>NC_139479.1:72533428-75096583 GCF_008360975.1 Lichenostomus cassidix | reverse complement strand
GCACGCCTTTTTGCACCCTTTCTTCTGGCTTTGTTTTCATGTGTTACCAAATTAAGTGATTAAAACTGTGTAGCTTCATATTGATCTTTTTAATGAATAGCAGTTAATCACTATCCAATCTACATCTGGAATATTTGTTGCCGACTTAGTATAGCTGGCATTCTTTTCTCTAGCATTACATTTCTTTATTTACTAAATTTTTTGTTCATGTATCTAGATGCAAATTTTACAAATAGCTCTATGGCCTATACTTCAGCAGCTGTTGGTAGGGGAAATAAAACCAGTGCTACTAAATTACATTTTCACAATTTTCAGAAAGTTTTGAGTTGAATATTTGACTGTGAGTCTTATTGAAGTATTTGGTTTATATAATATTCATTATATACTTTCATTCTTTTTATAGATGTTCAAGATGCCATTACCAGAAACCCATTTGCTTCACATGTTTTGCAGATAAGTAGCCCTTAGTAGGTATTTAATTTAAATGTGTTCAGCTTTAATTTCTACAAACCAACCTTATGGCTTATTTTATTGTAAAAATATAATTGAAAATACTGATATCAATCTGTTCATCTGGCTTGCCATATTTTCTGTCTGTATTAAAAAAAGCTCCAACAAACATGAACTGTATAGTACTGTAAACAGGCTTTAACAGTTTATATGAGACTGCCTCATCCTCTGGTTTCATTTTCATTTTAGTATCTGAAGACACTTGCCAAGTCCAGGAAGTTCCAAGAACTTTTAAGAAACAGTAATTTAGTAGGGTCCATTTGAAGTATATATAACTCATAAATAATTTCTATTTCTTAATAGCATAGAGACAAAAGGGGTAGTTATGCATGGCAGTGCATAAAATAATTGTTAATGCAAAGAATTTTTACTTTGACCTGAAGGTGTACCATTTTCTGTAAGTGATAGGTATTACCTTTCTTCAATAGGTATTTGTATTTGCTTTTATATATTCTAGACCTGGTCAGTTTCAAAAAATATGATACCTGGAATTTAAATAAATGAATAGGCAGATGAGTGTCTGAAGTACAACATTTACATTTCAAATGTTCAGTTTATGATGCAGGAATTTGTATTTATAATTCTGTATTATCAATCTTCTCCTTTACTATATATTTACACTGAAGAAAAATTACAGACATGACTATATACTTAGAAACATAGAATCATACAACTATTTAGGTTGAAAAAGATCTCTAAGATCATCAAGTCCAACCATTAACCCAGCACTTCCCAGTCCATCCCTAACCCATGTCTTTAAGTGTCAAATCTATGTGACTTTTAAATACCTCCAGGGATGGGGACTCCACCACTTCCCTGGGGAGCATGTTTCAATGACTAACAACCTTTTCAATGAAGAAAATCTTCCTAATATCCAATTTAAGCCTCCCCTGACAATGATTTGAGGCTGTTTCCTCTTGTCCTGTCACTTGTTACCTGGGAGAAGAGACCAACCCTCACCTGGCTACACCCTCCTTTCAGGCAGTTGTAAAGAGTGACAAGGTCCTCCCTGAGCCTCCTTTTCTTCAAGCTAAACACCCCCAGCTCCCTCAGCCACTCCTTACAGAACTTTTGCTCCAGACCCTTCCCCAGCTCCATTGCCCTTCTCTGGACCCTCAATGTCTTTCTTGCAGTGAGAGGCCCAGAACTGAACACAGGATTTGAGGTGTGGCCTCAGCGGGGCTGAGTACAGGGGAATGATCACTGCCCTGGTCCTGCTGGCCACACTATTGCTGATCCAGGCCAGGATGCCATTGGCCTCCTTGGCCACCTGGGCACAGCTGGATCATGTTCAGCTGCCGTCAGCCAGCACCCCCAGGCCCTGCCTAGCCATTCTATCCCCAGCCTGTAGCGCTACCTGGGGCTGTTGTGTCCCAAGTGCAGGACCTGACCTTGGCCTTGTTGAACCTCATACCTCAAACAGTGGCCTTGACCCACTGATCCAGCCTGTACAGATCCCTCTGCAGAGCCTTTTGGCCCTCCAGCAGAACAACAGTCCCACCCAACTTGGTGTCAGATGCAAAGTGACTGAGGGTGTATTCAACCCCTCATCCAGATCATCAATAAAGAGCTGGCCCCAGCACTGAGCCCTGGGGAACCCCACTTGTGACCAGGTGCCAGCTAGATGTAACTCCATTCACCACCACTCTCTGGGCTCAGCCATTTAGACAGCTTTTTACCCAGTGAAGAGTGTAACCATTCACATCATAAGCAGCCAGTTTTTCCAGGAGAATGCTGTTGGAAGCTGTGTCAAAGACTTTACTAAAGGTAAGCAATATGCACAGCCTTTTCCTGCATCCATTAAGTGGGTCATTTGGTCATAGAAGGAGATCAGGTCAGGCAAGGAGGACCTGTCTTTCCTAAACCCATGCTAAGCTAGGCCTGATTCCCTGGTTGTCCTGTACATGTTGTGTGATCACACTCAAGATGATCTGCTTCATATAATTCATATACTTTACTGGATAAACTGTTACCAAAACATTAGAGAAAAAATTTTTTAGTCGTTAGGCTTTTGCAACTTTCTGAATTTGAGACTGAAACACCCCCGGAAGTCTCCCAGCTCCTAAATTCAAAATCATTGCCTCATTTTCACGTGGGATTGTGAAAAGAGTATGGGTGCATCATTGCCTTTCTGCTTGTGAATCTGAGTAGTAAGTGTGACTTGGAACCTCAACTTCCTTTCTTTTGCTTCTTATCTTATAAATTTAGTGGTTTATGGCTAAACAACTTGTAAACTTTGCATTTTTCATCATAGTTACCTTTATTGAATCTGTGTTTTAATAATGCATTTTTGAGTTTGTTCTTTAGTCCCTCATAGTCTGTCGTACATTAAAAACAAAAAAGGGAAACAAAGCTGTTCTCTGCTCCAGTGCATTTTCCTGGCTTTCAATAGTCTGAAGCCTTTATTGGCTGACTGGTCTGTGACAAAGCTTTCTCCCACTAATTCTTCATCTACAAGATTTTTGTTTCATGAATAAGATATAAACACTAGATATTACTCAGACTTTAGAACTGCAGTCTTTAGAACTGCACGTTCTTTGATGGACATTTAAGACTTGTCTTTCACTACAAGCATATACTTACATATTATAACAGCTATAGATAAACATTCAAATCTCAGCCACTGGTTTGGAATTCTTCTTGATGATAAGAATGAAGTGTCATCCAAGTACCCAGCTGCAGAAAAAGTACAGATGAACGAGATTTCATTAAATCTGCTAGGAAAAACAGTGGGGTTTTAAATGTTTACTTCACCAAGAGAAGAACTTGCTTCAGCCCTCCTAGTTTCAGAGCACCCAAATAAACTATGGATATTTACTCAGTAATTTCTGCAAAGGACATGGTACTCTGTAATACCAACCTCTAAATCCAGATGAAGGTAGGCAATTGTTTATGTCATGGAAAACAGGTCACATGATACTGTCAAATGATGTTTCTTACATAATCACATTTCTGTTTATATACATGTATATCTCATTATTTTCTGTTTTATTATAGACTATTCAGCAGTGCATGTCCTCCCTTTGGGTGAGCCCTGCAATAGCCTCACAACAGTACCAGAGTACCTCCAGCTGGCAGTCCACTGCAGTGGAACATCAGACACTGGCATTATCTGCTACAGGATCTTGTGGCTTTATGTACTTTATATGTAGTGTGTATACTGTTTGACACTACAAAATTAGCAACAAAATTCAGAAGAAAGCAGAAACTCAAATAATGAATATCAATTGACTGGTAAGCATTTTTAGGATAGCTAAGTCTATTTTATTCTGCATTTTAATGTGAAATTAATTTTAAAAAACCTGTCTGAATTGTTATGCCAGTTCTGGATTAAAGGCATTTCTTTTAACCAGCATGATACCTAAATCTGTGAAGTTAGTTAATTGCTAAGAAATGATGTCTTTTTACCTTCCTCGTTTTCACTTCCTCTACTGTTTTGGTACAAAGTAGATAAACATGCACAGAATCATAAAATCAAAGAATCATTTTGGTTGGAAGATCATTGAGTCCAACCTGACACTGCCGTGTTTACCGCTAAACCAAGTCCCCAAGTGCCACATCCACATCTGTTTTTTTAAAAAACAAGCAGAATTGGTCAACAAATCTCAGCTGGTAATTAGCTGCAAGAAGCAGCAAAACAATTTACGAAATCTCTCAATTTATAACTCCCTGTTAGATGCCTCATTTTCTATTCGTATCTATACAGTAAGAATTGTAGGGTTGTCTGAGGGGTCAAGCACTCCCCGACTTCCACCAGAAATGTGCCTAAGCCCCATACAGTGGTACTGCTAGTCTTTGAAACAAAGTGTATGGAAGCTTAGGAGAGCTTTATTTCAGGAGTGGACTCAGTGCCATAACAGTGCAACCATGGGAACATGTTCCCAGAGGAACACTGGTATTCTCTAAATGGAATGCATCTTCCCAAAAGAAGCTCTTAAATGATTATTTGGCAAAAGTGTTTTAAAAGCTTTTTTGTTCCCCATCATACCAAAATCATCATACCATTGTCTTTAAAAAGTGCTGCCATTGCTTAGGAGGGAGCCAGCCTGTAAGAAAAACAAGAGAGGAAAGCATGTGCCCATTGTAACAATGGACAATTTATGAGGGTTTAGAGCTACCTGCTGGTGTGTTGTGTCAGCAAAGACTAAGGTGAACTACATATAGCAAATAGCAGCTGAAATTTTACAAAGAAGGTTTAGGGAAAGATTGATTTTTTTCAATAAAATATTTTGAAGAATGGAATAATAAATAACCTTTTTCCTCTAGCTAGGCATTGCAACATCTTTGGAGGAGAAATCTCACAGGCTTAAAGGGGCTGACTTCAGTCTGGAGCCTGTTAAGATAAACTGTATTTAAACATCCAAGTTGCAGATACTTGGTTTCTTAGGATCACTGTTGCCATCTGTTTTGACAGTTCACCAAAAGAGGGAAACTATAGCTGAAGTCCACACACCTAAAGGATTTTGATGTGTGATTTTCATTACTTACTGGGTCTATGGTGCTCAAATAAATGCAGAGTTCACGGCAGAAGATGTGAAACAAATGAGCAAAGGGCATTCTGAGTTGGAACTCAAAATTGGTTGGCGCTGAAATACTGAGCCCTTACATCTCTGTTTGTAAGCAGTCCCCTGCGACATTCCAGTATGGCAAGGATTTCATATTTAAATAGTGAGAGAAGGTTTCCCCACAGAGATTAAGAGAGAGGAAAGCAAATAATCCAAATACCAGAGGCCATGGATCACAAACAGCCCTGCTAGTCAGCAAGCCAAGACACCAGCTGAACCAGGTTTCTACACTTGTTCATTGGTTTAGGTGGCAAAAGTAAAGCCCTTGAGTCAGCTTCCTCAATTACATGAAGACATACTTTCAAAAACAGGTGCCTGCATTTGCATTTCTAGAAAAATAGTTTCCAATGAGTTTTTTGATTTAGTTACAGGCTTCAACTCAAAGGTGATAACCTTGTTTCTGAGGTCACTTTGGCTCTTGTGACAATAGTGAAGTATAATTTTTGTTTAGGTGTCCAAACAGGGTTACTCTGCGGCAGGAACGTGCACTATGGGAGTGAGCCCAGGGGCAGCAGCTGGATTCTGGGCACTAGTGAAAAGCCAGAGCAGAGCCTCATGAGGATGTCATTGACAAGCAGCCGCCCAAGTGCAGACATGGTCAGGAGAAGGCCAGGGTTAGAAGAAAGGGGCTGATAGTAACAAAACATTTATGCCCCATCAGGGTTGCAAGGTGTGAAACCACCCTTGCCAAGGTCCAGCTTTTCCTCCATCACCTGTGCAGCAGCCTGCAATGCTGACAGGAAGAAAATTATCTACCTCTACATCTGGAAGGGCACCAGAGCCAATAGCCACCATCCACTGCAGCACCTGCATCTAGGTTTTAGGATGGCAGGAGCCAGCGTACCTGAGGCCTGCTGTTGGCATTGGAGACAGAAGTGACAGGCATGACAGTGCTGTGGATGTGAGGGATAGGTGCAGTTGCAGACACATGGGGACTATGACAAGTCCTCAGTGCTAACAGGGACAGGCAGCGAGACAGAGACTGGCTGGACTGCAGCTGGAGCTGCCACAGCGGCCTGGGGGTTCTGAACAAGACTCTGGTTCTCCTTTCTTGTCTGGAACTTTCTTCCAGCCAGCATCATTAGACAGCAGGGTCCTTGCCTATGCTCATTAATAAGGTCTTGGTGGTGGCAAGAGCTGCAGCAGTAATGGGAGGGAAAAGGGGGACTGGGAGAAGTCAGAGACCTTCTTCCTCCAGCCTCTGCTCACAGTCAGTTTGCTTTCATGGCAAAAAAAGTATTTTCTATAGCTACCAGATTCACAAGCAAACAGAACTGCAGCCCTGTGAAGAGGGAAGGCCTTTTTAAGGACCACTACTGACACCTGTAAATGATGTTTCAAGCACTTTAAACACTGTTTTGCAGCCAAAACAGGCACAAGTAAACCCTTATGACAGTGTTTGGGGGCAGCCAACGTGTGTGTAAAATTGCAGCAGTGAACACTACTATGCCATGCAACCACAGGCTGTTAAGAGGGTGCTTCAAAGCATTTGAGACTAAAGGGTACCCTCAAAATATGCATTTGCCTGTATTAGGCCAGTATAGAGCATACAAGTCTTGAGTTGTGTGCCAGCTTCTTCAGTAAAGCTCCTCCTCGCAGGAGAACCTGACTGATACTGTCAAATTTTGCAGACAAAACGGGAAGGACAATGCACAGTACAAAAGAAAACAGAAATGTGTGTACAGAGTACCATCTAAAACATGGCTGGTGGTGTGTGGAATGATCAGACTCACTTCTCACCAAATACACTAAAACACATCTGCTCCATCAAGTAGACAGGAAGTGCCATATCCTTTTTTAATCCTCATCATAATATTCATAATCATCTGGCTCATGATTCCTGCTCTAACACCATTGCTTTTTAAGAGAGAATCCACCCAAAGTGAATTTGACCCCCTTTAACCAGAGATTACTCCAGAATGTTTTTGGAATTGTATTTCAAATCATAACCACAGGATTCCTTCAATATTGAATATAAATCCCAAGCCAGCAGCAATGGTGGCAATGATCCAGGGTAACAGAAGTGTCTGTGGGTGAAATGAATCTACATATAAAGTCTCTGTTATTGTATATATTAGTTTTGTTCTTGTTTTGAGAAGGAAGCAATTGTTTAACAGCTTTTATTTAATCTGTATCCAATAGTTTGTGCTCTTTCAGAGCACAAACAAGAAAGAAAGAAGAAAAATGGAAAGAAGAAAGAAAAATGAAAAAGGCAAAGAAGGAAAGGAAAGGAAAGGAAAGGAAAGGAAAGGAAAGGAAAGGAAAGGAAAGGAAAGGAAAGGAAAGGAAAGGAAAGGAAAGGGGAAAGGGGAAAGGGGAAAGGGGAAGAAAACCACTTTCCTATACCTTTTATTCAATTTTCAGCAATGTTCATATTTAATCTTCCTACTTGTTCTGTGGTGAGAGTCTAAAAGATGCTGAATCTCTTAAATGTTGTGCCATCCTGCAATTAGGTAAAAATGCCAGTAGAATGGACCATTGTCTGTTACTGAATGATCATTGAAGAGTTGTGCCATTAAGCAAACTGAAAAAATGAAAACATATTTCTAAAAAAGGATATGCTCCTGAAATAATTTATATTCATGGTTTTCATCAAAGAAAAAAAATCCACCAAAGTTCAAATATTTCTGTTGATATTTAAAAATCTGACTCTTCACTTCAAGAGAAGGTTTTGAGACTAGCTTAATAAGATTAGTCAAAAGCTATGTGAAATGTTTTCTTTCAGGTCCACTTAAATATTTGGTAATTTATTGCCCATGGAAATTATGTCTCCTTCCAATTTCTCAGTTTGGCCAGCTAATAAAAAGCAAAATTCACATGATATATTCAAGAGGTCTGAACTCCATTCTCAGTTATAGGCAGTGGGTTTGACACTGGGGAACATGGCCTTCAGAGGTCACTTGGTCAGAGTGCTGGAGTTATTCTCTCATGGTTATCGACATTACAGCACTGATCTCTGTGTTATCCAGTAATCCTGTGTCTCCCTTTGGAGAACAGAGCTCTGTGGGGATATGGGGAAAGGATGAATGTTTACACAGACCTTTCCTGCTCTTAACAGCAGGAGGTACTAGGAAGACATACACAGGGTGCTAAGGGAGAACTTCTTTCCCTTCCTGTAGAGTGAGTCCTACTACAGACAACAGGTGACTTGGCGGAAAGGTTGTGCATTTATGTTAAGAGTTTAACAACATACATTTTGTGGAGCTGATGAGTGAGCTTGGGATTTCCTAGACAGTTCCTAAGCCAGTAATAGTAAGACTTTCCCCATTTTCTTGGATTGTTAGAAAGCTGGATGGAAATGTGAAAGCAATTATGTCCTTCAGAGCTCTTCAAATGACTGTACCATCCCCACACTGTGACTAAGTCCCTCTCTCTGACTGAGATTGTCAGAGGGGATCATTCTTTCTTTCTGAAGCAGAATGTGCTGTAACGTCTCATGGGACAGCAGAGGCTTCGTGCATACAATGTGCCTTTGCAGACAGAGCTAAACCTTCAACTCAATGCTCTTATTACACATATGTATGCTTGTTTTATAGAGGGATACAGATATATATGGTATGCATAAACAAATTCTTATCCTTAATAATGAGCACTGCTTCTGACAGTGCTTTTTTCTTTTGTTTTTAGATTCCAGGATCTGGCACACTATAATGCCTGCTTCTGTGTTGTTGCTGCAAAAATACCCTGCTGCAAGCAGGGGTATTTGTCTTCTTTCAAGGGGGGTTGTAGACCAAATATGGCCCAAGCCTGTTTGATAGTTCTCTCGTAAATGAAATGATGACAATCCTCTTGTGACTAGGAAACATTCCAGAGCTGGGGTGTAGGGTTACACAATGGTACAGTGTCTTGCCCCTGATTTATAATTTGAGAAGCAGATTGTGTTCAGACAGAATGTGAGTTGAACAATGAGGTTTCTAGTCCTGATCTCATTAACAGAGATTTATACCAAGAGGCTATTGTATCTTGTTCTTTTGCTTTGCCATGCCAGCAAACATTCATAAAGTTATTTAAAAAAGAAAGCTTCTGTCACACACTTAGGTCAGAAAGTTCTCAGGAAAATAGCTAGTCAAATACAGAGTGGGCTCAATCTGCACTTAGCTAAGGCTTATGTTTCTGGCCTTAATAAGTCTCAGAATGATTACTTGATCAAACATCATACTCAAGCTTATTGCATGTAAAGATTTGTGGAGACATGGCTTAAAATGCCTTTTCACATATTTATGTTTGTTCATGGTTGAGTCACTCTAAGATAGCTTATTATTTGCAAATCATACATAATCACCAAAAGAATGCCCTTCCAGTGCAGAAGAACCAACAAAAGGTGAAATAATAATAACATCCTGAGAGCTACTTTCTCTCCTGCTGTCCCAGAGCCTCTGTGCTAAATTAAAGGTTATAAAGACATGGCCTGGAACCTGCTCTTTGTTGACAGCCAAGTAGTCATTGTGTATCCAGAAGGGGATGTGCAGCACATTAATTAATATTTCAGTAATGCTGCCCAGCAATCTGGCCTGATCTCCAGTAGAAAGAAAATGGAGGCTCTTTTCCACACGCAGTGTGCTAGAAAATAGACTGGCCTATCCGTATGTGTTGACAACGCAGCTCTGAACCCTGCAGACCAATTCTGCTACCTCAGCAGGAGGCTGTCTCGGAGTGTCACAGCAAGACATGAAGTCACACAGAGCATAGCAAAATCCAGCACGGCTCTTAGGAGATTAAAGGGCAGTGTATCTGGAATACAGGAGGCATCTGGCTTCAAAGTGCCATACAGCTGTCATCACCACTTTCTCATACTCATGTGAAACATGGACAGCTTATCATTATCAGGGCATGTGACTTCCCAATTTCACCTGCACTGACTACTGTGCTGTTGCTGGTATAAATAAGCACACAGTGCAATTAGCTTGTTATTCAAAGTCCTGTCAAATATCAAGTGGTGTAGTAATAGTCTCGTGAGCTCTGTTCTCCCAGGCAGCTGATGCATATATCAGATGAGAGGCGCCTCAACCCCAAATTTGATGGCCAGTATCCACATATTAAAGACCCCAGAGTAGGTGAGGAGACAGGGCAGCAGAAACATGTCAGGCAAACCTTCAGATGGCAGCCAGCTCCACATCACAAAAAACTGCTACTAAATAGCATCTCCTGTTGCAAAGAACACGGATCGGCCAGAGAGAGAGAAAGAGTAATGCCGCTCTGCAGTGCAGGGGCATGGAGGAAAGTGTTGTACAGATTGACAACACACCTTTGGTATGTTCAGTTTGTACTGTGAAAATAGGACCCAGTAACGGCACAAGAGCTTAGTCTTTGCATGTTGAATGAACAGCAACAGTCATCCTTAAATCCTGTGGTGGAAGTGTGGCTAGACCTTCCATTTGGTCTCCTCTGCCTGAACTCCCAGCAGAGTTTAAAAGAAACGATGCAATGTCCTCTGTTCCACTCCCGACCTCAGTGTTACAGAAGAGTTGCACAGAATTTTTTACCTTAATTTTTCCAAAGCATTTTGAAATGGATTCAGGTTATCTCAGCTTCATATCATGTACCTTTGGTAACCCTGGGGAAATAGGAATAGGTTGCTCACTTTTTCTGTGCCCTTCAATCTTTTGCAAGTTTTTCCAGAGTTCAGACCATACTGCAATAGCAGCTTGTCTGTCTTGCTAATGACTTGTCAATGAAGGCCAGACAGCCCAAATATGGAATAATTAGGATGGGAATGAATGACATTTTCTAGCCAATATATGAATGATAAGCTTTAACTAACTTTGGCAGTCTTCTGCTTAATCCATACCTCTTCCCCTTTGGCTGAACATTTGGTGTTAAGTGATAGAAAAAGGTGAACTTTTCCTTCTTTTTTTCCTCCAAATGTTTAAACTATTCTTTATCTCCCACAAAAGCCGCACTTCCCATAAATCTTATTTCCTATCAAGAAAGTTCTCCTTTACAAGTTTCCTATCCAAGTGCAGTTGATTTCTAGCATTTTGCACTTCCTTTATTATGAAGAGCTGGAGAGACAATCCAGACACTTTGTTCTACTCCAGTTACTAAAGCTCTGTCAAAGGGCAATGATCTGACAAGGCAGTGCTTAAAGCAATGAATCCTGTGTTAAATCTTCACAACAAAAAAAAAAGTTCTCAATTGCCTTCTGTATTTACCTTCTTGCTCTCATCACCATTCACACCCAGTGCAGCACTTACAGCAGGATCACCCAGCTTCCCCTCTGAAAACTGCTCTTTTCATGTTTCTGAGAACCTAGCCCCAGAGTAAGAAAAGCAGGGCTGAGGTCAAGCAGGAGAACTCTATGATAAAGTTTCTGTCCTCAGCTTTGGAATCAGGCTGTGTAATGTGTTGTCTTAAATCATGTTTTGTATTCACATAATCAATATGAAAAGAGCCATGTTGTTAGATCCCCACACTGTGATTTTGAAAAAAGGTAAACTTGACAGAAAGTGTCCTACTGGTAAGAGCAAATCATTATGGCAAACACACTCTCTGAGGATTAGACCTCTACACAACAGGCTGCCAGGGCTGCCTCCTCAACCCCTCACTCTGAAATGTGTTTTCCATGTTACCTGCATTTGTTATGTGTACTCTATGGGTACCTCATTTTTCAGAGCACATATATGAAGGGACATATAAATTTTTAATCTCAAATGCCTTAGACCAATGACTGATGCCCAGGTAGTCTTTTGCCTCAAGGCAGTAGCATTTCTGTGCATGGGTGAGAACCAAGCTTTGGGTATGGATTAGCTACTGGACCTGTGTCCTGGCCATGTTTATCCACTCAGACACATGCACGTCATTCTAAATCTTTCAGAGGCTAATACCCTTGGGAGAACTAAAAAATTAGTCCTATAGATAGATAGATAGATAGATAGATAAATAGACAGATAGATAGCCCAATAGTCATAGAAGTTGTGCTGTCTCATTATCTCAATGAATTAGGACAGAGCAGAGGAATATAAAAGACTTCTCCAGCCTATTGAGGTTACATTCTACTCTAATAAATGAACATCTATTTCCTGAGTCTGTCTCCTGCCTTTGCAATGGTCCAACCACATGGTCCATTCTTAGTGCCATTGAAGCCTTATGCACTGGACCTTGCTCACAAGCTCTGATAACTCATGTTAAAATCATCGGGTCATTTAGGCTGGGAAAAAACCCCTTAAGATTAGTGAGTCAAGCCATTGGGCCCCTTAAGGAGTCACAGACCCCATCTGTCCATCCTCCCCATCTCTGGAGATTTGCATCCCCATGGCTCAGCTGTACCTCACAGCCCAAAATATGTTAATAAACACCCAGGGCTGGGACTTGAGACACCTCAGGACTCTGACTCACAAGCCTTGTCATGGACAGCACTGGAAGTAAGACACAAGTGTTTTGCAGGCTATGCTCCAGGGCTGTTATGTAGGGGACATTCAAAGGAGAAATTATTGGCTAGAAAATACAAACTTGCAAAAGAGAGAACCCCTGTATGCTCTCAGTACTCACCCACCTTCTCCTCTTTTCAGGGATGTGGTAGATGTCTTATGCTCTTCTGGCCATGAGTGCATAACAGGAAAGGAGAGGAAATGGCATGATAATAAACATTACACAGGGACCATTTCCAGCAAGGAAATCGTGCCTGGCACTGGATGTCAAGACAGTGGCTACACAGATGCATAAATTCTGGCTACACACATTAATATCGCCAGGATTTATGATTGCAGCTAAAATAATCCTTTTTTCTTCCCAGTTTAGGCCTATTTTTAATATTTTTTTCTCTGTTAGTGTCATTAAATCCATTGCCAGTTCAATACCTAAGGAAAATGGTTGCAAGGCCAGAGGCTGAGACTTCTGTAACCAAGCATTGGCAGGCTTGGAGAAGGCTTTGTCAGGGAAGGAGAAGAAGAAGGGAGGAGGAGTTTCAAACTCAGCTAACTGTGGCAGAACAATTCCCAGGAGCCCCTGCAACAAGGTGCAAAGCTTCCCAAAAGCCATTTGGGTACATACAGTAATTTCAAGAGCAAGATCTACTGAACTATGTCCAGCACACCTGTGATCTAAGTGTTTTACTTGATTGACCATATAGTGTTCAGTGCAACTGTTCTTTGTGCAGACCAGTTGGAGAGAGCATACTGCGCCTAGTTTTGCGTTACTTTTTATCAGCACTTGTAGCAGACTTAGTCTCATCTCTTCTTTCATCTAAGAATGCTGTGGGGTGCATGTTGTTTGAGAGATTCTGTACAAATATCATAGAATCAAAGAATCATAGAATGGTTTGGATTAGAAGGAGCCTTAATGACCACCTAGCTCCCAACCCCCTGCCATGGGTAAGGAACCTTCCACTAGACCAGGTTACTCAGAGTCCCATCCAGACTGGCATTTGACACTTCCAGGGATGGGGTGTCCAAAACCACTCTGGACAATGTGTTCAAGTGCCTCACCACTGCCACAGTAGAGAGTATTTTTCCTAATGTTTAATCTAAACCTTGCATTTCTTCAGTTTAAGGCCATTCCCTTTTGTCTTATGGCTACCTATGGCTGCATAGCCTTGTGAGAAGTCCCTCTCCAGCCTGCATATAAGTCTGCATATAAGTCTGCATATAGTTTTGCATTTTAGCAACCGAAATGATGAGAACATCATCAGGACAAACTTTGCCTGAATAACATACAGAAAACTGCTGAATTGTTTTGAGGGTGGCTTATCTCCATTCCACATCCAATATAAAAACTTTTTGAGACTAGTTCTAAGTTGTTCTGAATCTGCCACTAGTGGAGGAGCAGAGACCCTATACAAAAAAACATACTTTCAACACAACACCAGCACAGCATGAAGAAAATACCATCTTTCTGCAGAACACCTAACAGCTCTATTTTCTGAGGTCCTTTCATCTGGGATCAGTTATTCCAAGAGAAATAAATACCAAGATTCTTTCATCTCTCTTTGCAAGTGGCCTTTTTTGGCTTGTAGGATTTACACAAACAGGCAGCTCCAGCAAAACATATTTCAAGTTTCCTGTTGGTCATACCAAAGATTTTTAAATTAAACTGTATGCAGGACAAAATCTTTTGATTTAAATTTTACATGAAGGAGATTGTTATGAGACATTATATGCAATTTGTGTAGGTATGATTATATTCTAAAACAGATAAAATAGATTAGATGCCATTTGGGCAGTCAGATGTCCCTACTAAATCAGCATGCTGATAGCTCAGAAACTTTTATTCACAGGTTTTTTAAATGTTGAGGGTGTGTACCATGTGGAGGGGAGTGTTATAAAAGGTATTTTTCAATATTCTTATATTATTATATCAAAATATGTAATAAGTATTATAGTATATATATACTAAATTGTATATATCTATTATTGTATGTTTCTAAAATATCATTGAACATTTAGTTATATATGGTTTCTTCTGCAAAATGGGAAGTCAAGAAAAAGCTTGAGTTTTATGGCTTGCTGCATGGAGCTAGGAATATAGAAAACAGGAGGAGATTCCTTTTGAACGTAAAAGCAAAATTATTCTGAAAAGTGATACTATTCTCTGCAAAATACCGTAATCTGGCTTTTGTGCTATTGATAAAAATCCAAATTCAAAACAAAAATTTTGCAGTGACATCCTTATCATAAGTGCTTTTTTTTATTCTATTCTTTTATTTCTTTTTTCCTTCATTTTGAAAGGAGAGAAGGTGAAATAAAGTATTCAATATACTGAGATGAATAATTATTTGTACTATATTATAATAGCCCAAGTTAGGGACAGGCTTCAAATTTTACTCATTTTAATGGAAATTATGTGTCCATATTTTTATGAAAGATTTTAAAAACACAGGTATGATCTATAAACCAAGCACAAAAGCATTTGAACAGCACCCAAAAAGAGCAATTGAACAGAGCACATTGCAGCAAATTGAGGTGAATCCAATGGCAGTATCAAGTTCAGTTCCTGAATACCAAACTGTAAATCCTTTACAGAAATTTTGCAGAAAAGACTTTAAAAGACAATGTAACTTTTAAGATCATTTAGATTTTCCCAGTCAAAATTCTTGTGCAGTGATATGTAGCTATCAGCGACATTACCCTGCCCCTGAGAGCTGACAACAAACACACAACTTTGTGGCAACCCTGAACAGTCCTATCAATTTAGTTTGGCCCTGCATACAACATCTGGCCCAAAATTATTACAGCATTTAAAAATCCTTCTGGTACTACAAAATGCAAGACATATTAAACCAAATGAGTCTAAAAGTTACTGGGGTTTTTTTGTTTCTTCTGGAGAAGAAAAAATATGAAGGTTTAGGGAAGACAGAGTTATTAATATATTTTTAAAAGCCCGAGTACTAAATTTGACATCTCTGCCAATTCCACAGATCTCTTTTGTCCTTAATAAGACAGAACTCACACATTAGCCTGTGGGGTATCAGATGACCCTTTTGTGCTTATTCATTTCCTATAAAGAACGCGACTCCTGTGGCCGCTCGTGTTTCCTTTGGCAGCTGAGAAGCCAGAGATTTAACATGCCGTAAATCTGCAGCTGTAGCAGAGCCTGGGTCCCACCAGGTCCATGGCCACTGTGCTTGCCCTGTTCTGAGGAGGGGCCCCAAGCTGCCCCCCTTCCCTGGGCCACCAAGTGTCACCTACATCCCACTGAGGTCTGCATTCCCACCTTTCACTGCCTGACCATCATGGGGGCACTGCACATAAGCAAAAGCTGTGCCTTGATAGACTGCTGCTGCGTATGGATTTATTCAGAAAGAGTGAAGAAAATGTAAAAAAATAATTGTATGGCATCATTGTAGACTGAGAAATTAGAAGTTGTGTATTTCTCCTGTAAGTGTGCAGAATTTATGTGTGAGAATACTGCCAAGTGCTTCCTTTATAACAAATGGAGAGAAACAGACAATTTTAAGGTATGATTCACCTGTTCCTATGTATCTAAAACAGGTCAGATGAATCAGTCCCTAAAAGTATTTATTTGTTTCTAATGACTTGAAAGAGAGCTTAAAGATGAGCTCAGCCATAAGCACTGTATAGAACTAGGTGACATGCATGCCATTGGAGACAGACTCCGAAGAGCTCTACTGACGACTTCTCTTCATTTTCTCTCTTGGCATATTGTGCTGTTTTGTGAAAAATTAGATCTCAAGCTGAGATGACCAAAGTTGGCTATAAAAGGACATATAACATGCAAACATGATGATCACCAGTGCAAATCTTGGGCCAAACTGGTCATCTTCCTGTAGACAAACTTTGTTTACTTGCAGCCAATTCTCCTTCATCCGAAACACTTAAGAGTTGGAATTCCACAAGTAAATGAAAAATCGTGTTGCCAAACCTGAAATGAGAAATTTTGACATATCTGCATCCTAATTCCGAATGTGTCCATTGCAGCTGGCACACTGAGTGTTCAGAAGCTAAGCTGGCTCTGCATGGATCAGTTTGGCTGTATCTGTCAGTAAATAAAATGGATCAGAGACAATTCTCTGGCCTCAAAAACAAGTAGCAAGCTACAGCTTGCAACCACACAGCTAAACTCTTCTTTCACCTCGAGCAGGTGGCTTTATTCATGTTGCATTGGGGAAGAGTTCCAGGACTGTGCCACCAGTTAAGGTGTACAGACCATCAGTGGGTCAAGTGCCTAAACCCATGCCCTCTAACACCTCATGTTTCCAGTGCACCTGTACAGGCAGTTTGAGAGTCTAATAAAATACATAGGCTCAGACATTCTGTCCTGTAAATGTGGATTATGGTTCCATCAGTCAGCCAGATCATATGTCTCTGTGCCTAGGACATGGTTTAACTTCAACAAAGATAATCTGGCCATCAATTTGGGACAATTGGCTGTGTTTTCAGTATCATATCAGTTGTGAGCATATCAACAGAAATCAACACATTCAGTATGCATGTTCAATATTTACTGTTAGTGGAGTTTTGATATTACACCTTCCTAGTCTCTAGACTCAACCTTTCAAGGCAGAGTTTTCAATGTTACCTAAATAATTTTTCTAATCCAACCGGACCAACTCCACTTCAAAGGTTTGAATTACTCTAGATAGAAGATATAACACAAAGGAAAAATGTTATTTCAAATTTAGTAAACACGAAGTACACCTATACTCTCTTGTTGGTATCTGATGCATTTTTGCGCCTAAGTGTTATCTCCTGATTGTCCATGCTACTTAAGTGTTAGTTCACCCTCAAGCTTCATTCTGAAGCAAGCTTAGTTGTTTATGGGTTGGGAAGAGCTAGGCCGAGAGCAGGAGATAGTGTGTGCCAGTGTCCCACCCCCACATTGCATGAAGATACAGTGCAAGTGTGACTCATGTCAGGTTTGGTTTCTTCCAGACTAACCAGTATTTCAGATGGCCTCACATCCTAAGCCACCCTTGGTGTTACACAACAAAAAGACATATCTGTCAGCCTGCAAAGCAGCTTCCCAACAGCAGCCCAGGGCAACATCTTAAAAGGACCACAGTCAAATCAATGTTTCCATTGTTGGGAAGATTTCTTAGCAGCATTTTAATATTATACTGAGTGCCATAGCACGATCTGGTTTTATACAAACAGGCACAGTGCTACTTTTATTTCATAAATCTATCTGTGTGTCTATATATAGGCATATGAATTTTGTCTCGTTCGTGTGTGTGTGTGTGTGTGTGTTTGTGTACATACATGCAGGAGGGGTAACCAACCCTTGGCTGCAGGCAGGCACAGCTGCCTGGGCTATACCAAGGTACATGTGATCCTTTTAAGCCCAGCATTCAACAGAATTCTTTGTGATTCTTGATTGCTGTGATCAGGTCTCTGCTTTGCTTCTCCAGACATGAATATCCCTGGGAGTCTTCAGGAGGAGCCTTCTTTCTAGGCTGTGACATGTACCCTATAGGCTCACTGGAACAGGCTCCCCAGGGAAGTGGCCACAGCACCAAGCCTGACAGACTTCAAGAAGTGTTTGGACAATTCTCTCAGGCACATGGTGTCATTCTTGGGAATGGTCCTGTGCAGGGCTAGGAGTTGAATGGATGCATCATCATTGGTGCTCCAGACACTTGTTTCTAAGTTTTCACAGCAACTGGATAAATTTTTCATTAGGGGATCTGTACTGCCAGATCAAAGGGGACCAGGTAATGAGCTCAAGCATTCATACTTACTGTCACACTGCTTAATTCTTACAGCTCTCCTTGAATCTGTTTTGGAGCACTTCATCTGTCACTGAGGGAAGCCAGTTGTAGAGGGAGTTGACCCTGTGGAGTGTGGACACAAGCCAGTCAGTGCTATTCAGCTTCAAGGCTTGAATCAACTCAGCAGTATAAACACAGCCAAACAGTCTGTATGTTCAATGAGATGAAAAGGAGCAAACAATTCTGATTCCATTTAATGTCAATTTACGGCTCTTAACATTGCCTTTCCCACAAATCAAGCAGTTGTATTGTCTAGCTGAGGGCTTTTGTCCAATGACAGGATGAGAGTCTGAGAAATCTGTCTGTTCTGATAATGTTGCAGGGAGCGTTCACATTTACTATCAAGGCTTCACTAGGACATAGTCAACATGTTGATTTTGCTAAAATAAATGTCTGGAATAAAGGAAGACACTAAAAATAAACATGATCCTAGGAAGGGCATTCACTTTATTTTTCCCCAGAGAGGAAGAGGTATAGCTTGCCAGCCTTTTAAGTTGGTTGCTAACAAAATAATGAACAGGAATAAGCTAATTCTGACTATGTTTTCAATTACCTTAGGGAACTTGATGCCAATGAGTTTGAAGTTTTTCTGTTAACATCTGAATACTTCTATGCAGGGGCCACCTTACTCATATAACATGATCTTCAGTGCTTCCAATGAAATCAAATTTCTTTTACAGAATCATAGAATAGTTTGGGTTGCATATGACCTTTAAAGGGCATTGTGCTGGTTTTGGCTGAGAGAGAGTTGATTTTCTTCATAATGGCTTGTATGGGGCTGTGCTTTGGATTTATGATGAAAAGTCTGTTGATGTTTTCATTATAGCTGAGAAGGGCTTACAGAGTAAAGGCCTTTTCTGCTCCTCACCCCACTCCACCAGCAAGGATGCTCAGGGTGCTCAGGAAGCTGGGAGGGAACACAGTTGGTACAACTGACTCCGACTGACCCAAGGGATATTCAAGACCAAATGGCATAATGCTCAGTTATGTAAGGGGGGGGGAAGAAGAAGGAAGGGCGGAACTGTTCAGAGTGATGTTGTTTGTCTTCCTAAGTAACAGTTAAGCACAATGGAGCACTGCTTTCCTGGAAATGACTGAACACCTGCCTGTCCATGGGAAATAGTGAATTAATCCTTCGTTTTACTTTGCTTCTATGTATGACTTTTGCTTCTCATATTAAACTGACTTTGTCTCAACCCATGAGTTTTCTCATTTGCATTCTTCTGATTCTCTCCCCATCCCACCAGGATGGAATGAGTAAGTGGCTATGTGGTTCTCTGATCATTTTTGTGACCATTTTCTGGACCTGCTCCTACAGATCCATGCCTTTCCTGTGCTGAGGACCACGAGCTGAATGCAGCACTGCAGGTGGGGTCTCACAAGAGCAGAGTAGAGCAGCAGAATGACCTCCCTCACCCTGCTGGCCATGCTGCTTTGGATGCAGACTAGGACATGAACGTCTTTTTTTGGCTGCAAATGCATGGTGCTGGGTCATTGCATTTGGCCTCATTAATCTTCATGAGGTTCACATGGGCCCACTTCTTAAGCTTGCTAGAGTCCCATCAGGGACAGAGACCTATCCCTCAGGCATGTCAACCACGCCACTCAGCTTGGTGTCATCTGCGAACTTGCTGAGGGGGTACTTGATCCCACGATGTTACTGTCCCCGAGCAGGACAAGAGCCTGTGAGTGAGATGCTTCCTGTAGCTGGAGCAAGAAGGCTTCACCAATAGGCTTCTCTTGATCAGGCAGCCTGTAGGAGAGACCAACCATGAGGCTCCCTCTGTTGTCCCAGTTTCTTGATTCTTACCCATAAGCTTGCAATCTGTTCATGGCTATTCTTCAGAGAGATCTCTTCACACTCTGTCATACACACACCTCTCAGTGTAGAGGGCACCTCTTTGATCCTCCTTCCTTGCCTGTCTGTCCCAGACAGCTGCAGTCCAGTTATGGGATTTGACCCACCAAGTTTCAGTAATGGCAACAGTAATAGCACCTTACAGCCAGATGATTTGCTACAATTACAGTTCTCAGAACATTAGATCATAGATCTAATTGTCTGATGACAAATAAAAAGACAAAAATATATCAGTATGAAAAATTGCTTCCCGGGATCTCTTGATTATTCCTTGAGCTCTCTGCTGTTCCCTTAATAAGTCTCCATGTGTTCTAACTCTAACTTTTAAAAGTATGTTCTGTAAAATTGTGTATTAAGATTGTAAACCTAAGTATCCACAAAAAGTGAATTTTGCATTTCAAAGTATTCATATATGAATTTGACTCAGGTCCTTCTGCTGTTGAAATTAAAGGCAGAACTCGGTAACTGTGATGGAAGTAGCATCTGAAATATTTCCAGGGAACTAAAATGGAGAGGACAAGTGGCTAGGAAGGAAAGAAAATGAAAAAAAAACCCTCAAAAAACCCCAACACAAAACCAAACAACCCCCCCCAGCTGAAAAGCTTGTTTGTTAATTCACTTATATTTACCTTTAAACAAAACAAAACATACAAATAAAAAACCTTATAGCAAATTCCAGGCTTGTCAGGCATCGGAAGTTCTCTTAAAAGTCTTTTGGAAAAATGAAATATGGAAATGCTTACAAGCTCTCTAAAAATTTAATAGTGCTTTCTGAAATGTATGGAGATCTCTAGATAGAATTGTAGTGTCAGATAGTGTACCATTCTGAGAGCATTTAAAAGATTTCTTTGTAAGCTCTGAAGGGTGTTATGGATTTATGTAAGAGGACATTAACCTTTCCCTACTTGTTCTGTCTTGGATACCCTTTACACCTCTCCTTCAGATTACAAACTCTTTTATTGTATGCACATGTCTGGCACAATTAGTCTATATTTTGGCAAGGATCTCTTGGTCTATTGTTATATAAATGATTTCTCAAAATGTTCTCTAAATGTCCCATATCCATTTTTTCCCTAAGAGGGTCTTAATACCCAAACATTTACCACTCTAGTCTAAATATTCCTCAGCCGAACTACAACATGAATAGGAAGAGAATTGCAGCTTCAGAGAAAATGGCAATGATCCCATTGTTCCCTCTGTGAGCCAGATTGTGCACTGTAAATCATGCATCCTTCAGAAGGAAAACCTCACATCCTTCTGCCAGGACTTCTGAGTATAAAGTTTGTAAGTTGAAAACTTTAGCAAATCACTTCTTAGCTTAAACTCAGGCAAGGAGAATTTTAATTTGGACATTGAAATACAAAAAGTATTAAAAGCAAAATGTTGCCTTTTCTCTTTCAAACTCATTGCTAAGGAGTGAAAGCAAATTATTCATTCTTCATTGTGTCAGTTGAACAGAAAGGACAGTTCAGTCTCTTTTGCAGGGGATAGAATGGATTCGTTTCCATTAATTTTCATAGTTAGTGGCTCAGTTTGGCTTCTTGCTATTCCAAGTAAAAAGTATATATTCTTGGAAACATTTTAAGAAAGCATTTACATATTATTTTATTCAAATGAAACAGTGCAGAAAAAAAGACAAGAGATTCTCTGAACTGGCTCATATCTTTGAGTTTGTCATTTCCTCATTGGGACAGTATTGCTTTAGTAACTGAGACATACACACTCATTTGGAAAGCTAAGAGGATGTTCTTCTCATTCACACTGAGCCTTTCAGAATGGAGTCAAAGGGATGCTGAGATTGATGCTGATGCCCTAACTACACAGCATGATTTGTAAGACCCAAGGACTAAAAGGAGATGCAAACACATTATGTGGAAGACCGTATAAGGAGAGATTCCAGAAGAATCTTTTGCACTTGAAGAATACTATCCTACTCGAGTTGCTGTAGATTGGTGGCAGCCTTTTTGTTCTATTTGCAGGTGTACTTTTATTCTCACCAGATAAATTAGAGAACCAAACTAGTGTACATATCCTCTTATCTTCTGGCATCTGTAGACAAAGTGATGACCTTTCTGATTTGGTTTCCTACTGGAGGACATGCACAAGATTCAGGTCACACACTTCATGCCCATAAACAACAGCCCCACACTCTCCCTTCAGTCTTGAACCTGTATCTGGGGAGAGGAATTGCTTCCTTCTGAGGCATAATACTGTCAGAAGATCATTATTTAACACTATAAAGCAAACCACACAGAAGCTTAGAGCAGAAAGTAGGGAAGAAAAACACCACCTGATCCAGGAGGAGGAGTTTGCAAAGATAATGTAGCAATCACATTCACTGATATGTTATTTTACTTTGTTGTGTAACTGGAAGCTTTGGAGAAGCAGGCTTGGTTTAGATAATCTCAATTTATATGAATCAAAACCAGAACTCTGAATTCTGAATAAAAACCTTCCTAGTTTCCTGTCACCAAAAGCACACTGCTTGGTAGAATAACAAGGACCTTGGTCTTCCCTGTTCTGTGAATTCAAGATAGAGCTATTGCGTATCTAGATCTGGATTCCTAAACTCTGTATTGTTGTTCTCAGAGCCTAAAATTTTTAACTCCAATGAGAACTTCACCCTGGCACTGAGGGACAAGTCTGGACACTTGGTGACCTTCATCACAAACTGTGGAACACAAGTTTTAGATTTTCAGTTCTGCCCTGGGAGACTACATTGGGTTTTCCTGTCTACTGGAAACCCTGTAGTCTTCTGCAACACTGACAAAGTCTCAAAGTCAGCAACAGGTTTGAATTAACTGCAGAATTCCTGGAACTTAACCAAAAAGGTTATCTATTTCCTGTTTCTTCTGTAGAAAATATATAAATGTCAAGCTTTTGTTCAAACTAAGTGACAGTTTTGTTTTGACAACACCAGTGTTTCCTAAATTGACCCTATATTTGACTTCAGGCTGTGCCACCTTAGTGCTCTCAAAATAGATATCCTTGAAATGCTACCCTCACTCTTCAATTAGTCCTGATTGCTACAGCCTGTCTGTTAGGCTGAGTAGAATTACAAGAACCTTTTGCTTCAGACATTTACATGGATACATTCTGCTCTGCTGTATTTATTATGCTTAGGTCTCTAGACATGTTTGTCTGTATGAGAGTTGAATTTGTAGAGGTTAACTTGGGCAGTCACAGTACCTGATGCTTAGCAAGGAACCAATTATCACCAGGTGTCTGGAAGAATCTTTATCACACACTGAGCAAAATTGAGTCAAATTGCATTAAATATCTCTACCTTTTCCATGGCAAGAGGTACTGGCACCACCTTGAGAAATAAATGTCTTGGCTGATAGTCTCTTGGCTGCTGTGGAAATGATAACTGTGGAGTGAAATAGCAAAATAATTGGCTGGGAAAATTAAAATGGAGAAAAATTTCCCCCAAAAAACCTTTTCTTGGTATTTTCTTTATTTTTGTGGACAAGTCTACAACAACCTTAAACTTGACTTCATAGAATATCTGTCCTAGACCTATCAGTATTCAAGGTGCAGACTTTCCACTTTGATGTGATTTGATGTCGCTGTTGAGCAGCTAGAAGAGTAATGAATGCATCAGTTCTCAGTGGCAAGAAGGAATGACCTTTATTGTTTTGATTTCATCACATATATAGAGTTCTCAAAAGTCACCCAGATTGGTCAGTCAGAAGCCTTCCCCCAGGCCTGATTGGCCAGGCCTGCACTGCCCAAGTTCTGGGACACTGTTCCAACAACATCCAAACTTTATCTTTATTTATAAAACACAAGAAAATTTCTCATGGGAAAAACCTGTGCTAGCCACAATTTCCCAAGCTCAATTCAGTAAGCATTCCCTGATGTGTCCTAGTAGAGAGAATTCTGCCCAAAACAAGAGAGACAGTGGTTGTGTCACCCTTCCTTTCATCTGCGTTGATTTTACCCATAGGGGAAATGTGCATTCATGTATTGCCTTTTATAACCTGCAGATCAGAGGGCAGCATAGGATAGGTCTCCATCAGTCTCAGTGTTGTAAGTGTCTGGGTAAGTGCAATACTGGGCTGAAGAACATAAAAATTACCTTAGAATTAGCAGCCAGAGTTTTTAATTGAAATCAGGGACACTTCAATTCAAGGGCATGCCTCAGTTCTCATCGTTCATATGGAACTCAGCCCTTTTGTCTGATACTGTTTCCTGTTGGCTAGTTTAGGCATCTTTCTGCTTAGAGTGGGACATTTGAAGTGGCAGCTCAGACATATAACTAAGAATATGGATCTTGGTCACCTCAGCCCAGCAACATTACCTTCTCTGCCCTTTGTGGGTCTAGTGTTAAATCACTTGCTTAAATTGTAGTAGAAGTTTGTGGTTGTGTTGGGAACTGACTTCAGTTCTGCAAAGCCCAAAATAAGTAAATTCACAGTGGAGCCCATCTTTTCCTTCCCTTTCTAGGAAGAATAGAATAAACTAAATTTCCCTATATGACTGAAAACAATAGCAATAAAAAATCTGCATAGGACTTTAGGCCGGTTTAGTAGTTTAAAATAAGCTCACAAACAAATAAGATGTTTTATAAAGGTCAAAGAACAAATACTGCAGTTCAGCAAAAACCTCACAATTTTAGTAAACAAATCCAAAATGAGAGCAGTTTCTCCACCCTTCCAGACTGGATCAGGGTTTAGATCACCAGTCTCCCAGATGGCCTAGGTTAAGATTCATGATTATGCAATGAAGGATGCTTGTCAGACTGAATGGAAGATGATATTTGGGTACCTCATTTTATAACACTTCATAAGCTTTGTTTAGACAGTATAAGCAGCAGACAAAGGAAAGTTTGATTTTGCAATAAAGCTATTTTCATGACAGCAAAAGTCACATGACCTCTTATCCAGCTTTTAAGAGAGCAACATAACTTGCTTTGCCTGCCAGCCTTGAAAAAAGACTGAATTTAATGTCAAAGACAGAGTAGACTCAACCTCTAGTTGCCATTCCAGAAAACCAGAAAAGAGGTATCTGGGACAATCTGAAAGCTACCTTGGGCATCTGAAATGCCTGTCTCTGCAATTAAATTGAGATCTTGATCTCCCTTGATGATAATGAAAGCTTATCTGACCTGTAAAGACCTACAAGTAGACACCTAAAATTATGTCTCTGAACTTGAAACATACCCCCAGGTCTCAGCTCTCACCTCTATGTCTAGTGCCATTTGTTTCCCTCTTGTGGGGGGAATAGGCCTGGATGGTTTCTCACTCACTGTGTTGAGTTTCCTGGGCCTCAGTCTAAATGTGCATCTCCAGCATCTCACATCTCTTTCTTGAAAACCAAAGAAAACCTAGACATTGCAATACTTGTTGCTTTGATAGCTAAACTCACATTATTATATTATATTATATTATATTATATTATATTATATTAATCTATTACTATAGATATTTAACCTATTTTCTTCACTGCTAATTTCTAAATATTTTTAAGATGTGTATTGTAAATTATCTATATTTGCATCACTTTTTGAATTAAGCTTCATAATAGGCTGTAGACCATGCATAAAGCAGTGTACCAGACAACCTTTGGAAGCAGAGGTTATTAATGGAACAGTCACTCAGATATATGAAGCTGATTAAACTAAGACAATATGAACAAATCAGCCATAAACATAACAACCTTTTAACCACATACTGAGTGTCAGGAAGCTGCAAGAGGGGGTTGCTCTGTAAATCAGCTGAGCTGGCAGCCAAGGATGACAGTGAAGTTGGTAGGGCAGTGTCCTCCCTGACACAGCCCCATCCCTCAGCACCCTAACCAGCAAAGCTGGTCTGGTGGCAGTGACCATGTTCAGCCATGAGTCCAGATCATCAGACCAGTCCAAAGGGATGAGACAGGTTGAATCTGAGGTCAGGCTCAGGACTGGTGGGTTTATGGCCAGGCAGAAGCGTGCTTGTCCATGCAGTTCCAAGAAGAAGCTGGGGCAACAGCTGTGGCTGAAATGCAGTTCCTAAGCCAAGAGGATTAGGGTCCCATTGAGGTGTCTTACAGTTCTATCCCACCCAGCTGTCTGATCTGGGGTCACAGTAGAGCTAGCCTTGAGTGCAGCAGCCCTACCACTTGGAAAAGGTGGCTGCTGAGTGTCTCTAGGGTCCTGACACTGATCTAGAAATGCACTTACCAGGACAGTGGCAGGTTAACTCAGGCGATGTGACAACCTTAGCAGCTGAGGCACTTGAGATGTAAAAGCTGTGAGCTTGGACTTCCTCAAGCTGAAAGATGCTAAAATCCAGATCTTCCTCTTCGTGGGTGAGGCCTTCACTTTGTTGTGTTTTAAAAGAAAAATGTTCTGTGGAAGCAGAGGTGTTGATGCCTGCCTGCGCCTGAGGATCCAGAGTCTGACTGCAGAGCAGACTCCTGCCTTGCAATCTTGAATTACTGAGGAGTAACGCTTCGGGTGGTGGTGGAAAAGGGGGGAAATTATATACCACAGACTTTTCTATTCACTGATTTAGATACATTTTTATTTGGCTTCTAATTGGCTTCTCTTTCTCACAGACTTGAACCTGGAGTCTTTTATCAGTGCAAGTGCCTAGAACTAGACATTAATACCCCAGAAATCTTGTGCATGAGCTGAACTTCACTGTAATATACAGTGCCTTCTATGCTAGGTTGTTCCTGTCCTATAGACTACATATAGTCCTATAGACTAGATGCAGGATATGGATTTTAATTTACTCACCATCAGACTTATCCTACAGTATTTTAACACTGGAAAGACTAATTTATTTCACAGGTGAATATACATAGGCTGATAATTACCCCTTTCCTCCTCCATCTGGCTAATTCACGTGGCTTAACTATCCCTCAGTGATGCTGGAGACTTCAGGAGGAGGGAGGGAGGGAGGAGCTGCCATTCAGGTTCTTCACCACCTCCCCAACTGGAATGGCTGCTCCTCCGTCACCAGCTGACCTTTGCCTTAAAGACTGATGCACTTCACAAAGGTACAACAGGGCTGGTCCTCTGTAATTTGATTTTTGTTTGCCATGGAAAGGCTGGTTTGTTTGCTTTGCACTTAAGGCCCACATTTTATTCAGGACTGTAAAACTCTTCAAAATCATACATAAGTAAATAAGTGAAAAAAAAAACAATGTTGAAAATACGTCTGCTTAAAAGGGAGGGACTACTATTGCTTAACAGTATGTACTTACCGGACTTCATTTTACAGGAGAAAAATATATTTTCCACCCTCCAAATATCTTCTGTGAGACGATAAAATCCTTAACATTTAAAAAAACCCCAAGTTTGATGTCAATATTTAAAGAGCACTGGCCCTGACTTTCTACTTCAGGCTGTTGTTCCTGACATCAGAAGACAATGAGGTCAGTGTTTAAACTGAAAGTCCCAGTTTAACTTTTATTATTGTGTACTGCTTAAACTGCAACTACTGAATCATAAACTATGATAGGTAAATGGCACAACATTAAAGAAATTAATTCCACAGTTTAGAGTTTCCTGTCCTGATCCCTCTGGGCCAGTCATGAAGTCCTTGCTCATTTCCTTACTCCTGATTCATCAAAGTGTTTAAAGACTCTAGATTTCAGTGAGTTTTTGAGCATATGCTAGTTGATTCAACACTCTAAGCAGAGAAAATCCTCAGTAAAGTCAGTAGGAATTCTTTTCCCCTAAAGACCTAAAGTTTTGGTCTTTTTGTTTGTTTGTTTTTTAAATCCTGCATTTGAGGCAACACAACTTGAAATTAAGAATTTATGTGTTTGGTAGTTGTTGCTACGCATCACTCTCTGCCCAAACCAGTTCTTTCACTTTGGCTGTTTAATAGCTAGCTAGTAATATCAGTGGCAAGAGGAATTTAACAGATGGGATAGTGCTGGAGTAGGTGGAGACTTGTTGAGAAGAAGGTTAAAATAATTTGTATCAGGTGCTACCACGTTACATTGTATTTAAACACTGCGAAGAAAGGCACTTTTTTTAATCCACTCTTGAGCTGCCATTAAAACATCTTTAACCATTTAAACATCTTGAAGTATAGCATAGCTTTATTTTCCATAATTGCAAAGTCTATTGGGGAAAAAAAAAATGGAAGTGTGTTGTAAAACACTTGGAGAAAACAGAAAGGAGAATATATAGGGGAAAGGCTCCTTAAATCTCATATACTTAGCTGCTATACAGCAACTTGGTCTGCCGCACTGTGAGAAAATTGAGTATGTAGTGAGCAACAAATTCTACTGAAACTGTGCTAAAGCAGGGCTTCTTAACAGGCTTATGATATCAATCTCTTCTTGATTCCTTTGTTATATGCCTGTTTGATGAATGTCTTACAAGTTAAAACTTTGGGAACCTTTTAGAGGCTGATGAGACCAGGCAGCGTGTGCTTGCAGTCCTGACTTGGTTCCCCACTGTTGTGGCGTCCCAGACCTTCCTCTTCTGCTTTCTAATCAGATCAGATGTGGACCAGCTTAATGTTTTTATTTCTTTTAATTAGAAACCAATGAAACCACTGCCAAACTTCTTAGAAATGGGAATGCTGCAAAGCCTAAGCAATAGATTAATGGGGAAATGACATTTTTTGAAAATTGTGGCTAAGCAAGCACATGCTTTGGAGGGGGTGGGCTGCTGAAGGATATAGCCTGAGATGCGCAGCAGCCTTAAACTCCTCACTGCTTTCCCTGCAAAGGGCAGGAAATCCCCCAACCTGTGCAAGGTGTCCCTTGCTCTACTAGACTTGGAGAAATAATTTCCTGAAGTAACAATGATCTTTCCTTAAACTTCAACTGGGAAGAGTTTTAAAGCACAACTTTTGCTATTCCCAAATGGGTCTCCATCCTGGGAAGAAAGAAAGCAGCCCTGATTCGTTAGAAGTTCACAACTCATAACTTAGGTCTTTTCCTAGTTAGTTTTGGTGTTACGTCGCTGGGGTGGCCTTGGCAAAGGCAGCAATGGCAGCCTCTACCTCGGCCTGCTGGGCTCTCCCTTCGCAAGCCTCAGTGTTCCTGGCGCATAGACAGGAGCAGAGAGAGAGGGGAGAAGGCTGGTGTTGAATTAGGGGGTTTTGAAGGCACACAACAAAGAAAAGGAGGCCAGCCGTGCCTGCCGGCCCTCCCGGGCGGCGGAACGCTAGCGGCGGGCCGGGCTCCGCACCGGAGCGGCGCCGTCTCCACGGCAACCGCCGCGCCGCCGCAACATGTCCGCCGAGGGCAGGTGCGTCGCGGAGCGCTTCGTGTTCCGAGCCCTGCCGCAGAAAACCTTCCCCTGCCTGCAGGACAGGGACATCGCCGACCGACTCCTCAAATGGTGGGGCGGGAACGCCTGCTGCCAGAGGCGTCTGTCTAGGGGCGGCGGGGGAACGGGCGGGCGGGGCTGAGGGCGGGAGTCGTCACCGCGCCCGCAGGACTCCCTCTCCTGTGGTAGCGGGTCCGCATCGCTTTTTTTCTTTTTTTTGTTTCTTTTTTTTTTTTTCCTTTTTTCCTCTTTTTTTCGTTTATTTCCCCCCACTCCTTAATTTGAAGGCTCTTTGATATTTTCCGGGCCCGCAAACCGCGCCCTGGGAGGTGTGAGGCGCCCGTCCTCGCCTCCCACAGCGAGCCGAGAGCTATTCCAGCTTCGCAGCCAATCTCCAATGCAGCTCGAGCCCTCCAAGGAAGGGCTGGAGGCGCTTGTAACGGAGAATGGGGGGGGACGAAATTATAATTGGTCAGAATAGGGCTTTGTGTATGTCTTCAGAATATTTAATCTCATTTTGCCGTTTCAGGTCCATGCAAGGCAGGATAACAGCTCAAGCATTCAGTTTTGACCAGCAGTTTAAGCCCTATCAAAAGGATGAGTTTCTTCTGGTATTTCTAAGTCCTTTGTATTTTAAATTTACTTTTTTTTTTTTTTTTTCACTCCCATGAAATTATAGCTACTGGAAAGCTACATAATAGTAAGCAATGTAGCAATGTTGAATGCTATGGGCTTGCTCACTCTCTCCTTGAAAGGAGGTGATTTAGGTGTGGTGCTCAAATCTGACTTTGTGGGTTAACTGTATTGTCCAGTAAAAATATTTTAGTCTGTACCAATGTTACTCTGCTTTAAGAGGGAACAATTTAGTCTTTCAGGATTCCCAAGAACAGAAATCTGAACTGGATACTCACCTTGGCCACAGCATTTCATGCTGGGAGGTCCACCCAGTGTGAGACTTTAAACAGAGTACACACTCATGGCTATCACAGCTTTAGATGTAAATGTGCACCACTTATCTGGAAATATAATTTTTAAAATGTATTGGATACCATTGCTTTATACTAGATTTTTGAACTCTCAGCTTTTTGAGACTCAAATCTCATGCTGATTTTGTGTCATCCATTTCTCTTGTCTGCAAAGTCAAATCTCTTCATCTGTTTGCAGACAAAAAACCCCCTAAACCTGTGGTTTTAAAAACAATGGTTTTTACACCTGTTGTTTTAAAAACAACACTCAGAATTTTTGTATGTGTATTTTGTATTGTTATACTGAATAAAGAATTCAGCCTTTTTATATTTTGAAGAAATTCACACAGAAATGCACCAGTATTTCATCTTCCACTGATGAAACATTTGAGCTTGTTGAAGTTTACAGAATACACGTTTACCTTCTCAATGTTTGTCTCTTTTGAATTAAAAATGTAAAGATATCAGTATGAAGTGATGAAATCTGAATAGCTGTGAAGTAATTGGGACAAAAAGGACCATCGCATTAATGTAATGTCTGATCTCTCTCTATCGCAGAGGGGTGGTAAAGAGACTTAGTGATCTAGAAACTGAAAGATCCATAATTTCATTTTCTTAGCAGCTTCTTCAATGATTATTCACCCTGCTTGTATGCATATACATAAGAGTGGAGTTTCTTAGTTGGCTTTCCTATCATGTAAACTTGCCAGCTATCAACATTACTGCGCATATCTCCTTTTTTTTTATTAAGACATCAATATGATTGAATACTTCAAATCTTACTGTGGAATATATTCTCCATCCCTTCAATAACTTATGGATCTCCTCTGTATCTTTAATAATTTTTGTGTGTCTCTACATTTCTCCAAGCTTCAAATTTATTTCAAAAGTGTAAATTTTAAAATCTTACTTAGCATTTCATTTTTAACTTCAACATGATATGCAGAGAGAGAACTGTCTCATCTCTTCCTCAGTTTTCTGTACCTCCATGAATTTCATATGTTTTTGTGTGTTCTTGGACTCAGGGTGCTTTATTATGAAACTTTAATGCTGCATATGTAAATACGCACCTGAAGATATCTTCAGTGTATAAAAGACACTGTCTGCCCTGAATTACAAACCCATGGATTTGGTGGTGTCATATTTAGTATCCAAACTGAAAGATCATATGGAATCTACTTACTAATTGAAGCCTTATATTGGATTTAAAGTATCCAAGGCACTATAATTGATAACTTTACATTTCATTTCATTAACTTGTATTCTCTTATTTGAATATTATAGGCATTTTTTAATGATCAAAGTGTGACCTCCAGTTTAAAGTTGCTGTCATCTTCAGGACAATGGACTACATTGGGTAAATTTAGAATAAATTAATCTTAAATTTTAAAAGTCTGTGTTTTAACTATTTTGCTCTAATTTACCATTTTCCAATAATGACAGCTCATATATGTGTATTTTCAGCTAGTTGAAATATCTTAAAGAATTACTTCTTTTACTAAATCATAGGGAAAGATTCTACTAAAGATAGGGAAAGATAATAGAAAAAGATTCTTTGCCTGTTAAGAAATTGTCACCTTTTATGTCTTTTTTTTCCTTTGATCCCTGCATCATTCCATACATCAAGTACCTAAAGCTGTTTGTAAATGGTTTGTGACATCCAGTTGACCTAATCATTGATCCACACATAGTCAACTGCGTTATTTGTGGAATTATAGTAGTATAATTCTGTAGTAGTAGTAGTATATTCATACGAATATCTTACTCAAATAATGTTTGGAGAAGGGCGTTCTATAGATGCAGCGACCTGGCTTGGGACAGGCCCAAGATGATTGCTGTGGTACAAATTAAAGTTGAGAGAGCAGAGGATTGGCAGAGCACACCCCAAACTCGTGTAAACCTGCTGTCTGTACAACCGTGGTGATGCAGGCACAGAAGTTCCCCATGGGACATGTTGCTCCAGTTTCAGCCATGCCATGAGGGTCACTTCTACTTTGTTGCCATATCAGAAGCTTCTTAAAACACTCCATTGCATCTGCAGATGCAGATGAGACACCAAAGCAGGAAGGCCAAAAGCAAATAGCAAATTTATGGCACAACTTTGAAATTGCATTTTTCATTACGTAAATGGCACACAAAAATTCATGGCAATTGCATGTGATAATGTAATGGTATTTTCTGCATAATGTGATCTCTGATATTGCCGAAGTGATTTTCCATAACAGGAATATTTTAAAAGAGGGCAGTGGGAAGCCCTCATTTCTTTTGGTTTGTCTGCAAGTACTTTTACCGTGTGTGAATATTTAATGGAGCTTTGGGAATTTTCTAACTTTTCCATTTCAGCTGTCTGGAATTGGCAAAGGTTTTTCCCACTGTATACAATGACACTAGACATTGCCACTTTTTTGTCAGCAAAAATCCATTTTCCAAACACTACACCCAACTGTTAAAACAATTGAAATACATAAGATGCAAAAAATATCTTGAGTACCCCTTCAGGTACCTCTTTCTCACTGTGGCAAGCAGAAAGAAAATAGATTTATTTTAAGCCACTAGTAAACCTTTTCTTGCTTTAGACAGGATTTTTTTAGGCTATCTGTCTAGTCTACGACTTGTCAGTCCCTGTAGTGAAGGTCAGTAGGTTACATACCTTGTGTTAGGAGTGGAGGGTCTCTTGCCAAGTAACCCAGCTTGACTCTTCCCTCTGCTCAATCTTCTTATGCACAGAAGTGAAGCATTTTGTCCCAAGGACTGGAAGGGTTCCCTTTCTAAATCCTGAACAGCTGGTATACCCTGTTTGCTCTTAAAATTTCATCTTCCCATTCTTTGCCTATTTTTGGTGAGGAATGTTGGCACATTTTTCTATACTTAGTCTTCATGTGCATTTTTTAAAAATATAGTAAGAATTAGCTATGAGTGGGAGGAGGTAAAAATCATCTTCTAGTATTTTCTTCTTCAGACGTGCTGATGCATTAATCCAGATATACCATTTACTTATCACTGTGGAGTAACTTAAAAACAGCATTCCTGTTAAAAAAATACTGGAAATGTGCTAATTTTGCTTTTTAGAAAATCTGAAGAAAAATCATAGTCTAGGTTGATTCAAATATTGCATTTATTCTCTTACAAACAAAAATGTTAGTATTTTTTTTATGGGGGAGACATTTTGAATGCATAATATAGGTGGGGGTTAGATAGATCCATAGAAACCTTCCTTCTCACCACCATGGCCTTGGGCAGGATTTATGCCCCCACAGAACAATGTCAGCATTTTAAAAGAAATTAGTAGAGTATTACAGTAGTGTTTGTTTTTATAATAATTTTGTCTTTTTTGAGACTGTCGTCCCCTTTCATCTTTTCACTTATGTTTCTTTCCTGGTAGAATTCCACAATAATACATTGTTTCAAGGACTCCAGCTTCAACATTACTTGAAATAAAGCATTTTAGGTAAATGATACACAAGGATATTCTCTAGTCTGCTTCATCTGATCAGAAAGATAATTAATGGTCTACTCTCACACCACACTTTTTGCCTGTTGTAGTAGGGATTTTTCCTCTCCTCCTGGCTGCATGGCAGAGTATCTGATATTTTTGATGTGCTTTAAGCCACCTATTCATCTGTTACTCTGATATTTCAAAAACAGAAGTAGTGAAATGAACAAATTTGGTGCATACCCATTTATGTATTGAGTCTCGTGTTTTTAAAATAGCTGCAGTGAGAACTAAATAGTCGTTTTTCCCTGGACACATTGCTGGCCTTGCACCTGTCAGCAGTCTTAGGGAGGCTGGACTGTATCTGCTTAAGCTCAATTAACACTTGAAAATTTATTTTCAAAGGGGTAAAGTTGCTGTCTTTTTGTGTAAATAAAAAATTTGTATTTGCCTAAAAAAAGATTATTGAGTTTCCATATGTACTTAAAACTTCAACAATTTCTGTCTTTAGAATGGGGTTTCAAAATCTGGAAGGTAATCTGAAATCAGCAATTTTCAAAACTATTACTATAGGCTATAATTTGCAAAAAAATGTAGATGTCATTTGAACCTGTAAATCATCAACTTGCATCTTTTACTTTTGAAATACCCTATTTATTTAATACTGAACACTAAACTAGCATTGTATATAAACTGTTTTGTAAATAGTAGCTTGCAAGATGTTTTTCTGACATTAAAAAACATTCTTAGATTTTGGAGGAATTCTAAATATATCTAATCCAGGGTTTATCTGCCCCAACCAGATATGCAACGTGTTAATTTAAAAATATACTGGCAGCACTTTATAGATATTCCAGAGTTGGCTGTTATAAGAAGCTTAAACTGATTCAGGACTTCTCAGCTCTTTGTTTTCCACTTGCAGAGTTGTCAAGGCATTTCTTCTTCCTATTTTACTGCTCACTTTTATAGTGTTATTAAAACCAGTCACTCTTGTCCAGGAAATTCTGAATTTCAAATTTTACCTCTCAGAGACTAGGATCTTCCAGTGTATTTAAACTTTTCCATGTATAGTTTGGTTTTCTGAACTACTGAATAGATTACAAAGTTCTTGATTTGTTTTCCTGATCAAAGTTTTCATAAAACCTTTTTTTCAGAGCAGAAGTGTATCCCCTTCCACTGATAAAATCCTATAATTTAAGGCCTAAAAATACCTCTATTTCCTATAGTTTTAGGTCAATAACTGGGAAAATGTAAGATTTTTCTATTTTCTCAAGTCATTTAACTTTTGATTTTGTTAGTTGACTCAGGTTTTAATGTTAATTTTAAAATAATTTATGTGATAAAGGCTGATTTGGCTCTTATTAAATCCATTATAAAACAGAAATTCTATCCCTTTGAAAGGGAGCTGGAGAATTAGCAGTTAGAGGAAACTGGAAGTGAGGGGGTGGGAGGAAGTGTGAATAAACAAATATAAATCAGTTTGGATTTTTTTCATAGGCTGTAGGGCTGTAATTCATGTTTTTTCTGACTTGTTTTTGGTTATGTAATTTGGTTGGTTTTGATCGTCACTATGTGTAGAGGTAGGATAATGTCCTAAACCTTTTCTTCTTCAATAAAAGGTATTCTTTTTTATAACCATTGTCTGTAGGCAGGAAGCCAAGCAATTAAATGCTGTGCTTCTGTCCATAGCAGATTTTCTTGACATCACATTGGTCCAATAAAACAATTTTAAAATTTCCTGACAGTATTTTAGCTAAAGTATGCACATTTTCAAGCCATCAACTTGTAATGTCTCTTCAATTTTTTTCCCAGTGTTGATTGGTTGGGTGATACAGTTTACCCAAGTTTAGTTATTAAAATGCCAGTCCTGCTTAACATATGAATAAATAGTCTCTGTGTAATAATATATGACAGAAATCCCAAGGGCTTTCTGCAAGTGTGGGGGGAATAGAAAATTTAGGTTATTCTGTGCTTACAAAGATTAGTATTGGAATGAAATGATAGGTGCTCTTGGAAGCGTCATGGTTCACACATCCTTTTTTGGCATATTTCTGTTCCTGAAATACTGTCATCCAAAGGGAAATTTGGACATTTCCTAAATAGTACTGCTTGATCATCCTTTAGGTCAGTTTGTCAGGACAGCACTGAATTTTATATTTAATTGTATGCTAAAAAGCCTTTTGATACTGTGATGTTGTTGGCCAGTCTCTCACCAAAGGAACTTACAGAGGAGAAGAGATAAGAATAAACTCATGGACAGCTGGAATGTTGTCAGTATTCTCTCTACTGAGATACACTGCCCTTGTGTTGAATGCTCACTCATGCTCTCCTCCCCTCTCCTTTTCGGAAGCACTTTGAAGCCTGTTCCAGCAGACCTGGAGAAGGATAGAGAATGTGTTCTAATATTTGGGCTGAACACTTGGACTGCAGAGAGCAGACAGAACTGGGCTGAGTCCAAAGCTGCTTAAACATGGGGCCTAGTGCTGTTTGAGATGCCATAAGTTACCCAACACCCTGCAAACAGATTTGTAGATATAACACCGTATATAGAGAAGAGATGTGCCCTCATGGACTGATACCTCATTAAGGAAAATACTATAGGGCATCTCAAATAGCACTAGATGTCTGTGAGCAGCAGGATCCAGCCTTGGATGATTTGCAAGCAGAGGGGAGAAAAAAATATAGAAAAATATATCCTGTGCTTAATGATTACAGAGATAATACTCCAGATTGATACAGGAAGTGCTGATAGTACCCTTTTCATCTTCTGAAATAGCTGGTTAATAAAGCTTACAGTGGCTCAAAAATAACTTTTTTTTAAAGTTCATTTATAACACTTAACAAATCAAAAATTCTTCGAGGCAGTATTCATTTTGGTTTTTACTTTGTGGGTTGCTGTCAGCAGCTACTGACTTCTGTACTTCATCATGCCAAATTTGGCATCTGTCCTTAGACGCTTTAAGGCTTAAGCTGTGGAATATGATTTTCTAAGGGTGTGTGATCTAACATGATGCTGCGTTCACACGGTGCTCCATCTAACGCTGGTTTCGGTTGATGGTATTTACCAATAGGGGGAGCACACACATGAGCCTTAATGGAAAGTAGTATTCAGATGAATTTAATGCTTTCTTTCAGAGCTCTCCTTGCCCTTTTTTTTTTTTAACTGACTCCGTGATTGAGTCCTACTTACCTGATCTGTGGTTTTTTTAAAGAATATGAAACATGCAACAAGCTTCCTATATATTCTAGGTTCCAAAGTGACAAAAATTGAAGCTACAGTGGTACCCTGTACACAGATTTCCATGTCGTTTTTTGATCGGCTGTACTCTGAAGGAGTTGTTAGAGAAACTGGAACTATTGTGAAATGTTATGATGACTATTATAATGATATTCTCATCTCTGATGAATTAAGAAAGGTCAGTATTGTAATGAATAATTTATTATCATTTTTCCTACTCTATTATGTACCATAAGAACACATTTTTCATGGGTTTTTTTCTGACAATTGTAAAAACAGGCATCAATAGCCATGGTTTACAAACAACTGAGGAGGCATTGCAGTGCCTAAATCTGTGAAAGCAAATACTTGTTTGCCAGGTGAGCCATCTTTCATTTTTAAGTGGGAGAAAAAGGTAAAGCGCCTTCTACCCACCTGTGTCTCAAGTTGTCAGTGCTGGGGGGTGTGTGGGGAAATGCAGCTGCTCATTTGCTTAGGAGAGGGAAACAAAGGGTGCCAAAGAGAAGGTCCTGTGATACTCAGAGCTGTATGTTCACCTTGCCTTCCAGATAGTTGATGAAATTGAATGTATTTGATAGCTACGTCCTGAAGCATTCCTGGACAGGAATGCTGATTATATAATATGTGAAGGTATTTAAAGAAAGCCATCTTAATAAATGTTCTCTAAAGCAAGAGGAACTATGAAAGAGGAAGTTATTTTTCAATGTAACACTGGAAAATTACTAAATACAACTGCTGAACAGGTCTGCAATGTAAAAACTGTTTGCTATACTCTAGTGGAGGTGTCAGAAAACAGATTATCTGAAAATGAATCTCCAACAGTGGCACCCTGTTAATCAATGTATGTCTTCACTCTGTTTCTTTTGACTTCATAAGCTAAAACAATTTTTTTAACTTATGTTTGTGTAGCATTAGCAAAGCATAGTGTGGGAGAACTGGATTTTGCTCTTCCTTGTATATATAATCAACATAAGTACTAAATAATTATAGAGTTGCACTCATTTGCACTTGGCAAATCCTTTGAAGGCAATGTATTTGAACCAGTGACACTGGTTACAGGATGTGGCCTGAAATACTGGTCTGTCTTGTAAAGTTCTGGGAAAAGGTGAGAACTCAAGCTCGTGTTTGAATTTCAGCTGTAGTTTGTAGCCTAGTGGTTCAAAATACTATTTATATATTTATATATTTATTTATAAGTTGGGTACATGTGAAATGTTTTCTGAAAATTAAATATATCATGTGTAGGAAGGTTAGAGGCAACATTTAAAATTAGAAATTATTGGGGTTTCATCAGTGTCTTCCCAGTTTCCTTCCCATGGAAGTGATGTGTGTGTCAGCATTTGCAAGCTGAGGGTTTAACATTGGTTTGAAACAAAGGTGATTCCTACTCATAAGACCTAAGACAGCAGAAAGAATGAGAGTCAAAATCTTCCAGGAATGACATCAAAACTTCAAATTAATTAGTTAGGGCTATAGGACGGAAGACTGTAGGGGGCACTAAACTCTCTCCTGATGTCAGAGGGTGGCCCTTGGCTGCAAGACTCCGTGTTTCTTTCCTACCTGCCACGTCTTTTCTTGTTTCAGCCAAGGAAGTTGGGATGTGTAGGAGGTGGCCTTCCAGAACAGTTGTTGCCTGGACCCCTTTTTACTCAGGTTGTGCAGTTTTGTTATTAAGAGGACCAGAGAGCAGTGGGCTCATGTCTAACGTTGGCCAGTTTGCCTGGGCTGGCATCTGCAGTTTGGCTGACGTGACTCAAATGCCTTGTAGCCATTGTGAGTTACAATTCCTGTCCACATTTAAACAAACGAGTGTTGACAGTAATCTAGCAAGTCCTCTGTGTTCAAATTATATCTCAGCAAAAGGCAGGAGAGACGCATGGAGGCAGCTGGATATGTCTGGCTAATCCAGGCTACAGATCAGGGCTCACTGGAGTCTGCAATAAAGAATGATGTGAGTTTGAGTGATCTCCTCTGGGAGATCCTCAGGATTCCTTTACAAATGTGAAATAACTGTGTCAATTTAAAAGTTAAAAAGCAAATGTTACCAAAAACAGTTACCAAACCCAAACTGATTAACAGCAATTGACGTACCAAATATAGGTAGATTATTTTCCGGTTGGTAGTTTCATTAGTATGACAGATAATTAACCAGTGAAATAACAAGACTTGAAAAATATTCCTTTATGTCTTTTGGGCACAAATCTGACAGGGATTCTGCTCTGTATTTTATGTAAGAATGAAGAACCTAATTGCATCATTGGAAGAAGGATTTAGAAATACTTACATCTGTCCCTCATCCATATATTTTATATGGACATAATTTCTGTGTGCCATACAGCAAAGTAGTTGCATTATTTACAAACTGGATGTTAAATGAATCTTTATCAATTTGACTTTCTTGTTTTTCCCTTGTTTCACAAGGTCTTGCTTTTGGAGGATTCCGACCATTATGACTTATTCAGTCAATTGGATCGCAAGGAATTTCTCTTCTGTCTTTTTAAGCATTTTTGCATTGGAGGAACTCTTTGCCAGTTTGAAGATGAAGTTGACCCATACTTAGAAACTACAAAAGCTTTTTATAAAGACTTGGTGAGGTAAGTGTTACTCTGTTTTATACGACTGTGTACATGTACTGTCCATGGATACTTAGTGTTGATTTGCGTAAATTTATTGTACATTACTGCTTCAAAATGGGGCTGTTATTTAATCCACCTGCAAGCTTATTTGTGTCCAACTATCAAAATACCATGGTACAATGGTAGTAGTTCAGTGGTAAAATATATGCAATTTTATTGCATCAGTCCCACATAAGAACATTTTTTATACTACATTTATGGACATTGATGGTTTATAAATCATTCCCATTTTTAAGATATTTTTTCTGTAATCAGCTGCTGAAAACATGGCAAGGTACTGGAAACAGATTGTGTTTCAACTGTCATTGATAAAATACCCACAATTAAGTCTTGGCTGTATAATCTTGGGCTACTTTCAATTGGACTGCTTTTAATTTAGGATTTAAAAACTGAAATAATTAGTTGAAACTTTTAGTTCTGTGTACTTTTTTATCCCTGCTATTTTGTTTTAAAAACGGTTGGATTTTGGTCTTCCTAGTTCTGCAAACACACTTCTTGCAGTGTAAAGATAAGGGTGATAGAATCTTGCTGTTAACATGACATAGTGAACTAACACACATTTTTTACCAGGTTTAGTGTGTGGAATTGTTTGGAACTTTATGTGAGGGGTTTTTTTTCCCCCTTAAGATTAGAGATAGTTGACCAGAGGTTCAGATCATTGTTTTTGCCCTGCTTTGATATATCCATATGCTGACTTCTCTGATTGACAAAACTTCTTATGTCCTGGTTAGTGGGAAATGGAATGTAGTTATTGTTTTTACAGACTCATTCTTAGTTAAGCTAATGGGAATATAAAGATTGTAAAAGATATTACTAAAATTTTTGTTAGTGTGATTAGTTTTGATATTTTCATCTCATACATAGGTGAGAATCAAGTGGGTTCTTCAGAAATACAGGATCTGACATAAAAGGATCCATCAATGTTTAACTCTACCCTCCCTTTTCTTTTGAATTGTTACTCTGCACTTAAATCAAACTGCTCGCTGCTTCAGTCCTGGGCCTTAGGTGATTCTGCATTGGCTGCAGCTGTTTCTGCTCTTAATTGTTCAATTGATGTAGGACGAAGTGCAAATCCAATCAGTTCCTTCACTTTACTGGTCCCCTTTGCTGTTGAATTGTTTTATCCTAAACATGTTCAAGTTCTGTTCTAAGCCACTCATTTTCTTTACCTTCCTATCTCCTTAAACCTCTTTGCATTCTTTTTCCTTTTCATGATGTAAAATTTGATAAGGATGTCAAATCGTTCCTGTTACTTAAAACAAAAAAAAGGCTCTGTCAAGATCCTTCCACAATTTCATCCTGCTGTCAAAGTTTACTTTTTTGTATCCTCAACCTGTTCCCTATTAACCCGTTGTATTTTCATCTTATGTGCTGCTTCTGTCCGTCATAAAATATTGAAGAGAAAATATTTGAAGATCTATTCCTGTGCTGTTTGGGTTTTTTGGGTTTTTTTGCCAGCTGGCAGATTGCGTTCTGTCCTCCCAAGTTTTGAAGTACATCTGCTCTTTTCCTGTGATGTAACTGATCTTCAGTATTTATCTACCACGTGTCTCTCCATTTCTGTGCCTGTTAATATCTGCTGGCTTCTCACTGCCAGAGGAGCTGGTGTTAACACTGGTTACCACTTGAAAATAAAACTTACCATTTAACTAAATCTTTTATCTTGCTCCTTTGGTATTGAGTTCTTTGTCAGTCCCATGAGAAAAGCTTTTGATCTTGACATCTCAGACCTTCCCTCCCTCTTCCCAATCATGGTTGTCTTTTCCTTGGTCTCATTTCCCCGTGATCACAGTTTATCCAAAATGATGCTTCTGTTTTATTTCCTCTGTCTTAACAGAGAAAAAGCCGGTGAAAGGCTCTGAATATGGACACTAACGACAGTCTTGACTAAATTTCTAATTTCTAGTCCATTCTGTGCACTGTGTTACTTCATTCTTGCATAAAATACAACAGGAAATAAAGCGATTAAAATTAATTTCTTATAGCCTCTTATTTTCAGTAAATAATTGCTAATGATAGTAGTAGTCTCTTAAATTCTGTTTACCAAAAAGTTCATCTTCAAATTCCTGTTGAATACCAAGTGTTGTTTAAATTCTTTTTTAGACTGCTATTCTCTGTCTGGTTTCATTGCATCTTGAATCACAGTCACATTGGATACTTTCTACTGTTTGTAAAGTTATATTAAAAGCTTTTAATGGTATTTAAAATTTGTAAACTGTATTGTCCTTAAGGTTTAATTTTTAGGTTTGAGGCTCAGATGGCTTGGTAAAAAACTAATGGATACTACAATAATTATTAGCTGCTGGATGATGTGCATTGAAAAATTAGCTGCCACAGATGAACTCAGTCTAATAACAATAAGCTTATGGATGTATAAACTACCACTGCTCAGTCCTGTTACAGTATTCCTTATGGGCAAGAGCCTTGGCATGAAGAGTTCCACTGAAGTGTTTTTACTGCTGGGAGCAGCAGACCCATTAATGAGCTTTTCCCTACTTATATTTATTACAGCTGTTTTTACCTGGCCATACCTGAGTTCTAACTCCAAGACACTAGCATTCAAAATAGTGAAAAGGCTTGAGGTTTCATGTTATTAAAGCATTTTTATGTACATTGCTTTGTTATGAGAGAATGCAATAATCTTTTTGAAATTAACAGCTCTAGATATTTTACAATCACAGCTAGGGACTTCCAAATACAACTACAAAATGGCAGACATTCTTTTCTTTGCAAAAAGAATTATATATTTTTGCTAATTAATCAATGCACAACTTGTAGTCTGTTACTAATCCATAAGAAAATAGTCTGTGATCAGCTGAATCCATCCAAAATTCTAGTGTTTAGTGATGTATCCTGTATGACTTAAATAATTTAAAATCCCTCGTTGTAGTATTTTGATTTAAAGAATATATTTACATGACAAAAACTTGTTAATTAAAATATAATCTGTGAATCTGTGTTGGTAAATCTTGTCCTCTGTACTTAAACCTTGATTTTTCTGACAGTGTCTCTCCATGGTGACAACGGCTGTAGCATCTTGTAGTAATTTTTTTCGTCTCCTTTCTTCGTCTCCATTGCCATGCCCTTTCCCCCATAATGAATGGATGTATGTGAAAGTAGGAAGTTGTTCTTTTATTGTTTGGAAAGCCTAATAAAATATTGTCAGTAAGGTTAGAATATAAATAAAGCTCGAAGTGAATCGAGACACCATGAGGATGTTTGCTCTTCATAAAAAGATAATAGATGCACGTTAAAATGATGAAGTAGCATATCCAATGAATAGTTTAGAAGTTAACAATTTGAAAGAATATGGGGCTATTAACGTTATTTTTAAGGAAATACTACCCTCTTCAAAAGGATAGTTTTTCCTAAAACCTTTTAGGGGGAAAAAAGAAATAGAGCGAACGAGCTTGTCAAAGGCAAGCTCTTGGTTTTCTTTCAAGTCAGCAAAGGAAGAATCTCATCTGATTTTAACATACACCATTGTTTTGCCTTAAAAATTAACCAAAGTACTGGAAATAAACACTCATTATGAAAAATTACTTACAGGAAGCTAACCACAAGGGGAAAATTTCTCAAGGCCATGGAATAAATAGGAAGACTTTTTCTTTGTCACCTCTAACTTTGGTATCCTAGATATATAAATAACATGAAAATTAAGAAACCAGAAATTGATAGTATAGTTTTCAGACAGAAGCATCTGAAGCCAGAGTAACTTAAATACAACTGTAACTTTTGGGTGTGGGGATATTTGGTAGAAGGCAATAATGCCACTAATCCTTTATGTCTTGTTCTGAAAGTTGTCACTCTTTCCACAGAGATGGTTGAAGAGTTCCTGAACTGCTGCAGTTACAGCTTGGTGTGTCAGCATAAAGTGACATCTGTGTTAGTTTGGCTTAATGTGCTGGTCTGCAAACTGCAGTGGTTCAGAAACTGAGTCATGAAGTAGCTGAGCTGTCCTGCTGGGAAGGCAGTCGTCTCAGGAGGGGTGGGAAGGCAGACAGCTGGGGTCACTACCAACTTCAGCAGTGCTGTCTTCATCCACTGTTGAGTATGTCAACATGTCAGACGCAACAAAAAGTTCTGAGAAAGCCTCGTTACTGACTGACCACAGGGAAGATCAGCTTCACAGTATAGGTTCAAACACGATTGTGTCATTACTCTGCAGATGAAATCAGCTAATTGGAGAGTCAATTTCTTTTATTGGCTGGAGAGATTGAATCAACAAAGGTGCTGGTGGTTGATTCAGGGTTCGTTTGTTCTTGTAAAAAGAAGCTTTGCCAAAGCACCAATAACAGGGGACTGCTGTCACAGCTTGGATCTGGGGTGGTGTTCCACTAGGCTGTTTCACACATCCTCTTGTAACATGTCTATACTGGGAGCTTTCCTGGGAACAGAACCTGCTTGTGACAAGGCAGGTTTTGAGCTAGGCATTTCTCGGAAGCATGTAAGTACCCAAGTTTTAAGCCTCAGCTGTTCCACAGTGAGTTAATATAAATGGGAATCTGCAAAATTAGATAAATGAAAAGCAGTTGCATGATCTAATTTCTGAAGAAATGTAAGCATCACTTAAAGCAGACCTGCGGAAAAATGATATATTAAAATAGGTTGAGATGCCTGGATTCTTTGCAATAATATCTCAGTGTTATTAGTAAATGTGATGAAAGAAATGGCAATCTTCACCATAAACAGTCTAGAAATATAAAAGCTCAGAACCAATCCCATCCCAAGTTGTATAGCTGACTATATATATAAAATTCCAAAGGAGTAAAAATAAACCTAATCTATAATTATATACTAATTAAAAATGAGCTAAAGAATTTATTTCTTCACAAGTACTGCTGCTAGTTCTTGTAGTCTGTATTAAGATGCATTTCACTTTGCAAGTTTCTTTCTCAAAGAATATGTAAAAAGGTTTTTTATTAAATGTTTAGCTGCATAATTTTTCATATCTATCAAAATGCAATCTCTATACTTGGAATCATCTTGGTCTGGGTAATATTGCTGTGATTTAGTAGCTAAGAACAGTAAAACCTAGTCAGACGACTAGATATATTCAATATTTTTCAGTAAAATGTCATAACCATGTTATCTAACAATGGTCACATAGATTTTCATGTTCAATGTGACATAAGTTGAATTTTAACTGTAAATTTAACCTTCATAAAATTTGAGCAAGGACGCAGTGCATATATTTAAAATGTATTTAATAAATTAAAGATTCTAATTATCAGTACTTATGATGTATATTAAGTATGTATTATACCCCTGTATTTCAGTGTTCAAAAGAACCCTGAAACAAAAGAAATACATACTATTTCTACAGTCTTCAGAGTATCTGCATATGTAAGTATTAATAACTTTTTTATATGGGATTTTACTGGCAGTAATATACATAAAGTGAAAATAATGAATTTACTTTTACACAAAGAAAACATAATATTCCATTGTAATGGATTATTTTCCCATAGTTGTCATTTTTTTATTAATGAACTCTATCCCTGATCTCATCCTGCTTTCTCATCCTCTTTACTAACTCTTCATCAGTAACCACCAACTAAAGTTTTGTTTGGTAGCTCACTAAAAATAGATTTACTGGATTACACTGGAAATCATAATAGTCGTGCAGAAACTAGTTAATGAAAAAAATTAGTAATTCTGGGTTTAGATAATAATAAAACTTGAGATGGCAGTAAGGACTAAGGATGCACTCATGACTTCCTATGGTTCTGTTTTTGGAAATGTTGCTAGAGTTTTCTGAAGAGCTTGTATTGCATCTGTTTCTGTAAAGACTGCAAGGAAGTTTAGAATACAGAAAGACTGGTGGGTGAGATGACTGCTAACTTCTTTTCCCCTCCCTTGTCAAGTCAAATTCCTATGCAAAATCATACATTTTCCATCAAGATAAGTTTGAGAACTGGCTGCATGTTTACTAGATTCAGCATATCTGTCATTTGAGTTGTTAACAGTATGATGAACTACTCCAAATTCTTCTTGAGTAACCAGAATATGTAATAATTAAATGTTAGATAATGTACCCACTTTCAACAGCAGTATCTGATGTCATTTCAGACTGCACAAACTTCCCTGTAGGTTGCCAATAGCCCAGTTGTTCATCTGTTGGTCATCATCTTTTAAGTATTATGTATGATTCATAAAATGCTTTTGAAAATAAACACTTTATGGGTGTATCAAAATTTATCTTTCTGCTAGGTTGCAGACTGTAATAAAAATAAAAAAGCAAAATCCTGGTAACTGGATGTTCTTCTGTTGTTACTGTTCCTTTCCCACCTCTGAATCAAATGCATTGATGTGAACTTTGCAGATTTCTGTGTTTAGGTAGATGCACATTAAAGAGCTCCCTTAACTATCTTAGTCATACATTAAATATCATCAGTACTACAAAGAAAAAAAACTACAAACAAATAAAACCCCAACAGACTTTAGCAACTTTTTGTAAACAAAATAGACAAAAGAAAATCCAATGTTAATGCAGAGGAGTCTATCCTCCTTGTAGCCTTGGAGAAAAATTGGGCATTACAAAATTCTGAAAATTTGTGGGGTGAAGGAGAATTCTGAAATTATGGTTTCTGTTAAAGAATATCATTAATAATTTTCTCTCAAAAAACAGAAAGGCTTAAATGGTGTGTCTAGACTGATGGTTATGTGGATCAAAACAATTCAACTCGGCACTTAAAGGAAGAACACTTACTGGAGCACAAATGTGATTGTGATGAAAAGTTTCTTCAACGAGATAACTACATTTAGTTTCTGATTTCATTTGATAAATAACTGTAGAGTGTTATTATGATCCTTATACTGAGCTGACAGTTTTTAAGCCATGTTTTCTTGGTTTGTGTCTGGAAGAAAAGGATATACCCTCCTAGCCTGATGTAAACAGGTAAATAATTTTTAAAATAAATAAATTTTAAAAAGCTGATCTGCTAAAAGTAACTTTTGCAGCTGAGCACAATTTAAAAACAATATCTAAAAAGCACGCTATTACAGATGTAAATATCTTAAGGTTTTAAGTTACAGTTCACAGAATATGGTGAGTTTGAAGGGACCTACAAGGATCAACAAGTCCAACTCCTTGCCCTGCACAGTACCATCCCCAAGAGTCACACCATGTGCTCAAGATTGTTGTCAAAACGCCTCTTGAACTCTGTCAGGCTGGTGCTGTGACCCCTTCCCTGGGGAGCCTGTTCCAGTGCCTCTGGTGAAACCTTTTTATAATATCCAACCTAAACCTCCCCTGGCTAAGCTTCGGATCATTCCCTTGGGTCCTGTCACTGGTGACCACCAAGAAGAGATCAGTGCCTGCCCCTCTGCTTCCCCTCATGAGGAAGCTGCAGACTGCAATGAGGTCTCCCCTCAGTTTCCTCCAGGCTGAACAGACCAAGTGACCTCAGCTGCTCCTCATACAATTTCCCCTCAAGACCCTTCTCCATCATCATTACCCTCCTTTGGCACTCTCTAATAGTTTAATATCTTTCTTATATTGTGGCACCCAAAGCTGCCCCCAGCACTGGAGGTGAGGCTGCCCCAGTGCAGAGCAGAGCAGGACAATCCCCTCCCTTGCCCAGCTGGCCATGCTGTGCCTGATGCCCCTCAGGACACACTTGGCCCTCCTGGCTGCCAGGGCACTGCTGACTCATGTTCACCTTGCCATTGACCAGGACCCTCAGGTGCCTTTCCATGGTGCTGCTTTCCAGCTTCTCATTCCCCAGGCTGTCCATACATCCAGGGCTGCCCCATCCCAGCTGCAGGGTCCAGCACTTTCCCTTGTTGAACTTCATGCGGTTGGTGATTGCCCAGCCCTCTAATTTGTCAAGGTCTCTCTTACAAATGTCTGTAGAGCTCTTTAGCATCCTAAGCTGATAGACCTGGGCATCACAAGAGAAAAAATTTTAGATCTTGTGGCAAAGTACTCTGTTGAACTCCAAATACCCTTGACAGATTTGGGGTTTTGCATATAATGAAAGACAGTTACAGCTTAAGTATTGGAATGCTCACTGATACTTTAGAACTTTCTTCACCTTTCTTCACAGTTCACAAACTGTGGCAGTGTTAGAAATCAGCATAATGCAAAGTTTATTCAAGAAGTATTTTAAAAAAATTGTCAATTAAATTATGCAGTTTTGAGAATATTCAGCAGTATTTTTATTTCTGTTTTATGCTATGCATATGTATTCTTAAATCATCAGCTGTGTTGCTACAAAGAAAAAATAAAATGATCCTACTCTAACATCAGTAAATCAATCATTACACCCCCTGCATGTGTGAACCAAAGTCCGCACTGCAGATGGAATTGGTATGATTTTTAACTTGTGTACATGCATGAATATATATTTCAGAGCTTTTATGCTCAAGTATTTTAGGGGTTTTGTGACCTCTTTTACTAATTAAAATAAATTTAAGCACCTTTTTAATTTAATTAGGTTATATTGATTATTTTTCCTGATACCAGATTTAGTGTATTGCTTGAAATGCCTTATTTCCAGAACTAAGCTTGTTTTTGTTAAGTTGTTGGACAAATTTTAATGGGCTCACACTGCCTCTAAACAGTCAAAACGTCAATTGCCATTGGTCAGTTCCATAAAGACTGCAGGAGTGGGATCCTCAGTAGCAATAGGAAGAGGGTTTAACTAGCAATCACATAGTGATCTTCTTTTTTATTCAGTTCCATGCGTGAGCTTAGATTATTTTTGGATCAAATTCCAAAGGCCTTGTGATGCTGAGCACTGTAAAATCTTAAAACTTGCTCTCCTTACTGCAGTTGAGAATCCAGTATTTGTTGCACATGTATCTTTAAAAAACACCTGAAGAGAGCTAGGTATCCTACAATTGGAGCTACAGAGCTTGTATGCTGTGCTGCTTAAGAACAGAATGCTATTTTTAGCTTGTGGCATTTGACTACCATTGGAAAATTCTGTGAATAAGCATTATCAAATCTCTACCTGTCTAAAACAGTGCTTTTATGAGGTGTTTAACTTCAGATCTAGAATAATCTCCCAAAGGAAGACACCAGAACCTCTAATAAGGGATTCATTCTCTTTGAAATAGAAGGAGAAAATGGGGTGCCCAGTAACAACTAAAGGATAAAATTCACAATTGTGCTTGGAGCAGAAATGGGGACCTAGCCCTTTTCCTTCTCAGCTGACTGACTTAACCACAGTGAGAGGTTACAGTTTCCATGCCTCTTTAGTCCAAAAAAAAGATTATTTCATTCAAAGGAACACAGCTTCAACAAAAGAGTGTGAGAATGTGGAATCTGGAATAGTTTCTAGTCTGTGAGTTTAAAATTTTCTTGGAGAAAATGAACAATATTTGCAAAATAACAATTTCCCTCAAGCAAGAAAAGTGTAGCAGAACCTACATCTCTCTAACTGTTGTACAAAGGTGTTGGGGAGCAGGAGGAAGCTGTTGCATGTTTTAAAAGAAAGGAGGTGTCAGCTACATATTTATTGATCTTTCACATGTTCAATTACCATACTGACTAAATTATAAAAAAAACAAACCAAACAAAAAAAACAACCCTTTAAAAATTCCTCCATCTAGTTTCTGGATCCCTACTGGACTTGGAGTTGTGTCCAGCTGTGCTGTTCTGTCAACAGTGAAGCTTTTATTGACATGTGCAGACGTAGGATGTTAACCTGAAGAGCCTAGTTCCCATGCTGATTGTAAGCTGAACGTATTTTCTCAGAACCAGGATTTTGGAGCTAAGTGCCTAGAATCCCTTCAAACCCTTTCTGAGGTCTGGCACACGAAATGTTTTCAAATATAGTCCAAAGTGGTTAACATGATCTGTAATGAGTGTTTTGCTTAAATGCAAATATGAGAACCTGAACAGATGCACTAGCAAATGTTAAATGAAAAAACTTACGGATGGAACAACTTTATGTATTAATATAGAGCCATTGATTTTTTTTTCTCTTTCAAAGGAAATATGATGGGCTGTTGTATATTTAATCATTTGTATTTTAGGCTCCAATTGTGTAAACACATGCTTACATGTTTAATTTTACATTTTATATTAATATTACATTTACCTCAAGGTTATTTGAAACATTCAGCCAGAATTACCGTGCATTTTGTAGTGTTGAGATCCTCATGGAGACATAAAACCGTTTAAATAAACTACAGTGTATTTGTTCTATTTTGTTATGCAATAAACTGTTACAATTGGAACAAAATTATTAACTTCAGATTTTATTAATTCTCTTACAGATATCCATATTGTCCCTAATACTGTTTTGCTTTTGGTTTTTGTTTTTTTGCTTCCTGTCAGGATGCTAATGGCCTCTGTTACCCTTCAAGCAAAGGCGACCAACAGACTTTTGCCTACTTGATTGTGGATCCCTGCAAGCGACATGTGAATATTCTGTATCACTGTTTTGGTGGAAGCCTGTTTACAAACTAGTCATAACCCTGGCTGGTCCCCAGTTTTATAATGGAGGTTGTCCTCTCTCTGCATGGATTCAAGTAGATACTGCACAGCTGTCTGACGAGGAAGGCTCTACTCCTTGATCACACGCTCGGAAGTGCTTCCCGTTCACTCCGATGTTACTACGGGTTTAGTGACAAAAGTTTTCCTGTATTTAGTTCTCGAAGCTCTGTTCCTGGCCGTTTCTCCCCTTCCCTCACCCGTTTTATCTAATAAAGAGTATTTCTCTAGAAGTTTTTTATGAGCCAGCTTTGCCGACCCGCGACGCGTAACTGCAGGGGAGGCTCTGCAGTCGGCGAAAGCTCTGCGGAACCAGGGCAAAGCGCGGGAGGGTACCGGCCGGACGGGGTCCCGGGCTGATGCACTCTCCGGGCCGGGGGGAGGGAAGCGCGGCCGCCCCTTCCCACCGCCTCGGGGAGCGGCCTCCTGGAAGTTGGGACAGAAGTTAGGGAGGAAAAAAAAAAGTTCTGGTTGGCGGCAGCGCTCCGTGGCGGCCGAGGGCGGGCGGGCAGGCGGGCGGCAGGCGGGAGAGGCGCGGGCGGGCGCGCAGGGAGGGGCGGCGCGGCGCGGCGCGGAGCGGTGCGGAGCGGAGCGGAGCGGAGCGGGGTCTGGGGGCCGCGCAGCTCCCCAGCGCGCCCCGGGCGGGAGGCGGTGCGGGCGGGCGCGCGCAGGAGCGCTGCGAGCACGGGCTGCCTCGGTCGGATACGGTGCGGGCGGGCTCAGGAGGGGCGGAGCCGGCGGCGGAGAGTGATTCGGGCGGGCGTAACTGCGAACTTTTGTTTGGTGTGTTGTGTGAGTTAGTTTCCGCCGCCGGGACAGAGGCGCCGGCCGGGCTGGGCCGGGCTCGGGGAAGCGCCGCACGGTCAGAGTTGTTTTGCCAGTTGCCGCGGCCGGGTCGGCTTCCCGACCGAGGCGTGAGAAGCGCCGACGACAGCAGGACGAGCCCGCGGCCCGGGGAGCGGGGCATGCGGGACTGGGAATCCGGGCTCTGAGCCGCCGAGCCCCGCCAGGGAAGCGCCGGGGGGTCCCGACGGAGCCATGGATCCCGGGCAGCCTCAAACGCAGCAGCCGCCGCAGGCAGCGCAGCCCCCGGCCTCGCAGCAGCAGCAGCAGCCGCCGCAGCCCCCGGGCGCGGTGTCGGGGGCCCCGGCCGGCGCGGCGCAAGCCCCGGGAGCGGGGCCCCCTCCGGCGGGGCACCAGATCGTCCATGTGCGGGGCGACTCGGAGACCGACTTGGAGGCGCTGTTCAACGCCGTGATGAACCCCAAGGGCGCCAACGTGCCACACACGCTGCCCATGCGGCTGCGGAAACTGCCCGACTCCTTCTTCAAGCCGCCCGAGCCCAAGGCCCACTCCCGCCAGGTGAGGGGGAGGGAAGCGGGGGCCGCGCCGCGGGCGGCCAGGCCGGGCCGTGTTCCCCCTCCCGCCGCCGAGCTCCTCCCGGGGGAGCCGTGTGGGGGAGGGGGCCGGGGCGGGAATCCGGGGGGCGCCCGGCCGGGACTGTCGGGGCGCTCTCTGCCGCCCCCACACCCCTTTATTTGTTCTTCCCCAGGGGCAGCGCCGCCTCCCGCGCCCCGGGACGCCGACGGGGCCGGGACAGAGACCGGGACAGCGGCGGGGGGGCGGGCGAGCGCTGGCCCTGTCCCGGTCTCCAGCGGGGCCTCGAGCTCCACATCCGCTCCTTGGCTTTCCCGGCCTCAGCGGGAGGGCGGCGGCGGGAGTGAGCCCCTAAAACTTGGGTGAAAACGCTTTGCTTGGAATTTCGCCTTGCGGTCCAATTCCCTGCCCTCTGCGGAGGGGCGCGATGAGGTGGTGCCAAACCTACACCCCCTCGCCCCGTCAGACAATAAATATGGATGTGACTTTTCCACCATTTCAGCACGGCGCTGGCTCGAGTGGGATCAGCCCCCCACATACACACGCACGCACAGCAGAAGTTAATTCCCGAGCCAGACGCCAGGGCTGACGGCGGCCAGGGTCCGCCGGGCGCAGCGCCCGCAGGCAGGGCAGCGGCGGCAGCCTGGGAGCGGGGCTCGGAGCGGCGGGGCCTCGGCCGTGCCGGCCCGGGGGAGGAGGGAGCGAGCGAGGGAGGGAGGGAGGGAGGGATGCGGGGTAGGGCCGCGCAGGGAGCGGGGGAGGGATGCGGGGCAGGGCTGGGAAGGGGCGGGGCGGGCCGGGGGGAAGGGGCGCTGCGGGGGCAGGGCCGGGGAGGAGCCAGCTGGGGGATGCGGGGCAGGGTCGTCTCTCGGCCTCCGGGAGCGTTTGGTCTTTGGGCAGAGCGACTTCTGTACCAAGACCTAAGTGCTGGTGCGAGTATGAGCGAAAGCTAATGCTGTTACCAACTTTTCGGAAGGAGGCTGTGCCTACCTAGTCGAGTGTTATTAAGTAATGAACTTTGTTGCTAAGCTATAAAATAGGTTTTATTATTAGCTATTGTCACTTTATCTGTGTAGCCAGTAGGAGTGAAACTCGCTGTGTACTGGTGCCTGGTACCCGTGTTGTTAGGGGTCTAGTCAACATTTCCATTATTAAACTTCTGTTTTGAAAGATTTATAACTTGACTTAAGAAGTTCATTCCAGGCTGAACCTTGGCACGTACTCTCCCAGCCTAGGAGTTAATTCATTTTCCAAATACTCAAAAAAGCAGTCTGGCCTTCATATAGGAAGACTGAAAAGAAAATTGAAAGGGTGGAGCTGAGCTGCTTCTGTAGTTTTGCTGGCTTCTGAGTTGCAGACCTTTAATAACATACAGAAATCCAGCAAGGAATAAGGGGTTTATGTACAGTCTTCTCCCATCTTGTGCAAATCTCATCGTGGTTCCATTGTGCACAAATCTGAATGGGTAGACATTAATCTAAGACATGGTGCTGTGTTTTGTTAAATACAGTAACTGCAGTTAAATAGCTATCATGTTTGAAATGCGCTTAATGTGTGTGATGATCATACAACTTTTGGTTGTACTTTTCAGCTTAGCCATATATTCCTTGTGTATGTTAGTCTTCATCTGTAAAACATATTTAGTTGGATCACTTTGTACCTTGTACCACTTGGTGGTTCCTAAAATACAAATTTGAAATTCAGCTAAAGCAAGAGAATAATTTGCTTCATTATAGACTGTCTTTTAGAATAAGACTGTTTTCATTTTTCCTTTTTGTTTAGTGGTGCCACATAAGTATTCTGCTTAAAGAACTCTCTTTTTTGTAATTCTGTGATTCTCAGGAATTAAAATATTGCAAATCCACTTGATTTACTACTTACCTATTTTGTCTGAATGTGAATGCAAACTAATTCGTTTCCAGTTGAACACATAAAACTTCATGTGTGCTTGCATACAGATGGAGTGAAGCAGAACTGCATGTAAGAGTATGTAAGTGGGGCCTCATGTGGTGTAATACCTTGTGTAGAGAGGTGTGACCAGGGCTGACAGATGCACCTCATTATAGGTGTCAGTGTTGTTCTGGTCTATCTATAAAAGCAGTTAATTGGTAGATATATTTTTAAAGCCATTTTTACTTTAATCAAGTTTTCAGATCTGCCTTCTCTGTCCCATTCTGGGCATGTATTTACTACATGGCAAAGACATTTTGTGTACTTGTGACTGGTGACTCCAGTGAATGGGTTTGTGAGTCATTTCTGATTGACTGGTTTAACCGTTTGCTGAAGCTTTGCTTCGGATAAGGCATGGACAGACTCTTTATACCCTTAGAAGTTTGAGTTGTTAGGAAATGTTACATTCAGTCTTGTGTATGTTTCTTTAATAGTGGAATTCATGAGTCTTCCTCCACTGGAGCTCACTGCTGCCAGTTGGCATTTTGCTATTGCTTTTCTCTTTGTGTAATTTTTTAAACCCCTACAGGGCAGGGGGGAGGTGTGTGCATGCACTTGAAGCCCCACACCCCCACTTGAAAAGGAGAGTGGGAAATTAGCTCTTCCAGCAGAAAGTGGGTGTGATGGTAGTGAGTGGGTGCAGTCCAGTAACAAACCACTCAATGCGCTGGATGAGGTCTGCTGACTGCAGGCAGGTTTATTCTTAACCCTGTGCTGAGGAATAAGAACTTTGGTTTTCAAAATAAAACTAAGGGCTCTCAGCACATACAGTTAATATTTCTTGACTTGCACAAGGGCTTTTGTGATGCTAATTAACCAAACTACTTGGAGGCTTGCTTGAACAGTAACAACTGGAAAATAAGCAGAACTTTAGAACAACTGAGCTCTGAGTTTCTCCTGAAACGTTCATTTAAAGTGAAATGTCTTCTGACAGCTGTGTTTCTGCTGAAATGTAAGAATCTTAATGGAAATAATTTCACTCCTGGCAGGCCAGCACTGATGCCGGGACAGCAGGAGCCCTGACCCCACAGCATGTCCGAGCTCATTCCTCTCCAGCATCACTGCAGCTGGGGGCTGTTTCTCCAGGGACACTTACACCCTCTGGAGTAGTGACTGGACCTGGAGCTCCATCTTCTCAACATCTCCGCCAGTCTTCTTTTGAGATCCCTGACGATGTACCTTTGCCTCCAGGTTGGGAGATGGCTAAGACACCATCTGGACAGAGATACTTCCTTAAGTAAGTAAAATTTCTTTTCAGTTAGCTGTATCTCTGGCTTTTTTTTTGTTGTTGTTGGGATATATATTTTGTTTTTACAATGTTAGAATTTTAGTAAATTTCATTGTGTTCAAAATATGTATTTTTAAAAACATGCTCCTGATTTTAAGTAGGGGACCCTACCAGTATTTCTCCCATATCAATTCTGAAAATTGTATGGTACTCTGTGAATATTTGTCCTATCTTAATCCTAGCTGAAGAATGTTATCCATTGTATGGAGTACTAAATATCAGTGGAATGAGCATGGTGATTCTTAAACAATGAGACTTTTAGATTTGCTGAATATTGCCAGAGTTTTCATGCAGGTCAAGATACATTTTACCTCATTTTGGTAATATGGATGTAAAAATACAGAGTTAACTTGCGAGACAATTGTAGTGATAATATGTCAGGACTACTTAGATTTTGATTAAGAAAAACTGTTAAATTTACAGCCAAAATGTTTTTTGCCTACTCTCTCTTCCTGAGTTAATTAATATATGTGTTTGATTGCAGTATTTGGGTTTGTAATTTAATTCATCTACATTCCTGGCAGTCAAAGGGAAATTTCAGAACTTGTAACATCATTTCATGTTCTTAGAGCTGTAACTTTTTCACACAGTGAGATTAGTATCGCCTTCTCTATAACTGAAGACAAGTTACACATGCCATCCATCTGACGCCCAATCCATCAGGAACCATTTTCTTTTATTCTGTGCAGTTTTCTAATACAGCAGCAGCTTGTCCTTCTTTCTGAAAGTGTGCCCACCAAGACCATAATTTGCCCTCAGATATTTTGACTATAATTTGATCTTTTTATTTAAAGGCAAGTCTCTAAATAGCCCATTATATGTTATTTGCAGGGTGTACTGTGTTACTTATGTAAAACTTCTTTCAGCCAAGAAAAACATCTTTATCCCTACGTTTCTCGCTCAAACATTGTGATTAATACGTACATCTGGTTGAAGTAGTTGAGCTTGTAGCTTCAAAAAAAAAATTTACATTGTCTGCAGTGAAAATTGAACTTGCACAACTTCTTAGAAATATTTCTTGTTCCTGTAGCAGTGGTGTTTCCATACAGAGAAATTAGCTTTTTTTTTTTTTTCAAACAGAAAGAGGTTGCAGTAGTTGTCCGAAATTATTTGAGCTGGAACGTTTCTTTTTGAGAACAATCATTCTCTATTAGAAATGGGAAAATAAGCATTGGCTATAGATCTTGAAGTGTGATATTTTCTTTGTGAAGTTTAACAAATCAGTGTGTTCTGGAATATCAGCTCTTCAGTAGGCACAAGTAAGAAGGTTTTTTTGAATTGTGTGAGTTTATGCCATTTGAAAACTGTAGCTCATTGGACCTTGAGCAAAGAACAGAATGAGTTCGGACATGAAAAGCAAACTTTTGTTTTGACTGTGTTAGTGAGAATTCTTAAAGAGCAGCTTATGAAGCATGAAAAATAGATATTTGATTTTTTTACTGCCACAAGTTTGTTTTTGATAACACTGTCAATTTTACAGAAAATGAAACTGTTTAAGAGATGAAAAATATCTTCCTGCTCTTCTAATGATGTTTTTTAATTGTGCTCATTCAGGTGAAATGAAAGTGAAAGATTTAGTATTGGAAAGCTTTTTCTGAAGTTTGATTATTACCACAAAAAACTTTCCTCTTTCTTCTGCAAATTTTTTTGTCCTTTCTTGGTGTCCTGGTATCCATTTCAAAGGGTCAGGTTTCAGCAAGAACAATAAAGAGCCTGAGACTGGAAAGTACACACAAGTCTGGCAAACTCATCTGCATGAGCAAGATCATTTGTTCTCAAGCAGACATCCAAAGTAAATGATTGAAAGAGCTGCTAGCTGTGAAGGATGTGTCTTGAAGGGGAAGGGAGTGGAAACAAACCAGGTTGTTAGGAAGAAAAATAAAGGCTGTACTTTTTGAACCTCTCCCTGCTGGGTCACATGCTGACCTTGGGAGATTTTAAACAGTGTAATGGGCCGTTTCCTTTTGGCTTTCCATGGGTGATGCTGTGGCATGGGAGAGTCTAATGAGGACAGCTCTGTTCACACTTGAAGAACATTCGTTCATAAAAGGTTGCTTAATACTATCTACAGGTGAGATCAACCAACTTCATTGGAGTTAGTTAAGATTTGTAAAAAGCATTTAAAGTACTAGGAAAATGTTTGCTCTGTATGTGTAGGAAATCCAAAGCAATGTGAGATAATTTTTGGGTAGCAAGTTGTATACCAGAAGTTTTTTCAGTGATGAGTGGTAAGCTCTATCTTACATCTACAAGCCCACTAAAACTCACATCTTGCCTGGTTATACCTTAAACATTTACTTGAAGTGTGAGTACTAAGATTTCTGATTCTAAATAGATTTAATGTGGTTCCTTCTACCATATGCAGATTTTTGGTGTCTCTTCCAAGTATTCAGCTATTTTTTTTGATTGGCTGCATCACACTTTGTTTCCACTTGCTCTGTTCTTTAGCCACTCCGTGAACAGTCTGGTAATCAGACTCTAGAAAGATCTTTGCAGAGTAGGTAACAATATTAGATTTTTTCCAGATGTCAGTAAGCCTTATGGTTATAGTTATAATATGCTACAGTGCAAAGAGATTAATATAAAATTGAATACCATACTTAATACACTCTGGAATTACAATCACTTCCACTAATCAGTGGGTCAAGTACTGCAAGCATAGTAATTTGTGCAAAGAAATGAAAATAGTGTAGATGGGAGAGAAAATGCTTAAATCATCTGAGTGTGTATATATATATAGATAAATAGATGCACAGAGTTATTTGGCCAGATATTTTATATACACACTGCGTGTATCCATACATATTAAAAGATGATGAGAAATGGTACTACAGGGTCTGAATCAGAACTGCTCTCGTAAATTAGTCTATCATCTGGATAAATAGACCCCCTTGTGTATGCATGCCCAATATATGATTTGCCAGAATTTCACTCATTAGCATTCATCTCACTGTTATGAGTCGTACTGCTGAGTTTAATTTTCCGTTAGTGATGATTTTGATCAGTGGGTTAAGGCCTGCTTACTGTACAGTTGGTAAAACTATTTTTTATTGATACTTCTCCTTCAATGGAGCTCTTAAGTTAAGACTTGCCTGGTTAGTAAGTGGTCACATCTGAGTCATCTCTCACTGGTGTGCGGTAGCTTTAGCCCATTCTTAAACACACAGTAAAAAAGCCAAGCTTCGTTTGTGTGGTGATGTCAATTGCATTGCTTTTTAACCACTTCCTGTTAGCCAGCTGCTGCTTGACATTTCAGTGAACTGTGCAGAAAGATAGGGGATCGCTCTCGAGGCAAAAGATAATGTGCCATGGGAGTAGCAGACAACAACTTGCAGAAAGAAAAAACAAATTTTGCTCAGTTTTAGGATTATTCTTGTATAATTTTAAATTAGAGTTATGCTTTGAATTCTTACAAAGCTTGTGTAATACCTCTTCTCATGTTGCAATGTGAGGAAAAGTTAACTGATTGTCCAGCAAACAAGTCTTGTAATTATTTTTTGTACAGGAAGTAGTTCTTGCAAGCAGTTTATCAACAACTTCCTATTTTTTTTCTGTGAAGTGTTGAATGACTTCCTGAAAGAGGCCAAGGTGGTTTTCATTAGTGTCTGTGGGTGTGTTTGAGGTGTTTATCCATCTGGCAGAAAACAAGATTGCTGTTACATATTTCTCATATGCTCCATACAGAAGTATGGCTTTGGATGTTATGAAACCAAGTAGTTTTAAGAAAACAGGAAAGTTTGTTGCTATGCTTTTTGGTTTTGTCTTTTTTTTTTCCCCCCTCATGTTACACATGAAAAATACCCAGTGATGCTGTTAAACTTCTCTTGCATCCCGTTTTTGTCCCTGACTGGAACTATCCACTGCACCAATGTCCTCTGCTCCACTCCTCATTCCCACTCCACCCAAGTAATCTTAGTGTTCAAGCGCAGAAGATGTTCATTGGAAAAACTGCAGCCACAGCTGCATATTTTATTGAATACCTTCATTTACTGTGGAGGTACATATTCAGAATCATCAGTATGACTTCTTGTGTTTATAATTCTGTAGTTCGGGCAAGTTGGTCAGTAAAATAGCAGTATTGTTGGAAACCAAAATTGCAGCTACTGGTTTTGATTGGTTTCTTCACTTGCTGGAGATCTTTGGTTGCTAAATTTTATTTGTAATATGTCAAGTTAGTTATATTTTTGTATTGATGATCTGACTATTTAAGAAAATACTCAAAAGATCAAAGATCTACCTAGAAAAAGCCATGAAAAAAATGGCGCCGTGGACCCTGTCTGTTTTGGAACGTAGCTAAAGGAAAAATATTAGTTAAAACATTCTCAAAGGAAAGCTTGCTCTGGTATGTTTTTGACATTGTAAGCGAAGACAGTCACAGTACTACTAAGTGTATATTTTTCCTTCTGCCTCTTACTTTGAAGAGTCCTATGAAAGAACAATAACACAAGCTATTTCGAATTTGCAATTCTGCTGACGGTTTGTGTATCTTTGAAAGGGACAAGGAAGAATAAGGGCAAATCTGTGTCATTTGTGTTAGCACTGAGACTGAGCATCAGTGAAAGCAGTGGCACACATTTTCTTGTGTTTGGTCAATGATGTCCATGCATTCAATGCCGTGCTGTACAAGGTGATTTTATAAGACTATTAAAAGAAGCTGTTTAGTGGATTAAAAAAAAAAAAAATCTCATGGTTTTCACTGATGTAGTTTCTTTTTATTTATAAGCATATTGACATTTATTGTCTTCAGAAGAAAATAGAACTGGGAAAAATAAAGCATCTGTGACACCTAGCTGGAAGTAAATAATGAAATGATCTCTGAGAATTTTTTTTAAAATTAATTGTTTATCTGTACCTTTCTACTTTCCATGGGATTTGTTTTTCACGTATCCATCATGAAAATAGTCTTTGTGCTTTATAGCACTTCATTTTGGGTTTATATTCTTTAAAGATCTCATATGGCTTTATAGTACTGCTTTCCTATCTCCTGAATCAAATTTGAGTTCAGTGTAATCTTACTGGTGATCTGAAAACTTTTTGTTGAAAGCTGTAACTGTGACCAAGTCTTAACCAGTCTTTTATAAGGAAAAATACTAAAGTATCTCTGATTAGTAATAAGAAGCATCTTCTGATAGAGGTTTAATCAAAATTCCATGTTTAAAAAAAGATGCTTCTGTAATTCTGCTTATTAAATATTTCATCTGGTTATATTTGATTCAGAATAGTAGCATTAAGCTCTATGGGTGCAATTACACTGCTGTGGAACTGCTTCTATTGTCTGAGGTCTTGACTTCTGAAGACAAATAAGAATTTCATATAAATCAAGATGAGTGTATTCTAGATTTTTATCCTTTTGCCATTCTTCTTCTGTATGTGGAAGATGGCAAAGAATTACAGTTGTGGGGTTTTTAGTAGTCGTCTGGATTGTACACAGGGTAGTCTGTAACCCATCAGTCACATGATGGAAATTCCTGCTTGATAGAAAGCAGTAAAATAATAAAAGAATGCTAATTAACATAAGACTGGGCACTACTACACCGTATTTTTGCAAAAAGTTTCTACTGGGTAAATGCTTTTGAACTGATCAGTGGCATGTTTGGGTAAAATCATACCAACTTTTACAAGATTCTTCTCTTACTCTCTTATCTTTCTCCTTTCGGAAGTGAAAAAAGACAGTAGTTTTCAAATTTGAAATGTAAAGCCACCATTTATACTTTGCTCAATTTCCCTCTGCAATTTTGGCACAACAGCTGCAAATTTTTAAAAGCTGACACAGCAAGCAAATTGGATTTTTCACTCAGTTTGTCTGGTTTTAGATTAAACCCTCAAAGAAAGTAACTTACTAGCACTGAGAATGCTGAATTTAATGTCAGGACCTAAACTAAGTCACATGTAAAATTAAAGCAGAGTTCCTCTTGCTCTCAAAGAAACATTTTCACATATTGGGTGTAAGCACTATGGGGATGATGCCCAGGAGAGCAAGATGTGTTGGTCAGGGCTGAGGTACAAGATAAACTGTTAAAACTAGTCTGACTTACAAGCAATCTTCATTGACTAGACACCTCTCCTCTGCAACCAACCAAAGAATAAAACCCAAAAACGAGGTAAACAGCAATACACATCTGTCAGCCAAAACTAGGGATGTTTGTCTTCTTTTTATACGTGGCCAGAGCACTGCATGTGTTTATCTTCACAGCTGGGAACAAATTCAGATGATGTAATTAGATTTAATTTAGCCTTTTAAGACTGGTATCTTCTCAGTTCTTTTATTAATTTGTGTCCTTGTGTTTTTATACATTCCGACATATTTGCATTTATTGTTTGTACAGTTCTCATATACCTATGCAGTATAACTCAATAATGGTGGAACTTGCTGTGTTTTGCTATTTGAGTAAATGTTGTGCCTTTTTTTTAAGGTGTGTTTTTTTCCTTTTCTCCTCTTCCCGCCGCACGCCCCACCCCAGCCAACAAGCTGTGAGTGATTATGTTAAGGCTAATATTTACCTCACTCAGTTTCTCATGTAAATTCTAAAGAAAATTTCACTTGGTTGAACACAGGAAATTTACAGGAGATTTCTGTAAGTAGCAGTCCTCTGGTAGGTGCCCCCAAGGTATGGGCAGGGTACCATGTAGTTGGCCCAAGAGAATGACAGAATTGTCTCTAGGGGGAATTTAACAGCATGGGGGTTAGCGTGATGGGAAACAAACTCTTGGGGGAATATTGTATTGGAATGTTAAGAGGTAGATGCCATGTACTGGCTGGACACAGTCCCCCAAACAGTTGCCAAAACCTCATTTTGATGTCAGGCTCTACTGGGAAATTTACCAGATGAACTTTTTTTTTTTTTAAGCATTTGAATAGGAATCTACAGCATGGGGGAAATCTGTTTTTAATAACAAAACTGGTACCTCATAGCTGCTTTCTGCTAAATAAAACTGGAGTTTTATTTGGAGAACAAAAGTTTTTGTAAGGCATGACTAAGCTGTGTCACTGTTTTGTGGCCTCCTGAAGTGCTTCTTGGAGTCTGTTTTCTGGGGTTCACTCTGCTGCTGTTTTATTTGGCTTTTAACTAAGTTACTTCAGGCTGTGTTTTGGGCAAGTGTTCTAAATTGCTGGTTAAGTCAAGGTAATAACATAAAGCTGCCTTGTAAAGTAAGAATTTTACCAGTACACTGCCTGTCAGTCATGCCAGTTGCTAAGGAAACAAAGCTGTCTTGAAAACAGTCTTGGACTTTGCTTTAATTTTGCTAATGAGACTTTGCTGCGTCATAGTGAAAGACCAGATCCCTTTTGTTGAGTCTCTGACATGCTGTTTGGTAACTTAGATTGGTGTTAGGGGTTCAGTATAGTTACTGATTATTACACTGAGGTTGTGAAGCCAGTTTTTTTCTGCTGAGCTGTTTTATAGGAAAGTCACGTAAAAGTCATTTACTATTGCTAGTTTATCTCCAGTGAGTTCTGATTTATCAAGAACTTTGTTGGAAGTCTGTCTGCACTGCACAGATTTGTTTAAATAGTGTTACAGCTTTAAAAATCCCTTTCTGATTCCCATTGTTGCAAATAAACTTTTCGGCTTTACTGCATATTTTGTCAAGTTAGACATCTATGGCTGAATAAAGCATCTGTAAGGAAAGAAACATAGATTTATAGGCAAAATGGAATTTTTGGGGTATTGGAAATAAATGCAATTCAGAGGTGTATTTTCTTACTGGATCTCACTTCTCAGTTATTTATTTCTAATTTGTTGTACTTATTTGAAAAGCTTGGTTGGCAAGTCCTCTGCAATTACTTTGATTGCAACATTTTAAGTAGTCTATTTAGAATGGTGAAAAAAAGGGTAAAAGAGAAATTTCTTCCTCTTTTTATTAATTATGCTGTTGGTATAGTTAATATCGTTAATAGACCTAAATGTCCAATGAACACATAATTCAGTAGTGATTTTTTTATTTGCAAAACCTTTGTCACTCTCAGAGCAGCCAGCTTGGAATGAGTTAAGAAAACAAAATGTATATGTACTTAAAAAGGTATAATCTGATAGATAAAAGGCTGTGACCAAGTTGCTTTGAAGGGTGTTTTGTGCCATCTTTAGAGGCCATTTTTGTGTATGTAAGAAAAATACGTTTGCAGAAAAAGGTAATGCTGTGCTGTAACTGGAGTTTAGGTGTCCATTGACTTCTGTGATGGTCTTTGGGTCATGATGAATTTATTCATTTAACAGTCAAAAGTTTTAAATACTATCAGTTTTCAGTGAAAACAGTTAGCAGCACATTCTGTGGTTACAGGGTTTTGTACACAAGAGCCTGAGGAAGCAAAAACTGCCTGTGTTCTAGCTTGTGTATGGATAGATTTTTGAGAGCTTTTTGTTGTACTGCTGTTGACAGAATTATGTTATCATCAGTGTGGACCTGTGTTTCATTTTTATATCTTCTGTCTCTAAACACGTGAACACTAAATTTCTGTCTGTGTGTATCACTTCTGGCCAGTGAGCATAACATTTGAACTGAAGTAAGCATTCTCTTTCATTACTGGTATTTCAACTTTTCATTTTTTATGAGATTTTAATTCTAAAACTAAGCAGATCTAAGATTTTGGAATGAAATAATTAATAAGTAACAGACAGCAGGAACTTTCAGATTTGTAATGCTAGAACTGTTAATATTTATCATTGTGAGGGTTTGAGTTTGTCTTCTTCTTTTTTTCCCATAATGACTAATAACCGGAAAAAATCTATTGGATATTTAACAATATCCTGGTAATTTAGACATTGGTTAGGCATAAGGAAGAGAAAATGTGAAAGAGACATTAGCATAAACAGTTAGTTAAGAATTAACATTTTAGCATCCTTGTTAATGTAAGGTAAAAGGAAGTCTTAATTCCATGCTTTTAAAAAATAGTTTGCAATTCAAAATTGTCCCCATTTTTATTATGCTGTTAGATGGGTCCTGACATTATCGGCTCTGTGTTATCCAAATTTGTTGAGGAGCTTGGACAGTTCATTGTTTTCTTAATGAATTAAATTTCAGTTGTGTGTGGTAATTTATCCAGGAAAAAAGAATCAATAAATCAGCTTCATAATTATGGTACCCATTTTCCGACTTCTGGTTGTAGTGTTGTGTTGGAGTAGGGAGTAGGGAAGCAGAAGGGGGGATGCTTTCTTTTTCTTGTGGTGCAACTATTTGTGTAGCTTTTGCCAACAGCTACAGTTTGAATCCTGTTTATGCTGTGATGATGAGCAACTCACAGATTGTGTATGAACTTTGATTCCTCTGCTCTGCAATCCTGTTGGAGTAGAAGTGTAGGCTTCTGTCTGTGCCAGGCTTTAACCCTTTTAAAATGGCCTCAGATGCTTGCTCTCTGAAACGTAAGGGTTTCCAGAGCAAGGTAACAACTAATTTACTAAATAGTTGAGGGAGTTGCAATAAAGTGAAAATCACTGGCTTGTCATTGATAAATTTTATGTAAAACAGTTTATGGGAAGAAGTCTTTTATCCTTGCAAGAAACTGCGGAGCTGTTGTTTTGTGCATGCAAACAACCATGTATATTCGTATGGAATTTATTTGAAATACAGGAGGTTCTGTTGTTTACGCTTCTTACTTTGCCAAGATCTGTGGATAATTTGCTTATAACTTTGTAAAATTCTTTATGGGAAAGATATAAGCTAACCTCCAGTTTTGCTAATGCATGGTGCTTTTACTTCGTCCCTAGCTTATATAACTAACTTCTCTCTGATTTCTCCTGATAAATATATTTGATTGTTGTTGCACTTACCTGCAGCTGGGACATGAACTTGCCAGACCTTAGAATACTTTACTGAAGTATATAAGTATATAAGAACTGAATATAACCATTCAGTTACACATTCACTGTCGATTAAAATTTTCCAGCCTCAACTACCATATGGAGGTATTTATGCACATAATGTGTCTCTTCATCTAGTCAAACTGCAAGATACACTTCAGATAAAAGGTGTTCTCCTATTGTATAGGATGCAGTTCAGTTCTTGACTTCCAGCTAAAAGTCCTATCTGTTCTGCGAGTTGCAGAAAAATAAATAAGACACAAATTCTTGTAAGCAAACTCCAAAATGTTTTATTAAATTAATGTATACAGACTGCAGTGCAGTAGCAACTGGTGCTGTCACACTGTGCTTCATAACACAATCCTTTCATTTGTAGTTCATTAGGACTAGTAGGTTTTCATTTAGGTTAGTATAAATCTTTTATACTATTTGAGGCAGTATTTCAACTAAAGAAAAAATCATTTATTTGTCAAAGCTATTAGACTGTTCAGATCATGTTGATGTCCAGCATTTTAGATTAGCTCTAGCGGATCCTACAGCAAGACTGAATGGCAAAATCAGATGATAGTGTTGCGTTGTTTATCGTAGAGGTATCTTTTTGAGTAATATATCTAAAGTATAGTTACAATTATCAGGTGAATGAAAAAGATCAAAAGATGGTATATGATGGAAGTGGAGATAAAAACCGGCAATATTGGCAGTAGGGACTACCTGCAGTAGGGATGCAGTAGAAGTGGCCATGCTCCCTAAATCTTCACCTGCTATTCTTGAGATGTTCAAGATCAGTTTTAAAACCTAGCAACTGCTGGGCCCTGCCAGTGTTGCTTTTGTAAGAGAGCTTAACAGCATCACTTGAAACTGCCCCCATTTATACAAACCAAGTCCAAGTGCCTGTCCAGGTCAGCTGCCTTGTTGCTAGTAGTGGTCATGAGCAAATTTCTTGGAAAGACTAAGCAGGGCAAGCATGCACACTCTTCAAGCAGATACTCTTCTCTGAAGACTCTTCTGGCTTCCAGTTGTCCTCCAAGACTTCTGCTGTCTCCCCTTGAGGCCATGGAAACTTTTAGTATTGGCTCCATGCTTTGGCAAGGAGTCTGTCACACTAGTTGTCTGTCCACTGCAGGAAGAAATCCCTTCCATATCTTCTAAGCACGGCTCCAGTCAGCTGCCTTCAGTGGTGCCCAGTTCTTACTTTGAAAGTGACAATGGACAGTTGGTACATATTTGTTCTGCTCAAGATTGCTGTCTTTTCCTCTGGACATTACTTCCTTTGAAATTTGAAGAGACCTAACCTGCTGGATGTTCCTGGAATAGAAGGTTTTTTCAGTTATCCCTCCATCCCATCTTTTTCATATCCTTAACTCCTGCGTTTTCCAATTTTTGTTATTTTTCAATGAAAGGTTAGAATGTTTTGCAGCATTCATTATTCTGAACCTTTCATCTAAAAATACTCAATTTATTCTTATTGGCACTTGTCCTTTTACTCTATATACCTTCTTCTCATCCCCAGTTCTTTGCAGTTAGCAGGTGACCAAAAATAAATTTGTATCATTGGGGAGCTGTGATGCTGCTGCTATTTTCTGTTGCATAGATTCTAGTGTATAGGCCCCTGTGGAAGCTCACCAGAGTCCTACCTCTGCTGCAAGAGCTGCTGATTCCTCCTTCCTAGTGCTCTCTGTGTGTTTGCTTGTTTATAATTTCTTACTGGTAGATGTTTGTTCATGTCATATCAGGACCTGTCCTCATCCTGTAGCTGCCTTTTGTTTTTATAAAAACTAACAGTACTTGCTATTCCTAATCAGATCTAGTTGTCATTGGTTTCTGAAATGATACCTGCTATGATTGCTGTGCCTTCAGAAGTTGAGCCTTCTGTATGTACATTGGGATGCAAATACTTCTGTTGGTGCATTCACTTTGAAAGAGAAAGGTTGTCTGCACTTGCTTCTGGCTTATATTTGGGAGCTGCTTCAACCAAATGGAAGTATGTTGGCGTGATAAAATGATGTGTATGTGCTTTGAAATACCCAAGCAAGAGTCATGTCTAGAACAGAATGGTTTGTGGATGATAATACACATGCATTAAATAACCTGCTAGATGTACTAGACCTACTCAATGTATGTAGGTCTTGAACTGAATGGAAATCTGATTAAAGAAGGGAGTAGTGGCAGTGTATTTGGAAGATGGTTTATGTTTCTTCATATACTCAGTTTCAGTGATGCCAAAAGAATATCAGTCTCAACCATGTTTTGGAGCTGTCATTCGGTATTCTAAGTTGTGCTACAAAACCACTTCTGCATATACCATGCTTTGCTTCCTAGTATCTGAATACTGGATGTTTTCACCATATTTGTGTGTCATGCAGTATGTCTATGTAGCACAACAGTTCAGTAATCAAAAGAGAAGTATTTGGCTCTCCAGAGTTGTGATTTTTTTAAAGATTGTCAACCATCTGTAATTGATTTTGTGTTATTGAATATATTGTTTCAAATGTGGCAGTTAGTAAATAGATAATAAGGGACAGTTGTCTAAGTCTGAAAAATACCTGAGTAATTAGCTCAGTGGAAGCTTTCTTTTCAAACCAGTAAAGGCTGATTAATTCTGCATAGATAGTTCAACATTGTTAGGATCTTAAGTTGACTGGAAGTTCAAAGAGCCATGAATCTACCAAGTGACCTAGACATGGTTTGGGTTTGTTTCTCTCTTATGCCTCCAAAGTTCACAAACACAGCCATTAGTGTCTTTATTATTATCTATCCAACTTAGTACATTGGTTATCCATCCAGCCTTCTGCTGAAAGCACACAAATGTCGCTAAAGCTTAATCAGGTCAGAAGTGACTGTTGAGCCAAGTCTGGAAAACATCCAAGGTTGGAGATACCGTATCTATCCTCCCTTCCTCCTATTAAAATGGTCCTTCATAAGATGATTTCTCTGCAGCACAGCAAAATGTCTAATGTAGCTCCTGATGGACACAGTGATTTTGCAAAGGGGCTGAAGTTTCTCTACTAGCCAAAAAAAAGTGTCATTCTTTAGGTGGTATTTTCTTATGATTAAAAAAAAAAGTTAAGGAAGTTGCTATATGGGGTTTGCATAGCAGGGTTTTGGTAGCAGGAGGGGCTACAGAGATGATTTCTTTGAGAAGTTGCTAGAAGCTTCTTCCATGTCTCACAGAGCCAATGCCATCTGGCTCTAAGAAGCTGATGAAGACCAAGCCCATCAGTGACAGTGTTAGTTCTTCAGGAACAATGTATGTAAGAAGAAGGGGGGAAAACTGCTGCAGAGCAGCAGTAACTGAAGAAAGGAGTGAGAAGATGTAAGAGGAATGGCTCAAGGTCAGGGCAGGAGGTGCTCCAGGTGCTGAGATTGCCCTGCAGCTCCTGCTGCAGCCCATGGTGAGGCAGCTGTGCCCCTGCAGCACATGGAGGACCATGGGGATGCAGAGATCCACCTGCAACCCCTGCAGGACCTCATGCCAAAGCAGGGGGATACCTGAAGGAGGCTGTGACCCCGTGGGAAGCCCACACTGGAGCAGGCTTCTAGCAGGACCTGTGGTCCCATGGATAGAGAAGCTCATAGCAGAGCAGGTTTGCTGGCAGGACTTGTGAGCCCATGGGGTATCCACACTGGAGCAGCCTGTTCCTGAAGGGAGCTCCACGCTGTGGGGAGCACCCACACTGGAGCAGTTCATGAAGAACTGCAGCCTATGGGTAGATCTCATGTTGGAGCTCTTAGTAAAGCACTGCGTCCCATGGAAGAAACCCCACACTAGAGCAGGGCTCCTTACCCTGAGGAGACAGCATGTGATAAGCTGACAGCAGCCCCCATTCACTGTCCTCCTGCACTGCTGTCAGGGAGGAAGTAGAGAAATCCGAAGTGAAGTTGAGCCCAAGGAGGAGAAAGGGCGGGGAAAAGGTGTTTTTTAGACTTTGTTTATATTTCTCATTATCCCACTGTGATTTGATTGGCAATAAATTAAACTTGTTTCCCTGCATCAGATGTTTTGCTTGTGACTAACTGGTGAGTGATCTGTCTCTGCCCTTGTCTCAACCCATGAGCCTTTTGTTACATTTTCTCTCCAGCTGAGGAGAGGAATGATAGACCAGCTTTGGTGGGCACTTGGTGGCGAGCCAGGATCAGCCTACTATATTTTCTGAGTCTGTTTCATATACTTAAGTTAGTCCTGTGTTGTGATATCCCATGACCATATTACGTTGAGTGAGTTCTCCCCATGACTGTGTTGTGTGTCCTCTGCAGTGTTGTATGTATTCAGTAATTCATCCAGGCATCTGCCTTATAGCTGGAATACTTAGCTGGCATATATCAGTTTTCTCAGTTATTGCTTACAGTTGTGATCATTTCTGTGCAATTTCTTTTAAATTTCATGAAGCTCCGACGGGTTACTGGATGTGTAATACATCAGTAATTACATTTCAGCCAGCATATGACATGGTTTCTTAAATGTGTGTGGTGAGTGTTAAGTTGTAATAGCAGGGAATCCTATTCAAAATAGAAGAAATTGCTCCTTGTCTATGAAATCATCCTCTATATTTGTAACTTGCCGTGTACTGTAATTATGGGTTTCTGAACAAGCTAGAGCTGAGAAGAGGAAACTAGATGAAACAGAGAGGAGTCTGTTTCCATTGGGAAGGTGTGTCTTATAATGTAGTTTGATTTTGGAAAGAAGTCTTACAACACTGACTTCATAGCTGATTCCAGTAGTGTGCTTGTAATGTGAGCTCACCACATTGGTACATGGGGATGGTCTTTTGTCAGCAGTGGTATTCCCCGATTCTTGGTGCTACAGTCTGTCTTAATTTTTCCCTGTCAGTTGTTGTTGAACTTGTTGTGGCAGATGGGATGTGAATAAGTTAAGTCGTGGGAAGACAGCAGAGCCTAATGAGGTTAAAGATGTTAGAACAGGTTGGGTTTGAAGAGTGAAAGCAAGCTTTGTTTATAGACTTTGTTTGAGGCAGCCTCTCTGAGTTTTGTAGCTGACGTTGTGCATAGTTCTTGTGTAATTATGTCATAAGCTATATATCAGCTTTTTCTGTGATTATATTTCTTCAACTGGACCTGTTCTCTGATCCAGGTCATGGTGTGACTGCCTAGAGAAGGAAGTGAGGTAGATGCTTCCTTAGAGTTAATTAAGCCTCAAGTCAGTGATGCCACGAAAGAGAGATGCTTGTAGAATCTGACATCAGAATCTAGTTTTACTTTTTTGTCAAAAAAGCCACTATTACATAAAGTATTTCTGAAGGATTTTAGTACTGTTCATCTAAAATTCAGTATAATTGCAAACCAAATATTTTATGTTCTTAGAACTTTTAAAATAATTTGTACAATGTTGGTGACTTAGCAGAACTAGTAAATTATGCAATCAATAAATATTATTTACTCATCCTCCCATGTTTTCAGTAATATTTTCCTAGAAGACCAAATGCAATTTTGGAGCTGTTTTTGTTCACACTCAGGAGGTACTGAACGGGATTGGGGGTTTAGAGGAGGAGCTCATTGGTTATGTGGGGGGTTAGGATTTTGGTTTGGGGTTTTTTGGGGGTAGTGTGTGTTGGGTTTTTGTTGTATAATTTGCTTATTTTTTACATTTATTGTCAATACTATTCTCTGCAATTCAAAATCACATGGTTACCATTTCCTGTGGACAAATAGGTGAATTCTATATTGCCCTGTTCTGGGCATCTTCATTGAGTATTTGATCCATGTGTTTTGTCTGCACTAAAAGTGTTTTAGATTTAACTGATGCTGTTTTTACTCTCTTACCCTGTGATGCAATCAAACAATACTTTAATGAACTTTGTAGTGAGTGAACATAAACCTACATGTACAGGAGAAACAAAATAATTTTTTTAAGGCTTTATTGAAATGTTATTTTTAAATTTTTGAATGAAACTTCTAAGCAGTGTTCTTCTGTTGTTACTCTTCTTGCTAACAAGTTTGCTGTGGGTATTAAACATAGTCGTTGCAAGAGTAAGTGAGTAATGAGGCATTATGTTTATTCTTGTCTGTCTTGAATCCAGATTCTTTTATGAACCTCCAGAAAAGGAGTCCTTTGTTTTTCTGTTAGTCTTTATGCACATCATATCAGCTATGGTGATGCTCAACAAATGTAACAGTTCTTAATCTAAAATTAAGAGACCTGGTTGACTTAAGTCCTCGAGAAGTTAGTTTAAAAAGTGTACAAAATTTCATTCTTAAAATTATATTTTGAGGTATTTGGTTCAAAAAACCAAAAAGCCCCCTTGTGTTTAAGCTCCTGTAGATATGTGATCATCATCTTCTGTTTGTGGAATTCACATTCTTGTGGTGTTTATAGAAGCATAGGTCTCACTGAATGGAACAGCCTGAAACATGGTGTAAGATGGTCTGCTTTGGAGTCTAACTGAAAATGTCAGTCTTCTGCTTGGAATATGTGCTACATCAGTGGCGGACAGAGGAAATAATATAGTTAAATTGATATAACAAGTTTTTGCTTTAGGTGGGGATTTTGGAGGGGGGTCATTGTTGGTGTTTTTGTTTGGTTTCTTTTTAGTAAAAAAACCCATGCATTAATATGTAGCTTAATACGAATTTTACAAGCAGCAAAAAAATAAGGGGGAAAAGGAGTTTTTAGTGAGCCATATGGAGGAAAAAAAATTAAAAAGCAGTCATGTTTGTCTGGCTTGTAAACTTCTTCAAGTTTTATTGCAGCCATCTGTGTGGAGTTACCACCTTCCTTTTCCATAGAAACTGGACTAGGGTGACACAATGGTTCTTCCAATCTCATCAATAAAAATCTTATTTTTAAGGCAACTAAAAATAAAAGGACAATCCAGAAAAAATGACATAGTTTAATGCCTGATAAGTATTATGCTTGGCTGTGATCCAGTATGCGTTCTGTAGTTAATTCATTGAGGTCTGAGCTCGGTTTTATTCTAACAATATGCGTAAACTGGCTTTGCTGCAGTTACAGATTTGATGTGTGAACTAAATTCAGCTGAAATCTGCAAGGGGTGTGTGGTGGCTTTGTGGTTGGATTTTTTTTTTTTTTTGGTTTGTGGTTTTGAGGTTTCTGGTTGTCTTTTTTTCTTTAGTTAGAAAACTTGAATGTTGAATTGAACTGTTAGCCCATATGATGTGTGCTATCAAAGATAATGTGCTAATAAAGCTGTTCTGAAATAAAATTGTGTTGCCTTTGTATAGAATCTTCTGTTTCCTTATAATTTATCGGAGTCAAAAACTTCTAGCTTAACTGGAAGATCTGAAATAGTGTGGATTTTTGGAGGAGTGCTGCAAGGAAGACAACTTGGATTTTTGTCACTGCATGGAAGTGTTGATTTTTAAGCCTACAAGTGCTTAACTGAGTTTCAGCCTGTTCAAACCATTAACAGGATCTAAAATGTGCACAAAATCAATAATGTTACTGTAGTTAACTTTCATTGAGGGAACAGAATATTAATTTAATATTCTTAATATTTAATATTCTTAATAACAGTGTCAATTTTGTGCACCTGGTATTAGAAAGTTACTGTGAAAGGAAACTTACTAAGCTGAACTAATGACTGATATTCAAGTGACTTTTAATCATGGAATCATTTAAATTGCAAAGGACCTCCAAGATCATGGAATCCAACTGCTAACCTGACACCACTTTGTTCACTATCCTAAAGTGCCGCATCTGTGTGCCTTTTAAATACCTCCAGGGATGATGACTCTACTTCCCTGGACAGCCTGTTCCAATGCTTGACACCCCTTTCAGTGAATAAATTTTGGCTGATACCAAACATAAACCTCCCAGGCACAACTTAAGGCCATTTCTTCTTGTCCTGTCACTTGTCACCTGGGAGAAGTGACCAACCCTGCTTGGCTACACCCTTCTTTCAGGCAGGTGAAGAGAATGATAACGTCCTCCCTGAGCCTCCTTTTCTCCTGGCTAAGCAACCCTGGCTCCCTCAGCCACTCCTCATAGGATTTCTGTTCAAGACCCTTCCCCAGCTCCCTTTCCCTTCTCTGGACACACTCTAGCCCCTCAATGTCTTTCTTGCAGTGAGTGGCCCAGAAATGAGCACAGGATTTGAGGTGTGCCCTCAGCAGTGCTGAGTACAGGGGGACAATCACTGCCCTGGTCCTGCTGTCCACATTATTGGTGACATAGGCCAGGATGCCATTTGCCTTCTTGGGTGCCTGGGCACAGCTGGATCATGCTCAGCTGCTGTTGTCCAGCACACCCAGGTCCTTTTTCGCCAGTCAGCTTTCCAGCCACTCATCCCCTAGCCTGTAGCACTGCTGGGGGTTGTGACCCAGGTCCAGGATCTGGCCTTTGGCTTTGTTGAATCTCACACAATTGGCCTTGACCCATCGATCCAGCCTGTCCAGATTGTACTGCAGAGCTACCAGCAGATCAGGACTCCCACCCAACTTGGTGTCATCTGTGAACTTGCTGAGTGGACACTTGTTCTTCTCATCCACATCATTAGTAAAGACATCAAACAGTACTGAGTACTGAGCCCCTGGGTGCCAGCTGGATGTAACTCCATTCACAACTCCTTTCTCCATCCTGGCGGTTTTTATCTGGTGAACAATGTACCCCTGCAAGCAGACAGTTTTTCCAGGAGGATGCTGTGGGAGATGGTGCTAAAGGCTGTCCTGAAGTCCAGGTAGGCAAAATCACAGCCTTTCTCTTATCCACTCAGTGGGTCACCTGGTCACATAAAGAGATTGGGTTGGTCAAGCAGGACCTGCCTTTCACAAACCTATGCTTGCTGGGCCTGATCCCCTGGTTGTCCTGCACGTGCTGAGTGTTGGCATTTAGGATGATCTGTTCCAGGACCATCCCAGCACTGAGGTTAGGCTGACAGGCCTGTAGTCCCACAGATTGTCTGTCCCTTCACATAGATGGGAATCACATTTGCTGACCTTTAATCAGCTAGGACCTCCCTGGTTAGCCAGGGCTGCTGGTAAATGATGGACAGCAGCTTGGTGAGCATTTCCACCAGCTCCCTCATGACTCTTAGTTGGATCCCGTTTGACCCCAGAGACACATGTGTATGTGTGGTGTAGCAGCTTGCTGTTTCTCCTTGGATTATGGGAGTTTCATTCTGCTCCCCATCCCAGCCTTTCAGCTTAGGGGGCTGGATACTCAGAGAACAACTGGTCTTGCTATTAACAGGAGCTGAGGAAACGTAGGCATTAAGTACCTCAGCCTTTTCATCATTCTTTGTCACTGTGCTTCTCCCTATCTCCAGTAAAGGATGGAGATTCTCCTTAGCTTTCCTTTTGTTGCTAATGCATTTATAGAAACATTTTTTCTATTGCCTTTAGCAGCAGTAATCAATTAAAGTTCTAGTCGTGCTTTGGTCCTAATTTTCTCTCTGCATAACCTATGACATCCTTGTAGTCCTCATGAGTTGCCTGCCCCTTCTTCCAGAGGTTATAAACTCTTCTCTTTATCATTGCTTCCACCAAGAGCTGTCTGTTCAGCCAGGCCAGTCTTCCTCAACAGCTTGTTTTTTTACCACATGTGGATTGCATTTTCCCACACCTTTCATATTTCCTTCCTGAAGAATGTCCAGCCTTCCTATATTCCTTTGCCATTCAGGATCAAGTGACTTTCTTGACCGTCCTCCTAAAGAGGTCAAAATCTGCTTTCTGTAAGTTTGTGGTGGTAGTTCTGCTGCTGCGCTTTGTTACTTCTCTGAGAATTGAAAACTGTTATTTCGTGAGTACTGTGGCCAAGATGGCCTCTGACAATCCACCAGTCCTTTCTGCTCACAAACAGGAGATCCAGAGGGGCACCTTCCCTTGCTGGCTCCCTTACCAGCTCTGTTGCTGACTCCAGGAACATCCTGGACTGTTTCCTCTCTGCTGTGTTGTACATCAGTAGACATCTGGTAAGTTGAAGTCCCCCATGAGAATAGGGGCCAGTGATGGTGAAACTTCTCCCAGCTGCTTATAGAATATTTAGTCTGCTTCTTCATCCTGGTTGGGTGGCCTATAACAGACTCCCACTAGAATATCTGCCTTGTTGGCACAAAACTACTCAGTAATAATTTGATCAAAGCATGATAAAAATAAAATGGAGGGAGAGAAAAAAAAGCTTTCACAGAAGCCGAGTGGTTTAGATCTAAAGTGAGGTATTGGTAAATACTCTGAGTTGTACTAGATTTAAGTGGGATATTTAACACTGGAACTATTGTACTTAGCAGCACAACTCTTAAGTAGTAGGTCTGTTGCAACTGTGACTGCTCCTCCTCCAGGTAAAATCAGAACAAGTATTTTCTGTTCTCAAAAGCCTTTTGTTGTAAGTACACCTGTGCAAGCAAGTCTCAGATGTTCTGAAGCTCTGTGTCTGCAGAATAAATCACAGAAAATGCAAACTTTATTAAGAGAAAATGCATAAATTTGTTCATAACTGTATCCATACTACACTCTTGTTTCTTGGTGGGGTGTTTTGATGCTGAACATGGGTTTTTTTTGTTGTTGAACGTGTTGCAAGTTCTTGAAACACACCTACCAGCAAAATTGAAGTGTAGAGCAAGGTATAAATTCATACAGCAGGTAATGAGAGGGAGATCTTAGAGGGAGACTTAAATAGAAAAGAACTGAAAAATAATGCAGTGTTGGCATTTCTTCATTCCTTTCTTGTGTTGAAGAAAAGTTGTACAAGAAAAGCAATAAAAGAGGTAATGATTTAGCTCACTTTTTTGTAGTAATGACAGCTTGAAATCACAATTGCATGCTTATACAGTACAGTGTATTATGCTACTACTTTATGTCCTGTAGTAAAGTTAAGCTTGATTTGGAAGCCTAAGAGGAGGGACAGGCTTGGGCTTTTGCTGTGGTTTTTTGTTTGGGGTTTTTTGGTTTTTTTTTTAATACACAGAAAATACAGGTGGCTGTTTTGTGTGCCGTAGGCTAAACAGGGTGATGAAGAATACTGAGTGTCAGACCAACAGGAATTGATGTAGGGAAAGAAGAAAACAAGAAACATGCAGGTACAGGTCTGCTACTAAAGGAATTTGTCATGGTTTATTCTTGGAGGAACTGATACTAACAAAGAATTCAAAGCTGTACTATTGTCTGTCTTCAGATATTCTACTAAACATTTAAAAGTGTGAGTAAACAGTAGTATTTTGTACAAATTCTTAAGTTGAATCCTTTTCTAAAATCTCTTGTTCCTTATGTGAATAGTTACTGCAGTTGTGGTTCATCTCAAACATCGGAATAAAAAATGAAGTTCTTCCTTGCTACACATGACTCCTTTTTGATTTATGACTTGTTCTTCTAGTTGACCAGCTTGGTTTAACTGCTGTGCTGTGTAAAAACTAAAGTAAACTTTGAATGCTTTAATTAACTGTCCTACTATATGATGATAGAGCAAATAGTTTCAGTGTATATGTTCATTATAGAAAGATGTATTCAGCTCATCTGCAAACCTTTTATTCTGCCATATATATGTAATCAGATACATAGATCAAAATACATACAATGTGATTTTAAGCAGAAGTCAGAATTGTAACACAAAAACAGGCTTTAAGAAATAAATGCAGTTAAAATTCTCTGTGCTCTATACAGAATTTCAATGGGTGACACATCCTTGGAACAAAAAGTATAATAGCAGTGTTAACTATTTTGTGTAAATTCAGTCAAGGGAATTTGTATAGCATGAAATTTCTGTTCTCTCAAAAATTATTAGGTGTGCCTGATATCCAAAGGTGGTAGTTCTGATGCAGGAAATTTTCGTATTTGAAGTAATTTCATGTAGTTTTTATAGTCTTTACACAGTAACTATACAGCTTAGCCAGAGTGACAAAATCAGAAAGAAGGAAAGCTCTATTCTGAGTTATGCATTTTTTTTATACCTTGGTTGTGAACTATTTTTTGTTTATAGTAGCGTAGGCATGCCATTGATGGTAATGTCACCTACAGGAGAGAGACAGTAAAAATTAATTTTTAATTCTTTTTTAATTAAATTTTTTTAAATTAAATTAATTAATTTAATTAAATTTTTTAATTCTTCTCTGTTTCCGAATACTAACTTTTTGATTATAGTTATAATATAGTTAGTTGAAGCCAATATAATATAGTTATAGTATAGTTAGTTGAAGCCAATCTACAGGTTTCTAGAGATTGAATACCACCTTCTTTAGTGAATGATTCGGTATTAATAGTATTAAGATGGGTTACCAGAAGTCAGGTATTTTAACTCTTTATTCAATCTGCTTCTGTTTGGTGAGTCCATTTTAGTGCCAAGATTATGTTTTGCTTTATTATGAGTATGTTGGGAATGGAGTAATGAAGTAAGGCTTCCTCTGAAAGAAAAGGGGAAGGGTGAAAAGGATAATTTATTTAATTGATGCTTATAATAAGCCTCTGCTGTTCAGAGGCAACCAGTGGATCTCTATCGATTGTGGCAATTCAACCATTTATAAAGAAATCCTGTTTTCTTTATTGGTTGGATTTGCCCTCTGGTTAAGTCCATCAGTCGTTATTTTCTGGGCAAATGTGTCAGCAGTGTAAAAGAAATTGGCAGTAAAGATTGCAAAAGCTCAATGTTGTGCTAGGTTTGAGTCTAAAATAGTTACATAATCACAGTTGCATTTTTTTGTTTCTGTGTGTGAGTGGTGTTATGTCTGTTAAGCTGTTTATATAGAGTTCATACGAAATAACTTCATTTTTTGTAACATGGAAAGCCTTGGAACTTTTTTACTGGTTGCTTTTGCAAATCACAATCACAAAACTTGACAATCAACCTACTGGTTTTTTTTATTAGTTCGTCAGATTTTGGACTAAACACACAAATCCAACCTGGCTAAAAAATTCAAGTAATGCCCTTTTAGATACATGCATTTTCCTGCTACAGCCAGGGAATTTGGAAACACTAGAGACATCTGTCACCTAGTTTTTCCTTCTTGATAAAGGCCATATAATGTAATCCATCAGTTTTGCTGCTGACAATATGTGCATTTATTCCTAACAAATGCTGGTCTATTTAAATGTTGACTTCCAGTGAAGTCATGCAAAGACCATGCAGGAGAAACTGTGCATGAAATGGGAACAAGATTCTGAAATTAATTTTGCTTTTGAGAGATCAGACAGAACATTGGATTTGTTTTATTAGAGAAATAAAAAAGTAATGGAAAATAATCAGAAATGATGTTTGTAATTCTGTTTGCAATTGTAACGTTAATTCTTCCCTCTGTTGAAGGTATAAACATACTATTGCTTTTAGTGCTCAAACTTTGGAGAACTGAATCTGCTAAAATACAGAGATCATGTTAAGAAAAAAAAAGGCACAAAGTTCGAATATTTCAGTGGAAGTGAGATTTAATATTTTAATTTCTTTTCTTGGAAATGGTAGAGAACATGACAGATAAAAATGAGTCCCTGCAGTATGTGTATTGACTTCATAAGTCAATGCAATCTATCAAAACACCTTGTAAAGCCAATTTCAATTGGCATGTAGGAATTAGTTTGAAACTTCTCACCTTCTTGTGGAGTTAATTAGACAGTCATGTTTTATTTATTAGTAACATTAATTCAAAAACAAGTTAGTTAGTTCACAGCTGTTTGTGGTAGCAAGAGGCAGTGAGTGGATAAAATTTGAGGCCTAGTTTTCTTGACAAGGATTTCATAGTATTTCCCATACATTACTGTTCTTGTCTCAAGCCTCAGATAAATGTGTGTCTGTAGTTCCACAGCTTCAGTAATGGCTGGTTTGCTGAAACTCTGGTTTGGACCTTCCTTTAGCATAACTCTATGAATTCGAGAGGTGGGTTATACAGGGACTGTAAGAAGAAAAGCTGCACTTGTATTGTTTTACCCAGGTTTAGTGATCAGTAAATATAATTGAACATCAGCACCTTATGACATTTGGCAATTGTTGCAGCTCTTTTTAAAATATACACTAAAAGCATGTATCAACTACTTGAAAAGAAGAATGATGTGTGTGCTGCTTCCTGAAAGTGAAACTGGGACTGATGTTTATAAGGAAATTAGGTTCTCTTGTGGTTGTGCCAGTCTGATAGGCATGTAATGTTTCTTTCTTCCTGAGGGAAGCAGAGCAAAACAATCATACGAAGACATGTTTTAACAGTGTCTTGCTCAGCATGGCAGTGGTTAGCCATGTTTTGAAGCCTTCTGGGAAGCAAGGGCCTGGGCATTATCCATGAGGCCAAATGGTGAGAAATTTTGAATAAATAGTGTGGGGAAATACATGCTACATACTGAAATTATTATAAAAGTTATTATTGCCTGAGGGAGCACTTCACAACAAAAGCATTAATTAAAAGCAGTATTATCCTGGCAAGACATGGAGAGCAAGATCTGTTCTTATAACAGAAGCATAATTGCAGCCTTGTCAAAATATTATTAGACCCTGTGGCAATTGAAAGAGCATCTTTCCAACACGGTTGACTTTTTGGAGTACATTTTTAATGCTTTAAATAATTAAGCAGTTTTCTATCTACATCTTTTTCTTTTAATTTTTACAGTCAGGTTAAATAATGATGGTTTTGTGAAGATCAGAAAAAAGTGAAACAACTGGGACCAGATGCCCTTGAGCCTAAAACGCCTTCAGATTTAAGGGAATCATACATTGTTTTTGTGAAGCTGTTTAATCCTCCTACAGTATAAACCTGATGGCTTCTTGGTATGGGAAAATTAGAAGGAAATGCATTACAGAGGAAAGGCTTGATGGTTGTTAATTTAACCCTCCTATGTTTTAGAAGGCTGTTTTCAGTCAATGAAAGGCTGTTTAGTCAATGAAACATGAGATATGGGAGACTGTCTAAACCAGGTTTTATCAGCAGTACTCAGCATGTCATTGCACCTGTCATGTTGAGAAATGTTGCATGTATGCAAATACATCCTTTTAGGGTCTGTCTTTACACCAAAGCATTGCTGTTTAAAGAGGATGATTGTTTTGGTTGTTGAGTGCTATCCTGTTGAGATACTAGCAACAAAAAGAGGGAGTTCATATACAAATCTTCATTATATTAAATGTAAAAATTTCAAAGGTAAACTCATTAAGCAAGTCTGTACAGAAAAATATATGTACATCTGTACACTGATGCCTTTTAATGTTTATCTTGACTTTTAGTCTCTGTGTTTTCGTAATTGTTAGGTGTGTGTAGTTGTGTGGTTTATAGGCATTTATGGCAGCCAATCATGATTGACTTAAAGAACTCAAGTGCTCTTGTCAGAGGTGCTTGGCAGTGTTATGAAGACTTCAGTTGTGCTAATCACTTACATCTGGCAGTAGTTTGAGAAGGCATAGTTTAATTATTTTTCTTCTTTATTTGTTATTTTTTCCTAAAGCTACTCAAGAAATTTTGGGATTTAATAGTGTTGTTCTCTAAGTTGTTTCTTTTCATCAATTTGGGGCCGGGGTGGAGTCAGAAGGAATATTAAAAAATAAAAATAGCTTGATGGATCCCAAGATATCAAAATTCAGCTTTCTGAAGCTGGTTATGAAAGAGATTGAACCAATTTGCTGTTTCAAGTAAAGCGTAATTGAATCACTTCAATTCCTAAAATCCAGCAATTATTTTGATAGTTGGTATGCAAATGTTTAAAAACTTGAGTTTCTTTTCATAATTGAATTACTTCAGAAACTTGTTTACTGTGCAAAACTAAGGTAGTACCTGGCAATGCTGTCTGTCTGCAGCATTCGGGGTAATTTTTGTTTAAATTTGTTCTTAATTGTGAACTTGTCAGAGTTTAAACTAATTACAAGTTCCCAAAACCTTACTCTGGGGAAGTAACTTGAAACAAATACTTTATAAGGTGGCTTAGTCAAAATCTATTGTGACATGAGAGCTGCTGCTCCTTGCTGACGTGACCATGCTCCCAGGCTTTTTCTTTCTTAGCCTCTTCCATCTTGGATGTCTGAAATAGCAACTTTAAGAACCCTTTGGCTGTTGTGTTCTTTAAAATACTTGGACTTTCTGATGACTCAGTTTGCATGTGGATACGTGAATTTTAGTGGTAGTCAGAATCATACTCTGTGTGTCTATATGTGCATGTGTATTTTGAAGTTTTCTGATTTCAGAACTGCTGAAAAAATTAAAATGTATAAAAGCTTTCATGGTTTAGAAACTGTAGCCTGTAGGAAGAGATTAGTCTTAACAATGCAGCATTGTCTATTGAGTCAATTAAGCATGTAGGTTTAGCTAGCTTGGGAACAAGTTCCAGCATGTGACATTATAAATAGCACTCTCTCATAACAAATGTAAGCTTAGTAAGTGGGCCATAATTTCCCCTGCCGCTTTATCAGGGTTTTTAGGTAACTTTTCTCACTAAGAATTCCGGTCTTTCTGGTGACTGTCTTTGGCTGCTAATACTGTGTGCCTAAGGAGTGTTGATTCAATGTAAGGCTGATTTTCTCATAGGTTTGTCTGACTTTCCTGGGTGCATGATTTTTATTTGTTTTTCCTGTTTATCCATATGTAGAAATGGAACCTTGTGGCCCAGTGGCTCAGAAATCATTTAGAGCATTGCTGAACCTGTCCCACTTCTCAATAGCTTGAATACACTAGCTAATTGTTTGATCTAGCAAAAAGTAATAGCATTTAGAAGAAGTAAATGAAATAAATCTAGAATAAATAAATTATAATCTTTATAAATTGTCATAGCTGTTTTCTTAATAGAGCATCAATCTTCAGGCTAAAGTCAGTATCCTCTGAAGTAAGAGTTTTCAGGAGGTGACCAGTCGCTATCTGGTCACCTTTTAGATGTGAATTGATGTTAAATTAATGGCAAACTAAAGGGTTTCTTGTCTGCACCAAACAGCAAATGGAGGAACCTTATCTTTGTAGTAGATGGTGCCTTTTACCTCATGCCTGGTTTCATTGCTGCATATGATTTTGTTTTGTCTTCTGGATTTGGACTTGGCTTTGTACTAGGAACAGTCTTTTTTGTTCCTTTCACCCTTCTCCCAGTCCTGTCGTATTTGGCGGAAAATTAATTTAGATTGATTCTCCTTCAGCATGAGCCTCAGGTCAGATTTCTCTTTGCATTTATGAAAACAGGCAACAGAAATTCCAGTAGCTTTCAGTGTAGACTTCTAATTTCTGGTAGTATTTGTAATATGCCTAAACGAATTCCCCAGTTGGAAAGGTGAAGCCTTTTTGGACCATTAATAAATAAAAATGAAGAAGTAAAATAGTGTTCAGTTCATATTTATCACATTCTTTGCTTCTTCCTAATTTTGTATATGTTTTATAATGTACATGATTTACTACATGTATATTATTTATATATGTACATATATTGTGGGTGCATACTCAAAATTATTTTACTGATAAAGTTTGTGGTAAAAAAGTTTAGAGACAACTGGTCTAAGCTACCTTGTAACAAACATTTTGGCATGTGTGTTTTGGTTGTGTTCTTTGTCCTGCTCCCCTTTCCTATTGGAAAACCTCTGCATTCTCTTACAACTTCATATTTAAAATATCAGGAAGAAAGTGGTTTTCATTTTTGTTTTTAGTAGATCAGGTTTACCTCTGTGGGTATATGTCTGGTGTGAAAAATTAAATTGTAGTAAAAATTGCTTTGGCTCAGTTGCTCTGGTGTGAAAATTTTGAAAGTTGCACTTTTATATTACACCAGAATTTACATTTACAAGAAATACTGTGCACTTTTAACAACATATTGTTAGGTTTACTGATGTTTATAGGCTAAATAAAACAATAAAGCCTGTCATAGTTTAGGCTAAAAACCTAACTTGGGAGGTTATGCGTGATATATTGATGAGCTGAGCCATCCATATTACTGAAGTGGAAAGTGTAAGACTAAATTATTTTTATCTGTGTCCTCATTTTTGTCTACATTATTTTCCTTTATGTTTTATGTAAATTTATGTAAATTTATGTAAATTTTTTGTTAATTTAGAAATTATAAGCTTATTTTCCTGTTGGTTACATCATAAGTCATAAAATGAAAGAAAACTGAGGTGCAAATGAAATGTTTAAGCTTTTTGCTGTCCATCAAACTCTTTTTAATTAAAATTTTAAGAAAGGTGGGTGTTCAGGTTAATTTTAGTATTTTTTTTGTAACTTGCTCAAAAAAAGCCAATAGCTCTGAACATACTTCCTCTGTACAATTGCAGGATTGATGTAGGACACTTGGTCGTACTACCACTCCAAAGATTCTTATATTGCTTGAGTCCTATATCAGGGAGTTGCTCGGCATTTTCATAAAATATATATATATAAAGTATATGTTTTTGAAGGGGGTTGCTTTCCAAGCAGCCTTGGACATCCTTCCTGTGTAACATACAGCAGAAAGAGGAGGCTGGTTGCAGTGCATCTATTTATTGGCCCAGTTGTGTCATTATTAAAGCATTACAGCAATCTGAACCTTTAACATAAAAACTTACAAAACTGTAATCCTAAACTTTAGCCTTTTGCCATGTTACAGATTGGGGTGGCATCTTGGTCTTACTGCTGCTTATGGAAAGGGTTTTTTTGTTCATTTATTAGTGTCTACTTTTGGTTTTGATAGTTCAGAATATTTTAGATTTTTGGACCAAGGTTTTTCTTTCCTCTTAACCGTGGGGTCTGTAAGAGCACAGGAGCTGCAGTAAGCTGATGTTGTTTCACTTTTTTCAGATAATAAATTCCTTAGATAGGAATGGGTTAATATAATCGTGAAGTAATACCTGTCAGAAAATATGATGGCATCAGCAGAGCCCCCTAGTGTGGTTTGGGTAGGTGGTGTCATGCATTTGCCTTGTATTGGCTGAATGACAAAAGCAGGGAAATGCCTTAATGTTATCGCAAGATATATATGGGAGGCTTTATGTCTGCATAGCAACATTAGCCAGAAGGATAAGAATTTTTGTTCTGTATCGAGGGGGTCATAGATGTGCCTGGTAGCAAAATGGCATGTGTTACTGACACTTGACTCAATTCTTTCTCCTCTGGGGTTTTATTGTCATGGCAAGTTTGAAACTTACGCGATGTGTTGGTGTTGCAAGTGTCTCAGGTGATCTTGTGTCTGCTTTCTGCTGGCCAGCACACTGTGTACCCAGAATTCGTATGAGAGTGGAGGGGGCTTGGGTTTGGTAGGTGTTAGGTGTGCTGGCCTTTTGTGGCCCACCCCTAAACAGGCTTGAGAAGTTTGATAAAGTTTCTAGTTAGAAGTGCTATGTCTTATTATACCAGCTAACAAAGAAATGGCAAGTGTTGGTGATAAAAGCTCTCCTACAAAGGAGGAAGAGAGGAATTGGGTACTGTGTTTTTGTGCCTCTTTAGAAGTTTCTCCAGTAAATATTAATGATCATCAGGTGCAGCTCTTTCCTACATACACTTTTTGCTTTTTGTTACAATATGGTTGTTATATGGATTTCTCCCTGCATCTGGACTTGTTGAAGCAGTTCTGGAGACCCTATGAGGTGTCTCTGCCTTCATTAAATCTTTTTACAGGTGACCAAATCGAAGTAACTGTGTCAAAATCCCACTTAAACCTTTGTGTTTTTATATGAAGTATAATATTCCTTCTTTAATTATGTATTTTACTGTTTTCAGCTTAGGAGTCTGGCATTCTCAGTATTTTATTGCTGTCTCCCAATAGAGAAGGTTTGTTTTCCCTAATGTTTCGTGGAGGCAACTGGTTAAGAAGAGGAAGCCTGTTGATTCCACCTAGGAAGATAAAGCTGTAGTATAAGCCTCTCTCTTACTAGGTATTAAATCTTGAGAGTACTTAAACAGATTGAAATACCTAGTTAGTGGGGCTGTACATCTTGACCACTCTGAAAGTACTTTTGATTCCTGGTCACATAATGAACTCAGAACAGCTGCAGAGGTAGGTTCAGCATCAAACACACCGGCTGAATTTTAATTGGCTTCATCTGTCCAAACATATGGGTGATGGCACTGGAGACAGAACTTGACACCTACAGTTGTACAGAGAGGAAAGAGCCTGGCTTGACTTTCAGAGTGGCAATGCTGAGAATCAGAGATTTATTTATAAAGTGGTGTGAAACTGTGTCTTCAAAATATGAAGCCTCAGGAAGTTCCTTCTTCAGTATACAAAATTTATACTACTTTCCCCTACTTGGACCAATATTGAATCTGTTTCCTAGGGGTAGATGCTTTTAAGTGGCTTAAAGCTTTCTGTGTATACACTATGGGTTGAATTTTTTATGTGTAAGAAAAACCTGAATAGTTGTGGTTACCTGTGGATTGGTAGGTTTGAATTTATAGAAAATGGGGAGTGTATTTAATTAACCATCTGAAATACAATGACTGTTTTGCTGGATATTTCAAGATGTCTTCATCTACTTAACTTTAGAACCTAAAAGTAATTGGAGTCTGATGCCTATAAATAAACTTTCATATATTCTGTAAGATTTTAAAAACGTCTTTGGTGTGATACTGCTCTGGAGCTGGAAGGTGCTACAAATCTGAATCCTCATTAATTGTCTTCATTTTAGTCTTCATTAAGATAGCGTAATATGTGGGTTCCACTTGTTAGAGTCCAGAGATGGGGGAAGTAAACATCTTAAACTTTTTCCAGATGAAGGCAGACTAGTATGTATCTATTTGTATGCAAAGAAAAAAGCAAACTTTTTGGGTTTTCATTTCAAAATAGAGGGAATTGCAGGCTGAAATTTTTGAGTTTTCCAGAAAGAAATCAAATGTTTTAGAATGCTGGATTTTCAGGCTCAGACAAGTAGAACTTGTGAGTGTTTTAGAATGTGTCTCCATAGAAATTCTTTCCTCCCCCACCATGTTCTTTCATATTTAGTTTCCATAACCAGTGCACTATTGTGAAGGAGGGGAAATGCAGGGTAACTGCAGGGAAGCCAGCCAATCACTTCAGCATCAGAGCAGACTCCAGGGCTTGTGGAGCTAACCTTTGTGACCTTCACAAGGGGCCTCTCCAAGGAGAGCCATTTTTCCTGCCTTGTAATGGTAAAGAAAAAACTTGGCAACTCCTTTGATCAGCAAAGCAAAAACAAGGAGAGCAAGGAGCAAATGGGCAGCTTTGTGCACAAAACTGCTAAGTCAGTATTGGCATTCTCTGTGCTGAGAACAGTGTTACCACCTTGCATAGAGTATGTGCACATTTCTGTAGGGTGCTGGGATATTTGCTGCACATTCAGAAAACGCTTTGGTTCAAAACTAAGGAAAAATCTTGGTTATTACCAGTTATGGTGAAGTAAAAGCATTTCATCTAATAATTTGCAATGTGAGAATGAGGAAATTTTTTATTTCTTGGAGGGCAAGATTTTCAAAAGAGAAGGTTTGCACAATGCTTAAAAATAATTCAAGTATTGGGAAGTGGTGATTTCTTGTATGCAGCTGGCATATATTTTTTCCTGTAAAGCTTACTGCTTTGCAGCTTTTGATGATGTTTTCTTCCTTTTCTCAGTTGATGCTTACGTTGCATTTCAGATGTGTGCTTAAAGAAAGAACAGTAGTTTTGCTTTGCAAGTATGTAAAGTTTTGTTTTGGCTTGCACAGATAGAAAACCAAACCAAATGTGTTCTTAACGTTGGGTAAATTTTATATCAGCTTTGAGTTTCTCTTCTTCATTATGTTCTTTCACTGTTCTGCTGCTGCTGATACACAAATGCCCCTGTGTCCTTCTGTTACTGTTGCTAGTGTGATAAATTGTGTTCCTCATCTGTGGTAGTTTTTTGCTCAACAAATTGGGTTCCTTCTCCCACCTGGGCTGAAGTGCTCTGTGTTCTTCTTCTGTCTGAGAGTAGGAGAGAGTTCATAATGTTTTTATTCAATACTTCCTTCCACTCCAGTGTGAGTCTGCCTAGCAATTTAATCTCCCAGACCAATATATTTCTGTCCAGTGAATTCAACAGTTCATTCGTTCTCGGCAAGAATTCTTCCTGTGGTTTGTAAATTTGCAGATTTCGACCTCCTTCCTTGGCTACTTCAGCTTCTCTGCATGCAGCTTGGCTCCTTGGGAGATGTTGATATTACAAGATTGCCAGATCCCTCTGCAAGATGTGTTTCTTCTTTTACATATACACTATTCACTTTCTTTTGATGTTTCATCCTTTCCTCTGCCACTCCCAAATTAATCACCTCTGGTACTGTGCTGAAGTGGTTCACAGTGATTTTCATTTTTTATGGGACTGTAAATAAATAAATAAATAGCAGTTATGGAGTCAGATAAACTGTGTTTTTACATTTGCAGTTGTGAAGTGTAGTGCCCTTCAATTTTATGAAAGTACAGAAATTACATGAGTGTCATTATCTCACAAAATAGCTACAGGTGTTCAGTAATTAAACAGTTTATTAGATACTTGCACAGTTCTGGATAGAATGCAAATTAATTTTTAATGGATGTGTGATTTATTTTAGTGCAAACTTCTCTTCAGCAGCTTTCACCTGCGTGACATTTTTACTCTAACATATACAGTGATTTTCAGATAAGGTGCTAGATAACTTAGCATCAGATGAAGATATTCAGGAAATTGATTTGTTTGAAGTCCCTCATCACCAATGATTTTCTAAGTATACTGTAGCAGAGTGAGTCAGTCCATCAGCAGATTAATTTGTCTTGTGTGTACTGACTCTTTGATATGGCCTCACTGCAGTTACTGTATTTAAGGGACAAATCCAACATCTGCCTACCACTCCCCCATTGATTGCATGGACAGAATCAGCAAAGAGCAGTTTTGGCAGCTCTGTGAGCAGGAGCAGTGCTGCCCCAGGCCCTGCTCCTCCCTCACGTGGGAGCAGTGTTGGCAGCAGCAGCTGCCAGCCAGCTCCATGCATGCTCTAGCACAGAAGGTGGAATTTGGCTGCTTGGGTGATGCTTGCTGTCCAAGCAGCTGCTCCCTGTAGTAGAGTCGGAGAGTTACCAGGTAGATGGCAAGATTACAGGACTGCCGCAAGTTAAGTAAGATTACAGTCCTGACAAGCTCAGCATATAAGTAGTCAAGTCAGAGGTGAGGAGAAATGTAGCACAAAGAAATGGGACTCTGAAATAGAGCCACTCAACTCCAGGGCCTTCTTGACTTTCTTCTGAATGTCTTCTGCAGTATATTCTTTGCTCTTGGTATACTCTTATGTTTTGTTGGTTTTGATATACGTGAAAACTTAAGTAGGTTTCTTGTAGAGACAATGTGTTACATTGTCAGACCTGTAACAGTCCTTTTCAGTTCTAATTTGAACATATATATTTTGTAACAATTTTCTGAAGGAAAAGATTTGTGAAAATATTTGAAGGATAACAAGATACCATAGAAGAGTGACTAGAATGTTTAATGTCCTGATTTATACAACAAGAGTCACAGTATCTAGTAATAGATTTATTTCTTTTTAATATACAGTTTACTTTTAAAAGGTTTTGAGATAAGGTTTTAAATTATGACCTGTCTAGTGATAATGAAGTGATTGCAAAATAAATTTTAAGATAACACTCAACAGTGAAGGTTTGCTACTGAACTTTGAGTGATAAATTCTGGAAGGAAGTTGCTGGTTAAGCACCTGGAACTATAAAGTGTTAAACCACAACTTAGAAAGCATTAGCCGAGTAAATGTTTACTCTTTTGGTTTATTCAAGCCTCTTGGTTCAAAACTAAGAAACTTGGAGCTGAAGAGCAGAGTGGTTTGTTTCCTTCTTCCGTAACTCTGAATGTAAAAATGATGGGGAAAAAAAAGAGACAGCTGTTACAAGAAGATTTCTGTACATGGTGACTAGCAGCAATTGATTCACATTGGCAAATACACTCCAGACATTTTGTGGGAATGTTGAAGATTACTGGAACAGGGCAGACCAAAAGGATTATATTAGCTTGGTGTTCAGTTTTAGCAAGCTAAGTGGGCATGACTATAAAGTATTATGAATTAAAAAATATATTGGGAGTTTCAGTCTCCTCTTGATATAAGCCTTCATCTTTTGCCTTCAGGTACTGGTTTACATCCTCTGATCTGAAGATTACAGTCTAGAGTACTGAGTTTAAAGGGCAAGAGTGGATATATTCAGAAGTTTGCAGTGACAGTGAGTCACGGAGTGTTGTAACTGTGTGTTCATGTGCAGTTTAGGTGCCTTGCCCCAGCAGGTGTGTATCAGGTAACCTTTATACAGGCTTGCTTCCTGAGAACTTGCCATGGAGCTGGGATCAATATTTTTCCATTAACTGTGTTCCCTAATCTACTGCTTAAATTTCAGAAAAGCTGTGTGTTATTGCTCAGCTGTTGAAATTACTGATATGTGATAGTGCATATTGGTTCTTCTGAGATCAGGAGCATTATATTTTCCAAACAGGAGTTATGAAACAAAGATGTTTTGTCTTTGAAAATTTATATTCTAGCTACTGAATGAGCTAAACCCAAGCAAATAGACAAAACCTAGACAACCTCCAGAGCTTGTACTTAGAATTTTGTTTGAAGTGAAGGTTTCAAAACAATTTTGACTGCCTAGTGGATGGGTGCAAGTGTTCCTGTAGGATGGTGATAAAAGACTTTAGGCTATAGAAGACTATCTTATAGAAGAGATTAAAGGAGCTCAGTTTGTCCAAGAGTTCAGAGTGACAGTAATCATGGGAAAAAGCTGCATCACCCTTAAGGGGATTTCTAAAATAGTTTGTGAATGTGCAGGCAAAAAACCTGCAAAGCTGGAAGCTGATAATGGCAGCATTTGGAACTGAAAGGGAGTGCAGGAAAAGGATGGGTCATAGGGAAGTGCTGACTAATGGTGAGTAAACACTGTAAAGAAGTTCTTGTATTAAGAAATGATCTCACTTCCTGAAGGAAAATAAACGCTATACTATTCAAGCATAAAATTTGGGCTTGGGAAGTCTCTAAACTGGACTGTTAGAAAGTGGGGAGGGACAATGCTAGAAGGAAAGCTTGATTATAATGACATTAGCTGTTAAAAACCCCACACAATTGACTTCCAAGCCAGAAGTTAGTAGTAATCAGTAGTGTGTGACCTGGAGTCTGATCTGTTGTGCGGGTAGGATATGTTCATATCTTTGGAGAGGCCTGTTACTAGTTAGCATGATTTTAAATGCTAGACATAGATTTGATGAGTACATGTTTTTTAAAAATGTATGCCAATAAGTAAATACAAGGTTTTTTCCCCTCTCTCATGGCAGCAGCACGGTCCTTTTACCACCCCCCTCCCCCAATGATGAATGCTGATTTTCATTACTAGAAGATGAAGACTGCTGTGATTATAAATTTGGAATTAATTTATACTAAGTTAAGGTGATAACTTTAAATTATTTAGGATTTATTTGGAACTTCAGTGCTTATTATAAATCTGCTGAAATTTAGTGGAATTTGGAGATCTGTGATTTTTGCTTTGTGATTTGTTTTGCATCTAAAGGTAGGGTTGAACAGTTTCTAAATAAGTACTTCACTATGTTTATTGGTAAAACATGGTAGTTGCTAATTTTGGCAAAGGTTAAACTGTTCGTACTTTAGGAACTGTTAGTAATTTAAGTGATATGCTTTTAAATAAAATCATGTGCTTAACATATTTTGTCATCCCTATTTGTAATTCCCTCTGTACCAAAAGATACTCAGAAAGCAAATTAAATTACTGCAAATCAAATACATAAATGATGAGGTATTGGTATTCATTATGATGATTTAATGAAATAAATTAAAACTTTGTTTCTAGAAAGCTAGAGTTTGTTTTGGTGCCGATGATTTTACAGTCAAACTTTTAGTTTATGTTCAATCCTGTACTTTCTTATTATTCTGTTACTTGCTCGAGCGGGGAGGTTGAACTGGATGTTCTCCAGTAGTCCCTTCAATCTTTCTGTTTCTGTGAATACCCAAATTCTTAATAGTAAAACAAAAAGTAAATTAATATTTCCAGTTGATAATTTCTGAAACATGCAGTGAAATTAGAGTTCAAAATTAGTTTTAGTTTCCTTATTTTACAATGGACCTTTGAACTGTTTAAACTGATGCTCCTTAAACTCTTTGTGAATGGTGAAGAGAAATATAGAACCTGAAACTTGAAAATCCTCAGGTCGAACACATTTTTAGGTCACTTTTAAAAATAAATAGCTGTTATATTTAAGTATATTGTACATTTAAATGATAGCTATAATAGTTAAAATTATACACTAAGCTTAATTTCTTCTCAGGCTTTTGCTCTGTATTTTCTTTGCCACTCTAGGTTAAATGGGTAAATAAAAATAACTTCTCAAAGCCTAGCCTTCAGGCAGTATGGTGTATCTGGGGTCAAGAAATCTTATGCCTCTGGTGGATTGCAACTTTGGAAATCTGTCTTCAGGGGGTTGAAGGGTGGGGGAGGGAAAGAATAATCTGCTGGTGGAAAACAGTATACAAGATTGCCCAGAGCTGACTGAGCAGGTATCTTAAAAGTACTGACTCAGGCAGCAACTTGCTGTTGGAAGATTCTCTTCTTTGTTTTACTTAGCAATCTGCAAAGTCTTCAGGGACAGGAATAATTGCCTCCTATCTCAGCAGCACATGGTGTTTTTCTGAACTGTAAAAATAAAAATCTCTCCCCAAAACAGATTCATAAGAAGGAAACAGATGAGTTGGGGTTTTATTGTTAAATAAACTGCAGCCCTCAAATGAGGGAAAAGATAGTCCATAAGAATATTTGTGTGACTAAAACCAAGAGCATCTAAACAGATGATCAATTTAAGGTGTGAAATGTGAGCTCTGATGCTTTAATTAAAAAGAGATGTCAATATTAATGATTTTAATGGCAAGAAAAGTGTATTCACTTATTCTTTGTAGCAGAAAGCTGAGCATTCATTTTCCAGTAGGTCCTACCCAATGGTTTAAGAGTCTGCTCATCCTGTCAAGGCCATCTGGGAGTGATCATTGTCTGAGCACTCAAGCAACCAGTTTGAACTGCCTTCTGAGACTTCCTACTTAGAGCAATAAGGAAACAACCTAAAGAATCTTTTTATCTTAATATTTTGTTTTCCTTGGTGGTGGTTAGCCTCAGGGTTAATCGACAGGATTGCCCCTTTAGATACTAAGACAGCTGGCTATGGCAGCTTTTATTGCAGCATGCTTAGGCAAGCCTCTCTGACTTGAAAACCTTCAGGCAACAAAAGTAGGGTGTTTTGAGAGGGGTGTAAAATTGCCTGGCTTCACTTCATGCAAAGAGGCATTTGATTTTCCTCTTGCTTTCTTTGTTTCCTTTTAAGAGGGAGAGGAATGAGGTAGAATCTCAGAGATAAAAGGACACGAAAGTGATAAAGTATTCCATGGCCCATCAATTCTGAAAATCATCTGCCCTTCCCTTAGTAAATGCGAACACTAGCATTTGTGTAATCTTGTCTTTAGTGTTAGAGAAGGCAGAATAGTTACATCTTGAGGAGGTCTTCTGCATTTGCTAAGCAGGAGTGTAGTAGGGTACCTGTAAAGTTAAAGGAATATAGTAACTTCACTTGAAACAACAGCAGAGACAATTCTTCCTTTAGATTTGCCCTCCTTGGTGATATCTTTATCTCTTTCATTGAAAATTAAGGAGAGAAAAAAAGATTAATTTTGCATATGTTGAGTGACTTAGCCATGGGAAGCAAACTTTGGGGGTAGGGTAGAAAGAAGGGGAGGTTTTCTTTAAAAATAGCCTCTTTTTCTGCTGTGGAACTGAGAGGGGAAGATTAAAATTAAATAAATCTGGTGATCATTTTGTGACAGCATTTAGTCCTTTATAGACTTTGGGAAATAATTGAACTGGAACAAAGACTGTAAACAAGGACTTTTCTTTTTAGTGTCTATAATACTGCTATTTCTTATTGTTTTCAAAGTACTGGAAAAAGCTCTGGAAATGCAAATGTCCTTGTATTCCTTTTTGTTCCTGAAAAAGAAATTTCCTCAGAAAATTATTTTATTTGGGAAGTCCGCAGAGGAATTCAAGAATAATACTTCTGAGAATCAATTTTAAAAACTTGTAAGCATTGTAATACTAGCCGTACTTTTCAATATGAGGTCCTTGAGTGCAGAGCAAGAAGAGGGGCGGGAAGAAAAGGAATAATAAATACAAAAATAAAAATCTTATTGCTTCCATTTTTGCTTTGACAAAAGACTGTTTCAAGAGCACATTATACTAAAAGTGGTGCTACCTTGGCGAACCTTTGAACATCATATCATGTGTTTATCTCTTTCCATTAATCATGCGTGTGTGGTCAGACTGCCTGCTGCCCACACATCCATTTTAGCAATACACACTCTGAAGTGAGGACCTTTCTGTGAGTGTTTTCCTAAGAAGTGCAGTTCTGTTCTGGAGCTTCAAAACAGCAAGGTGTTTATACTCAGAACAGGAAGCTTAGTTTTTAAGTCCTTGGTGTATGTAATTGCGCCCTGTCTGCTGGCAAGCCAGTGCTGATGAAGGCTGCCTTTGAATACCTTAATACTAAATACTGTGTTTTGTGTGTCTGTAAAACTTCTTTATTTCATGTATCAGTGTCCACAGCCTCATGGGCCATGCATTCTGGAATTTCTGGTAGCTCTTAGCATCTTGCAATATTCAACCACCTTAGGAATAAATTCCAGAGGGATTTGTAGAAGAGCTTGTCTGACTCGTAATGACTGTGTGCAAAATCTGTTTCTTGACCTATTAGACTTTTGTCAGATGCATTGAAGTTTCCCTTGCTGTATTTTTTCTAATTCAAATTCCAACCAGTAATTTACTGGAAGAATTTCTGCTGCCTAAGACTGTAATTTTGTAGGATAGCATGTGTGGTCTTACTTCATGCTTCGCTTAAGGTACTTGAGCTCTGACAGGCTCTCTTCCCACCTGGTCAACAGGATGTTCGTGCCCACCATTCTCTTACTTTTTGCTTTTGTTCTGTTTCAAAGTTAATGAAATCACAGTTGTGCCACCACTGAACACTTGCATGACAATTTTAAGGTATGCTTTTGCAAGCTGAATGGAGGTTAGCACTGTCTGTTGTCATTTCAGCAGTGTGCTCTCTGGCATCAGATGCCTGTGGTGCAGTTTGGTGAGGACATGTTCAGTGGAGTGGGTGGAGTAGTCCAACAGAAGCTTTGAGTTCATGCATTAGTTTAGTTCATGCATTAAGGCTGTCAAGCAGAAGGAAGAATATGGAAAACTCAAAAATACAGCCATTTCATGTATTGCAGCAGTATTCAGAAAATTGTATCAATGTTTCTGTTTCTTTGAGGCAATTAGACTATGCCTGGAGACATGACCATGCTTAAGAGATAAACTGTTAAAAACTAGGGACTTTTTCTGGTGCTTTTGGGAAACAGATTAGGAAGTTCTGAATTTTACTGCGTGTTCTTTTATATAAGTTAGGCTGTAGTAGTCTTGAAACCTAAGGAAATATTGCAAGTAGATGGACAAGACAAGTTGAGAAACAGTGCTTTCCCCAGCAATGGGTGCAGTATAATCTCTCGGCAGATGAGATTTTCAATGCTATGTGACCAGCCTTTTCTTTTGCTGGATTTTTTTCTTTACAAAGCGAGTTGGAAAGTCATTAAAGGGTTTGGGACCACTTTGTGTGTCCTAATCTAAGAATGGTGCAAATTCAGGGAAATGTTGATGGAGAACTGAACTGAGGGTGGAGGTAATTGCTAACTGAGGTGCCACATTTCCACTTTAGGCTTTTCTCTGTACTGTTGCTGCTTGGAATTGAAATAGTCTCAAACAATATATTTAAAGTATAAATTTGTAATTTTGTTACACCACCTGCAAAGAAATTTACTTCACTTTTATGTCAGCTATGCTAATTAAAAATGGCCCATATATCTGAAGACTTAGTTTCATGTTTTAATCCTTTCCAATTCTTGAAATCCCCTGAATAGGATAGAAAAGGGTGCATATGCACAAAGAATGTCATGCCTTCTGTCCTCAGGCAAAGCTGAATCCACTCCATTGTGCATAAATATCCTAAGATCATCGGCAGTAGCCCAGAAGTCTCTGCATGCTACACTCCAGTTTTTGAGAGTGGTAATTAGAGCAGTTTATGTGGAGGCTCCTTATACTCTAAACCTTTTCTTTCATCCCATTTCTAAATGGAGCTATGGAAAATTTACCTGTGGGAATCCCCCTAGCTCATCAGCCATGTCAAATTGATCTTGGCCTTCTAGCTATTGCCACCTTCTTAGCAATATACATCCAGCTCTATTCTTGAATTAGTGGACACTGTCACTTTCACAGCTGCCCTGTGGTCAGACCACCACATTGATATTCTGCTGTAGAGCTTAGGCCTCTGCAGAAGTAGATACTCTGATTTCTTCTCTGCCTGTGAAAATGATAGCTAAGTGAGTATCTTGGAGGTACCCCACAGTGTACAGGACAAGTTTGTATAAGATTTGGTAAGGGGGTTAGTTAATTTTTTTTTTTTTTGTCAATTTATGGTAGTTTCAAGAGCAGAAATACTCAGTTTCTCCTGGCATTACCAGGAAAACTAACTTTCAGTATACACATCAAGACCTAATGTGCTGAAGTGTACTGGTGAGAGCTCTAAAATAATACTGGCATTAGTCTTTACTAATGCTTAAAATTAATAGACAAAAATAAATAAAAAGACAGAACCTTAAAGAAAATGGTGCATTATGTGGATTAAATAAACTAGCTGGCTAGGAAGACATAAGAAAAATGAGAGTAGAATCTATATCTCAGTTCATTTAACATAAAACAGAATCGTAGATGACATGCTTGTCAATGGCGCAGTTGGCACTTGGTATTTAATGAAAAGATTAAATGTAACAACAAAATTTGAACATAATTAGGTTTAGTTTCATTTGTGCACATGCTTATGTTACACAGAGACTTTCCTGTCTGTCCCTAGAACAAAAAGTACTCAATGCCACGTCAACAGCCTTGGGAGGTCTGTCATGATGTGGTCGGTGGTGTGTGTTCGTGTTTTGGTTTTCATAAAATGTGATTTCCAGTGAATTCTTAAACCAGCCCCAAATATCTGAAAACCGGAATCCAAAGTTGGTTATCTCAAGTTCACTAGAGACTGGAAATAATTTTCTCAGAGACATAAAATAAAATAAAATCTTGTCTAGATTGTTAAAACACAAGCATTACATTATGGAGAGATGCTTGCATAGTGTTTTATGGTGATGCTTTTATATGTAAGGACAACTTGTCCTGAGTGTTTGAGACTAAATTCTTGAAATGTTCTTTTATGAAGAGTAATGTCAAAATGTATTGAGAAGCAACAAATTATTTATTCTTATTCTTTTATGTGTAGATCAGACCTCTTCAGTTTTTTTGCTGTTGTAGAAATGTTCTTCTGGTACCGAAAATTAAAATATTTGTTCATTCTCTCTTGCTTTTCTTCCTATTGTTGCATTTCTATTGCACATTTCAGTAAAATAGTCTTGTAGTTCTGATCTGTGTACGTTAATAATGTCTGTTCTAGGAAGATCTCTTTTTGTGAAAGGGAAGTTCTCATTACAAATGAAATTGCAGGTGCACATCATATGTAAGGTGACTCTGTACTAATAAAGGCAAAAAGGGGGAAAAAGAAATATGGTTTTGTAATGACTGGGAATTCTGTTACAGAAATCAAGTTCTCAGCATACCCTGAAAAGTGTACCTGCCAATGGGGACACTGTAGTTGCAATGCATGCAACAGAATATCAAATCTGAAAGCCTCTTAGATAAGCCTTTCTTGAAGCATGAAAGTAATTCTTTGAGTGTCTTTTTTGTGTTTGTTAGTGTCTGACATGGCTTTCAACAATACAGTACATGCATTTTCAGTGCAACTGATGCCTAAAACAGGCTACATGAAACAGAAGCTAAGACAAAGTTAAGAGAATAAAAAGTGGACAAATTTATTCAAGGCCTTCAAGGTAAGTTTGGGCAAGCAAAGCCCCCTTGTGGGGCTACATCCAAAATGGATGCTGGGTCACGTATTCTTCACCTTTTATGAGTTCTGTCTTGTTAGCATATTGGTCCTTAATTCTCCCATCACACACTCGGGTGATGATGTTAACCACCCCAGGCCTGTTTCCCCCACTTCACTATTGTTTACATATTTTCGGGCTCTAAGGCAACAGATGTGTCCTTGGACTTCCATTCAGAGAAATTGTTTTGGCTAAGGGTGCTGGGAACAGAGGTTTTTAGTGTTTTATAAGCACAGAAGTACACCAAGTTACAGATACATGAAAAGAAAAAACTAGAAATTCTTAGGCATCACAACTGGAGAAGAATGGGAATGTGTATTACACTTTGTACAAGGGCAGACCAGTTCTTTGTTTTTAAAAAGGGTGTTATTTTATTAGTCTATTAGGATCCAAAGGTTATTTTAAAAAGTAATTTTTTTCTTATTTTGTTCTTTAGATTTCCTGCTTCTTTTCCATTGTACTTTAAAAAAAGCCCCCAACAAATAAATACCCAAATCAAAATCTCCAGCATTCCTCTCCCTTAAAAGAAAAATAAAAAGCAAAAACAAAAAACCCAAAACACAAAACAAACCACCACCACAACAAACCCAAACTTTAAACTCTAAAATTAGGTTAGAATTTGAATCTGACAAATCTTCAGGCATGTGATAGTATTTAGTGCCAGTAAAGATTTCTTTCAATTAGAAATTCCAATTCTTAGTAACTTCAGAAATGCTCTTAGTGTACATAAAATGAGAATGTTTTTCTTTTCTTTTGAAGTTGTTCTTGTCAAAATGCAAATAATTTGTATTTGAGTGTAGAACTTGAGGTTGGGTGAGGAGATGCAGCTTGTTCTCTTCATGATGTACAGCACTTTGAAAGTCCTTTTTGGTAGTGGTGGAGGGTAGTGGGTGATGTGTCTTGGAACAGTCACTCTTCTTGATACTAGAATTGTTGTAAGTTTGCTAACAAATATTTAGCATGTGGCAGGTGTTCTAGCTTTGTTTTTCTAAGGCCTGTTACCACAAACCTACGTTTATGGTACAGTCTGAATTGATTTCCTTAGCTTATACAATATTTGTCCAGTTTAACAAGGGTTTGCTTCACTGGCACGTAAATGAACAATAATGAATAGTGCCAGACAGATAGATGTTAGATTTAAGAATTTATTCTGTGAAATAAAATGTCTTGCATTCCTTGATTATCCTAGAAATGTTGATTTTAATTCCCAGAATATTTACTCATTTTGTATTGTTCACGCAGTACAGAGTTGTGTTTCTCATTCCTGAGTGGTTCGAATTCAACTTGATAATCTGTAGTACATACAGTGGCTGATTTTTTAGGTTACATCGGTGTAATATAATTTGCTAATGTTTTTAATTTTTTTGTTGTCTGTTGACACTAGTTTCTTACTGAGATATCGTGCAGATCATGTAAAATAGAAAATCTTGAATGTAAGGACTGGGGCAGTTGTCATGTCATGCAGCTACTATGAGAAAAAAATCTACTTAATGCAGGGAGAAATAATGTAGTGTTGATGTCAGTTCGTGTTATGTCCATTTAGACCTTTTCTGTGATGCTGCTCAAAACAGAGGGGAAGATCTTTACCTGGGGAGAATGTCCTGTTTCAATACTTAATTAGATAATTAAAAATACATGGTGTCTATAGTAAGTTACCCTGGTCCAGATGCTGCAAATAGGAACAAAATGAGTCCTATATTCCTCCCTGTATTGCTAGGATTTATTGAAACACTTCATCCATGTAAGTGGGGGCTTGCCTACTTTGTATTCCATCAGTTGCTGAGCATTATTCAGAATTTGTGGAAACGAACTGATCTGTTGTGATGTGTTTTGGGTGGTTTCTTAGTGTATAGCGTTCAAATACTCAGGTAATGGAGCAAGTAAGATACATATGAGGACTCTGATTTGACAGAGGTTGAAGAGAAAGGTTTTGAGGAAAGATGAGGGGGAAATGGATAAGCAGGTCATGAAGCCCTGAGCTGAGTGGGAGAGGAAAAAAGTTTGCCTTACTGAACCAGTCATATGATCAGTATGATATTAATGTAATCGGCTTGCTTCCTTTGAGGCTTTTCCTCCATGGCTCTTTGCTCCAAGACTGCTGATTGTAGTTCAGTTGGTCCGGTAAGGAACGTGTTGAGTTTTCTCAAGTGATTCTGAGCAAGGGAAAAGCTGAAAGCTGCTGCTGCCTAAAATAGCTATCCATGTTAACAACTCCATATGAACATTAACTGTACTTTGCATGGTATGTTTAAGCAGTCTTGAGAAATCAATAATGTTGTCCTTGTGCTCAAAATTGGAGGTACATGTAAAACAGCTTCTTCCATAGTCCGTTCATCTATCCCATATTCAGGTATATTTTGAAAAACTGATGAATGTTGTTTCAGTGCATTCCTACAGTTAACTGCAAAAATGGTTCTGAAACACAGGGAGACAATGTTTTCCTTCTATTTCTTACTCTGCACTCAAATAGCGTATAAAAACAAAGGCTATAAATTATGTACCTTAGGTAGACATTTTAAAAGTTCATAGCATTACATGGAGTTTTATAGGAGGTAAATGGAAATAGATGAATGTGTTATCATGGGTGCAGTGGTGTTTTCCCAGTTTCCACTATTCCCAGAACTGAGTTGAGCAAATATAACAAATCAGAAATGTAGGGGAGGAGTAGCACATGCTGGTAGAGTAGTTTAAACACTCGGTCTGTGGAGCATTGCAGTGCAGTGTTTTTACATCTGTATTATCTTTGCCTGTTTTCTTTGCTTTGCAAAATTGACTAGTAGAAAAGTGAAAAATTGTTCTCCAGTATGAAGGTTTATATATAGTCCAGTATATATGGGGCAGTCTTTACTATGTTGCGCTATGTTTTATAAATAAACAGGCTTAAAAAAGAAATAAAGAAGCCCTGCACTATGTGGGATGTTTCTCAGTGAAGCTTAATTTTTGAAAACCTATGCAACCAAAGACACAGTGCGCTTAACCCCAGCCATCATACAGTTCAATTCATTGGTGTGATGATCAGGTTCATCCAAAACATAGCCCAATACTAGCCATGGTGAAGAAAATTAACTCTACTGCAGATAAAACCAGCACATCCTGTATTAAATGAGCTGTATTGTGACCCTACTACACTGTGTCTCTAACTCTTTAATCTGGAATTGTGTGCATGTTTAGAGAGGGTAAAATATACATGTCATAAAACTTTTTTAAAAGCCAGTGGTACGTCTCTCTTGTAACAGAAGGTTCGATTAGAATGTGATAAATAATGCTACATAAGTAATTATTTTGGTGACTACTGCTTCATTTTATGTTCTTCTGAATTTGTTAAATGTTGTGGTTTTGCTGAAGTAAGTGAAAATGGGCATTCCATGTAATCCAGAAAATCATAATTTTATGGATAATTAATTTAAGAAAAGAATGGTACCAAGTTAATAATGCATTGAATTCTAATTTATATCAATACTATCTGCATATGAGTTTTAATTGATACCAGATCTAAATGAATGGATAACAAATTTTGTTTTCAGTGTTCATGTGCATTTGGAGTTGTATTTTTGTCCCCATGTACTTGTCAGAGCAGTGTTGCTTAATGGCATCAAGATAACGTTGATGGTTGTTATGAATAGACTGCATTTGTTGTTCATTAGCAAAACATGCTAATCACATACTCCAAAAGTGAAGTAATAATCACTTTTGTATTTCCATTGAATTGAATACTCTGAATACATGTGAATTACAGTGGTGAATGTATTTGCCATTTTTTGCAAAACAGAGAAATCTAAGCTTCCAAAGTTTTGCAGAGGGCTAGGTGGGTTACTTGGTAGTCTCACTATCCTCATATTTTCACATGAAGTTGAAAGGCAGCTGCACATCACTTTGTTACTGCTTTAGTGTGACTCGTTACTTCAATTACCGCAGAGAGATTGTTCAGGTGTCAGTGGTGAGAGGAGTAGTCTATCCAATAATCTGAGGATGTGGTCTGTGCACAGAAAGTTCGGGAAGACTAATGATTGCATACCAGCCAGTTCATTACCACTCCCTAGGCACTGAATATGAACTCATCATGCCGAGCTACTGGACTGTGCTTGAGAGTCCAAACATAACTGGCTTGGTTTGAAAGTCTGTGAACTCATATTTTAAAATGGCAAATAACTGATTAAAGAGAGAAGGAAGGGAATGTTTAGTTGAAGGGTACAATATCTAGTTATGGTACAACAGTTTAGATTACAATATTCATGCTGAACCTTATCTCACCATTGCTCTAACTCTGATTGCTACAGCTGTTGCTTGGGAAAGTGGTGGTGGCCAGGGTAAGGGTTTGAGAATCTGACATACAGTGATGCTTGGAGAGAATCCAAACACTTCTTGTTTGGTTTTGAATGTGGCTGTTGTTGGCAGGCTTAACCTTTCATTGTTAACCTTTCTGTGCTAGCAGGTCATTTTTGTGAATGCATGACTGTCCTAACTCTTGCTTTGTTTTGTCTTAGTCACATTGATCAAACAACAACATGGCAAGATCCTAGGAAGGCCATGCTTTCCCAGATGAATGTTACAGCTCCCACCAGTCCTTCCGTGCAGCAGAACATCATGAACTCGGCATCAGGTAAGCCAAAGTTGTATTTATTTGTATTTATGAAAAAGATCATAAGAGTAAACCACAAGCTATTGTAATTTGGGGTGGGGGAGGGAGTCCAAATTTAAGAAATGTTCTTTGAGTTATCCTTGTCTGAAGCTTTAAATTTGTTGATATTGGATACATCAATCAAGAGGCTGAGAATTGAAGATAATTTGTATAATATTTATGTTATTTTTTCAAATGAATGGTTTAAACTTTTAAAGAAGCAGAATTTTTGTCTCTTTTCTTCTGATCAAAAATGCTCTTAAATTGATGAAGACCAGAATTTCCATTAAATTAATATCTATTTACATGAAAGCTTTTGTGCTTTGCAGTATTCTTCTGCCTCCATTTGCTCACTGACTAGACATGGAATACTGCCATTTGTTTACATTTCCTACATTTATTATGAACATACAATTTTTTGCTGTCCTTCCTAAATGGATTGAGCAAACACCTTGAAAATCTTGTTCAGAAGCAGAGATGTTTTGGTTTTCCTCTTGTGTTTCTATTACTTCCAAAATCCAGTATCATGATTATTATTCCTCTAGCTGAGGAAGTCTGATGTCTTTTCCTGGAATATAGAACTGTTTTTCAGCTGGTCTGGGGGAAGCTGTCACTAGACAGCAATAAAATGTTCCTGTTCTTGCTGTAGAATCTACTGTATGTTTTCAGAGCTCTCTCATCTGATTATGCGGGGAGCAAGCAGATAAATTTGGTGCCATGCTAGTCTGAGTGCTGTGGTCTTCCCCTTGCTTTGTCACCTTCTGTCTGTCACTGAGGTTCATGTTATATTTATTTTCTCACAGTCTGACTGTATTTTGTGTGTGTGTGTTCCTGTACTTCACAAAGGTTATTCTCTGGTGCTGCTTTTTGTGGTCTGTTTAGACAGCTTTGTTTCATGCTGCAATTCATGTGCTGCAGACAATACCAAAAGATTAACAGGCATGACCAAACTGTGCTGTTCATGACTGAGTATTAGAGGGGAAGTTAATCAAACTTTTTGCTGGCTGCGCCAGGAGGCTGGATTATCCTGAAACAAATGAGTTCTGTTCAAGTTCAGGAAGTCATGATTCACAGCAATTAAGGTCTCAGGCTCTGATGTGAAAACAAAATAGTGTGATTATTTTTTCTGTAAATTTATCCCAGGAAACCTGCAGCAACAGAGGTGGCATGCTTTTGCAGGGACACTTCTGAAGAACAGAGAATAGGAGAAATGAAACAATTCCCTTAGTCTGTCTTGCTTTTTTGCTTATTTGTGCTAAAACTAGATGCTTGCTGTTTCAATGTTGACAGAAATTCTGTATTTTAAGACAACTCCTCAAACCTTCAGTTGTATCAAGAATTTACAGGAAAAAGTATTGATAGTAAAGTAGGATTCACTTTATGTATTTAGAAAGAAATGAAGGGTCCTTAGCAAAAAAAATACTTTTAAGTTGTAACAGGGTGATAACAAATTAGAAAAGAAGCTAGCAATCTGGACACAATGATTATTTTTGAAAGAACATGAAGAATTTACATGTAGTTGCCTAATGTAAGTGTGTGAGAGAGTGATGCTGCATAGATATTGTTGCTCATGCAATAAAGAACAGTTGAGATGTTTAAGTGGGTTGTCTTGTGATTTGAGAAAGCACTTAATTGGATACTAGTTCATTGAACATTTATTTTTAATTTCACAGATGATACTGTGTTGAATATCAACTAAAAATCCTGTGAAGTTTTTTTTTCCCCCAGTGCTCTGAATTTGATAAAGTGCATGAAGGACTCAGAACCCCTGTGTATACCGAATTACCCCACATGTTACGTGGTGTTAGTTTTTTTTAAGCTCAAGTCAGTTGAGGTAGTATGACTTGGAACTGGTAGTATTTGGATGCACTTGCTTACCCTTATTTGCTGTTCACAAAAGTCTGCTTTGAATTAAATATACTGAACCTGCATTTATTGGGTGTGATTCTGTTTCTGGTACTTGATCTGGCAAATGCTTATGTTCTAACTAAGTTATGACTGTATATTTGTTTTTACTAAAGTGTCTTATCTCTTATACCTAGTTTTGTTACTTTTTACTACTGAATTCATGGTAGCTTATGCTTCCTTGGTAGCCTCTTAAATAATCTCTGGGAGAAATGGAGAAGTCAAGTAACTATGTACCACTTCAGCATAGTGGAACTTACGGATGTTGGCACTCAGATTTAATACTACTTAATGCTCTAATTTGGGTATTCATCCTCAAGAACTAGGAAATAAAGTTGAGACTTTTAAGACAGAAGTTTCCTGTTACAAAATATTGCTGGCAGTGAAACATGCCCTAGTGCTGTGAGACCCTTTCATGAAAGATACTGAGAAAAAATGAGTATAAGTATTGTGACAGGTGCAGATTGCTGACTTACCAAAAAATGTCTGAAATGCCACAAAGGAGAATGTTTTCCTTTCTATATAGACCATGTATGGTGCTCATTAATTTTAGCTCTTAATCAAAGTTACAGTCCAAGTTTTAGTGTACCACCAAAGGAGTCTGTAAGTCAGGTTACTGTGCTGAAAGGTAAGAGAGATTTCTGGGAACTCTCTTAAAAGCTTTTAGAAGCTTTAACTATTTAGCCAGAATTAGAATTCTTGACATTAGCTAGAATTAAGAACTGGAAAGCAAACTGAAGACATGGAGAGAGAAGGGAACTCTGAAAGCTGATGTGTGCATATTAGAGATAAAATTCTTGTATTTTTGGATAAATAGGGGAAGAATAACTCAGGAAAGATGGGAAGAAATAGAGGATTTGATAAGGGTGAGAGCATGTCAAATGATTGTTTAAAATGTAATAATGGGAAAGATGTAGTTTAGCATGAGATTGAAATTTTTGGGTTATCTTTCTTAAGAAATACCATCTCTTGAGACATGTAAGACTGGATGAGAACCCAGGTATCTTGCTGCAGGTTATGTTTCTTTAAGGAAGTTAATGGACATCTGAACCAGCTTTGTGTTCCAGGCATGATTTTGTAAATGAATTACTCTATGAGTGTTAGTTAGCTGCATCCTTTATAGGAAGTCATCAGTGTGTGAAAAGTGAGGGGTTTTTTTGTCTCAGTCTTTCTGAACTTAGCTAGCTACATGTAATCAGCTAAAATAGTTTGGGCCATATATATGGAGAGAAGCAGCACAGTGTTCTTTTAGATGCCATTTGTTGGTTAATCTGTGAAATAGGATTGCACCTTCACATCAATAGTGGAAAGGAAGCAAGCCTGCTATTTGTATATGTGCCACATGTATATAAAAATTCATGGTGACTACTCTGATTTTTTTGCGTTATGTCTGCAACCATTTTTTCCCTAAAGGTATGACAGAAGAAACTATGTTCTTCTGTTTTGGTTTAAAACAAACAAACAAAAAGGTAGTAATAATGGTACATTGTTCTTCTGAGGAATATCTCTACATTTACTCAGTAAAGTTATACATTTGAAAATAAACAGTGGCTGTATCTTATAAAAAATTAGACTTGATTCAACAGAGTTGGAATATTTGTATTTATATACTTCTGCTCTTCAGATACTTTTACTTCCTGAATCATGCTGGAATCATGCTTGACAGCACCACATACTTTAGCCTCTCCCGCCTGCACGGGATAAACCTTAGATAATTAGCTTTGGAGCAGATTACATATCTTTGTCCTCTTTTATCTTTGTTCTTATGTGGCAGTTTTGAATTGAGTTTCCCAGTGAAAGTTTGTAGGCCTAGAGCAATTCCATTGTCTCTTTTAAGGTAAGGCTGTAGTGCCATGTTAAATGTTGGTAAGAAAATGGACACTCGAATTCATAATTCTTCAGGGACAGTAGGGTAGGAAGGAATATGCCAGAAACAAAAACAAGTTCTAGAGATCCTTGCTCACAGTAGTTGCAGATTGCTCCTGCATAGCCAGTCATACTACAAATTTTGCTTTGTACAGTCAACAGTATGATCTGTTGTGAAACTTGAGTTTCTGAGTATCTGCATGACAGTAATGTTCATTTCTTTATTCATCTACAACCCCCCCTTTTAATTAGTGTCTTTTTATACTAATTTGACAGGATAAAGGTGTACTTTAAGTAAATTTTGTAGACTTGTATAATCTTTAAGTGTTAGAATCCCAGTGACAGTGACTGAAGGGAAAAGTTCAGCTTTCACAGAGAAAGATTAGGAAAGTTGTTAGAGATCAGTGTTTGCATTAAGTGAAGGTGATTCCTTTTGTTGAACATAGGTATTCTAGTTCCTAGGTTGTCCATGCATATTCAGTTAGTAGACAGATACAGATGCCCTCTTATATGCATTGACCTATTGATAAAATACAGTTTTATTTACATTTATTTTAAAATTAGGTATTAGGAACTGTAGAGTCTTGCAAGATTCACTTCATATCCCAGCACAGGTTGAATCTCTACTACATTTTTGCTTTTGTTGCTCTTCCTGTTGCTTTCTATCTGCCAGCAGCAAGCTCTGCTTTGCATTCCACATTTCATGGCATATGAGAAAGTTAAAAAAAAAACCCTCAGAAAACGTGGAGACATGCACCAAAGAGATGTGCACACAGGCTTTTCAATTTACATGTTATTTATATAAAGTTACACAATTGTGTAAATATTTAGTTACAGAGGTATGGCTTATCAGTAGTTGTGTAAAGATGTCTTACATTTGGAAATTAGAATTTAATTTTTTGGTATCTTTGTCCTTGAAAGTACCACAGTACAGGCTGAGTTCCCTATCTAGAAGGGTTGTCTCTCCCTGTGCAAATTACTTCGTAGAATTGTAAACTTACAGTTGTGATAGTGTTCAATTGTCAGAGGAGGCACCAAACAGAACTAGTAGGGTCCACGTGACAGGGATACTGTTTGTGCTAAATATTTACAAAAGTTGGGAGGAAAGACTGGAGAAATACTTGAAAGAGAGACATATTGGCACTTAATAAGCAGACAGAATTTGGCTTAAGGAATAACTTGGGATAGAATCAGAGAATATCCTGAGTTGGAAGGGACTCACAAGTATGATCAAGTCCAACTCCTGGCCCCACACAGGACATCCCCAAGAATCACACCATTGAGAGCATTGTCCAAATGCTTCTTGAGCTCTGTCAGACTTGGGGCTCTTACCGCTGCCCTGGGGAGCTGTTCCAGTGCCCAGTGCACTTGGAGGCCAAGTGACTGTTCATGGTCTCTATATGTATTCAGTGCTTTATTTAAGAGTTTGTAGAGTGACAGTCACTAAATGGGCTGCTTTCAGCAGCAAACAAGAGCTGCCCATCACCCTGGGCTAGATGCCTGGGCTAAATGGACTTTTGGTTAGACCCAGTATTGCTGTTTCTGTACAACATGAGCTACAGTAACTATGGAAATTTTAGTGAGAAGGTCTGAATAGCAGCAATATAGGGCTTAGATAACCTAGATCACAAAAACTGATGCTGGAAATTCTGTTCCTATTGAGCCTTTTTGGGGGAAAAGGACATGTAATTAAAAAGGAATTTACCAAGATGCTCTGATTGAATGTCTTCTATTCCTCAGTATGGATTTAGTTCTTTCCTCTGGTACTTGGCTCTAATAACAAGTTTTTCAGATAACCATTTAAAAAATCAGACATGTCTTCTACTTTCACAATTTCTCACAAAACCAAACAGGAATTACAGAAGTCAGTAATTTCAATTGCTGAGCTCCCATTTTAATATGTAAGGATGACAGCAGAAACATGAGAGCAGTTTGTTGTCCAAGGAAGAAAGCAATGTTATTAATGCTTAAAGTTTCTAGAGATGTAAGTCCTATATCTGCAGTCATTTATGGCACTTTGCAAGGAAGGCTTGCTGCTGTGACAGCCAAATGAGCAGATGGACCTTTCCTGTCCTGTTCCACAGCTGAGTATTTTATTTAGAAAGAGAACCTTGCCTAGGTTTGTCTGTAGTAGTAAGCTAGTACTCATCAGTTCAGTGAATCTCATAAGTGGCATTGTTCCGCCAGGCAGATGGACTGATCAGCTCCTGGCAACCTTCTTCAAAGGTGTTTTGTTCTTACTTGCTACAAAGGAACATGCTAGACCAGTACAGACTTCAATGTTCAGCAGGACTGACACCCCAAGGCTGGTTTTGTTTTTCCTAAAGCCAGGCTGGGTTTTGGGTTTTTTTTGGCTTTGCAGTTCACAAGAGAATTTCTTCCAGAGTTTCTCCAAGGGATGTGTGGCTTAGAAGGACTCTGAGGAGAATGGTAGTGGAAGGTCTGTCTACATGGCTAGAGTGTTGGCTTAGCAGTAAAGGAGTGGGTTTGGTTCTTCATTGGCTTCCACACTTGGCTGATGGGGGGCATGTCACTGTGCTCCTGTGCCCCAGTTTTATAAAATATCATCTCACTGACTAGCTGGCTGGTCTGTGGGTATGGTAACAAAATACAGGGTTCTTTGCACTAGAACTTTCATTTCTGCATCAAAGTACTTTTGTACAATATACTTTTGAGTATATTAGGATTTTAGTATTGCAGTATTGTCACTCTTCCTTGCCTATTTCTGTTCACTAGCTTCTGATAAAAATTGAGGTACTCATTACTTGTAGGCAGCATTTAAAGCTTATGATCATTAGAAGTGGAAAGAAAATGTCTGGTGTTCACTGTTTTTCCTCACTTGAAAACCTGTAGCTCTAATGATGGAGTAGTGAAGTTACTAGAGAAGGGCTTTTCTTCTGAGCCAAAATGAAAGTTTAAATTAGAAATGTATTTTGCAAGGGATCTTCAAAGACTACGGTAAGACATTCTTGTCCTGGTTATGCCTTGGGATATTACTGGAATGCAATTGAATTATTTTTTTACTCTTTTTGACATTTCTCCAAGAACATCTTTTGAGATTAAGCAAACAAATGTATCCTCCCTATCTCTCCTCCCAGCTTTAGACTGAATTCTTCAGCAGGAGCATGACTTCAGGACAAAGTTACAGTCAAGAGCTAATGTAGTTTGAAGATGGATATAGTAGACATTTATGAGATAGACATGTATTTTTATGTATATCTGAATCTCATGTGTGAAATAATGATGTGTATACTTAGTATATCTTACATTATATGGAATAATCTGTTATTCCAATTTTAACATGCAGATGTCTTCTGCAGTTGTATTACTGCATTACACTGAGGAAGAGTAGAAGAACTTGAAATACAATGGCTTGCTGCTACAGCAGGTTTTGTTGTAATTTCTTTTATATTCTTAACATTTGTAGTGGGTCTTCTGTTGTATAGTTAGAGGATTGTACTTAAATCTAAAATACAGGGAAGATCCTCATGCATCTAATTTAGATATTTTTTTAAATCTATGTTAATGTGAGTATAAAAATTCAAAACCATGTATTTATAAAGCACCTGCCAGATAAAATGAGACAAATATAACTTTCTAAATAGTTTTCAGTCTAAGTAAAATACAGATGAATGTATGTGATCATGTAGAGATGGGAATGAGGAGTTTAAGAAATGTATAAGAATGAAAGGTAGTTTCTTGAAAGCTGCTGATGGGAACATAAAGGAACCACTCCTCAGGCTCTGTGTTCAGACATCAGCTGTGGACTCCACAACGTTATTACATACCTCCCTTGGACCATTTTCTAGAAGTTGTTTTCCCTGTGTGTGCCTTTGTGCTTGTAGAGGCATAGCACTGCTGTTTATGGCCCTGTGTCTTTGTGGCTGCTTGTGGTGTTTTCTTACCTTTGCTGTGTCTTTGCTTTTTTGCCTGCCTTGTTCTTCAGGTTTGCATTTGTGTCTGCTTAAGTCTTGAATGCTTTCACAGAAAGTTAGAGTATGAGGTAAAGGGAAAATTAGTTTTGTCGCTTCTTTTTTTAATTGGTTGTGGAAGACAGGATCAGGATCTCCTCAGTGTTATCTTGTTGGGCTGCTGTGTTTTAATTACTAGATGAACTTTCCTATGGGAGGTAGAATTATTCTATGCTTCTTTTTCCTGATGCTCATGCTGGTTTCATTCTGGCAGGCTTGACTTATTGCTGGTTTTATACTAGAATGCTATCGCAAAAGGAAGTGTCAAACCATATGAAAGGATGCAAACAAGTTTGAAAATTAAAGTCCAAATCCTAAATAAAAATTATAGAGGTGTTTCCTGTTCCTTGGTTTCCCACCCACCACTTCTTTGCCCTTATCCCAGAAATGTTAGACACGAGCTTGAAACTCTTCTGTTTCATGTACTGTTACATATGTAAAATGTTAAAATTTTTTTTAGATCAATTTCAGCTGGAGCAAACAAGAGCCCGCCATCAACTCCTTCCTTCTATATTGCAGGCCCACTCCCCGATGGATGGGAACAAGCTATGACCCAGGATGGAGAAATTTACTACATAAACCATAAGAACAAGACCACATCTTGGCTAGACCCAAGGCTTGACCCACGCTTTGGTAAAAGTTCATCTCAATTCAGAATTCTTGATTTGCTTCAGTTCACTCAGCTTTAATTTTGCAGGCATATTTTGAAAACTTTTTATAGTACAATTAAAGTATGTTTTGAGTTACAGAGGCCTTATTTAAATAATAATTTTTTTAAGATAAAAACTATTAGTTTATATCCTTCAGGACTGTATGTTACCCAAGTTTCTAATGCTATGGGTTAGTATTTTGCCATATGATCCCTACAGTTCCCCAAAGTGGTGACATTCAGAAATTACTTATCTAGACAGTTTCAGTCAAACTCACTCATCCCTTTATATTAGCAGAACTTCACCACAGGAGAATCTTTTAATTCCTGAACAAATATTTACTTTCCCTTGTGCTATCTTCAGAGGGTATCGTCAAATAATAGTTCATGATGTTTAAATACACTTGAAACTTATACCAGCTTATAATTCCAGCTTGTCACAGTGATGATCATGAAAAAACTTTCTGTTTTAAACAATATGAGGAATTACTAGTTTTGTTGTTCCTACTTTAATAACCTTTTTGTGGGGTAAAGACTGTGTAATAGTGGAAATAAAAATAGTAACTTAAGGATTAGAAAGTCTAGATGGAGAAATTCAACAAAACAGAACTTTTATGTAATTTTTTCAGTAATGTTTTTGATCTGTATGAAGAGCAGAACTGCAAGCTTTTGAATAAAGTATTGGCACTGGTGACTATGAATAGAAAGCACATATAGTGTCAAGACTCTAAACAACTTTCTTAGATTGTCCAAGTGATGTATTTAATATGGTGTTACAATTTCTGTTTTTTTGTAAAGCTGTGATCTGTGTGTGTCAGGCTTATTAGCTGTATTAACTTGCCCTTAATTTGTTTTCCCAATAACTTACTATTTTCAACTCCTTTGGATTTTAGTTATTTTTCCAGAGGCATGGAAAAACAGTAGGAGTAAAAAAAAAAAAAAAAAAAAAAAAGAGATCATTGTGGTTTTCAGGCTTCACTTTTGGATTCAATGCAGCTAAATGAAAACAGTGTGCAGATCACTGAGTAGGTCAGGCTGAGGGGATGCAAAACCTTTGAAGCTTTACAGGGGTTGACCTAACAACAACTGTGGGCCCCTTTTGGGAGAGGCATTAACTCCATGAATGCCATATAAATACAGAGCTACAAAATTCAACAGTCACTGTTCTGTTTTGTTTTCTGAACTGTCTGTTAGAAATTCTGTGTTTTTGGTTTGTAGGCTTAAGTGCTTACTTACAACATCCATTTACTCTTACAGAGAGCACCAGCTTGTCACACTTTGTTTATAAACTGCTCACCAGTTTGTAGACAGGTTGAACCACTGTGCAACTTGAGCCCAAAGGTGGGGTGTCAGCTTTGGCAAGTGTCCATGCTGGCGTTAAAGCCAGCCAGCCAGAGCTACAGACCTGTTTGCATGTTGCAAGAGGAGTGTGTGGGTAATTTGCAGCTTCACAATTACTTAGTATGGGAATAAGGCTGAAAAGGAAGCAGTCATTTTGAAAATCAGTGTTGCCTTTTGCAATTATGTTTACTCAGGTAATCTTGCAGGGTATCTGTTTTTCTTTGCATGTATTAATTTATTGTTTCCAGTGATGAGCTGGAATTAAAAAGGGGTGTGGAAAATGCTTTAATGGACAGAGGTTGTGAGTGAGATGAATCCTGCTTTTCACAATTATTTTGTATTCCTGTAAATAAAGTGGTCTAACTGTAAGGGCAAAAGATACTTGTCTTGTGCATACTGAAACTCTATCAAATTGTTAAGGCTGCAGTTAAACTGAAAGGAGTTAGAAATGTCCAAAAGACTGATTAAGGGTTTCTTGCTGCATAGCTTCCCTTTTTGGGCCCACTGTTATGTGTATCCCAGACAGGCTTGAGTACATGCCAAGGCTCTTTATTTTGTGGTCGGACTTTTAATCTGTTCCAGACCTTTTCAGTCAAAGAGCTCAAGTGTAACTGAAAGGGGCAGGAAAGGGAAAAAAAAGCATGTGGGCTTTTCTGATCTAGAGTGACGGCAAATAGAGACAAGCTGCTAGCTGCTGTTGAGTTTGAAGGAGTTTTCCTTGAAAACCTAAGTTGTATGTGTTGGATTGTGGTTTATGTTTTTATCATTTAAGCCTAGAAAATACAAAATCCTATTCCTGTTGCTTTCTTACTTGCGACCTCCTTAAGTCACTGAAGTCAAGAAGAAAAAAATCTGCTTGACAGAGTTAAATTACTGAGCCTTGCATTTATTTACCATGTGGAGATCCTTGACAAATAAGTGCTGTGACCCTAAATAGCGTGTGAATGACTCAGAAGTTTACCTTTCTGTGCTTAATATAGGTTGAAACTTCTGTTGGCATTTTTTCCCCTGAGGATCACCATACCCTTTTCTATCGCTGTGTTTTAATATAAGGGCTTGAGTTTCAATATTTTTGACTACTAATTGTTCCAGAAGCAGAGTGGATTCATCTTTGTCTTGTTGAAGCTTTTGATGATTACAGTGATGCTAATGGTGATTGAAAATGAAGGAGGAATTAATTTCTCTCTCTGCCACTTTCACCAATCTTAAGAACCATTGAAGAAAACAAAACTGTTGAACGGTATGTGCAAACATACTCCTCTGTTCCAGTATTCAGAAGCAGAAGGTATGAAGAGTCTTTGCCCTTATTGCTTCTGAATTCCCAGCTTCCAGGGAGACAGACTTTATGTCTGTGCGTTCCTCATCAGATGAAACCTTTGCATTCATCTTTATTTTCTCTACTAGATGTGGATATAGCTCTTTTTTAAATAGTGCTTGGAATTTTCCATTATTGTGGCTAGAAAAGAGAGACTGGAAGGAGAATCAGTTGGGGAAAAAAATATTTTAGGTAAGGGGTATTTTGGTATAGCATTCATGCTTTGAAACAAAAAATAAAAGAATGTAGTTAGCATGTATTTCTTGGGGCATGCTTTTAGAAATAATACATCAGAAAAGAGCCTTTGTCAGAATAGCCAACTGTGGGGTAGGCTGCGTCTAAAACCTGAGTGCTCCAAGTTGAAGATGAGAACTTCGTTCCAAGACTCAAGTCTAGTATCTTTGAAATGGCTACACCACTTAAATGTCAGTGAAGTCCTGTGGCTCACACATTCATCCTCCAAGTCTACAAGTATGACTTCAAAACAGTTTTGTTTTAGGATAATTCACAAACTTCAGTATCTAGGAAAGAACTAAGTATGAAAAGACGGTCTTCTTATGCCAAGCACAGGCAGTCATAAAAGATGACATGGGATCAAAGGAGTGGGGTTGGGAGGGGGTTGGTCCTTAGGCCTGTGTCAGCAGGATTCTTGTCTAGTGGAGCATCTGGTAAAAACATGCTGTCCTACCTTCTCAGTGCCTTTGCAGGCCTCATAGTAAGGGGCTTCAAATTGCCTGTTTTGGTGGGGTTTTGTTTTGGGTTTTTTTGGGTTTTTCTTGTGGTTTTTTTGGTTTGTTTTTTTTTTTTTGTTGCTGTTGTTTTTTGGTTGGGGGTTTTTTTGGGTTTTTATTTTTGTTGTTTTGGTTTTAGTTTTTGGGTTTTGGGGTTTTTTTGTTGTTTTGTTTGTTTAATTTAGAAGGATTTTTCTCCTTAAAGGAATTGAACTTGTCAGCTTGAGCTTGTCTTTTGGACAGTTTTGTCTTTTCTGCTGTTGTTCATTGGTCATTCTTCACAGATCCTACTGGACTTTTAAGCCTTTCCGATATCGTAATGTGTTTTCTTGATAGTCAACATCTGGATAGGAAGCAGGTCAGCTATGGCTGGAGTTGGTAACGTAGAAGAACATCTGCTTTTTCTATAAAGTCAAATTTCCTAGTACCAGTTGAGGTTTGAAATTGTTCAGCTTTATTGCTATAAGTTTCCAAGAATTGTTTTTTATATCAAAGGCCATTAAAGGGATTTTAACTCTTATTTAAGTTTGCCAATGATAGGACTTGGGTTTGAAATGCAACCTTAAATAATTGGCCCTTTGAGAATGCTTAATATGTTAAGTTCAAAGATGAAGTTGAAGTGGGAAAATACTGGAAACTGGCAGTTGATTTCTGTGTCTGTGCTGTGTTGAGTCTGGTATGGAGACCTTAGTACTCCAGTAGAGTAGTCAGAGAAGTGTTGGCAAGGTTTGAAGTAAAACAAGATACTGTTTCAGTTTCCTTGTTATTTTATTCTAGACTTGGCTTTTAAAGGCTTGTAACTAGTGGTCAGACCAGTGTTACACACTCCCAGTTTCTTTCCTTCTGTTCTTTCAATTCTTGGAGCTGCAATATAGGGTATGAAGCAAAATATGTGACCTCAGGTTGAAATCACTGCCACAACTTTATCACTCCCACTTAGAGATTATCTTAATGTTCTTTGAAGTTCTGCATGAGTTTTGGGTGAGGGGCAATGTATGGCAAGACAGTGTTTAATATCATTATGGAAAGTGCCATAGGGGCTCTGTGTAGTAGCTGCTTGACTACATAATTAGGAAATTAAATAAAACTGATGATGATAGTATGATTATAGAGAATGCACACCAGGATCTCCTGCTTCTGTTTTATTGTAGTGTAAAAACATAGCACCTTTGAAAAAGTGAAAAGAGCTTGTTCAGAAACACTGAAGTAAAATGTACCTTTCATTGAAACAGGTATTTATCATTTCTGTTTTTTAAAGAAGCAAGCAAACACACAACAAGCTTCAAATTCAATTAAAAGCTTAAGCTTCAGAGCATCTGCTAATTTTTAAGTATCAGAAATTAAAAGGAGTTATTCCATAATGTTACTTTCTTATCCCTTACCTGTCTAGCACTTTGTTTTATATATGTTCCTTCAAATTAGTTTGTAGGAACCTTTCAAGATGCAGATTTTTGGACAAGATAGAACTGGAACTCTAGATTGGAAAAATGGCTTTTGGCCTTTGTCTAGTCAAAAAAAAAAAAAAAAAAAAAAAAAAAAAGCCCAGACCTTATGTCTCATCATAGTAGCATTTCAGACATCTTAAGCTCCAGATCTGTCTTCAGTTTTCTGCACAAAAAGCAGAGCAGTGGTTTTGATCTGCAAATGCAATGGCATATTCTCTTTACATACTCCGTAAAACAAAAGAGGATTTGACTCATCTAAAAAGGTTTAGTGGCATTAGATTTTTCACTTCCCTGTCTCTGTTTTTCCAGAACAGTTTCAGGAGATCACTTAGGATGGGGTAAAGACGTCTGTATTTTGGTATGTCTGTCAGAGATATGTACAAATGAAGCAGCATCCATTTTCAGTGAACCAGTGACTTCTGTCAAAGCCTGCTGTGAATCTGCAGAGGTAGATGAAATTTCACTGGTAAGCATCCCTTTGTAAAAGGCAGATGCTGCATTATGGCAATGATAACAAATAATTATTTGTTGTGCATGATTATATCAGAAAGTGAAATCTTGGTTTGTTTGAAAGCAGGATGTATTTCTACTTCTTAAGTGAACAGAGTTAACTGATGAAATCACTAAATCTGTCCACAAGTATTGTGTCAGGATACAGTTATCTACTTCGGGTAGAAAATTTATAGACTATTAAGGATAGGGAAACCCATACATTTCTTAAGAATTTATCAGGACAGTAGATTTATGTAAGTTAATACCTGTTTTGGGGTTTGTTTTGTTTTCAGAATAATTTAATCCTGTTTGAGAAAGGAGATTTATTGCTAATGATGTCTGGATGACAGTAAAAATAATGCATGCTTGCAATATTGTGCAAAGCAGCTGTGATAGCGAAAGAAAACTGCACTCCTAACAGGGACATTTTTTCCACCCTATCCCTCAATACAGCAGTTTGCTTTGAATGTTCTCTTAATGAGCATACTATATTAAAAGGTGAAGGTGGATCATTTTGAACATGATTCATTATCTGTAATCTAAATATATATATATATACACAGTAATTATATACTCTATATCTAATCATAGATGATCTTAAATTCAAGGATGCATCAGGTTTTTTTGTCTTTGAATTCAATCGTGTTGAAACATGATTGAAGTTTCTTATATATAGAAATGTTTCTTTTCAGTATACTGTTGGTTTTTTACAGTAGTTTTTACTGGATTTTGTAATCTCTATTCAATCATTTCTAATGGGCTTTTGACAGAGATTAAAAAAAAAGGTGAAGATGTGCAGATGCATATACACAGGGTTTGTTCCACTCAAATAAATTAAAAGAAACCTGCATTAAAAATGTTTTCACATTATTTTATAAGAGATTGTAAAGAAGCTTGTCTTTTGGCCTAGTTAACCCAGGAAGTATTATGTGGTGATTAAACAGTGAAACTGTTCTCAGCTAATAGCCTTATGTAGACTCTTGGCTGATTAAACTTCAGTCTAAAATGTGGACTAGCTTTCATTAAATATATTTTGGCAGAGATTGAGTGGGCAGACATATGGGGCTGTGGTGAGCTCAGATTCCTGCACTTACTGTAGTCTTCAGTGTTTCATACATAGAATCTAAACTTAAACTACATTAGTTCAGGTTTATGTCAGTTGCATTCTGTAGGTCAAATAATATAAAACTGGTTTAGACTTTCAAAATTAAAAATTGTTTCTTTTTAAAGAATGTGAAAGAGTTACTTGGAGAATTCAAAGAGCATTTTAGTAAGAGCCCCTTACTTAAAGAGTTTTGTTTCATTTGTGTGCACTGATCAGAAGTTTCTAAAAGCTACTTACTTAAATTATTTCACTGCTTAATCTCATTTATATTTGCTTTCCTGGCTGACCAGAATATTTTAGTTATTCTGAAACTGGCATACAGTGAGTGAAAGCTTTATAAATATGGCTGTTTACTGCTCAGGGTGGAAAAAAACTGATACAGCATTATCAGTTTAATTTTACAGACATTAAAGAGTGTCTGTACATGCTGTGGAGTCTTAATGGTGCTCAGTCAGTCCAGCTATTGCACATCTACATTTTACAATACAGAAAGACTTCAAAAACAATGGCAGCTTTACCAAAGAAAAAGGAACTTAATTTATATTGTTTTAACCAGCAGGTGTGATAGTAGTAGTAAAACAAAAAGGAAAATACTAATTTAATTTGAATGAAACTAATTGATAGATGCCGAGTAACCAATCTGTAGGTTGGACATGCTTCTGTAATAGTATTTTCATTGGATATATTTTGCTTTAACCAAAAGTTCAGGTCAGCATTCTGTGAGTATTTCTTTTTTCCTAAGACGGTAAGATCTGTTTGCACACCTAAAGCAGCAAAATGAGCCCAGGGAGCAGAGCCCAGAGTCTATTTGAGGTTTCCCCCATACTCTTAAGATCCAGGATTGTCAGATTAATCAGAAACTGAAAGCAATGGAGTATTTTATTGTGCTAATTTTTAGGTTGTTTTATAATAGCAGCATTATGAAACTACAGCTGGGATTTCCGTAGAGTGATATGGCAGTGCATTATAAAGAATACAATCCAGAAACATTACTTACATTCTGATTAAACAACAAATTGTTGTACCAAGCCTTTCTTAAAAAGCCCCTTGGAATATGTTTTTATTACTTCCGAGACTCTTTCAAATCCTGCTGGTATGGTTTTGGTTTTTTTTCTTCTCAGCTCTTTTAAATGTAATCAAAGAGGATTTTTGCCTTTGTTGTAGTGTTGCAAACTAGCGCCAGGTAAAAACCTGACTATCACCAAAAATTATGCACAATAGCTGTCTAGTTTCAAAATTAAGCTAAAGGAGATGAGTTCTGGGGGGGTGGGGGGGGGGTTCAGTTCCTCTAATGAAAACATTGATTCTTATTAGTAAGGGCAGTCAGTTATAGTATGCTCAAGTCCTGAGCTTTTTTGTTGTTGTTCCTTCAACTAAATAATATTTTTTAATTTGCAGATTAAAATTAGGTATGGCTTTGAAGGGTGAAATTATAAGCAGGAAAGAAAAAACATCAAACATTAAGCTGTATCTACTAATCATTAAGGGTGCAATCTCTGCATGTAATTCTGCATAGGGGAGAAGGTGCTGTGTTACTGCAAACTGTCAGTGCCCTGGGACTTAGGATTTTCAACTGATGGAGGATCTTGGGAGAGAAATTAGCCTTTTATGTTTGAGTTGTTAACAATCTGTTGGCCTTTTCTCTCTAGCACCAATGCCTGGTAATTGTTTCTCTCTTGGTTTTGCTTCTTGGGTTTTGGTTGTTGGGTTTTCTTCATTATATGTAGACAGCAGTCTAACCTTTTTTCAGGAATTGTCAGGTATTATCTGGTACAGTACAGAAGAGGCGTTCTTGTTGTTGACAATAGAACATTTAATGTGTGGCATTTGAAGACCAGTAATTTTCTCTTCTCAAAAACGTATTGCAACAATCGCAATTGACTCTATACTGCAGATTGTGAAGCTAAGCCATATTTTAGGACAAGATCTTTTTTATTGTCTTAAGTTGCCCATGTTTTTTAACTTGTCTGCCCCTCCTCCTCCCTCAAATCCCCCTCTTCTAGAAACAAAGACTTGTTTGTTCCTGCTCTGCCTGTGAGGTCTTTGCAGCCTCCGCTGTGTGGGTGCAGAGCCCCTTATTGAAATGCTTTCCATAGCCATGGAAGGTAAGGAACGGGATGCGTTAGAAAACTGGTAAGTCCTAGCTAACAGATAAAATGAAGCTCTTTGCCTTTGAATTCAAAGTACTTAAACAGAGCTGTGCGTGTCAGGATCACCACAAGTGCATGAGGTGTTGGAAAAAATCTGGTGTCTGAGATCACATTGATAAGCATATTCTTTAAAGTGCAGATTTCTGCAGTTGTGTCCTGGTAAGTAATGGAGAATTGGAATGTAAAAAGAAAAAGACCCACCCACAAAACAAGCAAGCAAAAAAACCTCAACCCCAAAGCAACAATGAAAAGCTTTAAAAACCCTCTGTTTTTTCCTGTCACTTGAAACAAGATGCGTTTCCTTCCCTTTTTTCATTAAATTGTGTTGAAAATTATGAAAAATTACATTCTTCTTTCTGTTTCCCTTGAAGATAGCACACTTCTGTAATCACCAGGGTGAATGAAAATCATTGATTGATATTACTGTTGGGGCTTTTTTCACTGGCTCTTCACTTGGATATGTTAAGTCAGTAAAATTCAGTTAGCAACATCTTCTGATATCCTAACTTTTAGTTTAATTTCATGATTAAAAATAGTTCGCTCATGTAAAAAGCATCTCTGTGATCTTTAAAATCTTACCAATTTGAAGTCTTTTTTTTGCACTTTCATTCCTGAAATAATAAAACATTCAGAAACATCCTTTTGATGGATATCTGAATAATAATAATAATAACTTAGATACTGGATTTTTAGATTCAGTTTCTGAATAGTTACAAAATCATATCAATTAAGTTTTCCCCTAATATTTATTGATGAATTTTAAGTATGCACCAAATATCTTATGATATTCCTGTTTTAGATGTGCTTTTAGTTTGAAACATTACTTTCAAAATGGACATGGGAGGGCATTTGGGGGGATCTAGGATGAGGGAATAAAATGAAAGACATCAGAGAAATGTGATTTCTTTCTTAAAGTTAAAATTGCAGTCAGTAGATGAGACGAATGGAGCGAACAGTGGTCAGAGAGAACAAGAATAATACAAGCAGCTGTCAGAAAGATACACATATATAAAATATGAAGAGCAGGAAATGGCATGAGCAGGACATACTTACAAAGCTGCCTATTTGTGGAAAAGAGATACTTGTATGGTGCATGCAGGAAAAACAAATTCATAACGTGTTGAAGGAATGTTAGTGATATTGCACTGAAGTGTTTAACTAAGGTTAGACACTTAAATTTTTATGAGGTTATCTGTAACATGACTTGGCTGTGAACTGTATTGAGTTAGGACTCTGAAACCATGATTGTAATAACTGGGGACTGGACTATAAAGGCAGCCTTTTAAACCAGAAGAAAACTGTCATTTTTCAGCTTTGGGCACTTAAATTTTAAAAACTAGTTTGCTTTTAACTTAGGTGTGCCGATTTCAGGTGATTGTAATTTTCTAATTTTTCTTCCTCTTAACTTTACACTGTAATTGACCTTCCATCTTGTTTAATAGTAGGGCTTGAATCCTGGAACTTCTGAGGGATAGCATAGACTTCGGATAGGGTTGCAGAATTAACTAACAGCAGGAGAAGACTGTTTTCTGTTGTCCCCTGCTAACCCCTTCATTTCTGCTTTTAAGGTGGAAGAGGCTAAGGTATATAAAGCAAAAGACATGGTCCTGGTTCCAGATTTGAAGAGAGATAAAGGAGGAGATATTCCCCACTCCAGCAGTGTCATGTCTAGCTTGTCTAAAACTGCTAGATGGGCTGCCTTGCTTTTTGCATTGCGTTCTCTAGCTTTGACTTGGCTTTAACTTCGGTAAAAGTAGGTAGTCTAATTGCTGTCAGGCTTCTAGCAGATACTGCCCAGTGGAGCTGCTGAAGCTTGTAGTTAAATATTCACTGCCCACATCCTTACAGGACTGCTGCTGATGCTGTTAGAACTCTTGTTTAACAGTTTCTAGTGTCTTGGGGCCAGTCTTCTTGTCACTGGCCCAGAGACCACAGCTCATGTGGCAAAGCTGGTTAATTGGCTCGCTCTGGTCACCTTCCTTCCTGAAGTTCAGTTCTGATGGTGAAGAAGTGCTGGATGTCTCATAACATCAACTCCTCGATTTTAGGCTTTGATCCACAGGAATGTCATTTTCCCACTATTTTTTTTCATGCTGATGAGACTTGTGGGTTGGTGCTGAACTTCAGCCCTTGGTATTCACTCTTGTTATTTCTGCTTGGTACTGGGATCTGGTTTCTATTTCTACTTCACAGGTTTGCTTACCTTCTTATTAGCAATCATTTGTATGAAGTTCTTTTACAGGTAGCTGCATAAAATAGTGTTTCAAATCACTTTAAAGTATTTGACAGCATTTTATTTTGACAGGACTCATGAAAATGTGACCCTTCTGCCCATTAGGCTGTTGAGTGGGTGGACTAGTGGGATTAGTTGAAAGGGTAGACTGCAGAGTTGGGTCTGTAACTGGTTTAGTATTATGTGATAAATATATGTATGCTTTCTTGGAACAGTAGAACAGCACTACTGTACCTTAAACTGAACACTAAAAAGACAGGGGAAACTGAAGTGCTTTCCAGTGAAAAGATGGTACAGATTCTTTATGAGAGAATTCTCCTTTATTTTGGTAGTTAGAAGTGTTAGCATTCTAGGAATTCTCTGTATGATGAAAACATTAATTCAAACTAATTCTACAGATGGTTTTCTTTGCCCCAGATCACCCTGTCATCCTAAAAGAACCTCTCTCCTTTTTTTCTTCTTAGTTTCTGTAAACCATAATCCTCATTCTCGGAAAAAAAATAAATCCCGACCATTCTCCCATCACTGCTTTAGCAAGTGCATTCTACAGAATACTGTGAATATTAACAGATTCAGTCTGTTACAGACAACACAATGGAGAGCTAATTCCAAACTTAAAGTCCCTGAAAATATTGCCCTTGCAATACAGTCAGCCTTTCCCACCCTCTGTTTCACTCTCGGAATTCTAGTGCCTCTGGTGACTTTATCCATATTGGTCTCATGTAAGGGAGAAATCAGACCTGTCAAGTAGATGCATCCCAGTAATGTGTTATTTTACAAAATAAAATTGTCTTAGGCCTTGCTTTTATGGGGTAAGGGAAGATGGGTTCTCATTGTGTATTATAAGTACAAGGTGACATTTTTCTCTTCTCCAGTCCCCAGGAAAAATGTGTTGCATACTTCTGAGGGGTAAAAGAAAATGAAGCACTAGCAAAATGTTTCCCATGTTGATGTCAGTATTTATGGCTCTCTAATTTATCTGCCATTTCTGTACCAACTCTAATTTTGCCTGTCAAGAAGCTCTAAATGGAGTCTCTAACACTAAAAACTTGATGTGACCAGGATGCAAATGCTTGTTGCATGACATTGCACCACAATGGGTAGTCATTAATTGTTTTCAATATGAGGGAGATGATCCATTTTGTCATTCTATGTGTTCTCAAGTTCAGTGATCCTAAGATTTAACATGAATGAAACAAGTTATTTATTATTTGTGTCGGAAGTGAGAATAGTTTATTAGAAAGAAGAGAGCTCCTTCTAATTCAACTTTAAATATTTTACTGCCACTTTTAAATTTTTCACCAGTTAGCACATTTAACTGTTTTCAGAAGCTTTTAGAACAAGTACGTAGTCTTACACATGAGACTATTGCATTAATTTTACACACATCAGTTGCTCACATGGGAGCATACATTCCACACTCTGAACATCAGTGTAACTGCATGTTTTGTACTGTCATGCCTTGTAATTTTGTAAACTTTTCCTTGTGTATCTTTCCTGGTTAATACTTTCATTGCATGTAGTTGTTGGAATTTAATTTTTAAATGTTTATTGTTTTGGTTCCTTAGCCATGAACCAGCGAATCAGCCAAAGTGCTCCAGTCAAACAGCCACCTCCTCTGGCTCCTCAGAGTCCCCAGAGTGGTGTGATGGGTGGGAGTAGCTCCAATCAGCAACAGCAGATGAGACTTCAGCAGCTACAGATGGAGAAAGAAAGGCTGAGACTGAAGCATCAAGAACTGCTTCGGCAGGTGAGGCCACAGGTTAGACACCTACTTCCACTCTTTCTTTTGTATGTTGTTTTTATTTTTCTAAGTTGGTGTTTCAGTGAGCCTTAAAGACCAGTGATAGTACAAAAAGCTTTAAGATCTAAACAGGTCTGAATTAATTTTCTTACTGATTCCAGTTTGGTGGTAAAATTATCTGATTTTTTAGACTGAAGGATTTTGCTTTCCTCCCTCATTCCTCCCTCTAACAAAACTCTTTAGGAACAGGCTTCATAAACTATAAGGATGACAAAATGGACTATTGATGTGATTGGATATTCCTCCTGAGGATATATTTCATATTCGTTGAGTTCCATATCATGCAAAAAGTTATTTTGCACAGTTACTTTAATTCTCTCTTTTAAGTGGAGGAAAGTCTTCTGTTTTAGAACCTGTTGCAGTCTGTAGGATTTTGAAGTATTTTTAAAGTTTATGTAAGATACATTGAGGAGATGCTTTGTTGCCAAAATCTTACGTGTTCTACGGTGGAGTGAGCATGGAACAACTGAATCACTCGTGCTGCATTTTGAACCTGTGGTTTTCTTATGCTGAAGAATTTCAAACTTCGTGATAAGGCTGCAAGCTGTGCCTTTCAGTATTTTCTGCTATGTGAATATAGCTGTAGCAAATATTAAAGTGTAGGACTGGACTTTGCAATCTCTGGAATTCGGGTTTCATCTCCTTTTAACTCTAAGCCCTCTGTTTCGATTGTTCAATCTGAATGTTTTAAGAGTTACTACCATCTGCGCTAGATACTTAGGATATTTCTTTGGGTTTTTGACACTGCCAGAAAAAGCACTAATCTTTTCTTTGAGGAAAACCTTCTAAAAACTTTCCTTTTTCACTTTGGGTGATGGGTCTTGTACCAGAAGAGGATAATATCTTAATGTCCTCAAAGACAGCTTTTTTCTTTCTTCGTCACCTGCAGTATTCTGTCCTGGATTCTGACTTCCATTATCCCCTTTGTAGTCAAGGACTGTTTTGTAGGAATCTTCAGCATCTCTTGGTGTAAGATGGGTCATCTTTACAGCCATTACTTTTTATAGTACTCTAGGTAAGAATACATTGCAAAGGTGGCATCAGGACTTTCTCTCTGCTTAAGCACCTGGGCTTCTGCTGTTCCTGCTTTGCAATTAATCCACACACAAACATTTTACCCTGTGCTAGCATGCTTCTAGGTAGGCCTTCTAATTATCTTGCCTCGGTTGCCATTGAGAACCTGACTAACTTTGGACCAGGTGACAACCAGTTCTCTTCATGTTGTTCTCCTTAGTCATTAAGCTTATCTGTCAAATACGCATCCTTGGTAAATCTGTGAGTTTCGTTTCACTGTGTCATGATTTTCATAGTTTAACTCCCTTATCCTGTCTCATCTGGCCTGTCTCGGGGGCTTGATTCTACAAGATGGTGTTTATAAGACAGCCTGCATAGGTAAACCATGCAGCTAAAGTAATTTTTATCCATCTTATTTTTACTCTTAGGCATTGCGGAATATCAATCCCAGCACAGCAAATTCTCCAAAACATCAGGTAGGCTCTTAACTGATGTTTCAGCGTAATTAGAAAAGTTAAAGCATTAAACTAGGCTAGCAGGGAACTTTTTGCTACATGGAGGCATTCTAAAAAAGAAAGAAACCAAACAAAAATCCAAGCTCTGACATGCACATTTTTGAACCACTTTTCTGGTCACAGCCCTAACACAGTTTTTAGGAGTGCTGCATTACCACAACTTTATATCAATATTTAAGAGCAAACGAGGAATTCATTGCACATTTTTTTACACTGAAAACAACCTTCTTATTTAGCATTCTTGAGGATACTGCTGTTCCAGTCCTGATGTCATCGAGATGTTTATTTAAAGCAAACTATCTAAGGTAGTGGTTGGTGACTTTTAAGTACTGTTCATATGAATGTTCTTATCAGTTTGTTTAAGCAGGTATGATCTTAAAGGAGGATATCTGTAATCAGTTTATGAAAAGTCACTTGAAATAGTTATGATTTTTAAGCATGCACAGTGTAGCAGAATTACTTAATAGATTAGACTAACAAAATAACTGCTATGCAGATATAGTATGTAATTTTTCCATTTTGACATTTAACTGGCTCTTGCACAGATACGTTTTCTGTATAGGAAACAACAACTATAAAAAGTCTTTCAAACTCAGGCTGAAATAAAATTATTCAAAATGTGAAGCATAATAAACAGTTTAATGTGGTCTTCTTTTAGTCTAAAGTAGCTGAATATAAAATTAATCTCTGAAAGAGTGGATTTATGGATATATTCAGAGAACTTCATGTTTGCTATTGCTAACAGTGTTTTAACCTACCGGTTCTTAGTACAATATTTACATTGGCTTGTACTGTACTTTGTTTTTTAAGAAAAACCTCTCTATGCACTAGGCAAGAAAAACAGAATAAAAGAAAGTAGCCTGTGTTTGGAAGCCATGAGTACTGGTGTGCTGTTGCATTCTGAAAAGTACCACAAAATTTGTATGTTACTAGTCCTGAGAAACAGGAACCTCAGACCTTAGCGCTGACACCCTGGAAAAAACACCTTCTTGTTTGGCAATACCAGAGCAGCTCTTAAACAGAAGCATTTTAATTGAGATGTAGTAATTTGATGCATTCAGAAAGCATTAACCACATAATGATCTTGTCAATCAATATTAGATCCTATTCTGGAGAAGGAAAAAAAACTCCTCAGGAGTTGTGGGTATACAAGAGAATAAACAAAGGAGGACTTCTCCACACCACTTGAAAACATCTTATCTTCTGTCATAATTAGGTCATTCATAAGGGATGTTTTTCTTACTGAATGCCAAAAGTGTATTCTATGTTTTCTTGTATGCCTGAAGCCCTGTCATACCATTGTTCACTCTTCCACTAACTTCTTCCTGTTCCAACTCAGAAAAATGCAGAAAATGGAGGAGTTTGTTGTCAGTTTCATACTTAACTTTATAAGATGAGGTTTTAGGAACTTCTTGAAATTCTGGCTTTAAATCCTAAAAAACTATGAAAACCCAAAGGGACTGTATTGATAACTCATTAAATGTATATGTAGTGGTCAGTCTGCTTTATTTAGGATGGGAATTGATGAAAGGATTCATACAAAAATCAGGATTCCAGTTACATCTAAGCTTGCTTCATACCATACCTCCTGCTTGGGATCAGTTTTATTAGTCTGCATTTGCTAATGAGTCAAGGTGTGTTTGAGTGATCTGTTCAGTAGGAGAATGGGCAATCATGTCAGCTCAAAAGTTTTGTGATACTAGATTATTTGTGTTGTACTACTGAAATGTATTTTTTGTGTTTTCATGTCTTACCTCAGTAACGTAACCAGCAACCACAGCTGGAAGAAAGCGCTTAGAGGGCTGCTTCTGGATTCTGGTTCTCTAAATGCTTCTTGAGGCCTTGTACTGTAGAGGCTAATGTAGTCTGTCTTCTCTGATGATGTTGTTATTGAAGTCCCAGTCTGTATATCTGATCAGGTCAAAGTTGACCTAGTGGATCTGAAAAATCTATAGAAAAAAAAATTCCTTTGTTCAACTTTTCTTTCTTATAGATCTTTCTTTCTTTTTGAATAAAATTAATGATGTTTTGAGGAATTACCTGCTTTTGTGATTATAAAGCTGTGCTTGGTGGCAGAGTCATTGCTTCTCTTGCTAAATTTTAGATGATCTTTTAAAGAATACTGAAAATAAAATCTTCATATGTTCAGTGCTCCAAATTCTGGGAAGGCTACTCTGTTGTAGAGAAGGATTGCCAAGGTCTTTAGTTTGTAAAGAAATTATGTAACACCAGTGTTCTTGAAGCTTGCCTCTAATGAAATATCTGGTTTAGATAGATTAAAAACATCTGAGAAATTTTCTTTAAATTTTAACTGGATCTCTGAGCTTTTCATGTCACACAATCAGAAGGGACTGGTGGAGGTCGCCTAGCCCAACATCCTCATCCTTCTTGACATTTTTCTCCATGTAGCCTGGATACAGTACCATGGTTGTATTGATATCTACGGTCAGGATTTTTTGGTACTGAGTAACCATAGTGTCCTTGCCAGTTTTTTATCTCTGCCATGTAGTGACACTAACACTCCAGGTGTTGTGTATGGAAGTCTTAGCACCTGCTGGAAAGAGTAGACAATTCTCAGCTTCATCTTTTCTAGCAAGCACTGTAAGAGACTCTTCTTGTTTGAATGATGATGTATTTTACTGTAATTCTAAAAATGTCAGAGGTACCTGTAGCAAAAATTATAACTTTCAGACGTATTGTGTATAAGCAAGAACTGTTAATACATCCAGGAAATTTGAAAACAACGAGCATCTGTTCCGTTGCTTGTACTGATCATCAGGAGTTATTTGTGAAACCTTAAAGATGCCTATCTGTCTTAGCTAAGATATTGAATGACTTGACTTTCACTCCATCCCCACTAGCTCTCCTTCCATTTTCCTGCAGTTATCATCTGGTTGTCAACAATTTCTAATGTAGAGCAGATGTCAATCAAGTTTTGTATATGTCACAAAATTGAACAGATGTTAAGTACAGGTTTCTTCCCTTACAGTGTGCTGTGGAAAGAAATAGAGGCAAATAATGTCGAGGTATTGATGGCATTATTCTTGGATGTTGTACAGACTACTTTCTTGTGCTAAGAATGGAAGATTTTTATCTACCTACTGCTAATATTAGAGTATTTGCTAGTAAGATCAGCATACTACACATTTATGAGACAAGTTCCTCTGTATTTGCTGCTTGTTTCTAAGCTTTGCAGATCAGCAAAATAATTGTACTGCTTGCTCATGTATGTAGATCTTTATGGATAAATACCTTGTTTAAAAGTCTCTACAGTAAATCAGAACTGCATCACTGGCTGTGCTGGTTGTCATGATTGAAGCAGTGAATGATACATTTCCCCCTTACTCTTCACAAATTGCCTAACTCCTCATTGCTGAGTTCATTTGTCTTCAGGGAGTCATCTGCCTTGCCTCAAAAGCCTGTAAAGGTAAAAATGCTATGAAAAGAGAATTTTTGTAAAGTTAATTTGGACATGGTGTGAATGACCTGTAAGTTCATGTAAAACTTAATCTGTGTGAAATTACGAAAAAAGTGTGGATGAGGTCAGCCAGATAAGTTACACAGTACTGACCTTATTTTTAAAATTATTTAAGGAGATGACAGATCATTTTGGTCTCTAGGTAATAATCAAAATTCTGCTTTTGTGTTAACAATAGGAATAGTAAGCTTTTCTTTTCCCAGAGGTACTTAAAACAAGTTTGACATACTTAAAAAATAGGATGAGATCAATTCATAGAAATCTAAGCCAGGATTTTGTCATGGTTTTATTTTTGCCTCCAGACTTGAAATACTTCTAATAAAGGATATATTTTAAGCATGCAGTAAAAGCCTAGAGTTCACATTGCTCTCTTTGGAGCTGGGAGAGGCTTGTACACTCCCATACATCTTTTTAAGTATAGCAAACATACAACTTTTTTGATTGCAGAACAGGTTTAAAAGGAAGGAGAAATGAAAAGAGTATTCTTCAAGCAACACAACTTCAGCTTCCATTATATACACCTTCTAGGAAAAATAGTCTTAACACACTCTTTAGGCGTTACTTATCTTGCAGAATTATTAAAAATTGCCCTGCATTTGTTTCTCAATAGCTCGTCTTTTTTGGTAATTCTTTTCTCTTTCAGACTCCCAGAATGACAAATAAATTTATTACTTAGATGAGTAATAACATTCTCTTGAGGGGAAAGTGCTTCTGACTCCTGAAAAAGTAGCAGTAATTCTACTTATAAAGAGCTAAAAATAGTTGCAGTTTTGCATTTTTTAGCAATGTTGTTGAAACAAGGATAAAAGTAGCACTAATTTTAAAAATACTAGTTTCACTACATAGTAGATGCCAAAGAATAGGCAAAATACAGTTCTCTCTCCTGATTTAATACATCTTTTTTTAATGGGCCTTTAGTGAAAAGAGATTTTTTGGTTTTAGTGTCTGAGCTACATTTATTTTTACCATACTATTTAAGTTCATGTATTGATGAAACTTCAACCTCTCCTACATTCTGAGGATTTAGAAAAATACAAAGGTAACTCCCCAGTTTTTCCAAATTTCTTGTTCCTTTATACTGATATTTTTTCTTAGTGTAACAGAAGAGAACTTGTGGGTTTTTTTCTTTACTAATGTCAGTAGCTCTTGAAAAGGAGATGTAGATGGATTCCTTATCTTCCTCACTCCTTTTGAATCAGGAGGCAGTGCTGATTGGAAAGACCACACAGAGGAGATATAATGTCAACTTAGTTCATATACAGGAATGACTCCATGTAGGTTTTGCTTTGTTACCAATGTTTGTGGCACTGGTTTGTGAATTAAGCTGCTTCTGCAGTCTACTGGCACCTTGGCTCCTCTTCTTCATCCAAGTCAGGGACTGCAGCTGAAGGAAATAAAGATGTAATGTACAGATCAAACCAAGAGGGAAGGGGAAAAGGACAGAGCATGTGGGTGAGCAGATCTTGAGCCATCTCTGGGATGGCTGCTCTAAGACCTTCTTCAGATCGCTGTTTGGGAAGCATTCCAAGAAAGAAGGGTTTTTTTTTTTTTTTTCAAATGGATGAGTCTACCTGTGTATATCAGGTCGCTAGTGACTGATACAAGGTTGCAAACTTAGCTGTGAAGTAAGGTGTCATTATATAGGCTTTGCACTTGGGTTTATTACATGAGCAAATAAAAATTGTATGGATAAGCCTTTAGAAATTATTAAAAGATGCCTAGCATCCTGTGATCTGAAAATTGGGATGGAATATGGTTACTGTTTGTTAGAACAGTGGCCAAGTAAGTGGTAATGAGCAGAGAACTGGGTTTACTTGGAGTAGTAATTGGGTATGATGAACACAAAAAAACAGTGGTATGTTTGTACACTTTCTGCAAAGATCTAATCAAGTGTAGTGAGAAAATTTTCTAGTGCAAAATATAAAACTTTAAGGAATACATAGAATAGTAATCCACAGGAATGGGAATGAAGCATATTCAGATTTGAAAAGAAAAGAAAACAAAACACCAGGCAGTAGGGAAGCTTCCATATTTGACAAAGTCTGCTGGCGCTAAAATAAAATATCCTTAGACTTTCTTAAGAAGAAATCACTTAGAAGAAGAATTGGAGAAAAGTTATTCTTGTGTATTGAAATAGTAGTCCTTAGGCTTATCATTGAAAATGGATGAAGACCTCTCATTTTACAAGTGAGAAATACTGAGTTATTGTCAAGACTGACAGGATTGGTTTTGCCTGAGATTATCTTCCCAGGCACAGCCTGAAAGTCACATACTACCAATAATGGTAACAAGATAGTCAATACTTTACCAGTCTCTACATTAACAAAGCTCAGTCTTGGTGAGACTGATGATGTTTGAATAGAGTTACTTGAAAATAATTAATGTATTTTTACATGTGTAACTCATGGATTACTTGTTTTAAAATGGGAGGGGGGTCACTGGAAATTACATAAAAGGTTTCTTATTTCCATCCACCTTTAAATTAATGTATTTTATGTTAAAACTTACTTTCATTAATTTGCAATGTCAGGCTTTATGGATGGCTTGATTCAAGCTGGTGAGCATTCAGAAGTGTAAAAAATTATATGCAGTTTAGGTTTGTAACTTCAGAAGGGCAGTGTCTTGGTCCTACTAAGAAACTGCTCAGAATTTGAAGAGCTTTGAGATTTACTTCTGGGGTTAATCACTGATTTGATCAGTCAGAAATTTCAAATGCATGCCTCAAACAGGAGGAGCGAATAGGAACTTCTAGGGCAAGACTTGAAAGTTTGCTGACTGAAACAAGAAAGGTAAAAAGTAAGCCAGGATCTAAATCAGAATTTTATAGAAATGGGGATTAAATGTTATTTAGCAGAGCTAAGCAGGTTATCTTAGGGGTCAGATAGTATTAAAAATTCTTGTTTTGGTTTTAAATATAGACCTAGCAGAAGGATATTGAAGTGAACTAGAAAATATTTGTGTAAACATGCAGCTATTTATATCCATGAATACATTTACAATGAAGTCTCTGTGATGTTGGGCATAGCTGCTGGAACTTGCATTTTCATTGAAGCCAATACAGATTCTTGCTTTGTCTTCAGAAACTTTAGTTTAATTTCATTTAACTCTTGTAACTGGAAGCAGTAAAAGCACAAATTATCTATAATGTCATGTGTTTAAGTATCCAAAAAGTGCATTCAAATGCCTAACATGATCTCTCTTTCTCCCTTTCCTGCTCTTCTAGGAATTGGCTCTCCGTAGCCAGCTTCCAACAATGGAACAAGACGGTGGCTCTCAAAACCCTGTGTCATCTCCTGGAATGTCTCAGGAGCTGAGAACAATGACTACAAATAGTTCTGATCCGTTTCTTAACAGGTTTGTAGGAGTAGCTACTAGGGGAAAGAAATTTGATTTAAAATTCTGTTTGGTACATGTAATAGTTTATTTTGAACATCTGTCTGTGCCAAGAGCCACAGCTGTAAATGAATCTTTCCTTAAATGGCAAGTCTAGTAAAAGTTGAAGATTAAAAGCTGTCTCCTGTGGGAGGAAGTAGTCTGTTCAGACTTGTAGGAAGGTTTTTATTCAAAGTCATAACATGTTTGCTTCTGCATAATCTGTTGACTAACAGTCATTTCAAATTACTGACTCAAAGAATTTGTGCATAGCACACTGTGAGATCAAATGAAGTGTGAGGCACATTTAGGATTACAGCTTGAGGTTCATTTTAAGGTTTCTCCATTCACCCCTCCCCTTCACTTCAGGTATTTAACAGTATTTTTACTCTGCTAATGTTAGGTCTACAAATAGTGGCATGTTTAATTTTAAATGCTGTATTATTTTGAAGTGGATCTTTTCATTCAAGATTTAGAATCTTACAGTATGGACTAGTCTTTCATAAAACTTCTTCCTAAATCACTCTGACTTGAAGTGTTTATTTTGTTGGAAATACTGCTCAAATTACAGCTTCCAAACGCTTCATACCAAACATTACAACTTTGGAGAAACTGCTTAAGAAAAGTAGTATCTGTATTTCAGGTAATTCCTTCAGTAGGATTTCTCTCCGACAGAGACAACTGAGATTAGAAAACTTGATTTTTTTTGTTGGAGGTATTATCCTACATGGAATTCATCCTGTAGGATGTTCTTGTGTGAACCTCAGCTGTGCTGGCCTTGTCCAAAGAAGTAAAAAAGACCAGGCATTTTAAACCTGTCTTGCTCTCCTGTGGGAAGCCTCTGTAGACAGATGATGGTATTGATGTGGTATAGTAACATACTAGCTTGAACTTCTGGAAGGCTGTTGCCATCACACATCATACAGGTCCTCACATCTTCAAAACTTGTCTTCTGACCTGAAGGAAATGCATCTTTAAGATTCAAATGGCCATGGCAGTGGACTGATGCAGTTTATCTTCTGCAAGTCTACACACATGAAATATAAAGTGATAGATCTTTGCCATTAACTAGAAACAGGGGGAAAAGCTAGAAAGGGAAAATTTATGTTTTGTAATTTTATGGCAGGTTGATATGTACTGTAAAGTCCAAAAAGTTACTGCTTACCTAGTTGCACATACCTTTAACTGGTTGTTTTTCCTTCTGTAGCCCTTACCCCATTCAAAATACTGAAAATCTGTATTTGACTTGACTTCAGAATATCTTAATTTGCATGTTGTATCTGAAAATTTTTCTCCTTCTAGGTTGTTGTATGTGCATCATCACACTTAATTCTGTCATATGGTATGGGAAAGGGATTTTTAAGAAAGGACATTTGTGAATATGCACTGCTGTCTCAGAAAGCAATCCAATAGTTTTGACCTAAAGATCTTGTTGATACTCCTTATGTTAAAGTTCAGACTTTGAGAAATGCTCCTTTCTATCTTTATAGGGTGTACCTATGGTTCCTGGTGAGACAGTATGATTTTAGGCCCCAAAGTTACATATTCAAAGTATAGGTAGTTTATTATTTTCTACTGCCTATCTAATAGAAACATTAAAAAATCCCTACATTGGAACAGTTTGATAAAATACTCAGCAGTGGTTTAAAATGCCTAGTCTAATCTTCTGCCTGCTGTCATCAATACTGATTGTCATTATGGGATATTTGATTTTTTTTTAATGGGTTATTCATCAGTGCAGACTTCATTAGACTATTTCACCTTTTGTTTTGCCACACTTGTTTATATATTTTTCTCAGATTTATATTGGTAGTTCTCTGTTTTAACTCCTAAATTGGTATTTCTTCTTTTGTATACACATATTTTTAACAATTATTAGTTGAAGAAGAATCCACTCTATTTTGGGTAATGCTGTTTAGTTGTATGTGGTAATTTTGGGTGGTGTGACTACTAAATGAACATATCCTTGTTGAAGAAAGTGGAAATGTGTATTAGGGAGTGATTTGAAGAGAAGTGCTGGACATTCCAAGTGTGAGAGCAACAGCCAAAAGTGATTTAGTGGCAACAGCCAAAAGTGGAGTGATTTAGTTCAGCATAGTCTAAGTTCTTTTTTTAGTATTTTGTCCCATAAAGTAAACCAGCATTTTTGTTCACAGAAGTTTTAAATAGTTTAATTGTTAGGATTGTATCAAATGTGTGGTGATTCTATTTTTAAATTCAATCTAAAAAAAAAGAAGTATTTATGATTTAACTGTAAAGAAATGTTAGGTTCCTTTCTTGTATGGCAAAGATGTCCCCATGGAATCAAATATATATATATATTTGTATGTATGTATGTATATATATTTTTTTTTTAATATGTGGCTGATAGCATTTTACTGGCATCCAGTGTTGAATAGCTGTTCATAAATTTTTTGGTTCTTCATACTTGACAAAAAGGCATATACTATACACTTCACAAGTACATCATGACTCCTCATGATCAGTATGTCTTCAAATGCTAATTTGAACAGTAAATGAAATTGATCTTCATTTAGGATGCAGGATGGAAAATCAGTAAGGATTCTCAGTGAATGCTACCATAACTTTAAGAAATACAGATTTTGAAACTATTTTGGGAAGAGTGAATATCAGGAGATGCCTGGGGGAGGGAGGTAATGGTGGGCTTCAACAGCTGCCCATGCAGCCACAGCTCCTGCCAGCAAAGCTGCTCCAGCGTGAGCTCCTTTCCATGGGCCATGGGTCCTGCCAGTAGTCTGCTCCAGCACAGGCTTCCCATGGGGTCACAGCCTCCTTCAGGCATCCCCCTGCTCTGGCATGGATCCTCCATGGGCTGCAAGTGCATCTCTGCTCCCCCTGGAATCTCCATGTGCTGCAGGGGCACAGCTGCCTCACCATGATCTGCACCAAGGACTGCAGGGGAGTTTCTGCTCTGGCACCTGGAACACCTCCTGCCCCTTCTCTTGCACTGACCTTGGAGTCTGCAGGGCTGTTCCTCTCACATATTCTCACTCCTCTCTCCCATCTGCCGTTCAGCATTTTTCCCCTCTTCTTAAACATGTTATAACAAAGGTACTGACATTGTCACTGATGGGCTCAGCTTTGGGCAGCTGGACCACTTTGGAGACAGCTGGAACCAGCTGGCTGACATGGGATCAGCTTCTCATGCTGTCATGCAGTCATACCTGCTGACCCCTGCTACCAAAACCTTGCTATATAAATTCAACACACTCACCTCCTTCCCCGCCCCATCCCAGATTTTCCACTGCAGCTCTCTTGGTCTTGCTTGCTGCGCTGGCACTGAGTTGGCAGTCAGAAAGTGAAGGCGTGTAAGGCCCCATGCCATCACTTTGGTTAACTGTTCTGTCAGCAAGATCATTCTGAGCAGGGTTTGTTTACAGGATGGCTTCTGTACCAGTATTTGATTTATATTAGGGTGCTCTCTTGCCTTGACATGTGTGACTGAACAAGTAGTAATGCAGCAGTGGGAAGCAATTGAAGAATTGCTAAAGGAGTTCCAACTATTTTTAACAGCAGTGACCTAAAAATACACTTCAGTGGTTGATTAAACATGGGAACATTAGTAGTTAGAAGTATTTTTTTATCCTTATGGAAGCATAAAAGGGTGCACCATAATTATTATTATTTTTATAATCATTATGGACTATCTGATAATGCTTCGAAAGGTTTTAGCTGTGGGTGGGTGTGAAAAGATTAAAATTATGCACAACACGAGTAGGCAGTTTCTTAAAGCTGCTTAAGTATGCTCTCATCAGTTAAATTGAACCTAAATATATGGTATTAATTGGAAAAGGTCTGCATAAAATAAAACCCAGGCATCGCACGCAAACAAATGCTTCAGTTTTTTATTAGAATAGAGGATTTCTCATGGTAGCAATGTTTCCAAAGCCCATAAATTAGTTCAAAACAAGTATCTATTTTATTTTCTTCAGTGCTCTACTCTCATTTTTTTCCTCCTTCTCTTCTGTTACAGTGGAACATATCACTCCAGAGATGAAAGCACAGATAGTGGACTTAGCATGAGCAGTTACAGTGTACCCAGAACCCCAGATGACTTCCTGAACAGTGTTGATGAGATGGATACAGGTCTGGTTTTGCATTTTTAATGCATGTTTTCCAAATACGCTTGTGTCCTTTTGCAATGGATACAAGCAACTCCAAAAAGCTGTGATACTTTTTGCATTGTTTTTCTGCCTTCTTCTATTTCCCCTATTTCTGTAACAGAAGTATTATGGTTAGATTTGTGGAAAAATGTATTTGTAATCAACTGTATTGCGAGGATAGGGGAATTGCTCATAAGTAGTATCACTCCTGCTTTTATAAGGAATTGGAATGTGTTTGCTTTTTAAAGTAATGTTGTTCAGAGCTTAGAATAGTACCTCATCCAGTGTTGTTAATACTACTCCAAAACTGTATTTGACTCAGTATTGTCTTTTCCCTTCAAGTGTAAAAATTAAATTTTGCTAAATGACATCAAAGATCTGTAAGATTTGGGTCAGTAGGTGAAAGTTTGAAACAAAGGCATGTTCTTCGAACATCTGGATGCAGTCAAGTTATCTTTGGGCTTTGTGATGGATTTCTATGAGTCAGGCTGCTTGTATGATGCAAGAGATACATGATTAACCTTTAAGCAGTTGTCCTGATAAATTGTAGGTTTGGTACTTCCAGTATACTTAATATCCATCTTTGTGTTATAACTAGGTGACAGTATCGGCCAAAGTAACATACCATCCCATCAGAACCGTTTCCCAGACTACCTTGAAGCCATTCCAGGGACAAATGTGGACCTTGGGACACTGGAAGGAGATGGAATGAATATAGAAGGAGAAGAACTGATGCCAAGTCTGCAAGAGGCTTTGAGCTCTGACATCCTTAATGACATGGAATCTGTCTTGGCAGCCACCAAGCTAGATAAAGAGAGTTTTCTTACTTGGTTATAGGGGCCTCAGGGAGACTGAATTCTAAATCTGTGAAGGATCTAAGGAGATTAGGACATCTGTATCTGAAGTTCAGAACAAGCCAGAGTGATGCACTTTGGCTTGTGTTCAGACAAAGTAAATGAACAAATATTCAACAAGATTCTTTGGGTTTGCTCTTCCTTGTCCATCGCTGCTGTTATATATTGCTGACTTTTTTCCACAGTTGACTCTGAAGAACAGACATCTTCTTGATCTTTTTCTATTGCTGTTGCAACTACTGTTCAAGGGGGGTGGGGAGGGATGATGAGCCTATTTTGGATGACAAATGCCATTCCTTTTGTCCTAGTGTGCGCTTGCATATCATTTTATCTAAGTACTCAGATTTGAGAGTTAATTTCTGCATGTCACTGCTTGTAGTTTGCTCAGCTAGTTGTCTCCTGCTGCCTGTAGCAAGTGGTAAAACATGACATACTGGGGTGACAAGCCAAAAATGATGTATCTGGTCAAAAGAAGTCAATACTGATTTGGAGATACGACGTAAAGGAGGGCTGAAGACTGTTTGGCATTAAGTGATCCTACTAGTAGTTCTTGCATTAGTCACAAAATGCTTTTGTTCATATTTTATGTTATAGTAAATCATGAGTCATTTTACATAGAAACGTATATGAACTTTGATTGTTGCCACATACTCTAGCCTAACTTCCATTTGTCAAAAATGCTTTGATTATTTTTGTTAGTTGGTTTAACTTTAGCTGTAGGATGGGAAGTAATTATAGGTGTTCTGGGGTTGTTTTTTTAAATAGTGAAATCTAAGGGTTTTTTCCGATTTCACACAGTCTTATTTAAACCTGAATTGTCTGCTTTTTTTTATACTTAAACCATGCCTATCGTAGCCTGATAAGCTAGTGAGTACATAAACCAGTATGTTTTGCCTGTAACTTTTTTATTTTTTTTAAAGGCTAGCTTTGAATGTAATCATTAGATTTCATGACCAGTGGCTTATTTTTCATGTGTATGTGCAAGACTTTGAATTGGAATCTGATTACAGCAGTGTAAAAGTTAGAATCCTGGGTCATATATACAAATTTTAAATGCATTTTAAAGTAGCAGAAGCATTTTAAAATTACATCTAATCTCTCTTCTGGTTTTCAGTTTTGTTCTGTAAGTGAGTTCAGATTTTTAAATCCTTAATGGGAAAAAAATTACGAAAAGTTTCTCTTAAGTTAGCATGGACAAAAAGTCTGAACTATTAGTATCACTGTGCGTTGCAATGAAAAGGCTAGAACACCAAAAAACTCCTCAATAAAAACTTCTAAGTGTAGTAATTACTAAGTTCTGTTTGGTGAAAAATAAGCCCTGGACACTATATGTAGAAGAATGTAAAGATATGTGTTAGATGGTGACATGAGCAGGTAATGAAGTGTATATTAGTAGTAGAGCTTAGCATGGGGTAGAGGTGAATATGAATTATCTTTATTTTAACAGGAAAAGATGTATCACTAAGTTGTCTGCAGGAGTTGACACAAGTTTCCAAAGAGTATTTTTAAATGAACAAAATGAGCATGAATCAAACTTTCAATATAAGCTATGAATTTTTGTGGGGCTTTTGGGCTTTTCTGAAGAAAAATAGTGTCACCAGTTAACACCTCTGTAATTAAGGGCCTGTCACCATGCTCAACATTGAGCCTTTATTTTTAAGGGTGTATAACATGACTATAAAGATACTGTATGTGTGAAAGTTAGTTTTGGAAAAAAAAACTCTCAGTTAGCAGGGACTTCTCCTGAGGAGAGATTTTTTGGGTTTTACTGTTTTGCATTTTTTTAAAGACGTTGATTATTTTTCAAACTAGGAATAAATCAGCAGAACAAACAAAAAATCCCAACACACTACTATTGCCATTTGGATTTCTTTTATGCTTCAGAAATAACTCTGGTTTAGGATGATGTAAAGAATGAAAACTCTTAACCAAATCCCATTTTAAAAACTGAAGCAGCAGAGGCAGAGATTTGAAATTTGCCACTATAAATGTATATTTACTACTTTGCATAAAGATATTAGTGTTTGAAAAACACAAAATTTTGTGGCTTGTTATAGGGTACAAGCAAGTTTTAAAATACCAATTTTTAAAACACATTCATAGTGACATATATTCTGCTACACCAATAATTCAGCGATTAATAGGCCACTTATATTGTGCAATGACACAGTAGCTCCTAAAGCAGTGTATTGTGTCCAAGATAGCGATTTTAGTAGCATTTTTGCAATTTCATAATGAATTCCTCTCTCTCCTTCCGTTCAGGAAAAAAAAGACACTAAGTTTTCATAACTTGAATGATCTGACATAAAACCACAACAGCAAGGAAATTCAGAGTTGATTCCATTTCAGTTGTCTTCCACAGTTGTTTCCAGGTATCATAGCACATAGATAATCACAGAATAAGCTGAGTTGGAAGGGACCCATCAGGATTATCAAGTCCAACTCCTGGCCCTGCACAGGACACCCCAAGCTTCACACCATGTGCCCAAGAGTGTTGTCCAAATGCTCCTTGAGCTCTGTCAGGTTGGTGCTGTGGCCACTGCCCTGAGGAGCCTGTTCCAGTGCCCAACCACGCTCTGGGTGAAGAACCTTTTCCTTATATCCAACCTAAACCTCCCGTGACTCAGCTTGAGGTCATTCCCTTGGGTCCTGTCACTGGTGTAGAGAGTGAAGAGATCAGTGCCTGCCCCTTTGCTTCCCCTCACAAGGAAGCTGCAGACTGCAATGAGGTCTCCCCTCCGTCTCCTCCAGAGTGAACAGACCAAGTGACCTCAGCCATGAGAAGTGGCTTCCCCTCGAGGCTCTTCACCATCTCCATTGCCCTCCTTTCAACACTCTCTAATAGTTTAATATCTTTCTTATATTGTGTCACCCAAAGCTGCCCCCAGCACTGGAGGTGAGGCTGCCCCAGTGCACAGCAGAGCAGGACAATCCCCTCCCTTGCTGGCCATGCTGTGCCTGATGCTCCCAGGACACACTTGGCCCTCCTGGCTGCCAGGGCACTGCTGACTGACCCATGTTCAACTTGCCATCAACCAGGACCCACAGGTCCCTTTCCAAAGTGCTGTTTTTCAGCATCTCATTCCCCAGTCCATGCACACAACCAGATATGATGCACTGAGTGCAAACTCCTGACATGCTGTACCTTGCTACAACATAAATGAGTACAGAACAAATTCTCTTTCCTTGCTTTTGTGCGTTTGTCACAGCTTTAATGTTTGAATGTTTTATTCTCATTGTAGAAACACTAAATGGCTTATACTGTATTTGGGTAGCACTGCTTAGGGTAGATACTGACAAACTGGGAATCCTTGAACTGCTCTAACAATAATTATGTTTTGTGATACTTATTTTAATTAAGACATTTCCGTTCTCTCATTTATTAGGAAACATACCATAGAGATGCTGTACTGTTGGCAATCAATATTAATTTGGTTTTTTTTTATTTTTTAATTCTGCAAATGCATTGTTTGATGAAGTGGTTACAATTGTTTGAAATGCAAAAGTGTTTTGGGTAGTATTTTATACTGATGTATATATTGAAACAGAAATCATTGTAATAATTGTAATAGCTTTTAGTTTTAAATACACTATATGCAGACAGATGGGGCTGTACAGAACTGTGCTGTTAACACCCAGGCAGGGCTACTGCTTGGGAGCAGGTTGCAGTGTCAGTGAACCATATGGATCAAATATTGTACCATTCAGTGTTGGCGCTCACCAATGCAAAGGAGAAGAAACAATTTCAACATGATTAACACTACATGGTAAATTGCTACTACAGTGACCTTTTCACTTACAAGCATGTTTTTTATACAAATTAGCAGGTGTGCCTGTGTAAAATAATTTGTGTTCTGTATCATGGAAAAAGTACTCTCCACATTTAGAATCACAGAATCATGTTGTATGTTAGAGAATTATGTCCAAAATTATACATATTACTTAACAATGTTATTTTTAGATATGAGCATGACTGTAAGCTAGGTACTTAAGTACATTCTGTTACATTATTTTTCTTTATGTAATACATTTTCAGTTGTTTTATTTGGTATAAATATATACTTTGTGCTTAAACATCTTTGTTTGTTTTTAACATTCAATAGTATGTAAAGACATTATTTCCTTCAGTAAGATAGATGCATTGAATTGTTGGAATGCCTATTGTAGTGCGTCTGTTCTTGTCCCCCTTGTCATTGCTTTTGTAGTCATAAATTCCAGTCCTGCAAATATGGTGTGCAAGCTCACCTGAGAGACAAATGAGTTCCACTGACTTCAGTAAAGGCTTAATGTTAAAGTGTACATCTCTGTGTGCTTGCAGTAATGAAGAGACAGTGACTCTGGTGAGCATCATGCAGCTTGTGTAAAACAATACTTTAATTGAATATGGCACTATAGTGAGACCTGGTAACAGAAATCTGGGTATCTACTAGAAGAAAGCATCCACTTTTTGCAGATAATGCTTGCCATGTTTGGATGGCAGATACATTTTTGGTTAACTCTTAAGTTTATGCATTAATTTGTGGCAGACTATCAATAAAGACACACTATTTTCATTTCCAAGTTTTGACTTATGAATTGTGAAATATGTAATGACATACCTTGAAAGTGCCTGAAGATTTTAGTTTAAAATATCTTGACAGGTATCATTAATTTTGACCTTCTGTATAACAGAAATTCTGAAAATGGATTTTTTTTTAATGTAGTGCAATTTGGAAAGGCTAAAGTCATACACTGTTAGCATTTTAGCAGTTCCAGAATTGTTACCATTCAGCACCAAATGCCCCAACCCTGTGGAATTCAGCACATCTGTGTGTTTTCTTTCTTAGGGGCACAGGGCTTGATGGTTTTATCTGTCTGTCTTGTACTTCTGATTCATAGCCAGCTTTAGTCACCCAGATCCTTTAAATTTAAATGTAACATCACACCTTCCACCTGGGAGAAGGCAGCCAGTGCCAGGGAATGATAAGGCACCAGTTTTGTTTGCTGATATCACTCTCATTTATAAGGTGGTGACACATTGCAGTAGTTGAAGTATGAGTGGCCTTCTGAAGCAGCCCTAAATAGATGGTATTACTGCAAAACAAGATATTTGGTCCAGGTATTACAGGCTCACTTGGCAATTCTCTTTGAAATATTTTCAACACTTAGTTAAAAATAAAAAGTACTCATTTCAGTAAGCCAGAAATAATATGCTTCCAAGGAAGTAAGTGCAAGTTATCAGCCAAAGAAAGCATTTTTCATCTTGGATCATCAACAGAACAATTATTTGAGATCAGGCTATGATCTGTATAGCACCTCCTGTTTTGGAGGTTCATTCAGAGATAAACCGGAGCCATTGATTTTATTTACAGTATCAGCATCCAGAGTGTATCTGTTCCTGTTGAAGAGTAAAGGTGTGCTTCTTGTCCCTTATTGTCGCCACTTCTTACTGCCAACAGGAGTTATCTTCACCCTCTAAATTAGGTGTCATCAAAATATGCAATGGTGAAACCAACACTAACTGAAAAATTGAATTTTGTTCAGAGCAGAGCCTAGAGCTTTGTACCAACAATCATATCCAGTGCTTAATGCCTCTTAAATAAAACAGCCAATGTGTTTTTCTCTAGGCAGTGAAGAGAGCATGTTGAGTGAGAAATGTAAAAATACTGGCACATCTGACAAAGCTGCCTAATGCATTTTGTGGAAACCTCAGTGTTTTTACTTTTCCAGACATTCTCCTCTGTATTTAATGCAGAGTTTGTAACAGTGAATGCTACAGATCTAGGCTGTGTGGGAATGAAGTTGGTCACTCCAGTGATAGTATGTTCTATATTAAATTGCCTTGTATTAGAACATGAGAGGCAAAGTAAAATTTTATGGGATTTTCCTATGTTAGCAAGTGTTTGTGGGGAGCAGGGAGTTATTTTGTTTTGCTTTTTAAGGGAAGGGGTCAGGAGAGCCTGAGAGGCTTTTTCTTCAGTGTTCTGCAACAACAAACTAGAGCTTTATAAAAATGGTACATTTGATCTCAACCAAAATGCTCTCTCTCGTCCTCCCATTTATGTTAATTCTGAGCTGCTCCAGTGTGTTTTAAATTATTTACTGTTTTTACCATCTGTCAGTTTTGCTTTCCTAACACCTGAAGACTGGACTGCAATGCTAGGTGCTGTTCGTCCCCAGAGGAGAGTAAAGTTCCTCCTTTCTGAAATCCAGCTGCCATCCTGTTCGAAGTCTGTAATATAACACAGAAATTGCAGTCTGACTCAGAATGTGCTGCTGCCCAACTCCTGGTAGAGGATGGTTACTGGTGGGCACGATTTTTTTGAACAATGGATTCCTGTTCTTGTTTGAGACTGGAAAATTTGGTAATGCCATTGCTTTGATTTCTGCAGCCAGCTGTCCTAGCCGGAGCAGGGAGTGCCACAGTGCCTGTTGGAGGACTCCTACTCAGCACTTAACCTGATGTTAGCAGTGATGGGTTTTTTAAAGCTGACAGAGTAATTTAGTTTTTCTCTGATAGTTTCATTGTTAGGTATGCAAATACAATTGTCTCAGCTCTCTTGACTGACAAGGGACCCTTTTCAGACTTCACCAAGCAATGTAAATCTTTTCATACCCATCATGTGCTGTTGGAAGTGTGACCCAGAGGCCTCTTGAGAGGTTCAGCTGTAATCCTGCACTTCTAAAGTCTACAGTCGAAACGAGGTAACTGATTATGTTTGTGTGTGACAAAATCCCAGATTCACAGCGCTGAGAAATGATGTGACTTTGGTGGTGATACCTCACAGCAAATGGCAGTAACTGAGGTACCTTCTGGTTCAGCCAGTGGGGTTCAGCCTGAAAGTGGTTATCAATGGCTGTGTAGTCCGAGAAGTTGCTAGTAAAAGCAAAGCCTGTGGAGCAGCCTGACTCTTGCCATACAGGAAGATTCAGGCTGTGGATGAGAAAAGTGTCAGTGCTACAGAAGGTGACAACAACTGGGCTTGTTAAAGCTCTTCTGTCACTGCAACCTGTACCTGCCACCCTCTTTATCCCTGCCCACAGGTGATTCTAGCTTTAAAGTCCTGGGGTTTAGATTTGTGTTTGCCAGTGTGTAAAACTGTGACTTCTTTTGTTTTATAAATTTATGTTTTTCACTTAAGACATTACTCTCCTTTTAAAAGTCTTTGTTCCTATGAACAGCCTTTCAGGATCTGGTAATCTTTTTGTGGATATAGATTCTTTTAATTCATATGGATGTGATAAGCACCAATAGATCACTGAGAAATAGAAATTTCTGTTTGCAGCTTGGTGGCAAGAATGCTAGAAAATGTATCACCCAAACAGTAGTGTCAGCATGCAAGTGCTTTTCATCCATATACTAGCCATGGTTTGGAAAACAAGCTGGTTTTACATAAAAATCCATGATTGCAGTAAGGCTCTGTTTCCTTACAACTGAGCCTTGTCATCTCAGTCATCTCTGCTGGTAGTTTGCTATTGCAGTATGCGGATTTTGCTTTATCATCCCCTTGAAAATAAAGTAATGGAGCCTGGTGAGGTCCATGAAAATAGGCAGGAAGCAGATGTGTACTGCTGCTGCATGAGGCCCATGTTTCTCAGCTGCCCTTGGAAATGTCTCACATTGAAGACATCTGTGGACTTGGCACTTCATATTCGCTTGCATTTTAATTTCTATGTCACTAACATCTAAGAGATGACCACATTATTGAACTGATTGCACTGGTGACATCAGAGACAGGATAAAGATGTTTTTTAAATGCAGTCATGTAGAATCTACCTGGGTACACTTGCCCTGGATAAAGACAGCTCCCACTTTGTAATGGCACATCTGACTTTCTGCTGCACCCTTGAGCGAGGCATTTTACCATTTCCCAGGAAAGCTGTGTGCATGGTTTTACTTGTGTCCTGGGAGCACTGAAATGTTAATATTTGCAAAATGCTTTGAGGGTTAAGCATTAAGTGCTTCCTATTAATTCATTCTCAAACTCTGCTGTTTGGGGCTCTTCTACTCAGTGATATCACCACATATGAATGTAACTTTTGCAATGTAGTGTAAGGTATGCATCTGATTCTACAAGTTTAAACTCACAAATGCATTATTGAAAAGTAATATATTGGTGCATATCAGATGGTTTTCACTGGCATGTGGACACTCAGTAGGAAGGATGAACTGATTCAAGTTAGGCCTCCTGTGCTGCTCACCAGTTAACTTCAATTCCCTTCTATTTGGTAGAAAAGAGTGCACAGTTGCCACTGACAGATTAATGTGCACCAGTTCTTCCTTCTTTGAAAACTTTTGTGCCTAAGTCCTTAATTTTTCTTATTTTTTAGATTGAGTTTTCACGTTGAGCAGCTTCTGGGAAGCCAGAGTAACCTTTTAGGTGTAAAAATATATTGATTGATCATGGATGTGAGGGGGAAAAAGTTTTGCACATATATACATATACATACAGGCATAGAGTATCTTTTCATACATTTGTGTATGTGTCTATATATAGGCACACTATATATAAACACTAATTTCCTGCCTAAAGACAGCTCAGTTTCACATGAGCATTATTTTTGTTCTAGGCTTCACAAGGAAGAAAAAAACCCAGTACAACTGTCATCCCACTTGCAAAGTCTGCATGGTTGTTGCTTATTTTTAAATATTTAGGTTTTTAGGTATGACGTAGAATCATTTCAGTCAGAAAACCAGAACACATGTATTATTCCATTGCTCTGCCTCTCAAGAAACAAGGCTTGAGCAGTCAACTTTTGGGGACTTAAAGGCACCTTCCACACAAAAAAACCCCAAACCAAAGGGTTGGAGTAAGAGAAGTAGGGTTGTCAGTCTCTGTCTCCTGTGAGAGCATGTTTTGCTTTTAAGCTGGGACTGAAGGGAAGTTGGCTGCAGGTCAGGTTTGTCTACACTGAAGTTTACCCTCATGTTTAATGCATAATCCATGCTCTGCACCTTAGTGTGTGTGCATTCTGTAACTGCACAGTCACAAACAGCTCTGTGTGTGGCTATGAGATGCAGAACTGGTACATTATGGAGCAAAATGTTTACTCATGGCATGGATTAACCCCTAACGGGTACCTAATGCAACAGAGTGCCATGTTACACTGATACATAGCACATACTGTGCTACTTGCTTGAGCTATTCTCTTTAAATAGACATTAAGATGTTTTTGGATTACTTCCCCATCCCCAAGATCCCATGACAGTTCCTGGGGTTTCTTTTGGTTTTGAAGATTTAAGCTGCCTCCATGGGTGGGCCTAGTCTGTTTTAAAATGTATTAACATGGATTTACTCTGCACTTGAGTGTAACTATTTCTGTGCTCTGACTTTGTTGCTAGGTATGTCTTTGTTAAAGCAGCAGCTCTGGAATATAAGATGACAAGTAGATGTCCAGCCATTTGAAACAGACTCAGGATGCTTTTGAAGCCAGAAGTCTGGGACGCATGGAGTTAGAAAAGGCAGGTCCTGCTTGATCAACCTGATCTCCTTTTATGACCAGGTGACCTGCCTTGTGAATGAGGGAAAGGCTGTGGATGTATGTTGTGAGCCTGGACTCCAGTAAAGCCTTTGAACCATTTCCCACAGGATTCTCCTGGAGAAACTGGCTGCTCATGGCTTGGTCAGGTGCACTGCTTGCTGGGTGAAACCCTGGCTGGGTGTCCGAGCCCCCAGAGGGTTGGTGACTGTAGTTACACCCAGCTGGGAGCCCAGGGTCACAAGTGGGGTTCCCCAGGGCTCAGTATTGGGGCCAGACCTGTTTAATGTCTTTATCAATGACCTGGATGAGGGGATGGAGTGTCCCCTCAGCACCCCAGGGCAGTGGTGGAGTCACCACCCATGGAGGTGTTCCAGAAACAGCTGGACAAAGCACTCAGTGCCATGGTCTAATTGACAAGGGAGTGTTCGGTCAAGGGTTGGACTCGGTGATCTTGGAGGTCTTTCCCAGCCACAGATTCTGTCATTTTGTGACCTTAGATCTTGACTGAGCCCTTTGGACTCCCTGCTGTGCTTGCACTGGACCTAGCCTGCTACTGAAACAATGAGGAGATCTTTGTAACCCATAATAGGCAAACAGTGCTCCGACTGCTTCTAGAACTGACTCCAGTGGCTACAGTCTTAGGCTTTTCTTTTGTTTTTCCTTTTTTTTCTCTATTGTGTCATCTGCAAAAATGGATGGTATACTTTCTATGTTATTCAAATATGCAGATCTCAGACGAGATGTTTACATTTTATGCATTTCTACATACTAATACTTTGCATATATTTGTGAACTGTATTTAGAAATACACACACAAAATTTGGAGGGGCTTTGAGTGTGCCATAAGACAAGATCAGACAGTGAAGTGTTTGGATAAAAAATGGAGACAAACCAACTGAGACAGATACACACATATGTACTAAGAAGTAGTCATCTACAGGAATTGTAAATGAGGATCTAGTATCTTAGTAGATAAAAATTGCTTTTGCGGCTCAGAACGTCACAAAATTGACTCATCTGTTATTTAACTGACAGATAAATGTATATGCTCTCACAGGATGCACAAATGCAAATACAACAGGCACAAAGGAATCCTACGCTGGTTCGTATCAGTGAGCAGCTGGAGTGCTGGTCAGACTTTTGGGTACAGCACTTGATGAAAGACAAACACTCAACAGAGGCAAGCAGTGATGATGAGGAAAATGTGAGAGAGGAAGATAAAGTAGATGGACCATTTATCTACAAAAAAGCTGACTAAATGGGGAAAGATGATCTTCAAGTAAAAGGGAAGTGCTACCATGAATCTGTTATCCGTGGGACAAGGGATGAGGAGTTACATTGGAGTAAAGTAAATTTTAAGTTAGGAAAACCTTTTACTCTTCTGGCTGGTTGACTGGGGAGCCTGAGGAGGCTGTAGTAGCTCTATTGTGACAGCATTCAAAAAGCAGGTTTGATGAGCATCTCTCAGAAAGGAGAGGGAGCTGACCTGGCCTTGGGGTGCCTCGAAGATCGAACTGACCTCTGAGGTTCACTCCTGAGCACCAAGTCAAAGAACTGGGGCCACTGCCAGAGCTCAAGGACTAGGTTAGAAAATGCAGGTTTCTAGTGTTTCAGATCAATGGATCCCTTCCTTACATCAGCTAGTAACCCCTGTTGTTCCTGCAGTTTGTTGTTAGCTAAGGTAAACACCTCAGAAAGGTTCAGTTCTGACCCTGCAATTTTGTCTGGTAATTCCTTACAATCAACAAGCATACTGATGGCTTAAAAATGTGAAAAATTAAGACCTAGAGAACCTACTTGCTAGTTCCATTTGTCCAGCTTTGGTTCTTTCTCTGCTTAAGATGTCCTTTGGTACCTGCTCTTTTCTTCTGTTGAAAATATTTTCATGCTTTAAATACGGTCAGCTGCTTTAATAAACTGGACAAAACATTTCCACTGTGGTAAGGGGCACTTTATTGCTATCTGTCTTCTAACTAAATGTACTGCATGTGTGCAATTTGTCTGTGAATTAACCCAGCAAGTCGAGTTCAAGTGTGGCCAAGATACAATAGCTTGAGCACAGCTCCCACTTAGTAGGAGAAAAACCTCCTGCAGAGAAGTAAAATCATCCTGAAAATCATCCAGCCTTTGTGGAAAAGATGTATTTTTGGCTGAAGCTCTAGGGGAGAAGTACTGATGAGCTTGAAGCTAAGCCCAGATACCAGTCTTGGCAAAAACAAAAGCATCAAACTGGGTAAGAGGGGAAAAAAATCCAGCTGAAGAAGTGTGTGGTCTTTTCTAATGGAACAGTCTTTTTTGCACGTTCTCTGGTGTAGAGCAGTGTGGTAAAAATGATGGCCTGCAGACTTACACATCATTTGTTTACTGGTATGTGTTTCCCTTAAGGGAGTGGCATATTTCCCACCCCCTTCACCTCAAAACTTTCTCTCTACAACATTTTTTTTTTCTTTTTTTCTCTACTGAGGAAGGTCTTCCTCGTCGCTGACTTTTTGCTGTTCGCACTTCTGCCCTTGAATAAATAAGCTTCAGAAGACTTGAAAGAGAATTTTTTGGAATATAAACATGTTTGGGAGCAATTTCAGTAAGTTAAGATGAAATGCTCTGTGTTTGGCTCAGGGTCATTAAATAATTCACTGTACTTATTGCCAAGCAAGGACTATTTCACACACTGTTTTCCTGGCTAAATTCCAAGCTGGCTATTTCATGTGCCCACTAAATTTCTCCTGTGTGTTTGAATAGAGAAGATGATCATCTTCACTTGCCTCTTTACCATGCTTGTACAGCCTGCTCTGCCTTCCACAGGTGCCTGCTCATGGGTGGGTAGGTGATAACTCCTATTATGTAAAATACTGCAGGCTCTCTCAGGATGAAAGGTGCTAAATGTATGCAAGTCATTTATTATTTTGCTCAGAGCCTGAGTTGAAGACATGCACAACCTGTTCTGACTTCTCCAAAACAGGTTTTAATGTGCACTAAACCCATTTGCCAGCACTGTTGTGCTGCCTTTTGTTTCTAAATTTACCCCGTTGCACAGCTGATTAGGGAGACAGGAAGCAATGTATCTTGGAGCTTTCAGGAGACAGCCCCTCCCTGGAGATGTACTTCAGTGACCTAAATGTGCAGCGAGCAACATGGGAGAGAGAGGTGGGGTTTCAGGCCTGGGCATGCCTTAGGTGATACCATCAAAGAGTCTGTCACTTCCTTCAGAAGTTCACTAACTTTTTTTTACCCCCCAAATGATTTTATTTCAAAATGCAGGCAAGGTAATGTTGCTGTTTCCTGCTGCCCTGGACAGGTGGGATGGGACTTTTGAGAGTTCGGGATCAGCAGCATCAGCACTGGAATAAGTAAAGCAGTATTCTGGTGAGCTTAAAGTGCTGCTGGGAGTGGGTTTTGTTCATCTCCCTTATCATTTTGGCAAATGCCTTAAGGAGTATTGTCTCTCCCTTTTCTATTTTTGGAAAGGGATAGGAACACTTTGTTCACTTCAAGCAGTGTTTGAGTCCAGTTAGCAGAGATCTCCTTAGCACTGTACATGTCCATCTTGCACAAAAGACAACACCATCTTTCTGAGGTTATTAACTTCAGCTGATGTCAGCAGTCAGGATGCCTGATCTACAAAATGAAGTAATTCTCTTGATTCCCTGATATGGAAAATAAGAGATTAATAATACAGCCATTTTATACAAGCAAGTTCTTCTAGTTTGCTTTGCGTGGAAAGGCAAAGCAAAACCAGTCATTTGATACTTCTGACTAGTGAGGTAGTCACTGTGAGTGGATGGGCAGGGGTATTGCACAGGGTCACAAGCCAAACCCTGAACTGTAATAGAGCACAGGCTCCTGGCAAACCTCCTCCCTTCACATGTCTGTATATGAAATGGAATGAAATGGGTATAGTCTATTTACCACTGTGAAGGTAACTTGCTTTATCAAGCTATTTCAAGGTTTCTTTCGCTTTACAAGCTGACACGTCATTCTTAAAAGACATCCACAAAAAATACATAGGGTTAAGAGCTCCCTAAGTATTTCCTGCAAGTGCCTTTTCTTGGGAGCCTAGCTCATCACCAGTGTCACCTTCTTGGACTTGGCAATGCTTACATCTGCCATGAAATTCTGGGATGCCAGAAAATTGCCCTGGCTTGCCTGGTATCTCTCATTTGTACCAGAAGGTTCCTGAATTCTGTGATATTTTAGAAACTGCGCAGATTTTTCTATGAAAAGCAAGATCAAAATTCTAGCAAGTCAAATCACAGGTGTTACCACAGGTAGTACAGACTCTGAAAAATTCTCCCTGGGATGTTCTTCAACTGTATTGACTGTTTGATATAAACCTGTTAATGCCATTCTGTCTGGCCAGGAGAGGGGAACAGGAACCTGTAGTCACTCTCAGGACTGACAAAAGTGGTTGCAAAGGTGACAAAGGATGCAGTCATAGCCACTGTAATGAGTTAAATGAGAGCACATTTGTCATTCATCTGTTATTTCCCACGAAGTTTACTAATCCTCTAAAACTATCTTAAAGTGTTTTTGATGAAAGGTGAATTGCTTGATTCAGTAGGTATGTGGAGTGTCTGCATCATTTACCAAAAAAATCATTATGTCACCTTTGCTGTGCTTTTTTTAGTGGAGGGTGTGATGGCCAGGTGTCAGAAATGCATCCCATTCCCAGGGTGTAGTTCAATTGTCAAAGCATGACCACAGTTAAAACTTAGGAAATACTGAATTAAGGGCATCATTCCAGAATGTGGACAAATAAAAGCAAACAGAGCTAGTAATCCAGCATCCTTTTGGACAGCTGTGCTATGCCATAAACTGCAAGTTCATAATGGTATTGTTGGTTTAGGTCCTATCTTATTTTTCTGTCTGGGGAAAAAGGACTTGAAACACAGATGACAGGGCAATAGGAGGCACAGAAGAGATTTCTCCATTTAGCTGGATTTTTTGCCTGATTTATAATAGTAATTCTTTTAAATCTACTACCTTCAAATTGCTCCTTACTTTTGGCTTTAAATAATGTGAGGGAATAACTACAGTTGATACCAGCAGAGCCCCCTCTCAGCAGACCTTGAGCTGTCCTTGAGCTGTCCCCCTGCCAGTGCAGGCCACGGGTTTTCATGAGGCTGAGTGAATCACCCTGCTGCTAAACACACAAATCATACTTGTCTGCTGCAACTTTAAATAAGCTTGGAGCTCTGCACAACATAATTAAGAGCCATGACAAGGAGCTCTAAACGTTGCTTCCAGCCTACAGTAAATCACAGATCTGTGTACAGGACCTTCAACAACAACTGAATCCAGTTTTGCTTGATGAATACTTCCAAGTTTTTAACCTTCCCTTTACAGGGTAAATTCCACCTTTGCTTTAAAAGATCTGGGAAGAATTGAAAAGTGATCCAAATGCTACAATGCCAATCTGGTTTGAACCATCTCTGTTCCTGCCAGGGTGTCAGATAGTCCAGCAGCCCCTGCTGTGCATTGTGCTCCTCTCAGCACAGATCCCCCAAACCATAAGGACTATATATAAAAGACTGGTATCTCCTGTCCCTCCAGTGATTTGGTGACTCAGGCCCAGCATCCTCACCTCAGCAAGTCCTCCAAAGTCCACATGCATGAAAATTCCTGTGAGGATGGGATTAACCCATTAAATTCACTAACAACAGGGATCCCCTCAAAAAGGTGGGCTTCTGTGGCAATGCTATATCTGAGCAAGGGATTGTTTTTAAAATATCCAGGTAGCTTTAGGAATATCTGAAAAGAAGTGTATGCTGAGAGATTTGGCTTAACTGGCTCAGAGAAGCCACCAAGTAACTCCTGTGGGTGAGATGGTCCTTGTGACACTCGTGCTGTTGAAATTGCCTGAGGGCTGTTGCTCTCCAGCTGAAGCTGACTTTCTGTATTTTGTGGCATTTGTGTTTTTAGTTCATGATTGTCTGGGAGAGAGAGCTCATAAACATCAGACTTGGGGGAGAATTTTGCTGTGTCACCAGCTGGGAGAAGCTCAGTTTTTCACTGACAGACACAAAAAGCTAGTACTTCATCTCTTCTTCTCCTTCGCAATAAATGAGCAGTCTACAAATTGTAACTGATTTTTTAATTTGCTTTTTGGCCATTCCCATTTTTTTTCTGGTCTAATTCGGCTACTTTTCCTGACCCAAAGGAATTTGTAACTGATGCAGCCAATCCTATCTGAAGCGGTAGTCTTTCCCCTTCTCCTCCCAAGCAGAATGGCAACTTCCACCCATCTATATGAAAAATTGAGATAAATAAAAGCTATCTCCCTGGAAAGAAGAAAATACTTGACAACTAATTTTTAAAGAGGTAGAGTTTGCACCAGATGCTTACACAAAAAAAGAAAAAGAGAAAGGAAATATATCCTACATAGTGTTACCTAGTTCAGAAGCTTTATGGAGAAGTGTTGGTAGCAACCACAGTAATTTTAAAAACGTAATATGTAAGCATGGTCCCCAAATATACAACCTGAATATCTGCTTGCTGATGTTTTGAAAATCAGAAGAGATTCTCATCATAGGTTACATTGGTTGTGTGACTTTACCAAGTGTGAAGTAAATGGTAGTATATGTTTCTTGGTTTTCTTTAAAAATGTCATTATTCAACCAAAATTCTCTTACACAGAGCAGTGCTTAAATTCTGAAATTATTATGTCTTAAACTGAAGAATTTCCTTTGTCCTCGATCCTTTGCCTCCTAAAAAATGCTCTAGCCATAACAGTCAATTGGGAATGTCTATTTCTAAATGCTAAATTGCTTCATAAATGCCCAACACTAAACATTTGTAAAGGCCAGAATCTCAAACAGAAGAAAATATATAGATGAAACCTCAAAAAAATCCTAGCTTGGTATAAATCCGAATAGTGTTTATGATCCTGAAATAACTTTTTAGAGTCAGAGCAAAGTGGGGTTATTTTAGCTTAACATTTCCTGGATCTTAAGTATATTTGATTTCTGTTAAATTTAACTTCATTATTTTTAGGTTGTGTTTGGTTTGGAATGATTCTAGCATCCTAAGCTATTTTTATGTTGTTCACAGTGCATAGTTACAAATTTAATTTGCTTATTTTGGCTTTTTAAAAACTGTTAATTGTTAAAACTCTCATGCCACCAATGTTGAAACAGCAACAGGATGTGTCATTGGTAGTGATACAATGAAAATTATCAGCCGTCTAGGTAGATTGATTTTTTTATGACACATTAACTAAATCCTTGGCAATTGTATTCTGGTTTGCAGTAGTGAATAAAGATGAAATCTCTCTGGCAGCTTTAACTGGATCTTCAGCTGCTTCATCCCCAGAAGCTGGCTCAGTTTCCTCCTTCGTTCCCCCCCTTCACTTGTATGTGAAGAAGAAGGAGGGAATGAAGTGAAGAGCATTAGGAGATTTACTTCTCTCCCAAATCAGGCAAAGCACTGCCTGCCCCTTTACAAATGGATAAAAAGCCTTTGCACGTGCCTTGGGAAGTGGGTGATGTTCATGAAGGACACTGCTCCTCCACGACAGTGAGTTGCTGCTGAGATGCCATGAAGAGTTTCCCTCCTCAGTGCTGCTGCAGAGGAACTTTGAGGGGAACCTGCAGAGCCTCTAGTTTCAGGTGATGCTTTTGCTCAGGGACCTCGTGACAGGAGGAGAGGAAATGGCCTCAGGTTGCACCAGGGGAGGTTTAGATTGGGCATTAGGTAAACATCCTTCACTGAAAGGGTGGTCAGGCGTTGGAACAGGCTGCCCAGGGAAGTGATAGAATCACCATCACTGGAAGTGCTCAAAAGGAGTGTGCAGCTCTTGTTGGACACCACATCACCTACTCAACCACCAGACTGAAAGAGAAAAAGCTCAAGAGGTTGTGAGGTCCTCTGTCAGCCTCCAGAGAAGCTGTGACTGGATGTGACTCAGTGCACCTCAAGGGCCTTATCTCGTGCAGCAACCTTCAGGAGAACTTGAGAAGTTTCAAGAGTTTTTGATATCTTTGTAAAATAACATTACCCCAGTCCTTGCAGGAGATTTGACAGCTCCATTTTAAACTAAACAAAGAAGATTTTGCAGTATGAAAAAAAATCATTTTGACTGAAACTCTGGCATTCTGACAGCACTTGGGACCTGAATGGAATTAAAAAATAAATACATTCAGCACTGCGTAGGCAATGAAAGCCTTACCTCAGGATTATTTGGTTTATAACTTGTCCCACACAGAGAGCTATGTTAAATTGTCAAGTTAGCAGTCAAAGGAATGACAGATTGAAGGCTGCCAGGCAATTCTACCTTGCCTTCTCACATACATTATTTATGCTTCTTCTTGTAATATAGTCTTCAAGAAATATGGCTACAAATTAACTTCCCTAGAGAAGCACATAATGAAAATATTCAGTGAATGAGCAACCCACTTATAATATGTAAAAGAAGCTTGGAGCTAAGATTAATTTTTGAAAGACAATGTTACTTCAGATTTTCTTGTTTCAATGCACAAAAAAAAAATCAGTTTTTCCATTGTAAAACTTTGAAAACAACTGTTTAACATCAAGTGGAAAAAATCTTAGGTATATTTGTCTATATATTTGTGCACTGTGTTTTTGTTTCTGAATTTTGTTTCATGTTTAAACCCTTTTTTTCCCCTAGGAATATCTAGGGCACAGCTCTGCAGAGGCAGGTACCTCCTTGCCAGCTGTGGCCAAGAGCAGAGAGGCTGGAGGCACTGGGAGACACAAATGCACACACATCTGTTTGGAGGGAGAGAAGAGCAGCACTGTCACTGACTGCACCCTGTGAGTGTGGTGCAGGAGCCCTGAATGCTCTCCTGACAGGTGGTGAGCATTTCAGCACTCACTACATCATGTGGCAAGGAGTCACACAGTTCTTTGCCTGATTAACTCTTGTGAAAATAGCCATTGCATCTTACTTGTCTTGCATTTGTTCCCTACTAATTTCATTTGATGTTGTCTGATTTTTTTTGTAACAGGAGAAAGGATGAGGAGTAATTTCCTGTTAATGTTATTCCTATTTATATTTCATCTTTTTGTCCTTAGTCCTCTCCGTTATTGAGAAGAAAAACTGTACCTCATTCACGTACTCCTTGTGTGAAATTACCTCCAAACCTCCAAGCCCTTGCATCCCTTCTTGAAGTCTTTCCATTCCTACACTATCATCTTCAAAAGGAAAAACTGCCCAGAGAATTCCAGACATGATCCCATCCTGGAGTTCTCCAGTGCTTAATGTTGTTTTCTCCTCCATTCTCCAGTCTCTTTCAACTTTTCTGGTCAAGCTGATCAAACTGGGACAAACTGACCCTAACAAAAGATAACACTTAAATGCATTCTAAATAACACCTAGCTGAGAATGGTGTGTTCTAGGAACAAGCACAGAAATGGTAGAAAAAGCATTCCTGGAACATTCCCTTATTTCTGCTTTTCAATAATGCCCTGGCATTTCTGTGCCCAACTGTATTATTAGCAAAGGACACATCTAAACTGACGTCTCCACTTAGAATGATTATAGAGGTAATGGTGATTTTGGGGCAGTCTAAGCCAATACCTAAAGTGAGGTAGGTCAATGGTGCCCTAAAAGTATCCAGTTATCTCAGTCATCACTCTAAAGGAAACTGACCCTGGATTGAATTGGATTTACTGATACACTGGATTGAATCCAGATGTCTAAGGTCATCAAGTCCCAACCCTGGGCACAGTGGGCTGTATCTAGAAAAATCAGACAAGTGCTGTGCTGTGCTGCTTTGCTGGTGAGGTCTCTGTGTCCATCTTCCCCTGCATGAAGAGGAGGAGGCAGCTGGAGGAGGTGTTCAGGATGACACTGGAAACTAGACTCTGGAGTCTTGGGCAGCACCAGGGATGAGGGGGCTGCTGGAGCAGGGTCAGTGGTGATGTGGGGATGACTGGAATGTGTAGAGGCTACAGAGTAACAGGGTTTAAAGCAGGAGCCAGAAAGATTCCAGAGTGCTGTCACTGGATTTGAGTTATCAGGAAGGTGCTGGGATATTCAGATGATACAAGAGGGATAATGGGATATTCAGATGATGCAAGAGGCCTGAGGGATAATGGTCACTGGTGGAAGTGGTATTGGGAAGATGCCGAGGTACAGAACAAAGACATGCTGGTGAGAATGGGACAGAGGTTTAGCTTTATGTTTATTGAAAATACTGGGCTGAGGATCTGGTGAGGTTGAGAGAGCACTGGCTGTTGGCTGGGAAAGAAAGAGATCATTAGGACACAGGAGCAAGGATATGGTTATGGCCATTGCTTCTGGCCTTTCTTCAATTCTTCCTCCATAACTGTTCTGTGCTGTGCTTCAGGCCTGGCAACAACACGTGGCATTAGGGCCTTTTATCACCTCTGTGCAGCCCAGCCCAGGGACAGCTGCTCTTCTTTCCTCAGCAACCAGCAAAGAAGGGAGAACAGACAGCTACTCTAGCTGTGCATCCCCTCTCACTCTTCATCTCCCCTGCAGCATTAGGGGAGAGCATGCATGACAGATGGCAGAGATGTCTGCCCTGATCCCAAGCTGAGGTGCTCCAATGAGAAGTACTAATCCATCTCTCTGCTGGAGAACTGAAGCTTTAGACCTAACCAAGGAAAAATAGTTACAGATTTTTAGCCAGTGCAAAAGACCCTGCAAGCAGGAAAAATCATACATGCCACTTGACTTCCATATTACTGTTGGGGGTGACCTCAGCTCATCTCTGGGCTCTGAAAAGGACATGGTAGCTATCACTGAGATGTCTTTCTTTCCTTCCTCTTCCTCCTGACCACCTTGCTCCTCTTGTCCCACCAGTCACCCCTTCAGGTCCTGGGCTCTTTGCTAGGCTGGGGCATTAGTAATTATCTTTCCAGTTCCTTATGTCATCACAGTCTGATTCTGAGCAATTTGTTATCCAAGTGCCTTTTTACCTTGGTACCTCAGCCCTGTAGAAGCAGCACCCTGTAGCAGTCATCTCCAGAGCTCAGTGTAGAAGCTGCAGTCATCCAGACCTTGATAAACAGCTCTGTTCCCCTGGGAAAGTGCATACCATGAGATTGAGCCTAGCCATGATCACCTGTGTGTGGATGCCTTTCTTACTACCCAGAATGCTGGGTGGGAGTTGTGTTTGCCTGAATGACTGATAAGGGCAGAAACGTCTGACCTACTTGGTGCTTGGTTTGGCTGTTTTGTCTCTCCTGCTGTGCATTCCCAAAACTCTCCCTAAACTTTCCCATAGTAGAAACATATACATACTGAAGTGTGTGTAACAGAGATGGATCCTGCTAGAAGAAGCAGTGGTCCCTCTTTTTTTCCAAGCTGCTGCAAGCCCCACTTCCCTGCTCACACCCATGTCCAGCCTTGAGCCCCCCAAGGCAGTGGCAGCCTGAGCACCCAGAAGCAGTGCCTGCCCTGCTCTGTGGCAGCACTGAAGGCAGGCATTATCCAGCTCTGCTGCCTGCTGGGGACAGTCCTGTGAGGGTCTGGAAATTGGCAGGGGACACATTGTGCCCTGTGCTGACACAACCCTCTGAAAATTCATCTGCCAAGCTGACAAGTCTCTGCTAAACTACATGAGCTGAGACTTTTTAAAAACACATTTATAACTTGGCTACATCTTCTGGCATCGGGGTGACCTACCCCCCTGTTTTGCCAAATTTCAAGTTCTTGCTCAAATAAACAGTTGCCTAATCTTGCCCTGGAAACCACAGAACCATTTTTACTGAAACTGCCTTCCCCTTTCCTCCTCCCAAAAGAAAATGGAAGGGGAAAGAATCAGCCCGAGGCCTTGGCAAAAGACATTTCAGCTTGGATGAGTAACATCCAAGAAACTTAGCAGCAATTGAAAGCCGGAGCTTGTAACAAGAACTGTCAGGCGGGGGTAATTGCAAGCACTGCTACCAACTCTATCTGCAATGTGCATCACCCAGAACAGGAGGGAAGTGCATAAATGGTAAAAATCATTTTACGTAACCTGAAGAATTGGATGCATGCCTTGGGGTGTCTGTTTCTCATCCTACTTCATCTCTCGTTAGTTTCCCTTCGCTGCTTCTCTCAGCCGTGCTCTTCCTCCTTTGCAGCTCCTGCCATCTGGAGCAGTGCTCTTGCATTCTCCTATCAGCTCTCTAATGTCAACTTTTGGTGACACTTCTATCTGACATCTCTTGTCTTTTGCTCTTTTCTCCTCATTCTGCTAATATTCATCTCTGAAAAGGTTTGCTCAATTCAGCTGAGAATATTTGTGGTTCATTTTAAAAAAGGGTTATGAAAAGGAAGCAAATCTACAAATTCATGGGATCTTGACCACATTAAAGTTTATGATACTGAGTTTCATTAGACAATTTATGTAAAGCTGTTTCCAGATTATGAACCATTATTTAAAGGAAGAAGGCAAAAAATCTGTGAGGAAGCCATTGAGAGATTAGTTTAGTTCCATCTAAGAGGCACTTTTAGTAAAATGTAGTTTCTTTCCAAAATCAGAAACATTAATAGATGCTTCATTTCACTCCCTGCCTATTATGTAATGATTTTTTAAACTCCTGATGCTGAGAAAAATCTGCATGGGGGACGCAAGGAAGAAGTATTGACTTACAATTTTGCACATGAATAAGCTTCAGATAAAGGCAACTTAAAAACCTGAAATTCTATAGCCTCCATCTACAGATAGGGTTTGACTCTCCTTTATATCATCTTTAGACATAAGCTTAAAAATAAGATAATAGATGTGAGTGGCATATTTAGGGGATATATTGCTCACCGATGACACAGAATAAGCTATCTACAAGGAAACTTGGTCAGCTAACTCTAGTTTGGATTTACAGAGGGTTAAAAGTCTGCCCAGTCACTTGCAGAAAGGATTCAGCCATTTCACAGCTGTAAATCCAGGAGACAGATTCGTTGTTATCTAATCTGATATCTAGCGTAACTGAGGCTGTGGGGCTTCCCTGGATTGATGTTTACTCAATTAGACCATAATCTTCATAAAAAACCAACACCCAGGCACTAGTTCATGGTAGCTCTAGGTACTTCTCACACTGAGCCCCCAGACACGAGCCCCCGGTTTTGCATCTGTAATACTCTCAGGTTAACTGTGGGTGTAACTTGAGAGTTACCTAAATCGTTGGCGCCTACTTAATGGTGATGAATCCCTGTGATGTGGAGTTACCCAGCTGGTGCGGAACACCAGCAGTTTAATCGTGGCCATACAAATGGACATCTCTGCTACGCTGGGATGAGAACTCTTCCACCAGCTGCAATGGTTAAACAGGAACGTTTATTTCAAAAATAGCCTTTTAATTTCAATAGCAGCTTCCTTTACATTATTTGCTCTTAAACTAATCTACAGTCTACAATAATCAATGCAATTGCCTGGGTTTTCTGTGAGTGCAAACCTCTTTTCCCACTCGGAGCAGAGGGAGCACCCTGCATTGAGGAGGCATTTGCCTTTTGCAAGGCTGCTGAATCCTGCTCTGAAGATGTTTGCAGATGTTTTCAGAAAGGTGACTGAGACAGAAAATCAGAACTGCAGGGAATCCACGGTTTTTTTTATTGATGGGTTTTATGACTCTAACCTCTATTGACATGCTTTACCTTTCTGGTTTCTTCATTCAGAGTCTTCTGGAAAAGGTGTATGTAATCGGGTGGTTTGGTAAGTGGCACCATGGATTAGAGGGATGTGGCGTGGTAGGATGGTGTGATGCATAATGGGTGTGGGGACCTGCTGGCTGGATCTTGTCCTGTTTCCTTTCCATGTTTGTTTTCTGTTACCCAATTATTGAATGGTGTTTTGTGAGGAGCAAGCTCAGAATGAGAACATTAATTGCTTATTGGTGTCTCCTGGGGAGGATGAGAGGGGACAGGGTGAGAAGCTGGTCCCCAGGCAGGGAAGAGGCAGGGAAACAGTGGGTGCTATCAAGCCAGACAGGTTCAGCTCTCTAGGCTGTATTTCCATGGAAGTTTAGTTGGGAAATAAAACACATTGCTACATCTCTGAACAGAGCTGCAGTAGGTGAGCCTGATAGTTTGAGCCAGCCACATGGCAAGAGGGCTAAGAAGGTCATATACTCTATCTGTGCTTTTTAAAGGCCTTGTACTGCTAGTATGAAAATCAAGGCACAAACTCTTTGCTTTCCTTAAGTCATTGCCACAGCTGGGTGAGCTGGAACAATAACTTCATTGCATTCAAATGCATTTGTGGCCCCATTTGTATCTCTTTTCCTATTACTGTGGTACTGGGATAGCTTTGAGATAGCCCAATCTCTCCTTTGATCAGCTTTTTTCCAAGGGAGGCCTGGGAATTGCAAGGTCACAGATGCTGGCCTGTGAAACTGCTGAATGAACCTGGCAGCAGCAGGTCTGGTTACACAGAAAGCTGCTACACAAACAGCTGGGCAGTGCACCGTGAGGAGAGACAAAATGCAGGCCCTCTGCTCCAGCCAGGATCAAGAACAAATGTACTTTCTAAACAAGCTCTGTAATAGATCTCCCAGATGTTGAGAACCAGATGTTTAAGGATCTTCCTATTCCAGATGGAGTCGGGACACTGCATTAGGCACTGCCTTCTCTGTGTGCATCTTTAGGAGGACTCAAATGATCTCAAAGGGATCCAAAATGCCAACTGGTAAAGAAAGAGTTGGGAAGCTCCTTGGAATGAACCAGCAAGAAGTTCTAGGGGCATGCATTTCTTAAAATATTGTGTTTCAGGGATTTCATCACCTCGCTTTACTTAGGTCCATAGCTCAAAGGCTTCCCTTCAGCCCAGCTGTCTTTGCAACTCATTATTTGTTTTAGATGACAGAAAGTGGTTGAGATTGTTGTGACAGGGCATATTGCTCAGGATCTAATGCACTTACTGCCCATCCCTGCTGAATTTGAGTGATTTCAGTGTCCCAGTGTGTTCAGGTCCCCAGCCCTGTGGGTTGCAGAGTGCCCAGGAGCAAGTAAGAAGTCGTGCTCTTGTGGCTGCATTTGTGTGCCACCAGCTGAGAAGGTGAGCCAGCCCTGGCACCTGGGCCACCATGCTGACCACCCTGCCCTGGTAGCCTCCTGCACAGCTCATGCACCCAGGATGCAGAGGACCTGTTGTGAATTCCCTCCTTACTCTGAAGCATTAAATGGGTACAACCAACATGTCTGGATTATAAATAATGTGCAATAATGCCATGATTTCCCAATCTTCCTATAGATGCTTTGACTGTCAAGCAGCCAAGGATTATAGAGTGCTGAGGATAAAGACAGAAATGCCATGTCTGGTATGATACAGAGGCAGGTAGCTAGGAGATGGATTTTCCTCCACCAAACTACCACAACATGCAAAATACTAGTCAGAGCCCTTTTTGCATTCTTTAGGTGCATGGCTAGATGTCTTTGGCTGCGTTATTTTGGACTTAAGTATTCTGATGTCTTATAAAGAGCTGAGAAATCTACTGCCAGACCTGACTGAGCAGTTCACTTGACCTTCAGAGCTGTGTGAGCAGGACAAAGGAGAAGTTTATGACAAAGATTAGCAAGAACTACACTTTGTACACTTTGAATGTCTGAAGGGGATTTTTTTCCTCCTTCATTCAAAGCTGAGAGGACCTGAGGCGTCAGCTGTCCCATCTCTCAAATGCTTCTATTTTAAGCAGGCTGTATGTGATAAGCAAGCAGCAAACGTGCTGTTAAATGTGGAATTTGCAGAAAGGGTGTGTGTAGTGTGCCCTGGAGCTGCTGCCAGGAGAGATCTGTTGGCTCCAGCAGTGCAGTCAGGTATCCCAAAGGATACTCACCAGTCACCCAAGTGTTACCCTTTGACAGAATGCGTTTTGGGAGCTTTGCCTCTCCTAATCTCTCTCATCAACTTGAAGATCCCCTCTTGGAAAGGAGCCACCTCTGCCTGCTTTCCACCAGCTTGGTGAGGGGGGACACAGACCCCTTGTGGGGCACAGGCCAGTGTGGAGGTCCTGCTGTGGTGCCAGAAAAAAAGCCAGAGTGGGCTGTGCTTTCCCTTTCTGCCTGGCTTATGTCAGGCAAAGGTAAGTGCCTCAGTAAAGAGACAGCATGTGCATTTGTGGAGTAGCACAAAGGGCTCTCTGGGCTGCAGTGTGATCCAAAGAACAGATCCAGAACAGATAAGTCACAGGGCACAGAGGTGACCAAAGCTTTAGGCAGAAGTGTGCCAGTAAAACACACAGGATATGGGGGCTGGGGTGGTGGGGTGAGTGCACTTAATTCAACAAACTATCTTGTCTGGTGCCAGGGGAAAGCAGTTCTTATGTAGCTACAGCTGCTACACGTCTTCATATATCTTCTCTGAACAGCATTAAAAGCTGTCCAGGGTGAGCCACCCACCACAATTACTGTCCAAAAGTCCACAGAACCGTCAAGGTGTAAGAAATGCTGAAAGACTATATTAAGTAGGGTTTTCTTCCTGTGATTTAAAGGAACAACCCACTCATTTACCTACCTGGGCATTGATTTCAAGGGAGGCACAAAACTGGCAAAAACATTGAGAAATATCTGAGCAACATCTGAGCTATTTCTGAGGCAACTAAAATCCTATCTTAAAAATTATAGATTGTGTTTGTTTTCTATTATGGTCATATTTATTACAGGTATTATGTTTGTATTTGCAAATCTAATGCTTTCTGGGATGACTTCCCAGGTTCTGGGATCTCATGCAGTGTAACAAAAACCCCTAATTTAGTGAAGAGGTGTGTGAGGACTTCCTGAGATACTTGTGGATAAGAAGAGCAGCATGGGTAAGGTTGGTACACTGCTCAGGGCTCCTGCTCTGAGGTGGGACCATTGCCTGCCAGGACAGCCATGCATACAGTCTCAAAAATGAACCTTTTTCCCTTATTTGTCCACCCGGTGGTGCTAAAACACCACCAGCCCCTATCTGGCATTTTCTCACTGGCCTGTGTCAGGCAGTGTCTGTGCTCTGTGCAATGTTCAAGTCACTGCTTAAAAAAACTACCTCTGCAAATCCAAATTAGCTCCCTGGGTTTGTGCTTTATACCCTGTTGCTATGTTTCCAGTGGAATAGCGATAAGATTTGTCATGCCTAATTACATAGGAGGATATTAGCAAATCCATGATCTTTTTATCTAATGTTGATTATAATTTCTTTGTGATTCTGTTAATTTCAGAGAAAAAGTGAATGAAGCATGGTCACTACTTTTGTTTTCAAAAAGAGTTGACAAAGAAGAATTGACTCTGTTAGGCAAAATTGGCAGGGAAAATATTTTCTTCTTCTGTTAACCAACAGATTAAAAAATAAAAGTGAAAATGCCCCAAGTTTAATCTGTGATACCCAGTTCTCTTCAGGTTCAATTTCTTTTAAACTAACGTGTACTTGAGCTGAATCTCAACATTCAGCAGAGAGCCCATTCTGTGGAGAGGCAAAAAATGAGAAGGATTTGGATTTGAACTGCCAGGAGTATTTCCTAGCCCTAATTTTCAGAGTCAACACTCAACAAATGGCAAGTGTCTCAGTATGACTGAAGGGGAGGATTCTGTGAAGTCAGTGAGAATAAACTTTATAGGATGTGATGTGACTACAGAAGGTGGGCTTAGATTGGATATTACAAAGAAATTCTTCCCTGTGAGTGTGGTGAGACACAGAAACAGGCTGCCCAGAAAAGCTGTGGATGACCCATCCCTGGGAGTGTTCAAAGCTGGGTTAGTGGTGGTTTGAGCAACTAAAGTGGAAGGTGTCTCTGTCTATGGCAGTGGGGTTGGAATGAAATGATCTTTAAGATCTCTTCCAACCTAAACTTTTCTATAATTCTATGAATTCTTGTAATAGAGCTCTGTGTGGAAAATTGCAATAGTACCTCTAAACTCTGGTATGGTGAAAATATTCCAGGCGTCCTCAGCATCTGACACATGGGTGGTTAAATCCCTGCAAACAATGCTGTACTTTGCTCTCCCTCTTTACACGAATTTTTACATCATTAACTTCCTGTGACCGGGAGCAGCCCTGAGGTTCATCACCTAAGTCACAGCCTGTAACCTGCTCATTTGCACAGACCTCTTAGTCAACTTAATTCTGTGTGAAGAGCCCAAGAACCACCTCCTGCTCCAGGAATGTGGCCACGTGGCAGGGACATGACCTACCCAGGTTGTCCTTTGAACTGGATACCACACTGATGCATGTGGGTGACACTGAGTCAGGCAGCGTCTGTGCTCTGCCTGGGCTGGATCTCTTCCAGTTCACAGGCTGCCCAGGAAACAGATTTACCTGAATCCTGGCTTCTCCTGTGCTGCAAGTCAACGAGGTCCTGCAAGCTCTCTTCCAGGGACAGAGATGGCTGTTTGCAGCTCCCTTTTGGGGCACAGATGGGGGATGCATGGCCTTGTGGGCTCCACAGTGGCTGAGGGCAGGAGGTGATGGGGAATGCTAAGGGGGAGGTGAGAGAGCCTGGCTGTGTTGCTTCCCTCTCTTCACAAGGTGCGTGGTATGTAGCACTTAGGATGACTGTAGGTACCCCAAGGAACCATAGGGATGGACTTTGTCTGCAGAATAAACTTCTGCTGGAATAGCAGATGTTCACCATAGAAACACTCCAGCTCTGCAGCAGCGATGTGCATCATTCCTCCAAGTCCTTGGCTCCATGGGCTGGGGAGATCCATATTCAGTTCATGAATTCTCACATCCCTTCAGACTCAAAAGTGATTCCCACAAACTTTAAGGGTAATGCTGTCAAATATTCTGCCCCCTGGAAAGTTTGTTTCCCAGAAACCAACCTGAAACATCACTGAGGATTCCACTGAAGCCTCTTTGGCAATAAGACACCACTGTTACACTGCATGATAGATCACACTCTGGAAAATGTTGCCCTTAGTGGGAGCAGCCAGATAATTTTGATTATGTTGACTACTTGTTTGTGAAATTTGGCTCCATGCCACACTTTGTAAGTATGTCAAAAGTTTCCATGTGCCTGAACTTGCCCATGGACTGCTCAGCTTTCCAAAATTCTGACATGTGAAATGCACTGCTGTGCTCTACTGCAGGACTACCCTCCCAATGAGCTGATCAGCCCTCTCTTCCCTCTGATTGCCCCAACAGCAGTGACCTCCTGCATTTTATTCTACCTGCTGAACATAGAGAATGAGGATGAGATGGCAGAACTGCTGCTAACGTGAAATGCAGCTGCCATGGCTGGTGAGCACCTGGATTTTCATGTTCAGATGTGGCAGTGGGGATAGTGGGGACAGTGCCCTTAGCTGCAGGGAGGATTAGCCCAGCCTAAGAGAAGGTGCTTGCTGCTCAGAAAAGGCTTTTTGGGACCAGTGCATGTGGCTATCCAGCCTAAACCTTCTGGGCTGCTGTTTGATGAGCTGAGGCCTGCCAAATGGACACCTACAGAGAGTGTCCTCACAGGAATATGCCATGGCCAGAGCTCATTATGTGTAATTGCACCAGTAAAACAATGACTCTTTCCTGATTAGCTTCTAAAAAAACCCCACCCCTAAGCAGTGCTTTAAAAAGAAACCAAGAAAACTGACTTGTATTCTGATCTCCTGCCCCAAAAGGAAGAATTTTAGTTTTGTTTCTCTGCAGTTTTAAATCAAATCCTGTTCTTGATGAAACAAAAGTAGATAATGGACAGAAACAAAAAGAGAAAGATATTTGAAGAGTTACTGTGTTTCCCCATAATTTCCTGCTGTAGATTTTCTTGTATTTTCTGGTTCCTAGAAATGGCTGCAGACCACAGGTCTGGTTCGTGAGAACAACTGTTGGGTTCCTGCCTGTGCTACATAAACCATGCATTAAAAAACATGTATATCTGGAACAACCATTGACTCATTTATCATTTTCCCTTGTCCTTTCATTTTAGTTGTGTTTGCCTCTTAATGATGTTACAAAAACACGAGACCTTGGAACAGCCTCCCTAGCGCCTCAACACTCTCACCTCCTTAGCAATCAACAGAGAGAAAAAGGCACTTTGGGGTGGTGCATGTAATCCATTTAAAATGCCTATTTTAGGATTTAATACAAAACCATGACCTAAAGGCATGTTTTTCTTTTCATTTGACTGTAAAGACTGACCAGCTCAGATATAAATATCTATTCTATAGCCCTTATACATTTTACTAGATTATTCTCTCTTGCCAATTGCGTCATTGTAACCTTTATCCCCCTCTTTTCTGGCATTCAGATTCTGCACCCTTTTTTGGTGTTTCCTGAGAGTTTTGTTGGTCAGCAGCTCTTTTTGTTTTTGGAGCTGCTGTAGCATGCCTGCCTTCTGTAGCTCACTGCAGTGCCTGCCATAGTGTTATGTTACAGAAGACAAACACGCATTGCTTTGCAGAGACTTGTCTTTTGTTCAACTATTTATTGAACAGAAGAAATTGGTTTACAATGAATTTTTTTGCTTGTCTTTGTCTATGAAAAAGCCATAGTCTTTCTCTCTAAGGCTGGGCAAGTACACTGTAATGTGGGAGGCCTGACAACCTGCGAACAATGCAGCTGACAACTTGTCAGCTGCAGAGTACTTGTGTGTAATAACTAAAGGGACAAAACAACATTTGACAAACAGGATATTGTATAAATGTGCTCATTTTCTGTGTGCAGGAGATTAGCATTGGCTAGAGAGGAGCTGGAGGGGGAAAGAGAGATTTGAAAGGACAGAAACAAAAGAGTAGTGCCCACAATGTATATGTATTTCAGTCTACAAAGTCTTGGCAGTAGGTCTACATGTCTGGATGCAGGATTGACCAGCTTTATATGTACATACAAGGTTTCACTTTAAAATAAATGAATTTTTAAATTACTCCATAGGAGCCAGCATAAGGGAAATCACTGTGGTAGCACTGAAGTATGTTGCATCTTTTATAGTGATTGCTGCATATTGAGAAATGCAGCCTCAGAAGCTGTAACTTCATGAACTGCCAAGGCATGAATACCACTATTGTTCCCAAGTAAGACAAACAGAACCACAAAAAACAGAAACTCCTACACTCCTGGGCCAGTGCCAAACTCTTGTATATACTTTCAAAGGAAGATAACCTGCTTAATTCTGGAAATGTTCCTATTTCAGTACAGTATTACTTATCTTAGTTATTAGAATATTATCTTATTACAGTAGCTTATTTTGTGCTTGTAACTGTGTGGCCAAGTGAAGGAGACAGTGTTCTGGAGACCTACAGCATGTGTTTGACAAAGTTCAGACACAAACCATGCTCCTAGTTAGATATACATTCAAAACTGTATTAGGAAGAGCATTGTGATAGGATAAAAGCTAGTTTTCTTTAAAATCAAACGAAGGAAGTCATAAGGAAGTGGCAAGAGGCCAGCGTCAAGCCTCAATTCACTGGTACTTTATTCAGACCCTTGCATTTGTACTTCCCAATGTGCAGGTGGTGCTAGAAATCATGCTGTGTGCTTAAGGCTTCAACACATTTGATATTTAGACTTCTGTGCCAACCCTTAGATGGTAATTTAATTTCCACTGTTCCAGAGCCTGAAGGGAGCACAGCACCTTTTGTCTCAGAACTGGTGGTCTTGTCTGTTTTAAACATGTGCTTTACTTTCAGAGAGGGACAAAATCCATCTCATGTCATTTTATGACATTAATGTTTTTTAAAGTAATGACTTAAAGCCTCAGAGGTGGGGGCCTAATTTTCCAGATGCTGTACATGAACATTTTAATCAGGGTTTTGTTTTTATTGAAAACATGCTTTTATTGTCTTCTGTGTTAGGAACGGGGTGCTTTGCTTCTTGAATTTCACACAACGGAAGGATGGGAGAACCTTACCTTGGCTCTTCCCTTCACATTCTTTGATCTCAGTGATCTTTAGGACAGTTCTTTTTCAGCTGAAAAACATCTTTCTCTGCTGAAATACAGAGAAACAAAGGACTCTGCTTCTCCAAGGCTACTGTACCCTCTGTCTCAGCAGCACTGTGAGGTAATGAACACAGCATCTAGCGCCTTCTTCCCAAGCCAGCTGCGCTCACTGCCACTCTGAATTCCTGACCCAAGCATGTTTTAATTTGCATGCAAACTAATTTTTCCCCAAAAATCTTTGTTCACAAGGACTGGAGTGACCTTTTGGATTATCACAATTAGTAACATTGAACTTCAGATAATAGGCCCAGATTATTGTACTAGAGGTTGAGATGGCTTTCATTACACAAAGAGATTAACTGACACCAGGCATGTCTGGTACTGGCTGGTACTGGGATAGATGGATTTTAGGTCAGTGCAGCCACTGGTTGATGCTAAATTAAGCCCTGTCAGTACATTCTTTTGTTTTCTGGAACTGAGGTGGTCCTTCTGAATGAGTATACCAGGAATGGAGCAATTTTCCTTCCTAGTCCACAAAAAAAAAAAACCCAAAACCAAGTGAGTATTCAGCATGACATCTAGCATCATTTTAGCCTGTTTTTGGCATCTCATTTATGCAATCATTTTTTTGCATAAGAATGTATGTCTGTTCACTCCACCCCAATAACTTTTCAATTCTTTGAACAATTTAACTGCAAATCTGTCAAAATTTGACAGCAAATTCCAGCTTCTAGAAACACAGTCTTCTAAGCTTGTCATAAATAGGCATTTATATTCACTCAGTTGGCACCTGTTCTTCTTCACCTGAATCCCCTCCCTGTTACATGTATCCAGTGGGTACTGGAATGTAGGTTAATAATCAGTTTGTGTCTACTAGCCAAAAAATACTAGCTTAACCCCTTATCAAAGATTCATCACTCTTCTGTTTTCACTATATTTTTCCTTTATTATATTCTCATGAAAATATTACAATTTAAAGTCTAAAAGAAACCTTTTTATTTCAGTAGTGCACATTACATTACTTTTAATCTATCAATTCCCCTAAATCCTAGGAAGTGAAAATGAAAGCCTTTTCAGTATAACTATGATTCCACTTATTTCTCAAAATATTCTTAAGAAACACAGTATTGTACAGCAGAATACAAAAATGGAAAGCTCAGCTTCTCTCAGGCTGCAGTTTTAGTACCACTTGGCACCAGGATTAACCCAAGCAGCCCCCACTCCTGTCATTTAACCCAGTGGCTGCTACAACTGCTTGTGCCATCCTTGTTCAAGTAGAGCTCATTTATGGCTTGTTCAGTTTGCACACAGGGCCTTGGGGTTTTTTGGTTTTACCGTAAATCGCAGGTCAGTTCCCCATGAGCTACATTGGGAACTCAGGCACAGAGATGAGATTTCTGGTTTTGCTTACAGAATTAGGGCCTTATTTTGCATGTTGCGACAGAAGGCTTAAGCTCCTCTTTGCATGTGGGTTTGTGGAAGTTAATGTGTTCCCATGTGCTTATGTGCCATTTGAAACTGTGATGTAGATGCTTTGGGAAACTTCATCTTGTATCCTTAGCCTCTGAATGGATGATTTAATTTCTGAGGTATTCTGCCTTTTAAATAGAACTCTTTGTCAAGGCGATGACCCATTTTGTAGGTAAAGTGTGATGGAATCACATTTAGCATGATTCACAAACCACTTGTATCTTCCAGAACCTAGCAGCAGTTGTGGTAGAAAACCTCCAGTGTAATCCCCAGGAAATTAAACAGTGCCACATCTGATTTTCTTTTAGTTGAAGGAGTACTGACATAAAAATTTCCCCAAGAATATGAATAGCAACAGCTGGTTCTACTAAAGCAAATTAAACACCTTAGGAAGGTTCTAAACTCTGCAGAGAGATGATGGGGAATAAATGAGGGAAATCAGATCTAGAGAAATTTTCTTACTCTGACAGCAGGAAGTACCTTTTAGTCAAAGCAGACAACTTGCTGTTTAGAAAGACAATTCCTTTGGAAAAAACCAGGAATGTGGAGCTCTGAATTGACACAATTTGATGCAGTTGAATAGAATCCTTTTGATTTTCTTGATAGATAGGTGGTCCTCTTGCTACCTGATTGTGGTTTATTTCAGTCCAGTCATCTCTGCTTTGGCATTCTTCACGTTCCTAAGTCCTGCTGAATGTATGTTTGTTATACCACCAGGGGGAAAAAAAGAAGAAGCAGACAATAAAACTTAGAAAAGTGAGCAGATTCTCCAATCTAAAAAGAGAATTTAACTCAACATTTACCAAGATCTTCTTGCAACACATTCTGATTATTTTTTGTCTTCCAAGTAAATATTAATGAGAGTTTCTGTCTGATTTAAAAGCCTGAATTTATTCAGTGTGGCTTTGATACGTTCTTGAGACTATTCATGGCTAATGGAGAACTTATCTGAGCACTATATGTGAGAACACCCACAACTGATTTAGATAAACCTAAACTTTTGTACTCGTGATCCTTTGTGTGGGAGGATGTGGAAAACAAAACTCTTGTCTGTGTGCAAAGGGAATGGAAACTTTGCAGCTTGTGAACGTACTGACCTTCAGAAAGGGAGCAGCAAGATATGTTTTTTTCTTGAACATTCCAGGTTATTACAGTGAGCCATGGATGACCTTAACATCTAGATAATGTATTTGTCCCTTGTGATCTTTTTACTTTTTTTTTTAATTTGCTATATGCACAAATGCATTCTAAAATTTTTCATTTAAAGAAATGAAAATCTGCTGGTGTAGATGTAGGTGCCCTTGTCACTGAAACTATGGGAAAAACAGAAACTCTCCATAAACATCTTTTCAGTGTTAGAGAATCAAGGCATTACTTTATTCTGGCCAGGATGTGCAACAGAAATTATTTCATCCACACATGCCCAGGTTATGCAGTGAAAATCATTCCATCACACATGGTTCTCTACCAGACTTTTCATGCATTTATACATAAAAATCCCAAAGAAATTTGCATTCATTCAACTTAAATCGTACAACTCTTAGTATTTGATCTCCTATCGGTTATTGATCCCTTTGCCTTCAATGCTAATCTGGTCCTCATTCTTTGGTTCTCTTATCGATCTGTTCCCAGACTAGGTATCTTCTGGCACACCAGAGGGCAATGCTCCTTAAAGTTCTGTTATCTCCTGTGCTTCTTCTGGCTACTCCCAATCTGTGGATGTGAAGCTCATCAGGCCTCTCCCTGTGAACAGAGTTTTTGGAGAGAAACTTCAATTCCCCTCCTCCCGGGCAGAGGTGAACAAACACATGACTAAAGTTACAAAAAAATAAATTAAAAGTTGATGTGTTTAGTCAAAACGAAGTGGGCAGTTTGCACCCACACCGATTATCAAAACATAGTTTGTCTGATCATCTCATGTTTACAGGATGTCAGACCTACTCTGTTCTTGGGACTTGGCTTCATTTGTAAATTGAATAGATAATGTAACTTTATGTACAGCTGGTATTTTCTGCCTCAAGTTGGCTTTTCCCAAGCTTTCCTTATAATTTTTTTTCCCTTATTTCTCTCATCATTATCTTCCCCTTATGTCCTGAAGGAATTGAGGAGTTCCTTCCAAAGTTTTTTTGTGGAACTCTAAGCACTGCCTTTGGTCAGTTTATAAGATGAAACCTCTTTACTGCTGGAATGGGGGTTGATGCTTGTAGTGAAGACAACACTACAGAGTTCAGAATAAGCAGGTCATAATCCATGGAGGCATTTGATACCTCTGGAAAGCTGAAAAATGTGGGCACTACCCAGTGATAACTGGTTTTATTTTTTAATACAGGTTTTACAGGGGTTTTTGATTTGTGGGAGAGTGGGTACAGGAGCCAGCAGCAATGGAAAGACAAATAACAGTGTGTGTTTTCTCCATCTGTCCTTTTCAGAGATGTTTGGATGTGTATTAGAGGCACCATTAAAGCCAGATGTTTTAATGTTGGGGAAGATGGTAAACTGGAGAAAGCATCAGAGAAGGATGACAGCATGGGGAGACTGACAGCAGGCCTTTCAGAGAAGACTTCTGGACTCACTGTTACATCAGGTACTTCAACGGCAGTGCTACTTGGTGTGATAATGCACTCGTGCTGCAGGGTCAATGCCTTTCACCTCCAGATATTTGCTTTCTCACCTTTGCTTTTCCAGTCCAATGCTGCCATGAGGTTTATTTTCATAAACACTGGTACTGCTGCAGCAGCACTTTTATTAGCACTTTGAGCTCTGCGGTTTCCTCTGGTTGAAGACAACTTTATCTGAATGCTGCCTTCCTGCCACCTCTCCAGAGCTAAGAACCTGCAAAGCAGAGGGCCTTGTTTCAGTTTATCAATCCTACTGGTTTTTAGTTCAAGACCGTGATCTTGGAAGCTTGCTGCACCCCTTGGAAGGGCCGGAATAAGGAACAGTCCTAGTGATATATGCCACAGCCTGAAAACCAAAGCCAAAGCATGCATTTAGCTTGGGTAGGGGTTAAGCACCACTGCTTTCCTCTTGCTCTGCCTCTGGAGAGCTACCCTGGCCCCAGGCTGAAGGCAGACACAGAATGCTAATGATAATGCACTGTTCCTCTGGAATTTCAGTCTTAAGAAGAACTCTTCAATACATTCTAACTTCATGTCCTTTGGGGAAAGGACTATCCATCATTTCAGTCTCTTATCTCTTTCCCTGAAAAGCAAAGAAATTACGGGGAATGGGGGGTTGCTGCTATATTGAACGAGGCAAAGCAAGCAGAAAGAGCCAGAGAGCTCAGGGCAGCTACACCTCTTTTTCTGCTATTGCAAGCATTTTAGCCTGCTTTTTATTTTTTCTCCCTCCCTTCCTCCATTGCGACACGAGGCTGCCAACACAAAGGGAGAACCTGAAACTGCTCGCCTTGAGGCCTGGGAGGGGAGGAAATAGCAGTTTATATTCCCAGATTAACAGGAGGCCAAGGGTACAGAGGGGCAAGGGCAGATAGCTGCTGGGGGTGGAGTGGCATGACAGAGGGAGGGAGGGATGCAGCAGAGTTAAGGAGGAACAGTGGGTTAACTAGTCGTGGGAGAATGTACAGTCAAAAGTCAAGAATCTGTTATAATAGATCAGTATAACTTTGTCTGGGGAGTCCTGCTTGAAGTTATGAAACTGGGGATAACCAAAGTCAATCTTTAAACACTTGCAATTAAAGCCACACACAAATACAGAGCTCAGTTCCTTGTGTGACATTGAACAATTCCCCATGTCAAACAAAACTCAATACCACACCTCATTACTCTACACACAGTATTTGAAGAGCTGGCTCCGTTTGTGAACCTTCTCTTCCCCGTGTCAGCAGCTTCCTTAAAAAATTGTATCAGGGATCTGGCAACCATTTTAAACTTTAAAAAGAGGTTTTAACTGTGTTTTGTACAACTGCTGCAAAGCAAACGTTTCTCTTTCATTATGTGATGTTAAATAGTGTTTCAGTAGATGTGCTGTACTAGCTGTCACCGCAGCTAGGTGGTTCAAATTTGACAGGTAGTGTTGTTATATATTATGAAAGTCATCATCTATGGCAGGAAATTTGAAAGAGTTTTAGAAAATATATGAATGAATCTCTTGAAAACTCATCTTACTGGAACTCTGATACAGAAAATTACCCACTAGTGTCATAATGCTGTTACACTTCCTTTATTTTTACTCTTCAGTTCTCAGTTGTGTAAACATCCTACTACTAATCTGTCATCACAAAACGGGACTTTTTAAAATGTCTTATCTGCTGTTAGTTCATAGGAAATGCCAGACCATGACTGTGCTGGGACATTTTGAGCTTTTGGTCAGCGTTCCGGGAGCTGCTGTGGAAGTTTTTCAGATTTAAATATGCAGAGATACTGTCTTAAACCCCTCCAGCGGAAAGTTATGGTCTTATTCTGTCTTCCTCTTGCTCTTCCCCCGTGACTTTCAGCGACCGGAGTCTTTCATCGGTCTTGTTGTTTCCCCTCTGGCAGCCAGAGCTGCCTATATTAGGAAACGCGGCCGAGCAACTGTGTTTCACGCCGGTGTCAGGGAGCAAGGGTGAACCCGCGGGCTGTGCGGCGATCCAGCCGTGTCCGCCCGCCGGCAGCGGAGCAGCGTGCGGTCCGAGCTGCGGCAGCGCCGTGCGGCACTCCGGGCCTCGCCTGCCCCACGCCGGGCTCCAAGGGCCTGGGCCGCTGCCAGCGCCGCCCCTCCGGCCGCTCCCCTTCCCGGCTGCCCGCCAGCCCCACGCCCCCGGGATGGAAATCCCCTCACGGAAGTACACTCGGGTTTCCCCTGGGCGGAGGAAAGTACCTAAAGGTCCCGGCTGACGGCAGGGCCTCTCTCCCCCGCAACACGGCGGTATCGGCCGGGGGGCAGCGCGGCTTCGGCCGAGGGCCCGGACAGCCCCGCGGAGCCGCTCCCGTCCCGGCCCCGCAGAGGGCGCTCGCTGGCGCGGGAAGGCGGGGCTGAGCCGCCCCGTCAGGCGGTGCCTACGCCCGGCGCCCGCCGGGAGCTCCGGGGCAGCCGCAGCCGGAGTTTCCCAGGCGGGCGGTGCCGGCGGGGCCCCTGTCCCCCCGCGCCCTGCCGGGCACCGCATATAGGCCGGGCCTTGCTGGGGCCGCTGCGGGGGCCGCTCGGAGGCCGTGAGTACGGGCAGGGGTGCGGGCGGGAGGGAGGGACTCGGCCGGGCCCTGCCGGGAGGGCGCTGCGGTCAGGGGCCGGGGGGCTCCTGTGCTCTGTGCCCCGTGAGGCAGCGCCGGCGCGGGCTGAAGGGGCCGTGCGGGCTGAAGGGGCTGTGCGGTCCCAGACGCTGAAGGGCAGCACGGCAGCGCCGCTGGAGCTCTCTGGGGAAGCGGGGCTCGGGCCCGCGGGAGGAGGGGAGCAGACGGCGAGGCCCGGCCGGGCGGCGGGGCACTGCGGGGAAGGTGGGTATGTGGGGCTGTCGCTGCCGGGCTTGGGGTCGCTCAGGCCTCTCCAGGCGGGTTCTGCTGCTCAGGCTCCGTGGCCTTAGCTCAGGGGGCTGTTTGTGCAGTGCTGTGTCATTATGACTGAGTCTTTCCTGGAAAAACTTAAAAAAACTCCATGCTCCAGACCAGACTGCTAATTATATAATTTTATACGTATTTATAGCTACATATATAGAAACCCTTTGAACTTTGGGTTTGCTCTTACGGAATTTTTTGTGAAGTTCAGTTTTGCTGCTGTTTTATGCTTCCAAATATAATTGGATTTACCTAAATAAGACATTTCATTGCTCTTTACGTTGGTGTTGTAGAACTGGTTCTTCATTGTTTGAGAATCTGCAAGCTTAAACCAATTTAAATGGATGCAATTTCTTTAGTACAGGATCTTACCTTTAGTTATTGAGCTTGTGATCAAGTAGCCTGATTAATCCATCTTCCAAAAAAGTTCTGCATGTGTGTTAAACAGTTTTGCATATATATCAATAACAGGGTAATTAGGTGTTTGCAATCTACTCCATATTTCTGTATCTAAAGTTGACTTCCTGAAACCTTCTAGTTGGCATTAGACAGGCTGAGAAACTTGGGGCTGTTCGGCCTGGAGAAGGTTGCATGGAGACCTCATAGCAACCTGCCAGTGTCTGAAGGGGGTCTGCAGGGAAGCCAGAGAGGGACTCTTCATCAGGAGCTGTAGTGACAGGACAAGGAGTAATGGGTACAAACTGAAATAGAGGAAATTTACGTTAGATATCAGGAATTCTTTCCTGTGAGGGTGGTGAGACACTGTAACAGGTTGCCCAGGGAGGTTGTGGATGCCCCATTTGTGTAGCAATGCTCGCAGACACCTTGGATATGGCTCTGAGAACCTGGTCTAGTGGAAGGCATCCCTGCCCATGGCAGAGGGTTTGGGACCAGAGGATAGGTCCCTCTTTAAGGTCCCTTCCAACCCTTAGCATTCTGTGATTACAAAAGAGCTTATGTTGTTTCAATTTGTGTAGTTGCTGTTTGCATAGATATTGCATGTGCCTCACCTGGTGTATTTTGAAACACTCCTGTTTTTCTTCCTTACAGGTTTTGTTCTGCCCCACAAAATTGAATTACCAAAACTACAGATACTTAAAATTTCTTCTTGAGAACAGTCAGTATCAATATGGAGGCGTAGGCACCTTAAAAGGGACTTCAGTCTTAACTCTGGGAGGTAGTTCTGTGCAGAAATAAAGAAACTAAGGCATCTAATACTTACTTTAAAATCTGAGAGTTCTGTTTGCTTCTGTATGTCATAAACATGGCATACAGAAAATATTTAATTCAACAGTATAAGGCATCAGAATGTCTCCACACAAGGCAATTAATTTATGTTAAATTTGATAACTCTGTACTTGTAACTAAGGCACCAGGTTAAAACTGAAATGCTCTGTTGATTTGGTGCTGACTTGTAGACAAGCCTGAGGCTATCCCAGGTTTTTTAATAGAGTTCATCCTTCCCTGAGACATATTGTATAGGATTTCTTTCTCTAATAGCTGAATATTCTATACATGTGAAGTTGAGTATAAACTAACTTCTTTAGTCTTGCACTTGTTACAACAATATGCAGAAGTTGAGAAGTTTTTTTTGGAGTCCAGTAGTAGCAAATATACAAGATCAGTTTGGTGATGTCAGTTCAGGGTCTCTATTTTTTGTGTGCCCTTTGAACTTGATAAACCCTTTTTTTCAGCCTCCTAGTGAGGTTTTGCAAACTAAAATCTTGGTGTGTGTATAAGCTACAGATGCATTGGCTGTCTAGGGTGAATTCTTATTCTTAAATCACTTAACGTATATTCTGGATAAGAACAATGTTGTTTTAGTTGTCCCCCAGTTTAGTTTCTTTATTTACAAAGGATTTTGGTAAACCATTTGAAGTTTTTCCTCTTTAGATCCCACCTCCACAAGCCTGGCAAATTGGTACTGCTCTCCCAGATACACAGAAAAAGTAAAGCATGTGATGCTTATATGATTCAAGGGAAATTCCTTTTCAACATGCTTTCTTCAAAGTTAAAATGGGATGGGGCAGCTTTTGCACTGAAAGCAGTTGCTAAATGAAGCTGCAAGAACTTCCCAAATGTTTCAAGGATGTTAAATCATGAGGTCAGTTCTATTTCTATGCACATTTGAAGTTACACTTTGCTTTTGTACAGGCGGGGGTTATTCCAAATGGCCTTTAATGCACACAACTACCTCCCAGAGGAAGACTTGTCCCATTTTTTCCAAAATAGTCCATTATGAACATAGTGGAAGATAGCCCTTTCTTGGCTAGCATCATGAGGCACAGTGCTCTGTGTGGTGAACTGAAGTATGACCTGTCCTGTGAACTCTACAGAATGTCGACGTTCTCTACGTTCCCCATGAACACGCCGGTGTCGGAGCGGAGCCTTGCCCGGGCTGGGTTTTATTACACGGGTGTGCAGGATAAAGTTCAGTGCTTCAGTTGTGGCTTAACATTGGATAACTGGCAACCAGGAGATAATGCTATCGAAAAACATAAGCAGCTGTATCCTAGCTGCAGTTTTGTTCAGAATATGCTTTCAGCTAACAACCTTGGACTGTCGTCTCGTTCTGCCTTTTCACCCTCAGTTGCAAACACTCTCTCACCATCTCTACATTCCATGGCACATTCTCCAAGTTTAGAACAGGTTGGGTATTTCAGTGGCTCTTTCTCCAGTTTTCCTCAAGACCCAGTAACTACTAGGGCAGTTGACGACGTTCCATTCTTGAGCCCTAAACTTCACAATCCTTCTATGAAGACGGAAAAGGCTAGGCTAGGCACATTTCACTCGTGGCCACTGACGTTTCTCTCACCCTCTGATCTGGCAAAGGCTGGACTTTATTACTTAGGGACGGCAGACAAAGTTGCTTGTTTTACCTGTGGTGGTCAGCTGTGTAATTGGGAACCAAAAGACAATGCTGTGTCAGAGCATCGGAGACACTATCCCAACTGCCCTTTTGTGGAGAACCTTATCCGAGACCAGCAGAGTTTTAACGTTTCAAATGTGTGCATGCAAACCCATGAAGCACGTGTTAAAACATTCATAAATTGGCCAACAAGAATTCCAGTTCAGCCTGAACAGCTTGCACATGCTGGCTTTTACTATGTAGGTAAGAAACCCAGACTTTCTGGTTTTATTCATACTGCTATGGCAGCATTTACTTTCAAATAAGTTGTGTCAATGTTTGCTAGATACTTTGCCTTGTTTTTTTAAGGTCGCAATGATGATGTGAAGTGTTTTTGCTGTGATGGTGGGTTAAGGTGCTGGGAATCCGGAGATGATCCATGGATTGAGCATGCAAAGTGGTTTCCAAGGTAACTTGCAAAATCTTTGTCATAATTTGTTAATATTCCTAAATGTTCTAATTTTGGTGGATTTGTACCATGCTTAATAGTTTTGTTTAACTTCACCGTATTTGAATTTAACTTCACTGTTTAATTTGGATGTATTCCATGTGTGTGTAAAAGCTCTGAAGTGCTTAGGTGGGTGTAATTAAACATTTCATCATTAACCATGGCGTATAATACATTCCACTTCATAATTAAAAGCTGTGGGCATCCCCAGATCACTAACAGCAAGTGAGACTGCATTGTTAATGAGCATACTTCTCTCTAAGAGAAGCAGTCAGAAAGCTGACTGAGGAGATCAGAGGCTGCTGAGAAATGAAGAGGAAGGAATGTTTAACTCAGTTGGTTCTAGTTTTGAGCCCATGCTGAATGCTCTTGGACCAGTTCTTCTGCTTGTGAGGTTTCGTTTCCTACACATGGAAAGGCTTGTGAAGAAGGCTTTATTGGCTGTTTAGTATGTCTCTACTGGGAAAACGACAGAAATAACTTTTTAATGCCACCTATAATTAAATGGCAATTTCAGACCTAATTGCTCTCTATGCCTGTGGAAATCACCACCTACATTAATTACAGAAATACCTGCATTTAATTTCAGGAAAACTAATAATAGTTCTCTTGGTAGATCTCCAACCAGGCTTTCATGGGCAATTTCTCAGTTGGACTGTATGATGTAGGGTTAAATGACACTGTTGTTTCTTACTGTGTTAAGCCTGTCAGTAAATGTACATAAGAGATAAAACTATGTTAGTGAAGCATATCTGACTTTGATAATGGTGTTAAATTTTGTTAAATTCTTTTGAAAGATTTGAGTAGAAGATGAGAATGGTGAGATGCAAGACAGAAACAGTTTATCACTGCACCTTGTGGTGATGCTGACACAGTGTCATTTCTCATGACATGCCATTTTGATTATGAGTGGTAGCAGGGCATAAAGCTGCTGCATTTATATACATAAGCCATATACTGACAGCTGGATATCATGGAAAAACTTTATCAAAGTGTCACCAGACTCTAGGCTGCATCAAGCTTCCAATTAAATGTATTCTTTCTTTTCTAAAGGAAGAGAAATGTATTTAAGCTACGCTGCATTTAAACTTCTTCATTCTTCTGTGGGGTTTTTTTTTTCCCATTTGACAAATATAAAATGTGATTTGATACACTTCTGTCAATGTTTCAGGTGTGAGTATCTGCTTCGTGTAAAAGGAAGAGAGTTTGTAAATCAAATTCAGGCCAGATTCCCCCATCTCCTTGAACAGGTAAACTTTCCCTGTCCTGTAACTTTGGTTTTCCCATGTTGAACAATGCTATGTTCTCTTTGTAAGTTCAGTCCATTCTTCCTCCCTCATTTCTGCATATATTTCTCCTGGGTTTCTAACATTGTAAACTCTCTTCATGATCACATAAAAGAAAGTAGTGCTGAACCATGGCTAGTCTTGGACTAGTCGAGTTTAATCTCTGCAGATTACTTACGGAAAGTTGTATGAGGCAGTGAGCTCCTTTATGTGAGCAGAGGGAAATTCTGATTATACAAGTGTGACTGAATAGTGGAGATCAGTAATTGTTATTTCAGAAATCAGTCACGGACAGCGTGAATTACTTCTATTCATAGTTGTTATGGCAAGAGTAACCAAACTCTCTTTACATGGAAGTGTTCAGCACCAGCATTATGTTGATTATACAGTGGCACAAATTTGTAGACTTGTGTAAATGCAGGTGAAATATTTAATGGGTAGAAATCTTAGCATGGTTGGTGATAGACAGTGTGTTAGAAAGGTAAATAGAGGGAAGAGCTATACTTTGGTACCAACGTAGTTCTCTTGTGTTCCACAGCTCTTGTCAACCTCTGATCCGCCTGTAGATGAAAACCTTGATCCTCCAAGTATGTATATTAAAGCATCTTTTAAAACTTCCTCAACATTTTGTAAACTTAATGATTGCTAAGCAAGTTAGCTTTAGATAGCCAATTCTTAGATTTGTTTCCTAAAAGTTAGGTCATTTTGATGTTGTGTGGACAAACTCCAAGGAGACACTTGTAAGAGATTTTGTTTTTCATTATCCTTATTTTCATGCTAGCAGTTCATAATGAAATTTTTATGTTTGAATGCTTGGTTGCTGTTTTTGTGGTTTTTTGTTTCAGGGCTGGGTTAAGTAAAACAAGTATTGAGCTTGGTGGAATAGTTGCTGCAGGGTGTCATGACTATGCAGTTATGCAATTTTGTCCCTAGGCACATAGCTAGGTAAACGCTCAGGTGGAGCAGCAGCAGTTAAGGAAGAAGGTGGGACAAGCCAATACAGGGAAGTCTTTCAAGGCTGGACTCTAGTTGTGGTGGAAAAACCCACTTGCCCTCTGGGAGGAGTTCATGCTGTCCTGGTCCCTGCTGACTGAGGACAATGAGGCAGAATCCCACATGTCTGGTGTTTACTAAACTGAATGCAAAATACAGATCAAGAGCTGGAATAGAGCTGGAATTGTTTGTACTATAAACTCTGACTTCCCTCCCCCACCCCTGGCACCTCCCCAGTACATTTTTCAAGGCTGGAGTTAGAAATAACTAAGTATATAAAAAGCTGCTAAAACACAATGGAATTCTCAGTGGTTTCTCTGGATTAACCTAGGTTTTAACAAAGGCCTGACATAGATTGATGTTTATCTTGGATTCAATCCATAACTAAATGATGGGGTTCCATTTTTAAAACTACATTAAAAAATTCTATTTAACAGTTGAAACTTTTTTATTGTTAGGTGTAGGTAATGTTGATGTGTCTGACCTCTGGGGTTGTGTGGCTATTTTATTCTTTATATTATACACAAAGATTTCCATTTTTGATCAGTTATTCGTTTTGAACCTGGAGAGAGCCATGCAGAAGATGCAATCATGATGAACACGCCTGTGGTTAAAGCTGCCTTGGAGATGGGATTCAGTAGAAGGCTAATAAAGCAAACAGTGCAAAGTAAAATCTTGGCCACTGGAGAAAACTACAAGACTGTTAATGATCTTGTGTCTGATCTACTCACTGCTGAAGATGAGAAGATTGAAGAAGAGAAAGAAAAACAGTTGGAAGAAGTGGCATCAGGTACGCTTCTAGCATAAATAAAAGTGACATCGGAAGTTGATAGCAATATGTATAGTTCTTATTTTTATTCATTAAGTGATGTAGTTTAATTGCTGTTAGGATCAGCTTCTCTAAAAGCATTATCAGGATATCTGTATGGAACAAGCAGTCTGGGAATTGTTTCATTCCGTTTTAGGAGGATGGTTTGTAGCAGAGGGCAAGGGTTCAATATCACCTCTTCTTTCCATAGCCATTTTTTTTTCATTTGTGTGCCTTTATATTGCTGTTAGTAATACACCTGGTACACTCCACTAATTTTTATCCAGCTCTGTACGCTCTTTAAGCTGCTTGAATCAGTAAGCCACCATACCCACCTCCTAGAGGGAGCCATACATTTCTACAAATTCACAAATTCACATGCTCTAAGATGGCCAAAGATGTGCTTTTCTGTCTGACTCAGCCCATGTATGTCAGCAACTTAAGTGTTTATTTGATGTATCTTTAACATTTCCTGTTGCTTCAATGCCATATAAGTTTTGAAGCCTAAAGAAGTCATTCTGAATTTGAGTCTGTGAAGCATAGTGAAACTTCTCAATTATAAATTGCATTAAGGCTGCTTCTTTCCTAGTTGCATTTCTGTCAAAAAAACATAGATGGATTCCACATTAAATCCTACTGGAAGTTTTTTTGTTCTTGGTTGTGGTAGAGTATCAAGTAAGTCTCCAGGGTCTGGTTGTGCTGTACTTCTGGTTTTCTTGTATGTAGTTGTGTTGGACACTTCTAAGAAGAGCTTTCTTTTATCTACAGATATGACATCCTAGCACTGGCAAAAGTTAACCTCTTGCATATCGATAAATTAGCATTGCTGTTACATAGAGGTTTTTTTCTCTGCAATTGTCCAGAGAATGTAATCCTAGTGTGGAGTTAGACAAGATTGCCTCTGATCATTTACTGTAGAGATGGGAGCAGGAAGTGTCCTTGGTGAAAAGGCTTTGGTTCAGAAGCTGCTTGTATGTGGTTTCCTTAAGTCTGTTTGTTATGTGAATACTACTAAAACTTGCTCATGTGTAATAAGCAAACATTTCAACTAGAGTTTAAGAATGTATCAATTATTGTTAAACAGAAGTGCAACTTGCAGTAGTGTGGTCCTAATTCTCTTCCCTAATTCCCCCTTACGTTTCAGATGATTTGTCCTTAATCCGGAAGAATCGAATGGCTTTATTCCAACGTTTAACATGTGTACTCCCAGTCCTTGGGAGTTTACTGTCAGCTAAAGTGATAACAGAACTTGAGCATGATGTTATTAAGCAGAAGACTCAGACAGCACTGCAGGCAAGGGAACTGATAGATACAATTTTAGTGAAAGGAAATGAAGCAGCCAGCATCTTCAGGAACTGTCTACGAGATTGTGACCCTGTTCTCTACAAAGATTTATTTGGTATGTCTGTCTGGTTTCCTTTTGTTTTTAAAGGATATCCTTTTATAGAAGTCTAACCAGTGGTCTCATAGCCATCAAAAGAAAAAGAAAAAAAGCAGATGCATTTTGAATAGAGATTAGTCAAATGATAAGGATTTTTTTTTCTTTTATTCCAGTGGAGAAGAACGTAAAGTATGTTCCCACAGAAGATGTTTCAGGTACCTAAAATTCTACCTTCTTGTCTTAAAAGTTAGTGTGGGACAAGTAGCTAATATAAAAAAGAAAATTACATTGGTTAAGAAGTAGTAGGTTTTGTGTTTTACCTTCTCCCTAATTCTGCTTTAGTAAGATAGACTGATAAAGTTAACCAAAAGTGAAGTGCATGTGCATACTTGCAAGCAAGTGTATCAGTCATAAGCTGTACCCTGTGCCTTACATGTGCTTTTGCACACCATAGGATGCAGAGCTTTCTAGAGTTCTTCAAGCACATGCTGGACTTGATCCTGATACAAGCTGTCATTCAAGTGCTTGGTAAAGACTGGAGAATAACTAGTTGGCTAGCATTTCAGAGCAGGTATCATCTCTGCTTTTCCAGAGTGGATTATAGGTGTCCTGAGATCTAGCTTGACCAACAGCTGTGTAGATAAAAACTTGTCAGGTATGATTGAGTTTGCTCTGGTCCTGTAGTTTAATCTGCTAATAGACTGCAGAAAAGTATACAAGCCTGGACATAGCTCACTTCCACCTGTCAGGCTGTGTTCTGTGTTTCTGCTATCCAAGCAAGAAAAGTACAGCATTTACTAAAATGTAAACAGTGGTTGGCTTCCAACCCCTGGGCTGTCCGTCATCTCACAGAACTGGGAAGTACAGACTAGTTCCTTGCATGTCACTTTCTGAGCTCTGAAAAACATTTACTGGCATTCATATTTAGTGAATACAGGTAGGGAAATAAAGGGTGAAATGGGGCATGGCTGTACTCTAAATATATTTTGATATATTATATACATATATATTCATGCTGACAAAAATTAACTGGTTTTTCCAGGTTTACCTATGGAAGAGCAATTAAGAAGATTGCAAGAGGAAAGAACATGTAAAGTTTGTATGGACAGAGAAGTTTCTATTGTTTTTATTCCATGTGGTCACTTAGTGGTGTGCAAAGAATGTGCACCATCCCTTCGGAAATGCCCTATTTGCAGGGGGACAATAAAGGGTACAGTCCGGACATTTCTTTCATAAAGAGGGAGATTTACAAAATGTCTTTGTTCCTGTCATCCTCCAAATGCTGAAGCTTAAGCCAACAGTACCTTAAAAATGGAAAATCACGGTACAGAAGAGGATTAATTAACTAGCTAACAAAGTTTTGTAAAAGTGTATCATCATTATGATGTATGTATGATTATGTATATCAAGGCCTTTGGTGCCAAAGACTCTCTTTGTTTATAAAACTAACTCAATATTAAGGTGAGATTTTTCTGGTGTTTCTTTCTGAATAGGGAAAGTAGTTTCACTAGTGGCACTTTGAATAAAATAAGTTTTTGGTTAAGTTCCTAAAATGAAACTTGGCATAATTCTTCTCATGAGTCTCCTCCATGTGGATGTGAGGAAATATATTAAGATGGCTGTTATTTATAGTTAATTAATTTCAGTTACTTCTGTTTTGGCTTTCTTCTCAACTTCAGGAGAAAAGAGGCTAACTTGCAGGAACAGCAGGACATTTAAAGTTTTTTCATGTCTTGTTACTTGTGTAATGTATATTAACTAACAGTTTTTATGAAGACTAAATTAAAATATTTCTACTTCTCAAACTTGGATGTGTTTACTCTGTTGCTATTGTTGACTTTTCTCTGTAGACTGCAGTGACTAGAATGTTGTCTTTTCCTGATGAAAGTTTGGGATTTTTTGCCTGCAAAAGTACAATAAAAGTTACTTCTATTTTTCTTTCATTTTTGAACAGGGAAGTGAACTTCTATGTTTGGTGATTTCCTCTTTATTTAAAAACAAACAGTAGCTCCCCAAAACCCCAACAGCATCTGATACTTCCTTCTGAATTGATTTTTGAAAGGATAGAAATCCTGGTCCTCATGACCTTAAAGGTGAGACAGAAGTGAAACACTGTGTTTGTGCTAGGGATTAAATGTAAAATCTGCTTTTCTGTGTTTGGAAATTTATAGGGATTGTGCAGTTGAATATTAGGATCTCCAGGTGCCTCTGAAGTCTTGGGTCTTACAAGATGGTACTTTGGGAGCTCCTATTCCCTTCCTGGTTGACTCTACCCTTTTCAGCTTTCTATACCCAGACTTGCATGGTGCATACCTACAAAGATGTGTTCATAGGTAGTTTGGAAGGATTTAATGTCAAACAGGATCATGGCATCAGGGCCTGCAGTGGTGGTCAGTTTGTGTGGCTCTAATTTAAATTGTCAGTCATCTTCACTCCCCAGTTGCCCACACTTATCACCTGAGTGTGGAAGTCTCAGTCTTCAGTCCAGGACCTGGATGCTTACCTGTAGATTGGCTTGCTGTAAGTCTTTCAAATGCAGACTTCTGACCAACTTTATTACATGCACATATCTTACCTTTATTTGTTATTAAAAATGTAAATATTTCAAACCTGGCACGTAATTTTAAATGGCTTTGATTAATGTGCTTTTGCTTTTCTGGTTTTGGAAGGTCTTCAAATGCTCTTTTGCCTTGTTTAACAAAAAGTTGTCAAAGGTTGTGAAAGCTTTTTGAGTAAGAAAGGCCAGGACTTGAAATCTGATGTTCCAGGCCAGAAATCAGTAATATTAGGACCAAGTATACTTTCTGCAGATGAAGATGGATCTGTAGGGGAAGCTGGGAGGTCAGGGTCACCTGAAGCCTGTAGAATTGTTAGCAGGTCTGTCTTGTTTCTGAACAGGGAAGAAGATAGGAAAAAACACAGTAGTAGGCAGACTTTTTAATCAATGCATTTTTCTTTTGAACTGTATGGGGTGAGAGTTTTTCAGACACTGCAGTTAACTACATCTAGATCAGATGAGAGGATATACAGGGCTTTAAAAAGGCCTCTGTGATTCAGGGGTTCAGTGCCATTTGTCATGCCTGTGTGTATTTCACTCAGGACCTGCAACATACCTGTCACCCCGTCAGTGAGTGTTTTGAATATCCCTTCAAACAGCACTGGCTGCCTGCACCTAGGCAGCTGAATGGCTTTGAGAAGTGGAAGAACTTGATCTAGAAACTAGTGGGTGAACTTCTGTGACCCAGTTTTGGCATGAAGGCTGGTGTAGTTATGACTGCTATGCCCCACTGTCATGACTATGGTGCCCTGATGGATAATGCTGTGCATGTGAGCAGTTCTTCTCAGTACTATTCCAAGAAAGCTCTAGTCAAGCTCATTCTCTGTAGCACATTGCAAACAGAACCCTGGCAAAATGTTAACCCATGGAGAACAGTCTGCTTAGTCTTTCACTGGGAGAGGATCAAGTGACTTCTGTCACTTGTGAACCAGCTGACCATGCTCACCCTTTGTTCTGCATCCACTTCCTTCTTTGAAAGCATTTTCCAGAACTTTGGGTTAAACAATAAACAGCCCCCCTACCCCCAGCATCCTGTGCAGATCTGCTGACTGAGCAGCTCAAGTTCTTGGACATCAGAGTGTCAGGTCCATGGCTTGTCATGAGCTGGCAGTGTGTGTTTGCAAGGCTTTGAGGGTGTGGAGAAACTTGATTCTTTGCTGTATTTCCTCACAAGACAGAAGAGAAGCACATGAAAATCGTAAATAGTGTGTTCATCTGCCTTTAATTCTGCATTGTGGCAGTTGTAGTCTAGTGAGGCTGAGGTGTGCAGTGTCTGAAGTTTAACTTGCAAATTCAGTTCTCTGAATATCCACCTCAGGTACATGAATTCAGGCAGATGTATTCTGGACATGGAGGGTTCTCTATTCTGTTGAACAACTTCAAGTGTAACTGTTGTCACTCTTGCTCCAGAGGTTAGTGTTGTACACAGTCAGCTTCCTGAGACAAAACTAAATCACCAGTCCTGCACTTCTGTTTTTGATGGAACATGTGAAAATACCACAGCCGGTGTGAGGAGAATGATTTTATTCTCTTTCAAGAAACAAAAACATGCTGGAATATAGCAGGAAATTATTTGCACAATAAGCAGTGTCCAAGCAGTGGCCTTCACATTTAGTTTTGGCATGCTAAAATTTTTTTTAGGGACATGCTGAAGAACTTGACAAAGGTTGGTAAGCTCATGTGTTTGTTAGGAGTGTGTAAACTTTGTCAGTAGGAATTCTAAGGAAGGAATAAAGTCTTTAAGAAAGTCATATGCAACAATCAGAACAAGAAAGCCTTCCCAGCCTGTACGCACATTTATTGCTTTTCTTCATGAATGTTGTTAAAGTAACATGAGTTATGGAATTTTTCTTTTAACACTTTAGAAGCATCCATCACCTCAGGGCTGGTCAAGTGCAATACTCTGGTTTCCAAACTGCTTTAAACTTGATGTGAAGGTGGTCAGTCAAATGACAAACTCAAAAATTTGAGTATCACAGTGAGATTATATTTCCTATTTGCATTCTAAAAAGATATTTAAGAGCATCCAGAACATGGAGTGCCTTTCATTCTTTCCATTTTCAGAATTCCTGAATTGAATGTTTTGAAGTAATACTAAAAATAGGATAAAATCAATAATCAATCCAGTCTTAAAAGTAGTATTTTTATAGTAAAGCAAAGACTTAAATTTAATGCAAGCTAAAACTTACATGCCACAGGATCGACACCAGGTATTGCAAGTCCCTGGATCTATGCTGTTTGTGAGAACTGTAAATTGCAGATTCCTAAATTCATTTAACTTTTAAGACTGCTACCTCATTCCTACATCAATTGGGACTCCTCAGTGGTGGTGTCTAGAAAACGTGTTTCCATTCTCCACAGGCCCATTCTTATTTCTTCTGCTTCCATATCACAGCTAAATTCTTAATCTCTTGAGTTATCTAGGCAATTTCCAGTCTCTGATGCCCTTCCACTTTGCTTTTGGCAATAGTGTCATGTTGTTGCTTACATCTTTTTCAATAAAGCATGTTAAGAATGCTGTGTAACTTTTCAGGGCAAAAATAGACTGGCATGAGTATTTTAAGAGCTCAGAACAAAGGTATGAAATATTTACAAAAGGATAATGTTCAAGTTACTGAATATTATCACAGCAACATGATCTTGCTTTAACAGTTTGTTGGTTTTTTGTTTGGGTTTTTTTTTTTAATAAAACCATAAATACAGCACTGCAACATTTCCAGACTGCTTTGAAACCTTTGATGCAGAGCCCCATCAAACCAATGAAGCTGGAAGTGCTATGATTTGGTACTGGAATACATGCTAAGGGGGAGCTGCACAAAAAGGAAAGACCTGTGGGAGGAAGGCAGAATGCTGCAGCCCTGAGATGTGACTATAAGGTTGATCTTGATGTGTTGGAAGGACAAAAGTAACACTCATGAAGGTTGACCTAACATGGCCATGTTCTGTAGTTGGTGACTGACTTCCCAGCCTGTAGTATGAACACACTTTAACATGAAGCACAAACCCATGAATTTGAAAGATCAAAGGTTAGCATAGGGGTTGTGTGAATGAGCTGTAATAACGAATCGAATGCTGGTGATGGATGGCCTTAAAAGGTGATCCTGCAAATGCAGTTCCTTGATGTGTCACCAGAGGGGCTCCTAAGGCAGACAGAACCAGGAACTGCATTGCTCGCCATCAGCACTGTGAGGCAACAAAGAGTCCTGTGAGGGGATGGACTAGAAACAACTGAATCTTCTTTACAGTGTTAGTAAACTCAGCTAAGGAAAAGCTGAATGACGGCAGCATCAGCTCCCTTTATACATGAACAACAAAGCTGGGGTTCCACTGCTGGAAAGCAAAGGTAAAGTTAAAATTTACCAATTGCACTGCCCTTTGTCAAGAATCCAAACATCTGAAAGCAGGTCAGGTTTTATGTTCGCAATGACACCTCTGCAATCTGAAGACAAGCACATACTTTTGCTTTAATAATGAGATTACAGAATAAATTAGAAATTACTAAGATAGGAAAAAATGAATTAGGTCTGGTATTCTAGCATTTAAAAGAACATATAGTGAACACTTCTTATTCAATGGTTATGACTGTTGAGATGGAGGGAATTACAAAACCAGCTAACAAATAAAAAATGCAACTGAAATTGATGTAAGAGCTCCAAAGATTTAACTTTATTTTTCATCTGTACAGTAGAGGTGAGACAGTATCAGTAACTGAGTTGCACTTAAGTATCCTGATTTCTTCAAAGGAATTACAGTTCTGTGAAAGAATTGTTTCCATAACTCTTCAAGTCAAATCCAGTAATATTCCACCAAACAATACAATTAAGAAAAATTAAAAATTTACTTCAAATCACTCTCTCTCCCTGACCCTCAAACTCAGTAAAAAAATGAAACAGCGCTGTTACCCCCTTTTCAGGTGCTCGTAAGATGACTCATTAGCCATGGTTTGCTAGAGTTGGCAGTGCCTTGGAAACAAGTTTTACTACTCCATGTGAAAAAGGAAAAAAAACCCCAACCATATGGCCACTTTAACACTGCATGTCAGAATAAACTATTGCTTAACAAAAGAATCTGTTCCAGAGTAGTTACATCTTCCCTGATGTGTTGCTCCCCAGCCCCGACAGACCTGTGTGCAGCTCTCACTGTGACCTTCCTCACCTGTCCCCATCTCTCCTCTGTGCCCAGCAGGAGGGACTGGTGCCAGCAGCCACCAGGATGGTCAAGCCCCACCACACCAACCATCTTCAACAGGGACAGGTCTACAAGTGAAGCCTGAGCAAGACTCAACAATCATTCAGTGACTTACAGAGATGCAGGCCTATGTTTCCTGCTCTTGTTCTAATTTTTCTTACAGCAGTGTGAATCAGGAGCCCATCTACTGCAGTCAGCAGCTTTAGCTCAGTGTACCTGCAAAAGTTGGGAAAGACATGGAGCAGCACCAGCCATCCTGCACAGGACATTTGGGCCCTCTGAGATGCCCCAGTACCTCCAGCTGGGCTTTTGACCTGACATCTGTACACACATGCAGCAGGACCAAGCTCTGAAAATAGCTGTAAAAATGCAATTTATTGTCTTCTAAAATGCTATCTTATAGGTTTTCCCTTCTCTATGTAACTTTCAGTGATTATCAAATGCTGCGAAAACACTGCAGACAGCTTTGTTACAATAAAAACCAAGAGCCAAGTGATTGCTACCTTCAACTTAAAAGCCAATTTTAGAAATTTTTTGTATTTATGATGGCACAATTACTTTTTTCCATTTTTATTAAATCTCCAATTGCACAAGCTTCATTAGGACATGCTAGAAAAGAAGCTTATAGAGAAAAGGGTTATGGATGAGTATCTCCAGTTTGTCCATGTTTCCTGCAGCTACTCTCCTTATACAGCCTATTAAGTGTATGCAGGTCACTGGTGAGCTAATGACTGTACTCATTATCACCTTCCATACAGTTATCTAACCATACCTCCTTTATAGCCTACTAGAAATTAACTGAGTTTTTCAAAATCTGAAATTTATAAACTAAAATTCACATCAAACTTCAAAATAAATACAATTTAATACAAAATTTTAGAAAAAAACCCCTGAACTTAGAATTGCATTGATGCAAGAAATTGGTTCTAGAAATTAGCTATTTCAGAGAGCTGTGTGTGTACCTTAAAATTACTCACTGTGATTTTCTTTAACTCTAGTTACAAGTACTGGAAAAAGAAAATACTCTCTCTACAAAGTGCTGAGTTCCTCTTATGAAAGCAAATGTAAAAAAATCAGGATGTTTAAAAAACTTCTCAACATTTTGCAGGATAACACCTAAGACAGGTTCAGAGACTGTGATCATCTTTATGAAAGAAACTTTCAGAAGTTACAACAGCTGTGACAGGGTGGGTTTCCAACACTGTCTTCACTGAAGTCTCTTTAAATGATGGCATCATGTTCATCACTGTAACAGAAACACAGTAGTTAATGTTCTGCTCTACAAGCAACAGTCAACATAAGAAAAAGCCACCCAGCTGTTGCTGAGGTTATTTTGTGATCAGAGGCTGCCTTGCTAGGAAGGAGTAAGGGCACATTGATCTGGGAGTTACAGTCCTCTCTGAGCCAAGCCTGAAGTCAGCTGAACAGTTTCATTTTGTCAACACTCCTCCAGCTTCACTGGCCTCAATCACATCTCATTCTGTATCCTTACATCAACTGTTGCTCAGGCCTGTTTATCCTATCTGTCTTACCTACAACCAGTTGTAACAGTTACTCAAAACCACTGTAGGAGCTCAGCAGCAGCTTCCCTTTGCTTTGAAGATACTGTTGATGTGAATTTTACAATACCCATTCACAAACACCACTGTGGGTAAACATGTGCAGCAGGTACTGGTTTAATTCCATGACCAGCAAGAGTCACAATGGAGAGAAAACAAGGCTAAACACCAGTATCCCAACAGGTCTAATGACATCACCTCACTTAAAACAAGCTTATTCACTGAGATGGATGATATTGAAAAGAAAAGCACCCTAGTTCTTAGGTCAAACTAAATGTGGACAAGTCCTGAAGCCTGGAAGCAAACTGAGTAGAGCTGAATATAAATAGCAAGTGAGATGGTAAAATTTTGATTAGAATTCACTATAAATTAATGGCAAGGGGGAGGAAAATACCAAAGAATGAATAAAAAAAGAGTCTAGGAGAAATCTTGCAAACTGCAGAAAAAGTTTCAATGAAATGTTAACTATTCATGGACTAGTGAAAAGACAAGGATCCTTTAAAAAATTATTTTAAATAATAGATCAGAGAAAAAAAAACTGCACAGAAGAGAGGCATAATACTAATGAGGAATGGCTGAAGTTCTGAAAGACAAAACATCAGAGTTAAATCTCTTAATGATATTAATATAAAGTGCATTAAACAAATGTATCAGAATTTGTTCTGCCCATTTTTTTCTCTTTGTTCCCCTCAAGAAAGCAGTAAATGGAAAAGGTACAATCCCTTGGGAACTTACATGGTTCTGTACTGAATGCCTCTTCTAGAGTGGTAAGTTTTGCATCCAATGTAGAGAATGACTAGGACTCCCAGAGTCAGCATGATGCCACCTACAAAACTGCCCACATCGAATCTGGAGGTTTTGGTTACAACAGTCTCTGATTTTGATGTGGCTGAAAAGAAGAAAACAAAAGGCATATTTTACAGAGCTTACAAAACTGCATTTTGAGGGACTCCTCTATATCCTGCCCTCACCACTGACATATCACCTAAAGAGCCAGTTAGACAAATTTAACAAAGATCAACTGACAAGATACATGCCAAGCATGCTGAAACCTAGGGCTCTAAGTGCCACATTCTGGTGACATGGGCGCAGCTGATCCAACTGCTTGCTGTCTCGGAAAGACTCAGTGCTCTTTCCTCTCTCCACCTCCCTTTTTCCCCTGCCTTTTCTCTCCCCTGCTCTCCCCTCCTCCTACACATGAAGTTCCTGCCCTTCTTAGGCCAGGTCTAGTGGTTTTCATACCCTCCATGAACCAATTTAACCCACTCAGCTGGCCTGAAATTAACCCAACCATAAAAGGAAGTTGCTTTTAGTCAGATGAACATACTGAGTCAGCCTGCAAGAGTGGCTCAACAGCCACCAAGTCAGTCAGTGCAGTTACACAGTGGGAGCAGAACACTTGGTGGCAATGAGCTGTTGGAATTGCTTTACCTTGTCTCATGGAATTGCACCCTCACTGTCCCAAGTGAGATCAGCTCTGCAGCCCAACACAAATATTGACACTGACAACATGACCTCTGATAAGCCATAGCTGTTTTGCTGCTAGACTGGTTACATCCACTATAAACTCCCACCTGAAGACCCAGTCTGTGCCCACTTCTATTTGTACTTGCTACATACAGAGTGTTACATGATCATCCAGAAGTTCTGCTGGTGACAGCTTCACCTACCCAATGATGCTTCACTGGTATGTGAGCACTCCTGGTGTGTTTAGAAGTGCAAGCATGAAGTGATGAGAACACAGCCAATTTCAAGGAAATACTGACTTCTGCACTCACTTTTTTTGTTTTAATCGGTATGGTTAAACTGTATTTGACAACTTTTTTACATAAGAGGTGACTGCCTTGTGCACAGTCATGCTCTATTCTGTTAGGGTAACATTAATTACATTGCTAACAGAACTCAGTCTTTCTACCCAGCCAGTAGACCTACTTTGAGATACAGGACAACTGTAAAAAAGAAGTATTAAAGATGAGTTCAAATAAACTGCAGAAAGGAGAGCTGAACAAACACAGAAGTTGTAATAAAAATATTCAAAATCAAGGCTTTCTCCTTTACACTGCTGATCTCCTTGCTGGTGGCTGCTGGATCAGACCACTTGCATGTTTTTTCTTTTTCCTAAATCTGTCAGGTCTCTCAGGTTAAGTGAATCCTTATTTAAGCAAGCAGAATGCTCAGGGCAACATTACTCTAGCCAACTTAGTCATGAAACTCCACTTTAGTCTTGCTTTTTAGCATTGCAAATACCTTCTTTCTTCTTTTTGTTACACTGCTGTAAAAGTAACTGTTCTATAACTCATGTGAACATGCATCCAAGCCTTTATGAGCTTCCTGAACTGTGAACTCACCTGTTACAGAAGTGGCAGAAGGCTTAGAAGTGGTCACTACTGTAATATTGCCTTGTGGTGATGTGACTGGTGAGGTTGTGGTGGGTTTTACTGTCTGGCTGGTTTCGGTGGGCTGAGTTGTCAGGATCACAGATGCAGTGGTGCTGTTGGGCTGGCTGGTACTGGTCAGATGAGTAGTGCTATTGGCCATACCTGGGAAATTTGTATTTGTGATACCACACAGAAAAATATATTAAAATAATCAACGTAAGTAAGACAGCATTTACCACGGCCAAACAGAATGACAGAGTAACAATGAAAATGCCACTGCACAGTATCCAGGCTTGCATACACACTGTCTTTGGGAAGATCTAATTTCTGATTTCTGGGCCTCAAGAATTCTGTAAAAGAAAGGCTGTAAAGAAAACCTGGATAATATATGATGTCTTTTAGATGAGTCAGCTTTTTTTTTTTTTTTTGATAACACTACCCAATTCCATAGAATCATGCCTAGCTTAAAATATGTTAAAATTGAATAAAATTCTGGACCAAGAGTTACTTTCCATTTGAAGTACCTACTTTTTCAGACAACAAAACTTTTCTGATAATAACAGGTTTTTCAAGAAAACACCCCTCCACTCCACCCTCCCTTTTAGTAATGATCTAATCTTTAACTTGCTTTTGAATGAAACTAGCATTACTAGGGTTCCATATACATTAAAATATACCACAGAGAATTCTGCATTTATGTGAAATGTGCCAAGATTAAAACAAAGATTGGTATGCTGTTTCACAAGTTTCATTGACATGTAGTGTCTTTTACTTTACTTTTACCTAACACTTCCCCTTCCCTCTTCAGAAAACATTAATGAACTGTTGAGGATAAAAATACTATGATAGAAAACTCAAGAATAATAGAAAATTATATTTATAGCAAAATCTTAGTGGAAGGCAGCCAGATAGAATGATTGCAAAACAATTACTTATTTTTCTAAGAAGTAACTAACAAGAAACATGAGTCTGTTATGCAACTAACATTTCTCCAAGCACACAGTATGATGCAAATAGCTTTTATGTATGAAGGAATTCTAGAGAGAAACAGATCCTTTGCAGCTATCTACTTCTACATTATTTCTATACACTTACACAAGCGGGGCTCCTTTTAAACACCACAAAAGCTTTTCAGTATTGTCATTCAAATATCTAATTATATCTATGTTTTCTTGAAACTGTCTGAAATTAGAATAACTGAAGAATAGTTTCATCTCAATTCCAGTATAAACTTGACATTCAATTTCTGCTTTTTTTTTTTAATACTGCATCTCAAATGCTTCTGTAGAATAATATTCTTGTGTTGTGTAAAACAAAGAACTACATACAGAACTGTGTCTTTGCTAAGATTCAAATATCACAGCTTCCAGTACTGACAGGAACATCAACAACTTAAAAAACCTCAACAATATAACAATGTAAACATTCAGAAAGGAACTAGCCTACACAACAGTTCTGAGACAAGCAGCATTAAAACTACTGAAATGGCAAAATACAGCCGCCATTGTAAATGTTGTTTGTTTTCCTGTTCTTTAATGTTACAATTGTATTGTGCCATAACACCAGGAAAGACTTTGAAATGAGCATTTGTTGAGGTGGAACAATTGGAATACAATATTCATTTGCTTACCTTGTTACAATTAGGAAATTCGGTTCCTCTATGAAGCATGTGTAAAATACATCAGATAAAATTCAGGGCACATTTTAATACTGACAGGTAAAACTTCCCAAAGGCTCAGTGATCCATAAATGGATCCTCATTGTAGGAAGTAAGCAAGGAAATGTCTACTTGGAAACCATCTACACTTACATGACATGAAACCACACCTGGTAACTACATTCCTAATGTGAGTGAGACCAAAGAAGGACAAATCTGAATGCAAGTACCAAGCAGTTTTCTGTGGGTAGCTTTTGAGCCAGGATTTCTGAATGTCAAAGCACCTTCTGTTTCTGAGAAATACAATGGCTAATTGTTTGATGTGTAACATTATAGAACAATGTTACACCAAGTTGGTACTCATTCCATGGGTATTAAATTACCCTACAGAAAACCTGAGTCATAACAGAAAAAATCCAAGCATCTATGAGGAATTTCAGCACATCTGCACATTACTTCCCCCCTGGTTTTTCTAGTAGCATTTTTTTTTTAACTTAACCAAGATTACAGCCCTTGGTGATGTACCTTTAACAGTAAAATTGTCTAATCTCTAGACCTGTCTTTCATGATGTATTTAGCACCAGTCATTTCAAAACATCAGCGGGGAGCTATGTGAGGCAGACAGAGAATTTGGGAAGCTGACATGAATCAGGCATAAATCTGCTCTTCTCCATCTTTGAAAATCTTACCTGTACTATTTTACAAACAGAGTGAAGATGAAAGAATATTTGCTAGCAACATCTGTCCTTTTATCTTTTATTTCCCTAAGTACCTTCTCCCCAAAAAAGCAGCTGAGCTTCATCGAGCACTACACTAAACAAACCATGACTGCCTGAGTTAATTTTTATTATTTAAAAAGGATGCATGCTGGTAATATAGTTTGTATTTATGATGCTTCATTTCTAAAAGAGAGAAGTGTTTTACATCGTTTGCTACCTGTGTTTAGGCATTAAATAGCTATGCTATAACCATCAATTAAGAAAAAAAATATATATAGCATACGGGTAAGAATTCTTAGCAGCATGTGCTACTACTGCCTTAATGTTCTTACTCAACAAGACTGAGCACAAAACTCAAACTGCATAAGCACTGTGCTAACGTACAAAATTACTATGGAATGCTCTTCCTAAAAGAAATACTTTCCTTGGCACGGAAAATGACTTTTGCTTCCTTCCTCCCCTCAAAACAAAAGGGCAAAGACTTTAAGCAAAATTAAGTACCTATGCCCAGTAGTCTTTATTTTGAAGAGGTTGAGTCACATAATCAAAATAGATAAACACTGTATTAAAATCTATGACATTTCTAATGGGGGAAAAGAAAGAGAAGACAGAGAAGGATGGGAATCACAAACTTTGTGAAGTGAGGCACAGCTAGTTTACACTGTGCTGAACAGTAAAGGGCTCAGGCCTCTTTTTACTCTTATTATCCAAAAGAACCTCAGACCTCTCCAAGAAACCAGCAAGGGCTGGAGCAGAAGGAGCACAGGGTGGGTGAAACACTGTGGTTAACAATGGCTTTACATGCTTAGGGGAAGGCCAGAAGGCAACAAGGAGATTACAGAAATCCCTGGACTTTCCAAGTTAGACATGCATAAACTGCTACACTGCAGGCAATGGAATGAGACACTGCACCAGGTCTTTGCAAAGGTGGTTTTTTTTTTCCTCCTGGTGAGCATTTTATACTTAAATGAAAAAAACCAAACAACTGCTGAGTGAGGTAGCTCAGAGCTTATCTGGAAACTCTAGAGACAGAAATTGAAGAGTTGTACTGGAAATCAAATTAAATGAAATAGCTGGGACTTTATGATCAGCACAAAACTCCACAAATATATGAAGTATCTTATGGCAGACACAACATTTCTGTCCTGCTTTTGCATGGCTCTTAGCACAAAGGGGACCCAGTTTCTAGAACTAGCTTCTCTCAGATGCAATCTTTTATCTGTGCATCACAGCATGAACAACTGCACGACACTAACTCTTATCTAGCCTTTACTAATGCAGTGAAATCTGCCTGTGAAAGCTGTGAAAGATGTGGCACTTGGGGATATGGTTTAGGGGTGATTGTGGTAGTGCCACACTGACAGTTGGACTAGATTATCTCAAAGGTCTGCTCCAACCTTGATGATCCTGTGATTCAATGAGTCTTAAGTAAAAGGAAATGGAGTCCTATTCTTGAAACTCAAGCTCCCAGGATTTCATTATACCCTAAATCTGTGTAGTGGGAAACAACATTAAACAGACATGCACTGTTTGCACAACAACCTATTCCTCTATACTCCATGAAAACGGAAGAAGTTTGCTTAAATACAAAGTGAACATTAAAAAAACCCGACTTGTTGCAATTATTCCTTGAAGTTTTATTTTTATTCCTGTGCTTAAACGGCACCACAAATGTAATTACTGATGAAGTATGGTACCTAAACTTGAAAAATAATACAGCTTCATTTCAGAGTTGTTTTACATGTTGCTTCCCAGCCCTAAAATGATAACATCTGTCTCAAATACACACTTTTGATGGCCTGCTCTTTAGAATTGGGTATGATCAGGGTTAGGCTTGGAGCTAGCTTCTAGGTTCATAGTAATGGACAGATGAATAGATACATACCTCCTGCAGATGCTGGTGTAGATTGTGTGGATGATGCAATGACACTGGATGAATTGCTATTGTCTTCAAGGAAAAAAATAAAACAAGAAAATCAACATTATTCATTTTAATTTTAACATACTATAATTAAAGTACCCACAACACAATACTCCCCTCAGGATATCTGTGTTTGGAGACTATGATTGGGAGTACAGCAGAGAGTAGTCCAGCCCAAAGCAGATGGCTTTTATCCCTCTGCAAAATGCTTCCAGATCTCAGTGCACCAAGAACACAGACTGTATGCACAGCAGTGTCCAAATGGCCTGCAACTGAATTCTTTACGTGTCCTCTGTTTGTTCTCTTCCACTTCTATGTCATGTTTTATTCCATTTGTGGTAAACAGCCATACCATCAGTAACTTTCTTATACTACTTAAGCACTGTGTCTGGGGGGGGGAGGTTGTAGTTTTTATTCCTCTATTTCAGTTCCATTTTCTGCCCCTTGATCTTTTATTTAATTTTGTTGCATCTCTGTTGCAAACTGGAATGATGCTGGGAATACACTGTGAAACATCCTTCTTTATACTTATGTTCTCTACACAAAAAGGGTCGTAAGAATGTACCTGCTTCCAGACATAAAATGCAAACCAGTCTTAGTGGTTTTGTCTTTCTCTCCTTTGTTTCACTTCTACTTTTCCAGTTCTCTTTTTCTTGGTCTTCCTTCTTCCTCATGTTACTTCTAAGTGTCTCAGGCACTCTCCCATTCTCACTTCTGTCCACATTGCTAAATCCCACTTCTATATTTCTTATAGATTAGATGTCTCTTCCTCCTGGCAAAGATCTGCTGGGCTGTTCCTGGGAGTGTCACTGCCCATACTTTTCTCCACTCATCCTGCACTGCTATGAATGCCCATTCTATGATCATTCTTTTCTCTGAAGTAAGTGATCTTTAACAGCACCCTCCCACACTGGCAGGGTTGTGTGCCTTGCAGCAGCTCTGCTGCTTTTCAGCATGGCTGACAAAGCACATAACCTCAGAGATTTAACAGGAGACCAACAAAGCTACTGCAATCAAGAAGCAGATGTATAGCTATTTCCTTTGAATGGATCTGCTGCTCTTACCACTGGAAAAGTCTAGTCTGAAACTCTTTGCAATTGCATAGATGTTATGAGCAAGCTCAGGTTAAGAACAAATGCACCAAATTTACATCTTTATACCACCTACCAAAAAATGAGGGGGGTGGGGAAGGAAATTACAGAGGGAATTACTTTGCTTTTTCTTTGGTATAATCACAGCCAACTAGCCCCCCACATATTGCACACTCAACCCTTATACTGACATAAATGGGACATTAAGTTGCAGATTTAATTGCCTTTGAGAAAAGGTTGTATGATTGTACAATTACAAACACACTCTTTCCTGATATGTTGACTTTTACCCCAGCATAAGCCATGGATGTGCCCGAGGTTAAATCTTTTCCACACAAGCCCAGTACTGTAAGCAGAACACATTTATGGCTTTTCCTCAGGTTCTAAGCGCTGAATTCTGCAACCTTGGGACAGCTCTGAATGTAGACTGCATGTTCATACAGGTCCAAAGAAGCCACATACACCGCCTGGAATTTGGGTGTGAGTCAGTATTGCAATTAACACAAGCCACAGTGAGTCAATGAGCAGAGTATTGTTGGCCAACAGCAAATGAAATGAGCGAAGTAGTACAGGGCAAAAAATTACTCAAATGAAAAAATGTCTTGCCTTTATCTGAAGATCGCTGAATTCTAACTTAGACTTCTTGGTTCTCCTTTTAACTATAAATTGATGCTGCCAGGTGTTTCTAATTCTATGCACAAAATTTTCCCATTTCTCTTTTCTCTGTTGCTCTGGGGTACCCAAGGATATGAGAATTGAGTTACATTCTACTGTTCCCCTTAAATATCTTTAGTTGTCCCAGAATAGATACAACAATCAGAGTACCTCCTTCCTGCCCTACATATGCTCACAAGTCAATAAAATAAAATAAAGGGCAAATTTTTACAGGATAGTTTAAAGCATACAATAATACATATTGCTTTTCTTGATGCTACTGAGGAACAGCAATAGAAATGCCAAAATTATTACCTGGTGACCCCGCACCTGGAATCGGAGTAAAGGGTGCAGTGCTGTTTGTGTCTTCATTTCCTACATTAAAAGAAAAAAAACAGGAATAAGATAGTTTTAGGTGGAAGAAGAAGAAAGTACAGCATCTGCCATTTGCTTTGGGCACATAAATGACTAATTTACCATGGATAGGAATTAGTTATAATGATGATATAAAAGCATGTTAACACAACAGCCTGCTCTGAGTGCATTAAAAGTGACATTCATACTACCCAACCACCAAAGGAACTGGAACTCCTCCCATCTTCTGCTTTATCCTCCTCATCATCCCCATCTCAAGTTTTTATCTTCCTTTAGATGAAATGAGACCAAAAGAGGCAAAAAATCAGGCACTTTTCTTCAGTGTCAACATCTGACCTGTGTCGCCTACAGCAGAAGAGAAAGAACTTCTCACTTAAATCTTTTCCTGTAAAGTTTACAAGGCCCTTGCAGGCAGATAGGTGCTTGCTCTGGCCCTACATGGACAACATGGTAAGACAATTAGCTCTACTAAGAAGTTGCATTACTCAGTTTGGGACTAAGGGCATGTTAATACATCCACTGAGCATTTGGCAGGTGGGGAATGGGACTGAGAAGGACCACACTTCCAAAGAAGCAGCCGAATTTAAAGATAAACCACAGAAAATGAACAGACTGGCATTCACACGCATACAAGAGGATCAGGTGTGGATTCTGCCTTTGCCAGGCAGAGTTTAGTTTTGATCACCTAATATCATGTGAAAGACAAGGAAATAACCTGAACTGAGTATCACAGAAATAGGGCATTTTCTTAGTGGTTACAAAACCTTAGTCAAGGTCTCAAAATGGTAAAGATTGCAAATACAAAAGGCAAAATAACTCCTTGTATCTCACCCCTGCAATATCAAGACTGAAGGCAGCACTGCAAGATATATTAGGTGTTCAATTAGGGAGCTTAGGGAAAACAAACAAACTAAGAATAGGACACAGCTAAACTAAGCTTCCCTAGAGAGGACCCAATCCTGTAAAAACTGGTCTACATCACAGCAAGTTCCCCCACATTAAACAATTATCTGATTGAGAAAGCTAAGCTAACACAAAGCTGACATTACCTCCCCCTTCAACAGCACACAGTGTTTTTTCTGCACAGAAATGTTTTAACCAGCAGAAGGGGCTCCTTATATAGTTCAATGAAAGAGAGGGGCACAAAAAAGAGGTGGAAGTGAAGGCAGGATTCTGTTAGTTAAGTTCAGATCAGCTTGGACTGCACACCTTGGAAGATGTCGAGGATCCTATTCAGCTTAAAAGACACAACTTTTTAATTTTTCCTTCTTAAAAAACCCCAAACGCTAGTAAATTTTTTAACCTGAATAACATGCATTTGCTCCAGAACACAAATACTCCTTAAATGGGATTTTGTACAAGCATATGTCACGTTAGAACACATGGCAGTGAATGGGACAGGGGGAGATAAAAGAAAACTTTAGAATTATACTATTCCCAAAGCGTTCTCTATCCTGAGACTGTGCCTTTGAATTTGAAGCTGCATGTATCACTGCAGTGACAAGCAATAGACTTCAAACAGGGAGGCTGGAAAGGCTCCTGGGTTAAGCAAAGGGAAAAGCACCACAGCTTTTAAGCAGTGATGGCTCTCACAAGTAGAGACTCATTCGAGACCACAGGCTTCACAGTTCAACTGTCCCAAAGCAAAACGGGGAGGGGTTCTGGCCTCCTTCAGGAAGCAGAAGCGCAAGGGTTAGAAACCCACACTGACCCAGGTATAGACACACATGGGTTGATACAGGAAGGAAGGGGAGAGAGAGCTGGAAGCCAGCTGCAGCATCCTGTGCATGAGCAGAAGCAGAGCTCTTGGGGCCACAGCATCAGCTCAGTATTTGGCCTATGAATCTTAAGCAGAGAAAGAAACTCTGTGCTGAAGCTTACTCTTCCTGTGTCCCAGAAGAGAGGGGAAGGAAAGAAAGGACCTCTTGTTTTAATTTTCATTTTCCATTGTGAAACGGAACCAACACAAGGATATACCCAACTTAAAACTGCATCAGAGCACCACATACTGGAAAAGCACAGGGAAAGGGGATCGACATCATTTCTGCCAGACAGCCCTGTTTTGCTCTGTTTAAGGTCAGGTGCAGATGCAGCTAAAAGCTCACTAAACTGTGGCTGGCTGGAGTGTATCTGAAGGCAACCGTGCTTCCTATTAGAAGCACGTCAGAGTCTGGCATGTTGAGTGCTTTCAGGGCCTCTTGTGGTTTTGTTTCTCTAGTGTGTCAAAAGTCATGAGTTGGAGGCAGTTTGGATAAGCAACCTTTCAAAAAGGCAAAATCAGTCGAGTTCTTCCAGCTTTATGGCTGGAATTGGGCTTTCCAAAGTTCAAGAGACTGAAGATTTGTGCTCCTGTTATACACAAATACATCCAGAGTGAGTGACAGGGATAGCTCTGATACTTGTTAAAAATGGACAGGATGTTAAAGGGACTTGATTTTCCCAGATCCTGCAAAAATCAACATAGTGGATAACATTCATATTTGGAATCTGTAGTCTTCAGCTCAGACACATACTGAATTACTGTTCTCCACACATGAACCCTGATAGAAGAACTCTACACAAACAAGTAGCAATACTCATTCAACTCCCTGCATGTGACAAACAAAGGTCAATTTGCTCACTCCAACCTTCACATAAAAGACAGACACATTTCTAAGGACTTACACACTTTATGTCTTATACTCCAGGAAGCTGTTGGTATTTAAGCTCTCATTTTTACTAAGCACAGCTTTACACATTCATTTTGGGGATATTTCAAAAGTCATAAACAAAATTCTCTCTCTGCATTTTCTCTTTTCAAGCTTCATGTTTAGCAATCTCAGAGGGAGGTTTTATGCTCAAATCATTCTGCTTTTGCTGTTTTAAAACCCTGAAAGTACAGAAGCACTGACAATGTGCAGTCCATCAGAAAGACCACCCACTTGCTCAATAATCTCTAAGCAACCCAGACGAGTAACAGTTGAGGCGCTGGAATGGTAAAAGCTGAGATGTTAGAGCAGCAACATGAATATAACCATCCCATAGATAGTCTCCACCATCAACATACTCACTCCTTTCAGCTGAAATCGATAAAATTAAAATTCTGGAGATTGAAGTAAAAGCAAGCCCCTGACCACAAATCTACTTTAACAGCTGCCAGGCAATTTTAATAAACTATAAATTCAAATCCCTGCTTCCTGTAAACTTCATTTTCCTTTTGATTCAACAAGGTGTTTTGGTATCTGTTTTTGAACTGACGTTCTTGACCAAGAAGGTAGGTCATCATGAGAGAGAGGTCAGGCAGGATTATTTCAGCAATATCTTGGATGGGTCCTCATGCCTTACCTTTCTGAAACTACTCCACAGTCTTGCAAAACAAAGCATAAACACCACTGCATAGATGGAAACAACACAGACCATGTAACCAATTCTCAACCCCCATCAATCTGAGACTGAAAAGCTTCATCACCTTTTGCTGCCATCTTGGAAGATGTCGCTAGCTATCTTTTCTCAACACAACAGGAAGAGAGTGGGGGCCATTTCCTGACAGGGAGAGTGGATTTTCCTTATTCAGGCACCAGGAAGCCAGCTGGATTTGACATAATAATTTGAAGGATTTTTTCTAAACCACATTATTTTGGTGATGTTTCTTCCAATGACTCGACTGACACACAGAAATAAACTTTCCAGCAGAGTGGAAGGGCAGCATTATATTGAAGTAACCAGTCTGTCCAAAAATCTTAACTGGAGTGAAGACACATCTACCTCTACTTTCACTTTTTGCATATCAGAGTATTTGATGGGGTTCACACTTCCTCCTGTATTGTTGACTAGATAACCACAAACTTCTGTGGAAATCAACACAAATCTCAGCAGTACTTTCTGGAAGTTTCTAAGTGGACAGAGGGAAAAAAAAAAGCTACTTCAACAGATACATGAAACTGAGCCTTAAAAGGGCACAACTTCTCTCAACATATCATAACGGAGCTCTAGACAACCAATTCACGTAGAGAGGAAGGACTACATTTGAGTGTCAGAAGTCAGATGAGAGCACCCCTGCCCCAGGAGACAGCACTGGCGATACACTGAGTAAAACCAGCACATGCACTCAGGAAGCAGCATGATAGAAGACAGATCAGTGCAATCTTATATCACATGAAATGACAGACTATTGTTGTTAAATGGAAGCCATTAGATTTTAGCAAAACAATAAACAGGTTACCTGTAAACTCCTTTTAAAAAATCTTGCCCTCTTTTTTTTTTGAAGGGCAATTACAAAACTGTTTACATTCGTCATTCCATTTTTCTTTTTGTATCAATTTTATTGACTTTACCAGATTTAACAACAGCATATTAATGCTGTTGGACTGACTGAGATTCCTCAGCAGTATTTACAGCAGGTTAATTCCGGTACCCATCATCTTTTGGCTTCTTTACTTTGGAAAATTGTGGGGCATCGTAGGGGGCACTGCAGACAAGGCAACTCCGGCAGCTGAGCCCTGTGTATTTCTCGCTGTATTTCAGTGCCTGTGACGCTGATCCCCTGACCGGTTCCGAGCCCGGGCACGCGGCTGAGCATTTGCTAGAAGCGGCCGCGACAAAGGGCACTGCTGCGAGCGCCTGGCGGAAAGGCGACAAAGCGCAGCGTCCGTGCCACCCGCACCGCCACCACAGCCCGGAGCCCCCGTTAAAATCCCCTCGCACCCCAGAGAGCAGCACCCAGCAGGGGCAGGGAGCGGCCCTTCCCGGCAGGATGCCCCGGGCTCCCCCTGACCCACGCCAGCGGCTCCCGGTCACTCCAGCCCTCCCTGCAGCTCCCGGTCACTCCAAGCCCTCCCTGCAGCTCCCGGTCACTCCAAGCCCTGCCTGCAGCTCCCGGTCACTCCAAGCCCTGCCTGTAGCTCCCGGTCACTCCAGCCCTGCCTGCAGCTCCCGGTCACTCCAAGCCCTGCCTGCGGCTCCCGGTCACTCCAAGCCCTGCCTGCGGCTCCCGGTCACTCCAAGCCCTGCCTGCGGCCCCCGGTCACTCCAGCCCTGCCTGCAGCTCCCGGTCACTCCAGCCCTGCCCGCGGCTCCTGGGGCGGAGCCGAGCATCCCTCGGGGCGGGCGCACCCCGACCCCAACGCGCCTTAGGGGTTTCTTCCGTCATTGTTTCTACATCACAAACATCCCGAACTTTACCCCTCCACCCTGTTTCTGTCACAGCCCCCGGGCACGCCGGCCACGCGACCTCGGATCCCACTGGGGAGCGGAGCGCCAGCCACCGCTGTCCCATCCCGTCCCGTCCCACGATGTCCCGGGGCGCTTGGGGGCAGGCAGGGGGCAGGCAGGGGGCAGGCAGGGCGCAGCCCCGGCCCCGCTCCCGGTCACCAGCGGCGGGACGAGGCCTGGGCCGGCGCGGCGGAGTTGTGGGGGCAGCGGCCAGGCAGAGCGGCTGCGAGGGACGCAGCGCCAGCGTCTCCGCCCGCCCGGCCCGGACCCGCGGGCGCTACTCACGGGAGCCGCGGGCGAACAGCAGCAGCAGGAAAGGCGCCCACAGCGCGCAGGACGAGCCGCCGAGGAGCCGCATGGCCGCAAACGGGCTGCCCGAGCTCGGCGGGCGCGGTCTGCCCGCTGCGAGCGAGGGGCGGGCCGGGGCGGGGAGCGGGGCGGGGATGGGCCGGGATGGGCACGCCGAGGTGGGCTGCTCTCGCTGCCTTCTGCCGGTGTTCGTCGGCACGCTGGGCCGCTGAGCGTTGCGATACCCGTGAGGAGGGAGCAGTAAGCGGAAAGATATCCGTACCTCGCCAGGTGCCTCCCAGGGGACACCCGAGTGGCGCTCTGCGGGTCTGCGAGCACCTGTGGAACGGGGCCGAGCTCCAGGAGCGCCGCCCGCCCGCCAGCAGCGCTCACGGCTGGCGATGGCAGGCCATCTGTTCTCCAAATGCCATTTAACATCTCCCAGCAGAGCCTCAAGTGCAGGATTTACCCTCCCTGTTAATAGCATCGACCTTAGCAACACCTGGGTTCGCTGCACACACCTTGCCGAAGGTGTGCACGCACCTTGTGTTCTGAATGTCACGCACACATCTGGCTGTGTGGGCTCCTAAAGCACCAGCGCTAATGCCGTAGAGGCAGCATGGCATTTCCTGATGGACCCAGCAAGCTGTGAAACCGACTACAAAAGTGATAGGGAAAAGTGAAAGGGAACAACCGTGTTCAGTTCTCTCAGATTTTCTATGGGTACTTCTGACATAAAATTGGTGTTGGGTATGTATTTTTCAAGTGTAGTTTGTTAATATGTTCTTAAGAGTGAAAACAACTTGAAAAATATTTATCAAAGGAGAGAAAACTGCACGTTGATGCAAATCGCTTCCCAATAGGTCAGAGAAAACTATTTTTAATGTGGATAATTAAGGATCAGCAGCAGAGGTGCAGCAGAATATTTCACTCATAAGACTACGTTTCTGTTCACTGCAGCACAGTGGTGTTCCCATGTTAAGCCATGTATGTGAGCCAGAGGGGGTGAAATGCCTCACCTGAGAGCTCACAGGCAGGTGGTGAAACTGTACTCAGGGACTGTGTGAAACCTAGGTCCCTTCCATACTGACAGACATGCACTTCCTCTGTAAATCTTAGCAAGCAAGTGGTGAAGTAAAATGGTGAATAAATATTTTATTGTTTTTTAATTCTGGCCTAATTAGGCCCCACAGTTTGTATTCTCTGAAAATAGGTGCATGCGTTATACTTCCAGCATTTTCTATGCCTTTGTTCTGCAGAGCTTCCTGTGAAGTTTTCATGATTAAGACATCTGAGGATCAGTATGCACCTTCTTACTGTGAATTTTCTGAGATGATCCTCCAAAGCTTTTTATGATGGCTATAGGAGTAAGATCTTCAGCTAACCCAATTACAGAAAAGTTTAGAAATACTAGTAATCCATATGTCACTAAGTATAAGGGCCTCTGATTACAGAGGCAAAGCTTATAGTGAGAAAAATGGTATTTTATTAAATTAACATATATTTAGGGGACATATCTCTCTCAATGAGATATATCTGTATCTTTAACATATCTAAGTCTTTCAGCTCTTGCACAACTCCAGTGAACATCAGGCTTAACCAGGCTATAAACAATTTATTTGGTAACATCCTAATTAACATTGCTCAACTTGTGCTCCAGCAGGAAAAGAGTAGTTAAGATACATGGTACAAAGAGCAGTCATAGGGTTGTGGGAGACAGGTGTGTAGCTAACCTAGAAGTGATGAGTTAGCAGGCACTGAGGCACCTTGCACAATTGTGCAGGCTCTTTGCTGTGTAAAGGCAGAGGTGTTGGAAGTTCTTGTGTTGATTGCTTTGGTCCGGTTTTGTTTCATTTGGTGTTTGCTGTTCTGTGGGAGGCAAATTTCTGGCAATGTATTGGGGTGGCTGGTAGTTGTTCCTACACTGAGAAGGAAACATTCTGGGAAATTTTAGTGGGAGTTATCATCCACTTTTGGTACCTGGTGTAAATAATGATTTCCCATATAGATTTTAACATAAAGATGAGACTGATGAGAGGAATTTTTTGCCCCCAATTTTGTATGACATCCAGTGTCATGGAGCAGTGAAAATGGGTGCTGAGGGTAACCACAGGAGCCCATCTGGTGCAGTTCTGCAGAACCTGAGCAGGGCAGGGTTGACAGTGACAGTGTCCACCAGCAGCCTCAGACAAGGTGATGAGCCTGATCCAGGGAGTCCAGCTGGGAAGTAACAGCAAGAGAGGGCTTAGAAACAAGGCTATGTCATAAGTCTAGTGTAATTCCAGGGGACATGATATAAGGCTACTACCTTTGTCAGTCTGGAGTCCCTTTAGCAAAACCAGTCTCTAAATCAGGGCAGCTGGGGACAAGCAAAGCTGTGCTGCAGCTCAGGCAGGAACTGAGGGCTCAGGCAAGAGCTGAAATAGAGCTGCTGGATTAATGGGCATAGATATGTGGATGGAGGTCACATGTGAGGTTGGTCGGGGCTTGTTATTACCAGTTAAGGCTTGCCAGAGCACTCAGAGCCCTGACAGGAACTGCCTGAAGGCAGTTATTTCAGAGGTACAATCTGACCTCCTAGAGGAATGTCCTTGGTTGGTAAGAGTTGTTCTTATGGTGTTGAGGTAGATGTGTAACTGTTAGGACACTCACACAAAGATTACAAATTGGAGCCTCAGAAGAGAATTGTCAAAATCCATGGATCCTAAACATAAGAGTCTCAAATCCATTTTATCCATGAGGTGTTAAAACAGCTTTGCGGAGATGGAAAAGATGAAACCAAACAGGTTCAGCATAGGGTTAATTCACAAGGATGATCAATGAAAAACCAGAAACACCCAGAGGGAAGACAGAAAACTATTTTTGTTCACATGTGAAACCTGATCCTCGGGAAAGACCTACAAAGGAAAACCTGGGAACTCAAAGTACCAATTCCAGTCAGTGTTTGAAACTGTGGACTCGGTCTTTGCTCAGCAAAAGTTTTAGGAGCATTGTAGTTTTCTATAGATCTCCTCAGTTAGTAACCCATTGTCATTCCATGGAAGTTCACTTCTATAATCTCTCATCTAGAGAGATCTCTCCTAGCTGACATACTTGATGAGCTGTCTTTCTTAAGGAATATTTATTTAGGTTACAACCAGAGCAGTCACTTCCAGCCTGTACTTGATGTCTGCTCTGTAGAGATCCCACTTTTAAATTAGTTTTTATTCTTCACCCCGAAGTGCCTCATTCCAAACATAATAATGACATCATGCTTTACATCTCACGTCATTTTTATATTCTTAGACATCAGATTTAGAGCAACACAGCTAACTTACAGCAAAGCATTTCAATCAGGGAAAGACAGGAACATGCAACATGTTTTTCTGAAATACTAGCAAGGGGAGCTTTAATCCTTGCATCTTGGCAATGCAAAGTTAACACTTGAGCTTTGTAGAAGGAGAGATAAGAACACAGGTTGACCAAACTGTCAATCTTCTTGATCCAGGGCATTAGCAACTTTGGGTTTCTTCATATAATTTTTTTTAAAAAGTAAGGAATTAAGTTTTAATTTATGTTGACTCAACCAGGATTAGCCATATTTTGCTAAGAATCAGTGTCCAAATGAAGCATCAGTGCCTTACAGTGTCCATTGCTAAAACTGCCCTAACTTTCTTACCAATCTCTTTGTTTGCCTTTGCATTATTACAATTTCATCAGCTCAAAAGAGCCTGAGCCCTAATTCTGGCCATTGCAGGTCATGCATGACTGCTGCTGTTGCAAGGAATATTTAGCTCTCTTGTATTTGTGCTGGGGTTGGCTTGTGCTCACTGACTTTTTTTAATTTTTGGTTTCTTCTCTTACATTTGGGAAGGAGAAGAATCCTTGTGCTCTCCTTTTTTCCATTAGATTAATCTATGCCTGTTATGAACATATTGCTGTGTTAATTTTTGGGAAAAAAATGTTCCAGAGTTAAGTAAGATCCCAAATAAAACTTCAATTTTAGTTCTTCATTTCTTCAATGAAGAAATGCTCATCCCATTTCTTCAATGAAGAAATGCTCATCCCAGTGACACTAACCTGACCTCATTGCAAATCTACAAGAGAATGAATGATATCAAGCCCATTTACTGAGTAAAAAAGAAAAAAAAAGAAAAAAATTAGACAGAAAATGTTTTCAAATAGGGATTGGAAGAGTGTGCAGAAGACAATTCAATAAAAATTGTGGGGTTTTTTATATTTCTGCTTGTAGTATAATCTGGAAAACAATACTTGTACCTTTTACCCCAGCTGAATATATTGTGTTGTTATTGGGGAGGATTTCTACTTTTCGTTTCTTGGGTAAACACATAGGTTGAGGAAACAGTAGATATAATAAGAAAACATAATAACTGCTAACATTATAATATTAAATGATGATGATGTTATTTAAAAAGAAGTGAGGCAAGCAGCTTTTTCAGATCTTGTCAGGGTCCAGAGGAGCTGAATAATTCAATGGGTGCACTGCACTGACAAGGCAGCCAGGTAAACCCTTTGCTTTGGGATGGATGCTCTTAGTTGAGTATGATGAAGTCTCCCTGCTGCTGCTTCTGGTCTCTGTTTGCACTGATCCTAATAACAAAAATCCTGAACCCAGTCTGACTAGGTCAGGTGCATTTGTTAGCTTAAGTTTACTAGGAGCTGTAGTATGTGCCATCTCACAAGCTGGCAAGCCCATGCAACTAAAAAGGTGAAAAACTATTGCAGAGTGTGGTTTGTAAACATGACTAATGTTTATCTGACAGATCTTTTTACAATAGTGCTTTCATGTTAGACCAATCTCTTTTCTCAGCACTTTGAGTGGCATGAGGGTGTCACACTTGGCTTTGAAAAACATGACTTTTATGCCCTTCTTTTCTGTGCATTGACATTCCTGGGAGAGGTGTGCCTTCAAAAACCTTACACTCATAGAAGAGTGTAAGGAAAGAATACCAGAGATGTTTAAATTCCCAATGAATGCAAGTCTGTGAGTCTCCCTCTAGACGGTATTCTCTTCCCATGCACTAGTCATATTGTATTATCTGACTAGCAGTCTCTTTTATTAAAATATTTCTGTTATTATTTTTATTCTAATAAAAATAAAAATGATCATAGAAAGATGGTGAATAAGATTCAACTAAGCAGGAATTAAAAGAGTGCCTTGCCAGCTCGCATGACATAATCTATTGCAGAGACACTTGAATAATAAAAATTATTTTACCTGCTTCGCCAAAATTTAAATTGTGCCATGACTTTGGGAAGTTAACAAGATAGATATTTATAAGATACCAGTATTGTCTTGTTGTCATTGACTCTGATTTATGAGTTTCTGAGCATTGGAGGAGGGCTGAAATCTATATAATGAAATTATTGAGTATTCTGTAATAACTGGGGTTTTCTAATAGGTTGCATAGGTCTTGTTTGTTCTTATTTCTGTTGAGGAAAAACAGTTGAGACAAGTGAATCAGTCCTGATGTATAAAACACAAACCAAACTCTTTCTGAAAGCAAGAAACACTGTGATTTAGCAGTTGAAAAATCTGTAAATTATGTTTGTCATAGAGTTCCATGCTTTCACTATTGATGGTTTTAAAATGCTTTCATCCACTTTAACTGATACTCTTTCCAGATAGTAATTATGACTGATGTCTTTTAAGCAAAGACTGCAGATGTATCTGTTGTTGCTTTGAAAATGCATGTGAATTAGGTCACTGCTGCAATATGCTGGAATGTGAATCTTCATTTTGTAAGTGGTTTAGATTCCAGAGGATTCTGCTTCTGTTTCTGCTTCAATCTGCCTTAATAGTAAGAGGAAATATTTATACTGGAATTAGTTCGGTCAGGCCATCATTTTGTTTGGCAGATTGGGTTGCTTTTAGGAGAATTTACAGTTTGTGAGCTGCAAACTCATTTTGAGTTTTGATGCACTGCTCATTGTGAGCACCACGATATTGGCACACATGGGCCACTACTGTAACAATGATGCACAGTAGCTAGAAAGCACATTCTCCTGAACTAGTGAGGGTGAAACATCCGAGTTTGCTCCTGAACTGGGAAAATATGCTGCAGGACTCAAGAACGCAAAACCCAGTATCACAAAAAACTGTTTTCCATCAGTAGCTCTTGATACTTTGAGACAGCTTGTCCAAATATCTGAACTTCTCACTGTGATTGCCTGCACATCCATCTTCTCTTAATCTGATTTTTTTCATTTATGTCACCTGCTGACACAAATTCCTGGGAATCCTCTGAGGTTAAATGACAATAGTCCTTTTTGGCACCTAATGGGGGTTCAAAGAGTTTGAGGTGATGACAGATTTCATTGGAATGTGTGAGACTGAGTTTATAGCTGTTCTTGCTATTTAGTGATTGATTGACATATGTAATATCATATGATACCTGAAGATAAATTTGAAGTCATTACAAATATGGAATATTTTTTCTGTGTTTTATAGACATAGCCTATATGAAATAACTATAGAAATAACGTTCCTATAGAAATAACGTGCCAGTGGGGAATAATGTAACTTTCACAGTCTGTACCTCTCTGATAGCACAAATTACCAGATATTTCTGCTTCAACTCTTTAAATTACTGCTTGAAATAAAAAGTGCATTTAGGCACTTAAGGCTTGATTTATAAAACTTCTGTTTACTTTTATGCAGGTTCCTTCCATCATTTCCTTAGTAAAAGAAAACTTTGATCTCATGAGTGATAAATGGGATTGAAGATGTGAAAAACTGTGGTATTCTCAGCATGGGTAAGTAGATTGCACTGCAATATATTTTATTGAAATAGAAATAGTGGCAACATTTTACATGTGAAATGCAGAAGCTACAGTTACCTGGAGGAATGTCAGTCAGGTTGACAAAAATACTCTAGACACAGGATCCTTTTTAAAACAATGTGTTTGGTCTAGTTGGGCATTTCCTGAGTATTTACATGGAAGTTCTTGCTAGGTGATTTATTAGGTTGTTAAATAAACTAGTTCCAAGGTACTACTTCTAACATGTAGTTAATTTGGGGGAGAGGGGAGAATATTATTTTTTTACTGCTTCCTCTTCTGTAATAACAAGGAGGCCAAACAAACAGAACTGAGGGCCGTTTTAGATAACATATAATAACATGATGAAAACACAGCTAGCAACTGAAAGATTTACTACAGAAATCAGAGCTAAGAGATAACAGGGTAATAAAAATTTCAGGAAGACAAGGTGCAAAGGTTAGGATTAGGTAGCTATGCTGGATTCCTAAGCACCTTCTTGTTGAAACCCAGTGTTAAACCAGAATATGAAGATGGGCAATGTAATGTGGGGTGGAGTTTGTGGGGGCTTTTCTGAAGTTTGTATGAGACAACATGGGGAAATGATTGAACTGACCTGGTAAGTAGCTTGGATCTGCAAAATTGGCGGAGATTTCCAAACAGGTGGTCCCATTCCTCCCTTTACATACACAGAGTAAGTACAAAGCATCCCACATCCACGTTTCTGGGCTGTAGACATCATATTGTGGGAGAAAATAGCTCAGTGGTAAGTATTGACCTTCATTTATCCATGCTCTTGATGTTGATTTGCCATGTGTATGAACTCTTGGCTGTTGGAACCATGGAAGTAGCCTGATAGTGATATGATACAAACATTTAGATTTATAGCCATAGCGAATGTGAGCAAGAGAAGTGATTTCTTTCTTGATTGTATTTCTTATTATCATAAAGTATTCTACTCACTTTGGTGAGTAAAAAAAATTGGTTCTTTTTGCAGCAGGACTGGATAATCACCTAATGGTTTGGAAAATTAACTCAAGGAGAGCTCTAAGTGGTTGAGTTTTATTTGCAAAACTAAGGCATACTTAAAAGAATATTGTGCCAGTATTAGATTAGCACCAACATTTGACTTCTGCTCAAATTATTACCTAACTCTTCATTCCCAGGAGGTAAAAGCTTAAATCTTTTTATGCAAAGAATCAATCCTCATTCCTATTTCTGGTGCTGGAGGTAGGAATGAAGAAAATAACAGAACGAGAGAAAAAAAGTTAAAATAACTCTTCAGCACATTATGATCCTTTCTCACCTCTTGTACTGCTCTTTCCATCCATATCTGGAACCGCTAAAAAGTATTAAAAGAATTTTGAGGCAAAAATGTTTCTACTAAGTGCAATTACCAAGAAAAGCACCATTACTCTCTACTTCTCTACTTGAAAGCAATGTCAGTTCACACCGCATATTCCCCCAAACATTCAAAACTAGAGCAGCACTGGGAGCATTAAAGTAACACTAGGTAGTCTCTTAGTGTATTTTGCAATATTTTTCCCTTTCATCCTTAACTGCTGTGAGTTGTTGTAACCATCACAGGAAAAAAAGGCTCTGCTAGTCATAAATACTATGATTATAATGAGAATTATTCCCTTCAAGGAAAGAAGACAGTACTGATTCAAGCTGTTCCTGATCCTGTGTTCAATCACAAATGACAAGAACATTATTTTTGATCTTTTACAAATCTCATTTTTGTAATGAACAATTTTTTTTTCATATCGGGGAACCATTGATTTCAGAGTACTGGTTGAACTTGGAGTGAATTATTTGTCAAAAGTAGTATGCAATCAGGAACACTACTATGACACTGTCCTGTAATTGAAAAGAAAACATATTTAATATAAGAGATTCAATTTTATCATCAGAATTTTTGCATAAACAGCAGTTAATGGAATGGACAAATGCTTTTGGCATTCCCATGAGTATGCTTACTCATACTGTGTTCTGTAAGTCATTCCTGGACTGTGTAGATCGGTGTTGAATGCAAACTGTTTTTTTGGCACCACCTCACTTTGCTCCTAGATATCTCTGCTTTGAGGCAAGACTTCATCTAGAGAAAGCCCTCAGTAGTACCACAGATCCCTTTCAGCCTCACGTGGCCTTTAGGACAGGGTGGTGCCCCTTGGTGGTAGGACAGTGATTCTGGAAAGAACTTAAAATCTTGGTAGATAACTAGTTCCACATGACCCTCTAGTGTGAGGCAGTCATTAAAATGTTAGATGAAATCCTTATCCTGCCTTTGTAGACAAGGTGCTTCCTCTTCCCTATAGCAATCATGCAATGTTAGCAAAACTGGGTAAATTTAGATTGATTCTTCCTTTGGTATTCAGCAAGACAGTGAGCTGCCATTCGCCACCATGCCCTCATGGTGGCAATATATCTAAAATATATCTAAATATATCTAAATATATCTAAACCTTCCAAACTAATTTATGAATTTGGATCACCAATGTCATTGAATACCTTGTATTTATGAATTCCACAACTGAATGGTTTGCTATGTAAAAATCTACATACTTCTTTGTTTAAAAATCTTCCACACCATTTAATTGGGAATGTGTTGCTTTTTGAGTCTGAAGAAATATTGACTCTCTCACTACACTCGCTACAGCAGCTTTGTCAGATCACTTCATGTGCCCAAGTAGAAGACCTCTAATGTTTTCTGTTTTCCTGATGTGGATAGACTTCTATATTTTTCTGTATACCTGAACAGCCTACTGATTTTCTCTATGATTCTTGTTTTATTATCTGTAAACTTTATTTTTACAGCTGACAGGCAACAGTAACAATTTTCACCCCCTAATAATTTTGCTTAGCCTTCTTCAACAAACACTGATTATCTGCAGTTCTCTGGCTTGTGGTGGTTCCTGTTGTAAAAATAGTCAAAACAGATAATATTTTCTCTTGTCCTTTGCTAAGATTTTTACTCTGATAGATAAACCCAAAAAAATTCCATTGACGTCAATGGAGCTACCTCAGATTGTCATTGCTGAAACTGAAAACATCATGATACCATTAAGAGCATCCTGTTTGAGACAGTCTTTGTTGAATATATAATTTTATAAAAACAGAAAAGAAAAAGGCATCTTCGAATGCTTTTAATTTGAAGATTAAAGATTTAGTATTAAATTTGCAGTTAACATTGTGAAGAAAAAGTCAAGAGGATATTACTGGGACAGAGCATGCTTATACTTTTGCAGCTCTTTCCCATCACATATCTGAACTTTTTATATGTGACAGCTTTAACATGCAGTGCTAAGTCTGCTGATATAATTAATTTTATTCTTCTGAGATCTTATTTCCCGATTAATACCAGGTATTGCAGGTGTTGGCTGCCCTCTCAGAATATCACTTTGAGTTGATGGAGTGGGCTCAGGGTACCTAAATGACTGGGTAAGTCCCTGTAATTGCTTTTCCAGGGTAGTAACTCTGACTTTCTTAGAACAGGAGCAGAGCTTATCCTTTACATGTGCATGGTCAAAGGACCCATCAGAAATGTTAACACATTTGAGAATTCATTCACTGCTCGTTGTACCATCTGGAACAGCAGAGATGCTGTTAAATATATTTTTATTTAAAAGAACAGTAGTAAAAGCAAATACAAATTCAAATCCCCAACAAAACAAAATATGATGTGGTTACCCATTTCTTCTTAGGCACTTTACAACGGGGTGCAAAGCCAGCACAGTTGGTTGAGCTGTGCCACTAGATGGAGGCAGGCACTGCACAGTTCACACCTGCGAAGAGAACTCTGGTGTGCCAGTGCCAGCAGTTTCCCCCTGTATGGGAATGGAAGTTCAATAGAAGCTCAGCATGAAGTAAGACGCTGCTGGCAGCTCATCAGTGCTGCCTTTGCCCTCTCTGAGGTCAAAAATCCTGGCTTCTACCTTATTTCACATACTGTGGAGATGCTAGCTTGGCACTGCTGAGAGAGCAGGACATGACTCTTCTGAGTACATGTAGATTAAAATTGCCTCTACATGGCCCTTGAATTGCAACCATGCTGCTTCGTTCTTGTGGCCTGCACCAAACCTGGTCACCTTGTCACCTTGCCCATGAACAGACTTCCTTCTCTTTTGTGTTCTGCACCAAACCTGGGGCAGGACAAAATTTTTCTGATGTACATGAACTCAGAACCCTTGCATCACGAGGCAGCAATTCTTGAAGTAGAAAAGGATTCTGGATAAAAGCTGGGAAGTGCTGTCAAGTTTTTGAGAGACTAGACCTTTGTGCATGTTTAGCAAATGCGTTGAGGTAGAATAAGCCTTCTCTCACCATCAGGCAACACAAAAAACTTCTAAAACTTCAGTCCCATCAGTTTATCCTGCTAAATATGCAAAACAGTTTTTACCTGTATACCAGCGCCTGTGTGCAAAATCAAGCTATTCTCATCACATTCTTCTCAAGATCTCCAAAGACTGTGCCCAGACTTTGAAGTTTCTCAGATGATGCTTTGGTCAGAGACCTAGGAAGGCATGAACAATGTTATCCTAGGTTTGAGAGACATGAATGCATTTTCCCCATTTATTTTCAGGTCTTCAGTTATGGCTGGAATACCTGCAGCAGAAAGCAGCTTGAGCCTCCAGGACAACTGCTCAGCTCCAGCAGCCAGGAGATCATCCTAGTGTTTCAAGGGTGTTCTGGTTTAGGCTGAGTTTATTTTCTTCCTTGAAGCTGCTACAGGAATGTGTTTTGGATTAGAAATTATAATGCTGATATCATACTGATGCTTTAGTTCTTGCTAAGAAGCCTCTGCATTAAGTAACAACTTTTCAGCTTCTCACTGCAGTCCGCCAGTGAGAAGGCTGGGGTGCATAAAAAGCTGGAAGGGGAAACAGCTGGGACCCAAACTGACCAGAGGGATATTCCATAATACAGGATGTCATGCTCAGTATATTAACTAGGGGGAAAGCGGGGCAGAGATTTCTACTTGGGGACTGCCTGGGCATTGGTCAGTAGGTGGTGAGCAATTGCATTGTGCATCACTTGTTTTGTACATCCTTCTTTCTTCTTCTTGTGTTTGCTGTTTATTGTTATTTCTCCTTCCTTTTCTGTCCTATTAAACTGTCTTTATCTCCACCCGTGAATTTTACCTTTTTTTCCACATATCTCTTCCCCATCCCACTGAGGGGGTGGAGTGAGCATGGTGTTTGGTTATCTGCCAGGTTAAACAGTGTCAGTCCTTTTTGGCACCCAACGTGAGGCAGGAAGGATTGAGATAACAACAGATCTGATCAGAGCAAGTCAAACCAAATTTTCTACAAGTATTCATTGTATTGGTTTAATAGTCACTGGTCACAATGCTGATTTATTTTCTCTCAAGAGTTGTGTGTGTTCTCCGAGTCGCATTGTGTAAGCACCACGTTCCCTGCTGTGCTGTCACCTCTGGGGGCAAAGTTAAGGTCGTTCCCTGTACTGGGTAACAGTGGTTTAGACGATAAAGATGCTGACTGTGAGACTCAGCTGATATTTGTGCTCGGCATCTCTGTGCACAGGGAGCCATCTGTCGGAAACTATTAATAAATACACCTTCTCCCTTGCTAATTTTGATGCTTTTGAATATCCTAGTGAGAATTTCTGGGGTTTTTTTGTTTGTTTGTTTGGCTGGGTTTTTTGTTTGTTTGCTTGTTTTTATTTTCCTTTCCTTTTTTTTTTTTTTTTTTCTCCTTTTTTTAAATACCCGAGAGTGTTTGAAAATCCCAGAGGACAATGGGGAATCCCAGTCCCCTACTTCTCAAACCTGCTTCTCTGGAAAGCCAGTGAGGACATGATAATAATAACTTTTCTCTTTGGGAAAATATCTCAGCCCATTCTGAAGAACTGTGGGGATTCCTCTATGTGTGAGCCATATGGAAAGCATGCTGATTCTGAGGGAGCAATAATGTGAAGTGCCAGGACATGCATGGGAAATGAAAGCCAGCCAGGAGCAGGGTTTGTTTTCACATCAGTAAATGCACACAAGCTCTTTACAGCTTCTAAATCTATAAAAAAATGTATTTTTCTATCATGCAGGCAGGAGTAATTTAATCACCCAGTGAAATGTCAGAAGACATTAGAAAACAGAGTATACTAATTTTTTATTATTATTGTTAAGTCAAATTATGTAAAGTGCAAATAAATCAATACAAAAATTCAGGGAGAGAAAGTGCAGCCCAGTTTATCATCTTAATTAGCCAGAGGATTAAAATTGTTTTGGAACACCAAAACAATTTGATTTTTGTGAATTCTTTGAGATGTGAATTCTTTGGTCTTCGTTAAGCACTTTCTTCAAGAGTTTGCTGACTTTTTCCCTGTGAAAAGAAACACAAAACATAGAGATCCTACTGAAAATTGGCAATGCAGACAACTATGTTTTACTCCTAGTATTTCTCTAGCATGCCCTGAGGAAGGTGGTGCCTAAAAAAAAGTAAACCTGACATATTTTGCCCTGTGGGGTCAATTCCAGTAATGTTCCCCTACTGCTGAGGTGTTTCTTGTGAATTTTGTAAGTGACACAGTACCTCTCATTTCCTGCCAGTAGCCCCACTTACTGAAACAGCTCATTTGCAGAGCAAGGCCTTGGGGTTTGCTTGACGGAATGCAGGTGTGTGGGAGGACAATGTGCCAGGCCAAGCATTGCTGCCTTGTCAGTGGACAGAGTATGCAAGAGTGTGTTTTCCCCAAGGTTGTTCCCTTTCTTTCTCTGTGGTATTATGATGAGGCCCTTGCAATCAGGGAGAGTGAAACCTGTACCCCAGTAGGTTCTGTCTTGAAAATCAAATTTCATCATGAGTTTACCGTATAACTTCTGAATTCCTCGCCTGTCATCTGCTGGAAGTCTGAAGTTTTCTGGGTTCTCATATGAGTAGATAGGGTACATGAGAGCTCCATAGACATTTGAATGAGCAAGTCCCAAAGAATGGCCGAATTCATGAGCAGCAACAAGGAACAAATTGACCTCTGCAGCATAGAAGCACAGAAATGTGTGTTAAAGATATGGTATTTTTTTTAAATACTATGATTTGAAATAGCAGGAGAATTTGTATAACTCAATACATCTTGAAATGAAGGCCCAGTCTTTTGATCCATTATTGCTTAACTTTCTTAAGTATAATATTTTATAAAAAACTACAGATTCAAATGCAAAAACTACAGATGCAAATGCATCTAGCAACCCTGAGTCTCTTTCCAACTCTGCTTTTAGTCAACCTTATTCCTACAAGCAAGTCAATTTACCTTTTCATAATTTATGTAGAAAACAGGCACTCACAGTCCTTGTTCAGCCTGTGAAAAGTGCTTTAAAATACGGACAGAACAGACACTATGTAGCTGTTAATGGTAATGAAGCACAAATACTTAAAAAGGTAGCTGAAAAGAGCAGAAATGTTAATACTGAAGCATGAGGAGTTATTGAAAGCACTTCCTGTGGCTGTGTTCTTCCAACATGTACAATATTTGCCTTTCCCTTTCATATACACATGAGCTTTACCTTGATTGACGTCTGACCATTTTTCATCCTCATCAAAATGAGCATCTCCACCAAGCCCATCTCCAGGTGCAAACGCGTGGGCCAGCGTGTTACCTTTTCCATCAAAAGGAAATCCATCACCGTGCTCTGCGTTTAAAATAAATCAATGTCATCAGATGATCATATTTATGATCATATCAGATCATATTTATGATCATATCAGATTATCATCTTTAAATTCAGCAAATTTAAGCAGGTTGCTTGTTTGTGCAAGTTTTGTTGATTGCCAGTCCTTTAACAAAAAAAATCCTACAATGGCAACAATGTTGTGAAAATGAGAAGCAAAGCTTAGGAAACACTCTCAAAATTCATCACTTAAGTTTAAATCTTGTATATGATAGTTCAGGCTGCTGCATGTTTCAGAAAGAGCAGAATATTTTTTTCCTGAGCTTTTTCCTGACTTTTTGTCAGAAGTGTGATTCTGATGCAGCAATCAGGGATTATTTCAGAATAAATACTTAATGCTTGACAATATTGTTGTTAACATCTGAATATTTTTGATGTTGAAAAGTTCTGGGTAATATTCTCTCTTACACTGATTTTAGTGTGAGACAGTGATTTGGGATAGATAACCATGTTTCTGGAGAGATACATTCATTTGCCCCCAGCCTTGAGGTGCAGTCTATTATCTTCTTCTGTCATAGTGAAGGTAAAATGTTAGTGTTTCCTACCTACAGTGGAAGAGCTGGATCAGAGTTGTACCAACTTTGAAAATTTCCCCCTCTGAACAGTGAGTCTGCCTTGGCTGAGGAGTAGTTGGGAACTCAAATGCCACTCTGTGTCCATTGCCCCATTTGAATGTGCCTTAGGGCACAACTAACACAGGCAGAAGAGACGTAATCCTAGTTGTGACATGGGGTTAAAACCCATTCCAGTTTTCAGGATTGTATCTCACTTTGACTGGGACATAAAGTCACCTCTTTATGGCAACATAATGTCTTCCCATTGGTGACACATGGGCTTTGGACATTTTGGTGTTCATATGCAGTCATCTGCTTGCAAGCTGGGTGTCTGATCTCCATTTACAGTCACTGGGCCTCTAGTAAATACTGTCAATGGATCTAGAGAACAAGTCAGATAACCTTAAGCTAGGCATTTAGATTGTATAAGCTGAGTCAGTTTAAATGCCAGGCACAAGTTAAAGGTATGGCTACATCCATAGCCTATTCTGGATGACAAATAGACTTCTGAAGTGACTCCTGGTCATCCCCCATCCCCATGTACCACACTTTGGCCTGCACCTTGTGCAATCTTGGAGTGCAACATGGGATTCCTTCTAGAAGCAAATCAACCAAAAGATGCTCTCTGTGGCCAAATCTAATGCAACCCAGCTGTCAAAAGCTGTTTAGTCTGGGACTAGACTAGATCTAGACTAAAGTAAACCAGCCTTAACCTGCCTGGATAGAGCCTGTGGAGGCTGGATCTTCAGGACCTGCTGATTGGCTCTACAGAGCTCTTCCCAGTAGTTTGCACTATTTATCAAGGCAGAAAGAGCCTTGAACATCTAAATTTAAGTGTCTCATTCTGGAGCTGAAGTGTCCCTTCATTTCACAGAATGTTGCCGTTGCTCTGAAAGGATTTTTCTAACAATTTTATATGAATAAGTCTGAATCATAACATACAAATTTGGTGGCATGATAATGGGAAGATAAAATTTATGCAGACTTTGATTTCATTCCAAACTCTTTGTTCTTAAAGCTATGGGTATAAAAATGCATGCTTTGAGTAAAGTATGGACCATCGTATTTTAAAAATGACAGCCATTCTCACCACGACGTGCAAATCTAATCTCAATGTCTGCATGGCCCAGGTAGATTCTTCGGAACTGCAGTGGAGTCACATCACTCCATACCATGAAGGCCCTTTTAATTGCATCCTCCACTTTCCTTTTGGGTAAATCAGGTGTAAAATTGACGATTCTGGCAGCAAAGAAAAACAGATTAATATCATTTGGGGTGTGAAGGAAAACCACCTAGTTAAATACAAAGCAGCCCCATTTCCCATATACCTAAAACAGCACTTACTTGTAAGTTAAACGTGTCTTTTTCCATTTTGGAGTTCCAGGAAATGTTTGGTATTCTGCTACATCAGGTACTCCACATCTGGGCAGTTTCATGATTTTTTCTGTATCTGTATCCAATTTTCCAGTTACAGTCAGGTGGAAAAACTTCTGCATTTGTTTAATCCTCTCTTCTATGCTTAGGTTTGGTGTTTTTGCAAAAACTGGGAAAAATTTATCAAGATATACCTGGAAGAAGAGAAGGAAAATAAAAATTAATACATGTATACATGATGTTTTGGTAATTGCATTTTACATTTGGTTGAATTGCTTCATCATCCTGCAATCGTGTCTAGTTTTAGCTGAATCTTTCTTTCCCATTTCAATGTACCAAATTCTGCTCTCTCTGTGGTATAGATCAGCATAAATAGAAAGAATTGTAACAGCAAAGAAGCACCGTAAGTAAGAAATCCTTTTAAGTTACCACAATTTATTCAACATTCAAATCTACACCCTTCTAACCCAGTACACATACAATTTTTGAGATATTTTAAAAATTATATGCTCCCCTTTATTTACCAGCTGGAACTTGGTCTCTTTTTTAAGTTCGTCTTAGGATGGCTAAGCTAGTCAGCAAATTTAAACTGTTTTATGTCACCTCTGCAAAAACTGTTGTGGTAATGCAAGATAAGGGTAATATAAACAGATAGGAAAGGAATGTAGAGCCTGAATGAAAAATCAGATTATTCATAATGTAGTTATGTTTCACCCTGGATAACATACCTTTACTTTCTCAGGGTCTATGCTGGTCCATGATTCTGGTCTCAGCTGTACTGGAAAAGCAGAAGTCTCAGATAGGAAGACAGCAGCACAAAGCAGGAGGTAGTGCATGGTGCCCATCTCGCTGAGGAGCCTTGCTGCAGCAGAAAGGGTTCGAGCTTCTGTCTCCCAAGACCACAGCTAAGATCCCTTATATAGATCCCGATAGCTCCCAGCAGCAATTACATATGTGACTCACTTTTTGGTGGTGTTAGTGTAATGTCATCACTGCTCTAAGAAGTAAATGAAAGCATGTTAAACAAATCTTTCCTGTAACTTCCCTGTTGATGTCACGTCACAGCTAGCAGCCAGCTTTGTCTCGCTCTTTTCATATTATTCCAGTAGTGAAACCACAGGGTCATAGGGAAGTTCACTCTCTGTAACTTTATAGGTACAGTTACTGTGTAATCACTTCATACTGCACTTTTCCCATGTTCCTTATACACAAAGGCATTTTGCAACAGCCCTTTGGCTGCCTGCCTGTATCAGTTGATGTAGAGGCAGAGAGGAGATGGATGCGAGCACTGTCTCACTGAAACTACTGTCATTACCTAGAGAGCATGAGCAGCACTGCCCAGCTCACTAAACATCAAGAGGTTTCTGCAGTTTTTACAGAGATCAGAAGACAGCTCCTTAAAAGCACCCTCTGGAACTAGGAGGCCATGAGATGCCTCTGTCACTTCCGAATGAGATGTCTTTTCAGAAAAGTCTCTTCACATTTGAGAACTAGATATGGAACACAGCTTACAAGAGTAGGTGAAAACTCTCAGGGAAAAGAGAGGAGCTTACCCTAGCAAATGTGGAGCTGTCTTAGACCTCGGGCTGTACCAGTGCAACCTGACAGAGGTGCATGAAGCACCGACAGAGAAAGCAGCTGTAACCTCCCTGGTCCCCTGATACCCCAGCTAGCCTCACTACATTAAATTCCACCAGTTAGTTTTTGAGGACTGGAAACACAAGTCCACAGGCTGGTTTATGATGTTTATTTCAGCATGTGCAGTTTCGTGACTATATTACCTCTAATCTGAAAGGAAAGTTGCATAAATGGGAAAAGAACATTGACATTTCTCACACCAGGAGAGCTCTTATGGGTATAGCTGAATGTGTATGGAAGGGTTTGTGGGTATTAGCTTATATTCAATGTACTTCTGACTGATGTGATGAGAAAGAATTTAATCTCAGAGAAAGATGATCTATCCCAAAACACTGCTGAATTATGCAGGAGAGGACTACAGTACACAGCAATGTCTGAAACAGTTGCTAAAGGAATGATGCTGTCACCTAGAATTGAAAAAAATCCAGTTACCAACATTTCTGTACGTTTTTGTAGACTTACAAGAAATCTATCCATGTCCAAATTTTAAGGCTTGATGAAAAAATTCCAAACATTTTATTGCTGGAGCAGGTTAATATTTTTCTTCTTCAACAGCTGCCTTTATGTCTGACTGTGGTAGTAAAATTGGATCTGGCCCAGGGTCTGGGTAGCAGGAGATGAGGATGTGTTTAAATCACTTTGAACTCCATGACTCTAGTGTGTGGGACTGGTTATTTCCTCATCAACACAAGAGGAGTCTGAAGGACTTCACAGCTGATGGGCTATTGAGCAACTTGCCTATGTCTTTGCTGGTCCATGAGCAAAACTGAAAAGGAGAGCTTAAACACAAGAGCCTGATGAAAAAGGACAAGAATTATGTTGTATTTAGTTTTCTGCTCAAAGCCAATTATTTCTTTTTTTTTTTCTCTCTTTCCAAAAATAGAGAGGAGATTCTGAAGAACATTAGGCTTGAACTGAAATTAAAAAAATCAGTGAAAAGAATTTTCATTTCTTTGGGCTCAAAATTGGCATGAATCAATCTAATTCTAATAAGACCAATGTCAAAAAGGAAGAGATCCTGTTTCTTTAGATTTAGCTCTGTGAATTTTTCAGACTTTATTGCTCTGTCTCGGTCTTGAATGATAAAAAAAATTATGGGTTAGGAAAAATAATTTCTTGCACAAAAATCACAGTCGTATAACTCATATTTAGCAGAGAACCAATGCCTATGTTGGAGAGTATGGCCTGTGTAGACAAAATTCAAGGAGATCAGAAGTAACACTGTAGAGACATAAAATAATGGAATTTGCTGTGCCAAATGGTGAAGATAAAAGTATTCCACGACATAATTTCTATTAAGAAGACACACAACATTGCCATGGAAAAGTTTACACTGTAACATTTTTGGGGAGAGCAACCCTCCTGTGATCAAGAATGCTTCATAAAAGTATGTCTTGCATGGAACTCACTGACAGAAACCAGACCTTTTGAGTGCTAGAGAAAAAGACATCTGTAAAAAATAATACGAGAGCCTCCTTTGGGCATGACTAGGATGAAAAAGTGAAGCAGAACTGAATGATTCAGTAGTGAATGATCACTCTGTCTTGGTCATTTGACTTGGGCAGAAGCTGAATTCTGCCCAATCTGAATGCAGACAGAGTCCCTACAAGTCGAGAGCTGCTCAAATATCTTTATGAGTGTTATGGATCTATCTGGGATAGAATAAATTTATCCATAGCAGTCTGTATGGTGGTGCATTTGGATTTATGGCTTAACCAGTTGTTGATAACACCCCCATGCTTTGGGTATTGGTGAAGTCTTCCCTCAATGCGAAGACTTTCTCTGCTCACACTTTGCTCTCACAGTGTATGGAAGAGGCTGCGTGGGAAAGAGGCTGGGAAGGGACACATCCAGGACAATTCACCTGAATTCCCCAAAGGGATATTCCACATGATATAATGTCATGCTCAGCAATGCTAGCAGAAGAAGGAGGTGGGGTGAGGGTTGTCTTCCAAGGCAGTTATTGCCTGGAGACTGGCTGGGCATCAATCTCTTTGCAGCAGGTGGTGAGCATGGAACGCTTCCCGCCACCTCCACCCCTGTCCTTTCACTTGTTAAACTGTCTGCACCTCCTAATCTCTCACACTGTGCATGGGGAGTGAGTAAGTGGCTGTATGGGTGATTAGCTGGTGGCTGTTGTCTACCTACTGCAGTGGATATCAAGCAAAAAAGAATGGCCAAAAATTCCTGAGAAATGTTTTGTTTGGGTCACTTGTGAATTACACAATATTGTATTTAAAGTCCTACCAAACAGGATAGACCTGTTTTCTTAGGATCTGCAGGACACATGATTGGGTTTGTTCTGTTATCTGGTTATTCAATTTGACTAACTAAAAATAAAATACAAACACAGCAAATATTTTTGCAGAGTAAAATGGTTTTTTTTGCATTGCAGTTTCTGAGGCTAAGTCCAGCGAGGTGCAGTCTGATTCAGAACCTTCCTGGCTTCTGTAGTCCATTTCCATGGATTTTACCCCTGAGGGGTCCCTCTTCAAAGAAGTACCGTGGTACCTGTGGTACAGGGCTACATATCACTTTTGCAGGCTGTGTGACGGTAAAACCCTCCAGTCATTCCTACCTGGGCACCAGGGTCCTGCCAGGGCCCCTCAGCAGTGCGTCAGCTTGTCTCAGGAGAAAGACAAGCCAGTTCTTCTCTCCTGTTTGGCTGGATCAAATACCACTGAGGTATTTCTCAGCAAGATCCTACTGCTTTAGGGAAGGAAAGGCCCGAGGAAGGGATTAGATGTTCAGATTCAGCACAAACAAAGTGATGACAACTAGCATATCTATGTCACTAATAATTAAGCAATCAAACTTAACACATCTCAACTTGTGGATTTACCATCTTCTCACTGTGTGAAATGCTTTGCTTTGTTTCTCTAATCACTTTGTATTTAAACCAGTTTAATTGAGACATCGGGTGGGAAAAAGATGCAAATTAGAGATAAGTTTTTACAATAATAATCTTGAGCAATAAACCACAAGGGAAATGTCTTTCCTGTAAATGTTACCTATATGTGTGACCTTCAGACACCCTCAATTCTTTAATTTGTCTGGTCCTTTGGTCATTGATAAGGACCAGACAAATTAAAGAATTCCTCCTGCTAACAGACATGTGATCTCCCAAAAAAGTCTACATAATAATTTGCTTTATTCATTTTAAATTGAAGTCATAACCTTTAATCGTATGCAGTCTTTCTGCCCTCCAGAAGCAATGCACAGGACATGGGGAGGGGAAGAGTGCCAGAGGTCAGTCACCTGCATTTCACTGCACTGTGATTTGAAACCTTGCTGGGTAGGAAAAGTTACATAACCTCCCATAGTCAGCTTTCATCCAATTTTTGTAGTTGGCTGTCCACATCCATTTGAATGTCTGTCTCAGCACTGTCTTTAAATGACTGAAACAAGATGTAAACTAGAACACTGCATGCATTTCGGCTTGGCAAAACCATATCACTTCATGTAGGAAACCACTAACTTAGCTTTAGGGGTTAATTGCCACCAACTAGGGCAACCTCAGACTGCCTGTAATCCTGTAGCAAAACTCTGAATGAGCAGCAGAGTCCCACCTAAAATGGACTGATCACAGAGTGGTGCTGCAAGGACAGGCAGAGAAGCTGTGACAGCATAGGAGGCATGCTGGACATGCTGGACTCAGTGTGTCTGCACTGACTGTAACCCAAACTGAGGAGCAGTCAATGTCTGAAGCTCTTCCTGACTCATCCTGATGGTCTGCAAGGGTCTGTTCGTGTCGGGACGGTGTGGTGAATATGGTCTTTGGTGGTTATAGAGACGACGGTTTGAAAGACAGGATAGACACAGCAGGACTTGACCTGTGCTGAGCTTCATGGACTTGTGTAGGTCTCTGGAAAAAGTGCTGAGAGTATAAATTACATCACTTAAACTTTGCATTTAGCCTGATTTTTAAAAATCCTACTTCTATACAAAAATTAAACTGCCCTGAAATACCAAAGGATTGATACAAGGCTTCATTGGAAGCTGACACACCATAAAGCAATTCCAGACTTCACTGGAAACTGACACACAGTAAAGCAATCGGAAACTGACGCACAATTGAACGAAGACTCACAGGATTGCCTCCATGGTTTTATGCTCTAGTGTAGAAGGTGTCAGATTGAATTTGAATGCAGTCCATATAAGACCAGTGCAGAAGCTTGATTTACCCCATGTGTATTAGAGCTGAGATTCAGCCAGGAGAATTGCAAAAGGCAGAAACCAGATGTATGTGAACACATGTAAAAAAGTTTGTACACCATCTTTTCCCTGGGAAGTTGTCAGGCTTGATCATGTTATTGTCTCTATTCCAATGATCCCTGATTCCCAGCACTGATTAATGTCTGGAAGCTGTTTGCTGCTCAGGCAGGTACACCAGATGAGGGACGAGTCCTTTTCATTACCCTGTCTGGCTTCCACTGTCTGAGTAAAAAGACAGTAACATCTCTTCGTTGGTAAACCTGGTTATACCACTGAAATGTTCTTTCGCCAAAGTTTTCCTTCCTTGAGTGGAGTTGCAGCCTTTGTGTCTCACAAAGCAAGTTACACTGAGTTTTCCAACATGGTGGATTTCTACTTTGGCACCATTAAGAAGCAACCCAGCCATTGAAATGCACAACCAAATAAGGACTGTTAGCACTCAGATGGTGAGGAGTGAGTCACGAAGAAGCCTTGCTGACTTTAGGAAATTTGTTTGTGTAGCTGCTTACTAGCTGGAGTAGTTGCTTAACCAAACCTTATTTGAGTAACTCTTGAACCAAAGTCTGTGTCTGTACTAAGGAGTTAAGTGGCTGTGGAGGGTGAAACAGCAAGTGCAGAGGCCTGGGTGCCCATGAGGGAGAGGGATGTCCCAGACCAACTCAGGTCTGGTCCAGCAGGCTGAGCATCCTATGTGGAATGCTCAGCACCATCTGAAAGGGACACAGTTGGCTCATGCCCAACTGATCCTGGTGTGAACTCAATTGCAACAAGTGCAGATGGTTAGGAGGCTGGAAACACACACCTGGTCTGGAGTGGAACACTTCTGGAGGCACACCCAACACCCTGGCCCTTTAAAATCTAATTGACATCATTACATTTTCTCCAGAGGCAATTTTCACTGCCAGGTGACTATGGCTGATCACAGGTCAGGAACAATAGGCTTTTGTACATATTAATCCTTCATTATCCATTAGATTAATGTGTAACAACAGGATGTTGGAGGAAGACTCACTCCAGTCCTCACTCTCCTATACATAGGAGGAGAAAATGTTCAGAGAAAAGATCTGAGCGTACCTACACACCTAATGAGAAAAAGTTTGTTGTTAGCTGTGGAAAGAAAAATTTTTGTATTGATGAATCTGCTTGAAACCAGTTTCTGCCAGTTTCCACTTCAGGGATGCAATCTCATGCAACTTTACAAGACATACCAATTGAACTGTGCGAAGGCTTCACTTGGTTGAGCTATCACAGGATGTAAAGCATCCTTGCAGAGATCAGGAAGCTATCCCCACTTCCTCAGTGAACTGGGACACAACCCACTTGAACATGAGTGTGTATCTTTTTCAGCAGTTCTCTAGCCACCATCAGACAGTGACACTACAGTGCAACTTCTTTGTTGTTGGCTTACTTCATCTATATTAGGCAAGTCTACACTGCTGCCACTAACCTCTTTTGAATATTACCCAAGACAATAAAAATACAGCTTTCATTTCACTTGCATGAATGGGAAAACTTTCAGACTAAGGTCAGTGACTAGCTATCAGATGTGTGCTGCTCTTAAACCATGTATCTGCTCTTGTTTGACAGGGAGCTTAGCTGTGGCCTTGTGGTAAGGCAGGAGCAAAACTTGTGTGCTTTTCTAGGATTCTTAGTTGTTTGTTTGTGGCTTTTTTAAATGTAACAGTCTGGATATTTATAACTATTTATTCTCAGATTACGTTTACCTTACAAACAGAGCAAGATTATGGCATCATTACTATGCTGCAGAGTGGGTGAGGATAGACAGGCAAGTCACACAGCTTAGCTGCGCTAGATCAGTGAAAGCTGCAGGCTGTGATGTACTTAGAGGCAGTCTGGTGTCAAGTAGGACTTTAATCAACTCCTTCAGAGCTTCCAGAATCTTCCCAACAGCTGGATTTCTTTCACAAAGCATGGGAAAACCAAAGGAAGTTACATAAACTTTTGATGATTATAGAATATGAATATCCCTGTGGGACTGAAAGAAGAGAATCCTACAGTAGTAGATAGCTGGTATGACATCACTGTAACAGAAAATAAGACAACTGAAGCTGTTACTGTTCTGACAAAAGTGATAAAGAATTTTATAACAAGTAGCAGAGAGAGTGCAGTAAAAAACAGGAAAGAAAGAAAGTATGGCCTAAAAACATATACAAATCTGCTCTGAGGTGTTTGAAAAGATTGAGTATTAAATCCAATATTATAGCCATAAATGAACCTATGTTTACCCTTGAGAGAGAAAAAATACACCACAGCAAAAATGTCCTTAAAAAGAGCTGTGGGAGTCACGTGAAGCATGTGGAAGTTTGGTAGGAGTGAGTAAACCCATTGAACTCTGCATAATAAAGGAAGAGATCACAAAGCAACAATATAGGAGAAGTGTGATTTTAGAAAATCAATTAACATGGTGCACACAAAATGTAGCAATGAGGCCTTGAAAGAGAGGCTGGGAAAACCTAACAGGTATGATAAAAACTGGCAGTGTTTACTTCCCCCGTGGCAACCACATGACCCTGTACAAGCTCAGCCTCAGTGTGCCTCAGTTCCTGATGACCAGAGCACAGGTGTGGTCCCCATCCCAGGAGTGGTTTGGCAGATGGCCACAGGGTGTATAAGACTCTGTAGGAAGCTGGTGAAGGGATAAGGACTGGCTGCCCACCACAGCTCACTGGAGAGCACACAGTGCTGAGCTGACAAAACAACTTCTCCAGCCTCCAAAAAGACAGCATCACAGCAGCTGAGGACTGCTCCTGGCCTGGACACTTCTGCAGTTTCTGCTTGCTGCACGTGAGTTGTCAGCTCCTGGGCTGTGGAAGACATGAACACCCCTCTGCAGAGAGGTTCTCTTCTGTCTTCTGCTGACCTGGCCAAAGGAGATCCCTGGAAGTTTTCAAATCCTCAAAAAAGATTAGCAGATTTCTTGATTGGTTTTTTTAAAGCTTAATAAGTCCAGGTCCAGAGGGGGAATGTTTGGCCCAGTGCAATGATTAACCACCATGTTCAGGAGTAAGCAGAAGATACCACCCATAAGAGCCCTGCATGAAGGAATTTGCATGGACAGACATTATCTTCTATCAGCAGAAGCACAGTTTTTTTTGAAAAGTGAGCAGTAAGATTGATAAGAAGTCCATGTAGTACCACTCCGTCCCTCCCTCTCTCAGTGCTATGTCTGAGCTTGGTGTTCTGTATTTAAATCTAAATACTGTATTTAGATCTTATATGGTGCTAAAGTCCTAAAGTTGTGAGAGCTATGGAAAATGCTTAAAATGAGAATGTGAGGTAATAGACCTGTCTGTGCTATCAGATCCAAACAAAACAGATCTAGCTAAGTGTATCATTAAAAATTGGAGTGGTTTGTATTAGAGTATCATTCAAAGTGATGGGACCTCGATGAACTTGAGTGCTCCAGCCTACTCTTCTATGTGGAGCAGAGCACAGGGTTTTGATATCAGCATTTTTAACAGGATGACTCCAGGGAAGCTGAAATCCGTGTTTTGTCGAGGCTTTGACTAGTAAGCTATTGATTATTATGTCTCCATTTGGAGTAAATATACAAGGATATAACAGTTCCTTGCAGTCAATATGTGAAGGTACAGAATTAATATAAGACATAAGAATTCACAAACATAAACAAAACACAACTATAAAAAATATTTTAGATACTAGAGTTCTGAATCAAAATCAAGTAGACAATTTTTAAATGAATAATTTCATGTGAAGTACAAGTATCGTGGATAGAAACAGTGAAGCCTTGAAGAATCTGCAGGTACACGTTAAATCAGACAGTGATACACATTTTAGTTGGAAACCTATCTTTTGATCTCCAATATCCAGCCAAACAGTGCTGTTTAAAAAGGAATTAAAATCATGTGCTGTGATTGTGGTTAAATATTGCACATCACCAGGCATAATGAGTAACTGGTTAATAGTTGATCACAAGACGAATGGGAGTAAAAAGAGTGTTTTTCTCCTTTGAAAAAGACAAACATTGTCCCGGAAGTGAAACAAATGAAATCATTGTTCTGCCCCAAGGGGTGCTGGTAAATCTCTGAGGAGAGTTTCATGTAAAGTTTTATGCACTATACATCTAGAAAGGTGGGAACCAACTGAAGGGAGCAGAGACCTGAGCCACAGGAATGTAATTTATAACATCACTTCTGTGGAAATGAGCAAGACAATGAGCTTGCTAGATCAAGAAAAGAAAGGGTTGAAGAAAGATGTGATATCACCCCACAGCTACATGGGTCATGCTGGCAAAGGGGAAGGAAGTGTCTGCTGTGAATAGATTAATCTTAGCAGGTAGGGCAAATGCTCTAACACCAAGATAGTTCAGGTTGCAGCAGATTGCTTGATGAGGTTACTTTTAAGAAAAGCAGATTAAAAGACACCAATCATTAGTCTACTGTTGTCTCTGATGAACTGGAGCTTCATTCACCAGTCGGGTTGAAGGCCAATAGAAGCAAGATAACCAGAATTACAGTGACTGAATTTTAGAGCTGTGGTGCAAAAGAATATGAGTGATTTTTCAGGTACTATCTTGCTTGACCAAATGTACTTTGCATGCTTCATTTTCTTGCAGTACAACAGGTGGCAGTATCCTGAAAGAGCTTGTGCAAAGCACACAGGTTCTCAGAGTTGCATGCATACACATAAAGGAGTGCTCAGTGTTCAGATCAACAGCTGCAGGCTGACAGCACCTTTTGATACCTCTGGACACTAATGTCCAGGCAGGACTTTTTCCTATTTGTAATTGTATGTATGTTCCTGAGAGTCACAAGAAAAGGTAAATGAAATCTAGAAAAAACCCCAAATAAGCCTTGATTGATTTTTACTTGCTCATAGTTCCTATGAATTATGTAAGACTATGAACATTGTTGAGGTTCAGGAAATAACACGTGTGCTGGACCATGTCCAGCATTGATTTTCGGGACCACAAACCAATGTGATGTCAATGTAAATGGCTGAGGAACATCTTTTCCTTCCCTGTGCTCTGTAGCAATGATTGCAGCATGTTAGCGGCCTCAGCAGACTCTGCTTGCTGTTTTAAGACTCTACAGCCACTGTAGAACAACCATGGTTTTGTTCCAAGCACAATGGAAGTAATTTGCAGGGGCTATTGATAGCTGACTGATAGAGCTATCAGTGACATATTCTGCAAAGTGAAATGTACATGTAAAAAATACTATACTTACACCTTTTCCTTTCACTCAACATTACATTTGCCAGCCAACTCCTCTTTCAAAGCCTGCATGTTCTGCTAATCCCAGAGAAAATTTGCTGTATTTTTTGGAAGTATTTTGTGAATTCCATCAGAACAATGAAAATGTCTATATCAATTTTATCTTGAGAGAACTGGATAAAAATCTAATGGAAGAAGCTAATTCACATAAGAAGACTATAAATATTCCCATGGTATTACTTACTAGCAAATCATTGAAGGGATCTTAATATAATTTGTATCCTTCATTCACATATTACTGGGAACATTCCTGGAGTGTTAGAGAGAGTCCTGAAGTGCTGGGGACTCACTGGGAGTGTTGATGCTCAGATGACCTGAAGAGTGAGATCCCAGAGGTGTGAATCACTTTGAAACAGGAATGAAAATCCATGGACAAAACACCCATTTGCCTTAAAAATAAAAAAGAATAGGCCAGAGCTCACACAACTTTTTGTAAACCTAAAGCAACTTGACAAAAAGTAGAATAGGGATTTATTATTTTAGATCTAGCTTGTAGAGGTGACACATTGCTTAGCAACAGTTTATTGAAGTTTCCCTTCCCAACAATATATAGTAAATATTCTCACCCAAAGAGGAGGTAGAAGAAACAGAAGAAAGTAATACTGTCAAGAGGAGTGTGAACTTAATATAAAAGTTTTTACTAATGTGACTGTGCAAGTAGTCATAATAGCAGGATTTTTTTTCTTGCTGGAGCAAAAATAACTGTATATAAATTATTAATTATTCTGTATTCTGGATTTTTGTTCAATATGTTACATATGTACCAAAATACTTAGATTTGTTCCAGAATGGTATTCTTGAGCTAACTTTCCAGAGGACATGTAAGTTTTTCTCACTAGACAAGTGGACTCTTACTATTTTTATTTAGTGAGGACTAACATTCTAAAAGAACATTCACATATTCTATTTACCTATAATTATTATATTTCATCCATGCTGTAGCAAATTATTCATCCAATTTTAGATTAGAATAAATGCCATTATGCTCTGGTGCATTCCTGGGGATGAGAGAAGTTTAACCATACACACAGGGGAGCATTTCGGTTCAACTTGCCATACGAGACCTGTATTCAGGCCCAAGGGCACAGCATAAAGGGTAGAATTCCTCTGAGCTGAAAAATTTCTATTTTGTTAGCAGGCCCAAGGAAATGATCAAATTCAAGGGTTATCTTAACCCACTGAACAGATCGTGTCCTTAAAAAAGAAAAAAATATCTTAGGATTAAAATCAGATTTGAAAGTATAGTTTAGGTTTCATCAGAAGCTTGCATTGTTTTGACATGAGAACAATTTTTGCAATCATTGATATATTGTAGTAAACCAAACACAGGGAATTTAGGATTTTTAGACCAGAAGGTACAGTTTTGATAATCTATCTTGAATTTCTTCATAGCAAAAAGAAAGGGGATTATTTACCTTTTGTGCTTGAGTCCTTATGTTTTTGACTGCAGCTTCTCAGGCTACTGGCCCTTCATTTCCTTGGGGAAAATCAAATTTGGCCTGAAATCAGGGACACATAAGGAAAAAGGTTTTACAAAGGAATATGTTTCAATGGTAGATGCTACAAAGGAAATGTATGGGGTTTTTCTAGGTGCAGCAGCACTGTTGATGGAGAACTGAGAGGGGCTAATGAATGACAACTGCTGAGAATATGTGCAGCAGCCCCAAACCTTCCAGGCAAATAAACCTGCTTCCCATCAGAACACAAATTAGAAGGAAGTAGTAAAAACTCTTCCTAGAAGGATTCCTTTAAACTGATTGCTCTTTAACCCTTTGGCACGTATTGCAGTATGAGCTTCTTGGTGGAAAACCCCCAGTTTTGACTGAAGGTCAGTGTGGACCTGCCTGCTGAGTGACAGGTGTGTTAGCTGCTGCACGCAAGTGGTTTTGGATTTTAACACTTCCTGGTTTGCCACTTCATCTTTTTTGACAGGATCCAGAGCTCACGGAAACCATCAGAAGGGTTTTACTGGTAGGAGGTAGATGACAAACCTTGTGTGACAAAGTCTGTTGTCCAAAATTCCTTTTCATCTCAGTGAGTGTAATCCCATGTTTCCTCTCTTTCACATCCTCTTAATCTCAGGGAGTGTAATCCCGTTTCCTCTCCTTCATATCCTTACACATGTGCTAGCACAACCAGACATCCATCAAAGGAAAGAAAAAGTTCTCCTGTTTTTGTAGTAAAATGCATATTGGATTTTAGCTGGCAGTTCTTGTACTCAGTTCAACCAGAAACAAGTGTAATTTGAACCTAGAGGATAACAATTCTTGTATTTTTCTTCCCTGTTAACTTTACTTACTTTCAAATCCCCTGTACATGCTAAGACCAAAACAAGTTGTCCTTCCTCACTAGTGCTTGCATGAGAAGGTGACACAGCAGGAAGATTCCCATCATTTCTCTAAGAAGAAAGCCTTTTTGACAGCTGACATACAAAAGAAAAACCCCAGCAAAACAAAGCCAAAGCCAAAACCAAAACCAAAACCAAAAAGCCAAACAACCAGACAACAAAAACAAACCACCAACACAGGAAAATCAAACACCTTTAGAAACTGTTATTTTGATATTGGTGTCCTCACTTTGCAGTTAGAAGGAGTTCATAGGTTTCACATCCCTTGAGTTCCTTTTGACCTTTTATAACCTCTTCCTGATGCATCTGTATCATTGCATATAAGGAAAATTAAAAAATATCCATACCAATATACAAATATTTTATTCTCCAGTTAGGAAGTTCTGCTTTGTTTATAGCCTCATAAAAATAGTACTAAGTACATTCAAAGCAATTGACACTGGAATTTCCCTTCGTGTGGGGGAAATTGTCTGGAAACATAAGGATGCCATAAGAGTTCATCAAAACCTGAAGAGTAACTGTTAACTCCCTTTAAGTATTGTTTAAACAGAATGACACAAAATGTCTTCTTTACCTTTTCCTTTAGTGTGAATTTATTGGTCTGAAGGTAATAGTGCATTACAATCTAAAATCATGGTAACAAAGATATAGATCACTGCTCAAAGCCTACCTGTATCATAAAGAAAAGGTTGCAATCTGCTAATAGGCAAAAAAACCCTTGACTTTTGGCCACATGGTTGTAATCCTGCACCTGTTCTGTAGTGATCATTAAACAGAGTGTTCTAAAATATCATTGCCCTAATAGTCTAATTTCGCTGAGCAATGAAGGTTGACCCAGTATAGATTTTGACTGACTGTGTGGCTTCAGGAAGTAGTTTTTTAAAAAGTCAAAAGCTTTTTTTTCCCCCCTAGAAATGCTCAACATCAGTATCTTTTACCATCCTTTCTGTAGAAGTGAAATTCTCAGTCAGATTTATTTCAAATATGTATTTTAGACGATAATAATGGCATTAAACTAGCTAGCAGAGCAAAAAGCTTCTTGCTTTATAATTACATGAAGTAGTATTTTATTGTTCAGACCATTCTGGAAAAATGTCTATGTCACTTTCTGTATGTTTGGAATAATGTTATCATATTATGCTTTTAGAATGACAAGGTAAACAGAGATATTGTTAGACCATCACCATCTCTCTTCTGACCTGTACTTCTGAGGGTCAAAACATCCATTCAAATATCAAATGCTAAAGGGAATATGTGCTTTTTGCAGTGCTGGACCAGGAAGTGATGCTCAGGTTGATTCCCAAGGAAATAGTTCAGGGAGAAGGAAATGCACTGAGGAAAGAGAGAGGCCCAATCAGAGCTATTGTGGGTATAGCAGCACAGTGATGTCCTCACAGCATGAAACTGCTGACAGATACACACTGTCTAGTGCTCACCTGGACACCATTGTTATTCTTCTCTTTCTCACTTCTATTATTTAATGTGCAAAGATGTTTTGATCATGTATTTGTTAATGTTTCTTTGAAATTTCAAAAGATGTGAGGTTATGTGAGTGTGGCTATGGCAATCACACTGACAGTGCAGAAGACAGAGACCATATTCAATTTGTTGAATAGATTTTTTATTTCTAAAATTTGTACTTATTAAATTAAATTTTCATCAGAGTGAAGCATTCCAGGTATTACCAGAACAGGACACCTTTCTACTGTGTTACCATTCTATAACTCTAGAGCAAAGGAGTGTTAGTTTTGCAGACAGTGTGTAAAGATGATAAAGAGTAAGATGCTGCATTCATATGAAATCAAGAGGAGGGAGAGAACTGCTATGTCTTCACATCAGGAATTCCACAATGAGACTGTTCATCTTTGTGACTTTCTGAATATCCAATTTTCCAGGGATATGAAACTCAAAGAAATTTTTCATTTATTTGATCATCTTTGTGACACATTGAGCATAGCTCTTAGGTCTCCCTGAAGAACTATCTATAAACCTGTGGCAGTCATTGCTGTTTGAAAACAGCAGGTTCAGAGGATATTCATGACAGGAGCTAGATAGCCAAAACAAGACTCCCTTGTCCTGCTGGCCACTCTGCTTCTGATGCAGCAGAGCGTACTATAGTATCTAAGGTTATTATTGTAAATAAAACGAAACAAAATTATAGTGTTTAGCAATGGTTATTCCAAAATCAAACCATGACATCTGAAAGGATGACCAGAAATACTGTGGTATTTCCATCATCGAAGTCTGCAGCTGTTCTTGGAGCTTCACGTAGCACTTGTGAGATGCAGAGATCCTGCCTTCTTTATTTTGCTGCCTTCCAAGCTGTAAATGAGTTTGCACCTCCCTTGGCTGAGGGAAAATCATATTAATTTATTCCTTCAGGCTTGTGTTGCCAGATTAATCAAAAATACAGTCCAGAGTTTTACAAAATGAGGAAAACTGAGCTACTAGCTTTGTATCTGCTGACAGAACTTTCTTCTCACAACCAGTTTCCCCCACTATCTTTCTCTGGATCTATGGATTTGATTCAATCTTCTTGTAATTGATTTATACTTAGTTATACTGTGTATAAAATGGAGACCACTGCTGAGCCCAAGATTATTCTGGAGATGGCAATATGATAATAGATGGCTCAAATTTTTAGGAAGAAAGTTGTTGTAAGTGTACTTAAAGGCTGATGGAAAGTACAGTTGTACATAACTATTGATAGCTAACTCCAAATACTGATTCTGTCCAGGCAAATTTCCGATTTGTCTCTTGTCACTAACAACTGCTGATGTGTGGATAAACCTCGTGCAAATGTACCTCCAGCACAGAAACAGAGGAGGGTGCATTCTGCTAACACACTTCAAATGGTGGCAGAAATAGAATGGACTGAACTTTTCCAGTGAAATGAGTAATCTCTTAAAATTATGCATTTTCATATTGCATAGAACAGCTTATGAGCTCAGTCTCAATTAATTAAATAATTTCCCAAATGTTTGGTTATTTTGCAGCTTTGAGATAAAATGGTTTTCTGCTACTGATGATATTTCAAAGCTGCAGAATCTAAAGTTTTAAAAGAAGCAAATACAGCATTTCAGGTCAAACAAAATATTTCATTTGACTAAAATATCAGGAGACTTATAAAAGTGTTTTTTGAGTACTGAAGCAAACCAGTTTATGTGTAATCTGACGTCAAAATGCAAATTTCTGTTGCTGAGAGACTTTAGGTGAGATACATTGTTCCAAACACATAGTGCTGATCACCCCATCTGGTAACCTCACTACTAATGCAGCTACCCTGACTGTAAATATTTGTAGGATTTGATTCTTGGGTATTTGGATATTTTTCTTGGAATAAAGATGTACCTTCAAATATGTTCTCTATGTTTTGAAAAGGAAGGTACACAATTTTTCTAGGGGGATCTGATGGGGACAATGGGTATTTTGACTGGGAAATTGAGGTTTGTATAACCACTTCCTTGTCTTTGAAATGAGATAAGGTGAATGTCAAAACATGGCTTGAATGTTTAACTCGTTGTGGTCTTACAGGCTCATCTCTGTGCATTAACAGGATGTACGTCTGGCATTGTCTTAAAGCAATAGGAGGGATAGTAAATCCAAGACTAACACCACACAAAGGGGCAATTTTAAATTGTACCTGGACAATTGTCCCTAACTTGTACTTTTTGGAGTTCTGTGGATTGGATGTACTTACACCCTTTATCTTCTATAGCAATTTCTTTTGCAATATTTGCATTTGCCATTTGTACTGAATGTACTTACTGGGGCTGAATGTGTTTCATGGCAAACAAATGTTTTTGTTTTGATGTTCCTCTACTCAGTAGACCCAGAACAATCTCATTCCCTACTTTCTGGATTGTCTCCAGGAGAATGTAATTTACCGAAATTAGGACACATCAATTTAGTGGGTTTAAACTGAAATTTAGTGGAAGAAGAATAACAATCCTTTTATCTTCTGCTCTTCCTAAAAGCCTAGGAGGAAACAAAAAAGAAATTATATGCCAAAGAGTTGTTCATTAAAATCCATTCCAGAAAATTCAGTAGATGTGTGGCTGTGTTACATGAAACAGTGAAGCAAGCACTTCCTCCAATTAGGACCTAATCATGCAAAACCCTGTTCCCGCTTGAGAAGTCCCAGGACTTCTTAAGTTAACCACCATTTAGAGAGGATGCCAGCCTTCTGTAGTTGAAAGAATAGATTTCTGGGTTGAGTTTCCCACTGTGAAGCTCTTCACATCCTCAAATCAAATTTTCCAGCCCAGTTCCTGAACTCTAGATTTGACAAGAATTACACAAACATGAGACTAGGGAGTTCTAAATGACCTTGTTATGGAAATGATCTCTATACAGACCTGCAGTGTACTTAGGCTTGACCATTAGATTGCTAATGAATACATTCATTCTTCACTTCTTGTTGAAGACGCGGTTGCAAACTATGTTTGCTTCAAAGCTGTTTACTTTGACTAATCTGAGTTTGTCAAGTGTGATTTGTCACACCGCTCATAGTGCATGAGCTGTGCTTCCTGGCTTGGCAGTGAAACTTTTGCATAACACAGGGATCCAATTATGTTGAGATTTGTGTTCAAAGATGCAGAAGTGTAATTATGTGCAGTGTCTCATAAGGACTTTGCTGAACTCAAAGGCAATGAAGAGAGACTTTTGTGTTTTCTGACTCTAGGACAGTTCATGAAAATCACATTATTAGTTTACTCTCCAGGTGTGCATCCATGTTTCCATGGGGTAAACTTCTGCGTAATGAGTAGCAATTAGTCTTCAAACACTTACTGATTTACATTAAGCAAAAGAAAGAATCAAGTAGCTGTTTAGGAATGCTAATTATAATGAAAACCTATACCTTTCAGCGAATTTATAACAATGAACTGGAAATTGCCATTTTCTCTCCAAACCTGTAGCTTCTCGTTTATGGCAAATTACCATGATCTTGTCTCAGACCTACAGGGTCACTGATCTTCACATTCTCTGTCTTGTTGAGCCTACTTACGAAACAACATGGAAGTTTCCTTCTTCCCACTCTGTATACTATTCAATGAAATGAACCACTGAATGTTTCTCCTCCATCCTGTGTGGTTTATGTCATGCCTCTATTCCGAACAGCTCATCATCAGTCCCTTCTCCTAGAACCTTTATTCAGTTGTTCATGGGCAGTGTCTGAGATCCCTGCAAGATAAAAACTCAGAAATTTCTGCAATGTTAAAGTTTTCCCAGTGGTCCCACATGGTTATTGTAGTATTCCTCCATATTTATTCTACAAACTACATTTTTATTCTTCTCTGCATTCTCCACCCAGCACTAAGCTTTATGCCAGTTAAATGTGCATACCTCCATGGGTTTTTTTTTTCTTTTGTTTTCTTTTGTGGATACATCAGAGGATGAGTGGGCAAACGAGTATGAATCAGTTGGATGGGGAACTTCTCCCTGTCTGATTGCTACATCAGTGTCTACAAGCTCATGAGCAAGGTAGGCCTCTAATGTTAGCTGGTCACGTGCGTTTTTTATATTGAAAAGAATGACAAACAAGCACCACTAGGAAGTGATCTATCCTGTTCTAAAATAGGCAATAGAAAATGCTTCAGTCAACCAAAACAGATTGCAGAAAATGTTAGGTCATGGGTCCTGCCTTCTTCCACAATGGAGATTATATTACCAATTTCTGATCCTTAGGTCGGAACTTTTTCCAAGATTGTGATACCTTTCAGATTTACTACCGAAGCAATACGTTGAGAGACCAAAATGTTTAATAACTACATTATCTTTTCATGAAAGAAAAAAGTTGCTTGTTTTCTAGGGACTTCTTTGCCTATTTAGAATCATTTAGGTTGGGAAAGACCATGAAGTACAACCATTAACACCACACTACTGTGTTCATCACTAAACCATGTCCCTAAGGACCACATCTGTATGTCTTTTAAGTACTTCCAGGCCTGGTGACTCCACCATTTCCCTGGGCAGCCTGTTCCAATTATTCACAACTGTTTTTGGGAAAAAAATCTTCCTAAGGTCCAAACTCCCCCTGGTACAACTTGAAGCTATCTCCTCCCATCCTATTGCTTGTTACCTGGGAGAAGAGACTGATCCCCACCTGCCCACTAGGCATTTGTAGAGAGGGATAAGCTTCTCCTCAGACTTGTGCTCCAGACCCTTCCCCAGCTCCCTTTCCCTTCTCTGGACACACTCCAGCCCCTCAATGTCTTTCTTGCAGTGAGTAACCCAGAACTGAACACAGGATTTGAGGTGTGGCCTCAGCAGTGCCGAGTGCAGGGGGACAATCCCTGCCCTGGTCCTGCTGGCCACGCTATTGCTGATCCAGGCCAGGATGCCATTGGCCTTCTTGGCCACCTGGGCACAGCTGGATCATGTTCAGCTGCTGTTGACCAATATCCCCAAGATTCTTTTCCACTGGGCAGCTTTCCAGCCACTCATACCCAAGCCTCTAGCTTAAGGAAGTTTGAAGATTATTCATCTGGTAGTTTTGATTCCATTTCCCTTCACTAAAGCTATGGCCAGAAGTCATTTTATCGACCTTATTCCATCTCACATCAACCTCTCCCATTTTAAAGCTTGCCATCCATGCCTTCTCTCTTTCTCTCCCTACAAGTTCTATAGAAATTGCCGCACTAGCCACAAGCTTCTTAAAGAGATACATGTTCTCCTCATGTTTCCCATCCTCTTTATCTGCTTGTTCTGATGGCCTAAATATTGACATTGTTAATGCACAATGAAGTAAATGAGAAGGCATGTCTTCAGGTGCAACATTCTGTTGTGGTTAAAACATTCCTCCATGGAAATGAAAATTAACAGTAGTAGTCAAAATGTTAAATTGACCTAGCGCTTGAATTTTTACAGTTTTGATTATTTGGTAGTAGTGGAGGAAAGCACACATGAAGTACTGAAATAATGTATTTTACTTCAATAATTTTTTTTCCTCTAACAGGGCATTTTGAAAACCTTTGCATTGCTTGATAGTTTCTCTTCTACAGGGATTATAAAAGGCATGGCAAAATCCTTGTATTAAAAAAATGTACCTTAATATGTTACATGTTCTCTAAATTGCTCAATACAGCATACTGAAGATCACTCTTAACTGACAGTTGTTTATGATCCAAACAATAGGCAGATTACATCTGTTTATTTAAATCCTCAGATAAGAAGAAATAAGACTACATCCTTTTCCTTTTGTCTGTTTTGGAAACAGATGAATTTGAAAACCTTCAGTGGCTGATGAAAGTCATAGAACTATAGGAAGATCAGAGAAACTTCTCAAAAACCTTTATCAGATATAAGTGCACATTACTTAGCATTGAAGAGGCATCCCATAGCCTTCTCCTGGCTGTAGGATTCTGGGTTCAGGGGCAGCTTCAAGGCAGGAGAAGGGAATTACTTCTCCTATAAAGCATGCTCAGCTAGACGTTGCCTTTTCTTCCTCATTACTGTTAACTGGAGTTATTTGCCAGGGCAGGGCCTATTATTTACATGCTTTGTCTTGTACTTTCCAGTGTCTGTCACTGAGACCTTGAATTACATCAACTAAGTTACTGTGATTTGTATCTTAAAGTCCGTGTCAGTTTTGCTGGAGATTTTCAGTGGGGCCAGGATTTCAATGCAAGATAGATTTGATTCCTTATGAGATGTATTAAGAAAGGAGAAAAAGATTTCTTGATGCCACATTTCCTGCTGACCTTGTGCAGCAGCCAGAAAGGGTAGGGGATGTCTATCATGCTACTGTTAAATAAATTATGTTATGTTTGCAGGTGTTACACAAATGATCTATGGTGGATGGGATCTTGAGAACAAACTGTATCTATTGAATTTGACATTTGTGTCTATTTTAAGTCTTTTTCTTTCTTATGGAGGATTTTATTCTTTTGGTCACTTCCACTGGTTTTATTTCAACTTCAGTGGGTATGTATGAGATTTACAGTGTCATAAACAAGCGTATAATTAAGACAGTGTTTAAAAGAATGTCTGTGTTCTTCATTTTCTGAATTTTCTTCTCTCTCTGTCTTCTTCACATTTCTTTTTGCTTGCTTACCTTTACACACTAAAGGACTTTCAGGGAAAACAGAGAGAATGCTCTGAGGAAACGTATTTTTTCTGTGTATAAGCATTTGCAGAACCAAAGTCTGAGAAAGACTCCTCTACTTGAGAATGCAGGTATGAAGAGGCGTGGAACAGGAGGGATTTGCTGGGTTTGGCACCCTTTATGGCTTCCTCAGATTTCACATTTGTTTTCAGAATGAAACCCTTGGGTTCACAAACATTAGCTTTGTATTAGTGTTCCATCCACCCCTTAATGCAACTTTGCATTTCCGTATTAAGCCAGCTGATGCTGTTGGCAGCAGGTCCTGTTGGGTATTGTGACTCATGCTTTAATGCACGGAGTACAGAACTGTAAAAGGGAACTCTTTCATTCATGCACGTAGAATCACAGAATCAAAGAATGGTTTGGGCAGGAAGGGACTTTAAGGAACATCTGGTTCTGACTCCCTGCCGTGCATGGAGACACCCTTCACTAGACCAGCTTTTATCCAACCTGGCCTTGAACACTTCCAGGGATGGGGCATCCACAACTTCTCTGGGCAACCTGTTCCAGTGCCTCACCACCTTCAGGGTAAATAATTTCTTCCTAATATCTAATCTAAAATTTTTCCTTTCAGTTTAAAGCCATTTCCCCTTGTGCTGTCACTATATGCCCTTGTGAAAAGCCGCTCTCCAGCTCGCTTGCAGGTCCCCTCTAGGTACTGAAAGACAGCTATAATGTGTCTCTGAAGCCTTCTCTTCTCCAGGCTATGCAACCCTGAATCCCTCAACCTGTCTTCACATCCTCAAGGGAAAGTGGTAGCCCAGGAATGCTGTGATTTTGGTATGTGGGCACTTCCGAGGCACTTGTTCTTGAATGGGAAAGTCACAATACTACAACTCATGAGCAACAACAAAGTGCTAGTTCACACTTTGATTTGTCAGTTTCAAAAGCAGAAATAAGAGAGCATCATGGAGGTGCAGAACATGGCCATGATCAGGAAGAAATATGAAGCAGTATATATCTTCAGTGTATGTTTAGAAAGAAATAAATGTAAAATTCAAAAAGTTTACAGTGTGAGGACAAAACTATACCATCCCCTTACAATACCTTTGAATCACTTTCCCAGGTTTATCACTGTAGCAGCTTGCATGGTATGGCAGAAATATATGTGGGGTAAAACCACTCAAAACTCTCAAAGCTGAAGAAATGAAGTAGTATGCAGTATATTTATTGATACTGGGTAGAAAATAAGGTAGATTCTTAGAAGACAAAGAAGTCTAGAAGCTTAGATGTAGAAGTAAAATCAGAAAAAAGCTGAAGTTTTGACTGAAGGAAGACATGGCACTGATACTAGTGATGCCTCCATGCACATTAGTGATAACTAAATACACACTGCTGTAATTAAGAACTGTAGCCCACAGGTATTTATGTGCCCTGGTTTGTTGGTAGTTGAAGATGATTCATCTACAATATGCTGCAAAGTAACTGATAATTGCATTGTTTTAACACAGTTATGGCTTAATTCCACAGATGTTCATCATATATTAAGACAGACTTTTTATTCCTTTCGCTGACATCTTTAGTGGTGTCAGAAGAGTTAAATCTGCTGCATTTTGGCAGATTTGGCTTTCTAGATAGGAGTGTGCCATGTTGCAGCTCAATTGGAGAGAGAGGAAACACTGAAGGGAGGGCAACACCAAGTACTCACCTGGGACAGTGCACAACCTTTTTGTAGTACCTGAGAGGAGGTAGATTGCACAGGTTTTTCTTAATTTTTTCCAAGTTATGCAACTTTGTACTATGCATGAATAACAGAGGATCCATTATTGTAAACCACAGGTAATGAGAAACTTCAAAACAAGGAAAATACATACATAATAGGTTTATTGTGCCGCATTTTAGTTACATAAGCATAGTACAACGCATTTCAAGCTACTATAAATTATGTGTGGGAGCAAGGTTTTGGGATCTTGGAATCCAAAACTCTTAAGTCTCCGCGGAAACCTCTGAAGCCTTGAGGCCAATGACAAAAATCAGTGATTTCAGTAAGGCCTGCATTTCCTTTCAGATCTGTTTACCCCATTCGCACCAGCTGTCACTGTGTCACGACCCATAGGGAAAGGTGAAGAACTGTTTCATTGTAACCTTTCTGTGCCTCACCCTTCATTATGGAAAAAATGTAACTCAAGTAGATTGTCACAGTTTCTTTTTTCACTCAACAGAAATCACAACAATTAAAAAAGAACATACTGTGTTTCTTCAAAGAGAAAATTAGAAACAGCACTTTTTTTTTTTTTAATAGGCAAGCATCCATTATCTTGCTGAAAACAGTGGTGGTAGATAGGACCCATTTTCAGTCTGAAACTGTAAAAAACCTAATTTTCTTAGCTCAGTTTAGCTAATCCTTCAAAAGATTTCCATTTGCGACGTTAAATAAGCTGGTTGCTATTTTCATAAATCATGCATATTTAAACCCAGAACCTTCTCCATGCTCTTCCCAAAACAAAGTAACAGGGAAAGACGTATTCCTGTTGTGCAAGTCCGAATGTTTCACAATCTTTTCCTTGATTTAAAAATTTTAATATGAAAATAAACGGAAAATCGTCATGTCTGGATGGTTCAGATCTAAAATGTTGTGTTAAAGTTCTCAAAGTTGCATGGAAAATCCCAACAAGGAACTTCACATAATGAAGAACAGATAACTTCTAATATCCTGTTTAACATTTAATTAGAAAATTGCCAATTTTGATGGAACATTATGATCCAGTTAGCCCTCAAGTTTCTTGGCATATTTACGAGTCCATGCAAAAATATTTAAACACTATGATATAAATACTACAACTCTATGAAAGATAAGAATTATAGAAGTGAACTAAATGTTTACTTAGAAGTCCATAAATAAATATGTTTTCTACTGTGATAGTAATGTCACTTAGAAAATGCATTTTAGTAATTTGCAATTATAACACACATTTTAAATATTTACTTCATTATTTATTTTAGTGTTTTAAAACGTTTTTATTCAATAACCTAGAATGTGTACAAAAATCAAATCAATTTTTTAGTGGACATGATCCCCGAAATGATATGCAAATCCTCTACCACTGTTTTCAGTTAAATAATTATGTAGTTACTTATTATGTAGTTAATTATGTAGTTACTGTGTTAGCTCCCATTCATTAGATCACACAGTAAGTTCTTTCAAAATAAAAATGGAGAAGTGGTGAGTGGCTTCTGCTCTGTCATCACCTTCTCCTTGATGAAACCAGATTGTGTTGATAAAAGCACAGACTTAAGAGGCTGTAGCCTGAACTCCAAAATTAGATACTGACTGGGTGTGTTTACATAATAGGAAAAGCTTAGGAAAGGATCAACCCTGTTTCTGGACCTCATGGTCCAGTTTTTACTTTCTTCTACCTGCACCAGATGTTCTGCTGAGTACTGCTGCAGCAATCACTCTAGGAATTGGTTTTCATAATATTAATCCCATTTTCCTTCTCTCTATGCATTTATAGGCTTTTGGACCAGAAAAAAAGTAAGCAAATCCTCAAAAATGAGGAGGGGGGAAAAAAGGAAAAAGTAATTGTTCATTAGAGAAACTGCAAATCTAGACTGTTCTTGGGGTGCTTTATCTAATCTCAGCCTGTATGTCAGTAATATGTCTCAAACAGAGCAGACCAATTCACTCTCAAACATCTTTAACTTATAGTCACAAAAGAAAGTCTTAGTGAAGAATTTCTGGGATTGAGCCTCATACTTGCCACATCCTGTCTGCATTCATGAAATGCCCCCACCACTCTCTGTAGGCCAAAATGTCTGTTGGCAAAGCCATGTGATTGTTGATGAATCACTGAGAAGAGTTTCATAATCGCCTCCAGACAGAGTTCCCAGGAGCAGTTCCTCTGTTGAGGGGTGTGAGATGTGAGTCCCAGGGAGCACCATGGGCTGTGGATTGGCACCTCTAAACATCTGCAGAACTTGGTTTGTGCTGAATCCATGGCTGTAGCTATTGGTGCCTGTCACAGGGAAAACAGTTTGCCTCACTGCTACCAGTCTCTTTTCAGCTTTCTCATCCTCTAGAAAAGTTATTTATACTTCGAAAAAAAGATAATTAACTGGTAGATAATTAGTTGTTTAATCACTAAGTTACTTTTTCGGGAAAATTAGTTTTCTATGTTTTATAGGTGTTTCTTTACCAGTTTAGTATCATTTAGGTTGGAAAACACTTTCAAGACCACCAAGTCCAACTGTTAACCCAGCACTGCTGTGTTCACCAGTAAACCATGTCCTTATGCTTATCTAAATATCTTTTAAACACCTTCAGGGGTGGTGATTGCATCACTTCCCTAGACAGCCTGATCCAGTGCTTAATAACCTTTTCCATGAACAAAATATTCCTACTATCAAATAGAAACCTCCCCTGGCACAACCTGATGCCATTTCCTCTTGTCCTATCTCTTATCACTTGGGAGGCAAGACCAAGCCCCACCTCGCTGTGACCTCATTTTTTCATTGCAGTGGTGGTTCTCCCCTCACCAGGGTGCCTCAAAAACTAAGCTCACACCATTGGCCAACATTGAAATCTATACCAACTCCAGCTTTAGCAATACCTGAGCTGTTGACACAGAGCGCTCAAAGCCAGCACAGGCTTGGCTATCTGGGCTGCACTACCTGTAATAGTATCTATACATCTGTGGTCAAACAACCCAAATTAACTGTCAAATCAATTCTAAAATACTGATGTACAGTACAAAACTAACATCTCTGCTTGATCTTGATGTCCATGGGGTCAGCATGAACCATTCGCCTCTTTGTTATGGCAGATCTTATGTAAAAATAAACATGGAATAGAATAGAATAGAATAGAATAGAATAGAATAGAATAGAATAGAATAGAATAGTTCAGTTGGAAGGGACCTACAGGGATCATCCAGCCCAACTGCTTGCCCACTTCATGGCTGACCAATAGTTAAAACATGTTACTAATGGCATTGTCCAAATGCCTCTGAAACACTTACTTGGGGGACATCAACCACCTCTCTAGGAAGCCTTTTTCAGTGTTTGAACACCCTCTCATAAAAGAAATGCTTCCTAATGTCCAGTCTGAACCTCTTCTGGTGCAACTTTGAACTATTCCACTCTGTCCTGTCAGCTGAACCCAGGGAGAAGAGTGGAACTGTATCTTGGGATTTGAAATAATCTGATGAATTCATGGCTTGGATATGGAACAGATACATTTCAGAGTTGTTTTTATAGCAGTTGGTAAAGAAATCTCATTCAGCTTGATCACAGAAATAAATCAATACATCTGCTGGTTTTGAAAACAGACAATGTACTTATATTAACTTCCTTACCTCCACAGAGCACAGACTGACAGGATCAGGCCTGTTTGCTGCAAGGATAAATACTCACCCTTCATTTTCATTGCTGCATCCACAGGTGTTATAAACAGCTAAGGCTGCATTTTTCATACTTTTAAAAATATGTTTGAAATGGCAAGATTTCTTCACTGCAATCATATGGTCATGGAGTCATAGAATGATTTGGGTTGGAAGAAACCTTAAAGGTCACCTAGATCCAGGCCCCCTGCCATGGTCTGGGGCAAGTGAGATCTAAATAGTGCTTTTGATAGAGAGCTTTGGATATGTGATATCAGAAAGTGGGCAGGGACAAGGCTATTCAACCTACTGGTGGCATATAAGGAGCAATAAGACAATAAACAATCCCCTCCTGACTCTTCCTGCTGCCTCTCCCTCAGGAAAGTCTTCAACCCTTACACTTGCACACTCCCAGCTGCCCTGCAATGGCTGACTAACACTGAGTCCTCACGTACACAACTGGGCTCAGACAATTTCACTTTGCTGATACAGTTTACATAATACAGCTGGCATGAATGCAGCTAGGCATTCTCATACCTTAAAAAAAAATAGAGTGAACAAGCCAGAAAACAAAATACTTGAAGATTTTGGTTAAATGTGGTAAGAAGAAAATCTATAGGGAGCCATAAGAAACTGTTTGATCTAAAAACAAGCTAAAGAAACTGCAAGTCAGAAACGTCATTGGGAAAGGATGGGAATTTTCTAGGACTGGTAGAAAAGGCTCATAAACACCACCTCATGGCTGGTTTTCTCTAAGATTGGTGTCCACTAACAAGATCTGGACAATCAGATTTAAATCTTTGATGTCACCTTTAATGTTAGTCTTCAAGAAAAGTGAGACTTTTCTGCGCAACTTTGCCACATACTAACAGCAGTAGCACAGACATTTGGTTTAGTTCTGTACGTGTTTATTTTATTACCCACGCCTATGCCAGAAGATACACATGTTCTCTATTCACCAAGTAAAATGAATTGTATACCTCCTGTGAAGATTTTATAGCTTTTTTGAGTGTGGTTTCTTTAGAATGAATCAATGTGCTTGCTCAGTGGTTGGAGCAGCTGTAATAACATTGTGTTCACTGTGCAACCTTATTTCATTTGCTTAGTAAGTATGAGCTGATTTTAAGATTGGTGGGTCAGAATTTTCCAGAAAAATTTTCTTGTAAAAGTCATGGAGATTTTTTTTGAAGTAATTGCCTCTTTCTTCAATTTTCAGTTAACTTTTATTTTTTCCATTTCATTAGAGAAGAAAAGAGAGCAAATTAAAATTACTTAGATGAGTCACAAAAAAGCAGTATGATAGATAAGACAGGTAAATAATTAAAATTGATTAGGAGGGGAAAGATGTGAAAACAGCTTACTGCTTATCCACCGATTCCTTTATAATTTGACCAATTTTAAGGTATTTTTATTATTTACTTCCTTAACTCATGTAATTATTTCAAATTTAATTTCTATGTAGATGAAGCTAGATCATTTTAAGGATAATTAATCCTATTTTAAAGGTTTGATTAGATTGCCTTCTGGGCATTTTTTCCCCCCTCATCTTCATGGAGAGAGAATGAGCGGTAGTGATGGTGGAAAATGTGCTCATGGTAAGAAGGGATCTGCTACATTTATTTAAGACATTGTCTGCTGACTTAGGTCCTCCAATTTAGGATATCTCTGTGACATCTGTTGCCCTTTTTTTCCAGTGTGGTTTGGGGAATATCTCTGGGACATCTTTTGCTCTCTTCTTCTGTGTTTATAGAAGATCTTCATCTGAACAGTTTATCTTGGGGCAGTTTTGTGCCTTGTAATATGTGGAAGACTATGGGATAAATATTTTGTGGATCTTCAATGCATTGATACATCTAAAGCTGCAGGAGCCACGATTTGATGAACCACACCTGTGCTTTATGTTTAACCTTGGCTTGAGTGTATATCTCACCCTGCCTATGAAACTGGCAGCCTTAGGGAGGCTGGAGAGATGGCAGAGCAATCTCTGTGTGCCTTTACCTTTGTTCTGTGGATACATCCTCTAAATTACAGTCCAGAGACTGGAGTAAACCACACGTCCAGACTGAGTAAAATGATGCTTTGATGAATGTCACAGGACTATGACTTCCTTGACAAAGCTTCAACTTTGCGTTCTCTTTAGATAAGGAGATTAAAAACACCTGTCAGAACTGTACCACTGAGCTAGCAACAGAGAGAACACTAATGCAGGTCATGTATAAAGAATCTGTTAAAAAGATGTCATAGAAAATCTGCACTGAATTTGCTGCAACAAGGACTGCTGCCTTGGTCATAGGGAACCCAGAGTTACCTTGATGGAGGCTGTGTGGGGTGGAAGGAGGAGCAGAAAAGATTCAAAGGGCTACAGGTCTGCCAAGTTCAGCTTGCTCTTGTGCAGCTACCACTCACAGAGCATCTCTGCAGCATGTTGCCTGAATTCTCCTCAAAGTTATATAAATGCACACACACACACATATATGTATGTGCTTTTGTGCGTGCATCTAAAAAGATTCTGTGCCATCTTACTGGGCCAACTGTCTTGGTTTGAAAGACAGGTGTCTGCCAAGAGAGGTTGAACCCTCCCTAGGACAGAGAATGTGATTTTTTTCCCTCCCTCCGAATTATTTAATTTTGAAAAATCAAGGGCTTTCAGGCAAAGGTATGGGGAAAAAAGGAATATCAGTTCTTTACCAGTATCTATAAACAAGCAATAACAATAATAGCAAACCACAACTAGAACCAGAAAACCAATAGCAGATGACGTGAGCTGCTGAGCCTTCTCCCGTGTGGTGTAATCACGGTCACAGCCAGCAGGGGCGCTGTTGAGCTCCCGGCCGGGCAGGGTAGGTGCGATGACTCCCGAGCAGCTGCAGGTGGCGCTGTGGCGCAGGGTCAGGTCAGCCCCAGGCAGCTGGATGATGGCGGACAGGCTGAAGAGCAGGCAGCCCGGCAGCTCGGAGTGGCAGAAAGCAGGGAGGCAGGATCAGGCACTGGCTCCCTCCCGGCTAGCAGCGAGGTAGCAAGGATTTCTGCAGTCACAGCAGACGCCGCGGTCTCGTGCGGCAGAGGGCGGGGGCAGGCAGCAGAGGCAGCCGGACTCTCCCGGCAGCAGCCACGAGGGAACGCAGCCCAGGGCGGGGGAAACGTGCCCTTCCCCGTGAGGAGAAAAGTTGAATCAAAGCTCACCCAGCCAGGAGAGAAGAGAAACAGGGCACAGTTGGATTTGCTCTGGTAGCAGCTGGAAAGCAAAGAGAGAGCAGCCTCTCCCCTCAGCGTCTGAACCAGGAGAGCGTTCCCAGGGCCGGCTCTTCCCTTACCGTGCCCCTCCCAAGCATACCTTTTGTCTTTTACAAAAGACTTGATAGCCCTAAAACACCCAACTATTTGTTGCTTAGTAACAGGAATGGGAAGAAATTCCAAAGGTACTCAACCCCCGACACCAACTCTCCCACATAGTCTTCTCTCTGTTCATCCTACCACTAGACCAGTGTGTTTCACACCTGTTTTGAATGAGCAATAGCAGTATCCAAAGGATATCCTACTTTATAATTTCTTCCCGTTTTTACATTGTGGTGTGGTGGCTGCCTACAAGTCACTGCTATATTGCATCTTGTGAAATGGTTTCAGCAGCTGCAACTCTGATTCAAATTCTTGTGAAAGTCATCTGAATTCTCTTGTCAGACATAAATTGTCTTGTCAGGCATAAAATTAAATGGAGACAAACTAAACTGGCATAAAATTCAAAGGAAGGAATCAAAAAAAATTTTTTCTGTGACCCTCACTGAAAACTGCTGCGCCAACATCTGTGAGCCTGTTGTTCAATGGACTTTGATAGGGATGGAATGATGCTCAGGCTATGGCTGGTGTTGATAAACTTTGTGGTACTGGAAAACATTCCTAGACACTAGATGTCAATCCTCTGTCTTGGGTGACAGGACATGTTGTGTGTCAGGGACAATTCCCAAATAACCTGTTTGCAAGTAGACAAACTACCTCAGAGATTAAGAGAGTTTAATAGTCTGAGTGTGAGCTGTTTCACATCTCTTGGGCACCATGTCACTGAATGGTCCCAATTGTATTCTCTCTCCTGCTAGAGATACATCCTTAGGCTTTAGGCTCCATCTGAAATGCCATCTTATATGCTTCAGTCGAGTAGCCTCAGCCCTATGATTTCTCTTTGATCTCATCATATTTGTTGTCTAGTCCCCAGCGCTGATTCAAGCATCAGCCGAGCTACAATCACATTACCTCTGGTCTTTCAGGCATTTTTGCTCTTTCAGGCATTTAGAGGTATATCCTCTATGAGCTTCAGAATGAGAGACTGAGTGGTAATCAAAACCAAAAAAAATTTAAAAAATGGAGATTAGTCTTGTCACAAATTTAGGAAATTACTCACAGGCCACAAAGGATAAGGCAGCCAGTTTATGAAATCTGGGGCATTTTTAAGTTCCTGATGAAAAATAAAATTTGCATAAGTTGCATTTTTTTTCAGGAAGTTTTCTTTATTTTCCAAAGGATTTCTCTGACATGAATTATTTTTGGCAAAGTGCCATGAAGGCACAAGTCCAGTGAAGTCCTGTGTGACTCCCTACCAGCTTGTGGGGGTCTGTGGTGAAGGGTAGCTGCAGTATATGGAATTTTCTTGGACTGTTGTTCCAAAATGGTATAAACAGGCTGACTGCTTTAAGTCTGGAAAGTCCAGTGGAAACAGTGATTGTCATAGTTTTAAGCACAACGCTGACTGATTCTTATCTGAAAGAACTTTACATTTTTCACAGAAGAGGTTCTGTGAAATCCCCTTGGTCCCTGGTTTCACAGTAGCTGAAGAGGCAGGCCTGCAAAGCTCGCAGAAGAATTAGGGTTTGGAATTTCTTCTTGGGCTGAAATGGATCCAAACAAACATTTTCTGCCCTCCTCTATGTGATAATTTGATTGATGCTCTCACAGAAATGGTGTGTACCCATCTTCACCCTCCCCAGCTGCTGAGGCATCTGCTTAGGGGGTAACAAGTAACCTGGGTAAGCAATCTCTGGCTAGAGTTGGACCTTTCTGGTAAATCAAAGGGCTGGAGAAATAATGGTGGGTTTGGCTCCTAAATTATTCAGACAAGACAGCAGATATGGATGCTGAAGTGGAAGAGATAAAAGCTGAACTCTGGGACATATTAAAAAAAAAGAGCTTTGAAGAGCCTGAGGTTTGGCAGAGAGATCTGCAGTCAATGGCTTGCCAGATGCCTTGGACATGCTTCAAGTTGGTTGTTGTTTTGACTAAAGACCAAGCAGCACAGTGATGGAATGCATTAGTCTTAAGTCTGCCTTGTAAAGAAGGATATTATAGAGTGTAGTTAGACAAACTGCAGACATTGAACAGGACCTCCCATGGCATTAGATTTCTGTGGCACCATTAAGAAAATCCATCCAAACAGACTGAGATGATTGAGAGAAAATGTATTAAAAAACCCAAACAACCAAGCCACAAAAACGTGTTATGAAACAGTGGAATATCCAGGAAAAAAAAGGCTTTTGCAATTTTAAAAATTTTTTACAGGGTTTTAAGGCTGGACCTATGATTTTTATCCATGAGTTAGGTTTGTTTTCCTTCTCAGCTCCCAAAATAAAGGCTACTAAAACTTGGATGTGCTATCAGAGCATCCTGAAGGGAAAAGGACTGGGTAAGACCCAGGCACATGACAGATGACCTATCAGATGGGAAGAAAAGGTGGTGATATAGACAAGAAAGCAGTATAGGGTATGTCATGCTTATCCACATGAAGCCATCCAGGTGCAAAGAATGAACACAGACTCTTGCTGTACTAATAAAATAAAGAGTACTGGAACCAGTCTCTTCTAAAATTTTCTTATGACAAGGCAGATACATGCAGATTGCTTGATTTCTTGAGGAAAGTCTCTGAACTGTACTGACTCCTGAACTATGTCCAAATGCTAGTTTGTCAAGGAAAAGGTTTTGTCAGGGGCTAAGCTATTAATTTAACAGTACAGAGCATTAATTCTGTGCCTCAGGTCAATTTACTTCAATGAAGACAAAGAACCAGCATGTTCCACAGACATTTCAGGATTTTTCTCCTCAACGCTGTAAGCTGACAAAGGTTGCAGAGCTGATCATGCAAAGCTCTTCAGGGTATGCTTAACATTGAAGCAGCAATCCCTCCAGGGTCCTACAGCCTCCTGTCACACAATGGGGAACTGTTAACCTGTGGCTCCTTAGAAAACCACAACAAAAAGCAACATAATAAGTTTATATGACTATTTATGGTGATTCTTACTGACCAGCAATAAAAGCTGTGGCTTGTGGGTTTTGTTAAAATAACTTTTGCAGATAATGATAGTTTAAATTTTGCTCTTCTTCCTCCTGTTTCATGATAATAGGTCAGCAATAATTTTCTCAGAATTTACTGAGTCAGTCCAGTTTTGAAAGAGTAACATTAGATCCATTCCTTTATAATTGTTTCAATGAGTTTTGTTTGGGGTTAAGGCTTATCAGTCTGTTCATTTAGTATTCACTTTCTAAACTGACCTCAAGTTTATCCCTGATTTTGTATTCCACACTTCCACATTTTAACCTGTTCTCAGGTCCCACATTGTTATTCTGTTTCTCCCCAGGTAGGTCAGGAATAGACTGACTTCTGGGAGGAAATTTCAAGGGTTGGTTATCAGGTAATCCTTGAATTTGCAGAGTTTATAAACTATTTCCATGTACCATTTGTTCCCACAGTCCACTTCTCTGTGTGTCAAAATTACTGTTCCCTTCTATCCCTTCAGTGGGGCAACAGCATGTGCCAGGGTCATGCAAGGGCTCTCTAAGGGATAAGAGTCACAATGATGTAGCAAATAGCAGCAGAAGAAAGAGGAAGAACACCCACACACATAGCATTCCAGAAACTCTATTTTTAATTAACAAGTGAGGCACTTCTTTCTTGGAAGGAAAGATAACTAAGCATCAGAATCAGAAGCAGATAACAAGAGCAGGTGCCTTTTCACAGCTGTGACCATGAACAGTGGCTTAAAGACTCCATGGAAATCAATCCTTTAGACACTTCTGGGAAGGAAATCAGATTTAGAAAAAATGTTATATCTCCACTAGTGCAGGTACAATACTTTGTCCTCACTTGGAGCATTCAGCTGAAGGGTTGAGGCTGTGCAGTGCAGTGAAATACTGCTGCAGCACCATTCTGATGCAATTTAAACTCATCCCAAGTAATTAAATCCAACATTATATGCACTGTGTCCTGTGGTTTCCCTTCTCTAGTTGAGAAAGGATAAATCTGACATCATCTTTGGTTTTAATGTCAGTCACTGTGACCAAAATTCCTTTGCATCATTCCACTTTACACAAGGCAATATAAGAAAATGAAGTTCTCTGAAGCACTTTTTTCCCCCTAAAAACCTGGATAGACCAACCAGATTAAACTGCTGTAATCACAGAATAAAGAGCTTGACCCATATGCTGATGACAGTGTTTTTTTTCTCCTGTTCTAGACAGAATATTGCCTTTTCCCCATCCCTCTCCTTTCTAGCTCTTGTCCTAAGAAGTTTTGATCACCATGGCATCCATGGTCTGAGGCTGGTGCTTCTGTTAGGTACCAGGATATGGTCCAGGGCTGTCTTCCTAGCTCTGATCTTTGCAAAAATTCCCTTAACCTGCTATGGACAGTATTCATCAACTCCTTGACATGACACAGAGGAGGTACCAAACCTCCTTTCCTTTACAGTGCCCAGTTTGGAAACTTCCTTGGATGCAAACATGGCATGGTATTTCACCACCAAAACCCATAGTCGCTGTAATTTAGCTGTGAGCGTGGGGCTGAAGGGAAAGGCCATGGAGCCAGCTGAGGTGTAAATACAGGTAAGTGTATACTGGCTGAAGGAACTAGACCGGATAATTTGTTTTTCTTTTTCTGACTTTAATTTCCATCGGGTAAGCTCTGAGTCTCACTTTTCTGTTTCTTTTTATCATTGTGGTAATGCTGAAGAGTTGCTATAATGCACCAGGGTTCATTTCAAAAGGTACTCAGTGTGACAGCCTAGAGAAAGAAGGTGACTTCAGAAGTTTTCCTGTGTTCTTGTGTGTCACAGCAGTGGGATTCATGCTAGAAAACCCATAATTTAATACTACCAGAAGCTAAAGACCAATAGTTGCCTATTTTCACCTTACCACTCCTCTTACCCTGTGCAGTACTTTTTTCCAGTTCCTCTGTTGAGCAGACTGGCTTGTGGGGAGCAGTGGGGTCCTTTCTTCATCTGACATCTAGTGGCAGTGCTGTGCAATAGGGACGAGGTGAAAAACGAAGCTGGGGGTGCCACACCGTGGGAATATTCTACCCATTCATGATCTCATATCATGGGGTGATTTCATTTGCTAATAGCTGACCTATGGTTTTAAATTTGAAGTCTTCTTAATGTGTTGCAATTCACTTAGTGGTGCAGTAACAAGTGTTACTAAAACAAGTCTCACTAAAACAGATGAAGTATTGTGCGTTTAAACTTACATTGTGCCCTTTTATAATACAGTCTTCCTTTAGTTCTAAGTACCAGGAATTTCTGGAAAAAAATCTTAGAGGCTTATTAGAAATTCCTTTCGGAGCTGATAACAGATGTAAAATGTTTGAAATACAAAATGAAGACAACATTGGTAAAAATTACAAAGTTAAAGATTCTTTTAAATCATCCAAGTGATGTCTACTCATTTCCAAAGCCAGAAAATCCACAACACATTACCTGTGCATTCATGTATTCTTTTCCCATTAGGGGTCTGCTGAAAAGAGCTGCTAGTTTGCTATGCCAGGAACACCACACCATGGTCTCTGAGTCCTTCATTCTCATAGTGCTGTAGCCCACATTTCTGGTCACCTGAACATCTAGGAATGCCTGCATGTCTCTGAGATTTCTTGTCATGCTGCTGCAGCTATCTCCACAGACTGATGCCTTCCCTTTTGGATATTGTGCATGTGAAAGAACCCTTAAAACCCCAGAAAAATTAAAGAAAATTTTGCTCAATGTTTTGATTGACAGAAAATGAGTATTTTCCAATGCAAAATTTACAATTTGAAATGTATGAAATGCTGATTAAAAATAATTCAGACGAACATATGATTACTAGAAAAGTCTGGCAGTGAAAACAGAGCAGTCATTAGTACAAAGAGAGTGCAGTTTATTTATACTGAAATTAGATCTCATGCTGAAAGAAGTTTAATTCAGAATGAAAGGAAATTGTAATTTTGGAATTTTCTATGATTCAAACATTCAGGTTTTGATCATTTTAGGTTATTTGCACCAGCTTTCTCTAAGGCAAATAGAAATTTGGCAAAGAAGTCTAAACAAAAAATTCATTTGAGTATGTAGAGTGATAATTATTTTGTTGATCATTAGTGCTCAGCTTTTCTATTTTAAATACACAGATTGTGCTGTAACATAAGCTGTGACTTCTACAGGCCCTTGTCTAGCAGTAGCATACGAAAAATACTATTATTTCCACTATTTTTGTCAAACGAGAGAGATAAACTTACTACTGTGCATGGAGATAAACTTCCTATGTGTTCGTGGCAATGGAACACGACCTGTTTTTTGACAGGCACCACACACTGCTGGTAATTCCAGCTGCCAGCCCAGGAGGATGACACCACTGCTGGAGGAAGAGAATTGCATTTAATGTAAGAGAAAGGAGAGGAACCCCTCTGTCTTGCACACCAATGGCTCATAGCTGTGCCATATTACAGAGTGTTTACACTTTGACTGTTTTCTTCAGTGTGCAAAAAAGCCCCAGCAGCCCTGTTTTCCTCTTACAATGTCAGCCTGGCCTGTCAGCCTGGTGATCAACAGTAGGCACAGAGACCAGGCTGTTAAGCAGTCCATGCCTCACTGAGAATCATTCCTGGCCCTGTGCTGAAGGAGGAAAAGGCTCCCAGAAGAGCTGTTTGTAGGAGATCATCATGTGCATGTTTTTGCTTGGTGTTGCAGAAAAACTTTACCTGAGATTTATATCCATCTTTTTGCTAAATCTCTGCTGCCAGCCACACACATGGAAAGCACTCAGTGGCTGACTTGGGACTGACTTCTGGTGCTAAAACACTTGCCTTTGGCCACATCTTTTGAAGGTGTCCAAAGGACCATCCATTGGTCTGAACTTAGATCTCTCTGTTAGGCATGTGGGCAGCTCTTACCAGGATTTTGGGTTTTTTGGCCACAAAGTGCTTCACAAACTAAAAATGTGCATGGCAACTGAATGTGATGAAGAGGCTGGCTCCAAAACAATCCTAGTATTAAAGACCATAGTTCCTTTGTCCTTTCCCCAGACAGAGGCTCTAAGAGATAAAATCTTTATTCCTGCCTGTTGGCAGTATGTTCTCTAAGATCAGGATCTTTTTTTTTCCTTGAGTGTTTCATTTTACCCTCATTTTAAAGCTTTAAAAATTACATAATAATGGTCAAATTCATCCCAAATTGCAGGTATTCCTAGTGGTTAAGCATCTAAAAGGCTCAGATCCAGTCAGCAGGACCCAAGACACAAGGATATAAGTGGAAATCAGATATTTAGACACCTAGAACTTGACATTTACGGTGTACCCAAATTCTTACAGAAATGCTATGTGTGTAAAACTATTCCATAGCATATTCAGAAATGAAAGATTGACCTCTGATTTCCCTTGGTACAATTTGCATTTTATTTAAATGCCTGCATTTTGATAGCACCGATTCCCAATATTATGGCCTCCAATAATCTGTACTTGAAAATAACCTTTGCAAAACCAGAGGCAGAGGCAGAAATGTTTGTGAGGTGGCAGGTTAAGCTCTGGGAAGCAGAGTCAAGGGGAAGGAAGATGGTGGGGTCCATTCTCATTTACGCACAGATCTTTTTCTCATTTACACACTTTAAATGCGCTGGTGTGAATGTACATTTCCTCAGCCACGTGCTTGAGGAATGACCATGCTTTGTGTGAACTTTGCTGGGGGAGTGCATTTCTATGGTCTTAATGAGCCCAGATGTCCCATTAGGGCTATGACTGTGCAAAAGATTTCAAAAGTAGTGTTACTTAAATACATGCTGGAATTTTGGCATGAGCTTGCTTGAAGGCTTTGCTGAATCAGCACCTTCTTCTCTAATTAAATCCTGTCTTCTGGCTCATGGTGTACACAGGCTGCACTGTGTTCCTGGAAATGAGGACAGAGTTTCTCACATTTAGAAATCAAAAAGACATCTTTAGTAATAACCATTCCCCGTCAATAGTCTGCACATCTCTGTAAACAAACACTTGTAAACTTGCAGAATTTTTCTCCAGAACATATCTGTACATGTTTGGTCTTCTCCTGAGATCAGTGTAAACTTTCCTTCTTCCTTACACTAAGTGTATTTATTTTACACTAAAAGCCCGGTTTGTTCACAGTAATCCTGTTTGCAGTAGTATGAAGTGATAATATGACTATTCATCTGCTTGGGAAATTATAACCAAAACCAAAAATGGCATAATGATAAAGAGTTCATATATTTGTTGTGTAAATAATTTCCTCTGTAACCTTGGGTGAAAATCAAAAGCAGTAGTTATAAAAGAAATTATGGTAGCCTGAAACATAGCTAGAGGTAAATATCTATATTTGTATTATATGCATACACACACATTTGAAAAATATCCCCCATATGGTAAACACACAGTTCAGTTTATTTAATTTAAGTTATGCTATTCACAGATTTAACAAAGCATGTTTCATTTTCAAATCCAAACGCTTCCCTTTGCAGACTTTTCTCTCCACAAAACACCTTTACGCAAACTCTTATTTAGAAAATCGTGAGCCCAGAAACCGCACGACTGAAATTAAGCATCTGAGAGCTGAGCTGTCGGGATCCAGCCCGGAGCAGATGCTGGGGCAGCTGTGAGCGCGGGGTGCCAGATGTGAGCGCGGGGTGCCAGATGTGAGCGCGGGGTGCCAGATGTGAGCGCTAGGTGGCAGCGGTGACCGCGGGGTGGCAGCTGTAACCCCTGGGTGACATCGGTGCGCGGTGACAGCTGTGACCTTCCGTGCCAGCTGTAACCGCTGGGTGGCCCTGGGGTGCCAGCTGTGGCCGCGGGACGGCAGCTGTGACCGCTGGGTACCATCTGTGACCCCTCAGGGGCAGCTGTGACCGCCGGGTTGCAGCTGTGAGCCCTGGGTGACAGTTGTGACCTTGAGGTGGCAGCTGTGAAGCCCCACTCCCGGCCTGGGGGGCCCCAATGTGGGGGCAGTGGGCAGTGCCGGGTGGTCCCTGCAGGCTCTGTCCGTGGGGATATGTGGGCTGAGCTCGGCCAGGTGAAGTTCATAACTCCAATCTGTTGCGAGAAGCAGCATTTTCTTTGGGGTTTGTGCTAACCTCCCACATCCACAGCAACTGCTTCAAAAGGAGCCACCACCCTCAGCAGTCCAAGGACACAGACATGGCCCACAGTCACAATATCTGAAAGCTGAGTTGCCCACCCCAGACCTAGGCTTTAGGAGTCTATGCTGAATTTTTGTCTGATAGTTTGAAACCTTGTGCTGCTCATTTCAGTGGAGGTTGTATGGCCTTTGGTTCCGCCAGCAGCATTTGTTCCTGTCATACAGAGAAGGCATTTCTAAACATTCCCTGCTCCTCTAGCCCCTGCAGGCTGCAGAGCCCCACAGAGCCTGTGCAGACCCACATGCACCTGTGGGCAAGAGGTTTTAAGGAGCACACAAATACACTCATGGATCTATGTCCATTCACTTACCTAAAGTTAGCAAGATACAGTGCTTACACATCATGAAAACACCTGAAGCCCAGGATGCATGAGGAAAAAGTCAAACAGGCAGCCCTTATCCCAGTTTGATTTAATCAAAGAGTGCAGATAGAACATGAAAAAGTCTGATTCACAGTCAGAACCATAGAACCCACATCTCTAACCTTTAGGTCCTGTCTACAAGGTGCATGTACAGGATACACTCAATAAGGCCACTGAGATGGCTGACATTAAAAATGTTCACCCTGCAAGGCTCTGTGCCTCTGTTTTGGCCAGGCTCCTTATTCACACTCTGCCCCCCATCTGCAGTTCTTGTTGCTGTCCTGTCTTGGCACCTGCAATGTCAGTACTGGGTTTCAGCTCTCTGCTTTGGGTATGTCTCTGCCATTTCTGAAGGACCAGTCTTCAAAAAGGTTCAAACTTCATTAGCTGTTCAAAGAGCATATTGGCTATCAGCACTTAAACACAGCCTTGCACTTCCCTTTGCTATTATCAGGAACTGGACAATTAGCAGCAAGTTGTGAGTGAGTGCAGGGGAGAGTGGTTATGTACATCCAGGTAATAACAAGTTCTTTCTTTTATACAACACCCATGCTTGTCTTTTTTCTTCCCTTAAGGTATAAAAACCCTTAAAAAAAAAATCAGTATCAGTTTTCTAATGTCTTTTGGGGTATCTGTCTGTCATCTGAGAGCACAGGGCAGAATTGCTCACCTGAAAATATAAGGGTAAGATGTAGCTTTAAGCTCTGCTCTAGCAAGTATTTGATTATACACAGCTCCTGCCACACTCTGTTAGCTGAAAGGGTCCCATGCCATTGTTGGGAGACTGAGTTCCTCCAGGCAAAGGAGTGAGCAGGACTTTTCAGGACAATCTACCAGGAATGCTGTAGTTTGTGTGCCTCAGTAACACATTACATTAGGGTGTATAATTTCCTCATTTCAATTCAGTCTCATCATCTTATAATCCTATGATTCATTTGAAAAATGTTGTTAAAAACCATTAATTGGATGAGAAGCAAATGACCATTTTTCTTAGTGATGCGAAACAGCTGGAAAGACAAGTGTGGATTAGCCCTCTCCTTGGTTTTATACGTCCTTTCTGCCTTGCTGTGTCTGTCCTCCCAAACTCCTCTTGTCAACAGAAGGGGGAATATGATGTTACAAAACTGAATGGAAGTGTTCAGTGGAAAGCAAGAGGAATGTTTAGTAAAAACACTGAGAAAATTATTTTAGCTTGACTACATGGGATCCTGTTTTCCGTGTGTCTTTGTGTCCATCTGGTCCCACAGCAGCTGGAGGTACTGGCCAGTTTTTCCAAGCCAAACTGAAATTCCACAATTCCTTCACGTTTTGTGGCAAATAGCAGCCAGCTAGAGCAGAAAAAACCCTATTAATGGGAACACAGATAATTCATCCCCAAGCTGAGCTGTGAGGCTGGTGGCTAGTCACCCCATGGGTAACTACACAGCGTTACTCAGCTAGATACCTAAACATAATTTGAGGACATTAAAAGTAGCTATAGGAGGCATAAAAGAGAGAAAGTGGTATTGTGAGATCTTTAGGTCTGTGGGAGGATGTGGTGAGGTGCCACACATAATCCTATGTTGTCCAGGCTCCTGAAAGATGTGGAAGGATAGGACCATCAGTAAGCACTCTTCACTTGCTGGTTTTCTGTTCTGACTCTCCTATTCTGGTTCCTATTCCTCCAATGAAATGACAATCAAAAAGGGAAAACTGAATGACCAAGCTCTTACCACTAATCAGAAGTCAAGTCCTTCTGTGTTTGGAATGACTTTTCAGGTCTTCTTTGTTAATGAAGGAAAAGCAGTACTGATTGCTTTATTTATTTTCACAGCTGATCTGTGAACATTAATGCCACACTGGTTTAACCAGAATGCCAGTGCTGCTAGTCAGAAAACTTCAACTGCGTTTCACTGTTAAAGATTAACTTGCCTTAAGACCAAAGATTTATATAAATTATGGAACAATGTTTCACCTAAAAAAGAAGGAGCACAGGTAATTATGAAGTTTGTTTATGTATCTGAAGACAGGAACTTGCCTGTGTGTTGCAAAGGACTGAATAATCTCCTTGATATCTCAATGATTAACCATTTCTTGAAGTTAAAATTACAATCATATTACACACTGGGCAGACTGTGTGTGAGAGAGTAATCTTGGCTCGGAGTGTAAACACTTGGGTGCGACTTGGCAGCTTCTGTGACTGTGCTGTTGAACTGCTCTTTTTACTACACAACCATCAATTGAACTGAGCGCTGGAGAGCACTTTAAGGAGCCTGAAAATACAGAAATGGGTAAGGAACTGCGTCCATCCCACCTTCCTCCAGCATGTTCTGCTCTTTTCTTGTGGGATATCACAATTACTCCACAGTGGCAGTGCAAGCAGGTGCCTTCAGACAACTCTGTCACTGGCTTGTGGTGATATAAAAAGCTGCTGTTGTAACTTGTCAAAAAGTGAACATCATAAAGGAGAAAAGTAGGACGTCCTGTTCTGAATAAAAGCTGAAAGATATCCATCAAAGACACTATAAATTCCACCCAACCATATCCTTCTGAAAGTTAGTTGCTCTAAGCTAACTAGGCTTGTGTTAGCTAACTAGGCTTGTATTTTGTGTTGGCAGAGCAAAGGTTGTGCTCCATGACATGGTGGTTGAATCTGTTTCTTAAATAGTGCAGGGCTGATTTTTGAAGGATGTCATTCATCATTTCAGAAAAAGTGGCCACTGATGAAATGCTGATTGTTATGCTATAAAGACAGATTGGTGATTATCAGGTGAGATAATGTATTTAGGCACTGGGACTTGAGGGTGATTATGTTGGCAAAATACTTTTGTGACATGAAAGGGACAAGGCTGCAGCAGCCAAAGAAGAGCAGGACAAGATGTGGGAAAATGCATCTTCTGCAGAATGCAGAAAAGCAAGTGTCTAATAAAAACCCTGGATCTTTCAGATGCAGAGAAAAGAAACTTGCTCTTTGGAGACAAAAGAGGCAAAGTACAAACAGGGTATGCTGAAGGGATAGTAGCATATTAACCTGTAGCCTTTCACTCCTCAGAAATGTAGAATGCCTTCAACAAATAAGCAGAAAACAGGTGCCATCAACCTAGAACTGTTTATTGCCATAATATTAAAAAAAACCCCAAACCGTCTGGAGTATAAAGTAATAAATTATTTTGTACATTTTCCACTTGGGGGAAAAATGCAATTTAGTTCTAGTCTTTGAAGATAAAATTTGAGCTGACATGTTAATTTATTAAAATACATGAAAAGCATTTATGAAAACTAGTCCTGTTGCCTCTTCTTTATATGTATAGCAGTACATATAAACAATTTCTGAGATCACCAGGATGGTATTTATTTTCATTTGCTGAATGTAAGAAAGTTTAATGATATTAACAGTTAAACCAGCTGTTACTCTTTATTTCTCGGATAACTTTTTTAGCAATAGGGTCGAACTCCCACTGTTTTGATCCATGGAAGAAGTAGAATAATCCTGGAAATGAAAAAGTTATGCATTATGTTATGGAAACAAAAAATAGCTTCATTCTGACAGATCAGGGAACATCCCCTTTGTATGCAGAGGAGAACATAATTTCTGTCTTTTGCAGGATGCAACAATAATGACATCATAATTTCAGAACTTATGATCTTACAACTAAACTGATTTTACTTGAAAGCTCATTTCATTTACCTTTCTGTTGAAAAACCGCATCAACCCTCTGGCCAATTCCTGGAAATTCATCGACTATCAGTCTAGGATAACCCTTCTCCATGGTCTGGCTGTTTTCATCAAACCTAAATCATATAGAGACACACAATTTTCCAGAGTTTAGACTTCAATTCTGCACAGAGTTAAGCAAAAAGGTGCCCACCACCTGCAGTTTGACTGATTTCACTGGACTAGCAAGAGAATATTGTTATTATTTACTTGCTGGCTATTGCATTTTCCATGAGATTCCTACTTGTTTGCTGATAAAGGCAGGTACAGCTCCAAAAAACCATCTTAAGTGAGAAATATTGAAGAAAGACCCACGATTTTGATTCCTGGGATGAAATTTACCTCCTCTAATGATAACAGTGTGACAGACAGTGCATGGAAACAGGACAGATTGATTCCTGCTATCATGACTGCATGTATTTATAGCAGGAATTTTGACTCCTCCTCTTATACTTTGATAAGATATTGTACATAGTCCTCTACTAGCTGACAGATTTTGATGGAGGAATGGAATATGGCTGATTTTTAATACAATCAAGTTGTTCCTAACTGAGCCAGGACAATTTTTATGAGATAGGGTTAAATTAAGTGGGATGGGGTTAAATGAGAACCTAAAAGGTTCTTCCAGATTTGCAGAACCCCCTCAGGAAAAAAAAAAAAACCAAACCCAAACAAACAAGCCTTTGTTTTACTTCTCCTTGGATACAAGAAATATTTTTCACAGGAACTTGAGGCTGAGAGAATGAATTACTAGGTAAGAAATGCATGTTGTGGTTTTCTTGCATGCTGTTGTCTTGTGACCAAGGCAGTAAAATAGCAATGCAAGATATTGTAAATACTCCTCCCAAAACAATCAAAACCAAAAAACAGGAAACCACATGAATCTCAAAATCCAGCTGACACTGTATGTCTCACTGAGGAACCCCAGAATTAGTCACAATAAAGTCTGCATGACCCACACTTGTCCTGGTTGCCTGAGGAGGACCTTTGCACACGTTGTCCTTGCAAACTGACTTCTTTCTTCCACCTGCCTGCTCTCTGGGTATTGGGAGTCACTCATGCCAGTTTGGAAAGAGGATTTAGAGGGAGCTTGTTGAAAAGCCAGCGCTAACCAGTCAAAGAGAGGAAAGGAACTCTCACTTTTCTAAAAGGGATAAAACAACCCAAGACTTTTCAGAAACCAGAGAAATCCTGCACAAGCTATCACAGCCAGCCTTCTGCTGAAGTAGGTTAGCTTTGATTTTTATTTTTTAGAGACACTTTTGTATTTGTTAAAGTTCTCTAGATGCTGGATTTTTTTTCAGCTTTCAAGCATAGTGTGTCAAAGCACATACATATTTTGAATGTCTGCTTCAGGACACCCTTAAACACTGAAAAGACAAAGCTATACTCTTCTCCCCATCCAAGAGTCAAAGAAACACTTCTATGAAAAGTAGGATTACTAGAATTACCTAGTTACATGCAGTTCTTCTTTCTCTTTTGTCACATGGACATTTTAATTTTTATCTAGATTATATTTGAGTCATTAATAGGAAAACATTTGTCAATTCTTCTTACCTCCAGTACTTGTCACCTATGAAAAAGTCTGTCTTTCCTGTATTTTTATTACAAACAGCTGCATCAAATTTCTTCACACCTTTAGGGAAGCCCAGTGTGTTGATATTCTTTGGATAACCAAGCAACACCTGATATCCACTAACAACCCAGAATTTGTTGCCTGTTAAAAGAAATAAAAATATTTAGTTTCACCAGTCATTTTCAGACAATAAAAGGTAAAATGCACTCCTTTATTGTAGCTTGTAGGAAAGCCAGAAGAAGTGTTCTAAGTTTTTATTATATTTATTTGAAAAGTTAATTTTGTGCACATAAAATGTGCCTAATAAATATGCTATGTCCTTTCTTCTTCCCTTCCTCCCTTCTTCCCATATAATTAAAATTAAGAAAAAAATTAAAGAAAATCTCATACTTCACCTTTGAAAAATAGGATCTGATCTTTTGTGTTCTCATATGCAGCTTCAATACCAGGTGGCAGAACTGGCCAGAAGGCAGAAATTAGTTCACGTTCAGCTTCTGAGTTATCAGGATAGACCCGCCATAAGTGCCTGATTTAAATAAGAAACAGGTTTTGTAGTACATAATAAACCACAGACATTTCTATAAGTGCAAAACAATGTGAACAACATCGTGACTTACAAGTTCTTTCTTGTCAGTGGAGCTACCTGGGTCTGTGTGTCAGAAAGGAAAGAACTCCCTGCACTGGGAAGTGTTTTATTTTTTTTATTCTGTCTCCTTTCTGGCATTACCTTTCTTATTGGTATTGACTGAATAATGGGATCAGTTATAAGCAGCTGAATACTTCAGGTTTTTTCCTGTGCCATACAGTAAGAGGGTTATAGGAGCCCAGGTGGAATTTACTGGAAGCTCTTCACAGGATGAATTCTCCGGATGACTTTGGGCTTGCAAAGGTGATTGGAGGTGACTGGATTGGCTCAACAACATTGTCAAACATAGTTAGTTATTTAATTACATTAGTTTAATTAATTAAACACTTAAGTGTTCAAGGCCAGGTTGGATGGCGCTCTGAGCAGCCTGGTCTAGTGGGAAGTGTCCCTAGTTGAATCTAGATGACCTTCGAGGTACCTTCCAAATGAAACCTTTATGTGGTTCTCAGGAAAGAGTTGCGTAATTTAGACAAATCACAACTCAGTGTAACCATCTATTTATTTGTGAATAAAGTCTCATTGGGATTAATGTATTTTCTGGGAAAAAAATTATGCATGTTTTTTCAGGGGATCCTGTAAAAATAATAATATAACTCATATTTACTAAGTCTTTTTTTTCCATGAATTGAGATCTGTTTGTCTCACTGTAAATCCTGTAATCATGTGAACGACAAAAGTATTCAGTCTTTGTATAAAGCAAGAAAAAGTAAACTCTACACAGACAAATGTCATATCAGAATTTACCTCCCCTTTAGAAAAATGACTTCTCGTCGGAGTGTAGTTATAGCATCAAAAGACATCTGGGAGCCACAGGTCTTAGGTGAGGTAGGGGTGGTTGGCCTTTTGTCTGGGACATTTTGTGGGGATCCTGAGGGAGACATTTTGGAAAGAATACACCACATTGTAGAAATATTACCGTTTTCACACTTTGCATTTTTTTATATTATGAGAATATGATTATTTTTGTGGTGAAACTTTGTGAAAGAGATTATTTCTCCCCTGCTTACCTTGTTTTTTAAAGCTGTGGATTTTACTCACCATAAATGGACTGAATGCCACTTATATCATCTGGAGAGAGGGGAAATTCACTGGGGCTGATGAAGGCATAATTGGGGAACATGAGAGCCTTCTGATCATTAGAATGGGAGAGACCCAGGGCATGGCCAAACTCATGAGCAGCAACAAGGAACAAGTTGAACCCTTTAGAAATTGGTAGAGAGAAGAGATCAGTCTGATTTTACTCAGTAAATGATGTCATCACAGTAGGGCTATTGCTCAGTGACAGTTCTCATACAGTATATTGACATTCACCAGGAAATGCATATGTTATCATATTTTTGTATGGGACAAGATTGTGGTCTTCCCCCACTAGAGAGAGACTTTTAACCCTCCTGCTTTCTGCTAGCTACTGCAAGTGTGTGTGTGTGGCATGAGTAGATATCTGGGGGTGAGTGTGGGTGCAGCTCCTTGGAATGTCCTGGCAGGGTTTCCTGGCTGAGGTAGAACAGATTAGATAGTGAGTCAGACCAAACTAACAGCTCTCCAGGGCAAGGCAGGACGACACACTCTGTGCTCACTGCAGGTATCAAGGTGTCACTCTGTGTGTCACTCTCCCTCCTACAAATCTGAGGAAGAAAGGTGAGATCATGAATACACAAGGAAAAATAAAATCTTTTCAGAATGCTTTACCTTTCTGCTACTGGGACTTTAAAGCATATGGTTTTTTAATAGATTTGTCAAACAAAATTTATTTTTAAAATATTATACTTCTGCATTCTTATTCTCAGTGGAATATATTAATACAATAAATAAATAAAAATGGAATTTCCTTCAACATACATTCCTCCAAGTAACATGCCTTTCTGAATTAGGGAAGAATGATCATCTGCCTTGCAGACCAAGAGCCAGAAATGTCAACAGATTTAGTGAAGATCACAAGTCTGTGGCAGAGGAGAGGATTGGTCATCGATTACCCAAGAAAGGCTGGCTGAAGCCAAGACATTCATTTCTCAAAAAACCGAACAAAATAAAGCCTCAGTTTTTCCACACATACTTCCAGTCAGTCCTCCCCTCTCACGAGTCCTCTGAGCACTCTGAGTTCTGCAATGTCTGGCTGCTGGAGCTGTTCTGCTGAGGAACAGCAGCAAAACTGGGGCTGACCCATTCAGTCCTGGTGGGGGGACAACATTATATTTAATCATATGATGTGTCCATCCCTCATCCCTCTTTGAGCACTCACTGTTCCACTCTCAGCTGCCTATTGTTGAACCTACCCTGGAATCTTTAGTGAAGACTCTGCATTATCAGTGGTGGCTGCATGATCTTTAGGCAGTGAGAATCTCCTCTGAAGGCTGTGCAAAGCACAGGCTGTGGTAGTGCCAGCCTGGTGTGCACCAGGAGGGGAAAAGAGAAAGCTTTTACCATGAGTTGTGAAACTCTGGTGGCACAGGTCCTACCAGCCCCCAGGTAAGAGTGGCTATGTCTGTGGCATTCCTACCTGAAAAGGACTGTCCTGTTGGTTTTTTTACCAGTGCTAAATAAGAACTAGAGCAGATCAGGCTGAGTTTGTCTGTGTCATTGTAAATATCCCAGTTGGAGTATGGCCTGTAATATCCTCAAATTGTCCTTATACAGTGTTTCATGTTAGTCTATTTCTTCACTTAAATCAAATCAGAAAGGAATTTATTAATCTGCATAACACTACATAATCCTTTTTTGAACCTACCAGCTGAGCCTGTGGTCCAGTCTTCATCCTCATCGAAGTGTACATCACCACCTAACCCATTGCCAGGTGGAAAGGCATGAGCAAGGACTCCAAGGGGGCCATCAAAATAGCGAGGGCAATGTCCATGAGCTAAATAATATGAAGTTGAAACAACACTAAGCTTATGTTACGTCTATTGAAAAATCTGTGAATTAATTTCATCATTGTATGCAATCATCATATTACCTTTGGTCCCAAAAGCAATCATTATATCTGCTATTCCCTTACGCACGCGAGTGAAAGTCAGCGGGGTGACAGCACTCCACACTTTAAATGCCTTCTCAATTGCTTTATCCACATCCTCTTTGCTCATATCTGGTGTGTAGTTCACAATTCTACAGTTATGAGAATTCAAGTTTAATACTTAGTATTTGAAGAAAAAGAATATTATTAAGATGATGAAAAGTATAAGAAGCGATTTAACCTGTAAACAAATAGTTCCTAAGATTCATCTTCAGTTGAGTTAGCTTGATATGTGATAACTGAGTGTGTTTCAGTATGTAATAACTGTCCACTATGTCTTTTTCATGATAATAGTTGTATACACATTATCAGTTTTTTCTTAAAATGGCCCTTAGCCAGGAGGTTGTCACTTGAGCATGAGGAAAGTTATCTCCTCAGGTTTCTGTGACTACTAAACTGCTGTCTCAGCAAATTTAAAAGATAATGAGGCTTGTAGAGGGTGCAATTGGTGTTTCTGTTTGGCTTACAGAATATTTGTCAGAAGTGATACATGACAGGCAAAAATACTGTGGTTGAACCAGTAAACGTAAAATACACAGCTTGATTCTCAGAAATTCCTCTCAGGAGCAGGCATAGCTAACAGCTGTGGAGAGAGAAACATTTTTGTATTCCCAGCAGGAAACAATTGCTATACAGGTTTTATATAAATATAACAAATGTGGATACCCACAGACCTAAAATTTAAACTCAGAAAGTAATTATTGAAATGCTACCTGTATGTCAGTTTGTTTTGTTTCCATCCAGGCAGAGTGAAGCCATAGAGACCCACATCAGGAACTCCACATCTGGGTTTCTTCATCATTTCCAACGTCTCATTATCTGGTTTTCCAGTCACTTTCAAACCAAAGAATTGTTGCATTTTCTGAAGTTTTTCATCTGTGGATTCAGCATTTATTTTCCATGCAAGTGGATTTAGATCTGGCTCAACAGCATAGAATTTATTCAAATAGTTCTAGTTGGAAAAAAAAAAAAAGCAAACACATTTCACATTTTGATCTGTTTCTTAAACAAATACCTTAGGACTGATGTTGTTTGTGTAGGTTGCTGGCAAAACCTTCTGCCTGTGATTTTGGACCACAACAGATGTTTTCCAGAGCATCATAGCTAAACAGAAACAGACAACATTGTTCTGACTCTTAATTACTTCACATTTCTAGTTCATACAGATATATCCTACTTTAGTAAAGTTCGGGCAACAGATTTCTATGCAATTGCATTGTCTCAGAAAGGCAGCAAGCTGCTCTGCAGCTGGAGCACACAGATTAGATCTAAGAATAGAGAGATCAACAGACTTCAGACATGGACAATGCATTTACCTCTACAAGTTTTGCATCTTCTTCGCTGTCTTTCTCTGGGTGGGTTGGAAGAGTGTTAGAAACAGCTGCACATGTTAAAAGCCAGAGTGAAAGAGCCTTCATTTTTGCTGTCATCCCTGTCCTGGTGGGAGAGCAGTCTGCTTTCTGCTCCATGTGCCTCCTTTCTCTCGTCCCAGTTTGCATGGATATGGGGTGCTTTGGAGAGTCAGCTGTACACTGACTCAGAGCTCATCATGCTCTGATTATCTCCACACAAGTTATAACGCTGTGCCGACTGACACAATAAAACTTAATTGAACCCATCCGATTCCACAGTCATCTGAAGCCAGTTAGCATTTGAATACATCTAAGCTGCTTGGCTACCGTTTAAAAACTGGCCCTCAATTTTAGTTATTTTACACTGAATTTTAGGAAACCTGAGAAATTCTATGCCAGAGTAAATGGTGGACAAATGCAAAACCTTGTTAGTTGTCTTAACCCAGCTGTGTGAAATTGGACCACGAAGCATGGAGGTTCTCTTCACCATTCTCAGCCTTGAAAATGGGAATTGTGCATGAGATATAAATCCCGTGTAAAACAAAACAAACTGTGGGAGAAATTACTGTAAGCAGTATATTTTCTTTTCAAATTGATTCATAAAATGAGACTAAATATTTTGGAAAATGGATGAAAATGCAAATTCCCTCCCCACCTATTCCTTGCAACTCCTTGAAAATGTGTGTTCATTTTACATTATTCTGGTGGAATCCAAGATATACATAAATGAGAATGGTTTTACCTTATAAATTGAGCCTAAGAATGTAAATAATCTTATATTTCTGTCTGAACTTATCTATCTGTCTATCTGTCTATCTGTCTATCTTCTGCCATTTCATCACTGAAGTTTTTTTCAGTTTAACCACATTAGCCACAGGGGATATGATTATTTCCTGTCTTAAGTAATTCAGAATAAGGGAAGTTTAGAGAGTCACACAGGCTGTGACAAATTATGGGATTTCACCCTGTTCTAGCCAAGCACCTTCCTCTTCCACAGGCAGCAAAAGGAACTGAAGGTGTTTGGCACCTCAGAGGAGCTCTGACAACACGTACTCAACTTCTACAAAACTGTTGAAAGAAATGCCTTCATGTTGGACTGTGGCTTCTCCAGGAAATCCTTGCTTCCGTGTTTTTGGCTTTTTTGCTGTCACTTGCAGCCAACTTTTCTCCATCTGGAGGCATTAATTATGACTTTTTTCATCCCAATACCCTCGTTGTTAAACTTGTTAATGGCATTTGTCAGCTACTATTAAAAAATAATCAAACCCTTACCATTGTTTATTATCACTGCATTTTATGGATCCCATTCAGTTCTGTGTGTATTTGACCATGTTGATTAGAATTCTGTTGATGTAAGCAAGCTTAGACAGCTAACTAACAGACCCCCATGTTGTGAGCAATTAGGAATGTTGAGTCTCTGGTATTAAGATCATGACCGCATTGCAGGACTATTTCTGCTTCCTGGGATGTTTTATCCAGCATCACCTGATACTACTGATGTGATGAGGATGGGCAGTGAACTTTCTGGGTTAAAACAGAGGTCACATTACTGCTGTCTTCTAAGAGGCGGAAAGAAGTCATGAGGTAGTTCAACATTCACCAACTCAAATAAATGTCAAAGATAAGCATTAGGAAACCATAACCAGAAGCTGTTTCTGTACAGCTTCTTCTTTTCCCAGACCTCAAGACCAGCTGTAGACATGTTTGTGTAAGATCACTTGTGCAAACTTTTTTCCAGGTCTCTCTCCCATGGGTAGTGGGAACTGGCTGCTATGTTGTGTAGGTGACCAGGCTGCAAAACCCAGCAGTGCTTTGTGTGATGTACATCTCCCTCGTTTATCACTCCACTGTCTTCTGAGCAAACACTAATGTTTGCTGAAACTAGAAATGTAGTCTAAATTAGTGGTTTAAACTTCTCTAGATTGAATGAAGACATTTGTAGAGGTCAGATGACCCTATTCTAAGACAGTTGGTTGAATCACTCTCCAGAGATATGTATTTCTCTGTTTCTTGTTGAAGAAAGCATAACTAATAAATGCATAAAGTTAGATGCAGTTGATAATAACCCAGCTGCTTTCATTGTCTCTATCCTTCACTGCTACAGACAGACATCTGTGGGGATCTGATAGATTGCAACAGTGGGAAGAAAGATAACCACTTCTCCCAGTTCATGTCAAATCTGACCATAGTTCTTGATGTTTCTGTAAAATTAAATTCATATCAGCCAAAACATATTATTCAAAAATGTATTCTAGTGACACTGGAAAATATGTTTAGTGCAACAGCCACTGAACACAGGTTTGTCTTCTGTGATGTATGCATGTATAAAATCAGAATGTAGCACTGTGGTAATTTCTTCTAGCTTTAAAACCTTTGAGACAAGCATATATATCCATTTAAAAACATAAGACAGATCACTAAAAATAAAGCCTCGCTAAAAAAAAAGCCACACTGGTGGCTGTGATCCAGAACCTAGATGGGATATGTGGCTTCTAAACTGGTAGGTGGAAGCCAAATGGAAACCTTCAGGCACCTCAGTGGCACTGGAGAGCTGTTCCAGCAGATGAGTTCAGCCACTGCTTTTCAGGCTCAATCCTTCCATTGAGCCAACAAAATTGAATTGTTACTCATCTCGAGGGAAAAACATGGGGCAAAGGCAAACGGTTCAGACACTCTCTTTGACCCTTGACAAATTTCTAGCAGACTGCAGCATGTGAGGGTAGGATTCAAGCACCCCAACACAGGTGCCTTGAGGCAGTGTAGCCTTTGTGGGCCTTTGGGAAGTGATGGGCTCCCAGGAGTCCTGTTCCATACCTGCATGGGTTACTGGGATACCCTAGAGTATCTCAAATGTTCAGTTTAGGGAACTGAATTCCTGGCTGGGCAAATCCGTCTTAGTAATGGTATGGACTACAACCACACACCAAAGCTGTAGGAAGACCCTGGGGAGGGGTACAGTACTTTAACATAGTACAGTAATTAGCAAACAGAATGGTAAACTTATTAAAAGGGAGTAAGAACATGGCAGGTGATTGTATGGTCTGAGCTGGAAACAATGGCCTGATCCCAAATTACCAAAAGCCTGCTTTGTGCCTGAAGGAAGAGAAGAGCTGCTAGCACCAGATGTGCCCTCCCTGCTCTTCATGGTGTGGCTGCCATGGAGCAATCGCTGCGCTCACCAGGCAGAGGAAGTGTTCTCTTACATAAGCACAGGGCAGATTTCTCACAAAGAAATCACTTCATTTTGAGCTCTAGACTTCCTGCTTGTGGGAAATCCACACAGTGAATTTCAAAACTGTGTCTGGCAACTAAAAATGGCAACTTCATGGGATACCTAAAGTCATGGACTATAAATATGGCTTTAGAAACTTCATCCTATTTTTAACTTCTTCATCTTCCATGGTTTATCTCTCTTTCCTCTAAAACATAACCACCCCCTTACTCCTCATCTCCCATGTAATACTTTCTCTGCTCCATGAGTACCCACTACTATTTTTTCTAGAGAGGGACCAGTAGTCTGCTCTAAATCTGAGGAGCTCTTTTGGCTTTTTTGCCTTAAGATTCTGTGCTTCTACTTCATATCTATAGGGAACATATGTCCCCTGTTTTTATTTTTTAATATAAATTTTTCAAGTAAGAAATATTATTTTTGCTTGCAAATCTTGTGTTAGATTTATAAGTAATCTCTGCTAAAAAAATCCAACACAATCTATTTAGAATTATATACTTCTAAAACAATTTTTGGTTTAATTGTCATTCAGTACCAGTGGCTTACACAAGAAAATATGATTCAACAGCATTGCTGCTAAGGTTTGATCTTAAAGAACTAGTACCTAGAGCACCTTGTGAGAATTCACATAAACTTACTCCTCAATTAATACGTTTGATTTCCTGCATTTAATTTTTTATTATTTCATAATATTTTCTTTGGTTTTATAAAGTATATGGTCAAGTTAATTTTTAATTATACAATTTCTTATCTTTGAATAGTATTTAGACTAATCTGTGCTCCTCCATTTGATAAAGAACTGCCAAGTCTATTCTTTATTTATGAAGGATAAAATTTAATAACCTTCTAAATATAGTCAGATAAGTAATAAAAAAAGTGAAACTGATGTATTTTTATGAGATTACACATTATTTTCTCAGACTATAATATCTTTTATTACAGTAAGTTTGAATCTTCCTCTGAAGCATGTTGAATAATACAGATATTATAAAAGATAATATGTTTTGTTCTGTTCATATGGCTTTTAGTATTATCAGCTGAGCTACAAAGACTAAGGAGAAAGTGAATAGCCTTTCAAACACCATTTTAATTGTGGGCATTTGCAAAAAACGCAGTTAAGCTGGAAGTCAATCTGTCTTTTTCATGGATTTTTGTATCAGAAGTATTTTTGGCCAAGAATTTTCATTTTTTAAGCAAGCTTATTGATTCTTTAACCCACTGGAATTAAGAGGGATTTAGTAACTACAGGAGTAGTAAGCCCCTGAAAGAGCCTTGATAAAAGAAGTTTATTTGTTTGTTATATGATGGACTGCCTTTGAGAGCAAGTGACTTATTTATCATCACAGGGGGTCTTTCTAACCTACATTTCCAGGCTTGAAACCAGTTCCTAAACCCAAAAACATGAGAACATCCCCCTCCTTGCCCCACCCTCTGCCTACAGTTATAAAGATGTATACCTGGAGAGCAGGCTAAGAGTGGAAGCTGGGGAAAGAGGAGCACAAAGGGGAATCAAATCTGTACACTGATGACAGTGAGCCCCAACTGGCCTAATTATCCACCAGATTTTCACCAGAGCTTGTGTGGGGTGGTGGAGTTCAGAGACAGCTGTGTGCTCCTTTGTCTGCTTTGGGAAAAAAGAACTGACTTTTCCTTCCAGAATGCATTTTTTAGTGTTTGAAAGGTAGACTTGGCTGTTGAGCATCAGGGCAAATAAGACATCAAGAACATAATTATACAAGAAACATAATTTATTAGGAAACTTCAGTGTAACAGGAGAAGTTGTGATAAATTATATAAATTAATTTGGTTTAAAATAAATAATTATTAAGACTGTATTCTCATAGAATTTGAACAGAAATCCATTCTGACTTTAGAATAATGAAATGCTGAAAAATGCAGCACACAAAAACATACAGTGTGCATATGGAAAAAACATTGCAATTAACAATTAAACCAGCTGGTGCTCTTCATTTGTTGAACAATCCGTTTGGCACGAGGATCAAACTTGTACTGAGTTGTTTTGTGGAAGAAGTACACATAGCCTAGAAGTAAAATTTAATCCAGTTATATTTCATCGCTGACTTTTTTTCAGTGTTTTGGGAAAAATAATTCCCATTATAGGCAGATCATGTATACCTCATATTTTTCATTTCCTTTTCATTAAGGTTAATAACAGCTTTAAAAAAATATTTTATCTATAGAAGCCCAAACATTTATTTAAACACAGATTAAAGATATGTTTTACTCACCATCTTTCTGGAAAGCAGCATCAACTCTGCCAATTCTTCCAAAGTCAGAAACTATTTTCTTGGGATACCCGGAATCCATGGATTTTTTCTTTTCATCATATCTTAGAAGAAGAAATATCATTACGATTTGTGAGGAAGCTGACTTGTGAGGAAGTTTCTCTGAGAGTTTTCTCTGAGATTTGAAAATCCTACCTACGTTAAAGTTTGTAACAATGCTCTCAGGGACTCTGGCAACACAGCTCAGAAATTTATTTATGTGTTTCTGGATTAAAGAGCCTTGGCCTTCACTTACACATAAAATGAGCTTTTATTTCAAGGCACTGAATATCCTGTTCAACATAGAAACAGAAAATAAAACTTCTTTTAAACTCCTAGGAAACACATTTAAATTTCTGGAATGTACCTGGTTTAAACATCATTGCACTCAAACTGTACAGTAATACATCAGTCTCCAGGGAAATGAAAACATGCCTCCTGGTAAATGAACATTAAATCTTACCTCCAGTATCTGTCAGCTACAAAGAAGTATGTTTTTCCTGTGGTTTCATCATTGTAAGCTGCATTAACTCTTTTAACACTCTTTGGGAACCCCAAATGATAGATTGGTTTGGGATAGCCAGGTACAACATCATATCCACTGATGACCCAATATTTATCCTCTGAAAAATATGAGCAAATTTAATTTAGTTTTGCTATTTATAAACAGGATTTACTTGTGTTTCAGGTGTGTAGAAGACAATGTGTCTAGATGTCAGTATCATTCCTTTCAGTTTACTACTTTAGAAAATATTTTTAATTCTTACACTGAGACTACAATGTGACAGAGTAAATTACTTTTGTTTTTAAGAATAAAGCATTAGAATTATAATGTGCATTGGATAGAACTTTTCCCAGAATTTTTTAAAATGAATATAAGTTATTTGTCTGGATAAGAAGTTGGGAAGGGTTGAAGGTTGGTGAATGAAACCATTGACCTTGGATTGGGATATTGAATTTATTAAATTCCTTTATATGCTATCTGATTATAGCACCATATAATATTTTGAAAACTAGACAACATGCATCAAAGTAAACTATTAAGAAAAGCATGTCTAATAAAAATTCTTTGGTAATTTTAGATGAACATATTTATATATGGTAATAGGTCATGTACCATATTATGTGCATAATGAATTTATTTGAGATATTTAAAGGGTATTTGAGACCTTTAAAAGGAAGGACTGATTGTTAGTTCAGTGAACAATTTTCCTCTCACAGTACAATTTTCCACCACCATATTTTTGTATTTTTTTTTCAAAATATAACAAATACTAATAAGCATATCGGTAACTGTAACATAAAAGTGCCTGTATTGTCAATTGAATTCAGTAAAAATCCTTCTGCACAAAATGAAGTGCTGTTACCTGAAGAGAACTAGACCTGAGGAAGGGTAGCTGTTTTCATGTCTTGTTTTTTCAGGGCATTAATTATTACAGAGGGGCAAGTTTTCTAGATTATGACCTCTGGAGATCCATTACAGCAATAAGATCCTCTGGTTTAATTATTTTCAGAATTTTAAGATTATCTGTTCTACTTCCTTAAAAACACTTTAACTTCTGTAACTGCATAATTTCTAAAGAAGAAGGAAGTAACAGGTCAGAAAAAGTGAAGAACTTCTGATTCAATTACCTTTAAAAATTAGAATTTCATCCCTCTCAACGTTTTCATAAGCAGCTTGAATTCCTGATGGTAACTTTGGCCAGAACAGTGAGATAAAATTGAGCTCTGTTTCTGTCCTTTCAGGATGCTTGCGCAGCATGTATCTGTTTTGAACAAAATTTATGTCATAAAATAATTCCACTCCTATAAAAAATCTAAAATTATTATTATACAACTCCTGGAGCACAAGAGAGGGGAGATGAATACTTGGATGTGAATACCTCCCTCCACTGAACCTAAAAGAAATCTAGGGCAAAGGCATTTGCAATTTTAGCAACTCAGTTGAATACAAGCACTTCTATTTCTGTGTAGGGCAATAAGGCTCAGACACCCTGGCAGTGCTTCCAGTTCCACCCCTGCTCCAGTACTGAGGAGAGTGTGGAACCCATGGACACATTGCTGAGGGATACATGAGAGCTCTTATTTTGCTGCTTAGATGAATTGAGCTCAGAGACAAGTCTGCTGCAGCAGTGGCCACAGTGATAGAATAGTTGGAAAAAATCCTACAAGCCCCTGTCACCATCCCTGCTCTTGTCAACCAGGGCTCTTTGGATTAATGATCTAAGGATTCCCTTCTCTTTCTAGCGCTTCTCTTTGTATTACATTCCAAAAGAACAATATTCCCTCATGGATTTTTTTTAAAACTACTGAATATTTTAAATAAATAATGTATATACTTCTTGTTGTTACCTGTCCTTGAAGAAGAATATTTCTCCACGTAGGGTAGTAATAGCATCAAATGTCAAATTTGGGTCACAAGCTTTTGGAGTTATGGGTCCTGTTGGCTGCACAGCAGCATTAGACCGTCCTGTAGGATAAATATTTATCATTTCGTGTGGAGAAATATAGGGAAAGTGTTCAGAAGGTCTCTGAGGACCCAGAAAACACTTTTTATAGAGAATAAAAAAAAGATCTGTCTTTAAATGCAGAATTCTAATGTTAATAAAGCAAGTTGTGTCCATCTTTTCCAAAATGAGATTTTTGTGGGGCTGGAGTTCAGCTGAAGTTAGTTTCCAGGAGTTATCTCTTTTTCGTAATCTATTTTTCAGAAACTGTTAAATTTCTCATTTTGGTGGAATATTAAATACATTAACTTTACCATTTATCAGCCTCCCAAATAGAAATATTAAATAGAAATATATTATTTCTTACCATAGATGGCCTGAATTCCATTAATGTCATCCTGAGGAAGAAGGAATTCATTGGGGTCTGTGTAAGAGTAGGTTGGATACATCAGTGCTCCAGGGTCATTTGAATGAGACAGACCCAGCGAATGGCCAAGCTCATGGGCAAGGACAATGAACAAATTGTAACCTGCAGGATAAAAACCACATAAAACAAGGTAAAATCTGTTTCAGTACTCAGCACGGTTGACTAAATGGGAAACTGTTTATGGTAAATTATGCTAAAATACACTGGAGGTACAAGAGAGACTGTAAGCAATTCTGTCCTCATCACAATTAAAAAACATTGCAACAGAAGAGTTATATGAGTATATAAAGAATGCTTGGCCTTAACTGTAGTCTCATTGTAATTTCTCTAGTGTCCTTTTGTCTTAAATAAAAGCTGTTTCCCCTGCTATCACTTGAACTGCTCAGATCAAGGATCATGTTCATGATGAGGAATTGTTGGCAGTAATCCAACAGAAAAAGAACTTCAAAAAAACAATGACATTATTGTTTCGGTGATACTTGGAACACCCTGGTTAGCACCAATCTTTGAAGTGCTGGGATAAGAAAAAGAAAGAATTCGCCTTCAGAAGTCTACTGACAGATCTTCTTGTATCCAAGTTTTCGCTTTCCTCTGAACAAAAATGTATTTTAAGGTGCTGACCTTTAAATTATTATAACCCCTTTTGACCTAAATACTTATATGACTTTATAAACTCCACTATGATCTAAAAATCTATTTTCTGCAAGTTTGTGACTAAAAGAGGCAGGAAAAAAGAAAGTAAAGCAATTATAAATTAAAAGCTCTGTCCCTTTTACTAACTTATGTGCCTGTAGTCAGGCTCATGAAATAATAAGCATCACATGAGGTAAGACTGTATGAGGTTAAAACTATATGAATAGATTCAGCTACAAAATGCTTACCTCTTCCATCTTTTGTCCAAGCTTCCTCCTCATCCATATGCACATCTCCACCAATACCTTCACCAGGCTGGAAAGCATGAGCCAGCTGCCCATTGGGACCATCAAAAGGAGAATTGTCACGGTGGTCTAAAATAATGAGGTAAAAAATCAGTTAAAATCCTAAATTACTTCTGTGACTTCAGATGGGTATTTAATATCCCACATTATCATTGTTACCTCCATAAGCAAAAGAGATCATTATATCTGCTTCTTTGTCCTCAACCCTTTGGAATGTCAATGGTGTCACGTTGCTCCAGACACTGAGAGCTTTTCTGACTGCTTCATCTACATCAGCTCTTCTCATCTTTGGGGTGTAATTCAAAATCCTTCAAAGAAAACCCAATGCATAATAAATTGTTTAGAAAATAGCTGAATGTTCAGCATTTTAGCTGAAAAATAATTTGTGAAAAAGTAAAAAGTCTTAGACATATCTTGCATGAATGAAAATTAATGATGGCTCTGGTTTAGATACCACCTTCTAGAGCATCTGTCTTCTTCCAGAAATCACTTAATCACTCCATATGTCCATATATGGCATGATGTAACTACTTCAGACCCCCCATCCTAAAGTTGGGGTGCTAGATTTATGTCTTGTTGATTCACATTAGGAAAGATTACCTGTATGTCAGATTATTCCTTTTCCATTTGGGATTCCCTGTTGTGAACACATATTTCTGTACATCTGGTATACCACATCTGGGTTTTTCCATCATCTCCAATGTGGCAGGATCAGGTTTTCCAGTCACTTGTAGTCCAAAGAACAATTGCATTTCCTTGAGCTTTGCAGTAAGGTGGTTTTCACCATGCTTTCTTAAATGGGGATGGTGATCCTTCTCAAGGTCATAGAAATTCTGTAGATAACTCTGAATTGGAGTTAAAAAAAAAAAAAAGAGAATTGTGGCTTAACATTACTGTCTTTGGTCTCACTTAAAATTTCTAAAACTTAAACTTAGTTAAGTTTTTTTAATTTCACACTTAAATTTTCTTAAACTGTTCTTGTATCGACATGCCCTGTGTTTACCAGGACTAACAACCTCTTTCCTTCAGTACAGTTTTCCTATCGTTTTCTGAATTTGTTGTTTTACTCATAAGATACATCAAGAAATGTCTTCAAAATCTAGTATTTACTATTAATAATTAATTCTACATTATTTACTGTGACAAATTGGTGTAACAGCCCGGCTTACAAAGAAGCTTATAGCTGGTCTCATCCAAAGAAAATGAGGCTGGCAGTGAGACTTCACACAGCCAGGACTCCCACCAAAGCAGGTGAGCACTACTATAGAGTCAGACTTGGCAAATCATGCCTTTTATTTTTAGCTACAGAATATGATATTAGAAACTCAGGCCTTCCCACTAAATTTCAACAATTTTGTCTACAACAAATTATATTGTGTCTATGTGAGTTCCCTTTTTCAAAAAATTTTTGTTAAGAGATTTATTCAGCCAAAACATGGAAAAACATGCCTCTTTCAAGCAGGTTTCCTTCCTTATTTTATTAGGACCAGTCATATCACAAGTTTCATAGCACATTCTGAAATGTAAATTGCTGCTGAGTTTGATGTTGCTGCTAGAATTCATGCCTCAGTAGTTTTGTTATTACTCCATTGACAACACCAAAAGTGAAGTATACAATATTCAGATGACATCTGGGTAAATAAGTTCAACAAAATTTTCACTCATTTCCAGGTTGATAGGAAAAGCTTTCTCTTGAAGCCTTTGCAAAATGGCACATCTTTAATTTACAGACATATTCTGCGAATTGCAATCATAGTTATATCTTAGACTACCTTATTTTTCCTTTACATATGTGCTGAAAAAAACACTTTACCTCTACAAGCTCAAGGGTTTTTCTTTCATCTTCTGCCTCTGGAGCCACAGGAAATGCAGAGGAGAGAGCTGCATATAGAGACAGGAGAATTGCAAAGGTCTTCATCCTCATCTAAGGTTGTCTGCCTCAGTTTCACTCCTGGGCTACTGATCACACTTCTCAGCTCTGTTTATATAGCTGATAGTAAATCAGTGACAGCCTGACTCATGCTGTATAATATCCTCTGATTAGTAAAAATGATGCATAGCAGTTTCATCACTGGGTAGTGACGCAAGGTGTTTAACTAACATTACTATCCTTATTTTGCCCAAGCCTTCAGTTTTGGGCAATTTTATGGCATGTTTAACAAATGAGGAACTGTTTTGCAGGTAAAATGTGGAGCCAAATTTAGTATGTTTTTTTTTTGAATAATGAATTTAGACCATTTGTGGCACAAGGTTTCGACAAACTGGAGAAATGATGAGAAATAACATGCAAGAGCAACATAATACATTGTATGATAATTAATCAAATGATGGTATATATGATACATATGATTTAATCTTAAATAGACTATTGAATATTATGTTGCAATATGTACTAGCAAAAGACAAATGACAGTAGAAAGAACCAACTTATTTAGGAATAATCAGAAGCATAACTTCAGGAAGACTGTCATCAGTTATCTAACAGTTCTATCTAAAACAATCTTACGATAGCAGAAATGAGTGCTAAAATGATTCAACGTTTTTTTACTGATATTAACAAATTCGGTCATGCTACTGGAATGCCTAACCTTGGTTCCCATATGTATGGTAAGTAACATTTCTACTTTTGCCAGCATGGATAAGGTCTGTGTTTGGATTCAGGCAGAGAAAGATGGAAGCTCTGGGAGGAAAAGGCTCCATAAAAGAAACAGGAATTTCCCTCAGCATGGAAAAGGAAGATTAAGTTAAGTCTTTTTTACTCTGTGTTCATTGTTTCATGAAGGGAAGAGTGAGAGGAGCCCAGATAAAAGCTGGTAAATATAAGAAAATTTTTACTAAAAATTTAGCAGCATCCAATCTCCAAGGCTCGAGACTGGTCTTAAACAACAGTGATTAAGTTTAGACATGACATTTGGGATTCAACTGCCTGAGCATCAGTGTTATTTGAAATTCTATAGGGAATCACACTTAACCTCAGCTGCCCTGGAAAGATGCAGGTCTCCACAGCTCCTGCGTTGTGGCAGCCAGCCCTGGGTGGGTGTATCAAGTGCAGGCAAATGAGTAATGAGGTGACATCTGCTTTAAGTGGTTTTTTATGTAGATATCTGTAAGTTATTTAGATCTCTGTGTTCCCACTTTGGACACTGAATTCTAGAGAGTGATTCAACCGAACATACAACACTGAGTTCTAGGTGAGACGAATTGCTCTCTGTACTACATTGACTGTGTTGGCTGTGTGCCTAACAGCCATAAGAGAAGTTAAATCATCCTGGTCACACGTCTGTAGTGCAGACCCCTAAGTGAGGAAAGCATTTCTAACTGGGAGCATCTGAATAATTGGCCTGAAGGGGATGTGTGTTTGCTAACTCTGCGGGCTGTCAGGTACAGGCTGGACATTTTTCAGAATGGTTTTCTTGTTTCTGCCCTTGTTGGAGGTAAAGATATTCCTTGTAAACCTTAAGAGAAAAACTGTAAATGTTAGAGTGAGAGGAAGAAATACAAATAAATATCAATATTTTAATTATGCTGGGAGTTCTTCACTTACTTTCCCAAACATCATGAAGCATAATATAAGTGATTCTACACTACTGTAGTGTAGCACCTCCTAATCATATCTAGGTTCAGCAGAGTGAGCACAATTCCTGGGAAAAGCAAATTACCTTATTACCTTTCAGTATCACATAACTTGCCTGGACTGGTTGATTGCAGCTAACACAGGACACTTCAAAAGCAGAAACTGGGATTTAAATTGACTTGGAAAAGACAAGGGTACAGCTATTGTAGACCAAAGAAATTCAGCTTCATGGTTCATAGTCCAAAGAGACTTAATTACTGGTTATTCTTAATCTATCTTGATTCAGACAAAAATAAATTTGTACAGAAAGAATTTTGTATGTTGGATACTTCTCCAATGACTTGGTTACAACTCAAAGGATTCTGGCATTTGTGAAATGCTGCTTAACTTCTCTAACTCTGTTTCTAAACTAGTCTTATTTCCCTGTAAATTTTTCTCCTCCTGTGTTTCTTTAGGCTGGTTTATACAGTTCCTGATTCAATACCTGAACTTCTTAATATTTTTTTCTTTAAGAAGTAGTTAACTTCTTATTTCTTGTATTTTTTTCTCTTTTATTTTCTGAAGGCATCATAGGCATATTTAAATACATACAGGAAAACAAGAGAAGCAGATTAACTAGATGCATCCAGTGGCTGAGACAGAAACATAAGGAAATCATGTGCTGTGGCTTTCACAGAGAGTTTCTTCTGCCTTGCAGATTCCTGTGGAGGGTCTATGGCCAAATTTCAGTGTGATCAAGAGGATACTCTTGAGATGAGCAGAGGGTCAGAGAGGACATCTGGCTGTTTTCTATGAAACTTTAAATAAATTACTTTCCAAGGCAGCCAATGGAGGAACTAGAAGGTCCTGGACTCCAGCATTAGCTGTGGGACCTCTGTGCATTTGAGGAGTCACCAAGTGAAAAACCTTGAGCAGCATCAGGAAGAGGAAGCAGAAGCAGAAGCAGAAGCAGTGGCTTCCCTCTTTCTTGGGAATTTCCATGGCGTTGGGCTACAAGGTTGTGTCCCTTTTCACCATCTGCATTGACTTCCTACTGCGTGTTCTTTGTCACAGCACCCTTAAACCCACGTTCAAGGGAAGGACAGGTTTCAGTCATCTGCTTTCCCATGGTGTGACAGCAAGCACATCACCACCTTCTCCATCTCAAGCCCTTGTCTTCAGACAAAGGCTCAAATCTCAACAGAATGAGACAGGAATATGCCAAAATAAAACTGAGACCTCCTCAGAGGAGTCAGGTCTCATGAGAATTATTACTGAGTGCCAACTGGTGTCTTACCTCATTTTCCTTGCAGGACCATTGTGTTGCACCTGCATCTGACTGGCGATGTCCTGGCCTCTCACTAAACACCATTTCTAGTTATTTTCCTATGTGAGTGGCTCTGTCCTGTCTGGGGGATCTCAGTGAGAGTCTCTGGGGTGGGGCTGGGCTGGACAGCCCTGTGTCAGTGGTGCTGGGACTGGGTGCATGCAAGGCCATTGGGTACAGATGTCTCTGTGCATGTACCTGTTGGGATACAAGCACAGCCTCACTGCTGGACCTAGGCTCAGAGGCTGCAGCACCCTCAGAACTTTCAGGGTATCAGATTTGGACAACTCCAAACACACCATCCCTGCCAGGATATTGCTTTAAATCATAGACATTTAGAATCATAGAATGGCTTGGATAAAACCTTAAAAGTAGTCTTGTTCCAACCCCTCTGTCATGTGTAGGGACATCTTCCACTAGACTTAAAGCCCCATCCAGCCTGGTCTGGGACACTTATAGGTATGGACATCCACAACTTCTCTGGCAACTTGTCTCCTGGTGCTTCACTACCCTCCAAGTAAAAAATCTCTTCCTAAGATCTAATCAAAATCTCTTGTATTTTCATTTGAAACCATTTGCTCTTCCATTTGCTCTTGTCCTGTCACTATCTGCCTTTGTAAAAAGTCCCTATCCCTCTTTCTTATAAGCCCCCTTTAAGTACTGGAAACCCACAATGATGGGTGTCCCTGAAGCCTTCTCATCACAGCTCCCTCAATCTGTCTTTACAGCAGAGGTGTTCCAGAGCTGCTTGCATGGAAAATCTCCATGTAATCAAAGCAGAGAGGTAAACTTTACTTTTACCTACCCCAACAGTTCTTCAGAGGCAGCTCTTGTGTGGACCAAAAGCATCAGTGCCTCACTCACCCTGAACCACCCTGCTATCACCTCTGGTCCCCATCTGCTAAGCCACTGCTAAACCCAGACAGGGTGCCTGGGGAAGAGGAGGTGGCACAGGTGTTGAGCCAGTGCCCTCAAGGGGTTTTCTATCATACACCCAGGCGGTAGATATTTGTGTCTCCTTGTTTTGCGATAATCCTGCTTTATTTTGTCCACACTTCTTTCTCAGCAAAACTGCACCCTTGCTCCTTCTGTTGAGGCAAGAGACCTCAAAATGTCCCTTTTCTAGGGACCCTACTGACTATTCCTCCCTCACTAGGTCTGCACAGGAATGTAAGCACAGCCAGAGGTCTACCCAGCATTGTTTCTCTTTTCAGCATTAATTCAAAAAAGCATTTAGGCAGGATTAAGAGGACACATAATTCGCCAGAAGAATTCCCCAGCCTTGAACAATTTTCTGTCCCGGTGATTTCTATATACTTCATACCTCATTTACCTAGGGCTTGGATTTGACTCTTGAAGCTATTTCTCTTTTCCCACTAGCTATCTCTGGTGCCATGTTCTAATGACTTCCACCCACACCCCTGACTGAATAATGAAAACATAAATTCACAGTGTGAATCATAGTGAGGTTTCCCTAAATCAAGTCTCTCACTAAAAAATTACTGTAGAAAAGGGAACTTTGATAGGTAGTTCCGTCATTTTACTGTTACAAAAATGAAAATTGCTATCTTGTAATTCTTAAGAATTGTTTATTGTTACAGTTTGTCACAACAACATTTGCAACTGCTTTCTCAATAGCAGGTGGCATTACCAAGTAGTTGTCATTCCCACAGGAATTGTTTTTTTTTCCATTCAGTGCTCTTACACATATGCTAATCTTCTCACATCTTTCCAAACTATTTTGAAGCAACGAAAACAAAATCTTTCTGCAAACCTAGAATATTATCAAGAAACAAGCCATTTTCCTTGCAGGGTGTCATTTTTAATGTGAAGTCTAATGTGTCAAAGATATAAGTCCTGTCACTGTGCAGCAATATTCTACTGATTGCCAGATATTTGCTTGAGGAAGAAGTTTTCCCTTAATGAACCAAGTACATTTTAATACTGAGATGACAAAGCCAAAGGCAAGCCTCCACAGCAGCTGTCTTAATGTTTGCACAAGCTGATGCCTTCACGTCACCCAGTGTTAAACATTTCCTTTATAGAGCTGCTGCTGGTGCTGCTCCAGTGAATGATCAGGTTTACAAACCAGGGTGCTGTGCTGGGCAGTGTTACGAGCACAATTCTGTAGTTCAAACCTCTCAGAAGTCCAAAGGCCACTGCGATAGGGCTCAGGATGTCAAGTGCTGAATCAGTGCTAATTATCCTGTTGTAGAAAAGCAGAGCAATGTGACCAGTCCCACACTGGGGCAGCGCCTGAGTTACACCTCAGTGACTTGCACAGTCTCAGACATGGCATCATCAATGATTTCAGTTAAAGGAGAAGGGAAGGAGTGCCACTTTCCATGCCAAGCCCCTGTTTCCTGAACACAGGGAAATCAAATCACATTCTTCAGCCTTGCTGTTGAGCTGTTGCCTGGGATGGAAATCTGGTCTGTTACATCCAGGTTAAGATTTCCCTGATGGCAGATAGGCCTTGGGATGCCCTGCAGAACGAACCTTACCAACTTGAAGTCCTTTGCCTCTAAACTTCATGGTTATCATACGAGCTGTGCAGATGTAAAACTTGTCCTGAAAAAGGCAGCAATAAGATATCAATGTCTCCACACTGATCTAAAAAATAAATCTGTATATATCCTGGAGATCTGCACCATTTGGGGGAATACTGGAACTTCAGGAGGTTCACAGTCCCCCAGTAGGACACATGGCACAAATGCCAAAATATCCTGTGAGAGAGTCACTGCTTGTAAACCTGCAAAGTCAGTTTTCTTCCTGGCAGCCAGAGGGAAGTTCAGAGGAATAATCTGGAAACAAAGTCTGGTCCTTGGCAGTTTTAAAATATTTTCTCTGTTATATCAATGGCACCCAAGACATGCATCTTTGCAGTTCTGAGTTGTCTTAAGCACTTCTGAACCCACAAATCTGCTGTTTCTGTCACCAAGAAAAGGTTTTTTTCCCCCACAGTGTTTCCATTAACCAAACCAAGCACCTCACTGGGAACAAGTTCCTGCAAACAATATTTAAATGGACTCATTTTAATCTTATTTTGTTCTGCCAGGACTCATCAGTTACCTTTGGTTTACTTAGGTGGCAAACTCTCTGCTCTTAGTCTGAGTATTTAAATCACTATACAATGTCTTCCAGCTCAGGTCAGCACCTCAGACCTACCTTGTTTGATAATGTATTTGTAATCCTGCCAAGAACAGTATCAAAGGTCATTTGTCCCTTCTAGGAAGTAAGAGTGTGTGAAACCAAGAAAACCAATATATAGTAAGAAAAAGAACTTCCAAACCAAATCAGTATTTTTCCCGGACTAGGCAGTGTTGAGACTTTCATGTTGGACCTTCTGGATTGTGTCTGAGGGTCACACAATGGAGTCCTTGAAAAGCAAAAGGCAAATATATACATTCAGATGTAGACAAAATATCCTCCAAGACAAGATGGTGGAAACCACAACAAATGAGACCATTATATATAAAACACAGAAGAAAACAAAGAAATTCTTGTGATCTGAATTCTAGAGTCACATGAAAAGCCTGTTCCTTGTGAAGAGACTTTTCACCCAAGTTTTTATGCAAACAGGGTAGAAAATTGCTAGAACATGGGAAAATCTGATATGTTTAGAAGACTGAGAAAATTATAACTGAAATGCTTGGACTGTGTGTACCACAGACAGTGAATGCATTTAACTCAGAGCCTAGGTCTCAAACTGAATCTTAGAAGAGCACAGGATATTGACCACAGGTCAATCGCCTTCAGTTCAAAAGTCTGTTTTCACTCAAGTGGTGAGACTGTCTTGTTAGTGGTACCACAGATTTTGAAAATAAGAGTTGTGAGCCAAAAAAGATACCAACACTCATCCATAAACCAGCTAAACTGTATTAAGACAGACAGCACTAGAGTCAGCAAAGCTCTACTTCTGCCACAGATCCAAGACTTCATATTCACAATTAGTATGACCATCTGTGTGCACGGAAATAGTGAAAGAAAGAACTCCAACTAAACAGAAATCATCAAAAAAAACCCCAAAGAAGAACTAGATGGATAGGTATGTGACAGCCAGAGAACTACAAAACAGTCACAAAAGGTCTAGGACCAGCCCACTTGGCTCTGAAAGCTATAATCTCATCTGAAATACACTATTTCCAAAAGAAAGTTGGATAGACCAGAGCTGGAAGAGATTATCCCATTTAAAATAATATGATCTCGTGCAGTTACCCACAATGGAAGTGATATGCAAGGCACAGATACTGTTGAAGAGGAACACCAGAAGAAAACTATTCAAATGAGAACAGTTAGAAACTTCCTCAAGGAACAAAAACCAACAACAACAAAAAAAAGAAACTAACAAAAAAACCCAACCAACCAAACAAAAAACTATAAAATGTGAGCCAAGCTGTTCATGCATCTTTTTAACTTTCACTGTTTTAGCTGACATGATGGACTGATTAAGTCTTGCAGCTGTGAGACCAATCAAAAAGCCACACCAGAAACATGAAGGAAATACAGAATTAGAAAACAAGAACAGTACAAGGAGAAAGAAAATAAACAGCATAGAACGAAATAAACAGATCAGAAATACTTTCTGCTAAATTCAATAGGAAATTTCAAGTTATAAGTCTTGAACTTCCTTCTCTAACCTCAGCAATATCAGACATTCACCAGAGCTAGTAATTTCCTTTTCTCTCAGCGCTGTGATTAAATTTTATCCTTTTAACTCTAGTTCTGCTTGGACAGCAAAGCCTTGTTTGCCACCTCTACAGCAGGTGTGGCAGCAGTGTTTGTCTTGAAAGGTTGACAATGCCATAATACATTTTTGACACTGATAGAATTCAGATGAAAATTCCTCAGTGACTGGAGTGCCCCATTTGAGTAGCCCTGCTACCAGGGGTTTTAAAAATGCATCAGGAAAAAGGTTCCATAAAGTGTGTTGAAATATCTCATTGCATTCTTGCAGTACCATTTTATGTATGAATACTGTGCATTCACCTTGTCCCGACAGCATCGGAGGCAATGAGCACAAACTGAAATGCAGGAGGTTCCCTCTGAGCATCAGGGGACACTTTTTTAATTTTGAGCATGACAGAACATTGGCACAGGTTGCCCAGTGAGGTGGTGGAGTCTCCTTTTTTGTGGAAAAAGCAGTATCTCCAAAAGACAACTAGACACACAGTAGCCCACTCTAAGTGGCCCTGCTTGAACATGATGGCTGCCAGAGGCCAAACGAGCCTCAGCCATTTGGTGATTCTGTGATTCATGGAAAAGCAGAATTAAACAGAACTGTCTTTTCTCAGAGTTTTCCCTTTTTTTTGAGGAAGTTGTTTAATGAGGGGAAGACATTGGGTGCTGGGAGAGATGTTTTTACATGCATGAAAGAAAGGATACCTTCTCTAAGACTTTGGATGTTGCTAGCTGTCCATCTGAATACTTGTGGGCCCTGAGTGATGTCTGGCTTCAGCATCAGGTAGATTATTGTCAGCAGTATTGAACTGGCAGCTGATTCATGTCTGCCCCACAGAGACTATCACAGATAGAAAACATGGATCATTTGGCCAGATGTGAAAAGGTCTGGCGGCCCCATCCCATTGCTTGCCTCCCTCTGATGAGAACTTCTGTCCCATGGTGAGGCATTGCCATGGAAATCCCAACAGCATGGAGTCCTTCAGAGCTGTTCTTAGCCACAGAGCTCTGCCAGTAGAGCAGCTGCCCCACACCCCCTATATCCACAGGAACATTCACATCCCTGTGGCTCAAAGCAATGCTCCAGATGCTGGAATTCAGACCTCTTAACCTCCTCAGCAGCCAGCCCAGCCTGAAGCTCACCCAAACACACATAGAAAGAGCTCATCCACACATAAGGCATGATTTACTGAGAAGACAGGACCAAGTGTGCAGGGCATGGCCAAAGAAGCATGCTGACTGCAGCCTGTTTGCATGCAATCAACCCATTTCATCCACTTATCCCTCCATTTTCCCTGTTCCTCCCCAATCTACCTTGATCCTGCCTTTGGTTTTCCAAGTAATCAACTTATAATAAATTTTGAACATTCCCACAGTCCCTTTGAACATGACATAGTAAGTTTTATGGAATACCCAGATGCTCTGACCCTGGATATTGATCCCTATTCCCCTGGCAGTGAGCCCTAAGCCTGTGAGGTGACAGGGACTCTCTCCCACTGACACATGATCACAGGTGTCCCCCTGCCCATAGGGTCTCTGCAGGGAAACTGGGGATGAGCAGAAGAGGGTCAGCAGTGTCTGGGTTTTCCCTACATGCCAGTGTGCCCCTCTGCTCCTCTTTGGAGATGAGCTTTTGATAAAGAATCACATAGTGGGTAAGGGTTGAAAGGACCGCAGTGGGGTCGTCTGGTCCAACCTCCCTGATCAAACAGGGTTGTCCTAGGGTGCATTGCATAGGAAATTATGTATATCAATAAATACCTTAGGGTAGAATTCATTTCACTTAAGTGTAGCCTTCTATAGTCAGGTGTCCAACATAAATTACCTTTCCAGTCAGTGAAAAAAAGAAGCATTTCCCCCTCTCAGCACCCACCTCAGGTTGGGCAGGATTGCTCTCTGCAAGTCCCATATGTCTCACTGTAATTATGAGCAGTAGCTTTGATTAGTCTGGCTGCTTAACTTTGAAATATCTAAAACTGTTTGAAATCAATCCTAGCTTGAGGAACAGAAATGCTCTCCCTCGTGGAATCCTGGCTCCATGGTAGGGCTCCATATAGGGTGATCTACGCCTTGAAGAGTGAATAGAAGAAGGCAGAAATAATAAAATCAGTCACAATTTTGTATCAAAAGTAAAAATTGTATTGTTGTTTGGTAAGTTAGCCAGCCTCACTTTAATTACATACTTCTGTACATGTTGGTATGTTAAATTGGTACGTTAATACTGTTATTTACAGAAACAGTTTGTGCAGGGACTGAGGTTTGCAGACTAATGCTGAAGTGTGGAGGTTGCCACTGAAGTACTTGTAAATTCCATATATTTATAAAAGAACAAGCTTTTCTAGTGCAATAACACTACATTTTTTCCAACACCAGTACAGATTTCATTTTCTTAACATGGAAGCCAGAAGTTTGTCTTTAGGATGCGTGTAACTCTCCTTTTATCAAGGTCAAACTCAAATTGCTTTCTTCCACTGAAGAAATAAAGGAAGCCTATAAAAGAAACAACAATCCAGATGAATTAAGTTATTGGAAATGTAAAGATTAGTATGGTAGGAAGCATGCAACTCTCCTTTTATTAAGGTCAAACTCAAATTGCTTTCTTCCACTGAAGAAATAAAGGAAACCTATAAAGAACCAACAACCTGGATGAATTATGATATCGCAAATATAAAGATTAGTATGGTTTAACAACATCCTGAGAGAGCTCAAAGCAACCTTTGGATGCATTTGTGCTGCCAACAGCACCTACTCCCAGGTGTAACATGGGACAGCAGCAAAAACGTGGCACAGCGGCATGGGGACATCTTCCACAGCAAACCAGCCACGCACATGCTGCGTCACGTACTAGATGAACCCCACAAAGTGACTCTACAAAAGATCTTTCCTGTGCCTTTCTTCAGTTTAAAAGAGCTGCTCTGACACAGCAGCTGTGTTGGAGCCCTCCAGCAGGGTGCATTTGTGGCCACCTGTGGGTAGGTATTTCACAGACCAGAGTATGGCGCAGAGCAAAGCAAAGCTTGATGGGTGCTGCTGGATGCCATGCAGGAAAGGAGAGGTACAGCCTGGGGTGGTCATGTCCACACTGCCCTCTGAGAGTGAGGCCTCTCAGCACCACATGGGAGACTCATTTTGGAGGAAGAAGAAAAATTTGGTATGAAACAATTAACATGTGTGGATTTAGATGAGCACCAGATGAGGAGGGAGGAGGCAACTGGGAAGCTGTGACATCTGGCAATGTGAATGTATCCTTGAGTCCGGTCTAAGTAACATTCACCCTCATTCAGGAGAAGCTGGTGCCAACTGGGTCTCAAAATAGTCCCATTTTATGTCAGAGGACCAGGCTGGGACAGCTCACTCATAGCAGGTACACCATATGTTGTTGAGCCATCGCTGTTTTGAGTGTTGATCTTCATGGTGTGATGTACACTCCAATCTGAATACAGATGTATCTGTCCCTTAGAACTGGCCTTTCCAGATGTGCAGGTCTCACCAAAGGTGTACCATCACTATTTTTCAAGGGGCTAAAGTGAAGGATGGGAGTGTTACATGACTGCTCCAGGGTCTTCTTGGTCATCCTGTGGGTTCTGAGCAGCATTTAGAAGTGCCTCTCTCTGCCCAAGCACTCTCAGCCCTATTGCATTGAACCTTTCATGCAGATTTTATTAAGAACAGCTACTCACTTTCATGTTGAAAAACAGCATCAATCTTCCCATTAATTCCTGGAAATGCATCTCTTATCAGTAACGACTTCCTATCCATTGACTGACTTCTCTTTTCATAACTGAGAAAAAGGATAAAAAATCTGGAGTCAATGAAAACTGCAAAAGACTCATGATTAATTCCTCTCAGCTCGTTATCTTCTAACTATCAACAGATAACTAAACTCATTGAAGGTTTTGAGTATCATCTAGGTTGTGTAGAGAGAGACACAATTTGCCATAAATTAATTATTACTCTATTAACTGTACTGGAAGAATTGCTTCTATTTACTCCACCTTAAGATACATCTAAGAATATCTAATATTTGAACCATCACAATAAATCTGCTTTATATTTTTTCTAAGAGACCATGCCTAAAGGAGCTATAGATAATAGATTATAAAAAGATTGTTTTCATGTCATATCTCTGTAAGAAAAGTCTATCAGGAAAAACCTGGGGCTTTTTTGTTTTTTTTTCTTCTGAAGTTAAAAACTATTTTAAGTCAATTTACCTAAGTTACTTACAGCAAGCTATTAGATTTTTGGTGAGTTGATTTTTAGTGCAGTTGATCTAACAGTGCTCAAATAAGCAGGCTTGATAATTTGCTCAGTGAGAGTTTTAATGATCGAACTGTTCATCATTCAAGTTACGAGAGTTTGAGCTAAAATGTGGAAACCTGACCTTCTGCTTAAACTACAAATATGTGGCTGAATAGTTACTCTAGGGTGATCTCTGTATATACCATGGCTTGGGCATTGTGGTGGAAGGAAAGAGAAGTGTTGTTGTTTAGCTACAAAAATTTAGATTATTTACTGTTTCTGTTACAGGAATAGGCTGTTAGAAATCTATGTAAGGAAAAACTTGAGCAGTATGGATTGGATTGAAAAGAAAAAAATAATAACCATGCACAGCAGATAATTCTTTGCAGTACATGGCATTTATCAGCAACTTCATGAAACTATCTGTTACTAACTGGAAAATGAGTGGCATGCTCCTTCTTACTCCACAGAAACTTATTTGATATAAATAGTGAGCTTCTGCCTGATTTCCTGAGATGACTTGCAGAGCTGTATGATGGCTTTTTAACCAAGGCAGCTGAATGAAAACAAACAAATAAATAAATAAATAAATAAACTGTTAACTAGTTAAATCAACTAGAAGGAAAAATAAAAGCACTGTTCCACTTCCTTTCAAATATTTTTCCACAGCCAGTTGTGACACTGAAAGAGATCACCGAAAGTGTCTGACTAATGCATCCTAAATCATGACAGGATATTGATCATGTGATTATGTTTGCTTCTATTTAGAAAAGTAGCACAGGAAATATTACCTCCAAAATTTGTCCGCTATGAAGTAATATGTTTTCCCCTCCTTTCCATTATGAAAAGCAGCATCAATTTTGGTAATATCCTTTGAAAAGCCCAGGGTGTAGAGTTTTTGGGGGTATCCAGGAAGTATGGCATCTCCTCTCACAACCCAGAATTCATTCCCTATTAAGAAAAGTTGATAACAACACATTAAGAGAATCTTCTGGAAATGACACAATCCTTTTCATGAAAGCTAATGGTCACTTGAAAATAACCCTTGAACTTGAAAATAACTGAAAAGAATTTTAGTAAAAAAAGCTATAGTTTTCCACATCACTTTTTCTGAAAACTGAAATTTCAGTCTTTCTCCATACTTATCTTAGTTACCCACAAGCTTAGAAGAAGCATGTGGTATCATTCCTACATTCAATAGATAATTTCCCAAGAGAAAAAAAAATAGTGACATTTGTTTGGGGGGGGGGATATTTCTATGTGGGTATTAAAAAATAAGATACATGTTCTTTAACTTGGCTAATAGTTTTGTTATCTCTGTGATTGAAACATACCAATTTATTGGACTAAATTGAGGCTTGTGGAATCCTACAGAAAGAGCTTAATTGGTTTTTAAACCAGATGCAAACTCTCAAGGCTAATTGGGAAAATAAAAAGACAACATTTTACCTTTAAAAATGACCATTTCATCTTTTTCAGGAATTTCATATGCATCATCAACACCAGGTGGCAGCCGTGGCCAGAATGAAGATATTAAATCAAAATCAGCTGTTCTGACTGCTGGATGTTTGCGCCAAATATGCCTTGTGTAAATGCAGAAGAAATTTTAAATAAAATCACATGTTCACACACATTAATGCATGAAACCACAGCATGGCAATGAAGGCAGTATTTATGTGACTAAACCCAACCATGTACCCTGAGTTAGTCACAATTTTAACTTAATGTAAAGATAGTTATTTCTGTGGTGGGATTGCTCTCTTCTTGATGCAGACATCTAAAATAGGTCGGATGAACTGTTTTTCCAAGATATTTATTTCTCTTGATGCAGCAATGGAGCTTTGAGAAACCTGGCTTACATGGCTGGTATGAGGTAAGAATTTGGGAACAACAGCCCGATTTTCCTTTCCTTTTATTATTATATTAAACCCTTACTAAGGGGGCTCTTCAAGAGTGTATTTTGTCAGGGCTGGTAAGCCCTCAGCTCTCTCAAAGCAAGGACAGCAAAGAGGGTGTGAAGTGTCCCAGAGTTTTGTCAAAGCTGAGCTCTCCCAGATGCTGAACGCTTCAGACTTGCTTACAGCCTAAAGTGAAAACAGCCCATGTTTGCAGAGGAGCCATCTTTTCTAACCCTATTCACAGCATCCCTGTTCCAAAGGTGATCCTCCTCCTTATACTCACCTCTCTTCATTTCTCCACCACCTTCTTTGTTTTTTGTTTTCCATCTCTTCTCCTGATTCCCTCTCTTGCCTTCCTGTCTAAAATGGCTGATATTCTGATTAAAGTTACTTTTCTATGCTGTGGGACATAATTTAAAAAGTGACACACAGCTATTTTTTTTCAGAAGCTAACTTACTTGTCTTTAAAGAACATTATTTCTCCACGAAAAGTGGTCACAGCATCAAAAGTTAAATTTGAGCTGCAGCTGTTTAGCAGTACAGGATCTTTTGACTCAGTTGGGTCTTTTATCTCAGTAGATTCCCTTTGATCATTGTTTGTGTTAGGAGATGGTCCTAAAAAGAAGCAGTTTATGGAAGAAATTATAGTGTGAACTCATTGAGGTATATCCAGTACACAAAAATATCACTGAAAGGTATCCAAAGTCTTTGAAATTATAAGCAGTAGTTGATGAAAAAAATCTGAATTACCATAGAGGTACTGTATGCCAGTAATATCATCCTGATGAAGGAGTCCTGAAGGGTCAAATTTCCTGAAGACTGGATACATCAGAGCATTGGGGTCTTTGGAATGGGCAAGTCCCAGTGAATGGCCAAACTCATGGGCAGCAACATAAAACAGGTTAGTGCCTGAAAGTGTCAAACAAAACACATAACAGTAGAGCTGTATGTTTTTATTTGTCCTGAATAATGTGAAGGCCATAAGGTAGGTCAGAAGCTTTCAAAATTCCTTGCCTAAGCAAATGAAGGTCTTGTGGGAAATTCAGTCAGAGATGAAATTCTGGTCAGAAATAAAAACAATGGAATCATCATAGCAGAGTACAAGTAAATGGTCTGTAGATCCTACATAATTCAGTGTAGGAGAAGGACCCTGGGCCAGTGCCAGTGAGGTAACTATGCAGGGAGAGGTTGGAGGATTGGGGAGATTCCCTGTGGGGCCCCCTTACAAATGAGTCCCCCCCCAGTGCATGGCAGAAGCTCAGCTGGGGCCTTAACTTCTTAAACTGGAGGCTCAGAGGCTTTTTAGAGCTCTGGAAAACAGCTGTCTGATGCTGCTTCAAATCTGCGGCAATTTAAGCACTTGTTAAGGAAGAGAGGAGACAGACACTGCACCCTTGATTCCATGTGCAACTTTCTTCAGGAAGGGCTTGGAGAACTTAGTTACCTACCCTCTGTGCTTTTGGTCCACATTTCATCCTCATCAAAGTGAGCATCTCCACCAAAGTCCTTGCCGGGTGCATAGGCATGAGCAAGGGAGCCTCCTGGGCCGTCAAAGGGGAAGAAGTCATTGTGATCTGAGGAGCAAATCCCAAACACAGCTGACTGGGGGTTCATGCACACATTGAGCAGCATATAGCAGGTACAGATCCAGTGGACTACTGCCAGCTCCCTGTATTTATTTTCTTCCTCTTTCTCTTCCTCTGCCTCTATGCTCTCCCCCAAAACCTGTCAAGAATTATAGCCATAGCATCTAGAGCAAGAACTGTGTTTTTCTGCCTGCTTGTTCATGTGGACATTGAACTTCACATGTGCTATTTATGGGGAGAAATCATCCCAGGACAAATGCTCTGTATATTGCAGCAACTTGGCAATAACTCGTAATGGTTGCATGGGGTTTTACCTCTGGCTGCAAAGGAGATCATTATGTCTGCATCACCTCTGTCCTTCTTGATGAATCTCAGTGGGGTCACACTGCTCCAAACCATGAATGCTTTCTGGATGGCTGCATTGACATCTGCCGGACGCAGGTCTGGTGTGTAGTTTACTATCCTTTAAAATATAAGAGACAACCTTGGTAAGGTGTTCTTACCATTCACCCAGCTTTGCACACTGTCTTGACATAAAGGATTCCACTGTGATTACCTGTATGTCAGGACTTGTTTGGTCCACTTTGGCTCTCCTGCAAAGGTGGAGAACCCAGCTACATCAGGGAATCCACAGCGGTGTTTCTGTACCAAGTCCAAAGTGCCAGAATCCAGTTTCCCTGTCACCTCCAGACCAAAGAATTCCTGCATTTCTTTTAGTTTTTGCGTCATTGGGCTATTACTTTTCCAAACAGAAGATTCTCCATCTTTCTTAAAGCCATAATAATTTTCCAGGTACTTCTAATGAAAAAAAACCAACCAAAACTTAGGAAAATCAATGGTGTTTGCTTTTGGTGAAGCTTACAAGATATTATACTAACACCAGCCAGTTATGTGCCTTTGCTGCTTTTCTTTCTGTTCTATAGCAGCATGGATAATAGTTTGTTAAAACCTGTATGAATATTTTTCACTTAATTGTAGCTTTTCTACATTGTATTATCACTATAAATACTTTGTATTATCAAAATAAGTTTAAAATTAGCATTTGTTTAATAAATTATTTTCTGATACACAGCCCTCCACTTACCCTGAGCCCTAGGTTTACCTAGAGTCATTTAGATGAAGTAATTTGAAATACATAACCAAATATAAAATTTCAGTAGTAGTATCCTATTTCCCCACATTTTGGACAGTAATAATTCAGAAAAAAAGTCTATATTTACTTCATGAAGAGTTATGTTTCATAATATCACAAGTCACATAAATAATCACATTTCCACCTGAACTATAAACCAACCCTGGACTGACTCAGGAGTTTGATTATTTGTATAATCAACAGAGTCAATGCATCATCAGATTTAATTGTTCTCTAAAAAAAAAGTAAAGCAAGATGAGTTGGTGCTAAAGTAGCCATTGTCATCACAGTACCCCCCTCAAATCTGAGAAATATTCAATCAGCTATTTATTCTCCTTGCTTTTTGGCTGCTATGTACTAGTTACACAGAATGCAGTGGATGCTCAACAGCTGCTAAACATCTCCCAGAGGCCTGCCTTCCTCACCTGGATAAGCTGCATGCCTTCTTCCTCTGTCTGCTTTGTAGTTGCAGGAAAAGCACAAGAAAGTGCTGCGCATAATAACAGGAGAAATGGGAGACTTTCCATTCTCATTTCCAGTGTCCTTTAGACAAGTCTTTTTTGTAGTCTGCCACACACCTACTTCACCTTTATATAGTATTTGATTACTTTATAAAGCTTTCCAATCCCTGACTCATTGATTCTCACAATGTCTAGTTAGCAACAGAACATACAAAACAAAGGTTTCACCATGAAACAGATCAGTGCTGTCTTTCATCTGGTTCCACCCTTGTGCTGGTTTTGCAACATGGAAATATGATTAATGAGAAGATAATAAACCTGTAGTTCTTTTTAACAAGCTCATTAATATTTTAATTGTTAAAATGTAGTCTTACTCTCCAAAACTTAAAGCATATCTCTTTAAGGCTTTCCATTCAACGTTAGTATTGATTTCAAATGGGTTGGTGAATTACCTAAGGGGGTAAATATTCACAGATGGTTACAGAACTGTAGACTACAATCAGAAAATTAATTTTCAAGGTTTTTTTCGGGGGGGAGGGGGTTGCAAACTTTTTTCAGGAGGCTATTATAGTGCCTCTATCTTTCCCTTTGGTAGAGTCCTGTCAGTACTCCCTGCTTGATGAAGCAATGCTCTGTGTATGCAGGTTTTTTTTTAATAGTTTGCACCTGGATGAGAATTTCCTTTTTTCTGCAGGCAAATGTGGAATTAACACAAATAAATGAAAACACTTTTCCCAGCATATATAAAAATTATAAAAATTGAGCCAAGATGTTTTTATGCTACTTTTATTCAGCACTGCAGCACTGGGGAGCAGGTGAGAGTTTGAATGTGCAGAAAGATAAATCCCCTTCCACAGAGCTGGTGGGATAATAGAGATGTGAAAGGAGAGGTTGCAAATATCTTGTACACTTGAGGTATTTGCTGAAATTATTTTCTGCTGAAGAGCCCTGTATTGGTACCAGAAGGATCCCCAGAGCACAGCCTGCCAGTTGCCCTCCACAGGAAGGACATGAGGGATTGCTGGGTTTGAGCAGCTGGCACAGGGACAGTCACTGGCAAGGCTGGTGGGACCCTGCAAGGGTTGTCTGGTCACTGAGGACTGAATTCCTGTCCTAAGGGCAGATACCTACTTGAGGCATTTCTGTTAGGGAAGAGACCTCCTCCTCATTCCTGGAAGGAGATGGACAGGCTCAGGGAATGACCCAAAAATAGGTCAGCTGAGCCAAGGGGAAGCAATCCCCTGAGGGAGCTTTTGATAATGACTCCACTCACACAGATATGTGAGGTGTCCCTGAATGGGTGAGATGAATCTAAAAATTGGGTGCAGAGCTCTCCTGTGCAGCTTAAATATCTCTCTGCAGGAATAGCTTCTGGTACTTAGAGCCCCCCTATAGCTTTCCAACTCCTTTTTCTCTTCCCTCAGTGTCTCCAGGTGTACTAGAAGGAAGAAGTAACTTTCCAGCCTGGACGACTTGATAAATTTTCATCACTCACCTCTCTCTCTAATGAGACGACTATTAGAAGCCATTAAAACTGTTCAGGAAGGTATTGAGGAAATTTTTATGGTTTTCTGACTATCAGCCTTCTCAAGAACATACTTTTGCTGCTCTATCAACCTCTTTCTCACTTTTGTTGATACTATTCCCCATTGCTCTCAAGATAGCAATCACCTAGAATACGCTTTATGAAGAAAATTCCATAACCACAGAGATCTTCTTTGATGTTGTTCTGTGAGGTGATTTTTATCCAGAAGTAGCACAATATGTAGTGTCAATCTCTTGTTTTGGCTTAAAGAAGTCAGTGTGAATATTGCTATTTTCTTTTTTTTTCAACCTGTAAAAGTGTCTGGCAAGATACTAGAATTGCCCTTATCTCTCCCTCTTCTGGAATTAATCTTCTGCCTTGGATGCATTCCCATAGCCCCACCCTGTACTAACTGTACCAGAGAAAGACATGTAACACCAACAAGGAGTGTTAAAATTTGCTCCTTTTTTTGGGCAAGGTTATTGCTAATTCACAGTTTATCTATTTTAAAACTAGTGAATATTGTAGCATAGAGAAAAGCAAAAGAACATCTCATATCCTCAATAGGATGTAACTAAGTTGGTGTGTTCTGCAAAGCCAAGGGCTTAATTGCTCAGAGGTTGAAACTGCCCCACTCTGCTGCCTTATGCACCCTCAGTGTCCTTGCCAGGCTGGGCTCTGGCAGCAGTGTAGAACCCCTGGCCAGAACGTGGGAGAACAGCTCTGTGCATGGGACACTTCTGAGTTGTAAAATTGAAGTTTCAGCCTGTGCTGCCATGAGTGTTGCTTAACTCAGTGCCTCTGGCACTCCTTCCTGGCTGTGCTGCAAACCCTCAGACCTGGCAGCACAAACCTGGCCTCAAAAATATCTTATTGCTGACAAAGATGAGTGTGTGACCTACTTCTGGCTTTTATATAACAGTTGTGGGTCCCCAGCATGGTAATGCTGATTCACTGACAGCATTCAATTCACTGGCAGAATTCAATGTTCCAGTTCCAGTCAGATTGCACATGGGTCACCCTGGCTCTCTGTCAGGCAAGTCATTAAGGGATTTTTGCCTGAGATTTCATGTGCAATAGATTTGGTCTAGTTCAGCCATTGTCCTGTCAAGAATTTTAGATGTAACAGGTTATACTGTGTGTCTCTAATTTGCATGCCTGTTCTCAGATTACAGGGAAAGTTCCTATTCATACAGGACAAGTACTTGAGGTTACATTTATGGATGGATTTCCCCTGCTGGTACCCAAGAGGCCTTCAATTCCAGCAACCATTTATGAGTTATAACAAAATCATAGTTACCAGAAATCTTCTCTTATTCACTAAGTATAGACAGGAAGCTCCAACATTTCTGTTTCCAGTGCTTCCAATCTCATCTGAACTATATCTTTCATTTCCTAGGAATTTCATTGCTTTTCCCAAACTGGAGTAGCAGTCTTTCATTTCAAAGTTTAAGGCATAAACAAAGCAGAAATAGAGATAGAAATTCCATGGTTAACACACCTCCCCAGTCACCTTGTCTATCTGAAATCCACAGCATGTCGTCATCTGTTTCTGCTCCAGGCTACTCTTGCTGGACTTTTCTTCATGGCTAAGTGAATATCACTGTTTTTTCACATATTGTGAGTTGAAGCTAATTAATACCCAAAGGTGGAAGGATTATTTTAATTTTGCTGTTTCCTGGATAACATAACTAAAAAGATAGTGGTAACCTTATGCAGGAGAAATACTTTAATGTGAGTCATTGTAAGCATCCACAGTGTTCTGCTTCACTGTTGCTGAAATGTTCCTTTTGGTTCCTCTTTAATCGCTTACAGGTCTCAGCCAACAACCAGAGCCTAAAGGCCTGATTTCTGAAGGTAGCCTTTACATACAAGAAGGTATTTAGTTAGGATATCAAGGTATGTAGGCATTTTTAAAAACAAAGGGAATTAACCTCATTAGTTATGTACAAACAGTACTCACAAGAACCCTGCCTAAGCCTGGAGGCATCTATAGTCCTTGGACTGAAGTTTCTTCAGGATAGACTATGTACTGAGCAAAAGCTATTGAGAAATACACTGGGATATGCTGGGGCAACACCAGTTTTCCTGTGTCTCTGCCCTGCCTGGACTGCTGCCAGGTGATCTCACCCACTTTTCAGGCCATGACTTCACCGTGGTGCAGCACTGTGCTTGTGGCAATGCTAGGCTGTTGTGTCCCTACTTGACTTTTAAGACGTGGCCTGATTTGTAATGTAGGTTGGTTTTAGACCTGGCTTTAGATGTACTTAGAGCATATCTAGCATGACACAAAGCATGAATGAGGAAAACACGGCAGAGAAGAGATATTCCAAGGTCATAAAATCATACAATTGTTGGGTTAGAAAGGACTTTAAGGATAACCTCATTCTAACGCTCCTGTGAAGGGCTGAGACACCTTCCAATAGACCAGGTTGTTCAAAGCCTCATCCAACCTGGCACCATCTCTGCTGCAAGTACAGTGGGACAGTGGGTCTGTCTGTGGGTACACTGGGAGACACATGGCTTCCTCTGGCCCCGATGGATGGGGGCACAGCTGGTAGTACGTCTTTTGACCAGAGGTCCGAAGGAATTGTCCTGTGCTGAAGACCAGAAGTAAATTTTACCTCTGCCTAATGGGGTTTGAGCTGTGGTAACTGGAATGCAGTCCCTGTCAGCCATTTCCATGCTCCCTTTCTGTCTTTGACAGTTCTGCTAGAGAAAGAACAATATCGAGTAGACTTCCTTGTACAATCACATCATCAGAGCAGTGTTGTTAGAGTTGGGATCAAATCCCTCCAAAGAAAGGATAGACCTCAGCGGAATATTCTTATAGGCCAAGGGGTGTTTGAAGTCACTGAGCCATTGCCCTGTTGGGGGGACCCAAAGAAGGAGCATGGAGGAGCAGATGTGCTTTTCTCTGTGTTACACCACTCATCCTCAGGAGGATCCATCTGTGGTAGTTACATAAAAATCCTTGGCGTTTTTGTTATCATTTTGGCCTGTTTGCTCTGAAAAGTGGTTCTTGTGTGTGGTTTCTTGTAATAGTGGACTGCCAGCCCTGACTGCATTTCCATGGCACACAGTCACAGCTCAGCAGGGCTAATCCACTGACACCCTGTGCCCCTGTGATCATATCTCCATCACTTCCCACCCTGCCTGCATGCTTCCTCCATCCTTACCTTTTATGCCTCCCCCACATTGTTCCTGAATGTCTTTGTTTCCCTCCTGGTTCCTCTGGGTAATTTCTAATTACATTCCAGAAAAGCCCCTCTACTTCTTCTTCTCTTTAACTTCCCCCACAGACACTGAGCCCTGCTGAAAATGCTGAAGGGTCCTGCTGTTGTGGCAGATGCTTTGTCCCCAGTGGAATGAATCAGAACACAAGAACTGCTAAACTCAAGCAAAGTGCTTTATTTCTCAAAAACAACTTGATTAATAAATAGTTGGAGAGCAAAATAAATTAAAACTGTACATTAGGTTTTGCATTTTAAAGTTTTTAAATTAGAATTGCCAAAGGCCATCATTTCAGACTCAGATGCACAGGAACAGGTGAATAACACTGTTTAGAATCAAGAAACATGAAAAATTCTTTCTGGTACAAATATACCTCTGCACCATCACTTAATATTTCTAGCAATTAAACCAACTGTTGCTCTTCATTATATGGATGAGTTTCTTTTTCTTCATGTCAACCTCATACTGGTTTGATCCATGGAAAAAGTAGAAATATCCTAGAATTGGAAGGACAAAATATTGACAAATTAATATTTCATTTTTGTATACCTGTTGTTACACGCTCACTATTTTCTTGAGTGACTTGAAAAAAATCAGTCCAAAAATTTAATATATGTACTGAAATATAAATTATTTTGGCTTTGGTTGGTGGTCTTTGGTTTTCTTTTTAAATTGGATTTTAATTTATTTACCATTTTTCTGAAGGGCAGCATCAATTGGATGGGGGACCCCTTGGAAGTCAGCTGCTATTTTTCTTGGATAGCCTCTTTCCATTGATTGGGTATTTTCATTGAAACTGAAAAAAGAAATTGCATGAAACAGAAAATAAGCATATTATATTCAATGTTGAAACTACATGGATTTTTTACATAATATACTTGCTCTCAGCTGAAAATATAGTACCTGCAAACATCTGTGACCTCACAGAGCTGTATAAATCCTGGCTGTGTGACTATTTACACCTTTAGTAGCCTAGGTAAGTCTGTTTTCAGAATATCAGGCTAAAACATTTACTTTCATTCCCTGAAACTAACACTAAGGCTGGATAGGGCTTATACTGAATAATAGACTTAAATAACTATTCAAATATAATTATTATAATTTTACAGCACACAATTGATGAAGTGACCCCATAACAGAAAGGCAAACTTCAGGTGTAATAATGCTCTTTCAAGATAGTAATACAGATTACTTATTAGGCTAAGATTACTGCTTAGTTCAACTGTTTCTTAAGAAGTAACTATTTTAATCTCCTTCCATAACGTTCTCAATTGATTTGTCATTTATAAAGTTCACAGAGCACTTCTTCTCCTTAGTAACTGCTGAATGAATATGACATGATGACAAAGTCTACTCCAATTATATATTACACTAATTATTTTATGTTTTTATACTAGTTCATGCTGCTTCTTAATGACTAAACCAAGCTCATTTGCCCCTTAATCATAGCCTGGTAAGAGTAAGTGAACACTCAGGTGTTACAGACTTTGTTCTATGAAAAGACCTGAGTAATTGAGTTTCTGCTTTTAGTGGCTGAGAAGGCTGACAAAAAGAGAACTTGAACTTCCTGTACAAATACTCGTATCACTTGATTAAAAAAGCTATTTTGATTATCTCTTCTACAGAATAGAGAAGAACCTTACCTCCAGTACTTGTTGCCAACAAAGAAATAGGTTCTCTTGGTATTTTGGTCATGAACAGCTGCATCGATTTTCCCAACACTGGCGGGGAAGCCCAGGTTCTGAATGGGCTTGGGGAACCCTGAGTCTATTCTGTAGCCACTGACAGCCCAGTACTGGTTATCTACAGGAAAACAGAAAAAGTTTTAAGGATTCTTGAGGAGTCTAATCTCCTTTTAATCAAAGACCAAGAGCTTTCGGTGTAGTAAATGCCATCAAACAGCACAGAAATCCAGCTGAAAACATTACTCTCTTAGGGCACACAGAAGTTTGAATATCTCACAGCCACTGGATTTTCCTCTTTTCATAGTCATTAAGAGTATTATATTCTCAATAGTTAAAAGTAAAAAACTTTTTTTTGGTGTATTAATCATCCTAAAAACTTATTTAGATAACTTAATGTAGCAATCAATTTTGTCTCAGCTATTATCTTCTCTCTCACTATTTAAAGGAAATCTGTGTAGGACTGTTGTGAAGCAGCATTAGTTAATGGCAGTAACTTAATTTTCAAAATTTGAATGCATTTAAATATTAAGAATATCCTCTATTAGTGCTAGTATTAGTACTAGAATTAATATGAATATTAGGATAATATTCCTTCCATTATAATTAAATAGCATTAGCAGTATTGCTGTATTCATGTATTCATAAAAAACTAGTGGAAATGTAAGAGAAATACCTTTAAAGAACAGCACTCGATCCTTGTTGTCAACCTCATATGCAGCATCAAAGCCAGCTATCAGTGATGGCCAGAAGGAGAAGATGGTGTCGTGCTCAATTTCTGAGAAATATGGACTTTTGCGCCAGACGTAGCTGATAGAAATGAAAACAGCAGTGTTTCATTGCCTGTACTTTATCAGAAGATCAGGGGCCCATGAATGTACTTTAAATCCTGCTGTCTGGGTGCTGGAACGAGTGGTGCCTATGAGGCAGAGATATCACCCCTTTTGGGATGCAGTCCTTCTCTCTGCCATGCTCCCTCACAGATAGGTGCCCTTCAATATAGGTTGTTCTGAGGTCACAGAATAGTTGATGTTGGAAGGGACCTCTGACATTCATCTTGTCCAACCCCTTGGCTCAAGCAGGGTCACCTACAGCTGGTGGCCCTGTAGGCTTCTGCATTAGCACCCTGATGGTTTGTCCAGGACAACATAGGATATCTCTGGTAGTGCTGACAATTGCAGGTTTCTCTTCACCATGCCCCATGTAGTCAGGCATAGCTCATTTCAGTTGGGTTACAAATGTTAGATATACGTTCTTGAGAAACATGTTAAAACCCGGTTGAAGGAGAAACTGTTCTTTCCCTATCCTCCTTGAAAATTATTAAGTTTTTAAGCTACAATTCTTCATGAGTTTTAGAAGGGAGATCAGACCCACACCATCAAAGGAAGCTTGTTCAATGAAAACACAATACCAAGCCAGGAACAAGGGTAAACCCTGGGCCTGGCATAGTGTTTGCTCTCAGCAGGCTGGATGTGCCCAGCCAACAACCCACTGCAGTGCCAGTGTCAGAGCCAGACCCAAAGGAGGACACCTCTAACAGCAGGGGCTCCCTGTAGATACTATAGGGCAGTGGTCTAGTGCAGAATCCAAGGTCACAGTGACACTAAAAGTCACCGGTGACATTTTCCAAAGCTCCCTGGCCCACACACAGGATAGTGTAATGAGGACAGGGCTGCATGTAGAGCAGCTGCGGCCTGAGGAGTGACCCTGGAATTATTCAGCCTTGCACAATTTTTATAGACATGGGTTATGATGTATGATGGGCTTAAAACATTTTACTCACTTTTCAGTAAATCATGTTACTCATCCAGCCCATGCGGCTTAGTAAAATTTTGCAAAGTTGCCTTACCACTTTCAGAAAGAAATATCTTCCTTTGTAACCATGGGGAGATAAATCCCTTGAACTGCACATTATGCTTTGCCCTTTTGAATCTCACAGAAAGGTGTTTCTAGAAATGAAAACATTTACCTGCCCTTGAAGAACAGTGTTTCCCCACGGAGAGTAGTGATAGCATCAAAAGTCAGATGAGGGTCACAGTCCTCTGGTCTTTGGGGTGGTTTGGATGGTGTCATTTCTGTTGGTTCTTCCCTGGGAGACATTTGAGTTGGTGCTCCTGCAGGTATCATTTCAGTTGGTTCTTGTGGGGGAAGAGCTTTTGTTGGAAGCACAGGAGATTCCCTGGGGGGTCCTTTGGAAAATAGATAAGTGTGGAATTAGAAAGTGGATCAGAGTGTTTCATGCCACAGAATTTCAGGTTGTACCATATGAAGCCAAATTTATAGGCAGTTGTGCATGTAACAACCCCTTTTCGGATGAGAAGTGAGTTTAATGCTACAGACAAGAGCTGTTTCTCTGGTACCATTGCTGAAAGGTTCTTGGATATTTTGACTAACTGGAATGAATTCAGTCTACAGATTCTACTTTGCAGATGTAGACTGTTAGCTACAAAACACAAAAGATTTGCCCAAAAATAATAACACAAAACTAAACCTCAGCATCTTTCTTGTGGTAGGAAGTTCAGTACATTTTAGCTGTTGGGTAAAATTCATTATAAATTCTTATCCATCATTCACTAAAAAATGATGCTTCTTGCTTACCATAGAGGGCTTGGATGCCATCAATATCATCCTGATGAAGTTGGTAGTACCTGGTATCTGTGGCCATATATACAGGATACATCAAAGAACCAAAGACATTGGAATGACCAAGACCTAGTGAGTGGCCCAACTCATGAGCAGCAACGAGAAATAAGTTGAAGCCTAAAACAGATCCAGCACAAAGAACAAACACTAAATAATTTTTTTTTAATAACACGAGGATACAGGCGCCATCCTTTCATGTGTGATATCCTGTTCATAAAAAAAATAGCAAAATCTAACTACATCCCAAATAAGAGCTCTCAGGCCTTCTGGAGAGGACATGAGTTTTGAATTATAAACATTTCTTACTGGAAAACTAATCTGGGAGCAGTTTTTGCCCATGTTGCAGAAATTTTCAAACAAAGAATCAAGGTTTCTTTAATGTTAAAAATTGAAAAACCGGTGAGAATGTTTTAGTCACCTGATCAGATTTTGGGAATAGTAAATTACATGGAATTTGCCTGGTAACTACTTCACAAAACCAATAACAGGCAAGATTATCCCTGGACACTGCTGGAAACCAGACCACTTCATGGTTATATTTAATTATATTTACCAATAAACTCAAGATTTTTTCCTTTCCAGAAATTAAAGATGTGCATCAATTTAAATCAGAAAAAAAAATAAACCCAAGCAAAATACAAACAAACTAACTAAAGTAAGAGGTTATAGTGCAGCTTTATAGTGCAGGGTGAAAATTCCCTGCCTTTTGATGTCACGATTACTCAATGTCACTATTCTATGCTAATGTCAGTTCCTTCACTGGAGCTGTAACTGCAGTCTGCATTAACTTCAAGTGACTGTTGCAGCCCAGATCAAAATGTGTAGAACTATTTTACCAAATTACACTGCCATTTTACTTCTCAGTAAGTATTGGAACTACTGCCATGGGATATATGTGACGTTACAGCATCTTCAAGACAACACTGTCTAGTAGAAAACAGGCAACACAATATTTAAGGTTACATACCATTATAGGTAGTAAATTTGGTCCAGTTTTCATCTTCATCAAAATGGGCATCTCCTCCTAATCCATCACCAGGGGGGTAGGCATGTGCCAGAGTTCCTCCTGGACCATCGAAGGAATAGAAGTCACCGTGAACTGAAAATAAGGGGTGGAAAAAAGGAGATGCTTTTCATTATCTTGGTAAGAAAAGCAATAAGTACTATCATTCCCAGGCAACAGAGTCCCCTTACATCCAGCTGCGAAGGAGATCATTATGTCTGCTTGACCACTGTAGAGCCTGGTGAACCTCAAAGGGGTGACACTGCTCCAGAGCTGGAAGGCTCTTGCAATTGCTTCATCTACATCAGCTTGCAGCATGTCTGGAGTGTAGTTCAAGATCCTGTGAAATAAACACAAAAGGAATTAAAAGCAACCAGATCACATGTGACTGGGACACATGGTATCAAGGTCAAATATTTTAGCCAGCAATTATTATTAGTGATGCATCTCAAGCGGTTCAATTTCAAATTATTTGCCTACATAACAGATGAAGTTTTCACAGTTTTCTTTCACGTCTTTCAGAAACCCTAAACACCACCCTCTCAGCTGTAGTCCTTCTATCCACTGAGTGTATTATTTAGTAGGCTCTTAACTAACTAATGTAAACTCTTAATTTGGTATTCTCATCACTATTTGGAAGCCTGAGTAGTTCTCGCATTTGTGCCCCTTTCATCCTGAATGGAGCTTTTAAATGGAGATATACAGAAATAGTAAAGAACCTGTGCATGTTATTTCTGCCTAACATTCACAAAGTTTCTGAGTGGTGTGGAGAAAAACACACTGTAATGTATGTTACCTATATGTCACATCTTCTTTCTTCCACGTGGGCCTGAGTGGGAAGGTGCTGTATGAACGGACATCTGGCATTCCACATCTAGGCTGCTTCATCATGTCCATAGTCTTGTGATTCAGCTCCCCAGTCACCTCTAGCCCAAAGAATGACTGCATCTCTCGTATTTTGTCAGCCATGTGGTTGAGGTCCTTTGATTTAAACAGAGAATGTTTCTCTTCTTTATAATCATAGAAGTTTTCCAGATATTTCTGATAGGGAAGAAAAAGCAACAGTTTAGAACATTAATCTTTCTTTTCAAATGCTGGTAATAAAATATTCTACATTGCTAAATAAATCACCATGTTCATTTTCTCAATAAAATATTTCTTCAGTTCTGTCTGTAGTCCTTACCTTAGCAAATTGCATATCCTCTTTTTCTTGAGACACTGGAAAAGCAGAAGAGCATACAACATATAATAACTCAAGGAAAAGAAGGATCTTTGTCTTCATTTTTGTCTCCCTGTCCTACCAGCCCTTGCTAGAAGACCTCCCAATCTCTTCTTCCTCTGTCTAGGACTCACCAGCGTTTCACTATTTATATCAGTGCTGTGCTTGCTAAAGTCAATAAAGGCATGACTCAGCTTATAACATCCTCTGATTTTCCACAGAAACACAGAAAACAAATTTGGGTTTAGAAGCAAGCAAACACATGACAGTTTACCTTGCCCAAAACCCCCTGATTTCGCAATCATATTATCAGACAGTATGCTGTTTTTTTCTTCATCCCTAACACGGGCTGAACAAAAAACTCCCCATTTTTCAGAGGTGCTGAAATGACCTGGCTCTTTGTGAGGGACAACAATCTGTAATTCCTCATAGTACATGGTAAGGGACCTCCATAAACTGCCCTTCAGTTTTCTCAGTGTGGCTTCCATAGAGAACCTCAGCATGTCAGGGAAGAACCCCTTCTTTAGCCCATCTTGCCCTGGATAATTTTGGTGACATAGCCAACTATACAAACAACTACTTCCTCTTTTCTTGAACCTGACATCCCAGCTTTGTTACAGAAACATCATTTTTGCTGTTCCCTGGTCCATGTAAACATGGATCTATGGCCTCATCCCCTTTTTCCCCCACACCACAATGTAAAGGTCTCAGTAGAGCACCCCAGATCACATATCCCAGTCTGCATGGCCTACTAGCCAAGGGTGGTATCACAACTTAAGAATAAATGGCAGAAATTGCCCTAGAGAACTACAGACACCTTTGGGATGCAATGGCCTTCAGCAGAACCTTTTATTAAACTTTGCTAACATCACATGGAAGGTGATGAGGATTTGTGCCATAGATTCCAAGTTCCCCAATTCTCTAGAAGTCCTACTTTCAGTTCCTATGTCCTTTTCTGAATATAGTGCACTGTACTTTATGGAGGGATTGCAGAATCATTGTCACTTGGATCTCTATTAACTGTCATTTCCGAGACATCCATCTTTGGAAGCAGAATTCTCCTGTGTTGACTTAATGCCCACAAGCAAGTTCAAAATGAGAAACATGAGCTAAAAATAAGCTATTTCTCTTTGAACATGAGAAAAGGAGAAGAAAGGAACCACTTTTCCAGTGAGAGCAAACATATTGGAGACTTCATAAAAACAACCCTAGCACCACAGCAGCTGAGCTCTGCAGTCTGGGAGGTGGCCTGGGGAAAGGCATGGCCTCCTTCCAAAGGAAATCTGAGTTGAACAGCCTGGCTGGTGTCAGGTCACATTTTATGTGTGACCCAGGTCAGAGCCCAGGTCCCTGAACCGCTGAGTGAAGTGGTACAAATGTTTACGTCTAAGGCTGCAGCAGGATGAAGGTGGCTTTGCCAATAGCTCACTGCAGCTGTAAATGGGTCCTCCAGCTCCTCTCATCCTGGCCAGTACTCCTGCTGTTTTCCTGTGCCCTTCTGGTACCAAGTGTGTCCTCAATAAACCGATACAGAGGGCTGAAGCTACGGGAAACAGCCCAGAAAAATAACCACAACCCCATTAACAATAGTTTGCTGCTGAAGTTAGCAACTGCACTGGCACCCTAAGGGGTGAGAAGAGCCTCCGTGAAGAAGGGGTGGGATATCACAGGTGAGAACAGGGATGCAGGAAGGCAGCCAGGAACACTGGGAAGCAAGGACCTCTCTTTTTGGCAGCAGCAGGGTTTCTCTCTGCTGATTATGGAAGAGCATCCTAAACTGCATTTGTAGAGCATTATGTTTGCATTTCCGCATAAAAATTGAGACACAAATCATGGATGTTTTAAATACTGTGTTTGTATCTCTGCACCTGGAGCAGCAGCTTGCATATGGCACTTATCCTCTGCTTTCAGCTAAATGTTTTGTAAACACCCTGTTTGCTGTGTCTAGAGGCAAAGCAGTCAGAGCATGACAAGACAACCAGTTAGTGAACATTTTTTCTTTCTCAGTGGCTTTTGCATGGCTGCCAACAGGCATGTTACAGCTCCAGCTGTTGGTTTCCTCTTCCAGAGCCTGTTGCCTGCATGCTCGAGCTGATATTTATGGAGTGACTGGCGAGTGCTGGGAGGAAGAGTTGTATCTTGCCTTGTGTTTGGCAGCACGAGTGATAAAAATTAACTGCTGAGCAGTCTGCATGGCTCTGAGGTGTGTGAGCAAGTGTGATACTTGCATGTGGATCCAAGAGAAGACTTGTCTTCTTATGCTGAACCCTAAGACAGCAGTTTTGTTGCTCAAACTAACATGGGTATTCAGTTCTGGGTGTAAGTATTCCAGGGCACAAACAAGACCTGTGTTGTGGCATTAATCAGAGGTTTAAAAAATTTGAATATCACATTGCCAGGGGACACAGTAAAGATTTATTGGCAAAGATGGAGCTTGAATTTAAATTAGTTGAACCAAGCTAAACTGATGACCTCACATGGCACGCTTGCCTTACCTATAGGCCAATTCATTTATGAGTTCTGCTTCAGAGGTGCCCAGAAACACTTAATCCTTGACAAGGCAGAGCAGGTCCGGTGCCTGCTTCATTCCCTGGCCCCATAAGTAACGAGATGCTGCTATTCCCATCTGTCCTGGGAAGCTGCTCCCCTCTGTGCCCTGAAGTCACAGTTTCCCTCCAGCTGGGTTGGAGGCCATGCAGATGTTAGTGGTGACTTGCCAGCCTATGCAGCAGCAGAGCAGCCAGAACGGGTCCAGGAACACTGCTCATTTCTTCCCTTGGCTCATCAGCACTCAGACTCATTCATCCCATGTCGCCAGCAGTTCTCCACGCACTCAGGGACAAGAGTGGGTGCTTTCCCAGGAAGACCCTGCAGCAGAACAGAGCATTTCACCAAAAGCCTGCCAACATCAAGTTTAATATTCCTCCACCACAGAACTGTTTGTGCTCTGACAGTCTAATCTGTATTATCCCATGGGGTCTACTCCAAGTGTCAGGGTTTTTAGTGGATTTGTCAAAATTCTACCTGGGAATATTGCCATTTCTTATTTTTGTACTATTGAGATTCCATCTAGAAATGTCATTCCATTTCTGCTTGGCACTTTTGACTTATGGAAAGAAATGGAAGGATACTTAACACAGTAATGTAAGCAATTGTCATTAACTGTATAAACAACAGAAAATTAGTCAAAGGAAGCTTGAACTAACTAGAGACACACACACGCACACTATGATTTCATCTCCTTAATTTTTAGAAGGATCTATAGATGTCTTCTTTCCCACCTCCCCTTTACTCACACTCTTTCTAAACTCTCCCTCTTTAACCTACTTGTGCCAAAGAAGCAGGATGTGTTATGAAGGTCCTGGACATGCCCAGACATGGAAGAAGCTGCTGGCTTCTTTCAGTTGAATGGAACTGGGAGGTAAACTCATGCAAAGGGATTCTGGGACTTGAGGAACAATAACAGAAAAAGGCACAAACCCTTTATATAATTATATGAGCCAGTCTTTAATAAATAACAGCTGGACCATAGCAAGAGTGTTTGGGGAGGTAAGCAAGCAGAAAATTTGTGACAATTTACAGACAAAAGTAGGTCTGCTATTAAATACTCAGGAAAACCAGAGAACATTGAAACTGAGCCTGAAATAGGTATTGACTTGAATTCCATGATTTTGCCTATATATCCATATACTTCCATTTATCAGTGGAATCTCTTTGTCCTAGTTTTATAATATAGAACTAATAATAATAATAATATCAGTCACTTTTCTACTTCTTCTTCATTCTAGGTTCCACTGCAAACTGACAGATGGCATGTAGAGGTGGACTCAATAGCTGATTTTAATTAAACAGGAATGCAGATACTTTTTGATGTGTGTATCCTCAAGTAATATCAGCAATAACAAAGCTGAAATCACTTCCATACTTGTATTTAGTGTATAAACACATTTCATAAGTTGCATGTCATTTCCTCTCAGCAATGTCTGACTTGGTAGCTTAGCTGGCAGAGCCACAAAGTGATCTCAGTCCATTGGTGTTATATCATCCATCAGTGAACAAGAAGTGTGACAGAATCCAATGCCCAAGAATTCTGAGGCTTGCAGGGATTAAACTGGAATACAGAAGCTGGAAATTATGGCACCCTTATTTCATATGTGGCAATATATCAGGGTCATACTCTGAATTTAGACATGGCCTGAGCAATGGGTGAGACAGGAAGCACTGTGGTTGTGAGACACAATTAATTCACTGTTTCCTCCTTAGCATCTTGGCCCCTATGGGATTCAGACTGTCCCTGTCCCAACACACCAAACCATTGAGGTAACTGACATGTGGGCAGGAGCCTGCCTTTCCTTCTGAAGGGTAATGGCCAGTAAAATGTTGCACTTCTCTCTCCTCCCAGTCTTTTATGGTCAAGGACCTAAACCTGTGCTATTCTTATTCTCACATAAAGGATATGAACAAGCTGACAGATCTCTGGTTGTTAGTAGAGGTGATGGTTATTTAGACTGAAACAGATTTACTGTTGTTTCCTGGTTTTGTAGAGAAGACAAATCCACAGAAGATGATTTCTCGTTTGTGGGAGGTCATCCCATCTCTTCAAAACTTCTTAAACTGTTGCTTAGTTATGTCCATTAGTCTTATTGTTAATATAGTATGTGGTAATGTTATATGAACTTGACTGCGATGCTTTGTATTGAGTATTAGGAAGAGATAGGGAATTTTGCCATGAAAGATTCTCCTAGCTTTTCTGGAATTCCTTTTGATGTGGACTGGAAAAAGCTGACAGTTTTTATAAGTTGACACAGAAGCCCTAATATACTTAGCCAACACACTATAAATACATGAAAAAAAGACACTGCCTTGCAATGCCTGAGTTCTTTGTCCAAAAGAAGACCCTAGCAAGGAGAGCAGGGAAGCACTCTAGGAAACAGTCTGCCATCCTGCTGTCATATGTCATGGTCATGATTTGAAAATTATGTAATCCACTGCTGGCAGTCATTTCATGTAGTGATCCTTAAATAGCTGCCAGTAGACCATGAGTACCAAACATAAACTTTACCTTCATTACTAATCATCTTTGTCTGGAGACCAACATTGTTTGTGCAACCAACCCTTTCTTTGTTTTGATGAATAAATTAAAATGGCAATATCCCCCTTAGAAGGCCTGTCTGCTCTGAGCAAACCTGCACCCCCAAAGGTTTCACTTAGCAGAAGGATGTGTTGAATGATGAAGAGAGAAAACTTTAGATGCTACCACAGCAGACAAGGGTGCAATTTGTCAGCTTTATAATGCAATTGACAATTAAATATGTTAGAGATATTCTAGGACATGAAGCCACAAACCAGAGGGCAATTGCCAAATATAAGAAGCCAAAAGAATTAAATATTTGTTGTAGGTCTAAACAATGAAAAATATTTATTTAGTTTAAACTCTTGTTAAAAAAAAGGCTAGTCAATGTTTTAAAGATGCTGACTAGTGACATTGCTGCCATTGTGCATTTGTGGAAATGGTAAACTAAAAGTATGGAATTGGCTTTCTATGTCTCTTTTACTCCTGAATACCAAAAAATATTCTTATTTTGAATGCTAGTTCAAGCAATCAAACACCACAGTTAACACATTGAACTACCTTGGAACATAGATCCAAAAGGTTTATTGACTAAAAAAGGATGAATTTTAATAAATATTGCAAATATTAAATTCACAATCCATTTAATTTTTATGAAAAAAAATTACTTTAAACATAGGGCTCTTGTAGTTAACAGAGAACCACTTGTGATCTCAAGAATGCAGTCTCAGGCCAAAGCAAAGATGTAAAATTACTAATTAATATGTCACTTTGCAGCAGTGGCTTCCTCCAGCTCACCACTGTCTGCCTGCACAGGGATTACTGAACATCTAGCTGGGGTATTCAAATGAATTCATGTTGCCTTACCCAAAATAAGTTCAACTATTAAACCTTCACAACTTTACTTGTTAATGTTATCCAAGTGATCTGAGCGAAGTGTGTCAGGGAGGGATGAGCTCTGCTGCAGAGCAGATGAAGAGGCTTCTGGGGAGCAGTTTCTCCAGCTGTCACTGCTGAGGATGGAACAGGAGTCAAGCTTGTATATGCAGTCATGAACATGGACAAAGATCATGTTTCAAATATTAAATTAAGTTACCTTTTCATGCTCACAATATTCTCAAGGAATTGCACTCACACGACTTCATTGGAAATGATTATCCAGTAGCCTCCAGCTAATTAAAAAACCCAAGGCAGGCTCATCAGGATGTTGCTTCACTACGGTTTTGTAAGACTTGATTACAGTCTTTTCTCTCCAAAATGCCTTAGGATATTACTTCACATGCTAAAAACATGCTAAACTGTTCCCAGATTTAAGAGAAGACCTTCAGGTGTATGTGAACAGAAGGAAGTGCTGTGGGTTGTCACGGAGTTTGAGGAACATAGTAATAGGCAGCTGTGTAATTCAGAATGACTGATTTTCCCCTAGATCATGCATTTACAAGACACACAAAGCTTGTCAGTGCATCTCCTGTGCCCTTAGTGTAAACACTTAATCACAAACCCATTATGATTTCCAGATCTTACATGAACTTCTTGCAGTGAAGGCACTTCATGCAGTGCACCAGGTGTTCTCTCAGCAACTCTCTGGGGCAAACTAAGGGAGACTTACACAATGTCTTTCAAAAACGAGTTGGACACAAAATTACATGGTTGTACCGAATACCAAAATCCTCAGCATTCACACACACATGATTAGGGCACATCCTGATCTCCCTCCCAGTCACTACTCTACCCTACTGTCCACAGGTCAAAACCTGTCTTTCCTTTTTTTTTCCAGAGATAACTGTAATAGTATTTATTTTCCCAGGGAGATTTTGGTTAGCCTTATCTGTCTCTTAGTAACAGTTTCTCAGCCCCTCATATGGCAACCTTCTTTGCCTATAGAGATTACATGATATATCTGTAGTTAAACTCTCAATAAATAATCTCATATTGCATTTGATTCTGAAGTCATCTGCTTCTCTTTCACACCTCCAAAACCTTTTTTTACTGGCATGAGCATTTGGTTATCTAATTCTTTTTTTTATGCAATTTAGCAAATAGGTACCAACAACATTAAAAAGTAGTAAGCAGATTCAGTTTTCTTAGTATTACAAATATCAAAAGGTCATGGGTAATAGGCTGTGGTTTTTAAAATATATATTACAATTTTTTTTATATTTTAGTGTTTCTTGAAGTGGTTACTGATCTTTGGACTTGCACTGCAAAATATAGGGTTAGAACTGTCCAAGGTGACACAGGATTTTCCTTCCAGACACTGTAATTCTCAAAGGACCTACACAATAGGGAATTTGTCTTTAAAGCATCCAAATTTTGTTTTGTCAGAACTGGGATGCTGTGTAAAATGGATCATTAGTTCGTTTCTCTAACATCTATGTCATATAGTCACTCTTCATTCTGCTTGAGAACAGAAAACATATTTGTGAAGCAATTAAAAGGCAACAAAATAGACAGAGATATTATCATTCTATTCACAGTAGATAAAAAAAAAATAAAGGGACTAATTTTTTTTGTTATCCAGGTATTATTAGTGTTAGTTGAAGACATGCAGTGAAAGGAGAGCAGGAACATTTAAAATCTTGATTTCTTTTTAATCTGAAAATCCTCCTTCTTTTGACCTGCCAACATTCTTCAAGAAACAGGTGCATCTTCCCTTATATTCTAGGAAAATGTAAAGGTGAGGAAAAAAGTATTTGTTCAAAGAACAGTTCATCCCAACATATCTGAAATCAACTTCTAGTACAACATCTAGCAATTATTTCCGTGGTTTGTTTCTTCTGAAAAGAGGTATTGTGTAGAGTTTGTTCCCAAGTACTGCAAAGAAAGGACTTCTTGTCTCCTTTGATAGTTATTTGAGGACATATTCACTTGGTATTGTAGCATAAAATTAAGAGAAAACATAATTGATATGAAAGATAGTTCATTTTATGTAAAGTGATAAAGAATCTGGTCTGAGTTTTCTTTGGTGTTAATAGAGATTTCACTGATGGAAGAATGAAAAAATTTTTTCTGCTGCAATAATGGCTCAGTGTTCAATTTGAATAAAAATGATAGTTGGGCAGAAAATGAAACAAATTGCTGCCCACTTGAGAAATTGCATAATACGGAACATGAGTTAGTCACTGAATATGTGTTAAAAGTAATCATTCAAGATGCTTAAATTGTTAATAGAGAATTTTTCATTATTTCTCAAACATAATATGCTTGGCAACATTCTGTTTTTCTTTCCTCCAACAGCGAAATTTCCCTTTCCCTTAAAAGTATATACTAGTCAAAACCAAGCAAAGTTTCCCACATTATGTTTTAGCTCTTCCAAACTTCTACACCACTTATTACTTCATGTGTTTAGAAACCATTTCCTGCCCAAAGCTGACAAATAAAGTGAAAGAGCTTATTTAAAACAAAATTTTAAATCACATTAAATTCAGATGGTGTTGTGTGGCAAGAGCATTGAAAATATTATAGTTTTCCCCCTGAACTTGGCAAATTTTGATTTCTGGTTTTACACATTATTTTTTTTTAATACTATTAAAATTAGGGCATGAAATCCAATCAAGCCTATATTTAAAACATATTTTGAATTTAACAGGAAAAAGATTTTTTCCTTGAAACACAGTGTATTAAACAGTATTTATGTTCAGCTAAGTGCTCAGAAACAGAAATATGTAATTGCTAACCTTACAGTGGCACCACAGATGATGCACACATCCATCCATGCTCTTTACTTATGAACCTGCCTTATATACAGAGCAACACAGTCAACAGAAACAGAGGCATATGTGTGGGTAATTATGGTGAAAGAATAAAATTCAGAGCTCTGATGTTTCTCTCTCATGGTCTGTTTTCCCTGTACTTGGATCAGGACAACATCCTTACTCCCAAAATACTATACTACAGGTGAGTAATGGCTCGCAGACACGCACAGGATTGAAACACAGTTCCAATGAAAAGAAAATGAAAGCCGCAATCTTTGATGAAAACTACCTTGTAACTTCCACACTGCAAAAGTCACATCCATCAGAGCAGGGGAAGACCAACACTCAAAGCAGCACTTGTGATTTCATCTGTCACAGCTAATAAGAAAACTTAAGCACAACCTGTCATTGTGCAGAAAGGCAGAGGAGGAGAAGGAGAAATGGACAACTACAGTAGCTGCTTATATACTTTAGCTCATCCTATCTACCCAAAACCTTCCTTAAAACAATTAGTTAGGTTTCTGCATGCACAGAGGACCTTGGAGGGGAGATAATTTACAAGAAAAGGGATTAGAGGGAGGATATTCCTTCACTGAACTAGCAGACCCTGAAGAAGGAAGGACATGAAGGGATATGCAGACAAACTGCTTGAGAGGACTGGAGCACATCGCTGCAGTCGTGTCCTTTGTTAGTACTAAAATCTCAGCACAATCAGCTTGAGGTCAGCAGTACTTTTATCTGTGTAAAGACAGCTATAGGGTTTGTTGGTGGTGTAGCTCCCATTACTCTCAAGAGGTATCTGGGGAACATAATTCACTCAAACTGCCTGAAGTAACTCGTTTAAGATGGAGTGAACCAACCCTTAGAGAGTTTCCTCTGTTTGTCCACCAAACATAAAGAGAGTTTTATAACAGTGACATAAGTCCTTCCACAAGGGACATTCCACATTTTTATGCAGCTGTACAAACAATTCTGTATTTTTCCTTTTAGTAAAATAGATAGTGCCTCAACCAGCTGGCTGTCATGTTAACCACCAAATCTCTGCACAGGGAATGGGAAACACAGGCAAGAGTATGTTCTGCACACAAGCAATATAGAGATTGTTATATACAATTTGATTATAAATTATAATTATAAATTACAGTGTTGATGCTAGAAGGACAATAAAAAAGGATTAAACATCTGGTCTGCTATTAAACAAAGAATAAGGCAGAAAGTGAGATAGGATTTTCATTGTCCTATAGCATCTTGTCTCCAAAGCAATAAAAGAAACATATCTAGTTAATTTTTCTGGAGAGTGTTCTAGGAAAAATTACAGTGCAGTCATTGATACCCTGCTTTAGTTGTGGAATTAAACAGATTGCATCAATATATCTCTGTGACTCCCAGTAGGCATTTCAGGAAAGGAGCATTTAACCTAAATTTTATTGTTGAAATATCATTTTGTCTCAGTAATCCATAACAAATTTCTTGAAGCAGATTATTTTGTAAGAGTATTTGAATGATGCATGAGTCAGGCTCTGTTCTGGAGCAAAAACTACTGGGACAAATTAGCATTTTGCTGAAGCAGTCACGTACCCATTTCCACACCTGGCAGAACTGATCTGGTGGAGACTGAACGAATGCCCAGGAGACATAGATCTGTGGGAATGAGGAAGCATCAGTGGGTCAAGCAAATATTCTGAAAATCACACGTGCTTTAATAAAGGCCTGGGCACTGATCCTTCCCAAGCAGTAGCTAAGGCCAATTGCTGTTCAGGGAATTTCCTTGAGAGAAAATATCCAATGTGTATCTCGTGGAGTCTGAGGCACATTCATAAATAGAGCCATTGGTATCAGTTCAGTGAGGCAGCACCACAAGTGTGTCATAGGGGCAAATGCTCTGCACCCACTGGAAGCCTCCTGGGAACACCTACCCAGGCTGAGAAGGAGGATCACCCACTGGTTGTGGAAAGTACAGTGTGCCTTGCGTCCTCTGGCAACTGAGCTTTTGTGCTCTCCCTGCTCCAGAATGACCCCTTGCACTGCTGCTGTCAGCCAGGGTGCCTGGGTGTGCCCAGAGGCTCTGCCTGCAGTGTGGGAAACAGGCTGAGCACTGAGCCCCACACTCAGTCACTCACCATCTTGTCCCTGCCAGATGAGCAACCCCAGTGAAGTCTCTTCTGACCACCACAGGTAATATTTGCCCCACAAGACGCAGAAGTTGCCAAAGCTGGTAATGAAATGAAATCAGGAAAAGGCTCCTTCCCTCCTTTTCCCAGTGCTGTTCCAGAGCCCAAGCACATCAATCCCCATCCCAGAGCAGAGCCTGCCTGTGGAGAAGCTGCTACCCCATACAGGGTCACAGTGCAGTTGGCAGCGAAGCCACTGCCCTCATCTTCTCTCAGGCACTGCCAGAACAGAGGAGATGAACCCACAAGTCCATATGGAGTCTACTGAGATCTCACTTTAGAATGTTTAACTGGTGGGTGGATTTGTCCCTTGTGCAATACTGATCAGCCTGGGCTGTTTCTTTTCTTTGTAATAGCAAAAGCTATGTGAGAAAAGACAGAAAACTGAAAGAGGTGGGAAACAGTAACCCCACAACTGAGATCTGCCTTGCCTCCATTTCCCTGTTATCAATACCAGCTAGAAAGAGGCTTATGTCTGTCTTTTCCCACGCTACTACACAATTTGTCCAAGAACATTATTGCCCACAGAGGCTTCCTGAATCTTTCTGCCTCATCTGTTTTTCATGTCTTCAAGTGTAGTTCGAAAATATTTGTATAATGAAGATTCACTTGTTCAAAACAATTGCTTGCAAAGAAATATATCACTTTTCTTCCTTTTGCTATTTTATGTTATTTATTTTATGTGTTCTTCCCAAACCTTATTAATTATTTTTTTCTCTCTTGCATAATATTCCTGGATTTTTTAAACTCATCTTTCATTTTTTACTGTAAACAGAGATATCAAACATTAAAATCTTGAAGTATTCAAAATATAATAGATACTATCTCAGAACAATAATCCAAGGCCAAAGGTAACAATAACATGACAGAACAAAAGTGTGAGTGGAACATAATTATTGATGTGTGCACATTGTGGGCAGATGAGAGAAACAAGAAAGGGATGATCAGTTAGCCTTAAGCATTATGATGTGACGGAATAAAAACAAACAAAAAAAACATCAAAAGAAAAGCAGTTTATTTGGATCAAAGTTATGTGCAGTTGAGTATCTGATTGAGATCCCTGTTTAGATTCTGAACATATTGTTTGGAATACTTTTAGAAAAATAAAGGTATGAAAGTCATCTTCAGAAATGAAATTGATTTCCCCTAGTGTTGGATTGCTCCTTTTGAAAGATTAGCATACAGAGAATGTAATTCATCTCACCCAAGAGTCCATATTTAAAATACATTAAAAGAGCCTTATAAGAAGATTCTGTTTCTTTGCTTTAACTAAAACATAAAACCAAAGGGGATAGCAGGGATTTAAACATTCCTGTTTCACCAGAAGGACTCACCCCAACTTCCACCAAAAACAGCTGCAGGGTCCAGATGGACCTTGATACTACACATAACATGATGATTGCCAGTAATCTTTGCCTCCATTAGGAGGTATTTCTATTTTGGCTTGGGCTTTGCTAAGAACCAATGAAGAGCTGACTACAAAATGTGAAATACCATTGACTGACTAAATAATAGCATCTTGATTTTCATTGGGCAAAATCAATGAATCAATCAGAAGTTAGCTGGAGTAAAAAGTTCAGGTATTAGAAGGAGAGGGGATCCGAATTTTCTGATGGTCCAAAGGTGAAAAGAAACTGGATGCCCCAAAAATAAAAGCTTTGAGAAGTACTGATATTACTTCAACATATCAGAATACTAGTAATTTGATTTAAAAAAATTAAAAAGCAGGGGTGTTTTATGTAAAAGTCAGAAACCTGGCTAAATCAAAGACAAATCTTTCATCCATGTAGAGGCTTCATAGATTTGTCTAGGTTAGGAGCATAGTCATCCAGTTTCCTAATTGCAATCAATGAAGAAAAACAGATGCCTTCAGACAGAAGCTGAGATATTAGCGGCGTGAATCACTTTCTGTCTACCTTTCTTCATTGACTGAATGGGAAGCAGAGGATAAGTTTACATCTGGCTTAGCATTTCAGTTAGAGGCTGTTACACTGGTAAAAGTTAGACAATGTGTTAAGAAGCTGGTGTCCGTGCAAAAAGGAGGCTGTGTGAAGGGAACCCAAATAACACCCCAAAACAGCATGACAGGAGCACATCTGGCCTCCCAAAGGCTGGCATGTGCTTAGTGGGAATACCTGTCCAGCCCAGATGTGAGGAAGATACCTCTTCTTAATACCATATTTAATAGGTCATGATGGCTTCAGCATTTCACCTCTCTCATGGCTTGGTCCTCAATCTGCACAAAAGGAGATACCTGAGGAAGTGAGGCATTGATGAACAGGGGAGATGATTAGGCAATTTGTACAACTTCAGGGATGCCCCAGGATTAAGCAGAAAGAGAACACGATTGCAAAATAGCAAGAGTCCCTTAGGTAATGTAAGCCAGGTTTATCTTATGAATATGAAAGAAGTGTGTTATTTAGAGCATGAATCTATGTTCAACAGCAGCCAAAGCTTTCTACTTTCTTTATTCATTTAGCCAGATTTTTTTTTTGTTTGCTTTTGGTTTTGTTTGTTTCTGTGATAAATGTGAAAATGGTTTTATTTCCATAACTCACAGTGCCAGTATGACCAGCAATAGGACATGGAGAAATGGAATGAAGTCTGTATGCCAGTTCATGTTCTTTCTGGATTTGTATGTTCTCTTACTGCCCCGAAGGTTCTTCTGTACTTTTCTTCACTGGTTAATGGTCTTGCAATAGTTTTTTCAAAGAAATGAGTCCCTTATATTTCATCATCTGCCACCAAGTGCTATAACCTGTTCACTGACAAGGTTTGGGGACAAGAGTGTTACTGAAAAGAATTTTACGAAGTCTCAGGACGCTTGCATTACATCTCCTTACCTGCAGATCTTTTCTGCCGGATGATACTTGAATTCCTTTTGAAAGCCTTTGAAACTAAACAACATGAAAAATTTTAAGGCATTGTGGTATGGTCAAGGTGGGAGGAATGAGATGCCTAATTTGTGTCATTTATGTGACAGCTGAGCCCAAGGGATCCAATCAGGATGGAAATCCTGCTTGCTTCCATGACATTCAAATGCAGATACTGCTACAGGACTCACATATCAGGAAAGGCACTAAAGCTGCTCTTTCAACACTAATCCAAACTATATTAATCTCCATTCAAGTCCTAGCAGGCATTATTTCCTGCTGCATGACATAACACAGCCTGGCGTGTTTGTTCTTCTGCTAGGTGCAGAAAGGCCCTCCAGGCCTTTGTTATTTACTCCATGCCAGCTGAAACAAGAATGCCTGACACAGCAAATGAGAATGGGTTTGTGGCACCTGAGAGCTGAAATAAAATTAAATCCTTGCAACCTCCTTGAGGGAAATATCTAATGATTCAAGATGAGGAAGCAGACTAGTCAGTGGGATCATGCTAGACAAGTACTACACCCACACAATAAATCTGGGATATTCCCAAGAGAAAAAACAACAGTTGCTTGTGATGATCTCCAGTATGATAAATAATGAAAATATTGCCAAGCGTATGGAGCAAAGCCACTTTCTCAGACCTGGACAGAAAAATTATTTGAATTTGATTGTGTTTTAGCTGTTTAAGCAACTTTGAAATGTAGTCTCAGATACCCCACAAGTGTAACAACTTTTAATTTTTTTGTGTTACAAGACATAGGAGTGACTACAATGACTCTGCCTGTGAAGGCACATCTCTGGCACTATCACTACCACCACTGATGTGTTTGCTCTTTGCTCTCTTATCATTGTAATGGGAAGGAATGAAGACAACAAAACTACCCGGAGCTTCTTAGTTAATCTCACACATGGGGTTACATGGCTTCCCTTGGCATTGGTTGTGTTGAGTAGTAACAAATTTTTTGCAGAAAGATACATTATTTGAAGTCCCATTAAATCTCTCCTTATGAGAAAGCAGGAACTGGTAAATCAGCTAGCCCATGGAAAATGTTTACTGTTTATACAGAAATAACTCATCCTTCATTCTCTGAAACTTCAAACAGGAAGAGTTCAGCCTGATTCTGAAAATAGTCCTGACAGAATAAACAGGCAGGCTTGGATAACATTTCTTTCTCAAGGTCTTCCTAGGAGTCTGCTGCTTTCTCAGCAGAAGGTCTGGTATAGATCATAAACTAAAAACTTGGTAACAAAGCACTGTAAGTATGAAAATTTGAAGATTCAATGTCACGCCATTCAATGAGACTTATAAGAAAGCCAGGGCACTTATTTGTCTTCCTTACATCCTAAGCAAAGTGGTCTGGGAGCAATTCCTGACTCTCATTTTCATTTTCCTCTGGGAATCAAATCAAGCACAAACTCTATTGCCATAGAAAGGAGATGGAGCAGCTAAGGACCCACTCCACATTTCCCATATGAGTGGGATGCATTACAGCATTGAGCTGCCCTGCAGCCCAGGGCAGTCTGAGATAGTCACCCATCCTTCTCTCTGCCTGCCCATCGCTCGCCTTCCCTTTCCTGCTCCTGGCCAGGCTTTCTTCATGGTGGTCCTTATTTCTGTCTTTGCCCTCTCCAGCATGTCATCCAAACCTGGGAAAAGAAATACACCATGGATGGACTCTGACTTCTGCAGGTTGGAGCTCAGCTCATGGGCTACTGTGGTTATACCTGCCAGCTCACTGTACGTTACATCTCCCTGGAGTGTAAAGTCTTTGGAGGAGGAATTGACTCATCCCAAACTAGAGTTACGGAGACTGCTTTTCCCTGGTACACAAGAAACAGCACGTCTGTGCCAAAACAGAAAGCAATTTATCTCCAGTTGCGTGGCTCGTAAAGCCTACCTCTGCTTCAGCCCTAGCATTTCAGAAGACGAGAGTGTACCCTTTGGTCATTCTCAAAGCAAGTCACTAATGATGCAGTAATCACCCTATCACATAGCCTTGCAACTTCTGTCTTGACCAGGCAGACACACAGTGTGTTGTTTAGTCATCTAACACAGAGGAAGTGAGACAAATTATGTCACTGGGATATTTTAAGAAATAGGTATTTTATATGTGCACTATTTTCAGTAACAAATTACATTGCTAGAAATAATACTGAGAATTGTTTTGATTAATCATCTCATCAAAAATTTGTCTACCTACTTTGAGCCTAAACACATCTGTGCCACCTACACAGCTGTGGTTGCTGTAATGTGTGTTGGGGGGTGGTGGTGGTGGTGGGTTTGCAGATCCATAATCTTGTAGCCTGATCTGCCATGATGGGTGATTTAATCTGCCCATGCATTTCAGCATTGGATCAAAGCTGTGGGTCTCACATATTTGTGAAGGTTGGCTTGACATTTCTTGCTCTGTTGAGTTTTGCTTTCATGTATCCTCCCTTGTAAGGATAACAGCACTGGTGGAGTTTAGCAGTAGCAGTAACCTTCTCCCTTTTCCTGTTGCCACAGTTTGTTCCAATCCTGTACCCCAAAGGTTGCATTCCATACATTCATTAAATCCCTACCCTGTCGAAAAGCAAGTTGTTTTCCCAGATCCTTTGCTTCTGAGAAGTGTATTTTCAGGCCGCATTTCTTGCCTTCTGGGTGTTTTTAAATGCATTTTCTAAAACCTGGCATCATAAAATTGGCACAGTAATCTGAGCAGAGAGTAAGACACATCAGAGGAAGGAAAATAATTCCTAGTTTCACACAGTCCTCTGTCTTTGTCTAACACTAATATCTATTTATTCCTGAGTGGTTCCATTCTAACAGGATGGTTGGGCTTCTTTGTGATTTAGTATTGGTAGTTTCTGTTGACAAATATTGAGCTTGTAAATCTCTGACCTTCAGTAAACACAGAGAAGATGGTAAACTGCAGATAACTAATCACTGAAGCAATAAGGGTCATGTCCTTGACTTCTGCTTATTCTCCTGTAATTTTGGGGGAATTTCTTAAATTTGTATTCCTGTGGCTTGTCTTCCCTTATTTAATGGTATTGCAGATAACTGAGATTAAAGTCAACCTATTATAACAATTAAAAACAATACATGTCTGTAAAAAATAAGGCCTTAAAGTGTAGAGAAAGAGATTAATGATAATTCTAGAAACATGACGACCTGATTCAGTCTGACCTGAATATCCTGTCTAGTTCTGATCACACAGTCTTACAAAGCAGATAGCAAGAAAAAAGTCTGCCAAAAGTGTCAGGAGAATTAAAAAATATTGCTCACATCAAAGGGCAAGAAATTGTTATATCAGTTTTAAAGTTAAAACAAGTAAGAGTTCTGCTAAAGATACATAAACAAGCAACTTACAGAAAGTAGGTGCTCTTATTTACTGTTTCTTGATATAAGAACAATGAAACATTCAGTGAACTAGGACAATAGTTTTAAAATAGATCATAGGAGAGTAGTCTTCCATAATGAACACAAAAAATCTGTTGAGCTTACTGTATTATTTTAAATCTGAGATTCAATTGAGAATGTGCATATTAAGAACACTTGCATCTATGCAAGAAAGAACTAAAGAAAAACAATGAAAAAATCAGCAGCACTTGAAATATCACAGGATAGGATCTTGTTTACTCCTTGTTTCCATTATGGTTAGAAAAGAATAGGACCAGCTGAGATGGCCTGATTTGGACAGCTGGGTACTGCTGACGTTCTGTGACTGTAATGATTAGATTCAAGGAAAAATGTCACAGTTTAAACACATATCAATATAATGCAAGTCATTACTTGGAGTGTCATGAAAATTTAATGCAGAAAACTATAAATAGAGCAAGACGAATCGCAACAATTACAATTTCCGGTGTTTATTTAAGGCTGTGTGCACAGCACTGGATTGTTTGATCCTGAGATTTCAACCAGCATTTTCCTTCTGGAGTTGATGCTTGTGCAGCCTCACAGAGGGAGAATGAGCCCACATCCGATATTTACTTTGTGCATCAAGTGACTCAGTTTCAGGGAGTATAACTCATACTCTAACTCTCATGAACATACGGCAGAAAGTTCCCAAATGTGAAGCTGTGAGGTGCAGGTTTCCTCCTTGGCACTCAGCAGAAAACTGCCACAGGGCTTTTGCTGCCCTTTTTCTGAAACACTTAAATGGTAACAGATCCCGGTGTCGGTCCAAAACTTATGGTTCTAGCATCTTCTCTCAAATTACTATTAAATTTGAGACTGCTTATAAGAGAGCAATAATTTTCCCAAGTAGTTTGCAAAGCAGCTTTTATCTGGGCAATTATACCCTGAACCAAAACCAAGTGAAGTCAGTGTTCAGTTTTCTATTTTGTTTGAATCTTCATTCAGATCCTTGCAGGCTTATTGATTATTTCTTTTTTAGTATTCAAACTTCAGATACTACTAATAATTATACAAATATAGTAATTGAAATAAACTGATGCTACCACTTGCTTTGTATTTCCTTCAATATCCTCATTCTCTTGTTTTAATTCTCTGTCTCCCTGTTGCATTACTGCACTGCCATTCTCTGTTTTCTATCACTGTAGATAGACCTGAGCACATTTTATTTCCTGAACCATGATTTCCAACAGAATTTTAGATGGGACATTTCTGTGGTACTTTTAAGAGTCTCATTTAATTTTTGTTTTGAAATCTACCTCATCTGGAAACCTATTCTCATATACAAGATAGTTCGTGAACCAGTGATCCTATTGGAGCTTCTTTCCCTTTGTTTTGGTGCAGAATATCCCCATCAGAATGACAAAAATCTTTCCAAAGCATTTTCTCAATAAAACAGTGTGCTAAATTTTGGTGCTACAGACCCAAATTTTCCATGAGTAAGAGTCCTTGGGTGATTCCTGGAAACTACAGCTGGATAGCCCAGCCATCAGCTAAGTCTCTGATATGGGCTTCTTTGTGTTTGGTCTCTGCCAGAATAACAAAAAAGGCTTTTCTTTATGGCTTTTGCCTCCAGGGTCTAATCTAATCAACTGAGACTAACAGATGAGAATATGTAGCTAGAAGGAGAGCAAGTATTTTACCAAGCTCTGTTGTTCCAGCTGTCTGGCCACATCCTGGCTGCCCCTTGTTGAAACTGCACTCCATGGCACTGCAGACACCTTCCAATGGTCCTGGTGTACCTCTATTGCTGTTTGCCTTGGGAGACCTCAAACATGAAATCTTATACTGTGGGTCCTTGCAGTTTTCTATGACCAAGTTTTCTTCTGAGATTCGTCTCATCCTATTTTCTCTGCACCACTGATGTCTTTTGACCCCATGACCTAGCTCTACACTATCTATTTGCCATTGCAACACCCATGAGCTATAGCAAAAGAGCACATCATTTGAACCAGGGGTAAGATTTATATGTTAAATTCTCCTGATACACCAGAAAACATCCTGGAACCATTGATTTAATCATAGAACCATAGAATCATAGAATGGTTTAGGTTTGAAGGGACTTTCAAGATCACCTAGCTCCAGCCCCGGTGCCATGAGCAGGGACACATGTATGCATGTTATACCTTGACTGCTGGGACCCTGAAGTCATAGTCATCTACTGAGGTCACCTAAATTATTTTGGTCCCTCTACCAACAGCGCTGACTCCACCAGCCAAAGCTACAACTGCCCCTGCCCTTCCTGACTGTGACTGTGGACCGTCTGTGCTGACCAATTAAGGGACATAGCACAGGAAAAGCCCCCCCAGAATGGATCCCTCCTCACAACTGCACTGGCTCGCATGTGCTTCCTCCCTAATGCTTGCTAGGTTAGGGCAAGGCTGCTGCTGCATAGCAGTTCCTGACAGTTTTGAGCTACTTGCCCCTCTCAGGATGGGGCACAATGGGGCAAAGACTCAGGACACACTCCAAGCTGAGGCTGAAAAGGACATTTGCTAGATAAACAGGTAGTGGGAAGGACACCATGATCTCCAGACCCTGCAGACATGGCTGATTCACAACAGACTTTCACAAGTTCTTCTTAGGATGACGGACTCTGAGGAGGGCTACACAATTTTTGTGTTCCTGTGAAGAATATATTCAGGTAATACAAATCATGCAAATATAAAAAGAAATATTTGTACTTTCTTCCCAGGGTGGTAATCCCAGTAATGATGACCCTACAGATTGCTGTAATAATGTCATTTAGGCCGAGAAAGAAACACTTGGCCCTGGAAATGACCCATCTTCTTCTTCTAAGAAGAGCAGAAGAGGATCATGTCTCCAGCAGAGACTTTGCAGTATGGATGTGACCATTCTGAGGGCACTGCTCCACAAGGCTCCTCAAGCCTGGTGGTAGGACCCTGGTGTAGTCCGTGCAAAAAAGTCCAGACACAACATGGATGGCTCACTCCAATACACACACAAATGCACCCTCCTGTATTACTATGGCTGTAGGAAAACTGTTATATGACATGTGAAAAAGAAAGTGAGACCTGCTTGTCTCTGCCTGGTAAGAGTTTCCTTAGAGGAAAATACTCTTTCATCCATTTTTTGTGAGTAAGGCAGGGGCAGAGCACACCATCTGTAGCACAGCAAATGGGACACAGGTGAAGTGAGTGCCAGAGATAGTCCTGAATGGCACTGGCTGGAAATTCAAGCCACAGTATGTATCAAAAGACTGTGACTAAAATGGATGTGCCAACCACATCCCCTGTGTTAAGCAGAAAAGAGGAAGATCCCCAGACAGATGGAGTCTCCATGGGCTTTGTACCCTCTGCATCATTTTAGGGAGAACTACTGAGGCTTTATCTGGAAATGTTTTTTATCAGAACCATCAGAACCATCAAACCTGAAAACTGGTGTGGACTCACATTTTGTGCAGACACCCCACCTTGTGCAAAAAAGCTCCCAAACATAATTGACAGAAGGTCTTGAGCCTACATCCCAAATGAGCTTTCTGGTTAGTGGGCCATCAGCTTTTCCAAAGACTACTGTTTAATTGTATATGTGTAAAGAGAAAATATCTCCAGCAGGACAGACGAACAGGCACTCACCACAACATGAGTGAATGAGCAATTCTTTGGCCTGGACTGAAGGTTCAGGTCTAGATCCTTGTTTAAGTCAATTTGAGAAAATATTCAAACAGTAAGTTCTCCTCCCCAGACTCAGTAAGAATCCTGAAAGGTTGTCATGTTCCCAGGCAGTTAGAATATGTCTATATATGTGTATGTGTAATTTTCCAATGAATGGGGTTAGACTAAGGGATAGCACTGTGTCTAGGACAAGTATACTTGTATACAAGAGTATACTGTTTGAAGTGCATTGCATTGAATTCCAGAAAAGAGTAAAAAATTAGGAGCCCTGATAGTGAATACATCTAGAAACTTCCTGAACATTGTAATATCCTAACTTTTTACTCAGAGATCATAATTTCAATAGAATAAATAATTAAATTCCACTTATTAGTGTCAGGGGTTATTATATCTTCACATAATGTAAGAATTCACTATAGTCATCTGCGCCTTCCTCACCCACCATATCATTTCTGGTTCTGTGCAGAATCTCTAGGAAGCAAAGCTGTCACTGCCATCTAGCGTCTGCAGAGCAGGTTTTTGAAGATTATGCCAAGGAAGAAAAGCATTTTCAGAACACTGAATTCCTTCTCAAGTTTCTCAGCTACTAGTAGATCGTGTAGTTCATGGAAACTCTTGCAGTGTTGCCTAGATTCTCACTTTGGAAGATTTAAATGATGCTTGATCAAATTTTTTCTCACCTGGAATATATATTTACATCCTCTGAGTCCTACTTGCTCAGGATCTTGCAACCAGCACAGAAAACTCCCTGAGGAGCATCTGACAAATTCCTTTCCTTGTCTTTTCTTTTCCCCCCCTTCCAATGATCATTCCTAGTGGAGATCATCAGGGATATAAAAGAGACATTTATCAATAACTATTCATATTCTAATCACAGAAGCACAGAATATGCTGAGTAGGAAGGGATCCACAAGGATCATGGAGTCAAACTCCTGGCCCTGCGCAGGACACCCCACGAGTCACACCATGTGCCAGAGAGCATTGTCCAAATGCTGCTTGCACTCTGTCAGACTTGGTGCTGTCACCACTTCCTTGGGGAACCTATTCCAGAGGCCAACCACCCTCTGGGTGAAGAGCCTTTTTCTAATATCCAACCTAAACTTCCTTGACACAATTTCAGGCCACTCCCTACTCTTAGGTAGATTTGTGTAGTTCCACACAAAAACTAGCAACCTGGTGGGAAGTTATTAGTTGTGCTTGTATTACATCCTGGGAGACAGCTGCTTCAGCCTCCTTGTGGTCCTTTCCTCACTCACATCTTCTCAGGGGAAGCAGTTAGATCAGTCTCTGCCTCAGGAAAAAGACATATTTCTTTTCAGTTCTTGATGGTTTTGGGTGATATCCCATCGGGTCCCCACCAGGAACCCATGCAACATTATTCTCACGTGATGGCAGTGGGTCCCAGGGCACAAGGTACTCTGGAGAGCTTTCCTTTCTGGCTGACAGCAGCAACAGGATCCCTCTGGCTCTAATCTCAGCCTTTCGCAGCACAAGCAATTTTTTCAATTTTTTTTTCTCAACAAAATGCCAGGAACTGACAGCCTGGCACTTTTCTCAGCTGAGGTAGAGCTAACCACAGGACAGCTCCCATCTCTTGCAGGGGCTGCAGACACAGAAACTGGAGCCATGCTTGGACTTGTGCCGAAGGCTGCTTCCAGTCAGCCAAGCAGCTAACAGGAATCTGTCTGTTTGGGCTGGATAGCAGCTGGATATGATCATGCTGAAGGCTTTTGAAGGTCCAGCTTCCTAGGCAGTACCTTTTTTCCCTGCCAAGGGTTCAAAGTTAGCAGAAATTCACATAGATATGAAAGACATTCATTGACGTCTCAGTGCTTCCGTGCCCAGATTCGCATTCCCTTAATCAGTGCAGCTCATGTCAGACCTTTGAAATTCAGAAGACTCAACAACTAGCCCTTATGGAAGACTCATTATTATTTTGATGCAATTTTTCATCAAGTCTTTATACTGAGACTAACCAAGATTAAGGTTACATGTGCAGACCCTTATTTCACTGCCGAGTAGTTAAGTGAAACTTCAGCCCAATATCAAACATTTTTTTCAGGCAGACTCTGTCTGTCAAAAATTATTTTTATATGTAATTGAACCCAATTATGTTTGTTATGCATAGAGAATTGTACTGACTTTTTCCCCAGTGGTTCTATCAAGATTTTATCATAAAACAAAACTTTGATTCTAGTCCACTTTAAGTTTTTCTATCAGTAAAAGTTTTTTTCCCCAGTTCTATTTCCATGTGTTTCTTTTAAGCATATTAAGGTCTGGAATTCATTAGTTCACAATTTTATGTTCAGAATAGACCTCTCAATCTGTTAGGTTCTCTCAACTAACCATCTATGTTGTGTGAGCTACAGAATTAATCTCACCTAGCCCATCACTATTGAAGCCTGGTCATTTATATCTTTTCAAAGATATTAATTGCTGGTGAGCTTTGCTTGGCAGGCCTGGTTGATTGATTGACTTACAGGTTGGTATGGAGGAAGCAGAACAGGACAATGCAGTTCTAATTGATTGTTAATATCTAACATACAAACTAATGTGTAACTGTTTTTCCCAGTACTTCTTAATAATTTCTCATTCTTTCTGTTATGATAAGGAGTAATTCCAACTTTGTTCTTATTTTGCATATTTGAGGGATCCTTCCTTTTCTCTCTCTTTTGTGTTCCTCTCCTTACCTTTTCCATAAAATTATTTTTCTTGAAGAGAAAAAAAGGTAATAGTATCTTTAATCAGAGGTGAAAATCATAATGAATAAAATGCACAGATTAAGGTTCTTGATTTCTTTTTTTCCAATAGCTCTATATTGCTTCTGTGACAGGAAGCATATAAAATTTTAATTTAAGTAATTTCACAATGTCAATTTATTTCTCCAGTTTATTTAATAGTATTTTAAGAAATCTAAATAATCACAGTCCAACATCATTTGCATTGATTAAAACAAAACTAAACAAAACAAACCAAAACCTTACAATGTACTAAAATAATTGATATAGACATTAAAATAGTGGCCAACGTGAAAAAATATATTATTTTCAATATTTCACTTTGGATGTTCAGGTTCTCTTCTGGCACAGGCATGACCTCAATAAATGTCACTTCATTTAATACCAGCTGAAAACATGGGATATGATACCAGATGTAGCATCATGCACAGTTTCAACCTGTGTGGTTCTCTGGCTGCTCTTTCCTTTCCGATTTCTTGAGGGAGTACTTTTCCCTTTTCCTGCTTTCCTGTCTGCTTTGGAATGACACCTCATTGCTCCTGTACCTTCTCGTTGTTCTAAAGATGACATAGGTATCTGCTTCCAGGGGCACATTCTCATCTAAATAGGGGTACATTCAAATACCTTTGAATTCCCTAACTTCATCATTGCTGCCTGGTGTTACTTGCTCAGGGAGTCACCATGAAATGCTCACTCATTCATTACATATCTGAATTTCCAGTACGTTAAAAGGAATTTCAAGAAGGGAGGAAGCATTAGTTTAAAAATATAACACTCCTGGGTTTAACAGGTCTATTTCTTGGGACATGCTAGGAGATCTTTTCAGATTACTGGGGATTAGTAGTGCTCATGATAATGTGTGATGTATCCAGCATCTCACTTCAATACTAGACAAACTTTAAGTGGTGCAATGCCCCTTGAAATGCTAATGATTTCTTTTCTCCTTTCCTATTAAGATAAATCAATTCCAGACACACATTCAGCTGTACAAGTCCATATATGCAATGTACATTTGGTAATAGGTAGCCCAGTACCTGTTCACAGAACCTTGCTGTCCTTTAGCAAACCTAAATGCCCACTTTATTAATATTCCCATGTGCTACAAGCTGCTCTGCAGCCTATGACATGGCACTCGGCTGTAATTAGCACCAAAACAGGGAGTTAGTATGCAGGACACGGACAATTCTTTGACTCCAGATGCTGTATTCAAACTGCAGTGGTCCATTGAAGAAGTAGAGATAACCTAAGGAAAAAGAAGGTTAAAAAAGAATTAACACTAAGAAACTGTGTTATATCAAAATGATCCTTAATATAGTAATTATCTTGTTTGTTTTCATTTTTAATAACTCAAATGCAACTTCTTTGTATTTAGCATGCTGAGCTAATTTTTTTTTAAGATCCTCAGTCCATCTGCTAGAGCTGGATAAGAGTTTTAAAAGGACTGATATTCTTTAATATTGTGTCAAATTCTTACTGCACTTGATCAGGAAAATACAGGGTTGGCACGTTAGTTTGTAAGACACTGACTTGGAAACACTCCTTGAAAAGCTGGATAGGAATAGGCTCCATTAGAAGGGACAGACACATTTTAATATTTCTACATTAAGCATATCACTTTAGGTTCCCTAAGCAAGGAGGCAGCTCTTTTCTTGGCCAGAGCACAATTTAGATCAGAAAATTGATGCAGCCAAGAGCAGAAGTGTTGATGTGAAGAAATCAAAATTACAAATGCAGAATTTTCTACAATACATTAACCTCAAGTTTCAAGGACAATTAATTGTAATCAAGTTTCATTATCAGATTATGTACCCTTTCTTTCATAGACTGCATCCACTTTATCACCAATTCCTGCGAATTCTTCCTCTATCAGCCTGGGGTAGCCTTCTTCCATAACCTCTGCCTCTTCATCGTAACTGTATTAGATACAAAAGAAAAAAAATTCAGGGAATTTAAACAGCCTGGGAGTTTGGTCTGTGCCCTTTATATGTTTTGAAGTTACCCACATCCAAAGCACACCAGCAGTCTTTAGGTGCTTTCTGTGCTTCTGCACACCTCCACCAGAAGTGGAATAAGCACAAAACAAATAGAGCTACATTTTCAGAACTGTTCTATAAAGTATGTATTATATGGAGATTATTGTACATGGATGTATTGGTACTACAAACCTATCCTGAAGATGCTTGGCCCAAAGGTAGTGGAAAGGGATGGTTATGTCTTAATTGTGCTTGAGACCTGGCTGTGAGCCCCACTCATGGACAATATAAAAGAGATCTCTTAGGGTGGGACAGATTTCTTATTGCACTGATGCCATTCCATGTCATGCAAGCAACTCAAGGAAGCACAAAGGGAATTTTGTCCAGCAGGCATGACCATATTAAAAATTCTCCCAGATTAGAGCATTTTATTCTCATTTCTTTTCACTCATTCAGCTTTTAAAGTCTGTGCCCTATTTTTGCAAAAGCCTTGAATACAGCTTTTTGACATGTTCTACACAGTTATAGTACCAATGAAAACCACAGACTGGAAACATGAGCCACAGCCAAGAGCCTGGTTTGACCCAAACTGCTGATATTTCCATGCTTCTGGACAGGTTATCCCTAGGGACACCAACACTGACCTGTCTCCAGCTTACCTCCAGTACTTATTTCCAGTAAAAAAGAGAGTCTTGCCAGTGTCTTTAATATGGACAGCTGCATCTATTCTTTTCATTTCTTTTGGGAATCCTATTTCATATATCTTTTTAGGGAAGTCTTCAACTATGTCGTAGCCATTCAAAGCCCAGACTTTCTTTCCTGAAAATACAAACAAAGTGTGGGTGATTCTTTTGTAAGGACTCAGCTTTGAGGGAAGAGTGAATTGAGGATAACATGATCCCTCATTTCATACAACAAAGAGATTCTTAGGTCACATATTCAGTTGGTATTAGACTATTTATACTATGATTCTAGCTTAATTATACATGTCCTAATTCACTGAAAATTTTATAGATGGGCATGAGGTGAAACCAACAGTTTGCTTTTTGAGCAAGGAAGGTAGGATATTTTGTTCTTCTCTTGATTACCTTTACACTACCTTTTAAGCTTGATTAAATATGGTTTTTATTCTGCCAATAACAAAATTGAAAACTTACCTTTAAACATGAACACAAGATCTTTGATGGGATTTTCATAAGCTGCATCTATTTTATTTGGAAGCTCTGGCCAAAAGGACTTAAGTAACACCAGCTCTGCCTCAACCATCTGAGGGTGCAGTCTCCAGAAAAACCTAGTTGAGAAAAGGAAGATACATTTTATGTTTCTTGTCATACTGTAGAATAGCAATATCTTTGATGTGCCATAGAAAAAATAAGTTACTGGTGAATTTATGGTTATCATAACATAGTATATTGAATTCACAGAGCCTTTCTTAGACCTTTCCTTTCCGCAAAGTCATCTAGCTGTAGACCTTTCTGTCACTCACACAGTGATCTTCTCAAGCAATAACAGATTATAACCTTTTTTTCATTTAGAATAAGAGAAACACTGCTGTCCCATGTAAAGCTCCTGAATGTGGTACAACTTCACCCAAATAAATGTTAGCAGATTTGTGCACGTTAAAGAAAGTCCTGTGAAATGAAAAACGTGTACAAAAAGTGTCAGTCTTCAGCCATATTTTCTTTGTGTCATATTACTGGGCAGTCAACTCTGTAGTTGTATTATAAATTCTGCCTAAAAAGATACACGATGTAGTTTCTTAAGAGACATTTATATTGATTTGTGTCCTTTTGAATGTATGTTTACCCAAATCTTTAGTAAAAACCTTTTATCCAGTACCCATGATTTGTGACATGGAAGTCTCTTTACCTGTCCTTGAAGACCAGCATTTCTCCACGAAGTTCTGTTATTGCATCAAGTGATAATTCTGGATCACATTTCTCTGGTGTTTTGGGATGTTTTGGGTTGGGATCTTTTTCTCCAGCACCTGGAATCATATCATATGATGTAAGCCTGACAGTGTTAATTTCCTTTCTGTCAATCATGATATAGAACAGCGCACAGAAGAGCTTTCAAGAGCATGATAAATACAAAGATAATGGGCAAAAAATTTTTACTGGGGAAAGTCTGTTCTCACTTTCTCTCCTCTAGCCAAATACATTCCTGGACTTTGCAGTTCAAGAGTGCTGCAAAGATGTTAAAAAAAACATCCTTCTTTATCCCAAGTTTTGAAGGTCCCCAAAAAATTTTATTATTTCCATAATGTAACATGGATAGTTCTGTTTCTACTATTAGGTTCTGTTTTACCTTCTCTTTTCAGGCAGTTCAGGAAGTAGAAGGACTTTGGTCCCCATCACCTACCACTAACAGAGACAGGACAGTGACCAGCTGTGCTCTGCAATATTACTTCAATTTTTTCCCTCTTAATTACTAAATCTAGGCACCTTCTCTTCCAGTGAGCCATTCCTAATCAGTCATGACTGTTGTTATGGAAGATCTGCAGCTCTGTAGCAAATGTGCAGTGCGTCTGTAACAGTCTATAATGATACAGGGGATATATGTAGTATATTATACAGACTTACCATAGAGCTCTTGGATCCCTTGCACATCATCATCAGGAAGCACAAAACCAGTTTTTCCAGTGTATGTGTAAATTGGAAACATCAAAGCTCCAGGGTCTCTAGAGTGTTCAAGTCCCAGTGAATGGCCAAATTCATGGGCAGCAACAAGAAACAAGTTATAGCCTATAACAAACCACAGCAAAAGTAAATGTCTCTCTCCGTGCATCACCGTGCTAACCTTGATGCTGTGCTTTAAAATATGGGACAATGAATGAGACAACTGAATACATGGAAAAAAAATACTCATAATTCATGAAATCATAAAAGGGTTTGGGACCTTAAAGATCACCTAGTTAAAAACCCCCTTCCACTAGTGGACACCTTCCACTAGACATAATTGCTTCTCTTTTTTTAACCTCAGTGAGTTTTGCATTAATAAGGGCCTAATCGATTTAGTGTCTCATAGCTGGTGTTCAGCCTAAACTTTATATGATTATTTTGCTATGTAGGGAGATATAGATTTCTTGGAATTTCTTAGCAACACAGAAAAGCTCTGGGGTGAAGTCTTATCCCACTCAAATTAAGAACATTTTTTGTTGGGAATTCACCTGCTGTTGAGAGCCCATATTATTTTCAGTATTGCAGGAATTAGCTTTAATAATTTCAGGGGGGTGAACCAGTGCAGGCCTGAAAAAAATAGTGCTTTGTTCTATTAAAGCTCTGTCCTGAATAGGCAAGGTGATGAGTTTTCAAATTAAACTCTAGCAGACAATTTGAAGCTGAGGTATGTTTTCTGTAGGCTTCAGTGAGGCAATTCCCATCAGTCTGTGATCAGAACTCACTGCCCTTGAGCTCAGTGAAATCTCAAAATGACAAAATCTCACTCACGGTATTTTTTTTAATCACTTCACTTGGAATGTTATATCTTAAAATTTATTTTAAGCACATGGTAGACTTCTATTTATGACTGAATGTTAAACTTATCTTTCTACATGTGAACAGTGAACATAATGGTGAACAAACAGTAAACAGGCAAAAACCCCCCTGTTTACAGATATCAAACAGGGATAAATTTTCGATCTATCACCATTTCAAATAATCTCAGGAACTTCTGTTACCTTTAGAATCATCTGACCAAGTTTCATCATCATCAAAATGGGCATCTCCTCCATAGTCTGGGCCTGGGGGAAAAGCATGTGCCAGCAATCCAGAGGGTCCATCAAAGGGGTAAAAGTCACCATGTTCTGTAAAGCAAAATTAAAAACAGTTAAATTGATTACTCCATCTTACATATATAAGAATATCATTTACTTTCAAAGTAAAAACAATTGGTTCTGTGTTACCTTTAGTGCCAAAGGAGATCATGATGTCAGCTACACCACTTCGTATTCTGGTGAAGTTCAGTGGTGTCACATCAGACCAAACTTTAAATGCTTTTTTGAAAGCTCTGTCTACTTCATTACGTCTCAGGTCTGAAGTGTAATTCATAATTCTGTCAGACAGATTAATATCACCAGTTAATTATGTGAATTGAAGAAATATGCAATGCACTTTTATCTGACTGTACACCTCATTAAAAGTTTTTGCTTTTGTCCTATGATTTTATCACAATAACAAGGATTTTAGCAGCTGCATACAGAATTAAAAAAATAAAAATAAACATTTTAATCTTCATTAAAATAATTCAGAGATATCTGAAATTACCCAACAGCTTTCTGTAATTGGTTTTCTATGCACCAGAAGATTTAGAAAATTACATATTTTCAGTATTAAGTAAAATCATATCAGTAACTTCAAACTTTTATGTCATATAAAATATCTCATGATCCTCAGTTCCTGGAGGAGCAAAACATTATCCAAAGTGATTTTTATAGGCTATAATTGTCCATATTAAAGTAATATTTATCACTAGTTATGGAACTAATGGAGTTTAGTGATTTAGTATTTGGAATCTGATATATAAACTCAGACTGCATCTGTTTAAAACCAGGGTCGACAACCTTGTGGAATTAAAGGAGAAGGAGCTAACATGTGAATTGTCAGCCCTTCACTTCCTAAGGTCAACTTTCTGAGGTCACGGGACAAGGATTTGTGTGACCAAACAGAGATATCTACACCTGAGATGTGAAATGCCAGAGTCTGCTCTCACAGCCACGCCACACAGACTGGTTTGCACCACACTGCCCTGTCCAGGACAAGATCTCTGTGAAGCAAACACCAAACCAGGTCCAAACAGAGCTAAGGAGTGACCCAGGGAAGTGCATGATCTGAGTCCCTACCCCTCTTTCATTTGGCACCAGGGATGTGTCCTGAGTGTCTATATAGAGGCCAAACAAGGAGCTGCTATCTTACACCTCACCAGGTTTCCATGACAAAGTGCAGTGTTAAAAATTCATGTTTACTTCCTTGGGCTGCAGTGGAGGCTGGGAGCACCTTTCCAAAAGTGGGGCTGTAAGGGTTTTAAACTGCAACATTAGTTTGGTCAAACTCAAATGCCTCATATACTGAGCAACCTATTGGACAAGGCACGTGGAAAGAAGTTAATAACACTAATAACACTCAAAATACCAGGCATTTACCTGTATGTCAAATTCATTTTTGACCATTTGAGTTTCCTAGGGAAAAAGTTATATTCCCCCACATCTGGGACACCACATCTTGGTTTCTGCATCAACTCAAATGTTTCTTCATCTAGTTTGCCTGTCACCTCCAAGCCAAAAAAAGCCTGCATTTCCCGAAGTTTAGATGCCACTGTGTTTCCACTCTTCCTCAGTATGCCAGCAGGATTCGGACGGAGATCATAGTGGGTTCTGAGGTAGCGCTAAGAAGGGGAAAAGAAGCAATAAGCCTAGTTTCCAAACAGTTCTAACTGCACAACTTACTGTATATGAATCATGCAAATGAATTATTTTATACTGTACCTCTGCAAACTGAAGGTCCTTCTCCGTGAATTCATGGCTGTCTTCAAGGGGAATAGGGATTGCCAGGCAAGATGACAAACTCAACAAGAAAAAGAAAACAGCTGAAAGTCCTGATTGCATCATGCTGGATTTCTAAAGTCTGAAGCCCTGATGTTTTAGAGAGCAGTTACCTTTACTTTTATAGTCCCAACCCAGTGAGTCACCACATAGGGACAAGTTAGAACTTCCTTGTTGCTGGAAGTAAACATGCTTAGATGGCTAGTTTGTTTCTCCTCCCCAACACTGTGGTTTAGGCATCCGTTCTCCATCTGAGGGCTCTGAAACTGTATCCTCGTATAAACATGAGGTCTCTGAATATTGACATAGTCTGTGGGAAGAAATGGGCAGAAGCAAGCCGCACTTTTTGGTTATTTTGCAATAACTTACACTGGCAATAGCTGCCATCAATGCTGCAATAACTTACTTTTCTTTGCTAGGAAAATTTTCTTTTTACTATTTGATAAAAAATATTAAAAGGTTAATGTTTTTAAAATAAATTCTGCAATTTTTCAGTAGTTACAGCAGTTCAACAGCTATTTTTAGCTTTTGGAATATACACACTTAAATGTTGCCTTGGAGAATAAGAAGTAACATTATAGAGTATACAATATGACATGTTTCCTTGTTTCTGTTAAGAACGATAACTCCATAACATTAACAAATTTTTATTTCAGAGATCCATAAAGAGAATTGCTATCTATATTACAGAATAATTTACTGTCTGACATGTACTCAAAAACAGAAATGCTAAATATCAGGAAATAGTTTTGAACATTCAAAAGTGGTTTTTTTTGTAATAAAGAAGGTCATGTAAAGTGAGTAGTTCATACAATTTATCTTCCTCAAAATACATGAATTTAATTTACTATATGAGAGAATGACAATCACAGATCAATGAGACAGGTAACACTCACAAAGAGGCAATCTACCTCTAGCTACAGGTAGCCAATGGATCTGTGTGCCTTGAATAACAGAAAAATGTGATTTTGTCTTATGAGGTGAGTAATAGGATAAATGTGGCATTATGACAGAGGTGGTCATCACAATACTTCAAAATATAAGGATTATTTCTCTCTCCCCAGATGATCACAATCTCAGCTTCAGCTATAACTTGTGTCATATCACATGCTGACAAGCATGGGTCCCAGGGGAGATGCTATTTCTCCTGAATTTGCCTTGCTTTTGCATGGATAATTCCTTTTGCCTGTATGGGAAACCTCAGGCAGCTTTCTGGTAGATGGTGGTACAGGCTTCCTGGAATACACTACCCTGACATGGATGTTGTTGCCTTGTTGACAAAACAGGAAAAGGACAAAAATCAGTGAAGCTGAATGTGTAAAAGCTCTATTACTCAAACAATTATAGCTGTCTTATGATGACAAAAAGCAAAAGCAAACAAAGCTGAGAAGAATTTGTTCTGTAGGCTATTTCTGCCTCACTGCCCATCTCAGCCACTGCTAAATATGATTACACCACTTAGGAGTAGACAACATCAGTCAAAGCATTTTGTATATTCTCCTTTACAGCAATGGGGCATAAAGACTTAATAAATTATTCCACCTTCTTAAGAAGTGTTCTCCCCTGAAGTGCTTCAGGACAAGCACTGAATCCATACCACTGATGCTCTCACTGCCCTTCACTCCTTGCTATTGCAGACTGCCAGATTATGTATATATCCCATTTCTTTCCTTCCAACATTTCTGTACTGATATTTTCAGCATTGCTTTTATTAATGTTCCTGTACTCAATTAGCAGATAAGCAGTGTTTACAGTGGGTTTTGCTTGCTTTGTGTGGAGCCTAGGATCAGTGGTGCTGCCTTGGCATACTGTTTGTGGCTGCAAGAAATACTTTCTGGAGACCACGGATCTGTGAACGTTACTGCTCTTCACAGCACTACCAGACATAGCTGGGAAATCTATGAGCAAAATGAATGGCTTAAAACTCCACAGGTAACATTCCAGTGAATTCCAAATTCTCTGAAATTAGGTTTCTTACATAAAGAAGCACAATTGTATACCCTCATTTGTGTATCACTGGCCTTTACCAGACTTAGTTAAAAGATTTGTTATTCTGTGTCAAGTCCTTATGCCACTACTCTTTCTCAGCTTGGATATTGGAATCTTTGCTTCTGGAATGGGAGAAACTAATTTCTTAACCAACTGTTACTGCAAAAACGTGTTCAGTCCATTACACTGGAGGAAAGGATGATCCCAAATTATTCGTCTGTGGTTTCAGGTTTACCTTAATAAACATAGTTCAGCTAACTGACAATTAAAGGTGAAACCAAATATTCAGTGACAATATTTGGATGATATAAATGTAGAACTGAAAAAAAATATTTGGCTAGACTCTAGAGTAAAATTAAAGAACAGTGTTAGCCTACCCAACAATGCTCTGAGAAGATGTGAAGCCCTACTCTTTAAAGTGCTCAGGCTGCAGTTGTCAAAGCAGTAGTAACTATAATTGTCTTGCATGAAGGGAATGACATATTAGGCAGGGAAGAAAGATCTTTCACTTTCTGTGATTTTCTTTTCACCAATGCTCTGAAGTCCTTTGAATTTCACTATGAAATCTCTGTCAAAACATTTCCTTTTGGTATCTTCAGAGAGCTGTCCTCAGGCATTTCCATGGAATGTATGAAAAACTGGACAATCCATTACAAGAAAAACCTAGAACAGGCAGCTTTTCTGAAAACAACTTCCCTTTGTGTGAAAGAGATGCATAAGCCTGGATCTTCTCTAATGTAGGACAATGAAATATACAAGTCAAGAGATAGTCCACTGTAGTGAATAGGTTCTGCATGGGAATAGAAAAATAAACAAAATGAAAAAAAAGTGGGGGCCTGTAGCCATTTTTTCCCAGGGAGTAAATCAGAATGCTAAACCAGAAATTGGTTGCTAAAAGACTGTGTGCAATGAGCCATGTGAGAGTGTATTATGGCTGAATCATGTTTTCTAAACATTCAGTTAAATCCTCTGGGAGTCCTGGCCATGTGAATATACAGAATCCAATATGTTTTCTGACACAGTTTATTGGTACTTATACTATACCAGTGGCCAGAAGCCTATACTGAGGCATGGATTTTTGTCTTCTGTAGACAAAGTGAAGAAACTCTGGTGAAAGGCTATGCAAACAAGCAAATAAAAGGCTCAAAGAAAATGAGGTTTATTCCTCCTTTTTCTGAAACAGCATCACAGATGTAGTGTATGATGGTTTTTATTAAGGGGAGATAAAATCTTGGCTGAGCTAGGAACTAAGTAGAGACCTTTGAAGTTGCTATTACCTTTATATAGCAACTCTTTAAAACCTCAAACAAATGAAGTTTTTAAAGTTGGAAACGATAAATGATAATGTCAGAGCCAGCCGGTGTTGGGCGTTGTAAGATGAAAAATCTATGGGTCAGGTGATGCCACTGCCTGAGTCAGAAAATTAATTAAAACTATGAAGAGAAGTGTAAATTAAGGTAAAACCAGTCAGCAGTGGTTTATAGACCTTATGCTGACCCCAGTGCAAGCAAGCAAGCCTGGCAAGTTGTATTTTAAAAGCTCTGAAACCCACAAAACTGCTGAATAGTAAGATTTCAACAAGCACTGCAAAATTTCTGCAGTTCTGTCATCTTGTGGCTGTGGGTAAAGTTAGCTGGACTGATGGTAATTTACACAGACACAGCAGAGACTGGAATAATCATGCTGGTTTTCCCCCCAAGGAAAAATGGAAAAGGAGGGATGGAAGATGTGTCAAGAAGAAATGAAGTGCCTTAAAGCAGCATTTAGGTACTATTAATTTGAAAACAAGAATGGTGCCAACCATATGGTTTCGACATACATTTTTCTAACACAAATAATTGAAAGGTGTCCTGTTTTGATTTACAGTCTGTATTTGGTGCCCAAAATAACAGCATATAGTGAATGTGGTGAATGTTCAGTGACCCTGAAACAGCAGACACTTCACTTAAGACAAATAAGCAAAAGTCAATGGTCCCATTTGTTAATGTTTCTTACCACAAGGCAGTTGTATTTCAAGTGAAACATTTCCAGTGCCTGGGGCTGTGCCATCACATTTAGATCAGCTTCCTCTGGGAAAAAGGATGTTATTCTGAGGCCCATTGTGCAGATGGGTAAATGGAGTCTCAGAGTAGTTCCAAACACATGGAACTATTCTGGCTCTACCTCTTCAGGTGAGAATACATCTTTGGGACCTGTTGCAAGAAGGGGAGCCAAGACAACTGAGTTGGGATGACAAGGGAAGTTACATCAACCTGACTCCTTTCTAAAATAAACAGCAGCATCCCTGTGCCATTGTCTGGCATAAAGATGCAATTGAGGTGCTCAGAGATGTTCAATATAGTCGAGTGCCAGAAGTAGGAATCATATAAACGTGTTCCCAATAGGCAATGGTTGTTGTTTGAATTAGACCTTGGAAAACCTGTGGAGCAGGGGCAAGGGGCACCACAGACAGACTGCCTTTTTGTCTGCAGAACTAAATTTGGGCACCCTCCTGGGTGCTGTGTCTAAAGTCTCATTATGATCAATGAAGTCACTCCCTAAACCCTAAACAGCAAATTTTGCTTGTTAAATGTCTAAGTGGAGTTTGAACTTTAAATTTGTGGATTCCACACCTTCAGAAGGAGCAAATGGCTCCTTCAGGAGTGTGAAATAAAAATTAACGTAATGTCCTCTGAAACATTTAGGTTCAGAGAACTTATTAGTAATGAAAATTTGGGCTAAGAGCCTTACAGAAACATACAAATTGTTTTCCTGCCTCCACAAGCTCTTTTCTCTCATGTATGTAAACACATTAATTACTGGTAATGAAGACTCATAATTTCTGACTTGGTTTTCTGTTGATTGCTTCTTAAAAGCACTATATTTTCTACACCTCTTAAGTAATAACAAATCACAGCTGTCTCCACTGGATCTAGGGATATCGAACCAGTGCTGGCTGTAGTACCTAAAGCCATGAAAGCCTTTTTTATTCTAGGTATTGTTAGAAGAAATGCAGCAGAGGAACAGGGCAGGTTGGGAGTGGATTTTGAGGGTGGAGAGAAATCCTCTCTCCAGCACCAGTGAAAAATATGAGAGTTGCATCCATTGTTCGAAAGATATGTTCATATGTACTGAATGAGTTATTGCCTGACTCTTTCCAGATGCATCAATCATTAAAGACATAGCCTAATTGAACCATATTCCTCATTCCTTTTATTTTTTCTAGCCATTTTCTACTGGAATTTCTGCCTGGGTGTTTATAAATTTCTTTTCAAGATGAGATCCTCCCATATATGCTCACAAACAATTCAGAATGGTGTAGAATAAAAAAAATTGCATTGACATTATCTTAAAGAGATGAAGAGACATTATCTAAAGAGCATCACAAGTCCTATGGACAGGTGCTTGTCCATCACAGAAATGCCTCGAAGTGAAACTTACTGTAAATTGTTGATTTGTAAGGAGTTTTATGACTAAAACTATACATTTTAAAAACATTCAGGAAAGGAAATATAATATTTAAAGTCCTGGCTTTTGCTTGCCAACCACATTCATGTTGTTTATACAGCTGGCTTTTTACATAGCAGTTTCTCAACTCCTTTGCAAAAGCTCTTGAGGGAAAGGGGGACATAAACTAGAAGAGTAATGCATATAGTTTTATAGAAAGTACTACAAGAAAGTGGTAAATGCAAAACCAATGTTTGACTTACTGCTGAGTGATTGCTAAAGGTGAGTTTAAGAAAATCCATGGTGTTACCTAGCAAAGTGAGTGTTTTCAACCATGAAGTAGTGTGGCATAGGAATCAGTGTCAATTTTTTTCCATTATGGAGAAATATAATAAAAGGGGAGCTATACATCAAAAATCTCACCCCCCTAAATGGATCAAATTCAGGGTAGGCCACCAAGATATTGGGGGCTGGAACACTTGCAATGTGAGGACAGACTGGATAGCTGGACTTGTTCTTCCTGGAGCAGAGACAGCTTCAGGGGGACATAACAGCAGCTCCCAGTGCCTGTGGTGAGGTTTCCAAGGATCTGAAGCCAGGTATGCCACTGTGGTGTAGGGCAAGAGGGTGAGAGACAGTGGGCATTAACTGAAACAAGAGAGGTTCAGCCTGGGTATGAAGAGAAACTTTTCCTCCATGAGGACAGAGTGCCCACAGAGGGTGTGCAGTCTTTGTTCTCTGAGGTTCTCAACACCAGCTGGCTTGAGAAATGTTTGCTCTCACTTGAAACCTATCTTCAGATACTTCTTATGTTCAAATTTATCCGTCAGTGTCTTCATGGTATCAGTGAATTTTCAGTTACTGTGAAAAATTGGTCAGAAAGTGATCTAGAAAAATTACCCAGCCAATACCGTTTGTAAATGCAAATTAACTTTAATGTGATTCAGACTAAGTTCTCAAGATAGATGTTTTCAACATTTTGAACATCTTATTAGCCTATCTAATGCCATAACACTATCTTGTACACTAACACTGCTCTGTATGAATGATATTAACAGAGTATTTCAGCCATTACTGCAAATTTCCCAATTTCTTGGCCATTCTCTGACATTCTCCTCTTTTCTCCTTGGTCTCTGCTATATAAATGTCCTTCTGTATTCACTTTCAGAAAAAGCTTCCATTCCTCTTTTTCACAAGACCTAGCACACAATGAGCAGCATTCAATTGCAAATATATGGGGTTGGGAATAAAATGACGAAGATTTCTCCCAGAGTTCCTGGTAAAATGTATTCAGTCTCTGTCAGGTGGCTTTAAGCACCAAACATTTGGAACATAGTAGCTGTGGGATGAAATGATAACAAAAGAAAGGAATTTCTGCAGTGTTTCTGACAAGTCCCTAGAAATGAATTTTTCAGCACACTATCACTGTTCTTACATAAGCTGAAGCATTCCATTCATGTGTTCCCCAGCCTTGGCATTCAGCATTTTCTTTCCTGTACTAGCAGATAGCAAGAAGTGGCATCTTTCACTCACTTCTTTCTCTTTTCTCATCAGGCAGTGTGCTCTGATTCACTGCAGTGATAAAGACCAACTGCTAATGACTCAAACTTGTTAGTGGGGGTTAAATGATTATAGAAAAATAAAATTAGAAACATTATTGGTTAAGAGAAGAAGACTTGCCAAAACCGTGATATTTATTGGAAATGCTTGTTCATATTCATGCTGAAAAACTAAATTCAATCATTTAGATGTAGCAAAAGATGCCTGGAGATCATGCTAACCAACCCCCTGGCTCAAACAGCATCACCTAAAGCCAGTTTCCCAGAACAAAAATGATCAGAAGGATGGAGAGCCTCTCCTGCAAAGAACGGAACCCACTGAACAGTGCACTATCAAATCCATCTTTCTCTGATGTAGAGGGCAGCATTTTGTGGGGGCCTGTGTCAAAGGCTTTACAGAAGTGCAGACAAATTACATCTGTGGCCCTTCCCTTGTCCAGTGCTGCTGTCACTCCACTGTAGACGGCCACTGGGCTGGTAAGGCAGGACTTGCCCTTGGTGTAGCTGTGCTTGCTGTCTTGAATTACCTCTGTATCCTCAACCATCCTTACACTTGCGATTAACCTCCCCAAAAGGACTCAGAGTTGTTTAATTACCCTTAATCATCCTACTGCCTTTCCTGTCAACTGAGGGTGCACTACTGGGACACTAGAGGCTATTGGGAATCCTCAGCTCAGATTCCCTCCAGGTGGGCAAACATAGTTCAGTTTATTGGAATATATAGAAAAAGAAGGAAATGGTACCTATGCAATAGAATACACACAAAATGCAAGTAATATTAATCTCATTTATGAGAATTACTCTGTGATGGTTCATACTTGCAGATTCATAACCATTAAAGAGTTCATTAAATTACATGGGGTTTAAATCAGAATAGGTTTGATCCCTGACTATTTTAAAATGGTTAGAGCATCTTCAGCCTTTGTTATCTATCACGTTATCGGCAAGGCCATGAGACAGTCAGAACAAGGTCTTTGGAAAATTTCCAGCCACTGCTCCTGAACCTTCAGCATCTTCATTTGTTTAGTCCACTTTTCTCTAGCCAGATGTGAAGTGGAATTTATTATATAAACAAATTAGGAGGTATCTGTGCATAGTTGTGTCAGAATCTTTCAACTTAGTAAAAAATCTGGCATCATATGTGGCTTGGTTTCCCTAGCATATAAAATGGAAATTCCTGCCTGAAAGTGGACCATAACAAATTTTCACTGAAAGTTTCACAGAGTTTATGTATTAAGTTGAGCTATTACATTGTTTCCTTAGTATACAAAATGGAAATTCCTGCCTGAAAGTGGACCGTAACAAATGCTCACTGAAAGTTTCACAGAGTTTATGCATTAAGTTGAGCCATTACTTTATGTCCTTTCAATGCAAAATAATTTATAAAACCTGATCAAAGTTGACACAGAAAGCTCTGGCTACTAAAAGTACTTTTATTACTGTCAAATAATGAAATTATTTGAATGGTTAAAAATAAGGTTTGTGTATTCTTGTTTTCCTTTATTTCTGGATCAGGAGAGAGGAACATTGAAGAATTACTTTTTAACTTTGTCTAAGAACTTTACAAAATATTATAAAAAATCAAGATTTTCTCTGAAGGTTGCTTCTCTATAAAGAACCATTTGAAACTCTTACAATAACTATGAATTAAACACTTTTTATCACTTACATTTGGGAAACATTACGTGTAACACCTTCTGACTTACACCAGAACAAAAAGAATAAGTCTTGTTTCTATGCAATATTAATCCAGTTGACTTCCAGAAACAGAAAGTCTTCTGACAGAAGATGATGTTACAACATGACAAATCTACTTTTCGTTTTCAGCGAATTTGACGAAGAGACAAAATTTTACATCCGTGCACCTAACAATGTAGGAAGTTGAGGTTCACCCATACCCAGATGAATGCTCTTATCCATGTAGTAAAGTTTCTCTTGCCTTTTTGTAAGAAGACATCAATCCAGTCTTTAATCCTGCTTCATAGAGTACCAAATTATCAAAGCATAAAACTTTGATTGTACCATTAAATACAATTACTTTCATTCAGTTTTGCTCAATTGCTTCAGTTTCTCTATTTAACATACAAATGACTAAATGATCCATCTATCTCAGTATTCTGTCCCTTAGCAGTGATAATAAAAGACAATATCTACGGTGAACATGAGCTTGATGAGTTTGTGGTTGTTGCTGAATGTCTTTGCAATCTTCTGTAAGAATAAATTCCAGATATTCCCTTACTGTTCTATCACAGATGGTTTAATTTCTCTGTCTTAAATCAGACCTTTGCAAGCCTGATTCACTGTCCCATACCTCTAACATTGCACAGTTTGGTATATAGCAGCTTTACTTTCAGCTTCTGATGTACCTTCATGATTTTGCAAATCGTAGTTTTACAAAGGTTTTGATCTCCTCCAAACTCCTAATTTGGTAGCTGGTCCTTCAATTTAATGATTAAAATTGCCTTTCTGGGTATTTTCTTCACTGTCATTATATCATTTCTCAGATTTGGAGAACAAAACTGCACAAAATTCTCAAGAATTGGACATGGGCAAGTTTGATATAGTGGGAAAATTATGCTTCCCAACATTCCTACTCTCAGCATTTATCCTAATGGCTTCCAGCACTTTGTTGACTTCTTTTGCCTGCCACTGCGTACTGAGCCATTGATTTCTGAGTGAAGATTTAGTCTTGCAGGGTTCACTCTGGCTTTCATACAATAGGCTGTTTATGTTCCAGATCCAGAAGGCAGAAAGTGTCTGAACTAACAACAGAATCAAGGTTGTCATGATTACAGATGTTTGGTAGCTAAACAACAACTCCAGAAGTGCACACTGTCTTTTGACTTAATCAAAACATAAAGATTGTTTTACCTTATGGTGCGTTTTTAGCTGCATTGCCTCATTATCATTTACAGGAAAAGAATAAATAGCAGGAAGAAAAGATCAATTTCCCATTCAAAGCTGAAATGACCAAAAACCCCATGCGGCTAAAAAAACTGTAAGTTAAATTATAGGATATATGATGTGCTATGCACCAGACAAATGTGTGTTTTCTCTAAAACTGTGTAAATAACTGATGGGGTTTTTTCAGTCAGAATAAGAAAAATTAAAACCCCAATGATTTCATATGAAGTTTTTTGTGTTTATCTTGCTTGTCAGAAGGAGAAAACCACCCATATTTCATGTTTCCTTAATGAGAGCTAAGGCTAAGCAAACCCAGTTTAAAACCCATGGGTAGTGTTAGTTAAGTACAGCCATAAGATCCACGGAAGTGATCACCCACTCTGCTTGGCAGATGTGAGACCACATCTGGAGTGGTGTGTCCAGATCTGGGTTCTTTAGTGCACAGAAGAGGTTACCAAGAGGGTCAGGGGCTGAAGCACAGGACATAAGAGGAAAGAGAAGAAAAGGCGAAGGGGAAACCTTACTGATATCTGCAGGTACCTGACAAGAAAATGAAGAGGTGGCAGTAGACTCTCTTTGGATGTGCAGAGAAAAGACAGGAGGCAATGAAGGCAAAATCAAAGACTGGAAATTCCACTTGGGTGTTAGGAAAATTTTCTTTGTCATGAGAGATGTAAGATGTTTGAAAGGGCTGAGTTTTGGTTCTTTGTCTTTGGAGGTGTTGGAAATTCATATAGTCGAGTGCATAAGTAAAATGATCTAATTAAATATGAGCCAGGGGTTGCCGGTATGACCTCTCAAAGTTCCTTCCAACATAGCTTAACCTATATTTTACCATTTGAATGATGGTTGTTACTGATCCAGTAGACCATTGGAAAATCTTTCAGAAGGAACCTAAGTATTTTATATCTGAGCTGCTGAGAAACAACACTCAGCACATTGCTCTTGGTTTGCTGGCTTTTCTTAGTCTAGGCTGGATCATGTTTCTATCACCCAATTCAGATCTGTAAATATTATCAGGTCCACTGAAACAGTATTTTTTCTTGTGAAAAAATATTTGTTTAAAAATTTTTTAAGCTCTAAATTTTCTCCGATTTCATAGTAGTGAGTCAATGATAAAATTCTAAAGGCTAATCTTCTATCTTCAGTGTTTCACAAACATCAGATTATTAATCCTCATATATATCTATTACTCAGGTAAGCATTTTCATGCAGGGTATATAGCAAAATTGAGAAAGATTGGTCCCTAACTTCAAAGTTATCTGTCAGTTCCAGTGCATTCATTTCTGACAGTTTGTTAAGCACCCCAATTTGGTCTTCAAATCCAGGTCAATTAAAATTCACTGGATTGTATATAATGGAGGATCCTAAAGATATTGGTGAAATTCTCAATATATATTAATTTGCAGACCAATAACATCAGCAAGCTCATTAACGACAGTCATGGTCCAAATTCTAGTACATGATGCTCAAATGAAGTTTGCAAATTAATTCTTCAGCCAATAAATAGGACAAAAGGATATCCACTGCTAATGGTTTCCCAATCCAATTTCCATGTAATCAGTGTGTTGGCATTCCAGCTCCAAATAAATATCAGCTTGACAACCCAAATTATGTGTATCTGTGGTAGGTTTCTCCCTTTAAATTCTATGCCAGGCTCTCTATTGATTCATATGCTTAGCACATTCATCTGAGAAAAAAAGTCAAAGTGACTGGCTAAAAAATTCTTGAAAATGCTACTTACAAATGCTTTGTAAGAGGATGAAGTGTTCGAAATGGTCTGTTCTTAATTCTTTCAGTCTGAAATGTAGATGTGTGGGTGAGCACCATGTATATCAGTGTTAGAAAATGACTGGGAACATAAAATGAGTAGGTAGATTGCCAAAGTTAACATGCTGTTGTTATTATGCCCACTTTAACCTAAGTCAATTGAAACTGTTCTCTGTGGTTTGATAAGACTTGATTAATGTTTGTAGGAGTCACCTAAAACTATGACTCAAGTCTAAGCCTGAAACTCAGTCAGTATTTTTAGATTATTAAAAAATGGGGAGACAATTGAGGCAGGGAACTCCTTTGTCTTGTTTACCTAAGGAATGGAGAGTAAGGTGTTTTTCACAAACACTTGAAAGCAGAAGTCTGTGAGTCACTAGTGGATTTTCCACAATGACTATTAAACAATAACTAGAAGCATAACAACAAGTAGCTCAATTCTTAAATTACTTGAAAGTTAAAGAAGGCTCAAATTAACCTCTTCTAAATATTAATTCTTCTTCTTTAAAGCAATACAGACTTAAACTCTGTCCAGGCATGACCGTGTGTTGTCATTTTCTCAAATCCTTTAGCCAAATGATCCATTTGATATGATATTTTTAGCATTCTCTTTTTCAATTCCATGGTTGTAGACAGACTGCTCTGAACCCCTTCTAAATTTTTTGCAAAGAGTAAAAAAACTGTGTTAAAATGTCTGAAAGATGTAATTAATTTATTCACACCAGTGTTTTCAGACAACCTATATTGGATATATATGGTAAAATGCAACCAACTTTCTCAATTTACCAATGTTCCACAGTGCTAGGGCTCTGGTAAAACAAAAATTGTTCTGGTTAAATAAAAGACATGTTTTTAAATACAGTCTTATGCAGACAGTAACAGCAACATGATATTTATTCAGAACTATTTTCTGAAAAATTTGGGTCTCTCTCCATATTATTGGACGTACCTATGCAGACACTGAAAATGTGTCATGGGGAAAATCATGTTCAGTTTGCCACAAATGCCTTTTATCTGGGAACATTCTGTTTGTAGTAATCACTTTCTGTTTCTCTAACAGATTCTGGTCATTAAGCCAAGACATTATTGATAACAGAAGCTGCAAAATACTTTTAATCCTGACATTCTTTGCTGATAGCAAAGACACTACAGATATGTTGATTTCTCTGGGAAGCTGTTAAGTACCAGGGACTTTTTGGTAGATGTTTGAGTATTGTCTGACTCAGACTGAAACCAAACCAAACCAAGTCATCACAAGGGGTAACCTACTGCCAGTCATCTTTATAGAGTAAGTGGTTAAATTCCAATGCAATGATCCCTGTCTTGATCAACAAGGGGGAGACTTCCAGTAGTAAAATGTTGAAACTGCACAGATCTAGGCTAAATCCCAAACCTGAGATGGCAGAAGTATTATTAGAATGGGCGTGGCACAGAGGAGGACTAATAACATTCACTGCAATAATTTACTCCTGCTCCTACTCAACCTGAGTTAATGAAATTTTTGACAGCAGTATTGGAAAGAGAGGTCAGTCATGCATTCCTCTGAATAAATGCCAATAACTCAACAGTTATGCATAGAACAGTGATTACAGTCTTTATACTGTAACATCTGATTAAATGGTTAGTTGTGGGGACTTTCCTAAAATACATTCATCTGCCTTCCACACCATATTTATAAACATACGAAATTCTGTAATGTAGAGTGAAAGTTCTCAAGGTTATCTCATTTTACATAAACTTGCATTTTAGACAGGCCTGGGGTCTGAAAATGTACAGAGATGCAATAAGAAAGTGTTTGCAAACTAGACAACACTCTATGAATTAGGCATTAAGAACACAGAGCATTCAGATGAAGAAGCAAAAGAAAGAAGATAACTGTGTACGCTGTTCATAAAGGGACACAGACTCCAAACTTAGTTAATATAATTAATTTGGGTGATTAATTTGGGTGATTGTCATGGCATCAAGGGGTAAAGGTTTGGTGGAATTACTTCATCTTCCTCCTGTGAAAGATTCTGCATATAGTCCCAAGTACAGTCCCAGACTCAAGCAGAGTTAATCAAGCAGCAGTCTTGCTAACCAATGCATTTATTTTTTTCCACAAAAAGAAGACACAGAAGAAATGCTCATTTCCAGGTTTAAACTTTTTCCTCACATATTCCTGTTTTCCCCTCTTCATTTCTTTTGAAGGACTACTTCTTTATATAAGAAATTCTGTATAAAACAGTTGTAATTCACTGCAGAGGAGCTAGTTAAAAATTAGACTTTTTGAGAAAGATATGGAACAAGAAATTTTTCTTAGATATTTTGAGGTAACTTCATAATTTACCATTTCTTGGTAGAAATCCCTTCCTAAATAAATATAAATCTAATAATAACAAAAGGCAGTGTAATTGTGTTCCTTGTCTGCAGCCTCTATCAGGAATAATTAATAAGCTTATTAGTGTCAAATCATTAAAATTAAAGATGGAACAAAGTGAGGGCAGAAGGAAACTATTGCCCAAAATTTGGCTTAATGCTTGTAATCCCAGGTGTCCTGGAGCTGATGGTCTGTATTATATCAGGAAATTTAATTGAAATGGAAGGTGCAGTAAACATAACACATGATTCACATCTTGGTACTGGCGTCAAAACAGCTAGATAAAAATAGAATAAGCAAAAAAAATTTAATGAACCAGTAGATCCTGATTTCTTAGGTACTTTGAACTTGCTTTGTTTGTGACCTCAACTGGAATGATATTTTGCATTCCAGTGAAGAAATGTTTATTGGCTATGACAAACCAAGATATTTAAAAACATTGGATATGAAAATCCCTGTATCTTACATGCAGCACTAGTCATCACAAATTAATGATAAAGAGAGGAAGTACAACAGTCACATTCATAGCAGCACAGCAGCTGTTAAATGCTGCTTGGCAGCTCCTACGTTGTCAAGCCAGAGATGTACTTACTGGAACATGAGTTATGAGGGGCTCTAAGTGTATGAGGTATTCTCTATCTCCAGGTCTATAGCTCATGAAGAAGCTTGTAAACTCCAGAAAAGTGGATTCAAGTTTAGCATGTGGGGCCCATAGTTAAAATCCAGGTGTATGAAACTGGATATCCATTGAAAAACATTACTTATAGGGGTTTGAGCAGTGTAAATACTGACATCAAGGATGAGCTTTTGTGGAGAAAGGGAATATAAAACTACTGAGGTGGTATGCTGTTCTCAGCCTGTGGTATCTGGGACATAAGGACAGGTTAATTATCCCACTGGTTTTTAGCTGCTTTGGCTAATAAAACTGGACATTTTAGATACGTCTGAAGTTCTTGTCAGAGGCTGCAAATGTTCCAAGGCAGATTTTCACGGGAATTTTACCAAATCAAGGAAATAATGTCTCAAACATCTTCTTGGTAATACAGAAGCTGAAATGCGATGAAGTTGAAAAAATGCATTAAATATTAATCACATTGTCAATGCTTTAGAACTAATGTTACTAGGAATAACAGAGATTTCAAATATTTTTATTCTCTATTCAATTACCAGATGATTTAAAAAATATAGGCTATATTTTAAGTTTCTGGGCTTGATTAATGATGATTAATGATGGAGGACATTTAATTGTTCTAGATAAAATTTGCACGTACTATTACCAATACTTTTGTTGTTCTACATCAGTCATGAACAGAAGCCCACAAAGAATTTCAGACACATGGCCTTAACACTGGTGCCTCTATCCATGTGAGTTACAGGACAAGGTCTTGGATTATTTCAATGGGCACCAAATGAAAACCTGGAAGTGAAAAAAAGTGATAGTCTGAAATAGGAGGGAGATTTTTCAGAGTGACAAAATTCTACAGAGAAAGCACAGTAGCAACTTTTTGATTATTTAAAAATTTCTCTATATATCAGTGCTTTGCCTGTTGGACTTCAGTAAAAATATATTTTGGACACATATGATCCTATATTTCTGAAATATCACAGCTCTCTGCTGTAAGGTACCAACAAAGAGCTATAAGATACGTATAATTTTTCCTGGCTAACACTGTCTTTTTATCTTTAGTGTTCCATTTACAATTATAGCATTTGAAGTGAGAGCGAGAACTATGATTTCAGACCTGTATCTTGGAAAAAGATACTACAAAAAGAATAGATGGTTTACAAACTCTTTTTTGTATCCTGTTAAAAATAAAAGACAATTATTACTGCTTTTTTTTTTTTTTTTTTTTTTTTTTAGTTCTACAATATCGTTTGTAGTAACTTCTTTGGAATCCTATCAGGATAATATTTTCCCCATCACATACTGAGGACTTATTTTTCTGGAACAAAAGCAAAGACAGTGAGAGTACAGTCTGAAAAAAAGGAGATTTTAAGATTTTCAGGGCACGTTAACTCCCAGTGTCATTCCAGCAGCTGCTTCAGAACAGCACCACTGTTGGTTTCCTCCTGCCTGTGGATGATTTTGTTATGTGCAACTGTGGAGTGTGACGGGAAAGAGAAGCTATTTGTGGCTTTCCCATTAATTCAGTTTTCATTTTGGGCAGTAAGGAATCAGCAAATTTTATCTTGTTTTTCATCAGGGTCTAAGCAGGAAGGGAATGTGATTAGGCCCTTTGGTAAATTCTTCCTTTATTCTAGCTCTGTTTTTACCCTGGAATTGCTACACTGGTATTGGCAAAACTATGCAGGGTGAATTGAAATGATTGAGAAAGCCACTTGTCACTGAACATCCCTGCCATTCCCGTGTGCTACCCTCTGGAAGTGGAAATTACAGAAGTATTACATGTCAGTTATAAATAAAATATTTGCCTCGAAAGAATTCAGCCAGTTAAACAAAAATAATTCATGTCGTGACAGTAGGAAGACAATTCAGCAGCTCTGTAATCTTAGTAGAAAATAAGGCTGAAGTTATGGGCAGTTGTAGTAAACTCAGCCCCAGAAGAAGAGGTTCGGGTCGCTCAGCCCCCTTTGAGCTCAGCAGGAGCTGGCAGAAGCTTCCAGAAGGTGCTGCTCTTGCTGGGCGTGTGGCAGGGAGCCTGCAGAGTGAGCCAAACCACAGCTATGGCAATGGCTCGAACGGCTTCCCACAGCCTGCGTGCAAGTCTGTGACCTACTTCTTTCAACACCGCAGTGCATAAACATGCCTCCCTACCTGAGCTCTGCAGTAATTTCCAAGAATCTTTTCTTGATACTTTTACCTTGATTTACCCTTTTTTTCCTCTCTCCTTCTGCCTGGGCTGAGGTGCCAGCCTGTGGGGGCTTCTCTGCAGCCCTGTGCCCACCCAGCCACACCATACTTCATCTCAATCACCATATAAGTAGGAAAGTCAGTTTTCTCACAATTAAAGATGAGAGAAATATATTCTTATCACTCATCCAAATGCACTGTGATACACATACACTTCTCTCCAAGGTACTTTCCCCCTAACAGCAAAAGTCTTTTTAAATTCCCCAGCTTCCTGCAGCAGGGTCTGGAAGTCTTTCTTTATGGAAGGCTTAGGTGTTGTTCTTGATGTACCCAGAGGAGTGAGAGACAGCCCTATTCCTGGAGAGCCTGAGATGGAGAGAGAGAAACCTGGAAACAGGGCAACAGTGCCAGAGGATGCAGCAAATCCTTGAGTTCTGACAGGCACCTCCATGGTCACAGGGAAGGATGCTCCTGATGGACAGCTCAATGAGGGGAGCAGAAGAGAAGGTCATTCTCATTATTAAGGTGTTGTACTAGAAGGAAATCAGGAATTACAGGCCTCTGTACACCAAGTTTGTGGGATTGATCCCTGAATGGGCCATTCACTTAAGAGCTGGACTTGAAGAACCTTATCTGTCCCTTCCAACTCAGAATATTCTGTGACTCTGAGTGCAGGCAAAGCCGTGCATAATAAAAACATAAACCCAAGAACACCAATTTTTCTTGTAAAGAACCATGGAAAATGCGCTGAACAAGGAAAATTAATTTCCCATGGAGTCTTTCTATGTTCTCTTTTATTTTATCTCTAGGGTGTTGTTTTTCTTAGTTATAATCTACTGTCGAAAATGGGTTGCTTTCTCTAATCTCCTCTGAGGGTATCTCCAACCTCCTATGAGGGTTTCTCTGACCTCCTCTGAGGGTATCATATTTTTGCTGACACATCTACTCCTGTTTATGGCTTCTGAGCAGGGTTTGTTTCTCATTAGCACTATCTGGACATCCAACTGGGCTTCCAATTATGAGTCGTACCAGAAAATTAACTTGAATAAATCAGTCACAAAAATTTTCTTGAAGTGGCCTCACAGCCCCAAAATCACGGCTGCAGTTAAGCCTTGCAGGGTGTGGATTAACCCTTAGCAAAGCCTTAAACATCACTACTTGCAGGTGAAGTGAAGATAGTGGACAGTGAGGTGGGAGGCTGGTGAAGCAGGGTGGCTGTGTGGGCACATCTGTGCTGTGTGTTGCTCAGGGCAGAGCAGTAGACATGCCATCCTAGGCTGTTTTATGGAGCAGTGTGGCTCTCCTGCCTTTTCTGTGCCCTTAGGGAACAGTGTGGTATATGAGGCTGCACAGCCAGTATGTAACAGATATGGAATGGAGTCACGTTTTCTGATCATACCTATGGGTATGAGGTACAGCAGAGCTGTGGATCCTGCTGTAACTTACTCGGCAGCCCTGAGGCTGTGTTGTACTTCTCCAAGGAATAAACAATGAGAATCCTTGTTCTTCCCTGTCTCACTACTAGCAGACATCTCAAAATCTTGTCCCACTATCTTGCTGCAAGAGCAATGCCTAATCTGTGTAGGGTAGCTAAAAACTCTGTGTGCTGAGCTGGCAGAGAGGTGTGGGGCAGAGACCTGACATTAGGTGCTGTAAGTCTGATTCTTAAGCATTCTGTAACTGAGCAGATTTTTGGGTAACAGCATTGGTTTCTAGTCCATTTAGTACGGGTGCTGTAATACAGACTTCTGAGTGGTTTTCACTCCTTTTTCCTGTTTTCCAGGCAAAGAGGGTTTTGTTCCTAGAAGCATGAGTTTTGCCAAGAATTATAACCACAAAAATTGCTGTTTACATCGCAAATTCAGAGGCACAGACAGCAAGTCTCCCTCTTGTCAGGATAGAGAAGAAAAGAAGTTTGAGGATCTGGGTTACCTTAGTGGGGAGGTTTGGGTTAGCGTGGGAAGAGTCCACCACAAGGAACACAACACTAACCGTGGTTTTGCTGCTGCCAGTAAAGACCACAGGGTGCCACAGAACAGAGAATTTCTTGGCCTTCTTTTGTTTTTACACTAAGGTTTAAATGAAAAATACACCTTTCTCCTCCAAATAAAATTTGCCCAATTTGAGAACCATAGTGACTGTAAACAGCAGAACTGACAGTAGCTGCTGACAGTAACCTGAACTTATAACAAAGAAATCAACTTTGTGGCAAAGTGGAAAAAACATGCCAACACACAAAGCACTAAAGGGCAGGAGGAAACAGAGCGTGCTTCTAAATATTTCTTCAGATTAGTGTAATTTTCTGTCTTGTTTAAGTTCCACAATATTGCTGGGGAGAAAGCAGGTTTGTACAGATACAAACAAATTCATTGTGGGCTCAATCCTGCCCAGCAGAGCTTGCGGTGTGCTAGCAGTCCTTCTGCAGATGCTGGCAGCAGGAACAGAGTGTTCTTCACTTCAGAGCTGAGCCACGTGCTAAGAATAACTCTCTGACTGTTCTAGAGCAGCTTATTTCAAGTCAATTATAATTCTTCATCCATTATATTAAAGCCAAAGAATGCAGCACCTTTATATATATTCCTTAATCCACAAAGTAAATTCTAGCCCTTCAGCTTTTCATGACATATAAATTGTAACCCTTGCAGTTTCTTCTTCTTAGTTTTAGTTCAGTTTTCTTCAACTTAGTTTAGTTGAGGTCTTCATAACTGAAGTTACTTTTGATCTTTAAAAGTCCTGTGAAAACCTTAATGAAAACAGTTTACTTCCATGTTTTTTGCCCAAAGTATTTCCTTCCTCTTTTAATGCATATCACTCAGATAATGAATCTGACTGGTAAATTCCAGTAAGTTCTGCTAAGAATATTAAGTTCCAGTAAATTCCAATACTATGTAGATTTCATCCTTTTCATACTTCTTTTCTGCTATTTAATGTTATAGAAACATTACCATTCTATTAAAGGCATTCAATTATTTAATATGAATCATTAGTTGTTTTTTAAATAGGGTAGAAAGTATCCCTCTGTGGGTTTTTCTAAATACAGATTTAAGTAAATAATTGTTTATCTACATCTCAAATGTGTTCTTTTCATAGAACTCTCATGGTTTCTTCCCTAATAAATTTTACAAGGTCTTCTGCATAACTTTAAGTGTTTTAGAGATCTTTGAAAGTGAAAATAAAACATTACTAGAACTGTCAAGTGAAATTAATGGTGATGTTATGTCACATCCACTTATGCGTAAGTGAAAATGAATATGAAACAAAAGCTTTGGATTAAAATAAAGCTAAAAAATTACTCTCAGATCTTATCAACCATCTAGGTCATTACCTAGCAACTGTATCAACTCTATATTTTTTGACACCGCTTTGTTTTCTCTACTGTACAGATTATAAATTTTGTTTTGGAAAGAAAGAAGGAGGGAATAAGAATAACTGGTTTCAGGAAAGGAGACTGCAACAAATTCAGGGAAGTGGTAGATGCAATCTTTTGAGAAAATAGTTTAAGAAAATAATCTGTGTAGGACAGAGTAACCTCTAAGAGAAGCAAGTGTAGTATATTAACTGTGTAAAGGCAAACTTATCTGAAGTAAGAGAAAAGTCAAAAAAGATACCATTATACTTGGAGATACCTGAGAATAAGAAGGAATTTAATAAAAGCAGAAACACTATTAAGTAAAAATATGGAGCAGCAGCAGTAGCATGTGGACATGAAATGAAAAAGATTAAGAGATTAAGACATTAAATATTGTTGGGGGTCACATAAAGCAACAAGGGCAGATCATACAGTTTAATTAGAAATAGAAGAAAGACAAATGAAACTTGATTCTGTTGCTTAGCAGTGAAGAAACCATGTAGGGAAGTGAATCTTCAGTGCATGAACCTCACCATGTGGGAGCACAAGGGACTTCCAGTGAGACCAGGAATTCCACATATTTTTATTTGACATTTGAACCAAAAGGTGGATGGAGGAATGGGGATTATGACAGAATGTGTTACCACATGTACTTATACATGTCCTGGGTGGCTCTGGCTTTTTTTTTTTTTAGTAAGTTGTTTTTTTATTTGCCCATTTCACTTTGGTTTTTTTTTTTTTTAAGATGTGTTTCTTTGCAGTTGATGGTTCAGAGGCAATGTGTAATAAATAGATGAGGTGCTGCAGGATTATGCAAAATCATGAGAACATTTGTGTCTAAGCTTCTACATAACTAAGCACAGATGAGCAGGCAATAGCAGCAGCAATGTTGTAGCAGCTACTCCTGGAACATGCTGTCTTGTTTTTATGTGATAGAACCTAAAACAGCAACATGATCTCCGTGAAATTATAGAATCACTTAGGTTGGAAAAGACCTCCTAGACCATCAACTCCAACCTTTCACTGAACAACACCTTGTCAACTAAACCATGACTTCCTCAGCTCCTCCTCATAGGACTTAGTCCCTAGACTCTTCACCAGCTATACCAATAAATGGCATCATATAACTAATGAAAAAAGCAATCATCAAGCAAATTCTAGCTTTACCTGTGACTGCATGCTTCAAATACCAGCTATTCCCAGTCAAATTCATAAAATACCTTTAGATGAGACAGAATGATCTAGATTCAGAGTATAGAGCTTCTAAACCAAAAGCAGCCCTGTATTAGGTGACCCAAGTGGTGCCAACAGTGGAAGGGTGACCACAGGCTGTTGGAGCACAGATCTGAAGGTAAAGTCGGAGTGACAGACAAAGTAAAAACCTTTCCTGCACCCTCTCACTAGGACTTTTGTTTAACTTGTGAGCAGCTGCTGCTTCCTGTCCTCCTGTCAATTGTAGATGCTGAAAATTCCCTTATTTTGCAATTTATGAATATTCCCAAAGGCATTTGGAAGGATGTCTTACGAAATAATGTACAGATTGACTTTGATTTATTTGATTTGTTGCATCTTTACCAGCTCAGATTGCTGTACACCATCTCTAAGATCGTAAGCTCTCACTTCACTTAGGAACATGTGGTTACTTCTTGTGCCAGAATAAACTAGAGACTACATGAAATGATTGCTCTCAGAAACTCCTAGTCATAGTGAAATGAAGCCATTTTGGATCCAGGACCTTTGTATTTATAAAAAACAGCTACTGGCTTCTGTTTTCGGGCATGCTGAGTAGTACTTGCAAGTCAGTTCTCTTAAACGATGACTTCAGCAGTCTCTCAGTGTACTATGGAAGCTGCTGGTGCTTAGTTTTCTTTTAAAATTATGTAGATCCTACAGTATAGCTAATTTACCATCAGGAAATGCTAACACTTAATTTATGGATAAATATCTTTGCCCAGGTGGCAGAGAAAATGCAAATATTTATATGATTCAAAATAGTAACACTAACAATCTGATTGTTATTTGTCAGTGGTTTTGAGTCAAAAATATACCAGTACTGAAAATAAAATCTTTGGTCTTCCTAGGACTTCAGATCATTTGCCCATCACAATACAGGGATGCTGATTCAGAATTGTGAGATAATGAAGCTGGCAGCCATGCTGCTAGGAGGAAGGAGTGCTAAGGCACACAGTTTTGGGTAATAGCTTTGTCTTTTATCCTTATGGTGTATTTTATGATGAATGCTGCATATAGAATATAATGTGGGTCCTGTGGTCAATCCTTTATTCATCTTCTATAATGCAGCAGAATTCAAAGTAATTAATACAAAGGCCAGAAGTACAAGAGGGAATGTTTTCTCCTCAGTTATCAATCTATAAAATTATACAATAAATGAGTGTCATGCAGAGCACTTCATTGCTTAGCACTTCATTGCAAACACATTTTATCTTAGAGCTGAAAATTTCTGTCGTTCTGCTCTTTCCCTGGAAATAATTTTCATCACATACTTTTGAAGCAAGTTCAGGAGTTGTATTAAAAAACAAACATTTACTAAATTTTCATCTCAGAATAACAGTAAAAAAACCCTAAAACGTGTGTTTATTGATGTCTTCAGAACTTCCCCATATTTGTGCTATTAGCTAAATATTTTCTGCTTTGGGAGACCACCAATGGGAGCCCAGAAGGATCTAATGTGTTGTTCTATTTGCAGGATCCACTTCTTTAGCTGTAAGTACTTCTAGATGCTGACAAAGAATACAGTTTTGTACTCAGCTGTTCCTTGAATTAGCTTGTTAAGGGTAAGGTTGGTAGTGCTTCATACATCTGGAAAAAAAAATTGAATGTGTTTCTAGGAGCAATTTGAATGTCATCCCATCTATAAAGTCATGCAAGAGAGAAGGATCCCTCTCACTGAGCTTCACAAATTCAGTCTAATCCTGTCCTTCACAGAACTTGGTGTACAGTGATATCATTGATATAATTTGTAGTCCCAGGTCCTAGAAGGACAAAGAAATGAAGGATGAGGAGACTGGATAGAATACAAACTAGTAAAATGATGACAGATGCAGATACTTTAAAGATTCTATTCAGGTAATAAGAAAAATGATGATACATCTCACAAAAAAAGGGGAATGAGTGGTAAATCTTGATTTCTGTTTATACCCAAACAGCTGTGACTTTGCTTCTCTCTGGAATTCAGAAGAAAAGGATTTTTCCAGTTAGAGATGGACAACCAAACCAGTCATTAAACACTCTATAAACACTCTGCAATGGGCTGCCAAGCAGAGACTTACATTGAAACTGGGGAGCTGTAACATGGCTTTCTGTTGAATTGGAAGATATAAAGCAATCAATGGAGCAGTGACTAATGCTCATTACTTAACACACATAAATTTAACAGTAAAATAAAACTGTAGTCCTTTCACCACATAGAACTAATTTTGTCTGTCCTTTGCTCTGTTTTGTGCTCCAGATCACTCCTTGCTCTAAAGGCAAAAAGAAAGAATGCACTGCAGCAGTTGCAGGAGAGCTCATGGTTGAGTGACTGAGCAGTTAAAACAGGGCTGGACAGAAACTCTGTGGCTGCAAATCAGTGCTCAGCCCATCTTGCTGCCAAGAGGGAGCAGGTGGTTTTACTTCACTTTGCTTTTGCCAATGTCTTCTGTTCATAAAGAGTACCTGGAAATACAGAAACTTGGATCTGATACACTGCAGTTGAGTCAATGTGCTTCTCTGCCAACTAAGAGGTAGCCCTCTGCTTGAATCATAATGTAATTCATAAAAATAAGAGATTGGGAGGAATACTGACTGTGATGAAGCATCTGATCATCCTCCTTGCCAACACAGGATTATTACCTATTGTGCCCAAATTAGGGTTTTGTGCCAAGTCATTTTTAGGAAACCTGAGCTTTGTAGAATTTTCTCTGGAAAAATCACCATATTTTTTTTCCTTTTGAGCCTAAATTTTCAACTCTGTACTGTCACTGTCAATTATGCCTGTGCCAATCAAAAAATGTCCAAGTATTTTCATTCTTCTCAATGGTATGAAAATAAGCTGATTATCCAACTTTAACCAAAAGCTGTTCTTGTGGTTGTGTGTTCCATGCCCCAAGATATGGAGATGATACGAACATCTGAGCATGACATATAAGCTAGGCACTTTGGTTCTTTTGAATTGTAAGACTTCATGGACACAGACCTCTTTCCTACTGATATTTTTTTCTAATGCAGGATAATGAGGCACCTTGTCAAAGGTATCTAAAAATTCAGATTTTCACCTTACTGAATTTAACAATGTGGTGGCAGAAGCTGGAACAAGGTTCTCTATCCATTTAACACTCACTGCAAGGAAAACAGTGGCGTGTTTTCAAGACCAGTCATGTCCCCCAATTCAATTACCAGGTTAAGTCCAATAGGGAACAGAAACTTCCAGGAAAGATTGGTGTCTGTAGTTGGAAGGTCTGTATGGAATTACAATAGCTTTGAAATATATTAATATTTTCCACATCTTAGGATTCAAAGAATATCCTAAGTGCTAATGACTTCTGTAGAAACTAGCTCTACATTATGCCCACCTTGCTGCCTGAATGCCCTGTTAGCTTGAGAGTGCCCTTGTATACTAATTTTTAACTTCCCATAGTCTTTGTAAATGACTTAGTTGTCTATTTTTGGAAGAATAAGTCTCCCAGACAATATTGTTATTACAATAACAGAGAAAATATGACTGTTACGATAATAGATTCTTTTAGACATTTATTCTTAATAAAATAAATGTTAACTTGGTAGGAGCACAAATCAGTAAGTAGGCATGACAGCTGTCTGACTTAGTAGCTTGCTACCTATGATGATAGAATATAGCAAGAACTGCAATGATAGAAATTAGACTTAAAAATACATTATTAAATTTCTGGTGCCTTTTATTGCCAGGTCATTAGGATTTCTTAGTGTGATTTTTTTTAGTTATTATTTCTTTAGTCTGTTTTTAAATGCTGCAATGTTGCTTCTGTGACTCCTTTTGGGAGGCTGTTTCTAAGTCAAACAAATCCTTCATTTGCAATATTTTGGCTGATATGTATTAAAATAATTCAATTCTAATTCATGGTTATTAATAATAATCTAGAATGCTTCATTACAGCTGTTTTTGCACTTCAAGTTTATTTCTGAAATATTTGTTCTCTATCCTAAGGTTTTCAATCACCTAAACTCTTGCAAATATGTTCTGTTTTCTCTTAAGCCTTGAGTCTGCAAACACTTTAAATACATATAGAAAAGCTACATGTATCTAAAGGTATCGCCATGCTATAATCTTTAGTGCAGCAAATCTAGTTGTTTTATTATATTCTCTACGTATACTATCTAAACACAATAGAAATAGAAATAATAGAAATATGTGTTTATATACAATAACTAGGGACAGGGAATTATGCTCAAGAAGGACAAAATCAGGATTAAGTATCTGGAGGGCCTGTTCCCAGACACCTGAAACCTGCTCAGGGCAGCCAGTGAGTTCACTGTCCATGCAGAGAGACAGAGGATGTCTGTGGGTCCCAACTGAGATTAAAATAAATACCCAGAACATTTTCCCCAGGTCTCCTGTGCCAGTATTGTGCATCTCCATAGGGTTTTGAGACAGCCCAAGTGGCACCAGGGCAGTGTGTTAAACATCTCAGTGGCTCCCTAGTCCTGAGGCACCACATTTACTTGCTTGCACCCTAACGCTGAGCTCCACCTCACTCTGCCATGATCTTGATAGCCTGTATCCAGATATAAATCAGTAGTTCTGCTTGCTGTTTGGAAACTTCCCTGAATCACAAAAACGATGCCATTTTCCTATCTGTTTCTCATTTCCATTAGGAATCACTTGCATATTCATCACAAGATGCATAACTCAGCACTTGAATCATCAGGGGAAAGAACTGTATTCCATTTCCTTTGAAATTCTGTCTACTGCAGCATGGTTTGACCACTTAAATCAGTTCACAAGTCAGTATATTATGGCATGCTTTCTAAAACAATAAAATTCTTACACGTTATCCCAACTCCGCTAGAGATCTTGCAGAAGCATTAGAATTTTAAAGCAACCAGATGATTGTTGGCTATATTTTGATTTGCCATTCCATATTAAAAATGGCAGGATGAAAGTCAACAGGAAAATGTGGCTATATGGACAGGAACAGAATAGTTGTTTAACTAGCTGGTCAAACTCGCTTTACAGTTTATTTCAGTCCCTATAGTGGCAGTGGCACAGTTCGCCTACTATATGTAAGTATACAGGGAGTATGAGAACTGTTCAAATTTCCAGATTGTTTAAAATTCTTATTTTATTGCAGCAGCTGGGGCAGAGTTCCACTAGAATCCTAGAAACTTAACATTACACATTTGAGATCATTGAGTAGGAGAATTTTTCTATAAAAGCCTAATGCACATTGACATTCCACATTAAAAAAAAAAAGTTGAAAAGTAAGAAAAAATAGAAAAAAAACCCCAGCATTTCCAAGTGTTGGTGCAAAGCAAATGCCAGTTCAGTGGGACTAGATGCTATGCTTTGTGTCCAGAAAAGAGAGTACAATTTTTGCTCCTTCTCACAAGGTAATTCAATTATAGGCAAAAAGGGATATTGGCTTCCATTCTAAAACTTATTTTCAGCTTCTGGGAGTTTTTGGTTTTTTGTTTGGTTTTTTTTTTGTGTCTGTAAGTGTTTAAGAAGCTTAGTACCAAGGTGTTATGAGAAACCCCCGCTCCTCTGCCCTGTTGTACTAAATACTTCTGGGCACAGGAGACTTCAGTCACAGCTTTACACTTGAAAGAACAAAAATGATCCAGAGATTCACCTCGCCCATATCCCTAACTCGGCAAAACCCCAGCGCTGCCTTATCTGAGGAGCTTCACCAGCATCCGACGCGTCTACAAGCTGATGAGTTCCGCAGCAGCGGCGGCCCCGCAGGAGGAGGGCCCAGGGCTGGCTCTGTCCCCGCTGTGCCGTGTCGCCGTGCTGGAGCACCCAGGGCAGCAGGCAGAGCACGGCTGGGGACACAGCTGGGGACACAGCTTCCCCTCGCGGCGCTGCGCTGCCATCGTGCGGCTTTCGCAGCGAAACACGCGGGGCTTGAGGAGCGCTCAGCATCCGCTTAGCATCACGGGGAACCTGAGCATCTTTCTCCAGAGCTGCAATTGCGAGTTGCTTACTATCACAGTGTTACACACAGGTTAAAACCAGGTAAGTTAATTTTGGTTGCTCCTGTACTTAGAATGTGTTTATCTCACTCACAGAAGAAAGTAACAGGCACAAGTGAAGAAATCGCAGGGAAAAAAGAAGAAAGGCATGAAGTTCATGGTTTTCAGCAGAAAATATTTAGCAAAGGCCAGTACAGTTTCAGTGTTTCCCAGTGGCATAGATGAGGTATGGCTATTTTTATGGCTCAGTGATACTCTGGAGTTGTACAAGTTTACTAACTCATCATTGCCGTCTGAATTCTCTGGGATGAATGAAAGAGTTTCAGTTTGGACAACGCTCTCAGGCTCAGGGTGTGGTTGTTGGGGAGTCCTGCTCAAGGCCAGGAGTTGGACTTGATAATCCTGATGAGTCCCTTCTAAATCAGCATATTCCATGACTCTATGGTTCATACAAATTTTTAACAGAGAAAATGGAAACGTACTATGGATAGATGAATTTACCTGGATCTCAGCTGTCTTGATTAGAAGAGAAAACATTTAAGTTATCAGCAAGCATCTCCATATGAGGCACGAATTTTAAAAGCAACTGAATTGCTTACTTAAAATATAATAAACAACTGTTAACTTTTATGACCCTTGTATAATTAAATCCACTTTAGATGAGGTTATGAATATGGTTTCCACAGGAACAAAAACATACAGAAACAGAAAGGGAAAAATTCCTTCAGAACATGTTCAAGACCTCAAGACCTACCACTTTCATAGCCTGTCTTTATCCTATAGCTGAAACTATGAAGTTTATGCAGGAATGCTGATCTACCTGGTCTGTGTTCAGCATGGTCCCTTTAATAATAAAATAACTCACTTCCTGAAGAGAAAAGGCGCTTCCTGATAATGCTACTTTAGAAAGAAAAAGCTGCTTGAGATAAAGGAACTATCATTATTTTACAGGAGCAATTATTTGAAGTTTCTATTCTTGGGGAAGCTTCACAAGTGAAATTCTGCTTAAACTTTTTCAAATTGTATATGGAGAAACAAAGTAAAACTAGGATTTTCTTTGAAATTAGCTCTTTTTATAGATATCAGATCAAGCCATAGGAGTATTTAACATTTTGACCTACATAGATAGCAAGTAAAATTCACACTTAAGCAACATCCATTGTGCAGCAGCGTTAAGAAACCCAACCTAGACAGAATAGGCTAATCTGAATAGCAGAGATGGGCTGTGTAGATGCGATTCTTCACCTGAAGTAATTTCACCTGCTTTTGTTCTATTCTACTTTTCTACAAAACACAGAGGAAAAAAAAGGTAAAAGTTCTTAAAAGTTTTTCTAGGCTTGTATGTCTCCTAAAATAGAACAAAATTGCAAGAGACAATACTAAAATGATGAGCTGAAATGTGTTTGAGCACACACTTTTTACTGCTGTTAAAACCATCATGTCTTTCTCCCTGGTGGCCTAGCCTCTCAGTTCATCCTCCTACCTGTGACAGTTTCTTTAATCTGTTAATTCCGTTTTTATCACACCTTCTGAATTTCTGCAGGCCTTGGGCATTTGTTTAATGAAAACCATTAAACTGAGATAGACTGGATGAGATCTCCAAGGAAACTCTAAGTGCTGAACAAAGTAGTTTTAGAAGCTCTTTCTTCTGTACAGAGCTGATCCAGTATCCCCTGCTTTGTTTTGGTTGCAGGACAGCTAGTGATGCCATCTCCCATGGGAACTGGCTAGTGACCCATTTGTTCTAGCTTCCAATAGTCCAATGAACTCGCCCAATGCCTCTGATTCACTATTTAATCAGCTGACAGATTATGCTGAATATGTCCAGTTATAAACCTTATTTCTTCTGTTGAACTGGATTTATGAGACAGAACAAAAAATGATATTGAGAGAATTTGGAGAGCAAATTTAGAGTGCACCTAAAATCCCTTTGGTAGAGAGCACACTCATCAGAAATCCAAGTTCTACTAAAGTGAATATCTAAGTTTATAACGTTTACCTGAATTTTCCTAAAAGCCATGGAAGCTTTAGTAAGCTTAAATGAATTTAAAAATACATATTAAAAAATAAGAGGAAAGGGCATAAAATAAGTGTCTTGTCAATCATAAAGAATCTAATTTCTGTAAAAACGAAATCTTAAAATGTTTGGAGAACTGAGTCTCTGTTATTTACTTCCATTATTTGCTTAACCAAAATAACTGTACAACTTGATTGGAATAATGATTGATGAACTCAAATTATGCTATCAAATCTTTGAGTTAAAAAAAAGCAAAAGTGTTCAATAAACAAACTAAGCAAGAAATGGGAATGAGGTGATTTTTCTCTCTGGCATTTATTATCATCAATACTAGAACACAAGTTCTTTGCTTAATGAAGTTTAAGGAATATTGAGCATCTACAGATGATGAACTTAAATGGAAAAAGCATTTAATATTTTGATTGCAGAAATAATCTACTTAAAAGACAAGCACTATGCAAAGCAGAAGCACAGCATTTATTAGTAGAACAGTAGTATCATTAGGTTGGAATAAAAGTTTTATAAATAGCACAGTACCCAGTACAATGAAATTGAAACCTTACATGCTAATACCCTAGCTGTCCCACAAACCCTCAAATTGAGAGAAAAATAATATTCTGTAATAAACAAGGACTATGAGCGTGTTCCCTGATGAACAGTGACCATTTAGGAAAACAGAATGAGCATCAAAAAATAAAATAGCACATTAAGCTCTCTGTTCTGAAGCTTATTCACTGCTTACAAATAGCTCCTGACACTTCAGATGCTCCCCCACGACTTCAAAAACCAATTTTTCCACTGAGAAAAGCAGCATACTCACTATGTTGCAAAATTTTGTGAAGAAGCCCCACAAACTGTAACACACTACATCATTAGTCATAAGTTTTGCATTTAAGAATTATGCATTGTAATGAACTTCAGCACAGCATAGACTCAGCTGTACAGTACAGACTCAGTTGTACAGCATAGGCACAGCAATATCCTCGTGTGAATAAACACATGACCTAAAATCACAGCCCCATTAACAAATTAGAAATAAAGAAAAGTCAGAAACATTGGCAAAGGGTAGGTCTTGGCACATAAATATCCCTGTGGTTCACTGAAGTGTGAGTAATAATTACTGTCTTCCCATGAACACTGGCATCTTCAGTTCTACAAAGACATTTTTCTACATTAGAATATTCATTCTCTAAGCCAGTAATCACCACACCAAGGAAAAAAACTCCAAAAAAACAACCCCAAGCCATATAAAGTCAGTTACTGGGTCTGGAATAAGCTTACTGAAGATCCAGGAAGGGAACAGCATTTCACTATCAAAACTTTAAACTGGCTTCAAGGACAGAACCACTGAAGTGCAGAAAAAACACCATCAAGGGAGATTTGCATAGGACAGAAAAGGAACCAGCCACTTCTACAGCCCCAAAGAAGCACATCCAATATAGCAAAGCTGAGAACACAACCTCCTTTCTAATTCTCCTTTCAGCTTCAAAATCTTTCTGGGCAGTTTCCACCACATTGAACACTAGATGGGAAACATATATTTATTTTTATATATAAAAATGCGTATGCACATATCCAGGCTACAAGTCTGAACCAGGGAGAGATCATGCTGCTGGTTAAACCAAGAACCATGGAAATGCAGGGGAAAATGGTAGGACATAACTGTATTTTGTTTTGAGATGTATTTCCTGTTCTTTCCCCTATGTACCATCAATATTTCCATTTCCCATCCTGGCAGAAGCACCATGTCTTGACCCATGCGCAGTCCTTGGAGCTCCACCAGTGGCCTTTGCTTTGCATTACTACTCAGTCCTGATGCTAAAAAACCTTAACATGCATGAGGGAATAAAACACTTTCTTTGTTTTGTAGATAGAACCAGGATCTCTAACGACTATACAAAGCATCACTCTGAAGCAAGTGTCAGGTACACAGAGGACCTATTTTTTATATAACTAAAATCTTTGTAATCTGAAAAAAATTACAGCCATTACATTTCCCATGGATTAATAATGATTTATTTCAGGTATGTCCCCACTAACATTTTGTCTACGTTCAAATTTACATATGTTGAGCAGTTAGATGAGAATTAAATATATAGCTGTTAAAGTTTGTTGTATTTCCTTGTAAGTTTTAACTATTGAGAGACATTACATCATAGGACACTACTTCATTTTTCATTAGAAAAATTGATTTATAATTAACTGATTTTGAATGCTAAAATAACTTCACATTAAGCCTATGATAGTTAGCAGGCTATATGCCACATCTACCATTTCACTTTATGATCGTTTAATTACTGTAATAGGCACAATAAACCTTTCTGAACTATTCTAATATTTAAAGGAATAAGAAAGACTTACCTCAGTGGTATTATCAGAAAAAAAAATTAGCTAGCTAGGAGTTTTTATGTTCTAGCCCTTTAATTTACTACCATAAAATGAATATTGAAAATAAACAAAGTAATTCTGGAAACACTAAGGAAAAAAATTAAATTGTATATTAGCTAGAATTGAAGTCAACTGAAAATAAAGGTATTTTATAATCAGCATTAATTCAATACAGAGCTGACAAAAATATATACATGGACAAACCCCTGGAACACAGAGTGATTTCTTTTTTCTTCAGTTGTCAAATTTAGGGAAGAAGTTTAATTTAAGAGGCTAAAGAACTTTATGTTTCCAAAACTTCTTCATCAATATGCAGTTTCTAGAGAAACTGGACACAACCATAACATTTTCATAACTTATAAAGTCATTCAATAGAATAATAGAAGGTCATTCAATAGAAATACACTGGAACCAACTGACATTAAAGAAATAGTGTTTGGCTTGTTAAGACAAAGATCTGTCCATTCTAAGGCCTATAAAACAAATCCACTAATTTACACCTTCTGTCATCCTTATTATGGTCACTATTCAGGAGAAAAAGCTAAGGAGATCTGGATATGTAGAGAGTGTCATACTCTAATTAACCAGGACAAAAACAGGAACAAGATTAAAGTTTAGAAACCAGATGACGTGATACACAAATCTAAAAAACTGATTTCATTTTGGTGACACCTGGCAGTGGTTTAAAATTAAAATAAAAATTAAGATACCACAGGCTACATAATCTTGCAGTCCATGTTGTCTTTAATATGTCTGCCTATCAATTCAGTGCCCTTTCTCACAGAGGGAAAAAGAAATATAGGAAGAATAATAATACAGAGGGTAAAGAAGTAATAGAACTCTTGCCATCAACTTGTAGATATGAGATTCCTGCTGTGCATATACCACTAAAATTCTACTGACTTAGGAAGGTATCAGGAATTTCACTGTCAGAAACAGGATAAAGCAGAACCATGGAGACAACAAACAGGCACTGCCTTAGGTCTGAGACTGAGAGAAGACTGTCCTTAGGGCAGGTATGGCATCAGACCTCAAGAATTAGCAAATGTCAAGAGTGGAACAAGCTGCATCTGCAAGGAAAACAGTATCATAAACTCAAATATATTGATAGGATGTTGTCTTTGATCCTTCCTGTAACAGGCTCTAAAAGACCCTATGGAAGAGTACATTATGAAACACCAGGTCCTTTCCTAAAAACAGAAAAGTGACCCAAGAAATATGCTGGGGGAGAGTGAAGGGAGGCAGCTGGGGAAGACAGCAAAGCTCATTCCCTCTTCATTCACACATACTGGAACAGGTTGTTGGAACAGTGTTCATTCCATGAATAATTAGTGACAGGTAATTTCCAAGATCATTAAGTCCTTATCAGCACCTAATAAATGAGATATAATAAAAAATAGTGTAAGCTGCTGCTTGCAGTTGAGATAAAGTTCTATTTCCTGCATTCCTGCAAAGAAATTCTTCAATAAGGTTAACAATTAGACTGATCCATCTTGCTGGAATTAAGTTCTCTCAGTGATTTTAACTTACACACACACATACACAAAAACACCAAAGGAAAAACTAAGAGGCAGCATGACAAAAAAAAGTTTTCTGCCCTATTACATATCATTTTATTCATCCTACTTAACAAAGCTAAACCTGTACAAGTTTGTACATATTGCATTGAAAGAACTGTTCACTAGCTCAAAAAAATGAACAAAACAGCAGAAACATTAAATTTATGGTCCCTTTTGCAATTTTTGTGCAGTCAGTATCGATGTATCAGCTCACAGCTTCTGAGTAACAAAAAACCCTCTAAACAAAGGCCATAGAGACCACAGAGCCCTCATCTGGCTACCCAAGACAGGCACCACGCTGATGTCCATAGTCATCTCAAAAGCCAAATTCAAAGTCTGCGATACAGAAATGTGAAATTATAGCCATTAGCAAATAATTTTAGAAGAATTTAAGAAGCTAATTTAAATAGTAAAGATAAATTGGATCGAAACTACATATACAGGTTAAGACATAAGTAAATGTACACAACTGTTTAATTCAAGATCACTTTTTTACACAGGAGAAAGACTACATTCCGATCTACCAGTATGGCTTTTTCCATGAATAGGTGGGTGTTTTCAAACTTTGAACTGAAAACTCTTAGATGTCTAAGAAAATTGGAAGTAATTATGTTAGGAAGAATTAATATCAAGAAATGAAAGTGAGATTAATGTGAAATTTATAGTATGATAGACACCACTATGATTTAATTTTGGAAGACATTTCACCTTCAATTTAATTGTCATACTGTGCAAGCATATTTCACCTGTGAACTTTTCATCTTAGAACACCAAAAGAAAAGGTGTAACTTTTTTTTTAAATTCAATAGACTGAAATACACCAAAACAAAATGAGCAAAACAAACATTAAAGTTCAAAGATTAAAGAAAGCATTTAGCAGAACTCAAGTTTTGGCTCGTGGACATGCACAAAACTAAAAAAAACCCAAAACACAACCAAGTTAACAGCTATTGGCACTTATCCACAGTAAGCTGTAAGGTGATGTAATAAAAGACAGCCAAGAAATGTGATTGGTTCACAATGGAACTGTACAAGCCATTAATTCACATTGAAACAATACACCTGACCGCAGATTTGAGCAAAAAAACTTAACTTAAAATTCTATTTTATTCAAATTTGAAAAACTGTATCGATTTTAACTAGTTTAAATACATTCATCCCCAGTCAAAGTTTTACAGTAACTGATGATTTTCAAGCACACACACAACCACATTGTAAATCCCTGAAACATGGATTTATTTTAGCAATACTGATAAAACCATAACAGAGATACAAATGATACATCACATAGCATCTTACACCTTAATGGCAAGTACTTGACCACCTCAGATTAGTAGGTGCATCACTCCTACTCTTACACTCTAATACCATCCTCTAAGACCAAATGATTTAAATCAAATTCAAAACAGTTTGCAGTCACCTAAAAGCGATGATTTTTTAAATCACGCTGTAAAAGATTCTCTTCCGACCAGTATTTCAAAACTTTCAGAAAGAGAAAACCCCAGTGGGGACTAAACACAGTATGCAAGGAGAGTCATTGTAGTGAATTTGAAAGTCATTTCAGAATCAGCATCCCTGAAGAGATTTAGTATACAGCAGTACTTCCCTTGACATCAGTTATGTAGTGCATGTTTATCTGTGCATCTTAGGACCTTACTGTACCAGTAGATCTTAGGACTCTTGAAATTAATCTCATTCTGGCACAAGCTTTCTGTGGGGTAGGGCAATTTCCAAATGAAAGGCACTCTGTTATGAGTGAAATCAGAATTATCAGCAATGTAAATGGATAACTTATTGAAGAGAAAAGCCACAGCTTACATGAGGTCTAAAATTAGGTTCTTCCTGTAAAGTAGGTGAAAAAATATTTAGAACAGCTGTACTGCATCTGTTTACATGCACACAGACACAAGCCATTGTACAAGCTGAGATCTTCCATGTATCTCAACAGTTGTTTGGTTTTTTCCCTCCGGTGCTTCTTATCACTTGGGTGAAACCAAGCTTCTAAGGTTCAAGGTGAATTGCAGAACAGCCCATGGCCCACCACTGCACTGCTTCCTGCAGTTCACAGCAAGCAGATCTGGAGATAAGTGGCAAGTGTGGTCCTCGGTAGAAGAACAAGAGCACAGGCACACACCACTCGTTGCTGCCCCTTATTTTGCCTCACACCTTTCCCTTTTTTTCTCCATCCTCCTTCTTAAAAAAAAAAAAAAAAAAAATTCATCTTGGGAATACAGCTTTCCTTAAGGACATGAAAACTCACGCTTGGTTAGTCTGACTAAGGGATGTGCAAAACAGAAGTAATTTCCCTGAGGCAAAGATCTTCAAGTCATGCCTAGTTTACATTGTCTATTCCTATTTCACCTGTTGAAATATTTGGCACATTGAAGCCTTGATCACTGACTGAGTCTCCTGGCATTATGACAGTCTATATTACACATTTATATAATAAAGCAGAAGTTTCAAACGCTTCATTCTCTCATTCTGGTTTGGTTTTTCACATTTACTGATTAAAATCCCTTTCCTTCTCAAGGGTGGCACTGGGCCTCCCGGGCAGGAAGGCAGAGTAAGAAACTTCTACTGTATTTAAAGGTTGTCATGAATACCGAATGCCTAAAAGGGCAATCACAGTAGTTACTGGATTCAAAACACAGAGTAACAGCGTGACAATATCACATTACATACATGTAACGTGTATGCCTGTTACTTGGTCAAAGGTAGGTGATTAATTAGTTGCTTCTTGATTTACATTATGAAAACCATCCAGGGAGGAAAAAAAAAAGTCATGTTATGAGTGCCTCCAGTCTAAAACACGTAAGAAGCAAAGCTTGAAACCAAGTCTTCCCAGCTTTCCCTTTTAAAATATAAATTGCACTTTTACACAAAGCAATCCAAAAAGCAGGAAAAGTCTGAAGCTGCCTTGTTGTACCAAAGAGTATCTTTGTTCAGCATCTGAAGTACAGACAACTAGTTTTCAGCCATTCTGCACAAAGAGCCTTTTGCTCCAGACCTTTCTGCTTTAAAAGGGCCTGCCTAGAAATGCCATGCCACTGGATGGGGAATAAACAAAGAAATAAAAAACAATAGTAGGAGTTTAAGGCCTTTATCTCCACAAGGAGCTGAAAACTGCGGCACAAGCCATGACCAATACTTAGTACACAAATTAGCAAACTCCCACCCAGGGCTTCCAAAATCAGTCATTCTTTCTAACATTTGCCACACGAGACAATCATACCAACAGCAAGCAACAGTGCCAATTAAGTATTTTTAAGGTCTTCAAAAATTCATAGCAAAGGGCACTTCTGAGAAAGACAACCTTATAGATTTGGTTTTAAAAATAGACACCACACTCACATTCAAGGGACATCCTTCACTTTTAGGCCTTTGTCACAAATCTGAATCTTTATTGTTCTGAAATAAATGCTATAAACATAAGACTCAAAACAAGAACTCCAACTTTCAGTCTCAGAAGAGGTGTGGTTCAATGCCCATATCACATGTAACAAGAAAGTTTCCTTAAAAAAGGAAAAAAAATTACTGTAAAGTCTTTCTTATAAATGAAAATGCAATCCTTTTTCTCATTACTTTGTGTACAGGCGGGCACCAAAAAAATCTTTTGCATTTTCTTTTGAATTCTTGCTATGACGCTTGACGAACTTTCTGCCATTCAACAAATTCATCCAGAAGTACAGGCCCTGCAAATGGACAAAACTTAAGAGTTACATTTGCCAATCTCTTTCAAACATCTTCTCTCAAAGTATGAGGGTTAAAACTACTGGTCTAGGAAACAGCCATGACAATCTTATTGTGAATAATTAGAACATGGGCCAAAATGGGACTTAGGCAATTCAGCCACAGCATGACTGACTACCAGCCAGGTGGAGAGTTCAGCCCCAAGTACCAGCAAATGGGCTAAAATTGTTAAAATAGAGTTTATTATATACTAGTACAAAATGAGAGTTTGCTGTTTATAGTTGTATTTGCAAGTCTACAGTTTCATGCAGCAAGCACCTTCACTAGATCCTCACTGAATAGAAGCTGGCTCGAGTATACCATCATACTACTGACATACAATTAACAACAATTAATATCTGCAGTTTGAAGATGGATGGTTATCAGGGCTGTTTTTCTATACATTGTTGGAGAAGAAATATTTTATACCTTACAGTATTGTTTCTGTTACAGAGATTTGTTTTATGCAATTTTAAAATTCTCTGCTAATATTTGAATAAGCAAAACATTAAGAATACTTACATGCACCATCTTCATCATAGTTGCTAAGATCTGCATGGACAGTCCTGCTGAACTCTAGTACGTTGTACCACTGATCCTTGTTCATAACTCTATACTTCGATTGCTAGGAAAAATAATTGTAAAATATTAAAATGTCAAGTGGCATTTGGTACTGCTCCATCTCATTTATCTCATTTTATCTTCAATCAGTTCCTAACAAACAATTTAATGGGTAACAATGGCTGCTATTTACTTGGTTTTTCCTTTTAAAAAATGCTACACATGAACCTATTTCACAGTTATGAAATGACATAAAATGATTTCTGGAAAGATCAGGACAGAATCAAAACACATGGGGATCAGGAAGTCACCATGTTAAGCTCTAAAAACTGGTATACTTTTGCCTTGCCCTGAAGTGGGGCATATCTAGTTCAGATATATTTCCAGAACGAACCGCTTTAAAAAAAAAAAAAAAAAAAAAAAAAAAAAAAAAAATCTTCTTTTCTTCAGGGTACAATCCATTATGATTATAAGGACATCTACTTTGCAATGTTAGTACTGTTTTGAAGCCAGGCAATAGTCTCAAGCCTAATGTGTTCCACAACCTATACACTTTTACTTTAATCAGTCACTTGCAGCTGAGCTGACGAGAATCTTCCAAAGACAGCCAGAGATAAAGGTATCTACACACTGTGTCTGCACAGAGCAAATCTGAAACGCAGCGTAGACACAACTGAAGAGACTAATGGGGCTCTACTATTTAATTTAAAACTTATTTTTACAATATAATTAAGAAGGAATTTTAGCTGCCGTTGATAACAGAAAGGGCATGGGACACAGGGAAGAAGATAAGGATCTGTGATGCATACAAGAACATCGATGTTTCATAAGCACATTAAGCAAGGGAAGGGGAGCAATATGGATACATTCTTGAGTAAAACAACACAGTCACAATCTTTTCACACAACAGTTCAACTACTATGCTATCATTCACAAAGTCAAGGAAACTTGTACCTCCAGGTATTGATAAAATACTGAAAACAGTGGCCAGGTTCTTCCAAGCAGAAGAGCTAACATAGACTTTGCAGTATCAATATCAAGACTTCGCTGGTCTTTTTCCTAAGGTTGAATAAAGAAAGCATAGAAACTAGTCAAGTAGAAGCTTGTTGAATAAATAAAAGTAAGAACTTGTTTAACATTTCAGCAGTCTTACCCTTGCAAAATCAAAGGCATATCTGTAGATATTCTTAAAGGATGAAATGTCATTCAACTGTGACCGTAAGAAGTCAAATTTACTCTGTAATTTTTCTGTGCAGTCACACCTTAAAATAAAAAAAACAAATAACATTAGAAGTCCAAACCACAATGTTTAGGCAATGAAAAAAATGCCAGCAAACATAAACTAAAATGCAATCATCAGATATACAGGAGTAATACTATGAAACTGACTTAACGAATATTGAACATGCTCAACATTTGCAGTTCACTGAAGTGATGAATGCTGGCTTCTGTAAGCAAGTTCGTAAAAATATATTGCAACATAATACAAAGTGCATGCTTCGCATCTTAAATAATAGCCTTTTTATTCCATACTCTGCAACCTTTATTCATACCCAGCAGTCTCTTATCTTTAAATCACTATGAAAATTTGAAGAAAACATCATTCAGTGTGTGCATTAAGGGGTAAAATCCAGCTGTAAATAATGTGGAAAAAGCAAACCCTAAACATGTAGTTTTGAAGAGTGCATTTACTAACAGCAGGATTGAGCAGGCACTCTGCAAAACATACTAGTCTGCTGATGTTTTATGACTGATAAATGCAAGCTCTGATAAACCTATCACCTGAATTAGTCAGCAGCTATTCAACTGAAAAACCAAAGGCTGTATGAGAATGTACAGGTCTGCTAGTCGACAGGATAAAACCATGGTAAAAATAACCCTTTGGCAGAAAAGATCTCTATGTACTTTACTCAGCAAGGAATTTTGGTTCCAAACAAAAAACGGGTTAGACTCCCCAGCAATGGCAAAGGAAAATGCAACTTAACCTTGCTAATCCTCCAGAAAATACTTGCTCAAAAGAACAGTTACAACATGACATTTTATTCTTATTAAAAAGCTGCCATGATTTAAACAAACAAACAAACATCTACCTTGCGTTGTATCCTTCACGAAGAAGCATTCTTTCAGAAACGCAGATGTACATAAATACTTCCTTTGGTTACATGTTCCCCTTTGGCAGCCTACCTCTCAGAGAATACATCTGCACCTCTAACAGCTCCACATGGACTTGTCACATAGGCCCAGCAAGTGCCCTTCGGGGGCTCTGCAGCAGGTTGCTGAGATGCTGTACTCTGCCCACAGCTGCTACTTCCTGTCCTCAGATCTGCCAGCCTGTGTGTGCACAGCTGTCTGTCAGTCTGTCCCTCTCAGACCACAACAAGAGAAATGTAGCAATTCCTACTGATGCAGCCTTTTACTATTTCTTGTCTCCAGCAGCATCTACCTAAAGCAGCACTGAGTCCCAGCCAACATTGGTGCTAAATAAATAAAACTATTAGCTAATTAGGCTACATATTCGGATGACAGAACTAATATATTCTGCAATAAACCACACAAATTTGGAAGAACTCTTGTTAAAAGAGCTTTGGTAAATTTAACTAAAGATAAAACTACTTTTTTTGTCTTCAGCCATCTAATTGGTCTGTATTCTACTGTTTAACCCTTAAAATAGCATTATGTTACACTAGAAAAGCATCTTATTTTATATTCATATCTCGTCTATGTTCAAATCTTCATACTTCCAACAGAATGTTCTACACATTTGAAAACAAATCCGCCTATTTAACATCTACCTAAATGCTCCAGTTGTTAGTTTACTAGTGACATATATAAACTACTTATAGTGGGGTTTACCACACATTTTGTTAAATATAATTTGACTGAAATTATTTATCATACCATGGGTAAACGCAAATTTCAGTATGATTAAATTTCTTACAAACTACTTCGTTAAAATTGTTCAAAGAATCATAAATTTAAGTGCAAAGTAAAATGCCAATTATTGTCTACTGTACTATTGGCTATGCATATTTTAATGCACAATTGATTCTTTTGAAAAAGTTCGTATGAAAATGTGCTATTCTTAAATGTGTTAAGACTCCTGAGCAATTTATCATCAGCACATTTATAACCAAACAGCCCAACGGATCATGCTCAGACAAGCACCACCCTCTGGATCCTGACACAGGGACACATCTCTGTTAAAGCCATTTATGGCATTTCTGTACCTAGCCACTGACTTTCTTCCAAAAGGAGGCATGGAGTTGTCAAACTCATCTTTTACAGAGATACAGCTGCTTGTGTGGCTGCACCATAAAATAGATCACTGAGGTCACCCATACTTAGAATAATCTTCCGAACAATCAGAACAACCTTCCAATCAGCACAAGCGAATTAACACTAAACTCCTGTACAGACACTAGAAAAAGATGTGATTTCTTAAACTGTCTTTACTGAAAGAGAGCATTAAACAATGGTACCTCAAGATCAACAAAACTAGACATTAGCTTACTAAATTCTCTTTTCATTCCTGTGTCACATTTTTAAGAAAACTTCAATTAGTACCACAAAGCAGATGTATTTTAATTTCTATTGAGGTAGAGAGATCATTTGAGGTATAGCTAATATGGACAGAGTGATGATTCATTAACACCTACTCAGATATTCCAATGTTTTATATTTCATATTTATTCACATATGCTTGTTTTTTACTAAAAAGAAAAATCAGTAAGATGCATACAAACATTAAACTAAAAGCATTTAATGTTAGTACATATATTTCATCATAAGGAGGTATTTAAAGTAGCTGAAATAAACTGTCTAGCAGAGGTACTTGTTTCTCTCTGCTATGAAAAGAGCTTGCATATATACATACATATATATATATATATACATACATATATATATATATGCACACGCACGTATGTATGTGGCAGAATTCACCCTACCTACACAATACACTGGCAACCTCACAGCTTAGGTTGCTTAGGTCCCATAAGATGCTATTTAGGGCTCAATTCACCTTAATTTTGTCAGTGTCTACCTTACCACACATTTATTTTTCCCATCTCTAAGCAACAAACTTCACCAGTGTATTACAAAATGATATGCAGAGAATATCACTTCAAGATTCAGGCACCCAAAGGCTGCCATCCAACTGTAGGTTAGATTTAGGTGTCCTAAGCTTCAGGTTTTGCCATTCATAGAGGACTAGCCAAGCAACCTCTAAGAGCAATTCAGATGACCAGTCACTAGGTCTTAGGGCAAAATGAATACCTCCCTAGGCTCCATTACACTGACTTGATCTCCAACAACTGCAGTAAGAGTTTAAGAAATCCAGGTCTTGCACACAACCCACACATTTAGTTATCTTACTAGGGAGCTGAATTCCACCCAATCCTGCTCATGCAACTACGCTGTGTGACATTTCACATATTTTGAAATAAGGATTCTATAACATAACTCTGACTAGAATACAGTCTGGGTTTTTAATGCTTTTCAAATCTCATTTCTTCATGCAAAAATTGAAAAAAAAAAAGCTGTGCAAGAATGTAGTAATACTTTGTTAGTTTAAGTGTAAAATCCTTTTCCTTCAAACTTCTGTCAAAACTTACAAGAGAAACTAGATTACTCCATTCCAAATGGAATCCCATATGATCCTCCCTTCCTAGTAAGCAACAACAGCACAGGTCTACAGGTGTGTATTTTCTTTCATCATGGCTTAACCCCAGCTGGCAACTATGTGCCACAGAGCTGTTTGCTCACTCCCAGCCAAAACCCGCACATATTTTTAAGCCAAGGGATCTTGAGTGTGTATCCTGAGTGAGTGTCACTGCTTCATCCAGGTGCTCAGCCTATAGCCAGCTTATTAGAGAACAACAGGGGAAGCAAAACATACAGGTTAACTGCTTTAGGCTGAGGCAAGTGCTCTCATCACAAATCTGTTTATATAAAATGCACAGCAGCACCCTATTTTCAGTCTTAAACACACTTAAGACTACAGCATGACCAGCTTGGTTCAGAAAAGAACCAGAAGATTTCCAGTCACAGCAAATTACTAGAAGCAAAGTCCAAAACATCAGCTCTGAAGAGGTAACTGATTTCATACATATTTGTGCTTGCATTCTGTAGATGGGCTGACCCTTGAAAGCTTCTGTTTGGGCATAAAAATTAAGTACTTCAAGTAAGTGACCAATACCCATTCACCACATCTGAAAAATCATGTGCCCAGAATTTAATCTCTGTCATTCTGAATTTCAGGCAATTTAATCATTTAAGCTCTTAATTTAATTTCTGCTGATAGTCACAAAATAATGAAAGCATCCATCAGGAGCCAGATCCTAAACCAGTTAAGAGTTAAGAGAGTCAGTCCAGAGTCACTGACTCCATAGATTTGTGTAACTGGAGGGTATCTGCCCAATAAAATTTCCCAAACCAATTCACAACTGACAGGACAAGAGTAAAATCAACCCCTCTTTCCTACTGTGCTCGAGCTGCAATAGTAGCTCCCTGACATTTTAATACTGAATGCAGTGGCATAACAAGGCACCCTTAAAACACTCAGGTACCATGAATAGTTACACGAAGAACAAACAAAAAGTAACAACTGAACTAAGCCTCACAAAAGGCTGGTTAATTTAATGTATGAAAAAATCTCTTTAAGCAGGGCATTCACTTACCAGAAATTCAAATACAAACAGAAAGAGCTAGAAGTTAATTTATAAATTGAAAAGGTGTTATTTAACCTAAGCATTAAGCATGATTTCTGACATGCATCTAATAAATAATACTAACAGCCAAATTATCCATGCAGTCCTCATGCATAAAGCTCAGAAATCAGTAAAATCTTTCCAGAATCAGTGCTGAGATATGCTTATGCGCATCTCCAGATCTACTTATTTGTGTCTGCTAATTAGAATGATATTTTAACGTATTTTTGTAAGAAAAGGAAGCCACCAAAACCTGACTTAACCAGATTTAGACAGTAACTTAATCCTTTGAGTGAACGCATCAGATTAATTTTGCAGTTGTGGACCAAGACCAGACCTAAAAGCAATCTTTTTTGTGTCTTATTCCAACATACAAGAAACTGAGAGCAAGAATAATTAAGCTATAGGTACAATTATAAAATTAGAACATTCTATTAGTATATGTAAAAACACTCTTACTGTAATGAGGTCATTCCTTTTAACCATTCTTCCTTGGTAAAAAATCCCATGCTTTCAGCCTCTAGCTTCCAGGCTAAAACTAACATAATAATCTAGGGGAAGCAAAAAAAAAAAGGGGGAGGAAAAGGAGTCATTATGTATGAAAATGCTGATTTACTAATGTCCAAGAATAAAATCAAGCATTCAAACATTCTAGCAATTGTGGTACATGCTTGTACTCCACATTTGTTACTATTAAATAATTCAGCTACATGAAATTTTTGCCTTAATTTCGATTTCTGAAAATGAAGTATTACTATGATAACCCCTTCCCAAAAAAACCCTCACACACCAGCCAAGTATAATTGATGTATTCAGCTGAACTGTCTTAGAGCAGCTCCTACACGCAGAAGACGAAAAACTTTTTGCTTAGTGGAGTTAAGAGCTCTATGCAGAACTTAATATCATCTAATACCCTCTTACGTGTTACTAGTACTATGAAAGAAACTTACATTTTCAGGTTCAACACCGATGTCTTCACAGAATTTCTCCATTCCTTCAGGGCCTACAACTTCATCAGGACCTTCAAATCAAACATTACACCAGATTGAAATATTACATAACATTCACTGCTCACAAGTGTTATATACAATAATAAGGCTATATTACACCTGAGGTATTTTTAAAAAACACTGAATGGCACTGTTAAGTAGCTACTATGCTAGAACTATTCTGTCAAGTGTGACTGTGCAGATGTGTGTGTTATGTACTACACCAAAATGTTTGTGCTGTGCGTTGCCCCCTTACAATAGCAGACAAGCCATTTTAGTTTTGGATCCAAGTTCTCAAAAGACTCTGTTGAGCTTCCTATTGGCATAGCTCAACTCCAATAACTGTGGCAGTCAGCTGTTTTACCCAAAAGACAATTTGGGTACTGCTACTCTCTGAAGTTACTTTATGAATAAGGTTCTTTGAAAAATTATTCTATCAACAATTTTTTTTATTCTGTCTGAGCTAGTATTGCAGCTATTATTCCTTTGATGGTGCTAACATTATGGGTTTATACTAACACAGAAGAGGGTGAATCTGCAAATAATGTAAGATTAGTTTTATGATGCTGAGTAATAGAAACAAAATAACAATAAATTGAAGAAATGCTAAGCATGTTAGCCATGTACAAAGCAGAATAAGGTTTAGGGCTGTAATGAACACAGCTTGATTAGCAGCACAACAGTTAGTGTTCTGCTGTCATTTCTCCATTTTAACACACACACAAAAAAAACCCCTCTAAAACACAGCAAAACACTGCATTTGAAGAGTGCACACAGACACTCTACAGTATTTTGTTCCCCTAAATCTCTCTCTGGTTTCAGTTATTTTGACTAAGCCTGTTCCAAAATGACTCCTACTGGGCAGCCAAATATTATTAAAAGGCCTGTCGACACAGTATTTTGATGTGTCTTGGATCACTACGTTAACATTTAGTGAGTATGAGCTCATGTAAAAGGCAAAAGTTTTATCTTCAAAACCACATGCCATTTTACAACTTCTTGGCACATTTTGCTACTTATAATAGGTAGAGTCCTTGATGATACCTGTCTCCACTTTATCTACTGCTAGTGTAAGCAGAAGCTCCATCAAGAATTTGGATAATGTGCTTTGAATAACTACTCCCTGTGAGATAAGAACATTGTCAATAAAAACTATTGAGAATGGCTACTTTTACAGGAAAATAAAATGCAACTGACACTTAAGATCACAAACCCCTATCTCTTGAAAAATATTGCAAAGGACATTTTGCCTAGGTAAGCAAGGCAAAACAGTGTTAGATAGAACATGTCAAAAAATAAAAAAAAAAGCAAGTTATGAAGCGAAACACAACAGTTCACCAGAAATGACAAGTAAAAGCTTGAATCAGTCTTTCTGGTCCAGAAATCATACATACAACTCATGCAGACATATGTGTGTGTACAGTTTTATCTTTCAATGGAAACATTTTGTCTCCTATTGTATATAACTTAACTGGAATTCTACTTTGTGCTAGAAATGTGACATTTTTTGATTACGGGTTAACTAACAAAGTTGAACCTCCTACATTAAATTCTTGACTCAACAAAAAAAAAAACCATACAGACATTAAGTTTAAAGGATGTGCAAGCACATTTATCACAAGAAAATTTACTTTCACTTGTTATTTCCCTAGAAAAGACTCTACTCCAGAAGACTATGCCTCAAACTTAAAGCAGCAAAGCAGATTACTATAAACAAGAGTAGTTCATTGCTGTGAAAAGAACGTAAGGAAAATATCAGTCCTGATAAATATACTTAAACCAATTGCTGGCAAATAAATCAGCAGATCATTTCATACTAAAAACTGGCCATTAATGAGTTTTAATCACCAATCAGTTATGACAGACTTTAAGTAGTGACTAAACAAGGAATTAATAGGTTAATTAATTTAAAAATCCTGAATTTGGAAACCATGTAGTTGGTAAATAAATAGCAGCAATATTATAATAAATTATGCAAAATACATTGCATATTCATGGAAAACAGCTGTTACTTCGATGGCAGTTTTTAGTTATTTGAAAGAGGCTACTCCAAATACTTTTAGAATGAGACACTTGTTATTTAGAATATAAAAAAAGTTAGTACAAATTCTCAGATGGGAAAAACAGTATAAGCATCTATTATTTTGCTTTGTAAAACAAACCCAAGAAGCTTAAATCATGACCTCTGTCATTAGCCTTCCAAAATGATCATAAGAAAGATACACTTAAATAAGCTTCACTCTGAATTACCCTCAGTGTCCTGACTTCTACTTGACAATTTCAAAATCAGTATATCCTGATTCAACACGGTACTGCTCAACATCAGTAATTTCATTTTAAAGCATAGAGTTAAAAAAAAAAAAAAAAAAAGGAAAAAAGAATTAATACCTAGATGGTATTAATAAAAGCTAAACTGATTCAGGTGCATGTTATGAGAAAGCAAATATTGACAAATTTTTATGTCTACATCAGCATAAATAAAGCAAAATGCAAATAGTATTTGATGTATTGCTTTATTTAAAACAAACCCATATAGTTTTAAACAAGAATCCATTGCATATTACCTGCATATTCATAAAACCAAGCCAGGCACTTTTTGCTTGAAAAATGTTCCTCTCCACCTATTACTTTACCAGATGTTTGTGATCTGCAGTAGCATATAGAAACACAGAGATGAACAGTGTTATTTTAACAACACATGTAAAAAAAAAGGAAAGATTAAATTACAAAATGTTTATTATGAGTTTAATCTATTTAAATTGTTTCACAAAGTCATTATACATCTACAATTATGCTGAATTTCATTAAGGGCATGTCTGTCATCCTCAACTCTTGCTGGAACATAAAACTACCTTTAGATACAACCATTTCATAGCCCAATTTATTGCAACTATTACTTTTTCTCAAATGCACAAGTACTATTATCTTGTAGATATTAAGCAAAAAAAACCCAAAATACCACAAAGATGGCCAAAATATCACCCTTCAGTAATTCAAATGCCTTATTATCTACGTGTATTTATACATACAGGCATTTAAAGTTACGCCTCTAATAAGCAGCATGATCTCCAATACTGCTGAGTATGCACAGATCCCATTAAGGTCAACAGGAGCTGCAGAGTTTGACATATTTAAAAGTCAAGCTATTTATAGTTAACCATCCAAATTTGGGGAAAAAAGCTTGGTAAATTTGTTTACATTATACATGTAACTAAGAATCTGCAAACTCTATGGATATTTGATACATACACCAGAATAGTTGAGTGCAATCTGTGGAAAGACTGAAGCTGCTCAGCACACACAGCTTCCCCTCATCATTGTCTTCATTATGTAACACACAACCCAGTTTGCCTCGGACGTGAATTTTCGTAATTCATCATTCATTAAAAGAATGCATAGAATTTCTTCCAGTAAAAACAGCGAGCACACAAAGGCATCTTTAGTCAGCAAGCAGTTGCAGCACCTTTCCAATGCACACTCCTTTCAAACATAAATTACAGACTTTTAAAACAAGCTAACATTATTTCTAACAATGAGGTGAGAGCTAATCATATGAGAGGATTTAAAATTATGCAGCTCCCACATTGCAATTTTAAAATTAAAATGTCAAGCAGGAGAAGAACAGTTGAATTCTGAGAGGGCTGAACAACTTTAACTCCCATGGATCACTTTTAGCTTCACTGGAAAAGAAAGCAATAGTCTCCAAGATGAAGCCGCCTGTGCTGAAAGCTAGAATTAAAGGTGTCCTACAAACAGCCATCCATTCAACTGGCATTAGGAACTCAAGTCACCAGAAAGAGACAGTCATATGGTATGTTATTGCTTATTGACTTTATCCAGATTAACATAGATCTACTTATAATCACAGATTTTACTAGAGAATATTACCAATAAATTGCCGCGTAAGAACATAATGCCAAAAATATGCCTGTGTATCTAATGTTTTGTGATCACCTAGCATGAACTCTCACTTACATCATAGTTTTTGCCCAACAAATAGCTCCCTGTAGAATCTGGTGGTGTGGGCTTTTTTTTTTTTTGAGCTATCAAAACACCTTAAGTAGAAGAGATTAAGATCATAAAATTTTGGTTAACAGTGTTCCAGAAAGACAAACTGAAACTGAACACGTGTAGAGAAGAGCTAAGATGAGCAAGGAAACTGAAAGTCAGTATTACAAACCAGAATAATTTAGCTTAAGTGAACAAAATAAAGTATGAGAAAACAGAAGTGTTCCCTCCAAATATCCTCTGAGGCAGAACCATGAGGGAGTAGAGCTGTATAATGGATAATGCTGGCACAAGAAGAGTTATTTACAGGCAATGAATAAACTGACTGAAACTAAAAGGTCATCAATGACCCATGAAAGTGAGCTCTGGAATAGTTACCCAAAATGAACAGCCATAACAAAATAAGAGCCTGGGTACTTCTAAGCTCAAGCTCAGCCAGCCTATGAGAAAGGCCATATGGCACAATTTCTTGCAACAGCCATTCCCGTAGCGTTGATTTCGTAAGTCCTTTGTATCCTCATGTCCTCAGGACGTTAGTCGTAACTAGTGCTTTACTGACACACTTAACAAGGTCTAATAGATGAAGCAGGCAGACAGTTACTTCAGGGAAGCCACACTGTAAGCTCGTGCTGCACCGTGCTAATGGCTTAGCATTCTAAAAACAACTTTTGGGTATCACGGCATAAAGTGGCCTTTTTACAGTAGCTAATGAACAAGATGCTTCAGACTCCTGTATTTATTAGAGAAACCTTTCCTGCTCTTGTTTTCCAGTGTGCTGACCAATCCTTCCAATTCACTGAAAAAAAAAAAAAGGGGTGGGGGGAAAAAGACAAAAAAAAAAAGAAGGAAAGGACGATTTAGCGCAGACACGCGGAGAGCCGCCTACCCCAGGGAGATAGAACGAATATAGGGACAAACGCCAGCACTGGCCCTAGAGGTACAGCCAAAGGCAAAGCCAGCCGGGAAGGGGAGGCGTTTCTCCCGAGGCGTGAACACGCCGCACGCCGCCGCTGCGGCCGCACGGCGAGCCCCGCACCTGCACCGGGACGTGCCCCCCAGCACGGCCGAGGCCTGCCGGGGCCCGCCGGGCCGCACAGCCTCACCCGCCCGCCGCCCCGGGAAGCCCCAGGGCGGAGGAGCGGCTCGGCCCCGCGGCCGCTCGCCCGGGACGTGACCGCCGGCACCGGCCGCCGCCCCGCGAGACGGTACCTGCCGAGTTTACATTTCTTGAGGCCGGTGTCGTCCGCCGCCGCCGCCCCCGAGGACTTCCTCTTCTTCTTCACCGGCATCGTCCTGCCTCGGGGCGGGGCCGCCCCGCTGCCGGGGCCCGCAGCCGAGGCCCCCCCGGGCTCGCTTCCCCCGGCCGCCGCTGCCTCCCGAGACCGGCGGTGCGGAGACGAGAGAACAGCCCGTTCCGTTCCGCTCCGCTCCTGCTGCTCCTCCCCGGCCCCGCCGGGCGCTGCCGCCCCTCGCTCGCCGCGGGCAGACGCCGCCGCCCGGTTCGCAGAAGCGGGTGTTGCGCCGGGGGCGGGAGCGAGCGCGGGCGGTATCGGCTGCGGAGGGAACGGCGAGAACGACCCGGACACAGACGGCGCCGGGCAGGAAGTGGCAGCGCCGCCGGGGCGGGGCCGGGCCGGGCCCTCCTTCGGGGGGCGGGGCTGCCGCGCGCTTCCCGGCCGGAGCGGGAGCCGCGTGCCCGGGCGCGAGCCGGCGTTCCGGGGAAGGAACCGGGGAAGCGCCAACGCTGCCAGTCCCTGCCAGCCCGCGAGGTCACAGGCCGCACCCGGGCGGGAGCTGCCGGCCGTGTCCCGTCGGTGCTGGAGGCGAGCCTGGGGCTGGGGCAGCCGACTGCCGAGAGCACGAGCGGTGGCCGAGCTCTACGGCAGCTGCTGGACGGGACCGGAGGCGCTCTGTCCCTTCAGAGGCCCTCTGGAGAAGCGGTCGGGACCGCTGGGCAGGGCGGGGATCGCCACGCCCGCACTGAGCCGGGATAGCAGGGGCAGCCACGAGCCTGTGTTCCTGCTGGGTGGTCTGAGCACTCGCCCAGCGCTCCCCGGCGCCGGGCCCGCAGTCCTTCTCCGCCTTGCGGCACCACGGCTCCCTAGCGGAAACGATCCCTAGCGGAGTGGGGCGGGGGCCAGGGAAACACCCCAAGTACTGCGGCGGCCGCGACACCGTGACGCAGGTGGTGACAGGAGAGAGATTTCGGTGAATCCACGGCAAGCCTGGCTGCAGACCGGGGCAGCCGACCCCCGGGTGACTGCCGGGCACCGCAGCCGTGCTGGAAAGAGCGCGGCACCTCCCCCGCCCCGCCCCGCCCGCCGGGCCCGCCCCGTCCCGCCGATTGCTGAGCGCGTCGACCGCCTCCTCCTCCTTCCCCGGCTTGCTCGGCGGCACCTGGACCTAGCCCGCCTGCGCGCCAGGGCCGCCATCTCCGGTCACCATAGTGACGGGTCCCGCCGACGCCGGGACGCCCGGACGGCTCCGGGCGTCTCCCGCTGTGCCCCGGGGCGAGCCGCCGTCCTTCCCGCCGTGAGCCCTTTGGGGCTTCTCCCGGTAGCGCCTGCATGTGCTCCCGTGGGGCTCTGGGTCCGCCCCCGCCTTGATCCTGCCTGGCGGGGTGCGTGTCGCCACCATGGCCGGGGAGGGAGACAGGAGGAAGCGCTTTATTTCAGCCACGGCTGCCAACTACTTCGGGCTGGACCCGGCGGGCGGTGCCGCTACTTTGGCCGCGGGGCTGCATTCCCGTCCGGAGCTGAGCCGCTTCCTCGACGACGGCAATGAGTTCCTGCTCGTGGTGCAGCACTCGGGCGCGCAGCTCAGCGCCTCCAACAAGGTACCGTAGTGTCCGGCATCCCGGCGTGCGAGCGGGGATGCGGAGCCCGGAGTCTGCCCGGGCTTAGTGGCCGTGAAGACTGGCCATTCCCAATAAAGATTTGGGAGACATCTCCCTCATGCGAATATCTGTGCAGGTTTCTGTGTCTGCTGAAAAGTGCTGGCGGCTGCCGTGGTTTAACCCTAGCCGGCAGATAAGTACCACTCATTGTCCCCCCACCCCGCCGTGGGGAGAAAAATCGGAAAGAACGGCGTGGGTTGAGATAAGATCAGTTTAAGAACTGAAAATTAATAAAATATGGTAATAGCGAACTACTAATACACTAATAATCATGTTAATAATTGTAATGAAAAAGGGGGAGAGAGAGGAAGAAAACCCAAGAGAAGCAAGCGAAGCACAGTGCAGTTGTTCACCACCCACTGACCGATGCCCAGCCCGTGCCCAGCAGCGATCGGTGCCTCCCGGCCAACTCCCCCCAGTTTATACCCTGAGCATGATGCTCTGTGGTATGGAACATCCCTCTGGCCAGGTCGGGTCAGCTGTCCTGGCCATGCTCCCTCCCAGCGTCCTGTGCCCCTCCTCACTGGCAGAGCATGGGAAACTGAAAAGTCCTTGGTTTAGAGTAATTACTGCTCAGCAACACCCAATTAATTACTATGTTATTAACATTATTCTCATATTAAACCCAAAATACATTACTATACCAGATACTAAGAAGAAAATTAACTCTATCCTAGCTGAAACAAGAACATTGTCCCCAGTTTGTGAAGACCGTATGGTCAGCTGATGATACATTTGTTAGTGGAGTGTGCCCATGTTGGTGCAGTTTAAGCGTGCTGTGTATTGTCTCTGTGTGAGCATAATGCAGCCTGGGGCATGGCACATTATCTTGCTGCAAATGCTGGGTGGAGTTGGATGTATGATTTCTTCCTGGGCGTGACTGCATGCAGGTGACCGGAAGGATTGCATGAGCAGTGTTCGTGCAGGGAATGGGATCCGATATGTGGCACATTGACTTTTATTTGACAAATCCAAAGTGGGTGTTTGTCCAAAGCATGCATTTTTCAAATTGATGTGTCCAGCTGTGAGCAAATCTGAGGTTCACTGTGTGAAATGTCGTACCTTGAGTGTTTGTGTTCATCCAAGTGATAGTGTTGTGCACTCAGTGTCAACGTGTAAGGAGGGCATGGTGTGGTGCCAGCCACACAGAGTGTACAGGCAAGTTGTGGGTCTTGACATGGGATCTGTTGTTCTGAAGTGAGACCAGGGATGTGGTGCCAGTTTTGTCAATGGCTTCACACGTGGAAGATGCATGTAAGGAGTCCTTAACATGTGAAGTGTGGACTAGTAACTTTCATGTCTCCTTGGTTAATCTGTCAAGTCTAGTGCATGCTCTTTTCAGGCAAGAATGAACATTTATGTCTATCAGTTTTTGGGGATGCTGCTGAACCACTGTCTAGAATACAAAGCAGCTTCCAGCAGCTGTGGAAGATCAGATGCACAGTGGTGTTACACTGTGTACCTGTTGTCTCAGTGAAGCTACATCTAGTTGTTGGGCTAAGGACTTGATCAGAAAGTAGAACTGATAGTGTCCAATAAAACTGAAAGCTGTTCTTACTACCCTTTGTTATGTTTAACAGAAGAATAGTACACAAATGTTTACAATTGCTCAGAATTTGGGATTGCCGCTAGTGTATCTTTTTGCTATTGATTAATCAAAAGTTTAATTATATTTTCCTGTTTTATGAATTCTTCAGCCACAAATACTTTCAGGAATTAATTTTATGGTAATGTTTGGAATTTTACCCATAAGTTGGGCTGCGGAGGGAACATGAGTCATGTTACAATTTATGATTTACTGATGAAGGAGCATGCCTTTCTCTGTCCTTGAGAAATCTGTGAATAGTGTTATGTATTTAAAAACACAGGAAAACAATACAGAGTATTTAGAATATATAGAAAGATATTCCCAAAGGTATGTAGCATAAAAATACAATAAAAAATAGGCTTCATACTTAGTTTACTCTGGGCACAAGAAAGTGTTTCTTTTTTGTCTGGGAAAGTGGTAAGCAAAGTTTTCAAAGTATAGTGAGAAACTATGGTATTTACAGGCATTATATGGTATAAAAGACTTTATGTATTTGATATTGGAAGTCAGGTTCCTATGGACTCAGAAATAAGTATAATAAAAATTTTAATTTTCTGTGCAAATCAGATACTACGAGAATTTTATCAGAGCCCAGAGGGAGTAATATGGTGTTTTATATTTTTTTTCTTGATGTGAATTGTTTCTGTAAATGGTGTATGTAAGTTAGTATAATATGCAGCCAGTAACAGCTTTCTAAAAAATCTTGTCTTCTTGATTATTGCAGATTGAAGCTACCGATTCAAAGAATAATGTGTTGGTGTTCTTTAAGCTGCGACCTGATGTAATTACAGAAGAAAATCTTCATAGTAATATTCTTGTGTCATCCATGCTAGATTCACCAGTCAACACCCTTTATCAAGCTGTACGACAAGTTTTTGCACCAGTATTACTAAAGGTGAGCAATATACCAGTTTAAATGTCCTGTAGATTTATATTGAGATATTTGAATTCAATAGGATGTTCAGTAATTTTGAGCTAGATATTTTGTGCGGTGAAACCAAAGTATTTGAGGACATTGAACAATGAGTGATAGTTATAATTTCTAAGTTAAAGAAACCTCCTGTCAGTAAGGGTGAGAGGAAGATGCTGGTCATATATATGCCTGACTGGAAACGTGGAATACACTGGGGAGTGGTAGTTAATGTGGAAAACAGCTCACACATTTTCAGAGTGCCTTTCTAAACCCAACAACTGACTTTGGAGTTTGTGATAAAAATGTTTTTTATAGTATTATTCTGAATTGTTAAATGAAAAGAATGAGTTGCTCTTCCTTGACTTTGGGGAAAAAATGCTACATTGTCCCATTATGTGGCTGGTACTTAATCTGAATTTTGTAATTTTTTTAAGATTAATGGGAAGAAAATAGTAATTACTCTTTCATATGAGTCACAATTTTTGAAATTTTCATTACAGGATGAGAAGTGGAGTAAAGCATTTGATCCCAAACTGCAGAAGCTTTTAAGTGAGCTTGAAGCTGGCTTGAGTAGTGCTCTCAGAAGATCAGATCCCAGTTACACAGGAACAAAATTCAGTGCAGATGATGTGCGAGGTTTGTTTTGCAATTATGTCTTTTATAGTTAATTTTGAATTTGGAGTAAACAATTTATTTACAAGTTGATTGTTTAGGCTTCCTGGTGATTACACAGTGTGAAGTATAACTGGCTGTTGTTAGTAGACTGGAATTACTGTCAGTCATACCAGGGGAACAGAGTTGACTTTTTTGCTGCATCTAGTCAGGATCAGAAGTTAAAGGATATTTACATAACCGTATAGTAAAAATTTGCTTTAGAAACCATCTTTTAACTGAACATACTTTATAAACATTCATTTATTTAATATATAAATATTTTCTATTTTATTTGCAGCTATACTTACACCAACAGATGAATTTCAGTTCTGGAGAGAATGTGCTCGTCATGGAAGTAAAGTGTGTAGTAAAGAGAGAGCTTCGTATTTTAGAGATCTGTTTGAGGACATTGCAAAAGTATGTTTTATTTTGTGTGAGCAGTGGTATGTTTCTAGACTTAGTAAGAAACACTCTTGCTATGAAATATGTGTCAGTATATGTATACTGTTTTCAAATATATTACTCTCAACTATTGACTAATTGAATATGTAACTATTTATTTATTTTATCTTAGACAAAATTTTACTTTAAATGATAGATGCATGGGAATACTGACACTTAAATGGGAGCAGATTTATCACCGACTGCTAAGAGCTGCTGTAGAAATAGAGCGTTATGTTACAGTTGGTTAGCTAGAGATTGATTCACAAGATAAAAAGGACACTATAAATACCATCAGGCAAAATTTTTGTCATCCATAAGGCACTTTCTTGAATAGTGCTTCCGATATCAATGAATACTTCACATGAATAAACTCACAAAAATGCTTGGTTTTTTGAGAGGATTATGACATGTTCTGTTACACGATAAACCTCAGGAAACAATGACACTTGTCAGTTTTAGAAAAGTGTAAAGGTTTCTACAATACTATTTGCAAAGTAAACATATTAAGGATATTTTTTTCCTAGGATTATTACAACTTGGATACTCTCTCTTTATTTGACGCTGTGGATTTGGTGGACACTACCAAGGGTACTGTTGACAGTGTGTGGAGACAAACAGAACATGATCCTTATCCACAGTATCGCATGCATAACCTCTTGGATGTGATAGGTAAACCTTTATGCAGTCTTTATTAAATGAACAGTTGAGAAAAGTAAAATGTTTCCTTGGGCAGAGACCTTCTTCTTCATAAAGGCACCAGTCACAAACAGCCCACAGCATGAAGGTGCTTTCTTATTGTAATTATGATCCATGAATATTATTTGCCTTCTAATATGCAATAATTCAGTCAGTTTTGGTAAATGCCTTCACACATGCTTGGGTAGATGATAGATAGTTAGAGGATGGAGTTGGATACCTTTCAGCCTGTGGGCTGGATTTGTCATGCTTCTGACTCCCTCTCTTTCAGTCAGAGGAGAAAATTTATTTACATAAGCCCCCATTAAAGGTCGATTTGGTCTGTGTGGAGGTGAAAGCAGGAATGTGCAGAGAGGTTCTTCTCTTATTCTTTCAACAACAGCCCAACTTTCGGGGACAGGCATGAGACAGTGAGTTTGTCTGCTGCTGCCAGATGTTGTGTGTGTGTGAGAGGAAGGGTTGTGGGGAGCAGCCAGATGCTGCCATTGCTGCTCATAAAGACAGGTGCTTGTGCATGAAATCCAGAATCCAAATCCATCACCTTCAGATGTTGGACGAGCCTCTGCTTACCTTGGAGATGTTAAAGAGATTTATTGAATCTGAAGCTAAATAATCAGTTATTGCTTCATTTGTGTGGTTTGAAGTCAAGACACTATGCTAGGTTTTTTAAAAATGTGATTGGAATGTGGTGTAGCCTTTAAAGGAATTATTTTAAACAAACATAACAGCTTGCTTTTTTGTACTTTTTTGTCTTCTAGGTGGCTCACTAGGTAGATTCGTTCAGAGAAAATTATCAGCTTTGAATTTGTGGGAGGATACTTTTCATAGTGTTAAAGAAAATATTCAGGCTGGCATCTTGATTTGTGAGCAGTGGGTGTCAGCTTGTGAGTACCTAACTGGACAACTGTGGCAACGTTATACTCTACATCCATGGAAAAATGAGAAATATTTCCCTGAATTGATAGCCCAACTTGGCAAACGCCTTGAGGAGGTAGAGATTTGAATTATACACATTAGTTTCATTAAACACAGAATTAAGCAGCATTGTTTGCAGTTAAAAAATTGAATTGAAACAATTTCATAGTCTGTTCAGAGTCAGATAGTATTCCATAATCTGTTTGTCTGAGCCTTTGAAAAGTTTCTTGTAAAAAGGAGAGGGATGGGTACTTGTAAATGTATGTTTTAAGTAAAAAATACATTTGATATATCAAATACTTTTTTTTCTTACAGGTGCTAACTGTTAGAACACTGCATGAAAAACTTATGTTCTTTTTACCAGCTGGAGAACAAAATTCTTTGCATCTTTCTCATGTGTTTGAACCCTTTGCTGGCCTAAATCCTGTACACTATAATCCTTACACAGAGGTATAATGCTTATTTTTAATTTGTTCACATTCTTTCTGTGTCTTTTTGCAATGTATATAGCCCTAAACTAACACGTGAACTCATTATCCCTAGCCATTATGGAAAGCAGCAGTCTCTCAGTATGAAAGAATTATTGCACCAGCGGAACAAAAAATAGCAAGCAAATTGAAGAAATTTATTTCAGAAATTCAGGACAGTCCGCAGCAGGTATGGGTAATTTTGTAGTCTGAAAACTTTCCTGAAGATCAAGTTATTTAATTCTCAAGTAGTCAGTTTGGGGGATAGGATTAAGTACTTAGAGCCAAAGACAGCACTACTGGGTAGTGTCAGCCTATGTTTAATTTTTTTCATGAGAAAAATGATAACTTTTAATAATCTTTGTATTCCAGCTTCTTCAAATATTTCAGAAACATAAGGAACTGATAAAGCACCCAAATATAAGCAAAGAATTGCTTTTTGAAAGGGAAACATTGCTAGCAGCACTTCAAGATTATGTCAAAGGTATTTAATTGCATTAGATTTTTGCAAATTCTAGAATCTTTATTTACTTCTAGAATTGTGCTAGTATTCCTAGTATATTTTTATAACTACGGTAATGTTCTAAGGTTGTTCTATTAGGTTGCTGATCTAATGAATCTTTTGCATGTGTTAGACTATGAGACAGACTTTGAAACTCGATGCCATGGTGTTCCTGGTGATGTTTCTGGCCCACTGTCAGGCAAGAACCTTTCTGAAGTTGTCAATAATATTGTATGGGTGCAGCAGCTGGAACTGAAGGTAACCAATTCTGTTACTGTTTAGACACAATTTATCACAGAATGTAAAACATGACATTTGACTCATCTGTGGGGAATTCCACACAGAAGAATTGAGGGCTTCCCAAGACTTATATAATCAAGGTTCCATATCAGTGGTGCTGCTTGCTAAGTTGAATTTTATTAACAGACCTAGAATGCAGTCTTTTTGTAGTAAACTGAACTGCCTGCTTCTTTTATAAAAAAAAAAAGACCAAAATTCAGACAGGAGGTGTTTTTGTTAAACTTTACCCTTCAGTTTACATTTTAAAATTGTGTTTAAGATTCACAGGCAGACAGATTCTGAAATACTAATTCTCCCTTGTAATTAGTAACCTTTGCAGTGTCCTCTTGAAATCAAAGAGGTTTCTTTGTAGTACATTTTGAGCTTATGCCTGCCAGGGAATTTACAGTAGTAGAAGTAAACGACTGTACGCCACTTGTACAATAATTCTGTGTTCTCTTAAAACATACTTGACTGTAGTTGAATTCATATTGTTTTTGTAAGTTTGTATTTACTCGTTGGAAACTTTGAATGTTTTTTGGAAAACATTGACCGGTGAAAACCAAAATGCTTTTTGTGAACATAATTGCCCTCTACAATAACTATGGATTTGAATGAGAATAGAAGTTACTTATTCCAAAATAATTATTAGCCCAGTTCAGCTGATGTGTGTCAGTTGTATGTCTGCTTTGGGCTGGGCTAAATTTTTTAATTGCTCTCAAATCTCCACTGATTGTATTGATCAGTGTTTTAATTTGTCAACATGTAGATGTGAAATTCAGTTTCAAATACCTTGGAGTATTGTCATGGACCTTATAGATACAACAGAAGACTCATGAGAGATCTGTGCCTTTACAGAGAGTTAATTAAAGACCTCCTGGTCTTTAATTGTGGGACATCCTGGGATGTTTTAATAGTGGTGGACCCCATTGGTGAACAGCTTATTCAGACCCAATTTACTGTAAAGAGAGTTTGAACATCTGGGACAGTTCAGGATTCACTTTTTTTTTTCCCTCTAATCTGTTTTTGAATATGACTTGTATGTTTTGTAACACTGATATTTATTGTTGTGATTTTTCTTTTTTGATTGAATACTGGGAAGTTAAGCTTCTTTTCTTTATTGTTGTGTTTAAGGTGGATGATTCTATCAAGCTGGCAGAGGCTCTTCTGTCTGACTTACCTGGATTTCAAACTTTTTGTCAAAGTGCAGATGGTTTTCTGGAACAGTTAAAAGTCTATGAACAAGACCAATTTGATGATTGGTGTAGGAATATCCAGTCAGAATTATCAAATCCCAAGTCAGGACTGTGGTAAATATATCCTTGTTTAAATAATGTTTATTAAATAATGAAATCTCTAGGGTGGGAATTTATTAGAACTTGACAAAGGAAATAAAAAAGGATTACAGAATTGAGAATGAATGGAGAGACAAAATAGAAGAATTTATTATACTTTCATCATCCTGCCAGTCTTGGTTGGTAAGGTGAAGTATACAGGATGGTATTATGAATAACTAATTAATAGCTAATATTGCAGAATAATAATTAGTCTTGCAGTTTGTTTTAGCACCTGGAATGAAAGACATGTTTGGTTTGCTTGTTGTTTTTACTTGTTATCCATTGTAATCCATATAGTGATAAAGGCGCAGAAATTAGATGGGATTAGAGTATAGTTGTAATATACTGATGACACATGTAGAGTAACAAATTAATTGTCATTCACAAGAAATTCTGCAGTCTACATAGGGCAGATGAAAGAAGGGTAAACATATCAATTTAAACTTAATGATTTTTTTACCAAAATAATAACATGTCTTTATGGGATATTGAAATATATTTTAACAATTCTTGTTTTAGTTGATTTGCCACATAATTTCTGTCTGCGATTCTGAGTTGCAAACTTCCTCTGAATAGTATTTGTCCACAGTTACAGAGCATACAGGAGTTGATGCTTAAGTGAAAACCTTTATTTTAATGGAAATACTCAACTATATAGCAGCCATCTAATTTATTAGTACCATAATTTTTTTTTATTGCAAGATATTAAGAGATCCAAACTGGTTAATTAAAAGAACAAGAAAAGAAGTAGCTCATTACAAAGGGGAATGCAATGGATATGGGAACTAGAAAAGAGATGAGAAAATAAAGGAAAAAATCAGTGAAGCCGAAGTGTTTATGAAAAGACGGTGGTAGAAGCATTGCTAAATTAGGAAAAAAAATGGAGTAATGATAGGCTGATGTTCTTATTAGCATCGGGTTGCACATGCCAAAATTCTTCTCTGATGCAGGTTCTGTCTCTTAGATTGGTTCCCTCAGATTATTTTCTCCCCACTTTGCAGTGCTGAAGATTGGGGCAGGTAAAGTGCCTGCTTGAGTGTGATGGATACTGTGTAATTTAGAAATACTGTCTAGCCATGAGTTACATGTTAACTATTGTCACAAACCAGAAAAACTTTGTAAACAAAACTGAGAGTCATTGTTAATTTTGTCTTCATTGGCTTTGAATTAAAAGAAAGGTTACTGGAATAATTTATGAGTAAATTAAAATGTTACTAAGCATAGAAAAACATAATAGAATGACATCAAGCTGTTCAGAATAATTTGTTATATTATGGTAAAATGCACCTAAGAAAGAATAAATATGAAATTATATTCAGTAATATGATTTATTTTGCTTCAGTATCCAAGCTAATAGCCCTGTGATGGAGTTGGATCACAATTCTGGCACATTAAACATACTTTACTCGGATCGGTTGGTGACTCTGCTAAGAGAAGTACGTCAGCTATCAGCACTTGGGTTTGCTATACCAGCCAAAATACAGCATGTTGCAAACACTGCACAAAAGTTCTGCAAGCAGGCAGTCATCCTCAAGCAGGTATAAGATAGTGCCATAATAACTTCCTGTTCTGACTTTGCAGCTTTAGTTTCTTGAACTTTTCTACAAAGCTGTCTTTTCTGTCTGCGTGGTTAAGATTTTTCCTGTGCTTGTCTGTATGAAAGTGACTTCTTTCTTGAACAAATTAGCTAAGTCCATAAAAGAAAATAAAAGTAAAGAAATGCTTTACAATTTCAGAATGTGTCTTCTTTTACAGTATAATATTAAAGTAATAAAAAGTTACTGTGTTAATATACAAAAGTAAGTCAAGTAATTAGTTGATCACCTGGTTTTAGTCTCATTTTTTATATTTATGACTGAAGGGAGTTGTCATAAAATGGAGCAACTTCTCCTTGCCATTGCTAGTTTTCAACTGAAAATATATTAGTTATTATTTTAATGGAAGTAGGTGAGGGTTTTTTGGGGGCATGTGATATATTTTTTTGAATTGCAATCAATGCCACATATGTTTTTGTTTGGTTTGTATTTCAATTCAGTTTCACATGTGGTGTCATTGATATCTGAGACACCCCTGCAGTGAAGGCAAAGATGACATAAGACCTTTTATTTGTTCCTGTAAATTTAATCTCTCCATTTTTACAGGTGGCACATTTTTATAATTCCATTGATCAACAAATGATTGGGAGTCAGAAGCCAATGATGTTACAATCTGCTCTAGCATTTGAACAGATAATTAAGGTGAAAGAATCCTCCTCTTTTTGTCTTTTCAATTTCAGTGGTATCTGTGCATATTCCTGTGCTGCTTTTTCTACATTTATTGTGTTGTAATTGAAAAAATTATGTAATGATAAACAGGCGAAGCTGATTAGCAATTATTAATGTCACATTTTTGGTTTTGATCTGTGCAGAACAAAGACCAAGAGAGGAATTTAAGGTGTCCTCTCATTTTCAGACATCTACTTTGTGGGGCAGAAGTCTCAACATGAGTTGATCTGTTTCAAACTCTGTTAGGAGTCTGTCATTAATCCTTCTCCAGCGCCCTGATGTAGCTATAACACTATACCTGCATGTCTGTGATTTGCCAGATTATGTTTCTAGTGCAGCTAGGGAAAGGGACGTCCTACTTTTTTGCTAGGAATAAAACAATCTTTCTCGTGTCATCACTTCCTGTATGCTAGCTGGTAGACTGTTTTTATCATTAAATCTTACAAAGTTTGTGTGTTTTTAAAGCATTCAAAGTCTGGTCCTGGAGGAAGAGCTCAAATAACATGGGATAATCCCAGAGAACTGGAGGCTTATATCCAAAAACTCCAAGCTGCTGCTGAACGGCTTTCAACTGAAAATAGAAAACTAAGGAAGTGGCACACAAACTTCATTGAAAAGGTACATTCTCCAGATGAAATTGAAATCATGTCTGTTATAGCACACCTTAACCTTTCTTTCATTTACATGTTGATGAGTGTGTTTATTATTCCTTAAAATTCTTTTAACAGGTTATATCGCTTATGAATATTGATCTACTTCGGCAGCAGCAGCGTTGGAAAGAGGGACTTCAGGAGCTCAGAACTGGTTTTGCCAGCCTCGAGTCACAGGCAGGGTTTGATTTCCATCCTGCTAACTGTCAACATTTGACTTTTCAACAGGAATCATTATTTAAGACTCAAACATAGCATTATTGAATTAATTTTAATTAAGGAGTTACTAGCTGGCTTAGGAAAACATCTGTGTCCTACTTAATGCTGGATGTGAGGTAAAATCATAGATCAGGAGGATGGAGATAATTTTTTTTATGTCATAGCAGTAATAGAAGAAGAACTTTTGGTCAATGACAGGTGTTAGATGAAGAAATGGGAAAACCTCAGGTAATATTGATCAGTAATTGATCTGAGCCATTAATGCAAGGTAAAATGAAGAAATTGGTACAGATAATGAGTGATTCCCACACAGAATTGAACAAATGCATAAAATTTAGAATTAAAATGCATTTCTGCCTGAAATAATGAGAAAAACATTTTTTGTTTGTTTGCTTATCAACTGACAACTTTTAGAGTAGTCACATAGAATTATTAAGGTTGGAAAAGACCTGTAATATCATCGAATATGATGATAAAGATTTTGATTAAAAATATCATGCTATCAAAGTAAGCTATTTTGAGGTATCATTCAAGTAATTTTTCCTATAGCCTTCATCAATCAAAGGACTATATTCTTAGATGGATATGTTGTTCTTATCCTTTATAATGCAAACCCAGATTATTTTTGTTGGTATTTGCCAGTCAAATAAATGCAGTATCTTTACAGTATTTTACTTCTAAGTTTGTAGAAGTAAAATTCTAAAGTGTTCATTCTCTCATGATAGTATGAAAAATAAGTGTATTGATTCAGCTTCCGGCTTGTAATTTCTTTTGAAGTTTAGTTTGCAGATTTTTATCTTAAAATCAGTATCTTTTATGAAAATAATCTAGATTTGCTTTAGGGTCTGCATGAAAATTGTTTTGGTATTACACAACATTTTTAGATGGAAAATTATGTTAACTATATTCAGTCACTCTTTTAAAATCATTGAGTAGAATTGAAAGAACTTAACCAAATGTGTATTTTCTCACATTCCAAAAATTCTAAGATGGTATAGTCTTACTGCTGTTGTCACCAAGATTTTAAATATTTCTTTAAAAAACCCTATTTATAATTGTCTTAAGGCTTAATAGAGACAATTTCAGGTTTTCTTAATCTCTAGAATCTTTCTGTTGGAAGAGCTCCTATGGACAGCTTTGAATTGTAGGGCAGACCTTAACTCTGTAACTTCCTGCAGCAACCCTGGACTGCCTCCAAAGCCCTGTCTGAAAATCTCTATTCAATTAAACAACAGAACCTTTTAAGCTGGAAGAAGTCTCTAATTTCTTTTCTGGCTTCTGTTGTCCTTTTGCAAATCCCTGGATGACTTGCAAATAACCATTTAGCTCATTGTCAGAGCATGATGCTAATAATACTGAGGTAACAGGTTTGATCCCCATATGGACAATTCACTTAAGAGCTGGGCTTCGTGATCCTTGTGGGTCCTTTCCAACTCAGAATATTCTGTGATTTACAGAACTTAGTGTATGATAAGGCTTTATGTGTTCTTACAGTGCAGTGTAGCAGATTCTGATGAAAATCTGAATTCTTTGAGGTAAAATCTTATGTTTATTTATTAGTTAACATTGATCTGTAGAAACACAAGAATTTTTATAAATACTATTTAAAAAATAGTTTACATATTCCAAGGAATAGAAGGTGTGATACAGGTTTAAGTCTCTCATTCACCCAGCTCTTTATCTTATTTCCAGCAGAGTCCTGTGCATTTTAGAGTAACATTGAAGAATGTTATGGTAAACCAACGGGTGATGAACATCAGTGAAGTTCTTATACTGATCTGCCATGGAGACTGTTTCATTTGGATTTTTTTTTTAATTCCTGTATTAATTTGAAATAAATGCAATAACTCTAGATCTTTTTAATGTTCAAACTGGGCACATAAGCAAAGAATATATTGATTTAGAGGGGACCCACAAGAACCATCAAGTCCAATTCCTTGCTCCTCACAGGACTACCTAAACCTGAGCAATGTGACTTAAGTATGTTGTCCAGATGGTCCTTCAACTCTGACAGGCTTAGTGCTGTGACCAAGTCTGTTCCAATGGTGTGATCACTGAATTTTACTAAGACCCTGTCTTCAGATTTTGTACTGTGTGCAGTTTCATCTTGTAATTATGGTTTGAAGAATAAAATAAATTAAAAATAAACATTGTTAAATTTTAGGGCTTCAGATCGAGTGACATGAAAGCTTGGAGACAACACTGGAATCATCAACTTTACAAAGCTCTGGAGCATCAGTATCAAATGGGCTTAGAAGCACTCAATGAGAATTTACCTGAGATAATTATTGATCTGACATTCAAGTAAGATTTTTGGTTTTGCCTTATAAGAAAATATTCATGCTCAGATTACATTAAAATATTAGTTTTTCTATTGTTTGTTTCACTTTTTAGGCAAGGCCGGTTGCAATTCAGACCTCCTTTTGAAGAAGTACGAGCTAGATATTATAGAGAAATGAAGAGATTCATCTCTATTCCAAATCAGTTTAGGGGAGTAAGCGAAGCAGAAGATGAGTCTATATTCACTGTTATGACCGAAAGAAATGCAAATGGATTTCTGACTGCTTTCAGTAAAGCAGAGGATTTGTTCAGAAGGCTGACAGATGTTTCTAATCAATTCAAGGTATTTTCAATATTGGACTGACTCATGTTTTTTTTTTTCCCTTAGATTTGTATCATTTTATGCTTTGGACCTTCTAGAAGTAGCTGAGCAATGACATTTGTGAATTACTGTCCTTTTCTACAAGGCATAAAAACAAAAGCTTAGCATGTCCATCCATATTATGTTAACCACTAAATCACATGCCTAACTTGAAGTATATGTATAGTTCCCTTTGGAAGCTCTGTGTGATAGCTGACTTTTCAGTCTTGCTGTTTTGATTATCCTTAAATGTGTAAATATGTCAAACCATATTTTACCTCCTAATTTTTGCACTAAGAGAATCTGTAGGCAATTGAAGGAGCACAAAGGACAAAGAGAATGTAACTTGAAAATACTATTGAAGTGTTTTAATGGTATTGAGAAACAGTTTTTTAATCTGGAAAATATTTCTTTTCCATGGAATAAAAAATAATGTTGGAAAGGAATGGATTGTAATTGGCCAAGTAGATATGGAATCTTTGGTGGAGAAACATCTTTCTAGCAAACAGGACTGGGAAAAAAATTTCAAAGCATTAAAAGTCAGAGGGAAAGAAGCAGAACGTCTTCCAAGGTATCTTGTAACTCTGTTCTTTTGTTTGAATAACATACTCTATCAGATATTTTAAAGGTAATATTAAAATAGAGATTTTATATGAAGATAGAATTTCAAGTGTTTTTAAAATGTTGATTTACTTTTTAAATGTTTAGGTTTTAATTTTTCATTTTTATTTTTCGATGCTTGCTCTCTTTTATTTGTGCTGCCTTCTCTGAAAACTTTTAATTCCTCTGATATAATGAGAAACTTCCTCAAAATTCAGGGCTGATGGTGAAGTATTGCAAAACATAGTGTTTTAACAAATCTTTCAGCTAAGTTCTGTACTTGTGAAATCTATATGGCAGTTCAGAACAGTGTAACTGTGGCAGTAGAACTTGCTGTCTAGTGATACTCTGATTAGTAAAGATTTTCATGAGTTCATGGACAGACTGAGGTGAATAGAAGAGAAATAGCTGATGTGCCTTATAGCCACAATCGGCATGTTGCTAAAAAAATGTATGAGTTGAAAATATTGATGTTGAGGGAGGATACTCAGGAAGATATCAAATAAGGTAGACCTTTTTCTTAATATTCTTCCGACGTCTACTTATGGTCACTGATATATTAGATATGGGTCCTTGAAATAACTCACTATGGCTTTTCTTCTGTTCTTATTACTGTTGAAGGCTGGGTTAGTAAACTGTCATGGAAATTAGAGAATTAAAGACATGAATATACAAATAATGAAGGTATTTTTCTTTCGAGTGTGGTAATAGTCTTTTTGAATTTTATGGTGCTGGTTATATAGAATCAAGCCATTTTTTGAGTATTTGGAGAACCAGAGCTTTGGACATAAGTCCCCATAAAACTGAAAGTCTATATGCATGATTGTAATAAATATTTCAAAAGGTACTATGAGTATTTTTCCCAATAAGTTATGACTTCTATTTGTAGAATTTTAAGGGAAATTTTTAATTAGGTTACAAAGTCAGGGTAAACTATAGATGTTCATAGATCTTAGAGATACTGACATGTAAGTATATTACTGAATATTTGCTGTCTTTTAATCTCTTTTTTTGAAGCACCATCAGGATAGATTGTTTAACTGTTAATTGCAACCCTGTGAAAACTGTAATTGATGATTTCATCCAGAAGTTGTACGATGTTCTAGTTGTTTCTTTGAGAAAATCTATTCAAGGTAAATAACTTCAATGAATAGTATTTTATTTTTGTTTGTTGCTGCTGTACTTGGGCACATTTGTGTTAATGTAAATACTATTTTAAAGAAATATTTTACTTTAAGGCAGAGTGAACTGTAGAAATCACAATGCAGAGAAAGCAATCAGTTACTACTGTGTATTCCTCAACACTTCTTTTTCACTGCAGACCTAACCTAGGGCCCTTTGATGTCCATTGTGTATCTTTCCTGTTCTCTTATTTTGGACACATCTGTTCCAGGTGTAAAAGAATACATATGAACATTATTTTGCTTGTTTCTTGTATCTGATGGAAAAATTTATTGCTTCAGGAAGGAAAATGTGTTTGATGTTTGAGAGCAGAAAATTTACTAGGTGTTACAGAAAGAATCATAAAATGTTGTAATAAAAATGCTATTAGATTTTTCTTTTACAAATTGAAATATTGAATGAGGAGTCTTAAATAATCTGGACTTACTCTATAGAATTGGTTGTCACTCAGATAATTGAAACTGTTAAAACTGTGTTAAAAATGCAAAACATTTCCCTATTTTGGATGGTAGATCTATATCTGGAACAGTAGGATGAAATGGAATAAAGTGTAGATGATGAATAATAGTGCTTTGTGCTTTAAATCTAACAATTGTCACAGGAAACATAGAAGAGGGATCATGCACAAAGTGAATTATTTCCATAGACTGAAAGGTGAATCTTTCCTGGAGCTGAACACCTCCTTTCTCAGTACCAAAAAGATATACTTCGGTTGATAAATTCAACATTGTAGCTTATTCAGGCATTTGTTTGTGAGTCTTTTCAATATGTAAAGCAAGGTGGCTTTAGTTAGTTTCTTTAAAAGAACCAAAACAAAACCAAACAACCTAAAAGCATCTGTTTTTCTCTGTTTACCTAAGAAAAAGACCTATACAACTTTTGAAAGTACAAAAACAAATGGCTTATATATTTATGTTTAATGTTCAGAAGGGACTGTCGTTCAGAAGGGACTGTCATACTTATGGTCTAAATCGTACACTGAATGCAATGAATTACATAAAAAAAGCTATGTGTAAACACAAATGTACAATTTTTTTTTCTGGTAGTAGATAAGATTGGAGTCTGCAATTTTTTAAGCCAATATTTTGCATACTTATGATTAATGTTGTATCATTGTGCATTTGTCTGATTTGGATATTTAAAACTGTAAATATTTTCTCCATGATAACTTTATTTTCCATCTTTATGTAGCTCACCTATGGGATGTTTCTGCATTTCTCAGCGATGCCATGGAAACACTAGTGATTAGGCCCCAGACTGTAGATGAAATAGCAGAAGACAATTTAAAATATTTAAGCCTACAGGAACAAAAAGAAAGGGTAAGATACTATTTTCTTCTATGCAGAACAACAGCTATAAAACTGTAATTATTTTCTAGTATGGAATCTTTAATAATAACTAATAAAGTTCATAGAGAGGTCATATAGGGTCAGGGCAGTAGTCCATTGAGTACAGTAATTTGTACTGCACTGGAGTGGTTTGCCTAGGGGAAAATATAAAGTCAGGATAGCATATTTGATACTTTTTGCTTCTAACCTTCAACCAGAACCTTGCTGAGTTTTATGTGGCTCCTGAGCGTATAGCAACACACAGTGGATTTCTTTTCCACAGCCTTACCTTGTCTTCTCTTGAGAGCAAATACATGTTTGACATCCAAAATATACTCTGGTAAAGGACCCCTCTTTTTCTTTTTTCCCTGCCATCTGTTAACTTCATACCATTTATGTCTTTTACTGGAAGAGATATGGACCAAACAGTTCCTATTATTCCTTTTCATAACACATGACTGTATTCTTCTTCGTTGCGTCTGGTATCAGCCATCTCTGTTCTAGATTGAAGTGTGTTAGTTTATCTAATCTTTTTTCATGCATAAACTGACTCATAACATTTTAGTCATCCTTGTTGCCTTTTGGCAAGTCTTTCTATTTCAACAGGTTTTTCTCAGTTTTTAAGATCTGAATAAACCATGGATTTATATGATGAAATAGTAACATTACCTCCTATTATCTTTTTGATCTCTATGCCTCATAACATTTAATTTGCTTCCTACTCCTTAGATTAAGCTCACACTTTGGTAAAACTAGCTGTCATAACTCCAAGATATCAAGTCTAAGGTGCAGTTTTTATTTTAGGATTCAACTTGTACATGTGAAATTTATTTTTTCACATTTATGTCACTTCACAGTTATCTAATTGAATTTTGCTTGTCACTGGTATCATCAGTCATTACTTCTTCTACATTTATTCTGCAGTTCTTTGCAGGTGAAGTATTTTAATGCTTGGAGTAGCACAGTATCATCAGTAAACTTTATCATGTCACAGGCTGGTCTTCTTTCCAACTCTTTTATGGGCACTTTGAGCAGTCCAGAATAGGTATCTACAGAACTCCATGGGTGACATTTTTTGATTGCAGGAGCTAGCCATTTCCTCCTAACACTGTTTTCTGTCGTTTACCCAATTAATCATCTGTGCAAAGATCTTTGTTCTTATGTCAAGGTTACCAGTTTTCCTTAAATGCCTTGGATAAGGGTTTGCGTTAAAAGCTTTTTGGAAACTCAACTGGAATGTATGATTTAACTTCCCTTCGTCTGTACCCTTACTGATGCCTTTAAAGAGCTCTGGTTCTACAAGATTGTGGAATTCTACAAAACCCATGTTAGCCCTTCACAACTGGATAATATTTGTCCTGTGAAGGATTCAGTTCTAAATGAGTGCATCTGAGGTTAGGTGTTTATGTGCAGGTGTCTGCAGTGCATGCACTATTAATACACGCAACAGAAGTCTGGTCCAGTTGCCCAAAAGTGCACTTTTAGAGTTACTGAGATGCATTTCCAACATCCCCACAAGGCTAGGTGATGAAACAGATGAGTACTGGGAGACCTTTACCTTCCTGCAGTTGCAGCTGGAGGCCACACAAGTGCCATGGGACGTCTTGGATGGCCCAAAATGTGTATTTGTGAAGAACTGAATGAAGTCCCAGTGGTGTAGTCAGCTGCAGCCTGGAGCAATCCTTGTCACCCTGGGATATTCACTTGTGACTGATCCTCTCGAGTTGATTTTTTAGCTCTACTGAGAGCTCAATGCAATTTTTCATGTCTAGGTGTCTACTCTGAGAGATGTCCTGTGTATCAGAGAGCTCCATACAAGTCTCAAGGTAGATAAGACACAGGATGTATAGGAAGCCCCATAACTCCTGGGGCTGTGGATATAAGGCAGATGGGATAGGGCAGAGGATCTCAAACAGCACTGGAAACCTCTGTCATTAAATGACTGAGACCTTCGTTTCAATGGAGTTTTAGATGTGTGCTTAACAAGTCCGTATACTGACATCTAATTTTAGCTTGATCTTTGTCTTGCATGCAGATTATCTGCTTGGCCCTTCACTCAGTAAGGATGGGTATAATTGTTTACACTATGTAGGAACTCTGGGAGAATTATTGGGTAATAAATAGAGTTACTCTGTAGTACTATTGCCTGTTGTTTCTTAATTTTTAAAGGAAAACATACATAGCAGGACATTTTGGTAAACACATAGAACTGTATGTGTTTATCTCAGATGATTCTTCTGACTTACATAGTTTAAAAATATCAGTTTAGTTTTTCTTTTAAATTCTGTTGTCTCCTAATAAGTGGGAAAAAAAGATGGATTTTTTTTCCCTGCATAAATGGGTGACAAAAACTGGTGCTCTTTTAGATATTTTCTGTTTATTTGGAGTGTCTCTGTTTCTTCTATTTTTTTTTTTAATACTGTATTTTTGTGGGTTAACTCTGGTATGCATCTAAGCACCACACACCTGCTGGGCCATTTATGCAATCAAAGAGCCTCCCCCCTCCCACAATGGGACAGGAGAAGAGGAAAGGAAGACTGAAAATGAGACACCTCATGGACAGAGATCAAAATAGTTCAGTAAATGGAGAAAGAGAGAAAGAAGTAAAAGAAAGAGAAATAAAGAGAAGAAACAGAGAAAGAAGGCAGTGTTATATGGGATGGAATGTCTCTGCCTGGCTGTGTCTTGTGTGTTGAGATAAAAGACAGCTTAAGAGGTAAAGCGAAAGCAAAATCAAAGCAAACAAGGCATTTATTCACCACTTCCCATGGGCAGGCAGGTGTTCAGCCATCTCTGGGGGAGCAGGGCTCTATCACACATAGTGGAGACTTGGGGAGACAAAGACCATCACTCTCAGTGCCCCCTTCCTTCTTCTTCCCCCAGCATTCTATGCTGAGCATGATGCCATGTGGTGTGAAATGTCGCTTGGGTCAGCTGGGGTCAGCCATCCTGGCTGTGTCCCGTCCCAACCCTTTGTGCATCCCCCAGCCTCGTCACTGGTGGGGTGAGGAGCAGAAAAAGCCTTGGCTCTGTGTAAGCTCTGCTCAGCAGTGACTAAAACATCCTTGTGCAATCAACGTCATTTTCATGACAAGTCTAAAACACAACCCTATATCAGCTATTAAGAAAAAAATTTCCTGCATCCCAGCCGAAGTCAAGAGACCTATACACAGGTTTATCAAATTCTGGTGCTCTGCTGCTGCTCTCCAATTTGATTGAGTTGATCTCTGCAATATATAAGGTGGCACTTACGTTTAACATTCACTTCTGTATATCTCATGTTAGGATCAAGGTTTAGAATTTCTCTAAATGCCTCAGATGCTATTTTTTTCAAATGTTTTAATGTTATTCTATAAGTATCAAAAAACAGCTTTATATAAGCTTATTGTCTGTGCATAGACAGGGATTTGTATGTATTTGCTTTAGCTAAACAGGATCTGCTGAATTTGTGCATGCACACTTATTTTTGAACTTTCTGATTTTAGGTTTTTCTCCAGTTTCAAGAGGCTGAAGATAAAAACAAACTTCTGAGAACTGTGGCTGGTGCAGGTTTGGACACTATCAGTAACCTAAGAGCTACATGGGATAAATTTGAATTAATGATGGAAAGCCACCAGCTTATGATTGCAGAACAGGTAACAATGAAAGTTTAACATTTTTACCAGAAAATGTTGAAATTATTTTGAATATGTCTAGGGGAATAACTTTTTCTTAGTTTAAGTCCATAAATGTTGTCAGTTCAGTGTTAACACCAGCATTACTGAGTTGAGGGAGAGCTGTCTAAGGAAGAATGCTAAGACTCTTAAGCAATAATTGTTAACTCTGAAGCAGTAATTAGGGGAAATTTCTGTTGAACTGATGCTGAAATGAATGTTATATTGTTATACTTCTGTATCAAAACAACTTTCTCGTGACAGAAATGGCTTAACAAATATAATGGTTAACAGGATAACTGTTCAAAGACAACATTTTTATTACTTTATCTTGTTTTTAGTATTGAAGCTTTTTATTTTCTTTTCAGTTAACTTTGCTAACCTATGCAATTACAGTCCTGTAATTCTAGTCCATAGGCAAATTGCTGAACTTATTTGAAGTTCTACTGAAGATATCAATTTGCCATACAAATATAGCAATTTTTCTATGCCCCGTAAGAGGCAGGTTCTGCAGGTAGAACAGGCTGAATAAACAGGACTCAAGTACTAGCATAATGAAAAAACAGTTGTGCCCCCTTAAAAAAGCCAACAAAACTAGGAGAACAAAGTTGAACAATTTCTTGGGTATTATACAAGAAGTTTTTTTGAGTTTGATTTTTGATCAAGTTGTAATTACCAAGTTTTGAAGTTAATGTTTTGATTTTGATCATAGTTGTAGATACAAACCATTTGAAAGAATGTAATTTTGCCTATTGCTTTGCAGGTAGAAATGATGAAAGGAAATGTGATTTCACATATCAATATATATCTTCAAGACCTTGAAAAATTTAAAGCTCGCTGGGATCAGCTAAAGCCAAATGATGATGTCATTGAAGCAGGTGATCAGGATGTACTCGAGAAAAGTGCTCAGATGATAAAGGAAAAAAAAAAAGAATTTGATGAACTTGAAACTGTGAAAAAAAAACTCATGTATGCATGTTTATTTCCCTGTATATCTTATATAATAATGTATGGATCTTTTGCAGCAATAGTAATTTTTATCACAACAGATAATGGAAGTGATATAACTTGTATTACATGTTTTTCATTAGCTTTTCAGGCTCCTTTTAGTTGATTTTACCTAACATGAATTTCTTAAGCTAAGTTTTTCTAGATGTGTTTTGGATAAATAATTTGAGAAGTCTCTTAAGGTCTTGCAAAAGGAAGTTTGTACACTAAAGGCTTGATTCTGACTTTCAGAATTCTCACTAAGAGAAGGTTTGGCATGTTGGTCCAAAAAGATCCTCAATTCTCTTGTAACTTAAGTGGGTGGGAGCTCACCTCTCCCGCAAATAAGTGTCCATGCTCATTATTACACATCTGGAGAGGATGAAGTTTTCTATTTAACTTCTTGCCTTGGTATGTAAATGATGGTAAATAAACTTAGCATATTCTTTTTACCTAGCAGGAAGAAACAATCAATTCAAAATTATTTTCTTTCCAGCTTTGATTTTGGGGGCACAAATTAATTCACTTTGCTCATAAATAGGAAATCAATGAAAGTTTATGGAAAATAATTGTGAATATGGGGGAAGATAACTGTGTAGGAGAGTTATCCCTCATTTCTTTATTTTTTGAATTCAAGAAGGAAATTATAAGGAAATTGCAGGTGGCAGCAATGTTCTTCAATACAGCCAACGACTTTTCTTAAAAAAGTGCGATGATGGTACCATTTCTTAAACCATAAAATTACAGTGAAATAATGTTATGCATAATGCAATGATCTTTTTATATAGTGAGGAATGCCATCATTTTAAATTGGATGAGCCTGACTTATCATTGTCAGAAGCTGTAAGTCAAGATATTCAGAGTTGTGCAGAAGTCTGGGCGCTGTATGAAGATTTTTATCAAGGTTTTCAGGAAAAAGCCAAAGAAGACTGGATTACTTTTAGGTAATATTTTGTTCCTTTATTTTTAATGGACCTACGTGTGTGGTTGTAGTACTGTGTTGTTAAGATGTTTTTATGTTTGATTTTCATGCAGAAGTAAAACATACCTATTTGAAGAATTTTTGTTTAACTGGCATGACAAACTGAGGAAGAAGGAAGAACATACTGTAATGACAGTAAAGTTGCAAAAAGAAGTGGACAAATATAAAGTAAGATGCTAATTGCCCTGGAATTGTTCCAGGCCAGGTTGGATGGGGCTTTGAGCAACCTGGTTTAGTAGAAGTTGTCACCACCCACAGCAGGGGGGTTGGAACTACGTGATCTCTAAGGTCATTTTCAACCCAAATAATTCTGTGATGTATGAATTTCAAAAAGGCCTGTGAAACAAAAAATGTCATGGTATTACTGGGCAATGTGCTCCATTCTATACTTAATTGTTCATTTCTTTCAATAAAATCAGTTAAAACTGAACAAAATGTCCTCTGATACTCTTTTGAACATTTCACTTACTTTTGAGAACCTTTAGTTCTCTGCAGTAAACGGAATGGTCATTACAGCTTACATAGACACAGATTTACAATGAATTGTCTTCAGAATCATACTCCTAAACTTTAAATTCAGGAACTGGAAATACTGTACCTCAGTTCAAGAATTTAAATTTTCTTTTTGTTTGAATAACATCACTCCACAATCAAGAGATGCAATTTTTCTAAAGAGTAGATGGATTCACATGTGCATTTTTTCTGTAGATGATAATTCCACTCCTGAAGTATGTAAGAGGAGAGCATCTTTCTCCAGACCATTGGCTGGATCTTTTTCGTCTTCTGGGTCTTCCCCGAGGCACTACACTTGAGGGTTTGTTATTTGGAGATCTATTAAAAGTGACAGATGCCATTTTGGAAAAAGCAATGGAACTTAAGGTATGAATATTTTTAAATACTGGATCTGCAGGTTTTTTATGGTTTATTTTATGTCGTATGGCTTATTTTATGTTGTTCCATATGCATATATTTTTCATACTATAGAAGTAGAATTTGCGTTATATTTTTGAATGAAGAGATAAAACTCTGTAGTTTCATAGGGGATCTGTTCTTGCTTTTAAATAGGATTTGAATTGTCGAGCTCAAGGTGAAATCACAATCAGAGAAGCATTACGTGAGCTTGAACTCTGGGCAGTTGGAGCTGTCTTTATGTTAACAGATTATGAAGATAGCCAAGGCAAGACTATCAGGCTTATTAAGGACTGGAAGGACACAGTCAACCAAGTTGGAGATCATCGCTGTCTTCTGCAGTCTCTTAAGGACTCTCCATATTACAAAGGTTTTGAAGATAAAGTGTCCATCTGGGAAAAAAAGCTAGCTGACTTGGATGAGTATCTGCAGAATTTAAACCAAATTCAAAGGAAGTGGGTCTATTTGGAACCGATATTTGGTCGTGGAGCTCTACCCAAAGAACAAGCTCGTTTCAACAGAGTTGATGAAAACTTCAGGTTAGTGTTATGGAATGCAATTTACCTTTTGTAGTGTCTTTGACAGGTAGTCTAGAACATTCTTCATGGTGAAAATATATGGAAAAATTGGAATATGTATGGAGAAGAGGGTCAGAGACAGAAGTTCTGAAGATGCATATGTATGATAGCAACATATATCTGAATAAAGGTGGTACTGTTTTCACTTAATGGGGTACATGTGAAGAGAGGAATCATGTGAAGCATCAAAGATTGTGAGCAAGGCAGGCAAACACAAGATAAGTCTTAGCAGCAGAAGTAAAGGTGATATAATTGTTTTTTTGAGAGTCATGTTGAAGACCATCACTTTGTTCACTAAGGCAGTCCGCATAGACTTTTTGGAGATACAGATGGTTAATTTGTTTCAAACAAGTCAAAAGATAAAAAGGGAGTAGATTGTAGAAATATAGAAGGATAGTTACCATTATCTGTCTTGGCTTGAGTTAAAATGACTTGAAATAAAAGTCAAGAATAGAATTTTCTTCGTTCTGCATGGAGAAATTTTAGCAGGAAACCATTGTTTTCAAATTCCATTGGAGAGATGGTGATGTAAATTCTGAAATGTTTCATCATTAGTACTGAAAACTGAAAGTTATATATCATCTGTTTATATTACTTGCCTATGTCTTAATTTTTATTTACTTGATTTTATATATATGATATTTAAATTAAAGTTATAATGGGTTTATGAATTTTTTTTTCTGTCAAGATCCATTATGTCAGATATCAAGGATGACAAAAGGATAACATCACTGAATGCCCGGGCAGGAATAAAAAATACCTTAACTACCATACTTGACCAGCTTCAGAGATGTCAGAAATCTTTGAATGAGTTTTTGGAGGTACAGTGAACATTAATACAGTTTTTTATAAAGAAAGTTGGTAATTTTGAGTTTAAATCAACAAAATTGACTTTTTTTTGTTTTCAAATAGGAAAAGCGCTCAGCATTTCCAAGATTCTATTTCATTGGAGATGATGACTTACTAGAAATTTTAGGACAGTCCACAAACCCTCTGGTTATCCAGTCTCATCTTAAGAAACTCTTTGCTGGTAATGCATTAATATTCATTTATTGAGTTATAATGCATTTATGAATGCATTATATTCATTAATATTAATATTCACATTTGTGAAATGTACTTCTTTAAAATGAGCTTCTTCAAAGTTAAATAATATGTTGCAGTTCCTTTGTTTCCGTGACACTAAGTAATTAATGTTTGAGAATATATAACTTTATTGATGTTTTCTATTTAATAGGCATTAATAGTGTGAGCTTTGATGAAGAATTTAAATACATAGTTGCTATGAAGTCTGTTGAAGGAGAAACTGTGCCACTTAGAAATAAAGTTCTTCTGTCAAATGATGTGGAGGTAAGAAAATCACATCCTAGTCTAGTTCAAGCATCTTTGGGAAATTAATTTGTAATGTAATTTTGTAATTTTTGAGTTTTTTCATCTCTTTGTCAGGTGTGGCTAAACAGTTTGGCTTCAGAGATGAAGGAGACCCTAAAAAAAATGTTAATTGACTGTGTTGATGCTGCAAAAAAATCACAAGGTTCAATTGATCCATCACTCTTTCCTTCCCAGGTAATAGTTTATCCAGTAGTGCCACTCTGTAGTCTTAGGTTTACCACATAAGTTATTTTTAGTTTCTGAAAGAACTTTACCTTTGAATTTGGAGGAAAATAACCCCAAACAAATCCGTTTTACTCATTTATCATATAGAGAAGTTCTTAAAAATATATGCTCTTACAAATTCCTTTGAAAACATTTGAAATATTCAAGTCTTTTACATGGCAATCTGACATATCATTTAATGGAACAGACTTGCTGTGTTAGATTACATCACAAGTTTTGGCAAAATTTGCCAGGTTTTAAGATAGTTTTATTTGTTCTTTGGGGCATAGCAAATGTAGAGCTTTGTCTAAAAATTATACAATAAAATATTTAAAGTATCAGACATAATAAGTAATTGCAAAGTATTGGAAAAACTGGTTAGTTTTTATATTTGTTCTGTATTTATAAAATATATTTTGAACTTTCTCTTCCAAAGATTCTTTGCTTGGCAGAACAAATTCTGTTCACTGAAGATGTTGAAAGTGCTATCAAAAACCACAATCTGCAGCAATTAGAGTTAGAACTCATGGCTAAACTGGACCATTATACTAGCATCGGTAGTAGCATAGAAGATACGGGGAATACAGGTATGAAAATGATAATTAATATATAATTCTTTATTATGACTGCAGCTGTATAGTATTTTACATTCTGTTTATTTAAACAAGAAATTTTATAAATCTGTCTCAATTTGACTTCATATAGCTAATTTACATAAAATCACTCACCTATTACAGCCAAGATTAGAGTCTTTAATATTTCAGAGTCAACAAAAGGTTTTATATATATTAGAAATTATCTTGGAGAGTTTATGTATTTGGAGATCTCTTTTCTTAATTTTTAAATAAATTTCTATATTTTAGTTTATGTGTCTACTGATAATTTTTCTTCACGTACTGAACTGTGCTCTAGTGCTGTGTTTCACAGGAAGTGGTCAAACAGCAGTTGAGGCACATTATGTCAAGCCAGTATATTATGTACAACTGTGCAGGTGATTCTCTTTTTCTGTGTTAAACGTACACATCTGCCTCTGAAATAATAATTCTTGAGTACCTCTGAGGCAAAACAAACTAGTTGTTCTAAAGACATGATTTTTCTGAACCTTACGTAGTCTGAATGGGTTAGAATAATTATGCCTCTGAGTACTTTTTCCTCTCTTTTGACCAGAGGCAGGGTTTTGAGTGACTACCTCAGATGTAAAATTCTATACTGTAGGTTAGGTGAGATGGCTTTAACCTTAGGTATATGCAGACTCAATTTGACATGTAGTTGATAATCTTCCACCACATTTGTATAGCTGCTTACTGCTTTAAATTCTAGTTTACAATTTGTGAACTGTAAACATCCGACACATTAATTAGAAATAGGATTTGTGTCACCTAACTCCACCTACCTCCAGAAGTCTGTGTGTGGCTCTTTATCTGAGCTGCCTTTCTGCGCTCTTTCTATAGCTATTTGAGAAATTTCATCAGTTACAGAGGAGTCTTCATTTAATCTATTGTATAATACATTGTTAGCTTTTTAGTTTGATAATAAGTGTGATTATGAAGTGAGTTGCCTGATTATTCCCGCTTACTTTGCTTTAATTCCCATCATGGAATGGTATAGAAGCACACAAACTGGATTTCTTTCAAATGAAACTAAATTAAACAATATGCTGTAAGACTACACTTAATGCACCCAATCTGTTAATGGACATTCATTCCACATCACCGTAATTATTCTGAGTAAAATCTCCAGAGCGTGTGTTATTGTGGTTTTTAGATCCTCAGCAGATCACACAGCAGGTTGGGCCACACTGATTGCTGAAGTGGATATGGCTATTAACACTCTTGGCATAAATTGCTTTGCAGAAAAGCCTCTCCTTCTCCTTTTTCCTCTCCCTCTTCCTCTTTCTCTCTCCCTCCCCGCCCTTCCCCTATCTAGAGGCAGACAAAATCACTTCAAAATGACTGAAGTTACACGATGAATTACATTGCCTGTCAGAATATAATTTTATGCTGCTTGCTTTAGAAAATAAAAATTGTTATATAATTCAAACAAGGTCAAAATAAAATCTGTTGGTATTAGAAAGCAGCACAATGAACTTGCGGATGGGTAATGTGTCTTCTTTACTACACTGTTGTGATTTTTTTTCTTTTTGTATAATGATTTGCAGGATCTGGAATCCTTGAGCTCAAGCTTAAAGCTCTGATTCTTGACATCATTCATAACATTGATGTGGTAAAGCAGCTGAATCAAGCTCAGGTTCACAATGTTGAAGACTGGGCTTGGATGAAGCAGCTGAGATTTTATATGGACAACCGAAAATGTTATGTTCGGATGGTAGATGCTGAACTCCAATACACTTATGAATATCAGGTGTGGTATTTTTAATTTTTTACCTGGTGGCTTTTATATATGAGTCAAACAATCATTTCGGACATGCTGCTGATTGTCTTCCAGCTTTTGCTATTTTTCTAAACTTTGGCACGTACTTAGCATGCTACTTCATAGAAGATATTAAAAGATAGGGTAATAATTTTTATTCCTGATGCTGATGGGATAAATGTAAGTTGTATCAAAGTAGATGCATTGTCATTTAAGTATTTTCTCATATGCTTGCTTTTATATATCGGAGTGCAGTTTCATCTGTAGTTATGAAAAAATTTGAACAATACTTTGTCATTTGGTATAAAATCAGGAGAACTTTGTAAACACATTCATGTACTTAATGAGACAGAAATTTTGGCTGTTGCTTTATATTTTAAAATTAATCACTTTTGAGAAAATTAATGAAATTACATTGCCAGTATTTTCTGTCTACCAATCAAAATAATTTGTTTTGTTTTGCAGGGTATTTCCCCAAAACTTGTTTATACACCTTTGACAGATAAGTGTTACCTAACTCTTACTCAGGCCATGAAGATGGGCCTTGGAGGAAATCCCTATGGTCCAGCTGGAACTGGGAAGACAGAATCAGTAAAGGCCTTGGGTGGACTTCTTGGAAGACAAGTATTAGTTTTTAATTGTGATGAGGTGAATATGGTTTTGTTTTATTTAGGAAATGGTATCTATGTCCATATTTCATAAAGCAATATTATATTCCAGAAATAACATTAACATTATAATATTAAGCATTATTGTATCAATTATATTTAATATTAGCAGTATTAATAATATGGAAATCATTCTGGAAATTTGTCTGTTGACATTAGAAATTTGTGGCTGTTTCCAATGACATATTTTTTAATGGATGGGAAGACAGTAATTTATATTTTCTTGTTATTTGAATTTTGACAATATTCTTTTTAATTTCAAGGGCATTGATGTGAAGTCAATGGGGCGCATATTTGTGGGCTTAGTGAAGTGTGGTGCCTGGGGCTGTTTTGATGAATTCAATAGACTTGAGGAAGCTGTATTGTCTGCAGTATCCATGCAGGTTCAGACAATTCAACATGCATTGAAGAAACACAGTCCTGTATGTGAGATGCTTGGCAAAAAGGTACAGCAAAACTTAATTACTTTGTTCACATAGGCCAAACTTAAAAACTGACTACTGTAACTAAACATAGTCCACCCAGCATTTCTCATTACTGTTTCATTTGACAATATGTCATTATAATGTACTTCTAATGCTAGGTTGAAATGGATCCTAATTCTGGAATTTTTATCACTCTGAATCCTGCTGGAAAAGGTTATGGAGGAAGACAAAAACTGCCTGATAACCTCAAACAGCTTTTCAGGCCAGTTGCTATGACTCATCCAGACAATGAACTCATTGCAGAAGTTATTTTGCATTCAGAAGGCTTTAAGGATGCGAAAATACTGGGTAGAAAATTAGTGGCTATTTTCAATCTAGCAAGGTAAGCTTTCACCACTCCACCTCCCCACTCTTTAGTAAAGTTACCTTTTTAATTCTTTTCCCTTGTAGCTCTTAAATCTTTAAATGCTCTTAAATGGTTTACCATGCAAATCTCTGTACAGATGCTTTAAACTTGTAAAGTAAAAATATTGCAATATATTGGCAGGTTGAGGTTTGGAAATATCTTGAATGCAGTTATAATCTCAATGGAGCAAATTGCTTCTCCCCTAGAATGTCACTAAATATAAATGTGAGAATATGAATGCTCACAAGAATGGTGTTGTATCTAGCGTCTTGAAATTGTTGAAGTGGAAATGACTATTTGGTTATAAGTGTGTGCATTAGAGAGTACAAAGATCAGAGGTTACAGTGAATGCTGTTATGGTCAATAATAAATACACGTTGAATATAACCCCTCTGAAAATTCCAGTGTCATTGCTGTATTTCTGAAATGCTTTTCAGAAGACACTACAAATACTCACCAGTTTCTCTTTTGACCAAACCCATATTATAAGTGTGTTCATTCACCAATCCAAAATTTCAGGTGCTCTCACCTAGAGCTTATTACAGTGTTGTTGTTTTTAAATTCAGGGAGCTTCTGACACCACAGCAGCACTATGATTGGGGTTTACGAGCACTCAAGACTGTTTTGAGAGGCTGTGGCAGTCTTCTTCATCAGCTGAAGAAAAGCAATGCAAAGCAAGAAGGTAAGATTGACCATATCAAACTTTTGACACTTCAGGATCTTGTACAAATATAATTCACTGCAGCTTTTTTGTTCACTGGAGTTTTAAAAAGCCATGGCTGGGATCTGTAGGCAATTTAGAAAAGAAGAAAGTATCTGTGAAAGCCCACCTTCACTAGATCACAAAAGACTTGTCAAATTCTAGACTGAGCTTTTATAAGATGATAAGAACACAGATTGCAAAACTTCATTTGGGAATCATTGTAAATGCTTCTCAAAGACTTGTTTTCACCTGTTTCAGGACAGGAAAGTTGATCCACTGATGCTGTCATTATTCGTTAGTTATCAAACCATTTTGATTCTATTTGATTTTTGCAAAAATTGTCTCATGGCATTACATTCAGATTGGTAGACAGAGACAAAAATATAAGGATAGGTAGAAATTATTGAAATGTATTAGACTAGACTGAATCATGGTACTTTTAAAATACTTTTTAAAATTGTTGAGGTGTTAAATGAGAGGGAATTCACGTCTTTAGGAAACAACCATTGCTTCTTGTTTGTTTAAACAGCATATATCTGAAAGTTTACAAATCTTGGCATAACAAATGCTTTGCATCTGGCCAGCATCATAACCACCTCCTATCTGTATAGAATGCATTGTGGGCATATATCATACTTACAGTAAGTATACCTAACTGTGCCTAGCTTCCACGTAGAATAGTACATGAACTGGAAGGTAATCTGTGCTCCAATTCTACTTTCAACATCTGAGCAGTGTCACCTCAGGTTCTGATATATTCAAAGGAGGAAAACACCGACAACAGCTTAAACTGATCTGTTTGCTTTGTTTTTATTTCCAGTTAATGAAAGTCACATAGTGGTTCAAGCTTTGCGGCTGAACACCACATCAAAGCTTACATTTGCAGACTGCACACGTTTTGATGAGCTGGTTAAAGATGTATTTCCTGGCACTGATTTTAAAGATGTGGAATATGCTGAGTTAACTGCAGCTTTACAACAAGTCTTTGAAGAAGCAAACTTGGAAATTATAAGCACACAGGTAAACATCAACTACAGCAACAAAACAGTGTTATTCTGAATTAGAACTGATTTGTATTATATTCATCTGACACATTTCTGGTTTTTTATTTTGAAAAATCTTTTCTAAAAATTGAGAATAACTGGTAGTTAGGATCTAATTACATGTGTTCAAAAAATTAGATCTGTGTTTGAAGCATGGCAGATTAGCTATGTAATTGAAAGAAAAATAGTGCAAGGAAAATTAAGATGTGAACATGTGACACATGGTTTCATTGAAGCCAGGTACAAATGCCAATGAATATTTTGGATTGGACAGTGAAAGAATGAAATATGTGAATATTTGGTTGTCTCAAACAGTTCTCTGTCTTGTTTTTATTTATTTGCTTCGGAACTGGATGAAGTTTTGTGACTGAAAATTTGTTAAATTGTCAGTAAAAATATGCCAAAAGACAGCTATTATTTTTATATTGGTAATTTAGTGCAATGCGTCTAACATGTAAAATAAATTTCTTCATAAAGTTTAGTAGCATAATTTAAATTATTTCTGCAAAAATGTATTGTTTAAAAAACCAAAATTATAGAAAGTGTCTGCATGCAAAGTAAATCACAGAAGTACTATAAAAGAACATGTTTCATTTAGCTTTACAAAATCATGTAGCCATTATCTCTTCCATTGTCCAGATCAAGAAGGCTTTGGAGTTATACGAACAACTGCGTCAAAGAATAGGCGTAGTTATTGTAGGTCCAAGTGGTGGAGGTAAATCAACGCTCTGGCGGATGTTGAAGACAGCCCTTGGTAAAACTGGCAAGGTAGTGAAGCAGTACACGATGAATCCCAAAGCTATGCCTCGGCATCAGCTACTGGGCCGTATTGACATGGACACCAGGGAATGGTCTGACGGAGTGCTCACAACCAGTGCTCGGCAAGTGGTGCGAGAGCCCCGAGGTATGGCTGTCAGGGACTTACAGGTCATGACACTGAAATTACTGAAATTGTTCCTTTTCAGGTACATCTTCATATTGTGTTACCGCTTGTGGATAGCATAAGGCAAGAAAAACTTCTGGTAACAATTGCAGTCAAGAGCCTTTGTACATACTTTACAAATTTTGTGATAAGAAAGCAAAAATAGGCAGCAGAAGGTAAAGCATGTAAGCATGTAAAGAGTGTCTTCATAGAACTTTAAGTCATAATGAAGAAAGAATAATAAATGGGGTTAAGATAGCATGGAGCGATATTTTTAAACTGTTTTTGTTGGGTTTGATATTTTATTTTTGTGTCTGGAAATAGATATTACTTCATGGATAATTTGTGATGGTGATATTGATCCTGAATGGATTGAATCTTTGAATTCTGTTTTGGATGACAACAAATTGTTGACTATGCCCAGTGGAGAAAGAATTCAGTTTGGTTCAAATGTCAACTTTATATTTGAAACTCATGACCTTAGCTGTGCCTCTCCTGCTACGATATCTCGAATGGGAATGATCTTTCTGAGGTAAGTCACGGAGTATTAAACACTTTTAAAGTAAGCAAATGTACTTTTCTTGAAAGCTGTTCTCAAGTGGAGGGAGCAGTTGGTTAGTTGCTTACACTTAGGATGCCAGTCACTGGGGAAGTTTCTTTAGGTTGCATATCCCTTCTGTACTGTTTATTATAATGTTTTGACTTAAATACCTCAGATTTTTTCAGAAAGACATGCTGAATTCTTTTTTGGAGAGCCTGAATATTGGTCAGATATTGTTAAAGTATTTTACCAGGTTTTTTTTTGCAATTTTGTTGTTCTTTTGAAACAATCTATTTAAAGATGTGGATGCCTTGTATTTATCTGAATCTTATTTTGCTTTGACTTAGTGATGAAGATACAGATCTTAATGCTCTAACAAAGTCTTGGCTAAGAAGTCAGCCCGAAGAATGCAGACACAACCTTGAAAATTGGATTGGGGACTATTTTGAAAAGGCTTTAAACTGGGTTGTAAAGAAGGTTAGTAAATGAATACTTAATCAAATTTCAGCTTCTGTTAAGTGTGACCCATTTTTGTAGTTTAGCACTGAATAGATGATTCAGATTAATTTTTGAATTGTAAGTAAAAAAAGAAACAAACCTCAGTGCTTTTTTGATAGAAGGACAGAATTTGATAGAATGATTGATAGAATATCCTGGGTTGGAAGAGACCCACAGGGATCACTGAAGTCCAGTTCCTGGCACTGCACAGGACCACCCCAAGAATCAGTCCATGCACCTGAGAGCGTTGTCCAAACCCTTCTTGTATTCTGGCAGGCTTGGTGCTGTGACCACATTAATGGTCCTTTATTTCCTTAATATGATTAATTCTAGGGCTATTCTAATAAGTTGCCAACAACTGATTGCTGTACTTAAACATTTGAAACATTTAATATGATTTTAACTGACAAAGACAGATACTAAATTTCACAGAAATAACACGCATTTCGTTGTTCCACAGCAGACATTTTTCTATATATTTTCAAAGATCTAAAAATCTTGAATATTTAAACTAAAAGAAAAAGTGGAGAAATAATTTTGCCTATTGCCTATCACAAAAAAAGATGGCTAGAATTTGACAAGTTGTACAGTGTACAGTGAAGGTTGTAATAGGTTGAGGAGAAATGTAATGTTATGAGCGTGCTAGAGGCATATCTGGAAAAGTATTTTGACTGTTCAGAATGCTGAATTTTAACAGCTCTCACAAATCTGTCCTGGATTTAAGTATATAACTTTAGCTCTTTGGGATTCTACTCAAAACCTTAACTGAAAAATGTTTTAATGGGTGAAAAATAATATGTAATTACAATATTATAAAAAGAATAGTCTGAAACTTTGTATATTATCTGGATCCTGGGACTCTGGGATGTATGTCATGGTAATTGTTCTGTATATGCTAGATTTTCTGAAGGATTCTAGATGCTTAACAGACTCCCCTTTTGAAGGAGTTGGATTTGCATTGATCAAGTAGCTTACATACACAAAATATTTTTTAGGAGATTTCCCCACTGCTGTGACCAGTGTGCTAGTGTTTAAGAGACCTGCATTATCTCCCCTTGGGGAACATATATGGTCCTGTTGTGTTCTTCTAATTATTTTTCCTCCTAGTTCTTTCACCCATAGCATTTTTCAGACTTTTAAAGTATCAAAGGTAAAAGCATGACATGGTTCCTGAGGCTGCAAAATTTGCCTTTGGTGCTAAAGAGCAAAATCCATAAAGAATCTGTTCAAAAGGAAGATTTCCAGTATACAGTTATGTTTATTCCTTATAGATTCTCAAAATCTGTGAGGAAAGTTCTGATTGCTTATCCTAGGTTACATGAACTCATAATCTGGAATTAAAACCTCCAAATAAATGCTTAGAAATAATTTAATGCCAAGTGCATTTTCTAGAACAATAGCAGTGCTGAGATCTTTTGCCATTTGTGGAAATGTCAAAAAGCAATGAGTACTGATAGTGTGATAGGAGCACATCACATTTATAATGAGGAATATATTTAAATCTACTACAATTTTCAATTTACAGAATGACTTTGTGGTAGAAACAAGTTTAGTGGGAACTGTGATGAATGGACTGTCTCATCTTCATGGGAGTACTGCTCGTGGACAGTTTATTATTAACTTGTTACGTGGTCTTGGTGGCAATCTCAACATGAAGTCACGACAAGAATTTGCAAAAGAGGTAATCTCTGTGCTCTAAGTTGATTTTAATTTGCGTTATCTGTAGGGAAATAGCTGAGAAGTAAAGGAATCTTTTATGTGTCACTGATACATTGCATCCATCCCAGATAGCTGTTCTTTGGTTCTGCACCAAGAGATACTGAAATGCCTTTGTCCATACTGCTTAGTGCAAGGACCCACTGTAGCAGACTGTGTGTGTCTATATGAATTGTATGTGTAATTCAGATTTGTTTTTCTGGGTTTTTTTTTCTGTTCAGAATACTTGAAACAATAGTATGAGGACTTTACACTTCACCAGGGAGGTATTCTTAGGGCATTACATTGAGGTTATGTATTGTATGCTCTAGTGTGTGGTTCTGTCTTTGTGTAGATCTTGAGAGCACAAGGGACAGGCAAAAGTGTTGGAAAACTATTTGGGTGTACTGATCCATAGTGGCTTGAGAACACTGACCTTGGAGATAGTTATTTCCACAATCACACTTGGGTTTTGTGTTGGAGAGAGGGAAGTAGTTCCTTCCAGAAGACAGCCACGAGCTATAATACATGTACTGGGCAATTGGTAAAGTTCTAGGAATTAGTTATTCATGAATATGAATGAGTTACCTCATGATTCTCATTAGGTTCCCTAGTATAAAAAAAAAACCCACAACTTGTAAAGCTTTTCTAAATACAATGTAATTTAATTTCTTTATATTATGAAAAGTGGAAGAGTAGTGTGTTACTGTTTAGTTACGGACTTAATGGTAAAGCATATGCATGATATGATTGAATTTTCAAAGGCAGCCTCAAACTATCAAATCAAAGAATTATATGATTGATTTTGCATAAGTATTCTTCGAACATTCTTTAGACTAGCTTGATATGGTAGTTCTTCTTGTTAGGAGTACGGATTTAACTGAAGTTTTATTTTTATTTTTTTTAAAGCTCTTCAGTTGGGCACAAGAGTCTCCTCCTGATCCGAGGAAGCCCCTGGACACATACTATGACACTGACACTGGAGAGCTAATGCTGTATCAGTTGAAAAAACCTGAAAATCTAACAGCTGATGACTTCACTAATCTCCAAACACTTCCTGTCATCCAAACCCCTGACATGCAGAGAGGTTTAGATTACTTTAGACCATGGCTAGATACTAATAATAAGCAGCCATTTCTTCTTGTGGGTCCTGAAGGATGCGGAAAGGGGTAAAAAATAGTTCCTATTTTAAGTAAAATATACTTCTAGTTGTTTGACAGAATTTGTAATATTTTTTATAATAATGCTTTTGTCATACGACTTTCTGATAGAATATGACTTGTTTAGGTCACTAATTAAGCAAACCTTCTGTGGTGACTAATAGGTAAATTCTTATGAAGTTCTACAGGGACAGTTCAGACTGTCACTATGCATCTAAGACATCTGAATGCAGCTTTTAGATATGAAACAGGATCTTCGGAAAACCTACTGTCATGGAGCAACAGCTTAGAGAGGTCCACAGGAGATCCAGTCTCATTTCAAGAGGCTCTTGATGCCTTGTCGAGGCAGCTGAATTTAGTGCATTCTCTTGCCTTTATTAGATCCCTAATTTAGGTGGTTTGGATTGCTATAATCAAGGTATTTAGATTAGCTGTTTGTTTTGTGTAGCTGTATACACTACGCTTTCACTGAATTTTGTGAATGGAAAATGTTACAGTTTTAAAGGCAAGAACGTTGAATTCAGCAAACCTCATATTCCACCTTTTCCATTAATACAGGATGTAGCATATACGTTTCAGTTCAAAAATGATAAAGTATCTTTGGATACGCAGGATTTTAATTTATTTATGCCTATAGGTATGTTCATGTTTGCTTTTCTAGGATGTTGCTTCACTATGCATTTTCTCAGCTCCGCTCCACTCAGATTGCTACCATTCACTGCAGTGCACAGACTACTTCTCAACATCTTCTGCAAAAATTGAGTCAAACTTGCATTGTAATCAGTACAAACACTGGACGAGTGTACAGACCAAAGGACTGTGAAAGACTTGTTTTGTACTTAAAAGATATTAATCTACCCAAACCTGATAAGTGGGGAACAAGCACTCTCGTGGCATTTCTGCAGCAGGTGAACACTTATGTCTATTTTTTATAGAGACTCAAGTATAGTGGATATAATTTAGTGTATGTAGTAAATACCTACATCAATTAATCTCAGAGTTGAAATCCTGCATCTTTGTTGGCATTGGTCTTGTTTGTGCTTTAATAGACTACATAGGTGTCAGCCAGAAATAAGATACCATTTTTATTTGGCTGATATTTATAAATAAAGACAGTGCCCATCTCAGTGAGTTACAATGCAGTAGACATATGAATGAGAAGAAAATCGCCAGGATTAAGTCAACATGGACTCACCAGGGCCAAGTCATGCTTGATGAGGCGAGGAATATAGTCTACCTCGACTTCCCTAAGACCATTGATGCTGACTCCCAAAAGATCCTCACAAGAAAAGCTGTTGATGCAGGCTGAATAAGCAGATAGTGAGGTGGGTTGAAAGCTGGCTTAAGAGCCAAGCCTGGACGATGATCATCAATCGTACAGAGTCTACTTGGAAGCCAGTATCTGTTTGACATCTTCATTAATAATCTGGACTATGCAGTCCTGCAAGTCTGCAGCTGACACAAAATTGTGAGGAGTAAGACACCTCAGACAATTAAGAAAGCAGAAATAATGGTATACTTCTTACTATTTTATTGTATTTTTTTCCTTAAGATACCCTGTTGACTTTCTTTTAATGAAATATTTATTTAATTATTAAAGGTTCTTACATATCAAGGATTTTATGACGAGAATCTGGAATGGGTTGGTTTAGAAAACATCCAAATTGTGGCTTCCATGTCAGCTGGAGGAACATTAGGAAGACACAAACTTACCTCGAGATTTACTTCTATTGTTCGTCTCTGTGCAATTGAGTAAGTATATGTAAATTAGTCTAACTCTCAGAACTCAGATTCAGCCTCTCTTTATAAGGACCCCTTGTCAATTAAGTCCTGACAAAGATGTGGCTGTTGTCATCTTTCATGTTTTCTGACAGTTTGGGATTGTCAAATTTGGTGCTGTTTGGTGCCTTCTGGCACCAGAGGCCAGCTTAGAGGAATCTGTAGCTGCTTGTTGATAGTGAAGCCTCTGAAATATGTTGCTTGTTGGATAATTTTGTGTTCAGTAAAATGCTTTCTGCAACTTTATGTTAAGACGATGTTTGGTTAAAAATTTAGAGGAATTGAAGTTTATTTGTTTGGTTTTAAGTTAGCACATATCAATAGGGATGTATTTAACAAATGGATGTATTTAGAAAATTTCTGAGAGTGGCCTATTCAATAAAATGATAATTTTATTTAGCTGCTGGATGAAATGCTATTCATTGAAATTTCTCAGTAATTGTGTATATAAGTTTAACTCAGTTTTAATTAAATTTAAAAAGTCCATAATTATTAGTTTTTTTCACTTTTTAGCTATCCAGAAAGAGAACAACTGCAAACTATTTATAGTGCCTACTTGGAACCTGTACTACAGAAAAACCTAAAGAATCACCCTGTTTGGGGTTCTTTACCAAAAATACATCAGCTAGCAGGATCTATGGTTCAAGTATATGAACAGGTATGGAAACCCTTTTCCTTTCTTCAAGGTGGAGAATTCAAAAAGGCTTCTGATATTAACAAGTGAGTAAAAAAGTTTATCAGCATTAAAATCCGAGTTTATATCTTTTTAATAATGTTGATATCAATTTTGGAGCTTCTTATTTGCAGAGAATCCTAAATATTAGGAGCAAGCTGAGTAGGCAGTAAGTGCTCTTGCTCTCCCAGAGATTTATTTTAGGATTTTGACATGCATCTTAACACTTGTGTACTTTCAGTTCTTATTTTATAAAATATGCATAATAGTGTTTTCCTACTTAATGGATGAGGAGACAGTGCAACGATTGTTGTGTGCTCAGCCTTGTTATGGATGCTGTTATGATTAGCGGAGGAGATAGGAGGGTGGAGTCCTTTACAACCATCAAAGACTACATATTAAAATTGTACACTGTTAAAAATATGTGTTTAGACACACAAATTCATTTTAGCCTCGTGAAATTTTGTGGACTTCTATCGAGCAAAACACTTAAATTCTTGCTTTTCTTAATCAGTATATAGCCTTACTGGGGTAGGTAGTATGGGGATGTGGGTGCTTGCTGTAGAATGTATGAATGTCCCCATCCAGGCAGAACCATGATACAAAACTGATTTTTATGACTGGAATGTGGGTTTAGTCACTGGCTGGCATGCACCCATTAGCAGGAGTTTCATATGACATTATCAATTTATTCTAAGAAAACTTAGTTTAAATCTCACTATACTGCGATCATCTAACTGATGAAAGCACTTATTCTTTGAAATAAAGATGTAGTTGTAAATTCAAATATCCTCTCTGGGAGAAGAGTAAATATGAAGTATTTTGTAGTGAGAAAGCATTACTTATTTAGGTAGGTTTTAGTGAGAAAATCTTAATAATTTAGGTAGGTTTTTATTACGTTTCAGTATTTCCTTTGCATTTCATATTTGATACTATTTTAAAAATTATGTATTTTGTCTGCTTATACTGTGGTATCAGTCATAGGTGAGATGTGAAGATGTTTCCATCAAAAATGGTACAGAAAAAATGTTTTGAGAAAATATTTTGTAGTCAGAAAACAAGATTTAAACAAGGAGTGCATTTATAAAATATCTAAATGTACAACCAACTACAAAACCAGTTTATCTGGTACCTTAGAAAAAATGCTTTACATTTTACAATATCACTTCTTTCCTTTCCTTAACTCCCATTTTTAGGTACGAGCAAAGTTCACGGTTGATGATCACAGTCATTACCTTTTTACACCATGTATTCTTACTCAGTGGGTTCTTGGTTTATTCAGATACAATTTAGAAGGTGGTAAGTCACTTGGTTTTCATTAATAAAGCAGTTCTAGAATGGCCTAGATGATTATTGGTGTCAGTCTTACCGTTGACTCCACATGTAACTAGTTGATCTTTCTAAACTCTGAACTGTCTATAACTCAACAGAGGGAAAAAATGCCTGAGAGTTCATTCCATAACATAAGAGTAAACAAGTTTTAAAAAGTCCAGTGATATTTTAAAATATGTGTGGGTGCTATTTATGGTTTAAGGGAAGTTAGTGGGTTGGGACTCCATCCTCTGCTATGGGAACTTGAACTGTGCCCCGTACTCCCTACTATTTTGTTTTGTGGTTTTCTGTGGTTTGGGTTGGGGTTTTTTTTTTTTGAGCATATGTGTTGTTTTCTGAATTACCAGAGCCTTGCCTCTCATGCTTGTCCTTCTATACCTGGTGGTGTAACCCTGGTTTGTACACATACTGCACAGGCTGCTTTCTAGTCTTGTTTTTGTCCCTGAAATTGGTATCATTACTAGATCGCGAGCTATTACTCATTATGTTTTAGCTCTTGGATTGATTAAAAGGTTGCATAGAGGGCTGCTTAAAGAGGATAAAAGCGATAAGAATGTTGTGCTCCCATTCCACTTATTTTCTGGGGTCATGAGATGGTAAATACAGCTTGAATGGTGTCAGAAAAGCTGCACTGACTGTCAATGAATGAGTAATCTCAGCCCATTTAAGGACTTCTTAGTTGTATCTAATGTCGACATATGCATGTGCTTTTCCAGTAATGAACAGCATGGCTTGTCATTTACTTATCTTCCTTTTTACTTTTGTGAAGAATATTTAAGATTTGGAGTCTATAGTGGCATTTTCTAATATAGACTGATTTGGGTATTTATTCTTATTTTAGTGTTTGCTATTGGTCTTTGTCTTCCCATTTAAAAATGTCTTCTGGATGTTCTTGATTTCATTGCTTGGAATTTTGACTTTTAATTTTAACTTTGTGTGCAACACCTCATTCATTTTTGTTAGAAGCTGACACTTGTTTTAATAGAGAGAACCTGTTTGAATAGAATATATATAATTTTACCTTGTAAATGATCTGTAAAGATATTATTAAAAAGCACTTCATAATGTTTACTTTTTCTCTTATTTCTTCCTTACTGATGCTCTCCTGCTGGTATGTAATTTCTCTTGCTAATTTTCAATTTAATATTTTGAAATGGAAATTTGAACATTTATTAAAAACATATAAAATTAATTCTCTCCTTAAATTTTGTAGGTTCATTGGTACAAACTGCAGACTTTGTATTGGAAGTTCTTGCTTATGAAGCACATCGCTTGTTCCGTGACAGAATTGTTGGCAAGAAAGAACTTCATGTATTTGACAACATTTTAATCAAAGTATTTCAAGGTGATTGGGGCTCAGATGTTCTGGACAATATGGCAGGTAAGCCCTTTGAAGCATAGCACAAACTTGAAATATTTGTTCAGGAACTGCCTAATCAAGTGAGATAGCATATGAGTTGAACACCTAAAGTTTCAAATGTTTCCTTTATTTTCACAGATACCTTTTATGTAACTTGGGGAGCTTCTCAAGATACATTCATCACACCAGGACAGGCACTACCACCGCATGGGAGGACACTTGGCAGACTAAACTCAACAGACCTGAAAGATGTTATTCAAAAAGTGAGACATGATTAAAGAACATACATAGCAAGGGTTCACAGCAATGATTCTAGACACTTTTTGCAGGAAGTAACATGCAAGCACCAGGTTTATGGCAGGGTCTGCTTCTTGTCAAAGAATCATCTTTTGCATTTGGTGAAGTGAGGGAAGTTTTGTCATGCTATGTGGCAGGCAGTAGGAAGTATCACGTAGCAAGGTTACTTTAATGAAAAGGCATCAGTTGCATTTGCTGCTGATGTACAACAGTTTGATGAACTAACATTTCGAGAAACATTTAGGATCAGTCTATATTTGTGTATGGTTCAAGTATCTAAGTGTTTTATTAAATGATTACTTTTTGAATTTGTAATTTGGTAACATAATTTTTTTTTTAAGAAATGCAAATGGACTTTTTGGAGATTTGGCGTGCTTTTAAGCAGGAAAGTACAAAGAGTGAGCTTGATGAGGAATGCAAACAATTTAACTCTTCTAGGCTATCTGATTTTTAGGATGAGAGCTTTGAGATTGTCACCATTAGTCATAGTGTTTGATGGAGTGCTCTTGCAGATGAGAATCCATTCCCTCTCCTTAATTTCCAAATTGTGACCAATAGACCGTATGGGAAAAGATGAAATGCAATAACCTCTGTAAGCAGGCAGTTTGTTGGTGTTGGTTTTTTTTTTCTGATTGCACATTTACATTGGGCTTCAAAAATGAGGTTTCATTAAGTATAACACGGTCAGAATTTCATCTTAGTATCCGTTTTCCTGTGTGTTTTACTAGGAACTTCCATAACCTGCAATTATGCAGCAATTAGGTGTTTAAAACACTGTTCTAAGTTATTAATTAATGAATCTATAGTCAGAGGCACAGATCTGATTTTGTTCTGGTCCATTATTCAATTTTAATTAGTTCAATGGTAGATTCCGATTTCAATATATCAAAGACTTCCAGGATGTTCTGGTGCTGGGTGTAGTGTGATATGTTCATTATTGATATATTCATTACTCATAAAGGGTATACAAGGTAGCTAAATTCTGTCACAAGAATAATTTGTTCAAAATGAATACCAATGTAGTCTCTTAAGTTTTTAAGCCCTTCTTCCCTAGATGTTTAAATGTTGGATGTTTTAATATCTCACTGCTTTTATTTATTATTAGTGATCCGATTCTTTTTTCTCTCTTTTTTAAAATAGGGTATCATTCATTATGGACGGGACAAAAAAGAGATCGATATTTTACTGTTCCATGAAGTCCTCAGTTACATGTCCAAAGTGGACAGGGTGCTAAGTTTCCCTGGAGGATCACTTCTTTTGGCAGGACGGAGTGGTGTAGGTCGTCGGACAGTTACCTCTTTAGTTAGTCATATGCATGGAGCTGTTCTGATTACTCCCAAAATTTCCAGAGGTTATGAGCTGAAGCAGTTCAAAAGCGATCTTAAACATGTAAGTTGCTCAGTTTCTTCCATTTTGTAATGTTGTAGGTGTATATTAAAGAAAAAAAAAAAGAATACAGGAATTTTGAAGGACATGAAAGTATTGTGTGAAGAGATATTTTAAGAGAAGCAAAATAGCAACAAGTAAATGAAACAAGTAGATTTCAATGTCTATATGCATATACTGCTCTTTATAGTAACTAACTGAAACTCCACTTCTTGGAATACCAGAGCTCTTTTTGAGTGTAATAGAACTTGTAAAATGAAGTTTATGTGAGTATTTGAAATACTTTTTCATGAATATATTTCTATATTGGTATATACTTTTATTTTCTGTCTCTGCTATGATCTGCCAGTTAATAGTAGTTGAATCAAATAAAATTCTAGTCATTGATGGAAGTGTACATATTATTTAAAACCAGATGCAAACCTTGAATCAAGAGTTTCTCATTACCTTCAGCAATGCTAAAGAAAATTCTAGAACTGTGCCCACACAAAAGGGTGATACAGTTCTATCATTGAACCGTATATATAAATATACTCTATGAAAGAGTCTCTTTTAGTTATTTTTTCATTACTAAGGTGTATATCTAGGTAGAATATTCTTTATATTTGATATCTCATATAACTGTACCACCTAGAAATCTTTTGTAAATACATGTTAGAGTAGATGCTGTGGAGAAAATAGCTATGTAATACGTAGTGAAGGAAAGATTATGATCCTTGTCAGTCCCTTCCAGCTCAGGATATTGTATAATTATCATCCTCTTATGAACAATACATATATTCCATATGCTGAGATTTAAATGTTTTTCCTGCTTCTAGGTGATGGAGCTTGCAGGCATTGAAGCACAGCAGGTGGTATTGCTGCTCGAAGACTATCAGTTTGTTCATCCCACATTCCTGGAGATGGTCAACAGTTTACTGTCCTCAGGTGAGTCAAGTCCAAAGAAATTATGGTGCTACTTCTACCACACAGAGTTAGCTCAACAAAGCAGAGTTAGATGATGTTTTCTAACTTTATGTCTCTATCAGAAGGTTTAGTTAGCTTTCTGTGCTGTTTTAGCTAGAGTGTTTGTACATCAGCATCTGACTCATAATTCACTTAGCTATCTTGTAACCTACCCTGTAGTACAGGTGCTTTCAGTTCCTCTAACCCATTCCAAAGAACTTCTTTGTAACAGTGTAACAGCAAAATGAGAGTGCATTCTATTCTATACCTTCTCTTTTAGAATAAAATTCAAAATTGAGGGGTTTCCAGTGCTTTACTAGATTGTATGGAATGGGTCCTTACTTAAATGGGCACCAGCCAAGCTCACTTTTCTGGAAGTAATGAGGTGATAAGTAACAATAACCAGAGTGACTTTATGTTTTTGTCAAGCTTTGTTCCTGGATCAGAGAGAGGATCATTGAACGACTGAGTATATAACTGGCTCCATGGTTTTTTTGGAGCTGCAGTAGTTTAAGAGGTGATTGATAAGAGCACCAGGCTTTCCTGCCTCTCCGGTGCAATCCCAAATCTACTTACAGTATCAGGTTTTTATCATCCAGTGTTAAATGTTTACATCTGAGGAGCTGAATGACTACTCACTTTCATGTTTCTGTATCCTGGTGTATGACAAAGTCTGGTTTGATTTGTTTTGTATGTAGTATTGGGTCACTGCCTTTGGGGAGATTTGAATGAGCTTTTTTCAAACACATTTCAGCAATATGCACTAAGTAGACTGTTAAGTAGAATCACTATAATTTGGTTTTCTGTTTTTGTGATATCATGAAAAGAATGATTAAGTACATGGGATGATACTCATGAGAGCGTAGAGGCGGATACTACCATATTAGAATTGTTTATACAGAGGATTCAAAGGAAGCCTTCAAAGAAATTTGAAGAATTATAGTGTATTTTATCTGACTTGAATTCATTCTTGAAACAGGAGAAGTTCCTGGGCTATATAAAACAGAAGAATTAGAACCATTGCTATCACCTCTGAAGGATCAAGCTTCGCAAGATGGATTTACAGGACCAATTTTCAATTATTTCACATACCGTATGTCAGCAGAATTATGACTTATAATTTATTACAAAGTTTAAAATGTGTTATAATAATGGACAGATAGTTTCTAATATAGTCCTTCTGTGTGCAGATTTAATTTTTAGTTAGTTATTAAATACGAGACAGGGATAATGATATTTGTGATATTTGAGGGTGCAGAATCCTCACCTTAAAATTTATTTTTCTATCTGATATTTTGTATTCATGAATTTTCAACAAATATTATGAAATCTGGTGTTGAAAGTAATTAGAAGGAAGAAAGCTTTTGTTCCCTTTATTTTCTGGTTTGTATAGCTTATATATATATATATCTAGTAACACTGATTTCATCTATTTGTCAATTATACTGAGAAATCACTTTGAATTCTGACTATTCATGAGGAAGTTTAGAGATAGGTTTCTTAATTATTTGTGTTTGTTCCTTGGTCCAACAAGAAGGTCGAATAGTTTACAAATAAATCAAAGAATATGACTGAAAGAATATAGTCATAGTACCAGGCCATGGAACTGCTCCTAATTGGTTTTATTGGTTACTTGAACTGGAATGAGAATTAGTGGTATCTATTTAAAAACTGTCAGCTCTTCAGAATTAAAAAATACACTGTAGTATATATAACGAGAATTCATGATACTAAATAAGGTTCTATTTATAAAGATTCCTATCCTAGTGTGATTGGATGTTACAGGCTCTTTTTTTCCAGAAATTACCTTGTGATAAGTATTTGTAAAGAAGTAAAATATGTTGTATTTCCAATAAATCTACCATCATGTAGTCAGATTGTTATGTACTAAAAATTTAATATGTTGCATTTTCTTAGGGATCCAACAAAATCTGCATATTGTCTTGATCATGGATTCTACCAATTTAAATTTCACAATAAACTGTGAAAGTAATCCAGCACTTTATAAGAAATGTCAAGTTTTGTGGATGGAAGCCTGGTCAGAAGACAGTATGAAAAAGGTAATTTGCATTAATTGTGACTTCTTTAAATTAGTATCTGTAAATATAAGTGAGCTCTGGTGAATAAGGTCAAGATATTTAAAGTTGTAAAGCAATAATTATCGCTGTACTTATTGAATCCATTTGTACACTCTTACAAAGAGTGTACAAATGAGAGAGTACAAATTGTACAGACAATTCTGCGGGACAGTTAAGTATTATTAGTGGTGTTATTTTACCAGTAACATTAGGTTTTGTCCTCTCTGTGGCCTGGCTTGAACAACATGCTGACTGTTATGACTCTGATCAAACACAGCATTTAAGAACAAAATACAAACAGGCTACAAGCAAAATACTAAAGCCAATTGTACTGGATTTGTGTGGCAAGGTTTTGCGGGGTGGGGAGGGGCCTGCAGGGGTGACTTCTCTGAGAGGCTGCCAGAAGCTTCCCCCGTGTCAGGTGGAGTCTTGAGAGAATAAGAAGTTATCAATGACATGGAAAGGCAGAATTTATTGTTCTGATTCTATAAATATTCTGTAGGTTCCTTATTCTGAGTAAGTCTATCATTTTCAGTCTTTATAAAAGAGAAGCTAGATTGATTTGTGGGGTTTTTTAAAATTTTTAACTCAAATTATCATTATTTGAAATTTTCATGCAAAAAATTATGTGGTTTTTTTAGATACCTGAAATGCTTCTGAATAATTCAGATGAACAAGAAAAGACTGGAAAAACACATAAGGAAGTTAAGAAAAAACATTCAGGTAATATTTAGGTAGACTTACTAGTTATTATTCTTGTTATTAAAAACTTGATTCTCTGTTGAGCATAGATAATAACATAGATACTTTGAGTATGTGTTTACATAGGCTTTGGTGTTGTTGACGTGGCAGGCATTTGGCACAAGGGAGTATTAGTCTGGAACATACATCCTGGCTGATCAAATGCAGTTTCTTTTGTCACAGGAGTCACTCTTTATATTCCATTTCATAAACTGATTTAGCTTATCTTGTTTTAGTCTGTATCTTCTTTCTATGTGGATATTATTTCACAACCTGAAAATTTGATATTTTGAGAATTTTTCGGTTTGTATATTTCATCATTCTTCTCGTAGATCCGCTCATTTTACTTTAATAACATCAAAAGCTACTTTCTTGTAAGTAATGCCCTTTTTTCGGAATTATTTGTTTTTATAACAAGACTTCAAATTTGATCATGTTATAAATAAGGTCTCAAACATAATCTAAGAGATCAGTGCCAGCACTCACTTGGAGAGTACTACTTTCAGCCACTTTCTGTTAAAGTAGCCCTTAGGGGTCATGGAACCAAGAGAATATAAGATGGTAAATTATTCACTTGGAGTTTCTTGTTTTTTATATTGCTTTTTAATAGGCATTTCAGCCAATCAGAATAATGGCCAAGCATAGTATTTAGTGTTCACATTACCATCCCTCTTTATCCTAGATCATCATACTTAATCTAGGCCAAAGTATTTATTAGAGGCATTCATTATGTGTAGATATGCTTTAGCAATTTTTTTCTTTTGTAGGGTAATGCAGTTTATTTTACAGTATTTTTGGGCTTCTTTTGGGAAACTGTTCAACAAACTAAATGTCAAGAAAACCTTTTTGTTTGCCTGTCATCAGAGATAAGGGAGAAGACAAAAACACATGGGCTTTATTTCTAAAAAAGTCCAAGTATTTTAAAATTCAGTTTTGGTGGAAGTAGTTTCTTATATGATTAGCCCTCAGTAATCTGCAATTAATTTTCCTGTCTTTTCCAAACATCAAGTCATTTCAGTGTATTTCTTTTTGAAGAACAAGCATTTGAAATGTACTTATATGTTGTTTCCCTTAGAGTATTTTAAAAAAGTATAGTCTTTGTAATATTTTGAGTGCCCTTAATTCATATCTGAAAAAGCAAGCACATTCGGTTGCACTTTCTTAGTTATTTTAATGTGAGATAAAATTCAGTATAATTTTATCTATATAACAAATGATGCTGTACAGGTGATTCTGATTTTCTGAAGTCATTTTTGGCAATCCATGAATCATGTAAAATATACGGAGCAACGCCTAGCAGGTATATGACATTCCTTCATGTATACAGTACCATCAATAACAGTAAAAGAAGAGAGCTAATAAAAAGGCAGAACCACTTGCAGGTATGTATTTAAAACACTTAAAACACTATTTGGTGTCTTTCCATTCACACCTACTTCTTTCCCTCCTGTATATTTTGGAAAGATCTGTATGGTCTTTTGGGCAACTTTTATCTTTACCTGTCTCCCATCTCTTTCACCTCCTCAGTGACCCTTGTGCTGTTCAGAACCACACTTACAAATCCATATTTTTTCTTTAAACACTTGTAGAAAAAAAATTACTTCCTTACCTTATATTCTACTTTGTTTCTATTCTGCCTGCCAATATTTTCCCATCACTGTATTATGCAATTTAATGAGACTTACATTTGTAAGAATAGAAATTGTTTTTTGGTTTATTTAAAAGGAAACTGGGGCTTGTTTGTGAGAAGCACTAATTTACTCGTTAAATGCTCTGGTTAAATAAAGGTAATAATTCACATGAAAATTAGAGATGTGTATCCTAAATTAAAACATCTTCCAGGAATTTTTTTTCAAATATATATTGAAATATTGCTATTATATAATTACCATAAATAATGTAAAAAGTGTGAATAAAGAAAATAGTTAATCTTAAGCATAATTGAGACTTTATTTTATATATATATATCTTCTTTAGAGAGTGTACAAATATGGAAAAATCAGATAATCTATTTTGTTTAATTCTGTTTCATTTTTATAGATTTGCTTTTAGGGGAGACATAGTTACATTAAGTTAATATCAGTTAACTGAAATGGAGTTGAATTATTGGGAAAAAGTTTATGTACTAGTTGTTGTTTCATTAAAAGTTTATTATTTTGAGAAATTTTTTATCTTCTTGATGTAGCAATAGGTCTTAGAGTGACACATCTAGAAGTGCCAGATCTCATTTTTAGGTTAAAAAATATCAAGGGAATGTAAAAATCAATTAAAAAAAGGAGAAAATCAAATCAGTCTACATTACTCTTAGTTTGTCCGTACTAGTAGCAAACTTCCATGTAAATTCACTTAAAATTCATTGGTAAATATGTGTTTCCTATAAACTTTTATAGGCAGGTGTTTCAAAGCTGAATGAAGCTAAAGCCCTGGTAGATGAACTGAACAGGAAGGCTGAAGAACAAAGCATTTTACTAAAAACAAAGCAGGATGAAGCTGATGCTGCTCTTCAAGAAATTACAGTATCTATGCAGGTGGTGTATACAGTAACATCAAAAGTGGGAAAAAAAGAAGAAAAAAAACTATGTTTTTCTGCCTTTGGTCTCTGTAACTACCTATGTTTTGTATTCTTTTCAACTGTTACAAAACCTTATGCATTTAATAAGAATTTGCCTAAGGGAAGACATTAGCCCTGAGGCTTGAATAAAGTTGCAACAGGACAGACAATTATGTAATTAAAATCGGGTTTGAACTGGTTGAGTAGGAAAAGATCAGTGCAAGTTTTTTACCTGAGCAGCGTTCACTGTTGCATTTTGGTCTGTCTAAAAGTTTTCCTAGAACTTCGCAAATCCAAATGATCGGTTTTATATTTAGCAAAGACAGGAACTTTCAACCAAATAATTACAAGTAGCACTATTTTAAGAAACAAATACCAGGAATTAAATTTGTGGACTACTAGAAAGTATCTATTTCATGAGGTCTGGTTCTCAGAAGTTAACCTCAGAAAAGGTTAAATAATACTTGTATGTTCATGACTCTTTGAATTTTTATTCTTCAGCTCAGAGGTAGACTTTTTGCAAAATTCTATAATTTTCTTTAGTAGTGTTTTCTCAGTCAAGTAAAAGAATTGTTTAGACAATAAGTCTCTACATTGATACTTGGAATTATAAATGTAGGATAAGCTGTAATGAGTCCGCTATCACTGCACGGGTTTGGTTTTTTTTGCTACTGGTTTAGTCTGGTCAGTCTGAAACTTGATGTCAAAGACATTCTCTGTATATAGTAAAGTAAATGCCTGGTCTTTCAAACCATTTGTTTCACAGGGCTGTAAAGGTGCATTACTTCCTATCTTTGTAAGTCTCTTCCTGTTGGCAGTTTTTAGTACTTTTAGGGTCTATCTGCCTGTTGTAAATGAATTTTAATTATGATGATTGGCTTGGTGTGTTGATGATTTCAGTTTTAAACCTGTGTCTGCTGTTGTCCAGTAGAGTTACAGGCATGTGGGTCGCACATACTACACTGTAGGACAAAATCAAAGAATATGCCAAGAGCAATGAAACTTGATGGCCCCACTGACATCAGAAAAATTACAATGGAAATCTGATTATTTAGGTTAGCATAAAGTATGGTTGCCCTCTAACATTTTAATGTCACTTCAGATGATCTAGCTTATGTAACAGAGAGAGCTGTAATACACACAGACTCTTTTAATCTCCTTTCAGAGAAAGGCTTTTGACCTACAACTGAATTTTAAGGTTTTCTTATTCAGAGTGATCATTCAGTACATGTTCATTTGCATGAAATGTCTAATCTAGCTTTATGTAGCTAATGTTTTATGGATTTGAATGTAATCTTCAATAACATGCTGATCTCTAGCTTGGGTTAAGTGCTCAGAGGATTATTATTATTTTAAGATTTTCTCTGCTTTTATGCATCTGTTACCTTCTGCTACAACTTCTACTCAGCTTGACAATTGCTGGTGATGATAATGTGTTATATACTGGAAAAACATAAACTCTGGTCTTTGTTGTCTTGTATCTTTTAGGTGAACTGAGGTTAGAATATTATTATTTTATTTTATGCATTTTATAGATTTATCCTCAATGGATAAAAGGCATGTAATGTCCTTTCTATTGTAGTTTTATATACTAGGTATTAATTGTTGTTAATTGCTGTACTGAAGTGTTTAGGATTCCAGGAGATGGCTAATAGCTACTGTCTGCTAGTAGACACTGGTAGGAACAGTACAAATCCAGGAAAAAAAAAAGTAGACCCAAACAACTTACAGTACACATGTAGGACACAAGACAGTAATCCTTACAGACAAAAGGTACCAAATTACAAATAAAGAAACTGTTCTATGATTAGTAATTCTGGGCTAATAAGCTGTAGTTCCAGCCCAACTGCTGCTTTTATGGTCATGATAGAAAAAGAGAGTTTTAATGGTGTTTTGAAAGAAATTGAAGTAGAAATGGGAGTAGGACAACGACAATGACAGGAAAATAGTAGTTTCAAATATAGTAAGAATGTTACAGAGGCTGTCACACATATGCTTTTAGAGGAAGGCTGACATCATGATGAGGAATGGAAAATCAGAAGCAAGGGGAAAAATTCATAATGAGCCTCAAAAATAGAGGTACAGATCTGGTCTGTGGTAAAGAAAGGGAAGGACACACAGTAAAAGCAAATAATGCTTATTCTTTATAGTTTATTTACCTAGACTGCTTGCCTAATATCAAATAGACTCAGATATTTTATTGTAATTGGTACTGTGCAAATTATTCTAATGAAGACAAAAAGAAATGAGACCCAAAAGAATAAAATCTATGTAAATTTGCAAACTAAAGGTATTCTTTTTTTTAATACAGAATGCTAGTGAACAAAAAGCAGAAATGGAAAAAGTAAAACACCAAATAGCAGAGGAGGCAGCAAAAATAGAAGAAAGAAAAAGAAAGATCGAAGATGAACTAAAAGAAGTTCAAGTAAGAACTGATAAGGAAAAATAACATTTTGCTGTCTGATTTCATCTGACTTACTCATGTCCTGCTATGCAAAATGGTTTTCCAGAATTTATCCCCACAATTCCTAAATTTTGCTCCAAATTATTTTATGTATTTAAACTTCTGTGCATTAGAAAACAGTATTCTATGTGCCAAATATAGATTGTCGTATTGGCATTTATATTCTATCAGATAGTAATTACAGAGTTTTCAACCCAAATTTTATCTCCAGCTTTGTAAATGTGAATCTACATCAATGGTAGTTGTTTAAATAATGAAGTTTTTAGAAAGAACAAGAAATTGTATGAAAACTGGAATGGCAAAGGTTTAGTTTCTTGTATCCTCATCTCTCTTTTTAATGTGTTTTCATGTTTTAAGCCACTGGTTAGTGAAGCTAAATTAGCTGTTGGAAATATAAAGCCAGAGGCTTTGTTAGAAATCCGGTCACTACGGATGCCCCCTGACATAATCAGAGACATTCTAGAGGGAGTTCTGCGGCTGATGGGGATTTTTGATACATCATGGGTGAGCATGAAGAGGTGAGAATTTTATTTAAGATTTAAAATTAAATATTAATTTCCAATATGGACTACTTTCTATTGTATTCGGGAGTAATGTGTGCTCAGAACTCTTTGGTTTCATATGAACATAACCTTTTTAACATTTGTTTCTTCTTTACTTTTTAAATTATTTTTACAGTTTCTTGGCCAAAAGAAGTGTAAGGGAGGACATAGGATCATTTGATGCCCGTAATATTCCAAAAGAAATACGAGAGAGTGTTGAAGAACTTCTTTCTAAGAACAGAGCATCTTTTGATCCAAAGGTAATTCCTTATTGCATTACATAAAATGAAAACAAGACCAAAAAAAAAGACCAAAAGAAAAGACAGGATTGCTCGGTTTGCCAACATAATTTTTAGGATGAATTTAGAGAAAAAGTGATGAATTCTGCTTATAGAATTTGTCAATATAAAGAAATAAAGGTGTAGCAGAGATTACTCTGTCTCATACTGCCTCCAACAGTGAGAATTTGGTTGGTGAGTGAGAAGAGGGGGGATGAGATGTCATTACAGAGTCGAGTACTCAGAGATTTTTGTTACTGCTATAAATTAGAACTCAGACCAAGGAATTATAACTGGCTCCCCTGGCCTCCTTGTAACAGTAAGAGTCTAATAAATCATGCATTAATTTAACACTAGTTAATTTCAGTTTAGCTTCATAGTTGTAAAGATTCCCATTGTGGTTTTTTACACAGATTGATGGCCTACAACGTAATCTCTTAGTGACAATTTAAAAGATTAGTTCACTAGAAGAGTTGGCTTACTAGCATATTTAAGTTGGTAACTAGAAAATCTGTTACCGTTACTTTTCCTGTATTTATCTCTTTTACATTATACTTCAAGGACTTTCTTGTGACAACTTTTCTTGGACTGAATTTTTCAGAATGCTAAACGAGCCAGTGCTGCAGCTGCTCCATTAGCAGCTTGGGTGAATGCCAACATCCAGTATTCCCATGTCCTAGAACGAATTCAGCCTTTGGAGAAAGAAAAGGCTGCCTTGGAAGCGTAAGTTAGACTCTATTACAAAATAAATGTTTTTAATTCCAATGGTGGTGGGTGAAACTAAAGCTGCCAAGGAGGAATCTGAGTATGAGAAAAGGCTTCTTTTCTTGAGGGTTCCAGAGCATTGGAACAAGCTGCCAGAGAAGTTTTGGAGTCTCCTCCTATGAAGATATTAAAAACATGCCTGGTCATGATCCTGCTTGAACAGGAAAGTTGGACTAGGTGATCTCCAGAGGCACTTTCCAACCCCAACTAGTCTGTGATGCTGTGTGAATTGAAGTTTATTAAAAATAAAAGTTACCTCATCCATAGGTAATAAAGTGTACATACTGAGAGAGAAAAAGTAAGTGTGCAATAATTTCCTTTTTCTGGAAGCTAAGCTTTGGATGTTTTTTGTGCAATCATGAGTTACCTGTCTCAGCAGAATACTGTCAGGGAGAAATGAGCATCACAGGTATGCTTAAAGGGTATTCTTTCAGTGAAACCCATGCTATTTTATGAGATATGTAGTTCCTCTTTTTTCAGTCATGTATCAAGCTTTATCAGTTTCTCCTTAGGATCAGAAAGATAAGACTTTGTCTTATGACCGTCCATAACCTGAGGAATCTGTACTGATTGTTTTGCCATGTCTTGAAATTCTGTATTGGAAGAATTTGTTCTGATCTTTAAGAATGGGGTGTTTGGTTTCCATTTTTAAAAATATGTGATGAGAAGTACTCAAAGCTTTTACATGTGAAAACATGTATTTTAATATAAAACCAAGAAAGAACTGCCTCTGAACTATCTCTATGTAAATTACTCTCCTTTTATATTTACTCTGTGTCCTTTGGGTCCTCAGTCTTAAAGTAAATGTTACATTTTTGTAGTAATCTCAAGAAAACTGAAGACAGAAAAAAGAAGTTAGAGGATCTTCTGAACTCTGTTGGTCAAAAAGTATTGGAACTGAAAGATAAGTAAGTTGGGTTTGTTTATTTCAAGATATTAATAAAAAAACATTGATGATTTTACAGTATGAATAATGAATTTTATCTCAGGAAATGTAACTTACTGTACTGCAAGATATTTACGTCAGAATTAGCAATACTTAGGCTGTCTGTACTCTCAGTGGATATAAATATTATTGGATTACAGTTCATCTCCTTGATCAGATGAAGCAAATGCTACCTGCTTCTCACTACTGACTGTGTTGGTAGCCTTTATTGTAGCCATTGTAGATGTCAAAGGTAAACAGTATGTTTTTCACCTTATAAATAACAGAGGACTTCAATGACTCCTTAGGAATTTGGAAACATTCCTGTACAAAACTTCTACTGATTGCAGCTTGAAGAGAGGCAGTTCTGTTTCTTTTAGGGTGGCCTACTTTTCTGAAAGTTAGCTAGTTAGCTATTTCTTTTTTTCTTAGCCTCTCATCAAGTACATGACTCACGCTGGCATAAAAATAGATCTGGTAAATGTTTATACTTTCTCCAAATTCTGTTTAATCCAAGTTTTTAGTTTGATTTTTTTTATTATGTGCATAGTACAGGAGATAATTTACAGCCTATCATATGTACATATTATTAAAAGCCATGTTTTGTGGTCTGAAAAAAAAATTGGATAATTCTTGTAATTCAGCTATACAGTGATTTCTTAGATTAATTATATACTATACATTAGACTTAAACATATTACTTTATATACTATATATTACATATTTATAATGCAATATATAAATACATTACTTTAAATAGGAGGATTAAATGTATCAAACATTTTAAATATTAATCAAACTAATTAGATATTGAACATTTCAAAATAATACCTAAACCATGCCTGGTTTTTAGGGCATGTTCTTACTTCATACTAGTTTACAAAATAGACTGCTGTGCATTGAACTGGAGTCATCCATGTGAATTAGTAATACTCTTTTTTAAACATTTAATAGATAAATTTACTGAATAGTTAGAAATGTATAGTATGGCATTGAGCCTGCCATTGTTCTCACTAGGTGCAGAACAAAACTTTATACAATCACTAAAATCGTCAGGCTGTTTAAGCAGAAGAAGGAATGATTGTCAGATATTATAGTCTGTGTTTCAAATCTATTTTTAAATCCCACCTGTGCATCTATCTGAATTGTGTTAGCCAAAAGTCTAACAAGCCCACTTAGAAGCAGAATGTGTAAAAAAAGAACTGCTGCAGTTGTGTTCTTCATCAATAATAAGCAAGGCATTCATTAAAAATTCAATCAATTAAACTGCCTTGGAAGTAACTGTTCATAAGTTTAGTAGTTCATGACAGCAATTCCAAAGAATACTTGTTTTACAGGTTCCAGAGTAGAACAACAGAAGCAGCAAAACTTGAAGCAGAACTAAGTAAAGCTCAGAAAACACTGAAAGCTGCAGAGGTACTGATAAATCAACTCGATAGGGAGCACACAAGATGGAGCACTCAGGTTAGTGAAAATGTTTATAAATACATCTTATAGCTAGCTGATAATTTGATGATGCAGTTTTTGCACTGTTTGCAGAATTTGAGTTGCTGCCATTCTGCATGTCTCCCAGTGCACATTTATTTGGTTTCTCATTAGAAAATAAAGCTTTCCTTCTGTCTGAAACTTCTTTTTACTTCATCATACTTATCACCTCACTACCAAATACGTAAAAATTCCCCTGGTATTTAATACAAAGCATACAAAATTCTGTGATGGTTTTCAATCACAAGAATGTAATTGTTATGATGGCCCAACATGTCAGCAATTGGACTCTCCAACCTGAGATACAGACAAAAGGTACAGATTTTAAATAATCACAGTCTTAAAATGTATCTCCTTTATGGCATCAATGTTGGAAATGTGCATATAGGTCTATCCAAAATGCTGGGTTGCGTTTGAAGTGTTCACTTAAATACTTGAAACTTTCCTGCTGCTGAAGTAGGGAAGGTAAGCATATCTTATTTGCCCAAATGATGTATTTGAGAGAAACTAGCAAGTCTTTGGAGACACAGGCCCTTCTACAGTCTGAAACAAATAGGAAAATCTCAAGATATATACAAGCTGACAATAGCTGTCACCTCCAGAAACCCAGTAAGTAACTTCCATGGGAATCTTCAAGGAGAATAAATCTCCATGCAGAGATGCATGGTCCTTCCTCTCCACTGATACTGAAAAAGCCTAAACTATTAGACTAAATGCCTACATTTTGAAGAACTAAAGTTAAATTTAGATGAATCCTTCTTGTAGGTTGTCCACCGTACCGGAAAAAAGTGAAAGATTTTCCTCTGAAAGGTACTTTATAGCTATTCCATCAGCTGTAGTAAGGATTGAATATATTTGAACTCCAGAGTGTAAATGCTTCTAAAAGTGACTCCTCACAATTTTTTACCCTGGTACATTAGAAAATTCAGACTATCTATTAATAGTATGCTGTAGACTAAACTGACAAATTAATCAGGAACTCATCCCATAATGAAGACAGCAAAAAGGCAGTATTTGTCTCCCTCTTTAACGTAAGGAGGAAGCAATAAAAAGTTGCCTTTATTTTGTGTAGCAGCATTTCTTTTTAATGTCAGTTTGATTAAAGTAAAAGTGGCAGTACTTTGAAACCAATTATGGGAGTCACATATTATGTTGATATCCTGTATTTTTCTCCAAAATACTGGAACAGTTCAAAACAGAGTTGATTTAGTGCAGATAAATTATTTGAAGATATATGATGAATATATTTTATCATGTAATTGTGCAGTGAGTAACAGTAAATATAATACTTGCATATAGTATTTATTGTCTGTATACATATTGTAAGTTATACTTACAGCCTGACTGTGACTAGGATCACATATTTCTTATTTTTCTGACTATAATACTGTTTATCCATTTGCTTATAAATTGAACTTGTCATCAAATTAATGGATTTTTAGCAGCTACATTCTCAGAAATATCTGTCCATGCCCTAGCCCAGAGCTAAAAGGAATTTTTCCCATACTTCCATGTGTGTCTTAGCTAGGTTTAGATACCTGAAATGCAAGAAAAGAAACTGTCTCAACTGTATTAACAATGGCAGGCAAACTTATTTCTGACTTTTTGGTAACTGATGTGATGTATTAATGCAGTTTTTGTTTGCAAAGCACCTATACATACTGTACTTTTTTTTTTTAAGGTGTCAGAGATAACAGATGAACTGGCTACATTGCCTAAAAGAGCTCAGTTAGCAGCTGCATTTATTACATATCTTTCTGCTGCTCCTGAGGATCAGAGGAAAAACAGCTTGGATGAATGGACCAAATCAGCAGGCCTTGAAAGTAATTTTGTGTGTGTGTTTGTCACTCTCTGCGTACAAGTAATTAAGCTAGATTGAGGAAGTGAGAAATGCCAGTGAGTTTTAATGAACAGTCTCAATTGTCTTAGTGTTCCCAAATGAGACGAGATGTTTTCTTACTCAATAAATATTTCCATATACTGACAGATTATTTCTTAGACTCATTCTATGAAATTATTAATATTACAAATATTTATAAATAATTTTATCAATATAGTACTTGCTTAAAAAGAAAAGTTTACAAAAATGAATGTGTTCACATTAACTGTTGTAAATTTGCCAGTGCATTCTGAATGCTTCTGCTTTTTCAGTATTCCTTTTTATCTGTGTTAGCAAAATGATTAAATATTTCTGACATCAGCTACTTATTATTAATAAGTTCAATAAAAGCAAAAAAATAATAGGTCAAAGGAAAATCTACAGACTTGCGCTCTGTTAGACAGAGTCTCTGCTGTATATAGACTGGTAAATGCTTTAAAATTATACAGACTGTAAATGATTAACACAAACAATGCTTTGCTTACACTTTCATTTGTCAGAGTTTGATTTACGGCGGTTCCTGTGTACAGAAAGTGAGGAGTTAGTTTGGAAAAGTGAAGGTTTGCCTTCAGATGACCTTTCAATAGAAAATGCTCTTGTCATCCTGCAGGTAAATTTTCTTTTTTGTCTGGTCTAGGAAGTATTTAAATTTTTATGGATTTCAGTAACATAGCAACTTGAACTATTTAATTTCATTTGTGTTATTTGTTGGCATCACAGAGTGCATACACACAGAGAGAAATAAAACTTATGTAACAATGGATATTTTGTAACAAAGGGAAAAAGAAAGAAAATACATGTTTTCATTTTTGCTTTTACAGTTTTATTCTTTATCAGTCTATTCAGGCTTATAGTGTAAATAATTGTTAACAACGATACAATCAGTGGAAGATTATGTCCTATACGTGTTCACTTTGACACATAATTTCTATTACTTGTTTTCTCAGAGAAAGGAAAACACGACATGCAGATATCTTTCAAGATCTATCTATCTATCTATCTATCTATCTATCTATCTATCTATATATATAGCTAATAGTACTTGAGAAAAGGAAAAGATTCAGTTTTATCATACAGTTACATATAGATATATAATACATAATATACAATTATGTATGTAATATTCTAGTCATTTATTAGGTCTGCTAACAAGTAAATATTTAATAGCATGAGGAGAATGTTCATTTACTACAGGTGATTTACTCAGATGATTGATGATTCAAATCAGTTACAGAATTTTCTCCAATTTGAATTTATCTTCCTTTAGCATCCTTTTAGTAGATCTATATCTTCTTTTCTCAGTTTGATTAAAAAGCTTTTCAGTAAATACTGCCTGGTACCATTAAAGCTACCCATATGCTATAATGAGATCTTATTTTCATCTTTTCCATTAGTTGAATAGCTGGAGCTCTTAAAAATCTCTGTGTGTAAAGAGCTTTCTGAAGCACTCCCTCAGCTGAAATAATTTTTTTTGTGTACATTTTTTTTCAGCATCCTTATAAACCTGAAATTGGACATGGTATTTTATCAATGTGGTCTACAGTACAGTTCTCTGCCTTTGTGCTCATCATCTTTTGATGCTTGAATACTGATCGTATTTACCTTCAGTTTGAGATCTGTGTAGTTACTCAGTTTGGAATACTGGAACTCAGTCTAAAAAAAGCCCCAAACTTAGAAATGCTTTTCTATCAGACTGAACCAGAGAATTGTTGAAAATGCATGTTTAAACCTTCAGCAAGTCTGCTGGCACAAAACTGGGGGACATGGCTCCATACATCAAGATAATATGAGGGCTGGATGATGTCTGCAATGAGGACATGCTGAGAGAGCTGGGGTTGTTCAGCCTGGAGAACAGAAGACTCTGGGTACACCTTACTATGGTCTTTCAATACTTAAAGAGGGCTTACAGAAAAGAGAGAGAACAAGTCTTACCTGGGCAGATAATAAGAGGGGAAGGGAGAATGGTTTTAAACTAAATGAGGAGAGATTTAGATGAGATGTTAGGAAAAAATTCTTTACTGAGAGTGTAGCAAGGCACTGGCACAGGTTGCTCAGAGAAGCTGTGGATGCCTCATCCCTGGAAGACCAGGTTGGATGGGACCATGGGCAGCCTGATCTAGTGAGTGGTATCCCTGCCCATGGCAGGGTGTTTGGAACTAGATGGTATTTAAGGGACTTTCTAACCCAAGCCATTCTGTGATTGAGCCTCTGATACACAACAGGGTAAAGCTGCTGCCCAGAGGGTCCCTGACAGACTGGAGAAATGGGCTGACAGGAACCTCATGAAGTTCAGCAAGGGAAATTGCACAGTCCTGTGCCTGAATAATAACAACCCCATGTACCAATATGTGCTGGGGACCAATCAGTTGCAAAACAGATTTGCAGAAAAGAACGTGGTGGTCCTGGTGGACACAAGGTTGTACATGAGTCAGTAATGGGCCCTTGTCAAGGAGAAGGCCAATGGTATCATGGACAGCTTTAGGCAAAGTATTGGCAGCAGGTCAAGGGAAATGATCTCTCCCCTTCACACGGCACTGGTGAGGCCACACCTGGAGTCCAGGCTCCAGTTGTGGGATCCTCAGCACAAATGAGACATGGATGTACTGGAGAGAGTCCAGTGTAGCTTTATGCCTGCAAAATACTTGTATTCATGATTCTTTCTGAAATGCATTGAGGTCCAAACCCAGAAGTCTTGTATCTTGCCCACTAGAAGAAGAAAAAGGAAAACTAATGCTTCTAAGTTTAAAAGCAGTTGTGAATAACTGCTGAAAAGCTGTAGATTATACTCATTGAATAGAGACTGCTATTTTTAAGAGAAGGTGAAGAACTGCCCAACTTCAGCAGGACAAACATCTGAGAATTTTGGATTTGGGTGCTCTTCTTTTTTTTTAAAGAAGAGATAAATGAAATATGTAAATTTCCTAGTCTGTTACTGTTTCTCTAAACAATTTATTTAATAAAAATATTTTAAAATATATATTCCATTATTTTGGGGAAATAAAAAAAATACTCCAGTTTTATTCTTAAATAGATTTTAGTAAATATATTTGTATTTTTTTTCCCCCAGAGTAAAGTTTGCCCATTTTTGATAGACCCTTCTTTCCGGGCTACTGAATGGTTGAAGACACATTTGAAGGAATCACGTTTGGAAGTTATTAACCAACAGGTGGAGTACTTACTCATGGTCTTACCATTCTTTTCTATTTGAGCTTTCTCTATTCCAGATCTTACAAAATAATAGTTTTTAAAGGTGTGTGATAGCAATCACCAAAAACGAGTTTATATTCTGTGAGGCATACAATTTCTCACACAGTTCTAGGTTATTTAAAATTGTAAGGTCAACATCTGGTATTACTTCTACAAGTTTGCCTCTTTGTGCTGCTCTCTCCAAGAATGTCATATTTCCTGCTGAGAGGGAGATAGTAAAAGATTTTCAAATAGAGAGGTCTTTTGTATACTTGCTTGCAGTTCACTGGATTTCAGGAGTATATATACATTTATTCCCTATGATTGTTGTGTTGTATTATCTACACTGGAAAGAGTAAGTTTGATTTCAGTTTGAGATTAAAGTACCTGAAATTAATTGTGTACCTGCAACTGCTTACATGAGTAGCGAGGCTCAGTTGCACACACATAGGCAGGCACCTGGTGCTATTTGGAAGTCACTTACTTACCCCCACCTGGCCTCAAAATATTGCTTCAAAAGTATGTAGGTTCTTACACAGATCCCTGCTGGCCCTGTGCAAGCCTTGTAGGTACTCTTTGATGGTAGTAGATAACATATCTTTGGGTAATGGATTGTTTCTCCTGCTGGCTGATAGGCCTGATTACCTTTAGCCTCTGTTGTATACATTGTCTAGGATCTCCATTGACTAATGGGATCTTAAGCACCATATGCATGTTTAAACACCTGTTTGCAACAAAAGTCTGCATGTAGATCTCTTAATAATGTGAATCCAGTCCTTGGTTCAGTTTGGAGACATTGCCACATATGAACATTTGAGATACCAGACTTGGATTTATAGGTGCACCTGGCAGACATGATGGTGAACTTGAAGATCTAGGGATGTTAAACAGGTTTTCTGTGTCTCAGTAGCTGAGTGGATCAAGTTTATTTAAACTAAACATTTGTGGCTAAACCCTGAAATATCATATGCCTCTAATAGGATTTTTCATCTATACTGCTATTTTTTAGATTTGGACTATTTGATGTAATGCCTTCCTACTCATTCAAAAAAACATGAATCAAAGGAATTTATTTTTATTTACCCAGGACACTAACTTCCTAACTGTTCTTGAGCTGGCAGTGAGATTTGGGAAAACACTTATTATACAGGAAATGGATGGAGTGGAGCCTGTACTTTACCCATTGCTAAGAAAAGATCTTATTGCTCAAGGTAAATCACCAAGATTTTTGGAAATGCTTGCTCAAAACTTGTGAAGTTTAGATATATTTATACAAAACTTGATTTTTCTGAAAACATGAATATTGTGTAGTTTTCTTCCTCTGTAGTATTAACCTGCTTCTAAAACGGCAGTGCGTGAAATGGTGTTGGAGATATGTTCTTATTTAGGAAGTCGAAAAATATTGAAAAGTATTTGAAGTTTTCTTTTTTACTGAAATTAAAAGAATGTGTTTTTATCAACTCTTAAAAATTTAAATTTTAAGTTGATTTCTATGATAATTTCAAACACATAGTTCTAGTAGGAAACTTGGGCCTTAAATAAACCAGAAGTTTCACAACTGCTTGTGCAGTTAGAAATTAAAGATTCAGTATGTTGGTGTTCCTGTTTCTCTTGCATTTGTCTGAAACTAAAGAAGACAGACTGGTGTGTTCCTGATGTGCCCTTGGAATGGGGAGGGTCATACAGATCAGCAAAATGGTGGAATTTGGTGAAAGGGTCCCTTAACCAATGCAAGAAAAGGGAAAAAGTACAACATTTCGGTTTTACAATGTAGTGTCTCTGTTTTGGACTGATAATATACTCTATCAAAATGTCTATATAGCTGCTGTGGACTTAGTTGCTTTAAAAAAGGTTTAATATGAAAAACGATGATATAAGTTTAGCAAAAATAAATAGTAATTATATAAGTATCTCAGCATGAATTATTTTGAATCAAGTTACATATTTTGAAATTATGTCAAGAGAATTGGTTGCATCAAAAAATACAGCAATGTGTGTTTTAAGTACTTTCTAAATTTCTGTAATTAAAATAATTTGCTTTATCCTTTGTAATTGTATTTCTGCCTCAAGTGGTAATTCCTCAGCATGTATCGTGTGCATGCAATTTACTGCATGAACTTTGGGTATTGAAGATAGCTCAAGACTCTTTTTTTGCTGTCATTTTGTCTACTACTGAGATCTAATAATTGTGAGGTTGCAGTAGTTGTTTAAATGTTGTAAGTACATGCTCAAAATAAATGCAGATACCATAGGATTCTTATATACATTTATCTCCAATATATGAAAGACCTGTTTAAGAAAAAGAAAGTGTTATTTTAAGTCAGTCTTCCATTACAGATGTACTTGTTTGCTTATTCTCATTGAAAGAACACCACCAAAGCGGTGATTTCAGGGGGGTTAGGTAGAACACTGTAAAAAAAAAAAAAATTGTCCCTCTAGCTTCTTCTGAATTTTGGAAAGCTGATGAGATGCAGTATGAGAGATGAATATGTCTGCAGAACTGTGGAGAAAGCAGATTAAATTCAAATATACTAGTTTGTTCAGGGAAATTGCTCATAACACTCAGACATCCTCTTTTGCTTGTTAATGAGCTATATTAATTCTAGGTCTGTGTGAGTCCAAACTAGAGAGCTGTTATTGGAAAAGGGAGAACAGGTCTCTGTTTGAATCTTTTCCATCACTGTACAAGCAAGCATGAGCTCCTTCTTTTTGTCAAAATGCAAGTGTGGGGCCTGCCTGCAGTATGTTTCTTGTGATGACTGCACCTCTCTTCATTACTTGGCATACAACATTAAGAAAAATGTGAATGTATGTACTGCAGTAAATTCTTCTTTGTACAGCTTCCATTTTCTGTTTGACATTTTTACAACATAGTCCTAAAATTTATTCTGATCTTTGGCATAAAGGCAAAATTGGTATGTGATTTTCATCTCTACCAGTGTTTTAGGAAGAGATTTATATTTCTGTTCTGTGGTCAGTGCTAAAAATAGAGAAGCACCTAAGTATGCCATCTTGGAAAGTTTTCTGAAATGGAAATTTTCACTTATCATCTTATAATTCTGTTCTTATTTCTTGTTCAGTATCAGGAGGCAAAATCTTACTCTAATCATGTGATTGTCAAAGTCTGTTCTTTTCTAACCCTGCTCAAACAGAAACCTGTTAAGGAAGAGGGGTGGGGGGGAGTGCCATACATGTAATTTTATTCTGTAACAGGCACATTGAGAAATAGTAGGAGTATAAACAGACTGAAACCATGACATCAGTTATTTAATAAATCACTTGTTTCTTTCATAACATGATTAAATTAAATATATTTATAGTAATACAAATTTATGGGACATTTCTTAATGGAATATTTTTCTTTCATTCTACTTCTAGATATTCACAGATTTGCTCTATAACAGTTGTTATAGAAAATAATATCTTCATAGAATTATGATTATACACCAACCTTCTACAAATAAATATAACAGATCCAGAGATGAAATCTAACGGGTTTGGACAACATTCTGGAAAAACTGAACCATCTTAGTTAGCCAGTATATAATTATGGCTAGTATAGAGTGGTAGGCCAGTGTTTAAAGGTGAAGGAATATGTTTAAAATTACGACAAGATTCTTACACATGACGGGAATTCTCTAGGTCATCTTCTGTGGTGTTTTATCTTGTATTCATGGTCTGAAAAATTCAAGAAGTCATTAGTATTACTTCTAATTCAGGTGCATTTTTTGTCTTTTATGCTTTGTGTTCTGGGTAGGGATAATTAAATTATTCAGGTGTATTAAAAGTTCTTACTGTGTAACTTTCCTATATTAGTGCTATGTTATTATTTTTCTGTCTCTAACAATGCAGGTTGGGATGTGCTCCTTAAATTTTTTGAATTTGTATTTTTTTCCAATCTATTCATAAATAAATATTGTAAAATATATTTACATCCACTATTCATAAGGTATTACACAGTTAGTATTGTTTTCAGATAATTTTAAAATGTTCCAATCAGAGTGAGTATAACATCTATTTATTATTTACAGGACCCCGTTATGCTGTACAAATCGGTGAAAAAATGATAGATTATAATCAAGACTTCCGTCTTTTTCTATCAACAAGGAACCCAAATCCCTTCATTCCACCTGATGCTTCTTCTATTGTTACAGAAGTAAACTTTACCACAACAGCAAGTGGCTTAAGAGGACAGGTAGGTATTTAGAATAAAACACAGTGTATGTTTGGCTGCATCCAGCATCTGGAATAAAGCCCTATTGGGCAGTTTGCAGTAATGGTTATGGAGGTATTTTCTAACTCACAAATATAAATAGTAAAATTTTTATGCACTTTGGAACCAAGGAGTGAGTCCGGTAGAGAAAATGAAAATGTTCTCTTTGACTTCCGTTGCAACAGATTAATTTCTAAGCCTTTTCTTTCTGTTCAAGATGCATTTATGGTACCATGGAAACATTTCTGTCATAGCTCTCCAGTGTCCTACTTAGAGAGTAATGCTGGTAACATCAAGATACTTTGTGTACAGAAAAAATGTAGTGAAACCAAAATACTGTGTATTTTACGCCTTTAAAATGCTAGTAGCTTTTGAGGTTTTCTCTGTAAAGTCTAGGAAGCAAAATGTAAGATACAAATGGAAGAAAGTAAAAAAAGAAGAGGGATAAAGGAAGAAAATCCGACCTCTGTTTGGTAGGAAATAAGTTTTTCTACACTAACAAGAGGCTTAGAGTGAGATGTAGATTAGATGTCAATAAATAAGATATAATTAAAAATGTGAAGCATAGATAACCATATAGATTTCCTCTGTGCACTGGAGATAGGGAATTGGCATCATAGAATGCATCCATAAAAATTGACCCTTCTTTAAAGGGAAATACGGAAAAAAACCCCAACTTTGTTTTTGTTTTCTCTCTTTGTTTTTAGCTTTTGGCTTTAACGATTCAGCATGAAAAGCCTGATTTGGAAGAGCAGAAGACAAAGCTGTTACAACAGGAAGAAGATAAGAAGATTCAGTTAGCTAAGCTTGAGGATTCTCTTTTGGAGGTAAAACAAATTTACCTCTTTTATATCTTTTAGACCAGTAAGATAACATTGAGGATAACAATGGTCACATTGTCACGGGTTTGAATGAAAATGCTGGAAGTGTTGGAATAATGAGCCTTCTGGATTTTTGATTAGAAAAAATAAAGGCATTATTTGCCTGTACCTGTTGGAAGAATAGATAAAAAGGTACCTCTGTTATGAAACTAGTATTTCAACACGTAAAGCATTTTCATAGTTAAATTTATTAACCTGGTGAGCTAGATTTAGGCTGATTTAGATTGATTAGAAATTTAATTCATTTTAACACACCAAGAAGAGAAAGCTTTATTAAAAATTATGCTATTTCATTTTGAAATCGAGTTTTTTAAAAAGCCACATTTTTAAGCTTGTGAATCATATCAAATGATTCTTTCTCAAGTTGAGAAATGATCCTGTGTTGTGAAAAAAATAAAAAAAAAATCTCACTACAAAATGGAAAGATTGCTGAGAGAGACATTTAAAATTTTAAACCTCCACAGTTGTTTCTTATTAGCAATGAGCTGTAATATTCTTTATGGTTAACATTCCCTTTCTTGCATATAAAATTAATATTCTCAGGTTTCAGTTCATCTTTTTATTTTACTGGAAGTACTTATGCTCAGAGACAGCTGTTCACCTCCATAAAAAACGTAGCTTCCAAGGAAGGACTGTTTTATTTTTTGTTTGTGTCCTGCCATGGATTTCACATAAACTGTGTTTCATGCTTGTAGGAATGGATTCTCAAATCCTCTGTCCTTCTGAAAGGTCAGATATGCAGGGAGATTGACCTGGTGCCTCAAAACCCTCAGTCTGTAGCTAAGTCACAGGACTTTGCAGTATTGGGTACAATGTTAAAATAATAGTTTTTGCAGATTAGGCTGGCCCTTTATTACACTGGCCCACAAGAGAGCTGCACAGGGGCTTATTACAAGGACATGTAGTGACAGGACAAGGGAAGAATGGTTTTTAAACTGCAAGAGGGTAGGTTTAGATTAGATATTATAAAGAAATTCTCTACTGTGAGGGTTGTAAGGCACCAGTTCCTCTGGTAACCTCTGGGAACAGGTTCCCCAGAGAACTTGTGGATGCCTCATCCCTGGAAGTGTTCAAGGCCAGTTTGGATGGAGCTTTGAGCAACCTGATGTAATGATTGGCATCCCTGCCCATGGCAGGGGGGGTTGGAACTAGATGGTCTGAGGTGCTTTCCAACCCAAACCACTCTATGATTCTGTTCTATGATTAATAGCTCAGTGTTAGAATTTTGCACATAATTATCTAATGTGATTTGCATTTCCACATTTACTGTCCCTATTGAACTCCCTATTAATTATCAAAAACTAAACTTAACCCTTTTCTAAAATTCTGATGGGGCAGATTTTTCTTATAGGAAGATGGAAACATGCTCTGTAATAAAATTCCATATCCAGATTTGACCATTTTAACATCTTATTGTCTATCAGAAACTGAGGGTTCAGAGATGTAGCAGAAAAAATTTCAGTTTTTAGAACACACTTTTTGTGTGCTCTTGGAACTCAAAAATCTTCTTCTGATCTGAATTATCAAGTGCAAAACTTAAAGTAGTTGATGCCTAAGATATCTGCAACAAAAAGCAACTGAGTACTAACAGCAAGGTTGATGTCAATTTTGGAATTCTTGTTAGCACTGGAATCAGGATACTCTTTGACCCTGAAGAAAGAAAGAAACCTAAAGCTCAGTGGAAACTGGCAGGTACTACATGGACTTTGTCAACGAAGAAGCCAGTGTTGGGTGAGGTCCGGCTAAATTTAAGTTAGTCCTAAACCAACATTACCATTCCATCTGAAGTACTGTACTTGTTCTCTTCTAAAATCCCCAGAGTAATGACATAGGTGCCGTGGCTGTCAATAGCTCACAGTATCATTTCTCATACATAAATCAGATGCTTTGAAAAAGCAGATCATCTCATCCTGAACTTGTTTCAGGTAGAGAACTAAGTGCATTCCACTACTCAGATTGGTTAATCTCTGCCTCCAAATATTCTGAAGTGCTGTCCTACAGGTGGTTACTCAGAACTGATTTGGCTGACAAGCAGCCAATTTTCTGACTAAAATAAATGTATTGATGTGTATTTACTGAAGGTTAGTAAAAAACCTTAAATATAAGTTAACTGTTCAAACTTCTCCCATTTCTTAGAAATGAAATTAATTGCTTAATTGCCTAATTTAAAGGGGAGAACTCAGGAAAAATGTGGGAAACTCAGGAAAAATGTGGGATAATCTCAAGGATTTTGCAGTGATCTCTGATTACGAAACTTAAATCATTGTAATGTGAATATTCATCTCAGTTGGAAACAAGAGCTAGATTGTACAGGAGATATTGGAAGGCTTTTTAAAGCAGAAAGGAATTTATGAATGACTGGGTACAGTAAGTTGTTACAAGTAGCCAACTTTAGGTTAAATGGGAAGTTAAACACCAGAAAAAAGTACCCTAATCTGTGTTTACCATGGGGTATTTTAGTGCCTAGGAATCTGATCACAGAAATCATTCTCAAAGGTTGCTAATAACCTCTGTTTCAGAATCTGGCAGTCTGGATTTTTGGAGTATGTTCTTGAGCATGTTTTTGAGCTTTATTTTCCATACTTCTTTAAAAAACATCTCAGTTTTTGGAGTGACCATCTGTTTTCTAGTACACTTGAAATGCATTCAGTGATTCAGAAATATGCACAGGTCAGAAAGATAGACAGCTTCCAAAATGGTTACTTTACAGGATTTTTTATTTTTAATGTAACATAGATGACTTTCTTTTTTCCAGACACTTGCCACATCGCAAGGCAATATACTAGAAAATAAGGATCTGATTGAATCTTTGAATCAAACTAAAGCAAGCAGTGCACTCATCCAAGAATCACTGGCTGAATCTTTCAGACTTCAGAGTTCCCTGGATAAGGTAGATGAATATTTTAGTCTGTTCTCCTACTATCTTTAATCTCCTGCTAAAAATAGTAATCTTTTATATAGAGAAGATACATACATCCACAGGATTATAAAATGAGTAACAATTTTTTTTGAGTAAATGATATTTAGGATATGCAAGTACATGCAGTATTTTCAGTAATTAGAATGGTTTGTTTTGCATATGCTGAATAGTTACACAATTTAAAGTCTGACAGTTTGAATTAAAGGAATTTTGACAAGTAATGGCTTCTGACTTTATTTTTGCCATCCACTATTGCAAACATCATAGTTCATGTGGATGTTTTTGTTTATTGTGCCCCTTGCTATTGGAAAAGTGTAGATTGTTGGTGATGCTATTCATCTGACATCCTCTTTTTGTGACAGATTGCAGTTTTCTTCTGTGTTCTTATTACTTTAGCTTAAAATTTTCCATTGAATTTTGGGATGTGTTCTGTGGTGGGAAAGGACCTTAGTGCCCTAGGGATTAATTTCCAGCATGTCCTTCATAATTTATTGAATTTTTTGCTAAAAATGTTTTCTTCCGGTTTTGAAAACTAAAGGCAGTGTTGAAGTCTTGAGTGCTGGTCCCTCAATTTGAAGGCTTGGAAAAGATTCGGTTTTCCAAAGCAGAGGGAGTCATAGGAATGTTTTCTCAGTGGGATGAGTAAATATTTATGCAATACTCAGTAGGTGGCAGTAATGCACCTGTTTTTTTAATATGTGTGTTGTTATTTTCTACAGGAGAGGGACGCCTATCTCCCTTTGGCTGAGAGTGCCAGCAAAATGTACTTCATTATCTCCGACTTGTCCAAAATTAATAATATGTACCGCTTTAGTTTGGCGGCGTTCCTGCGGCTTTTCCAAAGGGCTCTGCAAAGCGAGCAGGTATTTTCTCTTGAAGCTGCTAACGCTGCAGAAGAATCCATCTGCTTTGATCCTTAGAATTTATTAGTTACTCTGGACATTTTTTAAAAAAAGCTTATATAACTTTAAAAAAGCTTGTAATAACTTATAATAATGATGAAGTGTACAACAAGTGATGCTGATCTGTTGTGCTCAGATACAGGCACAGATGAGAATGTGATCTGTGTAGGTGATCAGAGTACAGGCACATGGACTTCTAAATTACCTTATGTTGTATATAAATCACAGAAGTTCTGTACCATCTGAAAGCAAAGTAACTCTTTGTGATTTCAGGCTTGTTCTTTGTCTAAGGTGAGTTAGGAAAACAAAGGTTGATTATAACTTTATTGTAGGCTTCATTTAAATAAATTAATGATAATATGCTAATAATGCTGATTTTATCAGCAAAGGGTAGAAGAAGAAAATACCTATATTTCTGCATGGTTCATTTACCCAAAGGAAGGTCAAAACTTTATCTACTTTTATACAGTTTGTAAGCATGCCTGCAGCCTGTCCTGTTTAAAATGTAATTTTTATTATTCTGTATTCTTAGGCAGTATATTCTTCTTGGAGCACAGAATGGATATATCCCTCATCACCTCACCCTTTAGATCTAAATACCCACACTGAGTAATAGAGCATTTTCTTTTTATTCAGCCTCTCTAAAGTTCTTCATATTTCTCTTTGTTTCTACTTTAAAAAAACATTCACCAGCCTTTCATCATGTTTCCTTTGGATTCCCTTTTATTCTGGCATCTGTGATACAACTCTCCTTCAGCTCCAGTCATTCTACAACACCGTTCTGATTATGTGAACTTGCCCTCTTTAAAGTTCCTATTACTTCTTTTCCACAACATAAGGTTTTAACTTCTTGTTCTTACTCTCACACTCCTTCATAATATTTTTACTTCCTGCCTATAATGTTATCTATTTAAAGCTCAACTTCTGTTTTTGCCTTCATTGCTTGCTTTTTTCCTTCTTCTTTATCCAGTTCTTCATTTTTGCCAAGTGATCTTTTAGACTGGGAAAGGTATTAGATGAATCAATTGCCCTCCTTAAACTCATTTCTTCAAATTCCAGCATGGTAGAAAGGAGCTCATATTACCTATAACACACTGCCTACCCCTCAGTCCCTTTCTTCTTTTGTCCTATGTTTCAAATTTTTTTCCTGTTAGAATTAGTCTTTCAATCTATGAGCTTTGAAGAACAGTGTACTTCTTATTTCCTACAATGTTCATTTCAGTTGGACCAAATTCTACCAGAAGTTTAATAACTACACTTAAGATCAACATACTTGTTTAGTAGTATAAATGTAGTAATTTGATGCATAAGCAATTTTTTATCAAGTGAAAATAAAGAGATTTCAATGATATTAACATTAGAAAAAACTGTTTTCTCATTCTCAATGTATTTTACCTTATACACAAAGTTGTATCATGTTCATAGTCAAAATATTCAGTGTAAAAATATTTATTTCTAAATACTTCTGCATGAACTTCCCAATTAATCATCTGCTCATTGATAGTTGCAGATAAATTTAATAATATGTTTTTAGAACTAGTGTCACATTAAGTTCAGATTATTTGTGTCATTTTGCTGAAATTTACAAAGCACGTGAAAAGTTTTTCACTTTCACATGAATTTTTGAAATCTGAAATTTTCTTTTAAGGATTCAAGTAATACTGAGGAACGAATCAAGTTGCTTATTGGCTCATTGAAACATGCAGTATATGAATATGTTTGTCGTTGTTTGTTTAAGGTAAGATTGTATTTTTTCTGGCTTTTATATAGTGCACTGGGTTTGAAAATATTCTTTCAACAGCCAACATTTGATCTACTTCAAATAAGCAGTATGGTGTAATAGGTGCAAAAAATTACACTATTAATATTTAACATGTTTAATGAGGAGGACTAAAAATCAGGATATGAACAAATTAATATTGCTGATGCACATTTCTCTACTGAGCTCCACCTTTCTGCCTCATTCTGGTTTCAGAGTCAGTCCTGGGCTTCGTGGTCTTCTGAGCACTATTTGCATTCACTCTTATTTCTTGCATTCCTAAATATGAGGTTTTGTGTGATTATTTGTTTTTTTTTTTTTTTTAATATTTTGGTTTGGGTTTTTTTTAAAGGCAATGAAAGTGGTTTTGGTAGGTTGATAGTTGGACTTGATTATCTTAATGGTCTCTTCCAACCTAGATGATTATATGTTTCTAAAAGTCCTACACTGATATTCTCCTTTATCTTTTCACAGCCTGACCCAAATGTCTACCTCCTACCTTGTTTTTTTCTGTTCCTTGTTCTTCCTCCATATGATGTTCTTAGTGTACTTCTTCTTTATTTCAATCAGATGTCTTTTCACTTTTTACTTTCTTACTGAAAACCTAACGAAGATATGCCTTTCATTTTTAGTTAAAGTTTTTATTTTCACATGGCACTGTTATAACAAGAGGTCTCTTTTCTCATAGCACCAGGCTGAAGAGTGCATAGGTCTGCATATGTGGTTTGAGCAGTACAAATCACCCAAGTCTGTAGTTTGATCTGTGAAAATGGAGAGATCTTGAAAATTTTACACCACCTCCTCTCCCTGTCCCCAGTCTAGCAATATTATGTTGAGGGTACAGTGGTAGCAGTTATTTCTAAGGGGTTTTGTTAATCAAAGTTCACGTGGATTCTCATGAAATAGTCTCATAATGCTTAATATATGTCTTTGAAGTCATGAGTATGTGAAGCCTTCCACTAAGTCACTACATTTTGTGAATATGGAAGGCAGATATTTTTATATGTAAGAAAAGAGTAGAGAGTTCAAATGCAAAGCAGAGAAGAGGTTTCTAGTAGGAAAGATTTAAAGTATGATCAGATTGGAGTTTAGAAAATACTGAAAGTGTGTTACTGTGCAACTTCAACCTAATGGTCCTTCCATCTTACTATTTTATTTTAATAATGGAAAGAACAGGTAAACTCTTCACACTATCAACAATTCACTGCTAATTCTTCATTTTATCCATCGAAATTTTTGAAGATTGCTGTGACACTGAGGTTTTACTAGTGTCTTCACAAAAATGTATACCTTTTGAAGCATGTTAGAATTGGGAAGAATGAGTTTGTCTGTCTGTGGTTTTTATTTGTGTTTACGTATATAGTCTTCATGTATGCTACTAAATGAAATGGTGCCAAGAAATTTACATGAGCACTGGAACTGGCCCACCTTTCCTGTTAATTTGTCAAAATGTTGCAGTTTTGCATTAGGATTTATGTCATTAATCATTACTATGGAATTAGATGTGTTTTTTAAATGAAATGTTACTTATGAGAAAAAGCAGAAAGGTAATTTTTCTGAGCGTGTTAATACATTTTTACTGCTTTTATTTCAGGCTGATCAGCTAATGTTTGCTCTACATTTTGTACGAGGAATGCACCCTGAACTTTTTCAAGAGAATGTAAGTGCTAGAGAAGAAAATCCCCAAGTATTTTACTTTAACTTAATATGAAGAGTAAATAAGTAGATAAAGTTTTTGTCAGTAAGCGTAGGACTTCGATGTAGTTGTCTGCAGTGAAGTCAGATTAATCTTATAAAATCTGTCTGCAGTGAAACAGTATGCATAATTGACTGAGTACAATTGCTGAAACATGGCTGATTATCCTGAGTCAAGACATATTTAATTATCTAAAGTACCTACATGGAATGGCGAGGCAAAACTAGGGCTCTCTGTACTAGAAGCTGGAGACCAGAAGGGACATCAAATGATAGTAGATGTCAGTTCGATAGAGGAGAGTCTATTATAGAGGTAAAGGTAAAAATGAGATAATACACTTGAAGGAAGTAATGGAACTTGATTATATGGAGGATGTGAACTTAATGTACAAGGTTCAAAAAAAGTTGGTTGGAGCCTTCCAACATTATGAATGAAGAGTAGTTTTGCTGTAGTCATATGGATTGACAAAATGAAATCCCAGTCTTTCTGCAGTGATGTGGCCTCATAAACGTAACTTATTTTGTTAGTAGAAATATATCCTGGCTGCTCTTCATTATCTGAAGTTCCCTATTTCATATTTGTTATTTTGTTTGAGCTTCTGAAAATATTTTGCTGTGTCTTTCTCCAGTTTCAAAAGTCATGAAGGCAGCAACCTACACACAGTTTCCTGACTAAATTAAATCCTGGCTTCTTAAGTGTTTGTAAATACAGCCCTGTGTGTTGGTTTCTATTGTTTAGCATGCATTTCTATCAGCTATTAGAGCTCTTAGACAGCTCAATCTAGGTTATATATAATGCATATTCCTTCAGTATCTGAAACTCAAGAGTGAACACAAGCAAATAATATCAAGTTTTTTACTTCTCTGAAAGGTAGAAGTTATTTTAATTAAATTGTTAAGAGAAGAGTGCTTGTGCAAAATTCTTAGTGAAGAAAATTAAGCAGAAGTGGTTATTCTTTTAAAATTATTTCTTCTAAAGCTTTTAATGTGATGAGACTAGGAGTTGCTTATTATGCTGCTAGAAAATATGGTATTCTATGTCCCAGAAGAATTCAGCCTTCTGCACTTACATTTTTTTTGCATAGTGATATGAAATTTATAGTACAACTTCAACAATATACTATAGAATGCCTTGGTTCATAATAGGGACATTCTCTTTCTGAATCAATAGGTATAGATTTTTCTGAGGTAGTTTTCTATGTCTCTGTATATTATACTTCTGCTTTTCTTTCTGCTTTTCTTCATAACAATATTGCACAAACCAAAAACTACTCCATTCATTTTTTGTGCCAAGCATTTTCTTTGTAACTGGGAGATGTGCATCAGTTTGTAACTGAAAGAGGGAGTTGTTTCAAGATGCAGATTGATGAGTGCAAAAACTTATGCTGGGGTTTGAATCAGCAGTATTGCTCTTAGTCAATTGACTTTAAAATTTCTAATGTTGCTATTATCTTTAAGAAAAAATCTTTATCATGGAATCTAGATATTAATTATGCAAAATTTCAGTACTTGTGAAGAATTTTTAGTTTGTTTCTTGCCACCTCCAAATATAGGATTATGTAATTTCTGGTGGTTTTAAATACTTGTCTAATCTGTCTTGAAACAATTAACTACTGTCTTCTGGGATACATATGCCAAGTCTAAAAGTTTTAATCATAAATTCAATCATGCATTCTGTAGTTATCTGTTCTAAGTGGGCTGCTGATGCCCCACCAGGCAGGTTGTGTGTCTTGATAGTCTGTAGATGGGCAGTCTGGGTAGAAGCTGTGGGTGCTGAGAAGTATAGAGCTTCCTCTTTGCTTCTTTTTCTTACGAAGCACTGCAGTCATGTAGCTTGGATTCTGCAAAAGGAAGTACATTCTGGTGGCATCACCTGGCATTTAAAAAATGTCTTGGAACTCTTTCAGAATCTAGGATTTGATTTGTTTAGTTTCCTGCTTTGTCTACATGCTGCTACATATTAATCTCTATTCTTAAAGATGTCTTGTGACTTATCCGAGTTGTTAATTTATTCCCACCAGGAATGGGAGACCTTTACAGGTGTGATCATTGGAGACACCATCAAAAAATCAGTAAGCTACATTTATTTGCATATTTAAAAATAAGGAACATTTACTTTAATCCTGAAAAGTTAAAGTTGTATTCTTCCTATGTTGTTTAATTAATTGTATTCATACATTAAAGAAACAAGTAACTGTTCACATAGTAATAAAGAAATATAATTTTTTTTTTAATTTTGAACATGGCAAGTAATTTTCTAATTTGAATAACTTTTTTGCCTTTGTTGCATATTTTCTTTTATTTTTCTGTTACTGGAGTGACAATTTGTAATTGCATTTTTGAGGATGTTTTCAGCCCTCTTCTGTAACTAAAATCAGTGTTTCTGAATTTCTCTGTTTCCCAGAGTCATGTATGAGTTGTACTTTTTGTATGGATTAATGAAATTATCCTCACACTTTGCTAGCTTTGAGTTGCTTTTTTCCTCAGTGTCAAGGGTTCTATATCTGGAGATGTATTTATATATTTTCCTAGGTAGCTAAGCAAGCTTGTGATGCTTTCTTTGCATGCCTGACCAAGCATGCTGTAGTTTACTAAGTGTCTTTCACTTATATTAAATCCGTATACTATTAACATAACATTCCAGTAGAAAAGGGTAGAGAGAAAAGCTAAGCTTTCCATAATATTGCCCATTATAGCCCTTCTTTGAGCCAAATATTTTGGCAAAGATTTTAGAAGTTGTTTTTAGCAAACATGAGCACAGTCAGGAAGCATGAGCTCAGTCTTTGCCTCTTCTGCTCTTTTCTGCCTTCAGGCTCAGCTACATTTGTCATCATTCATGAGTACTTTTAAAGACCTAGAGCCTTGTTTAAATATCTATCAGGGTGTCATTTACATTGAGTGGTACAAGACAATGACCAGCTTGAGTACCTTGATTTTAGAATATTCATGAGAGCAACTGTGTTCACATGCATGCTGGGAGAAGTGGCAACTTATTTAAAATACAATGTATTACTTAGGTTTTCTCAGGCATTGGTTGCTAAAATGATCCTTAAAATCCCGTTTCTCTAGCCATTAGATGGCTCTACTACTGGCTTTACATTTCAGTGTGACTGCAGTAGTCCCCCCTTCGTCTCTCTGGAGTCTTTTTAATTCAATTAAATGTCTGTGAACTGGGTGATTTTCAAGTATGTTCTTTCTGTAGGTCATTTTCAAGCAATGTGAGATCTGATTGTACAATGGAATTTAATACCTGTCTTACCTACACCCCACCTAACACACAACCCATGGATTTTGGAAAGATTGTGCAAATGCGCCCTTCAGCCCAGTTCTAAATAGAATGTTCTAAATATTGCAGACCAATCTCAAGTTTACTCCTACAATTGCTTCCCAGTTTCCTAGTTTTATTCTTTCTCAGACTTCGTAACTCATGGCTGAGATACCCTTTCACAGGAAGGCTTCTTTTTTTTCTGCTGAACATTGAAGATTACTCTTGAAGGTGCTCATTGACTGAGAGATCCAAATACATTTCCATGAAGTGACTGGTCAGACTGGTTAATGTGTACTGTAAGATCTTTTAATAGAAAATTATATCGTGAATACAGAAATTCCACTGGAGCTTAAGCAGTGTTGTTCATCCTTAGAATTTCCTCCATGCCAAACATGTAACAAGCAGGAAAATAGAGCTGTGGACAAATTTTACCAGTGCAGAGATTTTCAGAAGTGGTGTTTTGCCCTTTGTGTGAAGAACCGTCTTCATGATTGCAAATGTGTGCAATGGAGTTGATTTTTGAAGTCAGTTGCTCAGAGTGGCTATGCAGATAGCAAATAATTTTTGTCACTAGTATTTAATGAAAAACTACTTATAATTGAGTGTTTCATAAGGATACTCTAAATGGCAAAGTATTTTCAGGCTTGAGTAGCTAAGCAAATGTTAATGTGAACAGTATATCTAATATTTAAATCTCTTGGTACCTTTTTTGTTACGCCATTTATGAACTTAGCAAAAGACGACAGACAGGTTGCCGTTAAGAGTGCTATTTTTATTAAAACATGGGTTTCACGATCTTATTACTCCATATAGTGTTCCACAAAAATGTATGTAACTTGTATGTGTGATGTAACTTGCTTCCATAAGGATTCACAAAGAAGCGCTCGTGATCAGATTCCCTCTTGGATAGAACAAGACCGAGTCTGGGCAGTAGCATCTTTGAAGGTATACATCATGTTGCCTTTGAATTTAAGTTTAAAAGACTATGTTTTTGGCAGATATTAATTTGGACTTGAATACTCAAATATGTATTTGCCAGATCAAAATATTTTGTTATTTTAAGTTGCTTATTCCATCTTCTAGAAACCATGGCTTAATATACTCACTTGTAAAACAAAAAAAAAAAAGGGCTTGTTTGGTTGGTTGCTTTGGTTTTTTTGTTTTTATTTTGATTTCATTTTTCTGAACCTATTTCATGGATATTTCTACCTCATCTAATAATGAATTTCAATGTGTGTGAGTGAACCTGTTATCTTACTGAGATTAGAAAATATCATAAGTTTACCAAAGGTACTACAATTTTTACAGCTAGAAAAATAGGCAGAGAAACAGTTGCAAACAATTTTTAGTTGCAGATTTTATTTATGTAATGGCTTTCATAAATCATATTGTATTAAAAGACATAAACTGTTAATTCAGAAATTAGTATTCTCCTCATCAGATTTCTCTGTACATCTTTACAGCTGTTTCACAGTTTGTGATTGCTCATATTGAAGTAAAACAAATAATTTTCTTGCATTGGTTCCTCCTACTACAGTCAATATTGAAGTCCTTTGATCCTGAATGGAACTAAAGGAAAATACTAATATTGAAATTCTGCCTCAGGCTCTTCTCCTCCTGCATGTAGCTCAGCAGCAAGAAGAAAAACCTTGACTGGTCTTTGGCAAGGACTTTTTTTGCTAAACCCAGAGTTCACTATTTAATTTCTCTTCAACCAGGAATCAGGAACAATCACAATAATGGTGTGGAAAGCATGATAGTTAGATGTTTAAACAAACAAACAAACAGACATAAAATGAATAACTGAGTGAATCAGTAGCACGTAGTGATAGCAAAAGAACTTGATCATCATTAGAGGAAAGGACTTAAAGGTAGAGCCCAGAGCTTAAAATCAGAGAACCTTAAGGTATAAAACCAAAATTATAGTGCAAATACAGATTTAGTCTTTCTGGGGAATAGGCAAACAAATGGTTAATTTTAAAATGCACTCTTTCCTTCCCTAACACCAAGGATAAAATTCAATTTTGTGATTTGCACAAGTAGTGGTCATAATGGTATTTGGAAATTAATCAAAATATAACATGTCCAAATGGCTATTTTTCTTTGTAGTTAAATCTCCACTATTTGTTTTGTAGATTTCTCTCCCAGGACTCTATCAGACACTTTGCTTTGAAGATGAAAGTCTGTGGCATGCTTTTTCTCAGAGCTCTATATGTGAACAAGACTTTCCATCTTCTGTTGCAAAAAGAATTTCCTTATTTCAGCAGGTAATCTTTTCATTCATTATATTAATGATGAATTCAGCACTGAAAGTAAATTTTACCTCCAGGCCTGGTTGAATCATAAGCAGTGACAGTATCTACACTGTCTTACAGTTTAAGTAGTTTTTTTAGTCAAAGGATAATTTTTTTTTTTACTGTAATGCATATTATTTCTCTGTTATCTGAGTCTTTTCAGTGTTGGTATATTAGCTGCAACTGAGCATACTCTGTAAACTAATAATTTTCTTTAGAAAATATTCTTTAAATTTTATTTAGAAATACACACAGAATTAATTTTATGAATAGGTATTAAAATTCTTTCGTGATTTCTTTGTTACTTGTCAGCTTGTGCAAACTCACACATCTGACTGAAAACAACAAAATGCAGTAGCAGCTTCTGTTTCTTTATAATAGAAGTAATGAAAAATGACTTCTTGAAAATCCAGTGATAAAGAGCTCAGGAAGAATATGGGAAAGGCAAGTTCCTTCCTCAACCCAAGGGTTCTTTTCCACTGGAAGAGAAAAATATAATCACTGTTGTGCTTATGGAAGAAAAGGTGTTGTTACTTAATCTCAAATGATCTGTGATTTTACTTTTGAAATTACTTTGCATAAAAAAATCCAGAGACAGAATGGGGTATTAGACAACGTAGTTTCATGTTGATAGGCTTTTAGCAACTGTCTATTTGGAGTTTTTTGTGGAGGAGGAAAATTTCTGAAATAGCATGCATGGAATTTAGGAACAAACCATTTTGGAAGGAAATTTGTCTGAGTCATATTTGGTTCAATGAAATGCTGAGAGCACTTCTTATGTGTGCAGTGTGTTTATAGAAAATGTCTGCATTTATAGGAAAGTAAATCTAGAATGATCAGTATATCTTGTTTCTTGTACAGAAAATATTAAGAATGTTTCTGTTGATGAAATATACTGAAACTACATGGTTAGACTGATGCACCACCCATAAATTAGTTTGAGCTGAAACCAGAAATATTACTATTCCAAGCAGGACTTTGCTGCCTATATACGTGCATAGAATTTAAATTACTACTATAAAGCTAAGTTTGCTTTCTGTCATTCTAGCTACCCACATAGCTACTTTTTTCTAAAACATTGTAGAAAAGTTTGTAGCTTACAAATAGACATTAGGTATAGATCTATCTTCTGATTCTATTGATAGAACAAGCTACTTACAAAAGAACGATTACCGTAGATTATCTTGGAAAGGGATGATAAGATAGCTCTATATATTCAGAGAAAATAACTTTGTACTTTAGATAAATTCAAAGAATTCAGCCTTCTTAGAAGAGTCTTGCATTTTAAATTGTCACTATATAAAGTCATCTCCCCTGAATATATTTTATTTTAAGGTACTGGTGGTCCAGGCTGTCAGACCAGACAGGCTACAGAGTGCCATGGCTCTTTTTGCATGTAAAACCCTAGGTAAGTTAATTTTTCACCAGCATATTTCTGCACAATTAAAGATCTTTTTTTGTCCTATGTTTCTCTTGTTTTATAGTTCTTATGGAGTCACTAAGTTTTAGCATTTGAAAATACACTGTAAAAGGATTTGTTGATTTTGCTCTTCTAATATTTTGTTAGAAGTGCTTTTAAAATGGTTTTGTTTATGCTCTGCTGTGATTGAAAACATAAAAAAAAATCCTGTCAGATTATTTTAATTAATTATTGAACACTGGAGTAATTAAGAAAGGAAGATAACTTTTTCTACAAGTTTTTCACTGCAGCACTCTCTTTAAGACTCAGATTTTCCAAAAATATTTTATTTAATATCATTTACCATTTAAAAACCATTAGGTTTGCGATTTTATAAATTGCACTCAAAAGATTATTTTATTAATTTTAGTCATTTTTGTCTCATGGTCTGTAATACTCTTTGTTGTCTGTTTAAAAATACACATAATTTAGGGTGACTCAACGCTATGGTTGTCTCTTTGCTCTAGACAGTCAGTTTCCTCACTGAAGTCTGTTGTATCCAAAGTTTGAAACCCATATGCCAAATAATCTTAATATTGCAGTACAGCACAGGAAAGCCTTCCTTCAATTTTTAGCAGTCATGAGTGTCTCATCGGGGTGGACACTGTAAGTTTTAAAAGTCACTTTCTGTTACTCCCTTATACTGTCTGTCAACATTATTTGTTGCTCAAAATTGACTCCATATCTGCCACTCACACTGGTATTTTCAGCATTAGGGTATAGCTTCTCTGTCAAACATTATTAGTGGATAGAGAGGATCCTTTGATCACGGTAAGTGTACAAGGGACATGCTGACAATGTCCCTGCCTGTTGGAATCAAATGACAAGAGTTATCTGCAGTGTGTGTGGCTCAAAAACCTGCAGAGACCTGAATGCAGAATAAGTTTATTCGCTTGCTTGCTGTCTTCCATATCTTAATGTATTACATAAATTGCTTGTTTTGGGACCAGTTCCTTGGAGGAAGGCTGCACAAAGGAATGGTTTTGGTGAATGAAGCTACAGCCTCAGCAAGGAAGGCAGAATACCATTGACTCTATTTCAATTTTCAAAACCAGTAAATAATCCACAAATCATCCACAGATCTTTTCCTGCATATCAGTGAGAACAGTGAAATCATAACTAGCACTTTCTAACCAGTAAAAGATGTCATGCTTATATGAATATTTTTTCATATTTTCTGTACCATGTCTTTTTCAGTATCCCTGCCCTGAAACAACTTAAACAAATTGTTTCACATGGTGAGCCATTAAGGTTCCAATCTTGTCTGGCTGATGTCCTGTGAGAAAAATGAGTTCCAAAAGAGCTGTAATGCTCCAGAAGAAAGCCTTTCACTTCTGCTTTATCCAGACATTGCTTTTTTAAAAATTTTCTCATATTTTACCTATATTTTTAAATTTATGGATGAAGAGTGATTAAAACAATTTCTCTTGAAGATAAGGCTCATAAGAATTTTCTACGAATGCATTTTGTAATACTTATGCTGTTGAGAAATTCTTATTTCTTTATTTTACATGCTATACAGGAACCACCATGTTAGCAGCCTTTCAGTACCCAAAAGGACCACCAAGAAAACTGAAAATGGACTTTTTACAAGGCCATGTAGTAACAGAACGAAGGGAATGACTTTGAGCTGAAAGAGAGTAGATTTAAATTAGATATTAGGATGAAACTCTTTCTTGTGAGGGTAGTGAGGGACTGGAACAGATTGCCCAGGGAAACTGTGGATACCCTATCCCTTACAGTGTTCAAGGCCAGGCTAGATAGGGCTCTGAGCAATCTGGTCTACTGAGAAGTGTCCTTACCCATGGCAGGGGGTTGGAATGAGATGATCTTTGAGGTCCAAATACAAACCATTCTATGATTCTATGGTACAACTTATGTAATATTGTTCTATGTGGAATATACAATAGCTCAAGTCTGAAAACAGACTGTGCCCTCAAGAAGTGTGTGTTGCATCTTTTAGTAGTTGTGGCGTAGATGTCACTGATTTGGGCTCTTCTGTCTAGCTGTATATTGTGATTTCCCATTGCACCCAACACTTCACTAGTTAAATGCCAGTCTAAAGATGCATGAAAATGTGTGGTTAACACTAATGTATTATACACTTATACACAGGTCAGATCTTTGGCTCATGTATAAATGCTTTGCCTATACTAGGTCAACATTCTAGACCTTTAAATTGTATATTAAAACAAGTAATAGACATAAGTAATCACAGTACCTAGAACCATCTAAGTCTAATAGTTAAGGCTCACAAGACAGTAAGGAGAGAAGTGCTGCATGTGGACATACACATTGCAATTAGCTTTAGCAAATAGCATAGCTTCTCATTCCACTCTTCTCTCTTTGTATGCTTTTCTCAACACTACACTCTAAATAAAGATTGCAGTTTATATTTGTGAAGCTGGAAATTCAGGCACTGTGCTTGTGTATTTTTTTATCAATATAGGGTGCCTTATACCTGCATGTTGTAAGGAATTTTTTCTTCATTTTAAAACCAGTTTTATGGTGTCTGCTGAACAGAACTCTTGACAGCCAGATGGACTCTAAAGTGGTTATTGAAGCACTCCGTCATGTGTAGTCATTTATTTCCATAATAATAGTAATTCTAATTATAGGAATAAAAGAATTATCTCCATCACCTCTGAATATGAAACGCCTGTATAAAGAGACACTGGAAATTGAGCCCATCTTGATAATAATTTCTCCTGGTGCTGATCCTTCTCAAGAGTTGCAGGAACTTGCCAGTGTTGAAAGAAATACTGAGTGCTACTATCAGGTCAGTCTTAGATAAGTGTAATGATTAAAAACCACAATGTGTAAAATTTTACTGTAATAATACCTGTTTTAATTCATTTTTCAAGGAAGTTAATATGTAAAATCATAGTTTGGTGTCCATGTTGTTTTATTTTTCCCACCTGTCTTGACCCTAACTTCTCATTCCATTGGCAAAATGGGCTGGAGAAGAGAGACGCAATTAGTCATCCTCACAGAAGCAGAATCCAAACAAGAGGCATTCCTCCAATGTGGAGAATGAAAAACTGAGAAGATGGATGGAAAATAACAAATTAGGCTGAGACTTGTTATACATGCTGCAGCATTATCTTTTTTAGTGTGGAGTAGTTGAAACAACAAAAACTACTAAAAACTAGACTTCATAATTTCCTCTGCTTATAGGATTTGCGTATTTCTTTCTTTAATATAGAAGAAAAACATAAATTGGGTGTTCAACATTTGTGAATACTTAGGCATTTTCTGAAATTCTGTAAAATATGTTGAGAAATTTTACATCCTTGAAGGTTCCCAAGAATCCACTGGACAAAGCCCTTAGCTCCTGGGCTGATCTTTCATACCTAGCCCTACTTCAAGCAAGAGATTGGACTTCACACCTTCCAGGATCCATTCCAATTTTAATTATTCTATGAATCAAGTGTTTTTCTAATATTCCCAATACACAGTACCAATATGCTTTATAACTTTCTGTAAGATATTATTTCCTTTGGTCATTTGAAACATTAAGGGGAGGAAGTTGTTATCTAGGTGATCACTGGTTAGCATAGAAATAGAAAATGTCAAGTTTAGTGTTGCTTTTAAATAGTCCTTGAAATCGTTTCCTGGAATATACACTGCTATAGTATATTTTTCCCATCAAACTGTAAATATTTAGTTCCTACTGCCATCTTATCTAGCTGGGAACATTGCAGAATGTATATTTCTTACTTTGCCATGTTTAAATATCGTTTACATGCTGGACGTTCAAAATGTAGCATAGTGTGGTATTTACTTAAGGATCAGGACTCAAAACTAAATAATCTGAAAGTTGTTCTACTAATGAGAATATTTTGTTATTATTTTTTCCTGCACTTTCTCATGTCATTTGAAAAGCACATTAAAGATCAGAATTTTCCTCTCTGTTGAATTATTTCTCATATGGAATAAAGAACAGAGTGCTAAATTTATGCCATCTGCTGCCATATTGCTGGTGACTTTCAGTTGTCTTCTTTTGGCTATTTTCAATTATTTCAGTTTTATTTAGTCATAGAATCATAATGCGAAGACAAGATCTTTCAGACTGGCTAAGACCTCTTTATTTTCAGATTGGCTAAGACCTCTTGTTTTGTTCAGGGTTTTTTGTTATGTATAGCTTCCAAATAGATTCTAAGGTAGAACTAATATGGTACTATAAAAAGTGAAGAAAGGAGTGTATGTTAAACTATTCATGTATCTCAGCTGGAAATATAGCAGCCTTAGTTTTCAGTCATCTTAATATAAAATTGAGTATTTCTCTTCAAAGGAAGTACTCCTAACTTCCAGTCAAAAGAAACTTTGTTCTCATTTATCTCTTCTTTTTGCAGTTCTACAGTAATGCAGTTTAGTCATTGATATTCAAATTACTTTTTGACTTCCTACGGAATACCATCACTGTCCCCAAGTGATGTATGGTTTTTTCCATAAAAAGACGAGATAATGTTGTTTGCTCAGAAACTCTGGCTAGATAAGTTGCAAAGAAAAACTTGTTTCCCTTAATCTTTTCCCTACTTAAGTAACCTATCAGATTAGAGAAAATTCTGCTTATCTTTAGCACTCCTTTTTTTAATGTATGTACCCTAACTTGAAAACACGATTTTGTATTTAACGGTTAAATGAGGTGTGAGAGATTCTTGATACAACTTTATCTGCCATTTCAGATTGCCATGGGCCAGGGCCAAGCTGACCTGGCTGTTCAGACTTTAAGAGAATGTGCACAGAATGGAGAATGGCTGTGTTTGAAGAACCTGCATCTCGTTACATCTTGGCTTCCTGTATTGGAAAAGGTGAGCATAAATAGAGAAGATGATACTGGAAACCAGACAAAATTAGTATGCAACATTTCTGAAGCGTTTCAGGCATTTCCATGGTGATGTTTAAAATTCCAGTTTAAAAATATACTTTCGCGGTTTTCTCAGTCATTAATAAGGTGAACTGCTTCAGACCTAAGCAGCTCCTTTCTTCGTGTGCTTTATTTTCATACAATGTAGAGTATTTCTACCATGATTAGTGATCAAATGCTCCAGTTAGGACTTCTGGTATTTTAGGGGATACTGCCTGTGTTTTTTCATGAACTATGAATCTATGTATGCTTATATTTATTTTTTCCCACCTTAGTTCCAGGACTTTCTTTTTAGTAGTTCTTTTTTTGTGAGTCTGAATCACTAGGAGGTTTTTGCTAATTTGAGATTAAAATGTCTCATACAGAAACACACACGGTGTGTAGACTCATTAACTTGCTAACTACAATTGATTGTATGTGATATACTTTTCATGTGTATCACTGTGAAATCCTCAAAACAAGTCAGAAGAAAATAATGGAATTCCTTTAACAGTTACTACAGTCCTAATTTTCCAGTTCTCAATGATTTTTGTAAATTGTAGTCCATGGATGTGAGCTTGGAGTCTGTCATCTGTCTAGCAGTTACTGTGCGGCATGTACCTTTAGCATTCCTATAATCCATTCTGAAAAAATGGAAAGGCAAAGCAAGATAACACTGATGTGTGTCATCTTGTCTGAACTAGACAGTCAACAGTAAGGAAATGTTTGTGAGCTCCTTGCTGAATACGAAATTTCAGATCTTGTAAGTATTAAAATATGGATATGTGTCAGGAGGTTCTTATTATTTTCACAAGAACATAATACTGTGTGTGTTAAACTTCCTGCTGAGCTTAATATAGACTAAGATTTGGTGATGTTTGACTCTGCACATCCCCTTGCCTGTTTTGCATACCATTAGCAAGTGTGAGACTATGTAATTCTTACATTTGAGCATCCTCTTAAGAGACTGCTGCATATTTATAATTCAGTTCCATCTAGGTACAGAAATTTAGTTGTCACAATCTTTCAGTAAGGACCCTAGCACAGGTAGATTGATAACTGGCCTAATTGCATTACTCCAAGGGTTTCTTTCAGCATAAAAAAAATCCAGTTGGAGGCCAGTCATCAGCATTGTGCTCTAGGCATTGCTACTGTGGCCGGAAGCGTTTAACATCGTAATTAATGAGGTGAATAATGGGTCAAAGTGCATCCTCAGCAAGCAGAGATGGTAAAAAACTGAGGGAAATGACTGATGCAACAGATGAGTGTACTTTCATTCTAAAGGACCTTGGCAGACTGGAGAAGTTGGCTGATGGGAACCTTGTGAAGTTCAGCAAAGGGAAATGGCACATAGTTCCCATGAGAAAGGAGTAACTCCAGCCACCCAGACAATCTGGGGATGAAATGGCTGAAAAGCTGCTTGGCAGAAAAGACCTTGTAGCAAAGACCACTGGCATCCTGGGCTGTTTTAGGCAGTGTTGCCAGCAGGTGGAGGGACGTCATCCTTCTCTGCTCAGCACTGATGAGGCACATCTGGAGTTCTGTGTCCAGTGCTTGCCTACCCAGTACAAGAGAGACGTGGGCATTCTGGAACCAGTACAGTAAAGGGCTGCAAAGGTGATGAAGGAACTGGAGCATGTATCATAACAGGGAGAAACTGAGAGAACTGAGGCTGTTCAACTTGGGAAAGAGAAGCCACGGGAGGAATCATTATTTTGTGTTGGGAAAGAGTACAGGGGACCGAGTCAGACCCTTTTCAGTGGTGTCCCATAATAGGGCGAGAGGCTTCCAAGCTCCACAATTCCATGATTCTAGGTACCAGCTGTAGTTGTCATTTTGCTTAAATAGCTGAACCAGTAACAGTTTTTCAGATTTTTTTCTTTACTAAAAACACTGAAAACAAAATGATAATAATTATACTCTGGAGATTATCAAAATGAGTGGATTGTGAGAAAATCTCTTCAGAGTTTTTTGAGCTATGTTTCTTCCAACACACACACACAAAACTGTTGACATAGTTCTGAAACCACTTGTCAGGCAACTTTGGTGTCTTCCACGGCAAATATGTGGGTTTCAGTTGAGCCTAAATCACCAGCAGTGAGTTTCCATATATTCAATAATTACATATTTTTGTGAAGCCTTTATATTTTAAATAACTTTCAACAGTATTTCTCTTAGAACTTAGTTTTCCAATCTTCAATTTTCTATGAATCGGGATACATGAAGTTTTCATGCAACAAACACTTGAATAAAAAGAAATTAAATAGCTATACTGGTGTTGAAAGTCATTGAGATCTGTTGTTGATATGCAGCCCACATTGCAAGTGTTCATAATTTTTGATGTAGCCTTCTGGTGTTTTTATACTTAAAAGAAGTAAAGAAGTGATCTATATTTTTATGTGATGAATTTAGTATCTATGGAAAAGGTGGAAATATTTTGACACAGCTAGGATGAACTTTGAATTTGAGCACAGCAGTGATATAAACTGGGTGGAGGCAACACAACTATAACCTTATGTGTAAAAGCAACTAGATTTTTTAGATAAGCCTAACTTTCTAATCCAGGATATTACAGTTTTGTAAATACTGTTTTATATATGTTAAAAAAACCCAAAACACCTCAATGCCTGTGCCTCATCTCTTTAATAGGAACTGAATACATTACATCCTCAACCAAACTTTCGTCTTTGGCTTACTACTGAAGTTCATCCAAAATTTACTCCGATTTTGCTTCAATCAAGTCTGAAAATAACTTATGAAGTAAGATCTGTTTGGAAAGCTTTCATTAGATTCTTACATTGAATGAACCTGATGTATAGCAAACTATATATTTAGGTAGAATAACTGGTTTTACCCTATATTTCAATTAAATATAATGCAAAAAATACAGTTAATTTAGCTTGAAAAATTATTTTTTTCCTAGACGCTTTTTTCAGTTGAAAGTATGAACTAAAAATGAATTTAGATGGGGGAAGTAGTGGTTCTGTTTTGTGCTCCAAAATCTTTTGTGCATTTAATCAATGATTCATAAAAGCAAAAACCTACACAGGTGCTATTACACGAATGGAAACCAAAGTATTTCTCCTTCTTGATAGATATCCTCATCTGAAGATTACAGAATCCTACTTTTTCTCCCTTATTTTCCATTTTGGTCCCATAGCTTTATATTCCCTGAACCCTTTCAACAAAAATGGCTCTCCTCCCATGTAGCAGAACATACAGTTAAAAGCCTTTACTCAAAATTGAGAGCTTTGCATTTGAAACAGCTCAGCTTAAGGAATAATTTGGACCATATTCCTCCAACTGATTGGAAGTAGTCTAATCATGAATTCACTTAAGCAGTAATGTCCAATATGGAAATCATCAATAGGAGTGCTCCTAAGTCTTCCATTTGTAAAGGAGTGTGAAGATTTTGCTTGCAGCTGATCCAAGAAACTCCGACCCTTTAGGCTCCAATGTTGCTGACTTTCAAGAAGCTGAAATTGTTACACTTTTATACTGACTGCAGGTAGTTTTAAGGTTTTGGAGTACCTTCTTGCTTATATTATGGTCTTCAATGGTACAGAAACTGCAGGACTGTGTTACTCATCCCACTATCTTCGGAATAATTGGAACTTTGCACAAACGCGATATTCTAAATACTTTTGTTTCCTTTCCAATTGTAGTAAATATGTTCTTACCATGAAAGAACAAAGATAGCCAATGATTTGGCAAATGATATTTGATTATTATATGGTTATAGTATGTTCCAGTGTACGTAGAATGTTACCAATGAAGATACAAATATTGAAAAAAAAGGTAAATTTACAACAGTATTTTGCAATTATTTATCAGAAGCTATGATAGATAACTATGGTAGTCTTATGGAAACACTATCAGCCATTTTTCAAAAGAATGAAAGAACAAAGAACATTCTTAGGAACACAAAATTAAATATCTTTAAAATTTATGTTTGCCTTCAGACTTGCAAATAATTTGCGAATGGCTGAGTATCCCATTGTTTTTACTTTTAAGCACTGTAATTTCTGTTATTATAGACAACTTAAATGCAGTTATTTATAGTGGTTGTGAACATTACCTACCACTACCTCAGAGAACTGGTATTTTGTCATATATATATACCATATCTATATGCTAGCTAACAGAGTGTGGTGATGGCATAAAGCAAGAGTTGAGCTTGTAAATCAGAAAAAAGGTTCTTTTGTTTGAAAACGGATACATTTAATTTATGCTGGTGTATTTTATTAGAGTACTATTCTTTCACTAAGTTCTTTTTGTGTAGGACAGCCCTATCAGTCAATCCTGGTTACCTGGTAACCATTTCCTTCAGTGTGTTGAAGTTATTTTCAGTATAGAAGTTAGGCCATTTATTACAAACAACTTTCTTCTATTGTTAAATTTTATTCTATTTAGTGCTGTTTGTTGTTTCATTGTTATAAATTTTAGGTTATAATTTAAGAAAATAGCACATAAAATATAAGGTTTTCTGTCTAGAACAGTGTTTTTCTTTCCAATGCAGGCACCTCCAGGCCTCAAAAAGAATCTCTTGCGAACTTATGAATCTTGGACACCAGAGCAAATCAACAAAAAGGGAAATTTGTCTCGAGCACATTCTCTCTTTTGTTTAGCATGGTTTCATGCTGTATGCCAAGAACGAAGAAATTATATCCCTCAGGTAATATTTTATTTGCTATCTTTAAAAAAATTTACCCAATTTATTAGCATTTATACTTGGAAGTATTTTTCATCACATATACGTTGGGTCGTATTCTGAAATGAGAAAAACTTGGGTATTTCTGGTGCCTGCCTTTATTGTCTCTGAATTCATTGCAAAATAAGATCTTGGTAACCTCAGTTCCTGTCCCTCTGAAAATTGCTCCTGCCTGCATGGGGTTATTTTGTGATTCATGTACTAAGTGATACTGATGCAGAAGTGGGGTCCCATGGAAAAGATTCTGGGAATTCTGTTTGCTTGGGACAGGAAAAGATATTACTGAAACACAATTGAATGTGAAACGTGAGAAAAGAGACACTAATGGGAAGGAGGAAATGACATTGTCTATTCTTTCTTCATACAAACTCCTTCAAGGAGAAGGAGTTATAAGGGAAATTGTTAATTTCTTGTGAGAGTTATAATGATTTTCAGAGATGTGTTTTTTCCTTAGCTAAATTATTGTTTAAAGTAAACTTTTTTTTTTTTGGGGCTGCAGATGCTTAAATTAAACCGAGCAACAAACTGCTATATGTCTTGTTTATATTATTCTATTTGCACTAGATGTGAAATTACTGTGTCATCCGAAGGATTTGATCTGGCATAACCTGGAATATTTGGTAGTTTTTTGTTAGTTTTGACTTCATTATTTTCTTAAGGTTGTTTGCCTTTTGCAGTAAGAGGCTTTTGAATATGGTGTTCAAGAAGTACAATAGGTGAAAATATTTAAAGTATTAAACTGACACAGGAATTCTCCTTTGTTCTTGTTCAGATTCATGTTCATTTGGCATTAATTTTTCAAGTAATACAAGATTAGATTGGTGCTTTTTCTTTAGTTCCACTGCACAAATGTGCAGACAGTGATGGGTTTATATCTCAAGATTACCAGTTTCTAACACTGATCGACTGTAGACAATCTCAAGTAGAAGCTCTTGTATTTTATAATGAATTTTGAGTTGTTTTGGGTACAGATCTGTCCAAAAACCCCAACATGAATACTGTTAGGAGCATCTTTCCAATATATGACCTCCAGGGTGGCTGGCTGATCGTTTATTGTGATCTGTGGAGCAGCTGCAGTCTTGACCTCAGGCTGTATCCATCTCACTGGACCATGTGCATGTTGTCTGACACATTTGCATTTCTCATCATGAATCATATGCACTGCTGCTATGATATGAAAAGGTGTGCAGAAGTACAACCATGAGAAGATAGAGCAACAGGACATACCTTTGAGATCTGGATTTCCTCTATTCTTTGTCATATATCAATATTTATTTAAACTTATCCATTTACACTAAAAGCTTTTTGGAAGAATTACATACACAGTACGCATTCCTGCTATGTAAAGAGTAATGCCACAAAAATAAAAAGGAGGTACAAACTGCAAATGATTAAAAAATGCATATGGTGGTCAGCATTTTTATGGTAATAGTAGCAGTAATTGATAAATATTTTTAGTCAGAAGAGAAGTGACATGAATTAAGGAGTAAGATTATGAGAGTGTATTAAAGAATATGTTTGAAGAATCAGTCCTGTTTATGAAAATACTGTCTGTATACTGAAATACAAAGAGGCTCTCAGAAATAAAATTGTAATTCAATGCATGATCTAGTCACAGATGTCAGCAAGTTTTAGTTGAACTAAATATTGATAGGAAATAAAATAACCTTAAGTTTACATATTTCATACTCAGTGGATTCTGGTTTGTTTAAGTATATCAAATGAAATGCACTGTTAAACTGATTTTTTTTAAATACTATCTCTATTGACTCAAAAAATGCACTTTGGAGGACACAGGTTGTTTCTTTTTTCATTAAGTATTACACAGCATTCAGTAACCACGACACTGATATTTTACTGCATGATCATCATTGTGTGACTAATTAAATTCTTTGGGTTTCTTTTCATGTCAGGGTTGGACCAAGTTTTATGAATTTTCTTTGTCTGATCTCCGTGCTGGTTTTGACATTATTGATAGACTCTTTGAGGGTAAGTCACTTCTTAAGGAAAGTTGCATTGGTAGGGGTGTTGCATGAAGAACTTTATCTTTCTACAAAACTCATGTAAGAGTGGAGATGCTGTAGAGCTCATCACCAGTAAGCAAAACTAGAAAAACAGGGTGAATCATAAATCCATTTTTGGGTGATTGGGTAAACTAATAATTTCTTGGTGCCCAAGAAGTATTCTGCTCAGCTTCCTGACTCCAGAGGAACAAATAGGAAATACAGGGCTGCCTGGAAGATGAAGTCTTTTGTCTCCATTCCTTCCCAGTCTGAGCTCCTCTAAATATTAAATAAATGAATTGAACATTTATTGAATATGAAATAATTCTTCATATTGAAACTCAGTATTAGATAGACTCACTTCATTGTTCTGTTAAGCAAAGTAGGAATTTCTTAATATTAGTTACTATGGTAAAGGTAATTTTTTTTAACTCTTTGTATTTTGTATCATTTCAACGGAAAGTTAGGAACTGATATGTAGAGATAATTTACAATCCTTTACTTAAATGGGATTTGTGGATGATTAATACTTCTGAAATTAGATCTTAGTTATATAGACTTGAACCACATAGCGATGGAAAGAGATTGAATTGTTAACTGTCAATGATAATCATTAATTATTACTGTGAAAATACCTTTACTTACAAAGGAATGATTGAAGCATTAGGAAACAACAGTTACTACCAGGAAAGCCCCTCTTAAAGTAAAAGCCACTTCCCTCTTGCAATGGACTCTAAGGAGTACCTTTCTAAAGAAGCTTTTACCTGCACATGAAAGCTATAGGATCTAAGTAGGTCATTGTCCCATGTAGTTATTTTGGCCAACTATGATAGAATGGAAGAAAAATAAGATATTTTGAACTTGTGGGATATAGTTAGGTCAGAATAACCTAATGCAACATCAATCTGACCACAAATTTATTAGTGCCACACTTAAATTTATGTGCTATGTTGTGTGATTTTTAATTATTTGCAAAGTATCTATCTGGACCTCTTGGTGTTTGAAAGATGACTTTCCAATAATCTTACCTATTTTGAGCATAATCTGCTTTTGGTTTAATCAGTGAGTTTATTTTATGAGGTCAGATGGTACCATGGTAGAAAATAGTGTATAAAATTTTACTTATGACAAAGGAACACAAAGTTAAAGTTCCAATAGCATAATTTCTGAAATGCATATAACATGCATATTGGTTCAAAAAGCACTTCAAGGCTAAAGTAAAATTTCTAATAATTCATTTGCAATACAGTAAGTGTTCATTTTATCAATGACAAATATTTACAAACTCTTTCAAGTTTCTGCAGCTTTTACTATTTGGTCATATAGGAGAACAATTAAAAATTAATTATTTGGTGTGTTCATCTCTTTTTATTTCCCTGAAAAACTGTAATGACAAGAAGAAATGCCTATAATGCAATGGTTTCCAGTGATAAAAAACTAATATTAATTAAGTATTTCATTCATAGGTTCCAAAGATTTTCAGTGGGAATTTGTTCATGGCTTGTTTGAAAATGCAATTTATGGAGGCCGTGTAGATAATTACTTCGATATGAGGGTTCTTCGGTCCTACTTGGAGCAGCTTTTCAATTCACGAATCATTGGCAGTTTAAATGCCAGAGGCAAGAAGATGAGTAGTTTCCCATGTTCAATCTCTTTACCGAATTCCTGCAGTATTTTGGTAGGTATACATCTCCTATCACCTAATAAATAATTTATTTTCAAAAAGTATCCTTGAAATATTTTCATAGAGAAAACCAAAGTTACAATCCAAAGGATACCTCTATTTCTTCAGAAAATTAGCTCTTTTCCGGGGAGTATTAACTCTTGTCAGTTCAGTCGCTGTTGGTTTTATGATACCTTATTGGACTGTGGTGCAGAGCAGCACAGCTATGAAGAGTTGAGTGAAAGAAATTGGATTAATTTATGACAAGGATATAATTACATTTTGATGTAATTAGTATATAATAATAACAGTAGTTTATTTTAAAGACTGATAAATGTTCGTACAACTTCTGGATGAAATAGAAAAATCTAAATATATCTCCTTGTTTCCAAAATCTATGAACATTCTGACAATCTGCTGACAGGCCATGGAAGGGTATATGACATTTTATTTGGTGATGAGTATGATTCTGATTCTCCTTCAGTATTTCTTTAGTGTGAGTGGGAATTCAACAGTCTAAACAACTGATCTCTCCCTGTCCTTTCACAATATAATTATTGTTGTTACTATGATTAAGGTTCACTTGCATTTTAATGAAGGACTCCATAGTAGACCTCTTATATAAACTGCTGTAAATAGTATTATCCCAGTTAAAGTAAATTGCTCTCATTTGGCATTCTCTACCTGGATTCTGATTGCTTAGGTTTGGTTTGGGTTGGGTTGGGTTGGGGTTTTTTTATTTCTTTCATATGAATGTTATTTTTTATTTTCCATAGATGTGCTGAGTTGATATCATAAACACAGAAGGAACAAACAAGTCAGGCTGGTCTGTTCTTGTAGATAATACGGTCAAGTAAAGTAATAATTTTTTCCAGCCTGCACATCATTTAATATCTCTCACTATCTTATATGTTTTTTATATAAATATTTGTAGTTCTATGTCTTCGATTAGCGCTTCCTCAGTGTTTGGTGTGGAGTTCTGCTACTGTTGTTACTTCTGAAGTTAGATTCCATATTAAAGTGAGCTGTGCATATCCAGCACATGCTCCTGCAAGCAAAGACAAAATGCATGTGACATATATGCAACAGGGTGCAGCCAGTTTGAAAGTATTTTTGCCTTTAAGTCACAATAAAAGAGATGTCTAACACCATTAGTCTACCTTAGTCTGCAAGGGCTCTCTGTGTTTGGTGCAAGAGAGCATCACTAGTGACACTTGGAACCACTATTGATGCTATTCTGCATCTCAAATGATTATGCAAACCTATTTTTACCTAAACTATTTCACTCCTTTGAGTGATACTATCGTTGTAGATTTAAATAAAAAATTAATTTTATAAATGTGTATTATACTCTTATTAGAATTTCAAATGCCAGAGTTTTTAAAATTTTTTAATATTGTCATTAATCTTACCTTTAAGCTTTCAACAGAAATATAGTACCTACTTTTCAGTCTTGGTGTATTTTTGTTTTCATTTGATAGCATCACTGTAATCAGAATTGCTTTTTGCTTTTTCAGAGTGGAAATGTAATATAAAAGAAGATAGTTACTGATAAATAAAATGAAGAAATCTATAAATAAGATTACAAAAATACATCATGTCTTACATACTTATTCTCATCTCTGTGTTATGCTATGAACTTAATGAAATTCTTTTCAGCATATATGCTGTTAATTGTCATGAGTGAAATAAAAAGTTCCCTCATCTATGTCTGTTCTTTTCTTTTTATGCAGGATTATCGTAATATTATTGAAAGCCTTCCAGAAGATGATAAACCTGACTTTTTTGGCCTGCCAGCTAATATTGCTCGTTCATCACAGCGTATGATCAGTTCCCAGGTAAAGTTAGCATTTTTCATTGACCTCTGAATCTTTTCTGCAGCCATTCTAAGCTGAAGAACCCAACCACCAGTTCATAAATACAATTTCCATAAGAAAGTCAGAATAAATGTATGTATTTTTTAATATGTTGACTTTTATCTGTAGAATATTTTATTATAATAACATTCAATTTTTAGTTACAAGAGTATTCATTTAGAACTGAAATAAACAATTATTGAGAAAGTTTCTGATTAGTATAATTCAGTTCACATTGAAGAGTGGTCTGATAGTTTCACACATAGAATATGGGTAAGATTTTATGCTTTTTCTGAACAAGAAATTCTGAAGAATTCTTTCAGAAATTCCAGAATTCTTCCAATTAGTAAAAAAATACCATTGTTCCAATTAGAAATGTGATTTTTAAAAAAAAAAAAAGTTATTCTCACTGAAGAATAGCATATAACTGCTTAGGCATGTCATAATGAAATTCCTATTATAATGAAAAGTAAGTTCAAGGGTGTTGTAGGTCTTAATTTAAAAATTCACTGATTTGATCTATTTCCATTATTGATTTAACTGTAATATATGCCAGATGGCTATATCATAGTCAAGAGTTCTCAGTTATCATTTAATCGCAATCTAGTCCAGATTTGAATATATATTTAGTATGTGAGAGTGAATTAATCTTAGTGTTGGAATAATAGGCAATGATTAAACACTTTTTACCTCTTTGTTTTAATATTTGTGTGTAGAAATTGCAGCTTGTGTGAGGGACATAGTTCACCCATTATCCCAGATACTACTGAGGACACAGCTGGAGTAGCTTTCCTTCTCACCTTTGGGGGAGCCCAGAAATTTTGAGTGTCTCTTGTTCTCCTCATTAGTTCTTTTTTGTTGGTCTGTGAAGGGAAACAAGAGAATTATTTGAATTCCACGTCTTCATCAACACACATTTGGGTCTTTGGACAAAGCTTTTCATTGCTAGAATTGTGTCGCTTGTCTTATGTATCAATTTAGTTGCTTAAAAATTGGTATCTGTATAATCTGGAGATGTCCTGGTGTATTTAAGACATCTACTAGGAACTGTCAAATACAGTGCAGGACCCAGGTGAATACATGTTCTGCTGGGCAAGCAACTAGAATTCAGGGCAAAATGGCTCTAGAAGCCAGTGTTTAAGCAACTGATTCCCACTGCTTGTGCACCCTGATCCAGTAGAGTGTGGATCTGGAGGTCCTGTGGTATATTTGTCTATCTGTAACATTTTCATAGCACTATGTGTTACATCTGAATTGAGCTCCTGATGCCTAGAGTCAAGGGAGCAGTTTGACTAAGAAGTTCCTGTACCTCAGCCTGACTTGAAATTCAGTAAAACTTACAGGCAGGTGAAAGTCCACCTTTTGCTTATTCAGGTCTACCAGTCATACCTTTTAGGTCAAATATGGAGCAAGTTTAGGACTTTGAGTAAAAGCTTAAATTCTTTGTTCTGTATTTTTATTTCACTCCTTTTCAGTGAAGTCAGGTTTAGATCACACAATTACTGTATAAGTGCAGTTAAACAGTACAAGTATTTTAGATACCCACTAGCATAGTTTATTTGACTGGTAAATTAATTGTGTCAGATAACATGAAAGTTGATGGATTTGAGAATCTTACATCAGAACTGTGAGGTGAATTGGTCTGTATATCAAGGCTCTCTTTAATTTCTCTTTAATTTTCTGTACAGTCTGAGTGTGCTGTCTTAAATACGGACAAGTTATAGAGGGGGAAAAAATTAAATCATAGAATCATAGGTTGGAAGAGACCTCAAGGATCATCTGGTCCAACCTTTCTTGGCAAAATCAATTGGAACTTCCCTGTAACTGGAATTTCCTATAATTTCAAGACTATGAATTACAATTTTTAAAAAAATATCAGATTGTTTGCTCACAGTCACTTAAAAAAAAAGTCTTTGGGTGTTGTATTTGTTGACTATCAAATACAATACTGGTAAATTTGTTTAAACGCGTGTGTTCACTTTAATCCATAGCTGTATTGTTAGACTATTTGTGGTTTTTTTAGAACATGAAAATAAGTAAAGACAAATCAGTAGGATGAAAGTGCATAAACTAATAGGATGAACTCAAGAACATGTCTATTACAAAGCTAATAAATGCTCTGAGATTCAATGTAGCTCCTTTGGTTTTGTCTTGAAATCATTTACATAAACATCCTTTTAGTTGCTTTTGTTTCTCTCAGATTTACTGTAGATTGCTAGTTATTTTTTTATTTCAGCTGTGCTTGCATAACTTGTTACAAGCTGCAGTTGTTAAAAATGCTAATGTTTGAAAATCAGCATAGACTCAGAGTTCTCATGTGAAGGGAAATAGATAATGAGTGCATTTCCATGTAAACTCACACTCTGCTGAACTGGTCTGCCATAGCATTAATTATAAGATATTAATTATTAATTATAATCTTGAAAATGTGAGACTGCTGTAGTTACCATTCTGTGAGGTGATTTTTTTTTGTCGTAAGAGAGATTTTCTCATCCTTCCAATAGCAGTTGGTGGTATTTCTTTAACTCTGAGGCAATTTAAGTAACAGAAATGTGAGATTTTCCTTAAATTGTTCTTCTTCCTAACTGTGAATCCTACTCCCATTCCATTTCTGACAGTTGGGCAGCTGTTTTAGATCCTCAAGTGATTCCATGGATCACAACTGGAAACTGAATGATTGTTTTCTAATGGGAGTGTTTCTCAAAAATCCATTACCAAGCTAAAACAAAGAAAAGGTGAATGAACAAGGGTAGTCAGAACTCAGTTGCTACGAGCTCTGTCGCCATGGCTCTAGCACCAGAGCAGTGAAATGTAATACTGTGTCCACTACTCCACTGATTCTGTAGACTTTCTATGAATATTATTAATTTTTTATGCCTAGGAGTGATAGTTTGTGTTGCTGCAGCAACACACTTTACTGTAGTAGAAAAAGGCTGCAGCACAGTGCAGCATTTTGCAGTCATGCAGATATCTCTTCTGTAACCTATGCAGTGCTAGTGTTTGGGTAAACCTAAAACAGCAATAAAAAGAAGGAGACTTTTTCAGAAATTTTGCAAGTGTTCATTATATTCACAGCATTCTTATCAGCAGAGAAATTTTCTAATTTAAAAGCTGACTATTGCTAGCTGTATTATTTTTACATTGGCAATTATTAATTAAATTATTAGAAATTAAGTCTTACAGTGTTCTGTAGTGTAATTCAGAGTATTAATATTGAATGCATACTGGTAAAAGCCATTTTGTTTTTAAGAAAACATTTTACTTAAAAAGACATGATCTTTTCAGAAACATGACTTAGATTTTTTTCTGAATTTTGTGCTTAGTTGCTCTAAGTAGTAAAGATAAGCAAATTTTTAGAGCCTGGATTTCTAGAGTTCACTGTGTCTCTTTGGTTCTGCCTTACCTAATGTTAGAAGGAGCCTTTGACACATCTCTTGTGTTGAATACGGTCATGAATAATCTCACATCTCTTGCTCTGTTCTCTTTGCAGAAGAGTGCATTAGAATAGAAAAAACTCTCCTGACAGTGCAGCTGCAGGAGTCAGTATATCTCATCCTGCATACTTAACAGATTTTTGGTACATCTGCAACTCCAGTTTTTCCACACTCAACAAGAGTCCTCAGCACTTAGTTACAATCATGCTCCTTTCTCCTGAAATGATAAACACTGTATTTTTGCCTGCATATTCGCCTGTATTCAGGTGGTCCAATATCCCAGTCTAAGTTATAACCAATTATTAGACCAATCAGAATATGTGGAGGTTTGCTTTAGGCTTTCTGTACAGTGAGAAGATCCTGTAATTTAGATATCTCTCTGGTGACCTTCTTACAAAATGGGCTTTTGGTGCCAGTGTACTTGTCTATTATTCTTAGTTCTATGTTTTTACAAATTCGTATAAACAAATTTCATCCTTCATTATAATTTTAATAGAACTCTGCATAAGTGTCTTCATCAAAATAAAATTTATCATATGTGATGAATGGAATTTTACAGACTGAAACAGACAAGCGTGCATATGTATTTTTACACCTTGAAAAAAACTATCCCGTTCTGTGCAGGATTTACCATACCTGCAACTAATATGACTTACTGCCAGTAACCACCCTAGGAAGATGAAATGAAAATGCAGAGGCATTGTTTTGTCTCCCTTTCTTGCATAGCACACATAGTCAGTGCAGGCCCTCTAGAGAAGGTAACACTTAGAGCCTCCTGTGTTGAGTGATCCCAACAAATCCTGCAGAATGAAAATGACTGCAGCCTGGAAGTTGTAGCTATGTATGATCAGTTGACTGGGTAATCTAAACATTCTTCAATAATACAATAAATTGTTTGGAGAAAAAAGCCAATCAGTAACTGGCAAGTTGTGCAAGATTCTTCAAGTATGACTGCCAATGATCATGAATATGTCTAGCATGTGGTTGGCTCATTGCTAATTTCTATATACAGTACTATGTTGAATAATTCTAATAATATCTTGCCTTAGGAATTCATCATTCTTTTACACATAGAGATTTATAGTGCTTCACAGAGAGTATCATATGACACAGGTTAAGTCTCAGTAAGGTTGAAGAATAGGTTGTTTTTGACATTTTCATAGATGAATGAGTACACTCTTACATTATCATGCAAAGATAAAGGATAGTTACAGTCCTCTGTATGCTAGGACAGTATCTTGATTCTTTTCTGTACACCATCCCAGTGATGGCACAAGTGGAAGGCAAACCTGTGGATTTGCAGTTCACTTTTAGGACCTCCTGAGTTTGATTGTGCATGCATAATTGAAACTTGCTTTTTAAAGTTCATGGAGTAATGTCTTATGTGAGTGGGACCCCATGCTGGAGCAGAGAAAGAAGTGAGGACTCACTGGGCTGTGACCACAGCCCTCATTCTGTGTCCCTCTGTACTACTCAGATTGGAGGAGGTAGACAATTCAAGAGTGAAGTTGAGCCCCGGAAGAAATGAGGGATGGTGAGAAGGCGTTTTTAAGATTTGTTTTTATTTCTCATTATCCTACTCTGATTTCATTAGCAATAAATTAAATTCATTTCTCCAATTCAAGTCTGTTTTGCCTGTGATGGTAACTGGTGAGTGATCTCTCTTTGTCCTTAGCTTGACCCATGAACCTTTCTTTTAAGCTCAAAAAGAGCATTTTCTTTTCCCTGTCCAGCTGGGAAGCAGAGTGATAGAACAGCTTTGGTGAGCACCTGGTGGCCAGCCAAGGCCAACCTAATACATCTTCAGAGTGTTTCAGGATATCACAAATGGAAAATAATCCTTAGGGTCTCATTGTTGAAGAGTCCACAGACTGTGGCTTCTTACCAAATTTTCAAATAAATACTGTAAAATTATTTAATTGTAGATTTTATATACAAATTAAAAACAATGAGTTCTGAATACTTATAACCTAAATATTAACTGGGTTCCAGTTCACTTCAGCTGATCTTGCTGGAAGTATTTCTCCTCCTATGTTTTGTCCTTTGTACTTTTATTTGCTTTTCAGCCAGGCCAGTGATACTCTGCAGTTTAGGTGGTTCAGATTTTGCAACAAAATTCCTTGTTCTATGAACCTTTTCCATACTAATTTTATAGTCTCAAGTAGAATCCAAATCTGTCTAGCATTTTCTGAGACAGGGCAGAGGATATAAGGTAATTTAATTTTTCCAGATACGTTTCCCTCAAACCCAGCTGCATGCTTGTCTTTGCCTGTTTTGTATCAGAGTGAGTGACAGGAACGACTCTCACTTATCCCAGATAGCAACATCATTACTTTTGTTATCTGAAAGCAATGCAGATAAATGGTTTCTTGAGATGCTTCTTTTTCTTCCAACCATAGATATTTATCTCAGCTCTTTTGATAATAATTGATTCTGCTTTTATGCCCCATCTAACTAATTTCTGTGTGTATTCCATCTGGCATTCATGAAAGCACCATAAAGAGTTGAACAATTTCTGTAACTCTAATGCGCTGCTTTGTATTGTTACCAAGAGGACTGCCTTGCTATTTGACGTACTTGAAGGAATACCTTTCCTATCATGTGCTAGGTGCTTTTTCCTGTCTGTGTGCCCCTCCATTTCTCTTTGGGCTTTGGTCATTGCTGCCTCGTAAGTTTAGTTTAAAGCTCTGCTTGCTAGCAGCCATCCTGCTGCCAGGTACTCAGTGCGTTTTGTCACGAGTTCTGTCTGCCCCAACTCAGTCTCTCTCAGATGAGTTGCCCCACCTAAGAGAGAGAAAGTTACATCTGCAACATAACAGCTTTGCAGCCAAGTTAGCGTTCCTCTATTCCTATTCCATTCCCACTAGCAGAATTGGTGAGAACACCGCCTGGGCCCCCATGTCGGTGTCACCTGCCACTTTCTCTTAATGGCGCTGGTTCTGATCCCTGAGTCAGGTGCTGGTAGCCCACATGCTGATAGGGCTAGTCTCTCTTCAACTGTTTCTACTCATTCTGCATTTTCACATTTTCAGGGGGAGAAGGAGCCTTTTCCTTTTCGCTAGAAGTCACAAACTTCCCCTTTTATTTACCAGTACAGGCATATTTTTTGGATAGTCACTACAGGTTGGCAGATAAACTAATACAAAAATCTTTTCTAAGAGTGATAATCATCTTACAAAGCTTTCTTTTTCTCAGAATTAGGTGCCTAATCTAACGGTTATCTAGGCTCCCTGTATATTTCAGTCCAGCTCCAAAATATTATATTTATACCTGCCATGGAGTAAATTATGTAGATGTTTGAAATCCTATTTCCTTCACTGATATTATCTTCAGTTAGTGTTTTAGTTTTTCTTAAAATACCTGCTGTGTTAATACCAAATATTTTATTTAGATGTTATTCTAACATTTCCCACAAGTCAATGGTATTTTAAAAACAGATATTGTGGAATTAGAGTTTATCTTTGAAATACACAGAGAGGTTCTGTCAGATTTTTAGTTCAACTCTCAGAGGATATTTTGTTTAAATCCTACTAGAAAAGACTTGTGATGTATTTATTGATTCAAGCCACTTCAAATTCCCCTGACTGATATTGGAAAAAATTCTTATGAGTTTGTTTTTCTTTTAAATGTTTAGCTACTGTGATAGAAAAATATGATAAGCCCATTTCAAAGCCAATTGAAATTAAAAAAAAAAGAAACCGCAGTCTAATATCTCTCATCCAGCTTCAATCATATGAATATTATCCACCTCTTCTAAGCTAGTTATCATTTTTTTTTGTTTTGTTACTAAAGAAAGACAAGCAGCTACAGGGAATAATTTGTGCCATCATAGATAGGCATCTAAATAAAGGAGTGAATCACCTTTTGGAATTGCCTATTTATTTCCATTGAACTTTGGATCAAGCTTTATAATAATGTCAACAGCTTGTATAATGAACATTTTAATGAGCATTTAAGAGATTAAAGAAAACAGCCATAACTACCAGATTGTTGCTTATGCAGAAAGCAGGAGGGTTTCTTTTCTTCTTTTCTACTGGAAACTGGACTATTTGAAAAACGGGATTTTTATTGGAACAGGATTTGGAAAATAGTTGGTTTTGCCATTTCTGCATTGAGTATTGCAACAATGTAAGTATAGTTGTCATTTCATTAAAATGCAAGAGTTCAGGAAGAGGAAGTGAAATTTCAAGCATCCTAAAGTATGCAAGTTAGAGTGCTTGTCTCAAAGACAAAAACGGGATTTTCTTAATAATAAGATGACTTTTATTTTTGCTTGTTTTATTTTCTGGGACAGTGAAAGATCAACACATTTCAAATTCCATTTGTTTGTTACCAGTTTTATTTTATACAATTGCTAGAGCAAGTACGTGGTTCCTGCCATTGTGCATCCTTAGGCAAGGCTATCATTCACATTAATGGAAGAGCATGTGCTTGTGAGACTGACCTTTTCCTTGCCCACTCTCTGCCAGTGTGCTGCAGGTGAACTCGATCTCCTCATCGAGATCATTGATAAAGATATCAAACAGAAGTGGCGCCACTAGTGAGCCTCAGGGACACCACTGGTGACCAGCCAACAGCTGGATTGAAGTCCCTGTCAGTGTATGAGTGTGTTCATATTCTTTGCATGGGCTGTTTCTCTCCCATTACTACCTGTTCCTTTGCTTCCCAAACCATGCACAGAGGCCTTAAAATACCTCAGGTTTTATGTACCATGCCTCACTTGTGTTCTCTTACATTCAGCAGATGCCCCATGTTTTCTTTGAACTTTTTCACCTGTTGAAAAAGTCCACCCCTAATTGTTTCCTGCTGGTCTTATCTCCAGCTGGCCTTAGGCTTTCCTAACTTCATCTTGAATTGCCCAAGCAGTTCTTTCATTGCCCTTGATTTTTCTTCTCATATGTTCCTTTCTTTTTTGCCTTTCAATTGACTGAGGTACTCCATGCTTATCAGTCATTCTGCCAAAAATCCTGGACTTTCTGCACAATGAGGGAACTTGTTCTGAAGCTCATTCAAAAATAGTTTTTTATTCCCCTTTTTAATCAACTGAAATTAATGTGCTTTCCCCTCTACTCTCAAATTTTCCCTTTCCTTACTATACTGTATCATACTTTCCTTCTCCCTTATGCCCATTAAACCAGTGTCTTATTTCCTTCAGTCCAAAATCTTAACTCTGCAGTTTACTTCATGGCTATTCTCAACAAATATATGTAGATATAAATAATAATTTCTGTCTGCATTTCCAATGTTGACTGTTAACCAGCACTTTAGAAATTTCCTTCAGTAGAGTAATCATTAATAAATGAGCTTTTTCACATATGTTTTAAAATATAAAGATCCACAGTTACAAATTATGGTATTAAGAGGGCTTCTGTGACTGAAATGTAACTCTTAATTTGAGTTAAGGTTTTGTAAGCTGTAATTGCCATGACAAATGTGTTGATGGAGTTCTTTAACACAGTATAAAGCTTGCATGTTTCATATCTCATACTCCCTAAAAATCTCATCTTGCAGATCACTGCTATAAATATCAATTTGTTTTCTTACAGAGCTACAGTGCACAGTGCTATAGAGAGTATTTAAAAATGCCTAGGAATGATCTGTGCCTGTATTCATACTTATATTCATGTGGGAGGAGTGACTGATACCCCAAAGAGCTGTGCTGACATTCAGTGAGATGTGGACAGGCTGGGGAGTTGGACAGAGGCAAAACTAATGCAGTTTAGCAAAGGCAAATGCAGGGTCCTGTACTTGGGGAGGAATAACAGTACAGGCTGGGCCGTGACCTGCTGGAAAGCAGCTCTGTGGAGAAGGACAAGGGGGTCCTGGTGGACAGCAAGCTGTCCCTGAGCCAACAGTGTCCTTGTGGCCAAGAAGGCTAGTGGGGGGTGCATTAGGAAGAGCATGGCCAGCAGGTACAGGGAGGTGATCCTGCACCATCCTCAGCCCTGGTGAGCCACATCTGGAGTGCTGTGTCCAGTTCTGGGCTCCTCAGTGCACGAGAGATGAGCTACTGGAGAGGGCCCAGGGAAGGGCTGTGGTGACTGGGAGGGCTGGAGCACCTGCCTTATGCAGAATCACGGAGAGACTTAGGCCCGTTTCACCTGGAGAGCAGATGACTGAAGGGTTTTATCAATGTTTACAGATATCTTAAGGGTAGGTGTCAAGTAGATAGGGCCAGACTCTCTTCAGTGCCATTTCGTGCCAGCAACAGGACAAGGGGCAGTGGGCACAAACTGATTCATAGGATGAGTGTCACAATTGATACTCAGATGGTTCATGTGAGTATAAGAAAAAGATCCCTAAATGTGAGGTTGACATAACACTGGAACAGGCTGATGGAGAGGTTGTGGTTGAGTATCTCATCTTCTGCAGATACTGAAAACCTGTCTGGAGGCGATGCTGTGTGCTCTACTCTGGATGAACCTGCTTTGCCAGTGGGGTTGGTCTAGATGATCTCTAGAAGTCCCTTCCAACCCCAACCATTCTGTCATTCCATGATTCATACCATGACATTTCATACTCATCATGAATGGCAGCTGAATCATTTGAAAACTTGAAGATTGTTCTAGCAGAAATTCAACATAGAGAATTAATATTCACACATTACATCAGGATGACTTAAGAAAACTGTGGTATCTGAACAATGTGAACTTTACAAAATCAGGTAAAAAGCATGTTGCCCAATTGTATACTCCACAGAAATGAATACTAGCACAGACATCTCACACAATGCTTTCTTTTTATACGTGGGTTTGCTTAAAGAGAAATGTTTTTAATGAAATCCATTAGAAGTCAAAAGGACTCACTAATTGGACCTTAGTGTAACTACTAGATACAGTATTTATTTAAAATAAATGCTCCTCTGTCTGTACTTGAAAATGAGAAATTTTGCAGGAAAAAAGTTATCTTTCTATAACTTTTATTATATAATGAATATTTGTTGAATTAAAATTAATATTGAACTAATAGTGAAGAACAGTGAAGAGCAAGCTAGTAAAGTAGACAAGGTACAAACCAGGGTCAGGAAACATGAAGCAAATTTTGCCTCATTAAATGTAATTGCAATGATCTCAGTGACTTCAGTAAAACATCATTTTATCATTGGGTTCTTTTTTTTTACGTAGTTTCTGATGTGCTCTTATTTTCAGCAAGTTGCTGGCTCATTCTGTACCTCCTTTTATCATTCCTTACATGTCTTTTTACTTATATTAAGACTGCTCTGCCTTCCTAAAACTGTGATCAAAAGTATGGTTCTAGTTCAGTGCCAGTGCTGGTTTTTACCTTGTTTCTGAGAGCAACAGAGACAAAAGGTGTAGGGGAGGCTGTATGAGGACACCTGCAACACTTAAATTGCTGGATTGTGCTTGAGTCTGAACACCAAATTTCCACAGCTGTTATTACCCAAGTCAGATAAAGAAAAGTTAGGGTATGTCCACCCAATATTGCAGTCATACATCTGGCTGCAGTATTTCTGCTGCGTATAGAATAGGAGGGCTGTGGTGTGTGGTTATTTTTCAAGGTGCAGCTGTAATGATAGCTGTAGCTTTGAGTGTTTGTCAACAGACACAATTTTCTCTTTCACAATCTAGCTCAACAGGACTCAGGGCATGAATTTTATATTTACTGTTCCTCCACAATTCTAATTATGCCACATAGAGTAATATTTGTATAATTATTGAAAAGTATTTTAATTATTGAAAAGCAGTTTATATTATTCTTGAACTTATGTTATTAATGTAGATTCCAGATGAACATAAATCTATTTTCTTAAAATAATTTAGCATTTATATAACCCTTCAATTGTTCAGAGTGTATAATTACTGACATTTATTACATCCCACATCATGAATACATGACTAATAGTCTCTAGTAGAAATTGATGAGTAATGCCAACCTGTATTACTACCCTGCAACTGAGAGATCTGAGTACTTAAAAAGAATTTTTAAAATAATGGGAGTATTTTGAATACACCTGTGGTGATGCATGAAAGAAATGTGCTGTGCTGTGCCATTAATGGAGTGGAAACTACTGTACTGTGTTCTATTGAAAAGAGCTGGAAAACATCTCTTTACCAATTTAGTGAATCAATGTAATGCTTCAGATATCCTTATTAATTCCCATAGGATTGGTACTGTGTCTATGAGAATGTATTGGTGCTCTGCATATGAGAAGTTTGTTCTCTTCTAGAAACAGGCTGCCATTTTAACAGACTTCTTAAATTTTGTCAGGATTTGTAATTAGTTAAGGTCAACCACCTCTTCTGGCATTCTTTTTAGCATCATGGTCTCTAGGTAATAGGTATCCTGTGGACCTGTATGAAGTACAACTCTTAGTTATTCTTTAGGAGAAGGGCTTGTGCTGTCCATCAACAGCATGCTGCTGACTTTCTTCCTTCCTCTCCTGCACCCCTGCTCTGTAGAGGGTCTTCCTGCTGTCAGAGGTATATGGTATATGATCCGCTTCTGTATGAAGGAAGGTACAGGTGGGGTCAGTGTCTTTCCCTCATTTGCTTTGTATTTGAGAAGGCATGTATTTCTGTATAGAGTCCAGTCAGTCCTACCTGAGATCCTTAATGAGTGAAAGTGCAGCTTTGAGGCGGCCTTGATGGAACAACAAAAGAGCAAGCTTTGTACCTACACTGATCCACATGCAGCAGGAACGATTTGCTTATGAGTGACATCAAAGTACCTTCATCCCATTAGCATCCCTGGATTCTGTTCTTGCTGAGAGGGTAAGGGACACAGTCAGGGACTAAAAGTCAGAGAGGTTTCGATGGCAGCTTGGTCTTAGGCTACTTTCACAGCAATGGGGGAACTGCAGTCAAGCTGTCAGAAACAGTATGGAAGCACATAGGTCTGGCAGAAGGGATGTCACACACAAACCTGCTCCCTCGTGACGCAGTAAAGACATAGCTGCATTGCACTGGGTTAGTACTTTCACAATATTTACCGAAACAATTAAGCTATAGCTTCATATTTTAGTTTGAGCTGTAAAGTCTTATGAAACTAGAAATGACTCCTCAAGCAGCTGTGTAAAGGGATATATTGTTTCATTCAGAGAAATGAATCATAGAAGTGGTTTCTGTGCTGACTATGTTCTTTTAAAACTGGTAGATGGCAGTAGAGTATCTGCTTTGACATCTGAAGATTTACTGAGAGGACTTGGCTAGATTTTTGTACAAAAAATATCCATAGTCTTGAAAAAAATACCAGTTATCTAACTAACAAATCTTTTCAGCTTTGCATTTTTAGAACAGTAACATATTGAGTTCAGAAATGATTGATAAGAGATTTTCTTTTAATTCACTGACATAGAATTTCACAATATATTTTTGACTGTATTGCTTTCCTCTTTTTCAAGTCATAATACTGTGTGTAAAATTTGATTTTGTTACATGATTTGTAGGGTATATTGCTTCTGAAATTTTTACAAGACTTAGATGTAAGCTTGTGTTTATTACATATTTGTGAAGTAGCAGTTTTTGCAGTAGTTATGAATGACTGAAGGCACAACTTTTTCCTCAGCTTGTGGGGGAAGAACAGAAATAGATTTTTTGTTCCTAGAAATCTGGGTTTTTTAAGTTCCAGAGAAGGAAGAATTAAAATCTCAACATTTCCTCATTTTTATTTTTTCCATGAATTTTAATTTTCAGGTCAAACCGGAATGACTTTTTAGTAACTCCATATGAAGCCACATGGGAACATTTGTTGTCTTTATAGCTCTCCTTTCTGTTCATTATCTTTCCTAATTTCTCTAGATGCCTGTGTTTTTAAGTCTAATGTGCTGGTCAATATCATAGCAGCATATGTCCATGGATGCACCCAAAAGTATACAATGGATAAAAAAGCTAAGATGCACAACTAATTTAATAACTAAGTAAATAAGATTGACATTCTTAGTTTGACCACCCCACCTTTCTTAATGTGTGCAATTTGTATTTTTCTGTGCTGACAACTCAGAAAAAAACATGCAGTGCATTAATTTTCCACCAAGAATGGAGAAAATACTTGGTAGCAGTTTCTGTAGGCTGTTCATTAGTATTAGATGCACTGTTCACAAATAAGTGGCTCTATTTAATTTTTTATATAAATACTGCTATTTAGTTAATTTACTTGAAAGAGACAGCTTCTACAAAGAATTGTGCTTCTGAATAATCTTCTCACCTCTCTTTCAACAGACCATTCTATCCCTCTCATGTTTTTAATGAAGGTACTGTTTTCCTGCTTTATGGTAGATTTTTTTCATTCTTCTCATTATTCAGAATATTTAGATGTGTATTTGTTCTGGACTAGGGCAACATGTAAGAGCTTTTAGTATATAATATATCAAAAGAATACATTGTAATAACAAAGGAGAACATTTAAAGGTTAGGTATTGTAAAAGTATTCTTATTTTGAGTACCCTGTATTATACATCTATGATTAAATTTTCCATTTCCTTAGTACTATAAGTACATGCCTGGGTCAGAGTGCAAGGGATATGATTCCACAGACCTGGATATATGCATCTGTGCTGGTTACTTCTGGCCTCTCTTTGTGGTCATGGAAAAACCGTGTTTAAGGCAAGCTTAATCTGGAGTGAGTATTTGAAGTTGCTTATAGGTTGGCCTGCTGGTGTTGTATATACACTACAGTGAGAGATACTGAATTCTTGTCAAGCTTTATAGTTAGATTTCCAGGAAATTAAATTAAAATCCCCATTCTAATTTCCAGAGCATGGACCCATCTATCTGAGGTACCTACCTACCTGAGGAATTTAGTTTTCCTATGTAGTCAGTCAGAGAGCCTTCCAAATGGCAAGTTAGCCCACTTAAGATGTCTGACTATTGATTATGTAGGAAGCCTAAGGTGGTAATATTTTTAATCTGAGTAAGTTTTAAGTAAGCTTTAAATGCCTAAGGATAGGTAGGGTAGATTCATGCTTGTCTGATGTGACTTTGTACAGTGTCCTCTTCGAACTCAAGAGTTATTTTGTCTTCTTAAATACAGATTCCAAATCATATTCCCTTTGTCATCTGAATCAAGGTCTCCTTCCTTCTAGGTATTTATCCAGTCTGTGTGTTCATTCCTGTTCTGTTGCTTTGCAGAACCATTTTTGGTTTTCATATGGCCCCCAGAAATGTGTTCCTGATACCCCTTTTTATTGTAAATCCAGTTTCCCTTCCAACTCCAAACTTGTTTCTCTTGCTTGGAGGTGAAAACAATTACTTGAAGCAGCTGCAAACATACTACAAGCCTTGGGACACTTCTGTGATACACCTGGTAATTCTAATAGGGTATTATATCCCACTCATGGTTTTATTCAGGTCCTTCCCAATCTTAACACATTTTTTGCATCCAATCCATGCATTTGAGTCTAGAACACTGAGTGTTAAAACTTGATTTCTTTTGATTCAGTACTTTTAATTTAAGTGTTTAACTTTTGATAGTGATAACTCAATGTTTTTTAACTACTTTGATGAAATATACAAAGCAGAAACACATATAGGCAAACTGAAGAAAAAGATTGAAATGAAGGATAGCTAGTGTATTTCCTATTTAAATTATATTGACAAAATTTATAATTAGATAATTAGAAACAGGCAGCTAACCCCATACAGTACAGTTAGAAAAATACTTTAATTACTTGATCTTGCAGTTACTACTTCTCAAAATCATTTCCGCTCTATGGAGATACATATTTATACCTCTAAACGCACTTTAAAAATGAATACCACAGTTACTGTTTCCAATCCCCCATATTCACAAAGCAATCATATAAACATTTTTCAGCTTTATAGTGTGCACTATATGCAAGTTTATGTGAAGTACTGCATTCTGAATTACCAGTTAAAGTGTATTTGATATAAATGTTTTATTGCTTAGCAAATGATGGCAGGCAACTATCCAAAAACAAATTAAAAGATACAAAACTATAGCTGAAAGAATGATGTCTGGAAGGCACAAAAGTGTGTTTATTATCTGTATTGCTTGTCAGAACATTTGCATATGTGCAGAGTGGAAATGAGGAAGAATAGCAAGAATGATAAAGATGCTATGATCAAAACATTCATCAGAGAAATTAATTTTTCGCTAAATTAAACAAGAATCTTTTTTGATATACACAATAGCTGGGCCACACAAAGGATTATGAAAGTTTAAAATTAAGTTATGAGAATGAGAGGATGAAATGTTATTTTACATAAGAGAAGCTATAAAGAGCAGTGGCTCATATTTTCTTTTCCTTTTGTCTGCCAGAATACTTGCCAGAAGCCCTTTTAGGCCTTTGCATCCGCTGCTGTTTTCAAACCCAGATGCGATTTGTCTTTACTCACTCAACCCTAACACAACTGAGCAATGTCTTTATATCCCTGCTGGGTAGTCCATCCTTGTGCCTATCTTCTGTGGCAGACCTCACTGCAGTCTAGAACTTCGTCATGAGGGGAAGCAGAGGGACAGACACTGATCTCTTCGCTGTGGTGACAGTGATAGGACCTGATGGAATGGTGTGAAGTTGTGTCAGGGGAGGTTTAGGTTGGATGTTAGAAAAAGGTTCTTCCCCCAAAGAGTGGCTGGGCACTGGAACAGGCTCCCCAAGGCAAGAGTCGCAGCACCAGCCTGACAGAGCTCAGGAAGTGTTTGGACAATGCTCTCAGGTTCATGGTGTGACTCTTGGGCATGTCCTGTTGAGGGCCTGGAGCTGGACTTCAATGATCCCTGTGGATCCCTTCCAACTCAGCATACTCTGTGATTTGAGGTTTCTAGCTTCCTTTACATCCATGGTGATCTTCTGCCTTGATTGTTCTGACTTGCTTATCATGCTTTTTTCCTGTGCATCCACCAGAACTGGTTTTGTGCTTTGAGGGCTTTTTCCTTGAGGATTCACCAGCTCTCTTGGCCCCCCTTTGCCCTCGAAACGAGTTGCCAGCTGCTTCCTTCTAAAAAGATGCCTGGCTATGCTGAAACCTTCTCTCCTGAGTTCTGAGGTTGTGAATCTACTGTTGGCCTTATAATCTTTTCTCAGGATTTTAAAACACAGTCTCATGGTCGGTGCTTTTTATAGAAGCTAAAATGATGGTTTGGTGTACTATCATCTTGTAGTGCTTCACAGTCCCTATCAAAGCTGATAAATAAGAAGGTGCTGTTTGCTTCAGTGAAAGAAAATGAAAAACAAAAGAAAGCACTTCATCATTGCACATCTTTCAAGACTAGAAAATAAGTCAAATCCCAGCAGGAACAACTTGACTTTCTCCCTCATTTTGTGTTACAATTAAATAGTCCAGTCCTTCTGAATGATTAATACATTTTTTACTATCAAACTTAATTCTTTACTGTCAAGCAAAAGAGGAGAGATTTAATAAGTTGTGCTCTAACATACCTTGAAAGAACGCACTGTGGAAAAGTAACTAAAATTTAGCTAAAATGCCTCAAAAATACCACGGGGTTTATATGCAGTTTAAAGGAAAAACTGCAAGATCACTGAAGAATTTTAATTTCAGTGTTCTTTCTTTCAAATGTGTGCATATATTTTATCAGATGATTTGTGAACTTATCAGGGTTGCTAATAATAAAAGGCAATTGGACCTAGTGGACTAGAAGCTCCCTTTCTTTCTGGAAGGTTTACAGTTCTTCTAATTTCTTGCCTTCTTTCTTTAGAAAGTATGCATTTAAACAGTTTGAGGTAGCATGAATATCTAAATAAGAAATCCTGGTCAGATCAGAATGAATTGCCTGTAATTGTCTTGAGTTTTGATGCCTAATAGTTACTGTATGTATTTAGTAATATATTTTTAATTGCAGATGGAGCCTAGTTAAAGGCAGAGCTCAAGTTTTGTCTCTAAATTTTGTGGAAAAGAGGCTTTTTAATTAATTACACACCTCGTTAATTTTTAAATTATAATTGAACAAAGACAATTACTGTGATAAGAAAAATACGTAGGTTTTTTTTTGTCTTAATATGAATGATGTTTGGTACTTGAACATGGATATTGTTTGTGTTTTGATCAGATCACGATCAGTAATTAAGTATGCAGGAAAGGATAGTTCATAGATAAATTGAAGAGTATTTGTTATTGTATCACATTTTTGTACTAAAAGAAATTTGTTTATCCTTCTTCAAGAGTGCATTTGTATTCTCATCACTCAGGTCATTTCACAGCTTCGGATCCTGAGTAGGTCAGTAACTGCTGGCTGCAAATTTGACAGAGAAATATGGTCTACAGAACTTTCTCCTGTTCTCAGCCTATGGAAGAAACTCAATCAGGTAGGAACGTATTTAATTTGAAAAGACACTTTTTTTTTTCCTGGTGACTACATTTAAAATACAGTCTAAGGAATTATCTTGAGTATTGAAGCATAAGAAGAGAAAAAGTAAATTAAATGCATTTGAGGTGGGAAGTACAATGTTAGGTGTACATAATTAGCTATGAAGTCTATATGTGGTATGACAGGCTATCACTTTTTGCCTCCATATGGAGGTGAGACTGCACTCAAAACATGAGAATAACATCCTTTGTGTGTTTCCAAGAAAAATACTAATGTACTTTAAATTTTAATTTAGTCTCTGCATTTCTCTCATATTCACAAGGCAATGTTAAATGATTTTAAATATAATGAAGTTTTTTCTTTATAATGTTGAAATATGGTATAAGCTGTAAACTGAGGTTCTTTAAAATCCATCCTACAGTATCCAATATTATACTCTTTATGTTCCTTTGTTGGTCTTGCTTGTTTCAGTTTGGTGGTGGTTTTTCATATATATTGTAAAGCTTGGCTTCCAACCATTGAATTCTTATTGCAGGCACCATTTAGCTGTGATGTGTTTGAATGCAGACACTACACATGCTTGGAAAGGATGTCTCCCACCTCATGCTAGGTGCCCACTTATATATTTGGCCATTACTTTGTGTCCTCAGTGATCAATTAATAGATCGGAGATGTTGTGGCCTAAAACTATGTCTTTTACACAGCAACACTGTAATGGGAAAAACCTTTCCCTTCCTCAGATAGCCACATACAAAGAAGTGACATGAGGTACACAGTAGAATTGGCCATTACATTTTGAAATATCTCGTTGAATTCTCATCTAATCCATGCTAAGTGTATGATGTATCATTTTTGTGTGATACTAAATAACATCCTGTTGAAATCTGTGGCCTCTGAACATGGACAGCTGTTAACCAGGTCTGTTGGTCCTGTAAAAAACATATGTTTCAGTTCACACCTTCGTTATGTCTTACTGACTAGATTTAAACATAGCTGAAGGCCTGTAAATCTCCTTTGCAAGAGCTCAGATGAAACTATTACATAAAAATACACACAAACAATCAGAAAAATAGAGATTTTGATTATAGTGTTTGGAAGATGGATAAATGAGGCCAGTTTTAAACAGTAAAACAAATCTATACCGCCTTAAATACTCATTAAGAGCACATGTTGCTAATGGCTAGTTCTTTATAATTGTTAATCATGCGCAGTGCAAATTTGAAGAACATATCCTTTTAAACTTGGATCATAAACTAGCTGTGACTATGCAGTACCATGAAGCTGAGGCTGCATAGCTGGTACTGGTGCCTGAGGTTCTTGATAGTCACCTACATGGAGGTAATCAAGATTGCCTGAGACCTCTTTGACAAGGAAAGCTGGACATGATAAAGGCCTCTTCTTTCGCCCCTACCATTGCCTTTAAATCTCAGGTCTCCTTTCATATGATTTTTTTTAGCCCTTTGCCTCAGTTCCTGACCTATAGGCTGGGTTATACCTAGGTGGGGTTATTTTTCAGGCTGTAGCAGGTATCTTTATTGGGTCACTTGACTGTTTTTCTTTGCTGCATAATTGCCTCCTGTCTAAAAGCAAAATTAGCCTTGCCAGTTCTTAATTGTGCCCTTTCATAATGGCCATTACATGACCATGAGGTTGTTCATAGTTCTCAGGCCTCTCTTTTCAAGCTGTGCCCATATTTTCAAGACCTTTGCTATTATCCTCTGCTGCCCCAAGCTTCACATTATAACAGGAGACGCCTGGTACTGAATTCCACTTCACACCTAGCTTCTCTCCTAAGGAATTGATAACACATCTCGAAGGCCAGTACTGGAGCCTTGCACAGTAGGTGTAAGACCTGGTTAGCATGACCTGTTCCTAGCTAGAGCAATTTCTCTTTTTACAGAATCACTGGGTAAACAAATTTGGGTATTGTTTTCAAGTCTTCTCTCCTGTGAAAACAGTCTGAGAGTTGGGGTTGTTTCCTGAGAGAAGGCATTGGGGAGAGCTTGTTGTGGCCTTCCAGTAAGAGAGCTGGAGAGGGATGTTTTGCAAGGGTATGTAGGGAGGGGACAAAGGGGAATGACTTCAAACTGAAAGAGGGTAGGTCTAGATTAGATGTTAGGAAGAAATTCTTTCCTGAGAGGGTGGTGAGATTCTGGCACAGGTTGCCCAGAGAACTAGTGCATAATCCATCCCTGAAATATTCAAAACCAGGTTAAATGGGGCTTTGAGCAACCTTGTTTATGAAAGGTCTCCCTGCCTGCCCAGGAGAGTTGGAACTAGATGATTTTTAAGGTCCCTCAACCCAAACCCTTCAATGATTCTGTAGTATCTTAAAGTTTCTTTGATTTTTTAAAATCTTGATGCTATTAACAGATAATGAAATAAATGTTTTGAATATATCCTTAAGAATAGGCTGGCTTCTGACCTTTTACAGGGGTTTTTATTTGTGTGTGGGACATTTTCTTGAGTGTTTAAAAGAATTTAAATTGTAATATTCTTTATCAAAATTAGTTTTCATAGTCTGTTCAAGCAGTAATTGCTTTAAGCTTTGAAAAGCCCTAGGTATTTTAATATTTCACAGACATTGCATACAGTTCTACATTCTCATTCTAGATTGATAGCTCAATGAAGGCATCATCTTTGTTTGCAGAATTTTTAAAGACCTGGAAATTGAAATGAAGAAAATAGTTGAATTGCTGCTTAAGTTAACAATCATAAATGATTTTATTTATGCATGAATGGGCAGAGAATATGAAACTAAAACAGGTTCCCAGATAAGAAGAAGTAAAATTAAAAAAGTATTCCTCAAGTCTGTAAAAAAAATTTTCTTCCAGAGGCAAAAAGACATTCAGAAGTTGTTAATATGTAGACAGAGATTAAGTATGTTTTAAACAGTTTTATTCCCATGTTGACTATGTAAGTCAAGGATTAATTAAAAAAGTATTATCTTACAAATACCTTGAAAATAGTTGTTGTACATCTATGTACTGATAATCCTGAAATACAACAAAATTTACCACTTGACATAGGTATGTCCCATAGAATTTAGACTGCAATGATTTGTTGCTGTTGAGCAGCTAGCAGAGTAAAGAAAGCACCAGTTCTCAGTGGCAAGAAGGAATGACCTTTATTGTTTTGATTTCATCATATATATAGAGTTTTCAAAAGTCACCCAGATTGGTCGGTCAGAAGCTTTCCCCCAGGCCTGATTGGCCAGGCTTGCACTGTCCAAGTTCTGGGACACTGTTCCAACAACATCCAAACTTTATCTTTATTTATAAAACACAAGAAAATTCTCATGGGAAAAGCCTGTGCTAGCCACAATGATTGATCTTAATCTCTTTAGAGTGGAAGTGCTTTTATCTCTGCACTCATAATGAAACTCCCTAGCCAACTAAACCTGATGCACACAGAAGCACCAGGAGGAAGTGGTAAGGAAAAGTAGTGAGCAATTCCTTCAGCTGGGAGACGGATGCTCCCATTTTCTGACCTCATCTGTTGTTTAGAGAGTTTTGCTGCCTTCCAGGGGCTCAGCTCTGGGACACTGTGGAAAGACTGCCGAGGCTTGTTGAGCCCTCAGACTATGACACCTTTTCTACATAGACCACAGTGATTTTTGTACATAGACCCAGTCAACTGCCAGGGGTATTGTGGATCATATGAAGCTCCAAGGGGTCACAGTCTTTGATGGAGCCTGAATACAGGTCTGGATAACCTGCAGTAGCTTTTAGCACCTGACAGTCTCTAGAGGTTCCTTCCAACCTTGGCTTTTTTGTGGTTTTGTCAACAGGAGATATTTTTGTTCAGTTTTCAGAGCTATCACGGTCTTTATCTTTGCTGTCTTTCCAAACAGCAAAAAATGGCAGATACACAATGGAAATTGTAGCTTTTTTCATTTTAGACATTTTGAAATGGGAAATAATTCTTATACATTAATATGGTAGTGAGGACTTACATTTTGTTACTTTTTCAGAAATATTTCTGGAAATTTGCAGGGCTTAATTTTTCCTCTCAGTCCATACATGTTGCAAACCCTGTTAAATGTTACTACCAATTACTCAGATATCCTGAAATTGTTGAGGGGGGAGGTTACTATTCTTTATCTATCTATAATGGTAGAATCATGGGAGCTGCCTCTCCTTCATCCACTGTTTATTAGTCCAGCCAGAATTCAGGCTCTGAAATTTTTCATTGAATTTTACTTTAAATGAAATACATACTTAAAATGTGCTTCAAATCAGTGTGCACCTGTGTTGAAATTACACAAGCAAACTTCTCTCTTTATTTATCTGTTCTGCGATAATACAGAATGTCTTGACATTTTCACCTATATTAGCCTCACTTGAAAACATACATTTTAATTCTTGCCATTAGAAAACCCCCTTGTAACTAATACTGTCCCAAAACTGCTTTTACAGTGTTTTGCAGCATGATTTAATAGCAACTTAACACTTACCAAGTTAATTAAACTCTTATGAACCTGCCATTTAGTTAGAAAAAAACACATTCTCATATGCTCAGTATTAGTTTGCATGAAAGACTTGTTGCTGTATAAAATAAAGTCTTCGCTGAATAAGTGTTCAAATGTCATATAAATTTAAAAAAACCCTTCCTTAATGTGGAAGGGTGGCCCACTACAAATTTTAGGCAAGAGCTGGGCCCTCGAGTTAATCAGAGTTAATTCATCCAGTCTCTGTCCTGGTGTCCATTCTCTTCCCACACAGCCTTCTGCCCTGACAGAGTGTGGATTAGGACCTGTATAAGCATTCATTGTCACGTAACTGGATCAGTTGGAAGTCACTGTCCTGTGGAACTTGGGCATTGTCCATAGTAGAATAGCTGTCAGAGATGCACAAAAGTGTGAGGACACAATGGGAGTGCATAAGTGTTTCATCATGTCCAAATGGCTCTCTCTCGTGAGGAGAGAGAGAGAAAGAGAGAGAGAGAGAGAGAGAGAGAGAGAGAGAGAGAGAGAGAGAGAGAGAAAGAGGAATCAGTGCTATATTTTTGTTGCAAGGTGGTTGCATTTGCTGCCTTGTTTCAGAAAAACCCTTTGTCAGCTCCACCGAAGTTAGAGGCCCACCCATCATAATTTCAGCAGGAGCTCCTTCAAAATGGTTAGCTGAAATGTATGATCATAAATTATCTTGTGTTCTGTGTCTTTTGTTATGTTTGTAAATTTTAACTATTTTCATAAAATTGCATAATGCTGCAGGAAAATTGTAGAAGTAGTTCTGGAAATAAATGAGTTGTTGCTCTTTTATCTAAACCATTATAGAATCAAAGAATCACATAATATCCTGAATTGGTATGGAACTACAAGGATCATTGAAGTTCAACTCCTGGCACTGTACAGGACAGCCCCAAGAATCCCACCATGTGCCTGGTACCTCATTAGCTATCTAAGCTTTAAAAAAAAGTACAGTTTTTTTTCCATGAAGGAAAAATCAGTGACACAGAAATATAGGTCATTCTTTAGTGTATTTTCAACAATTAAAAGCATGTAAAAAAGAGTGAGAGACTAATATCTAAAAGAATAGGCAGAGAGACTTGAAGGAGGAGGCAAAATAGGTATGTGAAAGGGACAATGGAAAACCCATCACCACCACCACCACCACCACCATCAAAATCGAGTTTTGAATCAAATGCAGAACTAGTAGAGGTATATGAGTTTATTTTCATTATATTTGTTATATTTCTGAGGGGATAGTTTTCAGAACTGTCTATTGGAGTTTGCAAATGCATGAGCTTAAGCAGGTAACAAAGTAAAGCTCTGGGACAACTTAGGTGAGACTATATGGAGTCTTACATTGTACTAAGATAGCAACATATACGGAATTGAAAGACGGAAAATGATCAAATTTTCAAAATACTCCTGATTAGTATTGGTAGCATAATATAGTATTTAATATTAAATATTAGAATCTACCTTCAGTTTCTTGTGATTAGGAGAAGCACTCAATACTTCAGCAGTTCTTCGTGTTAATTCCCAAGCAGGCCACGAGGATACACATATTTTAAAAGCTGATGTGAGTTATATACATAATGGATTTTAAGGGAATGTAATAGCACATTAAATGTATAAGCTGATACTGGTATTCATGTTTAATTTTCCTATGGAAATGACAGATGGGTTGTTTTAACAAGTTCTTGGGGGAAAGCATTAGAAAGAGTGATGAAATAAATATGCAATTCATAGGAGACTGTTATGTAAAGGACAGTATTGAGGCACTTAGAGGACTTCTCTTTCAGTAAGCTTTTGTGAATTAAGAGCATCAGAGATTGAGCAAAGCCTCCAAGTTGCAATGTCTTGGGTTTTTCTTTTTTTTTGTGCAATTAAATACCTCAATAAGAAATCATCAACTAGCTTATGTTAGTTTTATATTAGAATTTACATATACTCAGCAAAATATGGTGTCAGAAAAAACTGAAGTGAAACTGGTAGTGTGATTTTAGAATGCATGCTAAGAAAAAACACAAAGCTGTATGTTGTAAATACTGTGTGTATTATGTAGTTGTAAATACTGTATGTTTCTTGCACTTTGATCAGTAACGTTTTTGTATACCTTTTTAACAATGTTGGAAGGATGACTTCATCCTTCATTTTTCTGTCAGTCAGTCACAAGCCAAAGTATTGCTCATTCATTTAGCTTCTCTAATATTTTAGCTTGGTAGCTGAGGGCAGTATGAGCTTGAAGTTAAAAATGTAAAAATTCTGACAAATATATAGTGCCTGGGAAAGATTATAGAGGTAAATACCCTGTGTATCCTTGAAAGCAGAATGCCATGTGAGAATGTAGAAATTTATTTAACCTGAAAAATAGTCAAAACTACTTATTATTTTAAGATGACATATTTCAGAGAAAGAAAAATCTGATTTTACCTTTACTGAATTACTAGAACTTGAAACAGAAAAACATTTTTTCCCACAGGTTAGAGTTTATTTTTTGCATTTGTGCCTTATAGAATTTTCCAATAAGGTTTTTAATTCTGTAACTGGAATTCATTGCAACATCTTGTCACATGTCAGTTTCCGAACACGTGCTAAAATATATTTATGTAATAAGCTGCATATGAATTAAGATTTGCAAAATTACACCATTTCTTTAAATTATTGAATAAATTTGGATTTTTAGTGGCTTTAATGGAAGGGAAGTAAGTTGTAAAAATGGCAATGTGAGAGCAGCAGTACCTCTCACAGTCTGAATTACTCAAGATTTGCACATAAAATTGTATTTATTTTGTATTTATTCTATTTAATTTGATTCCATGTTGAACTAGTCTCATGAAGCAAGCACTGTATCTGGCAGCATAGTTTAAAGTACCCAGTAAAATCTTGTGCTGAGTACACCACTGCTTTTTAGATTGGCACATGAACACAAATAATAAAAGCAGTGATTCAGCTAAGTGAAGATTTTTCAGCAATTCAAGTACTTTTGAAGTAACTGGGTAGACAGACCTGTCTCAGAAGAGTGTTGCCTTTATTGAACATGTCACAGACAGTACTGAAAGTATCACAACACTTTTAATGCAGTGTCAGAAAAGAGATGCTATCGCTACTACTTCAAAGCTAACGAGGTCATATGAAGTATTCTGAATTAAACAAATAATGTGTTGTACAACATCATAGTTTCCCTGAGTTTATTAACTGGACATCACGTGTTCTTTCTTAGAATTCTAACCTCATCCATCAGAAGGTGTCTCCTCCTGCAGAACAGCAAGGATCTCCAATCTTATCATTCATTACTCTGGAACAATTCAATGCCATTCGCCTTGTGCAGAGTGTCCATCAGTCACTTGCTTCTTTGAGTAAAGTCATCAGAGGTACCTCACTGCTGAGTTCTGAAGTACAAAGTTTAGCAAGTGCTCTCTTAAACCAGAAGGTAAGTAATTTTGTAATGAATATACATTATAATAAGCACTGAAAAAACCCAAGGGAACTGAACTAATTCTAAACAGACATGCGTTTTCATATCATCATTTGTTCAAAGTTTTGACAAAAGACTCTAAAATGGAGTTCTTTTAATGATAGAAACTCTAAAACAGAATAATTTTTTTAATGAAAAATTTTTCAGCAGTATCTGCAGAAGCTTCTGAATATATTATTCTTTTATCAAGTTTTCTCCTAAAGCCAAATCAAATAAGGTTAAAAGTTGTGGAATACTATTTTGATTTCAAATACCAAGTCATGCAAGATACATCAAATATATTAGCTGGTAGAATGTGTAAATCTGTTCCTTTACGTAGTTTTTGCATTTTCTTAAAATTTAAGTTGTATTAACAATTCTCTTTGCTTTTATTCAGCATGGAGTTTTGCCACACCACACCAGACAAGCTCTATCTATCATACCAACCTATCATCTCACCCTGTATTCTTGATATACAAGAAAATCAGTCAAAATTTCTAAATGTACTTTCTCCATGTTTTTTGGCATCAAACTGGGCATGTTTATAAACTGGTATAATCAGTGACAGCAAGTTTACATGCACTATCATTACTAGCTAGTTAATTGGATTACAAAGATAGTCAAACACTGATGTGACATGAAACTGGTTTTGTTTCACCTCCAGCAGCTGATAAATTCTGTCGATGCTAAGGTGTAGATACTGAGGTTGCTTCTGCAATGAATGATAATTCCTATTAACATCCTGTTTATCTCCATGTGAAGAACAAGTACTGTTAAAAAGATTGTTATGCATTTATTGATCTATCAAATTTCTAATCAAAACAATAATTAAATTTGTTGTCTTTTTAGATTCACAAGACAGCATTTGTTACCAAAATTGCTGTACAATTAGAATAAATGAATGTTTTCATGTTAGCAATCTCACTGCCTTTTTTAACACATTTTGGCTGCATGGTAGAAACTAAGTACAAATCAGAGTGAATGGAAAGGATACATGTAGTGGCCATTCTTTAGTTCTTACAGTTATGTTTCTTGTTACTGAGCAAGAGAGCATGGCTTGCTTGTGTGCATAAATTGGAACCGGCAGGAGCTATGGAGCTGATCACTACAGCAAAAAGTTTCTTGAAAATTCTATGCATTTTAACCTCTCAGAAGCATCAGTTCAGTGCTTCCTGATACATTGACCAGTGCTTCTGTCATTTCATCTGCTTTCTTACCCACTTTCCTTGACACGGATCACTTCATTCGATTGTGACCATATAGCAGTTTTTTCAGCAGTCTTCCAGAGGGGCTAATGCCACATTCTTGGTATGGCAGCTAAACCTCACTATATTTATCATCCTAAAGTGATTTGCTTCATGTATTTTCTATACACTCTTCTTGTTTAGTGTTTTCATTTGTTATGTAGGAAAGGACTATTTTTCAAAACCTAAATTTTAAGCCCACTAGATTGTAGTTCTTTTAAGATTATAGCACCTGAAGAAACTACTGGATTACTAGTAGAAATGTGAAATTCAATAAATGTATGACATAAATGGTTTCAGCAATGTGCTGTATCTGTGTAAAATTGGTATGTTAACCCCATAGTAGCCATTGTGAAGAAAATTAACTCCACCCCAGCCCAAACGAGCATAAGTACATCTGAGATGGACTTACATAATTAGCTAAGCTATTTCTTTAGGCTTCAAGTAATTTAGAGTGATATATTAGCAACATTAGGCAAATACCTTGTAAGTGATAGATGGATGACCTGCCTGTAAGTGCATATTTAGTAAAAGAGTCTGCAAAAATGCAAGGTTTCAAATAACAAATAAGTTTCAAAAAATCTTAATTAGGAAAAAAAGCTCATGCAGTTAACTGTGCTTTATTAATTGTCTTGTATGTGTTCTAGTTTACTCAATTAATTTTTAATTACTATCCTTGAATCTAGTTATGTTCTGTTTTTTATCTATAAAAGGTAAACATGGAGTATTTACTTCGAAAGATACCTTTTTTACGAAATTCTGTGATCAGATTTTGTATATCTGATCAGTACATATGCTAGTAGAATGTGAATGTCCTGGAAAATGCAGCTGTAAATATTAAACAGTATAAAATGTTTATTCTGCTCGGAATCTTCAGTATTGTGCAATATTCCACAGGTACTCATTTACATAAATTCTCTTTCTCATAAGTATGAGAATCCTGCAGTCACTTTCAGTGTGCTTTATATTCCTGCTGAGTAGGTTAAATTAATGTTCCTATCCTTATTTTTTAAGGAGGAAATTTAACAGATGCCCTTTTAAGCCTTGCTTTTTGAAGTCAGTGAGAAATTGGTATGGGGAAGTCTTGTAGGACTTTTTTCTCAGGTGTTGCTCTACAACAACTGTAAGGTGATGAGAAAGTAACCATGCAGAGGAACTGTATCAGATTCTCTTCGCCACACAGCCGCAGAACTGTGTGTTCAAGTCTGAGGAGATTGCAGCAAAGGAGTGGGAAACTGTGGCTGCAGTTGAAAGATTATGTGACTTTTCAAGAAATAATTGTCTCAGGCCTTTTGGAGGTGTTCATGGAACCAACTGATGTTTCCTTATTGAATAGCAGCGGTTCTTGCAAGCTCTCCATCAGCGCTGTGTCTGGGCCACACAAAGAATTAGCAGGAATATGACATTTCTGTTTGTTGGTTGTATGTTCTTGATCATCATATTACTTGTATTGCCTTTTTTCTTCATAGATATATTTGATCTCCAGATTATTTGTTTTCATTCAAGTTGCTAGCTCAAAATGTAATGACAATGGATTTGAAATGGATACTTTCAGCAATATATTTTTATTTCAGTGTCCTGTCACATGGCAAAGCAAGTGGGAAGGTCCAGAAGAGCCTTTGCAATATCTCAGAAGTCTTGTAGCTCGAGCACTTGCTATACAGGTAATTTTAAAGTCATTTACCTCAGTATGCTGTTGTTCAGTGAAACGGTATATTATGTAAATTCCACTAACAGTAGACCTGTACAAACACAGGTCCCAAAGAGTTTTAGATGTGTGAAAAGGTATGTAAAAATCTAAAGATCAAGGACTAATGGGATAATATTTTTATGATATAATAATGAAAACATCTGCATTCTCCAGGTTTACAAGGGACTATAATAGAAGGAGAAGAGTCTTCCAACAGCTTTGTCAATCCACAGTCTGACAGTAAAAAGGGTGATTTTTAGTTGAGGTAAATCTATGTATACTTTGATTGATAGAAGCGGTGTATTTAAGATAATACACAGTCTAATAAAAATATTTATCTAAATTGATTAGTATTTAAGGAAACAGATTCCTTATCTATATTGGATACATAGAGAGAAAACTGTGAGAATAGTCAAGAGAGCAAGACTGCATTAGGAAGGACAAATCTTTGTCACCTCCAGGCAATAAATAGAGAGCTGTAGGTTTTGATTTTGATTAACACATCTTGTCCAATGGGATACCAAGATGTCCATCAACATTCATGATGACTGTCAGATTTAGAAGAAAGATTTAAGTGGCATGTGACTTCTAGACATTACTTTTTCTAAAGAAATTGTCCAATAGATGTCTCCAAAGTATTAATAAGACTCTTATGCAAACAATTTCTTTTGGCTAATGCTTATTTTTCATTTATCCTTTCCTTCAGAAAAGGCTTAAAGTATAAACAAGAAAAGAAATATAAATATGAATAGCAACAAGTGATAATGCATGTTCAAATGTTATTTGGTCATATAACTGGAGTTGAACTTAGTCCAATCTGTCTTTTCACTGACTGTTATAGTCGTTAGTATTAAAAAAGCATCATTTGTGGCTGAGTCAGTGTGTTCATAAGCTTCAAGAGTACATTACTGTTTGCAATTTCTGCTTCCATTTGGTTGTGACCAAACTACATGCAATTTTCCCTACTTGTATGATTTATTTTTAATGGAAGTCTGAGATTAGAGTTCAAGCTTCTGTGTGGAGTGCACCTCCCATACAAAGTGATAATAAGGAGGTAACAGGATTAAATTACTCTTAATAGTAATAGATGATTTTCAACCACCCATATTCCAGAAGTTTTTATTTCCATATATTACTCCAGTCAGCTATTGACAAATGTGCTGCATTTTATTTGCTGCATTACCATGATAGTAATCTTCCTTTCTCATTGCTCAAACTGCTGATAAAATGGTACATTTGGATTAGTCATTTTTATGAAAGTTATTATGAAGGAATCATGTGCAGTTTTTAACAGTTATTTATTGCAAGAGGGAGAAATATTATTAAGGCAGAGCTTTACAGTAGATATTTAACTATGTCCATAAGCAGTGGATTATGTTAAATTTTTTATTAGTGATAACATTCACTGGTTGTCTCATTCTATTTCTTTAATGTCAAATATGTAATATAGTTGTGTTTGGAGCAATTCTTAAAAATACAGTATAAATCTGTTTTGCATCTCAAGCTTCTAGTCAAATCACATCTGAAATACAATTTTTTTATGTCTATTAGTAGAAAAATGTTGATTATTTCTAATTAGGCATTTCAGTTGAATCATCTTTTTCCTTAAATGGGATTCCAAATCATGATTGTGCCCATTAAAACTTTCTGATTAGCTTTGATAATTTTTAATTAACTTTTCTTTTTTGTGACTTTTTGTTATTGATTTTATAAATGTAATTAATCATTAGTTGATTCTAGGTTTAGTATTCAGGAATTCAATAAAGGATTTAATAAGCATATTTCATAACTCTGAAAATTATCTTCAGATTTATATTTAAATAAATGCCATATTTTGGATTAGTTTAGTTTTATATGACCAACTTTATAGGCTTTTATTTTATACTAACTCTTATCTCCTTCTGTTTCATTGACTATAAAACACTTATTTCACTTTTTGAGACAGGTTTAATTTAGGCATTTTTTAAGAGGAAATAGGAGACATTGAAAGATCAAAGTTGTACTGAAGGATTACATTTACTAAGGATGCAGCAAGTCTCTACTCAGGTTATTAGTTAAAGGCTGCCTTGTCAAGAGGTTTCCTGCCAGTGCAGAAAATAATAAAAGCAACTGCAACAAGTATTTAATGGGAATGGGGAGGAACACAAAATACGGGCCAGATGGTAAAACATTCATAGTAGCATTTATAGAAGTGTAAAGATGTTCTGAGAACATTACACAACAACAGGCAGAAAAACAACAGGTGTTGTATTTTTCAGGTCTGAATTCACTCCGTAAGAAGCAAAATTTGAAAAAAAAAAAAAAAGAAAAAGGAAAACTGCATGTTGAAAGTGTAAAGAAATTTGTATGTGCAAAATGCAGTAGAGACATATATTGCTGTGTACTATGTTGTGATGATAGACCTGATGTAAATAGCTGATTTCTTCCCAGGTGGATGTTCTGGTATTTGAATGGTAATTTTTGCTTTAAATTGAAACATAAGTTATGTGTTGAACATTCTTCTAAGATGGAGCTCTGAATACTTAAAATTAGCAGTGCTGACATTGAACTTTATACTACTGTGTTTCAGCTTGTCTGTCTACAGTCATATATTTGCTATCAACATTAAGAAATGAAATGTATGCATCATCATAGATCATTGTATAGGTTTTTATTCTTGGTCCCTTATACTGTCAGTTTCCTCATGATGGCACCCTAGATGTTTTCTGTGGTTTCGCACTTGTGGTTGATGATCATAGCTCAGCAATAATATGCATCAGTGTATAAGGGTATTAAGTACATCCCACTCTCTAGATAAGTATCTTCTCATGGCTGTGGATACCAGCAGGAGAGAAAGAGGAGACTCAGAACTGCAGCTTTTAAGAGGCAAAACAGCAGCCCAGGCAAATGTCAGCTGAATAGCAACCTTGAAAAAATGCTTCAGGTTGACAAATTGCTAATTAATTTTTGTTTCCACAGGAACTAAATAAAGAGCTTAATTTCACCTTTTCAAAAAAGAACCCCAAACCCTTATTATTCCATAGAGACCTTCTATTTAATTCTTTTGGACTCAGCCGGTTTTATGTCATTTACAAAAATAGTTCTTCCTTTGGATGACTGTTTGGTCAGAGAGCTGCTAAAAGGCTCACATACATTCTGACCTCAGAATCATAAGCACCAGTTTCAGAATTCTAATCAAGGAAATGTTTATGAATACTGAAAGATTTTAGTTGCGTAACTTAGGAAAGATTTTGTTGAAAATGTATGTTTATCTATAAAGTACTCCTAGTATATAAAGAAGTTTAATTTCATATTTTTTCAAGAGGCTTGTATTTATCTTCTGAGATGCTGTTTTCTTGTCCCCTCCCATCCTAAGTAAAATCTAAGTGATCAATATGATCACTTAGTATACGATTTTTATTATTTTAATGCTCTTTTACTATTTGAGGAAGAATTACCTTGTTCCTATTTTGGAACCCTGTTTCTCTATTTCAAGGATTAGGTCCCCAGAAAAGTGGATTGGATACCCAATGTATAAGAGGTTTGAACTCTTGAAAATTTCCTGCTGAGGATTGTCGCTGTTGAGCAGCTAGCAGAGTAATGAAGGCACCAGTTCTCAGTGGCAAGAAGGAATGACCTTTATTGTTTTGATTTCATCACATATATAGAGTTCTCAAAAGTCACCCAGATTGGTCAGTCAGAAGCTTTCCCCCAGGCCTGATTGGCCAGGCCTGCACTGTCCAAGTTCTGGGACACTGTTCCAATAACATCCAAACTTTATTTATAAAACACAAGAAGAATTCTCGTGGGAAAAACCTGTGCTAGCCACAGAGGATAATAGAAAACCTTCTGGGAATAGGAAACACAGGATTTCTCCTTCACACCCCAGGCACCTTGGTAGAGATATTAAATTTTCATTCACTCATAACAGGCAGAAAGTCTGCTCTTAGAAAGCCAAGGAAATCAAGTCCTCCCAATTTCCACCAAGTTAAAGACCTCACATGATAAATCTTTTACAAATCCAGAACTGTCATGCTCAGTCCCCCTATTCATCCACTTGGGCACTCCATAATAAGGTCTATCCACATTCAAGTAATCACACTTAGTTTCCAGAATGTTTTCTAATACATTGCCTTAGCAGATCTTTCAGCAGGTACAATAGCTTAATGGTTTGTTTTTTACAATTTTAGGAGAGGCTGATTCAGATGGATTAGTTTGGCTGGCTCCCCACCTTGTCATTGTTCCCCTCATGACTCTCTCTCTTTGTGAACAGCTGTTACCTAGGTACCTGTACAGTGCAGAATACTCCATATTTAATATTCTAATATTAAAGCACAAAAATTCATAAAAGTGAGGTGTTTTAAATCCATCAAGTCCATTATTTTAGTTCAAATTTCCACCTTATTCTGAAGAACTAGTATTTTTCTGCTGCTTTTCTTGGCTTCTCCTCTTTAGCTGTCAAGAATATCAAAACAAAAACACAACTGCAGCCTAATATTATCTGCTAAGGAACCTATCCTTAATTGGCTCCCTCAGTTCTTGTCATATTGCAGCATGATTTCATTTTGTTTAGGATTTATCAGCCAGGATATGTCTTTCAAGACCTTTTATCTAAGTGATAACTGCTTGGTAAAAATCGGAAATTTGCAACTGCTACTAAAAAAATATGTTTTGTTTGTCTCTAATAGGCAAATCTGAAGCTCTTAGCATGTGTTTTATCATGTCCCTTTTAATCACTGTCTCAGAATGCATTGATGAAGTAATGGCTGACACAGAGTAGTAGTGCTTTGTAAAGATGCGCCATCCAAACAAGAGACTAAACAGAATACGAGATGAAAATATTGGACATGGACAGGTAATAGGAGTTGTCCATTGAAGTAAGATCTAATTTCCAAGGAAATTAAAGCAGAAGCTGAAGCATTTCTTGTGCTCAGAGAGTTTTTGTACTCTTGTCACTTACAGAAAGCTGCATTCATGCATTGATAGTTTCCCCTCCAGGCCGTTCACCATCTTTGCAGCCCTCCTTGGGACACTCTCTAATAATTTAATATCTTTCATATACTGTGATGCTCAAACCTTAACATAGCTCATAACTTTTTGGGTTTTTTTAGTGAAATGTTTGTTTTCCTCCAAAATACAGTGGGTTTTAACACTAAATCTGCAAACTGTGCTTTTTTAAAATGTAAATAATTTTGGTTGTGAATGAGCAAGACTTGTCCAGTTTTGGGAAAACATTATGCCTTTTGCACAAAAAACAGTTGCACAAAAAAATGGAAAAACAGTTTCTAAAGAGCAGCATTGGAAAAGGGAAAACATTGCTGCCTGCATTTCTTTTGGTTGAATTGTGAGCTGTTGAAACTTATTCCCAATGCGGGTTAGGTGCTCTGTTAAACTGAGGCATCCACAAGTTATTGGCTTTTCAATAAACATCAGGCTTAACTGTTATTTCAACAGAATTCAACTGCTGTTCATTAACCTCTTGAAATTCTAAGCAGGTTTTGTGAGAATGGCTGTTCTGTAGAAATTATGAGATACTGAGCAGCACCCCTTATCACACCACTAACCAATTGTTCAGCTGTTTTGAGTATAAAATATTTATTACAGGAGATACTTACTCATGAAAAGATTTTTTTAAGTGTTGAATAAAAGAAGCACCCAGTTCATTGTCTCTACAGACATTATGTCTCTGAGAAATAACCCTATTTTAAAGCAAATGATCTTTTTTCCTAACCTAAGTTTAAATTAAAAAAAAAATAGTTTTAGTATTCTGTATTTCTTCTATGGATGCAAGATAGCATTTATATACTCAGTAAGTTACAAAAAGCTGTACTATATATTATGTAAGATTTAAAGCTGTAGTTGATAAACTTTATTTAAACTAATAAAATAATCATCATTCATTGATTTTTCTCTTAAGCTGTAAGATACATTTTCACAATACAGGAAGAAATCTGAAAAGATGCAATGATAAAATAATAAATTTTATGCATTTAATTTGTCAAAATTAAAAGTGTAGATTACTCTGTTTCTAGTAACTTGTTTTTCACTGTATCTCCTTAATCATGGACAGAGCTGTCTGCAAAAGAGAAAGCGGAGTAAAATGGATAGTCTTGTCTGACAAAAGCTCAAGCAAGAATGGTTAATTTTAGTACAAGTGGTAGAACACGCTGTTATTAACATTCACATATGAAAATGAGTCCTTATGTTAGTCTGTCAAAGACTGGTAATTTTCAATTCCATCCATTAATAAATAAGAAGGCTGCAGCACACACTAATGCACCAATTTGTAGGTTCATCCCATCAATCTACTTTGCTTTTTCTAGACAGCTTAGAATCAGAGAGAGGCTTGGGTTGGAAGGGACCTTAAAGATAATCTTGTTTCAACCCCCTGGGGTAGGCAGGGATGCCCTCCACTAGATCAGGTTGCTCAGAGCCACATCCAGCCTGGCCTTGAATGCTTCCAGGGATGGAGCATCCACAACTTCTCTGGGGAACCTGTTCCAATACCCCATCCACCCTCACAGGAAAGGATTTCTTCCCTGATATCTAATTTAAATCTACCTTCTTTCAGTTTTAAGTCATTCCTCCTTGTCCTGTCACTACATCACCTTGTAAAAAGTCTATCTCCAGCTCTTTTGTAGGGCTCCCATCACATACTAGAAGGTTGCAGTTAGGTCACCCTGAAGCCTTCTCTTTTCCAGGCTGAGCAATCCCAATTCTCTCACCCTTTCCTCATACAAGAGATGCTCCATCTCCCTGATCATCCTGGTGTCTCTCCTCTGGAGTTGCTCTAACAGGTCTATATCTTTCCTGTGCTGGAGACCCAGATCTGGATGCAGCACTGCAGGTGGGGTCTCAGCAGAGCACAGCAGAGCAGAGCAGAGGAGTAGAATCCCCTCCCTGCTCTGCTGCCCACACTGCTTTGGGTACAGCCCAGGACACGTTTGGCTTTCTGGGCTGAGTGCACACAATGACAGCTCATGTCCAGCCTCTCATCCCCCAGCACCAAGTCCTTCTCCCCAGGGCTGCTCTCTATCTGTTCATCCCCCAGCCTGTGCTGATACCAGGGATTGCCCCAACCAAGGTGCAGCACCTTGCACTTGGTCTTGTTGAACCTCAAGACATTCCAATAGGCCCAATTCTTAAGCCTGCCCAGGTCCCTCTGGATGGCATCCTGTCCTTGAGGTTTGGCAACAGCACCACTCAGCTGGGTGTCATCAGCAAGTTTGCTGAGGGTAAACTTGATCCCTTTATGTATGTCATTAATGAAGATACTAATTAAGACTGGTCCCAGTGTGGACCCCTCAGCACACTACTTGTCACCGATGTCCTCTGGGACTCTGAGTGATTGATCACCACTCTCTGGATATGACTGTCCACCACTTTCCTGTCCATCTCACAATCTACTCATCAAATCCACCTCTCTCCGGTTTAGAGAGAAGGATGTTGTGAGGGACCATGTTAAAGGCTTTACAGAAATCCAGCTAGATGGCCCAGAAATCCAGACCTGTAGCCCTTCCCTTGTCCACTGCTGTAGTCACTCCATCATAAAAGGCTACTAGGTTGGTCAGGCAGGACTTGCCCTTGCTTACAGTAACTTGCTCTTCTGATCACCACTGTATTGACAGAAAAATTCTGTCTACTAATAATAAGCAATGCATTCAAAATCCTTTATTGTTTTATTTATAATTCTGATTTCATAGTTATAAGTGCATACATAGAAATAATGTAGAGTAATAAGCCAGCTTTGTAACTAAAATGTAAGTGTGATTGTGACTCTGTTTTAGCCTGTAGATGGTTTGCTGGGAATAGGGTTGTTGTAACAGTTTGCAAAATATTTTATTTCTTGTTTTGAGGTTTTAATTGGTCAAAATCAATGGTAACATGCTCTAACTATTTCTCAAATATCATTTGCAGATATGTATTAAAAAATAAGACCATTTTTTAATAGAAACACATTTCCATTCCACAAGCAAGCATTATCCCTAATTAGCATTCATTTTGGCAGTTCTTTGGGGGGAAGCAGAAATGTAGCTGCATATTGACCTATCTTCCTCTCTTTAAAGGAGAGGCTGTATTACAAATTTGAAATTATAACATAGTTTCATATTGTATTCCTTTGCAAATATATAAAAACATATATAAAATTTCAGAGCCTTTAAAGTTTCAAGGCTGTCATTTCAAATTTAGTTTGTGAAGGAAAAACTTCATAAGAATAATTCTTGACTAAATCCTTCTTTATATGTTGTGTGTGCAGTAGTTTTACTCTCGGGAATTCACAGTTAAATTAAGCAATCAGTGCAGGATACAAGTGCACTCAGCAATTCTGCAAACAGTCATGACCATATTTTAAAACTGAAGTCAACAGAGAGGCATTCAGATTTGGGGGGTTGTTAATTTTCTTGTTTGAGTTCTTTCTTGGTAGTTTTCCTTTTGGTGTGGTCTTTGTCTCTAAATGTTCAGCAAGGTACATAATTGAAGAAAAAAGAAACCAAACCTTGACTCAAAGTAGAAGAGTTGTTAAGAGTGATGGGATGCTTAAAGGCAGGAAGGATAAATATTCTCCTGCTCTATAATGTTTCCCAGTGTGTTCAGCTGAGTGCTGTAGAGCAACTGAATTAGAATGTGTGTCCGTACATGGAGGAAAATGTGCAAAAGCATATTGATATATTTGTATTGGTGATTTCACAAAGTCATTCTGAACTAAGAGAGTTATGATCTGTGAGAAATCTGTTCTTTACATCAGAACTTGAGTTTCAAAATTCCTGTCAGGTTTGTACTGTTGTACAGTGTTGTATGTACTTTTCCTTATATGCACAATGTGTTTTCCTATAGGTTCTCTATCATTAACATTTGTAGAATTATTTCTAATATTTCATTATCCCATGCAATAAATTAAGCTTGTGAAATTACCTATATATCAGGCAAAATTCAGTAAATAATTTAGAACTAAACCAAATATTGTTCATTCTTCAGACCTGTAGATTACAAAGCTATGAAAAAGATTTATTCCGTCATGTGTATTCATGTGTTTTATCATCACACTGAGAAAGTAAAAAGTCATAATTTGAATATATCAACAGAAGACTCCATCAAATAAAAGATACAGTAAGATATTACTAGAATAATAAAACTAATACCAATATGTGTATCCAAAGATACCATAGAAATGCAAAATTCCTAATGACCTTACTAAAGGTCAAAGGGAGTTATTTCTTCCTATTTTACACTTTCAAGGCCACATCTGAAACACTTGTCCAGTATTTGGCTGTTCATTTGAAAAACATTACCCAGGTTGTCCAGAGAGTTTTCTGGAGATACAGAGTTTGTAGAGGTATCTTTGGAGATACCCAGAATTAGAGTAAACAATGCCCTGAGCAACCTAAATTGGCATTGAATATGACTCTACTTTGAATTGTAATTTAATTGGATGCCAAAATGTTTAATTTTATGAATAAATTATTTCTGTAATGGGAGTAATTTAAAAACTAAAGCCATTATAGCTAAAAAACCCCAAAAATTCTTTAAAAACTGTAAAAAAAAAAGTATGTTGTTGAACAAAATGTGCAATATTCTGGGTGGCTTCTTGAGGACAGGTGTGAATGAAACTTTATGCCATGCTAATGCTCTTTAGCATTCTCTTAGACCTCAAGTGTGACAGGACATCTGAAAGAAACCTACAGCCTTTATGATGAGCTATTCTTTTGGGATTGGCCACAGCAAAAAAAAGTTTGCTTTTGGGTTTAATAAAAGGTTTTATGAGCCTCAAAGAGCTGATGTGCTGCACTTGAGTTACCTTTATGCTAACTGCCTTGGCTTTACTATGTAGGAGCAAACAACAATCCATACATAGCATCAGTTAAAAAAAACCTTAATTATATCCTCTGTCTACACAAAGTTATCCTTTGTTGAACAAACTGATAGTCTGAGAAGTAATCCCATGTTGGAGTATTCTGTTTAATGGACTGTAAGCAGCTTTAGCCTGGTGTGCCAGGATGCCATGTTGCAGACACGGCCATGACATTGTTTAGTTCCTTTGTTTAAATGGAGTTGCATCAGCCACTGTTTCCATTCTGTGGTCTCTTTTTTTCATGTAGAAAAAACAGATTTCCTTCTTTGCTTTTTAATTGTGATATCTTTTGGGTATTTTGGGATATGGATTCCACAGATTTAAACAATTTCTGAATAGATGGCTTTAGTATGTTTGATTAAACTTCCATACTTATCTGAGAGTTAGGTTAAGCTTTAATAGTTACTGATATAGTAGAGTTCTGTGACACAGGCATGGGTGAGAGATTTTCTCTCTATTTTGACAGCCGTAAGAGGGATGTTAACAAAAAATAAATGACTAATAAACGAGAGGAAAAAAAATGGAGAGAGAGGACTCATGACTGCTGTTCTAGGGGTTATTATTTCAGAAGAGTAACAAGGACAAGTAACAATGAGGGAGATGCTTAACAGAAAATCTGTATCACATGGGGTGTTACCCAGGAGAATGAGCCATGGCAAAGTAGTTCTCTTTTGGCTCTCTTTATTGTAACATAGCCTTCAAGCTGGTATTGTAGAACAAATTACTGCAGTGCATCCCATCATTATTATGGCTAATATATTGAGTATTCTGCAACCTTGTTTAGTCACACCAGTGCCATCACAATATAGATTTGAGCATCCCTGCTCCAGAGCTCTGCAAAGGATTTATTTCTGATGTAGTCCTGACTTTGTCCAGGTCTTATTGCAGGCACTCTAGTCTGTTACCTACAAATGAATGTTGTGTGCCACTGTTTTCTCTCCCCTGGAACTTACTGATGAAGATAGGGAGTTGGTTCCACCAAGGAATAGTTCCAGCTCTTCAGCTTGCTTATCCAGTTATACTCTGCTCTGAAACAGCAAGTGCAATCTAATGTCTGGTGACTGATGTACTTAGTTGTTGAGAAAGGAGAGACTAGAAGGCATGAAGCAGAAGAATATTACCTAACTGGATTCTGTGTTTAGTGATTGTACAGGAAATATCTGAAAGCAGGTATTTTTGGCATATGTCAATCATGAACTTTTCAGTATGTTGTTACAGTTCTTATGCATCATTCTGGTATCCATATTGAATGTAGGAAACAGCAGTTCAGGGGAAGTTAAGTTCCTGTTTTGATTAAAAAATTAATTGATACAGTACCCAGAATGAGATCCCATTTGCTAATGTTTCTGCCAGCTATACCTTACTGCATATCTGCTTCTAGCACATGGGCAGCCAGCCTGCTGATGCTAAGGGACACAGAACACTCATGCTCTAACACTGTGCTGTTGTGTTACTACTCAGACTTCCGGAACAAACTGAGTTCTGAGCTATGTCAAACTGAAATAAAGCCATAATAGTATTTTATTTAAAGCACTCGCCAGCAGTTTTGGTCCATGTGAAGAAAAGGAAAAAGAAAACTGAAAAGAAAACAAAAGAACAAAGCAAGGCAAGGAAGGGAAAGGAAAGGGGGAAAACAGAAAAGGGAAAGAAGAGGAAAATTTTAGGCCAAACATAAACTCCAAGTTATATTACTGTGTTACTTATCATTTTAAACATAGTATGAGCCAACACCTTATCATATCCCTGAAATACTGCAGTATTTACGTGTTCATTTAATGAAGGATAACTACCTCAAGAATAATGGCTCACATGCACAAACATTACCACAAGGGAGTGAATTGTTGTATACCAGTTGTTCCTCAGAACCTAGGCATTATCCCCTCTGCACTCAATCCCTGGAAAAATCCCTCTATTTTGTTTCTTTGAGCTGTAATACCATCACTTCTGCTGGTGTTTACCACTGAATGCCTACACTTAGGAGCACGCCTATAGAACAGCTGCTGCACTGTGAGGAAAATGGGACTGTAGCATAACTGCTTATTTGACCTTTGCTCAGTCTAAATTCCACTTAACTGAGAACTTACTCCCCTAGCAGTGCTATTCACCATCGTTTGCTCTCAGACTTAGCCAAAGTCTTGCACTTCTTCCCTAGTAATGTGGAATTCTTCTAAAACTAGTGGGAAAACAGAATTATACAGTGTCGTTCCTGGCTGTGCATGTTCATATAACACTGAATACAATTTTCCATCTAGGCACAAAACTGAAATCACTTCTGTTGTGATTTATATGATTTTCTTTTTCAGTATAAGTTCTCTTCTGGAACCACAGCAATAGAAAAACACGGTAGAAGAATATACATTTGGAATGAATTAAAACTGGTGAAGGAAGAGTACTGGATTCATTTCAGAGGAGTTCTGTGATCCTAAAGCTGTATAAATGATAATGTGAAAATCTGTCAGCCTCCTTATTCCTTCCACCCTTCAGTTTGCTTTGGGATTATAGATGATAAGGAAGACTTCTCTCTGAAAATGGAATAGATGTCTCTTGGATGCTAAGATACATGAAAAAATATTATTTGAACCACCTGATACCACACTTAGAGACCTGCTTTTGTAAGGGAAAATAAAGAAAAGGAAATGTTTTCATTGTACCAAACAGAACCCCACATTAATGGAAGTTTTGAAATATCCTGCTAGGAATTGCTTTGCAAGCATTTTGAGTATTGCTGATAAGTTTTGGTAATATATTTAGAATAATATTTTGCTAAATTAATCTATCACAGGCAATTAAAACTTAAATTCTAGTGTAATTGTAAAAAGAAAGATTTGGGAAATATTGAAATAATGAAATTTTGAAATAAACAGTTGCAAAGATAAGTGTAGGATAGATTTTTTTATTTTATGTTGTAGTAAAAATATTTTCAGGGGTAGGATATTTGGACTTGCAGACCACATTGTGGGTGTAATAGTTATATAGTTATGTAAGAGTTGATGATGGAATAAGCCTGTCAGACTGAAATGCTGCATGGCCATCCAGGATGAATAAGTCAAAGAACTTTTTATCACTTCGACAAATGCAGTCAATATATGTTTTTTCACAGTTGGGATGGAGGGGAGGGGTGTTACTTTTTTACAAGATTTCTTCTTTTCAAGAAACATCACTTCAGTCTTTCTACAGCTTAGCTTAAACTTTCTTCCCATCAACACCTGATCTCTTCCAGCCTTATGGCAGTGGCAGTGGGACTACTAGTGACAAATGATCTGTTAATAGAGTGGTGTTGTCTTTTGAGACTGTAGCATTTCCCTAATAGGCTGTCACGTGGTCTTATAGGATTAAAAGAAGCATAAGGATATTTTTTACAGTTGTGTTGTAAAATACATTTGATTGCATATAAATCTTAAACTATTTATTAAATGGATGTAAATGAGCTACGTATTCAGCTTTATGTAGAGCAGCATAAACCATTACAATTTTGCTTTTGTGATCTAATGAAAGTTTTTGTTATTGTGTACATCCTAGTGCTACTTAGTTATGTGAGTTCAGAATTAATATCACCCATACTGGTCTTTTAATTGGGTGGAATATAAACATCTGTGTTCCTAACAGTGTTTCTCTTTAGCAGTTACATTAAAAGTTTATTTGATGACAGCAGTAGAATGATTATATTAAATACAAGCTGAAATGATTATGTCTACTTTTATTACACAAAATAATTTACAAAACCTCTCCTAAACAGAATACAGAGTTACTGCTATATGATAAAAGAAATTGTTATATAAAGTCATTAAAAGAATCATGCAGACAGGAGTCATTAACTGTGTACATTTATCTAATGAAAATGGAAAGCAAAAATCTTCAAACTGATTCATAATCATTCGGGTTGAGGGCTCATAATCAGGGATGTGGCAGATAAAAAAACCAAACAATTAAAGGTTTGAACATGCTGGAAACATTATGGAGATGTGTGTGACACACTGCCAAAATAAAATAAAATCTACTGAGTGGTATGCACTCACATTTTAGATAATATTGTCTCTTCTAAAATGGTTCCATGGAATTATCCATCAGTCAGCAGATCAAAGAATAGAGTAAAGTACTTTTTAAACAAGATATGGGTGCTTGGCATGTGCATTGTGTAATGAGAGTGTAACTTCCAAGTTTTTTTATTCTGTGACTAGAGTAATTTTATAATTTCCTGGGAGTTGGTATTTGGAAAGGTGTGGGGCTTGTGTTTCTCTGTTTGGTGATAGCATGTGGAATCTTACATTCTGATTAGTTTCTAGCTTAGTATTTGTAGAACCACCAAATGGTTTGGGTTGGAAGGAACCTTAAACATCATCTGGCTCCAACCCCCCTGCCCTGGGCAGGGACACCTTCCACTGGACCAGGTTGCTCAGAGCCACATCCAACATGTCCTTGAAGACTTATTTCTGTGCAGAGCTTACTTGTAGAGTGGGTTAAACACTGATTTCAGGTTCATACTACAATATCATAGTCAGGACTGTGACCATATCATATAAAGAAATTGTACCAAAGATACACATTGTAAAAGTTTCAGAATAGGATTTTGAGCGTGGACTGTTGCATAACCACTCAGGTACCTAAATAACTTGTCTGAAGACAGCAAATTCTTTAGTGTGAGATTGTTAATGTTTTGAGAATCAAACTCAGACTGCATTTCTTAGGATGTGTGGTTTATAAAGATTGCAAGATGCAATGTGTGTCTCTTTTCTCATGTTGGCACATAAGGTGTTGCACTGGCGGCAAATTCCAAGCTTGCTGCTCCTAACAGGCATCATAGCCGCATGTAAGAAAGAGTGGAAGAAGGTTGAGGCATGTGCTTTGTAAGGATAATTGAGGACAGTTTTTCTCCCCATCTTTATTAGATTCATTTATTACCAAGTATAACAGAGGCCAGCTTTTAACTTATAATAAATTCTGTGAATTCACTTCTCAAACTAATATACTAAAAATGGCAGCATCAACCTAGTAGTAGGAGATATTTAAAAAACCTGTTGGCAAGTACTTATAAAAACTGTTACTGCAGATGGAAAATTAAGTGTTCCTTCAATATAATATGCCATTTATACAAAAGAATGATCTTGAAGCCTACCTAAAAGGAATGCAGTTATTTTCCTGAACTTATTAAAGCAAAGACAGTAATAGCAGCCATTTGGATGGAAAACATAAACTCCCCTGTAAGTAAAGGTGAAATAAGGTTTTGACAATGATAAAATTGTTGAAATGATGGCTTTCACTCTACAATGATAAATTTTCTCTTTACAAAGTAAGCTGCACTGAACGAAGAATGAAACATGAGTTTATTTAGAATGGATAAATCATGTTACACATAAACTGCTGGTTTGCCTTATATTTCAAAATTTTGTTCATTTCCTTTTTACCAGTGTGAAATAATTGAAATTAATATTAACCTTTGAGATTTCAGTATATTTACAAACATTTTTCGTTAATCGTAGTAACTGACATAACCACATTAACTCGAAATGTTGAAAATCAAGTAATAATTTAATAATTTCAGGGTTCCTTGTTCCCCCCCTTTTTTTTTTATTATTCTCTTTTAGAATTGGGTAGAAAAGGCAGAGAAACAGAAACTATTGTCAGACACCCTTGACCTCTCTGAGCTGTTTCATCCAGACACATTTCTCAATGCCTTACGCCAGGAGACTGCAAGGTGAGGGGAAAATAATGTGCCTATTTGTGCTAATGTGCCATTGTTCCTTGTGTGTGAGGATGGTTATTTCATTGTCAGGACACAGACCCAAAAAATTATGTCAATTGCTGTCATTTGTCATCTCATTTTTATTTCTTGCCTTGAAGTAAAATAGCTGTGAGTTACTTGTATAAATGCTGATTGTTGTATTTTTTTTTAGTCAAAGATGTATTTTTCATCAAAGTAAGATTTAGTATGATATGGTACACATTGAAAATACATTGGTTTTGGTTTTGTGTTTCATCTCCTGTTGTTATATGTCAGTAAGATTTACTGTATATGTGTTTCCATTGCAGAGTAATGAGCTGCTCAGTGGATAGCCTTAAATTTACAGCTTCATGGAAGGGGCCAATACAGGAAGGCAAACTCCAAGTTAAGGTATTTTACTAGCATTTTATGAGGGTGTTTTACTAGTATAGTCCAAGTCATCTGTCCATAAACTTTCTGGAAAACTGAACTATAAATACATTAGTGTGCCTGAGATAAAAAGTCTGGTTAATGGTATACAGCTACAAAAAAGGCAGTGCAAAAAATTCCACAGAAATTAGGAAAGGAAAGCAGTTATCTTTTTAGTCCTCCCCAGTCACTATTCTCATTTAAAAATTAAGCCTATTCTTGCTCAATTCTCTTCAACCACTCTTAGATGAACATTGAAGCTTCAATTCCATTAGTTAAAATCCCTCTCTTGTCCAGAAAGACAAGTAGCTTATAGCAAGAAGAAATATATGTGTAAATCTGTAAGTCTAAGGGCATGTGTCAGCATTTCTTTAATCACTGAGAAGACACTACCAAGAAAGTAAACCAAAGTAAACTATAAGATAACTAGTTTTTGATATGATAAAGACCCAACAATTTTTTAATGACCAGTTAGGCCTATAGCCAGCAGCCATAAAGTCACCATTGGTTGCTTAGACAGCAAAGAAGAGATGAATCCTCAAATGGTTTAATTTAGCTCTCTTAACATTCTTAACAGGTAAAACTGCCACTTTGGCTGAATCCAGGTCTCTGTGCACCTCTTTTATACTTGATTTTGTGGGGAAGTGACAAAATAAATTTTTTGCGCTATTTCTTCCTGCAGGTATGTTGATCCCAAAATAATCCTGCAGAGCTCCAAGTTCTGTGTTCAGCATGGAGCAGGGCCCTTAAAGCCACATCCTCAGAGACTCATGTGCCCAATGCAGGGCACTCAGCAGCAGCTGTGGGTGCACATACAGCTAAAGCAGAGCACAAAGCAGAGACACTCCTGGACTAGGAGAGAGGGCAAGTGGCAGAGGCACCTTCTCTAGTCTGATAATGGACAAGGCTGTGGGAGATATTGGGTTCTGGGCTGGCTGCCGACACTGTCTAAAATTACTAATATAGAATGTGTTGGATTTCATATTCCTAAAATATTAATGTATTTTAAGGCCAGTAAAGATAACTGTAATCATCCAATCTGACTTTAATACAGTACAGTCTTTTGAATTTTGTTGGAACTAGAGAATATAATTTTGAGGATTCTGCAATCTTGGTATTTAAGTTAGTGTAATGGTTGCCTGCTTCATTTCATGAGAAGCAAATAGGGGTGTAGAACCTGGAGATAAATAGACTAAGGGACTTTTAGGGTTTGGAATAAACCTGGTATTTGACAAACCTTGGAGCCTGCAAATCACATGGTCTGAGGTTAGAGATTCAGCCAAGACTTCTAATTCTGTAACCACAAGCCGAAGCTGAGGTTCACATTTCAGATCAGTCATTCTAGTAGGTTAACTATCAGCTGCAGATTATAGATTATAGAAGCCTGAACTTCTTCAAAACCATTTTAACATTTCTGAAAAACGTCAGAAGTCAATGTCAAATACCTCAGCTCCCTGAATGAATGATGTTACCTCAGTTTATTCATATATTAAAAAATCACTATATTTTACAGTTGCAAAATTGAAATAGCTGCTTGGCAAATAAAGAATGAGAGGAAAGAGTTTTGTAACAGTACTTCAGTTTTTATTAAACTTCTAATTGAAGTTTAAAATGTTTCGCTGTGTGAAAATTTATGTGGTGAATTTTTGACAATGCTAGTTAAAGTGCACTGTTAGCAGTCTATATCATATGTAGGCAAAAAGGTTAATGTATATAATCCATTGCTTTACAAGAATGTGTCATGTTCTAAGAGGGATTGCAAATCAAAAGAGAATTTTGTTTAAGAGAAAATTCCTTGCCCCAGGAGCACTACACTCAGTTAGGTGAGTGGTTATTTTTAGCAAAACTTAAGAATCCCATCAAGTTTCTTCCCTTGATTTGAATATTATATTTTCCTCTGTAGGAGAAATATTAATTGATTCTCTATTAGTAAGTATTCACTAGTATTTTCACTGCTCCTTATAATCTTTGATGAGCAGAAAGGCTTTGGGACCCTTTGCAGTGCTGAATACTTAGATATTATCCTATCTTGAGTCCTTCCTCATGTTCCTGGAGAACTGAGGAGAAACTTTCCCATTAGTATAGCTAAATACCACATGGACTGTAACTAGGATGTAAAAATGTCATCAATTCAGAAAAATCATTCCCTAAAATGTGTCTTGTTTGATGTGGATCCTCTGGATTGCACATTAAGCTTGGTTCACCGAAGCAGTATGGATTTCAATACTGGTAAAGTGAACGTTGTATCTGCAGTTTCAAGAATTCAAGCTAACCTTGTCAAATGAGAAGCTATTCCAAGTGGGGACTCCAAAAAAAAAAAAAAAAAGATTCAATCAGTGGAATAGATAAGTCCTTAAACACATACTGTGGTGAGATAGCTGAGACCTCTTTTTATCCCACCTAAATCAGAAATTGGAGTTCACCAGACACCCCTACAGGAACCAGACCATGGTGTAGGCTATTCTGAGGTTTATGTTAATGGTGTTTCTTCACTTTCTGTAACTACCTCTGCTGAGAGATTTGATTCTGTACTCACAGAGTTGGGAGAGTCTGTTTCAGAATATGGGAGAGTTGTGCTCCAGTCTATGAATCAACTAATATTTAAAAGCCGAATAGAATGTCTCTGTTGAAGGATTGGCACAAGCAGGAATGCAGATGAATTTAAACCTGATAGTCACACATACTTTGTATAACTTTCTCAGTAACACTGTCTGTTAGGGACTGTTTTGAAGACATGTTTTTCGAGATTTTTTCTTACCTTTTATTTTAAAAGGTTTTCATGGCTTAGAATTTGTTCTGTGATAAGGAAAAGAAGAAGGAGATCTCTTTATGATCTGTATGATGAAAATACTTTCTCAGTCTTCCTGTGATTTTAAAAAATGGCATCAAGCTTCAGCGATTGTAGATATTTGATGATTATAGATTATTATAGATGATTATAGATTGATATCTTTCTATGCCTAAAAATACAACTAATTTACTCTGTGTTGATCTGTAAGTCAGAAGCAGACAATGCTAGAACTGTCAGTGAAACTACAAAGCAGGCAGAGGAACACTCAATCAGGCAAAAACACACCTTAATCTGTATGAATTATCAAATCAGATGTTAAATTATGAGTGTTAATTCAGGTGACAGTTTAGACATATGAATGAGGAGTGGATCTCTTCTAGTAGGATGTGATGAATATTTGATTTAGAATCAATCTGTATAAAATTACACCATCTTTAATATCACTTAGAATCAACCTGGATCAAATTACACCTTCTTTAATAACACTGCAGACTGCTTTAACAAAAGGTACTGAAAATGTATGGCTATTGCACTATAATCACATATTGATATGCAAATACATCTCTTCTGTTTGCTTTGTGCACTGATTGTGCTGTTTTACAAAAGCAGGTAGTCATTCCTTTTGGCATTCCATTTTCTGTATTGTAGAAAAGAGCGAAAGAAAGGAAGAAACATGGCAAGAGACTTATTTGGTAGTAAGTAGTATGACCTTGGGTAGAACTTAATATAAATAGTGAAAAAGAAAGAATTATTGGAAGTCTCAAATACGTAATATGAATATTAATATCAAAACTATACTCTTGAAAACTTACAGATATATTATTATAAGGCATCCTGAGAGGTCTTTTTTTACAGTATACTTCCATCCTGAAATATCAATAAATTAATGATGGAGGCCTGTAGAGGTAATGAAGTGAAAATATGACTTCCTGAAGTCTGCTGCAGTTTGTGTCGCTTCATGGGAAATTATGGCATTAATTAGTAAGGGAAAATCAGTTACAGAGAATTTGAAATTTGGAAACAGACATGCTTTGGTTCATGTTATCAGCACACTTTCTACAAAGGTATTTTAAAGAAACATAGTCTGGAATGTGTAAAAATAACTTTTTTGAACCTAAACTAGTACAAATAGCTGTGAACTGCCAAATTCTTTGTAAGAATTAAAAATTATGGTCACCTCTTGCCATTACTCTCATATGTTTCAAAGATTCTATGATTATATTACAGATTCTGTGAAATCAATGTCTTTCACAGTGCTTGTAATTTCTCTATAGCGTTTATTATAGAAATGAAAGCATGCCCATGAAAGTACTCAGCAAAATTGTGTCTGCAAGTACATTGTTCTAGTATTGTTGGTTTTTTTTCCTAATGTCTTTTAATATTGAATCAAAATAAAAATTCAGTCTTAATCTTCAAAGGAGATTCTACCATTGGTCGAAGTTTTCCAGGAGATTAAATGCTGTTATTTTACATAACTATAATGTCATAGGGACTGCCAATATCAAAAGAAGAAATGTGCAGGAAAAAGAGTTCTTTCAATAGGTGGTGCACTTCTATAGGAGTTTATTTTAGAGATGTTCAGGATGGTCAGACTTCTGAACACCCTGGCAATAAACTTTAAAACCTCTTCATCAGACGAATCTTCCTGTAATAACTTTGACAAACTTATTTATTAAACTAAACTCCCTAAAAATATTCCCTGCAGAAAGCAAGACGGACAGAAAGAATAAAATAGGAAATGAATCTTTGTAATGTTTGAGTGATAGGGATTAGTAAGAGCTTTGTAAGCCTTCAATCAGAATTGTAGTGAGATGCAGTGCAATCTAGGACTTGTGCATATAATAAAGTGAGGCCTTCGGTATGAGGCCTTAACAACAGAGAGCAGAGGGAAGGAGTTTGTGTTAAAGATTCAGTATGTTCATTAGTAAGACTTTCTTCCTTTTTTGCCAGCTAGGATACTTTTATTCATAATCTTTGTTCTTGCAAGACAGAAGTGGCACTGGGATATATATAGGCTATCATTAAAGATTATTGACACCCAAACTTTTCTTCTTCTGCATAAAGCCAGCTTTTTTCCAAAATATCTCTGCTTGGAGAGTTCTTGAGTTTGAAAAGAAATGATGCAAAACATTTCATGTTAACACTGTACCTTAACAGCATCATACCTGAAGAGATCACAATAAACTTGGCAGCAGAAGAGAGAATAGTGAAGAGCAGACCTCAAGCTTTTGACAACAGGTTGAAGGAGAAAAAGAGTTTTTGCAGTGTCAGATAGAAAGTTTGAAAAATAGAATTTATTAGCATTCACTGTGGACTTGTTAAAATAATTTGTGAAAGTTAGACAGAAGTCTGCTCTGAACTTTCCATTTGGGGTTGTTCTGGTTCATGTTATCCACAGTTTTGGTGGTTTTACTGTAAGTCCTAGTCTGTATGGAGCACAGATTACTCCAAAGGATGTTGTCACTTCTCTGGTCACTGTCTGTCCAAGGAGAAACACAGCTTTGTCCTATGTCTTTTTCAAATGCCATGTTTTATAACAATTTTTTTTAATATTAGAATACGTACATGTGCATCTTGCACATTGTAAGGAACAATCCCCAGCTCAGTGTTAAAAGAGAAATATGAGTTTAAAGAAGCAAATTCTTGAAGAGCGCAATCTCTGTCTACAATCAAAAGAATAATTAGGTATTAAAAATGCAAAATGTAATCTTAGCTGGTTTACAGTTAATATGTTATTAATAAAAAAGCCCCTAACACTTTGGAGGAAAGCATTCCTTTTCAAGCATGACAGTAACCCCCATTGTGTTACTGTTTATTTCTATCTTTTCTTGTCAAATAAATAATTTTAGAATACTAAAGTTACCTAAGCAAATTATATTTGTTATATCTTCTATGATATTGATCTTCAGTGTAACATCATACTTTAACCCCTTTTTGCAATCTGGTAGACATTTTAAAATTTCTTGCAAGGGAAAATACATTAGAAAATGGTATTTTTCTCCATTTTGGTTATGTGGTCACTCATCCAGTTTCCAGCAGCATTGTATTTCCTAATTCCAGCACTGCTTTATGAACCCTGTATTTTGTGAAAGGCAATCTCAGTATTATGAATTTAACTCAGGGCTTTAGTATGACAGTATAACAGACAATGATTTTCAGATTATATCTTCTGTTAGAGATCTGCTGCAGCTGGAGAGTTAGCCTTTTGAAAAGCTGCATGAAAGTTATTATTGAGTTAAATTTTATTACTGTTAAAACTGAAGTTCATACTTCAGCAGGCAAAAATGACTACTGTTATTATTATTATTATTATTATTATTGTCATCGGCAAAGTGGTAGTATTTATACTGGAGAAAATAAAATGCTCAGCAAATTTTGAATTTTTTTTTTAAGAAATCCTGAATAGATATCACTGTCACTAATCTGTGGAAGACTCCAGAGAAGAAAAAAGAGAACATGTAATTCAGAGGCTGAAATGATTTAATTAAAAGAAAACACTTGAAACATGTTGCATGTAAAGCATTGCATAGTTACTTAACAAAGCATCTGTGATTCTTACTTAATTTTTTGCCGAACAGTTTATCTAAGAAATCTTGGGTTTGTTAAATACATTTTTTTCTCATATTATTTTAACATATTTTGTTTGCCTCTGCTGAAGCTGTGCAACTGCACATTCCATTCTTTGAAAGCTGTGCTCAGACTTCCAAGCAGGAAGTCATGCTTATTACAGTGATTGTTCTTCTCTTCTTCTAGACATTGTAATGATTGTGAACTTGGCTGTTGCTATCATAATTCCATTAATCTAATGCCAGGCAACTGCAGTTTCATAGTTGATGACATTTACAGGTATTTTCCTCCAGCATTTCAAAGAATGTGAATCCAAATCAGAGGAAGTTCACACCAAAGTGTGGTCCAGATCTTGCTTTTAAATCATGTTTCCTATTCTCACAGAGAACATAACAATAAATAATTTCCTGTTATTTAAAAATTTGGTCACAGTAAAAAGATTCATCATTTATTAAAGCATAGTTCAATCATTATTGACATTTTATGACTGTTATTTATGTTTGAATATTTCATATTTCCATGGCAGATCAGTGGCTTACAACTGGAAGGTTGTCGTTTCGATGGAAATCGACTTTCGGAAAATCTGCATGATTCTCCCAGTGTGTCATCTGTTCTCCCTTGTTACATGGCCTGGATTCCACAGGTACTAAATTATTAAAAGCCCCAAACTTTCAAGACCCATAATTTGATTTTTTTTCTGTGTAGTAGCTTTTCTAGTATGATGTTGCTGACCTGTTTTCCTTTTCGTTTCAAAATAAAAATCCCAGCCATTACTAGGAAAAGCAGTTACTTATTTTATTTAAAACAGAAACTTACTATAATTTTGTTAATATTCTTTAGCTTCTGTTGATTAGGTGAAGGTAAGGGCTTTATTTCAGTCATACCTTTTTTTCCTTGTCTTTTAAAAACATTAGCATATTTTCAAACCTGTATTTAGTAAATGTATACATGTTTTTGGGAGTTCATCCCTAGAATATATTTTTTGCATTTCAAACATTAAAGTAAAATGCAGCAGCAATAAAAAAACAGAGAATATGATGTGAGCTGTAAGCAGAGAAAGCCTTTCCCCTGCTTAAACTAATTTTAAAAAATGCCAATGCTTGCAGATTTTAAGATGAAAGCAAAGTAATCCAAACAGTAAAAACCGTTACTGCTTCTGCCTTCCAATTATCATAGCAATTTCTGATAAATAACACCAAAAGTCACATAAAATGTATTCAAGGATGTGTCTTTGAACTAAAAAAATTGCTTATTGTAGAGTTCATCCCACCTCCATTGGGAAGCGCATCCCATCAGAAGGTAGCTGGGATAAATGGATCTGGGCATGACTCTAGACACAGCCTAGACCACTAAGTCTGGGACAGACAGGTGAGGAGAACCCCACATACACCCATGCATATGTATGTAAAAAACCACACCAAAAATCAAGTGGAAATGTAGACGCTAAGAAATAGGAGTGGATGCAGTTTTATCCCCGTACCTTTATCACAATAAACAAAATAAGCAGTGTATATAAAAAAAGAAAAATCATGTCAACTTTTATCCTGTTCTGTAGAAATTAACTCATCAGGCAGATTAATTTATTAACTGTAGGAGATTATTATTTGGCAAGCCACCTAACTCAGCAGAGTTATCTCTTAAAGAAAGCCATGTTTGGTTAGAACACTGATTAAGAAAAGTGTTCACTGGACCCAAGAAGTTGAAATTTCATTTAGAATTGAGTTTATTAATATAATAAATTCTACCAATGATGTCCTCGGTTGTATATCGTGATAGATATTGTGCAGGGAGCTCCATTGCTAACACACTGCTGTATCCCACCCTTTTTTCTTTCATTATTATTTCCAGCAGTGGAAATATAGCATTATGTTATAGTACAGCATTAGAAGTATAAAGGCCAGCAGATTTAGACCTTAAACACAGAAGTAAATGCTCGCCACCATCTGCACCATTGCTCCCTGCTTGGTTAGGAAAGAAAATACTGAAAATTTAAAAAAAGGGACAAAACCCCAAACATCACAAAACCTCTTACGAAGTTGACCAGTGAAAGATTTTTCAGTTCTTCTGTATTTACAGGGTTTGCTTTTTTCAGATAAATAAACAGATTTCTAATTTACTTGAGAAGTGATGCATGGGATAAATACAGACTTGCCAAACATCCTAATATATTGGCTCAGTGGTTGGTGGTGGAGGAATGGAAACATATTGAAAATGAGAATTGTAAGCAGTCCTCCCATTGTTCTGAAAAACATTCATCTTGTGTTAGAAATAAAACAGATTTCTAAGTATTTTTCTGAATAAGACTTTATTTTTTAAACTCCAAAGATAGGACCCAGAAGTTATATGTTAAATCAGCAGAGAGCTTCAGCTATAAAATTAAAAAACGAGATACTTCAATAATCAATGAATTAAACTTTTTCAAATGTACTTATATTTGAAATGAATAGCAACTGACATCTTTGTGTTGAAAAAAAATACAACTCATATAAAACATAGGCCATACTTTGTCAACAGCCCAGATATTAAACACAAAATGTCCCTAAGGAGAGTTTTTCTGAATTAATCTACCATTGAGTTGTTTTGCTGTGAGCATCACTGTAAAAATTAACTATAATCAAATATTGTGCTCAGAAACCAAAGCAGAATTGGATATCATGCATTTCCCTTACTTTCATTACCTCTCCTTAGGAGAAGAGTGCATAAAATTGAACATATTGTCTTAGGGTTCTTAGGTTTTGAATTTTATTTCTATTCTCCATAAATACGTCTTTTGGAATCCAGTGAGCAAAAATATATGTATAATGTAATGCTTTGAAGTAATTTTCAACCAAACTTATGTAAAGTAGCCTGCAGGATTTCTCTGAGAGAGTCCCCTCAAAATGCTGCAGTGCTCAAAATGGAATATTTTGAGCTACTAATGTGATGCTTATTCTCATTAAACTGTGAAGGTCCTTTCCAGTTTTAATCCACTGATAGATCCCACACTGTGAAGGGTGTCACTAAAGGGGATGGAAATGTGTGTGAGGCAGTCTGACAAAGAGAATTTCTGGAGTGTACTTAAGCCAAGGACATAAGGATTTATGGTTCAAAAAGACTTCCACAGGATGGCTTTAACCCTCAAATAATGTGATTCCTTAAAACATCAGTGGGATTGAGAGAGGCACAAGAACAGATATTTTGTCTGTAAAAAAGTGTAAAAAGAGATCTTTGAAGGCAAACTGGCCAACTTTTGGCTCCCAGCTTTGGCAAAACTTAAGTTCTCTGATGAACATTCTGCTCTCAGACTGGCCAGCATTTTGTCTTCTTCAGTACTGTTAACCAGGGGATCAATGGGGTAAGTACAATCCTTCTAAAAGCAGCTGAGCTCCTGATTATTAAGTTACTCTGTACAAATATTACTGCACATAGATCTTCTGCAGGGATTTAAACACTGATGTCCAAAAGGCAGGAGAAGTTAATTTTCAAAAGGGACAACAACATTCTTCAATAATGGCTTACACTTGACATGCAAGGCAAAGTGCTTGAAACAGTTATTGTTTGCATGTTTCCTTTTTCCTGTTTTTAGTTATTTTCTAATATTGGAGCATCACTAACTCACATTTGATGTGATTTGAGTTAAAATTACACTCATTTTTATTTTAAATTTTTTTCTGACAAGTGTGCCTATTATTTGGTTCTTGAAAATGTGATGTTTTCCTGTTGACAGGAAGGGACATTTTGAGTGTGACGGAAAACATGCTTAATATATATCAGTTGAATCAAACCCTAAATTATTTGCAGTAACTAAATACATCATGGTTTGAAATTAAATGCTGTGGGAAGTCTAGACTGAGTCTTTGATCTTAACTCTGTGGTCAGATATATGGACAATGCCCATGCAAAGCCCTAGGAGGAAAGTGCATCCAAGGCAGTTTGTAGTACAGACAGCAGAGAGGAGCTATTCCATAAAGTAGCTGGAAATAAGATTTTTTGGATTGTGATTCCTGCAGTATGACTCTTACAAGTGCCTCAGAACACACCAGGGGCTGTGCCACAGCAGGAGAGCAGGCTTTGCTGCAGGGATTTAGGGGCAGTAGGGCCTGTCAAGGGCACAGCTACCACAGGACTCCAGCCTGCCAGGATAGCAGCTCCCTGCCCTACAACTCAGGGGCTCCTAAGCAGCTTTCTCCCCACAGGGAACTCTTCAGCACTTCCCTTGCCCTCGTTTGAAGACACTTTTGACATGTAATTTTTGGGAGGGTTTTAGCTGAATGAAGATTTTTATATGTAGTTCATAGGATCACTCCTGTGAGGTACTTCTTGGTGTTTGAGTTAGAGTGAGCAATTTTTGGGAAGTCTCTGCTTCATTGCTAATCCATCTCCCTAGTCTCCTGGGCCAAGACTTCTCTGCCCAAGGCTGCACTGTCCAAACTGTATCTTAGCTTTAGATATCATACCAGTGAAGATTATTGCTTTCTCATCTTTTGTTGTCTTTCTAGGTGATAACTAAATGCTTGTTTGTTGATAGGATGCATATGGTCCATATTCTCCAGAGGATTGCATATCTTTACCAGTCTACACGAGTGTGGAGAGAGACCGTGTGGTGACAAATATTGATGTACCTTGCGGAGGAAACCAAGACCAGTGGATTCAATGCGGTGCTGCTTTATTTTTAAAAAATCAGTAATCTAAAACTGCTTTAACTTTAACTTGTGAAGTTAAGAAACATTTAAACATATAATTTCTTACTAATTGAAAGAGAACTTTAGATTCATTGCTTTTATATTTTTAAAGCAATGGTTTAATTCCTGTTTATTTTTTTTTAAGATATATTCAAATCATTCTACTTGATAGAACTTCAGTGTATCTTTGTGGGATATTGTAAAAGTTAATATGACATTACTGAGCAAACTGCTAGTTTGGGTTGGTTCTCTAGACTGTAATGTTGTATATTTCTTTCTTGAACTTGTTGAAATCTCTTCTGGTTTGCCCAGAAATATTGAATAAAAATTCAAAGTCAGCATTTTTTCTTTTATTGGTTCTTTTCATTATTCTTTTGGAGCTGTTATTTATATGCCTCTGTTACTTAATAAAATAAAATTATAAAACTTACCTTTTGTAACTGAAATATAATGTTTTACTTGACGATAAGAGTCAGAATAAATGCATCAGTCTCTTCTAATGATGTTTTACTTGTAATTATTTTTCTTTGTGTAGGTAGTAAATAATAGGACTTTCATAACTTTATGTGGAGTTGCAAAGTCATGTGGAGTTACAAAGTTAGACTACTATCATGGTTATTATCTAGAAGTTACTGAAAATAAAATGTATGCAACTGTATTGAATTCCAGTAAAAATGTGCACATAAAGGCCCACAATAGCCAAACAGTTCCGCAGACAAAAAAAAAAAAAACAAAAGAAAAAAAAGAAAAAAAAAGATATTTCCACCCAGTTGCCAAATGAATAACAGAAGGATATAATGGAGCTTTTGCTCTGTGATGCAAGTGATGTCTGGAATCTTGTTTGTAGTATAGGATAGCCAAGTCTGATTTCACTATTTTGGTATCATGTGGGGATGCTGTCATAGCATCAGAGTGTAATTAGATAAAATCCCAAAAGAAGCAGGAAACTCAAAATCCAGCAGGGAGCAGCATTACTGATGTCTCAATATAAAAATTGAAAGTGCCTAATTTTTAACAGGAATGACAGAGTCACCTCATCAAAATATTTTTAAAAGCCATAGGCAAAAAAAGCACTTTCTTGGTGTTCGTGGAAAACAAAATAGATGTCTTGGCTCTGATATATGTGATAGATTTTATATTCATTTTGGGATAGTATTTAACATAAGACTATATTTCAATTTCCTGGTATTTTTCATTGATGGTTTGAGGGAGGGAAAAGGAAAGCAGAGAAAAGATTGATCACTTCTCCAGGTCAACTTCCTGAAGAAAGTGTTTTTCTCTCTTCTCTATTGTTCACCCCTTAAACTTGGTATTTGGTCTCTGTTTGGAAAGTTTTCCATTTTAGTTGTCGTTCTAATAAAAAGATGTCCTAAAATAATTTGATGCAATTGCACATACATTTTAAAAATTGAATCCTCCCTAAAAGCAGAATAGATGTACTTCATAATTTTCAGATAATTGCCTCATCTTCCTTTATATATTTCACTCAGATTCACTGAAGAGTATAAAGGTAGCAATTTTTTAAAAAATTGTCTCTGAAGAAAATTTTGGAAAAAAATTACAAAGTCTCCAACAGAACAGAAAGCACTTGTGTGAATCAAGGTACAAGCTCTGTGAAGATTTAGAGGATTACTTGTCCAGTGAAAATATTCTGCCATACTAGACTTTCTTGGAGGTGAAAAGTTCTGCAGAGGGCATGCTTTTAATTCCCATAGGCACATGTAAAGAATATGCTGCAACTTTCTCTTTTGGATCCGATATTTTCATAACCTAGACTTGATTTCAGCTTTCATATATCTCAAAACTGAGAGATATTCTGGCTCTTGGGAGTTCCAGCTTCTCTTTTGTGGGCAGGTAGAGAAGTACAGATACTCAGCTGTTCAGATAACTGGCTGAGGGCAAAAATGCCTGGAAAATAATACATCTTATTTTAATCTACCTTGCACTGAAACTAAAGACCAGAGATGTAGTAGGTGGCTCTGATGACCCATCTTGCGTGTAATGGGAAGTAAAAATCTAGTGCAGAGAGTGGTAGAAATCCTGAAATGAATCTTTAGTGGAACATTGTGGGGATTTTCATGTTTTGGTTTTTTTTTTATTTCTTTTCTCTCATAAATGTAAGCTTCAAAATGCCTTCCATATTGCCAAGAGAAATACAATGATTATTTAAAGTCTCTGTTTTCATGTCTCCTCTTGCTATATATTTAGTCTTACTGATTCTACTAATATACAGATACTGATGCTATCACAAAGAACAGATATAAAAGGACTCCTCCAGACCTACCACGCTGTATTTCTGTTCAGGGTCAGGAACTTATTCAATTTCTTACTGATGACTTGTCTGTATCCTAACCCCTCAGAACTGGCCTATCTCTGGAGGCTTTTTACCCCTCCTGTCATCCACTACTGCCACGGATTTAGAGCTGTGGAATATTTCTCAGCTCACAGCATCAGGAGTTTTGTTCCCAGGATGTGCATTCATGCATTTCTGTCAGAGCTCCTTGTCTTAGCCAGCTTGATGAAATCTCATTTTGTTTGGTTGTCCTCTCAGTTTAGAGCCCTTTCACATTTACTACAGCTGTCTGTTTTCTTCTGCTCTTTCTGAGACCTTCCCTGAGTGATATGAAAAAGACCCAAACCTTCTTAATGTTTAGCTATAACTGGAGCATTGAGTTATATTTTTATTTGGACAGAGGTCCTTTGGGAACCCATTGAGACTGATCTTTGTTACAGACGTGAAAGGCTCTCTCTTCCTAGGTCTCTTTGATGTCTTTATTTTTTTCAGGACAGGACAAAAAGCTGATTTAAATGTCAAGCTAATTTTTCATCTTGAAATACAGTAGTTTTTTTAATTATGTAATATCATTATCACAAAAAAACCCCAAAACCTTGCGAGCTGTGTATTATACTCACAGTGTATTAAGCAGTATGTTTGATACTTATTTTGATTAAGTGATTCACTAATCTCTCCTTCTCATAACTGGAGTTATAACCCTAATGTTTTAGATGGCTCCCAGATGACCTAAAGAGGAAAAAGAAATTACTTCTCATGTGTTCCTTGATAGATATTGTCTGTTTGCATTGTATAATGTGCTTTCTTTCTGCCCAGTGTTGTAATCTATATGAAAGATCCTATAGGTAACTGCTGCTCTAGATCATAGGAATTATATTTTTGGCAGTAAAAACAGAACTGTAGAGTTTTTATTACCACCAAAGTGCAGCTGTATGACATGCACAGGCGATTGAGAGGTATGAATCAGGAAACGTAAGAAATAAAAACATCAGAAATGCCTTAATGGTCTGACTAGGGTTTGCAAGAGTCTGTTCTGCTTTTCAGTTTCAAGGGTATAAGAACTTGTAAAGCTAAAAAGAGATATAAAAAGAGATCTTAGAAAACACACATTACTACTCTGTAAACACGCTCTTTTGAAGACTCGAGAAAGGCATCTCTTAAGTAAGTGCGAATTGTTATCAACAGAAATCAAAGTGACAAAATGCAAAGTGATAAAACCTTAAAAGAATAACAAAACCTTTGAAAATTATGAAGATTATGCAGTAATATCTGAATGTCTTTTAAATACCTTTTTTTTTTACAAATGCTTTTATTTTAAATTTGAAAAGGAACAGTTTCTTCCTTTTATACCTTACAGCAATCAAGTTTCTGTGAGATACTGGTGCCGTCATCCATTTGAAGATGTGCTGTTTGGTGCATTTAGCAAATTCAGTGCAAGTCTACTGTCACAGAGCGTGCTGTGTGCCCAAACAGAAGAATACGTGTTTGTTGAAGAATCAGACTCACTCTTTGCTATTTTGGTTAAACAACCTTTCAGAAGCAAGACCTATGGTGTCGATAGAATACTTCACATGTTTTAGTGCTAAAGGAAAGCTCTGTTAAGTTGGGGTTTTTTTCGGGGTTTTTTCCCAGAAAATTTTTAGAATTTCAGTAAAATCAAAATGCTGCAGTGGAGGGGAAGTTATGCAAGTTATGCTGAGTATAAATAGAACTGGTGATGCAAACTGTCTTTCCCCTCTGTTTCTTTATTTCAGCTTTCAGAGACCAATACTCAGCAGAGCAGTAATCTGTCCCCACACAGCTATTTAATTGTTAGAGCTGAAGGGGGAATAACCTGAACTCCATGCTCAAAAGAATCAAATATTAATTATATGATTTTTTAAACTGATAGACCATCTTTCATCAACAAAAGTGGGTTTGCATAAATTATACTCAATATTGGTTACCATAATAAAAATGTGCAGCCTTTACTAGGGCTAGAAATTTCCATATGAAGTTTTACATAGACATTTTTAAACCCCTTTAATTTTTACATTTTCAATCCACTGAAAGGTGTGAAAAAGAAACTAGATGTGGGAGAGTCTGAAGACCAATAAAGAGTGGGTCACACTTGAGAAAACAAGCTCAGCCTCTCTGAGTTCTTGTGCTGTGTTCTCCTCTGAAGGTGTGCATCTTCATCAGTGCACTGGAGTTCTTTACAGATCAGAAGCTTCCCTGGAAACCCATCTGCCTGGGAGGTCATCCTCCTTCACCTCATGGCCTCCAGCAGGTGCGACTGTGTAACTCAGCCCCATTGCCTCGATCTTTTCATTTCAGATACTGAAGCTCCTTGTAGCAGAGCTCACCAAATGGATGTGTTTTAAGAAATGCTAGTTTTTAAGGTCTAGATTTCTTGTTTCTAGTTCTTGTGACTTTTATGTAAGATACTTAGAAAACAACAGAAGAGGGCTTTTCCACTTTCAGTCTGGTGCAAACAGACTTCACTAACCTGTTTTAGAAAATCAAGGAGCCAATGTGATGTTACTTCTTTGAACAGCTTCACGTTAATTACTGTTAGTAAGGGCTGCGGTTTGCCTCAGGAATAGTTCTTAGGATATGATCTTTGTGGAAATTGAGGCGGTTGTTTCCTTTTATTTTAAATTTGAATTTGTTTGTCTTAATTATAACACATAAATAATCATATAAATAATCATAGAATATCCAGAAAGCTTTAAACAGGCCAGTTCTAGAATGGGTGTGTAGGTATGACTGGCTAGTCAATGCAAGAATTTGGGTATTCACCCTTTGTTAGAATATGCTGCTATTCTACTTCTTTCTCATCAAAGCCATCTGCATTGCAGTGTCTTGTCCAATACGTAAATTAACTGAGAGCACATGTCATTTGAGGACAGTGTAAATACCCTGTCTGGTGTTCATCCCTGCTTGGTGATCCTGTAAAGGGAGTTTCCAGAGCTGCAGTAAGCAGATGCCCTAGGTGATGTCAGATCTGTGTACTCTAACTGGGAGCAGTTTCTACAGAAGGGTCAGAATTGCTACTGGTTTTGCATCTCAGGAGACAGCAAGCTGCTCCAGCTTTCTTTAGAAGAAGTCTTAGATATATTCTTCATTTTGCCCCAGTGTTAGATCCACTTAATTTTTCAGAGCAGCAAATATGGATCTTCTTGACAGATCAGCCTTGGAAAAGGTAATTAGTAATCATGCTTATGAAGTGTTTCAGATCGGCAATTTCATCATCAGAGCTGTCTGATTCCTCTCAGCCCCTGGCAAGGTGAGTTCTCCTCATGCAATCCCACATGGCACTACTGCCAGCCTAAGAGGATTTTCATGCACTTTTCTCTCCCTCCTGAGATCGGGAAGCAATGGCAGTGTCTTCAGAGCATGTTGGGATGGGCACAGTCATATCAGCATCTCCCACTAGGTGGTACTGTGGACTCGACCCTGGTGAGAGCCTGGCACAGGGGACTGAGGGGTTTGGAAGGTAAAGACAATTTATAGTCTATACAATATTGCATCAACAGTCCGTTCCAAAGGAAATTTCTTATCAGCAATGCTGAATAAGCAGCATTAAAAAAATGCTTCTAGTTGGTTGTGATGTAGTTCTTTTTAGAAATAAGTGATTCAGCAAGTGAATTTCTCATTCCTTCAAGGCGCCTGTGTTGAGCAAGTGGAAAAGGCACTGACTGACCCCTCTGGCCTGTTTGCAACTATTTCTGCACATCTTCAGTGTCAGTGGGGAGAAGCGTCACACAAGGCCACCAGCCTCCTGGTGTGTGTCAGGCAGAGTGTGGCCAGCAGGCTGAGGAAGGTGATCCTTCCCTGCACAGCACTGGTGACACACATCTGGCATTCTGGGCCCAGTGCTGGCTCCCCCATGGAGAGACATGGACATATTGGAGCAAGTCTGAACAAGACATTGGCAAACTGGAGATAGTTCACTGCAGGCCAACGAGATGGTCAAGGGGCTGGAGCACATGCCTGATGGGAAGAGGCTTGCTCAGCCTGGATAACTTTTACTAGGATAGACTTACTGGCAGCTTGCCATTGCCTGCACAGAGGTTATCAAATTTCATGACAGGAGAACAGGGGACAGAAGAAGTTATAACTGCATATAGGGAAAAATATTTCCCCCCTGAGGACAGCCAGGCACAGGTTGCCATGAGAGGTTGTTCAGTCACCATGCTGGGAAGTATTGAAAATTAGACTGGATAAAACCCTGAGCAATCCATTCTGACCTCAGAGTCGACCTTGCTGTTGGGGGCTTCCCGGTGTCCCCTCCAACCTGAAATATACTATGCCTCTGTCTGGTGGATTAGTTACATGTTCATCATTTCAAGCACAGGGTATAAATTACAGTAAGAAAATAATGTCATTTTGCTCTTTCTGCTTTGTGCTCCATATAGAAATGACCTGCAAGTCCTTCAGTTTTACTGCTGCCTCATAAGCTATCAGCAAGTTCAGGGGTTAGTCAATGGAAAATGAAGCACTTCAGAGAATAAATGGATGAATGAAGTATTAAACCATAATAGAGCAAGCCAAAAACAATTTAGAGGAACCTCACTTAAGGCATAAAACCAAAAATAAATGTTCTGAACACTTCAGAAGCAAGATGTCTGCCAAGGGGAGTATTGGTTTATTAGATGAAGTGCAAAAAGAGTACTTAGGGAAGGTAAGACCAAAACACAAACCTACATTCTTTACATCAAAATTAATTTCAGAGAAGCTGAGTGTGGTTCTCATACTGACATCTTGCTCTGTGTTTTTAAATAAGGGATGAGCCTTAGGGATCATCTTAAACTGATCTGCCAAAACAAAAAGCCTTAGAAGAAACTAGAAAATACTTGTTAGAAATAAGTTGTCCGGTCCTCATGCAAGAGTGCTAAAGAAACTCAAGGAACTCCAGCACAATATTGTCACTAGTCAATATGGTGTCTAACCTGTCATTTTAGTGGACTGTGGTTCCAGGGGAAAGAAAAGTTCTCTTTTTTTGCCAGTCCTCCATTGAGACTTTTTTCTATGTAAAAGCCAACTGAAACTGTAAACCAATAAAATCTGAAACTCAACTATCTTAAAATCAAGGAAGGTCAGCATGGATTTTTAAGCCATATTTTAGAGAAACAATTTGTTAACCTTTAAAAAAGTTTGAATTTATCGATGGAGTCGGAAAAATAATTTGATACAGTATACAGGGATTTTTACAACGTGGGAAAAGTTGGGGAAAAGGAACTAAGTTGTTCAACAATAAAAAAATGAGAGAGAGATAGAGTGCAATGTTGTGCCATTTTGCAACAGCTGAGAATCTCAATTTCCTTCTTGATCTTTACCAGAGCAGGAATCCCAGGCCAGAATGCATATTTCTTCAAGGAGGAGTCTGGTTAATTTTACTGCTTTTACTGCATTCAAACATGCTGTGCCCAAGGGAAGGTTATCTCTTAACCTGTCTACACTTTATGCCTCTCTCTTGGATGTTGTATTATTGATCATCCTGAAAGGTAACAAAGAAGTAATCAGCCAATCCTTCCTTCCTTCCTTCCTTCCTTCCTTCCTTCCTTCCTTCCTTCCTTCCTTCCTTCCTTCCTTCCTTCCTTCCTTCCTTCCTTCCTTCCTTCCTTCCTTCCTTCCTCCCTCCCTCCCTCCCTCCCTCCCTCCCTTCCTCCCTTCCTCCCTTCCTCCCTTCCTCCCTTCCTCCCTTCCTCCCTTCCTCTAATTCATCTGATATCTGGTTAGCCATTAAGGTAGCTAAAATGAGGAAAAAATTCACTGAAATAGGTGTGAGGAGAGAATGAAGAATTTTTTCATATCTTGGCAGTTATGATCCAGTTTATATCAAAAAATTGACTGTATCACACCTGCTTCTAGGGATTGCCTGGAGCAGCAACAGCAGAATCACAGGAATTAATACAAATAAAAGTATCCTGACTGCACTTCCTGGTTGGCTCCTAAAGTAATAAGAAACAGACCTTAAAATTTCAAGCTGATCACTTCCTAGCACAAAGCTTCTTCTAGGAGTGAGCTGATGAGATGTGAAATTTGTGTTGCCACAGGCAAGTCAAAATTACCCTGACTTGTGTCTGTGATGCCAGTGTAACTAATCCCTGTAAATCTCATTTTAAAACAGCTTAAGCTAGATGTTTGAAATATATTTTATTCTGCTATTATTGAATTCACTGTCTTTCATTAGATGGAAAACAAAAGGTCCAAACTGGTGAAGCTGGAAACCAGCCTAAACTGAAGTACAAGAAAGCTGATGCAGATTTCAAAAAAGCAAGTGAAACACGACAATTTTCTAACCAATGAAAAGTTGAATAGAACAAAATTAAATAAAGATAAAGCTAAAAATGAAGTAGTAAAAAAATTAAAAATTATTGAAGAATTTGAAATAATGGGTTTGCTGTGCTTGTTGAGGAATGGTGGAGTGCTTCACTAGTGGAATCTAAAGCAATTGCAGTCTGGGGAGCCAGCCACCCACTGGCATCATGCCAGTTACCCTGAAGAGCAGAATTTAGTCCACACTGGAAATATATCAACTTGATGAAGAATTGTATGCCTTCTCATCCAGAAAATACTTATGCAGTGGAATAATGCAAAGATGAGTCAAATTTAGCATCTGACAGGGTGCTGCCATCATGAATGGAAGGTGAGAATTGTTGGTTTAGATTACGACCACATGACAACTGAACCAGTATGCTGCCACTACATATACTGGGGGACAAAGAAAAAAAATGGTAATGCATCTAGCAATAGGCAAAAGCAGTAAGGTAAAGCTGTGTATATTTCCTTCTCTTTCCTGCAAACAAAAGGTTTTCTTAGTTTTTCCAAAGGGCAGATTTCATTCCCTTTCCAGGAAATCTAGTGTTACCCAGTATATCCCTGAATGTTCTTGTGATGCTTAAATAGGTATGTACAAACCTTCTTTGAACTGGCTGAAATTTTGAGCCCAAGACATACTTGTAAAAACTGATTTTTCTTTCTAGATACTTTACTTTATACATGTTTATGATATCCCCCCTTAATAATTTCCTCCTGAACAAAATAATCACAGTCTTTCAGAGTCTGTTGATGGAAAAAAGTTAATTCCCATCTAGCTATCTTCAACTGATTTTGCTAAGTTTTTCTGAACCATCTGAACTACTTCTTTTTTAATGATCAGGTGGTCCCAAAATTTCAGGTAACACCAAGTAAAATTTTTAATTTTATTCGATATCCACATACTATAGTAAAATGCTTCCCACAGGGGTCACATCCTGTTAAATGGCACTCTCCCAGTGCTTCTTCATGAACAAGACAAGCCAAATACTGTAATAGGAGAGGTTTCACATCTCCTTTCATTAAATGAGGGGACTTGAGCCAAGATCCATTAAGCAAATACTTACTTATTCTTGCCATTTTACTTTAAAGCAACATTGAATTTAAATAGATCTTTACAAATTTGAATTTATCTTTTAATTTTAAAGTTATTTATAAATAGATCACATTTCTTTCCTGCCTACAGATGGAACTACTTCAGACGTAGGTGTTTTGCAGAAAAATTGTTGTTTTTCTGGAAAAATACTGAAGATGAAAGAAATATTAATTATTAATTATTTTGTGACACTACCAGTTTCTGGTGGTGTAGCAAGGTCCCTGCCCTCTGTTTTTTGGGATTTTTTACCTCTGTTCTATTCTCCAGGAGGTCCCTAAAGCTACAGAGATCTACTTGTTTCCCAGGTGGAAAGTCCCCTCCATTCCCCAGAGGTGTGTGCCAGAGCAGGCACACACCTCTTCCCACTGCTGTCAGGCTCCAAACTTTTAACAGAACAGAAATGGATTAACAGAGAATAAGAACAGGCAGGTTCTACATTTTCTTTCAAAACTGCAAAAACACTTTTATTTGTTTTCTTAGCCTATTGTGAATTGTCTGTGTCTAACATTACGGAGGACATTTGTAGAGCATAGGAAGAGCCTTGTGGTGATTTTCTTGGAAGGCCAAGAAGGGAGTGATGCATCTGTTGAAGGACCATCTTTGCACTCAGCTCAAAGCATCTGCTACTGAATGCTGCTGGAGACAGGGAAGGACAAGGAGTTGGATCCTTGGTTTGATCCACCATGTGGGTTGTTTAATCCAAGTGAGATTTTACAGGAGATCTCATATGATCAGCTCAGCTGGTTGGAGCATGGTGTACACAATGCCAAAGCCATGAGTTTCACCCCCACATGGGCCATTCAGTTCAGAGCTGGACATGATGGTCCTCATGGGTCCCTTCCAGCTCAGACTGTTCTGTGTTCTGACAGAAGTTATGTGTTTGCTATAGTCCATTGCAACCACCTTAGGACCTGTCCTGGGGAGTGTCATTTGCATAAACCATCAGAAGGGATAAGTGCTGTGGAAAACTTGGAAAATTTACATGGACACTCTGAGCAGCTGTGAGTCAACAGGTCTCATGTCTTCAGGGAAATTGCGCTGGTTCACATCAACTGATGAAATGTCTCACTGCATTAATTTTGACCTTAAAGAGCTCTGTGCAGTGGGGGCCATGGCTCTGGTGAACAGCAGAACTTACTGGTTGGGTTTTCTTCATGGGGTTGATTAAGAGATTTATGCTGATGTCTTTTTCCATTGGAAAATGATGATTCACGAGAACACTACTGAGAAGGAAAGTGTGTTGGAACCAGTCCTAAATAAAAGATTAAAAAAGAGTTTTAACACTTTAGAGCATTCCTCTAGGATTGTTGCAATACAGAAGGTTTTATCCTTCAATTCATAGGAATTTTCTCTTTTGAAATCTGAACATATTCCTCCATAGCTAAAAAAATATCAGTAGAAATGAAATGCCAAAACCACCAAAGGATACCAAAATAAATGAAATGATACATCTAAGATTAGTCTAATTCAGTTTCTCTAACAAATTATCCAATCACAAAATAAAATGTTTTCAAACAGCACTAAAATCATATGTCAAGATAATTAATTTGCTTTGTAAACAAGGATTTGATTTAATCCAAGATACATGAGTGTATTTTTGTGAACTACAGTGACCCATTCCTGCCATTACACAATTTAGTTTCCAGAATATGGCCACTTTCAATGTACATACTGCAGCCTTTATTCCAAACTCTGTAGCTACAATTTTAGATTCCTTCTGGATAAATTATCTACCAGCTTATGACTCCAAAACATGTGGCACTGGAAATTCTTCTTCCAGACTACAATGGCATGAGCACTCCAGGCTGATGATAGGAGATAAGTTGTAGTCACTCTCTTAGAACATGTGCCCTGGATTTTCATGCTGTTTGATTCCTACAGATTGCTCCAATATTTTGGGTTTGTTCTGGATGCTGGAACAGAAATATAAAAAAGGAGACAACCAAAAATTTCAAATTCAGTTACTGAAATGGCTGTTGTCCACAGTACAAAGTACAGAAAACAATTTGAAACCACAGATACCAATAATTCCCTTCAGAATTCAGAATACAGGATGTGATATTTTGATAATTGTGAACAGGACTTTGGAAGTGCCTCATTAATCCTTTGGAGTTATGAACCTTATGAAAAATCCTGTCTTGTGCTTTTAAGGATTTGATGGGGATTTGGTACTCAGCAAACCCCAGGTCTCGCAGGTTTTTGCTGAAGTGTTGACACAGGCTTTTACTTGGGAATAGTACCAGGGTATTTTCCTCTACACAAAATTACTCTCATCAGCATTTGAGTGTTTTCCAACCAAGTTATCTGGTCCAAAGTGGGACCAGATATGGCTTTCACTTGGCCTGGCAAGTCATCCTCAGCTGTCAAGATGTGACCTAAAACCCTGGTGGTAGCTGTCGGTCCCAAGAGCCTTGCCCCAGTTCCCCACACCACCTAAGAGGGGTGGCAGGGCAGCTGGCTTTGGCAGCAGCTGTCATTGGACACTACCTGTCACTGGGCTTTGCTCACTGTTATTTTGCAGCCCCGTACTGTTTTTTAGAGAAAATGCAGCAGTTCTTTCATCCTATGCTGAAATTGGTTTGTAAAATTTGCGGATGGAAGCATCTGAAGGCAGGTGGGCTGTACCATCCCTGACCCTGGGAACTAGAACTCCTGTCAGCTTGACCTCAGTGCTGAGAAAGGTTATGGAACAGATTATCTTGGGTGCAACCACATGGCACATGCAGGACAACCAGGGGGTCAGGCCAGCCAGCAGAGGTTTGTGAAAGGCAGGTCCTGCTTGACCAACCTGATCTCTTTATGTGACCAGGTGACCCACTGAGTGGATAAGAGAAAGGCTGTGATTTTGCCTACCTGGACTTCAGTGAAGCCTTTAGCACCATTTCCCACAGCATCCTCGTGGAGAAGCTGGTTGCTCATGGCTGGGACAGGTGCACTGCTTGCTGGGTGAAAAATGGGAGGTTGCACTCTGAAGTGCACTTGCTCACTTTGAAAGATAACTTAAAAGTCACTGAGGAGTGGTGTATGGAAATGTTGCATTCTGTTCAAAAGCAGCGAACAAGTAGAGCCTTTGTTAGCTTAAAATGTGTGGGATTTTTCCTCATTTTCCTTTTTCACTGGCTTTTCTGTACCATTCAGCAGTTCACACACCTTTCAGTAGAGATGGGATGACTTGTTAAAAGCTAATGGGTAATGCATACTGAGTTTTGGTAGTAGGAGACAGACCTTTTAATGTCATCCCAACACAGATGAAATGAACTGGCTTTGGAATTTTTTCCTTTTAATTCTTCATGACTAACTCAAAACTTGTGAGGTCCCCTAAGCAATAAAAGAAACACTTGAGCCACACACTTCATTGGTTTCTCCTGGTTCTGTTGGGCACAGAGGGACATTCTGCCAGAAATAGTTGTAAATGGCACCATCCCTATAAAGGACAGTGAAAACTGTGTTTTCAAAATCTGTCAGTTGTGACCAATTCTTCCTAAAGACCTCTTGGGCTTTTCTGCAGAAAGAACAGCTGACAGGATATACAGAGGCAATAAAAATATTTAAACATTGTCAATACATCAGGCTGCAGAGCCATGCAAGCAGCAAAGCCCTGGTAACACACCCAGACTGGGAATTTTGACTGGAGACTTGCATGGCTTAGAAACAGTAAAGGGCACAGGAAAAGGTGGAGGCAGTAAGTGCTACCATTGCCCATCATAATGAAAATGAGTTAAAAGAGGCTGAGAGGCTTCTCTGAATCTTGTACACTGAGGAAAATAAAACATGGCAGGAAAACCCAGTGAATGCTATTCCTCCCTTGCCCTTTCCTTTCCAGGAGTTTCATACAATAGAGATGACTTACCTCAATAAATTGCTCTGTTGTGATCTTGCATGTTGCATTGAGTTAGATTTTGTGCTCTGTTTAACAGAGGTAAAGTAATAAATTAGATTATTCCTGTTCACAAATAATAATTAAAGGAGACGGCTTCCTGCAAATATAGCAGACACAGGCAGAAAGGTTTCAAGATAGAGCAGTGAGGCAATGTATTAAAATTATTGAATAATTGTAATATACAATCTTATTAAATAATACCTACTCTGGGTTAATTCTCTATAGTGATTTCTTTGGAAAAAGTGGATAATAGCAAGGGACAGTACACAAGCATACAGCAGATGAAGCCATATAATTCTTCATCAGGCAAATGCTTTAGTGCCATCATAGTGACAACCTGAAATCAAGTATGAAGAGGTACAAGCTCATGGGTCAGAGACAGGGCATGGCCTCACCTGCATTGTTGAAAACTGAATTAACTCCTACAGTCAACACAGAATGCTACAAAATGAGATCTGATGTTGGCTGTGAGAAGTATTGTCACAATGTATTGAGCTGCATTACAGCTAATTTGAGGCAGGGAAACAGTTAAGCCAGGATGATTTGCACCAGATAGCCTGACATACTGACTGAATGGAAACTTAACTGAAACCAAGGACTGTAAGAACATGTCCAATATTTAGGATAAGAAAACAGCAAACCATAAAATGAAAACATAAAACACAGCAAGGCACCTTGGGGCCATATTTGCGCCTTGTGATGTTGACTATTTCTGTATTATCATAGAATCATAGACATTTAGGATATCCTGAGTTGGAAGAGATTCCCAAGGGTTATCAAAGTCCAGCTCCTGGCCCTGTTCAAGACAATCACAAGAATCACACCATGTGCCTGGGGACATTGTTTGAATGCTTCTGACCTCAGCGGGCTTGGTGTTGTGACCACTTCCCTGGGGAGCCTGTTCCAGAGCCCAGCCACCCTCTGGGTGAAGAACCTTTTCCTTATATCCAACCCAAACCTCCTCTAACAGATTCAGACCATTCCCTTGAGTCCTGTTAATGATCACCACAGAGAAGAGATCAGTGCCTGCCCCTCCTCTTCCCCTCATGGGAAGCTGTAACTGCAATGAGGTCTCCCCTCAGTCTCCTCTTCTCCAGGCTGAACACATCAAGTGACTTCAGCTGCTCCTTGTATATGGCTTCCCCTCCAGACCCTTCACCATCTTCATACCCTTCTTTGGATGCTTTCTGATAGCTTTATATCTTCTTACGTTGTGTGTCTCTTCTTGTTCCTTCAGCCCCACTTTGCTTTTAGTCCACAAGAAAAACAGGACAGAGATTCCATGACCTGTAATGTTTGTCCATGATGACGATAGTGGTTCCCCATCTTGGTGGCTCCCTAGACACTGTTTTAGGAAGCAGCATCATTACAAGAAAAGCAGGATGCACTTTTTCTCTTCTCTTACAGGCTCGAGAATACATAATTTTCTGTATATTTGTTTGCCTTGCTCAGGGTGCATGTTTTGACATAAATTTGGATCTTCATAGTAATTATTAAGGTTTCATCTGTGTCTGAATGATTCAGTTAGATCCAAGTTGCCCTTTAAAAAGCAGAAGTTAACTTACATTTTTTGCAGAAATGGAGGAACTTGATACCTGGGAAAAAAATATTCATGAGCACAACTCCTGATGGATGTGCTTGGTGGAGAAATATTTTTATCTTGTTAAGGAAAATGCATTAATGCAAATGTGAATAGGAGAAGTTATAAACATTAAAGGTAATTCCATTTCAAAGCTACTTAAAGAGGCAGAAATTATTACCCAGTCTTTATAATGCTGTAAATTGTGTCTGATTTGAACTTCATTTTAAACTCCATAGTGAAAGAGAAATGAAAATTTTCTGTTAAATACAAAAGCTTAAATGAGAATTCAGCACACAGGAGACAGCAGACTGACAATATACAATCTCACTGAAGCTTGAGTGTGCATAGACTAGCACAGTTAATCAAAAACCCCACTCATCTGCCAACTCTTTATGCATTCATCAAAGCTCAGCAGAGAGTTATCAGCACAGAAGATTCATACATCAAGGCTTCAGCTCTGGCTTCCTTGACATGCCAAGCAGATTAGCCTGTGACAGATTGCTGTAGCCCAGCAAGCATCCCGAAGTGGAGCTACCACGGAGATGACAAGCAAATCCTTGGCATCTGATGTCATGTCCACTTGTTCCATCAAAGCCAACAAGGTTTCACTAAGGTTATTGAAGTCATGCAGGTTTTGGGGCTGTGTTTTTATTCAGACAACATGACAGGATGAGGCCTCAGCAGCTCAATGCAGGCAATAACCTACCGATCCTTTCAGAGACCACATGAATAAGTAAATACATTTCAAAACAGCCCTGTGTCTCCCATGCAAACAGACCAAAGGAGGGCTGGATCACAAGTAACTGTTCAAAAATGCTCTTTCTGTCCTCACAAGGCATCCCAAATTAGATCATGGTGTGCTTCTCAGTGCCTCAAGGAAGCAACAGTAGAGTGATTATCTCCCCATGTGTTTGTGTGGCTCATGTAGCTGATGCTGGGCATGTGGATGCAGATGTTTTCATCTGGGTTTGAAACCAGCCATTAACAGGGCTTGCTGCCTGAGAAAATTCCAGTCTGCCTGCATAGGAGGTTGGGCAGTCTTTTCTAGCACAGGACTAGGGCTGAGGTAGCAGAAAGGACCATCTCTATCCAGGGATCTCAGGACTAAGCTCTGGACAGGAGCAAATCTGCCTGTCCCCCAGTAAGTGAAAACACCCAATTCATTCATTTTGCTTCTCTAACTGAGACTGTAATGTCTCTGTCTACAAAGATACCATCGTGCCCAATTTCTCTGCAACATGGGAGCAAAGCCACCACCTCTGGGGTTGCTCAGCCTGAAGAAGAGAAGGCTCTGGATAGACCTTGTTGTGGCCTTTCAAGGGGGCTTATATAACGGGGCTATAAGCCCCCTATTAAAGGGGGTTTATAAGAAAGATGGAAAGAGATCTTTTGCCAGGGACTAACAGGACAAGGGGCAACAGCTTTAATCTGAAAAAAGGTAGATTTAGATTGGAAATATGAAATTTTTTGTGATCAGGATGGTAAGGCACAGAAACAGGTTGCCCAGAGAAGGTGCAATATCACTGGAATTGCGCAAGGCCAGATTGAATGGGACCCAGAGCAACATGATCTGGTGGAAAATGGTCCTATCCATGCCATGGGATTGGATTAAATGAATGGTCTTTTCTGCCCCAAAAACCATTCTATGATTTTATGATCATTCCACTGAGAATTTGCAAATGGATCCAAGATAGTAAATTTACCAAAAAAAGTCATAGGTTGAGGTAAAGACAAGTTAATAGTTAAAGCAAAAGGCATGCACACAAAAGCAAGCAAAGCAAAACAAGAAATTAGCTTTCCACTTCCCATGAGCAGGCAGGAGTTCAGCCACCCCTAGGAAAGCAGGGATCCATCATGTGTAGCAGTGACGTGGGAAGAGAAACTCCATCACTTCAAATGTGCCTCCCTTTCCTTCTCCTCTCCCCAACTTTCCATGCTGAGCATGGTGCCATATGGTCTGGGATATCCCTTGGGTCACTTGGGGTCAGCTGTGTCCCCTCCCAAATCCTTGTGCACCCCAGCCTCCTCACTGGAAGAAAAGGCTTTGACTCTGTGTAAGCCCTGTTCAGCCATAATGGAAACATCCCTCAGCTATCAATACAGTTTCCAGCACAAATCCAAAACATAGCCCCAATACCAGCTACTATAAATAAAATAAGCTCTGCCCCAGCCCAAACCAGCACACTCCCTTTTACCCCTCCAGTTTTCTCCTGCATCCCACGGGCAAAGACTGAGAAAGTGTCTGCCTGGGGCTTAGCTGCCTGCTGAGGTTAAACTACCCTGGTTCACAGTGGTGTGATGCTGTTCTAAGGAGGAGGCAGCAGCCAGACTCGTTTCTATATTGCCTTGCAAGGCTCGTTAAGTGGAAGCTGTCAGACAGGTATTAGAAAAGGATGACAGATCAAAGTATTATAAGAATCTATAGAACGATAACTTTCCTGTGCAGGTGACTGACCAAGCATCTCCACATACAGAAAGGGAGACAATTCCATGCCCTGTTGCTTCCTGCAACACACCAAGAAGTCTGGATTACACGAGTTGCATCATCATGTCACTCACTCACTCAACAGAAAGTAAATTCTCTGGAACTGATATACAACTTGTACTAAAGTCACAGCACACAAAGGAATATTTTAGATACAGGGAGTTCTCCATTTTCCTTTGGTAGAAGTAAAATCATAAATACCTAAACAATTAATTTAGCAATGCTTTTGTACATAAGCTTGGATTTACTGTAAATGCTGGAATTGTAAAGAGACACTGCTTCCCTTTACAAAGCAACACACAAACTCATGCCTTTTGGTTGCCATGGAATGTTCTTTTACAGACAGCTTTAGGAAATGTCAGCTCCAAAAAGACATAAATAGCCTGTAAAAATTCTTGAAAGAACAAGCATAAACCTTTAAGACACTCAGCAGAATTTTCTTCTATAGCAGTACTCTACAATGGACTGAATAGATTTTAAAGGTGTTTCTTCTCAGATGTAGCTGCACTTTAAGAGTCTCAGACTCGTGAAGCCCATTCAAAATGGAATTTAAATGCACATGTAAGTAATGTAGAGAAAATAGTTTTCTGATGGTGATGAGAATAGATACATTAAAAAAAGATTCCTTCTCAACCATGTCCATTTGCAAAGAAAAGTCTAATTGCTGCATATTTTAACAGGGTCACTAATTCAGCTAAAAATGGAAATGTAACAGGGTCTAGGATTACTTCAATCCTCTTTAGGAATGCAAAATGCTTTAAGAACATATTTTGCTTCCCCAGCTCAGAGCAACCTGATCATAAGAAGGGTGGCATCTTTAAAACTAGCAATAAATTATGGAAGCCAAGAATCTGAGTCAACTGGGCCAATAATCCATTTACCAGAAACTGGCTTTTAATAGTCATGCAAACTTGTAAACACTGTAAACTCATGTAAATTTTCTCTTTGTATTTTATTTCATACACACACACACACACACACACACACACACATACACATATTACACTTGTTTTAAAGTATTTCTTTTGTCTACTTGAAGGCTGTAAACATCTAAGCATGGTTGACCTGCAGTCCTGTTTAGACCAGAGACTATTTAGGGTTATTACAGATGTCCCTGTGAGTAATGAGGACCCCAACAACCACTGTACAAAATGGGGTGTATGACCAGCAGTGATACCCAGCCCTGTCTGAGACCTGGAGCAGGGAGCTGCCACCAGCTGGCTCCAGGTGATGTCTGGGTAAAGAAAAGTAACACCTTCTCCATTAGGAAGCTCCTGACTAAGATCACATCCACATTAACAGGTGGCTCAGTTCATGAGGAGTTAGCACACATCTCTCCCAAGGCAAGTTAACTCCCGGGTGTGTTGCAGATGGAGCCATGCACCTCACTTGAAAGAGAGAAACTACAACGTACTTTATTGATTTAAACCAGTGAATTCAAAAAGTTCAATGGTAAATGCAACTGTTGTTTAACAAGTTTTGGTGGCAAGATAAACTTGATTATTAACTACATGCACAGGGTCAGAATTATCAGGAAGGCCCTCCTGTTGAGTTGTGGGGCTCAGAAAGGACCCCCTACCTAACTAAACAATTCTAAACTCCTTTTCAGACAGGAACTTAGGTGTAGCTGTGTCCAATCCTAGTCCCAGCTAGGTCAACAGTTTTTGTCTGAAGGATTATATATGCATAATCAATCTTTTATATCACTCAGCCAAGATTTCAAGCTTTAGCATGCTAAAGTTGCTAAAGACTTCCAAGTTTAGAATCTGATGCTGTAAGAACTCTCTAAACACTGAGGAATAACCCTGACATCCCTATTCAAGGGGACAACCTGACATGCATCTCGCTGCCATGCAGGATTGTTCAGTGGGCCCAGACCTCTCACTACCTGTGGAATAAGATGACTGACTTACAGTTGCATACCAGCACAATGTTAGGGTCACCATTCCAGAGCACTCTCAGCTACCCTGCTGACATCTGCTGCCCAGGTTCCAGAGTGAGCTGGATGCAGCCATCACAGCCCCTGCCAAGGGTTATGAACTAATCCCGGGGCTGGGGGAGGACACTGCAGCAAGGTGCTTAATGAGATTCGGCTCCAAAACCAAAAGCAAAGGCAGCCAGACTGAGCTGAGGAGAGCAGCAACACTGCAGACACAAAGAGGAGCCCCAAGTGCCTTTGGCAAACTCAGGTAAAGCAAATGGCAGGTTCTGGTAGCACTCACTTGTCCTTGGCTGCTCATGAGGGAGAGGCTGGATGCAGCTGGGGTGTGAAACCCCCCTGCAGAGCTGTATCCCACCTCTGGGCAGCAACCTGTGTTTCAGGGAAAGACCAAACACTCCAGCAATGTGTCAGCATCTGCTCTGGGCTCTTCAGGCAGCCATCAGGGGCTAAATTCTTGCCTTGCACCCCATAGGTGATTAGCTGGTGCCCTCAAGCAAAGAATTTCATTAACCATATCTTGTCTTTACCTACGCACTTGCAAATGCTCAAGTGAGAAGATTTTCCAGGCTTTCTAAAAAGCCAGTCACAGGTTTTGCCACTGTGAGTTCCTATGAGAAGACAAAGCATTTCTCTCCCTTCTCCTCTCCCTCTGATTCACACAGTTCATACCTGGACTGCTCTTTCAGCTGGGATGAGAGGATCATGCTGCATGGCCAGGGTTTGCTTTAAGGGTAGCTCTCTGATAAAGGAGTGATCTATTTTTTATAATCATAAAATACTTCATCACTGAACAATTCTGTCACTGGGAATATTAAAATATGATCAGAGATATTTCATGCAGCTGTTATTAAATAGTCATTAAACATTTCTGGAAATAATACTCCTCGGGGATTTGACATTGAAGAATAGACTGTCGAGGCCCAGTCTGAGCCATGACTTAGAAAAATATAAACCTACCAAATGCACTAAAGTTGTCTTCATCATCAATTATCTTTGAGTTCAGCAGTCTTCTAGATACCATGCAGAGTTTGCTCAGTGGTATCTGTTTCCCTCCCCACCTCACCCAGGACTGTGGTGTCTTACAGGCACATGGCTTGGCAGTGCATCAGAGGAGGCTGCAAAAACACCACAAAAATTCCATCTGTCTGAGGATCTCAAGGGACATTTTTTGACTTAAGGATAAAGTGGCAATTGTCTCAACCAATTTTATATCTACAAAACAGGTCACAATGCCAGTGCTAGGAGGCCGTGTTTGGGAGCTACAGGCAGTGGAGTGGCACAAACTGATTTGGGGCACAGCTCCCAATATCAGTCTGACCTGCCAGATGTACTTCATGGTGGTTTGACCTGTGCTTTGGTGATGACTGTTCCTTTGCCAGTTATGAAGGTAGCTATCTCAGGTGATTGTTTCAGATGCCCAGACTTTGTGTCTAGCAGGCTCTCTCATTTACAGATACAGGTTCTGCTTCTTCTACTTCCCAAACCAATCACAAACTCCCAGCAGCAGCTTAAAGTTTCTTCCCTGAATTTCAGTGTTTTCACCTGGAGATTGATAAAGACAACAGCAGGTTTTGTGCCTTTTCCAAATTTATTCTCTCCAGATGCAGAGGTAACAGTCTCTCATGTCACAGTGAGGGGAGCACACAGCAGATTTTTCTAGTTTTACCTAATTTTTATGTGCCTACAGGAGAAAATGTAGTGCTTCCTGCTGTCCCTATGAGCTCTGAAGGGATTTTGTCTGCAGGGAAAATCCCCTCTTATTCACAGACTAGTCCAGATTCCCAGGGCATTCAAACTCTCAATCCCACTGCCAGAGATGTGGCTCAGTTGTAACCAGGCAGCTTGCCTGACTCCACTGGAAGTTTTGGTCCTCTGCTCTCATACAGATTGCTCTGCTAAGGGAGAACAATCCACCTTCTTAATGAATACGCAAAAAACCAATTTCCACACTCATAAGTCTCTCAGCTGGTTAGTTAAAAGCCTCCACTGGTGGTATACAACAGCAAGAATAACAGCTTGATTAATCCCCGTCTACTGGTCTGAACTAAAACCTGTGCCATTTTGTCACATTGCAGTGACAGAGTCATCATAAAACAATACAACTCAAAATGGCTCTCACAGATTCAGAAGGTTGTAGTGGTATCCCCACTGACCCAAAATATCTGGGGGTATGCTAATTTTTCTTTGCTGAAATGAACAAGGGACTGATTTTGAGATTTCATTGTTATGGAAATATATTCTGCTCAGGACAATTACATTTGACTTCCCCCTGCTCCCCCTGAAGCATCAAGAATGTTTAATATTCTATCGTGATTAACAGTGTTAGTCTCCTGTTTCTGGGATGATTTGTCTAGGTAATGTATGCATAGAGAATACAGCAGAGGAGAAACTGTGGTGTTTCACTATTGATCCTACTGTCAGATTCTCCTGACAAAGATCTCCTTTTCGACTGGGAGGATCTCAAAGCATGAGTAATGATAGCCTTATCACTCCTTTTTGGGCTCTGCTTAATGGCATTGATGTTTCTTAGTTACCCCAGCCTGGGGAGACACTCATGCTGAGAGTGGACATTGAACTGCTAGGTGGCATATAGGGCTGGACACAAGTTATCCTTGGAAAACTTCAGGTGCCTCCTCCCAACCTGTGCATGTTCTTGGCTCTTTGTATTTTTCGGGATGCTATGGGAAAGAGATCTGGATTGCTATAAAAGCCATTGTGCCTGGGACTGAATAGAGAGAGAAAAGGGCAGTTACTTCACCAGTGGCATATTTATAATTTTAACTTGTTTTGGAGTGAGGTTGTGAAAAAAAACAACAAACATCAGTGACTGCTTAGTCAGATCTATCTATCTGAAGACAGTGACAACTCTTTTTGTTTATATTGGGTCATCTGCTCCAGCAGTGCAGCTGGATTCTGCCAACTGTACTGGAGCCACTGCTGTACTCTGGCTTCCAGTCCATGCTCTGTCTTTCCTATTGATTTTAATGAGGCAGAAATATCAGGACATACACAAATATGCATAATAACTGCTTTAATTATTTTTACCATATATTGTTTTGGGTAATGTCTATTATTGTAGGGATAAGCAGGCAACCACAAAATGTGAATCACTTTTGTGTGGTTTTGTAGATTCCATATTAAAGCTGAGTTTTAATTTTCTTCAGAAGGAAATGGCAACATTTCAAATCCCTTGAATTTCTAAACAGTTTACCTAAAACTGTTGATTATGGAGTGCATATGTATGTAAGCATATATATATATATTATTCATATTTGAACCAAAGCTGCAGTTTAATATATGCCTTCATGTGAAATACACAACTGCATTTCCCACCCCAAAACTGTGTATCCCATTGTGTTAATCCCTCCTCCTTCTACACCATTTTGCTTTCAAATACCTTCCCTGAAAGTAAAAACCCACAGCATTTCCATTGAAGAAAAAGGGAAAGCATAGCCTAAACTTCCATACCCCATCAATTACACATGAATGATATACCAAAAAAACCCAAAACCAATCCAGTTCTGAATCAGAAAAAGACTGAACATGTGGAGGTAAGGATGAAATAGCAAAAAATGAAATTGCAGCAATAGATCATGTCACAGTAAGCTTTTTTTTCAGAAAACAACCTTAGGACTGATATTTCTTAGAGACAGTAGTAGGGATAAACAAGAGCAGAGAGGATTTGTATGAACAAACAGAAACCTACACGGCTGTGAGTAAGATCAGACAGACTAATGGGTGCGTTTCTGACTGCAAGAGCAAGGGGACACTAGGATATCTTTTCTTTCCAACAGGAGCATCCCTCAGCATGTCAGAATGGATTGTGCTTGCATAAGGATTGAGTGCATATGTGGTAGCCCACAAAGACTGTTGCCAGCTAGAGTCATTGACTCAAAAGGTCTTTCCAAGTCCTGTGCCACCACATACTTCACCCTTCCTTTTCTGGTCCTCTGACACCTACTAACCTTCTGCATCCTGAGGCTCAGATATTGTGCTGTGTCTTCTCAAAGTATGTAATTTTTAGATAGGTTTCTCACACCCATTGTCTAGAGAAAATGACAAAGAAAAGAAAATTTTCCATAGTCCCCCATCCCATTCACTTCTGTATACCATGTCTCTCCTGTTCTTTTCTCTTGCCCAGACCAATGAGACTTGATGGGATGATGGGAAAAAAAGTCAGCCTAAATCTGGTCTGGTTCATCAGCGGAGGAATTTAAAACTTCCCTGTGGCTAGTGGAACAAGATATATTCAACTATCCTCCCCAGGACTTCTTGTGTTATGACAATATAGGAAACCTGCCTCAAACTGGAAAAACCAAGAAGCTTAGCATTACCAGACACTCAGGAGCTGTGCAAACATTTCCTTCACTCTTTCAGAGGCATTCTCTCTTCCCAGACCTTTTCATTACCATTTTAATTGTGGTTTAATAGTTCTTGTTTCTTCCTCCGTGTGACAATGCAGATATGGAGTCCATAGATTGAATGGCAAATACATAATTGAGGGCTTCCTTTGTACATTGAGGTTTTTTGAAATACATGATCCTGGTAGTCTGCTGATTTTTACTCAAAAGCTGGAAATATCTGCACTATCTAAAATACCTTCACAATGAAAGACTAAAGACCACATCCTTTCACATGCATACATGTATCACTGCAGTAATATGAATTCAGAAAAATATATTTAATTTTCACTTTCAAAAAGTACAGAATCATTTGAATTCCTTGTGAACATAACACCATACCTGCATTTCTACATTCCACAGTACTTTTCTGACTGTTTTGACTTCACACAGTGTCTTCTGGGTAAAGTGCAAGAGAGTAAGGGTTAAAAGCACCATTGATGCTATTTGCATTAAAGATGAACTTGCTACCCCTTCTCCCTGTGTAGGGACAGGCAGCCTGTGACATCCTGATGGGTTTATTCTGTTTGATGCTGAAACTCAAATACAAAACTTTGGCTGTTTTCCCCCCTGCTCTATTCTTCTCCTTCAACTTCCCATCCTCAGTGCCAATAAATTTTAAGTGTGATGAAGAAAAGAAACATGCTAAGGTGCATAAGGGGATGGATAGATAAATAGGTAGATAGATGATAGACAGATAGATGATAGACAGATAGATGATAGATGGATGGATAGGCTGTTTACCTACAGCAGCTGTGAAATACCAACCAGGTGCCTGCAGATGTACATTGGGTTACCTTTTAGCTGTAAAACTGGCCACCATGTGCTAGCTGTTTTCTTAGTGCTGGGAAAGGGGTGTTTTCTGCTTTGAGAACTCACAGCCCTACAGACAGACAAAGGAGGAGGCAGCAACTCCCAGAAGTTTATAAATTAGTTTCTCTTTCTTTGTTGGAGGGAATGATGATGGCTTTGAAGCCAGCTCTGGTCTCAGCCATAGCTCTGGCCTGCTGTGCTCCCCTTCCTCTGCCCTTATTTCTTCTCATTGCTCTATTTAGATCACAGGGGTTTGTGGCTCTGTGGCTGCACAGCCAAGTGGGACACTGGTCACTGTGCTCCTGGCATTTTTTCAGGATGAACAATAACTTGTGCAAAATGAAGCTCCCTCAGAGCCCCGTTCAAAAGGGGCAGGGAGCTGCAGGAGGGTTTTTCCCGTGGGACAGGGTGTGTTGGGCAGCAGGAGGTGCTCCTGTGAGGTGTGGGGAGAGCAGGGTGGTGGCTGTGTGAGGGGCTGCTGCCAGGGTGTGCAGCACACGGAGCAGGGCTCTGAGGATGGATGGCTGGAGAAGGAAGGCTGCAAACAGAGCTGTGAGTCCAGGATGGACATGTCCTGCAAGGCCACCCCTTGCTGCCTTGATGGATGGCAATCCCTGTCAGCCCATACATGGGGATTATTCTTTGCAGGACTCAAAGAGTCCAATTCATTATAGCAAAGCCTATTTTTTTTTCCTTTTTCCACTCCAGTGGAGCATAAATGACCCGAATAAATCCTACTCCTTTGGCACATGTAATGCATGGAATGTGTTGCCGGTGCTGTAACAAGATTTATCTCTTGGTGCATGTTGTGAACACACATTTCTTTCCAGTCAGTAGAATTGTTATAGCTATAGAGCTTGATTATTGAAAGGGGAGCTGGTTGGTGGAAGGAAGATATATAAATGTGATATACACAGTACACGTCAGCCACACCAGCTGGAAAAATCCATTTATTTCCACTGACTGAATAACTCACTTTTGATTCCAGTTTATACAGGTAGGGACATGATTACTCAGTGCCTGTCTCCAATAACTCAGCTAGTCTTGAGCTTTGTTTAGTCTTTGTGGCCAGAGCCAGCTCCTCTCTAGAGCTCCATACCAGCAATTCCACAGGTGTTCAGAGGTCAGAACTGGTACAGACCTGCCCTGCTCCAGCTTTGACAAATATCTCAGGGCAGGTGGCAGGATCTTGTGTCCACCAGGGGCAATGAGCATGTGTGTAAAGATAGAAGGAAACAGACAGGGACATACATGGATTTTGTCTCGTAAATCTTGTACTTACAACCATAAAAAGCCATTAGATGTTTGGTGGGATGGTGGGTATACCACAGGAAGCAAGAAATTCCCCTCAAGGTGTTGGAAATGCCAGTCAGTTTTGCACAGGTCCATCATGTGGTTTCTTGCTTGAACAGGGGCTGTGAACAGAAAGATCTGTGAATCGCTAAGAAACAAAAAAACTCCACCAGAATGCTCCAGTGACCCCAGCCTTCTCGAAGGAACAATTCTGCTGTTTGCATGTGGATCTCAGGGAATGTGGCTCAAATGCAGAGGTGGGCCACCCAAAGGGCTGTAAGACACCAGGCTGGATTCTCACTTCTGAACAAGGGTGGTAACTGAGGTTACCACTGAGGTTGTGAACTCACTGACTGCTGCTGTGCCTCTATCCAGACTGTTCATGACTTGTCTGAGGTAATTGCCACTTCCTTTCATCCTTTTCCCACTCTACTTTTCCTTTGTGTCTAAAAAGTGACCTCCACTTGACTTCCTTAGCCAAGGCAAAGATGCGTCCCAAATGCTGATAGCTCCAATCAGTGATTTTCAGATAGCCTGCTCCCTGTTGAGCCCAGAGAAGCAGTCAGAGTAGAGCATCTATGTTTTACCAGTGAAAAAGCTGGCACACAGCAGGTGAACATCCTCATAAGGATTTTCAGCCCAGCAATCACCAAGCCAGGTGTCTCATTACTGTGTGTAATGAAATAGCATCCCAAGAAGGGGGGGAAGATAAACATATGTCATTCAAAAATCCCCTGATTATGGGAAGTGTCCACTAACAGGGCTCCCAATTAGTCTGTGCAGCTTTATATTTTGCCCATCTGTTATTACTAATCTGGCCTCAAGTGTGCAGTTTAGTGTTGCAAACCTTTGGTTGGAACTGTTTTATTAAACTCTGTGGCCTGCAGCTTCTGCCTCCAGCTAGGAGAACTGTTTTGGAAACCTTCCAAATCACAACACCAGGAGTTATGTTTTCTGTGTTCCAAACAAACTTCTGGCCTGGTTGGTGTTCAGTTCCAGGGAAATATATCCATGTATTTGTGTGTTATCCCCAAAGAGGGTTCTGCTCTGCAGCTTTTATGCACTAGACTCCCCTCTGGCTGGGTCCCCCTGCTTGGCTCTGCCCTCCATGCCAGTGAGGATCTGCAAGAGCAGAGTCAGAGCTCATAGTACCACCCATGGCCTGCTCCAAGCACCACCACTCACCCTGCTGTCCATGATTTGGCTGCAGAAGGGTCTTCCTGAAAGCACCCCCTGGAGCTTCCTCTTCTTCAGCAACCTCCCTGTTGTAACCATGTCCAGAGTGGCCTCTGCTGCCAAGGTAATGGCAAATCCTGGTCTCTCTGGGAATGCTCACTTGTGGGCCTCCTCTCAATTCTTCCCCTTCCACTTCTGCTAAGCGAATGAAAATGATTTCTCAGTTCCCCCTTTTCATTTATTATCCAAGTCTTTAGGCTGGACATCAAGATAAACAGTGATCTGCCCAGCAGTGTGGAAAGATGACTGGAAGCTAAGCCAAGGATCAGGAAACCAAAATGGCAATGAGGAATGAGAGAAAAAAGAAGCACACCAAGATGCTAAGCCAGCCCAAGGAAAAGGGTCCACAGTATGCTCAAGAGCCCTATGTCAAGCAGCCCTGGAGGAGCTGCCTCACCAGCTGCCTTTTTGTGTCTCCAACAGCCACCCGAGCTGCAGCCCCTGCTGCTGAATTCTCATCTGGCCAGGCATTGTAAGTGAATTTGCCATCTTGCTTAGTGCTGTGCACAAGCCCAGAAGGCATGAGAATCTGCGTGCACAATCAAAGTGTGAGGTGCAATAGTGTTGCATGCAGATAAGGAGCATAATGAAGTTGTGAAAGAATATTGATCGTAATGAATACTGCATAGGTATGTCCAATATGTTTGTTTTCTGTAGTCATTCATCTTTGGAGAGCTTTTAGGAAGTTAATGCTGGGAGTGTTTGAGACTTGTTAAAGGGACTTTTTCATAATTTTGAGGACGTATTTGGAGAATGCTTGAAGGTGATTGTTAGAAGATCTAACAGTTGAGAGACAGAGGCTGTTAGCTGGGGCTAACAGGTGGAGAAACCAACTTCATGATATGAAGGACATTCTCTTATGCTTTTCTTTTCTTACTGAGCATGTGTCCTGCAGTAATCATAATTCTTTGCTGTCAAGTATCTAAGACAGAAACTCCCATAGGCTTGTTATTTTGGCCAGCTCAGAAGAAAATACTGTACTGCTTTAGATAAATAAGAGTTCCCTGCTTTGTCATGGAAAACTCATGTAGCAGGAGCTCTCAATTACTGCATTGAGACAGCTTGCTTTCAGATACAATGGGGATATCAGCTTTGATATGTTCATTGCAGTTACCTGTATTGCAGAAATGCAGTGGAAATCAATGTCCGCTGCTGAAGCCTTCCTTAGTCAGAATAACTCCTCTTTGGGAGATGGAAAGTATTTGCCTAAGTGAAAACTCTGATGCAGAGTCAAATCTGTACAAGCTCTCAGTAAGCTTTGAAGCATTTTCATGTTTCCCTCCCCCTCTTCAGTAATTTAAATTTTTATGATCTGCTTGGTGAAACATACTGTCACATAAAAGATTTAAAATTAAATGTATCTTTTCTATCAGTGAGCATATTAGAAGGTATTTTCACATCTCTTTCTAAGGCACTGGGAAAAAGTTAGACACAAATGCTGAAACTTACCTGGTGATTTATAGGATAGATGCTCCATTCATGATTTGCTTCTGCCCAGAGTAACAATTTGTCCTTCCTGGACTATAGCTTCGCACCAGGCAGGGGCATCAGCCTTGTTTTGTGCCACTTGTCAGCCCTAGCTCAGGGCCAGGGCCAGCAGCAGCGACTGCGACAGCTGGCAGGAAGGGAGCATGTGTCAGTGAACTGTCTTTGTATGGATCCTATTGCTGATGGACAGCAGGAACGGAATAAACCCTAAGTGGATGTTAGTGAACAGGACTCTGCAATATTTGCATATTTCCAGCCTGAGCACAGATGTTACAGACATAATTTTCCATGCTGAAATACTTCCCAGCACTCACAATAACCGGGGCAATAGGAAATATTTCTGCACAGAGCAAAGACAATTATGCCTTATGGCATATATACACATAACACATGTTCACATGCTTTTATTAGCTGTCACCCATGCTTAAGGCCAAATGAGGCATGCCATTTTGCTAATGGACACCTGTCTTGGGAGGGAATTGTTCATTCACTGCTCACAGATGTGAACAAACATCTTAGACCAGCATCTAGGAATTTAAGGAACGAGTTGTGATAGTGCACCCAGACAGATGTCAACTTGGATTATTCAGCTGTACTTGTCTCAGAGACTACTGCAGTCCTACTGTATTATACACACCAGAGAATCTCAATCAGATAACCTCTGTGATCAGTATCTACTGGAGAATTGATATAATGTAAATTATTTCTTCTGTCAGTTCATAGTTATGAAATTATTTTTGCTGTACCAAACTCCCGATTATATGTTAAGAAAGACTTAGTTTTCTTCAATCAATACTTTCTATGATATTTTATGATAATAACTCACTTATTGGATAATAAATGTTCAAATTCCCTGTCAGTGTTTTCCTGGAGGTAAGAAAGGCATTCACAGTAAGGCAGATGACTCTAACAAGCACACCAGCCATTTAACTAGAAAGGCAGCCTTTCTGCAAGTTGATCAGGTTGCCATAATAAAAGTTCACTGGTCATGGCATGTTTATGAGAATAGCTGTTTGGCAGGATATGCAAATTCACAGAATCTGACAGCAACCACAATCTCATGATGGGGGATGGCATCCCTTCTGCTCAGGGCAATGACATCTTGAACATAGAACTGAGGACTGAATTTAAAATACCCTTGAATGCTGAAGCAGTACTTCTGCAGGCAGCAAAGAGGGCTAAAAGCATGATACTTCCCAGCAGAGCTTACATGACCAGTTTCCAATGAGTGTTGTTAAGACATGTTACCAATTGTGGAAACTCAATTATTACAGCGAGAGATCAGGTCAGAATCAAAGAATCACAGAATATTCTGAGTTGGAAGAGACCTGCAAGGATCATCGAGTCCAGCTCTTAAGTGAATGGTCCATATGGGGGTCAAACCCATGACCTTGGCGTTATTAGTACCATGCTTATAATCACCAGATTATAACATCTGCTGATTTTTGCCAGCTTGGGAGAGAGTTATCAGCAGAGACCTAGCCAGGGCTGTGAATTTTTGTATGCCATGGGACCACTTGAGTGAAAATATAATGTTGTCATAGAAACATGAGCTAAAAAAACAGAGATCACTTTGGCCATACTACTGACAAGAAGCTCAGTAAACCTCTCTGGGGTGTCTCTCCAACCTTCTGATAGGCAACCAGTCTTCATCTGAAAGGTTGTCTGTGCTTATGATGGTGTTGAACAAATCCTGAAGTGGAAAATAATTTCAACAGCTGATACTACATTCTTCTGGAACACCTGAAAACTAAGTGGTCATTTAGCAAAATCTGAATGAACTGCTCAGATCTTTTTGCTTTTTGGTACTCTGTGTTCTGTTCGAGAAGGAGAGATGCAGTTTGTGATTACACAAATGTATTCTCCTACTCCTGATTTTAGTGAAAACTATTTTTTTAGTGTAAAAGTGTAGTGTAACTGGCCCTCTGGGATATTACAGAAGATCATGTTAAAATGGCCAGTTCTTTCCCATGAAAGAGAATGCCTCACAGAAAGGACAGCCAGAAATGAACATGCAAAACTGGGAATTTTCCCAATGATAAGTCCAGGTTTGAATTTCTTGTAAGATACTCTGTTCCCTTGTTAAAACTGCTGAGACTGACTGTGAGGAAGATGCCAGATGTTCCATGACATTGCTGTGCTCTACAATTAGAAATCAAAAGGCCATACAAAGGTGCCTTTAAGGCAAGGAACAAAGTTTACACTTAAAAACCCCAACATTCCCATACATCCTTGGAACATACATGAATATTGTTAAACTCAGGATGAGGTGAAATAAACTGAATTTATTATGGATTTTAGGTTTCTGACTGATACCTACACACTAATGAGATGGACTCATTAAATATACATAGCTAGATAATTTACATGGATTTTTTTGGAGGAGGAACTTATTCAAAGCAGAAAGGATATTTTATTCAGAAAGGTTTAATAGTAAAATATTTTCTCCCAGCCAAATAAGATATGACTGAGAATTTTCTTTTAATTAATACAAGTAAAACTAGTGAACAGGGAAATTAAATTCCTCCAGAAGTAATTTTGCAGATTTGTTTAGCCTTAGGTTAAAGCTTCATTTGAGGAAAAGGGAGGAGTAGAGGATTTATTACTGTCCATGCTCTACTAGGATTCTAGTGGAATTACTGTTTCATAATAGAAGATCTATGTCTAGTTTGACATGAGCTGGGGCTTGAGTCAGAATATTTCATATGAGAACTGATCTGAGCAGCAAGTCAGAAACCAGACAATCTTCAGCCCATGCTTGAAATAATCATATGTGGATCATCATCAGCAATCCTGTCACCTTTCACATTCAGGAAGTTATTCCAGAATTTCAAAGTGAATTATTCATTCAATGCAAAATTTGTGTTGCAACTATTGTCTCATTTTACACTGTTGGTTTGGGCTGCTTCTAGTTTCCCTCCAGGATGCTGTTCTCCTGATTGACCATGGCCTGAATGATGTATTAACAAAAAAAAAAAAAAAATTTTGAGAATGGAAGAAATAGGTATGTAAAAACTGTTGGTGATTTCATAGTTAGATGGCCCAGAGATTGTTCCACCTGGCAGTATGGATGTACCATTTGTGGTTTTAAAAGCCTTTGTGAGGAAAGTGAACTTTTTTTCCCAGGGAGGAGATCAGTCAGAGGAAATGTATAGAATAGAAGTTAAAATTAAAGGAAATGAATAAGGAACAGAGCTCAGTTACTTTTCTTCAAGGATCACATTCCTGAGGATATTGTTCCTAGAAATACAGTATTGTCCAAGCAAGGATATCTGCTGTTTGAGTGTTTCCTAGGGCAGGTACTCCACTGCTCCTTTTTTCACTGCCTTTTCCTGCCTGGAAAAGCCTGGCAGCTCTGTCTCTAGCCCAGCTGCTGACCCCTGTGAGGCACAGAATCACAGTCCTGTCTGTGTGGATCTGCCACATCCAGCCCTTGCCATTCACCTCCTTTTTTGGGAAATAGTCCATCTTTGTGCAAATTGCCCTATGCTGTCCCAAGCCGAAGTCCACACACTACAAAGTCAAAGACAGGCACCCTTTATTGGGTCCCAAATTTTATTTGGTCGGGTGCTTCCCACATTATCAGGTGCAGTGTTCTACTCACCCAGCCCTCAAAGCATCTGCTTCATCATCTGAGTGAGCCTGCTCAATGACCACATGTAAATCAGTGAGCTGCATTATTTAGCTGGGAGTGTTGGTCCTGTTGAAGGAGACTTCAACAAACTGAAGCCATTACACTGTATGACTTGGGAGGAAATACTAAAATGACAGCCTGTTACAGAAAAATGTTTTACCTTTTCTGATTCACCCTGTCTTACAAGATTGACTGATGCAGATATATCAGTTGAAGGTTAATTGTCAGTGAAGTCTTATATTAACACTTCTTTTTAATCAAAATTTTGAGATTTAGAATCATTTACTAATGAGGAAGACAGACAGAAAATGTATTTCATCATTTAATCTGTCATGTAATACCTTAAATAAAAGGTTTTTTTTCTCAAAAATTCCTTGCTATCAACCCTTAGAAAATTTGACTAAGACCTTCATCCGTCTTTCAAGGCAGATCATGTGGTACACTCCTGCATTTGTTTCCAAAGGGTGAGTAACTGAGAATATTTCTTTTTACAGACTTAGTAAGAACCTTTTCAAGGACTGGATCTTTCTTACATACAATAGGCAAAACTTTGGAGGCCTCAGCAGACGTAAAGTAATGAGGCACTGCATGCAAATGAGCCTTTGATGTGCTGTGTAGCACTGTTCTCTCTGCATCTTAAGAAAAAGCTTGTGACTACAGATGCTTAAGTTTGTAAAATAAAGCATCCTTCCATTACAACATATTGCATGAACTGCTGGAAAAGTCAGTTAATATTTTCTTGCAAGCCCAGCAGTCTTACAGGTAACTTATGTTATTTGTTTTCATGAAGATCTTGCCAAGATAAAATACCTGTGCTTTGAATCTTTTCTGCTGAAAAGATGTTTTCAATGTAAATGGTTTGCGTTAGTCTGTTCACATTCCCATGTGCATTCATCTTGTTTACTCAAAACTATAAACATAGAAAATTGCAGACTTCAAAATCCAATTGATTTCACTTTGTTACCATTATTCAGTTATGGCTGAAACCATGACTAGGATCCCTGGTTCACTTGGAGAGCTGCAGGGGAGCTTGAAGGTTCTACATATCTGGAGGTCTGAAATGGGCTTGATGGTTGTGATGTTTCCTGTGCTATGTAGAAAATCATACTAACTCATCAGATAACTCTTCTGACCCCTAAGCTATGCAAAAGTGATGACAATTCATTTATAGGTTCTTAAAATAATGGACTTAGGGCTGTTGGTTCTTAAAATATTTGTTCTTCCCATAAATCTGTGTCTTCCACAGAAAACAGGCATGCATAAAGAGCTTCAGAATTATTGCAGACCTTACACAGGTCATGTTTAAATTGCAAGGGGCAAGTAAATTGTGTCTTGCAGGTGGTCAGACCTTACCTTCAGAAGTACTATATGTAGAAACAAGGTCTCTACATTCTTCAGGGTTTCTCCTGTATCGTAAAATCTGCACATTCCTACCATCCAAGTATTGTGCTTTCCCATATTATTAACTGTTGTACATAAAAATACTATGGAAAATAAAGATGTGCTATTTCACTTTGACTGCATTGTTCCAAAGAAAAGTAATTACATTAGCATTTTTTCCTGAATTTACTCTCAATGGAAATCACTCTCTGCAAGTCATAGATTAAACCAGCATTGTCTCCCTGTTCCATGGCTTTCCTGGTTTTATTGAATCACAATTGCAGTATGGTTATGCTGAAAAATGTTCATTTTTTCCACATTGTATAAATATTCTGTCAATGGTAAAAAATCAGGTATTGTTAGCCTTCGGGCTCCTCAGTATTTCTAATGGCTACCCCCCACTTTGTCTGCAAGTGTACTGTAAGTAAAAATTACTTTTTTTTTCTATTATCATGATTGTTCAATTCATTTGGAAAAATATACTGATTGTCACCTAAATGCTACCACTTTTAATGCTGAGTGGCTGACAGCAATTTGTCAGGAAAGTGAGTTTGATCAGTTACACCTTAGGAAAAAAAGGAGGGATGTGAGAGACGAATTAATGCTCAGAGCACAGCTCTCCTGGGAAAATGGAAGCAGCACTCAGGAGCTCTCTCACATTGCAGTCTGCAATGGGATCCTGGCACAGAGCTCCTGAGAGCCACCCCTAGGCAGCAAGGTGGGGACTCAGGGCACTTGAAGGTGCAGGCTGCTCCCTGTCCCAGCTGAACTGATTCTTGGGAGGTCAGGGAATGACACAGGCAAAGCCAATGCTCAGCACTTTAGTATAAAGCAGAAATGAATAGTTTTCACTAGTTTCCAGCATTGACAAGGGACATACTTCATGGTTCTATGAACTTCTGCAGCTATCTCATATAGAAAGATAAGCTTCATCTGTAACCTTTGGCATATTCTCTCCTGCTGATGTGACCTAAGAAAGTATTTTTTTAAGCACAGCCTATGTTAGTTTTGTTTTGTTAGTAATACTTCTCTTTTTCTCAAACTGTGGGTCTGAAATGGTGCTGTTATTTTTCTCTTTCTTCCAGCCTCACAAAATGGTCTGTTCAGTGGGGAGCAGCATCTTATGTGCTTGTGACAATATTGACAATAATCCATATGATCTCCTCTACGGTGTTCTGCCTCCTCATGACTCTGACAAACCTCTATCACTTTCTGCTCAGGTGCCACAATTGTAAAAAGCAATGTGTTCCTGTGTGACCCCTGGGATGTGCATTTGAAACAAGCTTTTTCTTGGAGCTGTCACAACCTGAGACCACAGCTGGTCAGGCTGAAGGAGGGAGGCAGCTATGCACTAAGCATTTTTGCTGTCTTGCTGTAGGACTCCAGGCTGTTCTCACCTGCTTCCTAATTCACTAATCCATTCACTCAGCTTAAGCCTTTGATGTATTATGAACTATTGTACCTCAACACTGTGAGCAGTGATGATAAACACCAGCCTGGAAATAACCATTAGCCCTGCTGTCTGTGGTCAGCATGCTCTCACACTTCCAGAGCCCGAAGGTTAAATATAGCACCCTGCAGTGCCAGCCTATCTCTCATGCAGCTGATGCAATTCTCCATAGCCTATTAATTTCAGTCTTTCATTTTGTTTTCACATTAGGAGATAGTGTAAAAGCTGTTGCCCATATCAGATTTTTAAAATGGAACATAATCAAAGCACTCTGTGTTCTGCATCCAGCACCACAGTCAAGATGCTTTAGCAGCGTGGTGACTCAGGGTAAAGGCTGACATTTGAAAAATATTCACATCATGCTAATGGTGAGAGCCTAGCTTGAGCAAACAGGAGAAAGTTAACTATGGAGGGGCATGAAGGGAATTTAAATTGACAAATTCTTCTTTGAAAAAGCCAAGAGCAAGTCTAAATACGAAGTGCTTCCTGTAGCTTTTGGGTTTAGGGGAAAGAGGGGTTCTTTCTTCCATTTTTTTTTTCTGGGGCAGGAGAGGGGTTGTATCTTGTGAAAGCTGTGCTTGCTAGCTTTGTGCAAAGAGCAGTGAAGTTAGGAAAATGATTATCTCAATTGCAATAACCCTCCACCAGGAGCAAAAGAGAAAGAAATGTTTCTCCTTTGCTTATTATTTCACAGTTGAACTTTTCAGTTACTTAGATTTGATTTTGCTTATGGTCTTAGCCTTACACAAACAAGAAGCCAAATAAAACAAATCCCAAAGCATATAGCGTTGCATCTCCCAGGCAGATGTAATTTACAGAAACAGTAGGCACACTTCAGGAGTTCACTGTGCTTTCAGAACCATTTCCAATTCCAGCTATATTTCCCATGCTTAAATTGGGGCTCCAGTAGTATCTCAGTAGTCAGAATTAACTTTGCAGGTGCATACATACTGCAGAGCAGCAAAGCTTAACACAAGCAGTAAATCTGCTGCAGTGAGGTGGAGAGACCCTGCTGGGAGCCTGACACAATGGGAGCTAAAGCCTGTTTTTCTAAGAATTGGAGATTTTATTTGGGTCTCAAGGAAAAAATAGGGTGCATCTGTGTGGATATGTGTGGTACACACCACTCATGCCACACGCTGTGGTCAATGCTTCTTAAAGCAACTGATGCAAGACAATTTGCTCCAGAAAAATTATTTTTGTAACATAGGTTAACTTCTTGGATCAAATCTTACATTTTTTTATTATTTAACTAACAAATCTGATGATGAAAACAAAAAGGGGAAAATTGGAGCCTACATTTTATAACTGAGTAAGTCACAAGAACACACCATCCTTTTGTCAGGTTAAAATTTATTTTCTTTCAGCAAATGGAATACTTTCATTTGTATTGAAAATGCCAACGGTTTTAGCTGGCATTTCCCATTTTTAGCAGAGGCATTCTTCTTGCCATAGATTTTAGCATTCTTCATAAACAATCTAATTCAGAGGGGAAATTAATTTCAAAATGCTGCTATTTCTCACACAATGAAAATCATATTTTTCTGAGCTACCCCAGCACTAAATATTCTTCCTGGGTTCTGTAGGATGAGAAATATTTTGCTGTAGTAGCAGAGCAGAGATGCCTTGCCTGGTGCAAGGATTAAGTGTCCTTACTAAGAAGAGCCCCCTCAGAACCAGTTACCACTGCTCTTCTGTGGAAATTTCTGCTGCCTTACTGAAGATTACAGGGACCTGACTTTCTTACAAGGCTCAAACAGAGATAAAATCCCATAGTCTCTGCCTTGTTGTTTGCATTTGCCAGTTCCCCATGGTCCATTTTCAGTTTTCAGACATCAAGGGGAAATGTCAGCTGATTACCCTGTGCCAGCTTGGAGGATATCCCAGGTCAAAAAGAGAGAGGAATAGTGGCCTGGCTTAGACAAATCAGTGACCAGCTTTGGGCAACTCGAAGTACAGGAACAGCAGGTGGGAATACAGAGGATATGAGGATGTGGGTGATGGTGTGCACCTTCCAGTGAGCATATGAATAGCTGGCAAACCAGACAGAAATGTTTGGCAAGCAATACCTGCACTACCTTCCTCTGTTTTCAAAACAGCTCAACAGGATTCCACGTAGCAGGCTTGTGATTCCTAAAAGCCGCTGCATCTGAGAGCCCTGGGGATTGGTCATGGGCCTGTGTGTATCCTGTCAGAGCATGTTTCTGCATGTTGGCATCATGCAAAGATGCAGATGTTGGCAGCACAGTCCCACTCCAGTGCTTTGCCTGTGGGTAAGGCTGGAGAACATTTTGGTAATCAGAGATTGATAGGGATCTTGTATTCTGAAAACAGTAATTGTATAATTTTTACATTAATTTATATTTAATATGTTCATTGTTGATAAGTGTCCACAGCTTATTGCTAAGGAAGCCACCTTGTTCTGACTGCTCATCAGATCAAAGGCCTAGCAGATGCTTAGGGTGTCACTGACAGTCAGTGGATGGAAGTAAACACGGGTATTATTCTTCTCTGTTTAAATGATGGCTCTTCATTGAATATTAGGCAGAGCTTGAAGATTAGGGGTTTTCAATAGTACAGAGAGAAGTGGTTGAAAATTGTGCTTTATATGGAGGAAAGCCGGACAGTCCTAGACTGCAATTTGATGGTGAGTCTGAAACCTTATATCCCAAAGTTGCATGTACCTACTTGCTTTCCCTTATAAGTTTATGTCCTTTCAACAACTTTTGTGATGAAACATTGTCTTCTCCTCCTGAGTCATGTGTGTGGAGGGGAGGAAGGAGAAAGGGAAGGAGAAACTTTAAATACATTCAATGTGGTCTCATAAACATGCTATGGGTTTTACAACCACTTTTGCTTTAGTGAACAAGAGTTAATTTATTCAGAGGAATTAAGTAGAAGGTGGAATGAAACAAGGAATGTAGATTCATGGACATTTGGTTATTAAGTATATGCTGTGTAATTCAATCTCAACAGAAACAATCACTGGCAAAATGTGGAAGTGCAACACAGTCACAATGAAGTTTTATAATATGAAACTATTTATCTTTTTAATTCTGCTAATCTGCCATGAAAATCCACATTTTCATGAAGAACAAAAGAGTAGTAGAACAGAATATTTATTGTCTGGAGTAATATCAAGTTGTGAAATAATTCCAGGCTTATTATTGGCCCCAGATCCAGTTCTCTTTGTTGAGAGTATGTGATGGAGATGAGTGGCATTTCATAACTGTGTTTCTGTCTATCAAGAGAAATAGCATCTGACACAGCAGCCAACCTTCCAAGAGTGCTAAAATTACAAACTGATACCAAACCAGGAAACGTACAGCAGCTTTGTCCGTGCTGGGGGGCACACAGTGTGACAGTACAGTAACTGTATTCCAACTCCCATCTTTGGGCTATGCTTGCCTTCATGCTCCTGAAGAAAGAGTGACAGATGAATATCAGTCTTGGTGGCCTGCTGAGGCTAGGTCTTTTTTCCTACAAAGTATTTAAACCTCCTGCAGAAGTTCACAGGTTACCCACCCTAGCTATCCATTCTCACTGTTCATCTCTGATTCATGCAGTTTGTAGTGGAGGGAATCTGCCAAAGGATCAGCAGACTGGGGGTGCTCCAAAGCATGACTGCTTTCTCTTTGGCTGCAGGGAATGCAATTGAGCTGGCTGAAGTCTTACAGTCTCACAGTGGCTACCAAACCTGTGGACAGCATTTGCTCTTCAGCTGTATCACAAAACACCCCTATTGTCTCTACAGGGAAAGTGCAAGATTCTGCTGGCTGTATTTATGACATTGTTAAAATTTTCTCCTTGCCGCTCAAGTCTTTTCCACATTACTGGGATAACATCTGAAGTGCTAAGTGAAGGAAAATGTTGCATGTTTTGAAGCAGTAACTGGGAAAATCTATGTTTGTTGGATGCAAGAATGCTCAGGCTGTCCCTGCAAGTGCAATGCCCTGATGATCCATACTACCTATGTTAGTTAATTCTGGGCTGGACAAGGTCACTTCTGCTCCTCAGAGCACTGTTTACCAGCTAGACTTTCAAGCCAGCTGCAGCACATGAAGGGCATGGAGTACAAAAAGCAGAGTAGGACTTGGTTTAACATAAATGGAGCAGTTTAATTCCAGTGTAAAATGAAAGGCCGTTCAGTGATTATAATAGTTACTTGCCACTCTCTAATCAGGGTTCAGTTCCTTGTTTGATCATGAACATTTACCAGTCTGAAAGATAATATGGATTTATTTTGTATGGTCATGGTCAAATCACTCAGCAACTAAAACCAAAGTCCTAGTGTCCCATGTGATATCAAGGTCAATATTGCTCTGAAAAGCAGGGTCTTTTTAAGGTTTCTGAAACTAGTCACCTCCAAAATGAGGGAAACAATAATAATTCGCCATGCTTGAAAGCTTTTTGTATCATTTTCCTAGAAATTTTAGTCAGAGATTTAAGAGAACTATACTGTTTTAAAGTTCTTTTATACTTGAGGGTAGAGCCCAGAGCATATCCCAGCAATAAGAGGAAGCAGGACTGAGTAGTTCTAAAGCAGGTGAAGTGGACAGTTTTAGGAAAATCATATGTTAAGAAACATATGTTTAATAAAACAGTTCCTGCAGCTCCCACACTATCAACATACAAAGGCACAGACATTTTTCTTTCACTGGGCAGGCAACACAAATTGGTCTTAAGGCTTTCAGGAAGAAAAATGGTAAAAATAGCTAATTTACCTGATTTATGTGAGCCATTAACAACGTACTGCTATGTTCTGGTTCAACTTGGGTTGTAAATTTCACATGACAAAGAAGACAATTAAGGAAAAAACAGGTAAGAAAATGAAGAAATCGTTATTTTACTAATTTCTACTTAGCAAAGATTTTCCCACCACCACCTTTTCTTTCAAAGCATCTCAAATTGTTATCTGAACGTGTATATCTTTGTATGTCTTTCTTCAGCTGATAGAATCCAGATTGCTACCCACTCAAGGGATTTTAACTTTCCTTCTTATGACGCAAAATACCTTTCCCTGGTTTATCTACCTACTTTTGTACCAGATCAGCCTGACTTACATAAAATCAAGCTAGTTCTTTGTTATAATTTAAAATAAAAAGCTCAGTTTTCTTCCCCTGTTTCTTGATTGCTGGTCCTTCATTAATCAGAAGATATTGTGCTGGGTCTTTGGAGGGCACCATGTATCTTTTGTAGACCTCTCTAGGAAAGAGCAAGCAAGAACTGGGGGGAAAAAAATGTCTGGTGTATATTCAGCTCGTTCAGGTAAACCGAACAGGGATTTCAGCTCCAAAATGTGAGTGGGGTGCTCCACGATGAGGGGCTTTAGGTTGTTCAGTTGATGCAATGATGCTGTGCTGCTGCCTTCTGAGACCTCATGAGAAGTGCCAACACCCACAAGAAGAGCAGCAGACAAGGCCTGCAGCAATTTGTTTGTTCTGGATGGGTGAAAAGACATCTCACTGGATGAATCACAACAACATCTGGTATTTCTCTGCCCAATCAACAGAAACATTTACAAGACCCCAGTTCCAGATGTAGCAGCTCATCCCTGTGGTATGGAGAGCTTGTCTGACCCTTCCCAGACCCCACAAGCACCATGCACAGGGAGAGAACACCAAGAAGGCTTAGTCTGTGTCTAATGTCTGTTTTGTCTCCCTGAATAGCCTCCTCCTCAGCCTGTGCATTCTGAAAAACCAGGACTGGGAGTTTATGAATGCCTGCACCTTCCATTGAAAGCCATGCCTGGGTCTCAGCTGAAGTCTGACACTTGCCTAAACCCGAAGTTTTATAGAAGAGACCCTTCTCACCTCGCTCCTTTTCTTTCCATCAAAGCCAAGTGCATCTTTGCACTTGTCAGCGTGGCTTGGTTGGATCTCTAACTTAGAGTTGTACTCCAGAAATTGAAAGGAGTCAATAGTGTACCAGCTTAGGTTTTGGGCAGAAGTGTCATTGCTAGTCCTCATTCACTTCTCAGGCAGATAATCCTTAATACCTCCAAAGGAAACCTGATAAAAAGCATATTTTTCTTGCTCATTATTCTTATAGACTTTTTATTAAATATTTTATTCTATGAACATTCAATGAGAGAGTAAATGAGAGATGGTAGCAAACATTCCAGCAACCTTGATGAGAGAAAATCTTTCTCCATAATAACATCCCTGCAATGATTACTGACCCCTTCCAGTCAGGCTCAGGAGAAGAGTATACAGAAAAGAACTTGGGAGAAGAGCATAAAATTACTTCTGAACGAGGTGGACCATTAAGCTATACGTTTCTTTTTCTATGCTATTTACTTAAAATTTTCCCCTTTGTCTTATTCTTCCAGAATTCTGAAAATAATTTCTCTGCAGACAGCAAGCCTTTTCTCCACAGACCTTCCCTTCACCTGTGGATTCTTTTTGAGTCGTGGTACATGTGAAACGATAAGAGAGAACAGAAGGTATGACATCCTTTTCCAAGAGAAGCTTTAAAGGATGATAAATATTTGTCTAAGCAGAGCATTCAAGCCATATGCATATTTGCATAATGGCACTCCAGCTGATGTGACGCATGGTAATTACTTGTAACCTGATAAAATGGAGAAATTCAGGAGCATGCTTCTGAATGCAAACATTCATCTGTGAAAAACAACACTACCTTGTCACTCCTTAACAAGGGTATTATGAAGAAAAGACATGTCTTCAGGGAAGGGCATGTCTAGCTGGACATGAAGGACATCTTCCTGCCTCCCTCCAGGAGTGTGATCACTATATGCTCACTTCCTGAACACAGCCATACCTTTCAGCTTTTCGACTTGCATTGATTCCTTAAAAGCTTAAAGATTCTCATCATCCCCCAGAACTACACGTATTGGCCTGACTTTTCCAGCTCTCCCAGTAACATGCCTTGTGCTGTAATCACTCTCAATTAACAGCACTCGCATCATCAAGGTGAAGAAGAACATATTGGATTTACTTGCCTGTGGGCAATTAAATCAAACAAACAGCACCTTGATGCTTGAGACATGACAAAAGAAGGTGAATAGTTCAGAGCAGATAATGAGTCGATGGTAACAGTGCATAAAGGTATAATTAAATTCCATTTACCATGTATATAAAGTCCAGAATGGAACGATGTGTCAGATTGGATGTGATGAGATTTTGCCATTGGCTTTGCTCGGACCAGAATTTCACTCTGGGACGCATTTTTACCCATGAGAATACTTATTTCTTAGTCCATCTGAGTGAAGTAGGGAAGTATTCAAAACAGGTAGCACAATTGTCTTCTCTTTGAAGTTTCCTTACATGGGAGAAATACATCAAGGTAGAAGAAAAGGAGTCCTGCAAATAGTTTTCTTGCCCATACCTTCTTAGGGAATACCTGCTTAGGGAAGGTACCTAACACAGTCTTGCTGTCAGAGTCTTAAGTCCCTTTCTCCACAGTGTGCTCTGTGCATCCTCTTTGTAATACAGCTTTTAAGTGAAATTAATGGATTCCTCAGACCTACTACATGATAGGAAGTTCTGAGCATTCATTTCACATCCGTGAAAGAAAAACATAGCTAGAGAAAATATTAACATTGTTAATATGAAAATATGATCTGAAAACACAGAAGATGTTACCCAGCCATAATTGTGGTTAAGAACTAAAGGTAAAACTAAGGTTTTTGCTGACGTTGACAGCCAGAAGCTGATGGACTGTAGAGCTTTTAAAACTTAAGTGAAAACAGAGAAGGAACCACCAGGAAAGGAAACGGCAAAGTGAGTAAGCAGCTTGTGGGAAATTATCATACTAGAGAAAATAGTCTGAAATTCAAATAATCATTAGGAATGGCTCTTTTGGGTAAAACATACACGTAAATAGGAAGTTATAGAAGTATTTTTATTACTCTAATGTAAGGAGGTCTGGCAGTGATCAATGTACCTAACAATTTCTATTTAAAAAATTCATAGGACATTATATAAGAAGTTTTCATAACTAATTTTTTTTTTTAATAAACAGCAGACATAAGACAGAGAATGTGATGGGGACCAAGGAGGAGCATTTTGTTGTTTACTATTTGAATTTTGGTTGTACAGATCCATTTCTTTTTCTCTCTGTTAGTTTTTTGCCCCAGGGTTAGAAGGACTCCCTCTTGCATTGTTCTAAACACAATAAGTACAGAACTCCCTTTGAAAGTGTAGTTTGCTAAAAATTAAGTCAAAATTAAATTAACCAAGTCAGAGTTGCAGTTATGTGGGGTTTGGCAGAAGTGAACATGTTCATGAAAGTAAGATCTTGTAACCATTCTTTGACTTCTTTGAAAATAATGGCATTGTTGGCACATTTAAAGTTTGCCTAGGAGACAGCAGGACATTTGATGTCCAGATATGATTCCAATTTTTCTAGGTAATAGGCTGTGGAACCTGAGTAGCCAGAACCCATCACACCTTCCTTTCCTACTTGCAACAACAATCATTTTATTGAAAAGGAAATTGATATTTCTCTCTTAGTTTTGCTTTCTGAAATTTATATTGGTACTCTCTCTGCCTTAGATTTTTCTTCCTTGTTTTACCTTTATACTGGATGAGAAAAACATGTCTGTTCAATAAAGGCCTTCCTAGTTTGATGCCCACTGGGAACTTTATCCATCTAGGCACATCAGCTCATGGATGTCACTAAATCCACTACTGAATTGCACTATTTTTGTGTAAGACCAGCAAAGAATTCCTTGCAGGTTGTGGTTGAAATATATGTTTATTCTTCTCATACAATAGGAATCTCAACAAATATTTAAGATGGTTAAGGTGATTAAAAAAATGTCAAAAAGTTCCAGGATAAAACATAGTATCAGTGATTGCTAGAGATAGCTGCAAAGGGGAAATAATGGGAAATCCCATCACTTTGCTATCAGTAACTCAGTGCTGTGCTTCAAGAAAAGGTCTGTAGATAAGGGCCTGACACTGGAACTGGCAGAACAGATCCAGCTGATCTTTCTGCCTCCTGTTTTCATGCAGCTATGTGTTGCAGAAATTCTGACTGAGAAGCAGAAATTATTTTTTAAAAATTTTAATAACATGGTCCTCACTAAAATCTGAGATTTTCAAACAGAAATTGTTTGATCTCCTTTGAGTTTTAACCATCTGACTTGCCTGCTCCTTTAACTACCTCCTGTGCAATTACCCAGGTGGCTTCACCTGAGTATGCTATTTCCTGCTGATCCAGTAATTGATGGATAACTGGAAGTGTCTGAACGTGGATGTTAAATTTTATTCACTGTAGGAATAGATTGCATTGCCACCACTGTTGCTATATTTATTTAAACCAGTAATCATTGTTGCCATTTTATGTGCCCTCAGGAATTGGATTCTGCTGTGCTTTCCCAGCATGTCTCTTTTTCCAAAGATGTAACACATGGAAGGGACAATGCATCGAGGCAATTGCACAAAGAGACGACTTCAAGATTTGCCCACGCTTTACATCACGTAAGCTATGAAAAGACTGGTCAAGCACAAACATGCACACTTTGACAAGGAAGAAAACAGCACCAAGCTTTTGAAATGGAATGAATTAGCACTAACCTCTGCTTTCAAACAGACAGTGTCTCTGGCTGGCAGAATGGCACTCTGGTTGCCATACCTACCACTGTCTTTTGCTCTTGATGTAGGTTTTACAAGTTTCCTTCTCAAGTCATATATTTTGGCAATTCTTACCAACAGAAACAAAAATTTCTGTAGCTGGACATTTTAGGTGGGGGAGGATCAAGGGCTTGACCACAGGTCTTGGATAGATCTTTTTGGAAGGGAATGAGTGAGCAAGGGAGAAATTAGGGACTACATTTCCTATCATTCTTGCTCAAGTCTCTGTAAATCTCTGCCTTAGAAACCACATGGGAACTGTGATATGTGTGTGCAGTTGATTTCTCAGCTATGGACAGCCTTATCAGTGTGTTAACTACAAGGCTATCAAATGCATAATTTGCTTCTGCATATGCCAGTGTAAGCTAATCAGAGAAGGATGGCAAGTATAATCAGGGCTTTAAAATAGCATGGCTATAAAAAGAGATAGAATTGACAAGTAGCTTTTAGTTTGGAATAGAGATGACTATTGTAGACATATAAAAAGATAAATGGCATAAAAAGAACAAGAAGTGATGGGGATTCGAGTGAAAACATACTCAGGAATGAATGAAGGCTCCTCTCTGTGCTGCCTTGAAGCACCAAGGAAGCGAGGAAATCTCTTTCTCTGAAAGTCTCCAAACTGAAGTTTGCTGAAAGTGGGAGGACATACCAGGGGAAGGATAACTTGGTATTTGTTCTGCTTTTATTCTCTTGCAGTGCCTACTTACTGGCCTTTCACAGGCATGGTGCCAGGCTGGGAATACCTCTCTGTATGGCCCTGGCTATGATTTAAGATTTACCTCTTTATAGCAGTTCTTGCAAGTTCAGGTAATGTTAGGTATAATCAGGCCAATCTTCTCCATGTCCTTTCATGTACTGTTGGGATTTCAAACAGACACACAGAGACACACAGACACACACATTTAGAGTATATTGAGCAGTACTCCTGCCTCATACACATCATAGGTATCACACTGTACAGCTGCTGCCATATTCATATTTCTGATCCAACTTTAATAGGAATCTGCATTTCAAGGTGAGTGTACTCACAGTGACACTACTTAAAGGATTTCAATGTAGGAAAATTATGTAGGAAATGACATAATTAAAAGCTATTATCCCAGGTGTAGGAACAGAATAGAATGTTCTGTATTATTAAATACTTCTGTTTTGTGGGAATGAATTGTGTTAGGAACATTTGTTTGTAAACTGATTAGAGAGCTAATGATATTAAAAATATGCATAAAACACAAACAGAGTCTCTCACAGGACTTTCCCACATGCACAGAGGGTCCATAATCTGTTTGCTACTATGTGGAAGGCTTGGAATATAATATTAACCCTGAAATGACCTTTAATTGGGACAGGACTGGATTTCCTCTGTAATAGTAACACATTATGTGGGTGATTAGTAGCTGTCATGGGAGAATATTCCATATATATTTCTAAAGCCATTTGTTTTCCAGGGCAACACTGTGACTAAAGGTATCATTGCAGACAGATCAGTATGAGTAGGAAAACAAACTGTGCTCTTACTATCCTCCTGAAATTCTCAGGCAGAAAAGGAAAACTGTATTTTGTCAAGAGTCTAACTCCAAACTATGAAGTTTTCAGATCTTTTCACTCTTAATAAAATCAGTTGTCAGCAATTGTTCAACTTGATGGTCTTTAGTTGCTGTATTAATTCACTTCATTATTATGTAGATTTATATTGATATTTCTTTATAAAACTTCAACAGTAACTTTTTGTTTATATTATCACAGGTGAAAATCTCTTACTTGCTTCTTTTCCATGCTTAATTGAAGCAAAAATAAATGTAAAGGTAAAGGTAAGTGCAAAATAAAAATTAAAATTAAAACAAAAATAAAAATAAAATAAATTGTCCCACTGTGATTCCATGACAAAGCTCTGATGACAGTGTCAACCCCCATTTGAGAGAACAAAACCTCAGTTCATAATACAACTATTTGCTCTGAGTTCTTTTCTTTTTTCCCAGAGAAATAAAAGGTTTGAGGCTCTAAGGGGACAGATATTTTCTGTCATGTTGTCCTGTTCTCCTTGTATCACTAGGGACTCTGTTTCTGAAAGCTGCCTCTGCTGCTGTTTGGTCCTTATTGACAAACACCTTTTGCAGGACTCCACTAAGCTGCTTTGTCAGCTTGAGGGCTGCCTATTTAATTTTTCACAAACTTGCTACTTTTTTAACATTAGCTTTTAGTTCACTGCTCTTTGCTGACAAGATAAAAATTATTTTACAACAGCATTTAAAAATTATGTCACTGAGAAGATGGACTTGTCCCCAGATCCCTTGCCCCGAATTTCTCCATGGCAAATGACGGCTATAGCCTGTATATGTGGTAGGTATTTACTGGCTAGATGGTTAAATTAATGAGTGAAAAACAAAAGAACTTTTAATGAAGCTGGCTATAAGTTTGCAGTGATGAATATCTCCCAATAGCTCTATTATTTTTGGCATGCACCTCTAGTCAATGCCATGTTTGTTCAGATTCCTCAGTTCAGTGACACATCCCAGGCATGTAAATTTTACAGTTGTGGACACATCAACCAAAGTCACTCTTGTGGCTCACTGCTGACCTGTCTCTTCACTGGTATTCATTTTGTCAGCTTGAGAAATCAATGATGTGCATATTTACCTTGTGATTTTGAGGTGCCCAGGGGTATTCACATTGCACACAGATGCCCATATCCTTTAGGGCTAGCAGCTACAGGCCAGGTAGAATGTATTAAGTCACCCCAATGTCACAAGACACCTAGATATGGGAACTGAATCAGGCCTCTGAAATCTGGCAAAATGATTTGTGCCTGTGCTGTCTGTGCTGTGGGGATGCAGCTTGGATGTACATTTGTTTCTGGGCTGAGGGACTCAAAGGGTTCTTGCCTAATAAAAGTGTTCAGTGGGAAGAGGTCTTGTTTGTAGTTAAAACAAAGATGAACTGAATCCATGAATTTCTGCTTATTTCTTGAAGGCTCCTACATTAACTCATCTAGCTCCCAGAAATCTTCTCATGTCAAAATCCTTTTCTGCCCCACCACCAATATGTGTTAATTGCCAGTGTATTGGGAATGTGAGTGATTCAACAGTGGGGACAGACAGAATTGTGAGGACAGACACACTACTTGGGAGCTGCTGCTCCTGTGAACCACCTCCAGCACCTGGAACTCCAGGACAGGCCATTTGACAAAGAAGGAGCAACTTTATTCTGCAAATGGGTGATGGACTGAAGGGGACTCACGAGGGACAGTATTCTTTCCACCTTTCCCACAAACTACTACTACCTAGTGCAGTGTGCCTCTGTTTAGATGATTCCTTTCTGAAATGAATTCGTAAAATGATGTTGACTGAATTGAACTGAAACTGAATTTGGAGAGACTAAAATTTTTCACGAACTGGAAAACTTGCTCTTCACTGAGACTTTGTTAAACCAATAAACCCATAAATGAAACCATAGAAGTAGAGCACACATAATTTTTAGATATGCATAAGATTATCCAGTAATACAGATAATTAGGGCTCTATTCAGTCATAGAGTCAGAATATATTAATATAATTCTTTTGTTAAAAGGCCTGGAAGGTGATGGGAATTGTATTAAAGCCTGTCCCAAGATTTAGCAGACCTCTGTATAAATCTAACATATTCTGTCTACATACTAAAACTCCGTTTTAATTTCTAAGGTAGCAAAAATCTAGATAATCATTAATACATGCCATATTCATTGCTATAGCTAAAATGATGGTTTTACTCCAAGAGATTTGCCTGTTTGTATGACATTAGAGCCATGCAAAAAATTATTCTGCTCTGTTCTTACTGGAATATCTCCTAAATTTTCTTTATTTTTTTTTGCACTTCATTAAATTAGCTACATCCCTGCATTAAATCAACCATACTCCAATCATTGTCAACAGAGGAACTCTACCCTTTGCTATTGAAGCATATGGGCCACAATCTGTTAGTATTATTATATTTGACAAATATAAATTTGTTAAATCAGAGGGCATGAGTTTTTGTCTTCCTAAATAATCTTAAAGTCTCTCTCTTGCTACTTTCCATTTCTTTCTACAGCAGTCAAATTATCTTTGCCTTGCAGTAAAGTATGGCATTTATTTGTCTAAAATAATAATCTCTTCTCCAAATTATATTTCATCTGATGATCATGAAGGGCTTTACTTTGTGAAGCTTGCATAATCTCACCATCACAGAGAGAGACAAAAGGATAATTTGAAAGGTCCTTGAAAAGGGAGTATTTGAGTTGCCCAAAATGTCCTCTGTTTTGACACAGAGCTAAGGTAACCTAGTGAGAACAGTGCAGTCAATTTTCCACTGCCTTTATTTTCCACTTAGTGATATTTTGAAATGCAATAATTAGGCATACATAGTTACAGCAGCTTTGACTGAAGTTTTTCTTAATAATTTGATTTGGATGATAAGATTTCAGCTACATATTTGCCCCTAGGTAGCTGGGGTAGAAAGAATAACAGAAATGCAATTGCAGCTTGATTTTCATTCTGCCTTTTGGAAGAAATCTTTATTCCTTTGACTAAAATTTGCTCTCATTAACACACCAAGCTTGTTTGCTGTAGCCAGTGGGGTCATACAGAATACTGCTAAAAGCAGAATTTGGTTTGTTATATTTGCAGCAGCTTTTCAACAAATATTTGATATGACAAGATGCACAGCTGCTCCTGGTCTTATCCATGAGAATGGTAGAAGAGCCTTCAGACAGAGTTGCTTCAGTCTTCCTCTGAAATCCTTCTGCCTGAAATGTGCAGAGCTCTGCCTGTTGCATTTGCAAAGTCAGGGCTGAAAAACATGTACCTTGAAGCTTTTTACTGCTTATTTGGTTTTATGCTACAGCTGTAAACTCTGTTCTTGTTTTATTTGCTGATGGGTTTTATTAAGTGCCTTCTGATGAACAACAAGAAGCATGTAATTAAAACCATCTGAAGTGTGGTGGCAGCTTCCTTCTCTCAGTCACAGACCTTAAACTAGTCCCTGATGTGCTGCTATATACAATTCTGCTTTGTTTCTAATGCTTGTTACTGAAATGTTCATCTGGGTCCTGGCTGGCGTTTTGGGCTGAATTTGGGTTGTGCTGCTACTAGAGGAGACCCTTTGCTGGGAACAGTCTTCTAGTTAATTTGTAATCTCTTTGACAGCATACTCCACTGGATAGATCCTCACTGGAGTAAATGTCATTGTCAGGCAAATGCATGGAAGAACGAGAGAGTTTGCACTTGGTAAGAATCTGCCCCTCATCTAATCACAGCAGATGCTGAAGTTCTGATTTTGTTTTTTGACATTCAGCACCTGTGTACCACATACAGTGTTTTATTACACAGCCATGACCCATTTAGTCATAGCCCTCCCCCTTGCTGCAAAATTATCTGCTAATAGTGTACCATGCACTTGAATTTTAAATTACTTCCATGAAAACTCCTACCAGCTCCAATCTGAGAGGACCCACTGTGCCTCCTCTCTTTATGCTGGCTGAGATGGAACACCACAAGTGCCTGTTCATCCTTTAGGCAGTGCTGTGCTGATGTTGGGAGTGCATTCAGCTAGGCTGCCCAAAGACCTTCTGCATCATGGGATTCATTCTTCTGGGAAAGGAGTTGTATTTTCATGATACACCATGAGTGAGGTGAAGTGTTGCACAGAACTTAGCCAGACAGTGTTCAGGGTTCTTGAAGTTCGCTTTGTCCCTCTAACTACTGACAGCAAAGCAGGCAATTGTCAGCCAATTTCCCTGACACTCCCAGGAAATACATGTCTTTCCAGAATGCCTCCTCAAAGGCACCATTAACGCTGATGGACACAATCTCTTAGGGAAGAGAACTGAAGTTGTAGGAACCATTTGCAGGAACCTTCACCTGGAGGTGTTAAAAGCTGGCAGTGTAATTTAAAAGCCAGACTCAAAGGACTCAGAATTTACAAGGTTTTAAAATTCTGATGAAAACTGATGTAAATGATCCTGGCTGCTGTAAATGATCCATTTCTGTTATAGTACCTTCACAAGATTGACCTTGCTTTCTGTTTCAAACTTTATTTCAACTAAGTATCAGGATAATGAATGAGATGGTACTCTATTACCGTTCAAAATAATCTTAATTCATATTGCTGGGGTATACAGCTAGCTCCTAGCCTATATTTTTTGCTTCTTTTTCAGAACCTTTGAGAAGCCTCCAGTGGCTCCAGCAATCTAAATATCAAATGATGACATTTAAAGTTTGGAAGAAAAAGAAATATAGTGCTGCTTGCCATAAATGCCCATTAATTACCTTCCTCTTTCACATTTAATAGCACTTTATTCCCTGTAAGCCACTCCCAGAGGGTGGATCCAGTCTTACCATTATTTAAGTGTAGAATTTGAACCATCATCACATCTTACCACTATCACATTCATACTAAGAAGTTATTCCTTGTTTATTTGATCCTAAAAATCTTCCTTCGCACAGTAGTGAAACATAATACTCTATTTGTGAGCCTCACATCTTTTTAGTATATTACAGAGCTCTAGTTTATGTTTTGCTGGAAACAACTCCAGAAAGTTAGTGAAAAGTCATCTTGCTTATGTAGCAACTACTGGAAGCAGTAGCCAAGTCCTCTTTGCTATGACCTCAAACCATCCAAAATTAGGTAATGCAATTACAACTATTTAGGACTAACTACTTTTCTCTTAATTTAATGATAGCGCTAAATCAAATGAATCTTTTGAACATGTAAGTTTTGCAACATCTGGATCAGTTTTTATTTTTATATTTGCATCACTTATAATAACATTAACTAATTTTCTGCCCTGAACAGTGAAAAGAGATATGTATGAGAAAATTTCTGTCATTAATAAATACGTTTAACCATAACAGATTCTTTCAACATAACATAGGCCTACTTCATAATTAGTGGTTTAGATCTGGGCTGGGGCCTCCTTTGTTTCTTCTGTGAAGAAAAAACTTTTGAGTCTAATGATTTCTACTGGTGGACCTTTGTCCACATGTTTCCAAAAAAATGTCAGCTAGTAAGGATGATTTTGTTAGTTTTATTTCTTGAAGATGCTGAGCATATCTATACCATGCAGCCAAAAAGTTCTGAGCTCAGCATACTTGCATTGACCCCCGAAGTGATAGCACACCAAACAGGGAGAATCAGGGCAGTGTGGGAGACAGCCCAAATGCAGGAGTGTGCCTTAGCATGGCAGTAGCAGAACTAACATCGCTAGACTTCTTCCATCTTCTTCCATCTTCTTCCATCTTCTTCCATCTTCTTCCATCTTCTTCCATCTTCTTCCATCTTCTTCTTTATTCTCTTCTATGGTCACTACCTAGAGAGGTTGTAGACACTCTTTCACATTCTTTGAGTTCTTAGTTTTCATAGGAACTGTGCATTTTCCCCCGTCTTTCTTACAAATGGAAATGACTTTTCAGAGTTGACTTTATCTACTTGCCTTTGTGTATGATTTAAGCCTACAAAGCTGATAAAAAGAAAGATCTTTTGCTTGCTGCTGTCATCTCAGTCAATGTTCTTACTTTTTTCAAGAACAGCTTTCTGTTTACCAACTCCTCCTTTTCTTTCTCCAAAGTAAAATAAAATCCACCTCCCCTTGCTTTGGAATATCAACTGTAATTCTGTAATTGTTTCAGAACAACATGAGGACAGTTGCTGCAAGAACATCAGAGCTGTAGGAAATACCTGTTTATATCTTACTTCCAGACACATGTCTTTTACAAGTTAGGGGCTAAAGAGGGTCTAATGCCCTTTGCTTCCCAGCAAACTGCTCTTAGGAACTCTCTGCTTTGCATTGTCATCAGCATTATGGTTATTATGTGTAACCACACAGAGCACAAGTCTTCAGGACCTCTGTGCTTCTTGTCAGCTCTGCCTGTCTAACCAGGGAATGGAAAGAACTTTGAACATGTGATGGCTAATAGAAATCATAAGAAAAAAGATATTTCTATGTTTTAGAAACTTATTTCACACCACCAGAGTCCAAGAGTTAGTCTGCTCATAACTACTGGTATGGATCTGATGGGTTTTTACAAGCTAAGTTCCGAGGTGCAGAGGGAAACCAAAAACCATTCTGGTGTTCATTAGAAGGGACTTCAGTGGTCATATTGTCCCTTCTTCCACTCAGAGTGAAACTGTCATCATCACTAGAGCAGGTCAGTAGAGCCTGTAATGAGGATCCACCATCACTCTGGATAATCTGCTGCGTTGCTCTCCTACCTACCAGTGGAAAAGTTTACATTAAGGCAGAAGCTGAACCTCCAATTCAAAATGTGTGATGGTTACTACTTGCATATGCATAGCATGTATCATGACCAAGAAGAATTTGACTCTATTCCTTTATGATTCCCACATGCACATTTGCAGACTGCATGCAAACCACCTCTTTACCAGCCTGAACAAGCCAGTGCCTCAGCACTTCCTCACAGGCCCCGTGCTGGCTTTCTCAGTAGCTTTACAGTGGACCAGGAAATCAGAATCCTGAGCTCCTGACTCAAAACTGCTGTGTCTGTAGTTCTATATTAATAAAGTTCTTAAGTCAGGCATTGCAATGACTTACACGTAGGTTCATGACCTGCCAGTGGGACGCAAAGCACTCAGGTCTGTGCCCAGACTCCCTCCACAGTCAGCACAGAGATACAGGCACCCCTGCATGTCTCTCCATAATGATCAAAAGTAGAGCATTTAGTTTTCTCTGCTGCCTGTGCCAGGAGCCTTCATACTTCAGTGGAGCTGTTCAGTGCTCTCCCATGGAGCAGGGAGCCAGCTGACCCAGGGAGGTCACGCACAGGACTGCGCCAGAAAAGACATCCAGCTTGGAATGCACAGCAGCGCCCTGGATCCCCTGGGATACAAGGGCAGCCTCAGAGAACAGCTGCCTGACTGGAGAGGAGGTGTGTGGCTCACAGCTGGGCTCTCAGATGTAGCTGAATAACACCTTCCCCCCCATTCCAATTTGGGTTCTTTGGGTAGGTTTTGTTTTTTTGTTTTACTAAAGCTGATGGAATTTCTTAGTAACTCGAAGTATAAGCGGCCAATGCTTTGAGGCTACCCCCTTATCTCATGGATTCACAAAGCTGTATTCTTGCCTTTAACATTTCTGAAGTAATAGAATAATGAAGATAGCCTCCAAGTTTATGCACTTCTGCTTTGTTTAGTGTTTTGGGGCATGTTTCGCAGAGTGTTGGAAAATACTGATAATGTTCAAGCAGTCACATTTCCCTCCTTTTCACCAGTTCAATAATATCCTGCCTTGCAAGAATTGGGCACTGGAATCAGTAATTTGAAATTCTCTTGGACAGGTTCAATCAAGACAAAAATGAAATTGCAGCCATCCAAAGATAAAAAGTAGGCTTTATTCAAATAAAGCTGGTTGTCTCCAGCTGTACTTAAGCTAAATGATCCTTCAGCTTCTTGACTGCTAGTGCACCCCTTAGGACAAACTGCTACTTCAATATTTTTAATAGAAAAATATTTTATTTACTTTTGATAAGCTGCTAAAAGCTGAAAAATATTATCCTAATTCTTTTGGAGTAATTAATTAAAACATTTTAAGGTGAAAGTCCATCGCCTTTACTTATGCTGAATAGTAAATTGCAATGCAAATAAAAGATTACAGGTATATTATACAAACAGAGAAAAAAGATGTGGGCTAGAAAGATTGCAGGAAAGGTTGGAATTTGAGCTAATTTAATATGTATGCTCCACAAACCACGTAGTTTTTATTATGAATTTGTAATATAGACAAAGGTTATGAAAAGAGCAAGAAATGGTTTCAGAAATATATTTCAAGCTTACATTGTTTCACTTGTCATTGACTAAATTAAACCCTGTAATGCAACTTTTCCTTTCCAGAATTAGATATATATTTTCATCTATCATTGGCCCGTGACAGATTTGCTTTTCTCAGTGTGTTCTGTACTTCTGTAGGTCCCTTGAAACTATGAAAATGATTTTACAGTATAATATCACCCTACATCTACTCTAAATAATCTGATAAAAACAGAAAGCCCAAAGTAGTAAAAACTGAAGAGAGTGGTATTTCAGCATCATAACTGCAGTGGTAGATTGTGGTTTACCTGCCTTACAAATATTGCCATCTGCACTAATATTTCTTTCTAGATGTTCAAAAGATGTCATGTTAATCCAAACAAAATGTCCATATTTTGAATTTCAGTCAGAATGTCATGGAACCACATGTGATCTTATGTAGACCAGATAAAGTGAAGCAATTAACAGCACCTGATTAGAGAAACCTCCAATGTCATCTGAAGCTTGATCTGTCCCTTTTCCTGGGCCATATGGAGATGTGGCTGTAGCTGCACTGTCATGTACATGGCTTCAGAAGAGCCTTTCTGAGGGTACCATTTTCCCCCTTCTCTAACAAATTCCATATTACTTCCAATGTTTTTTAAACTTACCTCTCTCAGCCTTAAGAGTAGCCTTATTTCAGTCCTGCATTGCTCCCATAACAATTTATTTTCTGGTCCTTGCTGTTGTAATGCTTCTTTTTTTTTGTCCTAATTTCAAGCCTTAATTTATTCATAGCCAATTTATACCCATTTGTTCTTGTGTCAGCATGGCCTTTAGCTCAAACAGTTGTTTTCTCTGTCTGATATTTACATCCTTGAAATGCTTGCAAAGAATGGGAGAGAAGACAGATGGCTATCGCTTAACCTGTAATTTGTATTAATTATAATAATTAATCAGGTTTTTTTGAGTTCAATATGGTGTGATTCAGCAGAATCCAGTATCCTGCTAAAATTCTTTATCAGAAGAGATGATGGAAGATTTTGAGTTTGTAAATAAATCATATATACTACTAGTAAATGTTTGTTAACAATTCTTATTACAGAGCTGAAGCACAACAATTCTACCAAGTGAAAAAAGTGATAAAGTCAGTATCTGTAGTGCTTTGCAGTCTGTCCTAAGGAAACCCCAGTGGGTCACAGAGGCTGCTGGCAAACAGTTACCGCTGGGGCTCATTCAGGAAATCCTTTAAGGCTGTACCTGTGTTGCCACATTTGAATTCTTCAAATTCCAAGGGTCTCTATTCTCTCTGTTTTATCTTGTGTGGAACCAAGTGCAATTTTTTAAATATAGGAAAAGTACTTTGCACATATTTATGCAGCACCAATAACAAGCAAGTAAGATCTAATAAGTCCTTGTCATTCCCAGGACTACAGCTATTCTCCAGAGAGCTGGCCCAAGCATTTTTCCTAGTCTTCAGCAACTTGGATAAAACAGCCAAGGTTGATTGTGTGTTGCTTGTCCTTAAAACTTTTATAGCCATTTAGGTTAAACATTTTTACAACCTAGCTGTGTTGATTTATTCATTACATTACTTCTGCTTTATGTGATCCTTGTTTCAGAGACACTGCAAAATGTTTTTAACTTCTGCTCATAAAATGTGCAGAAAGGAGACAGTAGGCCACAGGATCATCTTTGTTCCCATCTTCTGCTGTCAGAGGCACATGGAATTTCTCTGTATGCCCTTTACTGCGGTTATATCCTGCTATCTGCCTGGGTGAGATCAAAAGACTTCAGTGGTTTGGGAGTTTAATATTAATTTCTACTCTTGTAATGACCTGGGAAATGTTTGATATTGAGAGATTAATCTCATTGTGACCTTTGAAATTTGTAAAATTTTACTTCTGAGGGAAGATATGTACCTACAAATTGTACTCTGTGTTGCTGAATGAAAAGCACTACTTTCCTCACCCCATTTCGGTTCTCTTGTTTTGCTAAGCTTTAATCTTATATGCAATTTTCTGTGCAGACAAAGATACACATAGTGCTACTATTTGAGATACTGTAGTAATAGCCTCCCTGTAGATATAGTTTTGAGTAGTTCCACAGAAAAGAATTCAGTGCGCCACTTCCTCAGGAAGCTTGCGATAAATTATGAATAGCTGCTATTCAGGCAGCACTGCTCATTCCAGGCACTGAGTCAGCTAGGGATGGTGGAGTGGGAACTATAACGATTATGAAATCTGCAGCTCTCTTCTGTTGGAATGCTTGCACGAGGACTTAGATTTTACATTTGAATGGCTCCCTTTGCCATGCTTTCCTGTTTTGTTTTGGGTTTTTTAATGCAATTGCCTCAAAAAAAAAAAGGCAAAACCAAACCAAACCAAAACAAAACCAAAACCAAACCAAAAAACCCCAAAAAACCCAAAACCCAAACCAAACAAAAAAACCCCCAAAACCAAACAACAAAAAACCCACACACAACCAAAACCCAAACAAAACAAAAAACCCCACCCCCCAAAACCAACAACAACAAAAAGCAACCCCCCTCCCCCCCAAAAAAAACCCAAACCAAACCAACCAACCAAACAAGAAAACCTAGAAAAAAATATTATAAGTAATTTTCACATGGGACAATACTGACCATAAATGAGGCATCAGAAAGGTTGAATTTGGCAGATGAAAACGACCTTCTGTGATTTCCTGGTATTTTGGGTGTCCACCATGACATTAGCTGTGAAACTGCTGACAATCCCCCAGCACAGAAGGGAGTGTGGAGATTTGAAAATGAGAAGTTTAATTACAAGTTTCACAGTAGTTAAATAATCCTTACTCTGTAAGTTAAATGGAAAGAGATGGTGTGGGGAAACTGAGTTGCAGAGAAAGCTCAGTTCTACACCAAATAGACACTAGGACATTCCTGTCAGAAAAATACAGCCCCCCCTCCTACATTATTCATCCCTCCTTTTCTGTTCATCCATTTTCTTCCCTGGATTGTTGTCTCCAAAATTTCCAGATATTTTTATGTACAATCTCCTGCCCTTGCAATAGCTCTTCTGTTCCTCACTGTCTCTCTCTGCTCTGTGTATTTTTTGCTTATAATAGACTTTATGCTTTCACTTCTAATAAAGATTGCATACATCTTCTGATTCTTTGTGTTCATTTACTTCTGGCTTCTTAAGGCCTGCAGCTGTCTCAGGAGAGTGCATTCCTCTCACCCAAAAGCCAGCTGGCTTTGGGAGGGTGAGGAGTACTCTGCTGCTCTACAGAAGTAATGGGTATCTCATAGGTCTTCACATATGTCATGGACTTGGGCTGAATATCTTAACCTAGAGTCACTTTGGTGGTCACTGAAATGTTTGCCCCAAGATGCAGGAATGTCCCTTGACCCCAGCTTGAGTGAGAGGAAGAGCAGGACCACAGCATGCAACAGGGCAGGATAGACTCTGACTCAGCTTAGCTGGCTCAAGTCCTCATCCTTCCTGTCATTAACAAGGGAACTAATTTGACATAGATCTTTTGGAAACTTCTTCCCTTTACACTGGTGTGAGGTAATGGTATGGGAGCAAATATCCAGCTGGGAGGCTGGAAATTCTTGCCTCCACACAGGGCTTCACTGGGGCAGGTAACTCACATGGCTCCTTGTGCTTCTTACACTGTTGTGCAATTGAACACATCATTCACACAGAGTAGAGTTTTGATTTTTCCTCTTGAAAGATGTGAGGCCTTAGCCTAGTCGTGTGGTGTTGACATGCTCTACTTGTAAGCAAAGAGCCTCATTTTTGGATGATTGATACAATAAAGCCTGAGGCAAACAGTCAGCACAGACCTCTTGGCAGAACATGTCTTTGCAGACAGAGAGGCATGTAAGGCAACGACTGCCATATCACATAGGGTTCCTACAGAAATCAGTCTCCAGACTATTGGTTTCATGGTCCTTCCCAATGGAGTTTTTTGTTTAAGATTGCTCTTAGTCTAAAGAAAGTGCCAATACTGAGAGCACAGACTGGATAATTGTTTAGAGTAAGATCTTGCTCCTACCCTACTCCCAGCAGTATAAAACCACCAACCTTACTAACTTTTCCAGCAACAACTTACAAACTTTTAGGGAGTTTTGTTACCGCTGGGTTTTTTGATTTGTTTTGTCATTTTGTTTTTTCTTTTCCATATCACAGAGTTATCTCAAGAAGTCGCATCCTAAGCCAGTCAAGTTGCTCACTGCTCTAAGTCTGGCTACATGGCCCCTTTACCACCCAGATTGCTAACCTGCATAGTAGGTGGTCCATTGAAGAATCTGTCCTCATTTACCAATGCCATATTTTCAGTTTGTACTGCATCTGTGTCAAAGAAATTTTCAGTTTCATTTTCTTCCCAGCAACTCCAACCACACAGAAGAATGTGACTATATAGAGAAATGAACTGAAAAGAACTTAAATATTCTTATGGAAATAAGTTTCCTGCAGTGATGGTCTGGTGGAATGACTCTGGCTGACTCTCAGGTGCCCACCAAAATGCTCTCTCAGTCCCCCTCCTCAAAGGGTCAGGGGGACATGATCAGATGAAAAAGTCTGAGTAAAGATAAAGACTGATAAAATAGAGTGATACCTTATGCTGCAGTGCGATTTTATACACCTGAGAATCACAGTACAGAGGAGAGATGCTTGCCTGTTGTTTTCTCCTTGTGCAGAGACCTCTCTTTGTTTTGAGGATGGTGTTACTAGACAATGGAGTGTGATGCCATTCCCAACCGTGGAAATCTATCTCATTCCAGTTGAGATACTCTGAGGTTTCTGAGGCCTATTCCCAGCCCAGCAGGTGTTCTGTGGCAATAACATGGAACATACAGACAGTGTCTGGAAGCCACAGTGCATCAGGGCAGCTCAGATGATGACCAGGCCTATGTTTAGCATTTGAAGCACTCCCCCTGTGGTTTCAGATCCATTTAAAATAAAGGAAATGACATTTATTTTCCATAAGTACAAAGAATGGTGAAAATTTTTGAGTCCAATGAAGCTTTTATCTATTAACAATCACTTACTGACGTACAAAGTCACACCTCATTGCGCAGAATGTGTTTTTTTATTATTTTTTTGTTATCACTGCATTGGAAATGCTGCAGCTTCCTGTCTCAGTACATGTGCAGTCTAATACAAACAAGAATGTCTGTTGAGCATGACTCCTAAGGAAATCTGTGTTTGTAGTTTTGGGAAAAAAAGGCACTACGCAAGCTGAAAAGAGTCGATATCCTGAGCAAGGAAACACACTGCACCAGGAGACTTTGGATTCAGTTCTTGACTGTGCCTCTGGAGACAATGGTAAGGCTTTGTGGAGGAGTGCAGAGCCACCTGCAAGCTCTCTTTTCGATGTCTGTTTTCTGGTTTATGTAGTCCCAAGGCTGGCCCTTAGCACAGGTCTGTACAGCCTGACTTCACTCCCTCCTCCCTCGCCATTGCCAGCAGCCGCAGTGACGCGAGTCCTTTCTGACACTGGCCTTGACTTTCTGTCTGACATCAATGGCCAGAGCACACTGTGGGAGAGGCTGGGTTGGCCTTGAGCCACAGAAGTCCCTCTGCTCCTGGCTATCCACCAGCAGAGAGCTGTTGTGTTCTCTTGGCACGGTGAGACAACTTCCATGGCAGTGTACTCTCCTGTAGGATGAGTGGAGATATTTTACTGAATTCCTTAATCTGAATTCATAGACTTTAATGGAAAAATATGCTAGGCATTTTAGTCAATTAATGTCCTTCCTCATGAAAGCAAAGTTCTTGCTTGCTGGTAAACAGAGCCATGTCATACGAGCTGTTACAAAATGATGAGCTGATCAAATTACAGTGTTGGAAACTTCTTTTCGCCATATAACTCACTCTGGAACTGCTTGGGAAATAGTAAAGCCAATACAGTTATTTCCCCCAAAATACTCAAGAAATAAAAGGTTTCCACTTGTTGGGGAATTCAGGGCTATTATTTTTTAAAAACAAATATTAAAAAGTGCATTCACAGAACTTTTCAATACTGTACAACCTGCAAATATTGCAAAATATCTACAAGAATTAAGGGAATAATCTGCAAAGTGTCTGATTTTCTTCCTGCTTCAGTTTCTTGCATTTCAAAAGAAAAGGATAGAAAAGAGAAGAAGAGGATGAAATCTGAATTACAGATGAAAAGGAAATTGTCCCAAATGAATGCTGTTGCATCAAAAATCTTGATGAGGACTAAACTTCCTAGGGGGAACCAAGAATCCATCATTACTTTAATTAAAACCTTTTATGTCTAACTAAAACTTTCCTTGGTTCATTTACAATATTGCTAACGCTGTTAACAACACAGTTAGGGCTGATGTATGCAAACTTTCTGGTACCTACCGCTTTTCCCTGCTGTTCTGCTCACCCCTTCTCTTCCTTCCTCTTGCCAGAGCCCTCACAAAAGAACAGTGGAGATTTTCAAGACGTGATCAGCAGCCCAAATTGTTTGCAGGGAGGAGTGTGACACTGGCATTCCTCAGCCTGGGATCTGCTTGAATTCTCTTTATATGCTATCTAAAGCAAAATGTAGCTTCCTTTAACTCTAGCAATTCCCAGTTTCATGTTTTGCTTGCTTTTCTGTTCTTTTATCCTTTAAAAGCATTTTACTGGACACACATGGCTGCACTCCTACAGTGCCCAGTAATTGGCCACTACCATTTGTGTTTGCAGGCCTGGGGTTTTGGGTATGTCTGTTGCTATACTAGGCTGCATTTTTATCCTAGGATCCTATTCCAGGCAGCTCACCCCACCCAGAGTAACTACTTGTTATCATTACCTATTAGTTAGCAGTAGGCATTCATTGCACTGTGCCATTGCACACAGCTAAACTAAAGCTAAAACAATTTAGGACGTAGCTGTGGGACCTCCAGACAATTGCTGTCACAGCTGTGACATGCTAAAATCAGCTCAGGACGAGATATTTGCAGTCAAGTCCAGAGAACTTGTATTGCTGGGTTAATACAAAGCCTGTGGCCAGTAATGGTAAACTCATTTTTACTCTGCTTCAGGGCACAAATTTTGGCTAGGAAGCTCATGTGAAGGTGTTCTGAAAGTCAAGGATTTTTCTGAAGTACTTATGGAAACATTGAATTAGTCATATAAGTATACAATACTTCATGAAAGAAACCTATAAACCTTGAAATTATGTAAATATACAGAGCTTTCATAAATTTATTCCTATAAGGTTTAAATATTAAGAAACATTTATGGGTGGTCTCCTTTTGAAAGGCCTAATCTTGTCCAAGCTTCAGCTGTTAAGCCAGAAGAGAGTATCTCATTACAACTGCTGATTGGAATTTTTATGGTCTAATCACTGACAGAAAACTTCATTATTGTAAGTGTAATGACTGAGTTTATTAATTGTCTGTCTCTTGACAAACTAAATTTAACCTTTAACCTAAATTTTAATTTCAGTGGTTGTCTAGACAATTTAATCTAATTTTGGGGTTTGTTCCAGATGTGTGAGCACCATTTGCCACATATGAACATCTCCTTTGATTCTGCTTTTGGCATCCTTTTTTTCTCTTTTGAGGATTTGCTAGGACATAATTTTCATGGTTTATCTAAACTTAGACAGACTTATAAAAACTCTAAGTGTATTTGCATTCCCACATCGTCTTTAGTATGCTTCATATGCACTTTATGTTTCTTGTACTTACAGCAGTCTTTGACTCTTCAGTCAGTACAATTAGGATTTTTGAGATACTGAATTGGGATTGCAAAGTGCTCAGTATTTGTACCCATGAGCAGGGAAACCATAATACAGTATAAGCTCTGCAAGTCCTTGGCTGTCTAAATAGTAAGCCTTAACATGAGGAAGACCTGCCAGTCTGATGCTGCAGAGGCCAAAACGAGTCCCCACCAAGCCCAGGACATGAATGAAGTGCTCACTGAGCTACCCTGAGTAAATGACTCAGCATCCAGAGTCCACCTGGCAGCCTCAAGATTCTGAAATGGTGGATTTTCAGGTGAATTTGTTTTCAAATATACAGTTACAAAAATGTCAGTAGAGACATAATTCTTTTGAGGTCTCAGGAGCCCTCCAGGAGGATTCTGTATGTAAAGGCAAGTCTGTTTCTTGAAAGGGTACTGGGAAATTACATTTTAATGGATCTGTATTGTTCCAGTTCTCTTGTTTCTATGAGACCTGTGGGAACACTGCTTCAGAGTGTAATTGTCCTTAAGCTTTTATGAATTGTTTTAAGGGACCATCAAGTATCCAGCTACAACAGTTTTACACAACAAGAGTAACTTTACTGAGCAAAGTTTCTTGTCCTGATAAATGTGACTGGCTCTTGTAAAAGCCCTGAGACTGAACTGTTGATCACTTTAGGAATAATTGCTTGACTTCTTTGATGGGGAGGGGGCATGGTGGAAAAGGAGACTCATGGTGTTATTTGATGCCAGCATTTTTTAAAATATGTCAGTTGCATTTAATGACTTAAGATGGAGCAGATTCCAGAAAGTTTTCAAAAGTGGAGATTTATAGTACAATAAAATCACTTATGGATGAGCTTGTGCCAAGCACAGGTAAAATGATTTGTCTCTGAGAATGTTTTAAAGTTTTTATGTCAACATATCTTGTGTTGGTGGGATGGATTTGAGTGAATAATTAGCGTTTTGTCTATTTGATGACCTGCATTGCTATACACAGTTGGCTTGTACATGTTACTGTTTCTGCTTAGGACTCTATGGCTGGCTACAAAATAATGACAGGAAAATTATAAAGATAAAAATGTTTTGCTTTCTCCACCTATATACACAGATATAGCACTTTATGGATTTGAGCATTAGCCTGTGTTTCTCTCAATTTTCAATATTAAATTATCTGCATAATTACACTACCTGCCCTATCTATGCTGATCTGTCCATTACAAGTGGTTTTATTTCTAAGAACATATCAATTCCTATATAAAAAACAGGTTGTATGAGATGAACCTGATAAACTGGAGTGCATTTCAAATGGGCTGCTGTCTTTGGCTGAGGACAGCACCATTGTATTGGCCAGTCCATAGTAAAGGAACAGTATTGATTTTCGTCTTAATGTTAAAATCCCTCAAGGTAGCACTTGTCAATAAGTTTTTATCACTTTTAGCTAGCTAAATAAAGAGGTCCACTACATCTTACTCAACAATGATCCAGCATGGAGCACTTGAGTACATTTCTCAGTGAAGCTTGGTCACTCTATGCATACAAAAATCATAGAAATATAGAATCACAGAATGGTTGGGGTTGGAAGGGACCTTAAAAGGTCACACAGTTCCAACCTCCCTGCACTGGATGGAGACATATCCAGCTAGGTTAGGTTGCTCAGAACCCTGTCCAACCTGACCTTGAATGCTTCCAGGGATGGGGCACCCACAACCTCTATGGACAACCTATTCTAATGTTTCATCACCCTCACTGTAAAAAATTTCTTCCTTATATCTCTTCCAAATCTACCCTCCTTTAGTTTAAAGCCATTACCATTGTGTCCCACTCCTAACTGGAAGTACCCAAGATTTATAAATGCCCATGGTCGAAAAAGAAAGGCAAAAGACAGAACCAAACAAATCTCAGTTTTATTAGCAAACTATGAGCTCAGCATGGAAACTGGTATAAGTTTTCCTCCTATTTTCTAATAGTAAGAGTAATAAAAGAATAAAAGAAAAGAGATAAGAGTAGAGAGAGAGGGAGGGAGAGAGACAGACAGATCAGATTTTGGCACAGTGGAGAATAATAAGAATAGTAAGAAAGATGAGGGGAGTGGGTGCTGGTACAGTGAATTCTGCGTGAACTGTCACCCATCTTACTGTCTTTTTCACCAGAATAAAGCCGTATATAAGTTTTTCTTCTGATCAGAAATGAACTGGGATATCTTCCTCTTACATCAAACTAAGAGCAGTCTAATCACCAATCAAGCAAAATTACAAATATTTTTTAGATGAGAAGAATATGAATAGAAAATCATATGTAATGATATAACACATTGAAGACATTGAGGATCTGTGGTGATAACTGAGAAAGAAAACTGTGCAAAATGAAATGTAAATGTATTGCCATCATAATAATTAAATGATAGCACTATAGGAGAAATATTTTCCAGAATCCTATAAATAAGAACTAACTTTGGAAAAAAAAAAAATAACAGGGGGGTTTTGGTTTTTTTTCTGCACATAATTTCATATCAACATTCTACCCTGTTTGCCTTCAAGAAAAAAATCAAATAAAAAACTGCCTTAGAAATTCAATTTTGCATTACCTGTCATAGTAAGTGCCTCAACTTGCCTGATGCTCCAGAGGAAGTGCTAAATCTTTCATTTACATGGTAAAAACAATAAATGGCCTTATTTAACATACACTGCAGCATATTAGCTTTATACTTTAGGTGGATAGTAAATACAGCTAACATAACCGAAGAGTGTCAGTCCTACACAGGGTTCTGTGGGAGCTCTAGGAATGAAATTAGAAGAATGGTACTATTATTCTCAGTGGCAGTTGGAGTCTCCTGTCAGTTCAGGAGAATGCTGTGTTAAAACCTTCCTGCTAATGGATGAGTTAAACACTTTGCATTGCTCAAATATTAAATCACACAGCAGATGTTTGGTTGATCTGTGCCCTTTCCCCCACTTGCTCATACTTGCCCAACAGTACCATAAGCAATAGTTAGTCTGAACTATATTTTGAAATCTGGTTATCACTCCAGTTTGTAGTTGCTTGGGAAAAATACATTTTGAAATTCAGGAATTTGAGGAAAATCTGTAATTTTGAATGCTATTCTTATAAGGGAAGGTCAGATTTCTAGGAAAATATCAGAATTTTTCCCTTGCAGTTTTCATATGTGTCCTCAATTAATAGGAAAACAAAGCCATCTTTTTATTTCATACAGTTAGGAGGACTACAGCTCTCCAAAATGAAACTTGGAGCTAAAGTATATGAAGGCTCACATTTACTTATTAAGCTAAATACTTGTACTTGCTCTTTTTTAATGTAGTATCATAAAAATCTCACTCAATCCAAGAGTGTTGCTGCTTCTGTTTTTGTTAAGAACTGGGAAACACTTTAATCTTCTAAAAATATACTGACCCTTTAAAAAAATTTTAGCATCATGCTGATAGTATTATTTTTTTCCCAAATATCAGTGTCATGCTTGCACTATGAAGAGATCTTTGTTTATTTATACATTCTTCCAGTCTAGCTGTTTGCTATAATGAAAGTATTTAATTCATTTAGAGCTTTTCATTTCAAGTGAAAACACAAGATGGTAACTGAAAAATTCAAAGTTTACTATTTTTTCCCACCTTGGGAAGGAAACAAGAATTTAGAAAGGTTGCGAAGTTCTCATTATAAATATTGGAAGGCCATAGGGCCTTATATTTTCAAAGTTGTTTGAAATGTTTGCTCAGTGTAACTACATGATTGTGTATATGCAAATCTAAGTGCCAAACTATCCTGAAATTTTGCTCAAGGATAGCTTTGGCTAAAATGTATTAAATTCTGTTAATTCTTCTGTTATTCAAGAACAGATACAGGTGATAGTCTAAACATATTTTCACATGTGATGATAGTCCAGGAAAAAAAGTAAATTAATTTTAAGAAATTCAACAATTTCATCTTGTTTTCCGTTCAAATGCAGCTTTCTGCCTAATAGTCTGAGACAATTCTTACAATGAGTTGTGAACAAGGAATGTACCATTCTTCAGTCTCTAAAATATTGATAGAAAAATAAAGTTTCTCACAACATGTGCCAACATATACACTCTTTAAAATAAATATATATGAAGAGAATATACCATTTTACTGACCAAAACCATCAATTATGTCATATAAAGTTTCACTAGACTGGAAATAAGTATTTTTAGAGGCTATGCTGAAGAAAAAAACTGATTAAAATGATATTTTAGTTCAGTTGATCTGAGTCAATCTTCCCTGGTGACAGAAAACAGCTTCTTGTAATTACCTATAAATATTAAACATGATCTAATATCTCGTGCTTCTGTGTCTGAGGAAAAAAAAACAACAAAATAACAAAAAAATCCAACAAAGAAGGCCCCAAAACACAAGGCATTAGTAGGAAAAACTTGTACTGAGTACCTTAGTGCAATTCTCACACTGCAAGTCAGGCTCTGATCATGCCTAGGGCATGACTAAATTTTAAATGGCATTTTAGCATGGATCTCTGGATTTTGGGAAGGCAGGGTTGTTTTTTTTTTTTTTTAAAGACATTCTGCAGCAAATCAAGCATTGATAAAGGGGCCTAGTCTCAGTGCAATTAGTGTCTCTCATTCTAATTCTAGCTGTTGTAACTTCAGTGCCTGTAAGAGAAGTATTTCTCTCTCTCTTGCTTCTTCTTCTTCACCTGATGGAAAATGACAATGCCATATGCCAGTAAAATATGCTGAGACACATTTCAATATGTTGAAAAATACATGAGGCTTCAAGACTATTTCCAGATTCCATTAATATATTACATTTTTATTGCACAGTAATAATGGGCTGAACATTACACATGGAAGCAAGAGTGGCTATTTCTTATGAAATATGAAAAGGTGTGCAGTTTGCTCAATACTTGTCTTCCTTTTTCTGGAGAAAAATTTTGGCTGAAGATCTCCAGCATGGAATACAACCTGAGTTTATTTTAACAACCCTAGAAACCTCACACAAAGGAAACCAATTAGGGTAATTGGCTATTAATTAGAACAAGATCCAACTTTTACTATAATGATCATACTTGTTTTTCTCCCTCTGCATGACGTTTTAGATCCATAGGGGGTGAAAATGTGCACATAAAATACTTGTGCTGTTTTCTTTAAAAGTGCCCCTTAAAGCCTGATGTGCTTCATAAGTTTCCCCAAAGTATTGAATATTGATGTTCAGTTCAGACTGGGACTTATTATGCTGAACATCAACTTGCCAAATCCTATTATAGTGAAAACCTTGAGATAATGGTTAATGGCACAAACTGAGAATGCTGGAGTGAAGTTAAGTGATATGTGCCTGGAGAACGTAAGTGATTTAGGAACAATCTTGAAATTTTTAATCTTACACACAGTTTCTTAGAAGTGTGTTTACAGAGAACACTTTCCTTCTTTCAGCGTTGAGAGAAAAAAAAAAGAAAAAGGAAAAAACAATATCAAAATGAAACTGCTATTTTTAGATTGAGACATTTATTTTCTTCCCAAAAGGGAAAATGTGCAGTGAGTCATTCCTGCAGCTGGTGCTAAAGCTGGGTTAGTCACATGCCTGTGAACTTCTCGAATACAAACACTAAAAGGTTTCTGAAGGAGCTAAAACCAGAAGTTCACTAAATACATGATGGTCCATGAGTAGTAGATATCATCTTTTCAAGTCACCTCTACCATCTTCTTACATGTCCATGCTTTTAACCACTTCTCCCTGAATCTGTATCATTAGCTGTGCATTTCATCAAGCTGAATTGAGATTGGCTTACAAACAATATCTTTAAGTAGTGTTTATACCCAACATTATGAATTGTTCTGTAAATACTCTGTCACTGATCCCAGAAAATAAGGTAGTGTTCATCCTTTCTGCACATCTTCAATGGACAGCAATTCTCTCTGGGATTATACTGAAAAGATAGTTTTCCTTTTCAAGTCTGGAAATTCAGCTGGTCTTCTTATGAGCTCAGGAGGCTGCAAACATTGTGTTGCTCCTTAGAAGTGCTTCCAGACTACTCATAAAGCTGAGAGAAGAAAGCTGATTGTAAAGAGCAAATAGCAGCTTGGTGAGCATGGCTGGCAAAGAAGTCACCTGACAGTGAGTCAAATTGTCATAAATCATAGAATCCTGGGGTGGTTTGGGTTTGAAGGCACCTTAAAAATCATCTAGTTCCAATCCCCCTCTTGGATTGTGGGCAGGGAACTTTCCCCTAGACCACAGTGATCAGAGCTCCATTTAGCCTGGCCTTGAGCACTTCCAGGGTTGGGTCAACCACAACTAGGCCAATCTGTTCCTGCACCTCAACACTATCAGAGTAAAGAATTTTTTGCTAATATCTAATCTAAAGCTAATTCTTTCAGTTTAAAGCCATTACTCTTTGTCCTGCTGCTATAGACTTTTTACAAAATGCCTCTCCAGCTGTCTACTAAGATCCCACTAGGTACTGAAAGGCTGCTATAATGTCTCTCCCCAAAACCTTCTCTTCAGGCTAAACAGCTTCAGCTCTCTCAGCCTGTCTTCATGGGGCAAATGCTCCAGCCCTCTGATCATTTTTGTGGCCTCCTCTGGACTCACTCCAACAGATCCACACCCTATCTATGTTGAGGGGACCCAGAGCCAAATGCAGCACTGCGGGTGTGGTCTCAAGAGAGCAGACTAGAAGGGGACAAACACCTCGCTTGACCTGCTGGCCACTCTGTTTTTGATGCAGCCCAGGATATGTCCTTCCAGCCAAATGACTGAAAAATACAGTTGTCAGATACTAAGTGAGATTTTTTATCCCACTTCAATAGCTTTGCCACCACTTTTGCATGTAACTTATGCTCCATGGTTGGCCAGGAATGATCATGATTCGCATCATATTGCCTCAGGTTAAATGATGTGGGGCAGCCTGACCCACAGCAAACAGCCCTGAGTACTCTCACATGTGTTGCGAGCTGGCAATGCTGGCATCTAAACTCACTGATGGCCAGGTCTTAGTTACATATGATTGCAAGCACAGGAAGCTGAACAGTTGGCAATGTTTATCTAAAATGTTGAAATTGTTGTAAATGATGATAAATTGCAGCCAGGCGATGATATGTGCAGCCTAAGTGACCCTGTCCCACAGAAAAAACCCCCATGAAATCACTGGGGAAATGATTCTAATTCTAGCATTAATGAGGAGTGGTTGTTGAAAGGACTGAAGATGGTTATCTGGACTATCCTTTAGGCAGTTGTAACAGGGAAAAAAAATCCAGCCTAATATTACTTGCAGTCGCTTCATGCCTTCAGTTCAGTACATTTTGCTATTTTCATTAGGAAGAGTCCAAAAGAACCTTGTTTGTTACAGCTGTGGAGGCGAGCAAAGCACTAAACTAAATGTATTCATATGTCAATAAAGCCAATTTCATCAGTATTTTACTCCACTAGTCCATGCCTTGTTAATGCTTTATCTTAACCATGTGAAAGTTGTAGCTTGAAAAGTGTGATTATACTTTTTAGTAAAAGTGGTGGGGAGACTCATGTGCACAAATTTACATTATAAACTTAGCCTACTTCCATTCTGGCTGTTGTCATCAATTTCTTCCAAGTGTACACAGGTTTCAGCTGACCCACCTTTCCACAAGACCTTAACCTTTTTTTAATTTTTCTTTTTTTTTTTTTTAGGAAACTCACAAGTACCTAAATGCAGAAGAGTTGGTTAGATGTTTGCATTCCAATACTGAAGTAAGAATCTCTGAAATAATTATTTAGATACATTTCAGACACTATTCATGTAGTCCCTTTTCTATAGAAATTGAGAAAGTGCATTCTACCTCACTACTGGGACAGTGTGAACTTGACAGGTGATAAGCTCTTCAGACTTTAACAGATATTGGTGAGAGATGTGTCAGAGTCCAAAACCTCTGACTGTCTCTTAGATTTGGCAGTGGCAAAACCAGTGGTTCTGAGTTGGCCAGAAACCTATCAAGATTAGACAAGTTGTTTTATTGCACTATTTCAAAACTGTTCTCTTTCTCCCACCATATTTTCCCATTTCCTATACAAACACCACTCCAATGAGGAAACCTCATTTCATATTATAATGTAACATTTCTGCATCCCTGAAGCCTTCATTATCTTCAATAGCACCTTCCAGGTTTATGTGAAACTATTTGAGTACTGAGAAGGAGGTCTTAGGAATGTGTTCATGATTGTCATTTGTTCTACTCTCTTTAGGCAATACCATAGAATCATAGAATGATTTGGGTCAGAAGGGCCCTTAAAGATCATCTAGTTTCAATTCCCCTGCCCTGGACAGGGACATATTCCACTAGATCAGGCTTCTTAAAGCCCCAGGCTAAGACCTCTTGCAGTACTGGAAACTGGCAGACATTTAGTTATACATAAGCATGTCTTCTTTTCATATATGTAATTTGGAAATGCAATTCACCTTTGTTTTGTGCTACAGGCCATCTGTATAGATTAAGTATAGAACTGCTATATCAGTGTCCAGGTAATGCTGCTAGCCTTCAACTTGCAATCCTGTTGGTTTATCACAAGAGTTTTACATCATCTAATACTATTCAGACAGAAGAACACTCTAGAATGTGTATGAAATCAAAGGTTGTGTAACACAGTAGTGTGTTCTGTTGAAAAATTGTTAACAATAGTTTTCATACTGGATTCATCTTTTGTCTGGTTGTGATGTTTGTTGACTATTTGTGCTAATACAAGATGTAGCAGAATGGATTTGTGACACTGTAAAGTCTTTGAAATGAGCCATTGCCAGATCATTTAACACAGCCTATCAATACAGACCCAGTTTTACCAACATGCAGGACACTGCACTGTGCTGCATCTATCCTAAGCCCTACACAGCTGCTTGCTGACTGCCCACCCACCCATGCTGCAGCCAGGGTGTGAGGGGAAGAGCAGGGAAAGCAAGAGTGAGAAAACTTGTAGGTCAAGATGAGGATAGTTTAAAAATTAAGGAAAGAGAAAACCAAAGCAACACAGAACAACTAATGCCCAGGCAATCGTTCGTCACCTCCCACGAGAAAAACAATGCTCAGCCACACTGAGCAACAGCTACAGTGGGAGACAACCCCTACACATCTTTTTTCATTTATTGCTGACCATGACATCATCAGGAATGGAATATCCCTTTGGCCAGTTTGGGTTAGCTGACCCAGCTTTGTCCCCTCTCAAATTCTTGGCCACCCCCAACCTTATTGCCTGTGGGGACAAAATAACAAACAGAGAAGGCCTTACTGCTGAGTAAGCACTGATCAGCAACAGCCAAAACATTGGTGTATAGTCAACTGTTTTAGCCACAGATCCAAAACACAGAACATATGGGCCACAATAGAGATAATTAAGTCCATCTCAGCAGATCTAGTGCAAGTAAACAATGTGCTTCGTGCCCAATCTATAGGAAAATAGACTTAATTCTATAGACTCAAGTTCAGTGTATTGGGCTGCCAAACTTAATCTTACAGAAGGAAGTGCAGATAATTTCTTGGATGAATCCAGTTTGCTAGTTTTTTGCTAGTTATGTAGACAAGAGCTGATCAGAGCGCCCAGTGCCTCCTGGCAGACTCCTTGCATGTGGAGAAAAGCATATGTGTCCTGGGGAGTAGGAGAGAATCAATGGGAGCTGGTTTGTGCTCAAGTCTCCACACGTGGTGAGGTTAGGAAACAGTTGGATTATGCAATTTGTTCTGGGAACTAAAAAACATTTCTGAGTTTTGCGGCGCAGATGTAGTCCAAAAAAACCCCTTATTTCATCTAGGACTGGCAGTGAATCAGCACAGATCCTGTGTTGGACTCAGATCTGGAGAAAAATCTCATCCATAAGCAGAACTTGAGTGGGATGCCTTCATTCACAAGGCATTTAACCACCCAAATACTTTCGGTGACCTAAATTCGGGTATTAACACTAGCCTCTAGCTGAAGCAAAATGTAGTTCTAAGTCTGTAAGCAAGGAAAGGAAAAGCAGATTCACAGTCTTGAGGAGTCAGTGTAGTTTGGTTAGACCTTGTTCTCTTATAGCTAGACACAGCCCTGCCTTGCATTAGGAGTTCTGCAGGTCTGTATTCCCTTGAATCGACTTTCACTTCAAGAAGAATGAGCTGCTCCTGCAGCAGCTGCTGTGATTGTGAGGGTGGACAGTGCATTCTGCTAACAGAAGAGGAATTGTCTATTACTGGAAGTGTTGGAGGATCTCTGTTTCATTCCTGTGCACAATGTCTATGCAGCAGTGGACAGAGAACCATGCTTTGTGCTCATCAAGGCACTGCATGATTTGCTGAATTGTTTCTTACAGGCACCATCTGAATGCAAATCACAGCTCTGTTCATCTTAGGTGCTATAAAAATGGCAGAAAGTGTTGAAATTTATAAGCAACTGAATCTGCTATAAATGATGTGTGCTTTATTGCCTTTTAATGCACAGTTGCTGCAGTAAAATTTGCAGTCTTGTTATTTTATAGCATTTTACTATGCATATTAGAGCAGCATGCTCACACTGGCATAGTTAAGAGTTGCAGTTTCCATTACAATCCTGTTTTCAGTCATAAAGACTTGCTGCTCTAACAGTGTGTGAATTTTAGATCCACACTTATTCCTTAGAAGCATCCAGATTGGCTAATTCCAGATAATTTGTGCATGAATTCCAGACACTTAGCTATTGCTGGAATTTGGATTAATTTTTGATTTTGCATTTAAAAATGCAAGTGGCTTTAATCTAAGCAAGGAAAACAGTTGTTTACAGAAGCAGTTCTGGTTTAGCTAAATGCCTCATTTTCACTCTGTTTCCACAGAGAATAAAAGAGGCCCTACCTGACCTAAAGTCATAATGACCCAATGTGGACCTGTATCAATGAGTCAGGCTGGTTGTTCAGTGGATGTTCTGCCTTAATGAAGAGCACAGATCCAGTTTTATTATGACCTGAGGTCCATGTAGACAGATGTTTCCCAAAAATGAGGGGTTTATAAATGTTTAATAAGGAAGAAACCCATATAATATTCTTTAATATCCATGTTTCATTCATGTTACATTTTGCCTCTGGAGACTTCATTGCACTACACAAAGAAGTTTAAAAAAAGGATGCATATAGACTGCTGGTTAGTTAATGGGTAATATTGGATTTTATGGTACCTTCTCTGCTTGGGTTGTTTGGTTTTGTTTTATGTTCCTACCGCAAGCACTTTGAAAGAAGTTGTAAAAGTCAGAATTTCTTAAACAGTAAATCTAAATGTGGCTGTTATAGCTCTAGCAGACTACAGAGATGGACATCTGTGCCCCATCAGTAAAAATCTGTGGAAAATGTGTTGGGAAAAGAAGAGAATGGAGCAAGTGTGGAGGTCCATGCCCCAAGATGTGTTCAAATGCATGATCTCTCTTTGAAAGTTGAAGAGAAACCCTCACTTTTCCTGGGTACACAGTGTTTGAAGATATGGGATATTTTTGGGCTAACTGGAACTCTCATAGAGTGGTATCTGTTGGCAATCTTCTGAAGTTAGAGGTTCACCAGAGGCAGCATCAAAAATGGGGCAAAATGTTCCACCCAGATGACAACTGAGAGTAAAAATGGAAAACAAGTAACATAATTTACTTGACCATGAAGTCGTATATTAACTGACTGAGTAGAAATTCATGTGCTCAGCTTCAGTATCTTCCCAAAATGCTACTGACTCTTAAGGAGGACAAATCAGTGGCTGGTGCATGTGCCAAAACACTCTTTTGGGCAGCTCTGTTCACATGTATTTATAAAAGGTGGAAGGGATTTATCTATAAAAATATCTGCCATGTGAGAACATTTCAGGCAAAAAAGAGGCACAAATCACATTCCCCATGCCTGCAGCTGAACTGCTGTGTCACAGCAGACGCTTCTACTTCCTTTGCAAAAAGCCTGGAAAGCAACACCAAGAGGCAACATTTCATTGCTTGAATGGCAGTGGGACATATGGATGCATAAGGATTGCAATAAACTCACATCAAAGTCATTGTTTTAATCCTTAATTGGCCAAATGTTTCCTGAGCTGAGACAGGGGTGACACAGCTCTTGCAGATCTCCTCCAGCCTCGTGCAGAGCCTGTGTGCTGATCTGCAAGGTGGCTCTTCATGTCCATCCTCACCCTGAACCCATGAGTGCTCATTAGAAAGGACATGTTTTGTTCAATAAGAAAATCCTCTGCATTGTCTTCTGTGTAAGTCAGCTTCCCTTGGACTTCCCCTTGAGTTACAGCATTTCTGGGAGCTGCTGACAGCCCCTGTGGCAGTGCTAAGCTGAGCTGAGGACAGCTGAAAAATTGGGCAGTTTCCATCTGCGCAGGCTTTTTATTGCATTTAAACTTTGCTCTAAATACTTTTCCCTTTTGAAAGGCTGAATTAAGCAATGCTTTGTAGTGACAGGGGCACCTTCAAAACAAGCATTTGCTGACAACGACAAGTATTTCAGCGCCCACGTCACAGGGTGACCTGCAGAAGGAGGTGTGGGTGGGATCACACTGGGCTGCAACACATGTCCTGACTTACTCTCTTCACCCAGCACTTCTTATCCACAGCTGGAGGAGGTGGATCAAGCAATCTTGCAGAAAGTCCTGCACAGGGTAGGCAGTACTGCGGGTGGCAGAGCTGAGCAGGAGTCACCCACCCCTCTCCATGTCATTATCCCTGTTCCCTCAGGAATAAATAGTACCAGAAACCATGCAAGCAGCACACCAAGGGGTCTGGGCATTTTCCACAAGACAGCTCTCACTGCCAGGATTTGCAGAAAGAGCCACAGTATTTTACACTGTACATTTTTTGTTCATCTGCCTACACAACTGATCTGTTTTTAATGTTGCCTTCAGGAATCAAAGGTGGAACACGAATCTTGAGATTAGTGCAATTTCTTGCTCTTTCCAGTTGTTTTGCATGTAAAATTATTAGGGGCTGTGACAGTCTTCATTGTGCTTGTGAAATCCATGTGGAACTTATTTTCCAGCTACTTCAGCTGTGACCTGGCAATGACAATAACATTGTTGATGTAGCAGCAGTGCTATAGCCGTGAAGATCTAAGGATGTAAACAGTGCAAGGTCTGGGGAGAGTGGTTACATCTTTTATCAGAGCTATTAGATTCAGCTAAAAGTACAGATAAGCTTCCAGGCATGCAAGACTCAATACCACAAACTGACATCTCTTTTCTGCATCTGTGAGTAACTCTAATAAAAATAAAAAAGGAATGCTCACTGTGCAACCTTTCTCTTTTCTGTCGGAGGTTAGCAGTTCTTAAGGACACAGTTTGGCTCAGACAGACAGCAAGATAGAGCAAAAAAAGTCTTGGGGGTTAAAGTGCTTTTCACTGTACACTGTGGGGCAAACCTTCAGTGACTGCTGCTCCCTGTCTGCACAAAAATCATCTGGGCAGGGGATGCTGGACTTCCCTCCAGCACAACTCAGGTGGAAAGATATATCTGCTAATACAGCCTGAACACGGTGGTACTGCCTTTGATACTGATGCTTTGGGATCAGCTTCCAGAGATGTTAGTGTACAAATCTGTGACTCTGGCTTTCGCACTCCCTACCCCAGGCTGTGCCATGGACAGGGGCAGCCCAGTAGAAAGTTCTCTATTCTGCAGCCCAATAGACTCCAGCTTCAAGATATTTCCACAGCTGTGATTTCTGCAGCATGCATTTATTCAGTTGCTGTCAGTTCTTCTCTGGCTCTTCCACAGGACTCAGGTGTGGTCCTGCATAAAAATCCCATGCTTGGATCCTGTTTTTCATGAAAAAAATTAAAGCCATCTAAACACCATCATGAATACAAAGCCTTTTGTGCACTTAATGCACTAGAGAAATATGATTTCATTGTTTGCTTTATGATATCTGTTTTTAAAGAAACAATGTAAAAATGATGCTGTTGTATAAAAGCACTGCTTAGAAGTAAATCCCTTAGTGGTAAAATATCTCTTCCTAAAAGCACAGATGAGTTAAACTTACCTCTGTACTCAAGATAAATTGCTGCAATAATTTATAACTGCTCAGGAGCCACTTTGCACATGGTGCTACTAAACCATCAATTACAGACAAGTCAGCATGGACTGAATTTTTTTCCAAATTTGGAAAAAGGATGAAAAAATACCAAGGGAGTATTATCACAGTGGCACAGGAAGAAAATTGAGTAAATTAAAAGTAACAAGGGCCATGGAATTTACAAAGAGGAACTGCTCCATAGTGCCTGGCTTCTTACAGTAACTGAGAATGTAATCTTGCAATTCTAGCCTGACTGGACATGGTTTTCTAAGAACATAAAATGGAAGTAAAAGCTTGAGGAAAAATGTGGTGCTCAATCTGGGAGTAAGCAAAATCTTTAATCAGGGTGGGCAGCAGTGCCTGCAGTTATGAGGGCTCTAGGGCACCATAAAGACTCAGACATCTGGTCCCTTGGGGTTTTTCTTATTTCACTTTCCCAGGCATCAGTGGTTTTTTAATTTGGTTTGGCTTTTCACATATACATGTGTGTGTATATATATATATATATACACACATGTATATTGTATATATTGTATATATATGTATATATATATACATAATTTTTTCCTGTACTGTTGGCTTAAAACATGTTCTGTTGGACAATATCCCACAATGATTTTTGCCAAAGTGGAAGGGATTATTCCTATTTACTTCTGTGCTTGCCTACCACTTTTAGTATGCTAGGGCAGAAGTGACAAAGCAACTGTAGGCAAGAGTTTAATAAATACAGGGATTTCCTTGATAAAAACATAGACAAAGTATAAAACTTCACTCTAGCTTTACAGATAAATGCAAACTAAAATCCTAGATCCAAACACCCTTCAATTTTGAGAAAATTTAGACCTCAAATTAAATTTTCAGATCTAGTTTAAGATTTTCTAGGGCAGGAAGAGATGTTTTAGGCTGGAAAAATATTGCTGAAGAGATTGTGGCTTCTGATTTGCACAGCCGCTGAGCCAGAAGCTTTCAGGATTTCCATTTAGGATTTTCTTGAGTGCACTCCCCCTAAATGCTACTTTAGGTGCCTGACAGGTTTTTTTGAGTTTCTGGCCATCAGATATATCTGAAAACCTTATGCAGTCCCTGTTCAGCCAGAAGGATTTCTAAAAAAGTTGCTGGTAAGAATAGATTCTTATCTTTTAAATAGGTCAGTCATTGAAAAGAAAAATGCAATTTGTGGCAAGTTTGTGGCAGGAGGAAATGTACTGTTTATCAAGTTTGGAATGCTTTTCACATTAGGTAATGATATAATTTAGGTAGCATTTTCAATTAGTTATGGGGGTGTGCTATAAAAAGACATTTGAAAAAAAAGAAAGGAAAGTTACAAGATGAAATGTCTGGAAAAAGTATTCCTAAAAGTTCATTAGGCTGTGATAAAACATCCCATGTGTAACAGTGGCCAGTTCTTAGGTAAAATAAAAGTAGTCTCAGCAATGTATTGCAAAATACACTTTAGGGAACAATTTTACAGTGACCACAAAAATGGAGTAGGTGAACTAATAGGTCTTGTTCATCCCCATGTTCTAAGAGTGGGGTTGGTTGAAGAAAATTTGTGTATTTAACCTCCATCTCACGAGTCTGAAAATGCTGTAACAAAATCTGAGTAGTCATTAAAATGTATACAAAGGTATAATGGATTCTAAATTTAAATGCAGACAAATCCCCAAAAGACCTGGGTAAAAATGTATACTTGTGCACCATGTTAAAAAGTCCTGATCATCGTATGACTTATATGGGGATTTCAAGAAGCTTCTGGCATTTTGTTGGGGTGTCATTTCCAGCAGCCATTTAGAAATCTTTATTAACTAATAGCAATTCTCATTGCAACTGACCTAAACCAGCACCTTTTTAATGCTCTGCTGACTGTTTTAATTGGCACCTTTAGAGCTGTGGGCTCAACAGAAGGAAATAGTTTAAATGTCACTCAGGTTTACATCTTCGTCAGGGACCTCAGGTAACAAATTGACTAGTGTCTGAGCAAATTAGGTGATTTGTTAGTGTGGCCATGGCTGCCTTGATTGTGGTAAGGATAAGAATGGCCTTTGTCCTGTTTTTGTCTCGGATAAAGTTAATTTTCTTCATAGTAGCAAACCTCATCCCACCAGCAAGGGGGCTGGGGGTGCACTAGGATTTGGGAGGGTACACAGCTAGGACAGCTGACCCCAACTGACCTGAGGGATATTCCACACCATAGGTCGTCATGCTCAGCAAATAAAGCTGGGGGAAGCAGAAGGAAGCAGCAGGATGGATGGAGTTCAGTGATGGAATTTGTCTTCTGAAGACACCACTACAAGAGATGGAGCCCTGGCTTCCTGGAGATGGCTGAACACCCTCTTGCTCATGGAGAGAGGTGAATTAATTCCTTGGTTTACTTTGCTTCTCTTACCTATTAAACTGTCTTCATTTCAACCCACAAGTTTTCTTGCTTTTTTCTGCTGGTTCTCCATGCCACTGGGTGGGAGGGTGTGAACGAGTGGCTGTGTGGGGCTGAGTCGTCAGCTGGGGTTTTACCAGAACACCCTGAACTGCATCCACGCTGGTGTGAGTAGTTCTGAGTTTGCTGCCAGTCTGGCTAATAGGTTAACTGCCCCTTTTGCAATCCCCCTATTTTATCAAAGCTCCTCCATTAGGCTCTGTTCATAGCTGATGCCTTCAATTGGCTGTGCAAAGGACGTCTGTGTTTATACTGCACAGCAATAGCTGAGCTACAGAGATTATCGCCAGGGTACACCAGCAAGGCTTACTTCCCCTTGATTCTCTTGTCCAAAGAAATTGGAATGGATGTGTTGAAGAGCTCTGAGGCCTCCTTGATTGCTTCACTGCTTTTTGTAATGCAGCACGTGGCCCTGTTGGGCAAACATCTCATGCCGACACTTGATTCTGGTATCTGCATTTTCCATTGGGTCTGCTTGTTATCATGTCTCAGTTTCACCTTGGCAGTGTTCAGGTTGAGGGAAAGACATGCCTTCCTGGCTGCAGACCACGCAGACAGAGCTGGGCTAGGCTCAATCCTTGGCACCAAAACTCAGCAGCTCAGGCAATTTCCCCAGTTGTCAATGGGTCTAACCAGTGCAACTGGCAGGTTCATTACTTTCCAATATTGGGTCCTGCAGGACTTCTCTCAGTGATGCATAAGGAGAACCAGAAAGCACAACACACATATTCATAGAGGTCTGAGAGTCTGGAAGGCTATTGGGGTTGAGAATAGCCAAACACCATTTTGGTGTGGATGTCAGCAATAGCTATCCAGTAACCCAGGGAATTTTTCACAATAATGAGACCAAGGAAAAGCTGAGTTACCTGATAGCTCAGTCAGAGATGTCACACAGTTAAAACAATGGTCCTCCACTTTCCTAACATATTTAACATAGGATAAACAACTGAGCTTGTCTCTGCTATAACTTGGTCTGGCATGCCAAAATGATACATGTGCCCTGCTCAAGAGCAAAACTCATTACAGTCATCCTCACAGGAAGCTTTACCCCATGAAAAGCAGTGTGGAAAATACTCTAATTGTGACATCAATAGTTGTTATAAACAATATAGATCCCATCTGGGAAATGAAGCCTTGATGGAAGCACTGTGCATTGAAAATAGCAGGAATAAAGCAGATCTGTCCTGCAAGACCACCAGCCCTATGCAAGCTACAGAGGAAATTCACTAAGCTTCCATTTGTCTTTGGCTTCTATGCTTCAGTTGGAAAAAAAATAATAGCTTTTAGATTATTATTCAGACTTCAGGACATATCAGGCTTGAGTGCTTTGTGATCTATGTCCATGATAAATGCCTATGTATTTACCATAGATCTGGGCAAAAAAGGTTGTTTCCTAACACTTGGTGCCCTTTTTTTTATATAAAACATGCAAGGACATTCAAAGGGAGATATTTCTAAAAGTTTTTAGGTTTAATTTTCAATATCAGGGAACTTCTGGTGCTCATTTTGTGCTTGCCTTTCTGTCAGGAAATTTGGTAACACTTTAATTCACATTTCAATCTGATGACTAGTCTGTAGTTTTCAGTTTTTCCCATTTGTGCACTTGACCTCTGGCTTGAGGAGTCAGTAGCAGGATGCATCTCCTTTTATGCTGCAGTTCATTCTGTCAACCATTTTTGTCTATTTGTTCTATGTACTTGTTCTCAAAAAGACTGTGGTGGGTGTATTTATTTTTAGAAGTAAACAGTGACAAATAGTCCCATATGGAGAATAATAAAAAAGTTGCTTCAGTTGAACCTTAAGTTTGACCCACAAGGAAACAGAATTTTTCCGCACTTTGAACTTCTAAAGTAGAAAATTAGAAGACAGTGTAAGATGGTACTGAAGAGGATTTTAAATGGCTGCTGCATCTGCCAGGCATCTAATTATCCATCACTTTTCTCTGGGAAAACTTGAGGCTCCTGACTGGTCTTTAGTACAGTTAAAAATTTCTTCTTGCCTGGTCCTGTGCTGTACATACTGTGTGGAAATAATTCTGATTATGCCAGAGGTGCTTTACTTAGGTCAGCCTGAATATATCCAGCTCCAAGGAGAACTCCCTGGTAGCACATTTCTGTAAAGCATTGAAGACAGCAATGAATCCCTCACAGAAGCCCATATAAGACAACACTGCAGTTTGAATAGCAAAATGAGCAAGGTTATTACTTTGAGGAGGCAATGGAAGTTGGCACTACAGTGTGTCAGAATGAGGTTAAGTGATCTAAAGACTGCAGGACGATTTAATTAAGTAAATAGATGATCAATCACAAAGAATAACAGTCTTAAATAATAGGTTTATAACCCTTGCAATCTTGTTCCATGGATTCTAGTGCTGTCCTATTTTCATTATGCAGAACTGGAGATTTTCACTTAGGAATCAATTCTCTGCAGGATGGTGGTTACAAGCTCCTGGCAATTTAGGGAAAAACATGGCCAGATGCTCAGAATAGGCTTGACACTTCAAACTAAGAGATAGATACAGAACCACCAGTCCCAAGTGTGCCAAGCTCATGGGTGATTTTGAAATTTTAAGTTGCAGAAGGTAACAAATATCCTCAGATCTTTACTTTGGGTTCTGAATGATGTAACTGCTTAATTTGTATTTTTAAGATTAAAGGTTGAAGTTTGCTTTATATGTTTTTAACCAAAATCTGAGCTTCTGCTATAATTGTATAGCTCTTGTAGCTCATTTCAAATTAAAGCACTAAACTGCAGCCTCTGAGATATGATCATGAGGGTGAGCAAGACAGTGAGCTGCTAATAAATTCCAGGGAGGAGACACAACAATAAATTGAAGCTGATAGCCATTTTTTTAATGCAGACGCCTGAGATCTGATGCTAAATTCTGAAGTCTTCTACTGATTTATTGTAACTTGTGTACAACCTACAAATGCTTTTCCCCTGCATCCCATAATGTGCCACCTCTTCCATGGTTATGGTTATCTGGAGATCTGGGAAGGTGACTGGAGCTCCTCCACCTACCCATGTGCCCCATTGTTCCTTCTTGTGTGGGGATGAAAATTAAATCCATCATGAAATTAAAACTTGACAGCAATGACATTGTAAAAAATCAGGCCTCAGACACACATCTGGTGATCATAAGATGGCAGAAAATTTGCCCTAAGACCTTTGTTTACAAAAATAATTAAAAATATGTGTAGATAATCCTCAGTAGGTGTTTGGGGTGTTTTGGTTTCAGTTTCTTAATTTTTTAATCCAAAGAAGGGAACTTCCTATAATTTTTGATTAGCCTTCTCTGCTGTTTATCCAGTCTCAGTCTAGTATTAAAGAAACTTTCTAATTCTAAACTGCACTGCTAAAGGTTAATCTTCCCGGTCCTGTTCCAAGCAATATTGGAGAAGTACTTGTTCTTCTGTAAGACATGCTACCACACATGCAATGTTGCTCGTTTAGTCAAAGCAAATCTTAAACTTCCCATCTAGGTACCTGAAACTCTTCTTTTTGCCTTCGTGTCTATGCCACATCTGCACTTCATCTCGATGGTCCTTAAACTGTGATGTGGGAAAGGGGGCACAAACCTCCTCCCTGTTGCAAATTGTGCAGGAAAGTTTTCTTTCTGAAGGTCCGTGTGTCACTCCTATTTTTGAATGTAGGGGTGACATTTCAAAATGCATGACATACTTTCTGGGCGATTCTTGACAGGTCCAAATATATGATCAGTTGCTGTCTAACATAAGGAAAACAAAAATGGGTCTTTGTCTTTTATGAAATTTACATACAAAGTCTGATAAAAATGCATTTAGGTCCCAGCTCAATAACAGCACAAAGGCTGCAAATGTTTCACAAACTTAAAATTCTTGTAAGTAAAGGGTTTTTTTGCTAAAGTACAAAGCTGTTCAAGATGCCAGCCTATGAAATCCCAGCTAACCTAGACATTTTACAGTAAACTATTCAAAATGACTCAGTCGTTTCTGGCATGGCTTGCTTTGAAGCTGTATGGGTTAAGTAGTCTGACAAATAATACTTCTGGAAAGGTTTTCCATTTTTTCTCCTACGTCATGGCATACTGGGGGTGGAAAAAAAAAAAAAGAAAAAGGTATTGGCTGAACACTATGCAACTTCAAAGCTTAAGAAATACAGTTCTGTAGAGACCATGAGGGCAGTAGGGGCAGCTTCTGTTTAATCTAAGTTGGCTTTTCTCTCTCTGTTGTACAGCACACCTGATCTTGAGAAAAGCTGAACTTTCATCCTCTCCTGTTCCTGGGAGAATTAATGGAAGGTGTCCTGTTGTACTGTGAGTTATTGTGAGCTTCGACTGTATTGCTCCAAATTAACTGGCACTGAAAACACTGTTGATCCCTGGTATCCCAGAAGGGTTACACTGCTGTGTCCTCTTCATCTACTTTATATCTTGGACTAAGCCTCGGTTTTCATCTCTCAGTAAATATCTAAACTCCCATCTGCTGTGAAATGCAAGAAAATAAACATTGATCTACCTGAATCATGACTTATTTTTTACAGAATGATTGTTCTAAAATGGAAGGAAAGGCACTTTGCTTTTACCCTGATATTACCAATACCTGACTTTGGAAGGTCTTATTGCTCAGATCACCAGTCAAGCCTGAGTATCTCCCAAAGCAGGATGCTTGCAGGTAATCAAGAAATTAATTAGAATGCTATTAGTGAAACATTCTAACTTTAACCTCTTTTCTGAGGTGATAAATAAACACAGAACTTTAGAGTCCTTTTTAAAGTATGTAAATTGGAGAAAATATACAAGAGAAATGCGTGAAAACAGGAAGACAAAACTTTATGAATATTTAGTATTTTATCAGTTCTTCATCTGTCTTTCTAAGGTCCCATTTGTCTTTCTGCTTTTTGGGTATTTAATACTCTTGGATAAGCTATTTTTGGACTTACATTTTGGGGAAGAAGGAGGTTGCATTTTTGTCAGATGATCAAGCTCTATGGCCACTGTGCTGTTTCTGAGCTGAATCCTAAGCAGGAAGAAGCATCAAAACTTAAGACACTGGTAAAATCTGTGGTAATCTCAGTTTTTGGGATCAAATCTCATGGGAGCTGATGAAGGGAAGGGGGAAGGGAGAAGAACATCTGCTCTTGTTTGTACTTAATCATGCTCTAAATGTCTGCTCTTCTACAGGGCTCTTTTAGGCTATTTCCCATGGCATGGGTTATTCAGAAGTAGACAGCACACAACATAATTTTAATTCCTAATTTATCCAGTCAGCCACTAACTTTTCCAATCTCTATTTTTAAAAACCTCCAACACTCTCACTAATTAGGAGTGCCTTCTACCTCCAGCTGTTAATGGGCACAAACATGGCCAATTTGAAATATGTCTAATCAGAGCACTGCCTGATCCTGTCCTCATACAACAGCTATTACCCTAAGGGACAAATTATGTTTTCAGTTGCACACACTCATCCTATTCAGCAACAGCTAGGAAGTTCATCCATTAAAGGGAAAATATATATTGCAATTAGCTGCACAGGTCACATATTTATTCCTTCTTTCTTAACCTTTATTTATTTTGCATTTATTTATTTATTGTGGATTTGTTTTGTAGCTCATTTTTTACTCTAGGAGTGCTACTTTCTTTAAGATACTCTCCTTTATATTTATGCATAAGCTTACAAAGAACCTTGAAGAAACCCACTCTCTTTAAATATCTTTCACAGAACATACTCACAGGAACTCAAGCTACTCTGCAGTTGCAAATTAATCTCAAAATAGCTGTGTTATTGACAGTTGAAGTTCGATAATCTCTCCAGTATGATCATAAGCTGCATGTCCTCTGTCAGAAAATTGTTCACCATCTCTTGTGAAAGTGCAGGTTAAGCTTCACACACTACTTAGGCAGGGAAGAGAGATGGCTTTTTAGAGATGGTGGATTATCTTCAGCCCATGGTTCCTGCATGTGTTGTGGTTAAATGGCACTTTGCAGCAGCAGAAGGATGTATTTTGAAGGTAGGAGAAAAAATAAAAGCATCAAGGCTCAGCTGTGGGAGGAGGTGGGGAAGGAGGGTTTGAAGCATTTGTGGTCCAAGCAAAGGTGGTGGATGTTTTTATCCCTAAGTGGTTATCCCTAAGTTTAGGGGGGTAGAGAGGAAAAGGCAGGGTTTTGTCTCAAGTTTTTTCATCTATACTCATGCAAGAATTCCCATTTCACCTCTTGTCTCAGTGTCTTCTGCTACTCTTTTGCTTGTTTGCTGAAATTTATAATGCCTTTTCAGAGGAAGGGAATGAGAAAATCAGTGCTTGGAATTTTAATTTCTAGCAAGTCTGAAATTGATTTCAAAATACCTTGCATTAATGTGACAAAAGTTGCTGAAAATAAAGGGCAAACTGCCTATCAGTCAACTTAGAGCTATGTTCAGTGAAAACCAGAAAGCTGAATGTAAACCACTCACCCCAAAAGTGACAAGTAACTGACACTTAACAGGCATTTAACTCCCATGTTCACTTTTGTCTAGCTTTTGCCCCAACCGTTTGCCTAGTACTAATTTACCTCTTGCATCCCCAAATTCAGCTTCCTATTCAGTGTGTTATGCTCTCTCTTCAGCGCAGGATCCACAGGTAATTTGAGGGTCATAACCAGGTTGAAGACAATTGTATTTTAGCTTTGAAGGTGTTGGTAGATCAGATGAGGTAGCAGCTTTAATACAAATACCTGGTTTCAGAGACACTTGCAACTGGACCCAGCAGGCAATCTCCATGAGATAATATGTGTCTGGAGATGTAATGGTCTTGTGCCTCACTGGATATCAAACCCCACGTGGGTACCCTGTTCTGTGACTGTTCCCTAAGTGTGTAATGTGTCTTGCAAAGCTGGAACAGAGGAACAAAATATTTGTTAAATTTGGTGGGAGGATAGGGGAGACATGTATGGTTACTAGGTAATCCTGCTCTGCTGTATAGGAATATTCCAGGATTTCTAAATGTTCCTGTCCATCATGATCTTTTCCAAACTAATAGCATTACCAAGAATTTCACAGAAGTCTTACTGGTACTGTGAAAGCTGTTAAAAATATTGGACTTTGGGTGATTTACCTTCTAGATGAAAGGTTTGCATTGTCTGAAATGCATATAAAATTTATTCTGCACATTCAGCCATCTGAATGCTTTCAAGTCTTATTAATAAGTAAAATGCAGTCAATCCCAAGCTGGCTTGATATGTAGGCAGAACTGCTGCTACCTGGCTGGATCAGTGATAGATTACACACAATCTGGAGTAACTATTCACAGTCGCTAGATGAAGATGAAGAGAGCAGCTGCTCTCTGCCTCACGTCTGCAGGAAAGAAATAGATTTGAACTGGTAAAGGAGGAAAGACTGTGGTCTGAGCTGGTCTAGCATCTCAGCTCAGTGTTTGGAAGGGATTTTTTTAAGATGACTTAAGGTGGGTCATAGCCTTTATTATCAGTGTTGCTTGTCAGGAAAAGTTACCTGCATCCTGACGGGGAAGGAAGAACAGGCAGGCAAGCAGCAACAGCATTAAAATGCAAAGTGTATTTAGCACAAGCTGTCAGATAGTGAAATACTGCTCTGTTGTTGCTCCTGACTGCAATTCCCCTTGCCATGAATTTGTATTCTAGCTTGCAAATTAATCTATTAGTTATATTTCTGCCAACACAAGAACACAGTTAATGCAGCTTATATATACTATAGTATTTTTTTTTTGCTCTTTAGGAATTACAGAATTTTTGGAATTTTCTACCAATTAATGTTTGATCTTTTTTCCCTCCCCAACTTCAATAGGTGACCCTAAACCTTCATAAATGAATATATAAGCATGTTAATATTTGCAGATAGAAAAAGCTCTGCTCAGGATTTTTGGTTAAGAAAACATTTTCCTACTAGGAAAGAAATAATGTAAGTTACTTTTTTTTTTCCAAGGAAACTGCCACTGAACAGAGCTTTTTATAGAATATCAAGAACAATTTGGGAAATAATCAATTTTCACTTGCTTGCAATAAAGCAGCCCAGAGGAAACTGCCTGAACTTTTGTCTTAATCCAAAGTTCAAAGAAAAATCTAGGTGATCTTTTAATTCTATTTCGCAGTTTCTGCTGGCTACAGGTGTGCAGTGAGGTTTGCATTTTGTGGCTCATTACAGAACCCATTAAAGCCATGGAAACCATGAAAAGCCTCTTGGCCCAGGGAAGGGAACACAGAAATTGCAGCAGGTACATCTCACACCCAAACTTCTGTGAATGCTTACATTTATTGTGACCCAGACCAGCCATGGTGAAAAATGCTGTCTTCCATTTGTTGGTGGTCCTAGGTTTTTCTACAGTGAGGAAAAGTCCAGTGTAAAGTCTGCACCACATACATGCATAAAGTCTCCTTAATCCCTCCACCTCAAGGATCAGGTATTTCTGCTTTCAGTCAGTGCTCAATTCCCACTGAACTGGTATCTTAAGGTTTCTCTTGCTGTTTGGTTAAGCATCTTAAGATTCTTAAGGGATCTTAAGATTTTTCTTGCTGCTACAAGCTTTTAAAGTGCCTTGCACTTTCACTGTGATATAAAACTGTGCAGAAATAGGAATTTAATTTCATAATTTTAAATTATGATGATCTGGGGTTGAAACTAGAAATACTTAAAGCTTATGAGACAGATTGCTCTTCTAAGATTCCAAGTTAACTTCTGTGAATGAAAAAAGCTTAAAGATTGTGGGGAATTACCTGTATTAAACATGGACTCCACCTCACCCAGTCTCTGTATAAAAGTTGAATGTCTAGTCTGAACTAATTATGGGCCTCCCTTGACAGCTAATGGGGACAATGACATCTACCTGCTAGAACAGAGACCTTTACCAAAATGAGGTACCTTTCATAGTAAAAGATAAAATGCTATATGGAGATTCTTATTTCTCTCTGGTGATACAGGTTAGATGGTAACTCCAATTAGACATTTAACTCTTAGCCCACATAAATTAACTGTGATAAATCCATTCATGAATATTTGCATGTTCTATGTTCTGTTTTAAACTGAAGTAGTAAACAAGGTGATTTGATATTGACTCTTGACTAATCAGACATGATTTCTTTATCTGAGGGTATCACATTTCATTTTTGGCATGTGAGTGTGGAGGCTTTGGAGCAAAACAAAGGAAAGTGAAAAATTTTCTAAATGCACATTTTATTCATTTTGTTTTCTTGCTTTGGTCACTCATATTATAATTTTGAATGGAAAAAAAATTGAAAACTTGTCCTTTTTATGGGTTTAATAGTTAAATATTAAAAAATCAAAATCTATCAAAATCAGATTAAAATCCTATAACTGTAATTCAACTAAATAAATTTGAGTATTGCATTCCTCCAGACTAAGATAACTGAAGTCTAATCAATGAATTGATGAATTAACCATAGTATGTAATTAAGTCAATTATTATTCATGAGTATTGGACAACAGTTAAGATTCACTTAATGAAAATCTTCTACATATAAGTGATTCTTACAAATGATCAATTTTAGAAATAAAAATTATGTAAACTGATTCCCTTACTGTCTTCTGTGTGGAAGGAAGGAGCCTCAATGCTCCGGTTCATTATGGGACTTGCACAGTTAACTCTTGTTCCTTGTGTCAATATGGCACAATGCTAACCTTTATTTTAAGGATTGTGTGTCAGATTTCTTTTTGCCCTGATTACTGTATTGAGTTAGGCTGATATGTTCCTTTATGAAATAGTGTTTGCCAAAAATAAGGATCTTCTGGTGCATTTGCTGAATACACAAGGGCAGACACTTGCACTACTACAGATACTTTGGAGAATATCAGAACAGTATTTATAGGCAAAGGTAATATGTTCATTAAACAATATTGCTGGAAGAATGTGCCAGGCTTTCAGATGGACAAGTCTCTTTCCAGATCTGACACAGAAATAAGGCATTTAAAAACCAATACTCAGAGGAATACATTAGATGAGATATATTCAAATGAGAGCAGTTGGTACTTGTGGAGATGGAAGGAGCAGAGAGTGGGAGAGAGTAGAAAGGCATTTATTACCTGCAGTAAAGAGACATCTACAGCTCAGGATCCTGCAATTGTCTGTATTCTAAAACCATGCTTGGTGGCTATTTTCTCTGCACTCCTTGGTCTTCTGTATTTTTATTACCTCAGAATGTCTTCAAAAAATCACTTTAACAGAAACAACAAAGATCCATGCTTATTTGGATCAGATAAAGGATTGTCTTTCATGGTAAACAGATTTTATAGGAATGGTATTCTGTTCTATATCTATTCCGTTTTAAAGTACTTTGAACAAAATTCAAAGTACTTTAAAAGAAATTTTAAAACTCATATGAACTGGTTCTTACCCAATCTATACCCTCTGCCCCCAAATTTAACAATATGTATTATACCCTTAAGAAAGCTATTTAAGACAATAAAGAAGTTACAATTAATTTACATAGGAACAAGACAAAAGATTATTCAATGAAATAGAATGTACTTTACAGGTATTCATGTAAAGTACATTCCTTCTCAACAATTTGAACACTATGGAAAGAACACTACCAACTGGAAAAAAATCCTTAAAAATAATATCTAATTATTTATCATCTATTTAAACATGGGAAATATGTGAATAACATGTAAAAATTATGGATAATAATTCTTGTACAGTCCTTGTCCTGGGTCCTTAGTTTGTAACATTATTTGATGTTTAAAAGTGAAAGTTTATTCATCTTCTAATGCCAATGAAATAATTATTCAGGTTTACATTTGGCAGAATTTATTCCCTGAATAACCCTACCAGAATTAGGTATGGAATGAATTTCACTGATTACTTTTTGTACAGAATCATTTTAATTTGCATTTACACACTGCTTGGTATCAAAGGATCTCAAAGCATATGACTGTTAATTAAATTTCATGACTGGTCCCTGTGGAAGATACTCCTAGCATTATCATTTTAACTTTTATTGTATTATTAAAACCTTGGCATTCCTTCTCATCATTGTCTTCCTGTGGAAAACACTGAGCTGAATTTGATGTTAGGTTTGTTTTTGTCAGTTCTACCTCAGTGATGACAGTCAATAAAAACTGATAAACATTTTAGGTGTGGTGGCCAATGGCATGGAATGTCCATTTTAGGAGATTTAGGGAGTATTTTAGGACTCATAATAAACTTCTTGAACATAGAACAACCTAAAATAATTCCACGAAATGCTGAGGCAAAGAATGATTATCAGATCTTGTTTCTTAGCACCTTGTTTAATGATGTAGGACATATTCCCTTCATGGAGGATGCATAGTCCTAAGTTTGTTGTAGAAAATAGATCTTCACTTGAGACATACTTCTAAATGCAGGCCCTCTAGAGGAAGATCATGCTGCCCTTCTTTCCACTGTTAGTTCTCTTGCAATACTAAGCTCGATTCTGGATTTAGGCATCTAAATTTCCACATCCAACTTATAATATTACTATCCTTTTTTTTGCAGCTGACTTGTTGAGACTAAGAAAATGTAACACATCAAATCTTCCCCTTTCAGGAAATCATAGGAAAAAGTGTATGAGGAGTATAGCTCAACACCACAACAAATTACCCAGGGAGATAGAACGATTTCTGTCTTTGGAAGTTTTCAGGAGCAGATTAGACATATCCATGACACCTGATCTCATGTTGGAAACTGACCCCCTCCAAGTAAGACACTGGTCTAGGTGGCCTCATGATTTTCCTTACAACTGAGATGATTATGCTTCTGTGAAATCTTGCAGTGTGGCTATTTGGTATGGGTGTTCTGGCAGAAACCACCAATGAATTGTCAGTGGTTCTGCTGGCTATGATTGCATTATGTCAACCCAGCAACACATCTATCAACAACCAGGTTGATTTTTGGCGATTATTATTGCTCAGATTCATTTGGGTTTATCTTGTATTCAGTTTCTTAATAGTTTTGTCTGCTTCTTCTGGGCTCTACCTTCTTATTTATCTACAACAAGAGATGCTAAGTCAGGAAATGCTGATTCATGAGAGGTTCATTGGCATAGTTGTAAATACAAACCAAAAACCCGACTCTCCAGGCTCATGATGTTATCGGGATTGAACATCAACTCTTTCAAAAATACCTGCTCTGGACTGCACAAGCAGAATGGAGCAGAGCACAGTTATGGGAACTAAAGCTCTGCTTCCTGACAGAAGCCTGTGTGAAACCCCAGGGTTTCTGTGTAATGGTCAATGTGCAGTAGCCAGTGCTAGTCAGAGCCATCACTTACAAGTCATAGGGTAGTTATTTTTCTAAGCATTTAAGCATCTTATAAAATACTTCCACTTTGGCTGCAGCTGTACAGCAAATATCAATAAAGAACTCTTTTGTCTAAACTTTTGTAATTCTTCTCCCACAGAAAGTTCCAATAGGCCTGCAAGACTTTTCAGGGTCTGATGGTGATCAATCATTCGTCTGCCATCCATAGTCCACCATCCTGGTTGAAAATTAAGAGGGCATGGGTTTACTGGAGGTGATGCAACTGGTTAGTCAGTGGCAGTTCAAAACAATATGAAGATAAATGGAGAGTACATGTCCATACATATATATGATGCAAACATAGCAAAAATATTTTTTGTATAATCAAAACCATTAGACAGAGTAAATTTGGTTCTATTGCTTTCTTACATTGATTGTTTTACTAAAATTTACTGCCTGGGAACCTACAGGTTGGTGTTAATCTCAACTAACTACAGGCAAGTAATTTCAAACTCTTTTTCTTCTGTGATTAATGGGAAGAAACTGGGCACCATAAACCAGTGTGTCATGCATTAAATGTCTAATATAGATGCATGGATACAGGAGATGAATCCTAACCAGAACCTTCCTGCTTCAGCTCAGTTGCCAAAAATGTAATTATTTCTTAAGAAATTCTCCCAGAAAGTGAATATCCAGCTTCCAAAAATTTTGAAATTTAAAAAAGTGGTGTGATGATTTCTGCTGTCTTCTGCGTGGTAACTTACATGATCTTAGTGGATTCTGTCTCTCATAATAAGACTTATGAAAGGTGTCCCTGCCCATGCCAGGGGGTTGGAACTAGATGATCATTATTCACCTTCTATCCCAAACCGTTCTATGATTCTATGATCTTTCTCTGGGGATATACTATGAATAGGATTTTTGTTTGGTTGATTTTTTGGTTTGTTTTTGGGTTTTTTTTTGTTTTTTCTTGCTCTTGCCTTTTATTTTGAATCCTTATTTGAGTGCAGATATCAAGAAGCAGAAGTTGATCACTGTTGTTAGAAATCAATAATATCAACTAAGATATTAAATATTGATGAGTTCAAAAACAATGCAAATATCAAGGAACAATACATTTTGCTGTGCACCAAAACAAGACAAAAACCCAGTATTTTTGCCCTGATATATGTGCAGATATTGTTAAATTCACTACAACTGTGTGCATTTGAAGATAAAACCTGGTGAGTTATAGTTTGCTACATATATTGACCACCATAATCATATTTCTGTGTTGATGCATCTAATTTGAACTTCCTACTTAAATTAATGAGTCGCTTTACCTAATTTCTAAATGAAAATTCTAAAGAAGAGGTGAAATTAAAATCACTGAAAAAGAAAAAATGACACTTCTAAAGGCAGCATTAAATTTGATAAAGTTCATTATTACGAATTAGGATTGAGTGAAGTATCATGACTAGAGAAATATATTTCCAGGACCTGTTATTGACCATTACTCATAAGCTGAAAGAACAGAGATAGTTTCAGCTGGTTTCAGCCAGTCAAGAAATATGCTTCCTATGTGTAAAAATACTAAGTATTTCAGTAATTTTTCTTTATATGTCATCTTTACCATTATTTTTTAATTTAGTTTCTTATTCATTTTCTTTAATAATTTCTCTATATCCATACCTTCTGGGGTTTTGCTTACTGGAAAAGATTCAATAATTGTGAATGAAATACAGGTATGGGAAATATGATGCATGGGAAAATATATTTAGGAAGATAAGCATGAATGGAAACATACTAAAAGATGAATTTGGCAGAGCTAAGGCAAAATTTGAGCAAAGCTAAATTCTAATAATTCTGTTCAAAATTTCCTGATTCATCCAAGATAAGCAGACTTGGTGAATATACCAATCCTCCACCATCAGCAGAATTGCATGAAACATACTAGGAAGAATTTTTCACATCCCTTTCTTAAGTCTTTGATACAGGCTGTGTTTAAATTAAGCTATACATGTATTTCACTCTGGGGCTCCAGAATATAAGTACATGGACCTCTTGGAGTGAGTCCAAAGGAGGGCCATGAAGATGATCAGTGGGATGGAGCACTTCTATGAGGAAGTCTGAGAGAGTTGGGTTTGTTCAGCCTGGAGAAGAGAAAGCTTCAGGGAGACCTTACAGCACCTTCCCATATCTACAAGGAGCTACAAGAAACTGGAAGAGGACTTGTAACACGGGCATGTAGTGATGGCATAAGGGCTGGTGGCTTTTGACTGAAAGAGAGGATAGTTAGATTAGCTATTAGGAAGAAATTCTTTACTCTGAGGGTGGTGAGCCACTGACATAAGTTGCCCAGAGAAGCTGTGTATGCCCTTTTTCTTTTTGCATTTTCAAATTCTGATTCTCAGGCCACACCCAGCTGCAAACCAGTTGGCAGGAGAGGGCAGCCTATAGCAGTATTAATTGTGATGCCTTGTTTATTAGATGTTGAAATACCTTTTCCATCCTGAGAGAGTCTGTATCTTATATTTGAAGCATATGGAAGTTTATGTCCCCCCATAATTTTTACACTGTACTAGGATGAATTTTTTTTTTTAAATTCATCCTACCTTTTATAAAAAAAAAAAAAAAAGAAAATCTCATTGAAGTTTTGATATTGAGAAATTTTTGTGGCTATTCCCCATGTTAAGTTGATTTCACAGAAACACTACTGTGTTCCAGAACTTTGGCATCTGACACTTTTCTATGTGGGTTTTCCTGTGGATATTCTCATGATGCTAGAAACAATTGTCAAGGAGGGAGATTTTTTCTGTGCAGTCACTTTTTAATCTTTGGCTTTGCACTCCCCAGTTCACAATGCATGGATGCAAAAAGGTAAATTCTTCACAAACATAAAACTGTCACGAAATGTTCCTTGTTTTGGAATATAGAAAGTACCCACAGGCTACCTTTGTTTTATCAGTATTTCCTCCTTTTTTAAAGTTGAATTTCAAAAAAAGACCTGAAACTGTAAAATCACTTCTTTGGTTTGTTTCCTAGCTTCCTCTGTCTGAATAAACATGTCAATCAGTCTCAGATCCTCCATTTCAATCATTCATAGGCCTGGGAAAAGAACAAATAAAAGAAGTTTCTCTCCTCTCTCATCAACTTCCTCTGTTTTCTTCACTCCTAGTCCATAGGGTCTGTTTGGAAAGAAATTAAGAGTCTTGACATCAGCTTTTTAAAGATCTGAACCTTTTTAAACTGAATGTTCCCCAGGCTTCATGCAGAAAACATTTTTCCTTAGCAGAAAACTAACTGAGATCAATGCTTGGCATCATAATGATAGAATTATAGAATGCTTTGGATTGGAAGGAACCTTACAGATCATCCACCTTCTTTGCCATGGGCAGGGACACCTTCCACAAGACCAGGTTGTTCAAAGCCCCATCCAACCTGGCCTTGAACAATTCCAGGGATGGCACAGCCACAATTTCTCTGGGCAATCTGTGCTAGTGTCTCATCACTCTCACAGTGAAGAAATAATAGTTTATTTTATTAAGTGATACTTAAATTAACTCTAGCGGTGTTAACTTTGTTTTCTCACAAGCTGAAAAGGCAGTTAAAAAAAAGGGAAAATAAGAGGTAAATCAGATAGGTAGATGTTGGTTGTCTGGCTTGGTTGGTGATTGATTTCTCTATGCATTTTCCAGGTTCAGATGGAGTATTCTGGTCAATGTCATTCTTTCATGCAGCAGCACATTTTTTCATGAATTATGTATTTACACAAAGTACCTATGAGTCATGAATGGTGTGCTTGTTAGACAGGTGCTGCTTTTTCCTAGAAACTGGATAATATGTAAATGAAACAAAGACTGTAAAATTTAATCATTGATCTGTTTGGCTGTAGTTTATGACTCCTCTACTATTCATGTGTATTTTCTCTGTGCTGTTTTTTTTGCTTGCTTTCTTGTGTGCAAATTTTATTATATCGAGGTCCCTTTCCAGGTCCTCATGCAGCACTATTAAGCTTTCAGTTCAGAACTGCTTACACAGGCAAAACTTGATTTCACATAGAGACTTCCTTTAGTGAGACACTCAGAGTACTTCATTTTCCACTGCAAGAAGTTAAAGAGGGAATAGTTTAATTTCATTTAAGAGAAGTGACTCTAAAGCAATGTGATTTAGTGCTTACAGAACACACTTAACACAGTAATAGAGTATTTTTACACCAAAAGATATCTGTGTCCATTAACAAATATTAGCTCACTTGTTCCTTTCCCAGATCTGTGTGTTGACTTTGTACTTCTGTTAATTTTGCTTCCACTGTAAATGTAAAGTATAGTTTGTGTTGCAGAAGCTCTAATGAGAATATGCTATTGAGACTAGAGTACTATTTTCTGTTCTTTGATCTTTTAGAGCTTTGGCTATAATTTCAGGTTAGTATGTGCCTTGTTTGCTTCTGTCTGTAAAACCCACTTCATGCCAACTGATACATATATTAGAAACTAAAAGAAACAGATTACAATCTGAAATAAGAAAATTTGAAGCCAATGTGGGATAAAAACAGGTTAGACAAAGAGGTTATTTTTTTCATTTTGATGCCTATAACCTGAGGAACTGCAAAGAAGTTGCAACTCCGCATTTCCAAGCCCACACTTGCATGTTCAGTACGTTCATTATTGAAAAGGGACTAGAAATAGCAGTTGTTCCAGGGCTGTGTGTAAAAAATCTTTAGCGGAAGGATATAAGACAAACAGCATAAAGAATGGAGTCTTGTTCTATCATCTGAAGTGTGGCAATCCATGTGTCTCACCTAAAGTTTTTATAACTCAGTGGTCTCTGTGAGTGGCTGATTCTAGGCTTTAGAAACTCCTTATAGCAATGGATTTCATAAATACATATTTTATGACAAACAAAACCAATCTTTTTTACTAGCTTTGTATTTCCCACTCCATAATACAAGCTGTGTTGTGCTATAAGACAAGGGTGAAGAAGCAGTTGAAGCTCCTTTGGTGTTCCCTGTTTGATATTCCATGCAGAAACTAACAGTTTTGGTAAATAGATACAGAAATTGCTAACTTCAAAGTGAAAGATTCTCCCAAAGTGACTTCCCTTGTTACTAAAGTATATCCAAAACCAAATTTTGTTTTGATATTTTTCTTTTCAACTTACTTATCCTGCTGATAGACCTGAATCAGACTATTAAACTAAATTTCACTCTGATTCAGTGGACACAGGTGGCACCTGAAGACTGCAGGCCATTTTGCCAGAGGAGGTATGTATGCTGAAGCTTTTGTGTTGCAGGAGGACAATAGCACTTTCTTCTCCTTCCCAGCAAAAGGGCACAGCATTGCCTCCCCTTACCCCAAGAACAAACAAATGTTCTTTTGCACATCCTATTCTTTGTACTTGAATTAAAAATCAGTTGAAGTATCTTGACTGGCAGCAACTTCAGGACAAGAGCATCTTTCTGGCTATAAAACAGCATGTGAAGCACTGTTGGAAATCCCTCCACCCCACTGTGAGCCTTTCTGAGAAGCTCCTTTACTGGTTCCCTTCATTATGACTGCCAATTATTTTTCCAGTAAAGGGTAGTTTTAGTGGTACCTTCTGTAAAGGGAAGCCACCAGACTCCTTTCAATGAGCCATTGAGAAGCTTTTATGCACCTTTTTATTTCTGTCACTGTCGATAGGAACTGGTTCCAGTAATGGCCTAACTTCTTGTCATTCAGACATTACTGGCTGTGTCCCAGGCACTCTTTGTGGTTCCTGAGGTGTCATTCAGTTCCAAGGGAACCTAAGGCTCATCTATCACCCGAATATTGCTCTGCTATTATAATTGAACAGATGACTCATCGTGGACTATAACAAAGTCTTCCAAGACAGTTAATGGGAACAGAAAGGTCTAAAAGACATTGGCTGCTGCTCACTCAGTGGAAAAGTTTCACTTTGTTGTTGTGCAGGGTAGGACACTGGGTTCTGGCTGCCCATTGTTTTAGATATGAAAGCCTAGGTATTCAACCAGGATACACCAGTGCACTGGGATTGGGATGGATCTCAGCTCCTGAAATCCAGAACTGGGCTCCAACAAGACTTTGCCCATGATACTAACACTTGCTAAATCTTTTCCTTTGAAGCCACTTCCTAAGCTTTCTAATCACTATACATTTACATAAAGGCATCCTTCTTAAGTCCTACCTGCTCCTGGCTATGTTTAGAAAACTGTGCAATTGGCTTATATAGGAATTGTTCTTTGGATACTGGACCCTGTATGAAGAGTCACCTGTCTGGTAGTCCTGAAAAACAGGGAAATTCAGATACATTCCTGTAAGAAGAAATTCCACATTCTTAGTATGTGGCTTCTGCTGACTACCTGGGTATTGCAGATTACTTTTCTGAGGTATTCTGTTCATAATAACAGCAACTTTTGGGTTTCCCATTGCTGCCAGTCATATAAAGTATTTGTGCTATGATATCCAATTCAAAGGTAAGAAAAAGCATGCTGAGGTTTGCTCTGAAGTCTACTTCTCTTCCCAAATCAAGTGAGCAGATACAGCCACAAGAAAATATGGTAGGTAGAACTGTGGCAGAATCTGTATCATCTCTGAGATCCATATCAGTTAGGCTAATGAAGAGCTTACCCCCAAGACAGTCTATCACTTTTTCTTCCATTGATGTGATGACTTTTTCTTCAGGCTGATGTTCAGGAAGCCTGAAGAGATGATGCTGCAATGCCTAGCTCTCCCTCCAGTGGGTCTCTCAGGATGGCTGAGCAAAGGCTTGTCACATGGAAAATGAAACTATCCAAGAGTTCTTCTTATTAGAAAATGTGTAACATTAAACTTGAGACTAAAAAAAAAGTACTTCTTAACTAACTGGAGCTGCACCAACTTATTTTTTTCTCCATATTGCATATTGAAAAGCGCTCAAAGAGTTAATGTACCTTTTTCAAAGCAACTACTATAGGCAAGCTTTCAGTGCTTTTTCCTTATCCAGTCTGCTAAAATATTCACCAGAAACTCATTCTTTCAGCTAGTTATAGGTCCCTGCCTTGCAATTGGTTCAGTACATTTTTTTCCTGCTAATTTTGTATTGTCCCTATTTACTGAAATGTGAAAGAGACCTATCAGCAGAAACAATTATTGTAGCTTTTCCCTCCAACTTCAGAATGTAATTGTTATTCTCTCATTTTGTCTGGGTGCTATGGAAACTCTTAATTGACTTTTAATTAATAGCAAAGATAGATACAGCTGAATATCTTTTAACTGGCATATATACCTTTAGGATTTACAAACCACCACTAACCCACTTCAAACTGTGCTTGAGCATGCTAAAGATTATTTAGAGTTATTCAGGGAAAGGAAAGCTAAGAAGGGCAAAAGTTGCAGCCATATGCTTCCTGGGAACTTATCAAACAGAAACAAAGTCTATTAAAAAAACCAAGGTTATTCTTTTGCCCAAACTTATCTGTTGTGCTCTGACAGATCAAAACTCGAAGGCACAAACACAATTTTGGAATAGAGAACTGCTGTAAGCCATGAATTTGCAAAAGCAGAGCTGGCAGAGAAGGGAAGGTGAGCAGGCTGGGCTTAGATGTGTGTTTTTACACTACCTTCCTTACCTTCAGTTTCTTAGTTAAAACTATATCTGTAGCCATGAAATTTTTGCATGGAAGGACATTGCTTCAAAGCTTTGCATAATTTGTATTCCTCTCCCTCTGATCTTTCTGTTGGCTGCCTCCAAAGAAATACGTAATAAATTATCACTGGACAGCCAGGAAAAAAACAAGGATGCCAATACTAAACTTTGACATTTAGAATATCTCCTATATTTCGTCCTCTTATTCAGTGATCTCAAATAATTTCTAACATTTTCATAAAGACCACCTACAAGACTCTACCCACAAAGCAATTATGGAAATACTTTTACATTCAGAAGCTGTCAACCTCTGTTCAGGATACAGGATCCAGATTTCCAGAAAAACTCATCTTCATAAACCAGCTCCCTCCAGACTTTTTCTTCAGAAGCCCTTAGACATGGGTGAATGGGTAAAGTGAGGGCTCTCATGTTTTTGTTTGACGAGCACTCAGCCTGGTATGTGATGGGCTTGGGTTGAGGTACCTGACCAGCTTGATGGAGAGAGCTTAGTCTGCTTGATTTAAAGAGCTCTCATGGATGATGGCAATGAAAAGGTTCTGCACCAACAGCATGAAGTAACACAACCCCAAGTTGTTTTCAAGCTGCAAATTCAGTGCTTCTGAATAATGTCTGTCAGGTAAATACTCTCTGTTTGCACAGTTATTCAGCCAGAGCAAACTGAATTTGCAAGAGAAATTTATGAGAGCTCTACTCCCAGTTAAAGAATCTCAGAGGACGACTAGAAACTCTGCACTTGGGAACCTCTCCCTCTAAGTTGTGCATAGCCATATGGTGGCTCAGAAGCATGATGCAGGACCAAGAACCCTAGTTCACACACTCCCTGTGGCCTCTTTTCTTCAACCATATAGGTTCCCTGCCAGTTTTAACTGTAGCCCAGTATCTCAAACATGTTTTTGGTTCATAGAACTCTTAGGAAGTTAAAAGAGTCTGGGGAGTATTTGTGGAGTCCAATACAGTATAAAACCAAAAAAAACAGAGGTTTTGAGCATGCCTTGGAAACTCTTTCTGATGACTGTAGAAATTTCTTTTTGAACATTCATGGAAAGGGGAATTATATATATTAAGTTCTGTGAAATTATTGGGGTTTCTTTGATGATAACACTTGAGAAGTGTTTGTTACTATCAAAGAATCAGAATAACCAGTTGATGTCTTGTATTTTCTACACTATTTTAGATGTTTTCCTTACATAGGTCAGGTTAATCTGCCAGTGAATGATTTTTAATAGAGCTTGATATCATCTTTTGTGGTGTGAATTTTGATTTCATGGCATTTCAATTTCCCTGGAATTACTGTCAATTTAAACTGGTGAAAAAGGAAACCAGAATGAGTCAAAAGTTTTCATGAATCAAAGAGATTTTCTTTGATTTTGATGGAACATACTTATATATTCATAGGCAGAATTGGTTGTGCAGCAATCATCTGGCATTTTGCAGCTATCACACTACCTGAATACAGAAAATGAGAAAGAACTTTCTGAAACTCAAATAGGTCTCATTACTAAGTGATGCATGAACACTCTCGTGTGCACAGCCTGCAGCACCTAGGAGATATGAAAAATTAAGAATGGCATAAAATTAACACAGAGCTTGCTGTTCCTGTATCTCTTAGGATGTAATTTAATGATTAATTCTCCTGAGAATAGACTGTGTCAACTGATCAATGCAAATGAAAGCTGTTGAGTGGCTAATACCTGCAGTGATGGTTTGAAAAGTGGATGGAGCTAGAAAGCCTTAAGCACCAGAAGTAAAACTTGTGTTACATTAAGAGACACTTTCTGCTTCAGGTAGAAGGAAATCTAGTGTGCCTGTGGAGAGCAGGAAACACACTCACTGCAAAACAGGTATCCTGTGTAATCCAGGTTAAGTCAACAGGGTGTGAGGGAACACCAAACCATGCTGAGTGTGCCCCTATGTCTTGTGTAAACTGTCTTATCTATTATCTCCTGTGTGAAAATACAGTTTTCAGTACCTGTCCCAATATATCTTCTCTCTAGTTATTTCTAAGAACCTGGAATTGTCAGTTTGAACTTAAAGCAGGATATCAGAACGATTTTGGTTTCGAAATGTATTTCACTGATATGTTGAGAAACACACAGTAAGTAATTCAACTTTCTTTTCTAAAAATATCTGCATGTTATTTTGTGTTTTTACTGCATACTGCTGTTTGAAGAATTACTTCAGTAAATTTTCATATGCAATGTCATTATAATGCATACTGGCTTGAAATCCTAAAAAATTAAGAATAGTATTGGCCCTCATTTAATTTAAAAAACCCCAAACAACCAAAGCCCAGTAAAAAACGGGAGGTTCAAATGTGACATTAGGAAGCATTTCTTTACTGAGAGGGTGGACAAACACTGCAACAGGCTTCCTGGAGAGGTGATCAATGTCCCAAGCTTGTCAGTGTTTAAGAAGCATTTGAACAATGGCTTTAATAACCTGTTTTTTTTTTTTGATCAGCCCTGAAGGGGTCAGGCAGTTGGACCAGATGATTGCAATTGGAACTATTCTATTCCATTCCATTCCATAAATGACATGCAAGCTCAGCTTCTCATCATTTGCCCCCAAATGCTGATCTTAAGTTGATCTGAGAGCTCTTGGTGAATCTTTATTAGGAAATTTTCTTGATTGATATTGCAATATTGGTCACTATTGCTCTCGTCCTTTATTAGTTTGTCTCCGTCAGTTGATGTTATTCTGCATCTCCAGCTGCTTATTTCTCATTCCACTGTTTTCTGTTTTTCTTCTGTGATCTTTATAGCCTTAAATTTCACTTATACACACTTCCCAATTTTCCATTTATTTCACTAAGTTTATTTCATGGACCATTACTTGCAAAAGTTTTCAAATGACTCTATGGATTAAAATCTCTCTTGGATGAAGATTGGCAGTAAACCATAATCATTCAGAAAGTCTTATCGGATATTATCAGCTTATAACAGCTTTTCTTTTTTTCTGAAAAACCTTCCATGCTTTTAGACCTTTAAGAAAAAACTGCATTCTTTATTTTTTATGCTTAGGAGAGTGACGGTGAATTTAAAATGTACTGTAAAGATTAAATAGAATTCAGAGCAGAAGATGAGAAAGACCTTTTGACTGACAATATACACGCAAAAGGACAAAAAGTAGAGGACAGTATAGTGTGGTATAGTGTGGTGTGGCATATTGCTGTCTCATGAAAAATCTATTCTGCTGAGAAATGTCATCCTGTTGATGTTAGCTTTGTCATAAATACTCAGATTTCTCCTAAATTGGGCAACCTACTGAGAAACAGAAAGGATTGCCTGATGCAAGTTTCCTTCTTGCTACAGGAACATTGTGCAACCATCATAAACCTTTAGATGTCATTTATTATGGAATTCTCAGAGCAAATCAAAATGTACTACCTTGGGTTCAGTGACTTCATCAGCTGTAAGCTGAAAGCTTGTTTGACTTTTATATTTGGCTACACATATAAATTGAGATAAAAATGCATGACCTCATGCGACAGATAGCACAGCACCACAGCAGGACTATATGGCTCTTTGTGAACTTGGGGAGTTTTTTTCAACAGATAAAGACCAGAAAAAGATTTTAAACACATCTAAGCTTTTTTTCAAAGCTACCTTAGCAGTAAAATCTGTGTTGGAATAACCTCTGACACATGTAATTATTGCTGTTGGATGGGTCACTGAAGCACTTAACACAAATCTGCATCCAAAAAATCAACCCAAATACTGCCTAACAGCTGCAAAGCAAATGGTGAGGTTAGTTTTGGCAAAAGTTACATGACAGGAAATCATGAAGAGCTGGTCTGATGCTCACAGCTGCTGCATCTGCTTCTGAAGCTCTTTCCAAGAATTACTGTATTAGGAAAACCAGGAAACTTTATATTACTTTTCCCTCTTGCTCCAATCAATTTCCTAGCTTAAGTGAGACAAAAGTTGTTTCAGTTTAACAGTTGTTTAAGTAAGAAGCATAGATTGTGTTAGGTACTGTAGACTCAATGAGCAGCAAAATGGCTCTTGTGAAAGTTTATTGATGAGCCAAAATCTGGTTATTTTGCATGAAAAGTCAATAGTTTTGTGTTAAGGCTGATGAATTGTATGCATAGCCTGACATGCACAGGTGAAGGCATTTTCTGGATAAGCTCTGGTTGAAGGGGACTTGTCAGGACCACAGACCAAAGATTGTGAAAACATATGTCAGTTCTTAAATTTATATGCTTGGTGTTTTGGTGTGGATGTGACTGCCATACAGGTGCTTGATTTGAGGAGGCTGTTGCCATTTTAGACAAGCTAGAACAAATGGGGTTCAGCATCTTTGTGATAACCTGGAGCAATGCCTAGAGATTTGATCCAGGCAGCTCTCAACGACATGACTTCACGAACTTCTCTATCCAATTGATGGTGATGAGTGTTGTGAGTTTGGACTTTATGCACTGTAAGTCACATCAAAGACTTTAAGGAAGAGGAGAACCTAACAGTGGCTGGCTTGATCTTCTCTTAGATGTCCTGGTGGTGCTCTTGTGGAAAAAAAAAGACTTCTGAAAATGCAATGTCACACTGGATAAACTGCAGAAAAACAAGCACCATTTTTTATCCTTGGAAGTGTATCTAAGGCAATACCTAAAGATTTGTAACAGATTTGATGACATTTAGACACAGTGAGCCAATGTGCCAACCTGGATTTCAGAGCATCATGGCAAGACTGTCCTGGAAAAAAAACCTTTATTCAGTTTTGAGACAGAAAGTTCTGTGCTGGTATTTCGAACAGACTTTTCCAATAAAATCATAGCCCAACATTAATTAAAATGAAAATTCAGTTAATTATGTGAAGATTCAGGAATTATTGTGGATTGTTTTCTAGTACCAGAATTCAGTTTGAGAGTGTTCACAATCCTTTCTACATTCTTTTGTTTTTCACACTAAAACTGTTTTGAGTCCACATTGGCTCTTACACAACACTATCAAGGTATTTTGAAGCTCCAACTCAGCAGATATTTTTGATTATTTCAGCTAGCCATATCAGCCACTCTAAGTAATGCTCGTAAACCACATTCAGCTATGAAGCTCCTTTTACTTCCCTTGTTTTAGTCCCTACCAGCAAGTAAAAACTGCAATGTGAAGAATTTTTTTCAAGGAAGGCCTACTTCAAGTATAGATAGTTTATGTTTTTGGGAACCAATTGTGTAAGTTTCATACACATTAATGGATAGTATATACCCAAACATTCCCTCCAGCATAAATATTGGCAAGATTCTACCAGAATCTTGCCAATATTTAACCAGAAAAGTTTAATTTGCATATACAGATTTACATTATGTTTACTTACATCATATTGCTAAATACCTTTTGATCCTGCAATTTTTTCAGATAGCAGGAAGTATTCAACATCCATGGAATTTTCTCATATTGTCACTGGCTGTTACTTTGTCCGCTAAGTTTCCCCTCAGTTTCAAAATAAACAAAACAAGTTCTTGTATTGCACAGAGAAGTTGTGGCCAATGAAAAAGAATGTTTATATGAATATAGTGAAAAGGTTCATGCCAAAAACTTCTTTCACACTTCCTGCTTTGGCTGCTCTTACAGTGTTGGATGTGTTATATTTGTGATGTTACAGCACTGAAAAGCATATTAGATGCTTTCCAAAGTGCCTCAGTTCATGGTCATTCTGACTCCAAGGCAAAAAATATGGTTCTGATATTTAGACCTGAGGATTTGAAATAATTCTGCATTATTGTATAAGGACCCAGTGAGTAGAATCAAGTGGTTGCATACAAATTTATTGTTTTTATATAAAGATTGTCTTTGATTTTACTATTACAAAGATATAAACACAAGGGGCAAATATAATTTAAAAAATACAAGAGCAATATTTGTTTCTTTAAAGAATTATCTCCAAATATGTAGATTTAAATAATTCTTTTTAAACACCAGGGTGTTCGAGACTAATGAGAGGAACATTCAAAATATTTAGCCTGACTTGCATTCCCCCTAGTATTTAATGCAGGAGTTCCAGTGTTTACCCATCTTTGCCCTCTGTATTTTGTGAAGGGTGATGTTATTGAGGAAGAGGTAGATTACTCAGTCAAGTGCATTTGTGATGATCACAAAAGTTTTCCAAACAAATTTGAAGTAATACCCAAATTATGCATTAATGATTGTCCTCTTATTCTGCAATGCTCCAGTATATTTTTGTACATTTATAACATTGCTATACACTGAGTCTTCTTCCTTCTTTTATCTGAATATTCATTGTTATCTATTAAAAGGCATAAGATCAAAGGAGCTCCTTCTTACAAGGCTTCAATCCACTGTAGGAGGGCTGCCTGGCCTATTCTGTGTAATTCATCAGAAGCCCAGGAGGGATTCATCCTAACTAGCTGTAGACATCCCTACTAATAGCTATAGCTGAGTTTTTGTCTCTGGTGTGTTCATAATGACTGCAGGGAGATGGTAATCTGTGGTGTGCATCAGCCAGTCCATTCTAGACATCTACACAGGATAAAATCCATCAGAGAAACACTAGACACCCTAATTTCTTCACTGATCATAAGAAGAGTGTAAAGCCTCTGCATATCTGAATTCAAGATATTGGCATTCACTCAGATGTCTTATTAGTCCCTTGGTGCATGTTGTTAGCCGATAATTTGTTTGACTTAGGGCAGAGCAAAGCAGTACTCAGGATGAACACCTGCAGACAGGCAAATGTCCCACACAGCATAGAACACCAATCTTTCAGAGCCATTCATGGATTGGTTTGATTGACAAAGAAGGCTGAGAGAAGGATTTTGGGTGAAGAAGTGTTAAAGTGAAAAATGCAAATGTTGTTTCTAGCTACATGTGTGAACAAACTGTCAGCTGGCCATCCTTTTTGCTTGGCTCTGGATATTCTTTAGTAACCCAGAATAAGGATAACCATAATTTTCAGAGTGCTGTGAATTTCCATTACCCTGTCTGACACATCTAATTAGCATTTGCGTGAAAGCAGCCTGACATTTTGAAATATGCCAAGCACCTCCACACTCAGTGGTTCTTGTTAGCCAGAGTCTCTAATAGCCAGGCAAAGAAGAGATTTAAGGACTAACTTAAGGCACTGAAGACAGAACTTGGGCCACAGGAATCTGTAACATTTCTAAACTAATATAGCTATCTAAGATGAGAGATATTAAGTGACCATAATCAGAACCAATGCAGAAATCCAGGGCTGTCAGAGGGACTTGGTCAGCTTTCTGGACTTTTGACAATGTAATCTCTTATTCACGTATTTCAGCATAAATGTTTCTAAGACAAGAACTAAGAATCTGTAAGAGCTGTAATCCCAGAACTATAAAGGTTACCACACCTGAAGCATCCTATGTTAAAACACTTTAAAAAATTTAATAAAATCTAACATTAACCTGAAGTTTGACAAAAAACAATTCAAGAGCTCTCCTGGACTAATACAAAACTTAAAAATGCAACTGTTTTAGAGCTGAATTTTGCAGACCCAATGTCTTCAACAGAATCTAAAACAGAACCTTGCACAGGCTTAGAACACAGGTTTACTTTCTAGTTTACAAGTGTCTCAATGCATCCCTCATAAGCACTGCTATAATAAAGATTGAATAATAAATATGCATTTTATGAAGGCTTTGTATGAGCTTATAAGAGAATTTTTTAATCCCATTTTACCAGTGTCATATTCACAACGAGTACAATGTGCTTTAACACGGCCTCGGGGAGGTGTCTATTTGTGGTTCATTAATAAGGGCTGTTTTCCAAAGAGCTATCTGTTATATAATTACAAAGAGCTCTGAAAAATGACCTCCCAATTTCTGTGATGAGGCTGTTCAATGTTTTCTGATGGCGTGAGAACAGATGAAAACATCTGTGCAGTCCTAGCTTCTTGCCTAATTAGACAGCTCTTGTATATTTGCTTTTTCTTAAACCATGCAAACACATTTTTCAATTTCATTATCTCATTTATAGTCTGTTGGGTTTAGGGATGAGATGTAAATTACTGTAGTTAACCCTTTTTCTTTCTGCAGACAGATATGTTTCTCCTTCTTTTACGTGTCTGTGAGTAGCATGCCGAGTGTTTTCTGGGGGACCCTGGGATGTAACATCGCCTGACATATCATTAAGGGGAATAATATGCAGCAGGACCAGCAACTGAGAGACAAAACCTCTTTCTTTTGCATTTACATCACATCTGAGAAAAGAAGGAGGCATGACAGCCCTGAGGCTGGGCAGGAGCCTGCTCGGTAGACTCGGTAAGCAGGGCACATCCTACTGCTCTTCACTGGCATGAAGCACTCCCCTGGCTGTGTGACTCTAAGCAAGGTGCTGGATTCCCTCACCACCCTGTGAAATATTCATGCCAATATATAATCATCCAGCCTACTGTGAAAGGGTAGTTCTGTTTCTAATGGGCTTTGAGCTTCCAGAACACAAGGTGCCCAGCAAACACAAAATATATGATGGCTCTCAGGTTGAATTATATATCAACCTAGATAAGGGAAAGAACCCTGCTGGAGACTGCACAGTGCTTCCAAGTACTCATTTCCATGTGTGTTTTCTGGGAGTATTTATTGTTTTAAAATTCCTAGCCCAAGTGTGAGAAACAATGATCTGAGCAGACCTTGTGTTGTTTCTGCCAGCAGGTGATAGGATTACCCAAAAAGGAGAGAGCCCATCTTCTTCTTCCTAGCTTTCCTCCAATCTCACAGTGTAGTTCTTAGTAATAGACAATCAACACATAGTGTTTTCTTTTTCATCTCTGTAAAACAAATCCTTAACAACAGTCTTTTCAGATCATCTCATAATGTGTACTGTGCTGCTCCATAGTAAAAATTATTAAATAGTATTGAAAGCTATGTTCTGGCTCATTACTGCATGACTAGGAAAGGAGGCATTTTTATTAAAACTTCATATATAAATGTTATGTATAGCTGTCTAATAGATGGTTAATAGATATTTCAATAAATAACAGATTATTACAGAGTTTATCAGGTCATTATTTTGCCAATGTCTTATATTTATGTACATGATGCACTTATAACCATTTGGTACTTGGGCAGCTTAGACCTGTTACATGCTCTTAATATCTATTAGTTATTATAAATATTTTGTCATTTTAGTATTTTAATGATATGTGGATTTTTGCAAATGAAAAATAGAAATTTCAGGTTTCTTAAAAGGAAACAACCATTTAGTTATTGATTGTATGTTCAATATTTTCAGCATCTAATTTAATATTTACCTTCTCTTGGTTTATGACAACATGATCTTTCCCTGACAGCTTTCCTTTGACAGTGCTAATACCTACAGTTGCCTGTTCATGTGTGAATACTATTTGATAAGTCTCTATGTTCCTATGCTGTCATTATTCTGCAGTAAAATAAACCACCATCCTTTTCAGACCTGGGTAGAATCAGATCAGAGCTTTTTTTTCACATGAAGATAAAGTAAAATGCTGAAGGACAGTACTGCTGTGTTTTGGGAGCTTTGTGAACGGAGCTGATGAGGAAGCAATTAAAGACAGGAAAAAACAGTCCCACTGAATACATCTCACACAAATTACAGGAATCAGAAAATCTTTTCCCATGTAGGAGCCTGATTTAAAATCTCTGAGCAGTGAGAAGTAAAAAAAACCTATTCATGAACAATGCACAAAAGGGACTAGTGTGAACAGGCATTAGCTCCTGGAGCTTGGAAACTGTGATTCACCTCTATTGTCTGATAAGTGTTTTGGGGAGCTAGATGTCCAAGCCCTTCCAGATTTGTTCACAGAATCTGAACAATAAAGAAGAATTCTGCTATGATTGCAAATGTTAAATATTTCTTACTTACATTTCCTTCAGGGATTAAAGGCTAGCTCTGCACCCTTCCTGAGAGAGACAGAAGGCACAGGTTTAAGAAGAAAGTCTCATTCCTTGCACACTGGGAGTAGATAGGAAGGGACAGTGCTTCTTATTAAGGACTACAGATATGACATACAGATATGTTCTTCAATATGACATTTAGGGACACACACATGATTTACTGTGAGTCAAAGTCAAGCAGCAGGTGTCCTGTGTCTTGTACTGGGGTTTGCAGGGCTCTCCACAGCCACACAGAGAGGCTAATGCAGCACTGGCCAGCACACTGGGTAGGATTTCACTCAGAAGACTGAGATGGAGCAGGGGGTGATAAAAATGGTTTTTAGCAATTTTCAGTGTAGCTAAGCCATGTGTAGGAGTCCATTTTGCCTTAAACAGCTTCCACAGGGTTGCAAATTCTTGCTGCTTCCAGGGTAAAGATAAAGGAAGCTCCAGTGTAATGGAATATTACAAAAATATAGTAGGTGCCTCTCTTCTTCCCTTCCTCCACCACAGATGACTGTGGATTAAACAGTAATTAAAAAATGCTCATGGCCACAGGAGCTAAATGGACCTGTTAGCAGGGTTCCCTATATACTTTTCATTCTTGCCAGTACCCTCACCCACACTATTCCTGGATATGAAACAAGAGTCATATTCCCAAGGAGCTGCCTGAAATAAAGCCTCCCAATGTTGGAAGCTCTGAGAGCTCACTTTATGGACACAAACTAGTTCAGCCCTGTGGGTTTCAGGGCCAAACAAACACCTTGGGCCCATTTAATTTACGCACCCATGCGCACACTCTCTGTTTAACCCATATATTAGTGAGTCAGGTCCCTGTTTAACCTCTCAAGATGGGGATGGTGGAGCAGACTGTCACCTTAGCTCTCCCAGCTCCAGGTGGCTTTGGCAATGGGGGTGCTGTGCACGGCTGCATAGGTGGGATCCTCACCTGCCTCTTTAATCTCTCCTTACGAACTGTTGTTCTTGTCAGTCCCACTGTCAAGACATGATTGTGTAAGAGTAATGAAAGCAGAGAACAAAGCTCCTGACCATCACCAAATTAGCACAAATCAATGAAAAGCAAAATGTTTTGTGAAAGATGATATTGAGTGCATTAATCCTGTTAAAGGGGAAATTAGATACAAATTGTTGGAAAGCCATGCAAAACCAGGCATACAAGAAGCAATTCCCGGAAAAAGCTGGGGGTAGTCAAGGGGCAAAATGCCACACTGATACACAGAAAGGCATGCAGCTGTGTCATTGATGGGACACTGCACCACAGCACAGGGCTGCACCAGACAAGGGAGGGCAGAGGTAGAGAATGCTGCAGCTACTGCTGTCCCCTCAAGCAGAGGCACAGTAGGGGTAGAAGAGGCAGCTCACTGTGATAGGACCAGATTGCTTCAGTTCATGATTTCATCAGGGCCTTGGTACATGGACACACCTCTAGGCATCTCCATTTTCAAGGTTTGTAAAAGCACAAAAATATGATGCAAATTGATGTCTAGATGTGAGCAGCACTAAGTATTCTTACAGAGTTTAGTGTGAGGATCTCAATACCATGAAACTCATCACTATTCAGAAACAGCAGGATGCTATTTTTATGCTCAGATTTTTTCTTGAACAGCCAAATAGCAAAATCTAAGGACTGATCAAATAGCAAAATCTAAAACCCATTAAGTCTATAGCATCACAAATAAGCACCTATTTACAATCCTAGTCCAACAAGTCATTTTCCAGCTTCTTTTGAAGTTTTCCTTCTTCTTATACATGTGATATTGGCAAATAAACTTGATATGATAACATTAAATCAAGCCTATTTAATACAGGATACCCTACACATGTTAAATAACGTTAATTGCAAACTACCTCTACTTTACAAGATTATTTACAGCCATAATTTTCCACTGCAATTTGTTCATTTGTCTTCCTTATGGGATCCCTGATCTGGGCTGATCTGGGAACCTTGTAGTACCGTGGCAAGACCCATAAAGTGAAGATAAAGCCCAGTGCTATTTCATTTAAAGGATGAAGTTCTTTCTATCTATTTCTAGGAGTCCTAGGTAGTTACCCTACACCAGATTCTAAATTCACAGATATCTAGACTCAAGAGATGTGACGGTCAGCACATGACAAAAACCAGAGGTCCTTATCCTAATGAAGGTTACCTAAAGCTACAAAACTTCTTGCAACTTTTGCTGTAAGCAGGAAGAAAAGCAGCAGCAGTTAGCCCCCTCTGTTCTGCAACAAGGGCAGGAGAAAGTGTGTGGCAAAAGGGTGTGTTTGTACAGTCCATGCAGAAAGGACTGACTTGTAGTCTACCACCACTGCCAGAGCTGAGCACACAACATTCTATTGCTGCTGTAACTGCTGTCACTGCAGTAACCTCAAAGAACACCTGCCATACATCAGCACCTCACAGTGCCAGGCTCTGTACTAATCCAGGACAAAGGATGATCCTTCCAACAGAGTTTTATAATTCAAAACCATAATAAAATATTCTTTCTGCTAACACTCCCTGATCCATACTGATCTGAGTTGCCACACAAGAGTGCACCTGAGAGAAACCAATCTCTTCAGAAATATGAATCCTACCTGAATCCCTGTTTTTATTTATCTTTGTTCATTCCCATCTGTACTTCCTTCCATTCTGCTGGTTTTTCAAATGTATCCTCCTAATGATTCTCCATTCCTCCCAGATGAGTTACACTCTCTCAGTTGAAACAGCTTCACCAGCATCTGGAGGTTTCTGACATCTGGAAATTGGCAAAAAAGTAGAGATTTTAAAAATGACATGTAGTTGCCTCTTACATTATAAGTATTGCCAGCTCTGAAGGCCTTCTTTCAAGATAATCAGTGATGAGGGAATTTATACTGCATGTAATTAACTGGGTATGTTTTATGGAACTAAGGATAGGTACCTGAAAAAAAGTCCATTAGCAGTGATTCTGCTTCCACAGAAATGAGCCCATCTAGTTCACAGAACTTAATTTACCTAGGAAAAGCACAGGTGTGTAGGACATGAAATGACAGTGACGTAAAATATGGATAAAAACATTCTGAGTTCAGTTAAGGGGTAATGTAAGAGTGAAAAAAATCAGGTAAACAGAATACTTTGTGCACACAAAATATATTGCTTCAAATTAACAGCATAGTGCAGACATAGATGACAATAAGCACAGCCATGTATTTGTCTTTGTCATAACTGTGCATTGAATACTAAATTAACTCAAAACCAAAAACAAGTCAGGGGCATAGAAAGCTTGTGTCTAAGTCATCCGTGCAGGAGTGCTGGTGTAGAGCCAGAGTAATATAGTTAGAACCAGAGACAGTGGTTAAATCAATTGTCCTGAGATCCTGAAGGTCTCATAAAGAAAATAATTTATTATTCTTGTGTGAGTCTCTGAGTAAAGACAAAGAAATGCAGTGGAGTTTTAAGTGAAGAAGCTTTGATGCAGAAGAAATGTAGCCTGATCCTGTAGCATTAACTATAAAAAAAATTATAAACTCTCCCAAATTTTGAAAGATAATGAAAGAAACAGTATCTGATTCCCCTTTTTGTCTTTCCTGTTCAGTTCTGATCATATTAATGTTTACATATAAACAATGACAATGTCAAGATCTTAAAAATGGAGGTAAGACCAGAGACAATCCTGCCTTACCTCCATTTGTGTAAACAGAATCTGCACCTCTGGTATCAGCAAATAAGAAACTATATGTGGTGAAATGATAAAACACCAAAAAGACTTTGATTTTCCCAGGGTGGAACCGAACTTCATCTGTGAAGAGCTGCTTGACACAGTGGGTTCAGCTGCTTTTGTCTGTGGATTAATCTTGCAAGAAGTCAGGGGATAGAAGTCAGGATTCAAAATGTTAATAGTGAAAGAAATTAATTTTCTCCCTTATTCTCCAGAAATTAACAAGAACATCTTCAAAAACCTGACCAGAGTGGTGGGATCCTGCCTGGCTCAAGGGCAGTAAGCTAGCTTCAGCATGGGTGGCTGTGGAGCAAAGACCCAGACATGGTACACGAACCAAGTGCCCTGCTGCTGCTCGGAATTATTTGAAGTTTTCAGGGTTGATGTTGAAAAAGCAAAATAGGCTGGGAAATGTAAGAAGCTGTCTCAGCCTAGATATGGCAACAAAGAAAGAATTGTGCAGACATGAACAAAATGTGTTGGCAGCCAGCTAGGAGGGTGGAATCAGCTCCCTTAACTTCAGGTGTTCAGAGCATCTTGTTTCTGGTAATCTCAATTTCCTTTGGGGTGACTACAGGGATGGAGGACTATTTAAAAATACCACAAATTGCTCTCTTTGCTTTTTTCAGTGCCTAAAGGAGCTCGGACAGCCAGCTTGGACCAGACACCCAACTCCAGAAGTATGGAATTAGGTAAATCCTATCTTTAGTAACCCAAAGCATACCAGAAGCTTGTCAGTCAAAGAGGGTGACAGAGACATGGGTCACACCTGGCTTGCAGCTATTATCAGGAGCTCCAGCATTTCTGTGTAAGAGTGGGTTCAGGACAAAACTAGCTCTCAGTGTCAGCCTACAGTGAGCCAGTTCTACCAGTTCAGAAGTAAATTTCCACAGCTGTACAAGAGCTAGTCAGCCCAGACTCCTACAACCTGGCTGGTGCTCAAAATTAGCGAGTCTGTTTTGAGTGAGGATGGCACAGCCATCTTGCTAAGAGTTTACCACAGCTGGTAGAAATTTCTGACTTCTGGAAAAGAAGATCTGAAAAATGGATTCCAAGTACAAAATCTTTTTTTACATGAACAAGGTTGCCATGAGGCCCCTCAGTACATGCTCTTCAAATCCCCTGCATATCACAGAGTATTCTATTAATCTGACTCTCCATTTTAAATTGTGAACTTCTGATTCCAGCTTTGTAATACGCTTCAAGCTCTATGGACAAAAGATCCAGGGATGGTTATCCTCACTGTTATTCCTTAATCCTCCAAGAAGTTTGCTGAAATTACTATAGATTACTTTTGGATGATTTTGAATTAATATTCCTTTGTGCACATGTGAAGAGACAGGTATCAGATGTTGACCACAATATCTGTATGATCAAAAGTAGTAGCCATTGTGTATTATTTGTTTCATCACCACCTTGAATGTATAACTCTGAAGCTGACTGGTGAGCACTGGCTACCATGATCTTGGCAGCGTGAAGAACAAACCTAGCAAAGACTTACTCATGAGTCCAACACCTCATTAAATAAGGGACTGGAAAGAGGTAGAATAAAACAGCTATGAGGCTGAAAATACAGAAAGTGTTTCACAGGTTTGCCCAGACTCCAGGGAATAGCTCTAGTTCAAAACATAAAAGGGATGCTTTGACTTACAAGCATATGGCATGCTTGTTCAACTCACAGTCATTAAATCTGCAAAATTCTGGCAGCTTTATTAGGCATTCTGCTTCCTCTAGAAAGGCATATCCTGGTCTGAAATCAGTTCAGAGAGAGGTTCTCAGGCTTTACCAAAGGCACAAAATGCAGCAATTATATCACCCAATTGATGGAGCTGCCATCCCTTCCCTTGGGAGGCTTTTCATAGTCTGGTAGACCTCACTACAAGAAAAATCACACTAAAATGTCAGGTTGAGATCCAATCTATTTTACTTTCCTTTTTTATATTTTTTTAATATATCTTCCTCCCCCTTCAAATTAACACAAAATATTGTTAGAACCATCAGCACTGAGGTATAAACCCTTGAACTTCTGACACTTGTCTTTTTCTTGATTTTTGAACCTTTTGTGTTAAGTTATAATAATCTCTAGCGCATTTCCTTTGACAGAAACAATCAGGACCTTCGCTGCTGCAGTGACCAGCTATTACTGCCAGCCACGAAAACTCTCTACCTTCAGTGCAGCCTTTGGACTCCTCTGTGCAATGTAAGGTGACATACAGGCATGTAAGCTGGGAATTTTCAGTGAACACAGTGAACTAAACATGACGTGTCTAACAGGAGCGGACCCCTCATGAATCCCTGCCATTTAAAAGCAGTGGATATCCACCTGCATTTGTCATTCCCAGTCAATATATCCAGGTCAACCCTTTACCGTGAAGAACCTCCAAGTCTATTGTCAATGTGTTCCCTAGCTGAGGTCTGTGTCCTCCCTTCTTTCCCATCGTATCCACGGGGTGCAGCTGGATAAAGTCACAACTTACTCTCTGTCATGCTCCTATGTTTCTTTCCAAAGAGAAGGAATTGGCACATCCCTGAGCTCTTGGATTTAACCTGATCCAAGAAATGTACTTGGCTCTGTTTTTTGAGGACAGGAAGGGCAATGACAATGTTTAGCCTGCAATGGGGTCATAGCAGAGGGTGTGATGGGAGCTCAGAGCAGTTCAACAGGGACATATCACTGGGGAGCTGGAACCAGAGCGTGGACTTGAACATAAGCACCTAAATGTGGATTGTTGTCTGTTTACACTCTCAGCTGTAGTTGGGCAGAGGACTTGAGAACTGAAATGGTACTTAGACAGTGAGTCCATTATGTCTCTGGGGAGACTTGAAACCTGTATCCACCATGGTGTGGGTGTTTGGTGTCCTGGAACTGAGAAAATATTCCTTGAGCAGAAAGGAAAACACACCTTTTGAGGTTGAAGGGGGATCAATGGTGATGCAAGAACTTTTAGTTACTTTTTTTCCCCCAAAAAGGACTGAAACGCAATAGAGGAGTAGGTCACACAAAAAAACTTTTATAGTGGTGAGAAGGTTGTGTGACTCTACATGTTACAGATTTATTCCTGGATCTGAAGTGGATTTTGCAGCAAAACAGCACCATTTGTGGTGACACCTGGCCTCTGTGAAACCAGTGGGAAAACTCCAATGACTCCAGAGGATGAGAAGCCTTAAATGTGGGAACCAGTGAGTACAATCAGATCTGCTGTCTGTCCTGTCTGCTTCTGAATCTCTGACAGATGGGTCCTCAGTTATAAGTACTTTGGAAGAATATGTTAAGTATAAAATACTCAATTCCTAGGCCAGTACGTTGTATCCAAGATATTGTCACTGCTTTTTGTCCTTAACCATGATTTTAGATTATTTAGATATGTTTATTGCATGAGATATTACACGGGTTCTTTGGACATAGAAAAGCCACATCCTCAGCCTGGGAAACAAAACAATTTCACATTTCAACTTTTTCACTGGGATTCAGGCGATAATTTGTGCTCTCTTTGGAATAGAATGCATTTTTTCATGGTTCAGACTACAGTTTCATCATATGCCTTCTGAACCAAACAACTTCTTCCTTCCAAAGCCCAAGGACACATCATCAAAGCCCACGACACATATCCAGAGCATTATGAAGTTTGCTTCTTTCCATTTAGCATTTAACATGAGTTGGACAGGGAAATACAGAGTATGCAGAGCCCCCAGACAGCCTGGCACAGCTGCTGAGACACATCAGGTGCATTAATGCATGTCAGCCTGCGCCAGGCTCTGCACAGGTTGGGAAGTAATGCAGCCACAATCCTAATCCCTCTGCCCTCCCAGGGGAATTCCGTGCATGCTTGTGAAATGCTGCCTCGGGGATGTCGCTGTCTGGGAGGGTGTGAGAATACAGCAATGGACACAGCTGTTTTCCTCATTCTGTGTGCCGAATGTTTTCCCTTCTTGTTTACAGTGCTATAAATTATTTTTTAGTTGAACCTTTGTTCTGGGCGCAGCTTAGCCTTGAGCTGGGTTTGCTTGTTTGTTTCCGTTCCTGCTTTGTTTCCTCTGCCTGGCTCCCAGCGTGACTAACGCCGTCTGTGCTGCTTCCCTTGTCTCCACAGCTTCCCCTCCCAGTGCTCTGTCCTGGAGACAGGGCATTGCCATGCTGGTGCTCTGTGTGCTGCCAAAGAGCGACCGAGCAGCACGGGGAAGTCTGCTAACAGCAACTGAGAGAGAGGTGATGACTTCATAGAATCACAGAATTGTTTTGGCTGGGAAAGACCTCTGAGATCATTGAATCTGGTCATTAACACAACACTGCCAAATGTCCCGAAGTGCCACATCCACACGTCTTTTAAATACCTCCAAGGATGGTGACTCTACCATTTTCCTGGGCAACAGACCTGTATTCTTTGTTAAAAAAATGAAAACTTTGCCAGGCTTCCTTTTTTTCCCCCCCTCTTTCACTACATTAGCAAAGAAAGATGCATATGTGACAAAGAGAAAGAAGTTCTGTGTCACCTGATGTTGTGGTCTAACCCCTGACAGTAACTAAGCCACACAGCTGCTTGCTTACTGCCTCCAGAGGGATGGGAGAGAGAATCAGAAGGGAAAGAGGGAGAAAAAACATGGGTTGAGATAAAGACAGTTTAATAGGTAAAGCAAAAGCAGTGCATGCAAACAAAGCAAAACAAGGAATTAATTTATCCCTTCCTATGGTCAGGCAGCAGTTCAGCCATCTCCAGGAAAGCAGGGCTCCATCACACATAACACTTTTTGGGAAGACAGGGCTCCATGCCTCTGCATATGTCCGCCTTGCTTCTTGTCCCCCAGCTTGATATGCTGAGCATGATGCCATAAGGTCTGGGATGTCCCTTGGGTCAGCTGGGGTCAGCTGTTCCAACTGTGTCCCCTTCCAAACCCTTGTGTACCCTCAGCCTCCTCACTGGTGGGGTGGGGTAAGGAGCAGAAAAGCCTTGCCTTTTTGTAAGCCCTGCTCAGCAGTAATGAAAACATCCCTGTGTTACCAACACTTTCCAGCACAAATCCATAACACAACCCCATAGCAGGGAAAGAACATTAACTCTGTCCCAGCTAAAAACATCTGAATGTAATTTCTGGTGGATTAATATGAGTCTGGGAGATGTAAAGTGGCACCTGCCTTCATTTGATCATTCATATTCACTTGGATTGATATGCATTTTTCTTCTTTCACTCTGTCTTATATTTTGCTGGTCTGGGACAAGCTTTTTGCTCTCCTGTAATCGATATGATACATCTTCATAGATGACAAGTCACTTTATCATTCCAAGCTTGTTAAGCCTCCCTGCAGACATCCACCACAGTGTTTCAGACTCTGTGGTGCCTTTGCTGTCTCTGCAGCTGCTGGCAGCCTCTGAGTTTAACTTCTGGTTCATGGATTTGCACTGCTTCTCAGAAAGTGCTGACACCCCCTTAGCACAGGAATGGCTTTATGACATAGTGAGTGACCATGCACTGCAAGCATGGACCTGGTGAGCTGACTAGCCTGAGCAAAAAGGGTCAAACTATTTCCCTTATTTACTACTCCTTTCATGTCTTTTGCAAGTTTAATTGAAAATGAATTTGAAATGAATCCCACTACAGTCAGTGAAAGTATCCCTGACTCTTTCAGGGGATGCTGGAAACTGGCCCTGAAACCTACAGCTCCTCAGGGTTATTACCTTGACCAGCTTTGCGCCTTAAGTTATCCCACTGACTTCAGGCAAGTATTTAAAAGCTTTGCTGAATCCACTGGGAGCTCACAGAGACCATGCTTCAAAGCTTGTGTGGCAACGGAGCGATGGCAGCTCAAAATGCAGCAAAGTAATGGGAAAAGGAAGAGTTCTGCTCCTTAACAGGAATAATTTAACAGAATCAAAATGAGTCAGTGTAAGTTTGCAAGTGGATTTAATGAAAGTTTTGCCAAACCTAGCACATGTTTTGCCATGTATAGATTTTGCCAAAAGATGATGTTTTTTCTCTGTTTTGTTAATTTCTCTGATAAAAATTAAGATGTTGATGGCAGTATTTTTCACTCTGGACTGTTACTTGTATCCTCACAAATGTGGAAAACATAGTGCTGTGGGAGTGATTGAATCCAGGGCCTGGGACACCTGTTGGGACTCAAAGGACTTGGATCATTCTGCAGCTTCATCATGGACACCCTAAATGGCCTGTGTCAGCTACTGCATCTCATTTCCTCATTTATAAAATATGGATTGCAGTGTGTCTCTGTTTTAGAGAATGCTGTCAGGGTAATGCCTTCTAATGATTATGAGATACCTGATAGTGATTGAAAGCACATATGTGGATAGATGAAACCTGCTGAGAGACACAGATTGACAAAAATAAATGGGCATAATCTGCTTCCAGAGAATTGTTTTCTGCCAAATTACACTGCAGCAAATCTGTTATTACACACACCACCCCAACACAAAAATGCCTATATTGTGTACATTCTTTTTAGGAATCCTGAATGTACACAAGGTCCCAACAAACAAGGGAAAATATTTTAGGATATTCTCCCTGCACAATCTCAGTCATTACTCATTGGCAGGAAGTAAGCCAGGTAAACATTTCCCCAGCTTGTCAGCTTCCTGGGAAGCTGAAGCCAGGCCCTATCACTGGGCAGGACTGGCAGATGCAGGCTTGTCTTTCTTGCACTGAGGAGCCCAAACTGCTCACAGTGCTCCAGATGTGGCTCCCCAGGGCTGAGTATGGGGCAGGATCACCTCCCTCAGCCTGCGGGCAATGCTCTCCCTAATGCATCCCAGGATTACCTTGGCCTTCTTGACCACAAGGACACGCTGCTGGCTCAGGGACAGCTTGTTGTCCAACAGGACCCCAGGTCCTTCTCTGCAGAGCTGCTTTCCAGCAGTTTGGGCTCCAGCCTGTGCTGGTGCAGGGAGTTATTCCTCCCCAGGTGCAGAACTCTGCGCTTGTGTTTGGGTATCAGTTACTCCTCCCAGCTCTGTGTCATCAGCAAACTTGCTGGGGGAAACTGTCCTCACATCCAGGTCACTGAACAGCTTTTTCAGTTTAGGCAAGGCTGTGCAGCCTGCTGACGATATATAATGTATTTCTGATTGCACATTTTATTACTGTATAAGTCTGTTAAAATGCTCTAGCATGGAAGCAAGCACAGGAGCTTAAACAAATACTAGAAAGCTGGGTAAAAACTACTTGCATTTTAAACAATGAGCTCACCATGCTGTAGGGCTCTTTTATGTATCATTTGACAACAGGGAGAAGGAACATTTATCCTTATTGATTTAAAATAAACTACAACTTCACATTAAAAAAAATTAAAATAATATTTAAAATTAAATAGACTGAAAAGCAATGGCTGTTACCCTTCCTGGCCTAACCCAAATATCTTACTTGTATGAAGTTCAGTTGCCAATTATAAATTGTATAGTGCAATGCAACTTTCTGGTACTGGAACATTGCATTGCCCAAGTGTTTTATTCAGAGTGTCAAACAACAAGTCAATAACTTATTTAAATGCCAGTGCATCCAGTAATTTTATGATATTATGATTTAATTTATTCCCTAATTAAACTGAAAAAACTAAGGCAGGAGAAGAAAATAAAAATAAAGGGCAGAGAAGGTGAGATTTGAATGCAAATGTAATTCTAGCAATGATTTGGGGTTGGAAAGAAAGTATGCATCCCATAATGCACATTTCTTTTCAGAAAGGTAAGCATAAAAAATAGGGTTTACCTAAAAAAGGTAGCATCTGGACAGCTCATTATATAGAAAACATAGAGTGAGGGAGAAAACCTCTGGCTTGCTCTAAGGAACTAGTTCAGGAAAACAAAATAAGTTTGTGAAGTCCCAAAGAGAACTGAACAAAGCTAAATAACTTGGAATTAAGAAAAAAGGATAAGAAAATTTATAAAAATGATGCCATGAGTACCCCAAGACAATCAGGATAACCATCCAACTCCTCCTGAAGAAAAAGAGAAAGGTGCATCTGCTCCCAGCCCTTCTCCATGCAAAGACCCCAGGATGCTGACACCCCCAAAAAGTGACTGTCAGCATTAGTACACAGAACAGCACTGACAGGGAGCATAACACCATTGAAAATGAGGACATTCTAAGAAGGCTTTTCTATATAAAATATTTTAAAGATATGTCATTTTTTCTATATTAATTTGGGTTATTGTACAGTGTTGAGAGATGCATTTTATGGGTAGATTGTGGGATGGATAGGAAAGTGGTTGGATGGTCACATCCACAGGGTGGTGGTCAGTGACTCAGAGTTCCAATGGACATCAGTGACAAGTAGTGTCCTTAGGGGTCCACACTGGGACCAGTGTTATTTAATATTTTCATTAATGACACAGAGGAAGGGATTGAGTGCACCCTTAGCAAGTTTTCAGAGGACACCAAGCTGAGTGGCACAGTTGACACTCTTGAAGGACAGGACATCATCCAGAGAGACCTGGGCAAGGTCAAGAAGTGGGTCCATGGGAATCTCATGAGGTTCAACAAGACCAAGTGCAAGGTGCTGCACCTGGGTCAGGGCAATTCCCCGTATCAGCACAGGCTGGGGATGAACAGCTGGAGAGCAGCCCTACAGAGAAGGACTTGTTGTTGCTGGGGGATGAGAGGGTGGACATGAGCTGTCAATGAGCACTCACAGCCCAGAAAGCCAATTCTGTCCTGGGCTGCATCCAAAGCAGTGTGGGCAGCAGGGCAGGGAGGGGATCCTGCCCCTCTGCTCTGCTCTTCTCTGCTGTCACCCCACCTGCAGTGCTGCATCAGCTCTGGGGTCCCCAGCACAGGGAGGACATGGACCTGTTGGAGTGAGTCCAGAGGAGAGACACCAGAATGATCAGGGGAATGGAGCACCTCTCCTGTGAGGAAAGGCTGAGAGAATTGGGATTGTTCAGCCTGGAAAAGAGAAGGTTTTGGGGTGACATAACTGCAGCCTTCCAGTACCTGAAGGGAACTACAAGAAAGACACAGAGACACTATTTACAAGGGCATGTAGTGACAGGACAAGGGGGAATGGATTCAAACTGGAAGAGTAGGTTTAGATTGCATATGAGAAAAAGACTTTTCACAATTATTCTTTATATTATAAATAATGTATCTGGGTTTCTGAAAATAGCCTAGCTGTTCAGCAAAGAAACTAAAGTTCCTCAGACCATGGGGAGCCTATCCCTTTCTATATGACTGATTCACACATTGTAATCATTCTTCTTTGCAAGGCTATGATGTGTTTTATTTCTCACTGGTAGGATTATATATTATGATATAAGCTTTGGAGTGCAGCATTTCAGTTTAAGTAAAACTTTTTTCATGGAATCATTTGCAATAAAGCTTTTTTCAGTGACTAAATTATGATTCTGCTAGCAGCTTCCTATTTTATTTTTGTAAAAAGAATAACTTCCTATTAAAATGAGCTTAAAAGAATAAAATAATATGGTTTACTTAGGAGTTCAGCTGCATCAGAATGGATTCATTTTTGACAACATATTCCTGAACTGTTTGGCTGTTTAGAGGGCTCATGAGCAGGTGAAGTTTTCAGGTACTTTATATTTGTCCTGTAGGTAGAAACATGATATCACAGGAAATACATTTACTCTGTTAGCAGCATTTTTATGAAGAAACCTACTTAAGCCTGAGAGCACATTTTAGGAAATGAGTACTGAAGTGCCTTTCTTCAGATGAGTATTTTCAAACATTGATTTTTTTTTTTAATCAATATTTTGGTGACTAAAAGCAGGTATAAGTTTTGAAAAGAAACTAAGCACCACCAAGATTTAAAGAGAAGCATTTAACCCACTTTAATTGCGTCACCTTAGGCAAATCATGTAATAGTTTTTATGTTAGGTTATGTGGCATGGAGCTTGTCCCCACACACAGAGAATCCTTCAGAATCAGTGTGGGGAACCACAATTACATCCCTGATGTCCATTAGACCACTGATGTCCATTGGGACTTTGAGTCACCGACCACCACCCTGTGGATGTGACCATCCAACCAATTTCCTATCCATCCCACAAGACTGGCTGCTCTTCGGGCATTGAAGGAGAGTGACCAGCTCCCTGAAGTCTTGTTCCCTACCATGAAGGCCCTTAGGCACAGGGACATGTAGGTTGCTAGTGTCCCCATCACTGATATGCGGCCCAATTCAACCCTCTGGGCTGTCCTGGGGAGCCTCAGGCCCTGGGCTGGAACACCCTATCATCACAAGGCAATGGCAGAGTTGCCATCACCTTGACAACAAAGGGGTCGCTGCCAAAGATGGGAGGATCACTATTGTGGGGGCCAGGAAAGGGTATTTTAGGACTGCATGGGACTCATGGGATATTCCATGAAAGATGGGGAAAAAGGGCAAAAAGGTGTTTTGGAGAGAGGTGAGTGGGAAAAGAGAGGGCTAAGGGGACACAATGTACAAGCAGGGGCTGTGCCCTGTGTGTCACCAGTGTAGTCTGTCCTGGATTCTGACTAAACCCCATTTAAGGCCATTTTCCCAGGCAAAGAGCCCTGCCCTCTGTGCAGGGGGTCTCAGTGACAGCCTCTGGGTGACAAAGAGATTCGTGTCTGGAGAGACTAAGGTGGCTGCTGGAGTGACCAGAGGGTCCAGATAAAGAGACTGTGGGATCTGGATATCAGCTGACATCCACCTCTGTGTGTGTGGTTTTGCATATCAGAGAGATGTCCATAGCAGCAGCTGCAGGTTGCAGCCTCGGAGGTTCATTTGCCCCAGCAGCTGGGGAGACTGAGGACCCAGGGCAGCTACTGAGACAGCTGAGGGCCTGAGCACAGCTGCTGGAGGAATTCACCTTGCAGGATCACATTTCCCGGCAAGGGACATTCTGCCTGAACTGACAGACACAGGACAGGATGAGGCCTTTGGTGCATTTTGTGTCTTTTGGAGTGCTACATTCTCTGTCTCTGTTGATCTGTGTGCCCAGCTAGGTATATATGTACATAAGCTGTATATAGGTGTTGTGTACATACATGTGCCTTCTGGGGACACCAGTCTGCCCTCACTGATGGCTGGATCTGGAGCTATGGAGTTGTGGCAGCCTTACCTCTGCCAGACCACAGGATTTAGGAATCCTCTAACATAACGTGGCTTCACCTGCCTGTAAGAGCCAGCAGCAAGACAGTCCTCTGTCCTCTCACATGCAATCAAAGCTCGAATTAAAGAAGTTGTCCTTAAACAACTTAGAGCAAAAATCTGTTGCTCAGAGGACTAAAAACAATCTGTGATCCTGTGATTTCTCTAAGCTGTTGTGTGAGGCCAGGCAGTCCAGGTGAATAAGGAAATTACCTGGTTTCCAGGAATGGCAGTACAGAGCCAATCTCAATGAAATCACTTGCAAACTTATATAGAGACTGAACCATGAGGAATTTATGGCTATTTTACTCTAGTCTTTTTTATTCAAACTGAAAACCTAAGTTGTGTTAATTTCCTTATCTGTGTTGTGATTTTGTTTCATGAGTCAGCGCAAATAATTGTCTAGAGAATTACAGTAATTGCCAGGAAACAAAGCTGAAATTGTAGATGGTGACTCTTGGGTCAATACAGCTTTGACATTTATCAAAGATTTTTTTCTGTCCTGTACCAAAGCTGTACAGATGTGACAACTTCCTCTGCACCAGACAATAGGGAATGATTCCTGGGATTGAAAACACCAGACTTAGACAATGACCAATTTTCAGTTTCTTTTTTCCTTGACATAAGAAGGTCATTTTCTATTTCATATTTCTACCCATGTCTTGCTGCCTGAATGGCAACAACATTACTGACATGCAAGATGGATTGCTGTGGTGGATTGCTTGAGTAACAGAGCCAGTGTGGGGAGAATACCAACAACCTACACAGAGAGAGAAAACAAATAGAGCAGGAACCAGCAGATGGCTGGCATGCACATCTATAAGAAATGTTTGTCAAACACCAAACTGAAGCTCTAGGGGGTCATTTTATAGGCGCATTTTATGCATTGTTTGGTGCATGTTTAAAGACTTGCCACATCTCTTTCCCCGTAAAGCCAAGTTGCATATAAACATAGCAAGCAGTTGTATGTGAGACTTGGTGCATGGATTCTGGTTTAATTTGGTAATTGGTGTCTAATGGGCAGTGGACATTCAGTGATGTAATAATAAGTATTAAAGGACAAGGGATTTCCTGTTTCTCAGGGTCTCACAATGCTGTGGGCTATATGTCTCTGTCTGTGCAATCCTCATGTTTTTTGTAAGACTCAAGGATCATTTCTGCCCCCCACAACAAGAAAATCCTGACCCGACACCATCTCTTTGGCATTCCATATTCTTAATTATTTCTCTGTATCTCTCACAGGCACTATTTTTCAAACTTATAACAATACACTTAGACATGCTGTTCGATTATTCTGTTGTGATTTGTTTATTTAATTACAGAGCCTGCAGAAATCCAAACCCATGAAACTTTTATTCTTCATTCTAAAGTATGAACTGAAGACAGGTGAAGGGGTTGATTGATAGACCCTTTTGAAGACAAATGCAGCAAGGCTCAAGTAAGCAATATATTCATCTTATTGGTAAGCAGGGTGTACCAGGGAAAAGCCCTTGGACTTTCCACACAGTACATGCCACATTCTGCTTAGACAAGCCAAAACCAGAAAAAGTGTGGGAGCTATGGGTAATTTATGCACCTAGTGAACTTACCCTACAGTGGTGCAATATTGCAGTGCTCAGAGAGTTATAAGCATAGGCAAGGAAATGCACAGGAGCCAAGGACCCTTATGTAGACACCACACTTTAGAAGATGGACTTTAATATTAAAAAAATGCTTTAAAGCAATTTTTACCCCCCTGCAGGTTTTTGATGTAATGTCTTTAAGAAAAAATGCTTTGCTTCAGAGCACAGCCATGCTTGTCTGTCCTTCTCCTGACTTCCCAGAATCTGTACCTCCTATGGGAGCAGGTCACCAAACTTTCTCTGCTCTGGCAGTTGTGGTGGTGTCAGCTACTCAAGTCTAAAAGAAATACACAGTATACAGCACCTGAAGGCCTGGGGTATTAGCATTCCCACAGAGCTGCATTACAGGATAGGCGTTTGGGTCCAAAATGTCATTCCCAGGAAAAAAAAATAAAAAAAATATATAGAATACACCAGTCTCAGAATCTTTGTTTTTTGTTGTTTTGTTTTTTTTTCAAAGGGGAACATGAGCTGAATTTCAGCAGTGTTTTCCCTCTTGATGACTGCTCATGACTGCCAGATTTTTGAGTTAAGAAGGTTAAAATGTGTTCATAAAAGTGGTGCAAGGTTAATCTCATAATCCCCATCCTGCAGTCGAGCAATTGGACTAACCATGCTGAGTATTGCTGACTGCTGCAAGTTGTGTGGGTCCATGCTCATGGCTGCATCTTTTTTGCATGCATGTGCAGTTCTCCAAGGGCACAACTGTATGTTAATTCTGCAACTTTGTCAATTTGGGGAGTCTCTCTGATATTCTCAGTATTTCAGGTGAGGAGGGTTGTCCTTTGTGGATGCCACCAGTCCCTCCAGCCCCCACTGTGCTGCATCCAGCCCCATGGTTTGGCCACCCACAGACAGCAGCAGGGGCAAGTGGGAGCTGCTGGCACCAAGGTCTCTGCAGTTGAGCTTGTACTGCCACAGCCAAACTCACTGCTGGTTAAGAGCAGGGCAAGCTGTGCAAACGCACATTGTGATATTCTTGGGTTTAGATCACCTTTTTCAGAGAGGCATGGGTGGTTTCGCACCAGTGGCTGATTGGGATGAAGCCTATGTAGAAACAAAGTCTTAGCTCATGGTATTGACATTGCCACAGTGGGCACTTTTAAATTCATTATTAGATGATGGCATACAACCCCTAGAGACAGAGATACTCTATAGTGACAGTGATTTAGTGTCTGGATGTCCACATGCATAGAGCTCACTGAAATCAATACCTGCTAGTTATCTGACCAGCTCCGAAGATCCAGGCCAATGGACTCTAAAGCTTCATCAGCTCAGCAAGTGGAGCTTTTGCTGTGAAAAACAAGGACAGAGGCTCCTGCTGAGTGTCTAATAATGCCTCATTATGCCTGCTGGTTTTACATAAAAGGTGCTCAGGCCATCTGCAGATGGACAGCAGCACAAATCTTTCAGCACAGAGCTGCCTAGAAAACTCCATGTTGTTCAGTCCATTGGATGCTGCTGTTTCACATCGATGATGCTTTCGCTTCTTCTTGTTACAGCAGTGATAAACTGTCAGGCTTATCAGCAAGTTCTTGTCGAAGGTGTGACTTGCATGTGCATTCAAAAATCTCTTTTTTGAGTCCTACTCTGGAGTTATCTATCAGCATAAATTTTAATTATTGTTATCTCAAGAGGAAATGCTATACTGCAATTAATGGCTCAAATAATCGTGCTCAGTATGTGATTTGGCTGACAGTCACAGCTCCTGTTAACTGTATGCTCACTGTTGTGGCGTGCACTGGAAAATCGTGTTATTACCATTCCAAGATAATGGTAATTTAACTTAAGTCTGTGAATCCAGCGGCTGAGCAGGGCAGAGAGGCATCCACCAGAGTTACTGTGTGTGACATACTGCATTGCAGCAAGGCAGCTAATAACAGTGCAGCAAAGCACATTAGCTGTCAAGCAGTGCACTACACTGTGGAGAACAGACTGACACCATGTCATATTTTGTAATCATGTGTACGCTGGGGGATTTTTTAGGAGCTGAGGCGTATTTCTAACAGGGATGCTAATATAATGAGCCCTCAAATGCATTTCTTTCACTTCTGTTATTTGCAAAATATTAACTCTCTGCTGTTTGTATATGTTGGTGAGATAATTCTCTCTCTGTTAGAGTGCACTGTTTGTCTGATGGCACATCCCACTGGGGACACAGAATGATGTGATGAGCCTGTTGCAGGAGTTATACCCTGGTTTAAAGCAAAATCCAACAGCAAGAGTTATAGAGCTACAATATTTTGTGATGATAATACCTTTTCTGTGAGGATTTTTTCAGTCATACAAACCAGAGTTGGACATTTTTTTCCCAGTAAATACCAGCTGTTCCTCTAGAATAAATGGAAATTTCACTAGATAGTTGTCGTTGTTGTAAAGATTGTCACTGTTTTGCCTTGTAATTGAGGATGTGTCCAGCAGAAAAAGTGTAACAGCTAGACCTACTCCCATGAGTAAAAAACTACAGACCACACTATGCTCCCCTATGTCTTTGCAGGTGATTTGGAAACTCCCTGTTAACTCAGCTGTCCTGGACTTTCCCGCTGGCCAGTGCATGGTAAGGGTGGTGGTGGGAAGAAAGACAGGCCAAGTGTGATGTGTGCTCAAGTACCCATGCAGACCTAAGCACAGTAATCACACTTTGCAGCACCTTTCAGACCATGAGGTGACCTGCACCTGCACCTTTTGCTTAGCACCATTTCCTTACACAAAAATGTGTGCCAGTCCCAAGAACTGGATGTTTTTTCCTCCTTAGGGCATGTCATTGCTGCCTATTTCTAGTTACAGGTACAAGAGGACTGGCTAATAAATTGCTCTCAGACAAAATATTCCTTGGCCAGCCCATTAAAATCTGTCCTGAGAAACTATCCTTCTATTTTCTACACATCCAAATAATCTATAAATGCACTGATAGATAAGATTAAGTAAAGGCTGACCATTACTGTACTGTGTAGTTGTACAATAACACATATTTATTGTTACTTGGGAGAAAAATCTGCTAGTTTTCTATGCATGTTCAAAATACCCTCAGAAATATTAACAGAAGATGCCATTTAATAAATGGGAAGTGAATCAGGTGGCAGACTTTTTCAAATTTAATTTTATAATGACAAATAAATAAAACAGCTTTCAGAATTTGTGCTTAAATCCTGAAACTGCTTTTAAAGAGCTCGCATAAACTACACAGTGATCCAAAGAGAGAATCAGAAAATTTTACCATTAACACTGCATCCAAGGTTTAGCAAATTCACAAAAATATACACATATATAACAAAAACACCCTCATTAGTTGTACACAAGAATAGCTAAGCAGAAAACTGAAGAAAGGAAATCATCTTGCTGTATTATATACACTAATATATGATTACATTATATATGTACAAATTAAGTATACCAAATTTTAATGCAAACATGAAGACAATACACAAAAGAAAGAGACAAGAGCTGCCTAGTTGGCTTCTGAATTTCTGGTGAATCAGGAGTGTATTATTGTGGAGAGGAATTTAACTGGTCTATAGTTGTGGCATGCACCACAATGTATAGTCTATATCGTCTTTTAAGCTTTATCATGAAACAGATGAAGAGTCATGCATAGAAATGTTGGTCTCTTTGAAAGAGCTTTATATGAATGGAATATTTTAATAATAAAACAAAACAAAGAGCAACAGCTGTTTTATGACCGTGAAGTGATTTAGCTCAAACTCTCTTCAAATTCTCCTCTTGTTGGAGACAAATACAGGAAACTCCAGGTTCATAGATAGCTTTTGAGAAAAAATGAGGAGTGCATGATGATTGTTTGCTCATATTCATAACCTTCAATATAGTGGCTTTTTTTTTTTCCAATAAATTTGGATTATTCTTTTATTTTGAAAATACAGATTTGCCTTTGCATCTTTGCATTCATAACTTCTATGAACATAATGCTATTTTTATTAAGTTGATTCCTGAAATCGACTAGTCTTTTTCAAACACATTTTATGTTATGGGAAATTTTTGAGTGGTTCTCTGCACTATTTCTTCCTCTGTGTGACAGTTTTAAGCCATCATGATACTTGTTTCACTACTGAAGAAGACAGAAGGTGAAATTAGTTCTGTACAAAGAACCCATGCAAATTATTTATACCAGCCATGAATAAATCTATCATGATTTCCCCAGCAGTTGTATCTCAAAGTATGATCAAGGAGACTTGCTTTTTATGCTACTGCTGCTATTTGCATCTTTGCAATGGGCTTCTGTAGCATGTATGAATATCTTGTTTCTAATTACTTTATTTTGTTAACATGGCATCCTGTTAATCAAAATATATTCTGCTCCACATTCAGGGAGTTAATCTTTAGGATCCTTCTTGCTGACCAGTTAAAAAATCTCCTGTAAAATATATGTGAGAGGAAATACTAAGTTAACTAAAAAATATGGAGATGAACAAACTACCCTTTATTTAATATTATTGATTTCCTGAAGTGTTGAGTTGTAGAGCTCTGTGCTCCTTATTTTAGTCTCAGAGAGAGGTTGTTTTATTATTCTTTTAACAATTCTTTAGGATTTTTGTTTGGAGAAAAAAAATGTAGCCCAGCTAGGAAACACCCCTTTCCTACCGCTAGCCTTGAATATTTTATCACCAAGTAGCCAACAAAAGTAAAAGCACTGAGACCACATTCTCTTTCTTTAAAGTCATTTGGGCAAAAGAATGTTATCAAAGAAGCATTTTCTGCAGAGAATAACAGGCTCCTGGGCTGTCTAGCTGCTAGAAGAGCTTTTTGTGCTGTTTTGGGGTCAGTTTCAGCTCAGGCTTATCAAGCTAATGTTGATCTGGACTGGGCATGAAAAACCATGACGGTCTGAGAACAGTCTGACTCCATCTTCTCTGTAACATCACATCAGGTAACTGTGGACGACAATGTCACCTGTTCTCTGTCCTCTTTTCCAGAGTGGACAGTGCCAGCTCACTCAGCTTCTCCCAGTATGACAGATATTCCAAAACATAAATCAGCTTTACTTCCCTTTACTTTCAAGAGCTGCACTGTGCAAAGCTTAGCCAGAACCACCACACCAATGGATCATATCTAAGTGTTGGCTGAGGAAGTGAAGGATTTGTGTGTTCAGCATCAACTGATCTCCATTGTCATAGGCCTGAAAAGTAATGCTTTCAGCAAATTCAAAATGATTAGCATTACTGTTTGAAAAAAATAAAATGTAATGCAACTAATTTCGGAAACAGTCTTGACTTTCTTTTGGTCATACAGAAAGGAAGTGTGGTTTTGAGGCACTTGGCTATTCTTGTAAATTATGAATTTCTTGTGTTCTTGTTTACACAGAGCCTTGTTAAGGTTCACTTTCCACCTGCTCTGGTTTGAAACAGGTGCTGAATAGTTATCTACAACAGAGACAATGCATGTCCCCTATCTACTTCTGCAAGTTGCTTTTCTGGACACAGGTAAAACAAAGCATCCACAGATTAATTTGTTCCATGTTCAGTAAAAGAGCATTAATCATTATGAACTAATGTGATTTTAATGGGAATGTCATAAGTACCCCAATGCAAATTCTATTTTAATGTAGCTATTAACTGTACTGTAATTTCACCAAATGAGATAACTTGCAATGCAGCATTACAGCTGGTGCACTGAAATGCTTGACCTTTGATGCAGACCTGTGTTACTGACAGGATCTTCCTACATAAGCCTTGAAAACAGAGTGGGCTTCAGATGGCTGGAAGGGGGCATGTACAGACCAAACTTGATTTTCTACTCTTGCTCCTTACATAGTAATTAATCCAACTGAAGGTATTGAAAGCAGGCTACTAGGGGATGACTGGCCAATATCTTTGATTAGTAGAAGAGAAATCTAGTTTATACATCATTTAAGACAAGAATTCCTAATTCCCACAAGGAAAAGGACTTCTGTCTCCATTGATCAGCATGGTTTATTCCTTTGCACTCACTTACCTCTACTGGCACTTTTTGCATTACTTATAGTATTTCCAACAGGCATAGACAGAAGAATAGGCGTTCCCATTTCACAGAGAAGCATAGAAGTTCCCTCTGTAGGGCTGCTGAAAGAAATGGCCATCCTCCCAGTGAGCTGGGACAGTGATAAAGGCACATAGCCCTCAGTACATGCATATCAGCTGAGAAACACGTGTTTGCAGAGGTGTTTTGAGGCTGACATGCTCTGCCCCACAATACTATGACCACCTTAGACTGAAGTGGTCTTCTCACACCTCCCCAACTCATGGGATATCAGTCATAGAACTGCAGTGACCTTCAAAGAGACAAGAGAGCAGGGTTTAAACTCTTCACAGATACTGTTAGATACAGGTGATTGCCCTGATTTTGAGCAAGTCTTCTCTATCAAGGGGGGAGGGAAAGGCTGATGTTCAGGTCACTGGATACAAGAAGGAGTCAGGCTCCCTCCCAGGCATAGTCTGCCCTGTCAGCAGGAATTTGACTTGCCTTCTTGTGTAGTACCCCCAGTTCTTCTAGTGCTGTGACTTTTTTTGTGAATTTAGGGCACATTCCAGGAAGGGAACGGAACCAAAAACTAGGAATTCAAACCCTCATAGCCTGACAAGGAAAAAAATCCCAAATGTCTTCTTCTTCCTAGGCAGCAATCTGGTTGAGAAGAAGTCTTTCAAAGTAGACCTCTTCTGAGGAGATTTTGAATGGTCAAAGGTGCTACTGTGTGTAGAAAGGGTTTCAAGGTAGGTTGCAAATAAATTGATGCTGACTCATTGTAAAAACAGGTAATATTTTTCCAAGGTGGATAAGAGTTAATTTGAAATCTAAGACTTCTCTGGCAGGAAAATAATTGATACAAATTGGTTATAAATAAAAATAGGTCAGAATTTACAAGGAATTTCCTAAACTTCTAAAGTCTGAATCTTTGGTAGACTTTTCTAAAGCTCCTCCAACTGGGGAAACAAAGTCAACATTCTTTAAGGCAGAGTTTGTTAAAGATAATTAGGAGAAGCTTATAACTTGGCTGAATGTAACATCAAGAGACTGGACTGAGTGAATCAGGAAGACTTTTTGGTTTATATTCTTATAGCTATCATCTTAGCAAGTTCCTTTGGGGCAAGACTTGGCAGCCTACATGAAAAGATTATGAGGGAATTGCTATTTTTCATCCAGTCAATTTTGCCTCTTGTTTCTGCCATTTCATTTCCACTTTTCATCCAAAGTGATACCTGTGATCAGGTTTTGTTGTTCTTGTTTTCAATCAGGATGAACAGAGGCAATAAACACCTGAGATAATCCCACAGCTGTTAGCAATTGGATTTCTTTTTTCTTTAGGTAAGCCTTACAGCTACTGAATTGGAATCAGAAATGAATTTGGAAGTCAAACAGTTTCCTGACCGATGCACATTCCTGTTTTCTAGATGAGACTCCCGTCCCCCAGAGCAATGAGAACTACATGCAACTCATACAAAACTTGAGCCTTTGCTTTTGGCTGTTTCCTGCAAAATGTTTTCGGAGCAAATTCACTCTGCAGTATATATCTCAATTACACATTTATTCCAATTGTTAGATGCATTGTCAGGAGGATAATAAGGATAGTGGGGACAGGGAAGATTTATCTGGCTAGGAAAATCACATTGTGTTCAGACTCCCTGTAAAGCTTTTATTGACTCTGCTGCCAGCACAGATTAGTGCAATGCAAAAATGTTAAATACGAAACCAGCACTTCCCACTAGTTAAATGGTTCAAATAATTAGTGGTTTTGAGCCTTTCCACTTTCATATTTTTAACTGCTGGCAGACTCATTTTCAAAAATATATCTACATGGATTTGTCTGCCACTTTAACATTTTTGAATTCAAAAGCTTTCACTGGGCAATCAGTAACTTTGAATAAACATCTTACCCAGTGCAACATCTTCAGAAGAATAATAAAGGCATTAAGTCACTGCCTCTTCACAAAATTAAAGAAGCCACATTTTATATGTAAATTAATTTATTCATTTCTATCCATCGTATAACTTCTGTACCTACAGGATTTTACATTGTGTGGTAGAATGAATACAATAAATTACTTTCCAATTCTCTTTCAATCGAATTTCTTTCCACTGACAATAAAGAGACCATGAAGGTATTCAGTCCTATCTTGGCTTCAGTATCTAAATGTTTATAGAATGGTCTCACTGTTTGCTCTCTCAGGTGTGAGGCAATGCACCCTTTCAGGCAGCCTGGTATTCAGCACAGGGTGGCGAGTGAAGGAAAGATGAGGCTAACTCTCCAAAGTGTATTACATGTTTTCATTTACAGAGTTTTCATGGACAGGTTTTGGAATTGAGTGAGACTACACAGGTGGCTTCTGTGAGAAGCTGCCAGAAGCCTCCCCTATGTCCGAGAGAGCCAATGCCATCTGGCTCCAAGATGGACATGTGGCCAGTGGCCAAGGCCAAACCAATTAGCAATGGTGGTCGTGCCTTTGGGATAACAGATTTAAGAAGGAAAAAGAGTTATTGCACAGATTTGATTGTGGCCAGAGGACAGAGGAGTGAGAATATGTGAAAGGAGCAGCCCTGCAGACACCAAGGTCAGTGCAGAAGGAGAGGCAGGAGGTGCTCCAGGGGCTGGAGCTGAGATTTCCCTGAAGCCCTTGGTGCAGTCCATGGTGAGGCAGCTGTGCCCCTGTTCCCCATGGAAATCCATGATGGAGCAGAGATCTACCTGCAGCCCCTGGAGGAGCCCCACACTGGAGCAGGTGGATGCCCAAAAGCATCCTGTGGGAAGCTCACACTGGAGCAGGGTCCTGGCAGGACCTGTGGCCCCATGGAGAGAGAAGCCCACACTGGAGGAGGTTTGCTGGCAGTGGTCCTGGTGGGGACCCAGGCTGGAGCAGCCTGTTCCTGAAGGACTGCACCCTGTGGAAGGGACCCATGCAGGAGCAGTTTGTGAAGAACTGTAGCTTGGAGGAAGGAGTCACACTGGAGAAGTTTATACTGGGCTATCTCCTGAGGGAAGGACCCCACACTGGAACATGGGAAGGAATCCTTCCCTGAGGAGGAAGCAGCAGCAGAAACAACATGTGATGAAATGACTGTAAACCCCATTCTCACCTCCCTATGCCACTGGAGGCTAGGAGATAGAGAAATGGGAATTAAGTGAAGCCCAGGAAGGAGGAAGGGGTGGGGAAAAGGTGTTTTTAAAATTTGTTTTACTACTCATTATCCGACTCTGATTTTGATTATTAATGAATTCAAGTAATTTCCCTGAGTCAATTCTGTTTAGCTTGTGACAGTAACTGTCAAGTTTAGCTTGTGACAGTAACTCTCTCTGTTCTTATTTGAACCCATGAGAATTTAATGATAATTTTTTCTCTCCTGTCCAGCTGCAGGGGTGAGTGATAGAGAAGCTTTGGGGGACACCTGTCATCCAGTCAGGGTCAAGTCCCCACATACAATAATCATGTTCTCAACTCTATCTCAGATCCAAAGGGTTATACTTCAAATAGGGGTGGTACAGGGGTAAATTGTTTCTGTGTGTTCTTGGGTGTTTCATTATATTGTGTATGAGCAGCACTTTCTCTGCATTGGTTTGTACAGTGAAATATAAAATTTTGCTTCTGCTACCTTCTTGTCTGGTCGAATGACACTCAAGGTTCATAGTAGAAGGGGCTCAGAATTTCAAAGGTATGTGGGCAAAATAGTGATGGAGAGGAGGTTCATGCTGTGTGCAAATTGTCTATCTAAGAGCAAGTAGTGCTTCAGACAAGGTGGGACCCTGATAAAAAAAAGAGAAATGGGACTCTAAAATATTCTTATAAAAGGAAATAACAATGGGACCTCATCAGAAGGCCATCCACCAGGCAAGGCAACTTCCTTTCCTTGATTTCATAAGCCCACTTCCCCCAAAAAGCAACAGTATCAAGATTAAAGAGAACAGCACGTACTTTGGCTGTACCACGCAATGACTGCAGATCCAGCACTAAGTGCACTAAGTGCAGTGGTAATTGTTTTTTGGTTTTGATTTATGTATTGCCTCCTGCCAGACTCTTTTGAGTCTCATACTTGACTTTAGAGAATTGCCCCCATGAATTTGCAGGGACCACTTTGCTTAATCTGTTTTGAAATTGCAGGTGACTTCAGGGTGTAAAATGGGAGACATTAATTGGGAGTTGTAATCACCACAGCACTGAAGTCCAACCCTGTGAAAGTTGCTGCCTTCAAATCCTCTGACCTTGGTATCATTGTATGCTCCCTGGAAAAATGTCTTTATACTGGTAGCTGTGGAAAATCAATCTCAATTCCCTAAAGATGGAAGTGCTGTCGCTAAAGGTCACTGAGAGTTAGCAGCTGCTTTCCACTGGCTGTAGTTTTGAAGAGAAGTATTAAAAAGCAAATACTGGTTTGGGGACTGTATACAGGTTCAAGTGTTTGGGTTGATGTTTCAACGGTGATGTTTAATTTTTGGCATCCCCATCTGAGGAGATTTCATCTCAGTGTACACTGTTGTGTTTACCTCTTTTAAGTTTTTAATGTCTTTTTGGGGTCCTCCATGGAACTGTGCATTTTGTGGGTTCTCATTCCAGGCAATCATACTGAAGTGGACTGATGTTCACATTATTTTGGTCCAATAAATTCTCTGTCAATACTTGGTAAAACCAAAGACCTGACTGAGAATATCTTCTTCTATTTAATTTAACCGAATCAAAGTGAGAACCAAAACATCTTAGGAAAAAGATCCCACAAAGATAAATTAGCACAACTGACAAATAGAATGTGCAAATGTGTATCTGCATTTGTGCTTCCTGCTGCATTTAATAAGCAGTTATTGAGTTAAATTTTTATGTCTTTGTTGGTTTCTAGATGACAGATATTTTAGAGAAAGAAAGAAAGAAAGAAAGAGAGAGAGAGAGAGAGAGAGAAAGAAAGAAAGAAAGAAAGAAAGAAAGAATAAAGAAAGAAAGAAAGAAAGAAAGAAAGAAAGAAAGAAAGAAAGAAAGAAAGAAAGAAAGAAAGAAAGAAAGAAAAGAAAAGAAAAGAAACCAAAACCCAAAACTGACCAAAGGAAGAAAAACAGTACGGGTGTTTAAAAATGGAATCAATAATGAAAAATTCTAGAAGTCCCTAGATTCAGCTAAATCCCTATATTTCCTGAATGTCTTTGATAACTCTTGAATCCCTTTTCTCTCTGGAGCATGGGCCTAATAAGAGCTATTTGTCTAATTAACTGTGAATTTGAGACTTTCATAATAAATATTTTTTTATGTCTTAATTGTTGTTACTCTATTTTTTTAAACACTTAAACTGCTGAAGCAGCCTGTCAATCCAATGTATTGAAAACAAATAGCTATGTTTGCTCTTCTATTTTTCTGTGAATTTTTCATTTCTCCTTCAAATTGTGAGTTGCACACCAGCAAATTATAACCCTGCCCAGATAATCATGTATCTTCCTTTTCTTCTCAAATTTGTAGTATTACAGTTATTAATTTGGATGGCTGTTATTTATAATCACTGGTGTCAGTCTTGAATACACAGATTGCAGGGTTAAAGGAAAATAGTGGTTAAAATGTAGTTGTGCTCTACAGGATATTCATAAATCCTTTTCAGTGTGTTTGATGACAAATACTTGAAGGAAGTACCCTAAGACCCTGAAAATTGTTTTAAATGAGATATTGCAATCTTATGTTTTAATCAGCAGTATCAAATTATTGCTAGCATTATCTGCCACAACTGACACATTTAAACAAAAAAGCCTCACTGAAATGTTAGTCTAACCATGCTGACACTGTGTTATCTCAAAATTACAATAAATTATTTGTCTAATCGAGTGGGATGCCGTCTTCTAAATACAGGTTTCAAGCTGCCTTTCTGGAAGGGCTTGGGACTCTACAGACATTGTTTCACATCTGGTGGTCCCAGCTGGGTGTCTCAGATACCACAGAGCATCTGAGAAATGTGGTTCTGAATATCAGTGTTCAGGCAACTGATCTCTTCTCACTATGTGTCTTATCTAGCAGTTGACTTGCCCTGCGGGAAGGAAGGTAGAAAAAGAGGGAGACAATGCAAATTAGTTGCCATTTCCATAAGTGGTACTGTTTAAAAAAATTGTTTAATTGATTTCTGAAAATTAAGTTCTCAGTAATTTCTACTTTTCCTATGCATCAGGACTATGTGGAAGTCTTAAATGGTTGGGAGGAAGTCCTGGAGTCTTCTTGTCCAACCTCTTGCTCAAAGCAGGATTGTTGCTGGCAGTAGATGACAGCTACATGGCCCTGGTGAGATGAGTCTTGCAAGCCTCCAAGGATGGATGTCTGAAACACTCTCTGGGCAGCCTGTGCCAGGGCTGCACTTCTGCAAAAAAAAATTTTTCCTCATGTCCATTCAGAATGTCTCAAGCCAGGAACTATGACTGTTGCTCCTGCTTACACCATCCGATACCAGAAAGACTTTTGCTCTGCTGCTTCTCTAAGTCTCCTTCAAGCAATCACTGACAACTATTAGCCTTTCCCTCACTCTCAGCTTCACTAGATCAAACTAACTCATCTTCCTCAGCCTTTCTCTATGGGCCATGAGCTCAAGGTTTCCTGTACCATCTTGTATTTTCTCCAGTCTTTCAATGTTTTTCTTGAACGAGGGGGGCTAAATCTAGACATGGGATTCCAGGTTGCCTCATCTGTGGTAAATGTGGGGGGACATCACCTTCTCTTCAGCTGACAATCAGGATGTATCTGAGGTTGCAGTTTGCACTATTTGCACTGAGAGCACGCAGCTGACTGATGTCCAGCCTAATGCCAAGAACAACAGTCCTTTGACCATGGGTGCTACTCAGCTCCTCATCTCCCTGGTTGTACTGGTGGACCAAGTTTGTTCACCTGGACACAGAGATTTGCACTTCTCACTACTGAAATCCATGTGATTTCTGCTGGCCCAGCTCTCAGAGTCCTTCTGGACTGAGACTTTATAATGCACTGTCTTCACAATGCCTTCCTTTTCTTCTCCTCCTATGTATTGTCATTTAAAGATATGCTAAAGGCTTTGCTTCTCCATATACAGGACACTAAACAAGTCTTCTTTTGTACTGGCCTCTGGGTATCTTGTTTACAGTCTTGCAGAGAATTCACAACTGTTATCTGGTTTACATTATTCCCAGTCAATACTTTGTTGTTTGTTCACATGTATCAGATTACACTGGCACTGCATATTCTTAAACTCAACAGACCTCTTAAAAACAGACAGTTAAGGTCTAAGTGCTGGGAACACATGCTTCCTGCAGAAAACATAGACAGCTGGGTGAACTCAGTAACTTTGAAAGAACAGAGAAAACACTAGTTTAAATATGGACTTAGGTACTAAATTTTTGTGATTAAATCTCATTTTATTCATGAAATGTATGGCTTGTGCAGTCTCCAGATAATGCACTAATTTCTACAGTCACATACTTAACAGATGTCTAAGGCAGAAGCTCTATTTTATTACTAAATTCAGTAAAGTAAGATAGGAACACAGAAGCACACCTTCAGCCACACACTACTTTCTCCAGCAGGTACTTCATCCCACCTCAGAGGTACCTTTGACTCCTACAGTGGAATTCATCTCACCTGTTCTTAGAGGTCAACAGCGAAGATGCTCAGCATCTGTTAAAATTACTGCAGGGAAATAAGTGTTTTCAGGGCATAATTCTTCTGACTAAATGTAGAAATCCACTTTAGGTTGTCTGTTTCTCTCTCTTGGTTATATATGGGATGTTCTTATTGTCGATTTACTTGTGGATTCTTATATTATGGACATCTACACCTAGTCAACTGAATACCACCCTTGTTGACTATAGAGGGATCTTGTGATTTATACAAATTCCAAACTTCCATGCCTAAATGTAATTTGAATAAATATGTTCCTTTGTGCTTTGTAATGAAATGAAACCTGTCTCTTACCAATTTCCTTGACCTCAGATCAAGTAAAATTCATCCATTGCTCTCAAATACCTCATCTAAATGCTTTGTAGCAACGTAGAAGATCCATCTTTGCTGTATTCATTTCTGTTCTACATTTTGGTCATTGTGAGAATGGGAGTGCCTCCAGAGATCAGTTATCCTTCTTCCTGTACATCCATGATGAGAGGACACCTCTGGCGATTATCAAAATTCAGGCTAGAAAGACATGTGGTGCTGTTATCCAAACTATAACATAAAAAGTGAGCTAAGAGTAGTTGAAACTGCAGCTGACAAAAAGAAAAAAATTTTATAGGATCAGAGAGGAAAGCAGTCAGGAGGAACCTCTAGAGGGATGACAGAACTCAATAAAATTCAGTATCCAAACAAAAAATTAAATGAACTTTTCTTTTACTCAGTTAGGCAACTCTGACTCCATCACAGTGGACAAGCCACTTACAGAGCTGTCATTTTAGTATTAGAACATATGCACAATATATTAATGTCTTGTAGTTTTACAGAAATGAATAGACACCTCGAATCACTGATATTAACAGGATTGAAGCAGATACCTGCTGGTATTGCCACGTGGGAAGAACAATGGGCTGTCTGTAGAAATAACACTGTGAAAAACCATTAGTAGTATTAAGTAACTACTAGTATCAAAGAATCATAGAATCGTAGAAAATCCTGAGTTGGAAGGGACTCACAAGGATCATCGAGTCCAACTCCTGGCCCTGCACAGGACACCCCAAGAGTCACACCATGTGCATGAGAGTGTTGTCCAAATGCTTCTTGAACTCTGTCAGGGCTGGTGCTGTGGCCACTACCCTGGGGAGTCTGTTCCAGTGTCCAACCATCTTTTGGGTGAAGAACCTTTTTCTAATATCCAACCTAAACCACCTCCAACTCAGCTTCATGCTGTTTCCTTGAGTCCTTACTTTTTTTCTCAGCTATTTCCTATTACTTGGGACCTGCTATCCAGAAAAATTTCCTTCTGCTTGATGTGGAACTTCTTTGGCAATCCTCAGAAATGTTCTAGCATAGAAGAGTCCTGACATAATCCTGAAAGCACTCAGAGGCCTTTTTGTGTTATGGAACCAAAACTTTAGACTTCAGTGGGGAAACAGGATCCTTCACAAGGCAATGCCAGACACTAGCTAGAAATCATCATTTGTTTGAAATACAACTATATTCTACTGTTCCATATTCTGTTTATTACATAGAATTCCTAGTCTGGGAATTGGACAGTTGCCCAATTGATCTCAGAGGGAATTTTTTCAGTGCAAAAAAAGATAGTTTATGTAGTGTTGCATATGATAAAGTTCCTTAATGAAATCATACTTTTATTGGCAATAAAAGACACCCCTCCTGGTGTAGTAAAATTCTGTAGGTTCTATGGAAGGCTCTGGTGTGCACTGCTCAGATACTATTTCTTCTCTGGCAAGCTGTTGAATCTTGTCTCAAAATCCAAGGTGGTAATGTATGCTTTTGGCAACTAATAAGGTGGTTAAAGTTTCTACCTCTTTTAAAGACTGTGTAAAACTTACAGCATATTTTTTCTGACTGCAAAGTTTTAAGAATAATTTGCTGACTGCAGCACAGCATTATTCAAAACATTTTTATTGAGAAATTGGCACTATTTGCACTGCAGCCAGCAGGGGTGTCAGGTAACATTTAATTACGCATTTAAATGCCTACATGTTCTGCTATGAACATTCAAACAAGAAAAAATAACACGTTTTATTAATAACACTAATTCCCGGTCTGGCTATTGTTCCTCATGGCAGGTGGTGCTCAGATCACAAAGCTGTAATCAAAAGGGCATTAAAGCAAGACTGATCATTTTCAGAACACTTTTGTTTTTTTTTAACTTGCAGGATTTTTACAGTATTTGAGAATTGTCTCACTTTGTGCCATTGCAATTCCATGCAATGGCATAATTTTCTGCAGTTGCAGCTTTCTCCTTGGGCATTGGATTTTTAATTTCTTTAACATGTGTTTCCTTCTCCTTCTAAGCAACTTTTCCTTCCTTCCTTCCGTCCTTCCTTCCTTCCTTCCTTCCTTCCTTCCTTCCTTCCTTCCTTCCTTCCTCTTTTCATGGTTACCAAAAACATGGGTTTAGCTAGCTAAAACAATTAATTAATAAGTTCATGTAATTTATGACGCAGAATTTACTTCCAAGTGCAAAAATATAAAGTTGAATAAGCTCTGCACTGTGCTGTCAGGGGACAAGGTGATACTGCCTTCCCCCAGCCTGCCTTTCCTAACAGCTCAAAGAGATCATTCTGAGTTTTATTTTTGGGGTTTTTTTTTTTTCTTTCTTTTCAGTTAATTTTAATTCAGATACCTCCACGTTGTAGTCACTTCATAACTATGTAAGTGTTGGCAACAGTGGTGAAGCAGAAGTTAAAGCCCTCTAGACTGATATCAAAGATACTGGAACTTAGCTTTTTGGATGGAGTACAAACCATCCTAAGTCAAAGTGACAACATTACAAAACCTCATTACCTTCGAGAAATTAATTTAAGAATGCCCACACAAGCTTTGCTGAAGTTCAGTTGTGAACAAGTCTCTTTGAGATTCAGAGACTGAAGCTGTAGCCTCTAGATATGCTCAGATCCATGAAACCAAAACAGAATTAACAACACACAAATTGACCTGTTTCCCAGTTTATGATGAATATTCTTCTCAGCATCTACCTTTGGCACCCTTCTACCCCTCTAACACTTCTCTTTTTCTTTACAGGTATACCTTAAAGTATACTGCAGAAAACTGATGCTTCATATATTCCATATATAAACAGTGTATTACTGCTTCTATCTCATTGCGGAACAGTTCTTGGAAGCGGTCTTTCAGGATAATGTTGTTTTCTGACTCAAAAACTGCACAGGTAATAATTTTAAAGCTCACTTATATTATTTACTGTCTATAATTAAAAAAATGTTTTGAGAAATACACTGTAGCACAAACTGTTTTAGTGTTTAGAATCTGTCTCTGTTTACTAGATCAAAACAAAATTAATCCAGACTTTCCCTACAGTATGAAAGCAGCACTAAATTAAATGCTATCTTCTCTATCATGCTGCCAGTGCTGCTAAGAAATACAGCACTAGAAATAAGATGCCACAGTAACTCTCTTGCACTTTAATTCCTGCAAGGCTCCTATCATTTGTTTCTCTGCAATCTAGGGTTTCTTTAGCACAGTAAGAAACACAGAGAAGATTTTTGAGAGAGCAAAAGCAAAATTTATAACATGGTCCTTGACCCATTCCTCAGCTAGTAAGATCAGTTCTACCCTCTGTGATACCTGAATGTCATGGGGAGTTAATCATCAGAGCTTTTGCTCGCTGCACCGTTCCCATCAGGCTTACTGCACCATGGCTTCTCACTCTAATATCTCTTCTCAAATTCATATTGCTTATCCTGTCTGTGTTATCCTGCAAAGAATTATTTCTTTGGGCTTTTTACTAATACATCACATACTTCAGTGGGCCGAATACTGAGTAAATGAACATATTTAGGAGCCTACAAAAATTCTAAATTTCAAAGGTGATTTTCAAAATCCGGTTTGTTTTTAATGTGACTGGGAATTTACCATCACTAGACAGCTACTAGATAAATATTTTTATTTTTCTGAAATCAGAATCAGCCTATCTATGTCTCTTAAAATAATAATCCTGCGAGTGCTAGCTTTCTGCCATTATATCTGCAATATCTACAGTTTCCTTGAGCGCTCCAGCGTTCTGCCTCTTCCAGCAGTTTTTATTGGCACCCATTGCTCAGGAATAAGCACTAGCTGATGCCAATGAGGTTTGACTAAACAACGTTGCTGCAGGGACAGTAAATGCAATCAGGGGTTGCAAATCACCAGCTATGCACATGTTGGAAATGAACCTGTTGAAAAATTGGCTGTATTTCTTAGAAAAATGGTTTTAGGTGGGATTTTACCATCTTCAGCCACTCAGGAAAGCCTCCGCAGAAAATACGTATTTGTGGGGAAGGTATCAATGTTTTCAAGTTTCACTGTTTTTCCAACTAATGTCACTCAGGAAATCTGGGGAAACTGACATGCTATTTTGTGTTCATTTTTGGATGTGGGCTCTTAGAATGTTTTTCGAGCATGTGGTGATGTCACTTTGATGCATGTAAGTAAATAGCACAAGATGAAAACTTTGGCTCAAGAGAAGCATGCTGGTTGTGAATTCTACAGAGAGGTCTGACCAGTCATTTCACTAAAATAACTTTCTTGCAGTCAAGATCAAATGTAAAATAATCAGCAGGACTATGACAGAAATAATAACTGTTCCTTTGTGGACTAAAATCAGTTAACTTGTGAATCAATACACTGGGGGGAAAAAGCCTAACACGGCCATGGGGTTGAAATGAAATCTTGCTTCTGAACACTACCTGATATGGAGGGACCTGAAAAACATAGAGTAAACTGGTTGTGTTGGAATAGAAATAATAGTTAGAAATACCAGCTGTGAGTTGTAAGCATGTATCCAAACTAAGCTTGGGAGCTTAGGGATTGTGATTTTGCTGTAGAACTACCTCTCAAAACAACTGTAATGATCCACACCACGAACGACATGATATATGACATTGTATGCCTGAATAGAATTAGTACTCCACAAGCGTGATAAATCCATCTGCCATCCTTCCTGAAGGAAAGAGCAATTTCTATAGTTTCCTCTGCCTCACTCCATCCATTTCAGCTGAATTCCAAAGAATGTTTGGGCATGGTAGGTTTCTCAGCCACTTGTACATTCTCTTGTAATAATTCTTTTAGGGGAACTCAGTCTTCGTGCTATTAGTCAGAATGTACTTTATAATTGCCCATTGATTCAGCCTGTCCTAACTGTTCAGAATTAAGAGACAGTTCAGAATTAATAGACAGGAAGTTTCTGTTTTCTGCAGTTTTTATGACTTTTTCGTTACATTGCATCCTGCCATTCAGTCATCACTGGAAAGAACAGAGAGTATTGTTTGGCAATAGATATGGGAGAGGACTTCGCAGTCATCTATCATTTATTTTTAGTTTCAACAGACTTTAGCGTGAAATAACGGATGATGTAATCATCATGGCCAGTTTAGTTGGCAAACACTGCCTTGGAATAGGCAGTGTGAATAAGCAGCATTGTATTAGTCACTTTCTTCAACGAGGAAAATTATTTATTTGCAACGCAGTAGTGTGTTTGTGTTTGAATTTGCCTTACTGTCTACAGAGCATGCCAACATATCTGCATTCTGGTCTTATAAATGCTACCTCAAGACCATATTTAACAAACAAAACTGAATTTAACATCATATTCCAGTTCAGATCTGTGTAGCAGCAGCATGTAAACCAGCTGTTTTAGAAAGAAGAGGTGGGCAATCATTACACAATCAAGAAGGAACAGTTAATCTAGATGACCTTTATTCAAAGCCCAGGGAGAGGTGTGTTTAGTTACCAGTGACAACTCAGGCCAATTATTCAGCTTTCCATCTACAAACGTGTCTAGTGGGACCAGCCTTCGACCTTCACCAAAAAGATTTAAAGTAACCCCTCTGTGTTACCTTGTAAGAGCTGCTCTTCCCATGCCTCACCAGTCCCTGCTTCTTGTGGTACCTCCTGCTAATTAGCTGCATGCATTAGGAACTGGAGCTGTAGAAGTTGTGTTGAACTGAGCTTTTGGGTGATCTTGACGAGGAAGCACTTGATCCTCTCTGCTCTCCTTCCCTGAGTTGGTTTAGATATTTGTGCTATGGTCAGGCCACACATGGACCTGATTCTCTCCTGTGACTGTCAGAGGGTGAAAGGCTGGGCTAGAGATGCCTTACCAGACATCTCAACACTGCTAGGTTTCTGGGTCAAAGATTCAGTTAATTATCCAGTGCCAACAGCTGATAAGCAATGTACAATTGTGATACCAAATTGAAGCAAAGACTCTTGAAGGCAGACTAACCTTCCTGCTGCTTTTAGAGGAAAGAAGGCTCATTTTCATCATTCATCCTCTATACGTCTTTTCCCAGTCAAGACTGCTGTAGTACATATTGGATAACTTCTTTAAGGTTTTCCTCTCTTTGTAGGTTGTGGCCCTATGAACCCGAGACTAATTATCACCTTAGATGAAAATGATAGTACTAGAGGGTTTTCTCAGAGTTAAAGCTCAAGGTGCTGCTGCTTGCAAGTGAAATGAGATAAGGAAGATGTTCACACTTTCATGCAGTTTACCATTTCCCTAAGATCTTCAGGCTTTGGTGTATCTTGAGACAGTAAGACCTCAGGGTTCTTCTAACAGATATCTGAGGTCAACAGCAATGCCTAATTCAAAGACCTTGGCAGAGGTATATGCAGCATTTCCCTTTTTTCTCGTGCACTGAATTTCTATATCAAAGGCACATTTCTTTGATGTCTTGTAGTTTTAAACACCCAAAAGACAAAGCATAGCTGTTGGCAGTCTTTCAAGTCTTGTGCAGAAAAGCCAAACTGCACAATTCACAAAAAGAAATTCAGTTGAAGAGTTTCAATGAACTACAACTAACAGCCTTGAGTAACTGTGCAGACATCTCCGAATTTCTTGTGTGAACAATGGAAGCCTGGAAGAGAAGGCTGGGAGAAAAATGAGACTGTCTTGCAGAGTATTTGTATTAAAAGCTTTCAATGATTTTCAAAGAAAGAAAATTTACCTGTAGTGTAACAATATTTCTCTTTGCCAGCTGATGAATTTTATCTTGGAGGAGGGGGAGGATTTAAACTTTTCCCCTTATTTTTAAATGTAGAGTTATGGAATAGTTTATTCATATATGAAAAAAAATATTTTTACTCTTATATGAAAATAAATATATTTAATATATATTTTATTTTTATATATGCATACATGGCTATATTTACACATACACAAAAATGCTCCTAAGATGCACTTGATCAGAGGATTGTTGCATATTTTTATTAAATTGAGGAGGAACAGCTTCTTGGAACAAAATGCAGTTAAATAAATTAATCTGAAAACTTGAGACTAGAAAAACCACTACAATTCAAGTGTAATTTATCATACACTGTTGTACAGCAAGTTTCTCAGTTATTTGGTACCTTATCAGATGCTCTACAAGCAGGAAAGTTCATAAGGTCCTTTGCATTTTTCAAGGACCACCCAGATAATTTGTTTTTCCTGAAGCATGCAGCCTCTGGGTCTTCTCTGAGTTAAAGGCTTTAGCATGGTCTTTTAAAATTTCCAGCATTTATCTATAGGCAAATTTTTACCTGTTTTATGCTGCATCTAATCCTATGGTTTACGTGTGTTTTATAAAGAGTAAATGACAATATTGTGTGTCAGCATTCACTTTGATAAGCTAAAAAAAATGCCAGATTGATTCTTTGGTCAAACCAATTGTTGAGTATTTACTTGTGTGTTCCTGTCACACAATGTCACAATGTCACAGGTAAACAGACATTGTGTAATATTAATCTGTTTTAGTGTGAGGATGCAGTGGAAAAGGCAGGAGGTGTCAGTGGGAGGAGCAGTTCCCTTAGCAGATGCCTCACAAACATGGTTTATAGGTGGGTTATCACTTTCAGCTGATAGGTGGGTTATTACCTTGCCAAATTGTAGCTGCTGCGGGTTACTCAATAGGGTTCTACATGAATATTCAACATGGTGTTTTGGAAACTAAAAGAAAAATGCTGTCTTTAAACACATCAGCCACAAGAAAACTCCCTCAGCACACACACACACAAATCATTCTAAACATGCTGTGTTTTTTTAAATGTATAGACTTGTGTGTCCATGGGAGCTCTGGTCTATTCAAGGAGTACACTTCGTCTTTGAGGGGTAAAGAACAGCAGTTTGGTATTTGATGGAAGTTGCACAGCTTCTTAAAATGCTTGTCAGACAGAAGAAATCATATACTCAAATCAAATGAAAGGCTCTTGATGCTGGCCACAGCTCATTGCAATCAGCTATGATATTAAAATGCAAGGGCTAGTTTTCATTTGCTCTTTGAATTAGCTTTACATAGAAGGACTTTTCAAGGGATACTTCTAATTTGATAGCTAAAATTGCTGACTTGTTCACTCCTGGAATTTCAGGTATGCGGTAGCTGCATTTCCCAGTGAAACTAATTTGCTTACCTTTTCTTGTCAGGGTGTTAATTTGAACCCAAGTGTCTTTATTTTAATTGAAAAAGACAATTAGTCTTCTTCATGCAAGCCTACATGGCTTATCTTCATTTAATAATCAGTTGTGTAATTGGTGTTCATATACAGTTTAACTGAGAAAATTGCAGCATTTTTCCTGTGTGGGGTTATTTGAATACTGAAAGTGCAGCTTCCTATAACGCAATCAATTCCTTGAGGGCACACAAATCCTTGCCTGACCTTTTGAAATAAATTAGCAACAGAATCCAAGGGTTGGTATTTTGATGTAAAGGTTGCAATGAATGCCATCTGTCGGGTATCAGAACAGTTTAATGAAGGCCTCTTACATCAGGTGCTCTACAAGTTCAGGAAGATGCTCTGGGAGCTCAGCTCTGCACTCCATCCAACCTGTATATTCCAGCAAAGCTGGGCAATTTGCTTTCCTGTGCCTTAATGAGAGAATCTATTTGGAAGCTGCAAAATACGGCAGTCTCCAGTCTTTCCACAATGTATGAGAGATCCCTGTGATGGCTTGCTGAGCAGTGTTAGCAGCTCCTGGGTCTGGCAGCCTGGAGGGTGAGGCAATCGCCCTCCCATGATGGTCCTTTCACCCCTGGCAGTGACCACGCCTCCCTCGGTGGGGTGATGGGGACCCTCTCCTGTTGGCTTGTGGGGATGAGTATCCTGCATCCCTGAGACCCTCCAGGAGAGCCTGGAGTGAGGGTGTTGGGGTCTCCATTGTTCTGGTGAGGTGACTGAGCTTCCCTCCTCTGTCATGTGTCCCTCTGCTCCTTCTCATGCCTGGGTAGAATCCTTTAGTCATGTAAGCTAAAAATTTGTTATTGTACCTTGGGGGTAAAATCCTCTGGCCTGGATGTCTGGCCCTTCTCCCCACACCACCTGATCCATGGCTCTCCCTGGTCCTGGAATTTACCATCTTGGTGATACTGTTGGTTATATGTGAGGCTGCTTTTGGCAGAGAGAGGGGCCTCATCATCATAGACTGGAGAGTCTTCCATGAGCCACAGCCCTCAGTGGGGGTCCAAGAGTTTGTCAGACTTTTCTCTGTCTCCACAGTTTGTCACAACTGATGCCTCACCCTTCCTTTCTTTACATAAAGTCTAGTAAAAACAGCTGAGTCTCCATCCTTGAAGAAATTCAAAACCCAACAGGACAGGATGGAGCACTGTGCTGTAGATGACCCTGTTTTGAACAGAGGGCTGGACAAGACCATCTCCAGAGGTCCCTTCCCACCTCAGCCAGTCTGGGATTCTTCAATATTTAATGGTTTTCCATTTCTGGGGAGCAAAGACTCTTCCTTCCCAGAATACAAGCGAGTGGAAATACAGTATTACCAAACCAAATGAATTTGTTTATTCTTTGACAAAAAGTGATGACAATGGAAGCACATAGAAAGATTTGACGGAATTGTGTTGATATGAAGGGTGGTTCTCCAGACCACCTTCATCTCAAAGGTAAGCTGATTTTAGACTGAATTTTGAGAACTCATTTCGTGCATCCCCTACTTGAGATGATACTCTCCAAACTCAAACACAGAACAAAAAGGTTAAGATGTCTGCTCCTATTATTTTCTAAGGAAATGCAATGAATAAAAGTTAAGGTTTTTAACCTTATGTCAAGGAATTTGACTATGTATTTCAAAATATTTGAAGGTACCCAGTCCTTTTTATCCTGTTTGCTTCATATTAGTTCTGAAACTGAAATTCTTTCAACTGAAGCAGAAATCTTTGTCAGCTTGAAATTGGAGCATCAAATACACTAACAGTTATTACGTAAGTATTTCCATATCTATTAAAGCATGGCTGTGCCACAGCAAGTTTCTATAAGCAATACATAAATGAGGTTTTGAAACTCAGTTTCAAAAATCAGGTTATGTAAACTCAGCTTTGAAATATAATTTTTTGCTACAAGAATTTCAGACCTTCTTAAGTCAAATCAATTTCAGAAGATAGACTGAACCTAGAATATTTCTCTGCTGTTATTCATGGCAGAACATTTGCTGGTTTGGAAATTCAATTTCTAGGAGAAGTATTTGGAACTAGATGATCTTTAAGGTTCCTTCCAACCCAAGCTATTCTATGATTCTTTGAAAAGAAATGGAAAATTGAATTTGCACTTTGAACACTTAAAGCAGATTTTCACGGCCTGTCAATGAATGACCAAATAAACTACGAATGTAATGTATTTCAGCATATTTCACCAAGACTGTCAATAAACAAAGTAAAGCTCCTAGAATGAGAGACAGGAATATCAATTTCTAAATTACCATTATCTGCTGCACTGGGGTCCCTGGGAGAATAAGTACAAATTGGACATCTGCTGAATTTACATTACAGCAGTGTATATGAGCAATGCACTCTGGAAGAGAGCAAGAGAAACCTTAACTGAATTGACAGGGAAGTATTTTTACAGCTGTTACTGATCTTAAAATTAACTAGAGAAAGATTCTGTGCTCTTCAAAAAGAAAATGAATGTTTAAAAAACCCACTATTTTTAGAACAAGTAATGGTGAATTTCTGAATGACCTTGGGAACCATATACTTTTACAGATGAAGAAACGCAGAGCTGCTTTCCAAGTTCTAGATTTATTTAAGCTTTCACTCACACACTACTTGTCCTGTAAGCATAAGGACAAAGTGTTAGCTAGCTATTAGTTAGAGAGTTGGGTAGCAATGCCTGGTGGGAGGAACTTTATGCCATCCTTGAACATTTTGGCAGTTGCTGAGCTGCTGTCTAAGTAGTGTGTTCAGTGCATTTCTGAAAGGCAAAAAAAATCTCCTCCAACCATTAAGTTCACTGTACTGTTCACTGTACATTAAAGGACTGATTCCTGTGTTAGAAAATGTCTCTTCTGACTGCTCAAAAGAAAAAAAAAAGGAAAAAATATATAGTAATTTTTTTCTCTGAGTAACAAGGACCAAACCAAAGGGGAAAAATAAGCTCATCTGAAAGGCTGACCATTTCAGATCATTACTGTACAGAAAAAGGTGCTCATGCATGAGGACAGACTGCAAAACTGGGTTCCCAGACTACTGTGTTCTCCCTGTATTTCCCTTATCAGACAGCGGATCTAGCCAGTGAATAATCAACTTGGCGAAAATTTCATGTTCTTATTTAGTCCAAGATCCAGTGAAAGCCCAAGGCAGCTTCAGCTTCACACAAGAACCTTAAACTAAAGGTAGTTACCAAAGCTGTGAATTTGTTGCAACACAGCAAAATTTGCTTCTGGCAAAGCTGGAGGAAATTCCCAAACTCAGAAGCAGAGCTCAAATTTGCCCACCTCGAGGGGCCTCAGACTCCTTCAGCTGCCCTGCACACATTGGATGCTTAGCTCTGCCCTTGCCCAGGTGAGATGCAGAGCTTCTGCAGCAGCTTCCTTTGGCAGCAAGGAGCAGCTATAGCAAACAAGTGAGGACATGTCTCCTGGAGCCAAGCCAAGCCTGCAGGGGCTGAGATCAGCACCAAATATGGGGGGAGTGCCCTAATCCTGCTCTAAGAAAGGCCATGCTGCTGTCACACTGCTGCTGTTCCACAAGAAAGCTGTCACCTCTGCCAGCTGGGGGGTTCAAACTCAATTATCCCAAAACTGCACTTTGCTCCTTCCCTGATGCTCCTGGGAATGACTGCTGCAATTCAAAAGGAGGCCTTGTGAGTATGGATGGTGTCATGTTGTGGAAATATCTTTCAGTAAATAACAGGTTTTTCTTCATCCAAACTATGAATAATCACTCAGAGTATATTCTTTCAAAAGCAGTATTTATTTTATTTATTTTTTCATCAAGATAAGACACATTACATAACGCATAAAATAAAAAATACTGCTAGGAAAGCTGCATTTAACTGAGATAACAAAAAAAATATACATAGATTGCACTTGAGAAAGTAGGCTCTATCCCAGAAGAATATAGTAAATAAAAAGCTGATGAGTGGTTTGAAATTAGGACTCTTTCTGAATTGCCTTTGAAAATGTATTTATTTTGGGAGGGGTTCCAATTCCACCTTGTTAAAACTGAACCAGATTAGATTTTTTAACAGCTTTGCTTTTAAGTTAAAACAGTATGTAAACAACATAACAATTATTACATAGACAAAAGAGTAAAAAGAGATATGGAGATACACCTTTGCAATTTCTGCTAATAAATAAAAAGAAACAAAAATTACTGATATTTGGATTCACCAGGGTCATTGCAGCTCAGGGCTTGGGTTTTGGGGAGTTTTTCTTAGTTCACATGTATATTATCATCCCCACACTGTCACACGAAGCCCATCCTTGACCCTCCTGCACTGGCTGGGAGCATGCTGTCTGCATGGCAGCAGGAAGCAGTGAATGGTTCCACTCATTAATAAATGTCCCAGGAGTAATACTTTAAACTTTGTGACAAGTTTAGCTTATATTTACGAAAGTAAACCCCCCATTAAGCAAGAGGATTTTTTTTTGCACCTTGCATCTGAATTTTTCTGCTGGACCCTGGCATCTACTGCAGCTTTTATCTAATTCAGTTAGCTGAACTCTCAGCTGTTCAGTCTTTAAAATGAGTATCCATACTATCTACCTTAGTGTATCCCACTCGTATGTCCAAATCAGATTTCTGATCTTTCTACATAGTCAAAAGAGAGAAAGAAAAGCTCCCAAACTGGGTGATTTCAGCCTTTGGGCTAAGGCACATGAAGGGAGAACCTCTCCCAGCTGCCTCTAGGGGTAACTCAGGCTCCCAGACACGGTAGGATCCCCCAGATCAGGAGGCATAAGCACCCCTCAGAACACCTAGCTTTTGGGGTGGGACTGGGCGAGCAGGCAGTGCTGCATAGCACACACCCAGTACAGCAGGTGCCTGCTGCACAACTTCCCTCAGGGAGTGGGAATCAAAGGTCCATTTAGAGATCATGCCTCGTGAAACTTGTGTATCCTGCAACCAGTGCTAATGATGAAGTCAGAGTGCTTAGGCATGATTCAGAGATATACACAGGAGTGTGCTGTCTCAAAAATAATCCGTACTGCCACGGCCTTGCATGGAAATTTCTTCCAAACTTAGATAAAAACTATGGAAGGGCTGGGTCAATCTTGTTATTAATCTAGAGACAGAAAAGAATGAGACGTTCTTTAAATAGTCCTGAAATACAAAATGAAGGTGGTAATCTTTTCTTACAGGGCTGTTCTTTTAATGTGAATTGCTTTGAAAAAAATTATGAATCACTTCTCAAGTAAGCATTCAGGAGCATTTTTAAATAGACATCTGGGAGCCAAGGAGGAAAAATTAATATAAATAATAAAACCCCCACACTTTCTGAATCTCCAAGGTTAAAGTACAGGAAAGAAAGTAGCACAACATTTCTAAGGGATCTTTCAGCAAAGTTTTGCTAAAATTATAAAAAAGCACTTACGAAATACTTGAGCTGATGAAGAGGGAAAATGCAAACATTAGGGTGCTTTTGTAACAAACCTTTGGAGTACTAAAACATACTGGTTTGAAGGCCTTGTATTATATTATATTATTTTATAGCACATGCTAGTTTCCACTAATTATAATGCATTATTGTCAACCGACTTCACTCTTTCAGAGAGAGAGAAAGACAAGAGGTAACACAGATAAAATGATTCGATGCAGCCTGTGTTTACTACAAAACATAAAACCTCAGCCATTAAATGTGCCACCCATTCCCTCTGTTACATTCACGGTCAAAACTCCAATTCTTTGCCAGACTTAAACCTGGCTGTTTTTTTTTACATTTTTGGAGCAGCATTTAAAATCCTTAAAGCTAGTTTGGAAGGATTTTTTTTTTTCCTTTTTCAGCTAGAGCACTTTTATAATAGTTTAAATGGCATAGGAAGCTATGTTGTAGCTCTTAAAGTGCTAATGTTATTATGAGGTGGTATTTAGTAATATTCTTCTGGAAGTTAATAAATGATGCACATTTTCCATGACTGACTGACATTGCTTAATGAGTTAATATGCTTCAGCAAATGCAATCAAAAAAAGAAATTCACTGTCAACAGTTTAACCATGGCAATACACAGAGCTGGAATGAGACAACTAACCTCAGATAACTAAGATTAATGCATATATGACAAAGTTATAATAACCCATTTTTAAAACAAACAAATAAAGAAACCCCAAACCAAATAATAATTAAATCTCAAACACAGTTTTGTTTCCCAGTAACACAACTGCAAAACAAATCATTATGTTCAACAAAGAAGTGCCCTATCTTCATCTCCTCCACGGGAAAACACGGCACTCCTCGAACTGCTGCGAGGAGGATCCAAGGGGAAGGCTGTCTCTCCCTTCTTGTGTAGAGGGTGCTGCTCTTGGGCAACTGTGGGGCCACTCTGGGCAAGGGGCAGGAATCCAGATCAGGTAGGTAGTGAGTACATCAGTTCCAGCCTGCAGGTATTTACCTGGGGCCTGGCAGGAGTCCCTCTTGCAGAAGCACCTGCTTGATGGCTCCGATGGAGTCACCATGGCACAAGTACCAGCCTCTGCACCCTGCTACCACCCTCAGTGTCCTGGCTCATGCAAAGCATCCACTAATTTCAGAACATGATTTGCTCGAGTACTAACAGTGAGATTTGACTTCACTGATGTGTTATTTCATGTACTGATGGATTTTCTGCACTCTATCTCACTCTGTTGGGCCAGAATGCTGGGAAGTTCCCTCTGACAGTGAGGCAAACTGTTTTGCACTCATTCAGGCTCAAATTCTCTCTTCATCTCTACCTACCATAAAACCCTACCTACCATCAGGAGAGCTGAGGAGGTAGAAATGGCAGCAGAATTTGAGTGTAGGAACTGCTGAGTGAAAAATAAACATAATGCTATTTCATTGCCAACTACCACAAATACCTACACACTTGGTATTTAGTTTTTACAGGCACTGTGTGCCTAAGGACTGCCATTGAACTTTTAAAATCTCAACCTTCAGATTCTAGCTACAGATAACCACAATCCTAAATTCTTGGATGCTGATACATAAATGTATTATATACCTGTTTAGTTGCCATGGCACTAATCAGCACAGCAATGATTTTTGCTAATTGCAAAGGCAGGCGAGTAGCAAATTTCAAATGATTATTGAGTAAAGGTCCTTAGAGCAATCCTGCTTAAAAGTAAATGTCCGGTAAGATGCAATTAGTGTGTCTGTTTTTTCTTTTCTTTCTTTTTTCTTTTTCCTTTTTCCTTTTTTATCGAGGTGGTCTTGAACTGCAGATACAATCACAACGCTCATGGTGATCCAGCTGTATATCTACTAAGAACATGTTGTTCCTGATTCTGCCTCTTCTTCTGGGATGCCCAGCCTCAGGGACAAATTTCAGCACCTGGGAGGATCAACAAAAATGCATTGATTAGAAAATGCTGTTGGAGATCCGAGGATGAGAGTGTTGAGGCCTCAAGGGCACCAACAGCCCTTAATGGCCCTGACCAGCATTAATTTGGACACATTTTTGTTTTTCTTCCAGCTTTTTCTGTGCACCCTTTGACATCCTGATGTACTGTTTGTCCTAGAGCTCGGACAGACTGTATTATTTCCTATGTCAGGTATCTTTATATCTTGCAGTTTCCTAACCACGTCCAGAGCTGCTCCTTTGCATGTGAATTGTCAAGCATGTTTTCTTTGGCTTGTCTTTGCAGTCCTCTACATATTTGAATTGTTCTGTCTCTTCTCTCCCTTGTACAATATTTCTGCTCTAAAGAGCTATGAACTTTTTTTAATGCCATTTTAAATTTCTGAAGCATGTATCAGTAGAATTGGTCCAAAAATTAAATACTTGTAGAGGGCAGCAAGATGAAGGATCTTGCACAAAATGTGTCAGATCCCATTGAGTTTCTGTGGAATCTGACTTCTGTAGGCTGATCTTAAAAATCTATGCCTCTGCCTAAATTGTTTTTGAAGAATTTACTGTGAATAATGTCAAACAAATAAGCAAACAAAATTACTTCCTAGGGAAGTATATATCATACAAGAGGCTACTGAAAAAATTCTATCCAGGCAAGATGACCTCAAGACACCTAGAAAGCGGATTGTAGGTTATAAAAAAGATGAGAAAACACAAGTTGCAACCAAAAAAAAATCTTTTTTGTGTACAGGGAAGAAAATACTTAGAGTGGTTAAACACTGGAGCAGGTTGTCCAGACAGGCTGCAGAAACCTTCAACACAGTCAAAATTAACAGGATGAGACCCTAAGCAACCTCACCTAACTTCAACATTTTCCCTGCTTTTATGGTAGGTCACCATCAGAGATTCCTTGCAACCCATATCATTATATAAATCTCCGATTCCCTGAAAATGACCTTGTGAGTATCTTCCCAAATCTCACAGCACATTGCCCACAAAGATATGCATAATTGTCAGACTTGTATAGATGAAGAATCTGAAACTGATTTGCTCAAGGCTATGCAACACATTACTACAAAAACTACCAGAGGCATTATGTAGTCCTTTCTGTTTTGAATTTTCTGATGGGGAGGCTCTGCTCAGTGTGGCCTCAAGCATTTGAGTGCAGAAACCACGCACTGGTAAGGCCCTAGAACTAACATGTCTCACCTCCTGGCAGGCTGAGGTGACTCATGCTAGCTTGGCCAAGTGACTACTAGATCAGCTGGATTTCTCTTGCTTGTTCAAAGATGTAGAGGCATCTGTTAAGTGCCTGTTAAGACCTCCCAAAGCCAGTGGCCAACTGGGAAGTGGGACCTAAACGTCTGTAGCAGCTGAACCACTGAAGCACCCACACTTGTGCCCTAACAGATCATACTGATTTATAACTAACAGATCACTCTGTTACTCAATCTTTTTTTTTTTTTTTTTACAAAGTACTTTCTGTACTTTGATGTTGTAACACCATACAAGAGTTGGGATGGTTTCACTATGGACAGAGAATAAAAGGCTGCGTGCCAGATCAACAGAGCATTAACATTTCAAACAGAATTAGAAAGTCCCAAAAAGTAACTGTGAAGCACTTGCCAAAGGATAACCAGAGATGCTGTGCAGGATGGGTGGGGAGGGCAGGCAGGTTAGCAGCTCTTAGGACAAGACCATTTGTTCTCTGCCATTAATGCCCTGAGGTTAGAAAAGTCATGAGATATAACAAAAGTGGTAAGCACTGAACACAGTCTATTATTTTATCCTCCCTTTTTTGATGAAATGTATATTTAGCCTATGTAATACTGAGAGGAAGGACTGTGCCTAAGCAAGTCACAGACATGCTGATATACTGTGTTGGGAAAATAGAATTACTTTGCCCTGTTAGAAATGTAGAAACGTAACTTTATTGATTTTTTTTAAATACAGCAACCAAAAAAAAAGAAAAAAATAGAAAAAAAAAGGAAACAAAAAGAAAAAAGTCTTTGAATTTATTTCAAATATTGGCTGTACCCATATATGCAATAAATCCTGATGGACACTAGGACAATTTGCTGTACCACACTGTCATCCTGAGCACAAAGGAACTGAACCCAATCAGGTTGCTGCAATTATTACAGAGATAAAAATAGACCACATCTTCAAAGATGTTTTTTTTAAAGAAAATGCACTTTTAAAATCAAGTACAGATGATGATGCTGAACCATGATAAATTCCTTATTTAAAGAAGTCTTTCAGCAAAATCTGACAAATCCAGATGACTGGCACTCTGCAAGATCATGGGTAGGTAGATCTGATTTTTCCAGCTGAGAGCAAATAAAAGTACGCAATGGCAAGGGAGCAAAGATGTGCTCTGTCTTTAAGTTAACAGACCATCTGACAGCTTGGGGACTTTCCCTGTGTTTTTTATTAAGAAACATGAGCACAGTATATGGGCTTTGCTGGTAAGAAAATGAACTGTCAGGCACTTCCTCAGAGAAGACAGGAAAATAGTGATTGAACACAGCTGAAATTATCGAATCACAGAATTGTTTAGGTGGGAAAAGACTGCTGAGATCTTTGGGTCCAACCATTATCCCAGCACCACCAATTCAACCACTAACTCTGGTCCCCTAATGTCACATCCCACATGCTTTTTGAATACTTCCAGGAATAGTGACTCTCCCACTTCCCTGGGCAGCCTGTTTCAATGTTTGACCTCCCTTGCAGTGAAGAAAATTTCCCTTATATCCAATTTAAACCTCCCCTGGAGCAACTCGAGGCTTTGTCCTCTTGTTCTGTCACTTGTTACCTGGGAGAAGAGGCTGACCCCTACCTGGCTACACCCTCCTTTCAGGCAGTCAGAGAAAGTGAGAAGGTCCCCCCAGAGGCTCTTTTTCTCCAGGTTAAACAGCCCCAGATCCCTCAGATTGAAGATTTGTGCTCCAGACCCTTCCCAGCTCTGTTGCCCTTCCCTGGATTTGAGGTGTGGCCTCAGCAGTGCTGAGTACAGGGGGACAATCCCTGCCCTGGTCCTGCTGGCCACACTATTGCTGATCCAGGCCAGGATGCCATTGGCCTTCTTGGCCACCTGGGCACACCTGGCTCATGTTCAGCCACTGTTGACCAGCACTGTCCTTTTCCACCAGCCCCTGCCCTCAGCCTGTAGCACTGCCTGGGGTTGTTGTGACCCAAATGCAGTACTCAGCACTTGCCTTGTTGAACCTCACATATTTGGTCTCAGATCCAGACTGTCCAGAACCCTCTGCAGAGCTACTTTAATAGCTGATCACAAAACTGATATTTAAAGCTCTCTGTCTCACTGCCGCCTAATAGTTTTATTTTCATCTAAGTACGAGGGATTTGAAAAGAATCTGGAAGTAAGGTCATTTCTGGTGACCACAGCAGATGGAAGACAACCCTTTATTCTGAAAATAGCTGCTGTTTATTCATCACATGGTCAGGTCCTTAAAGCTGAGGAACTACTGAATTAATGAGACCAGATCAAATAAATTCCATCCAGGACACTTTATTGCTCCTTTTTTGATGGGATCAGTAACTGTAAGAAAATATGGATATGAGAGGTCCAGAATGCTCAAAAGAGTTTTTGGGTTTTTTTGGGAGGGTGCAAAAGAACAACCTTGTAGTTTTCAAATTAAAAGATTAATGTCTGTCACTTCTCATCAAAATGCAGTGCTTCAGCTATTCAGATCACTGCCTCACAAAGAGCATATCCCCTCTCATCAAACACTGAGTAAATTATGGGCATAAAACTATTAAAACAATTAAAATAAAATCAAGACAGATTATACTGCTTCTTAGCTGGATTTGGTGCTTATAGGTAATACAAAAAAAAGTGCAACAGGGCATTTACTGAGCAGAGAGCACCATAGGATCACACCTATGCTGGATGGCATTTTACTTTGTAGATATGCCTGAGCATCTGAGAAGTTTCAAGGTGAGAAGACTGTAGCCACTGCACAACTTTCCCTGGGGCAGTGATGTAGGAAATATAAAGAAAATGCTTACATTTGTTTCCTCGCCAGCAACCTTGCTCATTGATCATGTATTGAATTTGGATGCCAGCTTCTTCTCTCTTTAAATGAGAGAGCAAAGCCATGACAAAAACCAGGACCTGGAAGCTGAAGCCAGGAAAACTTGAAGTGGAATTAGGGCATTTATAGTTTATGTCAGGCCCACTCATCACCTGGCCAGCCCTGCAAGGAACTGCAGTGTTTCCAGCTTGTTTGAGGACTGCCTTTCCAGGCATCCTTTGGCATTTGCTGATGGCCCTAGCCAGGTATCACTGACCCCTGAAGTCAGGCAAAATTTAGCCATGACAGTCCATGATGGCTGATTTCTGTTTCATTAAAGAGCACAGAGTGATAGCAAAACCAGTCAAAACTTTAAAAAAGTTCCCCACAGGCATTTCTGACTTATCATTTACTTATTAGTAACAATAGTAAAATTGATTTTTAAATTCTTGACCAGTATTTTGAGCACCAATAGAAAAATGAAGCCTCACTCAAAAATCAGCTTTCTTCTTCTTTCTGATTAGCTTAAGAATGCTACAGAAAAATCAATGACATGACTGTGGCTTACCCAATATCTAATTAGCCTCATATTCTTGTGACAGAGGATGGTGAGCAACTCTGGATGCTATTTTAGACAGTGAAATTTGTACTTTGCAGAACTTATTTAAAAATTCTGCTCCGCAGCATTATCTAATCTCCTTCTGTACATCTAAAAATAACACCATTCTAGCATGCAAACCAAATTACATTTGTCTGAGATTCATGAAAGAGGAAGCATCACAAGTGCAAAACATTCAACACAGATCCAAGTTCTGATAGACAAAAAAAAATCTTACTCTGCAATTTTTGAAAGTTATCTAATCCAAAGGTCACACACAGTTTAGCTGTGCTCTGAGTATAAGAAACCAAGCATTATGGGAATGTGGTTCATAATTTAGCATAAGAACCTTTACTCTAGTAGGAACATAGCCTAAACCAATGACATAGACCCAAAGAAGTATTCTTTCTTACCAGAGATAATTACAGGGTATCAGGGACAAGAAAAAAGAGTTGGCTTGCTGCATGCAAACTAAGGGATTATTAAACATAGATGGGATTAGTTTTTCTATTTTTTAAATTTGTATGCATAAGAAACACCTGGTTTTAATACAAAAAAATACAGGAAAAAATTAATTCACTTAAAACTGAAGCACCTGAAGCAGTCACTAAAATTATTATGTTTTTGACATATGTGACATCAATAAGACCCTCACTTCTGCTGATCTTGTCAGGAATTATGTGTGCATTATGCTACAGCTATTGTTTTGTCACTGACTAGATACAGGTGTTCCTCCTTCACAAACTGCCTCTCTGTCCTGATACGTATCACAGGATGTCTCACTTGCTTAACTTCCAAATGTCAACCCAAGAAACTTCATTTTCATATAATAAAAAATGAACCTTTTTTCTCTCACTGCACTTCTACGCTCCCTCTGCTCATCCCGTGACCTAGAAGTCATTTCTGACTCATTCTGTTTCCTTGTACTTGCATTCCAAATAAATCCCATCGCTGCTTCTTGTACAATATTCCATGAATTAACTCTTTTGTCAGGCTAATTCTGTGCCTTTATTACCATAACAACCTTTTATCTCCTTTATACATGTACTATCAATTCCAGGACATACAACAATCAGACCATATTCCTTGCACACTGCTTTGATGATTCTAGTCCTTTTTAATCCCTTAGCAAATTCCCTTTGTTGTGTCAGCAGCATTTGGATCATTTTTTGACCAGTTATCTTATGTTTCCCTGTGTAAAGGTGGGGTGAGAATTATTGTCTGCCCTCTCAAGTGCCTCCTTAAAGGTTTGATTATCATTTCTCTGAAAAATAGAAGAAAAAAAAACAAAAGAAAAGAAAAAAGCCCCCACAGCATCAAATTGTGTTAGTTACATTTCTTAACTCCATTGCAATAACTCTGTCTTACTGAAGTTCCATGCCACTTTTTTATTTTCCATCATGCTCCTGTGTTCTTTTCTCCCCGACAATAATCCCTCTGTCTTGTTTTGCCTTAGCAATGTTGGGTTCAGTGGAAGGTGTTTCTATGCCCCAACAGCTTGTGCCAAGATTTGGTATTGTGAGCTCTTGGGCACCTATTGCTTCTCTCAAGGCGACCAAAGGTTATGAAATTGCCACCCTAACACTAATCTAAACCTCGTCTCTGAGAATTAACTCAATGTATGTCCTCTGAAGGCACCAGACAAGCTCCTGTCAATGTTAAACTTGAACCGAGGCATAACGCTTCAAAAAAGGGTGGGATGGGAGCACCTTATAGACAGTGGGGGAAGAAGCACCTTATAGACAGTGAAAAACACATCAGTCTTTACAGGAGAGACAAATAAGTAGGTAAGAGATGCAATCAGTTTTCACCACATTGCTTTTTTCTTGATGTGCCCTTTAGCTGTGCAGCTCAGCACTGTGTTTGCAGAGGTTTATACATTCTGACAAATTCTGGTTGCTACCTTAAGAGCACTTATTCCCCACGGAAACTCATTTCACATCTCATCAGTTACAGCAATGAGATGGGGAAACCGATTTCTTGTTTCTCTGAGGTATGTGCATGCTGGCTGGATAGCACAGCCACAGCCATGGCTGAACTGAGTCCGGGCCTGAGTTCCCCCACACTTTCTCTGCACTGACAATCTCCAGGTTTAGAGCCTGTGCCTCTTAAAAGAGCCACTCCAGGCATTTTTAAGGAAATGAACTGCAATGGGAAACAGGCTTTTATTTCAGGTCCTCTTTAGAAAGTTACACAGCAGTAAGGCTATGTATTTGATTAAGGTGTGGTGCATCCATTTCCACGTATAGCTTTGTCTTTCCCTTGCGCAGAGCACTCCAACATAACTCAGTATCATTTATGGCAGACCATGCCTTGGAGATGTTTTCAGACACTGCCAGGACTAGGCCTGTTGGGTTTGAAGGGTTCGTGACACTATGTGGTAAGTCATGAATATTTGTCCAGAGTATTTGCTCTGCTCTAAAGCCATGGAAAACCACAGAGCATCACAAGACTCCTGCAAGAAAAACTGAAAAATAACCCACCAATAAAACTGTTTACCCAAGTTATGACCCCATTTATTTCGGAAAACTGCTGAGTATTTTGGTAAAGACATGGCAAACTTCCAGGCTATAAAGAGCCAAGATCTCATGATTAATGTATCTCAGGCCAATAAAGAAAAAGCCAACCTTTATTGTGGCATTCTCATATTGTCATTTTCCCTGCTGTTGCATCACTTCTTGCAGTCGGACATGATAGAAAAGAGCTGTACATTCCTTTCAGGGAAGTGAAGCAGCACTCTCAGCTGGGAAAATTAAAGGCTACACGTGATAGCTATTAGTCCTGAGAGGCTAGGCGAGGAGGGAGTGCTCAGTGATTACAGTGTGAGGCTTTGAACAGAACAAAAAAGGAACTAAAAAGTATTAAGAGCACAAGGAGAAGATAACCTTGAAATCTCTCTGGACTAGAAGCCTCTCTTTCAAGAAACAGCTTGGACTTTGGGGTCCCCACAGCTGTCAATGTGCAGCTAATCCAGCACTGGCTACAAAGACAAAAAGGAGTCTTGAGAATAACTTCTGGAGAATTTTTCTGCCTGTCTTTCTCACCCAGAAACATTGGACAATTCAGAAATGCCAGGGAACTTTTAAGTGATCTCCAGAGATACTTTTACTTTTGAGGACAAGCACATCCATGTGCAGGATATAAAGCTCTTGCAGGTTCAGGAGCTTAGTAGATGAAGCTCCAGGATAGAGGTTAGGGAAAATCAGTCTGGCAAGAGAAGGGGTCTGGGGTCTGCAGGACTCGCTCTCAGCTACTTGAAACACCTTCTTTACTCCACTATCTAACATTTCCTTCTGGTGTCTTCTGCAAGTAAATCAAATTAACTGTGACTTGTGTTTGAATCTGGCCTACGTTCTCCTGCAGTAGAAGGCAGAGCTTTTGAACCAAATTAATGGTGCTGGGGATTCATAAAGTGTGAAGCTCCATCCTTCGTTATGCAACTGAAGGCTCTTTGGGTAAGGTTAGTGAGTTTCAAATTGGCTTTTAAGAGAGTAAACTGGCTCCACGGTTCTAAAACCAGCAAGCATGTTGAGAGGCCTCTCCTCAGTGCCTTTTCTGCTCAGTATTTAAGTAAAATTAAAGTGTCAAAGGAGAATAAGACTAAAACTGATTAACTACGCGTGGCTAATAATAATAATAAAGTGGAAAACATTTTGGACTAAAATTAATGGACACATCTTTAGTATGTCATACATGAATTTATCTGCATGACTTCCACTCCTGTTAATAGGAGACACTTGGCTAAATATCTGCTCAGTGAGTTGTTAATTCACCCCTAAGGGATAAAATTTAAATTTAAACTTACAAAGGCCGTTTAATGTTAAAGCTGAAACACTGTCTTGAATTCATACGGTTTTCAGAGGAGAAATGAGTGGGAAAATAAATTAGCAGTGATGTATTTGTGTGAATGTTGAATTTCCTGAATTTAGTGATTAATTTGGGGCGATCTAAGTCATGGCATCCTGGTGCTGAGCAATACCTGGCAAGTGTGATATTCTGATGTCGTAGCACTAGCTGTTTCCAAACGTCCAAAAAAAGAGCTTGATAACATGTTTATAATCAGCACTTTTCTTTCTAGCTACTGTCAACAGTTGACTTAAATTCTGATACAGGTGTAACCCAGGATTCCTTAGTTTATATTTTACTTCTTCTGAATTATACACAACTCATATTTAAGGGTTGAAATTCCATACAGATTTACTGTGGAAAAAAAACAAAAACCAAACCAAACAATTCCTTTTTATAATTTTAAATTAGTTCCCTTTCAGTCTCTCTCATTCTTTCCTTAAGGAAAAGATTATTTAGGAAGACCTAATTTTCCTTTAGCAACTATTCACTATTTTCTATCTCTCACTGTGTCCTCTCTTACTACTGTTCTTTTTTTTTCTAAATGAAATTATCCAAAACTTTTGAGCCACTTTCCTTACCAATGTTTTTGATCTGCAGCTTCCCCTACATCTCTCTTGATGTATGCTTGCTGCTTCTATATATTTTTTCTAGTCCTGCCTTTCTCCTTATAAGCACCAAAAGCCATAACCTACTATAAGTCCCCCACCAATTTATTCAGACCATAATATTTGCTGTATTATTATCCCTTCATCTCCACTGCTGCAGGAGACTGTCACTTATCTTTTTCTCATCACTGCACTAAACAACTGTTTTCCTGAAGCTCTTCAGTGATTCACTACTTGACCTTTAGCCCAATTTCCACCCCTCATTTCTCCCTCCTCCCCTCACACATCCAGTGTTATATGAATAAATAGTTGAGACCACTCATCCTAATGCTTGCTGCTTCTCTAACCTGCATTTATAAGCACTTAGAAAGGCCTTCTGAAATTCCTCACAGCCTTCTTTGCTGTTCAAGTATGTTATCTCCTGTGCCACCTGTCATTTTTGCCACCTCTCTGGTCACCTCCCTCCAGACTGAACACACATGAAACAACAATCTGTGTGCTGGGGGCACCTCAGGTAGCCCTTTCCTATTTAGAAAATTGTTTGTCTCTTCCACCTCGTTGCTCTCTACCTCTAAACCAGTTTCTAATCCATGTCTGATCTTGTCTGGCTGACTTCGCTCTCTGCAGGAGGTGCCAGTCCTTTTAGCATTCTTGTACAATGTTGTGGTGCTGTATAAATATTTATTCATATATAAGGCATTCCGAGATCATTTTATCAGCTCATAGTCATCTAGGAGCTTTATACCTATTAATTTTTTTTCCAATTAACTTTTCTACCACTGAGATAAGGCTTTCTGCTCTGTAATTACCAGGGTCATCCCCTGCCTCTTGTTTAAAATTAGAGAAAATATTAACTATTCTCTAGTCCTAGCATGTGGAGTATGCTGTATTCTCCAGTTATGTGTGAGAAAATATCTCTTACCTTTTAAAAGAGTAACCACACTGCTCACAGTGTGGGCAAGTTCTGACCTTCAACAACCCTCTGCTATTGCAGCACCAGCATCTCACAAGATAATGCCTTAATGTTATGAGCCCACATCGCATCCAGGTCTAAAGTCCATAAAGTTCATTTTCACTTGGGGCTTAAGCCAAGTGGTAAATCAGGCTGTTACAAGAGACATGGGTCAGAAATAAGTCAGCATGGCATGCAGCTACCCTACCTTCCGACAACTGAAAGGCAACTACCTAGTAACTTTCCCAGATATGCTCACTTCAAGGAACATTGCTCATGTCTTCATCTGAAAATACTGCATTAGAGGCAAGAATATAAAATGCTCTTTCCTTGGGATTTTTCTCTCTAAATGTGTTCTGAATGGATTAAAATAATGGACGCTGTCCCTGTGCAAAAATTTTCCCTTCCTAAAAAATTGCTGAGTGGGAAAAAAGGCTGAGTGATTCAGCTGCCTCCTGTAAGTAATAAATCTGGAGGGGAAGAGAGTTTACAAGTGACTTAATTGTAATTTCCAAGTGTGAGCATAAGTTTAAAGCAAGAGGTAGTGAAGTCAAATATCTCAAAGAACACATGTCTCTGTGTTACTAAAAACAGTATTCCCAGTGGTATATACATTCACTTTGTATCAGTCCTTCACTGGGAAAAATCAGCCCAACACAAGGCTCATTCTTGCAACAAAGCCCACTAGGATGCTTTGGTGGCATCCACTCAGAGGTGGCAAAAGTTCCCTTCAACTTCTAAATTAATTTACCCATAAATACCTTCCAAAACCCCTTTCTCACACATACACAGTCAATTAACAAGCAGCACACAGAGCTCTGAGAAAAGACTTCAGAATCTATGTAAGCCATAAATACCCACAATAAGTAACAAAGAAAGAATGAAAATACCTCATGGTATTTTTTCACTGTTTTTCCTGACACGCAGGTGCAGGATTTCCAGGCTGGAGTCCCACAGCCACAGTTTCCACCACAGCGCTGGACAAGGAGGCAGCGGGGGAAGAAAACAACATTTGTCAGCTTCAGCTCCTCCCTTAAATTGACAGAGTAGTTTCTTGGGGTGCAGCTGTAACGCTTCACATCATCATTCAACCTGTCCAGGTCAACTGCAATGCAAAAGAAGTTTCATTAGTGAGGTTTGAGTGGGACATTCCTCTGGTTTATAGTGCTCCCCAGGCAGAGTGATGGGGTGCTGGTTGAAAAATATGTGAACTATAGCAGTGATTTCTGAACAGATAAACATAAACCTACCAATTTTAAATCATTACAGGTGGCCATCCAGGCTGTCATCCTTCTCCTACTGACTGCCAGAGCAGAGATCACACCGACTATAAAGGTGGAGGGAAGGCTTGCAGTAAAATATTGGTCTGAAAGCTGAAGGCTGGTAATTTTATTTGCATTGTCACTTATCTGCTGGATCCTTGGGCAAGAGATTCCACCTTTGCTACTCTCTTCTCTCCTCTGTCTATACCTGGCTTACTTAGATGCTAAGATCTGTTTTGTTATTATGGGCAAAAACAAGGCCCTTCCTGTGGTCAGTAGAGAGACATTCTTGGGGAGTGATTCATCCTTTCCTCACAAGAGCATTTAGGATAGACTGCATGACTTGCTTCCTCAAGCTGCCTGCCTGTATTGTTTATGGATAGAATTTAGATAACTCACTTTTAGATGGAGAAACTAATCTAAGCAATATTAATTTCAGCTGGTAAATGTTGCTATAATAGGCAAACAAATAAATACAATTAAAATTAATAGGTTCATTGAATGCCAGTAGTTGGTTGATGTTTAAATGCATAGTATCTGAGATCTGTCATGTAAACAAGCAGTAAAGCCAGCCATAAAAATAACTTATAGACTATCAAATGTGAGTTTAAGTGCTGTTTCTAGGTTTAGCTTATAAAGCTAAAACAAAACAAAACCCCATTTTATAAATATATTTTTCACAATTGTAACACAGACAAAAGTAACAAATTTTATGAGTTCTATTTCTACGGATGTTTTTTTATTTATTTTTCCTTCCTTTCCTGCTTTCTTCTTGCCTTAGGATTCTGTCCACCACCTGAGTGTTCAAAAGCTCAGTAATTCATTCAGGAGTGGAGGACGTGAACTTGTGTTGAGTTTGACTCCAAACATTATTTGCTAACAGAAGCATCAAAAGGAAAACAGAGACAGCTCCAATGAGAACTGAGGTAACAGTGTAGTGTTTGTGAACACATCAGATTTTCAGGGCATGTTTAGCAGGTCAACATAACCTCTGATTCTGAGAGCACTTAAGCTTGTACTTTAATACAAATATGTGAAACCTTACGACAAAGACACTTCATACTTGCTGTGACTCAGGCCTTGTCAACATCACTAAGTTAATTATGGAAGAAGCTGTGATTTGTAAATATCATGCACCTTTACATTCTGACCTGGAGATATTCACAAGGCTGATATGCAAGGCAAGGGTACATAAATGTCAGGAGTGCTATTATAGAAAATTGTAGCAGATTCACTTTCCTGGCAAGGTGTTATCTCAGTCAATGGGAATTTAGCAGATAAATTGCTATTTTATAGCAATTATGATACATCCCTCCATGAAATCTCAGTGGCTCTCTCCAGAGAGCTAGCATCTCTCCAAAGAGGTATAGATCATCCTCCTGCTATAAGCACAAAATCAATGGGGCTGGTGGTATACTCATGCACTGGGAGAAAAATACACTGTGAATGTCCTTAGCCACGACTGACAAGTCCAGGATACATTGATTTCTTTGTTTTAACAGATGATATTTTCTTCTGCACTGTCATTCTTCAAAGCCACCTCTTCTCATTGCAGGCTTTCAGGCTAATTCTTTCTACAGGGAAGTGTTTCCCACTCCTCTAAACATTCTCATCAGGACCTTTGCCATCAGCTTTGCTAACTGGTAAAGCAAAGCACTGTCTGGCTTGTATTCATTTCAGCCGACTGATGTGAAGGAAAAATCAACTAAAGGAAGAAGAGGGCTGAAAAATTTCTTTGTTAATGAGAAATGTAATGCCTTCATTGTTAATGAAATCTCTTGAGGGGAAATCAAGATGATTTCTTGATCATCCACCCTCTGACACTGCAGCAATCCAGGGGAATGGATGCTGACATGAGCAGGATGCTATCAGGACGGACTGGCTATGGACTGTGATGGCATTTACCGATGGTTCTCATTAGAATAAAATGCTCAAAGACTTAATTCAGACTTAATTCAGATAAGGTAACACAGGAAACAAAGCTTCCAGTAAAAACTGGTCAGTAAAGAGGTCAGATACAGCTCACATGAACTGACATCTGTGCCCAGGAAAAGAGAGTTGGGCGACTGAACAGAATTTGCACTATCACAGATCACATTTTCCCTCAGGCTCAACACTCCTTCCTGCACTGAGCTGATACCTATTGGCATTGCTGCCTTATCAACAGAGAAATGAGTCTTTGTAATGGGACTGGCAGAGAGGGAATGCAGCAGCATGGAAAGGACCTGGGTGGGGGAGCTTTCCTGCAGAGAGCACAAAATATCCATCCCAATGCTACACATTCTGGCCTCAGGACTTAACAACTCAATTTAAATAGCAAGAGTTGACCTTGCAAAGGGCTTTCACTGGCTGGAAGGCTTTGCTCACTGCTTTCCAGTGCCTAGTTTTGATGACTTTCCAAAGTCTTCTTGCAGTGCCTCTTAGGCTGTAGCTGAGTCAGGACTGTGGAGAGCTGATGATTTGCTTGGAGCATAAGAGGGGATAACCAGATAATTAGCATAATTTTCTTTCTCTGTGCAGTATGAAGAAATAGGCAGTTTTCAATGGGGGCTCAAAATTTTCTCTGGATACATTCTTAATGAATTCTGAAATCAAGCAATAGCAAAATTCCGTTTACTAAGTGTATTTTTTTCTATGCTGAACTATGTTTGAAAAACCTATTGAAGATTTCCAATGGAAAACTGCATGAATTCTTGGTATCACGCTCCAGGCATTCTGATCCTGAATTACTATCAGTTTTTTGAACTGCCAAATCCCAGAGTTATCAGTTGAGATGTGAATTCTCTCCACTTTTCACACGTCAGGGTATCAAAGTATCAGAGTCCAGGTTGAAATGGACAAGTACAACAGCAGAAAGGTGGTTTTTTATTGATGTTGAAAACATGACAATAAATAACTTCAAGCAGAGAAGAAAAGCCTAAATAAACAGTTTAAGAGACACACAAGTCATCCTGCACTAAAATTCACTTGGAGGCAAACACCTACACTTTTTTACTCTGCTCTACAGAACTGCAGTGCTTGATGGGGTAAGGTGAGCATGCAGGGTACTCTGTGAACAATGTACTCTGTACTCTGGTAGCATCACACTGACACACAAGAACAGTTCCCATCGCCTAATTAAATCCTAAGCTCTAGATCACGGTTTATTGCCCTCTAACAAAAGAACACATTTTATTCTGAACAACCCTCTCAGATGAAGGCTTCAATATGCATTTTTCCCTGTCTTGGGATTGTTTTAGTGTCTGGAGCTAGTCCATTTCCTCATCCATATAACAATGAGATTTTACAGTACAGTCAGTTTCATGCATCACTTCACTGCTGTGACTAAAATGTAACTGAGCCTTGGTGTGATTGGTGTGAAATCCAGCTGCTTTACTTATCAAGGACTGAAACCACTGGAGTCCTTAATTTAAAACTAGAACTAAAAGCTTCTTTAGACTGGATGCAAATAATTTCCAAGTATTATTTCAAAAAGTCTACATCAGAGATTCAGCTTAAAGGTAAGACAGACATAAAAGAGATGCACTGGAGCATTAAGCTGGATACTTGGGGTCCAGTGTTTACCCCTTCCTCTCCCTCAAAACCTATGCTTAAAACCATCCTTATATCACATAGCTCTATGGCACATGTTTACCCTGAAGCATTGATCAAAATATTCTATGATTCTGTGATCTTAATCACAGGTAGGCACTGAAATCAGAGACTGCAGCTAATGCCATATTTTATTCAGAAAAAGGGAGGCCTTAAAGATTGAGGATAAAACCTTTGCTGCTGGTCACTGATTAATTTTAAAAAGAGAGGTGGTCTTTTAGGATTGCTTTTAACACTTTATCTGTTGCAAATTCATACACAGTCTTAACACTGTCATATCTCAACATTTTGCACTTTTTTCGTGCATCAGTCCCAGAGCAGAGCTAAGGTGTAAGAGATGGTAGCCACCTTGCCGTGGTATTCCTATACCATATGTCAAGGCCCTCCACAAGCAAGGCAAGGGGGATTTGGGCAGCTGCAGACTGGTCAGCCTAACCTTAGCCCATGATAAAATTATGGGATAAAACTATGGGGTAAATCCTGCTTGGAAACAATGCCCACGCACATAACAGGCAAGGGGATGACTGGGAACCTCCAGAACATATTTAAGAAGACCAATCTCAGAGTCTGCTCTGATGAAACAACTGTCTTGCTGGATGAGGTGAAATCAGTAGAGGCATCTGCTGATTTTTGACAGTGATCCATAGCACCCTTGCAGCCAAATTGCTGAGATATAATGGAATAGGTGGAATACAAATTCAGTAGATAACTGGATTATATGAGAGACTAGAGAAAAATGCTCAGCAATTCCAAGTACAACTGGTGGCTGGCTACTATTTGTGTCGTGTTCCCCACAGGGTAACGGTGGGGTCAATACTGCTGAAGATCTTAGGTAGACTAGAGGTACTGCAGAAGCCATCAAAGACATTCAGAGCAGTGCTGTAGCTGACTGAAGGTATGGTGTGGCTGAACCTGAGCTGGAAAATGCCCAAATAAACTGGAGAGGGACTTTTTACAAGGGCAAGTAGTGATAGGACAAGCAGAAATTGCTTCATACTCAAAAAAGATAGGTTTAGATTAGATATTAGGAGGAAATCTTTACTATGAGGCTGGTGAGACACTGGCACAGGTTGCCCAGAGAGGTTTTGGATGCCCCATCCCTGGAAGTGTCCTAGGCTAGATGGGTTTTGAGCAACCTGGTCTGGTGCAAGATGTCTCTGCCTGTGGCAGGGGCATTGGAACTAGATGATCACTAAGGACCTTTCCAATCAAAACCATTATATGATTGAATGATCTCAACAATGTAGCAATGAATATTTGTAGCCTCACAATTATATGATAATAACAAATGAAATATTATTTCCCAGTCACATCTTCCACTGGTTAAATCATCTAAATATGCTAAGACTAAATAATTGCCGAGATGAAATAATTCTTCTCCATGCAAAATTTCTACCAAACCCCATGGCTTTTAGACTTCAACATATATGGCTGATGGTTTTGACTGTTCCGCAGCACATGCTTAGTGTGTGGAATAATAAGTGTGTATCACAGCAAGCAATTTGTCAAACATACTGGAAACTTGGGGAGCTATCTAAGATCCTGCAATTTGTATTTACTGCAATATCACAGCACCAAGACAAATGTCCTAAATACAGCAACTATAATTTCAGAGGAACAAAAGATCAGAATTTCAGTGGGATTATAGCTGTTTTCATGGAACAAGGTGCAAAATATATAGGCCTACGATGGACTGGCAAACCAATTATCAGTTGTGGTACAGGTCAAGTAGCAAAAGCAGGTCAAACTATTGGACACAGCTTCACTGAAATCAATGGAAAAGAGCAGCTTATTCCAGTGATAAATAACATGCTACAGGTTTCACTAGCATTTTTAAAAAGGGTTTAGTAAGAAAATCTTTCACTGCAGTGACCAACAATTACGTCGTGTAACACGCAAGGGAAAATCTCATTTGTCACAGAGGGGGAAGGTAGGGATGTAGGTCTGAATTAGATTGTGAAATGAATGAATGTATGCAGTTTGCATCTAAGAGACAAACTGGTTCCCAATTGAAGAAGGGAGGAAGAAATATTTGATTTTCAAGCACAGGGAATACTTTAAATTACCAGCGATGTAAGAAGGTATTCCATGTACTTGGAATATTCATGTTTGCCATGAATGAGAGGGAATTCAGCATTTGTGATGCCTGCGCTCCCTGTCTGGTGCACTGAAACTTGCTGGCAGCCATCCCAGAATCTTTCAAGAAAGAGTGCATGGACGTTTGCAGTAATTTACTGGCCACTGCTTGCAAATCTCTGAGAAATTACATTAAAATTTTAACTTCTTACTAGACCATTGCAAGTAATGACAATTAGAAACTATTGTTAAGGACATGGTGAAACTTGCCTGATCTTGGCAACCTATTTGGCAATGAACAGCAGAAACATTCTGTGAAGACCCATGGTCTGACCTCACTACTCCCCTTCCAGAGAGCAGTGTGGTTATGCCAGCAAGTGTTTATTTATTTAACTTGTAAAGCTGTCACTGCAGACAGATGCTATGGCAAGAATGTCCCACCTGATTAATTTCCTCTGATAGCCAAAGGCTTCTTGCATACTACTTCCAAAAAAGAAAATGAGCTCAGAGGCAGGGGTAGCCTTGTTAATTACCAGAATGTATCTATCGACATGTGCTCCTGCTTCCTAGGTTTATTTATGGAAAAACAAAACAAAACACCCCATTCCTTTCTAAAGACAAACCCTTTCTTTGGGTACCATGACATTCATATTTAATTCTATGATGAGAAACAGTGAACTAGTTCTTTTTCCTTTCTTTCTTCATTTGTACGCAAACCATTTCACAGGCAGCGGTCTTTTTTTAATTAAAAACCCTTATTCAATAGGAGGTAAAAAATCAGAGACAACAACAAAAGATAAATGAAAAGAAGCATGAGGGAAAAGTTAAATAATGTTTAATTCATGGTTGGAAATGTTTACAACGGTATCTCTCAGATGCTCTTCTAATATTAGTAACCAGATAAATTCATGCTTTCAAAAATTTAAGCTAGGATGAAGATACTTCCTTGAAACATGTCTGAACTCTCCTTATGAATGTCTAAAAGAATAGAAACCTATTTGTTTCAGCATAATTGTGGAGCATGGATGTTTACTTTTTTACCTGTGTTCTTGCCAAGAACAGTATTAAATAACCCAACAGCCAGTGATATATTTTTGGAGATGCTTAATACTTGTAATAACCAAATTACTAGGACCCTAAGGTCAGCAATATATTACAGCAATGCAAAAGGAATTATTTTAAAGAATATACTTTGGCATGATGTGCTTTTTTCCTAAGAGCCTAGGCTGAACATAAGGCTGAATATTCATACGTTTCTAAAATGCAGCAATTGGTAGCAAACCTTTATTAGTATACATTTACAACTGCAGAGGTTATTTGAAGTATGGATCGTATTTTCATGTAGGCATACACCATAGTTTACAGATTATACAAGGCCCCACATTTAAGGATTGTGAAAATCTGAATATGTCTTCCCCATTGTTTTCTGTCCCGTTCTGTCAGTCTGGGATTCACTGCGATTTTACAGTCAGCTTTCACTGGATTGGTGAACAGCAAACCTCACTGAACATGTACAGAATTAAATTTCAAACTTCATGTGGTTATTAGTGAAACACATCTCATACCAATATCTCACTTCAATAGTGAGAAATACAACAGAAATTTCAATAGAAATGCAATTTTGATTTCAATAGAAAGTAATGCACTTAACTCAATAGAATTGCATCAGTATTGTAGAGGTGTGAGATCAGATTTTGTAGACTGAATAGAGTTATCATAAATTTAATCCACACACTCTTCAACTTCCAGGTCCTTGCAAGAGATATCCAGGAAGGAATCAATTTATGTATGTATATATTGATGTGTACAAATACATAGAATCATAGAATCCTTAGGCCTGGAAAAGACCTCCAACATCAAAAATACAACCATAAACCCAGAACTGCCATAATCATCTCTAAACCATATCCTGACATGCCACATCCACACACCTTTTAAACATTTCCTGAGATGGTGACTTCACCACTTTCCCCGGGCAGTCTGTTCCAATGCCCGACCACCCTTTCTTTGAAATTCTTTTCCCTAAAATCCAATCTAAATTTCCCCTGGTGCAACTTGAGGCCATTTCCTCTTGTCCTGTCACTTGTAGCCTGGGAGAAGAGCCAACCTCCACCTGGCTACACCCTCCTTTCAGGCAGTCATAGAGATCAACAAGGTTCCCCCTGAGCCTCCTTTTCTGCAGGCTAAACACCCCCAGCTCCCTCAGCTGCTCCTCACAGGACTTGTGCTCCAGACCCTTCCCAGCTCCCTTTCCCTTCTCTGGACACACTCCAGCCCCTCAATGTCCTTCTTGCAGTGAGTGGCCCAGAACTGAACACAGGATTTGAGGTGTGGCCTCAGCAGTGCCGAGTACAGGGGGACAATCACTGCCCTGGTCCTGCTGGCCGCACTATTGCTGATCCAGGCCAGGATGCCATTGATCCTGGGCACAGCTGGATCATATTCAGCCACGGCTGACCAGCACACCCAGGTCCTTTTTCTCTGGTTGGTTTACCAGCCCCTGCCCCCAGCCTGTAGCACTGCCTGGGTTGTGACCCAAGGGCAGGACCTGGCACTTGGCCTTGTTGAACCTCATACAGTTTGCTTTGGCCCATCAAGGCAGCAATGATGGGAGGAAGCAAAGATGGAGCTGAAGTCTACTTTGAAAGAATGAGAGGTTCTGGACTTAAATTTTAACACAGGAAAACCTATTCAAATGTTGAAAGTTAACTTTTTTTTGTTGTTGTTGTTTGTTTGTTTTTTGTTCAGAGAGTGGTTCCAGAGAGATTAAGCAGCCTTCATTCTTGGAAATATTAAAAACCTGATTGACATGGTCATGAGCAACCTTCTATTGGTGACCCTGCCTTGAGCAGGGGCATTTAAATTCTTGAGGTGTCTTCCCACTTCATGTATTCCCCGTTTCTGTCATTTTCAGCTATGATAAAATACTGCCTTCTTATTTGATTTACCTTGATATTTGTAAAATATTAACTGGCAAATTAAGAAAACATACCATTTAAATACAATATTTTACATATCTCTGTTATCAGAATTAGTATTCAGCAACACTGACTCTTTAGCTCAATTTTGTGCCAGAACTTGGTATAGGCAGAAAGTTGGATAGGAGAAAAATTATTAGTGATTAATGTATACCATTTATATGGTGTGATCTGAAAATGCTGTGAAAGATAGGCAGAGATTACATCAAATTGTTCTTACCTGCCTCAGGGCTGTTCTAACTTAGGATAAAAAAATAAAACCCAAGCTGGAAGCAGAAACAGATAGGTATCTGAAATAAATTATGATATAATCTATTGCTCTCTTTGCTGCAAGGTTATCCCAGTGCCTACAAATATTCCTCAGAGATCCACAGCGTCTGTCTTTAAAAGTCACCAAGCATTTCTAATTTAAGGATTTGTTAAAGCTATTCCCTACTCCTCACATCATCCAAGAACAAGCCTTTAATCTTGTCAGAAGTTTATGACTAAATAAAAACTCTTAACTGAAATTTTTAAAAGATTTTATTGTGGTGAGACCATTTAGACCAGAATGCTGTTAACAGTCAGGGAATTTGGCCTTTAGTTTGAAGACAAAAGGAAAATTGTTGTAAAACTTTACTTCTTTTTCCTGTAACCAAACCACCACCAACAAAATATCCCATTAAAATAAATCAAGTATTAAAATAATAACTGGAAAAATGTTTGTTTTCTATGATAGTTTGCTATGCAAGAAACTGAATTACGGAATTTATTTATAATAAATGGAGAAAATTTTATGTATTTTCTGATCACTACCAGATCAGACTGATACCTCTAGCCTGCATAATTTCCATCAATAAAGCATCAAATGGCATTTTATATTTATATGGTCACTTAAATATATGGGATAGTAGGCCAAATATGATCTGAGAATTAAATGAAATCTGGAGAGAAGAACCAGTACAGGATCCAGGTTTCTAATCAGCTTCTATTAAAATCAGAACAGGCCTTTTATTTTTTTTTTTATACATATCTATTGGTGCCAAATCCAGCCTGGATGAATAAGGGAGACAGAGATCATGTTCCACAGACCACCACAGATATCAAACCATTCTTGAAAGTCATGCAGTGACGCTTAGGTGAAGTTTTTCCCCAACAAGGGCTATTGTGGTTGCCTGAAATTTTTGATGTGCCAAAGTGGAGCAAAGTAAAGGGATTCAGTTTTTGCAGGATGGGTGCTCAGCGCTTTATCGCAGGTTCCTTTGAAGTGCTGAGCCCAGAAACAGAGAAAGCCAACCTGTCTAGGAAATTGAACACCAGTACTGAGTCTACTAATACCCCCTATGTGCCTGAGGTTGTTCTGCTCAAGGGACAAAAGCCATGGGACAGCCCAAATTCTTACCATTTCCCTCTTTACCCTCCAAGTCAAGGTGGATACATGAATGGTACATGGCCTCTGCCAGATCCTGGTTCATGTCCAGCAATGACCAGGCTGACAATTTAGCAATATGGTGATTGTATTTCAGGGCCATGGAACACTTCTTGACACAGCTTCCCCTACTATAGATGCAGTCTATATACCCCTTTTAAGAGCAAAGCCTGATAGTTTGTTAGCAAGTACGTTACAAACACAGAACCACAATTCCCTCCCTCCTTAGCATATGCTTAATGTATAAGGGGATGGGATTTGAAATGTAACTAAATGATAGATTGCACAGAACTGGAACTGTGATTTAGGAATTACAATTTTAAAGTTATAAAGAAGAATGCATGTGAATACACAACTTGAAAATAGATGACAACAAGAGAAATCAAATAAAACTCTTCATTCCAGATCGTCTGTGAAAACTACAGTGATTGTCATCCTGGAGAATTCTAACAGACCTCCTACATCTATATTGCACATGAAGGCAATTTCATCAGGCCCTTCAGTGCATGGTAACCCCAGAGCACAACTGTGTCTTCTCAATAGTGTTTCTTTATCATTATGGCTTTGTACTGCCAGCTAAACGCCCCTTTGCTTTACCATTTGTTGGACAATTTGAACGAACAGAAGGAAACAAGGAACATAACCCAGGAATGTGTGCTTTGCTCAATTACAGACAAAGATGTTAAACCATCATAATGCTCCCTGCCAACATAATGAAAAACACTGAGATGTTCACATCCTAAAAAAACAGCTGCATGTACAGGTGTCTGCACCAGATGCTTCCCTAAGCACAATGTGATAAAAGTGATTATTCCTCACTCAACAGAAAGCAGTCCCTAAGCAGGGTATTTAAAGAAGGATGATAACAGAGGTAATTAGGAGCCCCATGCTTCACACACAAAGCAATGCTTAAGAGGGTAAAGCTGAGAACCATCTGTCTTTACATGTGGACCTGTGTTTTCATTTGTGAATTCATCATAAAAAAGGGCAGTTTTTAGCCTCATTTCTCAAACCAGATCCTACTTAGAAACTGATTAAGAATTAAACAACATATCCCTGGTTTTAATAGGTGGTACTTTGCCCTTCAACTCCAACAGGAACATAAGCACTAAAAAGTAATACCAATGGACTGTTCTGTGAGGAGTGAAGAATATCCTGGTCTTGTCCCAAAGTATGCATATAGTGTTTTTTCCTACCTTTGGACTTCCTGTCATGGTAGCTTCTGCCTCGGTAATGGTGCCCACTGTCTGTGTACAGATTCTCAAGATCTTCTTGCCAGGAGTCCGGGTTAAAGTGCTTGAGCAGATCCTCCACTGTGTCAAATGCAGCAATGGTCTGATCCAGGGCTTCTGCCGTGAGCGTAGGGTCAGTCACTGATGGAGAGGGATAGGATACCCCCTAAGAGTGACATACATCTCAGTGTACTTGGAATAAATCACAGCACCACTTTAAACAATTGAAAACAGTTATTGAGAAACTTGTCTCATTATTGAGTTAAACAGCTACTTCGGGCCATCACTTCAAGTCTTTCGGCCAGGACTTTCTTATACCTGTGTTTTCTTTTTGTATGGAGAAGAGATACCAAGGAATGCCCACTCAAGTCCCAGAGGAGATGCAGGGAGCAAAAGCACTGCTACTGCTGTACTGGTAGTATTTACATACGCTCCTCAAAGGGAATGATGGTTTGCACATACACAAAGATGTATTGGAAAGATCTTCTGAAAGCATTCTGATGGCCATGGCCACAGAAATAGAAATAGTAGCTTTCTTGGTTATTTCACAAGAGGCAGATCAGAAACCACAGCAGAGAAAGACAAATTAAACAAGTCTACTAGACTATCTTTCTCTAATCAATTTGGACAACAAATTTGGCATGGCTAAAGACTTGAAAAAATGGCCCTTTATTCCCCAAAATTAAATATATTACAAAACACTGATGAATTGCAATTGAATTGACATCTTTAACCAAAAATGCAACTTACTAAGCAAACAGAAAAAACGTGATTATTTGGATCTTGGAGGTGCTGGTGGGTGAGAGGCTGGACATGACCCAGCCTTGAGCACTCATAGCCCAGAAAGCCAGTGGTATTCTGGGCTACATCCAAAGCAGTGTGGGCAGCAGAGCAGGGAGGGGATTCTGCCCCTCTGCTCTGCTCTGCTGAGACTCCACCTGCAGTGCTGCATCCAGATCTGGGCTCCCCTGCACAGGAAGGACATGGACTGTTGGAGTGAGTCCAGAGGAGAGACACCAGGCTGTTTAGAGGGCTGGAGAAAAGACTAAGAGAATTTAAATTGTTCAGCCTAGCGAGGAAAAGGCATCAGGGTGACCTAAATGTGCCTTCCACCAGTGCCTGAAGGGAGCCTACAAGAAAGATGGAGAGAAACTTTTTACAAGAGCATGTAGCAATAAGACAACATGGAATGGCTTTAAAACAAAAGAGGGTATGCCTGGATTAGATATTGAGAAGAAATTCTTTACTGTGAGGATGGTGAGACACTGGAACAGGTTGCTGAGAGAGTGTGTGGATGGCCCACCCCTCACAGTGCTCACAGTCAGGTTGGAGGGGGCTGTGAGAAGCCTGGTCTATTGAAAGGCATCCCTGCCCACAGCAGGGCAATTGAAACTAGGTGATCTTTAAGGAACTTTCCAACCTATTCTATGATCTCAGCAATGTAACAATGAATATTTGGATGACCAACATAGTCATATCCTCACAATTATATCGTAATACCTAATGGAATATTTAATTTCCCACTAGTAAAGACCAAGTACAATTCTTTAGGTGTTCCCACTGAACTTCTGGCGCAATTCAACTTTGATGACAGAATGATAGTAGCAATTTCAGTTTTACTGGAGTGGACTTGAAACATTTTTAGGATTCTTTATTTAGAATCATAATACTCACTATCCTGATATCACTTTTTCCCTTGTTCAAGCACAAGCCCAAATAGTATGCAAATACTATGTAAAATATGTACAAGAAAAACTATTAATGCATATCTCTTACTTTCTGAAGGACCACAATCAAAATACATTATTTTTTCCAAGAACAGGCATAGTATAGCACAAGAGTTGTTTGCTTTATAAGTTAAAACACTGGGGAGAAACCCCTAGAAATCGGAATTTTTTCATGAAAACTCAGCTCTGAAGTAATGCAGCAGAAACATGCCATTTAAAATTAATGGCTCCCAAAATATTTTTTTTGCCTCATCTCCCAGGCAAATGAGTATGGTAAACTACTAATCTTTGTGATTAACTTCACACAGTTGGGTAGTAATGGGAGGGTCAACTCATTTGAGTAAATTCACTCACTTGTTTGGAGGATTGAGTCTTTCAATTCTTATTATAATAGTTTTGAAAAATATATATCTTTGAAAATAAAACACTTGTCTTTAGTGGTAAGCTATATCACAAAAGTAACAATCCTTGACATTTTCCTGCATATGTTTGCTGAAAACATGGATGGTCCAAATTATTAAAAACCAGAAAGAGAAGAAACAGAAAACATAATAATAGTGCAGTCAAGGAAGCACAGCTCCCCTTTCCTGTTTTCCACCAAGAGCCCAAGAAGTTTCAGAGGACCCACTTCTGACTGCAATGCCTCTCCAGTGCAGTGCTAAGAAGGACACAGTGCAGAGGCCTGTAAAAATTCATGACCCCTTAAAAAGTAAGGCATATCTCAAAGCCTCGCTCCTGACTTCTAAGTGGCTTGGAATAGACTGTCAGAGAGATGGAAGTCCCAGGAGTCGGAAAGCTCACAGCAGCAAAGTGAACACAATATTGTTATCTGAAGCAGTGTTGCAGGATAGACTGTGCTGCAGCCAGCACTGCGCAGTGTGCTAACACAGCTGCTGAGGTTACGAAGGGAAAAGGCACCCAAAAGCTACTTTCTTACTGAGGACAGCTTGGTGGAGCTCATGGCAGCCCAACAGGGAAATATCAGACCCCAACTGCCTTTCAAAAGTGAGGGAGATGGTGCAAGGATGCTGAAGAAACAGGAGCATAAAAATCAGGCCACAGGTGTGTGGCTTACACAGTGCAGGAGTGTTTTTTTCCAGATGTATAATTGTACATTTCATCACTGAAGTGGAGGTCAGGCTGTGAATATGCAGGGCATTTCAAACTCCTGCAGGCAGCTGGGATTCCCCATTTTCTTTTCATATAAAAGATCCTACTCAAGAGATTTGTGCAGCCACGTTCAAACACAGAAGAAAGCTTAACTTTTTCTCAGTGACAGCCAAATCAAGAGGAATTATTTCAACAGCTCAGATAGCCTCCTGGCAGCAACATCATGTGACAGGCCCAAAAGCAACTTCAAAGCTGCCAACCCAACTGCTTCTCTTTTGTCCTGCCAAGAATGAGGTGCTGGCTTTAGGAGAGTTTGTGCTCGTCGTAATCTGGCTCCTGAGATCACATCCAAAGAGGGGGCAAGAGGAAGAGTGAAATGCAAGAAGCAATAAAGAACAAAGATTTTCCACATTACATACCTCTTTTGCATTTCTTTAAAACACTGAATAAATTTTTAATTTAATGGAACACAAAGGTATCTTTTTTTGGTATGTGCCCCACACACAAAAAACACCCACAAAAAAACCAACACACAAAACCAAAAACCAACACAAACCCCCCCACCACCACCCACCCCAACACACCCAAAAACACCAAACACAACAAAACACAAAAAACCCAAAAAACCACCACATGTGCCCTTGCCCTTAATTTGTGGTCCCTCATTCTTTTCACTTTCCTATCTCTATTGTGAACCTGACAGGCAATTCAATGTGCATCACAGTTTTTTCTTGGTCATAAAATTACTTCACAAGTAATGGAAATTAACCTTATAAGGAGTGGATTTTGTCTCCTTTTTTGTGGGGGGAGGTGGTGGTTGCCATGATGGGTTAAGGGCAGAAGTATTTGTTTTAACTTTCTAAGAAAAAACCCAAACAAATAACCAAAACAAAATATGACCTCAGACATGGAAGAAAGAATTTGCTCACTCTAAAATTTTCATTCTGAGACTTGTAATGTGTCTAGATCCTAAAATGAGTCTTCAGGTTGACTTGAGGGCTTGAGAGATGAAACTCACACCTGCCACTGCAACTGAGCATCAGCAGTATTGTATGTCATCTTGTCCAAGGCTAACGGATCTGAGTTTGTCCTTCTACCCCTCAAGACCATAGCAGAATCCCTGAATGTTCTGCTCCTGAAGAATCTGAATGTCCTCAGACATTTTCCTTGGTGCCACTGTGAAAAATTGCTCAGTCTCCCTACCTTATTTTCTCTGAGAATAAAAAGGATTTGTGGGTGCAATGTGCACTCAATTGAAAACAGTATGTTTCATTAGATAGGGAATGACATGGGAAAACCAATGAAACTGAGGTTCTGTATCTGGTTTAGCTGTAGGTTTCCATGGGACCTTGGGCATCAGCTTGCTACCTGTAATATTTGTATTGAACTTCCTTAGCTGCAACACATCAACAACAATTTTTCAGAAAAAAAGTGGAAGATGAACTTTATTTTTCAATAAGAAAATTATACTGTATTATTGTTTGGTATATTGTGCATTTTATGATGTTAAGCTTGTTGAGTAACATGGCATTTAGCATGTGCTTGATCTCATTGACATAGTTACCTGATGAGGGAGCCCTAGGCTTACTTTTTCGAACATCAGCCTGCCATATTTTTAAACAAAATATTCCATCACATTGATTTTTTTTTTTTTCCCCTAAGCCCATATCAGAATGAAAAATGAATTTATGTCTTTTAGTAAAACTATTCTAGCATCTCCTGCTTGGCACATCCAGTAGATCTCAGCCCTGCTAGCATCACTCCTCAAGACTTTCAGCCCAACTGGTTCCAGGCAATCAATGAATTGTATCATGAAGGGCAAGTGTCATCTGCAAATTCAAGAGTAAACACTAGTGAGATTGGTTTAACATCTTCTAATTTTGGCAGCACAGAATCTTGTCTCTACTTGCTGCCTTGATTGGACTGTGATCAGTAAACTTTACCCGTATTTTATTTACTGCTCCTTCACCAGCTACTCCTGCCAGCTACTGTAACAAAGCTGCTATCACTAAGCTCTTTTCCATGAATGCTCCAGACATTGGTCTCAAGTCTTCTTTAAGCACTTATCCCCATCTCATGTGTTTTCAGAGGAGCTAACAAGAGCTGTGATGTGGTGCTGAGCAGTAGCAGAGCACACAGAAGAGGACTGCCCATATTCTGAACTGTCATACTACACTGCCATTCCCCAGCACTTGGAAATGAAAGAGAGGACAGATTTTTTGCCAATGAAGAGTCAAATGCCAATGAAAAGTCAAATGCAATGAAAAGAAAAAGAAACTTTTACACTGGATTACTAGTGGTTTTTTTTCCTTTTTTTTCCATTCTAAATTTTTGTCCTAAGCTGCATTTCACTGCAAAATATGGAGTAACTATATCTAACTTCAGATATTGTATTTTATTGGAAACACTTAAAAACAAATTCTCACTATTGACAATGAAGGTCTAGATTAATTTTCCTGCCAGCCTGTTTTATTTATAGTCTTCCGTGTAGGTCAAGACATTTTATGATTAAAAACTTTAAGTTTTTATCTTGTATTTTCATACTGGCAGGATGAGTTTGAAAGCAAGAAATGTTTCCCAATGGATGTCTCGTGTTTGCAACAGCTAATGGCATATCCTGAATCTTTTATCCCTAAAAACATACTGTTTGGCTCCAGTATGGGTTGGATAAACACTTTATTCATCTTCTTTTGAAGGTGAATACATGGTTTCTCTGTGCAGGTGCCATTTTTTGAGTTGGATTCAGGCCATGCTATCAATCCATCCATGGGCAAAACAGTGAGAAATTACTTACTGAGACAGAGCTTGTGACTGACTCCCAGTTGGTTTCTGAGGCTGCATGCTGGAAATCATCCTAAGGGGAAAAACACACCGGAAAAAAATCACCGGTAAGGCAATATCCTAAATTAACTACAGAATCTAGAAAATGTTTCAGCATTCAACATCTGTCACTTTTTCTAACCCTTTTTAATGCAAGAGTCCCTTACCATGTGTCATTCCTAAATAGAGCTACTTCCATTCAGGTTTCTCCCTTTTCAATGTTTATTAACTAGTTCCTTGTGAGCTCGCTGGAACAAGAATGGGTGAATATTTGTTGTTGCTGTTGTTGTTATTATTTATTAATTTATTATTATTAAAAACAACAACACAATAATAATAATAACAATAACAATAACAATAACAATAACAATAACAATAATAATAATAATACCAATAGGAGATGTGCTGCTTTGCATAGCAGGACCTAATCTGGTCAAGGACATTACATTCATCTGCCAACATAAATATTAAACACCATCTCTGTATGTCTACAATCAGAGTATTAACGCAGTTGCCAAACTGATCTGTTGGAAAGAATATGAACATGCTAATTCCCTAGTACTACTTAGTCAAGGTGAAAAGCAGGGTAATCTAATCCATTTGAAAAGTAGTCCTAACATGACTGTACTGCTTCTGGTACTTGTGTTGAACAGCACATGATCATCACTGTACTAGGTCCTTTACATCAAAAGACACAGCCACAGTACATTCCTATTAACAGTGTCATTGCACAGAATCTCTGGGCATTTATGATTAATTTGAGCACAGGGATGGGATTTGTATCATCTATCTTTGGACATCTACAAGGCCAACATCTGGGCTAGCTATTCTTGTTTCCTTTTGCCATCAACTAAACCTGGAATTTCCAGGGTGCAAATCATCTGATCTGTTTTAGAAGCTTACTTTGGGATGACAATGCACCTTAAAAATGCATTTTTGTCTCCACTGTCTCTATAAAGGGGACCTGGGAGGATGAGCTTAGATACGGATCTCAAAACTGTAGATATTGACATGTGGTCACCTAAATCCCATTCCACTTGTCTGACTAGTGATGAGCAATCACTACTTAAATAATGAAGAAGCCATTTCTTTAATCTGTTGGCAGCTTTACTTATTTCCAACTGGAATAACTGAACCATGAAAAATGGGAAAAAAAGGCAGCATTACAGAATGGTTATTAAACACACACATGCAGTGAATAGCTAATGACTGGCATGAATATGCAGGTAAGGAAAGTGGACTGAAGTGACAGCATGCCAAGATTTTGATTTCTAATAATAGAATTTATAATGAAAAGTTTAAGGAAGATGGATCAATGCATTGGCTCACAATTTCATACTGACTCAGTACCTGATAAGCTTTTTTTTTGAGCTGGCAATTGAAAGGGGAAATGGAAGAGAAACTGCACAGCTGATGCTTGCTAGACTTGATCCTGCATTGGGCCATACATATATATGCATATATTAAATTATTTCTTAGGAATGGAAAATAGAAAATTGATCTCATAATCTGCTAATTCACCAATAAAATTTTCCTTCAGTTGAGAAGGAACAGAGCTGCTCTCAGATCCAGAATCAATATACTTGGATTTTTAATGTTTTTAATTTGCTACAGAAAAATATTTAAATGCCTCAAAAGTCACAAGATTGTTTATTCAATACCATTGCTGTTTCTTCTACTTCAGTATTTAAGATTAGTAGAAATTAAGAAATCCCATCACTAAGTGACCACTGAAGCTGAAGGGCAATTAAAACGTTAATAATATGTGGTCATTTTCTGCCAAGAATACAGAAGCAAAACACTGGTGAAATTTTCAATGCAGATTTTTTTCTTAAAAACAGTAAGGAGATCTGCAAATGCTATAATCAGGTCATAGATAATTTTGAATATGCCTACCTTGGCCACATTCTCTACACATTTGATTGCCCAGTTCTTGACAAGCCACAATTTAAATTAAGTAAAAATGTATTTGAAAAGCTCATGAATCCTCTGGTAAAGGCTGCCAGTTGCAAAACTTGGAAATAATTTCCTCTCTGTCATTAGCTTCCATTTAGCATTTCCAGGAAAAAAGTGTCATTGAGTTCTAAAGCATTATTTAAAAACAGGAACAATTTGCTTCACTGAATGTTTTGAGAAGACTTTAGTCTTGTGTTCAAAGGGATGGTCCACTTGTTTTATCTAAACGCAGATATCAAAACTGTTTCTTTAGTCTGTGATTCTTTGAGTTGGTTCATGCCAGGAAACCCCTCCAAAATCCTGATATAGACACGTGTACCACCTGCTTCTTGGATCTCAAACCTGATGACTGCACATTTCGACTCTGATTATATTCAATCTGCATAAACTATTCACAACTCTGTGGCTTTGTTCCACCACCACTCAAGGCAGCTGCAGTCATTCTTGGCTTCTCGGTGCTTTCAACCTCTACAGTTTGGAGATTATTATTATCTATGGCTTCTGCTTGCAGCTATTTCAAATAATAATATCAAAGTGGTTATCATCATTACAAAAAACCCTCTCCTCCTTTCTTACCATTGCTCCTAGCAGAAGCTGAAGGACAAATCTATTTTCAGTGCTAACTATTCAATTCATACTACCCCATTCATATGAATTTGCCTGTGATTGCTTTGGCTGTTGTTTGGCTGTTGTTTCTTCATTACTTAAAACAACAGTAAAACTTTCAGTTAAAACATTTAAAAAACCACCAAAATTCTCACATCTTTCCTAACTGAACAGGGAACAACAGGGTGGTAGTAATTTGGCTGCATCACCTTGACAACTGTCCTTCTATTTTTGTATTTGTGTCATGGTAACGACAAACTTTACCAGAGATCTCAGCAAAACATTGAATTAACAGTTCTACAAGTAACAAAAATACAGGCAAAACAACAGGACTGCCAATCAGCTTCTGATAGCAGCTACATTTGGTGAAGAAAAATGTCTTCCAAACATCAGCTTCCAAAATTACACCTCAGCAAGACAAATCCTGAGTCAGTCCTCAGAGTTAAATATGTATGGACATTGATATATTGTTCTTGGCTCTGTTTCAGACAAAGAAAAGCTACTCTCTCCTTCGCAGACTGACTTTGTCTGTAACATGTCTCCCACCACTGATCGCCAATAAGTGACAAGGAGTCATGGGGAATACTTTGTGTTTCATCCAGGACTTTACCAAGTGGAGACCATGATACAAAAGCACAGCTGTCAATGATATATGAGACTGCAGAACCACATAGCACTGGTTGCTGAGGAAAATGATTTGCTGAGGGTCTGAGGGTCCATGAGCTGCAGCAGCACAGGCTCTTCTGTGTTGAAGCCATGGGGCTTGGCAGGGTCAGTAGGGTCAGTAGGAACAGAGAGGCATCAGGAAAACACCTGGGATATGGCTGGGAAGGTCGCCAGTTTGAGAAGCAGGTTGTCACAATTCACTTTGTTGTACCACCCATGTGGCAAAACATGCACGTCCTCCCAGCTATGCCAAATTACTGCCTGTTCCTCAAATTAAAAGCAAGAAGCATTGTGATTCGTCATATTTTATGTAGTTTATCACTGTAGACTAGTCTTTTCTCATCTTGCTGCATGACTATTATGAGGAAGGATGCCTGGGATGGGTATTAACCACCACAGGGCAGGCACAGCACAATGGCAGCTCTCTCCAGTGCAAAGAAGAAGCTCTAGATCTCTGTAAGCTTCTCTCTCAACTATTTTTCTCGATCTGCAGGTTTCTGGGGTGATTGGATTAGATTTGGTAAAAAATAGTTCATCTGACAAAACAACTACAAACTGTGGCTAATGAAAGCTGAGGCAATGCTCTCCTCTTCAAGGAGTGAGAAGGGTTCTCAAAAGAGCTGCGATTAACAAGAGTCCAAGCAGCGTCCCTGACTGATGCTTAGGGCCTACTGGTTCAATAAGGTCCTCTCTTAAAGGAGCCACCTTCTCTACTGTGCCCATTGACTCACAAGAGAAGTGAGGGACAAAGGATCAAAATGCAGGCATGTTTTTGGGGCAACTAAGCATGACAAAGGGGAAGAATGAAGTAAACTAAGAAAATAATTGAGACAGAGATGCTGAAGTGTTGGGCTCTGCCTGTGGTCACCCCATTTGCGGTATTTAGACACCATATCTATAAATGATCCAAAAGAGAAGCGGTTTCTAGAAATTTACAGAAGAATGTGACTAAGGGATATACTGAGACACACAGTAGATCCTGCAAAAACAAGTCATGGGATAAATGGGGCATGTTCTAAGAGGTCCAGTACAGAAACAAAAAGAAGTTGTTAACTCTCCCTGGAATCTAAGAATTAGGGATGAAAGACAATTGAAGGTCTGTACGGAAAAATTAGGATAAATTGCAAACTTCAAGAAAAAAGGGACAAAATTATCCTAATATTTAGAATAATAAACAGAAACTCAATGATACCCATTTTTGAACAACAGTCAACATGTATATGACATGCAGAGTTATGTGCAGACAAGCTGATAACCAGATAAACTTATATTTGCATATAGTAATAACAAATTATAAGAATCTGTAAATCATTTTTTCCCCTGCCACAAGCAACAGTACCAGTATTTTCACTAACAATTGAATTTATAGGTATTACGTTCCCTACACAAAGCAACACATATTTCAAGCAAATAAACACCAAACTCAGAGCATGCTATATAACAGAAATGGTGTTATGTAAGTTAGAGGCAAAAGAAAAATCAGGGCTCCATTCAAAAAATGCTGTGACATACTCAATTTTGTACACTTCCACCGATTAATTTTAATGCCTCATTTAGCATTTTACTACACTCCAGTTTCTAGAACTATAAATAAAAGCATAGAGATTTACACTTTGAAATATCTTTTTCTTGTCCCACACTTTCATTTTGTCACACTGCTAGGTTTTAATTTAGTTTCAGAATGGTACTAACTACCACTTCTCCTAAGGGTGCTGAAAGATACCTACAGCAGGTTGCTCACTAAGAAGCCAGAGGCTGCATTTTTCTTACAGTAATGGTCAAACCACTGCTCTGTTCAGCTCTGGTGACCACACATTAAAATAAAAGATACTGAATTTGGAACATTGCAACAATGATTGCTCGTAATCTGGGAATCATGCCTTGCAATGACATGTTAAGTGTAGCCCAGAGTCTTTCAAGAAGGTTGGACGTAACTTGACCTTGTCTCTCCAGACAATGACCTATGCTCTGCTACAAGAGCCTGTTACCAATGTCAGCAAGCTCTTCCATTTGGCACAGCAAGCATTAATGAGTCCAGGTAGCTATAATGTGAAGGCAGAAATATCCAAACTGGAAGTACGAGCAAATTTTGCCACTGATGTCAACTATTACTGGAACAGCTAAGAGATTAACAAATAACTTTAATCTTACTGAATTTGCTTTTCTATTTTTTGATGCAGGCCATATAAATGCAGACCATCCATGTCAACATTTTTTTTAAAGTCAGTAACAAAAGGTAAGCCAGCCACCAAAATGTCTGATCTCAAATGTAATAGTGTGATTCTTGCCCCTTAAAAAAGACAAATTGAGTTTCTGAAGCCCAGTTGCCACTACATATCAGTAGTTATATCCTTATCAGCTAAGTTAATACTAGCGCAAGGCGACATAAAAAGTCCCTCTTGATTTTTTCTGACACATTTACTAGTTATAAATGAACAGGAAACGTAAAATACTTAAAATTTCAAAAGTTTAAGGCTGTAATGAAGATTTAGGCTAACTGCAGTTTGTTACATTTATTTATGGAAAGCTGAAATAAAACTGAAGCAGAAGAATATATTTAAAAAGAGTTATGTTTGGTCAATAATCCTCTTCATCCTTCACCTATCTCTGGAAATAGGGATTATTGGGTGCACATTGGAAGAGTGCCCAAGACAATGACATTTAAATAATCTCTCTAAAAGGTCACATAATACTTGTTCAAATGAGATGATAGTTACGCCTTTGAAAAATCAGATGTCATCTGACATTGTATGTCATTATACTGCGAGACATCTGACACTATGAGCATCCTGTTTGCTGCACATACCCACAAGAAAGTGCACAGGACTTCATTACCATGCCGCGTAAATTGTGCGTTACCTTTATTTTTTCCATTTGTCACAGAGGCCTGTCCTCATATCTCCATATACAAGAGATTTGCTAATAGCTAAGCTGGTGTAAACTGCAGTTAAGCAATTGTAAACAAAATACAAATCAACCAACATTCATTGTAAATATTCTGCAATTCCTCCTTTGCCATTTTTATCTGAATGGCAAATTTTGATTCTACAATTAAGCACCAGGATACAAAACTTGAAAGGCTCTTCCAGGCTGTCTCTTCCAAATGCCTCAGACTGGTTGGCTGTTTTCACACTATTTTTTTCTTTATTACACTTATGTAAGTACCAGCTTTATCCTTTTCTTCCCCTCCCAAACTTGCTTTCTGCAGTAATTCTGAAGAGATGTTATATCTCCTCTCAGCATCCATTTTATTACACTAAACAAGCCAAGTTGTCTTGGCCCTTAGTAAGAAATGTCCTCTTCTTCCCCATTGTCCCTGAACTCAGTCCAAGAAAAATGTGGTTGGTCTGTACCATGGAGACCAAAAGTGTACAAAGTATTCCAGAAAAGATGCAAGTACAAACTCATTGGTCACATGCCTAGTACACTGAGAAATTTTCTTTTCCCTTCTTCACTAACCAGTGAGATGCCATTTAGCTGTGAATACTTTTGCTATTAATCTCTACACGAGTGACCTCTTTGCTCATTTTTGGGCTGTTCCATTTCACTGCAAATCAATTCTCTGCTGCTCAAGGTCATCCAGCTTGCCTCTCCAATACTCTGATTTTCCCATTCATGAGCAACGCGCTTCAGCTCTGTGCAAAACCCATTAAAATACTACACTGTAGGTTGTACTCTGGTCTCTGACACATCCCAAAAATAAAACTGACCATAAGACCAACCTGTCAGAAATTCCCATTAGCAAGCTGTCCCTGGCTGCATACTCCCTTCTGCATTACAGGACACTGCCTCCCCTTTGATTGCCACATGCCATCTTCTCCAGCACAAGGGACTGTTTCCTGCATGACACTGGGTGAGATGCTCCTCTAGAGTCCAATTATATTTGCTACATGGCATTTCCTTCCACTCTAGGCTATCCTTCAGGCTGGAATGAGTTTCTTTGATAAAGAGATGTGGAGGTTTTTTTACTAGTTTCCTGCATCTTTAGCCACCTTTTTTGCTGACAAGTGCCCTGTAAGCATTCTAGGTCGAACCAATGAGCATGAAGGTGCCCTGGCACTCTCCTTGCCATTGATGCTGTAGGCATTCACTGTCTCCACAGGAGCCCTGGCTCACCTTCCTGCAATCCAGGGATGCAATCCAGGTGTGTTAAGCTTTCACTGCATCTGCTCCCTCCTCCCTTTCTATTCCTATGGTATACAAAGGAGACCTGCTTTCAGAAGCGACTCCCTGTGCCTTATGGTCTGCAGTGCCCACCTCTCAACAGTGACAGTGGAGGCTTCTAAAGGCTCTTTGCTCACCTTGGTTTGGTGTCTAAGCACACCTGGGCCATGTTGGCATCCTATTTTGCACGGCTTGCTGTTCCCCCTGTGATGCCCCGTGCTGGCTCTGCCAGGGCAGCAGGGGACAAATATCCAGAGGGATCCTGATCAGGATCAGGGTGGTGCTGCACATCAAAGTGGTGTCCAGAGCTGCCAGGTGGAAAAAACCTTGGGAGGAGTGATCCCATGAGCCAAAACTTGCTTGAGCCAAAACACAGGTCAGTGTCTAGTGCCCTTGTGAGGACTTTGGTGGACTTTTGCCATGCTGACTGGCAGGGTTTTGGAAGCAGCTTCCCTGGTAATAGGTGACTCTGCCCTGAGGAAAACTGAAAAAGCTGGTACTTCATTTGCCTGGTAGTGTCCAGGTGGGCAAAAAACTCTTTTAGAGTTTAACAGAAGGCAGTGACAGCTGGTTATTTCAGGTCCTCCTTCTTGGTGTGACTCATACCAAATGGGAACATACCAAAAGGCCCCAGTAGTAGGGATAGAAGGAAAAATATTAATGAGAGACAACCTCCTAGGAACAAGCTATTAACTTTCTGACTTCTTTCCTCTTGGTTTTCTACACACTTTTTATAGATTTAAACACGGTCCGTAATCAGAGAAAAATAATCATTAACAAATACAGTATAATTTCATTTAATATTCAAAGTTTTTCATTGTTCTACCAGGAGGATCAACTAAGTGCTCTGACATGCACACTTACATTTTCAGATGTCATTTGGGAGAAACATGGAAGCAATAATAGTAATAACAAAAAACTCTAATGGAGCTAAGCAAATTTAATTCTAAAGCTGAGGACACAATGTAAAAGGGTACTGGTAAGGGACATTAGCTATCCTAGCAGCAATCCCAGCCTATTGATTTTTTGTGAAGGATCCATTTGTTTTTGAGCTCTCTGTCAGAGGATGCTATTTAATTCTGCAGTAAGCATGCAGCAGGAGCATGTGTTATGTTTCACAGATAATGCAAAACAAAGCAATTTGTTCATCCTCCTGCTTTGACTGGAAGGCACTGCATTTTCTAGGACAACAAAAAGGGACTGCTATCCAAATTTTCTATGGTGTTCAATAATCATAAAAATAGCAAGAATACCTAATCTTTGAAGAATAAAAGAAACATTTTCTCTTAGCTTTTCCAGGTTTTTGATGTGATCAAAAGCAGTTGATTCACTGCACACAGCACAGGATATTGCTTATTGGGGATTTTGTTTAACTTGAGTTTCATCAAACAGCTAAATTAAGGCAAAAATCAAATTATTCCAACTGAACTTCCAGACTCAGATATATTCCTAAGAAACAGCATTGCTGTTAAAGCTAAATAAAGGTACCTTAGGAACAGTTATGCCTCTCTTTCCCTTATGTATAATTTTACAAATATTAATTTCAAATGACACTATGAATAAAGACTAGGTAAAAAACAGCTTACATTTGCCACCTTTTTGCAAATAATCTAACTAAACCATGTTGTCAGTTTTGGGATCAGCTTACCAAAAACAGCCTTGAAAATCCTTCTAAACACCAAACTGAGACCACAATCTCAGGACCAGGAAGGTGTGTACTGGGCCACAATTAGTGCATGACACATTTTATTTGAATTCTGCCTCAATGCAAGCATAACCAAATAGACTAAGGATGGCTGTTGAATTATAACAAGCTAAATATTTTCAAGCAATGGAAATCAAGGCAAGCAGTTTATTTCAGTTTTATATTAATGACCTGGAAAATGTCACAGAAAATTGAAGCTGGAAAAAAAAATAAAAAGAAGTTGTAAACATCATTTAATACAAAGAAATATGGTAGGACTAGCAGAGGTCAGAAGCAGTGGCAGGTAAGAAAAACAAGCTTTCACTTAAAAGAATGTAAGTGGAGAAAAAGGTACAAGCCATAAACTCTATTTGATGGCACACATAGACTCAGAAATGAACTGGTGCCAAGAGCCTGGATGGAACAAAGATAAAAACCCATTAAATTAATCTGAAATGTGACATAGTGGCACAGCATGGAGGGTGACTTATGCCTGCACACACAGAGATCTTCCCCAGGGCACAAGGAGATGCTCTCCCCATACCAAGGGGACACCTACTACCACAAGTCACCAAGGGAAAACCACATCACCACAAATCACCACCTCCCAGGGGACCATGGGCACATGTGGAGCCTCTCCTCACTGGCAGGGGTGTGTGAGCATTTGCACATCTTTACCACCTTCCTACAGGTGCAGAACTGGGTTATGCTCAGAATAAATTGAGGTTTGTGAATGCAGCTCTTCTGGAAACATAAGATGGGTATACTCCAGACAAAAGGCACAGTTAGGTGTGTGTGATGATACCAGTAAAAATTGCAGGAGGTAGCTGCATACTGCATTTATGGAGACACCAAGGTGACACCAAACCCCTGCCATCCTGGCCTTGCAGTGCTCATCTGTGCAGGCCAGCTTTTTTGGATGCCCATCTCCATCAGAAATGCAGGCTTATGGGGAGAAAACACTGGGAGAATGCTCTCACACACTCTGGCAGAAAGACTTTGCTCTGTGCTTCAAAAACTCCGGAGTCTTTCTGAACACCAGACAGCAGTTTTTAAATATCAAACCCACTGACCGTTAATTTTCTAGTGCTGGTTTTCAGTAGAGCCCTCCTGGCCACCCTGTCCATCTTTGTCCAGGACTAGCCCTCCTGGGCAGCCACTGCACCAGCAGTAGGTCAGCACCCATGCAATACTCCAGATTTCAGCAGCTGGTATTAAAAGCGTTGTCTCTGCTTTTAATCTATTCCTTAATGCACCTGGAAAATGTACCTGAACCAGCACTGAGCTAGCACTGTCAGCACACAAAGTTGCTGCTAAGGTGGGAAAAGAGTGTTTACTTTCACATGTTTCTGATGGAGATAAATTATGTGTATAGGGAGCAGGGTGTCCTATTTTCTGCTGCTTTACATTATCTGCTCTGAGTTGGTTTTTTTGCTCTCTCTCTTCAGAGCTTAATAATGCCAATTTTTCTGTATAAACTCATGCATATGCAAAAAGAGGTGGAAGGCCTGAATAAGAACATGACTGATACATTCAGGTCCTTTCCTAGCCATCAGCACACAAGACCTTGTCTACACCACGCCTGCTTAGAGGAGAGGCAGCTGAGAGCTAATACATACATGTAACACTATGCACATTTTGAAATTGGATCTAATTTCCAGTCAGGCACAAAAGTTTCACCTCATCTGTAAAACCAGCAACTACTTTGTGTTTGGTTTAGGTTCCCATACCTACACAGCATTTCCAATTTCTGTTCACTTCTAGAGAAAGCGAAGTTTTCAGCAGCCTATTTCCATCACTTCAGCATGCAACACAAACCTCACAGAGCAGTCAGACTACTTGTCCTCACGGTGCCCAACTTCTTTCAAGAATTTTTTTTTGTTTCAAGTTTATTGTCCAGACCTTGGTGTGAGATAAATTTTTGCAGTCCCAAGGTAGGGTTTTTTATGCTGCCCTACAGCAGTGGAAAAATTAGCCTCATACTTTCTAAGCTGTTTTCTCAAGTTTAAGGGTTTTTTTTGTTATTTTCATTTTTCTTTCTTCAAAGATAACATTATTTCTCAAACTTACCTATAAGTCTGCAATCATTGAATCCCAGGGCTAATAAATGCCATTAACTGTGTCACTCACTGTCAGGAGTGATGAGAAAATGAAAGAAAAAATGACCTACATGTAAGAACTTTTGGGCTACATCTATATTAAGTGGTAAAATGAGGTAAAGATTGATCAGATGTGGTATGACTCATGTCTTCAGACATAATTATTACCCTGCAAAACAGAGTGGCCACAACAAACTGCTCATTGGAAACAGCCCCAGGCCTGTGCTGGCTGCAAACTAGCCACGCTAAAAATGTGGTGAGTGCAAACAACCTTGTGCCTACACCCTGGCTCACATCCATCCCGTTGAAAAGTCCCTGCTAACAATTCTGGGTACATAGAGTTCCTTATTAGAGAGTCTGATCTTGCAAGAGCTTGCATTTGGACTTGATTTATATGACTGATGGCTGGACAACAATGGTGCCTGGAATCAGGAAAACACAGTGAGACAACATGATGCCTGATTCCTAAAGTCTGAGGGAAACATTTTTTACCCTTTTTTACAAAACATGATCTGAGAAATACATCAGGACTCAAACACTGATTAAAAAGAAGCCTTTTTATAGCTGCAAGATTGGAAGTATTATTAAAAATAAAGGCTTCTTCAGGTTAAGAAAAGGACCTGGAAAATAAGTTTTATCTGCCACAAAACATCATTTTGTACAATTAAACTATATTCCCAAACAAAACCTATTAAAATGAAAGGAAACCTGTTGTTATGGGTCACAGAAAAACTGGATGTTATTTGATTCTGCTGAAAATGATCTAACAAGAAGATACACTAATTCCATGAACCTAAAAATTATTTTTAGCTTTCAGTATTATAGATGAGTTGCAAAATCTGACCTTGTGTTGCTACAGGCTCAGACCTTCTCTAATTAAGCTCTGACTAGTTATCAAACTGACAATTGAGGAAAATAGAACTGGATTTTTCTTGGTATTACAAGAGATAGGAAATGTGATAGCTCTTTCTTTTTCTTCTTTTTTTTTTTTTTTTTTTTTAATACCCTATATGTTCAAAATCAGTTCAATATGGAGAGAAATATGTGGGTACTAAAACAGAGAGGGAGTTGCAGGCAAAGAATGATGGTAACAACCCTGGCCCAGGGCTGGAGGAGGTGTTTAGTTCTGTAGCACAAATCTCAGCGCCATGCAGGGGGTCATTTTATGTAACAGTGTCATTTAGCTAAAAATTTTCAAGTAAGATTTATCCTATCAAGTCTAAAAAAATTATAAGAACCCTGCAACTAATAAAAGATATGTGTGTGAATGTACATGTGTAAGGGAAAACCAAAAACACTCTGCCATGTCTGTCACCTATTATGAAGACATGCATGGTCTGTATCGAGTGTTCAAAGCAAAACAGAAGGTTGTAAATTTAATAAAGATGTGTGCATAGAAAACACAAATTACTGTCTTTGGAAAGGCAGTGTACAGTGTGAAGGTTATTGAAGCCAGAACCACTGTGCTGAGCAAACAGCAGCAGCAGCAGCCTGTGAGCAAACCAGCTTCCCCTGCAGGGAGGAAGGACCTTCTCTGATGACCTGTTCCTGGGACTACCGAGTCAGAGGAAAAGTAGGAATTGTTGAAAGGAAGTGTAGAGATCCCAAGAGCTCCAGTCATCATGCCACCTAAGAAGGAGGGGAGGGATGAGAATAGTGCCCAGCTTTCTCACACTCATCAGACCACTCAGAGTGGTCTCAGGCTGATTTTTCTTCTTTCACCTTCCTGGTTCGGCATCTGGGATTGCTCTCTATTTTGCAGTAAGGTAATTTTTTGCACTAGAGAGGACCTAAGGTAAATCTGGCAGGAACAGGAAAAGCAAGCATAAACAAATTGAACAGCACAGCAGACAAACCTCTTTGTTCATCACTCTCAGTTTGGCTACACAGCCCATCCTGCTGGCACAGTGTCCCACACTGGAAGGTGGAACACCATCACCTGCTTCTGTACTGTCTTTCAGAAGTTAATCTCGTGGCATTTTTACAATTGTTGTGCCTGTTTGTGAGGTGGGAAGGTCTCAGGCAGCAAGAAGGTGTGAGGGCAAGCAGTGGTGGAAGCCAGCACCCTCCCCGAGGTCATGATGCTGCATCCAAACCCATGGACAGTGCAAACGTGGGCACAACCATCTTCACTGAGAACATGCAAAAATCACTAATATTATCATAACTCAACACATGGAAAGTCTGCTGTGGAAAGATGAAACCTAATGTGCTTTTAAAGGGCATGCTGTGTGGAAGAAGCAGACTAGGAAAACTGGGAACCCAAAGACAGACTTGAGCTGACAGATTAAAACAAAGAAAACACATTAAAAGACCCATTCCCAGCATTAGGGCAGCCAGGCTGGCCACTGTCATACAGACCTGCCTAAGCAAGCTACCCTGACAGGTGACACTGCACCCATAACACAGCCCTGGTGATGCTTGAACCACCAGACTCACTTTGGTTCACTACCATAGAGAACTTGCAAAAAGTTAAGAAAATCTGGGGCAGCTTTGAAAAGCGTGTCAAAATTTCTGAGGGGATTGAATAGCCTAAATTTTTGGGAAAGATTAAATCTAAATATGGACACCATTGCTTGACTAAGCAAAAAGCAAAGACGTGTGAAAGCACACTGCAAATATCTGAAGGAGATATACACCCACAACAAAAAGAACAGACTTCTTTATCATAAATCAGCAAGGAATATAATTGCAGGCAATGGTATAGCATAAAAAAAAAAAAGAAAATTAAAACTTTCTATCAAAGTAAAAATGTCTTAGCAACAGTGACTTATTAGTTCATGGTTAAATTTTCTGTATATGCTTGCTATATTTAAACATTATATTAGATGATCAAGGAAAAAATTATACTAGATGATCAAAAAATGAATTTACAATACAGAAAATTCTTGTCCTGAGGGAAAATTGACTGAATGACCTCACATCAGAGTTCTAGGTTTGTCTGCATTAGAAATTACTGGGAGAAGGAAAAAAAGAAAAGTCTAAATTTAGATTCAGTAATCTTAAAACAATCAGTATCGTCTGATCCAGAGATATAAGTAGTTTACAGCAGTTACAGCTGTTGCAACAAACAAGGCAAAGATTTATTATGTAAGCAATTAAACACCCATTATACACAATGCATTGTGTTCCTTGGCTTGCCAAGAACGACAAAAACACATTGAACAGTGCTAAGGTTGAAACACACCCTGCAACCCAAACTTGGCTAGATCAGCACAAGAGCAGGATTGTGCTGCCAGCCTTTGCAAGGTGCTGACACAGTCAAATAAATAGTACTGGAGGTATACAGAACATGAAGTTGTGCCTTGGAGCCCCTCTCCACACACAAGGCTGTGAAGACACGCAATCCTTGTTTTGATTTAAAAGACAACTTGCAACCAACACCTGCTGTGATGAGTTTTCACAAGTTCCTCAGTGCAGGTTGGAGGTCTAGCATGTTTCAATGCACCATACCACTTTTGGTATTTTCTTCTGACAGACTTCCAGAGCAAGCAGACTGCCTTCCTACTCTTCTCCAACACAGTTGGTACACTCCAATTAAGCTGTGCACTTTCATCTTTTGTAGAAAATCTAGAGCAGAAGCTGCTCAACAGGAACAGGGCCTGGGAAGAACAAGCCATTTCCTCTTCCCTTGTGGCCATGGTAGTAGGTCAGACTAGTCCTGCCACACTGAAGAACCAGGAGGAGTTAATCAGCACCTCTTTGCAGCATTGAAATATGATGTGCCCAATTAAACTTTTTACAGAATCAAACATGACATCTCTCTTCTCCCAACAAATCTGCCATTTTAACTAGATTTCTAGAAAACACCCTCCAGAGTTACCAAACCAAATTAAGCTGTTCATATATTATGACCACTTCACATGCCAATATTTTTCAACTGTTGCTGAAGTGGAAGTAAAGGACAGACTATGGATTTACAGAGACAGCACTACATCCTCAAGCCAACAGTCTAAAACAGTTCCACTTTTCAAACAAATGAACACCTAATGTGATCTACAGGTTAATGAGTGCTATTAAAAAAGTCTGACAGGGTAAACTCACCTCATGCTCATGCATATTGATATGTTGTTTTGGGTTAATTTAGAGGAGAATGGTTGGATTTAACCTTGCACTTTCTCTTTGAAGAGGTGCAAGAGAGGATCAAACATCTATCAGCAGCACTGATTGGGTGTTTATGGCAGGCTCAGTTCCCTACTGCATCTATATTTCCCATCTCTCCTTCTGGTGTCCTCCTAAATGTCAACTCCAAGCAGACAAATCAGCTATGACGTCCTTCTTTGTCTTCCAATAGGAACTGCATTAAAAGCTGTGACTGCTCTGTCTCTTGTACAGTGTCAAAACACCAGGTCCAAGCTACTTATATTTTCTGTTTGCACAGACTTGGAAAGCAAAGTCAGGGAAGAGGGCGGCCTTTCCACTCTCCCAAGTTATGCTCATTACATAACATAAAATCTGGGCTTAAACCACAATAGCATGAAAGCTAAGAGGACAGACAATTCACCATGAAACTTCACACATGCCCTCAGTCAAATACAGTGGCAAGATCATGGCCATTTGCTATACTGCGGCTCCCTTCATTCAATTAAAATACTGAAGTCACTATTCTGCCAGTATTACACACTTCCCAACAACTGCAGCATTCCTGTGGTTCTTATCTGCTATTCTTACATGGTATGATCTCATTGCAAATATGATTGTGTGCTTCTTGGAATTTTTATCTTCCGATTCTCTTTTGTTGTATTTTGCAAGAAATCATGTTCATGTTCTGATTATTTTTGTCTAACATGGGTAAGGAACCCTCTTGTACTGCACATGATGATCTTTTCCTGTTGATGTCTTTTGTGCCTCTAATTTATCTTGGGAAAGTGGAAATTTCCTCTGGGTCACTAATTTCCTCAGGAATTCTTTAAACAGGTAAATTCTGACTGCAGGAAATGCAGTCCTTCAAAATGTAAAGCTGTCCTAAATGAACAATGCCTTTCAGTCTTGTTAGAACTGACTATTTGAGACAGGATACTGGATTTGAGAATAACACACTTGTGTTTTTATAATCCTTTGAAGGTATAAAGTGCTGCATTTCCTTGTCCTTGGTTACCACCACGAGTTTGGTGAATTCTCATCCACTGTATAGCACAAGACTGGGATTAAGATGCAGCATTTTCAGCAGGAATTGGACATTAACAGGACTGCAGTTAAAACAGATCGATGACAACATCCTGCAAAGAACCCACTCTTTAACTGAGCTGTCAACAAATCAAGGACAGAGGAGAGCAAATGGCCAGTTCTCCCTCATGCTGTTCAAACAACAAAACTGCCAGGCACACAAGCTTGCAGCTGAGAAAACACAGGCATTAAGGTCTATTTTCCTTTCTGATTAAAACAATTGTTTTATCAGTTGAAGTCTGACAGCTTCCAGGAGCTTCTGTATGCTTATATGGTCCCGCTGCTTCTGGTATCTTCCTTGCAAGAAGGTCTGTATTTCCCTGGCCATAACTCAATTCCTCACTCCTGTTCCCAGCTGACTCTTTTTACTTTTGAAATATATTCAAACCCAGTCCTCGAGTTCACAGTCAGATGTTTTGCCAAAAGAGGGGTCTAGTGATCTAGTGAAATGGTCTTACTCTTGTCTAGTGTTCTACCTGATCCATACCTGCCCTCCCTCCTCTCCTGGACACAGTTCTTCCTATTTCAAATCCACTGCCTCTTTAAAAACTCCCATTCATTTGCCTCTTTTCCTACCTAGCCATGCATCACGACTCCTCTGGTTTACACAAATCCTTCCTTTCCTTCATTCCCTTGTTAAAGTTTCCTTATTGCCATTCACCCTCTTGAGTCCAACAGAAACTGCTTTCGTGTGACTGTAATGAACAAGTGCCATGTGGACATCTTCCTAGTACAGAGGGAAGGCTTCTTCTTTCATAATATGCTTGCCAAGTTTGATATTGTTAGTCACAGCCTGTCTGTCCTTGAGTTTTGAAATTTTTCCTTTCAGCTCTCAAGAGTAGTTGCTTGTCTGGCACTTCACCTGCCTCCTAACCATGCCATTTTGGTGCTTCTGCTGCCTTCTCTCTGTGGACTTCAATCTTCTATTATGTGTGTTTGCCTTACCCACAACAACCTTTATTTCTGAACTTGAACTATACTTAACTGTCCTCCTCTGTCTTTGCTGCTGCCACTGTTTCACTGCATGATGATCCTGTATCAGTCCTTCCCTCTAGAACTTCTAGCATCCTCTAATGCCAAGCTGATACATGATTCCTCTTCACCCTGAAATACCTGAATCCTGAATGGCTTTAAAAATTAGGACACAAGACAAGGGAGACTCCTAATGAAGTTTAAAATTTAGAGAGCCACAAAGCAGAAAGATTGGGACCAATCTTTGTGTCTGAGACAAGAGTAAACATGGAAGGGGCATCAGACCTTCAGAAGAGACCTGCCAAGAGAAGGACTACGTTAAGACCACTGTCTAGGGAGCACTGGGGAAGATGCAGTCTGGGACAACTGACTGGGAAGTGCTGGGTCATGTCAGGTTTGGCTGCTCTGGCTGCAGCCCCCAGGCTCCCTGTGACTCATATGCTGCCTTCAGCTGGTGCATCTCAGACTTGAAAACCTTCAAGGTTTTCCACCCTGGAGGAAAAGAGATTGGGTGGGCAAGACTTAAGCAGTAAATGTTTAGGGTTCTGGAAGGTGTGATAGGATTCTGAAGGGAAAAAAAGCCCTTCGCTTGATGCAAATGTCAGAACAAATCTTCTAGTTAGAAACGCTGGCTGCCCCTGGAGCAGTCAGTGTTGCCTGTGAAACTGATCATCCAAATGTGCCTTCTGAGCCCAAGAACATCCTTTCTTTATTTTCAAGCTATCTGACTCTCACATTTGCTTTTTTTTTTATCCTTCACTATCTTCACTTATCTGCTCTGAGTGCTGGGAGAACCAGAATGTGCCTGCCTACCACACTGCTTTGCTTGTCTACCACGCCACCTTCCCTTTTCCTCAAACCTCGCTGAAGGACAGGTTAGGTCCTGTGAATTAAGCAGCAGACTGAGAACTGCTGGATTCTCAGGCACCCTTATTAAATGGAAAGCATTCCTCCTCCCCATATAAAATTACTCTGAGATACTCCATGTCTCAAGATGCACCAACACATAATACCCATTTTTAACATGCTGTCATTTTATATTGCATTTAAAAATTATAGCATCTTTCAAAGTAAAAAAAAAATTAAAAAAAATGTTCATAATCTCTTCAATTCCCTGCTTATGTGAAGTTGCAGAAGTAATGTTAAAGATTTTAAGCAAGTTTTATCTAATTAGAAGTTAGGATTTAATTACTTCTCTCCTGAAAGATGAGCCTCTGGTGAATAATTTTATGAGGAGAGTATGCCTTGAGCAAAACACAGAAAATAGTTTTCTGTCAGAACTTAAGAAAATAGAAGTTTCATCATATAGATTGTTATGTGTTTTGCACATGGGTTGTATTTATAAAAAGTCTTTGCTGTCTAGCATAGACAGGGAATCAAAACTGAAATCGGAGAGCGTAGCAGAACTGACAGAACGTCCATGATTAAGCTCTTCTTTCTTGATTCTGAGATCTATCTTATGTTCAACCACTTTATTAACCAAGACATGCCACTTCACCCCATTCCTTTCCTTTTGTACTCCCAGCAATTTACTGGGATTCCTTCTGTGCTTTATCTAATAGCTGGGAAGCTATAGATGCACCATTATCACTCCTGTTGTCACATGAGATACATTACATGGGGTTTCAGGCAGAATATTTTGTCCTGGATACAGAAATGAATTATCTATCTATTCTTTGAAAGACGTGACAAGCCAAACCAGAAGCACAGCAGCACATTCATGCTGCTTCCACACCGGCTTCAGCTTAGAATTATTCATTCCTTATGATCTTTAGGAATCTGTATTCCCAGTGGTGAATCTTTTTGTGATCATGTTAACTATTAAGGCATTTATTTATTGACTTATTTTAAAAAAAATCTTAAGCCTGGTGCTGCACTAGTTGCATAAACATGTCTAGTAAAATACAGGGAACCAGTCGCTTAATTCAGAGTGAATCAGTGAGTGCAAGTATCAGGATCAGGTTCTTATTTTTCCCATTTTAATTTTCTGATTGCTCTTCCAATTTTGTTTGTTTTCTTATGATCTTCACAGGCAAGTATCAAACAGTTTAAGCCTAGAATTTGAGAAAACTGGTCAGCATTCTTTGCATGAGAAAGTAACTGAATATTTTTGTGGTGTCTCACCTCCATTTGTGACCAATTCTCTCTTTTTGATCATAGGAGTGGTGACCTATATACAGGGTGTTTAGCAGAAAGATATTTCCCTGTAAAATTCCAAATGTGCATCTAAACTCAAAGTTCCTCCCTCCTCCATTCCATTAATTTCTTTATAGCTCCCTCATCCAAAAAACTTCATTTTAAACAAGCCAAAATTACTTAGGATTTAACACATTGATACACATTTTGACACATAAGCTTATCCTGGGACAAATGCTCTTATATTCTCCTGTTTAACACCACATGTCTACATGTGTATGTGTACATATGTAAAAAGATGCATATGTAACCTTACATCTTTACAGATATGCATGTTTATACAAATACATATACATATATTCCTAGTTTTTTGGTAGGCCTTGTTTCCAATAATGATTTCAGTCAAAGTTCCAAAATACGGATTTCATTTAGGATTAACCAAACAATTATTAAGGCGACAGCAATTTACTGTTATAAATGTATAACCAAAAATGTGCCTTTCACAATGAACTTAAAATAATGTCTGTAATTAGCAAATGGAATCCAACATTTTCTAGCTGTCTCATTAAAATGAAATTAGATGCAGAGCTGGGAATTTCAATTTCAAACATTCACCTTTGTTGTTGAAACATGTTCCTGACTGAGTTCCTAGACTGTTTCACTAGATGTCCATGCAAATGAAGTTATAAAACATGGGATCTAATCTTGTTAACATTCCTTTCCAGAATTATAACATTGGAAGAAATTCGGAGGGAAATGAGGGATTCTGTAAAATGATTATTTATCTTCCTCTGTTTCATGTATTTCTGCACTGTTTGTTGTGAATGATTATGCCATTAGAGTAAAAAATAATGTAATGAGAAAAAAATATGAGAATACCTCAGTGCCTTCTATAAGACAATTTAATATTTCAAAGTCAACTCAATCAAGAAAAGCATGAAAGAAGTATCGAGAAATAATAGCTTTAAGTAATAATGGTAGGGAGGGATTTCAAACAAATTTACAACCAAGTGAGACTCACACCCAATAGCTGTCTAGATATTGCTGCAGACCATTGTTGTTCTAGAATTGTGAAGCCTAACGGAAATGGGAATTTTTAAAGAGGTTTAGAGGGGAAGATTTCTCTGTGAGGATACCTGGACTAAGCCAATAAACTGCACAGCTGCAGCTGGGGGCTATGAATGTGAAGTGTAGAGTGTAGAGACCAGCACCCAGCTGTGAATACCAACCTCCTCCTGCAACTAGCACAGAGGAGGAGGGATTTTTTCCAGACAGGTTAGGACACTTTAGACTCTTAGGCAACTTGGGCTCAGCAGTGGGAAGTGGGACACACTGAACTCACTAACAAACTCCTGGAGTCAGATCCACCCTGGAGCTCCCACGCCAGAGAGTGCTGTAACTTCGTGAGGAAAGAGCAGATCCAAGATAGGCAGCAGGCAGCAGCATGCTGGACCTGTAACTTGCCTTCAAGACCACCATCACTGCTCTATTCCAGTCTTCTGAGTCCCTCAAACCCACAGAGGGCAGAGCAGAGGCAGAAGTGCAAAGACACAGAGGATGAGGGTAAAGGAGGAGGAAGGTGGAGTGAGAAAGCCTTGGCAAGCAAAAGTTGCTAAATGCTGTATTTAGATGGTCAGACATTATTAAATGGATTTTTCTCCCCTGTCCCTTGTCCCCTGTCTTATACTGGACAGTTAAATATTCACACATATGCATATAGCTTTCAACCTTACATTGTTAAAGACCATCCTTGTATTTTTTTAGTCTAATTTTCAGAGTCAATCTGAGTTCTAATCCCATCAAGCCCTTTCATCCTACATGGGTTGTTTACTTTCTATACTTGTTTCACAAAGGCAAATGTGATACAAGTGATACAAGTCTAATTTATTTCTCCTCTAGAAAAATAGTCCCCTTTTGTTTCTCTAAATGGTACTGAAATCTGAAGTTAATACAAAAACACAAGTAAACCAAGATAGTGAAAGATGTTTCTGCTAAGCTCTGTGGTGCCTTATTTGTGCCTCATGTAGAGTGCTGAACTAAGGAAAAGCTTGAACTGCATTGAATGCAGTGAACTTCACTGACTTCTTGGAAGATTTATAAATGAGAGGCCAAAGAGTCAAGCTGCTTGGCTGCATGAGTAACAGTGAGAAATTCATCCAACCATTCCAGCATCATGCACAGGGAATGGAGCTGATCAATCAACTCCAAATCACTTGTTTTACTTTCTCCAGAAAATTATCAGAGTCTGGTATACAAATAAACAACTATCATGCAGATCCAAGCTCCAAACATAACAAAAAGCAAGCAAGTTAGAGATTTGCATATATCTTGTGCTCCATGTTCCAACAAAGGCCCCAGAAGTAGCCTGTGTTGGAGAAGGTTATGAAGGAAATTAAAAAAAGTAATGCAAAGGTCCTTCATTTCATCTCTTACCATATGTTTTTGCATGCTTCATTAATGCTCCCAGGTTTACCCACTAAAAAACACACTGTGAGTCCAACCTTCAGGGGTCAGCAGTGCTCAGCATATCTATGGACTGAGCTCTAGGTGGCTGTGGGGACTGTGGAACAAGGGCTGACTCTGCTCAGTATTAATCCTGGAGTTTCAGGTTGGATGGTTTAGAATCTGAAGACCAGCTAAGTACACATCCTCCATCTCATAAATACCACCAATAACCTGTACATGGCTCTTCTCTGAATAAAGTAGTATTTCATTCAGAAGGTGCACTTAGAGATTATTGTCATAAATAGATTGGCTAGACTGCAAATTCTTTGTTCACTCATAGTTTTGAAATGAAATAAATACAGGAGCCTTTTCTGCGCTCTCTAGTGCAGAGTCCTGTGTCTTATGAGTGATAACATTCATTTTTGGAATCATCATACTATCTATATGTTCTCTGGAATAAAACTTGCTAAATCAGAATTTCTGTGGCTGTGCTGAAATCCAAACAGTATAAAGAAAGGCTGCTGCTTCACTGTCTCATTTTTATGCCAGTGGTCTTTCGTAGACTGTTACGCCTGAATTTGAGTTTTAGTAGATTACCTTCAAATTAAGAGCAAATTGGAGCTCAGGATGTACTTACAATTTAATGCCTTACTCCACTAGAAGCCTAACAATTTAAATGCAAGGAAGCAAAATCTTTATAGTTTTGCTCTGTTTTGACAACGTGCTGTTTATGGACTCTTTTTAGCATACACAGGCATACATGCATGCAAAGACAAGTGGTTGAAGTGAAATGACTCAAACAATGAATCTTTCCTGTTACAACATTATTGCTATTACAGGCTTTCTTATTCTTGTTAAAGGACAGTGGATTGAATAAAAAGGGAACAAGAAGTGTGATGCATATGAAAATATAATGATGACAGTATAATAAATTAATGCTTACCATTTCCTGAGTGTTTGCAAAATCTGCCTCTTTCGAGCTACACTGCACCAAAAGCATTATAATATTAATCAGGACAATATAAAGGAATACATATTTGTATCAAAATCAACTTAGAGTACTGAGCATTCCTGCTCCCTAAAAACACCACCAAAATAAAAACAAAAGAGGAGGTTCACCTCTCATTGAAACAGTACATGATACACTGCTAATGCTTCTGCATATACAGAGGTATGTTGATATCTGGTTAAAAATACAGTCTGAGCCTTAGCACATTGTCTTGCACACACAATTTTATTGCATGCACAATGAACTTCTCTTTATCTAACTGAAAAACACAGCCATAACCCCTCAAGGTATTTCTATTTGACCTCAAACATGAAAAAGAGGTTCATAGAGCAGCCATTTCTTAGCTATTTCTGCAGCATCTCTCAAGGCACTAGCAGTGCAGCCTCAGTGTAGAAAGTGTTAGTGCTTGTGAAACATGTTATTAGAGTAAATCTTGAACTGAACTTGATTTTATTTTATATCTAACGACACAATGTCAAAAGTACTTTGATCTGCATTAATGTATTTGCTAGAATAAAAATACTTTCAGTCATTTAGTGTTTTGATCCCATGGTTAGCTATACCATTCAGTCTTCAAGTACTGATGCTCTTTTACACTGCAATCTGTCTCTCACCCCTGTTAGCCCTAGGTGACTTACCACAAGGGAGTAACATATCTTGAATCCAGGTTTAGCCACAAAGTAGTCATCGGATTTGAAGGTTATCTTTATGTGATTTGTTCTTGATGTTATTCTGGGAGGTACTTCCTTGTGCCCACACCACCGTCCTCGAATAACCGTGCTGGTCTCTGATATATCTTCCACTTCCACAAAGTCATACCTGAAAAACAGTATGAATAATTAGTTTTTTCTAACTCTGGTTACAGAGCATGGTTGCAAATTGACAGGAGCACAGCTGGAGACACAAAGACAACTGTCAGCCATTCTCCACTCCAAAACATCAGACTAAATATTACAAATGGTGGACATGTTTGCGTGCCACAAAGTACACTAAGCTGCAAGCTACTGCCTGAGTGCTCAAATGACTGATTTCTGTGCTCCTGGAACATGACAGCATTTGCTACCACGTTAAAAGAGCAGTAAAAGGCACTTCCATGTGCTTAGTATACAGTAAGCATACGCACTGCATTTCATGTGGTGGGTAAATAATTTAAAGACCTGATAAAATATTATTTAAGGCAGGCTGCCCAACCTGAGCAGCTGCAAGCACTCGTACACTTTCTGGTGGTCGCCCAACTCCCTGCAGCAGCAGCTGCAGTCTGCTGTGTCAGTCAGAGGGCTAGAGCTGGGCAGCCACTGTGCCAGGAGGGAGATGCTGGTGGGACACAGGGCAGTGCATGCTACTGAAATGTGCTTTTTAGGGCCTTCCTTTTAGGTGGCACATTGCTCCTGTCATTGGTTTGCTTTCAAGCAGAAAATCTCTGCATGCTGCAGTGGGGCGTTCATGTGCATGCTGTCACCAGGGAAAATGCAACAGCATTGTTCTGTGAACAGCCACATCTTGGCCAGGCACCCGTGCCACAGCAGTGGTCTCAGAGCCCAGAGAGGGCTCTACCAGGAGCAGAAGGCACTAAACTCCAGGGATGAAGGGACAGAGTGGCAGCAGGCTGCTCCAGCCTGCACATTTGCTTGCTTGGGTATAAATGACCATATAAATAAATAAAAAAAATGAGTGCAATTATTGAGCTGGAGAAAAAAGAGGGCAGAGAATAAAGTTCTGATCTCACTAAATCTATGACAAAAAGTCTCTCAATACCTTTGGGGCCAGAATTAGGCCCCACACATTGCAGCCAGTGAGGCAGAGGTGATGACAAGAGGGGCAGGTTGAGTGCCATCTTCACGGTACAGTTAAGCCTTAAAACTCTGGAGGTCTTTACCAGGAATGTTTCCTATTATCAAAGCATCTGCTCTCTCCAAAGAGGGAGTTCAGAACTGTTAAGCTACTCCTGCTAGCAAGGCACTGCTCCCCACCCCCAGGTCTGTGGGCCAAGCACCCTCCTCCTTGCCCAGTTGTGGGAGCTCAATAGCTCTGTAAATAACAGACCTGCTTTTCTTTTTCTGCTGAGAGCCCATGAGAAAAAAACCAGAAGTACTATGTGGTTTGAGAATATTGGCTCTGCTGCTTTTATATTCACCAACCCCAAACTGCACAGAACAGAAAATAACAGATCCACCATGATCAAATCACTTAAATCCACCCAAACTCTTCTGAAATTTTTTTTTTTTTGGTAACATATCCAAATTTAGTTCCAGGCAGAGGTAAATTGTTCTCAATCTCTCCCCACTGTCTCCAGCTCCCACTCCCTGGTGGTGATGGATGTGGTACCCAGCAGAGCTCCCAAGAACTCACCCTGCCCCCCTGGCAGCACAAAACTGTGAATGCCTATGGCAACACAAGGGGTTGCAGTGCTCAGCAGGAGATAACCTTGTAAGCTTTGGTGAAAGCTCTCATGACTGGCCTCCCCACTTTTGGAAGCCAGAAGCCAGACTAACCAGCAAAACCAGGGAAAAGCCATGGACTTTCAAGCATTATATCTCTTTTCAACAGCAGAGGCTTTGCTGCAATGATCATGGAAGTAGGTATATTCTCAGTTGTTTCAGTGCATCCAAGGAGCCTCAGAGGCTGGGTAATTTAATTGCTTTTCAGAATCATCTCTTATCAAATGCCTGTGGAAATGCTAACAGCTTTTCTAGAACATTCCGTAAGACCTTGAATATTTCCTCTCCTTCTTCAGAAGCTCTGAAGAAATATAGCTCTGCTAAAATATACCTTTCATTCCTCAGCCTGAATGAATTTCAATCAGTTCAGTCTTAATAATATGCAAATTACAATAATTAGCATTAATGAAAAATCAAAAGAAAACACTAGGAATTTCTGGATAGAAAAGTGTATGGTCAAAAGCAAATACAAAAGCAAGGTGCAGAGGTCCTGAATTATGTGTCCAGTATGCCCAGCCTTCAATCATATGCTTAGCTCTGGGCATTCATTTCAATTAAAACCATCCTGGCTGTCTCTCTAATGCAGCACTGCAGGGATTGTCAGGGACTGAAGTTGCAGAAAGGATCTAGTTTTGAAAAACATATTAAGCATTAACAAAAAAATCTAACTGCACACAGTAGTTAACAGACTTAAAGCCATCACAAGCTGTCTGACCAAGAAATTCCTCTCCTTGGAAGTAATACTACCCAAATAAAGGTCTTCCAGAAACTCTGGGGAAAGCTTTATTGCAGAAAAGGATGTGATATTTCTCCATCTTCTATAGACACTATGGATTATGGTAGGTCTTTGCTTTTCTCTGCATTCTGAATTAGCTGCTCTGGAAAAAGCAGGCAGACTGCCTTCCAAGAAAGTCTCCAAGCACGTAATGCCAGTAACAGCTTGACTTTCCCTTACTGTGCCACCACCTTTAATGGCTTTTGACAGAGAATACTTCATCTTTTTTTCCACAGTAAATTAGCCCTCTGTTTCAAAGTTGCAATGCTTTAAGGTCAGCCACAGTTTATCCACTGCGTAAATATTAACAGGCCGCTTCTGTGTGCATTAGGCTCTGAATCTGGGAAAGGTTACTGTTGTTACTGACTCTGCTGCTGATCTTGGACCAACATCACCAGAGCAGAGCAGACCTGCCAAGGAGCAGGGAAGGAGAGCCAGTTTTAGGCTGCATTTTTAATACTGCATGGAAAATAAACCTGCAGGAATGGTTCCCTCTATCAGTAATGCAGTAAATTTAACAAAGAAAAACAAGGGAAAAAAATCCACCTTGTAAAATGCCTGCAGAGAGGCAAAACCCTGCCAACACAAATTAATTGACAAAGAAGATAAGATAAGGAGAGGCTGGGTGTTCAGAAACACCAACAACCCAGTTCTCTGCATAGATAAGGTGTAAGTAACAACATGATCAGGAAGAGTTGGAGGCTGAGACTTGAGCATTTTATGTAAATAACATCACAGCAATCTGCCTTTTGGAGTGCATGGGAATCTTGAATCTGTTATCCCCCACAGAAAAAAAAGAGCTGGGTAAAAAGAATATAAACACATGGATTTATACTGTTTTAATGAATGTTGGCAAGATTCACCTCTGTACTCTACTAAAGCAAAGCAGTTTATCCACCTAGGTCAATCAGCCAGATCAGCTGAGATTAAGGTCACTTCTGCTTAAAAGGGGAACCAAAGCAACTGGGACCTAGTAGGGTAGGTATGCTATAATAGATTTATAGATATATCAGCATGCATCAGCACACTGATGTTTGTGGACCTATATTTAAAGGTTTTAAAAGGAAAGGCACCTGTGAAGAGTAGCAATAAAGACAAGTAAGTAATTAGAATGGAATTATATTTTTCGATGCATTTTTATCCCTCTCATGAAGGACATATGCGTGTCCTTCACACCCCAATATAAACACTTACCTACTCACTCAAGCATCCTAGAGTCCTCTACCTACTGAAAAAGATGTTTCTTGCCTGGCTGAAACATGACAGAGGTGATAGAGGACAAAATCCTATTAAAGTAGTACCTGTGCTATTAGATAGCTGGATTTGAGCATACAAGTACCTTGTGCTTAAAATGTTACAGAAGGACTAAAACCCGACAAAACTGCTTCAAGTCCAGGAAACCTCAGTTTATTTATAAGCTCAAAAATCAATTCCAGGAGGCCCCCTGGATGGTCTGTCCTCCTTGCAAGGACATCCTAGGCCCAGCCAGAGACGCCCAGTTTTTTTTTGTTTTTTTGGTTTCTCATGCCAGTGAGCTCAAATGTGATGTTAAGGAGCCCTTTGCAAACTTCCACTTGCCACTCACCTGCAGATATCATTTTCGGGTTCCTCCAGTCCAAACTGATTATCAAAAGCCAGCTGGATCCTGGTGCTCTCTGGGGAGTGGAGGCGCCACGTCAGCAGGAGGTTCCTGGGGTAGCTGCTGGGGAAGCGAGGACTGTGGATGCAGCCATTCCCTGCCACACTGATGGTCTCTTCTTTTCGGTACAAGTCTGTGAGGTGATTGCTCTCTGTTAGTAGTCACAACTTGTAGAAATTAGTGTGTTGTTCCAGTTACAGGAAGGCAAAAAACACAACAGTTTATTACACAGCACAATTATTTGCATATAATTTCTATAAAAATTGGGTCTAGGAGCAGTTATTATTAAATAGGAAGTACAGTGTATTTTCTCTTAATTCAATCCCTAATAAACAGAAAGAACAACAGCACTCAAGTATATAGACTCTTTATTTTACAAGAAATATATCATTACTTTTACATTTATATTGATTACATAATTTCATTCTCACCACTTTGGTTTTAAAACACAATTAAACTTTAATAAAAGCTGCAAGGTTGAGAACAATAAGTAAGACAGACTGAAATAAAAAAGGTAAACAGTCCTGCTTCCCGAATTTGGTGCTCTGGGGAGCAGTGCCCTCTGAACAAAAGCAATGAACGGCGGCAGGAAAGCAAGTGAATTTCATTTTTTTTACTGTGATTAAGGATTTCCTCCCACAAACATGTGTAAGGTCACATTTTGATTTTATTTATATGGTGTGAACCATTTTCTGCCCATGGCTCATTAACACAAAGAGCTACTCTGTGCTTATAATGCTGTAACTGAGGCCAGATTCAATCACCTTACTCAGGAACTTCAAGACAAATAGCCAAGTCTTTACTTAATTAAAATTCCACAACTTCTGCCTGAGCAAATATTCAATTGTTCCTAAAGTTTACTTATACTGAGGTGAAGCCTCTGCTGCTGTAAATCCCTGGCTCCAAGGATAAAAGAAAATGTGGCTAGATCCAGCTCTCTAAAAGTCAAAACGTCTCAGTTGCACCAAGCACAACATTGCCCAGCTTTTTCTGATACTGGAATTTGGGTCAGTTTGCATCAAAGAATGGCCAATAGCTATTCTTCCATGCGTTTTCACCTTCAGTATGGGGAAATTCTGAGGATCAGAAGGCCCCAAGGCAACATGCTGATCAGGGCAGGTTTCAGTTCCCAGTCAAGACATGGAACTCCAAGCCTCCACCTGTAGGACAGCTACCCATGTTCCTTCCCCACGTTATGTGTGGGGATCTACATGAATTTGGACACTTGTTTTGATGTAAACACCCAAACTCTGATGTCTTTATCTTAAACTGAACATCACTCCACTCTGCTGAATGCCACGTCAACCTCCAGTTCCACTTCAAGCAAAAGAAATATAAAACTGGTGCCTTCTCCTGAATTTAGCTACTGAGGAAGAACAAATGGAGGGGGGGGGGAATATCTCCACCGAACCACCCTGTGAACGCTGGAAATACAAAACCAAACCAACCAGTTGCAGCCATCTGTCACACACACTAATCTAAGTCATCACTCTTAAAATAAAATCTAACATTTGACTGAAGTTTTCTAAGCTCTTTATATGAAATAAATATACTTGTTTTATAAATGCTCTTTGAAAACAGGAACCCAGAGAAGTGGTATGAACTTCATTATTAGTACATCTATTTTTCAGGTTGCTTTTCACTGGTTCCTGGCTGTGTAAATACCTCCCTGCACACAGCTGTAAGCAAAGCATGGTTGTGTAACAACAGTTCATTGTACTCTTCTGACAGGGAAGTAATTCTACCTTCCAAACAACCTGAAACTTAGAAGACAGAAGTCTATGTTTCCTATAAAAATATCTCCTCAGATCTAATTGTGACATCTTTCTAAGATGCTTTCACACCCTGAGCAACCCTTACTAAACAAACACAGCCCTAGCTCACAAAGTGCAGAACAAGCTAGTTTTGTTTTGTTCTGTTTTGACCAAACAATTTGAGTTGGAAAACTGTCAATTTGGTAAAAATAAAGACCACCCACCTATCAGTTTTGTTGCTTTTTTCAACAGGGACATCTATGCTGAAGCCTGTTTTGTATTTGCTTTTATTCTAAAAAAAGGGGAAAAAAGACATCTGTGGGCTTTTTTTTTCCCCTAAACTGGAATGAAACAAAATGTCCAGCCAACACTACTGAGTTCTTTCTGAAATGCTGAGGACCTTTGGACTCTGAAAATACCCAGTACACCAAGAGGACAAGATATTTCACAGGACTATATCCAAAACGTCCAGGAAAAGGGATAAAAATAAAACAGATTTGTTGATAACAAATTCTAGTAACACAACCATTCCGTAAGTCAGAACAAAAGTTACTGCAGTAAAACATGGCAAAACTCATCCTATGCCTGAGAGCTCTTTACTGTTCCTTCTTGGACAGCAAACTATTGCCATATTCCCTCTGCCACAATGCATTTCATTGTGTGGTTCAATCTGGTTCATGATTTTGAGGGAAACGTTCCCTTTTCCCAGGCAGTCCTAGCACAGGCTTTACCCTGGTGTTCTCAGCTGTTGAAATTAGCGTTCTGGGGACAGTATCTCTCAAACGTGCTAATACATATACCCCCAAACTAAACATCTGTGCACTTTACACAGCACACCAGCTTAGAATGAACACTACCTGCACCCCTGTACACCAAGAGAGGGTCTGACACAGCTTTTTGTTTAACTTAAACTCTGAATGTCACAGACCACAATGCTCTGCCTGCAAGTCAATCACACCAGACCCAGACCTGCTGAAATGTCATGGCAGGCACAGCTCTGTAATATCTGAGTTGAACAGGTACATGGAGCAATAGAGCTGCACATATTATAAGCTTAAAAATGGAAGCACAGTGACTTGTTATTTCTATCACAGAAAATGCAGCAATTATAAAGTCATTGTAGAGGAAAGGCTGGAGAGAAGCATGGGAAGAAAATTCTCACTGTACTAAATTAAGAGATATTCAAATATTGCACTCTGAGGAAAAGCCCTTTCCACAAAGCAAGAAAGTATGTTTGATGAGAATGGCCATAAATACTGTTTCAATAGCTCACATGGGATGAAATCTAAAACTATGCAGAGCCTTCACCTGACACTGGAGCAGACTCATCAGGAGCTCTGAAAGAGCCTGATTCCCTCTCACCTCCCTCACCGTGCACTAAATGACAATCTGAAGTGGTGTAGCCAGCACTGGAATCAAACACGGTAGAATTTCCTAAGGGGATTTTCATTGGGATTTCACAGCGTTAACAGGCTTAGATAGAACACAGTCAACCCAGACTCCCTCTCAGGAGCTTGGCTCCTCATGAATCATCAAGCATCTGGGAAACAGCTTGAGGAGATGTGAGCAACTCCCATACTTCTTGTATCAATAAAGCTATGAGACTAAAATAAGACCTTTCCAAGCAGACAAGCATTGTCCTCATCAGATACACTGTGGGAACTCATGGAAATCACACATTAGGCAAGGGGAAAGTCAGGATAAAAAACACTTAAGAAAAGATATCAGCGAAGACAGTGCATCTTTCAAGGCACTGAACTGTCCCATGTTGCAACACAACACAATGCAGCACTACACAATGTCCTGAATGTCACATTCTAACTGTATTCCATAATGCTTTATGGGAGTAAATAAAACATGACAGCGCATAATGCACTGCCTGTCACATTTACTAAAAAGCATATAAAATCGTTTCACAATGAATAAAAGCAGGTGTTAAATCATAAGGCAAAAAGGCCATTTAGGCCATACACAGAAAGAGGATATTCTAGATGGCAGGAGCCACAAACACATCCTTGCACTGGGGAAGAAAAACTATCTCATAAGGAAGATGAGTGGGAAGGAATCTGGAAGACATCTTTTTTGGTGAGGCAATTCCCTACAGAGAGTCTGAGCTTTTGGGAAGCAGCTTGCTCTATATTTTATTTATCTGAACTAATCTCTCATTTTTTTTCTCTTAATTCTTTCGCAATCACTAATTTTAAACATAATGGCATACATGATAGTCCAGCTGTTCAAGTTAGAGGAGATCCCATTTAAGTGCTCAAGGCAGCTGCATATTCCAAATTGCTTGCCTTCCTCCCCCTGCAAGGAGTGCAGCTGGGTGTCAGAGTGGGAACCACGAGGTACAGTTCAATATTCGAGAAACTGTGCTTGTCTCAAGACTGTCCCCACCACGGGTGCCCAGTGCATCAAACACTTCCCTTTCCCAGCTGGGCCATGCTGCATGAGCAAGATTCAGAAACACAAATTTCATCCTGTGTCTTCCCCGGATGCCTGCACTTCCTGGGAGCTTTAGCAATGTATCAACACTTTCCTCTTGAAGCTACTCCTAGTCATGACATGCCTATGACTACAGACAGAAGTCTGCTTCTATTATCATCATTCAACAGACAAGGAATTCCATCACTAAAACCACAGTAATAATGATAGAGGAAAACCCCAACCAACCCAAAAGGCAATTTCTACCTGCCAATAGCTAATCTGACATCTGTTCTATGATATATCCTGCAAGGAGAGTCAAAGAAGAACTTTAGAACAAAGAAGAATTCAGAAAATGACCTTGTCTTATGACCTAACCAACAATATGGAATACTTAGTTCCACTTTTCTAAGGTTTCTGGTATTTCAGCCTCATTTCCTAAGGTGTCTTGTGTGCAAGTTTACTTCTGCCCTTCTTCCCTTTCTAGAATTTGTTGGCAACCAACTTTGATACAGTGGTAAAGGCTGAAAAAATACCATACTCTGACATGTTTTATGACAAGAAATATACTCTCTGAAATTCCATGGAGCATAACCTGAAGAGAGAGCTTCTTTTACTACTTGTGTAAGTATCTATTTTTTCAGGAAAGGACATTGGGATTTTGCACATGGGAGTTTTCCTGATATAACTCTCCTCCCTCATGGCTGTTGTCTTAAAAAAAAATACAGCAGTCAGTGGTTTGCCACCAGTTTTTAAACAAATGAGATAACCTTCAGGGAGAATAATAGCTCTTCAGTTCCTTCAGTTGAAAATTAGCCTGATCTAAATAGCTGAATCCACAGAGAAGCAAAGAACAGTAAAACACTTTTGAATCCAGACCACAAATCAGTTCATCTGAGGGACAGGCATGCCAAGCAAGCTGTATTTATGGCAGCCTGTTCAGGCAGTAGCTGGCTTTTTTTTTATTCCCCACCATCCTGCAAGAAGCAGAAATTTTACTTGCAATCCATAAAGTTCTGTGTAAATCAGATGAAAAGATGATAGAGTTCATAGTCAAAATAGTGTATTCCATAGCTGATCACAGCTTGTTGGGAAGATATAAAAGTGAAAGGTCATTTTCCTTGTTAAAAATGGAGGGGTTTTGGATTTGCTTTTTTATTTTTTTGGGTTTGTTTGTTCAAATGGATATAAACAATAAAATGAATCCTAGACAGTGAACACTACATCACACTTCTGCTCTCTAATGCAGAATACAATACTATATGAGAGTACCAGTCCTAGACATCTCTGTCCTTTTAATGACAGAGGTCTAACACACCTAAGTCAGCTCTGCACCCACCACGATTCACCATCAGTGCTCCAAGAAGGCAAACCAAGGGAGGGAAAGGATTGGGATGGTCGGTGATGAAATGGGTATAGCACAATCCCAGACAGGCCAAAAGTCATAAATTGTCTCTTATAGAGGCACTAAACTGAGAAACAGTCAATCTGGTATGAGGATGCATATGTAGGAGTATACTGGGGGAGTGGATCCGTCCAAAAACATCACTTCAAGTTGCTTTCAGCTTTATACAACTTCAACAACCCCATTTATTTCAAGGACACTGCAAACTTATAGTTAAGCTCATACTTAAGGAGTTTTCTCCATCAAGATGCCAAAGCGAACAGCTTTTAAACAGTACCTAATGTTACTTACCACCCAGCAAATGAGCAATTAAAAAGTGAACCCAAATCCCACTGGAGTTTAGAAAGACTATCAGTTTGGTTGGTTGGCCCCTGGACTTCAAAGAAGAAACTCCAGGTACCTGCTCCTTCTCTTCAACAAGCCTCTTCCTTTTATCAGGAGCATGAAAGATACTCCAGGCAACATCAGAGTTCAAATCTAAAGCACGACCCGTTCCATCAGAGGCAATATCAAAGATGCTCTGTGCATGTTCAGCCAAATTCAGACCTCACACACAATCAGCTCCCTCCAAGTCCCTGAGCTGTGTGAAGATCTTTGCTAGAAGAATATGTACACAGAGAATTTATCAAAGAAACAAAACACTGAGCTGCAGTTGAAAGAAACAAAATTAGCCAGTGCGCAACACCAGTACAGGAGGTTTCAAAGTATGAAAACACTCCAGACATCTAAAATTCAATTCAGAGCCATCCTCCATTTGATAATAGAACAGTTAGTAGACTGCCTGTGGTTCTGTGTAGAGCAACCCCACTAGTCCTGGTGTTACACCAAGTCAATCTGTGGTTGAACAGGACCCCAGCAAAGACCACTTATAAGAATATTAAATGAGCAATTGGTAAGAAAGTCCAGGCACATAATTCAAAGAGCCTGTCTCTATGCTTCTCACTACGATACGCAACATTTTATTTGCATTTAATAAAACTACTTTTTCATTGTAACTGCATTTTGCATACAGAACTAAAAAAACAGTCCTAAAATGAAGAACAGGTAGGACTGCATTTTGGTGGGGTGAAGGCTGTGACCCTTCTTTTGTCCGCTCTGGTGTGGGCCTTGCTCAGACTTCCATGGACGAATACTGAGAAAACAATTCCTTAATTACGTTTACAAAGATACCAAACTCAGTGATGTTTGCATTTAGCAGTGACTTGTATTACTTGCTTTAATTTTACTTCTTGATAGAGATTTTCTTCTGCACAAAAGAACATGCTGAATGTCTTATAGTAAAGCAAAAGTGTCTGCAGAAAAGTAACATTATGTTAGGCCAACATATAAAACATTTGTTAACTGCTAGTTCTTTCATGATGGTTGGTTGTGTTGCAATGAATCTCTCTGTTGGACTCTTAAACCAAAGCAAACAGAATGTATTTTTTTCTTGGGATTTCATAATTAAGTATAAAAGAGGAAAATGTGTATATCAAGAATGTGCAGCTCTGATGATGTGCAGAAAGACTAATGCACATATCCCCATGATCATGAGCATAAAAACACATAAAACCTTGAGAAACTGTGAGAAAAAAAAATACAGAGGGAAATGACTCTCCTGGTGCTGCAAAGAGCTTAAGGGAAGCAAGATAACTGAAGCAGATGTTTGCAGTGAGTGCCAACATCTTTGTAAGAAAGCTGGTAGTTAAAACTTGTGTAGTGCCTTGGACAAGATGATGCCAATTAGAGACAAAATTGCTATTAAGCACACATATCAACACTGGACATCAGATCATACTGTTTTACAAAGAAATAGCGCATTGTGGACTTAGACACTCCGAATTTTCCTGTTTAGGCAGTGGCTTCAAGAAAGTAGACCTTTGTGGGAAGCTTCATTCAAATTTTCCTGGTGAAATTAAAATGTATTCCTTTTACATTTTCCCTTCATTATTTTTAAACTTTTTATGACCAAACAAGGACTTTTTGCCTTGTAAGTCTGGCATAGCTCAAGTCTTAAAAGAGAATGTGTTTTAAGAAATTGTTTTAGAAACTGTTATACTCAAGCAGTCCTAAGTCTGAACAGGACACAGAATTTCCTTTAAGAAAGAAAATCATTGATAGAAGGAAAAAGAAAATCCAGTCAAAAGGGGAAAGGCTTCTCATGTTGAACATATTGTAGCAGATAGACAGGCAATTACAGAGTGGAGGTCGCATGTTGGAACATCAGACAGTAAAAGGGGAATCTGTTTCAAAAGACAAATCAAGGCAATTTTCTTTTGTGATGTGAGTTTTGCTACCCTCTATGTCAGCATTGAAGATCCAAAATCTCTGAAAGGGAGTGAAAGGTCGCTTCTTATAATGGAAAATCTGGCAATACTATTCTAAGAGACATCATTTCCGTGGACTCCGTTTGCCATGGGCATGTCTCTTGTCTCTTAGGGTCCATATATCAACCGACTGCACAAAGATAAAAGCTTGTGGGGACATTTCAGTCCCTTTAAGGCAGGTGCACTAAATACTTAATACCTTAAAGTTACCCAAATCTTTTTTTAAGAGGCAGATCTCATTGTATTAAAATATGATTGTTGGTAGTCTGTTTCTTTTTATGCAGTAGCCTAACACCGAAAAAATGAAATCTATTCCAGTCAAAATCAGGACACAGCTTAATTTCCTCCCAGGAAACAGGAGCCTGTGTTTGTGATTCTTCTATTTGCTCGAGAGAATTCAGTCTACTCTCAAGGGATGGATGGGTTTGGGATGCTGCTTCAAAGATGGCTTGTCCATTTTCCAAGAAATGGATAGAGGTAAAATGCAGAAGAAAGTCTTGGCACAAGAACCAGGACTCGAGATTTAGCCATAAAAGTAAAGACCCAGCAGCTTTTCTACTTTCTACTCCAAGGCACTCTGTCATGAATCTCTGACAGTTTAGACCAGAGCAGAACACACCATGGCATTTGTTTTGCCCCCATGCCTCAGTTTTCTTCTGCTGAAAACCACAGCTTTGGTGCAAAGCAGGCAAAAGATATTGAGATCTTTTCCCAGCATGAAGGCAGAACACAAATAGGGCCACAGGGGCGGTTTTACATCATTTAGATAAAATCCGTGTTGAGAGGCAAAATTCCCAGTCTGGAAAGTAATTTAAATCATGCATACTGAAAGTACCGAGAACTTTAAGTGCAGGGGATCTTTCCTGTAAGTGCTTAGGATTTTCTCTGGAGGTTTGGCTTCAGAATGCTGCAGAGCTGTCATGTGGATAGACACTGCAATTCCACAAAGTTTCCAGGCACATAAAATTCTTGGCTGTGGCCTTCTTTTATTGTTATGATCTTGCAACAAAGGATCATCTAGGTATTTCCTTAGTCCTTCACCTAGGAACAAAACCATGTGTGGTTAAAGAGCAGGAGAGCTCATTCACTGCCAATATTTAGGGACCAGCGGCTGGGAAGATGATCCTGGTGTGTACCAGTACAGCCCACAAGCTCAGGAGCTGCTGTACCACAGGCAGCAAACATCTCTCACAGCAGTACAGACACATCCTGATCACCATAAGCCAAAACCAAAACTGGCAATGGAGCTGGTTTCAGAGGCTGGATTTACACACCTCAGCTTCCCAAGTCCTTCCTGGAAAAACAGCTGTTTGGCTGGTTACCAATAGGAAGTGATTGGAAACATTCCTTCTAGGCTGCATGGGGAGGGGCTGGGTTAATAAAAAAGGAAGAGCCTAACCTACTCTTGGGTTTGTTAAGTTAGAAGCACAGCAGATCCTGGGAAGCAGATGAAAACACACTGAAACCTGTGTGGAGGCAATGATAATCAGGACTTTCCTAAGACGCCACAGGGAGCAGACATCATGTATCTTTATGTTCTGAGCAGGGCTGAGTATACTGTTGGCAAATCAGGATGTAATTAAATAATCCTTCACTTTCATGGACCTTCAATGAACTCTCACTCTTAAACAGAAAGCTGGAGTCCCTCGTGCAACTGCGCTGGAGGCAAAGCCAAACTTCAATTTTGTCATTTGACTGAGGATTCTGTGAAATGCTTGGCTAAAAAGAGAATTGAGTGGTTTCAATGAAAAATTTAGCCAGCTTTGGCTACAGATCTCATCAGCATAAACACAAAGTGGCACATCTCAGTCCTCCAGCTTTCAGAAGACATGTGAGATGACTGAAGGTTAACCAGCAGACACCATGAGCATCCTCTCACAATAAAGTGTCCAGAGAAATAAGGTGAACCAACCAAACCCAGTTTGCCCCACCTTGCTGAAAGCCCAGTGGTGTGGAAAAATGCCTGTAGATATCACGGGACTTAAGGGAGCAATCTCAGGCTCTGCTTTACATTTCCTGACATAGATTGTACAGCAAAAATAGAGATGCACACAATGGTGGTATGCCTGTGGCTGGACAGCAGCGGGGATTTGGATGCTTGGCTCAGGCATGACCAGAGTAGGTCCCTAGGAGCACGTGGAACCCAAGACATCAATGCCAGGCCACCAAGGCTTGCAGTCTGTGGGTGAGAAGGTCTAACCTCCATCTGTTTTGGATCAAGAAGTCAAAGGGGACTATTTTACTCCTGTCTCACCCCAGTTCTGTGCTGGGACTGATGTTGTACATCTGGGTGAACACCATGTGCTGAAGTCCTGTCCGCTTGGAGAGCACAGCTGTGTGTTGGCCATTAAGCACAGCTCTGAGCAGCTGTTTGGCCAAAGAGGAGACAGATAAGAGGCTTATGTGACTGAGATAAAAAGGGTGAGAAAGTCCAATAAACACAGTACTCTCACATAATTTCATTTTGTGAGCACCCTCTATCAGAGCTAGTGAAGTGAGACAGGGACATACTGCACCATTTCCTAGCAAAACTATTTTCCACACTAGTGCTTGAAATACAGAAGGCTACCTTGGCACTCTTTGGACTATCAAAACAAGTGACTTTTACTCAGTTAGTTTTGCATATTTTTATGGCCTCTAGAATTACAGTCCAGTAAGACAAAAACTTAGCATCAGTACATCTCTACCTGTAACAACAATGGAATATACAATGTCAGAAAAATGTTTTATTTCACATGTTTGACACAGGAAAGAAAAAAACCCTTCTTGGCAGAACATATATGAAAGTTGGATTAATGAAATTGGTGTCAAGGTTGTATTTTTCTGATTTCTATTTATTGGTAAGAATTCCAGAGACCTTTATTGTCGTTTGCATTTCCAATCTTCTTTGCTTATTTCTGCTTAATTTATCTCAGTCTCTTCTATGGAAGCCATAGAAGAACAGTCCTTCAAAAGATTAAATTTTAAGCCTTTCTGGATTTGGAGACTTCAGAAGTCCTACTTTACAGCAGACACTCTACATTAGTCCATAAGAAGGAATGGCAACAACCATGCTTGGATTCCCTAGGGTGAAATGTTCTGGGTCTTTTTATAGTTTAAACTGTAAATAAGAAAATACCACAACTATGACCTTAAACATAATCTGGTATAAACTATAATTAAGTTACTGACCACTTTGGTAAATGATAGCTTCACTGTGTGTTACTAAAATCAGTTGTGAGCAGTGTAGGGACTCTAAGTAGCACTACTGCCCTATAATTTACTGGCCTCTGTATTGATTTACTTTATTTAAAGTGGTTAATTTTCTGCATTTTCATGGTGCTCTTCATCGCACAACAGCTCCATCTTTCTCAGACCTTCACTTCTGATTTGTTATTAAAACGAAGTTCCCACATGGTAAAACCTCATGAGATGTTACAGACACTGATACACTCCATGATTGGCCCTTTGTCCTCTCTGCTCACAGCTGCACTGGGCAGCTGCAAGGACCACTGAGATGCTGGACTTGGCTATGGCGGTAGGGGAGGGGAGCAGACAGCACCTCAGAGAAGCTGCTGGTGCACTGGTGGAATCATAGTGAGACATTTCATGCCACCTCCTCCCCACAGAGCAGATTTGCCAACCCAATCCTCAGCTTTCATTGCACGAAATGTGGTGCAGCATTTCAGAGCCATCACTCTCACTGAGCTCCCCAAGGGCATCACGGACAGGATGGAATATGGAATGGCACAGGCTGCCACATCCATGCTCTTTCTCCCAATTAGAGGTCTGTGTGAACTTTTTAAGCCTACACATATGCAAGCACTATCAAGATTTGTGCTGAAATATTTGCTAAGGAGAAGGCAATCCTCCCTCTCTCTCTCTCTCTTCCCCTCCCTCCCTGCCCAGGAGCAGCAGAGTCAGTCCTGGCATGCATTGGCAGAAAGAGGTGGCATCCCCGAAAAAGCAACAAGAAACACTGAAAATCCAGCAGAATCCCAGGTTCCCACCAGCTGAGGGTTTGTCTGCTACACAGCTGCAAGGCTGAGAGTCTTCCCTGATTCATTCACTTTAATTAAGGGACTGGTGGTCCCCCACCTGCCAATTCAAGTCCAGCCACGTACACATTTGCTCGGTTATTTCATACGTAAAGCTTTAAATAAAATGCCTTTCTTTTTTGTTCCTACCTTTTAATGGACACAGAGAACCATTCTGCCAAGAACAAAACAAATGCTCCACTAAACCCATCTCAATGGACAATTTGTTTCTTCAATGCAGCCTTTAAGTAATAAAGAAAGAATAAACATAACATTCTCCAAAGAAATAAAATGAAAACACTCTAAAAAAGCCTCTGCTTGTCTGAGGCATACTAAGATGTTAATAAACTCAGCTCAAGCATTTACAGAAGAAGCTCGCTCATCAAATCCATTTTCATAGAGCAGTAAGACAACCTGGAACCAGCCCACCTGCTTGTATAAATCAGCAGCATCCCTGCAGTGATCACAGCTATCTACACCAGCTGAGGATCTTACCAGAGCAGCAGGTGAAAAGGGGAAGAGAAAACTCTAATCTGAGCAGGAGCAGTAAGTGCCCAGGGCATTGATACACTGAACTCGTGCGAAACTGAACTAAATCAGCTCATAGGGAAAATTCAAGGTGTGCCTCTCTGACCTATTAAACAGAGTTGAAAAAATTATGCATTTTTTTTATTCACAGGTTGAGCTGGGGAAGATTCCTAATTATACCAAAATGGACTGGGTTGTTTGATCCAAAGGAAAAAAAAATCATTTATTTCTAAACAAGTATTAATATATTAATTTTTTTTGTAATTTCCAAATTGTCTTCTGCACATAAACGTAAGAGCTGAATTCAGCAAATTTTTTAAATTTAATTCACTCTTTTCACACTTTTAGTGCTGTTAGAATTTGATAGGGTCAGCAAGTCAGGCACCCTTGAAAATCTCAGCCACATGCACTGGGGAATTCCATATGATTCAAGAGAACGTCAGCTCATCAACCAGTGCAATCCAGTATTATTCATGTGACCCAAACGGAGCTGCTCTGATCTGCAGTCCTGGAGCTGGGGCTGAGCAGCGAGTGTGTCAGCAGTTCTTCAGCCAGCTTGAGCAAGAGCTCAGAGCTCCCTGTCATAGCCAGAAAGTAAAGGAAAACACTTAGTCCTTTACAAGAATGAAATTATCAATGCTTTCGCCCAAACTACATTGTTCCTGTCATGGTTTTTTTCCTTTTCTGGTGACACCTTTTGAACAAAATTTCCACTGGGGCACAGAGCTAGATTTTGAAGTAAGAACTTGACATTAAAATACATTGTCTACCATTTATAAAATCACTTATATTCTATACAATTTGTGGATTTTTAAAAGCTAATGCAATGTCTATTACTGACCTAAACGCATAGATACTTTCAGGGCCTTATTTCAAAATTCACCTAAAATCTTGTCAATAACAGACTCCTGTATATGGTACCTGACTTTGGTGGGTTTTTTTCCTCCCTTTCTTTAATCATCTGAAATATTTCCATATGGCTATAAAAAAACTGCTTTTAAGAAGCGAGTCCTGAAAGAAATGCTAACTAGTCATTAAAAGCCTAGGAATCAATTACATATGTCTGAGTCTTTCACATTCTCCAAATACATGTTGCTGTTTTTTTCAAGATGCAGAATTATCAGTATTTGTATACTATAACAATGAAGAAATCCAAGGGCAGAAGGAGACAGCTCAAAAAAAAAAAAAATTGGAGGTGGTGGTTTCAAAAAAGTCCATTGGCAACAGCACTTTGTTAAAAGAATTATTAAAGGAAAAAAGGTCAAGCCAACTACAGGTTTGAAAAAGATAAACAATGAAAAGATAAATTTAAAAAAGCATGGATTTATTTTCTCAAATGAGAATGAATAGAATGGATTTAGGGATTAAGTTCTTTCTCCCCCAAAAAGACAAGAACTCATAAAATGCACCAACTGTTAGACAGAAAAAAGTTTGCAGAGAATGACTTTCTACCAGAACATAACACATGGCTGATTATGAGGAAACCAGAAGATTGTATTTTCTCTCAGAAACTAAAGAACCAGGACACAAAGACTGTCAAAGCACTTGATGTTACCATAAATATCTAAGGTTAGTGGAAGGACATGAAAGAAAGTATTACTCTCCAAATTCAGCTGTGGCAGATAAGAGAAGGGAATTTTCTTGGCTGCTGGAAAAGATATGAGACATGTTAGAGCTATAAATTATTAGCATCATGGCAGTAGCAGAAATATTGTTAATATATAGTTACTTCCTGCAGACTAAGACCAAGGCTCTGTTATGGCAGGTGTTGACAAAAAGAATGGGAAAAAGACTGTAGTCCCAGGAAGCCATGTATTGAATAGATATCATCAAAGCCATCTAAGTTACCTTGGGATTCAGACAAAATTTGCAATTCAGGGAGACTGAACAGTGGATTGTTTTATAAGGAGAATCAATAAATTTGTCATTAATCATATTATTTGTACTCCAAATTGTGGGAAGATCCAAAAATACCACTTGGGCAACTCATTTGTACTACAATTCCATCAGAATTGTATTTCTTAACTTCACTGTGAAACTTCCACCTTTCTTCTTAGGTACCTGCGAGCACCACACCTTCTGCAGATCTTTACTCTCCACCTTCTGCCTCAGCCCACTTCCAGGAGATCCCAAACACTGACTGACTGGCCATGAATTACCTCTGATTCTGTGTTTGTAAGAGATAATAGCTATCTTCTTGCAGATTACAAAAGCTTTTCATCAGGGATGCCATGGAACACTGCATACTGTGACAGAAGTCAAAATGTTGATAGCTTGAATTTCTGTGCATGCAGAATTATACATTCACAGCCCTTTTTTTAAGAATCTGCATACACAGCTAAGACATTTCTGCATGCATGCTTCTGGTGATTTTTTTTCCCCCTAAATGAGTACATCTATGATTAAATTATAATAGTTTTCTACATAGCATTCTTAATGTTTAGACAGATTGATAGAAGAATATATTTTACTCCCATTACTTGAAAAAGCTCTCTTACTGAAAGTAAACAGTGATTAAAGAAACCATAAACATTGCTTCATTCAGAATTAAAGCTACTTCAGCTACTCCTTTCGTAGAAACTACGAAAAGAAGTGAAGCAGACGTGGCGCTGTTACTCCACAGAATCTGTTCACAGCACATATAATTTTTAAGTGTCGTTATATTTTAAAAGGAAGAAATGCAATTAACAGAATAGGTCTGGATCTCAGTATGTTTTACTATGCCACTCACTTCCATTGCTAACATGAATAAGAGAAACCAAGGAGACAGAAACTGAAAAACTCCGAGCACAATTAAGTTGCAATTAGTTGTTGTGAAAGCCTCTGTTGTTATAATATCCTTTATTCTAGATTCTGTTTGATTATTGCAGAAGACACTCGATAGCTTAACCACATTTTGAATAAAAAAAATAGAGATCTGGAGAGAAAAAAACCCATGTTCTTGCCAAGCAGAATTAGGGGAGGATAGTAATAGTGGATGTTCATGTAGATTCTTTCTTAGGATATGATCTTTTTCTTCTTGAAACTGTGCTAGTTTCATCAGAAACAGGACTGGGCTCCAATATTTCATTCATGATGGATTTTGTTTCTGTGCTTCTTCTCATTCCTTCTTCACAGCTGGGAAATATGTAAACCATACAAACAGATGGGATTTTGCCACACTAGTTAAAATGTTGATCAATCCCATCATCTGCTGTGTGAGACATCCTTCCCCTGCCTCCCCTCCTTTCACAATCACACAGAAAACCCCAGCAGATTGCTTGTACAGCACTGGTCACAATGACAGGCAACACATTTGTCAATCTGCTCCCTGCTTTGAACATAGTAAGGTCTACAGAAGGTTTTCTCACCTAACTTAGCCACAGATACACAATACTCAGAAAAAAATGCAGAACTGGTTCCTGCTGGGCAGTGTACCATGCAGGACAGATGTCCCCACAGCTTCTTCCTGCTAGATTGGCAGAGAAGCACACTGCAACTGCCTGGGGACACCTTCAGTGATGAGATGTCTCTTCATAACATGGCTGTTGCTCATCAAATGCATCATAGCAGCAACTTGTAGTCCTCAGGATTCAAGGCATTTCCTGAGCTAGGCACCATATGGTTACACAAAACCCTTCTTCAAAAGCTGCCATGGTGACAACTGGCAGGACAGGAAAAGAACTGGAGACGGTGCACAAAAACCAGATAACTGCAACAATGACAAGTGACAGAAAAACAAATAAAAAGCAATTCCTATTTCACATCCATTATATGTCCAGTGTTTGCCAGTAGAAAAATGCTATGTGGTCTGAGAGTAAAAAAACATTTTGCAAGAAGAAGTAATCTTTTTAATTAGACTAGCTGAACTGGCTTAAAAATATCAAAATCACTTTTGGCACACAGGACTTTCATTGATCTTCTTTTTTTTTTGTGTCCCAAGTCCCACTGGTGAGGTTTAAAAGAGGATTTCTTGAGGTCTCCCTCCTTCCTATGCCAGACTGGGGAGTGCAGGAAGGGCAGATGAAATACACTCTCCAGACCACTGAGACCAGAGCTTTTCTCTTGGAACTGAACACCTTGTGGAAAATGGAGAAGGGCTAAACCACTCCTGACTCAATCAACAAGCTTCCCGACTGCATGCCAATGAGATGTCAAGGTAGGACTCCATTTTTAACAAAACCCATAAGTAGAATCATACCTACTTTATTACAAGCATTTTTAGCTGTAATTAACACACTTTGCATGAATTGCAAAGCTCTTCTGGCAGCTGGGATGCTGCTGTTCTCTAAAGATGCTCAGGAAGACATCACACCGCTCCCTGCCTTAAAAGCTGCTAATAAAAGCAGACTTTATTTCTGAAGTGCATTCAGAGCACATGGGGGAGCAAAATCAATGCTTGGTCAAACAGATCAAGGAAAACAACTTCTTAGCAAAGTAACTGTGTTTTTCAGACTCCTATGTGCCCTGTTCAAATGGTAGTGAAGTCAATGAAAAAAATCCCTTAGGAATTAGACAGATCAAAAAAACAGGGAAAAAAGTCGAATACAAAACCAAAACCTTGACCAAAGCACTTTTAAAATGTGACCAATATACACCTCACATTCTCTGGACCCAAGTGTTTTAGTACGAGAATCAGGTGAAGGTGCACAAGGTTCCTTCAGTTGGTGCACATATTAGTGAGAGAATTTTGCCAACCATCAAGATTTGAACAGAAATATCACTTCTCTTTAACGTTATCTGAGAGAGCTATAGCTTCTAATATTTAAACATCAAAGGAGTTGAATATATTCCAGCAAAACTATTAATCTTTAAAGGCAGAATAAAGTCAGTATTTTCAACACAATGAGAGATTGAAGATTTCTCTGCATTATCTTACTATTGTTCAATAATCTATGTCCATTCAGGGGTAGCAACACATACTGAAAATACTGAAGAAAAAGAAATTGCATTCCAGCAGTGGAAACAGTATGGATGCAATTGACTCTTGACTTTGATCCTTTTGAAGGAAAAAGGCTGAAAAATGGCTGTATTTATGGTAAAAGCAGTGCAAAAGTAGTTAAAGATAGGAAGAAAAATGCTGATGTTTCCCTTTTAAAGTGACATCTTATCTTGAATATAAAGATTCAATTATTGTTTAGAAAGCAGCCTTTTCATAAACCCATAAAGGAACAAACACTCCAGCATTACTTCAGTAACTTTTTCTTGTGAATAGTTTATCACTAGAAAGCGGTTGCTAAAAACATACATTAATCTCTGAATTTCTTTAAAAGACTTCTGATGCTTTCTTAAAAAAAACCCAAAAAACAAAACATAGAATACAGGCAAAGAAATTAAAGAGAAGAAGCAGTGGATAGAATTCATAATATAAAAAATTACTGATAATGCATACGCATTTCCTCAAACCTCACTGAAAAGGTATTTCCAGAGCAGTTGTGAAATAACAGGCAGCAGTTATGTACCTAATAAATAAATAAATAAATAAATAACCTAATCACACCAAAACCAAATCATTATCTAAAGCCACGATCTACAGGTCATAATCACAGTGTCAGTAAAAAAAAAAATTTAAAAAATAAATAGAAAAATGGAGATAAGGTAAGTATTGATATGTATCCAAGAATCAAAAAATACATTATTGTCAGACAATGTTCACAAGATGATAAAATCAAAACAGAGCATCATTAACATCCATTTAATTTTGGCAGGATACAGGCTATAGCCCAAAGTCAAAATGTGTTAGGTTAGAAACAATGGTTCTGCAAACAGCAGAACAAATGAAGACTGGTTTCCTACTGTCTCCTGTTTGCTCACCTTCTGAGCTGAATTATGCTGAGATTCTGTTATCTCTGCCTTTCTCCTTACATATTTTACTTCACAGCCTTTGGTAGCATTCCAAAGACCACTCCAGCAAAGGGGTCCCAAAGATGCTGCAGCACTTCACTGACCTCTTCAAGGTCATGCAGTGAATGCTGGCAGAATGGGCAGAATAATCTAACACAAACAGCAAGCACCTGACCTTCAAGGGCTCATGGTGAGCATTTTCCAAGGCCAGTCCCACTCTCAGTTTCAGACTGAGTGTCTTAATAAGAGGGATCAGAGAGATCTATGGGAACCAGATGATGCCAAAATTGCCTTTTCTTAACCTCAAATGTTAAGATCAGAGATCAGGAGTTAACTGACAAAATGTTGTATTGGGTGTGCTTGGCCAGGTTTTGGTAGCAGGGGAGCTGCAGGGGTGGTTTCTGTAAGAAGCTGCCAGAAGCTTTCCCCACATCCAGCAGAGCCAATGCCAGCTGGCTCCAGGATGGACCTGCTGCTGGCCAGGGCTGAGCCCATCAGAAATGATGGTAAAGCCTCTGTGATAATATTTTTAAGAAGAAGAAAAAAGAAGTTATGGTTCAGGTGTAATTGCAGCCAGAGAAAAGTAGAGTGAGAACATGTGAGAGGAACAGCCCTGCAGACACATGTATTTGTGGTAACCAATACCTGCATATGGGAAAGAGATATGGCACTTGGCTACTTACAGGGAGATATTAATAACTCAACACAGAGGAATCTCCCAGCTTGATTCCAGCAGCAGGATGGAATATATGTTCATGAATATGATTTCTTCTAGATGCCTCCAGGGATAATGAGCAAAACCAATTAAAACTACATCAAAAAAGTAATGGCATTCTTTTGCTACTAAATTCAGGTATGAATTTAATTCTCCAAATGCTGTATCAATGCTGGACTCTGAGAAGGATGTAACAACATCTCAGGGACTGTACATGGTATTTAAAGTATCTTTCAAATTGGCAAAATAATGAATGGAAATGGAATGCAGAGAAAGTAGTTTCAAGCTGCATTAATTTCTAACCCTGTGCTTTCCCAGATATTATTATCTAGCAAAGTAGTCAACATCTTTTCTTCAGTTTCATCCAGCGTGACAGCATATTTATGTGTTTGACAGGTATGAGGATCATTATTTGTCACCAGTCATTATGGATCCCAACCACTTCTCCCACTTGGTGCTTTGAAAATACCCATATATCGAAAAAGCAGAAAAATATATCAGCAATTGTATCAATTTATTCCACTTTGGATCCTAAGCATTGGGAGGAGAGTGTTTGTCAGTGCTCGTTCAGTTGATGGAAAAGGTCAATGTGTGCCAAAGGAGCAGCTGCAAACACAGTGTTGTCTGATCTTTCTGTCATAGGTATCTTGAACGTGTCCTTCATTTGGAACCTCCATTTAGAAAAATGGAAGCGTCAGCTTAACAACAGAAGGCAATTACAATATTAGGTAAAGAAAAGAGGGTTAGAACAAATAATCTACCCCACAGTTTTGGTAGCAACATTGTAAAGTTTTATGCAATCTAGAAAATGGCTTAAAACAGCAGTAGTAGCAGCAGGCAAGTAATAAAGACGTCCACTACCACAAGGGGAGGATGGTTTTGGCTTTTTGTGCATTTTATTTTTTTTCTCCAAACCCCCCATTTATACAAATAAAGAAAGAGGTGCCAATTTACAAGACAGATATGTACAGTTAAATTACAGGGGGGAGAGTTTTCTGTGATCCTATAAAAAAATTCCAGGAACCTTGCAGGATTTTTCCTTTGCAGAAGCACCTTGGCTTCATAATGTGAGTCAGATAAAACTGCTATGGGACCCAGCAACTCAATATTCTCAATATTCTGAAGACATTCAGATCACACTTAGTCAGGAAAATAATTCTATTTTAAATAGCTGTTTTCCTAAGTCCATATTCAATAAGCAGCACTTTTGTCCTTGAGAGCCAGCTATTCACAGAGCTTCACCCATGCTCAAGGAGAGACTGATTACTATAGTAATGGGCTATCCTGTATTTGTAGCTCATGCCTGGTGGAAGAACTGTGTGTAGCTCAGCCAGCCCTGTGAGGGCTCATAGGATGGTGGCACTTTGTCACTCACAATTTGTTTGGTTTGCTCCAGGTCCTGAGGTCCAGAGCCAGGTCAGGATACCAATCTGACAAAGCTGTCTTGGTAGAAACATGTGGCCCTGCACACCAATGTCCACATGCACTCAGAGCAAGCAAAGCTCTATAATGGAACTGAAGAACACGCTGGACTTCAGGTCAAGGAGTTCTGAAATGTTATAGTCAGCAAAAAAAAAGAGCAGCTTTACAAAAGTTATTTAGAGCTACAATGCAAGAAGAAGTTTTCCCAAGGTAAGAAATAGCCCAAAGAAGGGGATTTGGTTTCCTGGTTTCAGGAATAAATACGACCTTTATGGAAGGCTTGCTTTGTTCCAAAGGTAAAACTCTAATAAAAACTACTTCAAGTTTTATTACTCATGTAAGTCCTTTAGGAGTGCCTTAAAACCAAACATATGACAAACATTTATTTTAAAAGGCCATGTTCATGGGTTTCAGGGGGCAGAGACTGAAATTCCTTGTCTGCCTGCTTTCCCTCATTCAAGAGTAAGTTGCAGAGTCAACAGTGTACCAAGCTGACAGAGTGCCAAGCTCCTTACTGATGTGACAGTCACAAATCTTGTACAAGTGTCACATTTCTGAGGACTGAAAACATCAATATTCTGCAAGACTAAACAAGAAGAAAATGGAGTAAATCACCAAACCTGACACTGCAATGCTCACATACTTCTCTGTGTACTTTTTCATATGATACAACAGCAGACATTAAGAAACCATCACTGCCAGGCAGTGAGACACCAAAGCCTTGCTGCACACTGCAAACCTGGGATAATTCATTTAAATTAATAGCTGACAAAATGCTGAGCTTTTCTGTATCAAGTAAAGTAGGTATCTATGACAAAAGATGTACTGGTAAGGAGAAAAAGAAACGGGTAGTTCCTTACATCTCATTTATTGGGGTTCTATCATCATATTTCTAGCCTCTAGTGCTGGCAGCACTTTCTCATTCCAGGTCCTGTATTTGTTATGTTTGCCTTGAATAAGCTGTATCTGTTGTCTCACAGCAAGCTATATAGCTGAAATGTAGTCTAAGATGTCATCTTTTCCTGTGTCAAGTGGACTTGTGCATCATTCAGATCTATCCTGAAAACTCCTGCAGACATGGAGTTTTCAGGCCCATGCCTTTGACCACATCACATCATCTATACATCACTGACCCACTCTACTCTGCCGTATCAAATATACAGCACTTGTCCTGACTTCCAAAGACTGTATAATTTATTATGGCTCACTCATAACTTCTGATGTGCTATCAAACCATTGATTATAAACTACATCCTATGATCTGCAGCCCTTGACCACCATAATTAGTTTGCTATGTAACTTACAAAGATGCATGTCCCCATCAGCCACTGAGAAACTCATTTATGCTTCCTTACATGTCCTGGCATATAATACCCATGAAAACTTTACAGTGACGATTGGACCAGATGTTGGTTATTATGTTTACTTGTTTCAGAATGGTTTGCATTGGAGGGTACTTTCAAAGATCATCTAGCCCAATCCCCCTGCCACTGGCAGGGACATCTGTCATTAGATCAGGCTGCTCAAGCCTCCATGCAACCTGGACTTGAACAGTACTTTGTGGATGGGATATCCACAAATTCTCTCAGCAACGTGTTCCAGCATCTCACCACCTTCACTGCAGAAATATTTTCCTCACATCCAAAACAAACTAACCCTCTTTTCAGTGTAAAACCACTGTCCCTTGAACCGTCACTACAGGCCCTGATAAAAAGTTTCTCCCTCTCTTTCTTGTTAGCCCCTTTTATGTGTTGAAAGGCTGAAGTAATGTCTCCCCCTGAGCCTTCTGTTCTCCAGACTGAACAAGCCCAGCTCTATCAGCCTGTCTTCATAGCAGCTGTGTTCCACCCCTCTGATCATTTTCAGGACACTTCTCTGGACTGGTTGTAGCAGATCCAAGCTTTTTTTTTTTTATGGGCTCTGGGCCTCAAAGCTGGATTCAGCACTTCAGGTGGGATCTTATCTCAACCTGCTGGCCATGCTGCTTTGGATGCATTCCAGAACACGACTGACTTTCTAGGCTGTGAGTGCACATGGCCAGGTCATGTTTAATTTTTTACTCACCAGTACCCCCATGTCCTTCTCTGCAGGACTGCTCTTAAGAGTTTGCAAATTTAATCTGACCCTGCTTGCATTGGACTCCATCTGGTCAGTATAACCTCCTTTTTCATTCATGTTGCACTCAGGACAAAAAAGATGCCCAACAGAATCGATGGCAGAGGATAACACAAGTTTTTCTTTGGGGAATGTGACCTAAGCAGAATCAGGACTGGGATGTGAACATGCTGAAGAGTCTTTGCTGCCTGAAAATAAGGCATCCCACTAAACCTGTAACATAGGCTTCATTTACATTCAGTGGATTCAGAATTAATTAAGATTTTTATCTGCTGGAAGAAGCACCTGAATCAACTCACTTTAGGATGCTCGTTTGGTGTGGCAAAGCCCACCTTGAAGTAGGAGGCTGCAGGGGAGGGCATGGGGCTGTTGGTTTCTCCAGCTCCTCTCTGGGGACTCTGGAGAGCACTCACTGCCCTCCCTGGAGGACCTGCTCACACCTGGGGGCAAGGTCCAACATCCTTCTTTTCTTCAGTCCCTTCATCCCAGCTGGGTACCTTGACCAGGACCATCACAGCATGCGGGGTTACCAAGAGGGCTGAGGACTCTGGGGACTGCTGCCACAAGTTTTAACCAGCTACAAATTGAACATTGCTTCTATAACAACAGCAAGTCAGATTTCAGGAAAGATTAATTGGCTTCCTGGTCTGCCTGCCCTGCTGTCAATACACTGCACTCACTGGAGTAACTGGGGCACTTCTCGCACACGACTTGAAGTGAATGGTTTATATTAAGTTTTAGTGAGAGGCAGAGAGCTAAACCACCTCAGGAGTACTTTGATCATGCCTAACTGGGGACAGCAGAAATTTAAAAACATTTACTATTCTTTTTTTTTCTGGACAAGACCACATATTTCAAGTTTTTTTCTTCCCCTCCACTAACTCAAAACCAGAGGGACAGCACTCGTGCCTCTAACAGACATGACACAATGTGGTACACACTACAATACTTGACAACACTTGACAACTTTACCCGATTTTGTAGAAATATATTGTTTCTGCCTCCTTTCTGAAAACGAGAAGATTTGATTCCGTGTTCTTACCAAGCAGCATAAGCTTGGATACTGCAGGCATTTCTTCCTCCTTGTTTCTTATCCATAAGCCTCTCTAAACTAGCACAGCTTAAGAGGAACTAAGAGGCTAAAAAGAGTAGGGCTTGATTTTTTTCCCCCTACCACCATTTGGTGCTGCTGTGGCATCACAAACCTTGGCTCTCCATCTCTTTTTTTATTAAGATAAATGTGATGGCCATACCCCAAACCATGTGATCACTCTTCACATAAAGAAAAAAGCCCATCTGCACACATGAGACAAAGTGCCTAGTTCATCTAAAATCACTCCTGGGGCGTCTATCCAAGTTACTTCACCCTGGACCATCCAGCTGTAGATAAAGCTACAAAGCACTCACATAGGTTGGAAACACACCTGAACAGGCACACACAAAAACAAGACTCTCGCCATCAGTGACCACTGCTGGCTCGGTTCAGTGGCAGGAGTGTGATTTCCAACTTCATGCTGCCCGTTTTGGGTATTCTGAGAACCATGAATTAGGAGTCAGGAGTCTGTGAGGAGTGCAGCAGAGACCCCAAATGCTGTAGCAGCCAGTGATGCAAGGGTGCATGCTCCAGTTCATGTGCTGGAGACACCTGACATGAGGCTGCACAGCACCCACTGCCTGATGATGGAGGAGCAGAGCGTGGGGCTCCCTCCAGGGCAATCCCTTCCTCCTGGTGATCACTGGTAAATACAGTGCTTTCCTTACACAAGACAGCAATATTCTGCACCACTCAGCCAGCTGGGATGTCATAGAAAGCACAGGCAACCCTGTGTTCCCCATGGAAGCCCTGGAGTGACTGCAGGGAAAGTCATCTTCAGCCTCAACCAGGAGATGCTGCACTCACAGGAGCTCCATGGAATATCCACTGAGCACAGATAAACACAAAGCTTTTTTTTCTTGGATATTTGTAGGAGTGGCACAACAAAAGCTGCCTTTTAATGGGAAATTCAACCCCTCATTCACACCACCAACCACCCCCTGACAAATTTCAAGTCTTCATCAAAATACAGAGAAGTTATAGCTATTTAGTCAACACATTTGTCAAGATCAGAAAACAAACATTTTTTTCCACTGCTTTATTCCCAGAAATTCCTGACATTTTCTGGTCATCATTTTTCTAAAGAAAATAATCAAAATAATATGGGTTAGGGCAGATATTCATCTTGGAAAAACTCATCCCAAGCTGTCAAAGTGTAGCACAGTCATTAATCTTGGGGGGAAAAAAAGACAAAGAAAAAGGAGGAAGTAATCTTGGGGGGAAAAAAAGACAAAGAAAAAGGAGGAAGTGAATGAAATCTTTATTAGAAGTGTCATTCCTAAGAGTGCTTAAAGGGACTGTGAGTGGACCTGAGGGGACATGGTTGTCAGCACTTGAACTCTCTCTCCAAGCACGGAATTAAAAGGATAAACTCCATGCCATTATAAGTGAATCAAGTGTAGCTTTAAAGGCAGATGGATATGAGCAATAATCCTACAGATATTCTTTAAGAGCACTCTAACTGTTTATCCAGGAGCTTCCCTGATCCATCTCCACCATAGACCTGCCTCTGCTTTGGTGTGACACAAGGGTTTATCAGCATTCCTCCAAGAAAAGTGCATAAGTGTGTCATAGCTCATGTCCAGTAAGACAGACTCTGTAAGACTCACATTAAAATCCTTATCTCATATCCCATAGAATACTGTATTTTTACCTCAACCTTCCTTGTTCTCTCTCACTCTTTACCTATAAACACATACAATTCATGAGTGTAATCTTGTAAGAAATTTAAAAAGACCACCATGAAATGCTGATTGCATTACAACATTCAGATCTTGTAGATTAAGACTGAATAAAATATGCACACATCTGCACACCTCCACACAAAACAAGAAGCTGAACACGTACTGCCACAGAGGACATCCTTAATTGAAAACCACCTTCATATTTTGCCTCCTGCAAGCATATAGTTCTAAATGCTATAAGTAGAAAAACCTGCATTACTATCTAATGTACATCAGTCTCAACTTATTCCACCCTTCAGGCACTGATGCTTTTGCCCTTTAAGGTTAATCATTTAAGAAGACAATATTTTGACTCTTCAGAGCACTGTATATTACAAGAAGTATTGAAGAAAGAACTTCACTGAAATCCCTTGATGAAACATTCCTCTGAAAAAAACCCCAAATCAATAAAATCTTTGAAGTGTTGTTTTGAAGTACAACTGGTCTCATTTTCTGATGTGCCAGCATAAAACTGACTTCTGAGCAATTTCTACAGAAAGAAAGTAGGGATTGTCTCATATGAAATGAAAGCCATGATAAAACCAATAGAAAATGCATACAATCTTTTAGATAGATGCAATTAACAATTTTAAAAGTTAATGACAGAGACAAATTCTGGAACTCAATGACGCATGCATTCAGCATCTACCCGGAATTTTGGACTGGGCGGAGATTTGAGCTCCCTGTTCCCAGGATCCTGACAACTGTCTTGGAAAGAGAGTTGAAGTGGTAGTGCCTGCAGCCTGCCCTGCTTTCCCACTGATGTTGGTGTGGCTCAGGAAGATGACAAACATCCCATGGGAGAGGGCACACCCAAGACCACAGCTGCAGCAGACTAGGAAGTCTGTCTGTGCTTAATAAATGTCAGGTTTTAATAGCATGCATCATTATTGTTAATTGTACTCAAACCCAGCAGGGCCCATGCCCATATTGCATTCATCAGTTTGTACAAAAGTTAACAAGGTTTCACTTCCACATGTGCAAAAGCACCCTGTGTACCTGGCACAAACCCAAGCAAGCTGCAGCAAGGTCAGAGTCAGCCTTCACCTGCAAGCAACCAGCGACAGGACAAAAGCAAATGGAGTCAAGCTGCACCAGCAGAGGTTCAGGTTGCACATCTGGAAGAATTTCTTCACTGAAAGGGTTGAAAAGCATTGGAATGGACTTCCCAGGGAGGTGGTGGAGTCATTGTCCCTGGAGGTGTTCAAGAAATGATTGGATGTGGCACTTAGCGCCGTGGTCTAGTTGACATGGTGGTGTTTAGTCAAAGGTTGGACTTGAGCTTGGAGGTCTTTTCCAATCTTAATGACTCTGTGATTCTATGATTTGCACCAATGATCTCCTATCTATTTATTCAACCCTTCACTAGAGTGTTATGGAATTGTACAATGTCAATTAATCCTAATTGATAATTAATAATCACAAAGCACAAAAAACTACTACAGTAATTTGGAACCACTAAATGATAGTACTACCTGATAGGGCTGCAAAAGACTTTGTTGTCCTTTCTTATACAAAATTTGTTAAGTTTCAATGAGCAGCTGAGAGTGTACAGATCACTATTACTCTTCACAATTTCAGCAACATCTTACCCTATTTCTAAGACTATCATAGCACTAAAGGGATACTGAGAAGTACCAAAGTAATGTTTTAGCTGATTAAAATATCACCACATTTTCATGTTGCATTGGTAGGACATGTTATTGATTTAACATGGTGGTTTTTAGGCATATCACTCCCTTAATCCATTTTGACACAGTTGCTCTTTTTTTTTTTTATATAATACAGTATTTTTTATGTGTAAAGTATCTTTGTGAGGTTGGTATTCAAATGGCACTCCTGGAGTGAAGGTTAAAAGCAGTTAGGAGGGGAGATTTGTACCATTTTCTCCCAAGCATCCATCAAGAGGTGAACAAATCAAGCACTCTGACCACTTCCCCAGGACCATGGGCAATGCTCATAATGCCCCTAAGTATGGAGTACACCCCTGTCCGTATCTCACATCTCCCATCTCTGAAGCCACCTGCTGAAGAGCTGCTTCTACTCCCCTTTCATGTGCCAATTCCTTTTTCTTTTTGAAACATAATTCAGCATCACCCCTACACTGCAATGGTCTGTTCAACCTCAGAATTAAATAATTTGCAGTACACCAATGGGCTGTCAGCACAGACATGTCCATGCCACTTCAGGCTTATGATGACACACAGAGTGTCCCTACATCCAACCAGACTTTTGTCACTCTGACCTTCAGGCAAACATTAATGTCAGGAACTATTAGCTTTGCTAAGTTCATTATGCACTGAGTGTTTATCTTGGAATTATTCTTGTTTGTAATCTTGCACTGCATAATCTTATACTCAGGATTCTATGATTTTCAGAATGGTGTGGAATCAGATTTTGAATACCATTATTACAAAACCAGAACAGCCATCTTTATATTTCCTCAGTTTGGAGATAAATAATTGCAAATAATAAGAGAAGGAACAGATGGGCAATCAGAGCAAGCAGAAGCAGATATAGTCTCTGTTTAAACTGTTGCTGACTCATGCCACCAGAACACCACTTGTGCCAAAATGAGACAACATCCCACTCTTCTATGAGCTACAGGATTTCATGCAATCATGGAAACTGATAGGAATTAGGCTGATTTTATCATGAAGCCTCATGTTTTTAGTTGCAAATGTCATAATTTCATGACTACTGAAATAATACAGGGCTAATTTCTAAAAGAGAAGTGTCCATGCAGGCAGTCATTGATCTATTAAGATCTCTGGGTTCATGCAGGTGACTTTCTGCGCCTTTGAAATTATCTTTAAATGCCTAATCTTCTAAGATCTCTAAACACTTATTAACACCTTCTGCAATATTAGAGGATTCTAGTATGGTTAATGGAAAACAGCTATTCTGAAGTAATGTGAAAGCCCTCTCAATATCTCTGTGCCAGCTTGTCCTTAAAAATGGGTCTAGACTTCACTAACAGTTTTTGTGTCTTAGAACAGTTCCTAAGATATTCCAAATACTCAGTCTGATATGTGTGGGTGATATAAGGGACCTCATTGTCTTTCACCCTTTTTCATACTTCTGCAAGGAAAAAAAACCTGGCTTGATGCCTTCATTAATATTTTGCAGCTCACTAATAATTGCTATGAAATGCAGCCTCGAGTGAGAGGGAAATAAATGAATTTTCTGAGCCACTGGCAATCAGTTTGAAAGACTGCGTAGATCTGGTGAGCTCCCAAAAAAAGAGAAAAGGGAAGATGTTGCCTCTGTCTTTTAAAAATTGAGTCAACAAGCACCTGAAGAGTAAAGCAATATGCCTCTGGCCCTTCCAAAGGCAGGCAGCTGAGTCCCCAGCCCTCTACCTAACCCCCAGGGTGAGCATACTGCTTGGGCATCATCTTGAAGAAGCACCAAAGAACAGAAAATTGAAAAACTACGCATAGGACAGTGACCAAATTGTCACAGCTGTTTTTTGCATCATGACTGCTTTCACAAAAGAAATGAAGAACCTGAAACTTCATTTGCAATGCAGAAAATCCCATCCAAGGGGACAATGCTATGTCCCCAAAAGAAGTGCTCCACATGAAGTGCTTGGCTTTGTTTTTAACCCATTTAATAATTTACAAAGGAAGACTATCAACAATACACCTAACCAGAATTTTACCTGCTTGAGTTGCAAAAAACAGCAAGTCTGTAATTGCAAACCATCTGTTAGACATAGCTGACAATTCCTCTGCTTGTAAATCTGATGCTGCCTTTTATGAGCCCTTGCTGAAGTCATGGTGATGAGGTTGTTACTTCATAACTGAATAATACATTTTTATAGCTTGTAAATTCCCTGCTGAATGCCTTGATGCAAACTTGTGGAAAACAGGAAGGCAGAATGGCTAAAGAAGACAAGTGCTTCAGAAATCTGCTATCTCACTGCCCAGAGGCAACTGCAGGGCCTCTCTCACCAAAGGCTGAGTCTGCAGCTTCAGAAGGTACTAGAAATTTGAAAAATATTTCAGGATGCATGACAAAAATGGCGTAATGTGTTTTGTCCCTATTTTCTGAATTCGTTTGGGAGTAGGAAGAGAGCATTCAGAGGCTGTGCTGACTCTGGCTCATCAAATAACATTTTGCTCTCCAAAGTTATTTCTGTTATATCTCTGAGTTACAAACCAAAATTGTTGCAGTTCAGGTCTGGGCCTCTGGAACTTCTTGGATCATAAAAGCACCCTGATACATATAATTTCTGTTCATAATAGGAAATAAAAGCCCTGGAAAAAATACTAGCAGAGAAACTCAAATTATTTATAAAGAAACGGTAAGTGCTTTATTGCAAAAGATAAAGAAGTGAAACTCCAATACTGCATTGCAGCAAAGCAACACATGAAATTGAATGAAACACTACAGCACAACAGGGACAACAAGTCACGGAGAAACAAAGTAAAGAAAATTACAAAGTATAAAAGATTAAACTGTATTTCTATGCTACAAGTTAACCCCCAGGGTGCTTCAGGGTATACATATTTTCAGACAGCATGCCTAAACAAGAGTCTGGAGAAAGTTATTTCTGTCAATGAAAGGCAGATTTTTTTGTCACCAGTGCTGAAGTGGCTATTTCATTCCCTGCCAAACTACAGATTGCTTTGAAAGAAAAGAGGTTTCCTTTTTATTATGATGACTCTAAACCAGTAACAGCTGTGCAACAAAACAGATGTGGGATGGCAGAAGTGGAGGAAAGTTCACTGGATCGAATGTAAAGGAAATAATTATGAGACAATACACTATTCTGGAACCCGAAGTCAGTGCAGAAATGCTGACACCTTTAATGTGGGTTCCCCCTTCCCAATCGCGTGATCTGCTGGCAAATGCAAGCGCCGCTGAATTGCATCTCCTCGCTCCTGAAAGGCACTGATGCCGTGTATGCTGCTGGGATGGTCAGAATTTTAATGCTGCCCTATCACAAGAAGAAATGGACACAGTGATTCTTATCATGATGGTGTCCTGCCCTTCCCTCACGCAATTTTCTTCACCTTTTTCATTTCCTACAGTCAAATTGAATACCTGCAAACGAAGAAAGGCACTCTCCCTTTTCCATTTTCCATTATCTTGTTGGGTATACCCCATATTTTATATAGAATACTCATTCACTGTGTAATCAGAGTACTTATTCAGAGTCAACACTCCAGTCACCAGAGCTCAAGGGAACATATTTGAACTATCTTTAAATTAGCTATCTCAGTACTGATAGCAGGGTAGCTATCATAACATAGAGCACATCACAGCGTGCCGAATACTGCAGCTCCTTGGAAGTTACCACAGGTATTTCTAAGAGAGCTACAGTCTCAGCAGCATTTGTAAAGAGGGGTTCTTTATTTTTTTTTTAAATTTTTACTGTAACTATTGTAAATTTACAAATGCAGAAAGAAGGATAATGAAATAGAGAAAGAGAAGAAAGGATTAAAACCAACGTGAATTAGCTGAAGAAAGAAAACACAAAAAAAAGGCTTCTTCATCCCCTAAATCATTCAGTTTATTAATTAGTATTTTTACCATATTACCAGGTAAAACAGTCTTTTGACCTAGACCTGCTCAAATTGAAGTCAACAGCCAAAAATGTTAAAAAAACACAAACAAAATGAATGGGATGACACTATCAGGTAGAGTGACTTCCCAGGGCTGGAAACTACATAGAAATGTGATAACAAATGCTAGGAATTTTGGAAATTCTTTACTTTTACTAAAACTTAGGACTCTGAAAGAAGCTAAATTTGCAGTTATGTAATGGACTCTTACACATTTGCTGACATTTTCCCAGAAAATAAGAAAGCATATGCTTACTTTTGGGTGAGAGAGGGATGTAGTCCTGATCAGTAGGATGAACAGATATATGAAGGAGGTCCTCAGGTATGATGCAAGCAATATCTGACAACATTATTTATTCCTTCAAGATAAGCACATTGCCAAGTTATTTGTGCTGGGATATTGCCCATGTCTGGAAGGTTATATCAGGCATCATGTACACAGCAGAAAGAACATCAGTGAAACGACAACACAACTTACAAAACAAACTTTGAAATTTATTACTGGTCAGCCTCGTTTGACTTTATGCATTATCTGAGTGACCCAGTGCTCTGGATCAGAGCTCTTCACACAAGGGAGGATACACAGACAGATGAGCTGTCAGTCAGCTCCTTCTCCTCCTGTTTTGCGACTTTTGATCTCTCTACTTTTCTTAAAGAAACATCCCTACCTGATGCATTTTCAAGATCTCATGAACTTCATTTTCACCCAGATTGTTTCCTTAGCTAGGTAACTTACATGATCAATACATTATGAAGCCAAGAATTACCAGCATGTATTACAAAATATCTGGAAGACTTCAATAATGATACTGGAAAAAGTTGTTTGAATTACGTCCCAAAACTTGCACAAAGGCTCAAAACTCATGTAAACCTATATTAAACTGAAAACTCTTCTCATTCCACTGGATTACTGTATGTCAGAGGTCTTGTACAATTGAAATAGAGATATGGAATAAAAATGAGCCCAAAAGCCAAAGTCTATCATAAAAGATTTAGTTTTAAAAGAAATACTGCTATAAATACCCATGAAAAGCATTCCTGGCAAGTACTCACCAGAGGGAGTGCCACAGATCTAGGAAGAGATACTAAAGATGAATGTTGAAGCTTAATTTTCTAAGAGATATCAGATTTTTAATCTCTGTACCCTCTAGACACAGAAAGTGAATTTGATCATGTAAAAAGACAGTGATCAAAAGCTTGGACAGTCATGAAAATGTTCTGGGGGAAAGGGATAATATTGAACAACACAATATTCCATGTTGTCCTATGGTCTGCACAGCTTCTTATCAACAACAAATTTACCTCCCTGAACATACCCAGGGCAAATATTGTCCCCAGTTTCACGAAAGCCACTCAACTGGTATCTATGAGTTCAGACAGATGCAGAAAAAGGCGGGATTATGTCATTCAGTGCAACCCATCATTTAGGAACCATGATAACAACATCCACTTGTAATAAAGGAATTAAATGGAGATATGTAAAAACACTGTTAGTGGTTAACTTTTTATACAAAATTACCTTTCTTTTTTGGAGGAAACAATCTTTTTTAAGCTAATGCAGCATAATTCATGGGTGACTGTGTCCTCAGAGAACAGTAACATTAGAAATAATTATGAACTATCTTAATTAATTAAAGCTGTTTTTCCACCCACTTAAGTTTTTAATCTATTGCTGTGCTAGCCAACTAAAAAGTGACACACTGACTGTAAGGAACTGATTATATCACCACCAGCACTTTCTGAAAAAGCCAAGAGCCAAACATCAGCTTGTCCTTGGGAAAGAATTCAAGTCTAAGAAAAAAAAGTCAAACTAAACCTGGTAAAAGCACTATCAGATGCAAGATCTTTGTGGTATTTGTGTACTAATGTCTCTTCCCAAAGCCAAATTTCAAGAAGACATGCCCATACTGGCACAGTTAATAAGCCAGGGAGAGATCCATGTGACAAGCACACACAAAAAACAACAGAACCAACTTAACCTCTCTACAGCGTGAGAGAACAAAGACACGATTTTCCTTACGTCCTAAATTTTAGCTTATCTTCAAAAAGGCCTTTCACAAAGAATGGTGCTCACATGCTCCACATTCAAGGTGGCATTGTCTCCAAGTGATGTTAAAAATTTTGGCCGGGAATAACTATACTGTGGCTCTGCTTCCATAGGTGCTGCTTCATGGAAATACACAGTAATACTTGGTGAATGAGAGAAGTAATGTTCATGGAATAGCATGTACAAAAACAGAGTAGGCCACAGCATAAATGTTCTGGACCAAGACTTGTGGGGAATGGTGCTCTGAACCTTCATTCATTCAAGAAAAAACCTGGACCTGACCTTTATCAAGAAGGACTGATCAGAAATGTGAAGGCTGGGGGCAGCCTTGGCTGCAGGATCATGAAATAATAAAAATCAAGCTCCTGAGAAGATGGGACAAGGCAAACAGAAGGATCATAACCCTGGACTTAGGGGGAATCAACTTCAGCCTGTTAGGGGATCTGCTTGGAAGAACCCATGGGATACCATCCTGGAGCAAACAGGTATCCAAGAGCTGGTTGACTTTCAAGGACCACCTCCTCCCAGCTCAAAATTAGTCCATTCCTAAAAAACAGGAAGTAAAGTGCAGGTGGCAGGCAGCCTCCATGGATGATTAAGATCCCGCTGACTGAATTCAAACATAAAAAGGAAGTGTACAAGAGGTGGAAGCAGGGACAGGAGAAATGTAGAAACAGCTTGAATATGCAGGGATGGGGTTGGGAAAACCAAAGCCAATCTGGTGATAGGCAAGAGCAAAAGCTTCCACAAGTATATCCACAGCAGAAAGACAACTAGGGAAAATGCAAGCCTACTGCTGAATGGGAATTGAGACCTGCTGACAAAGGACAAGGAAGCAACTGCATTTGCTACCTGTAAACTGATGAAGTATAGTCTAGGTAAGTGGGCAGTGAGCTAGACTGAAAACTGTCAGGCTCACAGGGCTGTAGACAGTGACATGAAATCCAGAAATTCAGGGACATGAAATCCTGAAAGCCAGTCACTAATGGTGTACCCTATATTTCATACTGGCATCTACTAAATACTGCTTAGTATCCCTATTAATTACCTGGATGATGGAAGAGAGTGCACCAGTAAGTTTGTAGGCGATACAAAATCGGGGGAGTGGCTGGGACATTAGATGGATATGAAGCCATTCAGAGGGACCTCAAGACAATGGAGACAAGGACCCCATGAAGCTCAACAAGGAAATTATGTGTCCTGTACCTGTGACGGAATAGTACCAAGCACCAGGACAGACTGTGATCAAACAGCTGGAAACACACAAGCTTGCATACACACAAGCTGTCTACACAAGCAGAATAGCAGATGCCTTCAAAGGCCTGCAATACTGCGTGGAAGTTGTACCACAACCTCTGTTCTCTGGCCAAGAGACAGAACTGACCCAAGTCCCCACACAGCAGAAAAGCAGTTTTCCCTTATTCATCATTTTTCAGTCAAAGGAAAAGAGAGAAAGTGTGATGGGCATGCTGCACAGACCAGGAATGCTGGGAAGCAAGCGCCAGCCATCAAACCACATCTGTACTCCCGGTGTATCATTTTACACTGCTCATGGCTGGAATGTGCTGTAGCAGCATGGCCCAATTGGCAGCTGGTGTGTCAAACCCAGTGCCTACATTCAGCCTTTTCCCCTAGCAGCACAAAGAATGGCTGGCTGAGCAGCCAAACTCCTCCTCCCACATTGGTTTACAGGCCTCCGGGCTCTGCTGCCCGGCTCTGAGGGAGCAGATGGGAAGAGGCTGCTATTTCTGGGGGTGAGAGAGAGAGGGAATAATCTTTGGTTACCCATGGGGTGTGCAGCACACCTAAGGAGGGAAAAGGTGTGAGTGGGTTGCTGCTGCCTGCTGCTGCCTGCTGCTGCCTGCTGCTGCCTTGGGGTAGTGGGGAAAGAAGCTTCTTGTGCAGGGAGTGTGGATATGGGAAGATGTTGGGTGGTGTTTCAAGTGGAGAAATGGGGCTAGCCTTCTCTGGGATAACACAGAATGGATCCAGCTGTCGAGATCACTCTTCACAAGTGTATCTCCATAAATTCCTTCTAACAGCAGTAGTCATGAAATGTCTTGTTTCTAATTCACAGTCCTACGCTATTTAGTTCCCCACCTTCCCACTTCAGGTGTGGGCAGATCACCTCCCTGCCCTGGTCGATGCCCAGCTTCTCTGGTACATGCACAACTGCAGCCACTCTGCCATGCAACCATGCATGCAAGGAGATCACAAGGATGGAGCTACCAGTCTGGCAAGCCTCTTCCAAACCTGCACGTTCCTTCCTTATTGACTTGCTTCTTTGACATGTGATATTGCTTAAGCACCTTCAGGGCTTTAACTGAATCCTGTAAAAGGAAGAATCCTATGAATAGGAAGGTGAGGCATTAACTTTTTCTCTACCGATAGACTGTTAATAACTTTTACTGGCAGTTTCCTGTCCTCTCAAGTCAATTTTTCAGGTTAATTTTACTTCACTATAGCTATGCAAAATTATGAGGTAATTTTCCACCAATGCACACAAACTTAGCTAGATATACAGACATATGCAGTATTAGACAGAAGAGACAGAGCATCAGGATTGATATTAAAATGTAGTTAATAACTTGATTTACCCAAGAGAGAATGTGTTGGATACTGACAATCAAGAGGAAAATGTATTTGGTGCTTAGATCCTACGCACTCACTGTGCCACAACTACACACATGTAGAAATGCCTGTGCTATCCCCATCGCTCCTAGGCAGGGTAGTACTCTGGCCAAATGCATTACATAGCTTTCAAAATGAAGGCAAATTCCATGTCCTAAAGCCAGCTTGCTTATAAGACACACTCACAAAGCTAATTCCCCAGAGAGTCTGAAGTGAGGTGCCCATCTGCTCTTCTCCACTGGAGATACACTTCCACAATGATAAACAGCTGCTAGAAAGACTTTGAGAGACAGTAACTGAGAACAATATAAATTACTACAAGTTTTATCAGAAAAGTCACAACAAAAACCCATGCCTTTCCGATAACAAACCAAAGGGCTTGCATGAGATTTAAATACCCTCTCCAGCTAGTGGCCTCATAATGGCATCCCTAATCCCCTGTGATCCACAGCTCCAGGGAATATTCTCTACCCCACAGGAAAATTATCCATCTCTAATAGCTGCAGGATGCTAGACAGATGGGGAATTAAGGCCACACACTAAAGACATTGAGTTTTGTGTGGCTATCTTTCTTGTTTGGCAGTACAACTGTTATGCCAGACAGGGTGATGTGGCCTCAGCTGTCAGGAATGGGAGAGTCCCCACAGGAGGTGTCTGGAAACAGCTGGGAAACCTCCCCACACTTTCTGCCCCATGATAAATCAGCAATAAAACAACGCTTTGTAAACCAAGCAAATACCTGGATTTAGTGTAGGCTTTCTTTGCAATGACCCTTGCAGCATTGTTGTACAATTATGGGAAAGTGCTACAGTGTTCATTTTACATCAGGAGAACTGGTTGCACTTCTAATGGCAGTGATGGAAACTAAATCCAAAGCTGCAACACTGGCTCCACGGTTATCTAAAAATTTTTACCATTAATATCACTGAAGCCACATTTCACTTAGTTCTTCTAAGTCCCGCACACTCCTTTCAGCCTTTTTTTTTTTATATGAATTTGCTTTTATCTTTTCTAAGGTGTAGAAAGAGCTCTTTCCCTTGGATTCCTCTTAGTCCCCATTTCTTTGTTACAAACACTCTCTATATACTAGGGAAACAAAGAACAGTTCTGCTCTTCTGAATTCAGGAGTCCTAAGGTGGATACAGAGGAAGATGAAGACTTTGAGAAGCTAAGAAAAGAAAAATAACCTGAAATTCAAAACAATAACCTGCAAAAATTGATTAACTACTTTTTCTTGTATTTAAACTGGCAATGTGCATGGGACACAATGCAAACTTTCTCCATTATACCCCTAGAACACTCTATCTCCTGGGTCCACTGGGGTCAGTTCTAGGAGCACAAAGATAATTCAGCACCTGTAATCATTCAGCTTGGGGCCTCTGTAGTGAGGCACATGGCAATGTCAGTATCACTATGCCTTGAGCATGATGCAGCACCTCTCCTGTTATTTTCTGTCTTATAAAATATTACTATATAAGTATATAATATACAACGTATAATATACAATACACAATACACAATATAATCTATAGTCTATAATCTATAATATATAATCTATAATATATGTTACTTTTTTCTCTGCTACCACTTACTTCTGCTGGAAGTTCTCTCCCATGGTTGACTCTCTGACTTTGTCTTTTATCCCTATCAAAACCTCCAGAAACCAGCTCATTAACTCAGCCACAGTGCAAAAACACTACACCTGATATGCAGATAAAAGGTATTTCTTGAATTAGTATCGCAGAAGGACACCGACCTCTCTTGTCATTATAGACAACCAGAACATGCTCTCTGCTCCCTCCTTACTCCAAATTCAAACCCCAAACAAGCAAAAAAGCTCAACCCAAACAAACCAAAACAAACTCATGCTAAGCAAACCAAACCAAACCAAAGCAGACCTTTGACAAGTCAGAACTGTTCTCAAAGGCATCTGTGCCCCTGAAGGTAATATGATACCTTTAGGCAACATTGAGCCACATCATGTCAGCAGGAGCTAATTAATTTCCAGTCACCACAGTGCTTTAAAGAAGGGTGTAGGGAACAATCCTTACAGAAGGAAGCTCTAATCCATCCCTGGCCAGCACTTGGGGCAGGGCCATCAATCACCATCACTTGGAAAAGCAGCAATGTTCACCACCACCTCTCATTATGGGCAAGGGAGTGAAGCAACTCAGTTTGGCTGATGCCAGGATGCATATGTAATGATGGCTCGATTTGGTCAGCCTCCATCCAGCTTCATATGCCATGAAACACAGTCGGCATGCTACAGACTTTTTTAAAGCCACAATGAGGAGACAGCATGCTCTTCAATGATAGATGGCTCTAAACAAGCTCATACATAAAATTAGAAGCAATCTGTAGGAATGCAATTTCCATTTTCTCCTGGAATTGAAAGGAGGATGATCATTACAGCACCAACTGTTTGGGCTCCTATATCAAAAGGTCAATGTGCAATTACCTACACCCCTCAACACATACACACAGAAGAAAGCGCAAACCATTCCCATTTCAAGAGCATGTAACTCCTCCAGACATGTCATGTAGTATACAAATCTGAGGCCAAGAGCACTCACTCAGCATAGTAAAACTAGAAGTTCTGTTTGTAGGTATATTTGAAGTTGAGAAGGTCTAATAAAACCTGCGTACATTTTCATGTCAGCTTTTTTCACACACTTCAGAAAAACAGTGTGTGAAACACTTTTACTTTTTCCTTTTGAGAAATTTTGCACCCTATTAACCTTCTTTCTATTGTACCAGGAACATGAGCACAGCAACATTATTCTCTTGTGCAGGAACCAGAGGCCAGACTTTGATCAGGGACTGATCCTTCTCATTGATCCTTTCATTCTCAGTACATTTGCAGAATGTAACCAACTTACAAACCACATTCCTACAGGACTGCAATGTCTGTTGCTACCAGCAGTAAAAGGTGAACTACTTTACTGAAACAAAAATTTTAAACTGGCATTGTGCCTTTAACATTGAAAAAAGCTTCTTCTGAAATCAAAGGCATAATATCTATTGCTTTCAAGACATTCTTAAAATTGCTAAATGTTTTGTGATTGCGATCGGAGAAAACGAAACTATCTTATTTCACATAAGAACTTCAACTTCTACAAATATTACCAATGAGGAAATGATATACTAGTTCAATAAGATGCTCTACTATAATGCCCCACAAGAATACCACTAAAATTTTGGGTGATGAAAACTGTAATATTGAACTCTATATGAGACCGAAGCAAAAAATAATGAGGGAATCTTCTGGGCATTAAAAGCAATTACCAACTAAACTAAGATCAATGATGTGACAAACTGCAACACAGGAATGATTTTGCTTGCTTGAACTGCTTCATCTACTTTCAAGTTCCAAACAGAAATCTAACTTGGAGCCTCTGAATTTCATGACCTGGTATAATTTGCTTAGTTTACAACAAAAACATGCAGATAAATTTATCAATACAGTTACCTTGATGGCATAAAACTCATCTGATGTGTTGCATTTATTCTGTTACAAGGCAACAATACACCACAGATCAGACTCTGACATTATCTCAACCTGAAATGTATATTTACTCTTGACACCAAACATGGTATTTTTTTAAAATAACAGTTGTAGTTAGGTCATCATACAAAACTACAGGAGAATAAATCTCCAGTATGTCAACAGCATCATGCAGCTTGGTGTCTGTTGATGGCAAACTTTCTGAGCGCACTAAATCTCATTGTTTCCTCCTGGATACTGAGCCACCAACCACGACTCTTCGAATGCAACCATCCAGCCAACCCCTTTTGCAAGCAGCCATACTTCTCTCTTACTCTATGTATGCAGACTTAACATTTACTACCTTCAAACCTCCTCTGGGCTACCTGTATCTGCCATGTGCATAGCACTTCACAGCAAAATATTATTACAGAATGACTGCTCCCTCATAATTATTGGTTTAAGAGGAGAAAGAGGACTTCATATCAGGAACTCAAGCCTCTTTAAGTCTTTAATGACGAAGGGGAAAGAACTTAGGAAACTAATATGGAGCTGTATTTTGATTTTCAGTTTATATCTGGCATCTTTTGCCTTAAAATGACTGTTTCTACGCTTAAAGAAGATTAAAAAGGCCTCACCTTAGTTACAGTGTACTGCCTAAAAGTGTTAGGGATATTTTGTGTGCAGTGTCAAAAACTCTGTCAAAAGCTAGGTCATTAAAAAAAAAAGTACATATCTAAATAGCATGGTTATGCTAAGGATAAAAGAAAAATGTATTGTGGTTGAAGTCTGGCATGTGTTCGGGAATGCAAAACAGAACACTCTTGCAGAGAAAACATTGGCAGAGTCTCAGTTATAACACACAGTTATTTCCACTATAGTATAATTCAGATATTTCAAACATTTCAAACATTTATACTTCTTGTACCATCATAATGCTTTTGAAAATTCACTGCATTAGAGCACTGCATTTGTGGGGCTGAAGGACAGGACACAGCAGGCAGAGATGACATTCATCAGGAGCAGAGGGATGCCTCTGCCTGAGGCAATGACACAGTTCTACCACACATTTTTACATGCAGCTATAGAATTTCAGACTCCAGTAACAGACTCAGCTTCTACTACCCCATGTCTGAAACAGTGTTGTCAAAAGGTGTTGAGTACCCTGGTCTTTTGCTTCAGAATAGCAATTTTTGCACAGTAGGTGCAATTTATTCTTGATCACAGCTAACCATTAAAGTAATATTAAATTTTAGTTCAAAAACAGTAAGGAACTCATTTCCTGTTTAAAAATGGGACCAAAAAACCTTGAAGCAAACAAAACTTAATGATAACATCTCTCCCTACTCCTATTAAAATACTAAATATTAAATAAAACCACTTAAGCATTTCATTCCTTAACCAATGAAAATCTTACTCAAAAAAAGGAAAGAAAACAGAATATATTCAACATTGCTTCACTTTGGACTTGATGAAATGCAGAGAAAACCTGTTTATCTACCTCTGAAACCAGCAGGTTTTAAATATGGCTGTGCTTTGTTTTCTTTCCATGCAAGACAATATCTAAATCATTGCTCTACACCACCCACACAGCCATACTCTCATGCCCTGGCCAGAGCCCAGCTTTATTCTTTTCATCTCAAAGAGAATCAAGGCTTTGTCCTATGAAAGCAAGCTGAAGCCTCCCTTGCTGTCACCAGAGCACCAGAAATACCCAGTGGATGGTTCACACCACCCACAAGAGATACTGACAGTCCAGGACTGTCCCTGGACTACATTTCCTGGGGCAAGGACCAGGACTGCTGGGGCATTTACAGCTCTGACTTCTCCAAAACAGTGGTGGTTCAGGACACTTTCATAATGACTTAAGGGAAGCCTTAGAGGGAAGTGGGGTAGAACAAACACTCAATACAAAGGTGTGCATGGTCCTTAAAAAGACAACCCTTACACCTCAAGTGAGTTTTATCCATCTCGAATTATCCAAAATTCTTTTACCATGTGTCTTCTTTGCAATCTATTTTCCCCTCCTAAATGCTAGTATATAACTGAACAATGGGCCATGACCCCCCTGATTCACTCTGCTAGTGGCACCAGTATTTTTGGAGCATAGGTAATGGATACCAATGGCACCAACACAACCCTGCAGTTTCTTGTGTTGCTCCCTCCAAATAACCATGATGTCAGTGAGGCCACTCCCTTACAGCAGGAGTCCTTCATACAAATAAAGATTACTTCCTTGACCCCAAAAGACGATGCCCGTAAGAGTAGGACAGCAATTCCAGCTCTCTGAGGCTGTGAGAGCCCTGTGATTAGTTTATTAGAGGACTTGGAAGTGCCTTGCAATAGTGCCAACTTTCTCATATCTGACCATATACTATATAGAGTGTTTTACTCTATGTATTTAAGCAAGAAGAAAAACCCAACACACAATGTTCACTCCAATTACTCACCAAGATATGAAGAATCTCTCATCTCATGGACACAATCAAAAATAAACAATTATAACACATATTCTTCTGAGAACAAGCCATGGTTGTTCATAAAGCTTTTGAATTGTCTGGCAAGTCCTTTCTGCTTATTGACAGGCTGTAATTGCTGCCTCTTAGCTGAAGTGAACCTCTAGCCTGGTGTCTGACCTTGTGCCTGATCCCTTTCATCTTTTATATTGACTTTGATAAAATCTGGGCCCAATGCATTTTCGCAAATTACCACAACTTGATACCATTTTGCTTTTGACAGGCTTCTCCTAACTCTGGCCACTTCTGTGGTTACACTCACTGCAACTATCTGGTATCATCCAGGGATCAAAATGTGCAAGTGGTTTGTTGCTTATAAAAAAAAAATAATCTCCAAAAGCCTCCTGGAGGTCAAAGGAAATTCACCGCCTACCCTTGAGCTAAGCTCTCCTCATTCTTGGTCTCAGTGGGCTTGAGTCTGGAGGCAGAGTTTGGCTCCAGGTCATAGCAGAGGCTGCCAGCCCCCAGCAAGGCTCAAGTCTGGCACAGACCCCAGCAGAGACCTCGGCAGCAGGCGTGACTGCTGGGACCTGTGACAGAGGTGGGAAGCCTGGAGCTTCCAGAGCAACCGCAAGGAGAAAGCTGGCAGTTCTGCGGGTAAACAAGATTTGAAACAGATATTTTGGCCACTCTCTGCTCATAGATTTGGAAACAGAAAAATCATCAATAGTTTCTCAACAAGAAAAGCCACAATGAAATCAACATTGCGATAGAGAGGAATGCAGGCCTTTGCAAAGATCCAGGATTTCTAAGTAACAAATTCCAGAAAAAGAAGGCAAAGCTGACACTTCACTTGGTTGCCAATGCCTTCTGAACAGAAAGATTGAATTGGCTTCTTTGTGTTGCGCAGCTATCCCTGGCCCAAAAGTCTCCCAGAGGGGAATGGACCATTCCTGCACTCTCTTCCCACCTTGAGTCCAAGACATTTACCAGCTTGAACCCACACAGGTAATTTTCTCTCCTCTCTCCCTCAAAGCAGCAGAAAATAAATACATGTTATGTTACCTAAGGTGGGGCTCATCCAAGTACAGTTATCTAAAGCTGAGGTGTCTCAAGGCCTTTTCCGTAGCTGGCCAGGAGAGGCTGCCTTGGAAAGGAGTTCAACCTCCATGCATCCTAGAACGGGATGTATTTACCTTTTAATGGCCAAAACTCGATAATAAAATTCTCACCAGACTAAGTGTGCCATTTTTCGGGCACCTTCTTTCCTACACAAGAACAAGACAATTGAGAGGAGCAAAACAGTTGCCAAAATAATACTAAAATAAAAATGGTCTGCATCAGTTCAGGGTCATCACCGGCTTCAGATGAGGTCAGGAATTTCTGTAGCAATCTGAGCTCTCTGAATTTCACAGTGGGGGTCTGTGGTGGTGATGTGACAAAGCTACCAAGCTGTTTCTGTGTCAGATTGCTCTCCTAGCCCCAGTGCAGTGTGTTTGTGACACTTCTATGCTGACAGGAGAGCATACACAGACTGTGTCTGGGATGAGAATCATCTGCTACAATTTGCTGCGCTCAAATGTTAGAAGGCAGCTGGCTTCAGCTCTTTTATGCGAAGCAAAATGAAGGAGAGGAGACACAGAGGGGAAATGTACTACTTTAGATGTTCCTTGTAGCCTCACTCCCCTGCTCCCTTGATCCTCATTAAATGTTTGCTCAACCCATCAAATTTATTCAACTATTGTTTTCCCAGCTCAGCTGTTTTTCAGGGACTTTGACAACACAACCATTCCTGATGAACATCTGGGATCCCCAGCAATCTACTGCAGAAGAAAGAGCAACGCATAGTACAAAAGAAAAGAACAAAAATGGCAAAAGATGTGGCTTCATCCAAACTGTAGCACACAAGCTTCAGAACCTCGCTTTTCCATGCACACAAATGCACACAAATGAAGAAGGAAGGCTAAAAAGGTACCTTGAATGAGCACTACCATGCAGACTGCTTTCTAGAATACATACATTTTGAGAGTAGTTTTTACGTATCATAATAAAAAGTGAGCTCGAGTTAATACATGATTCCTGAAACAGAACAATTTTAAAGCCTCATAAAGACTAGGAAAGGCTACAGTGAAGGAGATCTAAATAAAACCACTAACTGACTAAAAAAAATCACTAGAAACTGGACTGGGAAGAGTAGCCAGAAAGATTGTCTAGCAGAAAAGTCGACAGCATCTGAACATGAGCCAGCAATGCGGCAGCAATGTGCCAAGAAAGCCAATGGCATCCTGGCCTGTATCAGCAATAGTGTGGCCAGCAGGACCAGGGCAGGGATTGTCCCCATGTACTCGGCACTGCTGAGGCCACACCTCAAATCCTGTGTTCAGTTCTGGTCCCCTCACTGCAAGAAGGACATTGAGGGTCTCAAGCATGACATTAGAGATCTTTTCCAACTCAAATGATTGCATGATTCCATGAATGGAAACTTAGGGTTCTCAAGCCTCTGCACAAGTTTCAGCTGTCTGTGACCTAAGACCAGATGGAACTTGGCTCTCCAAGGGTGACTCTTGGCCAGATACAGGTAAGTAAGGGTGAATTAAAAAAAAGACTAAGGAGAACTTAATCACTATATTTTTAAGTTACGCTATTGCATTTGAATTCATCTGCTTCTAATCAGCCCATTTAAACTCAAAATGAAAACAAGTATGTCTGTTAAAACATATAATATTAATACTGTTTTACTTACACTGGATAACTGAAATAGTACATGCTTGTTGTCAAAGTTTCAAAACAGGTCAAATACCTAAAGTGGTTTATTAGTAACTAGTTAAATGGAAGACAGTGGTTAAGCACCTGGACTACAAAGAGCTGAAACTGATTCTGACAGCACTAGTCTCTTCTGCAAATACAGATAATGTATCTTTCTTGACAGTTTATTTAGGTATTTTTGGTTCACTGAATAATTCATTCCAAGCTAAAACCAACCAAGAGCTGAGAAAATAAGAACCAAAACAAAAAGCTTCAGAGACAGCTTGCTTTCTGATTTCATCTTGTGAATAAAAGCACAGGGTGAGAGGATGAGCACTGCAGTTCTGAGGCATTGAATGCAGTTATCAGAAAAAAAACATATTAAGCAATTAATTATAATGTTCTTTTGTTTAATAAATCACTGTTATAAATCATGAAACTTGCAGAAAAATAATGAAAGGCAAAATATATTTCACATGTATAAGGTAGTTTTGACTCAAACATTTTAGAAATGCTGCTTTTGAACATTATTCAGTAAATCTGATATTTTGTTCCTGTGCAAGTTGGGACAATAATTATTGCTATCCAGGAAGAAGTGTATTACTCCTTTTTGCTTGTTCATTTTACTAAAACAGGATCTTAGTGCCCCTGGTGTTTCTGAGTTGCAAAAGAGATGCTAACAAGAAGTTGCCACTTGACAGCTTGCAGAATGGGCGGGCTTTGCTCATGGGGCAAAATGGCTGCCAGGGAAAGTGCATTGTATGGAGTGACGGTAACTGCAGGGCAACCTTACAGCCTCTCTCCTTAGCCCCTGAGTGGGGAGAGCCAGTGCAGAGAGCACAGATCAAGCTGCATGTGAACAAGAGACTCCTGGCGAGGGCCAGAGGCCACAGCTCTGCACAGCAAACACATGAGGAGCAGGATTAGCTCCTGCAAAGTGTAAGCCAAGAGTCAGGTCTGCAGACCTCATGCTCAAAACGCAGCTGTACTACACCCAACATAGCAGCCCTGCTCTGCCATGCTCCCCTACCCTCCTTGCAGCCATGCAAGGAAAGGGATCGAGTCGAGGTTTGGGGGGCATAACTGACTACAGAAAACATGATATCCATAAACTGACTGAAAAAAATAGTACTCAAATGAACAGGAAAAAGAAGGAGGTGTTCAATACTGCTTCTTGCTCCCTTAGAAGCAGACTCAAAAGTGTAAATGATCACTATAACTAAGTGCAAAAAAGAAGAAAATGAGGGAAGTCAATGTGAAGAATTCCTCTTCTAGAGATCATGTTGCTGAAGTATTTGCTTTCTGTTAAAATTCTTCAAGCTATAAATTTAAAGTATCGCAGGTCCTTTATCACTCTGAGAAGACAAATTTACGCTGCTTAATTTATATCCAGGAGAAATGAAGGGAAAAAAGCTTCACCTGACACTCAGTTATGCAGTCATTTCTTAGCTGTGTTGTATTACTGCACAAGAGAGATAAAGTACCATCACTGGGGAAGCTCTGAATGCTTCAATGTAGTGAAAAGCTTCCTTGGCGCGTGTCCTTGAACAGCCCCGCATCAGCTTCCTCCAAACATCATGCTGGAAATGAAGGGCTGGCAGACTCCAGGAGTGCCTGGCCACTATCTGCAGGGATTCAGTTGCTGGAAAGACTCTAAACAGTTTTCTTCAAAGAGGCCACTTCATTAAAACTTTAATATATAAATGAAGTTTGGTCATGTCAAACATTGTTTGGGCACAAGAAAAAGAGTGCTGTTGGGACAGACAGAAAGTCTGCCTGAGTTGCATGGTTTGGCACTAGAAAAATCCCAACCCCTTTCTGGTACTGCAAGGGGAGAATCAGCAGCAAGAATTAGTCAGTGGTGGGTCACAAAAGCTCAAACAATGCTGCCATGCTTTATTTTTACTACCATAAACCAGAAATTATTCAGGGCCGTACCTGCATAAACAACCTATTTCAATGCTTCATTTCAAAAAAAGTAAACCAAGAGGTTTTACTTCACAGCATATGACTACAGCATGACTTTGCTACTCTTGAGATGCTGGAGAGGAGAGGAACTGTGCCCACATCCTCCACCACTCCCCACACACTAAGCTGCTCAGCAATGTTTTGGGGGTCAGAAGGAGAACAAGTGGTTCACTGAATGACTCAAGCTCCCAGTGCAGAGACAGCCAAAACCCCAGAACTTGGGATCTTGGACAATCCCAACTCCTCCTGACTCCCCATGCTACCATCACAGGTGATGGGTACCTGGCAGTGTCAAGTCTGCTGATCCACACCCGCTCATTGCTCTCTTGAGCTCCAGAATCCTGATTGCTGCAGTGCTATCCATGCAACGCAGGAGGTCTGAGCTCAAGGATCCTTAATTAATTCCCACGTCCTTAGTGAGGAAACAGAAGCTGCTGAAGCATTTTGGCTTCCCAAAGAAGAGCAGGAGTTAGCTGTTTTGTTTATCTTGTTGGCTTCTTCCAGGGTGGCCCTGTGTGTCTTGAGCACAAGGAGTTGCACAAACAAAAACAACATTACTGGGCCTTCCAGGCTATTTCTGGTGGGTGTGGAGCCATTCCTTGCCAACACCCAAGTGCTCCGCCCAGCTGAGCTTGAAAAAGCAGTATCGACCGAGGCCAAGCTCTATCCTACAAGATCATCAATTATCTCATTGAGAATCATCGACTTAAGGCAGAATTTATTCTCTGGGGTAGGGAAAAAGTTACTGGGGGAGATGCCATGAGATAGCACCATGGATAATCAGTGCACTGTAAAAAAAAAAAAAAAACTACAAAGCAAGCCAGGCTGTAGCAGAGCAGTACTACAGAACAGGTATTCCACATCCATGATTTACACAAATGTTACGAGTTCAAGAGGAATTACTCTAAAAAGCCACGGGATTTATTAGAAGGTGTTAAACTTTCTATTAGTATTTTGACCTATCACATATAAAATACAACAGGTATGCAGCTTTTGAGAGCACATTCCCAATATAACATTTCTTTTTCTTATTTTCTATTAAAGGTTTCATGAGCTTTCAGCAGGCATTTTATTCCCACAGAATTTATTTGAGATCCTTGTCTGTTAGTCCAGTGGTGGTCCAAAAGCACTTGAAAAGTCTCTCGACATTTTCTCCTCCACTGTTAGATCCTTGCAAAAGGTGACACATTCTCCATAAATGGCTGGCTAGCTGCCCAGCACAGGAAAGAGATTAAGCACCTGCCACCTCCCCTCCTATTTCTCTAAGAAGGAAAGAAAGGGATATCTTCTATCCTAAAGAACCTGAGCTGAGCTGCATAGACATGCAATTGTGGATGGCTGCTGTGGGACGGTATGCGGGAAGGACTCCAAAGAACAATCAAGCAGAATCAGGAAAATTGTCATCCTCAGAAAAAAGGGAATTCCACCTAAAAAGGGAGCAATATGGAAAGACCTTGAAAATTTGCATTTAGTGCTTTTGAGCATTTTAGAGCAATGCTTGCCGACCTGGGAAGATGCTGTACTGCAGAGTTAATGCAATGGCTTCACTTGCAGTGTTCCTCTCCTGCCAGAGGGACCCATTGCTGAACAAAGATCTGCAGCAACTCTGGATCTGCAGGAAGCATCACAGTCACAGTGGGTTTAAGAGAGAATGCAGCCTCATCCCTGTTCCTTTCTCTTGTGAAGGATAAGGGAACGAAACCAGTCCAGCATTTAAACAAAATACCAAACATCCTCCCCCACCTCCCCCCCAACCTGGTATTAGAAAGAAACAATAGAAACCACTCAGATCTCAATGGATATTAATCCTCACCTTGTATATTATTGCCGTCCACCATTTAGAGTACAATTGGTTGTATATCAAAAATAGTTTACATGTGCCTTTAAGTTTCTTTTTTAATTAGCAAGAGTAAGTGTGTTTATGAGGTTTAACTAAAACTTATTGAAATAACTGCCTGGTGGTTTTAAGAATTAAATACTTTTCATTTCCTAGGCTGAAAATGGGACAGCATATTTGTGACACAGAGGGTGTGGGGAAGGTCAGACACTTCACTGAATATAACTTCACTTAAGTCTCTTTCCAGGAAGTCAGCAAAAGTGCCACTGACACCTTTTTCTGCCAAAAGAAAGCAGGCCAAGTAATGGTTGGGTTGAACCTGAAATGAAAAGGATATTCCTTTACTTTCCTAGAGCCAAGGAATGTCATGTAAAGAGGCCAATCACTCCAGTAGTGAATAATTTGGCACAACAGAAGAGGCAAAAAGATGGTGACAACATGCCCATGCACAGCCAGGTACCCTGAGCCACACTCTCCAAAACCTCTTACCCTCTGCACAGGGATAGAATGAAAGTCACATCACAGTGCGGAAAATGGACATTGTGGAATATAAGCAGAACATTTACAGATGGCAGAATCAAATAGCTTCCATGCAGCAGGTAATTAATTACCTTGTGGAGCTCACTGTTACAGGATATGGAAAAGGATAACAGTTAAAATGAGTTTAAAAAATATTAGACATTTCTAGAGGATGGATTCATCACAAGCTGTAAAATATGATGGTTTGGATGCGAGCTATGGCTCAGCCAGTCTCCACAGTGCTATTGATTACTGAAAGTTGGGAGAGTGTAGCAGAGAAAATGTCTCCAGCTTTCCTCTGATTTTATATTCCTTGGCTCGACCTTGTGTTATTGCAGTCTTTGCACAACTGAAAATAGACTCTCTGTGTGCAAGAGGCTACACCAAGAAAGCCAGAAACTACATTGTATTAGGCACTGAATGCTTTTATGGCCCTGGGCAAGGCATGTGACCTCTGTTCTCGTTCTGCAGTCACCAACTTGCAAGCAGTTTGTTGACAACTAATTAGCTAATGTTTATATGTATTAAACATGAAATAGAATTATAGAACCATTTAGATTTGAAAAGAGCTTTAAGATCATCAAGTTCACCACTAAACCATGTCCCTAAGCACCATGTCTTTCAAATACCTCCTGGGGCAGTGACTCTACCAGTTCCCTGGAGAGCCAGTATTTCCCCCTGTATCCAGTAAATGGCAGAGATTCTCCTTGACCCTTTTTTCTGTTGCTAATGTATTTGAAAACATATTTTTGTTATCTTTTATGGCACTAGCCTAAGTTTTTGGATCTTTGGCCCTTTTAATTTTCTCCCTGCATACCCTCATGACACCCTTGTAGTCTTCCTGAGTTGTCCGCCCCTTCTTCCAAAGCTGACAAACTCTCCTTTTCTTCCTGAGCTCCGTCCAAATCTCTTCTTTCAGCCATTCAAATCTCTCCATCCCCTGCTGGCTCATTTTTCAACACATGGGGACAACTTGCTTGAGGTTTTCTCGCTCTGGGGAGGCAGGGGAACCCCAAAACCCCACAAAAAGAGATTCGCCCCAGGTGCCTACCACGCTACTGTGGGCAGAGCGGATCCAGAACGCGGAGAGCCCGTGCTTGAGCTGGCTTCTCGAAGACAGGATAATAGAAGCCTCAGCGAATAAAGGAAATGCAGTCTCTCAGCTTTTAGAATCCGGGGTTTATTGGTGGGACAGCGGGGAGGAGAAGGCGGATGGGTCCGGGACGGAACGCGGGGGAGGATAGAGCTGGGTTCCGAAGAGCAGAGAGCGCCAAACAGTAGCGAACATGGGGTTAAGAGGGATGGAAAGATGGGAGGGGTTCTGAGAGAATAGCCAACTGGGACGCAGGGGATACAGATTGACAAGGGCTTCAGGGAATGGGGGTGCAAGGAGGGAAGAACAGAACTTTTAAAACCAATAATAACACTGCGGGTAAAGAACTTTCTGGCTCTTAACTCAATATGATAGGGGAAGGCAGATATGCAGTGCCAATCAGACACACTGCTACATCTGCTCCTGCATCTTTAAGATTTCAACGAGCCCTGATAACGCCTGGTAAAGATCCTATGTATCATATTCTACATATCATTAGTGAGTCTCACTTAACAAATCCCAGAGAAAAATATTTATTAAAAATCCATTTGCTTTAGGAAATTGTACAAAGAAGTAGCTGTTACAGCTTCTATCACAGCAACCAGACATCTAAAAAAATCATCAGTATATTAAAATACTTTATTAAAGCTGTACAGCCTTGAGGGAGAGATGCAGATGACACAGCCACTTTCACTCCATTGTTACACAGCCTCAAAGTCACAATGCTAAGTTTACATGGATACAAGCCAAGTGTCAGAAATTTGCAGAGATGAAATATCACATAAGAAGTATCATCCTGATGGATGTCACCTCAGAGACTGTAGAACACAAACATGACTATGCCATGGTCTGCTGTGATGGCAACTCATGGAAACCACTGCATTATCTTTCAAACTACCTAAATCTGGATACCTGTCATAGTACGGGCGCAGCACCATAAAGCTTAAGGTGAAGTAACTATCAAAGCTTTTGCCCAGTTCCTTGGGAAAGCTTCCCCAGCTATCCTCAGCTCTATGTGTATGCTGATGAAAAAACATAATCAAGGCAGTCCAACATTACACTGGGTATACACAAAGGTGGTGCTTACAATCAAAGAGCTTACTAGGTGGGATAAGCCATCTGAAGCTTCCTACCCAGTCTAATTCAATGTTTGGGTTTTCTCCATTCTCACAAGAGCTGGAATGTCCAAGCACAGAACCAAAGCTGACATTTTGAGTGTAATAATAAATATCCAGTTCTAGACACAAGATTTTCTGGGTATCAGATGTGAACTACATTTGTACCTCCATCCTTCATTCAGGTTGTCTGCTGTTCTAATTGAATAAAGTAATAAAACTATCACTGTGCTATGTAAAAAGCCTTAATGTGGCTGCCAGAGCAAATTAAGAGACAAAAGGACCAGTAGTTTATCACATCATTTACTGCTGAGAAAAACAGTACATTCAAGCTATTACCGCTATTATGCTGCAAGTTATAACAGGAAATCAATAAGGGTAAGAAAGAGAAATGTCCACATTCATCCCCAAGGCACAGAAATCTCCTCTCCTTTATGCAAAAGGCAAGGAGAGAATTGAATGACTGCAGTGTTACTGAATGATGTCAGAAGGCACATCTGTTACTCACAGGAAGGTGTTGCCACTACAGCCATTTAGTGAGCTTTGAGTATTTGAAATTCAGCGAATTTCCCAGCATACAAACATCACATTCTAGCAAATGGGGTGCAGAAGCACACACTCTGCCCAGCAGAGTTCCCCCCAGCCCTGACACTGACTGCAGCTGGCACTTCAAGATGCTGACAGTCAGGTCTAACACCCATTTCCTGTGCAAGTGTCTGGAAAGGAGCTCCCCTCTCCTCCTGCTCTGCTCCTGCTTTTCTTTCTAAGCCCAGCTACAGCACAGGCTGTTCTTTCCTCCCCAGCTCATTGCTTCCTGACCTTCAGGACCTTTCACTGAATGTTGCTACTTGCTGTTATCATTGGTATACTTAGAAAAAAATACATATGTACTACAGAGTAGTAGCAGACTAGCAAGTAACAGACCTCTGAATGAAAGGTCAGCTCATTCTCCTTGGGGGAAAAAAAAACCATTAAGAATTACTTTTTCAACTATCTTGCATCCATTCTGGTTGTAGTGTGGCTCTCCTGAGAAAGCGAAGGAAAGGAAAATACAGGCAGTTAGGTCACTCATGATCATACTGACTGGAGTATGTTCATTCCACTGAGCAAGTTCTGCTGCCACTCACATTAACCCACTTTTGCTGCATGATTTTCTCCAGCCTGTGCTGTGCGAGAATTAAGGCACCAGTTACTTCTGCTAAATTACAAGGAAAGTCAAACTCAACCTAGAATGTTAAAAGTATCTGTGGTGAGGGTGGATAAGGGGGAAGATGGACTCTCATTAAATATTCTAGATTCCCATTTATTTTTCATTTATCATGCATCCTCTATTCTCTGTTTTTTCACAATTTTTTTAAATCATGTATTAAATATATTAACTTCTCTCTAGCAACAAGACACAAACACAGAAATTGGCAGTTTATCATAGCTTTCAGCTTTTCCAGCCATTTTTGGTCCCAGTTGCGCAACATCTTGCATGTGCTACAAGCTCTTCAGAGAAACACATGGCCTAGCCTATTCATTTACAAAGAGACTGAAACAAAGTTGAAAAAATAGTGTAAACTAATATATTTTCCCTGGGGACTAGGGCAAATAAAATAAGGAAAAAAAGGAAGAAGACAGGTCATAGATCAAAGAAATGCCCTAACCAAAGTTTTTAATTGAATGGAAATTCAGAAACAGCTAGCATGCAATAGCGGGATGCAGACTTCTGTTGTGCAAAACCAGTCCCACAAGACATTCAGAAGGTTAGACAGAAAAGAAAAAAAAAAGGAAAGAAGAGGGGATTAATATCACCTTGCCTTAACATCAGTCTGAGGTGGGGTAAAGATTTCTCAGGATAAGCCTGTCATTGTTCACTGCCTGCAGACAGAACCCAGATGACCAGCTTCAAGTACACACTGCTTAAATCATTGAGTGAGATGAATTCAAAGGTGTCACCTCTGCTCCATTTCAGTGGGACATTCTTCAATGAGGAAAAAAAAGTATCTGTAAAGTGGCTTCGGGGAACATCTGTGCATGTATGTGACTTTGAACCCACTGCCAGTCTGTGTTCTACTGCATCTCCCTGTAAACAAGATGATATCATTTTCTATTTTCATCCTCTCTGGCTAACTATTTCATCAACATTTCTCCTGTAATCACTAACTGACAACACATGCTAGCATTTTCCAGCACCATATTTAACACTGTATACAGAGAGATCTCTGCCAAAGTTTCACTGTCTCATTGGCATGTTAGGTAATGCTGGAAATATTCACTGACCAGAAAGCTTGCCACCTCCACAATCTACTCTCTCTCTTTTTTCTGGAAAACTACTTGATAATGACTCTTTCCTGACTCTGCAAGACTCAAACTTTCTGGAATATTATCTTGATATTTGAACGCTTCATTACAATAATTAATAGATTAGTATAATTTCCAATTAAGTTCACAATGTCCTTTTTCCATAATGACACCCTAAACCTCAACCCCTTGCTTCTCTTAAGCAGGAGGTTACAGCTCAGACTAGTTATGTGTGGGACTAACAAAGTACCATGAAGCTATACCAAATCTGAAGGATCACCACACTGGAGACAGCAGTTGCATTCAAATATTTCCAAAACAAAACTTAAACATCTCTCTTCATGATAGGAAAAAAAAAAAAAAAGACTTTATACATAAAATCATGTCCTCCAGACCCCATGGCTTAAACAACTGTATATACATCACTGTCTCACAGCAATCCAGGTCTTTGGATAAGCATGTATCATAAGGCATCCACACTTTCAAAGTTTTATGAGGCTTTCTTCAGCAGAAAGGAAGGCAGAGGGGACCAGATGTCACAGGGAACACAACATGCCTTAAAAGGTACTCAACAGAAGATAGAAGTTCAGTTTCATCAGCTGGAAAAAAACTAATTCCAGAGCTCTCCCACATGGAAAGGAACAGACCCAACATCCTGAGTGAAAAAATTCTGTCATAAAAACAACCTTCACGAAAGATCCAGGATATAAAGCAAGGTATGTATTTTTGGTAAAGTAACTGTGTTATGACCATGCCTTTCGCTGGCAGATCATAAGCTGCTCAGAGTCTGGAAATCATCCTGACATACACCTCACATAAACAGAGCATAGCTATTTGACTTCATGTCACATCTTATTTTAAAGTTTAGTGTAAAGTTATCTTGAAAAATCTGAATTCCAGTCAGTCTCTGAAGTGACAAAAATGTATAAAACTGACATAAAGAACAAGTTGTTTTATTGTCTTAAAATGCTGGGAGTATTCTCTCACACTAGAACAAATTCACACACTGAAAATTTTCTTAGCCAGTACACATCTTCTATTTTCATTACCATTATCACAAATATTTGTATTTGAGGCACAGAGAGCTGCTATAGCTCAGACAAGCCTAGACAAATTCAGACTGAAAATGAGACTAAATTAACTCCAAACCAGTGGAATAACGTAACAATGGATTCTAGCAAGTTTAAATGTTTTAAAATAGGATTTTTAACTAATGAAACAAAAATTTCCTCTAAACCTATTCAGAAATACGTCACTACAATGAAGTAATTATTTGGTGAAATACTACAGTCTGTTTAATGGAGAATGCCAAAATGAACCTTGTGGTTTCTTCTGGTCTATAACTTGCTTGCAAGTTCTGCAAGAACTCTTCTCATGGAATAACTACCCTGGGATAAAACCCCCTGCATTTATAACAATAATGTGAGCCCACCACAATGGCATTATTTGGAAAGCCACTGTCAGCATTACAGCTGTAATGCATCAGGCCTCTCCTCTGTACTACCCTACTTCTGCTGAAAGAATTCAAACTAGAGTGGCATGAAACAAGAAGAAGGTTTCAAAGACTCAAAAAAGCCATAGCCTTTGTTTAGAAATAAGAGAGATGGTGAGAACAGTCTTTCAATTCAACATCCACATGGTGATCAGCAGCCGCAGTGGGAATAACATTAATACACATATGGAGTGGAAAGAGATTTCAATGTAAGAGACAGATTCCTCAAAGTCTTTCCACCCTAAAAAAGTATTCAAGTTTCTTTTATTGTACGGTTTATGTTAGCCTCACTCATTCTTAAAGCACAATGCCCCTCTCAACAGAAAAAAAAGCCCACCAACTAAAAATAATACCAAATACATTAGGTTGTTCTGAAAAATATGCAAATACTGGTTGCATTTCACCCCGCAGTAACATGAAACTTTTGCTGAGAGTCCCCCTTATTCTAGCTGCTGGCACACAGCAGCACACTCTGTGATCTCCTAGGTATAGGGATTTGACAGTGCATCTCAGAAGGAGATTTTCACCTTTAGGCCACTGGTTCATGTAACTTCTCCAATCAGCCCTTTGTTTGCAATGTGCATGCATGGACACAAAGCTTTACTGCTGCTGAAGTCAATGGAATGGAAGTATGTGCTTGAGTGTTTTCTTGATTTAGGGACAAAAACTAAGGCTCTTGAAAACAAGAAGTCTGAAAAATGGGTGTTGAAAGTTGGGACTCACTCTGATAGAGAATTCTCCTAAGTATTTAACATGCAGTAAATCATGAGCTCTTGCTCACTTTCTCCCACATAAGCCAACAGAAAATCCCAGGGGTGCAAAGCTTTAGAGCTCTAACACGTAACCACCTCAATGGATTGTGTATGCCCAGTATTTCAAGAGTATCAACATTATCTTCACTTTCCACAAAGAATTGTGATAAATGGACAGAATTAGTCCAGGTATAAGACTGGCCTTTGACTGTTTTCACAAAAACTCTTCAATCATATGTATTTTTTGTCAAACTATCTTACTATTTTTAAGTATGTGAGACATGCACTAGGTGAGCTACAATTTAATAATTATACTTTGATAGAAGCATGCACAATAGAATTCAACAGCCAAAGGGATTCTGTACAAGGCAGCATATCTACATGCAGAATTTTAGAGCTGGTTACCCATGAAAGCACATAAAGTCTGTGTGCCTCCTTGTCAATATCCACTGCTGAGTATTTAACCTTCAAGCCAATTGGAACCAATGGGAGGTAGGAAGAGAGCCTGCAAGGTACAGTATTTCTGCAAGTTAAGAGAAAACAGGGCACCATCTAGAAAAAGGGACTCTGCTAATGACACTGGCTCAAGAAAAGGATGTGCAGTGGGAGGACCCTCCCCAGGTATCGGGCAATCCACACTGGCTCTCATCATAAAGGCTAAAAACCCTAAAGAAACCAGTCTTTATTGGTCCACTGCCCATAAAACTACTTATTGTCATTCAGAAAAGCATTTTAATAGCTCAGCACCCAAAACCTAATTCATCTGTCATCTCTGTAAGTCTTCAACCACTCTTAATATGCTGTCCACTGTTGATCAGCACTACAGCCCTCATGTGCTAAAACTGGAAACCAGTGCCCTAGTTCTGCATTCCAGAAGGGAATAGGAAACAAAACAACTTGGAACATCTTCCTATTAGCAAGGGTCAGTTTATCAGTACACAACATGATCATTTTCTATAAATACACCACGACGTTCATTTCAAAGAAAGAGGAACACCCAAGATGGAGGAAAGAGTTCATCCGGGAGCAAACAGACATAAACTTGGCACATACAAATCATGGCCAGAATGGTAGCAAGGTTGCTAAGCAGCTTTGTTATAGCCCCCAAACAGTACCAGTAGTAGCAAAGAATACACTGTTTTTAAGATGGAGTTCACTTGACCTGTATACTGAGACTTGGACTGAGGCAACCCTTCCAACTCCAGTGTAATCTAAAAAAAGGACAAAGGTGGAGAGCTGGCACAAATGAAGTATGTGATTTTTAGCAATGGATTTCATAGAAAGTATGAAGAGCACAAAATTACCTTAGGAATACTGCCTAGCAAGGAGACAGAGGCAGCTTTGTTAATGGGTAAAGCCTCAGATCCCAGAGAAAGACAACCTGTGGGTAGTGTGAGGCAGTACTTATCCCTACTGAAGGCTACAAGGTGGAACGAGCTGCACAGGAAAACAAAGAACAGAAACAGCCAAGTCGAAGAATGGGAAAGGGCAATCAAGATGAGAAAATTCCTGGCACAAGGAAAACAAGCCTCTGAAACTGGACTAAAGCTTAGGGTAGAGAAACCACAGGCTTGCAAAATGTAAAGGACACTGAGTAATCTACTCCCAGGATTAAAAACATTTAAATTTGTGGCTATCTCTGAGCTGTAACTCTCAGCATTTTTAAGATCAAGCCAGAAAGGAGGAGGAAAAAGCCACCTAACAGACGTGAACCTCATGAAGATGTCAAGTGAAAAGATGGAAAGCTGCAGGAAAAGAAAGGAGGACCTGAGCTTTACTTTTAATGCATGTTGAAAGCCTTCAACATGCAGACTAAAATTTAGATATGAAATGCTATTATTCTCTTCAGTTCCTTCCTTCTGAACCAGTCTTTTCCCCCAGTGGGCAGCTATTCCATCCAAGAGAGGACTGATGCTGAGATCCTTTGGTTCTGATCACTTCCAAGTGAGTTTTTTCAGTGTGTTATCAGATAATAACCTGAGGAGAGGAAAACCAGCTACAGCTTGTCCAAACCATTATCTCCAACATATTACACACATCTGCCTTTGCTTTTCTGTTTAATCTAAGCTCAATAATGGGAGCCAAGAAGGAGCCCTGCTGAAACAGGTCAAATCAGCCATTCAGCCTGATATCTCTCTTCTGATACTGCTTGTGCCAAGCTCCCCAAAGGGCAACCTAAAACAACAATAGGCATAAGCAATTCTGTAATATTAGATAACAAAAGACAACATATTTTGGTTCAAAGCTTTTTCTTTTTTTAAATTCTATTCGGATTTTTAGCCCTATAAAGATTTGGTTAATTTAATGACAGTTTATATTCAATTTCATTCAGGGCCAAGTTCTGAACTTTGGAAACAAAACTAGTAATGTCATTATCTTCCAGGGCATATGGTCAAATCCAGAAGTGTCTTAGCATTGCTCAAAAAATATTAATCCATTTGTCTCACATTAGATGCAATCAAATGTCCTTTAGAAATATTCTGAATCAAGCCTTCTACCACATGAACTTTTGCAAGTGAATTTATTAAATAAATAAATCCTTGCAAGACCTCTACAGAAATACTGTTTTTCATTTAAACTGGGGTCCATCATATTCCCAAAGAGGTTCAAAGAAACAATCTCATCTTAGCTTTTCCATACTGTGCCATTTATACATCCTCTCATTTCTGCATTTCTATTTACTAACTCTTTTTTTTTTTTTGGTGCAGTTTATTTAACCAAATAAAAGATGCCTCACAGCAGTAAGACAAAAATGCAACACTTAAGAGTCCCCACTCGATGTTTCTGCGTAACATCTTTTCAAGCTTAACTTTGAGAAGAGAACTAGTTAACAGTTATACCATTTAAACTACAAATTATTTGTGGACACAAACATCCAAGTTGCAAGTAGTTTTTTTAACACAACTAGTTGAAAGAAAATAATGTAAAGGGCTGGGTAAGAACTGGCTGGGTCTTTTCTTGAAAAGAAGGAAATGGGCCACGCTGAGTAACGAAGTTTAGTTGTGCTGTAAATTCAGTATGCGTGAACCAGAAACAGTATTTGGATTGTTGGAAAACACTCAGTTTCTGGCTGTAATTATTTTGGTTTCAGAGCCATTGCACAATGCTAAACAAACATAGACTCATGGTGTTCCTAACACAAGATAAATCTCAGTCTAATATCCAAAATGTGATTTACTTCTCTTCTACTTCTCCCATGCAATCTGTCATTTATAATATTATGTGTATGTTGAACTTTCAGATAGGAATTTTATACTAACTACCTTTACTGGCAAGTTTAGATACACAAACCTTATGTTCATTCTTAATGAAACAGAATCTCTCTCCAGACTCTTGCTCTCATTAATTTCTTTTTACTATTATTATTTAAAGAGCCTTTAATTTTTTCTTCTTGAAAAAGAAGTGAAATTCCCTACTTTCTATGGCTCTGACTTTCTTCCTTTATGTGTTTAAATTCTAGTATCTGAAACAGTCATAGCTCTCTGAGAAATAACAATATGACTGGATGGGGATTTCTCAAAGCTCCCAATACCTTATTCCATTGAAGTCACTGCCAGCTTTATTCCACCCTCCTGTGAGATGAGAACTAAAGCAGCATTGAGGCCTGATTTCATGTTGCAATGTTTCCATAAATGGACTTCTAGGTATACACAAAATCTATTTCTTAATCCATAAGCACTCAATAACATCACCAGTACGGATTTGCTCTACACCTATATTCCCATTTGTGAGTTTCCCTAATAACTGTTGAACCTGTTGGCTAAATTGAGAATAAAACCTCACAGGTATTATAGTTCTGTAAGCTTTCTGAAGACTATCAGGAAAACTGAGAGAAGAGAGACTGTAGTAATGTCTCCCAGGGAGCCGGGAAAAGCCTCATCCTCACTGTTCAGCATTCAGTCCAGGGGGAGAATGTAACAGTATGCCTTAACACTGGGAAAAGTTTAGAATGCAGCTCATATTCACAGAATCACAGAATCACAGAATCACAGAAAAAGACTGAGTTGGAAGGAACCTACCAGGATCAATGAATCCAACTCCCAGCCCTGCCCAGAACCATCCCCAAGACTCACAGCATGTGCCCAGGAGTACTGTCTAAACATTTCTTTAACTCTGTTAGGAAGCCTTCCAATGAGGTACAAAGCCTTAAGGTTTTAGCAATACTTCTACTGTACAAAGAATTACACTTAATTTGAATTAAATACCTTAAATAATGTTCAAGACTTAAAACAGTAAGATTTAGACATTTTATATCTGCATTTAGACAGATTTATTTTAAGTAAGAAAATGCTAAAGTCTAAATATCTTCAGGATTTTTTTTTACTTTTTTATCTTCTAATCAACAAGGGAAAACAGTATGTTACAACATGTGAGCAGTAGATGGCTACCAAATATCTCCCACTACACAGTCTGAGGCACAGGAACACATGTAGGAGTCAAAGACTACATGCACTACAGCTGCTCTGTACAGATCTTGAAAGATCTGTACCTACATCTGCAGGTACAGATCTTTCAAATCAGCATTATGCCTGAGAGGTTTTGGTCAGGAGGAGTGAAGGAAGGCAAAGGGAAAAGAGCTAGTTGAGCAGTGAAACACTCAATACAACTCAATACAAATACAACTGAAAAGATTCAGAAGGTAGAGGAACTGGGCTCAAAAAACGTAAATTCATGTTTGCACATACATGTTCATGTAACCAGCCCACACCCAAAGTACCTTATTATGAATGTTACCACAACAAGATTTAGGATGTTCTTTGCAGTTTTGAATCAATCTCTTTTCCCTCCAGTTCTTGCAACTCTGCAGCAACCTCTGGCTCAAGTTTTGTGACTATGTACCTTCAGCCAGGTGCTGCCTAGAGCTGCTTCCTTACAAGCAGTGATTTCAAACCCTGACAGAAACCTCTGACAAATTCATTCTCCGTGCGTCAGACACTAATGCCATTACAAGGTCTAAACCAGCTGGCAGGGGTGATACGTATTAATCTCAGTTGACCTTTGTACACATAAAAAATTGCTAACAGAAGATCTTGTCAAGTATATGCTGGCCTAAGTCTATTTAATAACTGCCTGGGATCCTGGAAAAAAAAAAAAAGGAAGCCAAATCTAATCCTAAACCTGCTCTTATTCCAACAGCAGTGTCAACCCTCCCCACTTCATCCCAAAAGCAGTGCTAGTGAACATTTATTCTTGAAGCTAACACTTCCTAGCGTAATGGACTGTTATTACTTGCTAGTCAGAAATAATTAGCATGATGCCATTGCTCATCACTACAAAGAAATCTTTACTCTTATCCTAAAGATGCAAAGTTTGGAAGAGATCAAGAAGGTCCAAACCACATTCCTCAGACAGTAATAAAAACTGGAATATTTTTAGGTACTTTTGTGAGCTTGCTGTGCTAGTGACCTACTTGCCCTAGACTCACTCTGTGTTGACTGCAAAAAGAAGACACATGCAGAAGGTAATTCATCCCACCTGAAGACAGACATCTAAAACAAATGGGATGAGCAGTTCTCTGCAGGTGTCTTTCTCTCCCCCTAAATTATAAGGGGAGGTTTAACAAGATGTCCCATTTTTCAAACCGCCAAGTTTTTTTAAAATGAACTTTTTTGCTCTACCAGTTGCATTTCAGCCTCATTTAAATGGTAAGGCAGACTGAATCTAAATGCAAATGTATAAGAATCCCTTATGCACAAGGCAAACCAACACCTACATACAGATGTATGCACATACATACACACACACACACACACACACACACTTTTCAAAGGCCTGCAGCCAGGACCTGAGATAAAGTGATTGACTTCATGACATATCTCCTGTTCTACTGAGGAGCTGGGCAGATGGACTGAATCACATTTGAGATTTCACCTGGATGCTAAAGGCACTGGTAGGAATTTATTCTGAGTTTTCATTTTTACTTTACAATATTGTTTGTTTAAAAAGAATATTTAAAGACACAACCATCAAAAACATACTGTCCACAACTAAATATAACTTAGCACAAGATCAAGTAATTCTGCTCCCTAGGAATAAGAGCTACATTTAATAATATTTAAAGCTGTTTTGTCTCATCATACATATATTGCGCAGCCTGAATTTTGTGATTTTTAAGACGTCAGAGAACACATTCATAATAATGAAAGTTGTTTTGGCTATGGTTTGCATCAAGCTCCATTCAGGTAGAAATCAGAATTCAATTAAAACGTGTATATCCCAGGATTTTAAATAGTTCTTAGTTAAAAAGAACTACCTAATTGTGTTGAAAGTACCAGAAAAAGAAGTACCATAACACATTTGACTTAGTAAACAAAGAAAATCCGCCTATTCATCAACTCCCATTGCTTCTAGTCACACAATAGCAGCCATACTTCTGAAATGATTCACGGGCCTCTAAAAAAAAGAAAATGTAAATCTTTTTGAAAACATCTGTGCAGGTGTGTTCCTATTTTTATTTTGGATATTTTTCTCTGCAGTGCTGACTTCATACATTTGTTTTTTACTTATGGACTGAAGGAGAAAACCAGTTCTTCTCTTTCTGATCTCTTTGGTTTGGGGACTTTTGTAAACCCAAACTGACGTCTCAATTTTGAGTGACCTGAACAAAATGAAAAATGAGTATTCACTCCACAACTGTCAGGTAAATTGAAACCAGGAATAATGAAAGCAAAATTTCTGTACAGTGGCATTTGAAGATTAGAGATTTAAAAAAATAAAAAAGCCAACATCAGCATTCAATCTACTGTAAATATGATCAATAGTGATATTTAATAAACTGCATCCCACTGTGCTATGGTTGCAAAACTTTAGCTGACCTCAAGACATAAAAATAGTTCTTCAATTCCATACTTAGGAAAACAGCAATATTTCAAGTAGAATTTGTCAGATCTCAATGAAAGAGCATTTTGCAGTTATCCAGTACTATATGTTATATCTTAAAAAGTATTACATTTTGCTCACATCTTCAAATAAGCTGCCATGATTTCAAATGGGTTTCTTTTTCAAACGAGACAGCATGTATTTTTTATCAATAATGTTTTTATTACACAGTTGAGCCCTACATTTAAGAAAAATATAGTTATATTTGATCACAAAGAAAAGTTTGCAGATTTTATGGAGATTTGTGCAGAATAGTCTGCAGAGTGTAGCAGCACCACCAACATTCAGTTTGCAATGCAATGGATGTAAACAATAAAAAAAAGTAAACAGACCTTCACAAAGCTTTTAATTTCATCAAGATCATATGATATCAATTCTTCAAAACAACATAGGATTAGAAAGACTTTAATTGAAATATAAACTATATTATAGCTGAAGACAACACATTTATTACTGTAGTATGGAAGTTTTATGTCCAGATAACTCCAAAACTGTAGAAGAAAAAAAACATCACCTCCTTTTCAATGTCTATCAGAACAATAAAAAGTCCTGCATGGATTTTATATATGAGGTTGTAAGGTCTGTTAACAAAAATTGATCATTTTGTTGACACCTGAATTTGGAGTTAGGTCAGCTACTGAGGAATCAGCATCAGCTTAAATCCATGCACACTACCAGAGATTGTGAAAACTAAATGAATCTATAAAACTCTATTTGAGAGAAATCCTAACTATATGTGACATAGAAACCTTCTCACTGGCTGATAATATAATTTGGTCCATAGCAGGAATTGTTTGCAAAACAGAGTCAAATAAAAAAGGATTATTCTGAAATTGTTCCGGCAGAAAGAGCCAAAGGAAAAAAACACAACTGTTACGGCAAAGAGACTGAATATCACCTTTGTAATGCTCTATGGAAATAGGTATTTGCACTAGAATCAAGCAAGATGCATGGTGTTTGATTACCTTTCCATGGACAAACTAGTTGCTACACACACAGGTACAGGAACCACCTCTCTTAGAAAAACAGGATGTGGGAGAAGGTGCCAGAATATGGTTAAGGTCTTAAAACCAGATCTTTGAGAGGACTAGAAACCAGAGAACTCCAGAGAATCCCTAAGACTTCCACTTAATACTCCCAGCAGTGTCACCATGAATGCACGCCTGAATCATGTTGCAGCAGAGGATTTCTTTATGAGGAGCTGTCTGAGGTATTCATTTTTCAGTTTAGAAGTTACCATAATCATAGCAACACAGACAGTAACCACTGAAGGATAATACAGATTGTAAAAGAGTAACTCATAATTTACATGCTTTAAATTAGACAGTATCAGATGTTGCCCCAGTACTGACTGAGTGATCCTGATGGATTTATGAGACACAATGCTAGATACTGTATTCCTCAGTCAAATGTTTCTTTGCATACAGGGCAGCCTTCAGACACCAGATCTAGAGTGGAACACACATGCAGACATTCCCTCTCACGTTTTCTGTAATATTCCTTTCTCCTCTGTCAACCACAAGGCAGAAGAGCCATGATTGTTCCACACACTATTCCTTCTCTTTACTGAAAGTCAGGTAGGGATTTATAGAGTATGAATGTAAAGATACCAGTTAATACTGAAAAGACAGACGTCAAGCCACAGTGGCAATATCAGCTGCATTACAGTTTGATTACTTTCAGCAAAGATGTCTAAAAATTGTCAGATTCGAGCAACTAATCAGTGTACTCGGGAAATTAGTGCTAATTAAGTTATCTGAGTACCTGAACTTTTGCAACACAAAAACTGTAAAATAGATTAGCATTTTATTTACCGCTCATTATTAAGAGGTGGGCAGCAGCTGAAATCACACTACATTAATAAGGTCACAATCACAGTAAATTACTTTTGTACAAATTGAACACAATCCCACAATGTTTAAAACTGCATTATTCCCAGTCTTGAGAACAAGGTGAAGACAGGATCTACACCTAGCATCCATTTTCCACGGGAAGTAGAAATGGCTAGCATTGACAAACAAATGCACAAAATATACATATACCCCACATGAGGTGCACATGGACTTTCTCTCCCAAACAGCTCACTGAGGAATACAGAGACTGAACACATCATTTGTTTTTCAGAGAATCAGATAATGACAAATTGGTTGGAAGGGACTTCTGAAGGTCATCTGAGCCAACCACCCTGAAACGATCAGCAACATCTTTTTCTTAGCAAGAACTGCAGTTCCACATGGAGGAACTCTGAGAAGTCCAATCTGGCAATATATCAGATTGCTTGCTGACGCAGGGCTAAGCTGTGTCTTCAGCTCTTCAGACACAGGGGAGGAAGCAGGAGGGAGCCCCACCCTGTGCACACTGAAACAAGGGGATGCCCTTCCGCATTCACCAGCAAGACATGGAGCAGGGAGTAAGGACGAGTCTCAGCACACTACACAACTCTTTCCAGCCTCTCTGCCTTACTCATTATTTACAATGACCCCCCTTTTCTATTGCACTATGTTCATATACCCAAAGGGAAGGTTATTTGGGGAAGTGAAGGAAGGCTGCAGCTGCTTCTTCCTCTTCCCCCTAGCACTCAGTACATGGTCGGTGATGCACCTGGCTGAACAAGCATGATTTCACCCTTTACTCCTGCTTTGTCTGGCCCTACAATGCATCAAACAAATAAAAACCATAAAAACCACCACAACAACAAACCCGCAACATTTTTAGTTCTTCTGTTTTATTTCGAACTTTTAACAAGCCTGTGTAGTCAATTCAGCTTTTTTCCTAATGTGAAATTTTGAATTTCTTTTTAAAAGAGTGTTTCAGGTTGAACCTCCATGTTCAGTGGTCTGAGAGTGCTTTTTTTTTTGTCCGGGTAAAAACTGAAATTAAAATGTCTCTGATTTGTTCTTTCTTTCTGGCTGCTTTCCTTTGTTTTATTTTAAAAGCATATACTTACTGAAAAGTTTGTGAGGGCAGTGCTTTGTTTTGAATATAGTAAATGTGGGGACTTGACAGGTTCTAGAAATCTTCAGCTTCAAGTATCACCAGACTATTCTCAGTTTTCTTTTTTGGGCCTCAGATGTCAGCATCAGACAGTCAAAATTTACTAGCTTCTTAACAGAAATGCTGTGCATATGTGCAGGAAAAACTGGACATTCCATGTGAAATTATTCAGCAGTCATTACGGGTAAGAACTCTTTGTCAGTATCCATCACAGGCAAGCACATTGTATCTTGCATGTGATATGTAGCTCTCTTACAGAGGCTGAGCCAAGCCCCCAGTGGGAGCTCCCTGGCTTTCTTGGAGTTAGCTCTTTCACCAGCCCCACTCACGCTCTGTGAAAAGCTGTGCCAGCTGCTGCTGCATGCACAGGAACCTTTGTCGAAACCAATTTAGACAACTGTCTGCTTTCACGTGCTGGCACTGGATCCTCTATTTTATCTGGCAATTTTAAGCGATTTTTAACTGGCAAGAATATCAAGTCAGCAAGGTAATAAGAATACTGAGGAGTTATGATGGTTTGTCTCTTAAGAATAGGCTTTGCTTTAGCCATGGTAAATGTAGAATAAAAATAAAAAACTCTACAATATTGGTTTACAATAAATAACCAAAGAAAATGCTTCTCTCCCAACTATGGGAACAGAAGGGAAATAGAAGTTGCATTAGGTGACTAGGCTGGGTATCTCTCTGGAAAGAAACAACGCAGCTCATGGTATTTTTTTCTGGTTTGGTCAAATACCTTTGAAGGTACCTTCAAATACCTTTTTGAAAATGATGTGCTAGGAATTCATTGTCAAAACTACAATGACATGTACTTAAATTTGCAATCACTTCACTGCAAAAGTATATCTAGAAATACATTCTGTCTCACTTCTGAGAAGAAAAACAGGTGACACTTTTTTCCCCTGCCTAAGGTAAGCTTTAAAAGCAATCTGCCTGACAAGGTTTAACTTTACGTCCTGCAAGGGCTGGTGATGGCACAAAAGACAGCAGGGGAATCAGGAAATGGCACAGTCATTGGAGACAAATCCTGAGACTAGACCTCTGTACAAAAATAAAAGGGAGCTCCTGCGAGCCTTGAAAAATATCCTGCACACATTGAAAAAAAAGCCTTTGAAGTCATTCTTCAAAAATATAAACTGAACTGACATATCAAGTCATTATGATCTCTTCTTCGTGACCTTCCTCTATATCCTTATGCACTAGATGAAATCAAACCCAGGGAAAAAAAGTGCAAAGTAACAAAACCAGAATAAGAGCTTTCCCTGTTTTGTTCTGGGGTTTCTTTGGAGAATAGACTGCTATTAACTCCTGCGCCACTGAAGACTTATTCAGGCAAGCATGTGAGAACCAAGATATTTGATTTTTATACAGGACATCACACTGTCATTTTGTATAACTCTTTGTTCCCCAAAACCAGCTATTCATGTGCCCTGTTATTCTAGCTCAGTATGTCACATAGCTCTCAGGCTGCACAAACAGTGGCAGCTCTGAGCAGAAAAGCAGACAGCAGGCAAGACAGCACAGACAGCAAGGCCACAGCATTTTAAGGATGGCTGCACCCTGGAAACAATCTACAGTCTTTGCCCACGTGCAAGAGTGGCTGTGGGTGGCACTTTTGCCTCTCCAAGCTGCCAGGGCCCAACCCCTACAGTGAAGCTAAAGATATTTAGATATAGTGATTCTACCTGCAGGAAAATATTGTCAAATGCATGAACATTGCCCAGCAAAGACTTACTGTGTGTGCTGTGACTGGTTAAGAGACTGGGGAAGGAGCAGGCTGAACAGCCATGCTGATCCACTTCTCATCCTCCTTTGCATGCCAGTGTGGGAACAAGACAGGTGCAAGATCAGTCCTCAGATGTTTGCTAGAGTACAGCATGAGGTTCCTCTGCGGTGCAAACAAGTTTATTTCTGGAGTGATGCTTGTTTCCACATTGTCATGTGGCCAAGGGAATTACTCATTTCTTGAAGTCCCTGGTGAGGCAGGCTGTAAGTGTGGAGATGGGGATTTGTCATGCAGGTCCAAGGACAGACCCACAACACCTCAACATTATTCAAGGGTGTTGCAAAGGTGGGGTTGTCACTGCACCCATTTCTCAGAGGCACCACTCAAGACACCCTGAGTATACTGTAAACAGGGCGTGCACCACCACAGAACTGACTTTGGAGGTTCAAATGTTTGCACTTGCTTATTAAGTAAGAGCAGACCACACATATACTAGGAAAAGCCAGATCACTACTATATGATGCAAGAATTTTATATTTTGCTTAAAAGAAGAGTTTTTTTTCCAGGATCTCATACATGATGAGAAGTGGTGAGAAATGCATACCATACCATTAAGCTCTCCTGGGTGACAAGTGTTAATTCCAAACAAAAATAAACCCAAGCCTATTATTCAGGTATAGAATAGTTCTCTTCCACTAGGATGATGAAAGAAGCAAAGAATGTCTTTCCCCTTCTCACTGCATCAAAGGCTTCTTACTAGAGCAGCAGTGATACGTGCACACTGGAGTGTTTGGGAACCCCAGATCACACCATATGGACAGCGACGAAGCAAACCAGTATCCCCCTGTGCCAACTGCCAAACATCCAGGAGCCTGACAAAGCAATGTGAATGTGACTAATGGAGCAAGGGAACAGGTTTTCAACCTGATCCACAAAACAAACCAGCGCCATAGCTTTGGGGCTTTCTATCAGTTTCAAAGCAGCAAATTCTCTGTAGCCTTTGGCAAGGAGGTCTTAAGCCCTTCCACTGACATCTGGATGTGTGAGTGAAATCTCTCCTATCGGTGATCATCCCCACTGGGGTATCCTGATTAAGCTGTGTTGGTCCATCTCCACAAAGTATCTCAAGGCATTATCACAACCTACTTGCTGTTCTCACTCAGCACTACTGCCGCTGGTTTGTTAAGGCAAAGGATTTATCTTTTGAGAAAACTGGCTGAAAAATTAAGGACAGAACAGTACATAAAGGGTTTCCAGATACCACACTACTTTCAGTGATCAACATTCTGCATATCTATTTTTATTCCTTCTCTCTAACTAGTCTGGGTCTTTGTTTTATACTCAATCCATTTTTTTGTGAGTCACATCAGATTAGAAATACATTCAACTATGAGAAAAATATTTTGCAACTGATCCAAAAAGAAACAATAACAGAAACCCACGCATACTACATTTGGAGCCTCTTTAAAAAACAAACAGAAACAATGCAAGACACTGAAAAGTACTGACAGGTTTTCTTATGGCCTTGTTTAGAAATGTACTGCAGCTGAAGTCACTTGTAGGATATCCTGTGAATGACACTTAAGGTAGTCAATAAAGGAGAAAAAGCAACTGGACATTTGAATACAAGGCTTTATTCTGTATTTTTGCTACATGATCTGTAACTGTATCAATTACCCCTCCATCTCTATCACTGCAAAGGATTTGTTTGGTTTTTCTCAGTGTATGGACACTAACTGAAAATTCTACTTGTGAGTATAGTATATCTTACCTTTACAAGCCCCTCACTATAAGAAAGAACATGAGGTGCTGAGGCAGACCCAAAGAGAAATGAAGCTAGGAAAGGGTCTGGTAAGAAGCGGCCGAGAGAGCTGGGGATGTTCAGCCTGGAGAAGAGGAAGCTCAGGGGGGACCTTATCACTCTCTACAGCTGCCTGAAAGGAGGGTGTAGTCAGGAGTTTGCTCCTTGGGTGTTTTCTCTCCCAAGTAACAAGTGACAGAACAAGAGCCAATGTCCTCAAGCAGCACCAAGTGAGGTTTTGATTGGATATTAGGAAAGATTTCTTCACTGAAGGGGTTGTCAAATACTGGAACAAGCTACCCAGTGAGGTGTTTGAGTCACTAGCCCTAGAAGAATTTACAAGATGTGTAGATGTGACACAAAGGGATATGGTTTAGTGGTGGGCTTGGCAGTGCTACTTTTATGACTGGGACTCAATCTTAGGGTCTTTTTCAACCTATGTCTGTGACTCTTTGATTCTATAACAACCTTATCACTCAATTCTTAAGCATTTTATTTTTTCCTGTATTAATTCATGTGAACTGTGAGCCAGACCTTGTGCTCATGGAAGCACTGATGCAAGTTTTGTCATTGATTTCAGTACAACAAAAGTCAAGATGGCTATTTTTCAAGTTTTTCATGGACCTAGTATTTAATAAATACTTTTACAGAGTCTCAACAACATCAAGTCCCAAGGCACAGTAGGGCTAAAATACATTGGCAGGAAGTTTGAACAGAAGGTAAAAGTGTGTCCTCTGGCACCATCTCCAAACACGCGGAGCTCTAATTGCCAAAGCAGAAACATGGGACGTTGGCCTTCCCAGCGTGGGATACAGATCAAAAAGGAAACATGAAACTGAAGATTACTCAAGTACAATAGGAAGCTTGGGATCATGTAGGATTTATTCACTACCAAAAATATTAGAGCCAAACCCAAACTCCCAAAGAAAGTATCACCAGTTTGACACTGTAAACAGGATACTTCCTTAGCTTTGTAAACAGGAGACTGATTTGAAACAAACTGCCAAACAACCCTACGCAATCCAGTATTTTAGCCAAGAGAGCCTCACCAGAAGCAGTGATAGGAGTGCTCTCTCTTATCCAAAATGCTGTATATTGTAACTAATCTCATACAATAGCAGGACTTTTTGGAGGCAATTCCTGAACACAGCTTGAATCAACTGACTAGAAGATTATTATTAAACTTCTCTGCATTAGTGGGCAAATTCTTTCTACAGAGAATGCCAACGCAGAGCCTTCATGGTATTTTTCAGGACTCCTTTAATATCCTGATGTTGAATCCCTGCAGGTGCACAAAAGCCAAAGCAAGCCACGGCAGCTCTTCACTAGGGTTGGGATCATGCTACAAACTGAGTTAACATAAGGTTTCTCAGCTGGGTAAGCAAAACTGAGCATAGCTACACAAGGAATGTGAGAAGATGGCAAGGAGAAGGGATACAGCTGGGCACAGAGAGGCAGAGAACCAGACCTCATGTTTCTGCTATTGTGCACATGGGAAAAGGGGGAGAGAGGGAAAGAGGGAGAGCAGGATGGACAAGATGGGAAAGGCTAACACTACTTCTTAGGATCAATGTGTTCCATCCATCACCACCCCTCTGTCAGCTGTTGTACGTGCCACTGTGGAATGGCTGAATTTGGAAGTGACCTCAGGAAGCCACAATTACTGCTCTGAAGACAAGGAGATGGGATTTTGAGCCCTTTGGGATTCTGGTATCACATGCGAATGCCTACTGTGTGTTGAGTTCCAGTCCTGTTCTTAAATAGATCAGTCTTGCAATTTGCTGCAGATATATTTTAATATTAGCAAGACCATCCATAGGAAAAGACTGTTGCATAAAACACGTAAACTCCTACTACATCTTTTGTACATATTGTATATTAGAGGTATGAAATAAAGGCCATTCCCTGTCCTTCTAATTTACAGTTCCCCAAAGGAGTTTCTTGCTGTATAAATAATAAATATTTTGTGGATATGTTCCTGTTATGTAATATTTACACGCAGTCTAAAGGAATGAGAGAAATATATTGTAGTGAATTTGAATTTTATTTTGTTCAAGAAATTACTGCCTTGATAATCCTTTTTCTTATAAGTTCCATTTTAATTAATAAAAACTTTAATGTGAAAATTACTTTCAGAACTTCAACTAGCAACCTGAAAAGCTGACAGACATTATTAAATATAACTGCTTTCAACCCAAATTCCAAAAATTACGTACAACAACATGTACAGATCTTAACCAACCTGAATAGCTAGGCTCAAATATTTGTCTAATAGTTCACTATTCAACTAGGACTTCTAAAAGTGACACTAAACCTGGGTATGAGGGGGGGGGAGGTCTGTAATCTAAAAAAAGTTCCCAAGTACAATATTTTTATGATTTTAATGCTGATTTGGAATCAACTATATCAAGTGTACTTAATCTCACTTCCTTGTGCTTCTGTCCTTAATTTATGTATTCTGTGCAATCGTTTGGACAATGCTCTCAGGCACATGGTGTGACTTTTGGGGATCTCCTGTGCAGGGCTAAGAGCTGGACTCATTTATCATTCTTGGTCCCCTGCAACTCAACATGTTTTGTGATTCTGTGATAGGTGAATATCTATTTTGCTGTACTAGATGATATCCTAAAGATACAAATTATATTTATGCTGCAGTGGCATGTGCAAACTACTTATGCTTATGATGTATATATACTTTTTTTTTAAAAAAGAGTAAATGTAATTGACAAAAACATAGCAACAAATCCTATGGAAAAGCAGAAAGTACTTGTGCCTTCTTTGCCACAGTTGCTAATAGTAAGACCAGTTTTCTTTGGGTATCCAGCTTCCTGTGCTGGAAGAGAGGTACAGGGAGCAGAATGAAGCCCCCACAATCCAAGAGGAAATGGTCAGTGATCTGCTATATCACTATGACACCAGTCTATGGGGACAAATGGGATCCACCCAAGGCTCCTGAGACAGCTGGCAGAACTTCTCACCAAGCCACTTTCCACCATTTACCAACAGTGCTAGGGAATCCCGAAGGTCCAGTTAACTGGAAGTCAGCAAATGTGACATCCATCTATAATAATAGGCCAGGAGGAGGATGCAGGGAAATAGCAGCCTGTCAGCCTGACTCTGGTGCTAGGGAAAGTCATAGAACAGCTTGTCCAAGGAGTGCCACCATGCAGAACATGCCTGACAACCAGGGGATCAGGCCCCAACAGTATGGGCAGAAAGGCAGCTCCTGATTGACCAACCTGATCTCCTTCTGTGACAAGGTGACCCACTCACTGGATGAAGGAAAGGCTGTGGATGTTGTCCGCCTGGACTTTACATAGTGGGTTGGCCTTGGCTGGATACCAAGTGCCCACCAAGCCTCTCATCTATGTCTATCTAGCCTTCCCAGCAGGACAGGGGAGAGAAAATAAGACAGAAAACCACTTGAGATAAGGCAGTTTACTAAAGCACAAAAAAGCAAAAGTTTGGTGTGCATAAACAAAGAGAAAAAAAGTTTATTCTCTACTTTGCATCAAGGAGTGATATCCAGCCACTTCCTGGGAAGCAGTTTCAGCACATACAGTGATTACTCCTGAAAGCAAATACTGCAGAATAATGAATGCTCCCTGTTCCTCCTCCCTCCCTTAGCTTTTCTATCTGAGCTGATGTAATATGCTATGGAATAGCCCCTTGGTTAATTTAGGCCTAGTTGTGTCCCCTTCCAGATTCTTTCCCACTCCCAGCCACTTGATGGGGGCAGAATGCTAGAGACACATCACTGATGCTGTGCCAGCGCTGCTCAGCAGTAGCCACAACACTGGTGTGTCATCAACACCCTTCTAACTACCAATGCAAACCACAGCACAGTGAAGGCTGCTGTGGGGAAAATTAACTCCATCTCAGCCAGACCCAATACACTTAGTAAAGCTGACACCATATCCCACAGACCTATCCTGGAGAAACTGGATGCTCATGACTTGGAGGGATGTGCTACTTCTTGGATGAAAGACTGCCCAATTGTCTGAGTCCAGAGAGCAGTGCTTAACGGAGTCACATCCAGCAGGTCACAAGTTGGTTAAAAGAGCTCAGTATTGGGACCAGTCTTGTTTAATATCTTTATTGATGATCTGGACAAGAGGATCGAGTGCACCCTCAGCAAGTCTGCAGATAAAGCTAAGTTGGGCAGGAGTGTTGCTTTGCTGCAAGGTAGGAAGGCTCTGCAGAGGGATCTGGACAGGCTGGATTGATGGACCAAGGCCAACTGTATGTGTGCTGAGTTAACAGTTGGCCTTGATGATCTTGGAGGTCTTTTCCACCCTAACAATTGTATGATGCCTAATTTTGCAAATATTTGGTACACTTGGTTCATCATAAAATAAGCTCATTTTTACTCACCTCATTCACATATAAGCTATTCGAGCTTTCTCATTACACCATCCTGTATAACTAGAGCTCCTTGACTTTATTTGAATTATGAAGATGCTCAAAGTTAAGCATATAATGAACATTATTGCACTAATGATCCCCTGTGAGTTTTCTATTTATGCCTATTCCTAGATGTTTTATAAAACACAACATCTCTGTGGCATGACAGTGGAAACACCCCCCCACACACATTGCTTTAGAATTTCCAGCACTGTTCATTGTCGCTGTTGAGCAGCTAGCAGAGTAATGATTGCATCAGTTCTCGGTGGCAAGAAGGAATGACCTTTATTGTTTTGATTTCATCACATATATAGAGTTCTCAAAAGTCACCCAGATTGGTCAGTCAGAAGCCTTCCCCCAGGCCTGATTGGGCAGGCCTGCACTGCCCAAGTTCTGGGACACTGTTCCAACAACATCCAAACTCTATCTTTATTTATAAAACACAAGAAAATTTCTCATGGGAAAAACCTGTGCTAGCCACAGTTCATTTTCTACAAATCAAAGCAATACAACTATCAAGTTTTTTCTTCAAGCCCTTTATGAATTAGCTGGCCTAATTCAGTTTCATACTAATACTTAAAAAAGCCCCAAAGGAAAACCAACAAGCTTCAAGAGACTATCTGAAGAATTTATATTGACTTCCACTATATGATATACATCTGCCTGATAAAACATATTTCAAGTTCCTTTAGAGAATTCCTCCATGCTGCTTGCTACTGAGTCAAGTCTGGAATTCTTATGCTATATCCTTTGATATTTTAGCCCAAACTGTTAACTGTACAGATAAGAGACATCATCAAAGTCAGACAATTGGAGACCAAAGTTCATCACTGCAGAGAAATTAGTAAGGCTTTTTCTCTAAACTGATGAAGCCTGAAATACACATTTCTATACAAAATCTAGAAAACAGGGAAATAAAGCCTATAAAACCCAATTTATTTTTGCCATTTTATAGTTGACACAATTTTATGTTACCAGAGTCCTTTAAAAGAATGCATACAAGCCTATTGTAAAAGAACTCAATAAGAGCATTCCAAAACTGATGTTCTATATCACTAGTGATACCAGACGCATTTTGCCAAATCACAGAAAAATAAAATCATGGAATCACGGAATGGTTTGGGTTGAAAGGAATCTTAAGGGTCATCTAGTTCGAATCCCCCTGCCATGAACAGCGACCCTTTGTGCTAGATCAGCTTGATCAAACTCTTGAACTCTTGGGCAACCTGTGCCAGTGCTTCACCACATCCACAGTACAGAATTTCTCCTAATACCATAAAATCATAGAATCAAGGCTTGGGTTAGAAGAGACCTTAAAGCATCTTATCTAAACCTACCCTCTAAAAAACCAACCAATCCAGCAATCAAAAAACAGAAAACAACAAAATTATATCTTGTCCCAAGAGTAGACACTTATCACTTACTTGGTGAGAGAATACTGCCCAAATCACCATATAGTTTTCCCTGTGATTAGGCATTGGCCAACACAGAGAAGAAGAGGATAAAGTTAATGGCACACATCCATTTGGACTGGCCCGTAAAGACCCAAAAGTTGTTGGCAGTTTCCCAGAATGATAAAGTACAGTTTTTCCATTTATTTTGGTGGTGCACAAGCAAATCAAAGTTTGAAAATTCCTTTTTTTTTTTTTTAATTCATAATGAAAACCACAAGAGCATGGAATCTTATCTCGAGTCATCTGATGTTATGGTTTCAAATCCACATCAGAAGATACTGATTCCGTGGCTTTCAGTTGTTTACATACTGAAATGATTTTACACTATGCTCTCTGCTCTGTTCTGTCTTTTCCTTAAACTCTGGAGTTTGAAGTTTAAAATATGTATGGTGATGCTTAGTCTGAAGATACAGACTAGGCGTACTTTCCTAGATTAAGCAGATGTTTCTTCAATAACAGATAAGAAAAAGCATGTGATGTTTCAGTGAGACATCATATAGTAAATAGTATTATTTAGCACTTTTTATCTGCCACTTTTAATCTCCAAGTACACATAAATAATGAATACAGGAGAAACTAAACATCAGACTTCTTGTAATTAGGCAGTATTACCTGCATACTGCAAACTGGGAAACTGAGTCAAAATAGAACCATGGAAGCATCTGGAAGACTTCTCTGTGTTATTCTGATGAACTTCAAAAAGTGCTTAACTTAATAGCATGAATAAACACTCCAAGTGAATACCACTACTTGTGCTATAAATGTCTCTGGCACCTCCAGGACACTTAAAAAAATTGATTAGTACTACACTGGATTGCTGAGTCATCAATGACCGTCCTCCCACTAGGACAAGGGGATGTCTTGTAAGCAGGTTATTTATATTCTTAATATCTTCAGCAGAAAGTACAGTCTGGTTAGGTTGGGTAGTCATTAAATGGCAATTTTTTGTATGTGCTGCCCTCATCTATAGATTTCTTATCAGAGCAACTTCAGTCTTAAGTAAGAGCAATTACAAATAGGCCAACTTCTTTTAGTCTGGAAGAACAAAGACAATCATGCACACTGCAATGGTTTGTTTTGGCCGGAAGCAAGACCAAGCCTCCATATTAAAGCTCTGGGTATGCAGTATCACTAGTTTATCCACCTTGGAAGCAACAAGCAACAGAAAACCAGAATTCAAAGAATTTTTTTTTTAATAAAATGTGCAGGTGGTCTTGGACTTGCCGAGGTATTTTTTAAAGCTGAACAAGCCTTGCTTCCTCTTCAAGATCTCTTTTAATTTCACAACCTAATAATTATGATCATGAACCCAGAACATAATATTAAACTACTTTTTATCCTTGCTGTGTATTTTGAGAAAGACTGTTGGAACACATTTACCCCAATGTATTGTGTGCTCTTAGATCCTTTTCTGTATTGTCATGTCTGCAAATATTTACAAAGCAAAAAATACTGTCTGACTCAGCAATGCAACTCACATGTCTTTCATGCTGTTCCATATCATTGCTTCATACCAAAACAACAAAAAAACACCACTGTGAATTACAAAAGACAGAAATACTATTAGTGGCCTGCAGCCAACTATGGTCTAAACAGTTTGTTTGTGAGCTCGTTGTATGCATGAAACATTTGGAATACCACTCAAAAGCTTTGGCTGCAAATACAGACCTTTAGTCAAGGAACATAGGCAATGGTTTCATTCAAGTAAAACCAAGGGGGCATCAGCAACTGATCTGCTTAAATGTAACCCCATGCCCAGCTCCACTGGCCACACCAGAATACATGGCCCTTTGCAGAGAAAATGCAACAGGATTCCCAAGCACAGGGAGGGAGCATGGCTGCAGCATGCTCGGGGTCTGCACATGGTCTTCATCAAAGTCTGCTATGTCCTCAGTATGTCGATAACATCCACTGAAGAATTTCTGAAGTGTCTGACTTCAGCATGGGCATGTTTCACGGTAGGCTGCAGGACTCACTAGCGCACACCCCAGCAAAGATGAAAGGTAGCATGTAGTCACATATAGATCTGCTACTTTCCAGCAGCCCCAGTATTAGTCTGCCTGGTACCCACAAAGATCAACCGCTACAAGTTGTTTTAGATAATATTAAAGGTACTAAGCTTAATCACAACGTTAAGTGATCACAACTAGGAAGAGAGCAATTAACTAATCATTACAGAGCCTGCTTCTTGTCATCACTGCAAGAAGCAATTTCACCACAGGAAGTCCTCTGCGGAGTAAAACACCCATCACGCTGTCATTAAGATGAAAACTTTATTTATATTAGGTGTTAATGATTTCTTCATTGACTATACAGAGCAGATCAGTAATACAAGTTTTGATGTAGTAAGTATCTAGGTTTTCAATGAAAAAGCTTGTTTGAAGTTTGAGTTAGATGGAAGCTTACTTAGCTTAGTCAGAGATGATCTAAGTTCTTCTGTGAAGTTTAAGATGACAGGCTAACAAGTCAAGAAGGTTGATACAACACTGAATAGCTTTAAAGAATGAAACTGAAATAAAAAATATATGCACTTTTATTACAAACACATACTTTTTTTTAAAATGAGTTTAAATTTGACTTCTGTATCAGAAGGAACTGCAATTCTGTCCTGTTTCCTGACTCAGTATTTCAATTCTAAAAAAAATCCTCCAAGTTCTCTAAATCTTCTTATAGTGACCAGGAAAGGCATACAAAAGATTATTAAGGTCAATAACGGCTCCAAACTTTAAACAAAAACATCTTCCTAAATCAACTGTATACCCATTACATGCATTGTATACATGCTGGAAAATAAACACTGGCAAATACAGTCTTGGAAGCGGCTCAAGTGACTATTTTTTTGAAAAGGGTTTATAAAATATATAAATTCTGTCAACTGGAAGATGTTAACTCGAAGACTGTTCATTTTCAAGGAGAACATCTTGCATTTCGCCGGGTTAGAAGGTACAAGGCAACGTGCAAAACCAGGCTCTCCCACGTGAGCTTGGAACACACCAGGCTGCTCCCTGGACAGAGGCTCATCACTTTTCCCAAACCGAAAGTCGTCGATTCTAGAGGTGAATTTCAGCAGCGCTGTTTTTATGCAGTCTCGCCATTCATTCCCCGTAGGGCCACGGCACTCGGCGCCCTTCACTCGAGGCACCTGCGTCCCACACCGCTGCGCTGCACACCCTGGGCAGCCTCGACTGTTCAGGACATCCTCTGCCGGCAGCTCCCGGAGGGAACCGCACCGCAGTTCAGACGGCTGAAAACACCCTTCCTAGGGGGCGGGCGGTGTCCGAGGGCCCGCTGCCGCCGTGCTTCGTGGTAACCTTCCCCGGACATCACACGGGACGAGGCCAGTCCTGGTGGGGCACTGTCCAGCAGACCCAGGGGAACACCGATCTGGGCTCACACCCTCCGGTCGAGGAAGTCCCCTAACCAGGAGAGCAGCAGCCCGGCAGCCCTCACAGGAGCCGAAAGCGGCGAGGCTGTGTCAGGGCCGGGATACGAGCCCCGCTCCCGCCCAGGAGCCCTGAGCGACGGCGTCGCTCCCTTCACGCCGCCCCCGAGCCCCCGCGGCGGCGCCGGTGCGGCCGAAGGAGCCACAACGCCGCCGCTCGCCCCGCTCTGCCCCGCTGCCGGCACATCCCAGGCTCAGGGGGGACACGGGCCCGCGGGTGCCGAGGGACGCCCGGCGGGGCCCGCCTGGGCAGCCGGCACCGAGCACGCCGCTTTGACAGGGACGAGGTGCCGCCCGCAGCCCGGAGGGACCGCCGGAGGTACCGCTGGAGGTACCGCCGACTCCCGGGAGACCTCCTCGAAGTTGCCTCGAGAAGTTTGGGACTGCCCGGAGGTGCAGCCGCCGGGCAGAGTCACCCCCTCAGCCCACACCTCCCTGCTGCCACCTGGCCACACGGCCCCGGAGACCGACCCCCAGGCCCTGGCTGAGCCCCCCGGGACGGCACCCCGCCCGGACCGATCCCCGTCGTCCTCTGAGGAGCGGCCCTCGCTCCTGGGACAGGGGAACGGCAGCCCCGAGGCGCGCTGAGGGCTTCCCCCCCAAAAGCAGCCCTCGGGAATAAATAAAGCAGCAGGACACTTACCATCTCGCCTGATGTTGGAAGCCCGCAGGGCTTTTATAGATCCGCTCTGGGCAGGGGCGGTGGTGCCCTGACGGCTGCAGAAGTTCGCACAGACGACAGCGTAGAGCAGGAGGAGGATGAACAGTTGCATTGGGACAGCTGCGAGCGGGACCGTGTCTCTGAGAAGAAACGGGCTCTCCCGCCGAGGGTGCTTCCCTCGCTCGGGCTCTCCTCCCCCTTACCGGACTTTCTGCTTGTTGCGGGTTGCGTGTGTGTTTGGGGGAGTTGTATGCAGGGGGGGAAAAAAGGCACAATCCCCGCAGAGAAAAAAGCAGAACTCCAGAGCACGCGAAGTAGCGGCCACCGCCGCCGCGTTACTCTCTGGGCTGCCTCCAAACTTCCTGCATGCTGAACTTTGGGCTGCCCTTCTGGGCCGGCCAAACTCGGCAGAGGTGCGGAGCGCCCGGGCCGGGACCGCCGCCCACTCTCCCCGTGCAGCACGGCCGTGCCCCAGCGGCAGGCGGGGGCTGCCGCAGCCGCGCTGCACCGCGCCCCGCACCGCCCCGCACCGCGCCCCGCACCGCCCCGCACCGCGCCCCGCACCGCCCCGCACCGCGCCCCGCACCGCCCCGCCCGCCGCGCCGCTCCGCCGGAGCCGCCGCCGGGGTCTGCAGCGCCGGGAGCGCCCCGCTCTCCGCGCCGAGGGCCGGGGCAGAAAGGGGGCTCGGGACAAGGGGGCGGGAGCGGTGCCACGGCCCTCCCTGAGCTGCCGGCCGCGCCGTCTCCACTCCGGGCACAAAGTGGCAGGAGGGGTGGTGCGAGGAGGGGGCTGTCCCCGGTGCGGAGTGAGCGCCGCGCTCCCGGAGAGTGCGTAGGACGGGAGCCGTGTGCCAAGGGCTCTGCGCCAGCAAAGGGGCCACACATCCAAGGGTCCCGTCACCCTCGGGCCCGCGGTGGCCACGTAAAAGTCATCGCTGGGTCAAATGCATCAAATCTCCGAGCTGTGCCAGGGCGGGTGAGGAGACCTAGTGGGATAACTGATGAATAAGCCACAGTTGCTCCTGGGAGAAATACATGGGCTTCTTCTGTCATGCCAAGCACTGTCCAAAGCCTTTCACTAAAAGTTAGTTCTTACTAATTCTGACCCTTATTAGATTGGGTCTGGTATTAAAAGATTGTATTACTGCCTGGAAGAGTTTAGATCTAAACCAAAGGTATGTGAGGGTTGTGATCAGATTGCTAGTTTAATACCCTTTTTCCTTCCATTAGCCGCAATGAAAATAATCAAAAGGAAAATTCAGAAAAAAAACACTCAGGTTTTAACAGTTCTCTAATAAATTCTTCCCTGCTCAGTTTATTTCTTACAACATTTCATGCAGTCTTAGCCAGGCTAACAAACTGTTACATTCTGCCAGATCTTTAACAACATGAAACATACGTCACTAGCAGAAGAATGTCAATATGGTGCTGTATCAGGAGTCTTGGATGAGTCCTGCTACACTCCGAGGACTGCCTCTGGCTGTGTGAAGCATTTTCTCCAAGAGCATGTTCGGATGACAATGGGACTGAAACATCTTGTATGTCTTAAGAAACCAGTAGGGTGCAATTCTGTTATGCATAATTCATGCTTCTTTATCCCTTTCATGTTCCCCAAAACTGACAGCGAACCTAATCCTGCTCCCATGTGGTAGATAATGGAAAGGCTCCAACAGTGCTTCATTTGTGAGCAGATGTGCCTATATTTTAGGTGCCCATTTAGGGGGAGGGAACTGGGTGAACAGAGGGAAGGTGGCCAATTCAATCATCCTAAAAGAAGCAAAGTCAAATAGAGGACACAGAGCCAATGAGTGTGGGGGAGCCTGGGTGATGTTCTCTGTTCATCCAGTCAATGAATCTGCTTCTTTCCAGTTGCCTGACAAGGAACTGCCAGAAAACTCCAATAGAATCCTAGCTCCCCAGCTCTCTTCTGAGTGCAGGTATGTTTTAAGATAAAAGGAGGTGGTCAATACCCTGACCTTTACCACAACCCCATGGTGAAGTCTTGCCTTTCTTAGTGCCTTCAGACTCTCCTTCTGTTTTAGATTCAGGATGCTGGAACCCATAATTGGTTCTCTTTGGGGGAGTGGCCATTTTGAGGTGGAAGAGAAAGAGGGACTTTCAACCAAAAGTCTGACAAAAGCTGTTTTGGCAGAATCTGAGCAGTTGCATAATTCAGTCAAGAAAAGGCACTGTTTCCAAGGCTGTTTCTTTTTCTGTATGCAACTTTATTCATATAAATTTTCTTATATAAAATTCTTATGTCTTCCCAAGACCTGGGTTTGGAGACAAGAGTCTCTCTGGCCCCATGCCTCCCTGGCTGCACAGGTCCAACATTAACCGAAGAGTAGAACAGGCTTTTGCCTCAATCGCTCCACAGCTGTTTGGCTGACATGCTCCCTGGCTTGATGGGGGCTATAAGTTTAAACTTCCTCAAGCTGACCTGGGCACAGAACTGAGGTTTCCTCAGAACTCTTTTTTTTTTTTTTTTTTTTTTTTTAAGAGTGCATACTGTAGTGGTACATAAGGTGAAATTCCTGGTTATGTAGCAGAGATACTTGTTTGCTTAGAGAATTCTCAAGCAAAGCAGCATGAGGCCTCATAAACTAAAGGATGATGGAGACAGGAAAGTGGATTCCACCACCAGTGGCTTTGATATATACTAAGAGGAACTCCTATCATATGCTCGCAGTATATTTCTGTTTTTCCTTGTGCAAAGCATGGGACGGTGCCACTCTTTGTTCTTAACGCAAAAAATAATTTTGTAGCAGAATGGACAAGTCTCTTTCTCAGGTCAGAAAACAGGGAATAATATTGTGGGGTTCAAAACAGATGCCTAGCTTTATGACTTATAAGATATTTATTTTAGCCCTAGTATCAAAAAATGCAAGACTTTCCAATTTGATGTACAGGTGCACAGAAAGGCTTTGGGACAGAGAAGCTTCACTGACATGCATTGGTAGACCATTGTAGGAAAGGCCTCTATTCCCATGCCTGTTGCTACAGCTTCTTAGTTCTCTTAAAAAACCACTAAACCCACCAAAAACCAAAAGAGTATCTTTACAATAAAGTGTCATAGAACCCCCTGTCAAAGAGTGAGAAGTTTGGATTATACTCAGACATTTTTATAAGCACATCAGTGGGTCTTTACTTTCTGGCAAACATTCTACCATGTTGTGCATTCTACGTGCTTGGGACAATTTAAAGCATCATGTTATTTGTATAGGAAGACCTATAGCAAGTCATTGTTCGTGCACAAAAGGACATACTGATGTATGAGTGTGATAATATAGGTAATTATAAATTTTTCATCTCAGCTGGGATCCTAATAAAAAGTCTTCACAGTAGGTATGAAACTCAATTAATAGAAATTAAAAAGAAAATAGTATAATTATTGTTAATCAACCTGGAAAATCTTATCATGCTAACTTGGAAATCTGGTTGACAAGCAGAATAGCATCAAATTATGGATTTCGTAAGGTGGCAAATTGGCACTGCACAATTTGAATCATATGAAATGAAAGCCATGCATACTAAATGTTTTCAAAACTTCTTAAATGACAGGCTTGAAAATGTTTATGAAAAAGAGAAACATTAAATGGATACTTTTTGAGACAGTGTCACTTAGGCTAATTTTTTACTTCTGCATTGATTTGCATTTCCAACAATGACCTGGGAAAAATGCATTACTGATGACTTTTGAAGATGACAAAAACTCTGGGAGAGTAACAGCAGGATGATTTATAGCATTGGTGTTATATGGAGACAAAGGTGTAGATACTGGCTATAACTGTAAAGCTGAGCCCTGGCAAAGCTCATGATTTAAAATAGCCACTGTCAGCACTGCTCAGTGCTCGTGGTATCCACCTCACCTCATTTTAATCCTCTGAAAGGGCCTGGTGTTAGCCATTCACACAGGTTCTCATTGTTCATGGAGAGAACTGGATACCCATCAGAGGGCACTCTAGCCCAGTGGTTTTAGGCAGTTGTGCTGGGGTGGTCTGGAAGGTCCAATTTCTCTCCACTGACTGTGGAGAGAGTACAGGGAACAAATACATTCACAGTTATAGGATATAGTAGTTAGAAAGCACTGATGCAGAAAAGAATGATGGGGGTGGATTATCAAGGAAGTCAATGGGCTGTAGCCATCTCTGTTATCATTCGTTGACTGGGAGATGCTCCAGTGTCATACAGTTTGTCTGAGGAGGACAGATGTACTGTTTGTCCAGAGCATTTGAACTATGTTGATTAAGTAGCAAAACCCAAGATTTCTGTGAGTTTTCTCTGGGACCCTTAAATATTTATTTAAAGAAGGGAATATCAATTAGAGTAGGGGCATTATGCTTTCTTCTGTTATTATTAGACTGCTGCATCAGGTTCCTGTGAATAAAGTCTTAGAAAGGATCATAAAAAAGTGAAAAACTGTGAGAGGAAAACCACAGGGTTGGCTAGAGGTTGAGAAACATGCTACTCAGGAAAAAGCTTAAAAAATCACAAGCCATTTAGCTTGTCAAGGAGAAAATCAGAGGGGTCACAGCTAACTCCCGGAGGTAGGATATTGATTATAGAAGGCTATTCTGTCTAGTGGACAATGACATATCAAGGTGAAAGCTGGAGACAGACAAATTAAGGTTAAAAGTAAAAGACACTCTTTTCAGTGTGGAAAAGTATGGAAGTATCAAAGCTGTTCACCACTGAAAATCTGAAAGGCAAGATTTGATGTTTTCCTAAAACCAGTCAAGTGGTTTCAAGCTGTGCTTAGGAGCACATTGGGGTCTGCTGATCACTTCTAAAAAGTCTGTAAAGGCAACAGAGAAAAGCATGTTCACATGTGCCGTACTAAAAGCCACAGATAAAATTTTAAGTGATTCTGCAGTTTCTTGGAAAACAACAACTAAAAAAAAAAATACCCCCAGGGATTAATACCAGGCACTGTGGTTTCTGTTATACAGGAGGGTAGTCAAGTGAGGGCAATTACCTCATCCCCCAATTTATAATGTGTGCATAAGATATAAGAATGAGCAGAGGTGCATGGAGTAGGATGGCAAACATCTCACAATTGCCAAAATAGATGTCTTAAGTGAACAACTGTAACCATGATTGAAGACCAAAAGAATGTAAGGAATATTAGACGAAAGCTATAATATGTTTGGAATTAGAAAACATAGGCATGGTCATGTGTTACTATGAAAATCACCCTGGGCACCATGACATTAAAAAAAAAACAAAAATGTGCAGCGCAGGGATCCATGGCCAGATTTACTCTCTGAGCTCCAGGCAGTGATTCAACAACACACAGAGAAAATCCCCAGCGAAACTGATCACTTCAGGTGATCAGACCCATCAAACGCAAGCCCAAGCACTGCTGCCTGATATCACTACAAATGTAGCATTGATTCATGGAGCCTCCCGTTAAAACACTGAACATTACGTCTGGGGCACAGACCTGCAAATGGAGCTGCTGTTTGTCCTCCTCCAGGAAGCAGCTGTGCAAGGCCACTTGTCTGGCCCGTTCTTGAGAACAGCTGCAGCTGGCTTTGATTTATCCAATCTTCTGTTTTTCCTTCTTGTGCCTGCACCACTACAGGATGCTGCACCCTTCTCCCTTTCAGTGTATAGCTGCTTTTCAGTTCTCCACTGCAAATGTTAAGAGACAAATATTGCACTGACATGCACATAGGCAGGGAGAGAAAGACAATATCCCAAGCTGAACACGTTGATTTATTAAATTTTGAGAAACTGCTGCATCACTCAGTCTCACTGGTACCAAGTGACAGTACCAATTGACATATAGTGTGCATGCAATATTCAGAGTCAAGCTTTCAAAAAATGATTGTTAGCCACAATGAAATAAGAAATGTTGCCCTCCTGAGGTTAAGCAGGATTTTTACTTCCCCATTTATATCAGTGGAACCAGCATTTAGACATAAATTCAGGTTTAAAAATAATGGGCCATGTTTTCTCATAAGTTTTTCCTAATAAGAAAATAACAGCTTCAAAAAGACTGCTTTTCATCTGTAACTCGGTTCCCAGGTTTATAGATTTAAAGATAAAGAGACCTTGTTGATGTGATATAGTTTGAATTCTTGCATTAATAAGCCAAACCATTTTGCTGTCTGACCTCCTGCTTTGTTTACTTAAAAGCATGGTATCTTTTAGAAAAAGAAAAGATAAAAACTTAATTTTAAAATAATGGGAAACCAGGTTTACAGTATGTTGAGACAGAGAATCACCCACCGTCAGTGTTAGGTAATTCAAGTGATTAATGACTGTTTTTAAAGTTTTTGTGGTTTTTTTAATTCCCTCTGGATCTTGTGCTGTGAATGACCAGTAATGATTTATCAGGATCCTCTGCTTGGCCTTAAATGTTTGGATGCAAGTCATCTGAAACTATTGCTTTGGACTTAGTAAAAGAGCTGTCCTCAAATCCTTGTATCTTCTACCTACACACTTGTGTTATTTCTGTGATCAATTTCTTTGCACTTGTGAAAATGAGGTCATATTTTGTTTGTCTTCAATACATTTGAGTTAGAAAACTGTCATCTAAAATATTAGAGAAATTATAGGAATATTTTACTACTGGTAGTGTGCGATCACTTGGATCTGACATTTCAGACTGAATTTTTCATGATAATTCATGCTTTCTGTCTGCATGTTGCAGACACTACTTTACAAATAAAGCAATGAGTTTTAGTAAGATAGAGAACAGTATGGTGTAGGTTCCTCTGTGTGTAATACTGCCTAGATATTCCTTCTGGACTACTCTGTGTTCTCTCCTCTGGGGCAAGATGTATTTGCCTTCTCTTGACTTCAGCATTTGTTTTCTTCAACAGATTTTCAGCATGGAAACAATTTTCAAATTCTGTAAATTATTATCTTGTAAACAACTTAGAGCATATCACCTAAGCAATGTTGTAAAGACTGAAACGCATCTCGATGCTGAGGCCTGAGAGCAATAACTAGTGTCTTGGCACCACAAAGATGACACATGAACTTACTGTCATCTACTGTGTTACACTTTGTGCTCAGTTCAGAAAACATGTAAGCAATCAAATATTCCTTTGCTGATTGAAGATTTCCACTCAATTTACCAGAGCTGAAGTTCTGAGCAACCATCATACATATGGGTCCTATGTAAATTCCTCTACTCAGCCACCTAGAGGATCAGAAATTTATTGAAATATTTTAAGGATTTTATAGTGACTGAACATTCTAGTTATGTAAAATTCTTTCTTGTCTTGCTGAGTTACAGGTTGCCTTCAATCCTTTGTCTTCAGTGCAACAGAACACCACTGACTCATATTGTCGACACTGTTTCAAAACTGCCAAGCCATGGTACTGGGCTTTTTGTTTCCTTTTCATTCCTTCATGGATAATTTCATTCCCCTTTGAGGTTTGGGTGCACACGTGCAATGGAGATACTTCCTAAATCTGATTGTCCAAAAACTTCAGCTGTAATTTTTTCTGTTTTTCTTTCCCACTCAAGAATTTTCCAACACTACTTTATAAGTAGGGATGATTCTGGCTTGCAGTCAGAAATGTGCAATACAGAACGAAAAACCCTTTCTCCATTGCTGACCCTCTTGGTACTGTGTATGGTTATGTTCTTGGAAAGAAAATTTGTCGTATTTCCTCTTGATATGCATTTATTTCACAGCTATGGCAAAATGAAGACTTTTCAGTCATGTCAGAATCAATAATTGGGCATCATTAAATGGACAAATCCAGAACATAAAGGTCAGAAATGCAGAACTCTGAGACTCAAAATCCTGTGCTCAGAGCTTTTATCATAGAATCGTAGAATCATAGAATGGTTTGAGTTGGAAGGAACCTTAATGATCACTTAGTCAAACCCCCCTACCATGGGCAGGGACATCTTTCACTAGATCAGGTTGCTCAAAGCCCCATCCAACCTGATTTCCAATAGGGGGACAACCAGAACTTCTATCAGCAATCTGCTCCAGTACCTTACCACCCTCACAATGAAAAAAATCAAAATTATTCCTTACTTCCAGAATGAACCTCCCTTCTTTTGCTTTAAAACTATTGCCCCTTCTCCTGTCATTACAGGTCCTGGTAAAAAGTCTCTCTCCATCTTTTCTATAAGCCTGATTTGGATATTTAAGGAAGTCAATATGGTCCTCCCTGAGACTTCTCCAGGTTGAATAATGCCAGCTTGGTTGGTCTTTGTCCATAGGAGTGGTGTACCAGCCCTTGGACTATTTCCAGGGTCCAGCTTGGACCTCCTCTAACAGGTTGCTGTCTTTCTTGCACTTTCCTCCAGAGCTGGATGAAGCACTTCAGTTGGGATCTCACAAAGGTGGAATTGAGGGGGAGAAACACCTCCCTTGCCTCGCTGGCCACACTTCTTTTGTTGTAGCCCAGGACATGGTTGGCTTTTTGGGCCACGAGTGCACATGGACAGGTCATGTCAATTTTTTCATCCACTTGTATCTCCTTCTCTGTAGGGTTGCTCTCAATCCATTCATTCCTCCAGTCTGTATTGATACTGGGCATTGCCCTGATCCCCATGCAGAAGCTTCCACTCAGCCATGTTGTAAAAGGTACTCTGCACTTACAGTTTGTTTGGGTTTTTTTTTTACAAAGATAGTTTTAGATCATAAGAGAAACAGAACCCATATACAACTGAGTAAAATATATAAGCGACCAGATTTTCAAATGGAATTGATTTATAAATATTGGAGAAAGCAAGCAAAGCATACTTAAGTTTTTCTTTTAAATATATGCAGTTTGTAAATCAATTGTTAAGAAAACATATTTTGAATCAAGAGAGTTCAATTTACCTTAGGGGCACAGGTGAGAATGACTTATCTCTGGTTCCAGATTATTGGGAATACATTCAGGCTGCCCAAATTTTTCTTGAGATCACATTGTCATACAGAGGAGTTGAGTTCACAGTTTTGTGCACACAACACATTAACACAAACTAGTTAACCACCTGGCACTGGTTAAGCAGAATTTATGCTGATACTGCGCTAATGACCTTGCACTATCATTAGACTGAATCAGTCTCCTGGGGGAGAGCCCAACAAAGCATACTAATTCGATGCATTTCTAGGAAGTAGCATGTACAGTAAAATATATTTTGTCATTTATCGAGCTCAATTTTAATTCAGAAGCACCTTCTATATTAAATATCAAGGCCTCTCCAGAGACCTCTATAATGGCAGAACAAGTTGAAAACATGCAGCAGAAAATGACAAGGAAAAGAAAGATTTGTGTACACCTACAGCCATTTTAGACATTTTAAAGTACTTATGTATTCAATAAACAAATGTCAGAATATCTGCTCTAAACATAGATTTAGAAAACAAAACTTAGAAGGGTAAATGAAACTTTGGGGGGGTAAATCTGATGTAGACATGGTAGGTTCCCCTTACAGTCTGTGAGAGAAGCAGGTGCCACCAGAGGGTGCTTGATCCAACATGCTATTTTCATAATTAACTCAGGAAGTGTTGAGTTCCCCTTGCCTTCCCCCACCTTCAGTGGCTTTCTTGTTACCCAGTAAGACAGCTAGAGGTGATTAGCACAGACTTAGATGTCTAACTTAAGAAAACCTTTGTTACCAATTAGGACTTAAAACATTTCAGAAATAAAATACTTCATGAAATTTAATTCAGCCTCTTTTTACATGCATAGAGTGTATGTTTTAATTACATGTGAAAGCTACTTTTTTCAGATGATTAAGTACACGTAATGAATGAGATAAATCATGACTTTGCAATACAAAGGGAGATAGTCTATAGAACCTTTACTTCATTTGTTGCAGAGCTGAAAGTTATGAAGTGAGAGGGGCAGGTGGTGAATGGAAAAGAAAACTGAATCCCTAAGGCAGTTGAGTGGTGTGGAAGGGTTTCCACACCAATCCATGTGTTGCTACACAGATGACGAAAACCAGATTTCTCACGGTTGGTCTTCAGCTCCATGTTTCTCATTTTTTGGATGCCCAGCTGGAGACAGTAGGGTCTCATTAGAAGAAGTTCAGAGCATGCTATTTTTAAGTATAACTATTTTTATAGTTAACAATTGATGTTATTTGTTTCTTGAATATGTGTAGTGCCATATAATTCCAAGCATTATAAACCCTAGAATCTAAAATAAATGGAAACTACTTACCTTAATCTTTCTGCACCCCAATCCTGTTTCAGAAGAAGGATGATGATGTACTCACTATACACTGTAGCACCCAAATTAAATGACTGGTATATGATCTGCCAAATAAAATCCTGCATCTAACCATAGATATGTCTGTGGAATAGACAAAATTTTTCAGCTTTTGAACAGGGCTCTTGTGTCTATCTAAGAATAAGCTGAGTTGCTGCTTGGAAATACCTTTTTTTTTTAGTGACACTAAGGGGAGCACAAACTGACTACTTCAGCTGTAGACATCAGGGCTGCAGATATCTGAAGGTAGGGCAGGTGAATCCTGCCTTCTGTGCTCATCTGCATTTTGGGCACTGAATGAGACAGAGACTGTAAGAAGAAATAGTCTCTGATCACGTTGTTTGTTAGTTATCATCATAATAGATGCGCACCAAGGGACCAAACTGAGGATGCACAGAATGTCTTTTGAAAGTTTGGTATGGCAATCTTAATAGCAGTATAATAGTTATTCACTGGGAATGAAAAGACATCAACCTGGGGCAGACACTTGGAATGTTGCATTTCAGTTCGAACAGTTAAAGTTTAAAAAGAGAGTTGAATGGTAGGAAAGGAGAGGAAGTTACTAATAGGTAATTTTCTCAGCTCTCCCTGAAAAACTTTGATCATTTCTCAGTCCTGTGGCATGCAACAGAGTTTGCAGGGCAGCTCTGTAAGCCTGTGCATGTCTCAGCTCTAGTCCCTTGTTCAGCATTCCTCTGGAGTTAGTAAGGACATTTCATTTTCAAGAGTTTTCACAATAATGGCCCAATCCTCAGAGCCTTCCTCTGGAAGCTATCTAGGTGTTTGTTGACATGCACGCTGTAGATATAGGGAAAACATCAACTGCAATTATTTGTCCAGGGTCACATTGCACAAAATTATCAGGTAACAAATGGAAGTACTAGTCAGTGTTTAACTCATTAAGCTAAAATTTCGTACAAAGTTTTGTCTCTGATTCTTCCTGGCAAGGCTGCACTGCCCCATTGCATGTGGGCAATGACTTTGCGTGCTGATGTTAACAGGCTTGTCTAAAAGGAAAAAGACCTTGACTAAGCACTGACAACTGTGTGATATGATCACTTAAAACAGCTCAGGGATTACAGTGTCTGGCAGGAGGTGATTGTACTCTTGATTCACAGTTCCTCAGGCACAGTTTATGTTAAACTTACAAGGCATCTTTCATGTGTCCTCCTGGTGTAAGTCTTGTGGATGTTTTGTGAGCAACAAAAAGTCTTCCAATCTCACCAAACAGCATTACCTACCATTATATTTCCTTCCAAAGTTTCTTTCATCTGCACTTTGCTTGCTCAGAAGCTGCCCTGTATGGGGGAAGTCATTAAGATCAGGCATTAGAGGCTCTGCTGTAGGCTCACCCTGGTTCCATTGCAATGAAAACTTACATTAAGCCAGGGGTAGGGCATGCCAGCTCCGTATTAGCTATTATGAACCCGCTGAACAGTGTATGAGAATTTGTGAGCTTCCTAGGCAGGGCATTAGCATCTAACATGTTGTAAATGGGCTTTAGAGGCATCAGTTTGAAGCCTGACTTGATTTCGTTTACCACAGGACACCAGAAAAATGGTTTTGACCTTTATTTCTAAAACTGCCTACTAAATTTGGAAATCTGATTTTCAGAAGAGTGCATCATCTTCCTCCACAGTATATATCCAGGCATTACAATTGTGTCCCTATTGCAGTTGCAGATTTACTTGGGAAGGAAGAAGATAAATGGACCATGAACCTTTTAGTCATTTCATTAACACTGAAGAATTTGCATTACTACCATTCTCCACCCAGTTTAAATAAGGACCGAGGAACTACTCATTGAGTAACCAAGATTTTTTTGAAAACTGCTATTTGTGTGGCTATACTTACAGCTACCTTAAATCAAAAGTCACTGGAGGTGGAAATGAATTGTATTTATTAATGTGACATCTGAATTTACCCTGTGCAAATTTGCATGACAAAAAGGGACAGGTCACACAGTGGTGCTGTACACAGACTGCTGTTTTAGACTGAGAGCATCATGGTGCGGGTGCAGATCTGAGACACCAAGCAAAAATTCCGAAAAAGAAATCTACAGGTATCTACAAATGAAGGAAATGTCCTTGCTTAAAACTTCAGGACTATAGAATCTGCTGCTCTGGTCTTCAGTCAGATGTCAAAGTAAATTAATCTGGAGAAAAACCAGCTGAGTCACTGAGATTTGAAAAGAACAATTTGTAAAGGGAAAGATGATCAGTCTGTTTCTTGGATTGAAAGAAATAGAACAGGTTTACTGCTGATTTTAAAAAAGCATTCAAACAATGTTTTCTCATCAAATCTCACAGTTTTGACAGAGAATGAATTTATTCAGGTAATTAAAAAGAGTTTTGTGTAAGATTTTTTATTGCAAGTTACATGCCTATTTTTACTGTATTTTTATGGCTGACACTTTTACCTCTTCACACAGTACTGATTGTTTACTGTTAGAGTAATTTGCCATACACACCTGCACACAGACTCACAGTCTTATATTTGCAAGAGAAAGATCCTATTTTTTGTTCCTCATTGGATCTAGTCAGTATTGAAAAGAACCTCAGTTCTAGTAACGTAGCTCTGTGACAGTGAGACAGGTAACCAGTCTGATTTACAGTCTATTTTTATATCACATTTTCTTAGGATTTTCAGAACAAAATAAGGACAGTAACTCTCTACAGAAGCAGTAAAAATGCATTCTTCTAAATTCTGTTGCTGAACCTACAGAAGAAAAAGCAAATGAGGTCGAAAGGGCAATTTTCTGTTTGTCTGAAAATTCCCATTTAAAGTCTGTTACACTTCAAACAGTGTAAACAGATATTTAGATGAAAAATCAGAAGGATTACTCTTAGATTAGGCATTTGAGAAGCACAAAGAAAAAAAAAAAGAATCCAGGGAAGATGAGCATTCTTAACATGGAATTCAGTACATAATTGCAGAGGAAGCAGCTATAGTTTAAAGAAGTAAATCAGCAGTGGTAATTTGCTGTTCATAAAAGCTGAACTGTAGGTGATTTTAATGCTTGACTTCCTGTCAGTATTTTCAGACACAGTCTCAATGCAATTGACAGCTGTGAGCTGTAGTCCAAGTGTTAGTCATAGCCCCAGTAGCCAGTTATTAATGTATGTTAACTACCCTGCACAGCATTTATGGGTTACTTTACCTTCACCCTGAGTTTTAAGATACCCAAGGTGATCATTTTTCCCCTTCTGAGGGAGTGATGGAGATGGCCTTGGGCTTATTGACAACCAGAACTGATTCATGAGCAGTAGTTTATTTGAAGTTTTTTGTTAGTCTCCATAAAACATTATTAATTTTAAGAATGGAAATCCATCATGTTAGACATGCTTGATTTGGTAAGAATATCTCACACTTTGAGTAAATTAAGCTTTTGGGAGCATACACCAATTTGTATCTTTTCAGAAGTACTGAACATCAAGTGACAATACACCTGGTAACACGACGAGGTGTCTCAGTATGTTCCACACCCACTGAATTACTGTCTTAGGTACAGTTGGTGACCAGTAATTTGAGGTCATACAGAGCTCATACACATATGTCATGTATGTAGGTCATACAGAAGTGACAAACAGATGTAGTGAAATCATAATACACTTGTGCCTTCCTTTGTTTTATAATTAACATGGCCTTCATTTTCCTCCTGTCTCCCAAAATCCGCATTTTCTTCCCTTTTTTTGTACCTGTTCTTGAACTTTGTTATTCACATCTTTGGCTTTCTGAAGGCAAGTATATTGGCCTATGCTGCACTAATCTTCCGTAATTGATTTGGGATGTGTGCCAGTCTCTTCTATTATTCTGTGCTGATATCTTTATATGACTGGCTTTTATCCAAAGCTGTCATCTTTTGCATTCTCTTTATCCTTTTGCTCTTTTTGTGCAGCGAGACCATATTTTTAGCCTTTGAGTGTTGCCCTTTCTTCCCTCAAATTCGCAGCATAAAAGGTACAAAGGGCAAACTTTCTAAATATTGAGATCCCCGTGCTTGGCCTTTCTAGTATTTTCTCTACTCTTTTTGGTTAAGGCCGTTGTTGCATATAGTTAATAAAATGGCATGTGAAGGTTTCACTCATTTTATTCTGATTAAGTGCTTTGGTGAACTTATTTTTATTCCCTTATTATTTTTTCTTCAGCATTTTACTTTGTATTTTCCACACTGTATTTGATTCATTAAAGAAAAGGATGTGATACATAATCAGAACACTGTATTATCATCATGTTCCCATATGGATTTCTCATGAGGCAGCTCCTCTGTGACTGCTCTACTTCCCCACATGACCTGTCAGCATAAGGCACAGACGTTTTAGGAGTTCAGTTGGCAGAGTCGCTCGGGAGTCAGACCTGAAGGGCAAAGAAGTACAGGAAGGCTGGACCTTCTTCAAGAAGAAGATCTAAAAGCCACAGGGGAAGGCTGTCCCCATGTGCCAAAAGATGAGCCAGGGGGGAACACTGGCCTGGCTAAACAGAGAGCTTTATCTGGAACTCAGGAAGAAAAGGAGAGTTTATGGAACACTTAGGAAAAAGGGGCAGGCAACTCACAAGGACCGTGAGGATGTCATGAGGTTATGAAGGGGAAAACTGGAAGAGCAAAAGACCAACTAGAACTTATCTCTCTACTGCTGTAAAAGACTACAAAGAATGCTTTTTCAAATACATTAACAAAAAAAGGTGGGCCAAGGAGAATCTCCATCTTCTATTGGATGGAGGGGAATACATAGTGACAAAGGGTGAGAAAAAGTCTGAGGTACTTAATGCCTTCTTTGCCTCAGTCTGTAATACTAAGACCAGTTGTTTCCCAGGCACCCAGTCCTCTGAGCTGGAAGACAGGGATGAGGAGCACTGTGAAGTCCCTATAACCCAAGGGGAAATGGTCAGCAACTGCTACACCCCTTAGACACACATAAGTCTAGGGAGCTGGATGGAGTTTTCAGTGAGTGGGGTGTGGTCAGTCTCTCATCACAGGTAACAAGTGACAGGACAAAAAGAAATGGCCTGAAATTGTGCCAGGGGAGGTTTAGATTGGATATTAGGAAAAAAAAAATCCTCACCAAATGGTTTGCCAAGCACTGGAACAGGCTGCCCACAGCAGTAGTTGAGTCACTGTCTCTCAAGGTATTTAAAAGATGTGTAGATGTGGCACACAGGGGTTTAGTGGTTTAGTGGTGCGCTTGGCAGTGCTGGGTTAAACTTGGTGACCTTAGAGATCTTTTACAACCTAAACAATTCTATGATTTCTGTAAAACATGTTTTAAAAGAGATAACTTTATCATGAGCTTTAATGTAATGGAAAATCATCTTGGTTTTAATTGGGGATCAGTATAAAATTTGTGGTTTTATCTTCATTATAAGGCTCATAATATATATATGCTTTCAAGGCTCATAACATATATTACTTCTTTTTGATTAAAGGAAAAAAGCTATGCCCTAGACAGCAGAAAATTCCTATGTTGTTTGTATTTGATTGTTTTTATATGGTCCAGCTCTTTCTTCATGTGTCATTTATTGCAAATTGAGCTCTGTTCTCGATACCATAGAAGAAAACTAGTTCTTTGATACCTTGCTATGAATTTTCAGCAGTGATCTGCAGAGGAAAAAAATATAAAATGCAATTTAACGGTGAACCAAGACAAAATCACATATAACCAATATTCTCAATTCATATATTTTTAGTTTTTAATCCAAATTCCAACCAGAACATTTCTCATTTCAGTGGTCTGTCAGTTAGACCATTAAACCTTGGATAATAGAGAACCTTATTCAGCACAGTGCGTTATCATTCCCTTAGCCAAAAATGTGTAGCTAATTCAGACAGTTGAACTAATGTGATTAGTAATAGGCTGGTATGTCAGGTTAACATTGATAAATTAAGTATTTGCTAAAGAAAAGGGCTTCACAAACTTTCTTTTTTTTGGATTTATAATCAGCCAGATGCCTATCACCAACTTAATGAAGACCTTGTAGTCATCCTTTCCTGTGTTCAGTTCGTGACATCATCAGAGATTTATCTACTACTGTAAGACCCAATTTTTTTGCAAATTGAAAAGCTTTCATGGATTAACCCAGCTGGACCCTAGTTATTCAGGTGAGTGAAAAAGATGGTTTATTACATTCTTTTTGTAAGCAAGATTATGATTTTCATGTCTATGGTTTTAGGGTTGTAAGTGCTGGAGAACATACATGTAGAAGTTTGAGATCTAATTCTACCAAATATAAGGATTGTTACCGGAACACTTTAGGGATTACAACATTTGGATGTATTTCTGGAGTATTAGATTTCCTCTTGTATCATTATGCAAATATTAATATTTTCAGATAACACCTTGTAACTGTTTATGGGCTTTTTTAGTAGTACTAAAAATAATAATAAATTATCATGTATTTATAACAATTTATGTAAAATACTATGTGGAACTGATGCAATTACAATCAGTCCCCATCTAAAATAGTATCTGAGCCATTTTCAAAATATGTTCATCTTCATAATACCTCTGTTATGCATTATTAATTATAACTTGCCATTGTTTTACAGAAGGAGAACTGAAAAACATAGATTCTGTGTTCGATGTTCTTTAAAAATACATTCTCCAATTGACCATGTTATGCATTAGGAGTGATGCAAAGGCCAGGTTTAGGGTAAGCCAGCTGCTGTATACAGTAGAAAAATTTCTAGTACCTCCCACATTGTAAAATACATCCAAAGGCACTGTTATCTGCGGTGACAGCAGATCCACCCCAGCAGAATGTGTCTGGTTGTTTTTGTATTTCTTGCCTGCCTTTGCAGTGGCATCATAGGACTAATATCATGCAAGAGAGAACAAGATTCTTAGAAGGTACTGATTTACCTTTTACAAGGGAGAGTGGGATTTTTATTTAGTCCATATTCTGACAGTTTACAAGGACAAGGTGCATACCTGGAAGCAGGTCCTCAGAGTATTTGAGCATGTGACATTGTTGTGACCGGACAGCTCAGGTTCAGCGAAGACACCATCACTGAGGCTACATATCTTGCCTTGTATCACACAGGGGGTATGTGATAAGGTAGGGAATGAAGTTTTCTTTTTCCACATCCCTTAGTAATATTGTAGATATTTGGCTTTCTGTCCTATAACTGGAGCAACTTACACTTGCCAGTTAGTGCTCAAAAATTCTTAGAAGGCAGGAAATTATTATCCTGTGTACACAGGTATTAGCCCTGAACCCAAAGGCTGCAGTGTTTAGCTGATTTAGATCATGGATCTGAATTTTCTGAGCAACTTGAAATTCATGGCATAGCACCACAGCAGATCAAATCCTTGTGCAGTCTATCCAAATGATTCAGTAGGCTATTTTGCCATCTTGTCCTATGATTAACTATAGTGAGTAGTAATTAGCAAGGGTGCTTTAAGCTCTTGATTTAATGTGCTTTTAAAATAGATACAAGGTAAATGGAACCCTGGACAATCTTTCTGGCTTTCTCTTCTCTAGCATTTCAAAGGCACCTAGAAACTTGGCTTCTAAGTACTACTAAGCAGATTTTAGACCCAAAGGGCATGAGATACATAAAAATTAGTCTGCCTGTAACAGAAAATGGAAAGGGCAGATTGGCAGCATTACATCAGAGAACACCATTTCTGCAGCATAAAAGAGGAATAGAATGTGATACCAGGTTGGACTATCTCTTAAAACCTCTAGAATTCACATGACATTAATAAGGTAATTTTTCTCTCTTGCTAGCATTATTATGTACAGGAGAGGAATATAATGCTTTTGTGCATAATTTATTCTTTGCCCAACCTAATCTCATACTCTAGAGAGAATTTTCAGAGTTCAGCTCCAAATTCACAGGACTTGAAGAGATGTTGAAGTAAATGTAGCTGCAGACATGGGAACATAAGTAAAGCTGATATTTAAAAAAAATAAAAGGTGCATAAGCAAGTGAAATACCAGTATAACTCATTGCTACAAAATGTAGTGAAACTAAGAATTCAGGAGGAAACAGAAAATACTGGATGATTCATGACTAAACATATAGTAGCCTTCTTGCAACTAAAGATGACCTAGATGGACACCCGAGAGGACAGCATAGGACATGTAGTTATAGGACATAGGGGAATAGCTTTAAACTGAAAGAGGTCAAGGTTAGATTTGATAGTAGAAGAAATTGTTTACTGTGAAGGTGGTGAGGCACTGAAACAAGTTTTGCAGGGAAGTTGTGGATGCTGCACGCCTGGAAGTGTTCAAGGCCAGGTTGGATGTGGCACTGGGGACATGGTTTGATAGAGGACTTGGCAGTGCTTGGTTAACAGCTGGACTGGATGATCTTAGAGGTCTTTTCCAGCCTAAATTTATATGAAATTCTGTGATTCTTGACTGATAAGTCACAGAGCAGCAGTGTGATCCACCATGGAGTTTAATGTCTAATATAATCTCAAGCCAGCAGAGAGAGACTTTCATTGCAGTCTCTGTAAGACCCCCTGAGCATTAATGTTATTTCTTTCTCACAACATAGTTTTTGCAGTATTTTCCACCAAAAATTTTGCTTTGCACTTTGCTTTCTATTCAAGATTTAAAAGGGTGAGGAATTTGGCTCTCTTTTGAGTCAAAAATCATTGATTTGCTTTGTTAACCAATTAATACTGTTATTAGTATGCAAAACTGAAGTAAAAATTCCGTGAAGATAGGATAAGTATCCAAAATATTGTGGAAAAGGACTGCAAAAGATCTATTAGACTAAATTATTATATAAAATTAGTTCCTGCTGTGAAATAGGATAAAAAGCTAGTGGTTGAAATCAGTCTTTCAGAAAATATAACTAATTAGAAGTAGCTTCGATTTAGGATCAGATTTGATGTATAATTAAAAGTAGAACAATGTAAGAAAATAAAAATTAATTGCTGTTCATGAAGTAGAGGTTCCTTACTCTCTCCTTCTCTGCAGTTTAGCATGACTGATTTTTCTGGGAAATTGTATTGCTACACTTGGTATAACCATCATTGTCCCAGCCTCAATCACCATATAAACATGTACTTGTAAATACATATATAGTGCAGGGGACAGATTTTAAAAAGTATTTGGGCACCTAATTCCTACCATTATGTCTTCCAGTATGTTTGCTAATCAAATCACATTAATCTAGCAAACACTTCCTACACTAAGAAGAGAATCTACTTTGGAAATATTATTTTTTAAATTCTCAGGGCCCCGTGAGTTTGGCAGACTGTAGGGCAGTCTGCAAGACCAGTACCTGCTAGTTCAAAGGTGCTAAGTTGGTGGTGAGGCACATCAGTGGAAGACCTGTGTCAAGCACCTATCAGACTTAAATTCTAGTCCTCTGCATTCAACATTTCTTTATGAAGTCACCTGTCAATCATATAAAGCCAAAAAAATGTGCACTTTAATAATATTTCTTATACTCTCTAGTATATTTCTCTGTAGTATTCTCATGTACTTGAGATTCAATACGTAGATGGTTTCCTAGAAATCAAGACAAATGAAATATAAATATGAGTTTCAGTACAAGTTCCTAAGGGATAAGCAAATGGGATTTTTCCAAAATTCACCTTACTCCCAGAGTTTATTTTGAGTTGTTAGTTATTGGGGGTATTTTTCAGTCTCTTGTGCAATGATTTATTAATCCTTATTGCCAGAGAATATGGAGCTGTTCTGTACAGCTTTCTTTGCTTTATGGATAACAGCAGGAAGACGTTGACAAAGGTTAGACATGGCAAAATTTTACTTTCTTTGATACCAAATAGAAATAGTAAAGATACAAACCTCTGTTTCTATTTTTTCACTCTGTAGCAGATACTAAAAATTATCTAAATTGCAAAGTGCCTTATCATTGAATGCTAAATGGCATTCAGAGTTGTATAAATTATACAAGATGAATAAGACAATTTCACATATGAAACATTTTTATTTGAAATTTATGTATAGGCAAAGAAAAGCCATATGTAGTTTGTAGAAGAAGTTAATACATCTTGCTCAGCTGTAGTAGCTTGCATTCCAGTAAGTGATATCTAAGTCTCCTTAGCACTCTCACCACATATCCACTCAAAGGAGGCAGAAATCCTGAAGGACTGGAAAGCCATAAAATTGTAAAAGAATCTATGTAAAGGCCCTCCTTCATCTTCCCTGCTTTTCCAGCTGCACTATTTCCACTGCAGAAAAGCACTGCTGTTATTTACAGAATTTTCCATGCCTGTGTTCTCAGGCAGCTATGATTACATTACTGCTGGACAATTTTCTGTGGCCCTTTGCTACAGCATGCCTCAGATGTAAGGAAAATAATGAGGCCCTGAGTCTGAAAAATGTCTTGAGCTTTATTTTAAACCTTGCAGCATCCATCTTCAAATTGAACCACTTTACAAGCCTAAGTATAAGCACCCACTTAATTATTTTGTGGAATGGGAATGCTGATGAGCCATAGAAGTAGGAGAGAGGGAAATCTTACTGAAAGGTTTTAATAGAGCTTTGCTCTGTGCCCCAGCTTCTCAGCATATTGTAACACCATGCGTGTAGACCAACAAACCCCTCCACCCCACCAAAAAACCCCCAAGCAAACAAAAAGAAGCCCCAAAACAAAAAATCCCAGAAAACAACTGGGGGAGAAAATAAATGAAAAAAAAACCAAACAAAACCCCGCAGTTGCTACTAAGAAAAATGTTAAAAATATGTATAAATAAATATTTTCTATTTTTCAGATATATATGTTACATGAAACATAATTGTCTTAGGGAATGTGAAGTTATTGAAAACATGTTTCAAGTGCTATACAAAAAAAAAAGTGTCGTGACTAAAAATGGATTACTTTCAAAAAGCTGAGCCAATTCTAAATTCCTCTGAAAATCTACCAGGTGCTCTTTTAGATGTTCCAAGTGCATCTCTCTGCTATTTTTCATTTACTCTTCCTATCGATTTTTTACAAAATTTGCTATGTGATAGAAAGTGATAACTTCCATTTTTCTTGTGGTTGATTGATACCACTGTCAAGATCCAAGTTTTTGGGCTGCCTCACTGCTATGAGAGGGAAAAATCCATTGCTGTTATCTTTTTTTATGAATTTCATCAGGTCAGTATTGTACCTCATGTACAACTTTGGAACATGAGTCTCCTGAGAGAAGAACCTGAATATTTTTCAGGTGGAACTGATATATGGAAATATCAATGATCACAGTATGGAAGTCTTGGACACCTCCCCAGGGCTGCATGAAATTTAAACATTCCAGTGCAGAAATGCAGATACTAATCCCATCCCTCAAACAGTAAGGTTCAGCAGATGCTTTGTGTTCTTGTCCTGGGCAAGACCAGACACATGTCAGTCTTTAATGGAGGCTGAAATTGGATTTTATTTTTATTTTTTAGGCTCCTGACTCGCTAAGAAGCCCTTTCCAGAGAGCAGGCATTCCCACAGTCCATACTCCTAAGCAGCCCAGCCCAGGAGGGGCACCTTTAACTTCTCTGAAGAGTATCTACAGAATCAGCACAACATCAGAACAAATGATCTCTGTGTTCATGCAGCAAAGCTTGAGAATATTATATCCATTGTCTTAGCTATATTTGAAAAGGTACACTATTCCCTCTAAAATAAAAAGATAAGACATGACTTAGAAAATGAAGAGGTTGGGGGTTTAATTACTTGAAAAATTCTGCATTGTCATGCTTTACAAGCAAAAGAACAAGATTTTTTAGGAAAGGGGAAGTTATCAAATAAAGGGCAAAACAGAAGGTTTTAAGTAGTGGAGTGTTTTTCAGAATGACTCCTTCATTGCTGCTACTGCAGAAAGGGAAGAACAGAGTATGTATAGAATTTTAACAATCATCTCGCTTCTCATGAGACACCACCTGGAGTAATGTGTCCAGAGATTATTCAGCCTGGAGGAAGCTTCAGGGGGAATTTTATTGTGGCCCTTCAATATGTATAGGGGTCTTATAAGAAAGATGAAGACTTTTTAAGAGGGCCTGTAATGACAGGATAACAGGCAATGATTTTAAAACAAAAGAAAGGTGGTTCAGAATTGATCTAATGAAGAATTTTTTAATTTTTGTTTTTACTGTGAGGGTGGTGAGACACTGGAACAGTTTGCTGACAGACACTGTGGGTGCCTCACCACTGGAAATGTTGAAAATAAGGTTGGAAGAGGCTTTGAGCAGCATCATCTAGGGAAAGATGCTCCTGCCTATGACAGGTATGTTGGACTAGGTGTTCATTAATGTTCTTTCTGACTCAAAACACTCTGTGACTCCATGGTATGTAGTATTTTGTGCAATTCTTAAGCTCTCAAAGCTGCAACTTGCCCCACTGTCAGAGTAATCATTCTTGCATCTCTTCTATTTGCCTGGAAACAGACAGAGATACAGAGGCTGGAGAAGTTTATTGAATTGATCTGAGGCTCTCTTTAGCACTCAGCTGACTTCATGCTCTTAACAACTTGACAGCACAGAAATGGCAATGATGGAGAAACTGTTTTGGATCTCACATTATTTCTTTTTAATTATTTGGAGCATACCTAGTATGACTCAGTTATCTAAATGTATGTCAGAAATGTTTTAGAGAATTCATTGGTGCTTACTGGTTCCACTCAGGACTTGTAGAAGTCTGTGCCCTTCTGCAGTAGCATCTGAAGGCTCAACAGGATACAAAAGACATTTCTAATGGCACCAAATTCCTCTAGAAAATAAACCCTATGCCTAATCCTTCAATAAAACACCACTCCCACAGGACAGATTTTGGGGCAAAAAATCCAATCAGTCGTTTTTAAGCAGTTTTAAGTCTAAAAGTTACCTTCTTTAATTAACTTTACGCTCATAATAAAAACAAAAACCCTCTAACAATTCTAAGTTTTTACAAGATCCACATAAATTACTTCCTGGCAAGTCACATGGGAGTTTCATTCTGATTATTGTTGCCTACTGTTAAATACTTTTTTTCTTTTTAAACACCAATATATTCTCATGAAATCACATTGTAATATATATTTTGGATTTTATTTTTTTTTATTATTATTAGTGACATAACTTGTTGGGAATTACTGTTTCAGGATTTCAGTATTTAAAGGACACTTTTTCAGGGTACTTTAGGTACACAGTCCTGAAAAACCAATAGATAAATTGAAAAATTCCCTTATATACTCTGACTTGCTTCTTTTTTTATTAGTGTGATTTATATGTTTCAAAGCAAGCATTCACATTCTTATATTTCAAGCAAAAATTGCATTGACTTAGAGGAGCAAGACATGGGTTTATCTGTTCTTAAGAATGTCTATTTAGAATTCACTGGAAAATGGACATGTTTCAGGGGAGGAATTCACATCCAAAGAAGGAAAAAGGCCTTTCTGTGACTGCAACACTACCTGTTACTGAATCATATCCTAGATGACTGGATTCTATAGAGAAGATAGAAAAAAGACTATCTGAAAGAATATTTGAATTTGATCATTGCCTCTGACAGTTAGCAGCCTTTCCCAAAGCATGAAAATCAGTGGCATGATCTTTCTACCATTGGTTTAGTGGTTCAGTGCAGAAAAGAAGCAGAGAAAATATGTGTGGGGGAAAAAAAGGCACAAAGTTCACAGGTGTCAGTTTAGAACTTGAAAATAGAAAAGTCAGACATCAGAAAAATACTTGTAAACTATGAGGAATGGTACCATTTTCCCAGGAAAGCAACATCATCTGAAATGCAATGTGGATTTTGTTCAAGAGCACCTTCTGTTGGATTATTACAGACATTAAAAAGTAACATGAGGCTCATAAATGTCACCCGGGAATAACACATAATCAAACTGTAACAAAAGGTCTTCTGAACAGCTGGAGTCTACCGTTGTTCTTTTACATGGTTCAGGTTTTATTTCCCTAGTTTTTGACAACTGTGCTGGAGAATTGACTCTTATATGGGATCTTCTTCGCTAGACCTTACTAAGCTTTAACAGCAAGAAAGAATGGATTAGGAAATAAAAAGAAGTTTTCCACTGAAATAAGTAGAGCTGTGCTAATTTACGTCGACTATTTCTAGCTCTACAAAGCCAATAATGCACATAGGAAGAAAAGCTGTGGTTTGGCAATGCCTAGACCTGCAAGTAAAGTGGAGTCACTGAAAAGTAATGCAATAAGGGAAGGCACTTGGATGTCCTGAAGCATTAAGCATGGAGCTTTAATCATGTACAGGATTACTTTGTTGGAATTGAAAAGGAATCATCTTGATGACCCAGCACAGTAGAAATTACATACATTAAAACTCACAAGCGAAAGGAAGAACTGAAAAATTGCTGCGGGTACTAATAAGAGCAATGAAATATGTAGTCAGTTGTCTTTGTGCGAAAAATATATCACCTTTAGTGCCACAAATATTATTTAGAGATGTATTATTCATTATTCATGACCTGCATAAAATAGCCAAGGAGCAAAATAATTGTTTGTGCTGGATACATGTTATTTAGTAATCCAAGTCTGTGATTAAAACTAATCAATTCCTTCCCAAATGGCGCTTTTCAGTGGAATTCTAAAGATAAGGACAAAATTGTGTATACTTCTGTTATGTTAATACAAATAACAAAATCTCTTAGGATTAAAGTTTTCTAAGGAGAAGTACATCATATAAAACAAGAGTTAATGGACTAACTACGAAATGATGAAATTGTACCAAAGCATTTAAAGCTGCAATGAAAAAATAGTTTGGTGGAACACATCTTTTAAATGAGATTGTCTGGGAAACATATTGCAGTGTTGGTTCTGGGACTGTTGGTACAAACTCAACCACCAGGAAGACGATTATTTAGGCCTATAAAATACTGAAAAATTAAGGAAAAATGAGAGATGAAGCTCTCAGTTACTGTTTAGATAAGTCATCACACTACGGCCAACAACTGTATCTTGCCTTCTGCCAGAAAATGAAAATACTAGATCCTGAGTTGAGAGCAGAATAAAACCCCACTAATGATTGCTTTGTTATGTCCAAGATATTTCCAAATTGGAGTGTTACAGAGAGTGAACACTGTGCATAAAATTATTCATAGATACTAAAATTCTGTCAGGAAGGATCATTTTAATGTGGAACTATTTATCAAATCAGTGATTGAAATAGATAGAGCTTCATGCAATTGCAATAAGATGACTTTGCAGTTTGGCCATAGAGATGCAGAAATAAGGGTCTGTGAACACACTGCCACTTTTTAAAGCATGGGTATCTAGTATAATTATTTTTAATATATATATATTATTATATACACATATTCTGAACTCCTCTCCATAAACATTAGCTCAGACACACTAACTCCCATTTCTGAAGCTGTTTATATATTTGTCTGTTTTAAAGCCTTAAGCATGACAAAGGCAATATCAACTACAAACCAGCTTGCATAACAGGAGTGTAACTTTTGTTTCAGTGAGATCATCATTGTATAAAAATACCAACTCACAGCTGAAATATATGAAGTAATGCAAACTACCAAATCCATTTGACCCAACAGTCAATTACTTCAGTTTAAGCATCACTGTTAGTTTTGATTTTGTTTTGTCTTGCTTGAGCTTCCAGTCTCTGGGTTTGTCTCCTTCTCCCCCACCCCCCCAAATTCTGCTTATTGTAAATTTCAGATTTTTTTTCTGTAAATACTTTCTTCTTTTAGTATAATGCAGGATTGCATAACGTTCTTGTGATCTCTCTTACCTTTCACTTTCAATCATATGTTTTTAAATTAAATTAATTCATCTCCAGACAGATAAGGAAAATCACCTTCTTAATTGTTATTATCTTGCTTGGAGAGACAAAGTTTATATTTGCCCAGCTAGCTTCTGCAGCTTTGTTTTGGGATTGTACATTCAGTTGAGGATTGATGTTTTTCCAAGGACATTTCATCTCCCTGATGTTAAGGAAGATGCCCTTTTATAATAATGCCATCCAATAAGAACTGCATTTCAATATGATATATGCTCTTTCTTCCTGATTTGAATTATTTGATTTAAAGCAAGGGGATAGCAGAATAATAACACCAAACCCAAGCTAATTCTCAATGAAAGCAGTTCAAAGATTGAAGAAGTGTACTTTCAAATATCTGAAATGATACAGCAATGCATATGGCTCTGGTCTTTTGAATAGCAGCCAGACCATCTTCCTCACTCTGACAAATTATAACTACAACACTTTCAAGTGCTGTGTGTAGTCATCATATTGAGCAATCCATTGCATGTTATCTGGGAATGACTACTTCCTTTCCTCCTCTGATGTGTGTGAGTGGAAAACTTTTCTCTTGCCTGACTCAGTGCAGCCTAGTGCACCTGTCTCCATGGGGAGCATCCAAATGACAACTTGTGCAATCCTCCACCCATTAGCATTTGACAATCACTTCCAGGACAAAATTCTCAGGTGGATGCTTTTGTACCAAAGTGTTGAGGGTTCACAGTACCTTCCACAAAGAGCTCTTCTCTGTAGAGCATTCATTTTTCTCTGGACAACATATTCATAAATGAGCTGGAAAAGAGTATGGGCTCTAAGGTCATAAAGTCTGCTCATGATATGAATTTATTCAAAATAAAAAAGACAGGAGATCACCATGAAGAACTGTGTAGGGAGTTTATAAGATTGAGTGACTGGGCAATAAAATGAAAGATGAAATTCGGTGTAGATAAATATGAAGTGATACATGTGAGGAGAGAGACACTCAGTTTCCTGTATAAAATAATGGAGTCTGAGGTTATCATTAATGCTATAAAAGAAAGACTTGAGGTTATGAGAGATAGATCAATGGAAAATACACTGAGTACCTCCTGACAGAACAACCAACCAACAGAAACAAACAAAAAACCCCACCAAAAACAAACAACAAAACCAAAAACAACAAAACCAAAACACAAACAAACAAAAAAACCCACAAAACCCCCACAACAAAACAACAACAATAAAAAACAAACAAAAAAACCCCAAAAACCAAAAAACAACCAAAAAACAACCAAAAAACCCAAAAAACAACCAAAAAAACCACCCCCCAATGAAACAAAAACAAACTAAACCAAAATCAAAAGATCACATCCTGGAGCTTATACGAAAAATTTTTGGAACACAAGAAAAAAAAAAAAAATCAATGTATAAATGCATGGATCACCCTCATGCTGAATCCACAGAGCATTCAGAGCAAGAGGATTCCTGTCTGCACCAAACAGTGTCCCTTTTGTGCAGAAACCAGCACTCCAAGGAAACAAAATTACAGCCTTATGCAGTTTGAAAATGAATCATGCTGACAATCATGATCTGAAACAATCACTGAGTAGAGCAGTAAAGCCTGTGCTTCATTTGTCTAGCAAAAAAGAGGGAAAAAGTAAAAAAATATGGGAATGAGGAATATTTGTATTTGTCTAGCTTTGTGTATATACATATGTATATATATGTGTATCTAAAAGAAGACAAATTTTCAGAAGAACAAGCTTTTCACTGGGACAAACACAGTAAGTATCAAACTAAATTGCAGCTGTGAACAATTGAGATGGATATAATTTTTACACCAGATTAAAAACAGACTGTTGCCATCTGTGGGACGGAGGAAAGAAGTGACTGGAAAATTGAAAAGGGTTCTGAACCCATGTCTCTATTCAGTCTATGACTCCATTAGTTATGAATTTTAGTTACAAAGTTTGTAGATGACCATTTAAGAACAATACTCAGATGTAGTGATTGGTGGAAAAGAAAGGCATTAGTAAAAGCCCAAATCTAATCAGGAACTTGCCTATGTAAAGCAAGAATTTGATTTTCCTCCCTGAAAAGAAGAGTTTGCTTTAAACTGTACTCTTCTTCTCAAAGGATTTAGGAACCTTTCTTCATTCAGAAGAAAGAGATTTATAATCTTAAAGCATTTTATCAAATGAAGTGCCTCACTCAAATTTCTTTCACAAAATATGGTTAAAGATCTACTCAACATACTTCAATCAATTATTCTTAGATTATTGTACTCATCCAACATGGGTAAAACACTTACAGCTTCAGTTTGTTCTTCCCTGTGGGTGAACTGTAACAATGACTTACCTATGTAGATTACAGATACTCCTGAGTGGATACTCATCCAGATACTTTAGTGAAGCTGCTTCATTTTGTCTGTGACAGGCAGGTAAATTCTGTGCAGGATTTGAAATATCCATAGGTTTTACCTAGTAGTAACAAAGGTGAAATATAAATAGAAGGGCCAGAGATTTTTTTTTTTTTTACTGTAAGGGTTATTACAGTATGAACTGTTTCACAGATCTTTGTGGTAGGTACAGCTCTAATCTTTCCCTTAAGTATTCTAGGGCTTTTTTTTTTTTTTTTTTTTTTTTTAAACTGTGTGAAATTTGGATCAAAGTGTGTGTCCTTAAGACCTCCCACTGCTGCCAGGTCAAACCCTCACAGATGAGCAGAAGAACTAGTCTGAGCATCTGAGAAAGCACAGGCTTTCTCTGAAATGTTACTTAGAACTTTCAAGACTAAATCTATGCTGGCCATGGCAGTAGTGACATTTACATCTTCTGAGGGGAAGCTAAACAGCATTATGTATAACTTTTGTATTAAAATTCATAAATGGGTCTCCAGATGGGGGTGTGTCATATCCCACATGCTTAAAGACAGTTTGCACTGACATGCTACACTTTGCATTACACAAAAATATTTGATGGAGTCCTGGATTTCATGTCTTAACAATTTTAGAATTGTTTGGGTTGGAGGGGACTATCACAGATAACTTAGCCCAACCCCCTTGCCATGGTAAGAGATGCCTTCAACTACATCAGGTTGCTCAAAGCCCCATCCAACCTGGCTTTTAATGTTTGCAATGATGGGGCATCCACAACTTCTCTCAGCAGCCTGTCCCAGTGTCTCACCACCCTCATCACAGAAAATTACTTCCTTGTCTCCAATATAAACCTGCCTTCTTTAAAACCATTGCCCTTTGTTCTGTCACTACAGGCCCTGTTAAAAAGTCTCTCCCCATCTTTCTTCTAAGTCCCCTTCACATTTTGAAGGGCCAATATAAGGTCACCCTGCAGACTTCTCCAGCCTGAGCAACCCCGTCCCTCTCAGCCTACTTTTCAGGACATTACTTCTATTAAAGCCCGGGGAAAAACTTTCAGAAGTATTCCAGGGGCACAGACTAATTGTTAAAGATGAAATTTTTTTGGATGACACTTATTAATGCAATGAAATAGCATTGAGTTTTTATTGGTTTTCCCCTTGATAAGTCCAAATCTTCCAGCAGGAAAGAGCAAGAAGCTGAATAAAAGAGAATATAAGTATGCCTAAAGAGTTTAAATAAGAGGAAGAACACAGTCTTTCTGATTGCCTATATATTTCTCTCCTGCAGTGATGTGCCAGCTCACTAGGGAATAGGGAGGAATAGTGAATAAGAGAGAATGATATACTAGGGAAGTAGAAATTATTAATGATTTCTATTGCTAGAAGCTTTTCATGGACTGTCTTATATCGCTCTACAAAGAAGGAAATGCATCTGAGGGGCAAGGGTATGAAAAAGGAATGTCCCTAATTTCCCATGATGTAAGCAGCTGGCTCATGGGTGGGGCACAAAGAGTTATAGCAAATGGCTGGATCAGGCTGGCATCCAGTCACTAGTGGGATTCCACAGGGCTTCATCGTCAGCCCAGTTCTCTTTAACATCTTCATAAAGAACTTGGACGCAGGACTTGAAGGAATACTAAATTTGCCAATGATATGAAATTGGGAGGAGCTGTTGACTGCCTCAAAGGAAGAGAGGCCCTGCAGAGAGACCTTGACAAACTGGGGAGATGGGCAGTCACCAACTGTATGAAGTTCAGCAGGGGAAAGTGCTGGATTCTGCACCTGGGACAAGGCAGCCCTGGGTAGTGTGTATAGATTGGGGAGTGAGAAGCTGGAAAGCAGTGCTGGAAAAAGGCACCTGTGGGTTCTGGTCGATGGCAAGTTGAACATGGGTCAGCAGTGCCCTGGTAGCCAGGAGGGTCAAGTGTGTCCTGGGAGCATCAGGCACAGCATTGCAGCTGGGCAAGGGAGGGGATTGTCCTGCTCTGCTCTGCACTGGGGCAGCCTCACCTCCAGTGCTGGGGGCAGTTTTGGGTGTTACAGTATAAGAAAGATATTAAGTTATCAGAGAATGTCTAAAAGAGGGCAAGAAAGGTGGCAAAGGGCCTTGAGGGGAAGGTGTATGAGGAGTGGCTGATATCACTTGGTCTGTTCAGCCTAAAGAAGACTGAGGAGAGACCTCATTGCAGTCTACAACTTCATCATGAGGGGAGGACAAAGGGCTGGCACTGATCTCTCCACTCTCATGACCAAAGACAGGACTTGAGGAAATGGCCTGAAGCTGAGCCAGACGAGGTTTAAGTTAGATATTGGGAAGAGGTTTTGCACACAGAGGGCAGTTGAACTCTTGAACAGTCTCCCAGGGAAGTGGTGATAGCACTCAGCCTGTCTGAGTGTTTGGCCAATGCTATCAGGTACATTGTGTGATTGTTGGGGTATTCTGTGCTGGGTCAGGAGTTGTACTCAATGATCCTGATGAGTCCCTTCAAATTCAGCATATTGTATGGTTCTATGATTCTTCCATGTTTTACATATTATCTGTCTTAATACCATTCTTATATCTATATTCCCCTTTCTTCTGTTCCCTCTCATAATTTTTGGTGTGTTCAGCCTCCATATTGAGGGCTACTACCAAAATATATCTGCCAACATCCTTCTCATAAGCTTGCATGAAATAATTTGAAAGTAACTGGTCACAAAGTGTTTGTAATTATGGTGAAGATGACTGTTTTGTGCTACTGATGTTGTATATTAATTAAATGGTAAATCTGAATTAGAAGTGCTGGGAAATGGCTTAATCCAGGTCAGAAGTCTATGACACCTTATGGGTTTCACATACTTTTCCTATTTCCTACCACATGGTGCTTTTTCTGAAGGGAAGGAAAAGATATGGAGAGTGAAAGGACAAGAAATTTTTGTGACCCATTTCAAACTGCAGCCAAATAGGGTACAGTAGAAAAGTGGACTTCTGTAAAATGGGAGTGATATAATTTCCTACTCACCATCTCTTAATGTCCTTTGTATTTAGCTTAAAAGCTGTTTGGGATCAGACTTCCTTTTGACAAATGTTACAGACAATGACTGCTAGGCTGATGTTCTTGAGTAAGGGAATGGATGCCATCAGCAGAGAAGCAGAATCTGCAGGGACCTCTCTGCCAAGATTTTCAAAGGTGGGAACAGATAAGATCTGCACCATGCAGAGTAACATACTTTGTGCCATGCAAAGGGTAGAAGGGATACTGAACTTGCTTGGTGCCTGAGGAATGACACACTATACATACTTGGGGAAAAAAACACATTTTGTTGACATGTGTAGGACAATCTAAGAGACTTGGATTTGGATAATATAAATGGTGGTATTTGAAAAGAGATCAGAGGAAAAAAAGTCAAATATTCTGGGACCAAACCTACTAGCAAAAAGCCACTAACATAGAGATTTTTTTTCTGTTAAATCTCTTTGTGTGGAATTTGGCTTCAAAACCTGGAATACGTTTTCTTGCTCTTAAGGCAAGGGCATGATAAGGGGAAAACAGTAGATTTGGCAAATTTGAGAAGCAATCTATTGCTTATTTTTGTTGACCTTTGCATTCACCTTGCTGCTGAAAACATATTTTTTCAGAATTATGTGGAGAGGAAATCTGTCCATAATAAAGTCCTGACTTGTTCCCTTCCTGCTCAGAAGGAAGCATTTTATGCCTAATAAAGGGTGTTGCTACATGGTACAAGTCCCCATGGGAACTATAAACATAGTAATGAAATATTTTTTTCTGTTTGGGACCCTGAGTCATGTTAGGCTAAAATAAGAAATAATAAATTTTAAAAAAAGGGTTTTGATGCCACTGTTTATATGTATTATTCAATAAATATCCCATGCAGGCTGCATAAATAGTCTTGGTGACACCTAGAACTTCCCCCTCCTGTGTGAGTGTGTAAAATATTAGTGTACAGAATTGAGGCTTTGGGATGCAGAAAAGTCCATGCAGTTAAAGGACTTGTTCCACAACCACCAGTCTGTGATGCTGAAGAGGCATCATTTGTCCTTAGGTCTGATTGTGTTAGACTCTTGTTACAGTCAGTGGAGAGAAACAGGAACATTTAATGTTGCTATTCATCTTAATCAAAGAGGTCATTTGCCCTAGAAAGTACTGATCACTCTCCATTGACTCAATTGTCTATGTATCTACAGGGGCAGACATCTCTATATGTGTCAGTAGTGTATTTTCCTGTGGTGAAAGGAGACAAATACCAATCCCTAGGGTTTTGGTGGTACACAGATGTTACAAAAAGAAGGTCAGCATGACATGAATGATAAACATTGTGTTAGGAGGCCTGCAAAACCAGGCCTCAAGATTCTGAGGCTGGGCATCCCAAATTTGCAGACACGTTCAACTTTCTCTTCTTAAAGATTCTCTCTATCCCTGTGACTAAAATTAGTGTTGATTTACTTTGGAAGCTGGTTATAAAGTCTGTAAATCTGTATAATTTTGACAATCACCACAGGAAGACCAGAGAAGAAAATACGTGCATTAGCTTTGGATCAGGACAAGAGTAACTTGGCAAGAAGCAACTTGTAGGGCTGTGTACTGAATAACACTTTGTCATCATTTTTCAACTGAATACAATTCAGTCTTTGCAGTGACTGCAAAAATGGCACTGAGGGTGGGTGTCCTGTTGTCTGTTCTGCCTTTTACAGCCCCATGCCCTGACAGGGACAGGACCAGAGGTGCGACATACTGATCCTCCGCCACGCAGACAGAGACAGGGACATCAGATCAGAATGGAGAAAATTCCTTACTTTCTGGTGTTCACAGCTGTGTAAAGTGCCTGAAGTACTCTGAAAGTTACTGACATGACAAACTAAAGCCAGGAAACTCCACAGTATGTTTTAATTTTCACTCTTAATTTAGTTTTTGGAGAAGAGGTAAAGAATACTGTGGTGTCTCAGTGGAGATTAGATACCAGTCATTTTGTGTGCCTGGAAGCACACGATTCATTTTAGGATGTGCTATGCCAGACAAGTACTGGCGTTGTCCCAGTCTTTAATGTGACACAGCTGAAGTTTCTGCACTCTGCAGGAGGGCATTTTCTATGTGGTGCTGAGCATCCACCAAGTATTCCACAACCCGGAGAGCCTCACTTCCCCATGGGCTTTCTCCCAGACTGAGGAAGCAGGACAGCTCCAGCCAAGGATGAGCCTGTGTTTTATTTCCTCTCCTACATCTGTGGCACAGGGGTGTTGCCTGCACTAGTTCTTGCTGAAGAAATGAATGAGGTTTAGTCAACTTCACCAGGCATCTGCTTCTCAAATGCATGACCTAGTCTCACATAGTTTTCCTTCTAGCTAAAGTATTTAAAATAATTACTTCTCAGGATTTAATCAGTCTTACTAAAGGAGTTATTTTAAAAGACAGAATTCTTTCTGTAATAATGTTCAAATCTGGGCACAGTTAGTGTTTTGGCCCAGAACGTAGCACAAATGAGAGCACTTGGTATCCAGACAAGAAAATATTTTTTTCATTTGAAGCAAACAGGTTTTCATTAGTAACATTGTGCTACTGCTATTTAGCAAGACTTTTTGTTTATTCTTAGCAAGAAAAAGAAGCTTGAAGAGTGCAGAGAGTGTGTGTAGTTTCCAGGAAACCCTGTCTTGTGTGTCTTGAACTCTGTTCAAGAACCTGCTCCAGACAAAAGGTGTCCAAGGCAATCTGCAGTTGGTATAGACTGGCAGCACCATGTATGAAGTTCCTTGGGCTTTAGTCTAAGGGCCTTTATCCTTGGACATAGGTGAGACTGAACAAAAAGGTATAGAAATAGAAAATTAATTATTTTCCTTGTTTCCTTTGAAGCCACCTGTGTCCCTACACACAGAGGTTACTGAGATAGTGTATGTACCTTTTGACACTGGAGATATTGTCAGCTAGAGAGAGCCATGAATATGAGGATTATGGGACATCATCAACAGGAATATATTTACTGTCTGAGTTTGACATCCTTACTAAAGCTGGAGAATTCATGATAAAGCTGGGTAACTTTGAAAGCATTATCTCTCTTCACCGCATTAAGTGACACAAGTTAGAGAACAGTTATTTCCTTGCTGTGAAGCTTTGGGTAGACTGATAACAGGTAAGAGTTTTCAAAAGATAATAGGAAGATAGATTCAGCTGAAATTATGTGAAATTTAGACATTCTGCTTTCTTTTGAAAAATTCATGTGTACATCTTTTTGCTTCTTAAAAACCTGTACTGTCGTGTAATAACTTCATTCATTTCATTCACAAAATAGGAAAGAGAAGGATGTCAGTTCTTGTGAGATCTAAAGGAGGACTTTCTGCTCTGGATGGTTTTGCTATTAGGCTGGACCTTTAGAATTTAGCCGGGAGAATCACAATGCTTTGTGCTCCTGGTACTATTATTAACATCCCTCAGTATGGTTAATGTACCTTTATGCACTTCATCTGTGTACACACCTACTAAGTCAAGATGACTTTAGTTGTAGCAATGAGCCAGTATGTAAAGAGTCATGATGAAGCTTGGCTGGCAAAGTTAAAAACCAGAAAGTGTGGCTGTGCTTGAGTTATCGTGACTGAAAATTTATCCCAGGTTATTTAAAATGAGACTCTCATTCTGTGGAGAATGTGGGTTCTCACTTGTTTGTAATATCTCTCTGAATGCCGCTGGATGCTGCTCACGGGCAGTGTGTCTTTTTGCTTTTTAGAGTATCATGTACTACTGGTGTATTAAAAAGGTGAAACACAAGTTCCAGTAGCTGAGAAGGAGACTGGCTAGCATGTGTAAGCTGATCGCAGAGTAAGCTGTAAATAAGGAAAAAAAGTTGGTAGAAATCATTGAAGGAAGTACTTCAGCAGAGACAGCAAAATCTTTGAACACAATGAAACAAGAGCTTAGAGAACATGGAAGTGCTGTATATAAATATACTAGGGGAAGAGAAGAAACAGGCAAACTGCTTTTCGTCCAAAGATGGTCCTCAAATATGAAAAGAGTTTTTCTGATATTGTAATATGAGTATGTAATATGTAATATAATGTAATATGAGGAGATGCATCTGATAACCTCAGAGTTTCTTTTCAGGCTTGGGAAGACCTGGGAAATAACTAACTTATTTTTGTCTTTAGACTTTGAAACTTTCCTAAGGCAAGAGCCTGTCTTTATATTCAAGTGAGACACAGCTCTGAGCCCTGTGTCAGTTCTTCATTGGAGTGAACATCAACACTGTATGCATTTTGGTTGCCAGAGTAGCTCTGAGTACAGTCACAGTAGGTAGTAGCGTACAGCACTTGCCAGTCATGGGTGAGATAACAGCTGTGGTACAACCACTGAACTTGTGCCAGAGCTAAGAAAATCAGGATAACTATCTTCCTTTTCCCACTGTTTGAAAGGCCCTGGAGTTGTAATGCTTTCTGAAAGCAAAAGTTTCTGGTATCGCTGTGTCTATCTGCTTCTCCATATCCAAAGCAGTGAGTCTGGCCCTCCAGGTTTCTGTCTCATCTTCATCCCTTCTCTCTTGCTCTCCTTCCCTCACTTCTCTGCCCCTTGTTTGCCTCCAATCTTTCATCTTCAGGGAAAATGCCAAACTCAATTTGGTTGCTGCCAAAAAGGTTTGAGCCAACGCTGGCAAAGAAGAAAAGCTTCAAGTTGTACAGCCTGGCATGTGCCTGAAGGCTTCTGCTGTCTGCTTTCAGTAGAAACACTTTGAGCTCCACAGAACAGCCCTGCTTCAGGTAAATGACTGATAGTCCAGTACTGAATTGAATTATAGGCTTGGGATTTCTCTTTGACCTATTAGCATCCCATATATGTGAGTGTCTTGGGTCAAGTTCATCTTCCCATCTAATTTATTATGCCTTTATTTGATGCAGAACTGATGTAGTGGTAAATTGATTGTCTGCCTATGGTGGTATGGCATCCTTGTCTCTCTCCTTCTGTAAAGCAATGACTCATAATTCTTCATCAAAACAAACCTTATAAAGAATTTTAAAATGGGTGTTTGATGCCATCAATGTTTCTGTTTCTTTGCTGCTGGGAGATTTCTTTAATAATTATTATTAGTTCAAAAGTACAAACCGATCTTCAAATATTTGTGGATGATGGATTTTTCTAAAAGTTATCAAGAAGACACACATTATGTGAATATCATGCTAATTAATCCAATACAACTAAGTATGGTAGTTATTATCCAGCAGCTAAAATTAGTTTATAATCTAGATGTGAATATTAAAAGAATATCCTAAGAAACAACCATCAGGTGTATTCTTTTAGTTAAGAGATGTTAAATTTGAAAGGAAATGTGTTGTTCTTAAACATAGGACATATTGAAGCAAACACTTGGAAATAAATGGTCTCAGTGGACTTGAGCAGAAGAAAATGAATGGGCAGAAACAGACACATGAAAGACTTAGTTTAGGAGAAAGGAAATCATTATAATGGTGAAGGAGCCTGAACACTGAATTAGATTGTTTGGGGATACTGTGAAATCTCCATCACTAGGATATTTAAGAACAGGGTAAATAAACATAGCTCAGAAGTGATTTAGGCAGAAATAATTTTGCTCAGGGACAAGATGTACTACATGACTTCCCTTTGGAAATTATGTCATTATATGTCTCTTTATTGATGGCCTTTGAGGAGACCAGGAATTGTTTGCGTATGGAGAAGGATTGTTCCTAGTGACAGTCTTACCAGTATAGTTGCAGTTTGTATTAATGGTGCTTTTCTTTGGAATGTGTCTACAGATGATTCTGATAGAATTTCTGGTACTTCATAAGCATGTTGGAAAGGGAAAAATGTAATTTATACAAGAGAGTAGTCAGAAATTTTGGCAAAAAATTTGAAGAGCTTATGCTTTTTTGTATATGTTTATAAAAACTGAAGTAATTTTCTTTATGTAAAAATTTCAGCAATAAGACTCATCAAGGACTTCAAAAGCACTTAAGGTGAGATCTGAACCTTGTTTATGGCAGTAGAAATTTTCATATTACTTCTTAAAGGGCTTCATGTCAGGCTTTTTGTGTACGGTTTATATAGTGCCTGCTATTTTCTTACTAGGCATCACCACACAGTATGACAAATACACCTTTTACCTTGGTCAAAGGAAGATTTTTTTTCCACTTCTGTAGTCAGCTGCATGTGTCCAACATCATGTTCCTGGGCTCTGTTTAGGAAAGCTGGGATATATGTCTTGAATCAGATCTGTCTGCCTTAGTGACTGCAAGAGACTTTGATTATTGCCTGTTAAGAGATCATAACACATCTTATGAAAAGACAAGCTGTGTTATCAAAATACTGTTAGCCATGCAGAAAAGCATCAAACCACCTTATCTTGTTTGTTTAAATGCATCTCAGACTGAATTTAATGGTGCTGCTATTTTTATTCTGACATATTTCAGAGTAGACCCACTCCGCCTGACATAGACGGCCCTCTTAAAAAACACACAAAAGAATTAAAAACTTGACTGCAATTGAACCCGTTAACATTTGTTATCTTAACATGTCAAGACTTGAAGTTTGAAAACATATAAGTTCTGTTTAAGATTGCTATGCAAATGAACATTTTTTCCTCTTCCCTGTGCCTCTCTGTGGGTCTTTCCCCCATTCTCTCCCTCCCCCTTCCAAATGCAGTTATTTGCTGAATTTTGTAAACTAGAAACACCTGTTCTCAATGCGTTTTTAGAAAATAGCCATTATTTTTTTTAAAAAGTACACAGGTAAGAATTACAGTAGGATGAAATACCTAGAGTGGCCAGACATAAAACCAGTAAAACTCAATGGTGTTTTAGCAGATATATTAGAGAACTATGAGAATAATTGTTATTGAAGAAAGTATAAACATCATGAATTTGAAGGCAGATTGGTTCAGACTCTGGATAGCATTTTCAAAGCTCCTCTGCAATCCAGTAGAGTTGCTCTTATCTCTTCAGACACTTTGTTGGTATCTTTTCCATGAAAAGCAGGAAAATTTGACAAAATTACATACTTCCAAGTAGCAGTGCTGCCCAAAGCCACATTTATCTCATACTGTTTCTGATAGTGAGCCAATGAGTGATGATGCCTTGAAACTTGAATGGTTGTGCTTCAACAAAATCCAGGGGTCTACAGGAAGGAACCCCAGGGTGAACACAGCCTGTTGGTTGCTGAAGGCACAGCCTATGATGCTGGGGGTCACAGCTTGAGGGTTTCAGGGTTCCTTGCCTTAGAGATGCTTGATGGTTTGTGTGGCCAGAGCTTGGAATGTCTGCTTGCCTCCCTGTGGTTTGCTCTTGATTAAAGCCCAACACCGGGGCTTACTGTAAAATTACAATTTCAGTCAGGTTGCAGGAGTTAAGCAGGTGATGACAGAATGTGACTCATGGTTTTGAAGCAGTGACAGGCAGACACCTTTAATGTGTATCAGTGATGCGGAAAAGAGGTAAGAGCCAAAGGCTGTAAGGGAAACACAGCTTTGTTAAGAGGTTTGCATTTCTGACCACAAAATTGGCGAGTGGCTGGGACAAACTACCGTGGAGAGTGGTGGGTTCTTCATCTTTTTGGATGTTGAGAGTCTGTATACTTTTTTCAGGTAAATAATGGGAAACAGTTAAAGGAAATGCTATAGAAAAGGTTGGAATAGGTGATCATATACCTTGTTCTGGCTTTTCTTGATTCACACATAATGGCTCATTTACTGCATGTCTCTCGAGTCTGCTTGTCACATGCTTCTGATAGACATCTAATGACTTTTTGTAAACTGGAGTATTTTCTGCCAATAAATCGAACACAGAGCCAAACTCTTCTGCAAGAGTCCCAATAGGTGAAGTGGGTGAATAAATAGAGGTGTCTGGGTTTGAAGCAGCTGTGGGTCTCCATTAGTGCATTTGCTGGAATCACAGAGAAACTACTATAGGCATTCTAAACCATATCAAATGTAATGTAAGGATTAGGATTTCTTTGTTCATGGGGATAAAGAGGGGTTTGATGCTTGTATTTCAGTAAAAGCTACGCTTGTTGCCCCAGTGTAGTCTCAATAGTTAATTTTTTTTTGCTGCAGTCTGAACACAGTGCATTTAGATTTACACATTACTGATACTGTTATGCCTTCTTCATGCCAACTGTTTATGGAGTTTCACTGTAAACTGCTACCAGCTCACTGCATTTGTCTTTATTCTAGATATTCTAGACAGATTACACTTAGGTTGCCTTTTCCCACACCTTTCTCTATATCCTGTTTTTTAAGGTTTTTTGACTTTCTTTTTTTAATTTTTGATGTCTAGGAGAAAGAATAGCTTTGAACATTTATGTAATAAGGAGCAGATAGTCTAATGATTTATCATTGTTTCAGTCACACTGAAGTCCAGTCTTTCAACAGTAATGCCAGCTAGAGTGAACTACACTAAAGTAATAATTTGATTCTTACCAATAAATACTGAGGAAGCTGTAACTCAATAACTAGTGGAGTGCATGTCAAACAAAATGGGCAGTTGGTTTGACAAAACTAGCTACAGTATTAAACCACAGCCAGTTGTTTCTCCTTGTATGTTTCTCCTTAGATTTATAATCCCTTAGACATCCATTTGTAACATATATTTAAAATAATTTCTTCACTGAAGTCTAAAGTATGATTTAGGGTATTTTTAAAGCAGATGTTCTTTGAATGATTTAGTCAGCTCCAGTTACTGATAAGAAATGGCTGAAACTCCTGCTTGCTTTGTGGAAAATATTTCTGAAGAAACTGAGAAACAGAAGGTGCTTCTGCCTACAAAGTAGTCTTGTTTATCTCTTATAAAAGAAAAAAAAATATATAAATACCTTTGTCACCTGCTCATTGTTGAAGGTTTAGTTTATTTTATTGGTGCTTTTAAAAAATTCTTTTCATTGTTTTGGGCAACTGGAAAATATTCATTAAGCTGTTTAGAGCAAAATAATATAGCCAGAGCAACTGGGCAACTACTGGACACAACCTAGTCTGTCTATTAATGTGTAATCATTTAATAGCCCTTTGCTAGGACATTTGCAGAAACAAGGATGTGGTTTACTTGAAGGCAGAGGTAAGAGCAGTGTGCTGTTGCGATGTCCTGTACAGAGAGCCAACCAAGGCTTCTGAAGCTCTGGTTGGTTCTCTCAGGTGATGCTGAGCATGACAAGGAAAGACTTGGTCTTCACAGATTTGTTTACAAACTAGAAAATGTAATCCACCCTATCTGAACCCACTTTGAGTGTATGGCTTTATTATAACACTTCTTGCTTCTTTTTTCCTCTGAGATAAATCTACTCATCCATCTTCATGAGTTTCTGGGACTTTTGATCTATTTGCTGTTCTTGTGTTTTGCCTCTCCTTACTTTTAGAAACCAAGACACAGCAGCAGAACAGAGGCTTCTTTCTACCACACTGTTCACTGCCATACCCATATAGAAAGTACATGCAGAGGCTTTTGAACTGATGCATTTTCCTCTCTATTCTGCAACATGAAGAGATTTGTTTTTCTTCCACATAAATCAGGCTGTGCCATAAATGTTTTGAGATGTTAAAGATCCAAATTTTTCCGATGCATGCCTGCAATGAATTGAACTCGGATAGTTTGGGGACAGAGACAGTGTGCTCACCACCCAGCCAAAACCGTTCCTTTTTTGAACACTCCTAATTGCCATTCAGAATGGATTATCGGAAATGATCTAACAAAGAACTTTGAGTAGTGACTGGACCACTGAAAAAACTCCATGTTCTGCTAAGGGGTAATTTGTGAGCTGAAAGTTTATGGGAGGATTTAGAATAGAATAAAGCAATCTCCATAAAAGCCACATGTTACGGCCCAAGCAGCTGAGATAGAACTCAGTGCCCTTGAGAATGTGGAGGACTGGGATGAAATGGGAGAAGTGCCAGAAGAAAGTGAAGAAGAGATGGATTATCCCAGCAACCTCCCAGAAAAGTATTACAGATAGTATAGGCCCGTTATCTCTCCCCAACCACTCGACGCCTACATATCTCAGAGTTAGACATTGGTAAATTTAGACTGTAAATTACTTGTATTCACTTTTCTATTTGTTCTGAAAACTTGTAAACCCGCCTCGTTATATGTCCTTATAACCTGTTGTAGAGCCTTTGTTCTGGGCTCTTCAGATGTCTCTCCAAACTCTCCTATCCCCTATGTAACCCCCAATAAAGCTGAAGAGACCTCATCTCGTTCCCTCGCCTGAGTCGACTTCCAGAAGCCCAAATTCATCTCCTGTGTTGCTCAAAACAGCCCTTCTCCCCACTGAAAGAACTTTCCTGTGGCATTTAAAGCACTTCTGGTTATGACTTCAGAAGTAGCCGCCGCAGCCACAGTCAGTTTTCCCATTCAGTATGTATTTTGTTATGTTGCTACAGTGAAACAGCCAAGCTAGAATAGCAGTAGCAGGAAATGTACAGATGCTTCTGTTTAGCACAATTCTGCAGAGCTCACCAAATTGTGAATCAGCTACAGGCCGCAGGAGATCATTCAATTATTTTTTCAGTGTTTTTCCAAAAGTCTCAGAAAGAGGCTGCTAATATTTTGCAAGTTCTTTAGAGTATTCATCTCTGAGGTCTGGGTAGCTTCTCTGGTACCACAAAGGAAGTACTATATTATTGGGTTCCAGCAGTGCAGAGAGCAGTCAGCATCCCATCATTTCCTGTTGCTATCTCTTGCTGCAGAGAAGCAGTGCTGACAGGTTACTGTAGAGAGCAGAGAGCTGTTGGTAAGCCTATTCGATTTTCAATTTTCTTATACTACGTGGAGCATAGTTGGGTATACTGCACTCTCTTGTATGCTGTGAATAATTCCAGTTGGTTTCACAGATGAATTAGAACGTAAAGATCCATCTCAAAGGATGAGATGTAACTGAAGAAGGAATGATTGCATTTGAGAAAGAAGATTTTAGTGCATATGACTTTGTGTGGGATGCTGTGACCTGGAGGCTATTTTTTCACTGGCTGTTGATAAATATGTCTGCTGAGGTGACCAAGGGCACAAACGGGTATTGACACAAGGAGAGGGCAGGAGACCAAAACTCCCCTCGTTTTCCTGCTGAAAACAAGGGCACATTCCACCTTTATCACCACAGAGGATTTGGTTTCTGAATTCATACTGCTATAATTGCAGAGAATATGTGCATTCTGCTTGCTGCAATGTATAACCCCTCTGAGCCTCATGATTACACCAGAGATATTTTTCTGCCTGGTGGCTGAAACTCAGGTTACAGAGTTTGAGCACCAGCTTCTCCGTGTATGTCTACCACGCATCACCTGGGACCTGGGCTTTTGGTGAACCCCCATTCTTGGAGGGCTCTTGGTGACCTCCATTGTGCCAAAGTGGGCCTCTCTCTAGATGCTTTTTGTCTGGAAGATGCACAGCAGATGCCTCTTACAAGGTGCTGTTGTGATGGACCACTGCTATTAACATTTGCTTCTCCCCTCCATGTTTGACCTTATCGTACTGTGCATTTTTTAAGACTGTAATCACATCAGAAGTCTGATGTCATTGCACCTTGTTCTGCTGCTGATTGCAGGGCAAAACACTGGAAAAAATGGGGTCAGAGTGGAAGCTTTTATTCCAGTATAAATATCTGAAATAACACAGGCACTCCCAAGTCTTAACAATGCATTTCTCTTTCCATGTGTGTTTCCTTTTCTTTTTAATAAAACATGCTCTGTTCCCAAATTCCCACTACTGTGATGGAAGTGTTAGAATTGGATGAGCTACACCTTAACCTCCTGAAAGATTAGTGATCCTTTAACACCAATTGTAATGGCTCATTAGTGTAAAAGGAAGTGTTGCTGAGCTGATGGGACATAAACATTATTCATACTCAAAAATAATATCTTGGTCTGAGTTCACTTGCAGAGTTCCCTCTTGGCAAAAAGGGCAAAGTGCAGCCATTAAAAGGTAGAAACTAAGAAAACACAGACAAGTGCTCCTGACCTGAGTGATATGCAGGCAAACTCATCACTGAAGAAGGTTAGATTGTTTTACAGGTCTGAGTGGGTGCAAATCTCTGGAATTAAATAGAACTACTTGTCTTTACAGCAGCTGAGAATGTAACACTAAATGTTTAATATTTTGATACACAGTTCAGAGAATAAAAGCCTACATCCATCACTTAATTTTATTGAACATTTGAACCCTTCATGTGTTTTCTGATGTCTCCAGTTCACATTGGGACACCAAAGGAAAACACTTGGAATATAAACGGGATCTAATCTAAAACGGAAATGTTGGAGATCAGTTTGAAACTGAAGCATTTGCTCTGTCTGTTTCTTCTGTGTGCATCTCCTGTGTGCATCTGACTCAAGTCCCCTTGGCAGAGGTATGGGTATAGCTGTTTTAAAGCCTACATTGCCTCTAACCACTGATGAGCTAATCACCACTGAGTATATACCAGGAACTGGTGTAAAAGAGTTTGTTTGGTATTGCTCTCTGCTGAGAGCTCACTGAATAACCTGGTTGTTTCTCTGATGTCACTGTTTGGCTCTAGAGACACCCTAGTAACATTTTCTCTGACACTTTGGAGGAAGTATTTATATGTTTGACACCTCCTTTTACATTTTGGGGCAACTGGGGGAAAAAAGATGCCCTGCAGGGCTGAGCTGTAAGTTCCTCAAGTGGGAATAGCCTCATGACATCGCTGTGCTACCAAGATGTACTTAAGAATGTTCATGTCTTGCAGGTATTCAGTAGCATTAAATTTCAGTTGTAATTCAACTGAAATTCATGCAGAAGTAATTGTTTTTTTAACTTACCAATATGCTTCAGTTTAGAAATTACTAATTTGGATTTTACCCACATTTGGACCAGTGGCTTTGATAAAACAGTTCTTCCCTGATTTCTAGTGCAGTGATTCATTCAGGAAGAGTTTTGCCAAAATCAGTATCTTAAAATGCCATAATTCATTTTTAGTATAGTCAATAATGGCAGACCATGATGAAGGCTCAACAATTCTTTTTCTCTCCCTCTTCCAGTGAAGCTACATAAATGCACATGTTGTCTTTAATAGCTGAGGCAATATGCCTTTGTTTTGTGAATATTTTACTTAAACTGAAATTTTTCAATTAACAAAACTAAATTTTGTTAATTGAAAAATTACTTCTAATTGACAGTACTGCCCCTTTATGTAATTACATTACCTGTTGTCTTTTTTTTTCCCTTTCTGTTGGTCTTCCACTACAAATTTCATATATTTGTAGGTCTGCTTCATGTTTCTTCTTCAAGGTAGATTATCAATGCAGACAATAAGTTACAGTGGGTTAAGAACTTTTAATCTCTAATTAATAATATATGTGATGTATCTGAAGCAGTTTCAAAACAAATACACTTAACTCATTCAGAAATTCTTCCTTAAATAATATTTTTTTATCATGTTCATTTCAAGAGATGTTAAGGATCAGTTGGTTGATCAGAGGCTGCAGGTAAATAACTGGTTCTTTAATGAAAATAAGGGGGCATGATAGGGAAGAATGCTTTTTTGAGAAGTTTTGATAAGATACAGGATGACACATGGAGAGACAGTGAAAGGAGGAGGCAGTGCATTTATCTGATCAAATTCATATTTCTTCTTGTTTCTTACACCTAAGATGGCTGTTGAACCTTGTTTGGTAGTCAGTGGAGAGAAAGAGAAACAAAAGCTTCAGAGATCTAGTTTGTAGACAGCTAAAATAGATCAGATGAACCAGACATTAAAAAATACCCTTTTCTGTGTGTTTACAGGGAGAGCCTTGAGTAACTAGTTTCAGAACAGAGATCTACTGTGGTGTCCCACCTCATGAATCTTGATGTTACCTGGCTTAGTTTTATAGCAGTGGCTGTGCTAAAGGGAAGGTTCCAAATTCACCCAAGTGGATGTGGCTCTAGCAGGGGTCTCTCTTGCACTGAGCTGATGTCACAAGATCTGATTCATTGCTGCATGGAGAGGCAATGCTGAGCCCCATGGTGGTATTGGAACCTCAGTGATACTTCTTGGTCAGGTAGCTCAGCTAGCTGGCTGAAATTAAGTGGGATAAATCTCAGTCCAACATGGTCAGTGTGACTGTTAATCTACCTCTGTTTCATGAGGAAAACTGAGAAGTCTTGGTTATGATGAGGAAAAAGAAAAAAAATGTTTGAACTATTCATGTGAGCAACTCATGGTAAAACTGCAAAGGATCAGGAGAGAACTAACGAGGTCTGACTCTTTTAAAATGAGGGATGAGTTTTCAAGTGCTTGACGGGGTGCCCAGAAGTTAGAATGTTAGTCTTTGGAATATTTCTGTAATTTCATACAGTTGTTATTTTAGTACCATTACACATTTTTTTTAATAGTTGCCATTATGAATTTAATATGCATGCTGTGTCTGTATCTGTTCCTTAAAAAATATCCTGTTCTTGAAAGAGCTTAATTATCTGTTTCCTCTCCTCTTCTCTTTTTTACTATCATCCCCTGTGCTATCAATCCCTGCATGCTTTTTCTTCCTTTAAGAACACTGAATCTGTTTATGTCTTGAAGTCTACTGATTGTTGTCTGGAGACCTGACAAATAAAGATGGTTTCCAAATGGAATTTCCATGTATATTAATGTAATGACAGTATTGTGTCCACATTTATGTTCCAAAGATTGCTGTTCCCTCCAAAATGTGAGCCATATAGATAAAGATAGCTTGGGGCAAATAGCTGAAATTAAATTTTTCTCTAAGAAGTTCAGACTCAGCTAAGGATATGTAGTTCTTAGCAGAATGGTGGAGACACTGCTGCAATTGATTGCTATGATGTTAGCCTAGGAGATTAAGCTGACTGCACTGTGTAATTAATACATTGCAGTGAATGTACTGGATTATATCACCTAATAGGAGGAACTTGTGCTAACCATCATTATCAATACTGCTTTTTCAATTTCAGATTGTGGTTAACTGATCTGACATTAAATTCCCCTTTACTTTTGTCCTGCACTGCAGAGATTAATTGTTTTGTGGCCAGAGATCAACAGAATATTGATCCACAAGTCAAATCTGTCTACCCACCTTTTACACGCTTTTTGCTTACTACATGGTGGAGTAAATTAAACTGATCTGCTACTGTAAGCTTCTATTTCAATATAAATCTCTCCTTTTATCTTAAGCTCTTTATCACAGTTTTAACAGTGAATTCTGCTCACTCAGTTACTCCTGTCTGTTCAGATTCACCAGTTCTAGGATCCTTCATGCCAGACAGTATCTGCTTCAGTAAGATTGGAATAATTTAGCAGCTTTGAAAATGCTACTGTCATTTATTCTAGGAGTCAGCTGTCTTAGAAGGGCCCACGAAAGGCCAAAGTAGTTTGCATTTATTGGCAAACTATTGCTTGTGTTAGTACTGACTTTTAATTTAACTGCAAAGATGAGAAAATAAACATTATATTAGAAATCTTACTCAGAAGAGATGGTAAAGGAATTTTCTTTTCCTTATTTAAAATGATAAACCTAATGTTAATACTGGAATTCCAAATTAATTTTAAAAAGTCTAATGCTCTGAAAGGCTGGAATTCATAAGCTGGAACAATGAAAAGCTGTAAATAATATCCTCAAAATGCTTTGGAGACAAAGCTGGTCACTGTATGCACATATTTAGCTAATTGAAATAGTCTGTTTCAAGAGCAGAGGACCAAGGTGCATTTTAAAAAATGGCAGAAAAAAAGCTGTCCAACATAATCCATCTCAGGAAAAATAGAAGATCCGTCTTTAAGTCAGAATAGTGACAATTGAAGAAAATTCAACCATGAATCCAGAAAGATCCTGTCTGTGTGTCTTATGTTTTGCCAAGGAGGTTTGTGAAACCCCCCTGCCCCTCCTTAGAGAGGAACTTGTGAATAAATCCAAAGTACACTTTTGCCAATTATAAATGTCACCAGAAAGAATCAATATAATTTTGTGATTTGTTCACCCATATTCCTATGCAATTACTTCAAGGCTTGGAAATAAAAATGAGTATTTGTTTGAGAACTCTGAAGTCTTTGTACATAAATTATGGGAAAGTCCAAATTTGGTCACTAAATAAACACCACCAGCCATCTAGAAAGATACAGGCAAAATGAAGACAGTTTCTGCCGTAGACTGTATAGGTGAGAGTGGAAGGGAACAAAACACCAATGCCCACTGATTTTAGTAGAATTGTACCTGACTTGCTCTTCCAGAAATAATGAGTTTCAGCCCCGCCTGTTCATATAATAAAATCAATGACATGAAGGCGACTTGATTCTTTAGAAGTATGTCAGTTAAAGCTGTCATAAGCTTTAGAAGTTTCTAACCTCTGGAGCATGAGGTCTATTTTAAGAGCTTAACCTATTATGATATATCAAAATGACCTGCAATATGGCAGATAACCTTCCCTATTTATTCAGCTTTTTCTAAACATTCTTTTAGACCCTATACTGGTTCATGGTGATTCTATATGCAAAAGTGTGATGAATGGATAGTGGTGTTGCTTATCAGTGCTCAGTCTTAGCAAGACTTTGAAAATACTACAGAAATTAATTTATATTGGAATTGTAACAAATAGTTTTGCTGCTCATTTTGACTGAAGAGATGATTAATAGAGCCTTTAAAAATAATTTAGCAGCACAGACTAGAGATGAAAATCCTGGAGTTTATAATGGTTTCTGGGTTCCGTTATTCTGCATTAGGTTTTTTGGATATATGCTTTCAGCCAAGTTGGTCAAAATATTCCACTGGTATTGAAGTATTCTGAAGTAATATAAGAAAATAGCTAGCAAGCAAAAAAGATTTGACCAATATTTGAATGCAGTAACATGTCTTTAACATGTTTTTAACAGTTAACATTTGTTATTGGTTTTATAAACCTTGACCAATTATTTTGATGTTCTTTCTGGCAGTGTCTGTGCCTTTACAAATAGGAACAATGACTAATTACTCTGCCTCATGTCTATTTCAAGCATCAGTAGCAGTCTCTCCCTTTACCCTGAATCAAAGTTTTCTTGCAGGTAGAAGAGAAAGAGTTTATTCTCTGCAAAAATAAGAAAACTTTTTAAACTCTTTAGTGCACTTCTGCAATGGACAACAGTTTAAAGTATTTCAGTATTGCCTAATCATATGATTTTTATCAATTATTTGGGGGAGTAATCATCATAAGATTTAATATCCTTTTTGGATTCTAAGATCTGGGAATTTTGGGACTTTTATGAAAATCCTGGCTTGAAGCAAAGGAGGGTTTTTTTGTTTTGTTTCCTCTTTTTTTTTTTTTGCTAGGGTTTTAAAGTGTGATCCCTAACACCTCCATGTTGCTCCAAAAGCAATTAAAAGCTCCTTCTTCACTTTTATTTCATGCTGTTTGGTCACTGAAGAGGAAGAACAGAAAGCAGAGCTAAGCTTGATCATTTAAGAACAAATGCTGACTTTCAACATGTGCAGTCAGAAAATAACTCTTCTTTCACTCACTCTGACTCCTCTGTGGGATCTGTCTGGTGGACAACATAGGTATCATCTAGAGGAGGTAAAAATAACACCATATGAAAAGTCTAGCCTTGAGGTCTCACTTGCATTAGGAAGCTCACCCTGGAAGGACATGGATAACATGAAATCATTGGGTACTGTAAAGGCCATCTCACATCTCTGAAGAGTGAATAAAGAGGGCACTGACCAGAACAGACAGATCTGTGCTGACTATTAACAGTTGTACTTTAGGATAGTGTCTTATCTAAAAAGTTGGTTTTCACATGTAAGATAGTTGCAGTAATGTTGTACTTCCCCAGCAGGAGCAAGTGCTGCTTCCAGTAACTTTGTTTTCCTACAAAACTGTGGGCAGCAGAAAGGGGCACTGTGTCATCTCAGTGACATTTTTATAATCATTATCGTTTCAACTTGAAATTCTCAATAGCTGGAGAGAGGCTCAGTTGCTAAAATAAAAGTGTCCACAACACCGATTAGAAGCTTGAAAGGATTAGCTTGATGTGTCTGATGTTAATGCTTGCTGAAATGAAAAGGGAAAAAACGTTCAAAGGCCTGGACATAATGTACCTGAGTTCCTCAGACCTATCAAAGAGTTAGCATCAATAACCAAGTAATGGCTGCTTTATAGTTTGAATTTTCTGACCCAATGTTTTCAAAAAGCTAATAAAAAGCCACACTGCTGAGAGGAAATTTTAGGTTGGAATGACTGTAAAAATAAAATAGTAATGATAGAGCAATTTGTCTCAGTCTAAGAGTGGAAGTTAAACCTGTAACTATGCCACTCTTGAAGAGCAAGTTGGAAAAAAATAAGTTGCATGTTTCCATGTGCATAGCTAAGTATGCTAAAAAGTATGGATTGCATAGGAATGAATTTTAAAAAATGTTTTGTTAAATCTCTGCTTCTCATGAAAAATGTCCCTTTTTGCTCTACAAGGGGGTCTTAAACATTATCAAAGCCTGGGTTGTTGAAAAGAGGCATTTTAAAGATGTTGACTGCAATGTCATTTTGAGTGTACTGTTAAACTTCATGTAGGCTACATCTTAGGCTTTAGTCATGCAAATAAATGTTCAACTATTTAATTTTTATATATGCATCAGCCTTCATGGAACTGGAAATAGAATTCAGAAAATACACTGTTTAAAAAGAGGAGAGTTTGGGCCTATAAGAATGTGATAATTCACTCAAGCCATAGAATCATTGTTAAAATTAACTTCATTTCTGTTCCTGCTTTGAGTTTCTGTAGTATTGATAATAACTCTTAGGGAAGGGGAACAAATTACATTGATTATACTTCATCTTAAACAATTTGTATTTTCCCACTTTGTTTTTGGGCAATATAGGCATACAAGTATAAAGGTCATCAGGTAGAAAAGGGTTTTATTCTCTCAGATGTAAAAAACACTTTTGTTCTCTTTTTGTCTGAAGCATGAAAAGTCTTCCATCTAGAAAATAGTTGGGTAAATTATGCACACTTCTTGGAAAACAAGCATCTGCAGTTTTGTCAGACAATGCCATCAGCACCTCTGGAGCTTGCACCTACCTTTCATCTTATAAAATATCATACCGGGATTCCTTTGGATCTCACTAGGCCCAGAGAAGCTGTACCAAGAGCTGGAATATCAGAAATCATATCTTTGTCTATAGCAATGTCAGTTTTGAAGACTGTGGTGTCTCTGAGTTATTATCCCCCATTCTACACTCAGAAACCAGGTCACATACTGCCAGCTGTACCTTCTTTTTTTCCATCTGTATTTGGGGTTGTATTCAAAAGATTTATTTTCCTTTCATAAAAGTAGTTCATGGAATACTCGAGAGCACTTCTTCACACAGGACAAATAATGAGAAGTAATGGGAAGAGAAATTCTCTAACCCTTCCTTTTCCAAAGCAGATTACTTCCTCTCTTGTTGAGTATATTTTTTCTGTATGTGTAAATCACATTTATCCAGTTGTGTACTGTTGTGTTCGTTATGGAGGAACTGAGAAGTGATATCTGCCTTTGCAAGGCCAGAATTTGTGGTGTGCTATTCCAATTTCTACACCATCTTTCTAGGTGGCTTCTCTCAAATACTGCCAAGAGTTACATTCTTCATTTTCCTAGCTTGTCTAGCTTTTAAATTTCCATTATGTTAGTTGGCTGTTTTATCCATTTTTTTCCTATCATCTTGTAATCTCAGTGTATAAGGAACCTTCATGTAGATTTATACCCTTCATCGAGACAGAGGCTTTGCATGCCAGTTTTCTGTGACGCTACAGGAGAAATAAAACCCCCCAGTCATAATGAAAGATTACAGAATACAAATGTTCTTTTTTAAAGTTGTGCTATGTGGGATTTAGTCATAGTTAATAAGTATTATGTATATTCCAGTGTCTTTTATATGCCTTTTGTCAGCTCTATTAAGTAGACAAGGTCCCTTGTTAACTGGTAGCCAAGGTCATCCTATATTGAATGACAAAATAAACTTGGACATCAAATATGCTGGAAACATTGGATAATTTCCTGTGAGAATTATAAGATCTGTTACAATGGGCTAAATTTCTGGTTTGATTTCATTTCAGTAAAGTTATATCTAATCAGTGGCACAGCACATAAAATGAAAACTGTCTGAGATGCTAATTGTAAAGTATTTAGAAATAATTTATCCCAAACATTTATTGTTTAGCCTAACACTCTGAATAAAACCTCCCCTCCATTTTTTGTTTGTTTTGCTTTCCCCTCCAATGATTAACTCATGTTTTCAACGCCCCTTCTTCATCCCATGCAGAAAATTTGAAAATAGCTGTTGGGTGAGTTATGGGTTTCTGGCATGAAAAAATTGTTCTGCATCATTAGTATGCACAGTGAGAAAGACTTGCTGAGAAGCTGTATTTGTGTTATAAAGACCAGTGGTATCTTTCAGTCATTCTGTGATGTCCGCAAGGAGATTGTTTCTCCACGAATTCAGCTGACCTTACCTGACCTTTGGCTCTAGTCAGCCATCTGCAGCCCTAGCTTTTTTTGGAAAGATGTGCATCCCCCACCAAAAAAAAAGATGAAAAAAATGGTAGAGTAGTAAGAAGACATTTAAAACTGAAACGTCAAAGGCTATGTATCCAACTGTCAAAAAAATATGGTCCTCAGTGAGGTCAGTCCTCACATGATTTACTTCACCATGAAACTGTATTAGAGAAAGGACTCAGTTAATTTTTACATGGGTTTACATTTTTATCAAATTTGAGCTTGTCTAGCTGTGGCATTGGAAAGACTGTCCTTGTTTTTCTTTGCTTTGTTATTCTAAGATCTTGGAAAAAGCTTTATGCTCAGTCAAAAAAAAACTCCGACACACTCTCGAAAAAAGAAAAATACCCAAACCCAAAAACAACAAAAGAAAACCATTTCTTCTCCCTTATAGTTTTTTGACAATAAAATCCAGTTTTTTCTCCACCTTTGTCTGTATGATCACACAGGATCTGGATGCATGGGAATGCCTTTTCTTTCTGCCACCAAATTCAGTAATGGGTCTACTTTTTTTTCTTCTAGATAGAAAACCAAAGCTGTTACATAAGCTACAACTTTTCTTAACATTAGTTGCTTTCCAGTAACTCTGATAATTTCTGGAATTATAAAGTGCATCTGTCTTTTTAAAACACCTGTTTTTAAGGGGTACAGACTCTTGTACTTTTTTTCAGAATACAAAAGTACCAGAGTTGGCCATCATCCTTCCAGCTTTACTCCTGACAGAACATCCTGCTTTACTCGCCCTAAAACAGAAAAAGTGAAAATATTCAGTGAGGCATTTTCACCTAATTCACGACAAGTTTGGAAACTTTTTATGCCTCCTGTGAAAACATGTGGGATTGATTGATTTTGTTCTATCCAAAGGAGACTAAACAGGGAATGGCTAAACCTAAAAAGAGGGAGGGCCAAAGGGGCTGCATCCAGCGAACCACCTTTCTCCTTGATTTCCACGCCCCTGCAGCCAGGAACACGAGTGTAAAAAGTGTGTAAAAAGCACACTCCGTGGGAGAACAAGGCACTGCCTGCTTTTTGCAGAAGAGCTCTGCAATTAAAGCATTCTCTGGCAATATGTATGTAGGCTAAATTCCTGAATTTCCTGGATGGAATTAAACCTCCTACTTTGCAGTGGAGGGTCAAACCAAAGCCTTTTGCTGAGGTGGAGAGAATTATAGGTTAGCACTGGCACCAGATACCACCATCATCCAGCTGAAAAGCTGTCTCTTGCACTCTGAGCAGAGGATCTGTCAACTTGCTTGCTGTCAGCTGTTGCCTGTCTTCAGTTACACAACTTCAAGCACCTTCAGAAAGCTCGGTTTCCTGATAAGCCAGATACAAATAAACTGTATGTAGGAGACATGGGAAAAATTTTCAAGCTCTTTTGCACATAAGCCCTCAATGCCTGCACTTTGGATGACTTAGTGCTTCTTTAGATTTCATGCTAGTTTTCTGCAAAAACATTTTATCTAGTGAGCTAGGCTGAAGAAAGAAAAAATATGACTCTTCTTAGGTTTTTGAAAAACAAAAAGTATATCAAGCAAGTTTTCATCTAAAGAATTGGAAGGTTTCCAAAAGAAATATGAATAGATTTTAAAAGCTAAAGAGACTAGAAAAGGCACTAAAAATATTAAATTAGATGAAATAATATATATTTTTAAGGATGCAATCACTGATAAAAAACCTGAACATTTTAAGCGTCCTGCTTCTATGATTACCGGTCCCCTTTGCTTACACTGCTTCTCCTTGATACCTCAGGCAATTTAATTTTTCTTACTGACAACTTTAGTGGAATGAGTTTCTGGGGCAACACAATTCCACCTCAGGGTGCATCTGTGACTAGAAAAACTTGCAGCCACTGAACCCACGGCCCCTTAAAGTTAAGGCCTATGTAAGGCAGTTATAAATCTGTAATTATGTCACTCAGGGAGAATAAACATTAAGAGATATTGCCCAGAACCACAGAATCAAAAGCACTCAGGAGTGCAACCCTTGTCTCTAAGATCTAAGTGCTGTTTACTAATTGTATTGCAAGTCAATATTCAGTATGCTGCATATCAGGTTCAATTAACCTGGTTGGTATTTACAGTTAACACAAAGTATTTTTGGCACAACTCAGTGAAGGACTGCACAAGCACTGAATACTGAAGAACAAAAGTTTAGCCACCCAGTCTGGTGAAGCCACACCACTACCTGTAACAATACATGCAATACTGCAGACATTAAGCACATGCAGTATACATATTCAGTGTGTTACACACCTAGTTAGTAAAGGAAATTATATCTGATTATTGCCATGGCCATAGAAATACATGAAAAATTCTGCCTCTATACATACAAATAACATCAGTATTTAAAATGTTAATACAACATTTGCTTTAGCTTATGTTTGAAAATTATTTCTCCTGAAAAAACCCAGTGTTTGTAAGATGATGAAAAACCACATCTTCATAGCACTTCCATGAACCGTGAATTATTTATTCTGTCAAATCTATAGAACTGTTGTGGTATGTCTGTGATATGGAATCATAAGAAGACTATCTAAGGAATATAATTTTGCTAGCCCAGTCAAGTCTTTGAGTTATTAGTGTCTATTGCAATGGGTCTTTCTGACAACAGTGGTCTACTGAAACCATCAACTAATTTTTGTGAAGTTTTGTATCCCAGTCAAGTGATCATTATATAGTGATATTTCTATCTTGGCTGAGTTTGCATTGCCATTGAAAAACAAAGTTATTAGTCACACAGCTATAAATTACTGGGAAAGATATGATGTCTCAAACTCTACTGCATGATAAATTGATCCTGAAAAATCTCTGGATTCCATTTTATGAAAAGGCATACAGGGATTCACAGAGACAACTGAAAAAATGAAAGACTTAACAGTGAGGTTGAGGATGGATTGACAAGGCAATAAAAGAATACTGCACTGCTTATCAGGTGATCATCCAACTCCCAGCAGTATTTCAGACGTTTGGTAGAGTGTTCACTTAAGTGAGTTAATGTATCTCTAACACATTACAATACAGTTTATATTGTTTCCATGTGGCTGGTATGAATTTGCATTTCAGACTTACTGCTGTCATCTTTAGACCTTATTATGCAAAGAATGAAAACAAAAAGCTGCTGGTACTGCATCCAGGCCTATTTTCAAACCTGGTGGTAAAAAGATATCTAAAGCCAGTCAGCAGTTCATCTTCTCTACAAGGCTGTTCCATGACATATCAAATTGACCTTGTGCATTGAATTATTAGTGATGTTGTCTGTTGTATTTTTAGAACTTTGTACATTCTTAATGAGGGTTTCATTCCTTGAATAAATCTATACCTAGGTAATTGTGTAATTTCTGCAAATATGATCATCAGCCACTCTGATTCATGGCCTTTCTGAAGTAGTGGGAACTAGGCTTATAGCAGCGTCAGGGATGGGAAGAATACAAATGGATATAGTCAGGTTATCAGTTTCTCCTAATTTTTTATGATCTGACTGAACATTCAGAAGGCTAAAAGATGAATTTGCCAGTGTGACAATCTTTTCTGGAAAAAAATTCTGCCCCAACATGTACACTGTTACCTAATAGAACCTTGTACCAACAGATTTTTCAATTCTTATTAACAGCAATTCCAAGGCATCTCAGAACAGCACATGCTAACTGTAGGAAATAAATTAGTAAATAAAATAAAATTTGATTTTTGCTCTGTAATCCTTCAGAAGCCAAGTTAATTGAGATTCAGAGATTATTTCTACTGTATATTACATTCATTTTTCATATTGAAGTACTTTTCCTTTGTGCATACCCATGGGTAATGCAGTCTGAAAGGATTGCGTAGTGAGCTTTAATATCACCTGTATACAGGTTTTGAGTAAAGGAGAGGCCTTTACTCTCTTACTACACTTACTTTACTCTTACTTTACTCTTACTTACTCTTACTTTACTCTTACTACAAAGTAAGGCCAGATTTAAAAGAATTCTTTTTATTTTGAAAACAAATTGATGGCAGGCAGTTCTTTGTTGATTATTAGTAGTTGGGTGATGAAATATGATATTCATCAATATGTAAAGAAGAACTGGAATGGCAAGTGTGAGGTTTGCAGTACTGATGCAGTACTATGAAGTGCTCAGAAAGGGCTCTTCATTTCTCAGGTTCTGAAGGTAATCAGGAATAAATTCAGTGAAATCAGTTGGGAAAAGTCACAGTACTTTTGGCACAGTACTAATGCAGGGGTTTCACACTGATTCAGAACAGGTTGTACCTCTGTTCTTTGTACTCCTTTGAGTCCATAACAAATCTGACAAGGATATCAGAGGAAGTTTTTACAGAGAGACAATAGGTAGAGCAAAGCCTTAGTGTAGAGGTTAAATTTATGTGTTTTGTTCCTTAAAACTGGATAGATGTAACCTTACATTGTCATTTGAAATCTATGTGGAGTGAAGTTTTGTAGTATCCTTCTGTAGCCCCTGAAAACAGAAAAAGACAGCCAGGGAAAATTTATTCAATTTTCTGAGATATCTTCTGCTCAGGTGGGATCATAGAATCATAGAATGGTTTGGGTTGGAAGGGATCTTAAAAATCATTTACTTCCAACCCCCCTGCCATTGGCAGGGACACCTTACACTAGACCAGGTTGCTCAAAGTCCCATCTAACCCGGTCTTGAACACTTCCAGGGTTGGGACATCCACTGCTTCCCTGGGCAACCTGTTCCACTGTTCCACCACCCTCCCAGGAAAGAGTTCATAACTCCAGAGTAATCTTGAAAGCAAATTCTTCTCTGTTGCTTAAGAGCTATATTATTCTATAATTTTTCTGAGGCAAGGCCTGAAGTGTTTTCTCAAGTGCCTCCAACTAGGGCGCTGCATGGCAAGATGCTATCAGAGGATTTATAATACAATCCTAACCTTCTTTTGCAGTCAGTGGTGAACATTGGAGATTTTCAGAGGAACCCCATGTGTGTTTTGGAGCTTTCTTTAGGTAAATAAAAGGAAGGGATGGCAGTACAGTGCTATCTGGACTCTCATGTCCTGGAGTATGTGTGACCACAAATGGGTGTACATGAGGCATCTCTGTGCATTTCCTGTTTTTTCAGTGAATGCCTCAGTTAAATTAGCTTCAGTCCAGAGATCAGAAATCAGAGGCCAAGTCCAGTTCTGATTGGTGTCACAGGAGATGGGTAAAGAGTGCAATAAGCAAGCTACCATGCTAATCACAAGGCACTGTTCCAAGTCTGCCAGTCTGGACTCCATTATAGTGTGGGTCTAGGCCTCACAGAAATCTTCCAGACAAAGGGCAGGAATGATTTTGGAATTTTCGTTTCAAGGGGATCACCCTCAATAAGCATTGACTTAATTGGCTGTGGCCACCCAGTTTTGGGGAGTCAAGAGTGAAGATTTATGCCACACATGAACCATTTTTCCATCTCAAGGGAACCTTCAGAAAGGAGTTTAATGTTGTATGTGATAAGTGATGCAACCATAAACAGGTAGAATTTTGGGTCATCTAAATGCCGCTTATGCCTGTGTTTAACTTGCTGGACAACATGCTATACAGCTTTCCCTAGAGACCAGTACTTAGCCCTTTTTAAAGTCATTACAGCAGTGTTTTTATAGGCATAAATAACTGATGGAACAATTACCTTTCTGCATGGATTTGTGATTGTACCAGTAAAATAGACAGCTGATATTGAAAGAAGTGATCTGCACAAGAAGCAATGCTGTGCCTCTAATTCTAAATCACAAACTCTTCCACAAATGGGAGGTTTGGTTTTAAAACTCTTCCTTGAGGTAGGTATTTTTCCAGCTTGGCATTTCTATTGCACAATATGAACTATATTTAATAGTTTACTATTTGCTTTCAGGTCATAAAATTCTGGAACCTTGTTAGAGTTACACCCTCTAAGTGATAACACAGAATACATTCTGTAAATTATTTGGAATTTTGGAATTGATGTTAGTAATCTATTCTTTTTATAACAAGAATGTGGCCTGTTAGAAAGTATTGGCTCATCCATGCAGCAGTGTAAGGCATTGATAATTTAATATTCATCTGTAGTATTATTTATTTAGTTAAATGGATAATGTTGAGGTGCTGAAAGAATAAATCATCATCTATCATATAAAATCTGTCAAATCCTAAGATACAACAGTAAACAGCTCAGCAGTGCTCAAATGCAAGATAGTTAACTGCAAAGCTGAAATGACATATCTCAAAGAAATGGACATTTTATTAACTTCCTAAAAGCTGATACTATTATCGATAACTCATCCTAAGGGATGATTTAATCGGATTTAGCTAATATCATAAAGCATTTATATAGCAAATGAAAAAATAGCCTAATCCACATCCAGAGAAAGAAAATGTAATACAATGAGGGAAAAGTATAACAGAAAAATAGGACTAGAAGGTATTTTTGGTGGGGAGAGGGGGAGAGGTAATCCACTGTATCCTCTAAGAAAGATGTATCTTGACATATGCTCAGTTAGCTTATTCTTAAACAACTTCTCCCTTTCCTCTCTGTAGTTTACTTCAGCAGTTCACTATTGTAGAATTAGAGCCTGTAGGATTAGACGGGTCTGTTTGTCGGTTTCGGACGGTCAGGACAGAGACGAGAGGTCTCTGAAGTCAGGTCTTAGAGCATGGGGTTTATTGTGAAAGGGCGTGGGTGTAGGAGACCTGTCAGGGGCTGCCAGACGCAGCCCAAAGCATGTCAGAGAAGCAAGAGAGAGAGAGAGAGAGCAGAAAGAGATGTTGGTTGCCGTTTACAATACAATAAATCATCTTCTGTGTTGAATATTCTAACTTTCATTAACCAATCTAGAACAAACTACAAATCCTACAACATTTACATACAACGTATAAGAATCATTGCATTACCATACGGCGTTATATTTTAAACCCTAAAAACTGCTTTTTGGACCCTCTGCCAAGTTGGCAGGGTCTGCTCTGACCCTTGGACCTGTCTGTAAGCAGAGGGTATTGTTTCATCAAGAGGGGGATTACCTTCAGTCGGCCGTACCATTGTTTGCTAGTTGTTCAGTAACTGGGGTAACTCAAAGCTTGTCTTCATTTCAATCTCCATATTCTCAGCATCTTTTGCCAGGTAATCGTATTTATAAGGCTTTCCTATTTCATCTTCCCCAACACACTATCTTTACCAGAGGAAAAATATCTTTAAAATCCTCCTTGAATTTTTCTTATTACAATTTCAATCTCCTATCTGTGGCGCTAGCTGTGATTAGCATGAAAGACAGATTATTCCTCTCTGTTTGGCAGCCATAATTTGTTATCAGATACCTCCTCAATCTTGTCCTCTTTAGACAAAACAATTTAATTTTTTCAGTCTTTGTGATTTTAGCTCACAACATGAACTAAACAAATGACAGGTGATTCTCCTGCCCTCTTATCCTGTTTCTAATTCTGTCTTGAAATTTATTATTTGGAAAGTTTTGCTCAAAACTGATCCCAATGTTGCAGCTGTCTCAGTATGAAATTTCTTCAAGAATTGCAGATTCTTATTCTTTCAGTATGTCCTGGAAATGAGGCTACTTTTTTTACAAGTGTGGCCCTGTTGACTCCTATTCAGCTGTCATCTGTTGCAATATCAGACCCTACTCTGAAGCTGTGTTTCCTAAGCAGTTGTTCTGTATTCTGTTTAAATGGATTATTCCTGCACAAGTGTAGAATTTGCCCCGCATCACCCTTTGAATTTGCTTTATTATTTCTACTCCCTGTGTCAAATTTGTCAAAGTTACTTTGAATCCTGTCCTCCACTCCCACTTTCAGAGTTCTTGCAGATTTCATAAGCATAAACTCTATTCCATAATCTGTATCATGAAGAGAAACATAAATCCAAAACCACGTGAAACTTCATGCTAGACATTTTTCTATCTGATTGCTGTTAAAACATATTATCTTTAAAAAAAAAAAAAAGGAGTATGATATTTAAGTCTAGATCATATGTTCACGACTTGATTGTGAAAGCATCATTTGAGCTACCTGGAGTCAAAATTCTTAAACATCAGATAGCTCATGTCCAGACTTGAGTATCTGCTATGTGTGGCTTCTTGCTTGTAGAAGACAATTAGACTGATTTAACACAAGGTGACCTTGAAAATACATGATAGCCATTTTTCATGTCTCTTGCAAGTTGTTTATCAGTTTCTAGATTATTTATTTATTACATAATCTGCTGGGAATTTAAGTTGAAATGGTCAGTGTACTATCATCTCTTATTTTGTTCCTTATTTTAAAACCAGCATGATATTCAGTCTTTTCTTCCATATTCCAAGTATTTTGCTGCCTTTTCACTTTTTCATTTCTCAGAGATAAACATTAATAGCTCTGATATTGCTTCAGCTATTTCTTTAGATGATGTAGAATTAATTTTATTAGCCCCAGTGAATGTGCATTTAATACAAAACTTTAGTAGCAGCTGGGTGCTGTTGGGTGCAGTGGATTTCAGAAGATGATACCAGAATGAGTCTGTATTTGTAAGTGAAATCACTACAAAAATCATGCAATCATGCATTTAGAATGTAGTGGAACAGGTTTGGTTCTGTAGCTTTTGTAAAGATGAGGAAGCATTAAAAGCCATGGCTGTCCCTGTGCAATTCTCTTTATTCATAGTGCCATGTGCTGGGAAAAGTTACTGCTATGGTCAGAAGAATGGAACATCTGTCTAACAGGAGTTAATGGCTGAAGATTCTTTTTCTAGGAAATATAAATGCAGAAAGACAGGTTGCTGTTGATTTTACAGATAACTGTAATACAACGGTTATAAGACAGTGCAGAGATTTTGTGTTTGTAGGTCACCATGGTTAAAGCTCATACTCCTCTTAGAACAGCTGCTTTTGATTAGCTAGAGGTGGAAATTTATGCATTTTGCCATCTTGATTGTTTGAGACTATAGTTTAGACTGATAACCTTGGCTGAACCAGCAAGTTGTACAAAGTCCATCCCCACTCCATAAAAGAGGAGAAAAAAAGAAAAGAAGAAAGAGAATGAGGAAAAGAGTGGAAGATCATGTGAAGTCAGTTCTCCTCACAAGCAGCCAGGATAATTACTGTAAGCAATGTTTAGCACATTTATCTAAATTATAAGACATGGATGGCCAAAGAGAAGGGATCATGTATTTCTATGTATTATGTAAACCTCAAAGCAGATTAATGATTATTAGAAAAATTATAATTAGAAAAGTTATAAAGATTTTCTTTCTTATGAAGACAGACACAGACAGTTTAACCAACTGCAACAGCACTGCCAAACAGACAGGAACATCTGTTGGTGCTGGTTTGACAGGCAATGGTTTTAAAGACACCAGGTGCCAGGATTATGTACCACTAAAAGATTCACTTTTTAAGCCCTCAAGTTCCATGCTGGCAAACATCCAGAAGGATCAAACTGAAAGATAAATTTCCTATGACATAAGTGGCATGCATTTATTTAAACTGAAGATGTGAGATGTTCCAGTGCTGCTATGACAGCAAAGAATTCGATTTCCCTAATTATGGACTAAAGTTTTGTCTCCTGAGTAGCTCAACACTTCTGTTAAAAGCAACTTACCCTCACTATGATAAGAGTTGTCATGTTGTGCTACTAAATCTCTGAGTAAAGAATAGCCTGTCAAAATTTAGAAAAGATGACTGAATAGTTTAGATAGTCATTTCATTTTGTTCAGTCTATCTTGACAAAGTATTCTCCACGAATAAGATTTTAGGCTTGCTAACCAGTAATAGAACATTTATATACAGTCAGAGTTCATTCAACTCATTTTGGATCAGGAACTGAAATTTGCAGTGCATATGGCTAGTGAGGTAATGTTTGCATATATTGTCTGTTTTACTGGACAGCATTGGAAGACCACAATTCCTGGTTTGACAGTGTTCCAGTTCCCCTCACATTCATTTGCTGTAATGTACCTGTGAGCTAGTCAATCAAATTCTCTAGAAAGCAGTGCAGAGCAGCACTCTTACTTGGGCTAAGGACCTTTAGTTTCAATCTCCCACTCCTAAGACATTGTCTAGAGGACACTTTGAAGTACTGAAAGTCTCTGTACCAGCAGATTTTTCTCAAATTAGTAGGCCTTTAGTGGAGTTCTACCTAATTGATTAAATGGCTAGGATAAGTGATTTATGAGAAAAGATTAAAATAACTTTATATGTATTGCTTGGTTAAATTACAATTACTCTGCCTTTAATAACGTTCTACAGGTATTATTTGAGTAGCATATGTTCCTAGGATGGAGATGAATTGTTCAGTGTTATCCAGGGACCTATAACTAGAAATACAGCTGCAAGAATGACACAAAACCAATCACCAAGATAATATTTGTGATCCCTTTAGTCACTTAAAATTAAGATTCATGCAAAACCAATTTCCTTGACAAGCAAGTTCATAGAATATTCATATAAGAGTATTTCTATAAATGGAGTGTACCATTTGTGTGCCTGGATGCCCTCCTTGTATTGGAAACAGCTAAAAATCAGCTGTAAAAAACCTTAGGATTCAAACCCATCCATTGCACAGACAGAAGCAATGGCAAGTGGATAGGCAAACACAGCAAGTACCCAGCTATGAGTACATGATATTCAAAGTAATAATCAATGATGACTTCGGGAAGGGTCATCTGCAAATGCTAATATTATCCAAAGGAGCTCTTGCTAAGGATGGGGAGGAACACAGCAAGACAGACTAGTCCAGGATGTGGAAACTCATTTTCTGCGTTGTTCTTATTTGATTAACTTATTTGTTTGTCCCTAGATCCTATTGGCTGGTGGCATTTGGTGGACTTTATGAACACCCCACTCAACTGTCTGAAACCAACTTGTTAAAACCATTCATCATGTAAGTGAACAAAGCCAGAGCTCTCTCTCAAACACTGTAGCGGTGTCAGGGTTCATTCCAATATGACTGCTGCTCAAATTTGCATCTTGTTTCTTTCAGTTTTGCTTTGCGGTAGATGGATTTTCTTGTTGTCATTCAGGGGGTTTATTTGTTTCTCTGGTGTTTTTTTAAATGAATGGATTGTTTCTTCTTTTTTTGAGTGACGCTAGGAAATTCAAGTTGTTTTGTATAAGTGGGATTTGCTATGGGGTTTCCTGTTAGGCCAGTGCATCACAGATAATTTTCCAAGCCAGTCTTACTGCTGAAGTACGGGATAAATGAAAGTAAACCATTTTTCCCTCCTGTTTATAATTTTCATCTTTTCGTGGTGTCTCAGCTGTGAATGACCACGGATAGGGGTTTGCAGTACAACTAGAGAAACTCACTCTGGATGGTAATAGACCTTTGGAAGCAGCACTGAGCTTTGTGACCTGTAGACTTTACAGGATGATTACAGAACATAAGGCCAAGGAAAGATCATGAAGATAGATGAGAGAAGAGTCAAAGCATAGTCAGTCCTGTGATTCTTTCAGGAGCATTTATTTCTGCTTTTACACTCAGACTGTTTCCAGTGACATCAGCTCTTATTCACCTGTATGCCCCACCTCATTTAGAACTGTTTGGACATATATGGGTGTGTGCCTCAAATCTGTGGATAAATACACACATGCACCTCACCAACAACAGCTGTTTTAGAACAAGAATCCCTCCACTAATATTTCTGATTCAGGACTGCTTCATAAAGATTCAATCACATGTTCCTCCTTAAAACATATACCTGCTTTTCGGAAATGGGACGGGAAGATTAAAGTGAGGGTGAAATAGCAGGGCCCTTTCCTGTTTAACAGCCTGCCTTTGTATAGTGAAATGATCATTACTTCCAGACTCAGGGATAATGACTTGGTACCCTATTCAAATCTAATAGAATCTAATAACAGGCAGGATTTTATATCCTCATCTGAAAACTAGATTATCACTGTTTTTATAGACAGAGTTCAGTGTAAAATGCTGGAGGAGACAAGATGCAGTTACTTTGATGCAGTTGCTTGAGTTGTAAGTTCCCTGAATTTTACACTGCGATAAACAGCCACTATGAGTTTGAGTGTGTTTTTCAATGAGATGAGAAGTTTTCAGAGACATGACCATTGTCTTTTTTTAGATGTTTCTGACAGATGAAAGGAGCCTTAATAAGAATGCATAACAAGAATTTGTACCCACTTCAAAGCTCCTTTATACTGCCAAAGTGGTGATTAGTGGCTTTTGTGCAAATGGCAATCAGATCCATGTGATTTTGAACTGCTTTTTGATGTGTGGAGAACAACTTAGTAGCGTTATGCTGTGTGGAATGGCTTCTCATAGCTACAACTCCATTAATTTTTTTTTTTAAATAGTTAAATATGGAAAAGAGTGGGGGCTTAGTTGTTACTTTATCTAGTTTTTCCTACTGGTTGCCAAGTGTGAAAGGGTTTTTGGGGAGAAAGGGAAATTATTTCCTTTGGTTAATACGCTGGTTTTGGCTGGAATAATTGGTTTTCTTCAAAGTACCTACTACAGGACTGCATTTTTGATTTGTGCTGAAAACAGAGCTGATAACACAGGGATGTTTTAGTTACTGCTGAGCAGAGCTTACACAGAGCCAAGGCCTTTTCACCCTCTATCCAGGGGTGCACAAGGAGTTGGGAGGGGACACAGCTGGGACAGCTGACCCCAACTGACCCAAGAGATACTCATGATTGTATAGTGTCATGCTTAGCAATAAAAAGTTGGGTAAAGAAAGAATGGAAGAATGTTTGGGGTGATGGCATTTGTCTTCCTAAGCAACATTTATGTGTGATGGAGTCCTGCTTTCCTGGGGATCCCTGCACACCATGTTTTGCCTATTAAACTGTCTTTATATCATCCCACCATTTTTCTCACTTTTCTAATTCTGTGTCCATCCCACTGAGGGAGAACTGAGTCAATGGATGCCTGGTGCTTAGTTGCCAACTGGGGTTGAACCATGATGGTTCAAAAAATAAAGAAAAGGTTGGGTGTGAAATATCCAATAGTATCTTATTTAGTTTCTCACCTAATCTGTCTCTGTGAAACCTTGTCAAACTTTTAAAATGTGTTCTTCAAAACAGTGGGTAAGGGAGGTTTTCCTAACATTTTCATATTTGATTTATTCTGCTGGTGTCTTCTTCCTGACAAATTCCTTGAATATTGTATAGGGAATGGAGGTGATCTCATTAATTTTAGAGTGTAGTAAGGACTCAGTGTTTCAATGAAATTTTAAGGTGATGTAGTAAGTAAATACTGATGACTACAGTATTATGATTGCTAAAAGAATAACCATTTTTGGTGATATTCCAGGTGCAATACAAAGGAACAAATTAGTAATTGTCCCGGAAAGAAAAGTCATAGTTTGGCTCTTAAGAAGTCAACTTGAAGGCTTGTTAGGCCACATGAAAATGAGGAATCATTTGTTATTCTAGAGGAGATGAGATATGAAGTTGTAATTACTGATGATTTATCTATTGCATTTCAACCTCCTGCAGTTTATTCTGGGTAAACCAGGCTTCTTTTCCTAATGCGCTAAGTACACAGAGTAAGTCATGTATTCAGACCAAGGTAAACTCAGTGAGATACAGGGAGCAAAATGCATGTTTGCCCTGAGTAGGATTTGCAGTTAAGTTAAATTTTCAGTGACATTTCTGTGCCTCTGAAGGCTTAGAGGAAGCCATGCTAATTATTTCTGGGAGCCTTAGAAACTGCACCACAACGATTCAGTGCAGTGATAATATTTTTGCTGATGGTATTACCTAAACACCTGCTGATGGCTCCAGATCCCACCTGCAGTGCCAGTGCAGCAGAGGGTTGGCTCCTGCTCCAAAGAGCCCTATCATAATATTGCAATACACAGTCAAAGTGTCAGAAAGCAGTGACATTTTACAATTATAGAGTCAGAAGATACCTGGCATGACTCTGAAACTCTGAAGCATAGGAAAGTAGCTTTGACAATCACAGGAAAATCTTTCTAAAAGGAATAGCAGTCTTGGAGAAGGCATGAAAATGCTTCTTTGAAAATACAGTAAGAAATCATCTTGAAGCATCTGGAAAAGTAAACAGAATGTTTGATGCATTAGAGAGAGAAAGATTACTAAAACCAGCCATGGGGAAGAATACGAACATGCAAGATTTGCACAAAGGCAGGTTTCTTGCCATCCTTGAGAAGTGACATCAATAGAGGCTTTGGGAAAAGGAAACAAACCTGTAAGTGGAAAGGGAGGAGCTGTCCTCCTGAGTAGGTTCAGAACTAGTCCTACTCAGACTAGCCATGTGCTAGCCTGTCTTTCCTGTCTAAGCACCAACAAGCTTTGGAAAATGAGTCCTGCCAAGGTGTAGTAAATGTACAGGTACATAAAACACACTTTCTCATTTCCTGTGCTGTGCTGCTGCTGTCTTTCTACTATCTTCCTACTATCTTCTTTTTCTTTTTTCTTCCTTTTTTTTTTCTTCTTCTCCCCTCTCCCCCTCCATTTGCCCAAAAAGGAACTTTTTTTATGTTTGGGAAGAAGTCTTCAAATCAAATTCCAAGGGACATAGCTGCAAACCCCTAGGGGCACAAAGACTTCACTTTTTCACTTCTCTTCCTCCTGGGTTTGCAGTTTTGCCATCGTGAAACCTGGACTAGGTTTGAGAGTCCAATAAGGACATCCACTGCAAAGCAAACATATAATTACTTTAGTCAATACCCACGGAATCAGAGAATCATAGAGTGGCTTGGGTTGGAAGGTACCTTAAAGACCATTTAGTTCCAATGCTCCTGCCTTGAGCTGGGCACTTTTCATAAAGCTAGGTTTCTCAGAGCCGCATCTAACCTCACCTTGAGTACTTCCAGGGATGGGGCATCCACAACTTTTTCCAGTGTCTCACCATCCTCACACTAAAATATTTCTTCCTGATACCTAATCCAACCTACTTCTTCCAGTGTGAGTCCATTTCCTCTTGTCCTGTCACTACATCGCCCTGTAAGCAGTCTCTCTCCAGCATTCTTGTAGTTCCCTTCAGTTACTGGAAGGCTACAATTAGGTCATCCCAGAGCCTTCTCTTTTCCAGACTGAACAATGCCATCTATAGCTCAGTCTTTCCTCATATGAGAGCTGCTCTATGCCTCTTGTCATCTTCCTCTGGACTCACTCCAACAGGTCCATGTCCTCCCTGTGCTGAGGACCCCAGATCTGAATGCAGCACTGCAGGTGGGCTCTCAGCAGAACAGAGCAGAGCAGAGGGGCAGATTCCCCTCCCTGCCCTGCTGCCAACGCTGCTTTGGATGCAGACCAGGACAGGATTGGCTTTCTGGGCTGTAAGTGCACATTGACAGCTCATGTCCAGCCTCTCATCTCCCAGCACCAACAAGTCCTTCTCCCCACAGCTGCTCTCTATCTGTTCATCCCCAGCCTGTATTGATATTGGGGGATGCCCTGAACCTGGTGCAGCACCTTGTAGCTGGTCCTGTTTAAACTGCACAAGATTCCCATAATCCCAATTTTTGAGCTTGTCTGGGTGTAATCCTAGGTGGGATTAGGTGTGTAAGAGATTCAACCTGAAAGTTAGTATAACTTTTCTTTCTTTCACCATGGTGCACTGGCTATATTGTCAGGAACCATATGACAAACCAGCCTGGAGGGAATTTTTCTATCTGAATTTTTATCCTTTTAAGACTGGGATTTAAAGAAGGAATTTAGATACAGACTATTGCAATCACTGCTGTAAGGTGAAGTTGAGAAATAGACAGATAGGTAGATGAATAGATAAAAAGGCTTCTGAGTAGCTTCTACACTTCTGCTTTTTCCCATGACAGATTCCTGCAAGTGATTGTATGGATTGTATGGATTGTATGGATTTACATTGCATACAAGTTACTCAGGATTTTGGCAGTACATACTTCAATTATTTGCTATCAGTTGCAGAATCAATGCTTCACATGCACAAGCGTGCAAGCAAAACAGTATTTTAAACCATTTAGTAGCAATAAAAAATTATATTGAAATCAAGGAAAAGGGGAAAAAAGATAGAAAATACTGATTAATATATATCAAGGCAAATCTTAAGTAGAAACTTTTACTAGCTGTGTACCTATGCTATGAAGGCAATTTTTCTGTGCATAGAATTTTTTTTCCTACGATTTGTAAATAAAACCTTGAGGTGTATTTCAGACTTTCAGGAAAGTTGTCCTGACAGGAGGATTATATAAACATGCGTGGGAGGGCAGAGAAAATGTGTAGGTTTTACTTTGAAGTCACCTAAATGACAAAATGATCATTACAGGGTGTAGTCTGTTTACTAATGATGTTTTTCTTCTTTTTTTAAAAAAAATAATAGGTTAATAATTTCAGCACAGAAATAATTGCAGATATCTCTGAATGTAAATAACATTTTTTTCTTGGAAGATTACAAAATAAAACCTCAGCTGCATAGCTGCATTTCAATTATATGCTGGAGAAATTCCTACAGTAATTTAATTGTGGTGAGTTTTTAAAAATCACAGAAATAAATTCATTGCATGACTTCTCTTTCTTTTCACTCTTTCTGGTTCCTCTAAAGACAGACTGTACCACACATTGCTGCACAGGCAATTCTGGCTAGCTGGAGGCAGTCTGGCTAAGCAGCCTCAGGGTTCATCCAGGCTGATTAACACCAGTGAAAAACACAGAGAACTGTGTTGCAATGAGTTGTTTGCTAACAGGATTCAGAATTGCAGTCCTGCATTCAGGATTACTTTGGTATCTGTGCCCATTCTCTGACCTAAAAGACAATGGCTTGGCATAACTTACCATGCTCTCCCCATGGCTTTGTAATACTTATTAACACATTTGCCATGACAATCTCTGCTGCATTCTCATCTGAAGAAACAGATTGATTGTGTTGTGCTAGTTTTGTTTATAAGTTTGCGAGAGTCTGTGTGTTTTCCTGGAAGGAAAGGGAGGAAGGTAAAAGATCTGCTGCAAGGAAGATCAGTAAAAGATCGTCTAATGCTCTTTTGATTGTAACAAATAATTTTAAAAACAGAGCATTGAAATGAGAAGATGAAAACTGGCAGAATGTTAACAATGTCAGCCACCTGCTGGGATCACAAAACTGACAAGTTTCTCACAAAATTATGATCCTGGTTCTGTGATCTATATGGAACTCATTTCAGTTTAACAGATAAACTGTAGCTTTGGAGTAATTAATTTCTGCCTTTTCACACACAGTTGCATATATATGTACAATATGCTCAAAAATTCTAAATTAGTGTCCAAATTATTACCATTTTTCAAATACAATTGAAAATTCACATAAATGCTTAGCAAAAGTGAAGAGCAAGAAGATGCTAAAACTAAATTTCTTCTTTAATGAGATCCTTGAAAATATAATGAAAATTATCTTTCTATAATAGTTTGAAATTACTGAGCAACCTTGGGAGTTCAAGTAGAAAATCAATTTACAGCTCCTGTGGATGGATGCAAAAATTCTACTGGTCACACCAAATAGCTCTGCATGCTAAAATTTACCTTAACTTTAAAGTCTATAAACTGCGTCCATTAAATATACATATATATATATAAAAATATATATATATACGTATATACACCATGACACTATGATTTAAACATTGACCTTATGATTTGGAAGTAGGCCATAATCTGACCTGAGGAGAACATTATAAAAGGTAAATGCACTATATCATGTTACCAGATGACATATATATCTCCACAGTCTTGCATGTGAGAAATCAAGCAGACAAAAAATGAACATTTTAAGAAATGAATGAAAGTCTAATGCTTTTTTGAAACTTCCGCTCAGGAGCTTGATTCATTAAAGTCCTTTATTCAGTCAAGGGATGAAGATCTATCCCCAGGACAAGACTGACCCAAGGTTTTATCTTCTGGTGCAGCAGCTCATAAGAGAATATGAAGGCAGAAGCTATAATTCCCTTTCCAAGTGGCATATGGAAAACAATCCTTTTATGTTACTTTGCTGACAGGATTGAGCTTCATGCAATCTCATTCACTGACAGCTGTGCTTATGTGACTTTCTTGAACAAGGGAAAAGACTTCCTACAGTAACTTTTAAAGAGACTTCTTTTTACATCTTTAGGGTATAACGCACATTTCTAGTACTGGTACAGTTTTGATTTTTCGAACCTCTGATATTATTTATTTTTATCAATAAAAATATAGTCCCTGACTTGGAAAGTTTTCTTAAGCTCTTGAAACTCATGTATGAAGTTCCCATATGGACTGTGGTATCCATAAGTTTCATACCATGGTGGTATAGTGAGACAGGGCTGCAGACAGCTGCATCCCATGAACCCAGTTCTGCACTATTGTATGACTTTAGCAGAGTATCCAAGACATCCAGGAATAAGTTCAGCACCATTTCATATTGTGTAGAACAGCCAGCTCTCATAGAGTGAATGTGTCCTTGTGGTGCTTTAGTACTTTCACTCCATAAATAAGGAAAAGGGAAGGAAAGATCAAGCCCCTGTTGAAGGGACTGTCTCCTTAAAAAGGCACGGACTGTCCACATAATGGTTATTCTTGGGAGGACAATCTGTGATTTTAAAATATTTTTTCACAATTTGCATCTTTTTGCTAAAACAGTTTTAGAAAAAAAATCACCCAAGGCATGGAGGCTGCAGACAATATGAAATCAAAATTAATTAAAAATGTTATTAAAAAAAGTAAAGGCTGTGTAAGAGAAGAGCTCTTGTCCCATGATTGCCTCTTTGGAGTCTATATTTAACATCCATGGTAAGTTATTACTTTGGCTAGAGAGAGTTCTGCTGCAATATGTTGAAGGAAGTACCAGGTGCCAGGTACACTTGTCCTGTCATTTTACTTCCTTCTCACTTCATTTGGTATGTCTAACACCTACCTCAGGATTTTCCTCCACAGTCTGTGCTAAATAAAATCTGGTGTGATTTTTTTTCCTCTTCAATTCATACTATACAAAAAAAATCCTATTTTTAACATAACCAGTGATAATTAGGATAATTACTGCATTTTCTTTTTACCTCCTCTTTTTCATATTTTCACATTTATTCTCCTTGTCTGAAACTCCTCTCTAACATGTATGAAGTAATATAAAATATTATTTTATAAATGTTTTGCTTAATTAATTGCTCAGTTTCCACAGCCTTGCTATAAGCCAATGACCCATTGTTGTGTAATCTGCTGTGTTAAATATATTGTTATTAATTAGCAATTATTGGGATATCAACAGGTGTCATTCAGCCAACAGATCTCTGAAAGACTTATGTTTGTGCTCTGCTACCAAGTTACAGCTATTGTTTCTGTAAATGCCCATTGTGCAGTTATCAAAGCCAATAACTGAACTGATTTCAGGGGAAATATAGTGCAATTTAGTGTGAAATCTTAAGTATGTGGATAAGTTCATTATTTTCTCAAGTGGCAGTGGCCCAAAATACAGCTGGTTGATGTGGTGAATCCTGCAGTGCACGCTGCAATACCAGTGCTGTTACTTCCAGCCCCTGCTCCTACTTAAATAGGTACATTATATAAGTTAAGGAAGGTTTACTCAACACCTGGAGAGATGAAAGGTTAAAAATTTCATCTGTTTGTGCAAGAAATCTGTTTTAATATGTCTTTTATTCAATTTCTCAGCTTTTTGTAGAAAAAAAGTCAGGGCCAAGGCTTCAGCTGATCTAAATTTAGGGAAGGTGGTTTGACTTTATTGGAGTTGCATGGGCTTAGAAGGAGCTGGGAACCCCCCTTAATTAGTATGCAATTTTACTTGCTCTCTAGGAAATGTAATTCAAACTAAGTTGGAATTGTAAAGCTTCCAGGAGCCCTATGTGGTGTAAATTGAAAAATTTCAGTGCCAGTTGTCCTCTTACCATCTGTAAATGATAGTTTAGGTGATTTCCTTGCCAAAATAAAGTGGCATTGAAAAGTGGGATGCAGAAATGCACACATGGCAAAAGACAAAACACAACACTACAGAGGAAAAAAATCAGGATCGAGACTGACAGACTACTCCCTCATTTCACATGGAAGGCAAATAGAAAGATATATTGATATGATCTGATACACAGATGCCTGAAAACTCAGTCTCATGCAGCAGAATTAGACACACATGAATACTTAAATCAACAGAACTTTTATGTGTGACTAAACTAAATTCATAATGGGTATACTATATCAGCTATGTTGCAGCTGTCTCTGGCTATCAAAGCTTCCTTTTTCTGACCTAAGGGAGTGGTAACTTGCTCTTAAAATGCAAAACCCAAGAAAGAGGAGTATTCTTTAAAATTTTGGGAATAAAAAACCTCAAACAGTCCCATTTTGGTCACAAAAGTGGAATACGATGCCAGGTAACACACAGATCATCTCTTTGTAGAAGGCCATCTATTTTCATTTGTTTACATTTTGTGGGAGGAAATAGAAGGACCTAAATCTTGTTAAGTACCTTATGTCTAGCTTGATGCTTCTTTCTAAGAGCAGTTTTGATTGAAGCAATTAAGACACAATATGGGAGAAGGGAGGACAATGAAAAGTGTGGCAGCTATTCCAAGACAGTGCAATTTCTGATGTGTACACAATACATTTGTGCTTAGGAACAATAATGAACTGTGGGAGGGGTCTGGGTACAAAGAGCTGTGGCTTTGCATGAGCAAGCAACACATTTGTATCTGAGAACTGAAGGAAGAAGAGTGGAGATGCTTGAGATCTTCCCTCTCTTATTGTGCAGACTTTGGGATTGTGCTTTGTCCCCTTCTTCACAGCTGCTTCACCACTAGGCATGGACATAAAATGGAGCTTAGTGGCTTTCTGCTTTCGTCCAGCTTGCATCCTGCTGCAGTGGCTGCCAGGGTTGGGCACTACAGTTTTACCTCATTTCTGCCTTCCCAGGTTGCACTGCATCCTGACTTGTAGCCTGCTGGCTTCAGAGAGATGGTGCCTCAGGCTCGTAGGGCTACCAATTACCTCATGTCTCTTCTGACAGTTCTGTGAAAGAGTCTTCTATGCCACAGTGTTTTAATGGTTCTTTCTGCCAATATTTAGTATTCATTCTCTTCTATACACAACAGAAGAAAACAAAATGGAATGTAAAAGCTCCCAGGCTGAGATGTCAATGCGATTTTCTCAGAACAATTGTCTGCCCCATGAATAACCATATCTAGTCTGTTTGACCTGATGACACAATTTAGTTACATCCTATTTGTCTCACTAAGCTCATGGAGGCATAAGGGAAAAACAGAAACTTCTGAATAAGAAAATCAAGGCCAGCTGACTCTAAACAATTTTTTCTACAAATATGAACCCTTCTTAGTTTGCCTGTCTTAAATCAGTGTAAATGATGCAGAATACTAGTAGGGCTCAGGTATTGCCTTCATCCAGTACTTATAACACAATGTGTGAGTCTTTTGGCACAGCCAAAACATGCCAGACAGAAACAAAGTTAGGCTTCTTTAAAGAACTCAACAGAAGAATGCTCAATAGATGTTGAGATTCCTTTGAAGGTAGGAGTTGCCTAAGAATGTGCAAGAGTATATGTCAGTAAACTTATAAAAACTTGTCATCTTTGTAATGCTTTTCAGTAAAGACTTTTCCCCCTACTTACACAGCCGTTTTCTACAGTTTTGGCACAGAGTGGGGCTATGCACATGTAACATTGCTCTGTCTTCTTCAGATCTGGTTTCCTGATATATAAATGTGCTTTTACTTTGTGCTGATATTTTGTTGTAGTAACTAGAATTGCTTACTTAATCCATGCTGTTACAGCCATTTGCTTGGGAAACATCCTCTTATTTCAGTAACTTTTATTGTTGAATTACACTGAGAGGAAGGACTCTTTATAGGTATATTTGAGAGTAGAAGGTCTTGTGCTATGAGATGATGATGAAAGTGATGGCGGTAATAACATGTTATGGAGATGAATGTTTACAAAACAGCAGCATTCCAACACAGAGAAAGCCAGTAAGAAAGGAAGAATGTGAGCTCTTTACAGATGAGCAAATTAAAATCAGATCTTTTGCACAGCTTTTCAAGAAGTAATTTTAGCAGTTTGTCTGAAATTAGCATACTAATTGTAAAGCAGAATCTTGGACTAATTAATATTAGTTAATAAAGATGTAATTTGACATTTCATTGAAGATTGGGTTTGGTATTTTTTTTTCATTTCCAATATGATTACATCAAGAAAAAGATGGAGAAAAGTGGTCTTTGCCTCCAATCCTAAATTCACAAATTACTGCCTAGTTTCTGGATCACACTCTACAACTTACGCCACCACAAGCAATATGAAGTTTTGTCCAAGAGTGATGAGAATATGTGTGGGTTTTTTAGTCACAAAACAGCTGGTATCAGAAGGACTTTTTTTTCAGGACATCTATACTATAATCTGTATTGACTGAAACATCCATAATGGGTTGCTAGGTAGTTCAGCCTTGCCTGTATAGTATCACAGTGATTCTGTGATATCTGTGAATAGCTGTAGCTGTTATTAAAAAGTACCGAGTCATTTACATTCAATTTGTATGATGTTAGCCAACAGTCTTTTTTTTTTTCCCTTAAAACTCCTCTGGACATCTTATTTCACTCTATTAATTTTTCACTTTAATGTACCTGATTCAAAATATAACAGGACCAGAGATCTGAAACTAGCACATTTTGGTTATTTACGCCACACCATTTAATTTCATAGACTGAAAAGAAATTATGTTTGTTCTCTGATTGGATAAGTATGTGAGCAGTTGTCAAATAAACAGCTACAGAAACAAATTTAGATGCATGAAATTGAAATTTGTTTTGCCACGAACATAAAATGTATACAGAAATTAACTTAAAGTGGGTGAAGAAAAATGTACCTGGAGAAGATTAAAAAGCATCACCTAAAAAAAGCCCTCAAAACAAAACAGATCTGGAATTGAAATTTTCACAAGTCTGGGATGTTGGTTATGATGCTCTTCTCAGTTTGCCTAACAGCTGTTGGAGTGCAGAGATCTCAGTGTATGCCTATTCAGAAGCTGTGGAGCCTTTGGAGCTAACAGGGTTGCTTCTTGTTCAATATTTAGCACTTCAGTAGGCAGAGAGTGAAAGCCTCATATGACACTGGGCAATGTGGTCCGAGCAGACACCATATCATGATTCTGAATGTGTCTAATGTCATGCTGTCTTAGAGTTATTATTACTGTGATATCCAGTGTATTTGTTTCTGTTTGTTTAGGTTTTGTTTTTTGGGTTTTTGTTGGTTTGGTTTTGTTGTTGGTTTGGGATTTTTTGTGGGGTTTTTTTTGGTTTCTTTGTTTTTTTAAGGCTTATATAACATGTACAGAAAGAAATACTGAAGTAGAAAAGCCCTAGCCAAGAGCTCCAGCCTTTGGCAACTTTAGCTACGGCTTTCTGCCCTGCACTGATCTGACAGCCAGGCAGGACCAAACACAGTGCTTTACAAAGTCAGGAGAGAGAGGGTAGAAGGAACCTGTGGAATGCTTCGATTATTATATCTCAAGGTCACAGAGCTTTTTTTAAACAATTGACACATATTGAAGGTAGTTATCCAAGGCATCTCAAGAGAAAGGTAATTCGATAGATTTAGTTGAAGTTTTTTATGAAAAACCTAGTATACTATATATAAAAAACCTCTGATACTTTATCCTGCCACCTTTTTAATATTATTGTTCCATACTTGAAGTGTAAATCTATTCCATTAAGGATAACTCAAGAGAGGATTATTTAGCAAGAGAATCTTAAAAACTTATCAGTCAAGTGACCTTTCAACATGATTATGCAACAAACAAAAGTCTCTTTGTTAGAAATCCACTGAAATGCATGGAAAAAAAACCCCTCCAAACTGAGGAGTCTTCAAAAATTGCAATAAATATTAGGAAGCTGTACACTGAGGTAATGGAAAAATATTTAAACATTGAGAGCAGTGTACTTTAGAAGAGAACAGAGCCAGCCTTTAAAATGCTGGGTCCTAATAAAGTGCTTTATAGTCACTATGACTTACCATTTAGCCTTCTGCCTCTGGGATCAGAAGTTTTTGGCTCATATTCATTCAGTGCATTACTGGGGAAGTTGTGCACATCCAGAGGTCACATTTGGGTTAAGATGTAAAATGGAGTTGGCCACAGAATATTTCAACAACTTCCAGTCTCTTGTTCCTGTTTGCTTTCAGATACTGTTCTGTATTTTCCTCTGCTGCTCCTCACACTACCAAAATGCACTCAGGTTATTTATGAAGACAAATAGGATTGTCCTCTTCTCTCTTAGAATTTTAGAGTGGCTTGGATTGGAAGAGACCTGTAATCCAACCCCCAGTGCCATGGGTGGGACCTCTTTCAATGGTTCAAATCACTCAAAGCACATCCAACCCAAGACTGAACACTTTCAATTATGGGGAATCCAAAAATTTTCTGTACACTCTGTTCCAGTGCCACACCACCTTAATACTAAAAAAATTCTTCCTCATGTCCCATCTAAACCCACTCTCTTTCAGTTTAAAACTATTGCTCCTTGTTTCATTGCTACAGGCCTTGATGTAAAGTTTTATTCCATATTTCTTGTAAGGCCCCTTTGTTGAAACGCTGCAATGAGGTTCCTCCAGAGCCTTCTCCAAGTTGAACAACCCCACCTCTCTCAGTCTGTCCTCACAGGAGAGGTGCTCTAGTCATGTCTAAAGTAAGGTGAGGTGAACCCCACTCTACCATTTTACTATCCCATTTACTGGAAAAATATTTAGTGGTTGAAGCAATCTTGTCACTTCCATTGTAAGGCTTGTACATGTAATATTCAACATTCAAATCACAACATATCGTGCCCTGCTCTTGCACATTTCCAAGTCTCCTGGACCAGTGATAAAAAACCCATAAAAAATTCTAACCTCAGTTCAGAAAATCCTGTGACATTCTTTTCTTATGAGAACCAATGTCTAGAATAAAAACTTTTTCAGCCCATACAAAACTGAAGAACTCATTATTCTTATCAGTCCAGAGCAAGTCTCCCAAAAGCTACTCAAAGATTCAAATCTTAAAAGTGTTCTTAATCTAATGATGAAACTTTGTCATACTGTCACAGTTCACTAAAGAAAATATATTTAGCCATGAAGAAATTCCACAGCAAAATCTCATATTTAAGTCTCAATTTTACCCAGTCTTATACTAAAATAATCCCTTACAAAAATTGTATACACTGTTCCATGATTTTACCATAGCTTGGATGTCATGGTGTGTACTGCATGCCTTTGCAGAAGCACAGTTAACAAAAACTTTTGGGGGTTTCTATTTTTTGTTCTTCTTTATATTGGGGTCACTAGAATCACAGAATATCCTGGTTTGGAAGGGACCCACAAGGATCATCAAAGTCCAGCTCCTGGCCCTGCACAAGACATCCCAAGAATCACACCATGTGCCCTAGAGCATTGTCCTAATACTTCTTTGAACTCCGTCAGGTTGTGAGCACTTCCTGGGGAGCCTGTTCCAGTGCCCAACCACTCTCTGGGTGAAAAACCTTTTCCTAATATCCAACCTAAACTTCCCCTCACTCAGCTTCAAGCCATTTCCTTGCATTCTGTCACTGATCACCACAGAGAAGAGATCAGTGCCTGCCCCTCTTCCCCTCATGAGGAAGCTGTAACTGCAATGAGGTCTCCCCTCAGTCTCCTCCAGGCTGAACAGACCAAGTGACCTCAGCCACTCCTTGTATAGCTTCCCCTCAAGGCCCTTTGCCATCTTTGCTGCCCTCCTCTAATAGTTTTATATCTTTCTTACATCATGGCACCCAAAGCTGCCCCCAAAACTGCAGGTGAGGCTGCCCCAGTGCAGAGCAGAGCAGGACAATCCCCTCCCTTGCCCAGCTGGCCATGCTGTGCCTGATGCCCCCCAGGACACGCTTGGCCCTCCTGGCTGCCAGGGCACTGTTGACTCATATTCATCTTTCCATTGACCAGGGACCCCCCAGTTCCCTTTCTGTGCCACTGCTTTCCAGCTTCTCACTCCCCAGTCTATGCACACAACCAGCATTGCCCTGTGCCTGGCGCAGAATCCAGCTCTTGTCTTTGTGAAACTTCATATGGTTGGTGATTGCCCAGCCCCCTATTTTTTCAAGCTCTCTCTTCAGGGCCTCTAAGCCTTCAAAGGAGTCAACAGCTCCTCCCAGTTTAGTATCTCAAGTGGTTAACTTCCTTTCTGAGATTGGAAATTCTTCTGAGCGACCATACTCCTAAATTCTTTGTTCCTTATTTTCCATGAGCCTTCTGTACATGACAGTGGCTGTGCAGATTAGAGATCACAGGTAAATCTAGGAGTATTAAACCAATTAAGATATTTTTGTACCACTCCTTCATAGTTTTTCTATATTATACCACCATATTTCCAAGGATATTCTCATCTGTGCATATAACTGTAGCAATGTCACAGTTATGACAGTGAGTGACACCTAAATTGGGAGCGAGGGAGGTGTGTAGTTCCCCTCAATGTGCTCCTGGGGACTTCCAATTAATGTTTTCAGTGAATTTGTAAATTTCATTCAAGAAATAATGTTTCTTTTCAAGTAGAAATGGAGCAGTGCCTCTCTGAGGTTGCCGTTACCTAGTGTGCCAGGCAATGATCTAGAACGTGCATGCAGCAAGAGAAGCCTAGGTTGCAGAAGAGCAGGGTCTGGAAAAAAACCTGGCATTCAGTCTGTGGGCTCATGGCTGGAAATCCAGCTTTAGCTTCAGCACCCCAGGAAAATGAAAATCTTTACACACAGGTAATTTTAGTTGTGTGGAGTCCTTCCATGTAATTATCCAATAGAGAAAATGTGAAAATCTATGCCAGAAGTTAGCCTGCTGAGACTCAGCAGGGGAGAGTGTGTTTTATAGGCAAACATAGCAGCAGAAAGCCAGGAAAGGCTCAGCGGAGAGGGACAGCTGTAGGACTTCATAAAAAATGTGTCCCAGCCTGGAAACAAGAAGTGTGCTCATCTAGTGTCAGGAAAGAATGTCAGAAATTTAGAAGAATGGGTCTAATTCTTTGTTGCTATTTCACTGCTGTGGTGTTCAGGAAAAGAGTAAGAGTAGGAAACTGGTGGGAAGAAGCAGGAGCAGAATCCATGTGGCTCAGAGCCTGGGCTTCATATTAGATTTTAGAAAGCCAGAGTCTGCTCTTGTGCTTTCTGCTGATCTAACACTTGGCTTTTGGATTCATGTTGTCTTGGTGCCTCTATTTCTTCTCTTTTGCCTGCTTTGTCTGATTAGACAGTATCAAAATACAACAACAGCAGCAACAGCACCCAATAAAAACATGTTCAAAAAGGTTTCTTGTACATATTGTAGGAAAATTCCCAAAGACCAGTAGTATGACATGCACTCAGGTCTGACTACCATTGTGTGACACATGAATTCCCCATGCCAGGGCTTGGAGCTAAGCTGAAGAAGCCCTGCATATTTTCACTTCCTCTCCTGTCCTGACGCTTGGTATTCATCTCATTTGACTTTGGTCCAATGAGGTTGTGTGGTCCAGATGCAGTTGCGTGACCAGCAGTATAGGGGTCTGTTTGAAGTTGTTGTACACTGTCATGGAATTCTCCACAATGACGGTGTGTTTGAGCCAAGAGTTACAATAGATCTGCTCCTCTCTGAAATGGCTATGGGGGGAGCAAGGAGATGTACCTTAGAGGTACTTAAAATGAGACATCTATGCTGAGATAACCGAAGCTGTGCGCTGGGGATCTCTATCTGAAGTAACCATCCTGCTCTGCTGTATAGTGAAGGTCTAATCAAACAAATTTTATTGACTACTTTGAGAGACAATGAATTGCATTCAAACTCCGCTGACTGCATTAACTCAATTTCTATTGACAGTAAAAAATCTGTGATTTCCATTCAGATGTGCATGCCTGCACCATGGACATCCAGAGCTAGTCAGGCAAATCACAGCTACTCTCAGTGCATTTGCTGGAGGATAGGGAAATAAACACCTAACTGTTGTTCACATGAAAAATGAAGATATGTAGTGCCAACAAAGTTATATCAAACTGATGGAAAACAATGGGGTATGCCAACATTTTTGAACAGTAGGGTTTTATATTATTTTTTTCTCCTCATTCTATTTGCTTATTTGCTCTGGCAGCTTACATTGTAAGCTGAAACTGTTCAACAGTTGTCTCTTTAAGGATTTCAGTTCAAAGTATGTGTAGGATGAAGTAGAAACGAAGGGAAAAAGAAATCAATTTTTATGAGATCACATTTAACTTCTGTTACAAACACAAGAGAACCTAAAATTAGTCCAGAATTCTTGTATTATGATATGTCAGCAACCACATGGAAACAAATAGGAAATCTAACATCACCGTTATGCAAACTCCTTTCAAAAGACATATTCAAACTTTTCCCTCCCTTTGAAACACACATACATCATATCTCTGTAAATTTTTGAGTGTAAGTTTTCTTGAAAATCCATACCCTTGATCTCAAAGGTGAATTTTGACAAAATGTTTCATCAGTGATTACAACATGTCTCTGGATCAAAGTATTAGGAATTTAAAGGAAGTACTGCTGAAAATGCTTTGGGCCTGATTCTATACTCACTTGGCTTTCACAAGACGCTGAGCTTTAATTTTGACTGTCATCGAAGTGAAATCTGGTAGTCATCCATAAGATAGGGCTAGTACATACTTATGACTGTTTATCTGAATCTACCACATGGTCTGAAAGAGTTAGGGAAAAAATATACAAGAATACAGTAATGGAGATTTTTCTTCTCTAGAAAACCAAGGGCTAATCATCACTTCTACTTTTTAGTCTCTTATTTGCTAAATAGTATTGTGCAGATCACTTGTACTTCTTCCATAACCAAGCACATTAAGAAGAACAAATTATGCCTGCAAGAGCTTTCCACTACAATTCTGCCCTCTTTTCTCATTCATGTGTACCTGAAGTGATAAGTCAAATCTGAAGTTCCAATATGCAGAGCTGCAAAATGTTTGTCAGCCCACTGAGTGCTCTCCTCACCAGTACAGAACAGAAGGCAGCTTCCTGGCTATTTGGAAGCATTATGCTACCAACCAGTTCCCAGTCATAGAGCAGAGACTGTCATCTGTTCTTGCCAAATACAGAATTAAAGTGTATATTTCAGGATAGGGAGTAGGATGTTTAAGCTTGAGGCCTGAGAAGAAAAGTCTGTTGGTATTTAATTCCCATACCTTTTGCCTAGTTAATCAGATAAGTGGTTTGTTGCAGATTTCTCTAGACACAAACCTCATTAAACAGAGAGAGAACTGCCATTGAGAAAGGCCAGGATCACAGTTTAAAATTAATTCAATGTGTTTTTTCACATATACTGGTGGTATCTGCAGTTATTTCAGGTTCATGTAAATGCCACTTACGTATATTTATCCATCAGAGCAACACAAGGGTGCCCATCCAGCAGGATGCTGGGTGAGATGCACAAAGGTGAAATGACCAAAAAAACACCTGTAATGTACCTTTGAATCTAGATGTTCAACAGTAAAGCCTCCAGAAGGGGGTTCTGTGGAGGAGGAAATTTTTTATTGTCTATTTTTTATTCCCTTAAATAATTTTTGCATCTTCCCCATTTTTTTTTGCTATGCTGGCAGGATTACTCTCTTTCATCCTTTTCTCAGTAATCAAGAGGTTTCTCTCAAGCCTGAATGTCTGTGGTAGGCCAGTGCTGGGTGGGTTCCCAAAGATCTTGAGCCTTGCTAGTGCCATCACCTATTGTACCACTCCTCCAGTAATGGAGACAGCCTGCTGGGGACAGGGACAGAGACGCTGGGGCCAGGGCTGCCTGGGGTGACAGGAAGGGCTGGGGGCATGGGGCTTCTCCCTCCCTTGCACCAGTTTCAGTGTAGGACAGCAGTACTAGCATGTGTCTGAAGAGGAAAGCTTGGCACATCTGCAGAGAGACAGAAAATATTGAGGCAGAGCTAGATCAGACTACAACATCCACAATGAAAAGTGAAAGACTGGTCAGTCCTAACTGGGCACTGATTGTAACAGGGAAGTATGGTTGTTAGAGAAAGTTTCTTTTCAAAAACATTTTTCAACCTGCATCTGTTTGCATTTAGTTTTGAACCAGATTGTACTTGCAGAAAAGAGTATGTGTTTAAAATGTACTGAAAGCCTGCAGCCAACAGAGGAGATAAAGGCATTCTGTTCCTCATGTTACACAATAATAGGGAAGGAATTAATAAAGCTGCACTGAAAAAAACAAAACCCTCTATTTAGATAGCTTCATGAAACAATAACAGGAGCCTGTCCCTGAACTCAGTGTACTCTCTATTTACTAGGTATACTATGTACAAATTACACAAACATGCTCAAGCCTCTGAAATTGCCAGATTCAAAAGCTAATTAATCAGAGCTTGACAACAAAGCAGAGTCCACTTCACCTCACATCCAGCCTCAGAGAGGGAAGATAATTTTGTCATTCAGGAGCAAGCCTGTGCTAGGAGACAGATGATTTTGACTCCTAACTTTGTTCACTCAGTTCTGCTTCAATTCTTCTGGGAATAGTATTTCAGATTGACCACGTTGTCAATGTTGATAATGAAAATTTGAAATTGTGGTGGTAGGGGGTGGAGGGAGATGCATGAGTACCTTTTGAAATAGGTGAATACTTAGCTCAGTTTGGAATTACTTTTTGGATTATATGTTTCTGTAATATAAATAATTGCACATCATGTACAATACAAGAAATGGATGAGTTACAGATAGTTTAGAGGCAATATCCTCTATAAAAAAGTGTTACCTTGTCTTCAGAGTTTCTTCTATAATGTTTAGAATTTTTTTTTTTTTTCCATTTCTTGGAGATTCATTTCTTGGAGAAACAAATGTTTCATTTCTTACAAATTATTTGCAAAATCTGTGAGATACAGTCCCTGTGTATGATAATGTGAATTTCTTAGTTGTTCCTGGAACTGGGTAAGTTGTTCTGTGTATGCCAAATGAAACAGCAGGAGTATTTTCAGTAGGGAGTTCTCAGCTGGTAACTACACTAAAAAACAAATGGTTGGTTAGTACTGTTGTGACAATCATAGATTGGCAAGCTGAAAAGCAAATCTGTGCATAGAGCTAAAGCTAAGAAATCACACAAGCTCCATGAAGCATATTCATTAAATTGTGGAAATTCTGAAACCAACTGAAATCTTCTTTGAGAGCAATAGTTTGGGGTGTCCTATCTTTCATGAAATTTTGTCCTTTCTGGAGATCTCACAGTACTGTTATCCTCATCTTTAGTTTTAGGCTGCTTTGTTCAGTCACTGTGGTCCAAATTAACCACAGAAATGTGAAGCATGAGCATTGCTGCATGTTGTGAGCTCTATAACAATAGTCAACATTTGTCTGTATCAGAGATTTTTAAAATGTTATTGTTTTCCGTTTAATGAAACATCTCAAAAACTTCCCAATGCTACAATTATCTCATGAAAGCTTGCAATAAAGTTAAACACATACATTACTTGGAAAACCCAAGTTTTTTTATAGAAGTTCACAATTTTTAAAATATCTTACTTATATTTTGGTTTTCTATCTTTGTCTCTCAGAGGTGTACCTAGGCAGACCTAGGGTACCAGGTATGTCTGTAAATGAAGAAGGATATGAAAAGACTTGATAAATGTTTTGAGAGATGACACATTTTGAAAGTTGAGTTGAGTTTTTTTGGTAAATTATATGACCTATATAGAACAAGTGATAGAGAAAGGCAGAAAGAAAGCTTTACTGGCACAACCTTTATATAATTCTCCAGTGTTATTCATGTCTATATATCTTTAATGACAAATGGAATATGAACTGGATTTTATTGCAGTTTTGAAAATGCAGCATATGGATATTTTAACAGCCTTACATTCTCTGGAATGCATGATCAAACTCTCTTTTAGATTTCCTTTCTAAGGATCCTTTCAAAAAAGGCTCAGTGGTGGAAAACATCTTTCAAAAAATTTTTTTGCAAAGGGAAAATTTTAAAGGGCTTGGAGTCTTTGTGCACATTAACATATCCTGTTGTTAATACTGTAGCATTTTCATGTAAAATAATGATAAGGAAAATATTCTCCATTTCTCAGCATTTTTTTTCTGTAAGAACAGATTGCTATTCTCTTGTCTTCACAGAACTTGCACCAGCTGTATCAGAAATTTAGCACAGGAAAAGAAAAAAGGTCATTTACATTACAGATCCAACAGCAGAGAGTACTCCTCAAGTCTTTGGCTAGAGATGATCAATATAAAAAAGAGATAGTTTCAGGTTATGTAACACCAGACCATGTGGTCACACATTAGGAACTATTCTAAAAATAAAAAGCCTTATAAAGAAGAAAGAAAAGAATGAGATGTACTTTCCTGACCCTAAGTTTTGCAAGCTAAGGGTACTGTTTTTCTTAGTCTAACCTGACAAATTTTTTTAGAATATCACATTTTGATTCTTTAGCTTAAAGCTTGATGCTTCATAAATACGATTTTCTGGAGGATGTCCTTTCAGACAATGAATATTTTGCAAATTTCTCTACAAGAATGTAAAATACTAGGTTTAGCTTATATGTGGACGTGTAATTTCCTTGAGGCTTAATATATTCTAAAAGACCCTCAGCTGGAATTAATAGCAGCTGCTAAAGAAAATTCAAGTTTTCTTTCACAAAAGAAATAGGAGAATATGATCAGGGAGTCTCGCTCATCTTCTCCATTTTTAAGGCTCATTTTTCTTGAGGAATTTGAGAAAAGGGAAAAAGAGTAAGGTAGGGCGACAAAAATATTATGAAACTCTTTATATAATAAACTGTTTATGTAGATTTTCCATGGAAAATATCACTATTTTCCTCTGGGGGAAAAAAAGATCCTTGATAGAAGAGCATAGATTTGAAATTTTGTGGCCACAGGACCTCAGGGTAGAGGTTTGGTTATCCCTATCTTCATTCCTTGTCAGCCTCACCAACTCTGAGGCTCTGAGGGACTGTCTTCCCTCATAGTGCTTCATGGAAAATGTGGTCCAATTTGGAGGTCCAGACTGAAGAAGAAAATGGGACTGTGACTCATCTCCCTGTAATGGCCCTGAATATCCATAAAAAACCTTAGAAGTTAATGTGTATCATTTGGTTTTCTAAACAACATAATGTATTTTTACTTTTGGCTAAAATAAAAGTTCCATGGAAAAAACTCTATTTTTTTATTCTTAGTCATGTCTCAGGTTCTTGCTATTTGGTTGCATCTGTGCCATTTCTGGGGTTCAAATGTCCTGTTTTTTTATAACTTTTGGTTTTTGGTGACCACTGACATGGGTCCTGCTCACCTCACCCAGAAGGTCTCATCTGCATTAGAAATTAGTTGTTGCACTAGTGTCCATGAAGAAAAGAAAAAGCCCAGTTGGGCAATGATTTGTAAGACTGACAAAACACTGAAGCAATATTTCAGACACTGCTCAGATCACAAAAGGGAACAGGATTTCTGGAGGGAGTAGTAGCCATCTAACTAATTACTTTAAGCAAAAAACTCACAGTCAAGGTCAGCCTAGAAACACAGTGAGGCAGGGTATATTTTATTACAAGGAACCTCTCAGTGTTTTAATTTGATTATGTTATTAGTTCCATGTAAGTGTATTAACTGAAAAGGCACGATTAGCTGAATAAATTTCAGGAGGGATGTGAAAGCTGGTGTCAGCAGTTAAAATACAGACACCAGTTTTTGCCTAGGAAGGCAAGAAAGCAAAATTTAAGGTGGAACCTCCCAGAAAAGACACCAAAAAAACCCCAAAAAGTTATCATGGGGAAGGAAAAATTATGTAATTTCTGCTTGTCCAGATAGAGGAAAATCCTCTTTGATGCCATGACAAGAAAAGGGGCAGATAACATAGTCTTTTGAAGGTCAAGTCAACCTTTGAAAATTAATCTGGAGAACACAGTTCTAAAAAAATTTTCAGGAGCATAGTTGTGTGGCCTTGTCTGAAAAATTTTTGTACACTGACAACTAACATTCACTTAAGAAAAAAAACCCAAGAAAGAAAAATCCCCAACACAACAAATCACACAACATTTATTTTGATACATTAACAATGAAGAAAGGTGACTCTCCTTCAGGGTATATTTGAGGACTTGAAAGTCAGACCACCAAATCAGACAACCATTACATGCTGTTGAACTCTTTAAAGACAAGCACTTTAACCATGCTGCCATGAACCCCAATATTCCTCCTTCCTTTTTCCCTCTGCCTCTCCTTGCACCCCCGGGCATTCTTCTGCTCTTTATGTTACTCTTAGTATTTGAGCTAATCTGCTGATATTTATTGTCACTGCAGAAAGAGGACGTTGAGAACACTAAGAATTAGAGAGAATACATCTGTCTGGACACCAAATGGCAATTACTGTCTGGACATGATGTCAGAAAAAGTAGATATGTTTAGTGATGCAAAGGAAGGAAAACTGAACCCATACAGGAATTCCATACATGTACAATTAATATGTTTGTGCTCTTCTAAAGTGAGAAAGGTCCCCTGCTGTGGCCTTGATGTTGTCTCTGACTTCCTACTTGCAAGGAGTCAGGACTGCTCATCATGGTGCTGCTGGCAGAGGCCATGCTCCCATCCATGCCTGTGCTGCAGAGCTTGCAGAAGGGAAAGCAAGGCAGAATGGGGGCGACATGGTAAGAAAATGCTGAAAATATTCTCCCTGAACATAGGAAAGTTCTCCAAGGGCAGGAGGCGAGCACTTGAGACAAGAATCCTGGGGCGAAATCTAGTGTCCCTGGGCCATCAGAGGTGACAGCAGTTCTGTCCCTCCAGCCCAGCGGGCTGTTTCCAACTGAGATGTGAGCAAAACTAGCCCCAGATTCTTTCTATTGGCCAGGACCCAGTGTAAGATTTTCCTGCAAAAGGTTTTGCTCCCACTTTCCAGAGAGATGAAAGAACTTGTCGGAAGGGATTCTTTGTCTCCTTTAAGTTTAATGTGAGGTGCTCTAAGTGGATCAGACACTTCAGAGTATCTTTTACAATGGCACAAATCACAAGTGTCTGCCCCTGCAATCCTCTCTTCCCTTCCTGTTTCTTCTGGATGAGTTGGCTTTTTCACTTCAATGCAGAAAGAATGAAATCCAGGCTACCTGTTTCAGTATCCTGATTTTGTCTCATTTTGCCTTTGATTTTCATTCCAATTGCCCTGTTTTCAGGGAAAAAAAAGTAACTTTTTTATTTTACCAACTTTATGGATATATACTTGTAAGAAATCATTGATTTGAAGTTTTTTTATGCAACATGTGGAACAGACACCTATAAAAGAAGAAATTGTGTGGTTTCCTTTGAACTTGATCATCTCTGTCCAGGAAGAAGTGTTTTGGGAGATAATGATGTCAAGTTGCTTTTGCATCCATCAGATATATAACTTAGCCATTTATGTTTGCCTTTTAGAAGCCTGTGAAAGGCTGGAACTATAGCACAGAGATGAAGGTGAATCAAAAGCAAAGCTTTAGAAGTGGAAAAACATGCACCAATCATACCACTGTGTTAATGCCCAAATGAAGAGTAAGTGCATATGCTGTATTTTAAAAAGTTTTGAAAATAGCTCACATGACCATGCTTTGGCCTCTGGGGAGGAAAAGGAAAAAACGTATCTTCATGTCAGCCTATGAATTATTGGGTGGGAAGGCATCATTGGTAGCAAAATGAGTCAAGGTTTACCAATGAAGATGGTCCTGAAAGCCCTCACTGTTTTAGGAAATCCGGTTGAAATAATTGTCGTCACTAGCACAAGTCCCTGTTTACAGAACTGACTAGACACTTCACAACAGCACAGGAAATTCTTTATAATTCTTGTGTTTATTGAGACTTCATTGATGTGTATAGATTGAACTAAAAGCACACCACTCACTGTTATGAATAGAACACATCAAACTCAGTATGAATTACATTTATTATAAACTTTGCTTTTGTATGGAATAACAAACTACCAAAATCTCCCAAGTAAAATTATTTTATGCCCCTTCCTCAGCCGGTGATCCTTTCCACAACTTATTTTAAGGTTAGCTGTTAAACTCTAAGCAAATACTTGACTGATATTTTTGGAACATGGGAGAGCAGGCTGTAAGGAGTTACAGCTATGAGCAAAGGTTCCCTAAACTGGCTTCAAACTGTGTTTCAAGCTTACCGAGAAACCCAGCAGTAGCCACATCTAATGTCTTCTTCTAAGTCTGTTGGAAGTGAGAATGAGACCATGACAATTTCAAAATAGCCCATCATTGCAGAAGGGGAGAAAGGCAAGGTGCTGCTTCAGGGTACTATTCCAAGGTCAAGGCAGCAGAGAGAAATTGCCACCTCTACGGTGAAACACATTAAGGCCATACTAATAGTCTAAATTCTACCAATTGCTCCCTAAAATTGTCCATTGGCTTTCACTGATTATAAGGGGAGGTTGAATGTCTAGAAATAGACTGCCCTGGTTAGATTCTCCCTCCATATGCCTCAGGAATGTTCTCTTTGCTGTTGATCACAATAACCTTACATACAAAAGCACAGATGAGTGTGCTCACAGCAGCACTGCTTCTTGGCATTTTATGGATTCTGTGAGATCCTAGACCCTTTAGAAGGTACTTAGTAGTAGTAGCAGTATTAATATTGGTATAATTTGTTTTAAGCCTATTGGGGAAGTTCCTAAAATAGGAATATTGTTTTGTTTATAATTTTTAGGCTCGCTAAGTTAGGAGCAGTCTGGGGCTTTGTTGACATGGAAGAAAATCTGAATCTCCAAATACAGGAAATAGCAGGCTAGAAGATGTGATGAGCTGAATGTTAATGGGATCTCAGCTCAGTGTTTGGTCAATTCTTATTCTGCAATAGAGAGTTTGGGAATTGTCGGGGTTTGACCCTGACTAAACGCCAGGCACCTCGACTCTCTCTCACTGAAAAAATAAAGAAAAGTAAAACCACACATCAATCTCATGCATTAAATGAGATAGGACACTGGTAGGAGGATGCACAGAAGAAAAAGGGCAGACAGGCTCTAAACTTAAAGTTGCAAAAAGTGATTTAATTACCTAACAGAGTTGGAGGATAAATGCAAGGCAAAAATAAACTTTTCATACAATATTTTGTTCACTCACCCCGCTCCCTCTTAAGAACCAATTTTTATTCACCTCCTTTCCTCTTTTTAACCAACAAGCTCAGTTAGGGTGGCAGGGTGGGGGGTATTTTCTCAGTCCACAGAGCAGGTCCATAAATCTATTCATCATCACAATTCTTCTACTACAAATACTCTTTATCTCTACTTATCTCTGTCTCCAGACAGTTCCTCTGCTCTCACTCCCCACCCTCTTACGAAGCAGTCTCTCTGCTCACCCCCCTTCCCTCTTTCCAAACCAACAACATGGGCAGGGGGCAGGGTAATGGGTGTTTTCTGGTCAGTCTATCAGGGAGAGGGGTTCTCTACTTAGCTACGGGGTCCCTCCCATGAGACACAATCCTCTGGGAACTTCTTTGGCATGGGTCCAATCTCATGAGCAACATCCCCCCCGAATTCTGCTGCAACGTGAGTCTCTTTGTCCATAAGGTGCTGTGCAGACTCTCCTGAGCAAAGGCCAGGCTGCTTCCATCCCAGGAGCAAGGAAAAGGCCTTTCTTTCCCTTGCAAGGCCTTTGCAGTTTTAACTCTTCCGATGAGACTCCAACTGGATGACAGCTGGCATCGGCTGTGGGTGGATCTCTGCACTCCTGTGGACTCCATGGGCTGCAGGGGGACCTCCTGCCCCTCCTTTGCCTTCGCCACAGCTAGCAGAGAGTTTTCAGCTCCAGCGCCTGGAGCACCTCCTCCCCCACCTTCTTCACTGACCTTGATGTCTCCATGCTGTTCTCCCTTCACATATTTTACCTCCACCTCCTCCTCCTCCAACTACAAAGAAGTGAAAGAAGTGTGTGCCTACCTTGTTTTGATTTCTTCTTAACTATGTTTTCACAGAGGCGTAACTAGCACCTCCAATTGGCCCAAACTTGGCCAGCAGCATGTCCAGCACTCTCAGAGCCATCAGAGATTGGCTCTGCTGGACTTGATGTAAAAACTTCCAGAACTTGCACTCAGGACACACAGGAGCCATCTTTGTGCCACTCCCCACCCCTCAGACACTTCACCAGGCCTACCACAACAGCTTCTGAGGGGTCCTAATTTCTCCTAGATGTTAAAAAATGCTTCACTGATGTTTTGGGCCAATCAAAACCACCACAGGAATCTATTGTCGTTGTCAGCTTATGGAGTGCTATTCTTCCTCTCAAGCCTTGGAGAGGTGTGTATCCCAGACACCTCAGGTTTTGGTATGAGGTTTGTGAGCAATGCTAGTCACTCCTGCATGACAGAGTACACTCATGAATTAAGAAATGCCATGCTGGTTTATGTAAACTCTACCATAGAAACATCAGTAACATGCTATTAAAGCATGAAACAAAGATCATTTTCTCTGCCTAATGAAATTCTGATGAGTTCAGGAAACTGTTCGTTTCCAGTCATGATATCGTGCCCAGAACATTTAGGGTTGGGTTCTTTTAGCAGGTAACATGATAGGAGCATCTCAGAAAATATTCCATGCAAAAGTGAGCATATTAATGAAGTAAATGTCATGATTGAGTGGCTTTCCTATTGTTTTCTTACTCATGGCTTTTCTGCCTCAGCTGCCAATGCAAATGTTATTGATATTATTTGTGCATTACTATTCCTGCACAGACCATTTGCTCTAATTTTTCAAGATTTTGCAGCAGTTGACAGTTTATACTTTGGCAGAATTCCAATTAAGATGTATGTATATGGTAAATGATTAAAGGATTGGGCATGCATATTGAGAAAGCTGATGACTTGCTACTTGTGGTAATGATTCTCGCTGTTCTTTTATCTTCAGCCACATGGCATTAGATGCTGCCTTTACAAAACTGTCTTGCCTTTGTCAAGCAGGAGATAATCTGGAACCTCTCTTTTTAACCATCTGTTCTTTGCTGAAGCCTTGTGAGGTGCCCTGGCATCCTTGTTCCTACCTTCCTTAAAACACTCTGAAATCCTCATGCGTCTTTAGACTTCAAAGAGAAGCCATGGGTACATGGTGTACATTTTTCTGCTAGATAGAGCCCTTTTCTTTTAGCCATTCTTTCTGCTTATGCCTCTGATGTTTCTGTTTGCTTTTCTGCTGTATAAGAAGAGAGAAACCTACAGGGTTATGAACTGCAAGAATATTTAGTCCATTCACATACTTACTATACCTCAGATTTACAGGACATTTCTTCTGGGAATAATTAGATCCTCTGCACATTGTAGAAGCTGTTTTCAGATTGTGGTAATCAGAACTAGATCAATTCAATTAATGCTTAAATAAAATTGCTAATATTTCTTCTGTATTATCACTTGGAAGGCCAAAAAAGAACTTCCTACTGCTATAATACATTGCTGTGTTAATGTGGGTGAGAGAAAATGTTTTTTCCTATTGCCTATTTTCCCGTCTAATGCCAGCACTTTTAAGAACTGATATCAGCAGCTGCCAGAAGCAACCATTTGTAGTGCACAATACCAAGTTTTATCAAGCCTGAATAATCAGAAGCTTTACTGTGTAACAAGACTCTTGGAAAAACATATCAATAATGATACAAGGCCCATACCAGCATTATGGCAGGTAGAAGGTTTGTCAGATGGACAGTGCTTATAGCAAATATTATAGCACTGGTCCAATTGAAAAATCCAGTGACTTGGAAATTGAAAATTTTGTGACTTAGTCTTTGGGCTGCATAGCTGCATCCAAGGTTTGAACCACTGGAACAGATAGCAGTATGGAAAATCTGACTCATGACTGTCTGAAATCCCAAAGTAAGGTTTGGAATGAAACCTGTATTTGTTTAAGGATATATGTCTTGGCAGCATTAGCAGGACATTACCACAAATTATCTACTTTCAAGTTCATTTCTACAGTAACAATAAAAAGTTTTAGGTCAGAGATCACACGGAATATTTTTCAGGAAAAGCAAATTAAATTTCTTTTTTAAAATTAATACCTATTAAATATTCACAAGGACATCTTCTAGAAGATATAAGAAAAGCCTTTGCTTGAAAACTTTTATTAGTTTTGAAAACTTGTAAGAGTTTAGTGCTAGATCACACATCTGTAAGCAGCACAGACTGTGCTCGCCGTGTGGGAGACTGAGCTGTGGAAAGCAGCAGCCTGGAAAAAGTCAGCTGAATAAGGAGCAGTCAGTTAGGGCTGAGGGAGTTAACTTGCACAGAGAAAGTATGACTGAGGAGGAGTACAGATCTGGTACTGCTACTCTGCAGGGAAGAAATGAGGAATGGGAGCCCAGGGTCCATTTTGGGGCCAAGAACTGCGAGGAGATGCATTGAGTCAAGGGCTCCCTGAATGACCCGCAGTGTAATTCCAGTGAGGCTCTTTTTACAATCAGAGTCATAATACATCCACCCAATTTAGCCAACCTGAAAGAAACTTTAAGAGCAACTTGATAACAGAATTTAAGTGTTTACGTTGGAGTGAAGTCAGTTCAGTTTGGAATGAGATTATTTAATCCACACTTAGCAGTAAGGATAAGAGAATATTTGAAGTCAAAGGTACAATGCAAGAGTGGCTTTGGAAAATCTTGAGGTCTCTATTAATGCAGGACTGTGTAAAAGAAGCCTTTTCTGCTCTTACAATATGTGACTATGTTCTTCTCTCCACCTCCCCTCACCATTGCAATCAACAGACATATGTTTATCTTTGTAGAAAAAAATTATTGGGGTTCTTTTTTTCAAACCCAGTACCACTGAGTCAAAATGGAGCTATCATTCAATTCAGACACTGCTATTTTCTTCCTATCAGATACTGAGGCTTCCATTTTTTTTTTCCATGAACTGCTTGCCTACATAAAGATACTTGGGAATAAAATCTCAGTGTGGTGGATTCCATGCTGAATAAGCATGTTTGCACATGGAGTAACTTATGAATAATAAACTGTATTTGCAGATACATCTGGAGAATGTTTTGCTTCAGTTTAATATTGTGAACTTATCTCTAAAATATTGACATATTTTAGGCACATATTCATATGCTCTGAAGGATTCTTCTTTCAATGAAGAATAGCCATGATTTAAAACTATAGTGCAGTCCATCTCTGACCCTCCATGGCATTTTCAGTCTATGCCAGGCTCCACAGTGCCAGGGAGAATATCAGGGTCAGACTGAAACAGTGCTGCATGGGTCTGGTTCTGACCTGCCACTTGAGATAGTGCCCAGCTCTACCTTTGTAATGTTGGTGAGAGTGGCTGAGCATTGAGCTACAGCAGAGCTTTTATATATAGAAATCCAAAGAAAAATCAGAAGGCAAGAAGTTAATTCAAATGCTTTTCCTATAGCCATCTGACTGTACAGTGTTGTTCACAAGCAGTTTAGTCCAAAACATCTTTAGGCTGTCATCACAAAGTTTTAAAGGAAATGGTGTTTCGGGTTTTTTTGTTGTTTTTTTTTTACTTGGTTTGGCTTTTATATGCTAGTACATTTTGAATCTTTTGAACTAATTGCATTTGCAACCAGGAATGTTAGATTTTGTTCTTAATACAGTAGAACATAAAGAAATGGAGAATTTAGGGAAAAATTCAAAATTCCAAAACTTCAGTGATAATCCTGTCATCAATACTGAAATAAGGTAAAGTCAAGGCTCTCATCTTTATTTTCCAGAGAATCAGTACTTCCTGTTCTGTTTGTCTTATGAAGTACTATGCCATCCATCTACCTCAGCATCTTATTGTAACCTGCTTAATCACCTAGAGATGAGCAGGGAAGGTGTTTTGGCTCTGATGGCATTACACAAACAAATTATCAGGAGCTTGTGATGTTCACAAAAACAGGATTTCCCTACAAGGTTTTGTATGAAAAGCTAATAGAGCCCCTTCCATCTCAGAGCAGAATGCCTTCCTCATCAATCTGCCTTCTCTTCAGTTTAATAATACTTCGCAGTCACATAATGCTTTGCATCCCTCAAGCACTGTACCTAAATTGAGGATGCTGTTTAGTAGTTAGACATGTAACTACCTGCTAATGCAGTGTTATAGAAATCATAAGTGCAGGTGTTTGTAAATTAAAAAAAAAAAAAATTAAAAAATGAAGAGGGGAAAAGTGGGGGGGAGAGAAAAAGAAAAACTAGCATCTTAAAATAGTGCTCACAATGTTTTTTCCTCTTTTACAATGCTTAGATATCATGTTGATAAATGTCTTGGTACCTCTGAGAAAGAGTAGATCATCAGTGTGAGGTAATTTTGCCTGAAAATTGAAGCTGAAAAAGCAACAGGACAATAGTTTTAATGTCATGATTTCCCTTATACTTGTCTGGGTCATCTGGTGGCTTTTTCTAAGACTACATTATTAAGTAATGTGGACAAGTAAGATCTGTAGAAGTAAAAGTTGACATTTAGGGCCTGACATCTGCGATATGCACATTTTAGTGAGTTTGTATTAGGACTAAACTGGTCCCATGACCTGAGTGTCCTTTACAGCTGGAGTGCATTAAGTACACTCCCAGGAGCATATCTTCCAGTTTAGTTTCATCCAGAAGGAATCCAGGTCATGTACTCCGAGATCATTTTGTGGTGCAAATCAAAGCACAGTAAAAAGAGACAATAGGCAATTTGTTTCAAAATCTCAATTTTCCTTTAAATTGAAGCACCAGCATAGGCACCCCTCTGGGACTTGGGTGGAATGTACAGTTTCTAACTCAACAGAAGATCCTGTACTGGCACACACTGAGGGTGCATATATCATTTTGAAGCACCGAATGGCTTGTTTTTAGCAGCAAGGAATATTCTTATTTCATTATGGTTTGCAAGCAGCACCTAGAAATAGAGGTGGGAGAGCTGGAATGAAAGACATTGATTTAATAAAGTACCTAAGGATGAACAGTTCCTAGAAATCACATTATTTAGCTCTTTACTCAATCTGAGCCCATGAAAGTTCAGTCTTTTAAGGGCTGGGCCATCTACAATAATGCTTTTCTGTGGTAGTCCTCAGCTATCTATCCCTACTGTGAATTTGGCCATATGCTGCGATATGGATACCAGCAAGGAGCCTGCTAGGGCAATGTGCTGCCTGCAGCAGAGTTAAGCTTTCCCCAGAGTAAGGCAGAGGCACCCCTGCAGTAGCTGTTTGTGTAACAGTCTGCCCCCAGCATGAGATCACCAGTCCTGATTTAGGTGAGAGAGATCAGATTTTCAACTAACTCACGACTAACACCTCTTTTAGAGTGCTAACAACAGCACTCTGGGTACAAGCCAGATTTGAATGGTGTATTGAAGGCCCTCCTGAGCAAGGGTGACCAGGGGCCAGTAGGCTCTGTAAACATACGTTTAGACAGGAGTTGTCAATCAGTGACTGGCACATCACAGGGATTGTCCAAACATAGCCAGAAATGTGCACATGACCGACAGCCATGTAAAAGAGTGTACAGTTATTGACAATAAGAGAATCACCAAAAAAGAGAGAAGAGTAAGTTAATGTTACTATATGATAAAGTTGTCTTGAATTGTGTGAGACTGGAAATCTCACAAACTGCTTTAAGGAAAAAGCATCTTTCTCATTGTTTTGTTTAAACCTGTAAAAAAATCTGAGGCAGGGGGCTTCTATCATTTCCAACTTTTTTTGTTTACAATTTATGAGCATGTAACTTTGTATGATATCATCCATGCAAATGTTCAGTCCCTTTTTCAGTCATGTTGAGCTCCTGACTGTGTTGCTCGCTCATGAGAAGATATTTTAGAAGCCAAGCAGGAAAAACACACTTCCTTTTACTGGTTTTACATCTTCTGCTTTTCCCCAGATGTCCCTATGTTACCATGAAGTAATGGAGAAAGTACAGAGCAGTGTTCAATTTACCACCTGAATGCTCCTCATTAGTTTGCATGTCTCTATTTCGCACCTTCTGATTGATCCGCTCTTTATCTTTCAATAGAATAAAGAGTCACATTTATTTTTTCTTTTTTTTCTTGGTTCCTGAAAGTCGTTTTCTCTGGAACCACCTTTTGGCTGGTGTATCATTTTTGCTGCAGGAAAACCAGAACTCAGCACATGACTTCAGGTGAGGGACTTGACTCCACAGAATCTATCATCCTTTCAGGCCACCATCATATAACCCCATAGAAGTTCCTAATCTTTGCATAGGTGTCCTGGTTCAAGCAACCTTCATGCTCCTCTCAGGTTGCTCTTGTCAGTGTTATTACTGACCTTAATGTCTTCTTCCCTTCACACAACCCAAGCCCTGTAATTGTCTTATGCTATCGTACCCTCTTCATCTTCTCCCTTGTTTCTTTGTGGCTTTGTTACCCTCCTTGGCACTCTGACCATTTATCCATGTATTTTATCAGAGGGCATAAACTGCCAGAGATTTTTTCCCTGTCTCCCTCTACCACATACATATACTGTTACCCTGATCAGCTGCTACCTGGAGAATCACTCCAGTGGTTTTAGTCCCAGTTTGCATATCCAATATTTATTCTTCCTTCCTCTGACCAATTTCTTCTCCTGTAACTTCTAAAAGCCATTTATTTTCTGCCCAAGTCACTGTTTCTCTTCACACTTGAATATCCTCCCACTTTCTTCCTTTTTCCCCATCTTGCTTTTGCTCGTCTGTATTCTAAAAACATGCTTCTCCTTCTGAAGAACTCCAGGCCTGAAAGACATTCAAAGAAAGGACAAAATACCTCTCAAACTCAGTGCCAATTTCTTTCTGGTACTGCATGTTCTCATCTGATCTCTGGCCATAGCACTGACATCCTTGTGCCCTACACAGGTGAGCGTAATGGGCAACTTTGCTGGGTGGGGCAGTGATATAGGAGCTGAAACAGATTGAAGAATGTATCTTTTAGTGTGTGTGGAAAAAAAAAATTAAAAGTTCTTTTTGGTTAAATTTTCATTGTGATGAAAGCTCTTGCCCCATAGAATAGCTTTACTGCTGCTCAAAGAAAACCACACCATGATCTTTTAACATCGATCAGATAATGTATTTCTCTGAGCTATAGCCTTTATGCAGGTTGAACTGTTTTTCAAAAACTGAAAAGGTCAAGATCCATTATTAATAAGTAAAAGAAGGAATTACTGTAAAAGATGTCAACCAGGCTGGATAGAGGAAAATGTAAAGCACAGCCACAGTATGAAAGCTGTAATTCAGAATTTGAACTGGAAAAAAAAAATAAAAGCCCAAGTAGAATACTTTTACATTCTCAGTGAAACATTTATTGAATGCAATTACTCAAATTCAATGAAATTATTCAGTTAGTCTCCATGAAGCACTTTAACATCACTTGAATTAAACTGAGAGATTTAAAGACTGCCTTTTGATACTTGTTTGTTAAAATCAATAAGTTCCTGAGGCAAGTTTAGGTTCTGAAGGAGCTGACTTTTCCAGTGGAAAAATATTCCATTAAAACCAGAACAAAATGACAACTACCTCATCGAGTCTTCGTTTTTTCTCATGATAAAATCTGGCAATAAACTCAACTCCTTGATCCAAACTTTATGCTACTGTCCAAGTTGATAATAAGCCTTTGTGGAAGGATAGGCTGTTTAAAAAGCTTCAGTTTTAACTCAGCAATCGATGTAGATAGTTCCCCTGTGGTTATATCATTAATATATTTGAGGAACAGAAAACTTATGTATGCAGAAATGGGTTATGAGAAGCAACAGTCTGTCTTCAGTGCATTCCTGTTCCTCAGAGACAGTGTACTCCTGCTGTAACATAAAAGGTTGATGTTTTTTAGGTGAAAGAATGAATAATAAAATTCCGTGTTGTAAGAAGCAGCTTGTCTTCTCAAGATTGCGTGGTGCATTCCAAATGCAATGCTCCAGCAATGTTTTATATTCAGGACTGGCATTGCTCTGCACACAGTGGTTCAGTAGATATCCATTGGGTGTTTTTAAGGAGGAGGTTGGAAAAGAGGTTGCTCAAGTTGAATTTTGATATCAGTTTTGCCTTATTTCAGGTATCTATACTTTAGAGGTTTGTATGTGAGATAATCCTCCTAGGACACCTTTACAATGAATGCTTGGACTATTTTAGTAGTCTTTTGTAGAAGTACCTATTTCTTTCTTTTGTACTTTGAATGTTCAGTGACTGCAAGCTCAGATAAAAGACATTCATGGGTAGTCAGATGAATGTTTCCTTGCTCTTCTTCATCTTTAGATGCTCTAGTGTCACATAATTTCATATACAGATTTGAGCATTTTATTGGAGGGGTCTAGCCTCCAAACCAGAAGTGCCATTTGTCATTTTGAAAACCTGCCCAGTTAGAAGCCTTTTGGGAAAAAATACAATTCAACACTGAGACTTGTTATAGCCTCACAATTAAGTCTTCTGAAAATTCCTGTCTGTGTGCAGTCCTATACTGAGTGTTATTTGGGCAGGACTTCCATTTTGTTTTCCAGTTTTTGTTACAGTTCCAGTCCTTCTTGAGCCCCTATGCCAAGAGACTCTTGAAGCTCTCCAAACCAATTCTTAGCAAAAAACCAAAACCGAAAACCAAACCAACCAACCAACCAAAAAAACAAACAAAAAAACCCCAAACAAAAAAACTCCCAAGCCAACAACAACAACAAAACACCCCACAAAAAACCCCAAACTCCTGCCCCCCCAAAACCCCAAACAAACAAACAAAAAAATCACCCCAAAAAGACAAATGAGAAGTTATTTCATTGAAATTAGAAGAGAATGAGGTGTGATTAGGAAGAGCATACCAGTGCAAGCAGCCTGTAGTTTGCCTGAGCGATGCAAGAAAGGAAATTCTGGACTGGCAAAGTGAAGCCATCAAGTGGAAGTTGCTAGGATGGCTAAAGAAGCTTTCCAAGGAGCCATCAGATTAAATTAGGAAAATTAGAGTTCATGAAGAAGGATGGGGTCTCGGGGCAAGAAGTGTGAGAATGGGAGAAGGATGGCAAGGGGGCATCAACTCTGGTTCCTCCAGGACAAGGATAGGCCTGTGGCAAACAGGGCATAGATAGGCCTGTGGCAAACAGAGAGGGACCAAGCTGCAGGCTGGCTTATTGCAGCCTAATACACTATTTCTTTAAAGTACAGAATTAATATCTAATGTCCCTAGTGATTTTTTACTGACAAAAAAAATCGTAAAAAATTGAGCAAAGATGACGATGTTTGTCCCAAAGAGATATATCAAGATAGGTCTTTGCCTTTGGATCTTCCATAGCTTCCTGGAAATATTATTTCTTTCTTTTTTTCATAATTTTAAGAAGTCACCTTATTGAAGATGGAGAGATGCGAACATGCAGAGAACCACAAAAGATGCTACATCTGACAGGCTGCACCACGATTGTTGTGAAAGGTGCTGCTGAAGCTGTCAAAATACTTAGTGCCTGGAGGCTGGGCTGCAGTCCTTCTCTGCCACTTCTCTGTGTAAAGGTGTGCTCCTTGGAGAGCTTGGCCCTGTTTGGAGCTCTGAAGGCACAGGGGGCTGTACCTCTGCACCCCTTCCTGCTAACATGTGGAGCAAGAAGTTTTATAGAACTTCTATGGTTCCATTTGTCATGCTTTCCTACTGCAATAATGTTTAGGCTTTGATTATTTTTTTTTATTTTTCCTGTAAACTCTTTGTTCATGTGAGAAAAAACAACCAAACAACTGAAGATGCAAAAAGGTCTGGAACAATGAAGAAGCCCCTGAGGTGACCAGAGCCTGGCAAAGGCAGCAGACTGATGAAAGGCTCAAGGACTCTGCTTTGCATTCTGCTCTCATCCTGAGTATCCTAAGGAGACTAGCTGTGAAGGATCCCGGGAAGATGCTCCCTGTTTGTGAATGAAGAGCAGCTCTTTCCATTTACAGCCGCTTCGGTTCGTTTCCCTACATAAGCACAGAAATAACCATTTTGGAGCTTTGGTGAAGGGAAAGGGAGAAAAAAAAAGAACAAAAACCTCCCAGAATTAACTCAGGGAGAGAAAGCCAGGTGCCATCTTTGCATTATATCCAAATGAGATGCAGCTGTTTAAATGTAAATGTTAAACAAGAGGGAAGAATGCCTTAATTAGCCCTCAAAAGGAGACAGGAAAGCTGTAAGAATGCACCTGACACTAAGCAGTATGAGATAAACTCATTCCAGCTGTCACTGAACTGACTGTTTGAAGGCAGAGCAATGCTATTTTGTGCAAACAATGTAAAATGCTTAGGGAACTGCAATTAGCATCAACATGCATAGTGTAAGTGAATGCAGCCTGCTGGTGTTTACTTGGCTTTGAATTGCTAGGGTTTAGAGTAAAAAAAAAAAAAAAATCAGTTATGCATTACACACTGGAGATTTTATTCCAGGCTTTTATGCATTACTGAGAAAAAGGCACAGGAGAGTGAAAAGAAGGGAAGCCATCAATCTGGCTTTAAAGGAAGATATGATACTCAAAGGTCATTCTGAGTTTTCTCCTTCCTACTTGAGCAGTAAAACGTTCAGATTGAATCTATGAGAGAAATTTTACACAGGCTGTGCATCACATAAATAAAGCTGAAATGTCCCATGCAGTGTGTCAATGTTACGTATCTTGCCAGGTGGAAGAAGTAAAGATCTGATTTTCTTTTCTTTTTTAAAAACATTTACAAACAACAGAATCAAGGTTATTTAGTATAACCAAAGTCTCTAATTTACTTTATGTCTTTATATGTAAAGTAATACATATAAATTGCCAGTATATAGAAGTTACTGATTGTATGCTAGTGCATACAAGACACTGAAGTGTATGGAAATACAGGTCTATCAAATATATCCTCGTATAGGACATAGTCTCCTCTGAAAAACCTTGACTATAAGCCAATTTTTTGCATGTTTTCTATGCTCATGGGAGTTCACCTCAATACTCAAGGTTTTCTTGTCTAATCTCTCACCAGACTTGCCTAATTAAAGAAATGGGATGAAGCATAAAATGCCTTCATTAATTTTTGTCAAATCTTCTGTAAATAAATACATCTTATAGAAAAGTAAAACTCCAAAGGGACTAAACTTCAAAGGGAATGAGTCTATAAATTAGAGATTTACCTAGTGACTAAACAAAAAATCCAAATCTAAAGACATTTGAAAGCAGGAAAAAGCAAGCATGTAAATGGCCTTTTAAAAGTATGCTTGAAATCACTCATATTGCCTATTTTGATTCAAAGCAAAAGTTTTGACCCATTAGGCAAGACAGAAGCCTAATCTTTTGAAGTTGCAGCAGAGGAACCATCTAAGGAAGTTCAAGGTGCACGGGTCCATGGAACATGATGAAATGTATCTGTGGGTCCTGTAGGGCCTGGCACATGAAGTGCCTAAGCTACTATTCACCATATTTGAGAAGCTGTGGCAATGAAGTTCCCACAAACTGGAAATAGGGAAATATAATCCCTATTTTTAAAAAGGGAAAAGATCATGGAGCACATACTTATGGAACTACTCAAAGACATGTGGAAAAGAAGGAGGTGATTGGTGACAGACAACATGACTTTACCAAGGGAAAATTGTGCCTGAAAAATTTTATGTTCTATGATGGGGCTACAGCACTGGTGCATGAGGAACGAGCTGGAGAAGGTCTTTTTACAAGGGCATGTAAAATAGGAAAATTCTGAATTACTTTAAACTGAAAAAATGTAGATTTAAATTAGATATTAGTGAAAAATTCTCTACTGTGAGGGTGGTGAAGCACTGGCACAGGTTGCCCAGAGAAGTTGTGGATGCCCCACTCCTAGAAGTGTGCAGGGCCAGCTTGGATGGGGCTTTGAGCAACCTGGTCTGGTGTGTGGCATCCTTGCCCACGGCAGGGGAGTTGGAATGAAATATCTTTAAGGCCCCATCCAGCCCAAATCATTCTATGATTTTATCATATGATAAACCTTCTGAGGCATCAGCATTAGCAGAATTAGCCCATGTTTTCAGGCTTAGGATACAGGGGTACGATGCAGAGTGGATCTGTGCAGGCAATCAGAGGTGCTTCTGGGACGAGTTGATCTGGTGGGTCCAGGGCAACACTGGTCAGAAGTAATGACTAAATTATATTCATTTCCTGGTCTGTCATACCAGCTGTATGTTTTATTCTAACTGCTCACCAGATAAGCTGCTATAGCTTGCAGCAAGTTTTACAGTTGTGGCATTTTTTTTCCTTTGAAATTTGACAATCTCTCTCATATGTACTGAGATAACAAACCTGGAATACCAAACGCTATACCAGCTGTTTTTCATTATCAGATATGTGCATGGGATGGGAATGATGGGACCAGGAAATTTTACTGTAACACCCACAATTCAGTGCCAGATCTCCAGGAAACATCCATTTGTAAACACAGCAGGAGTATCCACACTGTATTCCCAAATACAGTATGCAGTGACACTAACATTCTGGTTACTGCTTGCTTTGCAGACTTCCCAGAGTGATCAGTACTGCAAAGCATCTCTTCTGCTGTGGAGCAGGGTGGCTCACTTGAGGGGAATGAGCAGTAATATTTATGAGACCCAATTACATATTTGCTTTTAAAATGGATCCTCAGCTAGTAAGCTCTTGATGTTGTATGGTATGTGAAAAAAGGTTTATATGAACTATACATAATATTAACAGATCCCCACATGAGGGAGCAATTGATAAGAGATAGGTAATGTCAATAGGCATACACTACTCATATTCTCACAAAGGAAATTATACACAGAAAACTGGGGGATTTGAACATATATGATGTCTCTTGATTGGCATGGAAAAAATGAGGAAGCTGAGGGAAGGCAACCTTTAACCCTATCACAAATTACACTATGTTAGTAGTATGCAAAATACTTGCAAATACTAGAGAGAGAAAAACACTATGTCTAACATGGTAAACTTTCCCTTAAAGACTGAATGTGTGAGGGAATTTGGGAGCTGGTGTTTTGGGTCACATAGCTGGTTATTGGCAGAAGTAGGAATGGAAATGAGGTCTCCTAACTTCCTGCCAATATACCATACCCTGCTGCCTTAGACAGCATGGACTTCAGCACAGATAGATATTTCGGTGGGGTAAAAATGGGTTTGAACTGGAGCAAAAGGCACCATTAACAAGAAACAACTGAAGGTACCAAAAAGTTAATTAGGTGAAACAGCCAGTGAGATCTTTGCAAAACAGTCACAATGAAAGATGTCATATTGTCTGTTCAGGCTGATAGATCTCCAGCAAATCCAAAATTTTCCTAATGATGCATCAAAAAGCGAGAAGCTTCTTTCTTTCCCAAATAAGCCCTAAGGAAGTTTTCTTCCGTTTGAGAATAGCAGCAATAATGATGGTTTGTCTGAAAAGAATGTTTTTCTTTTCTTTATTACCACAGATGAGTCACATTGCGATGACTGAAGTGTCTTTCTGTATGTTCTGGCTCCACAAGCTAAGACACCTATGCTTACCTATTTTTAGTCATTAAAAATGGCATTGTCACCCCTCATTCGTTGTTTGTAATACCACCTTCAAAAGGAAAATGTTCACATTACTTTGTAGAAATAATCTCAGGTTTGCCAACTGCTCATGCTGGTCAGCCACAGGAGTAACCTCCAAATGTCTGTTCCCATGCTCAGCTGTCATGTTCACCCTGAATGTCTCTGGCCTGGCTTTCTGATAAGGAACTCCCAGACAGATGCTCATGGATTTTGCAGTCCACCTAACCAGGAAATAAGGCCAAAATATGTTTTGCGGCTCTTCAGAAACTCTTTTGAATCATTTATAAACTGACTCCCAGCAGCCAGGAAAGATGCCAGCTGTGCCACTGAAGACCTGACCACTCTGGATGGACAACATAGTGGTTGTCACCTGCCCATCCATGGCTGTAAAAATGATGCACTGATTTGCACTGTGATGAGCCTACAAGATTGTAATCACACTGTTAAAAAGTGTCCAAATGCCCCTTATGGCCTGCCAGTCCTATTTGGAGCCCCATCTTCTGGAGACCCTGTACAGGGATGCTGTAGCTAAGTCAATAACTATATTTGACCTCTTTGTTCCATGAGCAGAGCCACACACTGTCAGAACACTACTTGCTGGTAAAGATAGTTCAGACAGAAAAATGGATGGCCTAGGTCAGGCCACAGACTGCTGTTTGAGTAGACTGAAGTGGCTCCTTTGCCCTGAAGCTGATGGAAGACTTGTTATCCAAATGACTTCTTCCAGCCCAGGCTTAGCTGTCAGAGCTTGGTCTTTGCCGTAGACAAGGTACACAGGACAGCAGGTCTCCATATGCCTGTGCCATTCAGAGTGTGGTTTGTTCTATCCCCTGCTGGCCTGCAGGAGCCATAGATAGGTGCTCAGCATGTGCTGGCCTGGAAGGATCTGTCTGGGTAGGGACACAGACACAGACCTGCCATTTCCCTGGCAGACCTTTAGCCTCTCTCCAAAGGAAGCACATTCTGACCTAAAAGTGTGCCAAAGATGGTAAAGAAAATGAGTGTCATCATGCTTGTGCCCTGAGTGGACTGCCCTTCTAGGGGCAGAGTGACAATCTAGATGGGAAAATCTCCAGTTTGTTCAAAGCGAGTTGAAGACAGTGACAAAGCAAAGTGATTGTGATCAAAAAGAAGAGCTGCCAGCTGTGACAGCGGCCAGGAATATTCAGGGACAGTCAGGTGGCCAAAGAAATCAAATTAACACCTAGCACAGTGGAGACTACAGCTTCATACTGTTGTCCAGAAATAAAGTTGTGGGGGAAAGAGGGGTTGGAAGGAAGGATGGAAGACAAAACAGATAGGGATTGGTAAAGGCAGAGAGGGAGCATCCAGTGTTAATACCATGTTTTCTAAGTGTGCAGCATAGCTAAATTTCAAAAGAGACACTATTCACTCTCTGCTGGACTTTGAATGACAGTCTTGCTCAGAGAAAGGGTTTCCTACTATCATAGACCAAGGACAGAGTGGCATTTCCACTGTGCCTTAAGGATTCAAAGCTGTTTTGAGTAACCTGGACCATTCTAGTGCAGGTGATATAATGCCATGATAGAAAGGATGCCAAAAGATGCCCTTTTCCTATAGGTAGGTCTGGAATAAAGACAGTGATATTACCAGAGAGTCTCTGGCAGATACAGATCCTGTGCAGCAAAAAGGTAGGAGGCAAAATCTTGCAGAAGAGCTGACACCCCAAGGATATTTCATGTGGAGTACATTTGTGAAGCAGAAAATAAGAGCATCAGCCAGGGCTGGGAGGCAGCTCTTGAGAGTGATATACAGAGTAGTGTAGATGTAGCTAATGATAACAGCGAGCTCTTTTCCAAAATATTCAGAGGGGTCATATCCCAAATTACTACCGCTTTCTACAACATGATGCTGCCACCATTAGATTGCAGCCTGGCATCTGGGTTTATAAATCAGTTTTTATAAACCAGTTTTTCTCAGCTGCTGTATGATACAGTTAGTGGTTATTACTCCTGGCTCCATGAAGTAAATTTGCTATTATTAAGTAGCACTGGACAGAATAATTGTTATTATTTTCTTCCTTCTTTGATGAACTTGAGTCCTTCACTGGCTGATGAATGATGCAGGGTATTATTACAAATGTAACATAAAATAAAAATCATTATATTCATGATTTCTAATCCTTTAAAGGAAAACACTGATCAGTACTAAATAAAAAGACGAACACTGGAAGGTTCCTACTCACTCCCTGTCTCTGAGAAAAAGTGATGGTTGTTCTAAAGAGAGGCCCCAAACATGCCTCCATTCTTTGCTCTGGTGATGCAAGTCATTGTGCTTCCAGCATTTTGTGCTTCCACACAGTGGAAGACGAGAAGGGGCCAAAATTAGTCACCTTTCATGAAAAATGAAGGAATTCTTATCCCTTGGCAGTCAGAGCAAGTACCTTAGGCCTCTTTCCCTAAAGAAGGTCTTCAAAAAACATAATGGCTTAACACAAAGGGAACAGTCAGAAACGCCTTGGGGTGACTGTTTCTGCTTCCTTTGGATAAAAACTGTTTGCAAGTGTTACCCAGGGTGATGGATAGCAGGATACAGCTGTGAGTACACTTCCATGCCATAGAGATATAAGGGGCTTTTGGCTTTCCTAACTAATCTGTTCTTAAGGAGTAAAAATTCTATTTTTGTCATGTCTTCTCATGGCACGAGAATGGGTCTGGGGGGTAATGAGGATGTTTGCATTGTGAAGAAGACTGTGTTAGTGTGGAGTAGATCAATACATCCATACGTGGCAGGAAATACAGGAATAGGCTCTGAAGGTCATATAACTTTTTATTGACAAGGTTTTGTACAAATGTAATGAAAATCACAAGCTAGCTTGGGGATTGATAGTATTATGTTTTTACCCTTGGCATAGTATCTTACAGTTTTTTTCTTTTGTTTTGTTTGTTTGTGGGGTTTTTTTGCCAATATGCAAAAAAATTCCCGACCCAGTTGTCCTTTCATTGACTTCCTTGATCTTGGATAAACCTCATAATTCTCTCTGAGACATATCTATCATTTTTCAGAATTGTAAGCAGCATAATCCATTGTGATTATTCCTTAAAACTGAAATTTGAATTGTTTTTTAAAATAAAAAATGTGAGGGGTTTTTTTGCCATCTTTCTATTCCTTCTGTCATCACCACCTACACACAGGGGTCTGCACTCTCATGCAGGCAGCAGACTGAAAGAGAATTAATATACCATCCACTATTATATACTCTTTAGCATACCATTTCAAACAGTCTATTTGTCAAAACAATTAATTTGTTTAGATTTTGGAGGGATAAATGTTTATTACATAAGGCCTCAATCATACAACCTAGACAACCCAAAAGGCTTATTTGACTTGAAATTGTGCATACAGGCCATGGAGAGTCTGGTCTTGAGATCATGGGAAATTTTAATAGATGAGACAGCAAATGACAACATTTCAAGATGTAAATTAAGTTTTTCACTAGAACATTGACTAATGAATATTTTTTTTAACGATTGAGACTCTGCTTTGGTAAACCAGAGGGTTTAGTATTAGGACTTGGCTACATTTCAGGAAATAAGTGCATGAGCTAGAATAAGACTTCCTTTTTTTATTACATTTTTGGTTTTCTTTCTGTCTCTAAACTGCAATACAAACTCTCCTTTATGTACTCCATTATAAGATTTTTAAACAGATGAGAAACAAACTCAGCTTCTCTGACATTTCCCCTTATGTGCGAATACAACTGTGATGTGTGGAAAAAGCTGCTAATGATGAGCCTACATCTTACACAGTGCTTTTCAGCTATTCTCAGAATGTTTGACAAGTGAAGCCAGCAGGGCTGTTCTCTTCATACACACTAAGGGAAACTGAGGCAAAAAGCAGAGAGTCACCACACTCAGGATTGTTTAATAAGCTGTTATACAAACTAAGATTGGAAACAGGTCCCCTTTGAGTTACAGAAAACATCAAATTAATTGCTAATGAAAGTTATTACTATAGGGCATTTTTAAGGAATACTCAGAGATACTGTTGCAGGTGCTCTGCATAGCACAGTCTAATAGCTCAATTATATAAACACATGTGTTTATATTAATTTATTTCAGTGTGTTTCAGATGGATTGAACTGTTTTCATGTGGTACAGAACTTACATTTAGGCACTTCAAAGGAAAGATTAACACTATCCAATTTTTATCTTAATGAGCCAGATAATCCGCTAGTATAAATAAGCACAAAGCTGCTGAAGTAAAAATCTCAGCCCCTTTCCCACATCTGACAGGAAGAGTAGTCAAAGTTTAAATCTCAAAAATGGCTAAACTCATTAATTTGTCTTTATCCGACATATCTTTTACTACTGTCTTCTTTGTCAGTGTGGAAATCATCAACCTGCCCATCACCTGGACTCAAAGCTGAGGCACTGTCACAGACTGACTTATCTGCAGATCTTCAACATTCCTGCTCATTTATTTCCTGAAATTCTGGTTAAAGTCTCAACTTCATAGCTAAAATTCGTCTAGACTAACATGATTTTATGGCTCACTTCTTACAATATCCTTTTCTCTTGACCTAAAAAATGAAGCTTTTCCTCCTGTTATCCATGCAGGGTTTTGTTGCAGTGATAGCCTGATATTTGGCTATATAGCCCTTCCAATAGCATAAAACTACTGCATTAGGCATAGGTAGCTTATCCTCACATTCACAGTCTTTCATGGACTATGTTCTCCCCAATCCTAGGGGTTTTGGGAGGCCACATTGTCATTCTCAGTCAGTTTACACTACCAGTCTCCCTTATGCTCTGGTTAATTTCCAAACAATCTTATGCATCTTTTTCTCCAACTTTGCCTTTCATGCTTTTACGCAACTTCCTTTAAACAAAACTGCCTCATTATCTTTCTTCCAGTCTCCCCCCAAAAACCCTGTAGAGATGCTTACAAACCCCACATATTTGACTAGATTGCAACCAATTTATGATGACTTCCTACCACCTTCACCAGCACTGTCACATGGCTACTCTGTACTCCCTTTGGGCCTTTATCTTGTGGTAAACACTTGCAGTCAGAGTCACTTTGCTCTGTTGTCACTCCACACTTTAGCCCAGGTTTATAAGCACAGCTGAAGCACAGCACAGTTGTCTAGTTTTTGTCAGTTCTAACAAACGAGCCTTCAGGATACAAACACAGGTGGTATATCTGGCTGCCATGTTCACACTCCCCACCCTCAAAACTTATTAATGGAGGTAAAAACCTTTGGTGTGTAAGTCTCATGTGGGAAATCTGCTCTATGTGGTGCAAAGGATTCATCCATGTTTTACTAATTTGCAGGTGCTCAAGCAATGGCAAAAGAGTCTGCAATGTGTAGACCTTAAGTAAATGTTTGGAGGGTTCAAGGAATGCTAGTCTGGACCTTTACCAAAATCAAGCTAGTATGTAAAGTACCAGCTTAAAGATGGGTCCATAGGTAATTAGTTTCATTATGTTTGATTCACAGAAACATATTTGGCTTATTTTTCTAACTAAACTCCATAACTTATTCTTGCCTGTACTAGTAGCACCATGAGTGTACTGCCAGAATTAGAGACTTGTAACAAGGGCTTACCTTTGTTGCAAGCACCCTCCAGCAGATGTGACTTTTGTTATCTGCTTTAGGCTGTTGTACATATTTTCCAAACAAGCCCAAGTATATGACTCCCATTAATTTACAGATAACTGTCAGGGCTGGGAACTCTTCCAGCAGACCTTATTATAGATGTGTTTTATCAGTGGAGTTTAAATTAAAACAGCTGTAAAAGCACTGGGATTATTCTCTCTCTTACACAAAGATACAAGCATGTTCTGAACCGAGATCAATAAAGACCCTGACTCAGAGGATGTGTTGCGATTTACGTTAATGTGTATTATGGGAAAATGATAGTCCTGCTTCTGCCTGGTGTAGGCTATGCAAGAATAAGTTCTATGCTTTCTTTCAAGGATGAAAAATGCAAGAGATACAACATTTATTTGGCAGTTCATATCACTACTTCACAGCACTTTTTCGCTAGATTAAATTGCAGGAATTGGTAACTGAGTAATGTGAAGTCTGTTAAAATAGTCTAGGTTTTTCCACCTGCACTGAAATTTCTACAGCTAACAAGAAAATTGTATTGTCATGCAAAATCTATCTCACAACAATTTAATCCAAAAGGTCACCTGAATCAGGAATGTGAATGCTCACCTTCAAAAAACAAAAAAAAAGGAAAAAAAGAAAATGGAAAGACACAAAGGGATTTTTGTAGCACGTTTCTTGAACAAAATTTGTGAATTCTATCCTCTCCCAGCAAAGAAAAACTAAAAGCTTCTGGAAGCTTCCTAAGCTCACAGTCAAGTTCATGATACTATTTCGTGCCCTGAAGAAAATTGTAGCCATTTGTTTAAGCAATGAAGTTTCCATCTGTTCTATCTTGGTTTAAAGAAGCTGTATATTTTCAAGAACCTCAAGGCAATGTTTACCGAAAGCATAAAATGTCCCTGAAGTGACATCACAGGAAGAAAATATAGATGGCAGAATTTTAAAGCTCACAATCAGAGGAAAATGCAGTTACAGTTTCATCCAGACACATACGCATAATTATATCTACATATATAAATAAAGAATAAACAGGGACAGAAGGAGCAGTGGATTTACTTTAAAAATAAATGACTGATTTCAGCTGACTTAGCTGGTTAGCAGGGAATCATTCTAAATAAAATAAATTCATTTTTACTTCGTGTGACAAGCAGAAACTAAATTAAACATCAACTTACATGTACTTTATGAAATATTCAAGTTATGTATTCCATTACAACTTTTCTCAACATATATGTAATGTGTATTCAGGCAATTTTGGAACAATGCACAGTGTCTCAAGAAAAATACTAAAGCCAGTTAACTGACTAGTTTTTTATTGTACTGTATGCCATATACAGAAATTTTAGTAAAAAGAACCTAAAAGTGCAGTCCACCAGTGCAAGGCTTCAGAAAATTGGTAACAAATATCTAGTTAGTCTCCTGAGTTTACAGAATAAACTGTCTGGGCCCAGAGAATGCTGGGGGTCGCTAAAGGTGTTTCGGAGGGCTCAGTATTTGGGCTAGCCCTGTTTAATATCTTGATCAGTGATCTGGATGAGGGGATCAAGTACAACTTCAGCAAGTTAGGAGATGACACCAAGTGGGGTGGGAGTGTTTATCTGCTGGAGGGCAGGAAGGCTCTGCAGAGGGATCTGGACAGGCTGGATTGATGGGTCAAGACTAATTGCGTGAGGTTAAACACGGCCAAGTGCCAAGTGCTGTCGTTAGGTCACAACAACTCCATGTACCCCTACAGGCTGGGGGCAGTGGCTGGAAATCTGCCTGAGAGAAAAGGACCTGGGGGTGCTGGCAAGCAGTAGCTGAACATGATCCAGCTGTGCCCAGGTGGCCAAGAAGGCCAATGGCATCCTGGCCTGGATCAGCAATAGTGTGGCCAGCAGGACCAGGGCAGGGATTGTCCCCTTGTACTTGGCACTGCTGAGGCCACACCTCAAATCCTGTGTTTAGTTCTGGGTCACTCATTGCAAGAAAGACATTGAGGGGCTGGAGTGTGTTCAGAGAAGGGAAAGGGAGCTGGGAAGGGTCTGGAGCACAAGTCCTGTGAGGAGCAGCTGAGGGAGCTGGGGGTGTTTAGCCTGGAGAAAAGGAGGCTCAAGGGGCACCTTGTTGCTCTCTAGAACTGCCTGAAAGGAGGCTGTAGCCAGGTGAGGGTTGGTCTCTTCTCCCAGGTAACAAGTGACAGAACAAGAGGAAGTGGCCTCAAGTTTTGCCAGGAGAGGTTTAAATTGGATATTAGTAAAACTTTTTTCACTGAAAGTTTCAAAACATTGGAACTGGATCCCTAGGGAACTGGTAGAGTGATCATCCCTGGAAATGTTCCAAAAACATGTAAATAAGGTACTCGAAAACATGGTTTGATGGTGAACATAGTGGTGCTGGGTTGATGGTTGGACTTGATGATTTTAAAGGTCTTTTCCAGCCTTAATATTTCTAAGATTTTTATGATTCTGTGCATGAAGCCTGTCTCTCAAGCTAACTTTGCTCCCATCACATTAATAATAATATAAATTCTAATATTCTGCAGAAAGAGAAATATAAGAACATCCTGTATTTTCCAAAGTCCCAAATATTTGTGGGATCCATTAGGAGCAGTAGTTTAGGTATGCATTTGGAGATTTCTCTCATCCTTCTGAAAGGCTTTTTATCAATCTGCCTTATTTACCAGCAGTAGAACACAATAGTTCTCTGTATTGTGAATGCTGAGACAGACTTTCTGCTTGTTGACAGGCATGCAATTTTCACTACTCAGGATATAATTCTATCCATCATATTATTATTGGGATTCCTGAATAGTGAGTTCCTGATTCCCGTTTTGCATAAATATGGTGAGGACTACCAGCATTTAACCATTACTATGATGACTGATTCATAAATAAGAGCTCTGATGTAAAATATAAGAGTAGTAAAAATCACTAAGACAGAAAATCAAATTAAGTGGAACATTGCACACGAGCCAGAGGAAAAGATGAAGAAACTGAATATAAAACTTAAAATTACACACATTTGGAAGAAGATATTCAGCTAGCTTGATAACAACCTATTTCTCACAGTTCCTAATGGGAATATCTATTCAGTGATTTAGGGAGAAAACAGCAGGAGGGAGGAACAAGATAGGGAGACTGAGTGTATGCTTAAAGTAGGTAACTCTGTGTTTAAAGTAGCATGAAAAATATGTATAATGACCATCACCATCACTGCATTTAGAGAGCTTTCCAGCATGCAACTGTATCTTTCTCCTGTCCTCCCCAATCTTTACTCTTCACCCAGTCCTTCAGCAAGAATTGAGGTCCTGGCTGCTCCTCCTGCTCCCTCCTCTGTGCTCCCCATCCTTCTTTGCTTGGTGCCGCTAGGAAAGAGTTAAGTTGTTTTGCTAGATGCTTTCTGCTTCCTCTCTCTCCTCTTTATGCCTGAGGAATAGGCTCATGGGAGCAGGGGTTGAAGCTCTCTCCACCTTTTGCAATAGCCCTCCTGTCTCTTTTGCTCCAGGGCAGGCGGCAGCGGGGCAGCTAGCCAGGCAGATGGAAATTCTCTGGAGGGGAAGCTGGGAAAATGCAGTGACCCACTTGCTGTTTCCAAGCTATGTTGCCCAGTTCTCTGTTCTGCCACAATCTGGACCATCTTAAACAATCCTAAGTACAGTTAGCATATACTGTGTACACACTAGAGGGGACATCCAGCACAGTTATAAAGCTGGCATGCACCTTTAGGTTTAGTTACTATGCCAGCAAGACTGAAAAATTATGCTTGTTCCCTAAGCCTTACATCTGTTTATTGCTGATTTTATGTATCCTATTGATCTATGCATACAGAAATCAGCCTGCCTCCCTAGGTTTACATATTTATATGTTTTGTGGATGTGCCTCGGTACACCACTACCTGGTTCCTCAACAACCTCATTAGATTTGTGCTGTACAGCTGAAGTAACAGATAAAGGCTAAAGAAATAGTACTTGATTCAGTACTTTAAAACAAATTAAAAATATTGAATCAAGACATTGCAGTTTCAGGTCCTTGGGCCCAAATAACTTTGAAAGAATTCATAGAAAAATGGTAACGATGGAATTATATCCACATTTATATGTGCGATTTATACGTGCAACAGTTCTGTTTCTGCAATTGCTCTGTATTACACATTTTTTTGCCATAAAAGTTATATGTTAGCCTATTTAGGACTGTTTTGTATGAGGCCTGGGTATGATTTGTAAAGTGGCAATAATGTTACTAAGAGTATTGATTTTGCAATATTTTCCATGCAATGCCTGGCAACATTTTTTCGAATGAATGATTTAATTTTACTAGTGCAGAGGTCATAGCTCATGTTGTGTTACAGCATTATAAATGAAAGGCTTCAGTGAAGTTGTATTATATTTAACCCACAGCAATCAAGAAAAACTTTACGTCTGTGTCTACTCAGACAACTAAATATACTTCGTATACTTGGGAGCCACAGAAGTATAACATCATTTGCAAACTATCCACTGTACCAGTCCCTGCATTTTGTACAGCCTTTCTGGTACTAGCAACAGTGAGATAGCAAAGATAAAGCCATTGCAATGTGAGATAACCCATCAATCACATACAAATAATTATTGAGAAATAGCATACTGAAGATTTTTTCTGTAACAGGAGAAATTAAGAATAACCAACTATGGTTCTACTCTATGCAAAGAGTTGTGGTCAAGACCTCACTGTCCACATGACCAGTGATGTGTCCCTCAGGGGTTCAAAGGGTACAAAAGTGTCCCTCAGGGGCTGATACCTACTTAGGCAGATACTGTTCAATGTCACCTCTTTGTTCATGACGTGGACAGAGGGGTCAAATGCACCCTCAGCAAATTTGCCAATGACACAAAGCTGTATGGTGCAGTTGACATGCTGCAGAGAAGGAATGCCATCCAGAGGGACCTGGACAGGCTTGAGACCTGGGCCTGTGTGAACTTCACGAAGTCCAACAAAGTGAAGTGCAAGGTCCTGCACCTGGGTTGTGACAAACCCAGACATGCCTACACTCTGGGTAGAGGATTGATTGAGACCAACCCTGCAGAGTAAGCTTTGGGGTTGATGGTTTATGAAAAACTCAACAGGACCCAGCAATGTGTGCTTGCAGCCCAAAAAGCCAGTGGAATCCTGGGCTGCACTGAAAGCACTGTGGCCATCAAGTCCAAGGAGGTGATCCTGCTCTACTCTGGTTTTTTGAGACCCCACCTGGAGTGCTGCATCTTATGTGGCCACCAACACAAGAAGAACATGGAACTGTTGGAGCAAGTCCAGAGTAAGCCACAAAGCTGATACATAGATTGGAGCACCTCTCCTATGAAGACAGGCTGAGAAAATTGGAGCTGTTCAGCCTAGAGAAGAGAAGGCTCTGGGGGGACCTTGTAGCAAATTTTGAGTATCTAAAGGGGGTCTACAGGGAAGCTGGAGAGGGACTCTTTGTCAAGAACTGTAGTGTTGGGACAATGAGTAATGGGTACTGAAAGAGGGGAAATTTAGTTCAGGTACTAGAAAGAAATTCTTTACTGTGAGAGTGGTGTGGTACTGGAAGAGGTTCCCAAGGGAGGTCATGGATGCCCCAGTACTGGCAGTGTTCAAGGCCAGGTTGGGCAAGGCATTGAGCAACCTGGTCTAGTGGGAGGTGTCCCTGCTCACAGCAGGGGAGGTTGGGAATCAAGAATCTCCCAGGATCACCAAGGCTTTTCAAAGATAACCCAGAGTGGCCTTGCAACGACATAGTTCAGCAGTGTGACCCAGCACTGCTGGGTATGTCTCATTAAATCCCCTGGACTTGTGTATTTTCAGTTTGTTTGAGTGTTCCCTAACCTGATCCTTCTTCACTGAGAAGGAGTAATGCTTGCTACAGACTTTCCTTCTGGCCTCAGGGGTCTCAAACTGTTGATGGCCAGTCTTACCAGTAAAGACAGAGGTGAAGTAGGCATTGAGTACCTCAGCCTTTTTGTGTCCTATGCTGCCAATGAGTGTCCCCATTCTCACTCAGCAAGGGACCCATAGTCTCCCTTGTCTTCCTCCTTTGCTGCTGATGTACCTGTAGAAAACTTTCTTATTGCCCTTCATTCTCTTGCCAGATTAAACTGGCAGATATAGATTTTGGTTTTCCAGCATTGCAAAGTTTTTTATAAATTTTACCTGTTAAAGAAGTAATTTTCTTCCTCCTTTTGAAAGCAGGGATTAGAAATTATTCTGCCAGTGTACAGGGAGACTGTGGGTGTCTTGACTCTCTCAGAGTACAGTCTTGGTAAACATCACCGCAAAATTTTGTGTGAGAGAAGATCTTAATGCCAACAAACATATGAAAAGAATAGAGCTGAATTTCTTCTTAAGCTAATACTGAAAACTTAATCCTCTTTTTTTTCTGTTTTTACTTCAGTGACTTCAGCAGGAATTCTGAAATATTGTATTTGTCTGCATTTCAAAGCAAGTAGTTCTTATGCAATTCTTATGCAATTGTTGTTCAGTGCAAATCTATCCTGCATAATAAAAATGGTGCAGAGGTAACTCATTGAGGTAGTGAAATATATTCAGGCAGCTGAACAACTCTACAAACAGGTGACGAAAAATATCCATAGCTAAGCGCATCATGCAAGCTACTATCTCTGAATGATACTGTGATGACTAAACGCTCATCTGGTATTAGGTTGAGTATCTTTAATAAAGATCTTATAAGCAAAGCACATGTAGAGAGCTGGTTGCTTCATCCAAGGTATTACTTTGCATCTAGGCAATGAATAAATAGGATTCTTTTGTCCAGTATCTCAAGTACCCATACATTTTCTTCTAAACACTTCAGCTTCTCATGCAACTCTGTTTTACCCTCTTGACTTGACTATTGCACATTCTTTTCTCATTCTGAACCCGATTCGCTTTGTTGCTGAAAAGAATTTTCTCTGTATGCCACCACTGAAAAAAGAATCCAAAGCCCAAAGTGGTGCGTCCCTCTTCACATATCCTTCCCACTGTTAAGTAAAATCTATTGTCATTAAAACCTTCAGCAGGCTAGTGCTGCTCTAGCTATTTTCTCATTGAATCGTTGCTCTCATGCTTCCTGCATCTGTGATGATATTTCTTATTGATGTCTAGTTCAATGCACCGTTATCAATGGTTTATTTTCCTGGGAAGTCTTGGTTTCTTTAGGAAGAATCTGTCCCAGGACTACTCCCATTCACTACTTCAAAGAGTTACTTATTCAGTGACTTTCATTAATGTCTGTATGATACCAATCTGAAAGGCTGGTAAACTTTTGAAGAGCAGAGTCAAATTCCAAATAATTTAAACTAGAGAATACATAAAAATCAACACAATGGCATTTGCTAAGGGCAAATAGAAAGCACTGGCCTTAAAAAAATCAAAAACATCAGCCTAATGCAGGAAATAACTGCTTCTGTAAGACTTCAAGAGTGCAGGAATAGGAGTCATCAGCATCAGGTGTCACTGTGTGCATTGTGAAAATGTCAACAGGGCTGCATTAACAGAACTGCTTTATTTAACATGCCAGCTGGTTTCTCTCTTCAGAAGGTGTTCACTTGCTCACTCAGCTGGTATTTTCTACTCTTATACTGCATAAGAGGCCCAGAAAACATCTACAAACTGAATACTGAAGTTTTGAGCCATTGCAATGGCAAAAGTAAGGGCAAACATGCATGCAGAGTACATAGCTCACTGTCTTTTTGTCTCAGGGTCCCATACAAAATGCATTCTGACACCTCACTTCCAGAAGACCTCTTATTCCAGGTCTTAGCTTTTTAAGGATTCTCACTTCCCAGATCTGGCTGTGTGCTATGGCTGTGTACCCAGAGCTGACCAGGACAGGACTGGCTATTCACAAGCTCTTCCCCAGGATCTTGTTTGGTTTTTTTTTTTTTTGCAAAGGCCTTGTGGGGTGCCATGTCACACCACAATGGGGGTCTGGGGCAAGAACACCATCAGCCACATTGTCTTCAAAATTATCTCCTGGATAGGGGCTCAATAAAATGGAGTACTGGGATGCCTTTTGTTACAAACAGTCTGTGCATGTAGAAGACATTCTAACACAATGAAGCAAAGAGAGTTTTACAACATGAATGTTTAGAGCACCTGGTTAAACTGAACTCTGGTGCCACTACTGTAGTGCTGAGTTTTCCCACTATTTTTGATCTTCAGGTGTTCTCAGGATTTTTAGCTCTAGAGATTTTGAAGTTCTAGGATTCTCACTGTCAGCCATGCTGTCACTGGCCAGGTCATAGTCTAATCACAAATACAAAAATATTCCTGTAAATGAATCTATTTCCTTCATCATCACATAAAAGGTAAAATATTAAGTACATTCCTGGTGTAACCTTGGTGAAGGATGCACTGGTGCTGTAGTGCAGCAGTAGACACTTGATTCTTTCTTGCCATGCAGAGAAGTCAGCAAAGCCAGCAGAAATATATCCAAACTCCTGGGCAGAGTTTGCTTGAGCTCAACCCAGGAATCATTTGGTATCTTATTCCTTTGGTAGCTCATTGCTGCCTTTCAAAGCAGGTGAAGACATTGGTACAGAGGCAGGGGGAGGACGTCCACCATTCGGGACAGTGATGAGAGGGAATTGGGGACTGTACATACAGTGACAGTCTGCCTTCCCATTTTAACTGTTCCACCCATACTGACTAAAGAAAGAAGCTTCTTTGCCCCCCAGATTACTTCATGCTCTCCCAAGAGAATTCATAGAATCATAAGATAGTTTGTGTGAGAAGGGAGCTTTAAGGATCATCTAGTCCACCCCCCCCTACAATAAGCAGGGAAACTTTCAGCTCAATCAGGTTGCTGAGAGCCCTGACCAACCTCATTTTGAATGCTTCCAGGGATGGGGCATCCACCACCTCTCTGGGCAACCTGTTCCAGTGTTTTACCACCATCATGGTAAACGACTTCTCCCTTATATCTAATAATGTGGTAACTTACACTGTGCTGCCTGAACCTCTGCCGAGACCATGTCTGCCATTGAAGAGCACAGAGAGGATGCTTTCGTGGTGTCCTGCCAGCAAGAGAGAATGCTGCCTCAGTCTTTCTCAAAGAGAAAAGAGATATTATTAAACCTTACACATTGAAATAAATGGTCAATAAAAATTCATTGAAATACTGTTTTTACGAACTATTTACAATGTAAAAGGCCTAGTGCTAAATCATACATTAAAATAAAGCTTGCACAGAGTTCCCATTTGTTTTGGCAAATTTTGTGACAGATGGAAAAACATTTCATCAGAGATTGCATTAATGCAATGTGTATTTTTCCAGTGACACTTTGCTTGTACGCTTACTTGATGGATGGAAGACATTTATTTACAGATGATGCATAACTACCCAACTATCAACATATCTAACTGCCTGTAACATGTCAAAATACAATTATATTTTTTCATATGTATTTCCACTGCAGTGCAAGCAGAATTTTCCACAGGCTCCAGAGACATAGTAAAAGGCCTATAATAAGCACATAACCCCTAATTTTACTTACAAATGCTAATTGTCTTAAAAGCCCCTCAGAAATCTCTTTTAAAATCTGAGGCTGGGATTCAATTTTGATGCTACTGGAGTAACCTGGGGAAAAATATGCTTCAATCCATGTGGAGGGAGATTTCCTCCTCCCAGTAAATACATGGGCAATTCCCAGTTGTGCACCTTGGGCCAAAACTCTCTGGCGCTGTGGTGGTGAAAAAAAAAAAGAAGTAGTGGCATTAGGAACTTTCAATGCCTCCACAAATCACCTGTCATAATTGATATGCATTTGGAATTAATCACTTAAATCAATGATCCTCATGACCTCAAAGTTCATAATCAGCCACTCAAACTGCACGTATTAAAGAAAAGGGGTCTCTGTCTGCCAAGCACACAGCACCAGTTCACGCAGTAATGGTGAGGAGTGGCACAGGATTGCTGCATCACTCCCACCTGGCCAAGCCTCACTTCTGAGCAGCTCTGAGGGTTGCTGTAGATAAAAATTACTGTACTGGCTTAATCTAATATAGATTCACAGACCCAGTCAATGCGATTCTTGCCTTGACCCGGTAATTGGTGCACTGCATTTAAGGAAAACAAGAACTTGGCAGGAAATAGGAAAGTGTTCTCTCAATCAATTAAGCTGTGTGCTCATCAAAAACACCAGAGAATTCACCTGTATCCTTGGGGAGGGAATTCAAGTGTTGAATTTTGGGTGACAATTTTAAATGGCAGGCATAACAACTTAAAAATCCTGTAGTCTCTTATTTACATAAATAATTGGTGTTTAATTAATAATTTGTTGAGAGCACTGATCTTGCCTGAATGCAGTCCCATGAACAGCACCAATATTTTTAAACAGTTGGAAAACAAGGAGAAGCACTGCTCCTGGCTGAAATATTTGAGCAACTTCTCTCTGAGGTTTGAGTTATTACAGGTGTCAGCACAAACTGTGGTGAATCCGAGCACAGTGTAATCCCATTCGCTCCCCTTTTGTGGACCTCTCTTGTCTTGTAGAGGACATGAAAGGAAAACTGATGAGGCATGGCAGCATCTGACTGCACAGAGAGGGTGGCATAGGGCAGCTGGGAAGTGAGATTGGGTCTGGATGCATGTTTGTGGAACAGGCTTGATTTGCACTCGGAGATGGCACGGTGTCCATGTGTGCCACTTACTATGCACACCCTCACCAGCTGTCATGTCACCCGCTGATGACTCTGACTTTTCCAACTCAGACCACACTTACCTCCCCCTCTTGACCCACAGAAAGATGGATTTAAGTCAAAGTCCTTTTGAAACTTTAATCATGTCTTCCCCATTATTATGTGAGTATAATTTTTCTAAGCTATCGCTGAATAAATAAAAAAAAAATATGCCAATTCAAGTGGAAACACATACACCCACATCATCTCCTTACCTTTCTTGAAGTGTTCTCTAATGTCCAGGTTTCCATGTTTAGTGCTATTTCACTTATACATCTGAAGCTTTGAGGTTTTCTTCTTTTCCATGAAGAGGCAAAGATTTTCACTCCCGAAAGGGGTTTCTACCCATATAATTTGTCTTCATTAGATTTTTATCTTCATTCTTCACACCAAGTATTTCTCTCTTGCCCAAGTTTCCAGACTGTTCTCATAAACTTGCTGCTTTTAATCTTTTATTGGTTTCATTTTCTTGGAGCTTAATGAGAGTAACCATTCAGAGAAATGGATTAGAAGACATTTTTCAAAATATGTATTTCACTGTGCTCTGGCTTGGTTGTCTTCTGTTTTTACTGCTGAGGGGAGTGGATGACTTGCTGCAAACTATCTTGGCTTCTCAAAGTACTGCCATTGCCTAGTTATAAAGCCAGTCAGTACCATATAAATTTTGGAAGAGTAACACAGGAAGAACAAGCAAAAAACATGGCAATATACCCCAGGTCTGTAGTACTTACTCCTGGCCTCTGTCCACCAGCCCCCCTTCCTTCAGCTGTCCTTCCCTGCCCTGCCAGCTTGACAGAGGCACCATTTACAAAATGCACATTTGGTAGTTGGCTCCTGCCACGCATCTATTGATTAGCTGACTACTGCCAGGAAGGTGTAATCAAACTTAGTTGCAAAGAGCACGGCAGAGAGGGCATTGGTTTGGATGTCTCTCTTCTGCCTTCCTGCTGCTTTTATCAAAATGTGTAAGAAATTTTTTATTAGTTGCGGAAAAGTAGAGGCAGGAATGAGTCCTCAAACATTTCTGCAGTAGTGGTCTATGAGAAAAGGGGCTCATGAGCTCTCCCTAAACTACCTTTCCCAATGCTACCAATCATGGCAGTGTCCCAGTGGGTAGATGTGCCACTGCAGTGAGCTGAGAAGTGATTTCTTATGTTCTTAAATTTGAGACATCTGTTCCTGTCAAATGTGGTTGAAGTTGCATGACAGCTTTAGAAGTTATGGGGACTGTGGGAGAACTAATAAGAAGAAGGACTGTAAAAGCTTCATTTCCTTAGAAACCAGGCAAAAATATTCCAACCCATTATCTCTTTATGAATTATTTCTGTAAAGATTGCCCTTTACATGCTTTAAATATCTGAGCTACATCAGTAGAAAGCTTGCAAGTGTACAGGCTTTTCATAAGTATTTTGATATTATGTCTTGATTTGCTTGAAAAACACAAGAAAGCAAAAAGGTACAGATAAATATTTCAACTATTTTTTAGCTGCCTAAATCTAAACATTGTATTTTATGTGGCAAACCAGCTCTGCTTGCCATGAAGGCAGAGCACAATTCAGTTTCTCTGCTCTCCCTGTGGGTCACTGTGTCTTCACCAGAAAAGCAGGATTGAAAGGGGTCACCTCTGAAGCTTCATCCCCCCAGACCTTTCATACAGCACCATCACTTGTGGCCAGAAATTGTTGCATTCCTCACAGTGCATTAACTCTATAGTGTATAGATCCTTCTCATGCAGCAATTCCAGGGCATTTATTACTTTGCTTTGGAAAGGAATATCACTGCTACAAGAAGATCATAGGAAGTAATTGTCTTTTAACCAGAAATCATATGCAGCTTGTGGTGTCTCTGTGGAGGTATGCTCTGTGTCTAATTAAGCCTTAGGATTCCTTTGTTTTTCCTTTGTTTTTCCTTTGTTTTTCTGATGCGACATAAACAAGTTTTGTGGTTTATACCAGTCTGGTATTTTCATAAAATTTTCTTCCAGATGCTTGTGAAACTTCACTCAGATGAAACAGGGAATTATCAGATACATCAAGGTTAACACTGGTAAATCCAGATCCTTATTAATTTTATACAATTAGCTTAAGCAGAATTTCTTCTTTTTATCGTATGACTTTAGGACTTCATATTAAATACAGTAGTGGAAATATAATCAAACCAGAACTCTGTTAACCTAGTTTTATGTCTTTATCCTCTTGCTTCTTTAAAAAAATTCTAAACATTCAATATTAAAATAATGCTTGGAGTCTGGATGATTCTACAAACTGAAAGCTGGCATGTAGGTAATACTAATTGTAAAAGAGAAAACAGATTTATAAAGATTCAGTGGTAAATGGGAGACACTGGGAAAAGCTGGAACAAGCCAGCGCTGAAAAGTGATTAGTGTCTGCTGAAAATTTATAATGATCATCCTTGTATTTTTTCAGTCCAGAATTATCACTGGCTTTAGAAGTGGCTCTTTGAAATGTGCATCAGAAGCATTTGTAGTTGGTGCAATATCAAGCCCTCAGAGCAGGGGAAATATGGCCAGTGGCTCAACCCAGTAATTAATGCTGGCTGCTGCCCTTATGGGCTGAGTAGCTCAGATTCTCATGTGCTATCCTATGACTTTTCACTACATGCAAATACTGCTTCAATAACAGCAGGGATTTATCCTTGTTTATAGGGCCATTGAAGCATATGCTTTCCAAGAATATTCATATTAATGAAGTCGAAATTTATTTGGTACACATCATGGCAATAATAGAAAGGAAGACACTTCAATGATGAGAATAATCAGGGACAGCCCTCTGCTCTTCCATATCTGTAGATTAAGATTAGATCTTTGATTTAGAAGATATGTTGTATCTTAAATTGAATGTAAAAACCGGAGGGAAAATATTAGAGGGTGAGGTTCTTCAGCATGAGCTTTTTACATGGGCAAACTAGTCGTCTCCAATAACATTTCTAAACTGATGCAAAGTTCTTTTTTAATTTAAACAAATGACTTCTTGTAAGTGCATATGGAATTGTAGAATATCCTGAGTTGGAAAGGATCTGCAAGGATCATCTAGTCCAGCTCCTATTTTGGTCCAACAAGATATAAATGTGTGCAGTAGGCAGTATGCCTGAGGTACTGGTGTTTCAAATAAGTAGATGAAGTTTTTCTCTTCTTCATATTTGTGTTTAAATGTATAGCCTGTCAATGCAAAATTAACGTAAAATTTTATATTTTAAGTTCAAGTATCCTACACCATTCTGGCTACTGAACTTGTTTAACAATCATAAGAAGAATATAAGGCATTTAGAGTTAAATATATAACACGAATATTAAATCTTTATGATTTCTGCCCAAAGTTTGAACTGGTCTTAAAGCAGGATGAAGAGTATTTATTTATTTATTAATTTAAAATAGGTTTTTAAAATGGTGTACGTAATTCCATTAGGTACACTTGCATTTAATATGTAAAGAAAATAATTAATATTTAAATGCAGAAATGTATTTTCTAGTTTAAGGAAAAAATATACTAAACTATATATTAGAACTATACTAAAACAAATGAAAATAAAAATGGGTAACATAAATTAATGAGTAACCCCTATTGTAAATAGCCCACCATTGCTAAATATTTGTTTAAAGATTAAACCCATTAGAATGATGTTATATGCAAATTAACTTGAGGTTTATTGTGAAATTATTATTAATATTTGTTGGAAATTGAGTATTTTGTAACTCAGCTTTGTATTGGCTGTGGTTACTGCTTCTCCTTAGACTGAAAACTTACAGAACATCTCACTTATAAAGGAAGTTATTTGGCAGGAGCAGTAACGCACAGAAATGCTTTCTTAAATTTCTCATTTTATGATGATTTTTGAAAAAGAATTGTTCAAAAATAAAAGTTAGTTTTCTGGCATGTATACTGTAATTTGATCCCTTTTCTGCAGCTGTTTCTGTTTCTAGTTGTTAGGAGAGCCAAAATGTTTTGGATCTGTAGAATTTGAGCTTGAAATTATAATGAGAATATATATTATGAGAAAGCCAACATGTTGTTCTTTCTTTCTTTCCTTCATTCCCTCATTGGTAGATATTTTCTGAAGTATAGGACTATATTTTTATGTCTTACAGCTCATGAGCAGAACAGCCAAAACACACAGGACAGAAAAATTCTAACTAATATATTAAAAAAAAAAAAAGAAACAACCATGCATATGAATGAAGTTATAATCTTCTGGAAGATTTTTGTTGACTTCAAACAAATCTGACAAGATCTGCCTGTGGCTGGGTATGAATTACTGCATCTTTATCACACAATTGGTCCTTATTTGTTGACAAATTCCCCAGAACCCCTCAGTGTAATTGCATGTTTCAGTGCACAGCCCAATGCACAAAGGTAGGGCATTTGTAAATTCTCCTTTTTTCATGTTCCTCGTACAACATGAAATGTACAAGGGAGAGCCAATCTGCCAGGGTCTATTTAAAATTTCAGGTGAAGATTCATGCTGGAGGTGGGGGGCTGCTTTCCTTGGCACCAAACCTTGGAATCATTCCTACTGAAATTACGGGGAAATTCCCATGGCTGAAGACTGCAGAGAGCATGGCATAAGAGCAAAGTCTTGCTCTTGGAATCATGGTGCTGCTCTGGTGGATCCCAGAGGGATGTCCTGAGCTCTGGCAGATGCAGGTGTTGGTGGACAGGGCTGGAGCTGTTTCAGGGCTGAGGTCCAACAGCCCCTCTCTCCTCCAGAGAAAACATATTTTTCTCCCAAGGAGAGAGGAAATATGACAGCAGTGTAAAGAGAAAATAGCAACTATATAACATATAGTTAATAACAAAGTTAACATAAAATGTGATAAAATAAATGTAACCCTTTGATCTTTTAACAGACAGACTTTTTATTCAGTGCAATTTGAATATTTAAAAGATAATATTTCCTAATTAGATCTTTCTTTAGCCCTTGGTATGAATATCTAACATTTTCCTGCTGGGGAATATAATCCAGTGAGATTCACGTGGCTGATAGCCCTCTCTGTGTTCCCAAGTGCCTTCAACTATGCATGACATTGGGGTGAAGTCTGTGCAGTCTGACTCCACCTGGAAACCAGATGTAGCAGATGCCAGAGAAAACTCTCCATGGTATTTTATAACTGGGTATTTTGCCTCTTCAGAGAAAGAATGAAGAATATATAAAGCAAAGGTTGGCATGTACAAATCCTATTGATGATAACAGCCTGTGCTAAACAGGGAGTATGCCTCATACCTCCACCCAGCCTGGGGTGTCTTGACAGAAATGGTCTGCAGAGAGAGAAGAGGACCCAGGGACTCTGAGGAAGACTTTTAAGACATTTGTCTCCTATTGTTTCTTCCCCTAGAGAAATGAACTGCTGCACCACGGTGGTTATAAAAATATACGAAAAATGGCAGCATATATTATTGAGTGGACATTCTCTATTCCACCATTCCTCCATTCTTTATTTCTAAAGCAAATGTCATTTTCACATCAGTTTAAGGCTGGAGAGAAATTCAGTGTTCTTAACAGTGAAATGCTTTGGAAAGCAGTGTTGTATGGGGTCCTTTACTGTAGGCACAGTGTCTGAGCTAGATGCTCAGACTACTTCTGTGACCCAGAGTGGTAAACCTTTGCAGAAAGGGACTCCTCTTCACCCCACCCACAACCAGAGGACCTCTTACTCTTCTTTGAATTCAAGGGGAGCTCAGGCTGCCAGCTCAGACCAGATGCTGAACTTCTTGGCTGTTAAAGGGAAGCAAGATAGTCCCACAGATAGTAGGTGGAATAAAAATTCTTGTGACAGAGACACTGAAGTTTTACAAGGAGATAGAAGCAAGGAGAGTGGGCTTGTGTAGGCAAGTGTATAGTTTATTCCAGATGGTGTTTTGCTTCAGTAAAAGCTGCAAATTCTCTTAAAGACACTTCTGTGCCCCTCAATGTAGCATTTGAACAATTTGCAACTGATGTATTCATAAAATTTATAAAAGATATTGCTCATACAAGAATGTCATGAAGCACTGCTCTTGGCAGGACAGAAGGAGATTTGGTGTAGCTGCATTAATAGTGAGAGGGCTTGGGAACACTCAGGAAGTGGTGTTGAGGGACTGCAGCTGGGAGTCCCTAAAGGAAGCAGATAAATGTGCTTAGTGGCCACAAATGCAGCTGCTTCTGGGACCAGTTGACATTCAAGAAAAATCTCCAATGTCCATAAAAGACATTCTGGAGGAAATTCCTTGTATTTTTTATTTCCATAGATTTCTGTGGAAATTACTCTGTCAATGCCTACAATCATTCCTGTCTTGAAATGGTGTGCATTTGTAGAAAGTGCCTGGGAAGATTTTTTTTTTCTCTTTTAAATAAAATTCCATACTAGAACCACAAACAAGGAGTTTTAGAAGGCAAATAACAGAACATTCATGCACATGGATCCACAGATACACATGCACATTCTCACTCCAATAACATTTGCCCAGCTAACACATGATGTACCTTTTAAGTATTTCGTTCCCAGAATATCTGATATCTTGAAAACCGAGATACCATGTTTAATTCTAATCCTGCATTTCAAATGCGGCAAGAGACTGTGGGAAATACCAAATTACATCCTTGTCCTCCTCTTATTCTTTTAAACAAGCCTTCATTTATTCATGCATTCCAACTCCTTGCATGTAAAAATACCATAGGGAAGAGAACTCCAGCACAGACATGGCTATCCTTCTGTCCTTTCCATCCAAATTAAAGAAGACTAAAACAGGAGTCCTTCTTTTTAACTGAAAAACCTAGGAAAGCATTTTAAAAAAATATTAGTTACATAATTAAGAATCCACATTTGCAGCCAAGAAAAAAAGGTGGTTGTAGATCAAATCTGAGATTTTCTGTTAATAAAGTTAAAGAGCCTGATCACAAAAATATTGTAATTATAAACATAACTTAAAAATAGACATTTTGAATAAAAATAAATGGGCAAATTGAAAATTAGATGTGTTTTAAATTGAAAGTCCAAAAATAGCAAGGACTAGGGCTGCGCAATCATGATCCCCACACAGAGTGTGCAGGAAAATCAGCTACATTGGAGATATACAGCTTGACTTCATGGCCTCATAGCCTTAGCTATGTCAATAAATTGCCAGGCTGTGATATAATATGAGTATTTCTGCTGAAATCAGAGGTGCTTACTGACCTGTGTGTTATGAGTCACTTCACTTTTGCTTAATTTTTTTCTGTTCTTTCTTTGTCTGTCTTCTCTTATACTCCAGACTAACCTTGGATTAGACTTTGTCTTGGTCATTGATGCTGACATTAGTGCAATAAAGAATATAAATAGCAAAACAATGTGTTTTTTATACAAAATTGCATTGTTTCAGACCAACATGATCCACATGTGCTTCAGGCTGTTTATTTTTAAAAAGGTGAATAAAACTTTAGTCATCATGTTATCACAGTTTCTGTTTAAAAAGAATCAACAGTGAAGTTCCTTTCTGTTATTTCTGGCAAATATGGAGCAAGTGTGACTTGGCTCCCTCACCCACAAAGGAATAACATGAAGGAAACACTCCGCGACGCAACGTTCCTAACGAGTTACATGTGTCTTTGCCTGGCTCTGCCAACACTGGGTTATGTCCTTCTTCTGGTTCATCCAAAAGAAAACAAAATAGATCATTAAAGGTCCATGGTGTTGTAGTATGATTTTATTTGTCCTAGGACGTGTATATCAAGTACGGCTGCGAAGAGATATTGTTCTCTTTAAAGACAAAAATGTAGAGATGACTCTGCTCTATGACTAATAACAGAGTTCTGCGGAGATACTTCAAACTCAATTTATAAAAGCCTTGCAGCTCAAAAGGTGACATGAAAGTTGAAAAGGATAAAAGAACTGGCATTTTAAAAGGAAATAAGAAAAAGTGCCTTTGATAAAAATAAGAGAATAGCAGCAATTTGTGAAACACAGTAATTCTATCCAAGTAAAGATATGGGTAATAACAGGTAGGTTTCAACCACAGAGTCAGTAAGGTGCATATTAAATTGATCAAAATAAACCTCTAACAGTCACCTCTGTATGTGACAAACAAAAAATAAGTAGAATTCAAACAAAGACAGAGATTAAAAAAAAAACAGACCAGAAAGCAGAAGAGCATTAAGAATGAAGTAAAAGAACAAAAACTAAATAAACTGAGAAGAAGGGTTTTGTGGGCTCTTGCTTTACATATTGCCCTCCTCTGTGAGTAAGAAAAAGAAAAAAAAAAGAAATAATTCAATAATAAGATTTGCTAGACTTATCTCACAGGCAAGCTGTAAAGATTAATTAAGCTATATTCTTATGGTAGTTGAGGATTGAAAGAGCTATGTAAGCATAAATTGTAGACCACTAATCAAGTGGCTGAAATCAAGCCTTCATATCCAGGCAGAAAACTAACATGGCACTTCAGAAAGGGGGAAGATAATGTTTAAGACAAGAGAAAAAGCTTTAAGTAGAAAATGAAGAAAAAATTCTCTCACATAGAAGATATAATGGAGGCAAAGAATGAGTGATACTAATGTCACGGTCTGCTTACTGCTGAGATTTACTCACTGAACTGAGGTGCCCCAGTCAGGGTCCCAAGCTGGGGTCCAGATAGCTGAGCTGGCAGCTTTAAATTGTCAGTTACTCACTGAATCCATCCTTCTGAAATAAACACCTGAGCTATCTGACTGTGAGGAGGCAGGAACGAGTGCTGCTTCCAGAGGGAGAGCCAATCTGCCAGGGTCCATTTAAAATTTCAGGTGAAGATTCATGCTGGAGGTGGAGGGCTGCTTTCCTTTGTCTTTTCCTAATTTAGCATGTCAGTGAGGTGTCTGTGTCCTAAAGGTCCCAAGTCTGACATCCGGAATTAAATAACATAGTTACTCTCCTCTTAAACTATTACATTAACAAGCTGTATAGGTGCTGCATGTAAACAAGGTCACAGTTTTCCTCAGCATTGGTGGCCTCTTTCAGAAACACCTATCAGACCTTGAATTTGGTTGACAAGTGTATTTTTCCACCTGCAAGTGTCTATATTGGTAATTCAACAGCAGAGACACATCCTGGGGATGCCCATGTTCTAGTCAATGTGTGACAAAGACTGGAAATCCCTGGCCTCTAACAGACTTGAAAGCACCTTTTCTGGATCTCCAAAGACTCCTTCACTTTGAATTTATGTTGATGAGTTACTCTCTAGGACATAGATTATCCTGTTTGAATAAACAAAACTAACTGAAATATAACTTTCAATCTAATATAAGGTATAAACAATTTTGACAATTTTAACCTGAGCATTTAATTCTTTGTAAAAGACTTACCTCCTCCTGAATGAATTGTGTAAGTGAGGTTTTTTTGCCTCTGTATAAAAGCCAAGATGAGAAAAAAAGTATTAAATTGCATTAATGCTTTTCATTCTAGTCATTGTGGTCTACACCTAAACAATGCAGAAAGGAAAATATAATAGCTAGAAGAGTACAGTATCTGCACTTCTATATTTGTTTAAAAGAGAAAACAAAGGAAGAAGTTCACCGGATAATAATAATCTAAATTGATATACTGAAGTATGCATCAGTGCAGGAGGGACATCTTGGAGCAGAAAAGGAAAACCTGCATGAACTCAGACTTGTCAGTGAGGTGATGTGGAGAATAACTGTGCAAGCTGGCACAGCATCCTCTGCAAATTTCCAGAAAAAAACACAGAGTTTATATGAGGAATACACTTATACTCCAAGCAAAATAGAGCACAAATGATTGAGCTGACATTGGTGTCCTCATTTCCACATACTTACTGCTTTTCTTAAATTGATTAGTCTTGGTATGGACTTGCATTGGCAGGGCCTTACTGAAGCTCTGTGTACATTAGTTCAGTCTTCACAGACAGCAGAACTGCTTCTGTTTGACTGTTTCTGCAGCATGATCCCATGAAAAGAATGCATGAGAATGTTAATGTGACAGTCCTTCAAGGCAAAGTCTATTTCATCAGTCAAGAGGAAATCTTTGTGGAATACAACTAGAAGAGATGAATGCATTTGAATTTTACGAGACTCTCGTTATGAAAGGAATTTGAATAATTTAATTTGAAAGCATGTTCTCAAGTGATTTTTAAAATAGATTTAAGTTTTGGGTCTTTTGCTTTTTATCACTAAATGTGGCCTAAAAGAAGCCTGAAAATAATTTCCCCCTACAGACTTCTTTCTCTTCTTCCACATGGCAAATTTTATTTTTTTCTCCTGTTATTTTCAATGACGTTAAAGTAATTATGATGGCTTTTATTTAAACTCAATATCTCAAACCTCTGTGCATAGCACCTTATGTGCACCAAAACACTTTTGCTCTGAGAGCAACCAAAATAAAAGCATTGTTTTTGTGCTAGTTGGTTGCTATGACTCCTACATGAGAATCACAAAATCAGTGATGTTTACACTGTTTACACAAATCCAGCACCCACTATTTGTATTGCTTTAGGCCAAGGCACATGGGGAAGAGAGGGGCTTGTCTCCCTTACAGCCTTCTGGAAACACTTTTCTCTTATTTAATGTGGCAGCAATAGCAGGATTTCTGGCTGTGGTATTCTACTAACACATGTGCAGCGAGGAACAGATAATGTGATGTTATCATGCTGTTCTTGTCACTTGTGCTCCAGGTTCAGACAGGATGCTGATAGTATTTAATGGTGAATGCTGGAAAAATGGAGATTATTCACACCAATTTGGTCTCTGATGATTTTATACATCACTTTCTGTGATTCTGGTTTGATACTGAAATATGTTCAGCAGCAACACTTGACTTTTCCCTTTTCTTCTGTTACTTTTCTTTATTTTCCTCATTTACCTTTTCCTTTTCCCTTCTTCCTTCTCCTGTTCCTCTCCTGTTCCTCTCCTCTCCTGTTCCTCTCCTCTCCTGTTCCTCCCCTCCCCTCCCCTTCCCTCCCCTCCCCTCCCTCCCTCCCCTCCCCTCCCTCCCCTCTTCTCTTCTTCATGTTTTTACTACAAGTTTTATATTTCCTTTTAGCTATGTGCTTTGAACTGCTCCCCAGTGTAGCTCAAAACATGAACCCTTGCCAGCACAGATGGTGAAACGGAGAAGTGAAGTGCTGGAATTGAGGATGGATTATGGTGGGACTTCCTTATGCCTGAATTGCCACCGAAACTTTACTTTTAGACAGATTCTTAACTATAGACTCAGTTTTTGAGGTGGTCCTAATCTACAGAGATTTTTTTTTTTTGGCTGTTGTTGTGTAAAGATCTGAGAGATCAAAGTAAGATTCTTGATTATTATGGGATCAAGCTCCTTAAACCTTCTGTATTTTTATTACCCAGGTCTCCCTCTTGATTTAAAAATAAACCTGTCTATCAGTCTTAAACTGGGCATGAGTGTTCAGTTCCACTTTTTCTTCATTTTAATACTGTGATACTATCAAATCCTTGTTTTTTGAGATAACACCTCTTCTGTTGAATTCCAATCAAGAAGACATTGAAAGATGTGACAGTCTCCATCAGAAAAGGCTGCCCATCAGAGAAGGGAACTTCTTCACACACTGACTACTTGAAATGGACATCATACCAATAACTTTTTCAGCATACAGAGAATAGAGATTAAATTCTGGGTACCACAGAACTCTGAAAAGTAGAGGTATAAATAATGAGTTGGGGTTTAAAAGTTTCATTTCATTCAACTGTAACACTTTCCCCATTTTCAAACAGATGTGTCAAAAAATGTTCTCCTCAAAGAACTCACGAGTATGTGTGATCCTAACTTTTCTCTAAAGAGCCATTGTAGCTTTATAGGAGAAGACAGATGAAATGGCTCTTTAGATTTTTTAAAGCATTCTGTAGTTGTCACACTATTAGATCCATGAAAGCCATGCAAACTATATAGAAGTTTATCAATAATTCTTACACACTTCAGATCTGGGGACCCAGAAGTGTGGCACTTTTAAATAAAATTCAGTAAGAGATGCATTTGTAATTTAAAATTATTTCCATCACAGCTTATTTCAATTTAATAATTTTATGCATTTATGCAGTGTGCCATAAAATGGCATGAAAATATGATAATACATTGAGTCCGTTCCAAGTCTCTCAATTACCCAATTTTGTTGTTATTATATGAAATCTGCATAAATTCATCTTGCAGTATAAATCTGCAACATTTAATAAAGTCCTCAAAATTAATTCTGATCTATAAATGTTTTGAAATAAACTTGGCAATCTCTTTCCTTAAGCTGAGCTTTAAAAACCATGCTTCATTAAAACAAAACTTTGCAACTATTTCTGTCCTGAAGAAGGTTTTTTGTGACATCTATAGCTCTTAGGGCAATGCATTATACTCAGATCCATGACCATGGGTTTTGGTTTTAGAATGTTTTAACCTTAATCCCTCCCATTAGGTTTTCAGTGAAATGCTTCTGTGCCAGAAGGGAAGTTATGCTGTGCTAACATCTCAGAGGTACACAGGGGTACACAGATTGCTGGCTACGGCTGGTTGGGTGTGGCACCAAAACCCCTCCAGCAAAGACTTTTACCAGACGACCTTCTGCCTTGCAAAGAGGAAGAAAGAAGTCAGTATGTCATTCAGCTTTGCTGGGTTCCTATGATGTTCTTTTAGATCCTTAGAAGTAATTTTGTTTTAAGGTACAAGAGGCCAATTGTCCACTTGTTAATGTCACCTTTATCTGTGTTACTTGGTTTTGCTGAACCTGTTTCCTTTTCCTTTCTTTGTTCTTGAGTGGACTTCTTCTTTACAACAGAGAAAAAAAGAAAAGAAAAGAAATATTAAAAAAAGAAAGAAAAAAAATAATTAGGCAATAAGTAAGAATTAAGTGTTGCCCAATCTTCCAAACAACATCTAACAGCTTTTTTATTCCCTCATATCTCTATTCTTTTCCTTTCTTATGTATAAGTTGCCCTCCAATTACACAGATATTTGTTGGATTTCTTGACTTGGTCTCCAATCTCCATTATTAGAGAAGCAGGTAAAAGGCAATGAAGGTAATTTTGACAGAAAACCCATGAAAACTTAGCTAGTTATGTGAGAATTGGCAAAACTTGAAAAAGTGGAATTGCACAAAGATGAACAGGTTCTGGCAATCTTTTTCTGTACTACTCCTACATTTGTGATTTTGGGTGACTATGCTCTCTTTGCTTGGCAATTAGAACCACAATAGAAGAAAATACTACTTAATGTCTTAGGTCCTTCCAACACAGTTTCTTACACCCAGCTTTGACATTCTAGAACATCACTCTTCACTGCGGAGAAAAAGAAACAGGATCATGAAGAATGGAAGAAAACTTCATTCCCTCTTGTATCATATCCCCTTTTATTCTGGATGCTTTCCATTTCTTCTTCTTTCTTATGTCTATGTCTCTTCTTGCACTTTTGCACAGGATTCCCAGAAAGAGGAAAAAAAATGAAGCCAAAGAAGAAAAAAATCAATGTCTTTGCCAATACTGTTGCAGAAACACTGGCTTCAGGAGGGAAAGGGAAAAAATAATGCTGGCAGAGGAATGTATTGGTAGAGGAGTCTTCCTGAACTGAACCAAACCTTTCTTTTATTTCAGACAAAAAAAGCTCTTACCTATAAAACTGCCAGCTCTTCAGTCTACATTTATGGAATTCAAAATGAAAAGGTTTTAAGGACAGATAGAGGGCATTTTTTCCTTGTAGTTATTTCTCCCTCACTGAAAAATGCCACCTCCTTTCTGCCTGAATAAACTGTGGTACTTGAAGATTTGCAAAACTTCTACTAAAAGCACTTTCCCAAATGTAAGCCAACATCAAGGCATCGTGTTTTTGAATTAGTTACAGTATCAAAGAGTTTCTCAACATGACTCTGTTATGCTGTTTTCCAGATGGGATGGAGTTCTGTGAAATCTCTGTTCTTTTTGTGCCGCTAATCTTGCCTCATGACTCAGAGGCTGAAAGCCCTAAATAATGTTGATAATCCTCTGCAGTCTCTTTTCAGTCTTAGCAACGCCTTTCCTCTAATGAAACATGTTATATGCTTTGCAGGAGAGATACCATGATTATTTTTGATACTAAGCCTTCACTCCATGCCTTCTGACATTGCAAGGCATTCTTCTGATTTCTACCGTAGAAAAGAATTTTTATATCCAAACTTGGCATACATTATAGGAACTGTATATAATAAAAAGTATAATTTTCAGAATCTACAGAATAAGAAGTATAATTTTCAGAATCTTCAGAATAATAAGAAATATAATTTTCAGAATCCACTGAATATTTTTCATGCAAGTCTAGCTGGTTTCTCTGCAAAGGACATAGAGAATTCACAGCTGGATCACAGACACATTCCTCTAGGTATCTACATGAGATCTGGCAAATAGATAACTAAGCCTCCCCTATAGTTAGCAAAGATCTTCCTATTCATAGAGGGTTACTGATACCAAAAGACCAGCAGGATATCTGTAAGTAACTGGCAGATGTGGCACAGGATCTTAGGGAGACACAGCCTCAGAGGCAGCAACTGAGGGCTGGGCAGGAAACCTGCACTGCTGCACTGATCTCAGTGAGACCACAAGCACATGTGTGATATACAGGCACCTACATTTAAACATTAAGTTAACTCATTCCCAGACTGATTCCCATCCCAGTCCTCCTTTATCTCTGTTCAGTCATTTTAGTGCCATTTCAGAAGGTGTCTGGCTGCTGCTGAAGCAAGGCATGGATCCTGCTGGTTCTTTGTCAGCCAGCTCTTTTCAGATGTCTCAGGTACCCTGGATGTATTTCAGATACTGTGTGACAAGGAAGTCAAGTCCATCATGTGCCTTCCTGACAGAGTTTGTGTGCTGTGTGGGTCCATTTGCATTGTTCTAACATCTGCAGAAAATAAAAGTTGTCTGTTGCTCTATTAAGGCTCATGCAGAGAATAATTAAGCAAATGCTCAGCTTTGCATGTGTTAGTTAAAAATTAAATTTACAATCACTGTGCATATAGTGTTATGCATTACAGCACAAACTACCTCTTCTCATTAATATGCTGAAAAGGTAATTATCTTCTGTGCTTTTTCTGTGTGACTGTGATCTATAGATCCCAATGAAGAAGGCAGAATTTTCCTATGCTCCTATTCAAGTGTGGCAGAAGTAGGTGTTCTCCACCTTTGGATAAGAGCCATGAAGAAAAACCCACACTAAAAATGCACACACACACAGTCACATGCACACACACATATTCACAAAGTGCCATCCTGCCAGGGATGGATTAGACTTTATTTTATTTCCATAAGATAATGAAGTTTTCATTTGTGTCTTCACTTTTGTGACTCAAGTTGAGTAGAAGTGCAATTGTGTAAACAACAACTGGTGACAGAAGGAGCTTTAATGACACATGGAACATGTTGAAAAGTAGCACACATTTTCAAAAGCCTGTGGTAAAGCAGGGAACTTCTTTTATCTTGACTTTCTCCACAGCAATATTAAAGGAAAAAATCAGTTCTATTCTAGACACTCACGGAAAGAATAACTTTCTCCTTTATCCTTTTTTATTATTATTATTAGGCATTAAAGCAACAAAAACATTAACTTTCTGCACTAGCTAGAGAGATGCTCATAAAAAAGTCCAAATATCTATTGACCCTATGGTCTCAATTGCAAATAGCTGTACATAATAGAATTGCACTATAAAACCTATTTTTGTTATGAAAACTTTCTTTATGGATGCATAAATTATTTATATTAGCAGCAGCAGTTCAAGATAATGAAGGTTCATATCTTCAGTAATGCTAGAGGTGGACAAAATGGAAACATTTATTTGGTTCCATAAAATACACGTTCAAATGATATCTGTCAGATTATATTATCCATAGCACTCTTAACTTTATTAAAGTTGTGGAAGAAGTTCAGCCCTATGAACTTGAACTTGATGGAGTCTCATAAATAGGAAATGTATAAGATCTGGAAGGAACCTAAGGAAGAGCAGTATCATTCAAGAAAGTTAGACACCCATCTCCATTGGAGGAACATTTGGGTAAAACAGCAGGTTTAGAGCTTGGAGTCTGTTCTCAATAGTTGTCTGGCTTTAACAAAGACAAGTTGCTAAGATGAATGACTGAATTTCTGTCTGGAGGTACTCACAGACACCTTGCTTTGCTGCACGCATTTTAAAGAACAGCAATGAACCCAGGAAGGACTGGTCACCAAATCCATGTTTAGACTTAATTCCTGGGGCACCCTGTGGTGAGCTCCTGATACTTGGTGTCCTGTCTTTATTGTCCCTCTAGGGATTATAGCTGGTGTGTGGACTCTAAAAAGCATGGATACTTTTTTTCCAGCCACCTTCCAGCTGAATGAGAGATAGGAATTAGGAGCGGGGTACTCCTGAGCAGGGTACTTGCTGATCAGATTGCTGATATCCCAGCTCTCCCTGGGGCTTTTACACTTTTGTAAGCATTAGCAAGAAATTAAACTTTCCCAAACTACCAGCATGCCATGATTCACAAGCAGATGGGCTCTGTTCTGTAAGGTACCAGATGCCACTATGGAGCAATGAGCATGTCTTTGTGTAAGGAAGAATCACTGACAATGTCCTATACTTTCTGGAAAAATTCATATTTTTAGAATTTCATAAGCACACCCACATTCGCTGGGGGGTGTTTGAGCTTGCAATTTTATAAGAAACGCCTGTTTCTATTATTTCCTTTGGAAGAAAACAAGCTACTGCTCCCCTGTTTTTAGAAAATGTGGGCAACTAATGCACAAAATACAGTTGATTTGCTATATGGGTTATATTGATTCTGCACCTTTAACAGACCAGCTTAATTTGGTGAGGGATAAATAGCGTAATTAATTAGTGACTGTTTCTGTCCATAAAACTAAACAATTGGTTTCAGACCACCAGAGACTGCAGTGTTTTTGAAGGATCTATGCAGTATTTATGTGCCAATGTGCTGTTTAAACTCCCTGTAGTTCAGGACTGCCTAAATCCAAGCCTTGAAATACAGTCATGTCTCCATTTGGTTGGAAATGTTTTCAAGGTGCTTAACCTGAATCTCTCTTGAATTGTGAGAAGTGTCTTATTTCAACACCTCACCTTTACAAAAATCATCAAGTCAGTGAAAAAACACCCAGAAGCTGAGACCTCTGCTCCCAGTGGGATCATCCCCATAAGTGGGGATACCACAGGTGCAGGCTCCCCCTTTCACATTTTCTTTCCAGCCTCACTCATTTATTTCTATGTAGGAGTCTGGCTTCATCTCAGACAGAGTGTTCCCATGTCGTGTGCTGAGAAAGTGACCATTTTAGGTATTTACCTGGGATTCTGCCCTAGACAGGAGAAAAAATATTCTGCCAATGTTTCATGAAAAATGCTGTATTTGTACAGGAAATTTTACATTTACATGAACCAAGCTTTTCCAGAAAAATAAACCCAAAGTTTTGCTAAAGATTCTGATCTCACTCCAACAGCAATATTGTACAACTTACAAAGCTGGAGACCAAATGCCTGCCACTGCAGAGTTTGTATCTCAGGATACTCACTAGCTCTTTGCCCAGTGTAGTCCTGGAAATCAGATTTCCTGTGGTTGTCTTTGAGATTGCTCCTGCCTTGCAGACCTTGCTCATATTGAGCTCTTCATTCCAAAATTTATCTGTTCTTAATTTCATCCCATTACTTAATTTGTAATCATTACACCAGGTTCATAGCTAATGGTTAGAATGTCAATGCAATATTACACTGATAAGATTGACAGTATCAGGGCACATTACTTCTTTCTGAATATCTTCCTCTACTCTTTGTGAAAATTAATTTATGGCTGACTGGGGATGTCAGGCTCTGCAGCAAAGCCACACAGCTACATCATGTTCTGACTCCTGGCCGACTTGACTTATTAAAGCATTTAAAAACTTGGCATCAAACTGTACTGGAGCTGTGAATCTCTCTGTTGTAGCAAAACAATCATTCTGTCAATTCTGTTGATTTTAAAATGAGGCTGCTCTGATCAGACCTTTCACATATGGAGGTGCACAGCTGGTTCTGCTGCTTTCAAGTGCATCCAGAAATATGCCCACCGGGCCTTCATGTGGCTGAAGGGAAAATGTTATCTCATGAAACAATTTTACCTTCTGAGGTGAGATATTTCAGCTCGTAGTGATAGCTCTGTAGAAACAAGAGAGGTAAAATATGCTACAAAGGTTTCTCACCATATTCATATTTATTTACACTGCAGCTTAAATGCTATGTCCTTTGGGAAAAAAAATAAAAAGGAAAATTGAGAAAATAATAACTTTGCCTTGCCTATGAACCTTTAAAAGGAAATTGCTGTGGTCTAATGAGAGGAACTAAACCAGTGCTTTACTTACTGCAAATGTTCTTCCACTTTTAACTCTGCACAAATGATAGATGATACTGGATCTGCTCCCTGCTGCATTAATTTCAGGGTTATGGCTTAAGCACAGCAGCTTTATTTTCTACTGTTGTGGTCACAGCTTAGGCTGAGGTTATTTTTTGTGGGAATAGATATATGTGTGAGGATGTATATGTGCACTGGCATGATGTCCATAGTAAGGACGTTAGGGCTGTCTTTTGCACATCTTAATTTACTAAAATCTCTGCTTTAGCTAATGTATTTCAGATACTCAGGACAGAACCTTTTTTCAGCACTTGGGACCAGGGCCTTGTCAGGCAGCTAAATACTGAGTGGATATGAAAACGATATTAAAAAGGAAGGAGAAGAAAGAAAAAAAAAATACTGCTAAATTTCTTGAGTAGGATGGTCTGCTGCTGACCATGCTGTGTCCTTATGGAGTGTCTGCTGGTGGTTCCATGTATAGCAAGAACCAGGACTCAAGAGTTCAAGAAGCATTTGGACAGCACCCTCAGGCACATATTGTGACTCTTGGGAATGGCCCTATGCAAGGCCAGGAGTTGGACTTTGATGATCCTTGTGGGTCCCTTCCAACTCAGCATATTCTGTGATTCCGTGGTAAGTGGCGGTTTGCTTACACATCCTTTAAGTGATATCCCCAGAAGGAGGAGACTCTCATTGTCTGACTCCTACAGGATGAATAGCTTGTTGTGCTGCAGTTTGACAGATCCCTCACTCAACCACTTCTCTGTGCCAGTACAAGAAACGTTTTGAAGTCTAGCATGGAGGTGACAGGTAGACATTAATGAACTCACATGCCATTATTTCAGAGAATCCTGACAGCTTGCAGACTACTTGTTTTCCACAGGAAGATCTGTCTTCTTCATAAAGCCAGAACCAGCCTTACCTTTCTCTGTCACAGGTTTTTCTTCCTCACTGGCCTTCCAGAGACAACTGTGTTGTCATCTTGTATTGCCAGCTCTCCTGTTACTTTGGGAAGCAAAGAGGGGTTTTTGACCTGGAGAGGAAACTCAGACTTTGGAAGGGAGCACACCTTAAGTCAGGCTCTCTGGCATCCCAGATTACACAGAATAGTAAATTTCTTCTTGTTCTTGGAGCTCTCATTTTTGGTGTTTCAGGGCAGATTTAAGAGACTGAGGAGTTTCTTTTTCATGTGGATGACAGATGGGCAGCAGCAAACAGGTTGTAATGGAAGAAAGACATGACAAATGAGTCAGATAGCTTTGTTCTCTGCAACTCTCCTTAGCATCTAAAAAGCATAGTAATTCAGGGACTGAACGTAATGTAGTTCCTAATATATCAGTAGAGAAAGTACACAATAAAGCTATGGATCTCACTGGAAAATGGTAATTCCACTTCACAGTAAGTTCTGAGGTGTTAGAACAAAAGAAATAAAGCTTAGGGTCAAAATCTCTGCATTTTTGTTTAATCTTCATTTGCCTATTTATTTGTTACCTTACTAATTGCTTATACATCACTAGGACAATTTCACACAAATTTAACAGAAGATGTAAGGTATCAAAACTGTGACATTGCATTAGGTTGATGTGGGTAATGGAAAGAGTCCTTACAGGTTACATAGGCTGGTACATCACTTTTCATTTACTTTGAAGGACCAGAGGTCAAATTGCTCTGCACCTAGTCTGTGCAGCACTTGTATACATTCAAACCCTTGAAAACTTCTTTTGCCTTCTATTTCATCCCAGAGGCTGATCAGAAAAAGGATGCAAGCTCATAGCAACCCTGGCTGCACCAATTTGCAGCTCGTGGATCAGCTTGTTTCCTGTGTGTTAAAATGAAAAATTAAAGGTTTCAGTTTGTAATGCACAAACATATTTAGAACACAACTGTATTTGTGTTCCAAGGAGTAAGAACACAAGAAAAGCTGTACCAGATAAGATCAAATGTCCATTTAGGACTGGCAAGGCTGCTACCCTTTTTCCAGCAGTGAGAAGTGGCAGATGCCTAAGGAAGTACACAGGAAAGGGGCAGATTACAGGAGTACTGATACTGATACTGATACAATTGGAATTCATCTGAGCTCTCTACCTTCCTCGAGGGCTAATAGTTCACAGGTGACATCAGGGGGGATCTCTGCATGCAGCAGTTCTTGGTGTAGTCCTATTTCCTTCTTGGTCTCACACAGAAGTTTAGATCCAGACCATAAAACAAAGAGGCCCAAAAGTTAACTATGCACCACATAAAAAAGTGTATCTTCTCACTTCATCTGAATTTGTCACCTGCTGGCTTCAGCTATTGCCTCCAAAGGCTTGTAGGGAGGGTAGTTTAATCAACCTGTCCTTAGCTTTGCCAGTCTATGCCTTGTTTTCTAGACTGTTCTTGTCTCACCCACAAATGTCCCTCCTCCTCTGGACTGCTAGAGCTTGAATTGAAGCTGTTTCATATCTTTTATCACTCTGTGTACTTCTGACTGTTTTTTACTGGTTTGGGATTATTTGGGATTAAACTTGCATATTAGATAAAAAATGAAGGCACACCATGGGATAAAGAATCTCTTCTGTGTTCCATTTGTTATTCAGTCCTGGGCCACCCTGCAATTTCACTACTTTTATCCTCTCCCCTGACTTAGTATAGATTACTCATACCTACACATAAACCAGTCTTTCTCACGCTAAAGGACCATTTCCAATAGAAGTAATGTTTAACCAAAACAGAAGTCAAAAAAAGGTCCCAGTCATTTCTAATTCCTAAAAGTTTTGAAGAACTTTATTTAGGAGAGAGGACCTTTTTTTTTTTGCAGCAGCAGCCCCTATGGCAGAATATTGGCTAACCCAGTATTCCGTGTTCTTAAAATTACTTAAAGATTATTGCAAGTTGAGAAAAAGCTCTATACACATATCTGTAGCTAAATACATAGACTCACCTCTGCTGTTTTTAAATTCCTTAATGTTCTCTTTCAGTCAGCTGTTAGGAAATGATGCAACATCACAGCTATCTGGTCTGGATGAATTGATTAACTGAAACAGCAAGCAGCAACACTGCAGCCAATGTGAAAAATTCCACTATATTTTTTTAAAACTGAACAGCTAAATACACATTTCTTTTAAAACAATTAAAAAATTGCCAACAGAAATGTCAATGCTGAGCTTTAATTTCACTCAGAGTCTGGGCATGATGAGGTGAAGATTCAATTTTATGGACAGTGGATTGCATTTCTAGTTTATTTTGATGGGCAAACAAGATAGAAGAAACTGCTGACTAAAATTTAGACAAGCACCCAACTGCACATTAACATTTTAGATGTAGAAACTAGCTTACTAAAGGGTAAGCTCTTTTTTACAGGGCACATCCCTCCTATTGGTCTCTAAATAATAATTTTATGTACTTCAGCATTGCACTGTTTCAAAGAATTAGTGTTTAAAGCGTAAGAAAATGTTTTGCTTTCAGAACGAGGCACATTTATTTCTCTAGTACTTGTAGAGAACAGCAGATTTTTTAATTAATTATTTACAAAGCATTTATGAGACAGGATTTATAAGCCTTAAATGGTTAGAAAATACTGTTTACATCATTCTGATATATTCCTGGGATATATAATACAGACAAACCCATGCAAGTTGGTTTTTTTTCATAATGTCTTTTAGTTCTTGTGAATTTGATCTACCTTTAGGATGAGGAGATCAGGGAGACACTGAAAATATGGGAGGTTTTGCCTTTCACACCTTATTTCAACATTTAATAGCTGGCAAAATATATCTGGAAGAATGTTGTTGACAGGAAATGGTGTAATCTTTAGGAAAGAAATTCTGGTTTTAGTTTCAGGATGGATTACATCCTGAAAAAATGTGCCAGAAGCTTTTTTCTCTTGAGCCACCATTCCAATCCAGGAATGCACTAAGTGCATGCAACTAATTATTCCGTGCAGTGAGGAGACAGTCTGCAAATACATATCACTATCTGAGATCCATCTGCACACTCTGCAAATCTCAAAGTCATTTTTCAGAGGCACCAAGGCAGCACTGAGAAGATACTCTGACACAACATAAGGAGTTAGTATCATCTGCTCAGTACCTCTGAACATAGTCATGTGTATGTTAAAACAAAACAAACAAAACTGTTTATATCCAAGTTTCCATTGAAAAATGGATCAATGTTTCATGGAATCATTGAAAAATTTAAACTGAAAGTGACCTTTTCACCCTCTAAACTCCTGGTAAAGGCCAGACTTGTTTCAAAATTCTCATCCAGAGTACACTTCCAGAGGAAGGACTTCTTGTCTTGTGCAACCTGAAAATATATCAGTTTTATGACTAATCATAATCTACACATACACAGTTCTTGGAATAATGATTGTAATAAATCTAAACTTTATTAGTAAGTGATGAAAGTTATTTTTATACTGTATCTGATAAAACACTTTCCTGAAAGTAAACACAACCCTTCCCATTCCACTTCTTGTATCTGCATTGCCAGTAAAGAGTTCTGAAATGATTCTGAATGGCTCTTCTGGTACCAGCAGGATTTACAGAACTAATTAACGAAAGTAATAGGTAATCCATATGGACTTAAGTGTCCTTGCTTTTCTTGTTACTGTTTTTTGATCATCCACTCACAAGCAATTCCAGATCCTATGGTCATTTGTAAATTGCTTCATGAGATCATTAAGAGAAGTGCTGCGGAAAAAAAAACCTATAATAAAAAAAAGTCCAACAAGTACCCAAAGTCCATTCCCTATCTATATTTTTCTCTTTCTCTTTCTCTTTTTCTTCTTTTTCTTTTTCTTTTTCTTTTTCTTTTTCTTTTTCTTTTTCTTTTTCTTTTTCTTTTTCTTTTTCTTTTTCTTTTTCTTTTTCTTTTTCTTTTTCTTTTCCTTTTTCTTTTTCTTTTTCTTTTTCTTTTTCTTTTTCTTTTTCTTTTTCTTTTTCTTTTTCTTTTTCTTTTTCTTTCCCCCCACTTTATTTTAAGTTGTTTTTACCAATGCGGCAGCCATCACAGTTATTTCATAATTTAATGTTTCTTGATCAGCAAGTTTCTCCTATTTTTCAATCTAGCATTTAATTTCCATTATTTGTTAGTAGGTCTACCTTATGAATCATTGAGAAAACTGAGCTCCTCCTTCGAAACACCTACAGAGGTGTCTGTATTTCTCAAATATCAAATGGCCAAACTGATGTTACACTGAACATTAGTTCTCCTCTATAAATTCAGTCTTTCTCCTACTCTTTTTTTTCTTCCATTTTTTTTTCAAGTGGGTCAAATCTATTAAGAGGTATTTAAGCAAGGATACTCAACATTTTCTAGGAGGACAGAAGTTCAAAAATCTAGTGAACCATTAAGTTCATTCAAAGTGTTTGTGTCCTTAGTTCAATGCAGTTCTCTTGAATCATCATAAGCACAATAAAAATGAATGTCTACCAACACCCTATTTGCAGGTCTGCTTTCTACATTTTCCCCCTCTTTTTGGAAAGAATTGTTTTTGCCTGCCTACTCATCAAGATGATTAGCAGCACAAAGGATGCAGTAGTAAACCATCAGCTCTTAACTTTTATTAAGAAAATAAATTACCCTAGCAGGTAGTTTAGCATATACTGATAGAAAACATCAATCACAGTTTCTTCAGGGGAGGACAAAGTGCAGATGAGTGAAACAGTAGAGTATTTTGTGATGAGGAGAAATGGAAGTTGATAAGATTTATTTGATGCTTCTAGAATGAGAAGAATCCTGAGTGCAGCTACAGCCAAGATATGTGAGTTATGTGAGCTTCCTACACTACTTTTTCCAGTGGGAAAAAAATGAAAGGAAGAAGAAAAAAGCCAAGGTCCCAAACAATACTGAAAATAATGTTCACACCGTAAACCACCATGGATTTTAATTGCAGTTTAGGAGTTCAGTACGCAGACCTTCCACCAGCTACATGACTTTTCAGGATAACAGGAAAGGACCGAATAACTCAAATCGCTTCCGCTCTGAGGTTCATCTTTGCACATGCAGTCCATCTGCCTTAACCATACCCATTTTACCAGGAGGAAAATAACACTTCTTATTTTTCAATTTATTGTTCCATATGTGTTATGAGCTTGGTAGCTCCAGTTCTGACTTATTCCTTGCAAAAGCAACATACCGGATTTTCATTATCTGTCAAATTGCAGTGAAGACAGCAACTGTATGGGCCAAGAAGACTAGCAGAACTTGTCTGTTCCCACAGATCAGGGCTGAGTCATGGTGATGGGATAGTATTTATAAGAAGTTATCTCTGCTGCTGCATTATAGATAAACTGAATTTAATTTTCCAAGCATCACTCTGGCACCTCCTGCTGCTGAAATCACACAAGACTTTAGAGGTAAATATTACTGCCTCTTGTATGCAAAACTCACTCAGTAGAAAATATCATGAGACATTCCACAAAATTGAATAGATATATTAAAGAGTTCACTGATCCTTGTGGAAAATTCCTAACAAGATCCTGCATTGCTTAAGATTTAATTTTATAAGATATAAGGCTGTTTCATTTTTTAACTTGCTATTTTAAAACAGGAAGATTTATACATCAAAGCTATAATTCCACCTTTTCTAGTAGGATACTAAACACCCTCTTTGTTTCCAGTTGCCTTGAACAGAGAACTCTGCTTGCCTAGTAGTTTTAAAATAGAGGATTGGAAAGTTGATATTCAAGAAATTATTCACAGAATGACAGGCTGGCTTTGAATATGTTTTGTTTTATCAACATTCTGGGAGAGAAAGAGGAAGGAGAAATCTTAGCAACACAGAACAGGAGAATAGATAAAAAGAGAGCAGTAGGAAAAGAAGGCATTCACAAGTGCACTGTGAATACAGACACAGCTCACCTTCCTTTCTTCTCAAATGGAGCAGAATAAGAAATAATTGGCTTACTTTGTATGAGACAAAACGAGAGTTTTAACACTAGGAAAGTCTCACAAGCCTAAGAATGGTTAGAAAATGGAGGCAGCTGCTGGGGAAGGCTGCAGAATCAATATTATTGGAAAAGTTCAAAGTAACATTTAACATTCTTCTATATTTGATGAGCCAGGTGAAATCAAGCTGTCTCTGCCCATCTGGGAATTGAAGGCTAATAATGTCATTAGTTTGCAAATACTAAGGATGGAAACAGTACAATATAGAGAAGCAATGATCCTCTTCCCTCAAGAAAACTCAGATTGCCCAATTTGTGTTCAGTGCCAAGAAGCCTGACCTAATGCTCAGAGCTCCTGCCAAAAACCAGAGAGCTTAGGGCAGGACAATTGAAAAGAGGCTGGAAGCTGAAGGGTCAAGCTACAGGGAAAAATACATAGAGCATGTAAAAGATAACATGGGATACAAGAAGAAGGAAAAAAGGGAGAACAAGGGTGCATGATACAAAACAGTGTTGCTTTACTGGTGTTCATACTAATCTCTAGGAAATTTGGCTTGTTCTTCAGCATTTTTTTCATTACTATGGTGCTAGACCACAGCTGAGAAGGGCTTATGAAAACTCTAGAAGTGGTGAATTCTGGAGAAGATAATGGCACACTGGGGGGGATAGGTTCCACACAAATGAGATACCAAATGTGCAGTGGGGCTGCAGGAGAGATGACAGAAAATAGTCATATCCAAACAAAAGGAGTGAGATGTTCAGGACTCCATTCAACCTTCAAATTCCTATGCCAAAAAATGCTGAAAGGTGTTTGGGGTACAACTGTACCACAAATGCATTCATCATTAAACAATATTCTTTGAATACGAAGCTCACAGCATTAGGGAGATACTATATAATTGTCTGATGAAGAAAGGACTTGAAAAATGCAAGACTTTTCTAATTGAGATCAGCTGAACTAGAATTCCAGCACGGATTGCTGTTCTTACATTGCAATTTAACAGAAATGTGCTGGGAATCTTATTGGACAATTTGTATCATCCTGGATACAGACTGGATAATTCACATCAGACATTACTTACATGATCTTCTGAGAGACACATAGAAAATACTGAAGAAGAAGAATAAGAACAAGAAGAAGGACAAGAAGAAGGACAAGAAGAAGGACAAGAACAAGAAGAAGGACAAGAACAAGAACAAGAACAGGAACAAGAACAAGAACAGAACAAGGCAGGCCTTTGAACAGTCAGGCTTGGGAGGAAAACATTGTTCCAAACCCTTTATAGCACCTCATATTTCTTCATTTACTGTTTTGGAATTGTGTAAGTTCTCTTGGCATTCCACATTGCTTGTTGTAGAGCTAACAGTCCACATCATCAATTTGGATTTGATCATAATTATTACTGCCACCTCCCTATTTTTCTCAAGGTGCAAAGCTACTCACTCACTGACCTCTAACTAATCTCTCTTACTTCTGTGAAGATCTGTTTACATATATTCATGAGCATTTCAGCACTGTAACAACCACAGTGTGAGGAAAATGAAAATAAAATATTGGGAGTGGGCAATTTGCTATTAAAGAAAGCAAACCAACTCAGAATAAAAACTTGTTCTTTTGCCTTCTGGATATAGCCCATTATTTTGCAACATGCATAATCAAAACACCATACCAACCCACAGAATGAGCTCTGCTTGTCCTTCACAGGCCAAGGAAGAGAGGAAGCTCTGCCCTTGCCTTGCATCACCCAGAACACTGTCATCACTGAACTGAGGCACTGGATGCTCCAGGGATTCAGTCATTTCCGCTGCCAACATCAAAAAGGATTGCTTTTCGATACACTGTATGGGCCAAATCCATTAATTCCTGCAGTCCTTCAAAGTGCTGAGGACTGGCAGGAGCCAGAAGGAGGACATTGGAAGGGTATTTACCAGTGCTATGAGGCAGAGAAAATTTTCTTTCATAGCTCTGGCTGGACAGCCTGACAAATTTACTGCTGTACTGATGGCTGGATTTAGGGCCAGGAAGGAGAGGGTTTTTCTCATGTTGGATCAGAAAATATTACCTATGTTTTGCCTTCCTCTTCTAAATTCAGTGTTGACTGCTTGTGAATGTCTGACAATGCTGCCTGACTTTTCTGGTGGCATCTCACACTGCCCTGCCATTTCTACAGGGCAAATAGCATATTGGTCTTCCTAGCAAAACATGCTTTGCTTGCTGGACTCAGAATAGGGTAACTGACATAAGAACAGTGCCCCATGACAGCTGAAATGATAGGGTTGGGTGGTTTCAGAGTTCTTTTTGGCCTCTGCGAAAATGTGTCAAAGTAATTCTTCATGCAAAACTACTTACAATATAAATAAGCCATTACTATTTACTTTGAAGTTTTGAGCTTGCTTACTCTAATTCTGCTCTCCTATGGCAGTGAGTAGAATGACACTGCTGAGATCTGGTTTCAGTAAGTGATGAGTAAAACTCTTGTAGTGCAGTGCACTGTTCTACCTCCACCCTCTCTTAACTCTGTAAAAGCCTCTGTGGTTTTGCCATTCCTGATCTATGCAGGTAACTTCACAGCCCTGGCACCACACATACCACAGAATTATTCCCTAATGGGAAATTGTACGGGATGGTGATAATTAGCTCATCACTTTCATAAGCAGTAACTGGATTCCTGCTGTTATGATTTAGAAGTTTTTCTATGTTCCTACTGCCCTTCCTATTATCATTTCTTCAGAGCAGCCTTTTAAATATGAAATAACCTGCTGAAATACATATTGTGATACAGATTTGAAAAGAATGGCACTACTATGACCTTCATTTTTGTGTATGAGAATGTAGTACCTCCAAATTGTAAAAAACTTTAAGACTACAAATATGAAATAATTTCAAATAAGAATAAATTGTAGCTCAGAAAATACAAGAAATTTGCCTACAAACAGAGAAAATTATGAAATCTAAAATGTATATTTGTCACTGATCCCAGATTGGCATGTATGCGTATGAAAGAAAAACAAATCATAAGCTAATATACACATTGTAAGGAATTTAACTTATCCCAGCTCAAGCTATTTAACATAATGTATTTTTATTTCATGTTTATTTTGTGAAATCACTTGATTTTATCTTATGACTGCTGTCATAAAAACAGCTTTTCCTGATGAATAACATTTGGAACAAAGCCAAAACCTGATCTGGCCCTTATTTTTCTAGGATTAAGCAAAGAAGGCATAAGCTCTCAGTACTTTGTAACACTAAATGATAAATCTCAATTTATCACTGGTAATCACTTTGAAAAGTGACCACCTGAATGAAATAAATAGCCTGTGTGATTGCAGATACAGCATCATTATGCAAGGACAGGAAAATGAGAGGAGCAGATGCTTTCAATCTTATATAAGCAATCAGGAAATTGAACACATCAGAGATGCCAAAGGAAGAGATGGGACTTCCTCATCTAAAACCTCCAAGCTGCAGTTAGGGCCCTTAGATGGTTTATTATCTTGCCCTGGAGAGAGGGGGCTCACTCTGTCCAGATGCTTTTATTCTCCCTCCATTTCAGACTAACATAGCCTCACAAGGAAAACAAAGGAGAAAGTGGGAAGAGGAAGAACTGCACAGTTCTGCATTATAGAGGATGCTGGCCACTGAACTGGTGTGGGGGCATGAAGTATTTGCCCAGATAAAACCTCTGGTATTAGAAATCTGAAGCATTTGGGTAGACAAAATGAAACCGAAAAGAAGGAAGCAGGAGTAGACATGAAAGGAGGATAGTATGACTTTGGCAAAAATTTTGGCAGAGGTAAATGGAAAGAGGGATATTTCTGAAGTCGACATGTGGTAAAGCTTTGTGAAAGAGAATAGGCACAGCATATTTCATTAAAAGAAGATTGAACTGGGAATTTGTATCTCTCTTTTCATTACTGACTTTTTGGGTTTCTCTTCCTCATGAATATCCATTTATATTTTCCCACTTCACCTACATTGCCCTCAGAGTGAATTTCACCGTGCCATGACCTTCCCAGAACTGTAGATGCTTAATTCTCATAAAAAATCCATGTCTACTATCATCTGCAGATTTGCATGCCATGTTGTTTATGTCCTTTCTCAATATGTTCAATGAGATGTTAAGTAAGTCCAAACAAAAAGGTGACCCACATAGCACTTGGCATGTGCCATCTGCCTTTGGGATAGATATTTATCATTATTCATTATGCCTTGTTTCCACCAAGCAACTGTTTTTCAGCCTACATGTCAATATTACTGTCAGTGGCAATATGATGCCATAAACAAAATTTCATGAGATAGCATGCACAGTAAAACCTCATATATTATACCACCTGGCTTCTGTTTGTCAACAAGTCTTGTCATTCCATTGAGGAAGCAATCCATTCTGAAAAGAAAGAGATATAATTTTATTTCTTGTTTTCTTTGTCAGTGAAATGATGGCCCAAGCAAGAGCTTCAGAGATAAAGTGACTCAGGAAGAGCCCTGATCTCCTCACTCCTAGCAGAGTGTCCTCACCGCTGGGCAGCTGCAGCCTAACCCTCTGTGCTTGCCATCCTCCTGATCTATTAGCCCTGACTTGACAGGTTGCCTGATGTTTCTCTCTGTGGGGGGATGGCAGGAGGCGGTGGCCTCACAAAACGAGGTCCCTGCAACGCGTATCTCCACCAAGTCCGGGCCAGGCGGCCCCCGGGTGCGCTTAGCATGGCATGGGACTCCAGCCACAGAAATTCTAGCAGGAAATGTGGTGAGACAAAAGAACATCCTGGACCCCATCTCTGTTCTGCCAGGGAAGTTTATTTAGGGTCTTCGGGGGGGTTGAAGGGAAGAGGAAAGCAGGGGAAGGTCAGAGGGACTGACAGCTCGGAGATGGAGACCCTGAGCTCACGCAGGCATTGGCTTATAAGGGAAGAGAAGGGGGAGGGATTGGCTCCCCCGGAGCCAGTCCCGGGAGGTCTGAAGGGAAGACAGGCAAGGGAACACACCAATAGATTTTGGATACAGCAGGGTTCATGTTTCAAAAACAGCCAACAACATACAGAGCAGGGGAACAAAGAAAAGCCACATGGAATCCTCAAAAAACACATTGCTACAGTTGCCTGCTTTTGACAGGAGCTTATTCTCTTCTTCCATTCTTCCATCAAGGCAACAACATAATGTCTGAGGAAGCCTGGCTGCTGGGTAGACTTCTGTGTTTGATGCCCCTCAGGCTGAGCAAGAACCTCTGTCTTCCAAGGTAACTGCATAAACCTTACACTCAAATTTTGAGTTCTGTGGTTTCTGACTGAAAGCAAATCTAAATGATCATGGAAAAGTTGCATTACATGTGAATTGCGTTCCTTAATCTTATGGAAATCCGTATCATAGTTTCTTCTTAATACTTAGTTTTCTTCAAGTTCATTCTTTATAATCCTTGACCATTTTTTAGCAAGCATTCTACAAATTTCTGGTGATATAATATGTACTCCTATTTCTTTGGGTAGGACAAATGGAAAAGTTCATCAGTATTATGAGAAAAACATATTTTTTTCTTTTTATTTCATCTTTATTTTCAGTGCAATAGGTATTATAGCAGGAGGACAGTAATTTTCTACTGCAACTGGACAGAAAGAATAACTCCTCTGCTGCCCTTGAGAGGACAACATATACCTTCATATCACTTTTTTTATTTACTATAAACCACAAAGCTATAGAAGTCAGCTTGAGAAAATAATTGACATTTCTCCTCAAGTTATTTGAGCTTTTTACTTAAGTCTACTTAATTATTTATCTGTATAATCAAATCTGCACAATCTCCCCAGACGAAATAAATGGCATGGTTTAGATATGCAAAAGACGCTTAGTTTCTGAGAAAGAACAAAGCTTTTACAAACTCCTCCTGAGAGAACATAACATTGGAGAAAGATCAAAGGAGAAAACCCAATCCAATATTATTAGATGGATTAAATTTTATGTGTAATCTTGCAGTGGTATTGCTCAAGTTTCAGCACCAGAAAGGTTTTGTGAGCATTCCCAAGAGAAAAAGAAAGCAACCAGCATGATTTGTTCACAATATGTTCCAAGGCCAGCAGATCTGCAATTTGGAACTTTGTGTTTCTCAGCACCCTTATCCTCCCAGTGTGACAACAAAGCCTAATGCTGGTTTGGGGAAGGCAGAGCTGCAGTCCTTAAGAAGGGCTGCTTTAAGATCTTTTCTAGGGATTTTTTGTGATGTGCTTTTGTTCCTATAGGGATTTGAAGGAATAGTTTCTGTGAACAAGTTGGTTTAGTAGAGTTATCTGAGCGTCTTCCCTCCCTACAGCTCTGCCTTCTTTATGGTCTTCAATGGGCTCAGGCACCTTTCTCAATGTTTTTAGATGTGAGAGTGAGATTGTTGTTGCTTTGATGTGATTCTCTCCCATCACTACTCTTTTGTCAGCCCTTTTAGGGCAAGAGCATGTGCCACCCTGCAAGCCTTCCCTACCTGAGTGCTGCAACTTGAAACTTGTGTATTTCCAGCTTCTTGCTGAAACTCAACCAGTGCATGTGAAGGGTTTCTGCTTCAAGAAACTGTTTTTCCTACTATTTTACTAAAAAAATTAATATCTACTGACTTTATAGAGCAGTAATTGCTATATCACAGCCCTTTCATCATCTGTTCATATTTGCTCAGGTGAGTGTTTACAACAAGAATGATAAAAACATTGTAAGTTGTTACAAGGGACACATTTATTTGCTTCAAGCATATGTAAAATGTTTACTTTTACTGTTGTGTCCCAGTTTGATACATAAGGTTTTACATTATACATTAAAATATGAATATGTCCCTGGTTGTTTTAGTCTACATGTGGGAGGTTAATATCTGCAAAACAAAGTGACAATAAAGGAGCAAAGCAGGGCCCTGGGGACATTAAGAAATATTGATTCAAAATGTAGAGCCTCTTCCTAAAAAACATTTTTGTGGGACGTAAAAGATTACATAACAAAAATAAAAGTAATAGATGTGCTTTTGGATGGACATCTGTGACAGAGATTATTTTCTTTGTTTCTGGGAGATTATAGCAAAAGCATATAATGTCTGCCATAAGGCATTATCACATTTAATCACATTTCACAAGCTATTGTTTCTGAAAAAAACAGTGTTTTTCTAGAACCTCAGGGAATTTGGATATTTCTCAGAAAATGCTGAGAGATTGTACTCACTGAGAAGTGCATGAAATGTCTGGGTTTGAGCAATTTGATATTTCTCACACAAAAGAACCACTGAATGTCATGAGGAAGTGCTAAAGGATGGTAATGTAGCTACGTGTTTAAAATTTCCATTTAGGATCATCACAGTTCATATTCACAATTTTAAGATAACTGGATAATATAAACTAAGGAAAGCTGTCGAGTCTTATGTCAAAAAACACATGCTCTTTTATCCTGGAGAAGCTAAGAACTGAAACACATTTTTCACTGGGATGCCCACAAAATGTGATAGAGATTTATGAGGAAAGAGTTAAGCAGTTCAGAAATTAGAAAAAAAATACAGAAATTTAGTTTGGAAAGTCATTTTAATGAAAGCATTAGCTTGTCAGTCTCTCTTGTTTTCATCTTGAAATACCATTCTCAGATGAGTGCATTAAAACATTGCTTCTGTTAGAATTACACAATTTTATGCTAAAGATATTCAGATAATGGCAAGTGGTTTGACCTTAAAGAACTTATTACTTCAATCTTCTTTTTTTATACAAGTCATCAGCCTTTTTAATTTCAGCTTAGCAAATCACTACATAAATATATAGTAGGTTTTCTACCTAAACAGAAACGTGTTTTGAGTTTTTGAAAAAGGGGCAGCATTTTCTTGATTAGGCTTAATGGTAAAATATACAGAGTTACGTATGCAAGCTGAATTCCAACTCTGAATCTACAGAAATGTAGAGCAGTGTTTCATATATTTAATGGGGAGAGGGAGAGGGAGAGGGAGAGGAGCTTGATTTGGAAGACCAAAGATACAGCTGGCAGTAATGATTCAGTCCATATGTGGGTTATAAGACTTTATGGAATGAAAAGGCTTCTCTGAAAATTTGTAGAGACCCAGAACAAGAAGATCCAAAATGTCAATTCTTGGAGACAGAATAAACTTTTAACTTCAGTCATGCTGTAGAGTAAAAGAAAGAAACATCAGACAATCTTACAAGATAATAGAAAAAGGAGCTATCTGGGAATCAAGAAGATGGTTGAAAACGATGGCACAAGCAAGTCTAGGGACTAATGAAATGACCTTCAGTACCTTACTAGTTGTTCACAGACACCAGAAGGTGATGCTATTCCACTTGTTCTTCATGAGAGAAGTATGTGACAAAAGCCCTAGTGACAAGGCAGAAACTTGAAATGAAGTTAAGAAATGGATAAAGAGATTGCTAGCTGACTAGCAGCATAATGTGTGTGTTGGCTTCAGTCTTGGGTCCTGTGTTTCTAAGTGTTGTTTTGTAAATATCTTCAGAATGACAGATGATATACTGAGTTAAAACTCTGAAAAAAAACCCCAACAAAACTAAACAAAACCAAACACAAATAAACAAATGAAAATCAAAATCAAAACAAAAACAAAAACAAAACAACCAAACAAAAAAAAAAACCCAAACCCCCCCAAAATAAACAAACAAACAAAAACAAAATTCAGGAATGAGGGACCCCATTCCATTGACATTGCAACCTGTGTGTACTTTGCTGTCCACAGAAAGACAAATTGGTAATTCTAAGGACAGCTTATTAAGGACAGCATTTCAAGCTGAGAGGAAATGATTAAAAGGATGAATTGTGCCCTACAAATCCTCTTGTCTCCATCGACAAGAGATCATTAACTCAGGTGTAGATATCTGCATCTAACTCTGAGCTTGCTTTCCACTTAGAAGAAGAGCCAGGTTCCTAACTAAGAATTTCCAAGACAGACTTAGTACAGTACTGTTATGATTTTATGAGGCTCACACAGCACAGTTTTCTATTTAGTGAAAATTATTGTCTCTTGTAATTTGGTACCAAGACAGATGTGTCTATGCAAAATTGTCCATCTTCTTCATCTTTAAGGGATTAATTAGGAAACTGATAGGGTACTTAAACAAGCTTTTCTTTGAGAAGTTATCAGTGAATCATTTGTTTTGTCAAGGTGATCTCCTATGGATTTTTTTCATATGTACAGCATATTTTTATAAGACCAGGTCGGCAAAATTAATTTATTACCTTTGGTATTGGTACCTGAGAGAGATTTTATTATTTAAGTTTTATTGTCATCATTAAGTTTTCCCTGAAATAATCAGATGGCCTTAACATAGTTTTCATTTTTGTAAGCTTGCAAAACAAGAAGTGAAAAGCACTTGCTTTTTACACCAGATTCAACAAGTTAAATTGCCAGAGAAAGAGCTCTTCTTCAGAACGTACAACATAAGCGATGCTTGGTACTGTTCAGTTTAAATTTTTTCAAGTTGTACGGCTCCAAATCATTTCATCTTGTCATTATGATACAAACAGTATTCTAAAAAGGAATACAGCATCCCTTTCTGCCCTCGGGAAAGCATGGTGTCTAAATTGCTTTGGTTTCTACCAAAACAGGGTTAGATCACTGTTTCTTTGAACTGACTTGCAGGATGTAAGGGTGGCAGGAACTGATCCCTGGCTGCTGGACTTAGAGGGGAGACCTGAGGACATTTAAATCCCATTGCTGCACCTGGTTGGTGACCTCCAAATGGACCATTCCTTTTTCTGCTGTATATGTCTTTCAGTAGCTGTTGGGTAGCCTGATTCTTTTTTTGCAAATGGATGTACCTGACTCAGAGATAAACCTTTCAATTAGTCAGCAGGTTACCCAAGGCTTCTCTGGAGTGCTCTGTTTTTATCTTCGTCTTTTTCAGGGAGGTCTGGTTGCTTCTCAGCCTTTGGGATTACCTTTATTTTGGTTATTGCTGTCTTTAATTTATTGGTAGTTTTCCAGTCCAATTCTTTGTTGAATATCTGAATATGATGAATTTTACACACAGTCAGTCATTAAATAAAACGATAGCTGGAATTCTTAGCACAGCACCACATTTTGAAAGAAAGAGAAACTGCACATAGTATGTTTTCCCTTTCCTGCACTTTTTCCTGGTAGTCTTCTCACTGGCAGGCATGCAAATTCTTCACGTCCTGCCAGAAAACCTTGGCCTATTCCACTATCCATTCCTGTTTTCCATCATAGTGAGTGTGCTCCAAGAGGGCTATAATGTAGTTTTGACTGCTTCACTTGATATTGATGCATTACAGCAGTTGTCAATGTTTTTTTGAGAGATGGGGGGGAGGGGGTTCTTCTACTCTATTCACACCCTTCAACAAATCCATATCTGCTCCAAATCAGTCCCTCTCATGACCTTCCTCAAAACAGCTTCTGAAACCTAATGGCAAAGAACAGTTACCTGACATGGAGATAGAAGGCAGATTGTTTATTTTTTTTTTTTTAGTTTTACTACTTTGAATGCATTGCATAAGCTTTAGGAACTAGGGATGCTAATCCACATTAATCATCTGAACATTTTCATGCACCCTTTTTGTTGATTGACTGAAAGAAATTTAAAATTGACTGAAATCCCTTGGCAGCAAGGAGGTGCTTCATGTGAATAACAACTGATGTGTCTTCTGTATACTCAAGCAGTGCTGACTGAGTAACAGGGAAATGCATTAGCCAGAAGAAAGCAATCTTTGCTTTTCATGTCAAAATTGCTGGTATATTTACCTCCATTTTTTTGCTAGATTTGTTTATCTAGGAAAGTATATGTTGTCTATTCTGAGAGAAAAATAAGACAATTATTGAAGCCAACAAAACGTGATGGTTAGATAGTATTAGCATACACAACAGCCTGGAGAAAGCAGGATGGGGAGGAGCTCAGGAGCATTTAGGCAGTGTAGAAAGCACTGGGATTTGCTGTTTGTGTACACAGCAGACCCTGTTTAGGATATATGGTGTGGTGCTTGGTGTGACAGACATAGAAAGCCATGCCTTGAAATTTGCAGGCCTCAGAGATGCACCTCAAGAAATGAATCAGTCTATACTCAAATTCTAAACAAAATGTGTTGGTAATAATTTGTGGGTCCTTACTTAGTACCTGTCATCAAGCTTTCTGAACTGTAACACCATGAAGAAAAATGTAACCACTTCGGTGGAAAATGCATTTGAGGATTAATATTTACACTGTTTATTGCTATCCTAGAAGTTGTCTCAGTTTCATATAAGATATGAAATTATTAATATTAAATCAGGACATTTTTACACACATAATGATTATCACACCCATAATTGTCCTTTCTTTAGAGTATCTATAGCCCAAGAGCAACAAGAAGGCTGCATTCTCTGAAGACCAGAGCAGTTAACTCCCCTAAAGAAAAGAAAAAAGAACTCCATTTCATGAATCATGGTAAGCAGAAGACAAATAAATTTGACCTGAAGTCTTGGAAGCTGTCTAAAGATTTTAATTTTTTATGTAAGATGTAGGAAAATACCACACAGACCAACTCTCACCTTCTCCTTTCTCAGACAAACTTCTGTAATCAAGTGGCCAGACAATCAAGGATGGTGTTTGGTATTGAATTCCAGAGGGAGGAACAGGAACTTTAATGAATGCAGTGGTTCCACATTGCGGTGTGTTGTGTGACTTCTTTCACCAGTATATCACTCTTCATCTTTGTTTTTTGCCCCACTGAAAGTCAAGGCTGGTCCTTCCTTTCCACTCTTCCTTCCCTCTGCCTGAGGTTGGCCTCCATCGTGCTGACTCACTTGTTTATGCAGCTGTGCCCCAAATTCTTTCCTTGGAATGACCTGGTTTAAGGAAAAAGAAAATGCCATCATCCCATTTTTCACAAGGAAAAATCAAAAAGTATGCTTTCCTTGGCTCTCTCACATGATTTTTTTTCTTCTTTTCCCATACCTATAATCAAAACAGACATTCTAAGTGCTAAAAGGTGTTGGCTTTTCAGTGAGTTTCTTGAAATAAAATGACCAAGGCATATACAAGAAATAATGAATAACACTGGATGGCAATTCATTTTGACAATTACACATAAATACATTAAGGGAAATCACATAATTTCCAAGAGAGTTTGAGGCACAATATATGAGGGAAATACTTGGCTCAATAAAGAAATTGCTTATCTGACTCTAGTAGTAACACATTTAAGAGATTAATTTCCTCTGCTGAAAGCTCTTCGGCAATGGTAGATCTGTCCTTTTCCTCCCCTGTGAAATATGGAAATGTGCCTGCAAAGATTTGTGAAAATAAACAGCCTTCTTTGCCAAGGAAACCATAAGCTGAAACTGTCCTGGTTTTATATCTATATGGATTACAATCCATACCCTCCAGAAATCTGTTGTTTGTTATCTTAAACACATGTGAAGAAAGGTATTGTTCAAATGCATTGTTTAAGTGGGATTTTTATTTGTTATGTCACTTTAAAATTCCTTGAGGGAGTTATCTGTAAATTGCTACTGGCAAACCTTGAAAGATGGAAGAGAAAAATGTGTTATTTATTGAGTGTTGACTCTGTGTCAAAAACATACTGTTCCCCAAGAGTGAGGCTTGGTTTCTATTAGGTGATATAATGCAAGCACAAAAATTTTGTGCAGAACAGCAAGAGGCTGTTCAACAAGGTGTCAAAATATAGGGTGCATGGGAGATATTCAATTTATAGTCGATAATCTCTAGGAAGTGTGGTGGAAAAATATATATTAGAGAGGGATTTGAAACAGCAAAGGCATAAGAGGAAAAGCAGAGATATGGAGATGAATAGAAGAAAAAGTCTTCACCGAGAGAATACTTTTCAGTTACCTTAAAGTTTCATATTATTGAACTGTTTAACAAGCAAAAACATTTGAGATTCTTTCAACACTCTGGTAGTAGCTTATGAGAAACCTCTGTACTCCGTGATTTACACATCTGTTACACTACTGAGAAAAGGGGCACATATTAAAAAGGCATAGATTTGCATGGATCTGAATATATTTGCATAAAATTAGAGGAGGACATTGCAGGTATTCAGGCTTTGATCCACTCACACTTTGAGTTTTTCAATGCTTTCAGGATTTCTGATTCTCCTTTGCATACATGCTGTGTCATTAATACCTTGACCTTCACCCTTACCTCTATATAGCCAAAGAACTGTGGGGGGAAAAAAGTGCAGTAAGAAAAAATTGATCTGTGGGAAAGTAGTGGTTGATCAGATGTGAGAAAAAATGAATGATTTCCTGCGCATGAGAGATATTAGTATTCTTATTTACTTATGCTCCATATTATACCAATTGTCCCCTCCCTTACTCCATCACCAATATTGTTCCTCAAAAATACATGGCATTTTATTTCACCACTACTATCACAGTTACAGATTTTTGCTGCCCAGACACAGCACACAGATGCTTTCTCTCACTCAGAAAAATGTCTCCAAAGTTTTCTGAGCAAACCTGCCCTTTTACAAATACTTTCTTAGAGTTCATGGTTTCATGAGTACTCTGTGGACAGAGGAGTTCTGGCATGCTCAGCCAAGAGTCAGGATTGACTTTTTAGGGACAGAAGTAAAAAGGAAGCCAGCTGCCAATCAACGGTGGATTTTGGTACTGTTTCCAGAAGGAGGTAGAATGTTTGCCAGTCCAGGGTAACTCAGTTAGTCCATATCGATGCAAGACATGGGAAATGCATTTTCTGTTAGGAAAACCTGCAGGCAGAGTAGATCTGAAATGCACTTCTTATAGTTGTGTGTGCTTTAATACTATTTCTTCTATGGTATTTTTCTGTAGTAAATTAATTCCTTACCAAAATATGCACACAATGTAACAGGCCATAATTTTAAGGACCCTGTTTGTTTCCCAAGTTTTGTTCATAAGAAGCATGAAAACAAAATAAATTTACAATTCCAGGTACTACTTTGTGTTATACAGGGTAGCTACATTTTTTTTACATAAAAAATAAACAACAGAGAAGGTGTCTGCATTAAAATCTGATTAGATTTTAGGATTATAAAAGAAAAGACAAAATGAAAGAGCAGTGCAGAGCTTTTTTCTCTGAAATGTTTGTGCATAAACAGTGCCTACATCTCTTTGAGTTTTACAGATTTTATGTTTAGACTGAGCATTTATTTGAGTCAAAAAGATGAGAATCAGATGCTGCTATGATAAGCTGGGGGTTCCAACCACATTGCAGGTGTGAGAGCTCTGATGAGCTGGGGTGTCTTTCATGTCGCAATCTAAGAAAGATATAAATCTATTAGAAAGCATTTACAAGAGGGCTGCAAAAGAAGCCTCTATGTGAGGGATGTAGAGGAGAAGCTATACAAGGAGTGGCTGAGGTTACTTGATCAGTTCAGCCTGGAGGAGAGTGAGGAGAGATCTCAAAGTTGTCTGCAGCTTCCTCAGGAGGGGAAACAGAGGGGCAGGCACTGATCTCTTATCTGTGGTGACCAGTGCCAGGACGCAAAGGAGTGGCCTGAAGTTGTGTCGGGAGGTTTAGGTTGGGTATGGGGAAAAGGTTCTTCACACAGACAGTGTTTGGGCACTGGAGTAGGCTCTCCAGGGCAGTGGTCACAACACCAGCCTGACAGAGTTCAAGCATTTGGACAACATTCTCAGGTACATGGTGGGAATCTTGGGGATGTCCTGTGCAGGTCCAGAAGCTGGACTTCAATGATCCTTGTGTGTCCCTCCCAGCTGAGGAGATTCTATCATTCTGTGGTTCGTTTGGTTATGTGACATGAATTGTGTCATGCTGGACAGTTCTGATGGCTGGAAGGGAAAGAGCTGTATCCAGCTGTCCAGCTATATTGATACCATGGTAAAGCTATGGCTCTGTTGGATGCATCAGTAATATTGCACAGGAGCAGAGCCAAGGAGACACAATCATTTGTCTCACAATGCTACAGCCACAGAGAGCAAGGCCATGCACCCTACTGCTTATCCAGTGAGGGAATTCAGTTTTCTTCCAACCACCTGCCTTCACAGAATCTCATGAGCCCATGAGACCTCCAGCATGTCACCCAGCCAGAGGTACAGACCTCTGGGTCCTGCGGGGATTGTTACCATTAACTGTGGAGCAATGGTACCAGGATGAGCCTGGTGTTACCCGCAGGTAGAGATGACAAGGATCTGGGAAGCTGGGAAAGAGAGAGGCCCATCATCACTCTTCTACAACTCTGCTAACTTTGCAGAGTTTCCACTAAAACAGTGGTCTGGGTGACTCCTATTTGCCCTGGTGGTCCTGCTCTGTGGTCAGTGCTGATGTCCAGTGTGATGGGTGTGATGTCCAGCTGTGGAGGCACCTGGACAAAGGGTTAGCTGACACCAGGGATGAGAACACTCTATGCCAGTCGATCACCAGCTGATTGGTACACTTGGTTGAGCCTTTCCTTGGCTGTTTTCTTTTATAATGGTGGCCAAGTTAAGGAAAAGGGCTGGGTTGGATGGAGCATATTTTCTTGTGAGGTTTTGAAATGTGTTACCATTCCAGCACATAGAGATTGCGACTTCTAACATAACGTTAATGAAAGCAAGAGAGTTTTGAGGGGTTGCTGTTTGTTTGTTTGTTTGTTTTTGAAAAAACAGCCCACTCAGAGTAATTTTTAGCTCCTCTAATTTCTGAGGAAACCAGGTTCAAGCAACATCTCCTCCAAGGCAAGAACAGTGTCTCAGAAATATCTTCTTTCCTAGGGGCACTGTCCTGGCAAATCTGGGAAACTTCTTCCTTGTTCACTTGAAAAAACAATGTAATGTGGGTAAACTACCTGTATTGGCCAGATAGTTTTAGACAGGAGGGAAGAAAACAGAAGATTCACAAACATCCCATGACTAAATGTCATCTCCTTTTTTCCCATGGTCTCACTAATAGAGAATTAATGTAGTATGTGGGAGGTTCCCATTGAATTCAGTCCTTCTCTGGGAAGGATTTCACTCGTTAGGACTCCAAATTTATTATAGGATGTTCTGAACTAGAAAACTGTTCTTAATAAGGATATTTTGTTTTATATAAATAATTAAGCATGGCAGGAAGAATAAGAACAGAGGTTTTTCACCCTCTGATAGCATCTACATGTCTCGCTCTCCATCCTGTTATCTAAACCATAGTATCCTTAATTTGCTATTCTTCTTCCCTGCTCCCTATTCATAATAGTTCTTGTACTGGTGGACTACAGGAGCACTGCTACTTTTGGCCAGGAATATCTTCCTTGGAGGCGGACAGTTTTGTAAAAACTCCTCTTAGTGTCCCTAGGGGACCATAATGAGACACTTCATTTGTAACTAAGAAGCTTGCACTTAGTAGATGTTTTTATCTACTCTTTTCAGTTAACTGTTGAAAATAACTCACAGAGTGTAAATAGCGTCCGCATGTGCCCACGTGAAATACATCATGGCTGTCATCTCAAAGATGCAATTTTATTAGTTAAAATATCTGGAGTACTTGTTCACAAACTGGACTGCCATTAAGTGTCTAGATAATTACACTCTCGAGCACATCAATCACCTATATATAGAGTAAGCACCACCATCACATTGCTAAGACTTCCATTACCCTGAGCGAAGTGGAAACACGACGTCTGTGTGTCCTTTCTCCTTTGCACTTTTAAGGACAGTTATGATGCTGTGAGCCCATTCCAGCAGAGAAAAAATAGTTCTGTTAAGATTTCTGAGTCAGCTCCAATTCACTGGTAATCTAAACTCTGATCTTACTCAAAAAGGTTTTGATTTTGCGTAGATTAACTGAGAACCAGGTGAGGAGATAATTAAGCGAGTTTGCTCTAATAAACTTTCACTTATTCAGTTTCATGGAGCAGTCATACAAGTTTTTTTCTCCCCCTGCACTTCACTTTATTTATCTTAAGTTCCTAAACCAAGGAAAACAAACTTTACAATGGTTTCTAATAAATATTTTCTTTGCATCCCTACAACCAACAGCACAAGGTGACAATGTCATATTAAAGATAAATGGGCTTTGGAAATGCACTTTTCCTGTATAATTGAAAACAGAGCTACACATTAAAAAAGCATTTACTTTTCGATGTTCTCTTGTACAGGGGAAATTGTCTGGCAGAATGAGTCTAGGTTTGTGCTTCAAAGAGGCAAGAACCTTTCTGATCTCTCCCTACATATGGTCCCCTTCCATCATGTTCTCTAGCAGAGTAATTTATTGCATATATCTAGTTCCCCCGAAACAGAAAGTCCATCACTTTTTATTTCATTTTTTTAATTAAATTTGATCAAAACCCATTATCTTAAAAAGAACCTTTTACAAATGTTTAGAAAAAAAAATTCCAATAATTAATTTTGATAATTTTTTCTATTACAAACCTTCATGACAGTAAAGAAGCTTAAAGAATATTTTGCATTCCTCTTTTTACTATTTTAAGCATTTATCTTTTAGAACTGTTGCATTATTCATCTGTACTGCCTGACTTTAAGGTTGTTTTATTCTTTACTACTATCTATGTTTTACAGTAATAATAATGTAATGATTTCTTGGAAAAAAAGTATTTTGCTCACATTACTGATTTCTATTATAGCTTATCTTGCCAAATAGTTCAAATATATTTTGACTTCAAGTCTGCATATTTAATGTTCAAATACTGTGCAGGTATTAGCTTTACAGCCAAAGGTAATGGTTTAAATATAATAGTTAAAATTAGCTTTTTCTGTTACTTATAGAATTCACTCAGACAAACTCATATTTTTTCAAGTTATTCTCTTCATTTTTGTACATTTTTTTTTTGCAGGACAACATGAAAAACAAGATGGAATGTGCCTTGTTGAGGGGCTGTATGACCAGTGTTCTAATCCTGTGTTGTTTTCTGTTCCCTAAGTGCACCCCTTGTACAGGTGAAGGCTGTAGACTGGGCATTGGAGGATGTGCTCCTTTCAAGGAGAGTGTTGGCAAAGGCACAGAAAGGAAATGTTGTTACACAAACATTTTCAACCTTTTCCTTTCATTCATTGTGTAAACTTTACCTCCAACACTCAGCTTACACCTCTTATCATGCTAGACCACAGCAAGGGGAGAAGGTGGGAACAGAAAACCAAATCAGATAAAGAAAGAAGCAATTGCTTGGGTTAAAGAATCAGACCTTCTGATTCTATGCCTGCTGCCATGGCTGAGCATCATTTTTCTCTGTTCATTGTTCAGCTGGAAATCTTATTAATCTCCCACAGTTTCTTTAAGTCCACATGATAGCAATAGAAAAAAAAAATAAAAACTGCTTTGGATTTTTGCAAAGACTTGTGTTTGAGGTTACTGTTGATAGCTGCTCAGATATCTGGTCCTTAAAATGTTATAGTATGATGGTGAGCACATCCTTAAAGTCCACAACTACTCTAAATTAGTTCCTAGTGTTTGGCTTTAATACATCAATAATTACAGTCCTTTCTGGATCTCAATAAATAAATAAGCTGTAAATATTTCTGGTAAAATTCTAGAACTGGAGTATCTAAAATTTCTACCTCTATTTTTGAATTATCATCCAGTCATTGCAGACTACAGAAACAAGTCAGAAAATTGTAATTTTTTCACTGCATGTTGAGTAAGAAATTCCAGTTTCATCACATGCTATCTGAGAATTACTGGAGAAGTTTATCAAGAATAAATTAGCATATTCTTAAGACCTCAGATTTGAAATGAACATTAATCCACTATTCCTTTACTGGTGAAAAAGCATTAATTGCATGAAAAAAGGTGATATTTAACAAAGGAAACCCCTTTTAAGACTCTGTAATTCTTCCTGGAAGATGATTTTGAAGTGGGCCAAGGAAACAGCAACGACAACTAAACCATGAACTTGTAGGAGCACCTGCTCTAATCAGATGGTAGAGAAAAGGTAATTTAACCACACCTCATTGGTTTTGCCAGCATAGTTGCAGTGTGTTTAAAATAAGTGCTTTTAAGTCTTATGTGCCTCGTAGAGTCATGAAGTTTTCTCAAAGAAACAAACAAGTCTTCATTTCTCCTATTGTTAAGGAAAAATTCTCCCAATTCTTTTGTTTACAGAATTACCTTCTCCTTTATTTACATTTTTCAGATCCTCTTGCATGAGCTCTTTCTTTCTGTAAAACCTCCGTTTGTATGTACCAAGAAGGCTGTGACCATTCTCAGTTTTATTCTGGCCTTGTATGGCCCATTTTCAGTACAGAGCTCGGCTTTGAAATTTAAGTAGTACTTCAAATTCAACCACTGTGCCACACTTTGATTTAGCTGTTAATGTCCTACAGAGAATGTCACTCCCCTATTAGAGCTTGAGCAATTTTAAGTTGCCACCTCAGATGCATTTACATTGCACAAGGCAGAAATACAGTTTGATTGACAAGGAGATGTTTTAGCTGGAAAAGTCCTGAATGTAAACTTGACAAATGAACAAGCATGGAATGGAGATCAACAGAGAAAATAACTAGGGAATGGCATGAGGTTTTTTAAAAAATTGCTTTCTGATAAAGTCACATTTCAAGCTGAATGATTAGCACTTACTCAGCAGATCACCATGCTCTGACCTTGGTAGTATCACCAGGGTCAGATTTGCATACATATTCAAATGCATGAATAATTCTCAAATTTTCCATCACATTAGGCACACACATTTTGTTTTTATTTTTGTCTATCATGCATGAATGTCTTCTCCCTATTCCTTTTGAAATGAAGAAAGTAGGTTCACTCTTAGCACACTTGTGTATTTTCTCCTTTCAGCTGTCTCCCTGAAAATACCACTTTCACATTAAACCTGTTTTTTGTAAAGTGATTTCCCCTTCTTCTGTAGTCATTAAGTAATGGCAAAACACAGATCATCCATGCTTGGGATGTGGTACCATCTGCTTTCAAATCACTGTCACTGATATTGTGCAAGAGCTTGATATAGACTATCATGTTATCAGGTATTACCTGTTAATGCTAATAGCTGTCCCAGAGCAGCAGTGGAAAAAAGACAAGTTTCTTTCTGCGAAAATAAGGTGAAAGGCAGGGAATAATCTCTCTTCTGCTCAGACTCGTCACTTAGCAACACATGGAGATACCATATTCTATAGCAAGTGGAATATTCTATAGACAGCTTTCCTTGTTCTTCTATTGCTTTCTGTAAGTTTTTGTTTTCAAGGTGACTTAGCTCTTTAACATAGCCACTTACTTGCCACTAGAGCTGCACACAAGGTGGAAGTCCTGTGTCTTGAAGGGTTTTTAGATTTTAATATACATATTTACTTTGGATCTAAATGAAACATATGCAAATTATTTATGTATAAAAAGCTGCTATAATATAGTATTTTTATTTTTAATTTTATGGTAAGGTTCCTAGCCTACAAAATATAAATCTACAGATAATCTTCGTGGGATTTTGGTTCATTGGGTAGCTGGCTCAGAACATAGAGCATGCAACTCTAATTCAGAGAAATTTCTAAAGAGCTAAGCAGATAGATTTAAATAATAGAGGAACTGCTCTGTATATGGCTAATAAAATCCTTCAACTATAACTAGTCTTCCAGCACAGCAGAAACTTAAGTAGTATTTTGAATATTTGGAACTGGTTTGAGGTTTTTTGCAACACTGAAAACAGCAATATTTGAGAAAATACCTTCATGCATTTGTTCATTAATATTAGAAGCTACAGCATTTCTTAAGGTAAAATCTGTTTTTAAAGCAGTAAATTCACATCTTTAGAGGCACATTGTAGTATTCAGTGTATTTTGTATGTCTACCTAACAGGAGTATTTTTCTTGCATCGTTTCAAATTGCTGAGTGTGTGATTCTGAATTTTTCCTGCCTTTGTCATTTTTGTAGGTCGTGCTTTAACCTACATCAGTAATGTTTGCACAGCATGAACAGTGCTTGCTGTACCTTATCACATTCACTTCCACCATTGTCAATTCAACTGGACAAGAAATGGTTATACCCTTTTGGAAGGTTACATATGATTCAAGGAGGAATTTCTTACCTATGTGAGCGATGTGTTTTTTCTATAATTTGTGTTCATGTAATTTCATCTGATGCTGTCAGATCCAGTGAGATACCTCAGTGCAGCTGCATGCTATCCTGTTCACACTACCTACTCTATATTTATAGCTGAAACATTTATATGAAAATGATTTGTAATACTCTCATGCAGTCATGTAGTATAAAGGGAGCAATCTGTACAAACTGTTTCAAGTAAGGGATGTTCTCATGCTTCAGGAAAAGAGAAACCTTGTCATTCCAGTGGTTGCTTTTAAACTGTTGACTCCAAGGATAAGTAGTATTCAAGGCTTTTATAAGCTTTGAAGAAAGTGTGTGGGAGGTATCAAGGGAAGGAGGTCATCCTCTTTGCCAAGTTACGGACGTGAGAGAGATCTACAGTCCCAGCACAATACACCTCCATGTGGATGCAATGTCTCTATCCTATGGAGACAGCAGCAGGGCCACCATCAACAGCTGCACAGAACTCAGCTGGCAAATGTGCCCTTGAGGGTTTCATTTTTGTTCTTGCTAGAACATCTCATCACCTTTGCCTGTGGTCTGGGAGAAACAGAATGATAGCACAAAGAGGATTGTTGGCAGAAAAGGTAAGGATAAATGATCAAAAAAAACCCCCAAAATTAAAGGAAGTATTCAAGCCAGCAGCTGGAGCAATGGGGTCATGATCTGATTTGCCTTCAAGGGATTAAAGTCTAATCTTTATAACTCAGAATTTTGTATGTACTTTGAAGGCTAACGGGTTTCATTGCCTTTTAAGCTGGACAAATGCACAAACTCTGAAGTGTTGTCAGGTTAGGGGGCCACCCTTACTGTGAACTATACTGCATTCAGTCCGTAGATATTTTGCTCCATGTTTATAAAGAAAAAGACAAGGTCCAGAAGTTTATTTGAAATACATAAGAGACAGTGATCTGTATATGACTGCATATTAAACTGTTTTCTGTTGCACAAAAGATTCAAAAAATGTGAGGATACGTGACTCCAGATCATTAAATACATTAATTTAAAAAATAAAGTGTGCAAAAACTCCCCACCTGGGTTAAATATGTTTTAGATGAGATAGATGTATCCAAGTGAGGAAGTCCTGATTGACCTTAGGACCGTAAAGGAGCTAAACAATGTAATAGCTGAATCACTGGCAATTATGTTTAAGAATTGTGAAAAACTGAATACCAAACATAATATTTATCCTTGAAAGGGAGAGTATGGAGGACATGGAAAATTATAGCTCACAGCACTTAAATTTAATCCCTGCAACAAATCATTAGGCAATCAGTTTAAGTATATAGAAGGTAAGATGGTGGTGAAAACTATCTAACATTAGTTCTTCCAGAGTAAATCAAGCCAAACAAGTTTTGGAAAAGGTGGCAAAAGTAACGTACTTTGACTTCAGTACAATCCTCGGCACAGCCTCAAATGGCATTCTGTGATTATGTGATTTTCAGAAGCATACTGAGAAAGTGAGGTAAAGATGAAATCTTCTTAGATAAGTGTGCAATTGGCCAGAAAAAAATCAGAACACATGCACTTATCACCAACATTTCAAGGCATCTTAAAAGCTCTGAGGGGACTCTTCAGGACTCCGTTATATTTGGCATTTTCTATAGTAACAGAAAATGGCATGAAGGTTTCATTCATGCTGTTTGCAGCTGATAACATGTAGGTATCAAAAGGGCTAGCAAACCCTTTAGAGCAAGATCAGGATGAAAATAAAAAGTTAGCTTTTGAAATAGACCCAAAGCCATGAAATCAGAATAGCCACAAAGAAAAAACAATGTTTAACAAAAAAGGCTATGAGATGGATACAGGTTCATAAAAGCAAGTATTATTTTTGCCTCTACTTTTTTTGTATGCTCTGTGTAAACAAAATGAGGCCGCCAACCTGTTCTCTTTTTACTACTCATGAAGTTGTACTTTGAACACTACACTATGACAAAGATGTTGCCAAACTGGGAGAATATCTAGAAAACAGCAAGTAGGATGCTGGGGCATACAAAAAAAACCTGAAAAACCACTTAGTCACTGCATGGGACTTGGATCTGTACAAAGTGGGTGGAAATGTGACAGATATGGTAGGTATGAGAAGCTTTGCAGGTCACTGTTGGATCACTGGGTATTTTAGCCCTAATATGTAGGACCATATAGAGGACTCTATTGTCTTGAGCTGAGCATCTCAGAGAGGATGTTTGGTCTGAGGGAGTTCAGCTGTCCTTCTGATTGACATGGGCTGGATCAAAAATATGCACAGTGTAGTGAACTTAGTCAACATCCAGGGTGGGGTGAAAAAGGGCAAGACCTGTTCATCATGATAGTCATTATATCATAACATCATCTGAACGGCTCATGATTCTTGATGGTCAAAGAAGCCATTTTATATTCAAAGGAGTGAACAAAAAAGAATACAGAACTCAATTCCAAAGCTCAGGTTCTTATGATTGTTTAAAAGTGCTTAATCCTCAATAAATCAGTTGTAATTAAGTTTTAATTGGGGTGAAGAAATTGAGTAAATCTATGGCTTCTGGGATTTAAGTATTTCAAATGGACAGCAAAGACACTGGACTGCTCTCTTAGATATGTTACTTTAGTGTACAAATTCTAAGGAAAGCAAAATTTTTTGTGAGATGTTACATGATTCTTATCTTCCCTTTAGCTTTGATTCTTCAAAATCTCCCAAGCCAGTTTTTTTTTTTTTTCAGTAGGCAATATCAACGGCGTTTTGATCATTGATTATGCATCATTCTCTGTTTTCTTAGACAAACGAAAATGACAAGAACTGACAGATGGGATTGCAATTGTTGAATTTTCATCTATTTGGAAATTATTTAGCAGAAACATACTTATTCTTCCCTTTCTCATCCCTATTGCCAGCTTATGACCATCCCAATCTGACACACCTGCTCAGGTTCTACTTGTCTCCTCTTGGGTGATATTTCATGGGGAGAAAAAAAGTGCCTCCTCATTCAGTCAAGTGGTGTCAGTGGTACATCTGGTCTCACCTCTCAGCTGTTTTAGAGGCAACTTTTTTGCAGTTTGCTTCTGTTTCTAATATGTTGGGGGTCTCTTCTACAACCCAGACACACAGTAAACAGCAACAAGGATTTACTCATTTCTAACATGATAAAACTGCATTTGGCTCCTGCGTGAGAAGCCTCAGCCTGAAGCCACCACTGCAGCCATGAATGGGAAAGACAGTTCTAGTCCCAAAAAATATCATTATTTTGTGTCTACAGCAGATCAAAAGATCTCAGCAAGAGCTGCTTCTAGCAGAACTAGGCATATGTGATATTCTCATATCTCATCAAATCCTTTCTTTGCTGTCCCCTGTCTCCATATATCACATGGTTGTTGTCTTTCTTAAACCAAAATAAAGAGTAAACTCTTTCAGAGTATTTCTTTTCACTCTTCTCTATCAAGACACTATAATACCATCAGGGTTGTAGTCCTACAACTTCATAATAGCTTTTTAAGACTCCATTTGAAAATCATCCTTTTTTTTAGTTTTCCATATGTTTCAATTCCATGTCCAGACTTGGAGTATTGGTAGGACTAGTAGTAATTCATCCATTACCTTGCCTACAATACATTAAAATGCAGTACTTTGCAGACTGTATAAGAACTTGCTAGTTTATAATAATGTTTTGATTTATCAATACATGGACAAAAATAAGTGGTTTTCATTTAAGAACAGAAAACCAAGAATGTTTCCCAATCTGAGCCAGATATGCATTTGTATAAATTAAATGAACATCCTTCGTTTGTTCTCCACCTCCTCTGGTTATGTGTGATGATTAGGACAATATATGGCTTATTTCAAAAGGTCATATGACCCAAAGTTGGCAAGTAAGAAATTCACAGTGATGGATAATTCATCATTAGCTATGGAGGCAAAGTAAGGGTGACAGAATAAGTAGTTGTTTTGAGTTAAAGCTTTCAGTCTAATACAATATAACACCCAGTGGCCATCACCTTTGGACCAGGATATCAATTCCTTAGTTGACTTCACCAATATCTGGATCTTACAGGGACTAATACATGTGCATAACTTCCTGGCTAAGGTAATTTCCACGATTTCACTGGGAATACTTAGATGACTAAAATTAAGCATATACCTGAGTGTTCTAGAGAATCCTAAGAAGGAAAGGTAAGAGATACATTCCCAATATGAATATTAATATTGGTATGTTACATTTACTACACTATATGCTATGTCAATTTAAAAAAAATAAAACACAATATGTTAAATAGTTTAGAAGAAAAGTGAAGACTTCACAGCTAATGGTTTTTCAGTGTTATTCCTGGTATTCAATGCAGGTTTTTGTGGCTAGCACAGGTCTTTTCCACGAGAACTTCTTCTGTGTTTTATAAACAAAGATAAAGTTTGGATGTTGTTAGAACAGTGTCTCGAGATTTGGACAGTTCAGGCCTGGCCAATCAGGCCTGGGGGGAGGCTTCTGACTGACCAATCTGGGTGACCTCTGAAAAGCCTATATAGGTTGGATTCAAAATAATAAATCTCTCTTTTCTATGCTACGCTGAGAATCCGGGTTTTTCTTCTCTGCTAGCGGCTCAACTGCGACAGGTTTTCTTAAGAGATTCTCAAGAATTTTGCTGTGTATGTTTCAAGGAGACATTTTGCTTCTTTGTTATGCAAACAGTCAAAGTGCCAACAGCTTGTGTCAGTTTTGCTAAGCTGTACATGGGGATTGAGAAGTGATGCCACAAAATCATGGAGTGCTCCATATCATTTCAGAATGACATCCACAGTAAGAACAATAGAGTGTGAAAAGGTGATGTTCTGATGATACCTCTGAGGGAGGCAAAATGGAGACAAATAATAGCAATACAATTTGGGGAAAAAAATAGACACATTTAAGTATAGAAGTCATGTAAATAAAACAAAATACATCAGCTCAAAGTATAAGCAGTATGAACATACATACCCAAAACTTTGGGCTCTAAACTGAGAATTCAGTTCTGGAATTTGCGGGGGGGAAAAAAAGTACGTTAACAATCACAAGACCAAAGCATCCATTTGACACTAAAAAAAAGACTGCAGGATGCATCAGTTGGGACATTTGTATTTGAGACACAAAAATAGTCACATCACAGTGGTAGTACATCCTTAGGAATATCATGTGAAATTTTAGTCATTCTGTTCAGGAAGAAAAAAATTCAGACTGGGAGAGCTATATGAGTGAACTGTTGAAATTATCAAGGGAACTGAGTTTTTTCATATAAAGACCAAAATAACCTGATTCATGTGGCTTTCAAAAATAAAAAATAAATTGGAAAAAAAAGGAAAGGAAAAGTGAAAAAAGAAAGAAAAGAAAAAAAGAAGAGGGCAATAAACCCATGCTTTTAAATGTAAATGTAACTCTTTTACAGGCTGGCATGGGAAAGAGTTATATAAGCTCTACAATAACTTAAAACAAATGGCATTGATTTGGACTGGGAATCACAAAAGTAGAAGCCTGAAATTACAAGCGTATAGGTATCAAAATACAGAAACTTTAAATAGAAAGTGAATACTTCTGGAAACCAAAATTCTAGTATTTCAGCAATGTGTAAGAGCAGCTATTCTGGAAAAGAGCATATATTTCAGTAAGAGGATTCAACATTATGACAAAAGGTAGTGATTGTAGTTGGACATAACTTCTGTAGTCCTTAAAAAGATGAGATGGTAAGCCAATGATTATGCAACAGGAAGAAGCAATTTTCACATAGTTTTCCTCCTGTATGACCATCCAGAATTAAATTTCAGCCATTTTCTTACTGAGAAGTATTCTGTGGATAGGACCCTTAAAAAAAATCCTGTAACAGGAATACAGAATTTTAATGTATATTAGCCCATGAATAAAAGAGTTTTAGCTCAAAAGACTGAATGTCACAGAAAATTTTTGACATCAGTGTTGAAAATGAAATATTTTTAGAAGCAAATGTCGTTAAAAATCCCCCACAAACAATCTAGATAAACTAGTACAAAACAGTTCATATGTACCAGAATTTAAATTTAAGGTCTCTTATACCAAGTTTACCCTTATACCATATACGTTATACTTTAAATTTACACCAACTTTAATCCCACTGACTTCATCAAGATGCATCACAAACAGATTTGATGTGTCTCAGAATTAAGCCTGTCTTAGGTTTAACTTTGGAAGAAACTGGCTGAGTTTGTGTAAGGAAATATCAATATAGTAAGACATACAGGAAGTGATCTTCTGTGGATTCAATTTAGGTTTCACATCTGTTTCACCACAAGTGTATGAATGGATATTTTCAAATATCCAAAGCTCCATTTAATTTATGAATCTCCATTATGATGGGGTTGATGGTTATGATTTTTTTTTGTAGTAGTAATAGATTGTTAACATTTTAACATCTTATTTTACAAATCCCTAGTTTTTACAGTATTGGTAAAATATTTGTATGTATGTCCAGCTGCATTTACTTCAAAGCTCCTTTCTGCATCTCAAATTGATTGTCTATGTAAGTTCCATAATACAAATGAAAGCACACCAATATTACAATTTCCTAAGTATGAATTTCAATGGAAAAAGAACAATTTCAATGAAAGAAGCTAAGAATGCAAGGCTTGTGAAATTTTTACTTTATCCAAAACCCCAAATCTTGGAAAACTAGTTCCTTTCTAAAAAAAAAGGGGATTTGAAAAAATGTGTTATGTAACATGCCATATATATGGAGATGTGAGAGGAATTATACATGTGAGTTAAGAAAGTGTTTTTTTCATCAGTGCTACTTAATAACAGTAGTAATTATAAATAGGTAAATAAAATGCCATCAATAACATTTTCAAAAGAAGCCCAAATCTCCAAACCTTTGATAATTCCCCCAGCCTCACACACATTCCTGCTCCCTGCAAAGGTCTGTGCTGTGTTACATAGGCGTGTCCTCTCTTCCCCAGGAGGTCAGTGGCAGATGAGTCTGCTCAAAAATGCCCTTTCCAGGATCAGCCCAAGACCTGCACTTCCCTCTGTTGTTGAGTCATCTCAAAAGACTTAGCTTCAGCAGGAGGCAAAAATTTTATGTGAGGTGCTCTGCACAATCTAATATGCAAATCCTGAATGGAGAGACTGTGAAAAAAATCAAATTAAACTTCAGAGAAGGGGAAAAAATGGTGTTTTAGGGACATGTGCATGCTCAACTCCTGAGGTTCAGGGACAATTTTCAGCAACAGGTAACTTACAGCAATTAATTTGCTTTGTTTTGACAACAATATGCCCACACTGTAAATTCTGAAAATTATTAAAGAAAAAAAAGGAAGTGTTCTACTAGTAGTATATCACATTCAAGAGGAATTTGAATCTACATTCTCTGGGCATATTCTGAATCCCTTGTTATTTCATTATCTAAAATTGCAATGGTCATATTTCTTGCCTAGTCCCATTCAGGCTCTCTGCATAAACTGAATTTCATCCATTAAGCAGATTGAGAATGTTCCTACTATATTGTTAGTGTCATTGTCAGCAATGATTTATATTTAGGAGAATGTGGACAAATGTACTCAGATTCATATGTAGTGGTATTGTCCAGAAACTGGCCGTCATTGGTGGAAAAAGATATCATTTAATTTCAAATAAGTTGCCTATTATCCTCTACTTTAGCTTTATTAAGAGCCAATAATTACTCTGCTAGCCTTGCTCAGTATGTATTATTTCATCTTTTGTTATTAACTACTGGAATTACTATCCCTGCAGTTTGGAATGTGTTCAATATTCTTTCATTCGACAGATGGCTTACCAAAATCTGGGTAAGCCTTAACCATGAGGAAAAAAACCTCCAAAACATTCGCCCCAGGAACAATTCATAGCACAGATATCTGAATATATTATTCTTTTTAGTATTTTGCTGCAGCTAGCAATAGAAGAGAAAGTCAGAGTTTCTGTAATGTTCTTCTCTTTAGACTCCCAAAGGACATGGATCCACGAGGATGTAAATAAGTTGCCTCAGTGTGTGGCACTGCTTTTCCAGATTAGATGAATCTTTCCATGTTTTTGGGAGATGTAGCTTCCAATTTACTTCCAAGCAAGTGGACTTGAAATAAGACCTTCCAATTCTCATTCAGAAAGTTTGACCTTACTATGAAATTCTCAATTGCAGCATAGCTTTATGCTCATTCAGGCAACTCTTCAGGACTTGGACCTGTATAACTTTTTTCATCAGGCTAAGCCTTACAGGAAGAAGTAATTTGCTTTACTTAAGCACAGTATAGGTAGAAAACATGAACGAACTTTTCAACACAAATCTGAAATAGAAACTAGAAGCATCAAAACACATGGAAACTGAAAACAACATCTTGAATTTTAACTTATGCTACTGAAATAATAGAGGAGAAGGGAGCAGTTGTGAGACAGTGGAAGAAAGCAGCATCTGCCAGAGGTGAGGTGGTAAATCATTAGCACTTTCTGTGTATGTGGGTAATTATGGCTTAAAGAAAATTGAGGTGTTAGCTGAAGATCTGAGATTTTTATAATCAGTAGTTCGAATTTTAGTTTCAATTATTCCTGAGAGTCAGATTCAAGGCATCTTGCTCAAAGTAAGTAACCTTTCCCAGAAAGTGTCATACTGACTTGAGTCTACCAGCTTGAAAACTAGGATGTTTATGATTGTGGGTAAGAATTTGAGATTTGGCCTTAGCTTAAACAAAGACAGTAATTTAATGGATTTCATCACTTCTACACTGACACATACTGCAGTCTAAGACTAGGTCACAGGTGTGCTAAGCCACTGCTAAAAATTGTCTCCATGGCCTTGCTTTAAGTTGGTCATTTTTACCTCCACATGAGAAGCATTGGTGCAATGTAATTATGGATTTAGGAAACTTTGCCATCCTTCTTCTAGCCTTTATTCTCTTTCCTATTCCTTTTCCTCTCATTTTCCTCAGGCAGGAAGGTGTAAGAGGGGAGAAAAAGGAGGGTAAATTCCCATTTCCCTCTCAAATGACAGGGGGAAGAGGATATTCCTTCTGATGCAAAGGCTCCTTTGTGAAGACCTTCCTTCCTAGTCTGTCATGCTGTCCATTTCAGTCCCAGCAGCCCTGGTTTTATTGCTGATGGAAGACATTCTTTCAAAGGTATTGTTCATTCACTCCTGCCTTCCTCCACCTGCAATCAATCCATATGTGAAAGTTACGAATTCTCAGCAGTATCTTCCACTTGACTGTTATCAGCATAAACAAATTGCTCACTCCAGACTTTACCTTCCTTTCCCTCTTTTCTTCAAATGACAATTTCCGTTGTGTTCAATGAGACCTTTGATGAAAAAGATTTTAATTTGAAAAGGAAGGAACGAATGTGTTATTGCTCTCTGATCATTACTGGGGCATTCATTCTCAAATGTAGCACAGAAATTACTTTCAGAAGTATTTGCTATTTTGGAAAAAAAATATCCTAATTAGTAAAATTGTTTTCTTTTTGTCAAAAATGCTCAATGAGAACAAGAAAATATAACAACCCTTGTGGTAAGATGAGATAAACACGGTTTGCTGGATATTGAATGATTTGAAACATACTATATTTTTGACTGATTAGGGAAAAGACAAGAAAATAAATGATGCAACTTTTTCTTAACTCTTTAGCTTTTCAAAAAGCTAAACCACTGTAACACTATGTAAATAAAGCATGGCTAGCCTGAAGCTGAGAAATACAGCTAATTACGTGTTTTTCTAAGACAAGCCACGCTAATTTGTTCTAATGTTTACATTTCCATTTTAATGAGTTTTCCTAGCTTCCACAAAGTTTGTAGTTTTGTTCTAACTCTAACAAAAAGCATTTATGGTGAAGTTTGGCTTGTAACAAATGCAGAACCGTATGACCCTGTGATTTTAACTGCAGCTTTTGTACAGGATGTCTTTAATAGGAATGATACCTGGAGACATAAGGAGCACTTCACAAAGCAGCTAAACCACATCTGCACAACAGAACACCGATGACTGACTGAACACACCACTCCCACACTGAAGGGTGTGTGCTCATGGGAGTGTCTGGAAATACAAAAAGGAGGAAGCCAACAGTTATTAAACAGTTATATAAACAGGCAGATCAACTACATTTTCTATGTATTTGTAGCTTTGTGCTGATTACTCTTCCTCGTTCCTCAAAGATTGATGTATTAAAAATATGCTTTACCTTGGGAGCTACTACATTAAAATGCAAGTGTACAAATCATGAAGATATAAAGTGTCAAGCTTGTCTATATGACAAAGATTTCTGTACCTGAGTGAGTCTTAAACATGAACTGGTTGACCAAATAATATCTACTACTTTGTACTAATGAAAACCAAATCAAATAATATGTAAGTTGAATCCCCCTTGAGATTCAGTCAACCAGTGGATGCCAGGTTTGAGGGTAAAGAAAAATCACACCTGAATGGCATCACAGAAGAATGAGAATCCCATCAAACAGACTGGGCTAGTTGAAAACAATACTCTGATATCAAGAAATAGTTTCTTTGAGGGAAAGAAATGCCTTCTTTGAGGGATGCTCAGTGCTAACTGGAGGTAAACCATTTTATAAAGGATAAAATTGATAAACCCAAAAGTAACAATAAAGGAGGGATGAGGGACTAATGTGACTGCCAAAGAAACAGTACTTTATTTCATTGACAGCTCTTCTTTCAGTTCTTTTGATTAGTTTGGACACATCTTTTATTACTTTATGTGTCACCTGTTATCTCTTGGAAAAAAGAAATTGTCAGTCATAAAGTTAAAAAGTGAAACCCACTAATGTAATATTTTTTCCTTCCATAAAAAATATGGTAATGAAAGCAGAAAACCAACCATTTCTCTTGGTGATTATTACCACTCCAGAACATGGTAAGTGAATTGAATTTTATATTTTGCATATTTAGCATTTAACCTCATCTTCTTCATCAGGAGGTACAGAACATTTATGTATCCAAAGCTGTACACTTGAGTAATTATCTAACAGCCATAAACAATGGTTCAGCCAAGTGGTAATTATCTGTAGGACAAATTATTTTTGGGAGACTGAATATTCACTGTACTAGACGGTTAAATGTCTTCAATTATGCTCATTATAAGGTTTTATGAAAATAAAGTTTTATGGGATTATTTCCACATCTAACTCTGCATTACATTATTAGTATGACTTTTGGATTCATCATTCATTTTCCTGGCATTCAGAAATGTTCCCTATCATATGCTTGCTGTTCCCCCATGTTTATACTTGCTCACACACACGTTATTTCGATCTCTTAACTATCTGCCTCTTTGCAGTAAAGAGGCAAAATACACAGACAAACAAATTTATATGAGGAAAAAGGTATTCAGTCCCTCATTTTTCCTCTCAGTTCCTGACAATGTTCATTGACAGCAAGCCCTCATGGACAGGAGACACTGTAAAAATAAAGGGCAAAAGAAATAATTCTTCAGTGCATACAGATCTGTTTGTTACCATCTACATCAGCAGAGACATTGTGGTTTTACATCAAAGTTCCAAAGCAACTCTTCTGGGGATCCTGCACTGTCAGTCAATGATAGGTTTGCAAATTGCTATCCTGAGGAGGTTACAGATTGAATAAAACTAATAATAATGTAGAGTTGTATGTTTGCCCTCCTATAAAACACACCTGTAAATAACCATAGATAGCTGTAGTAAGTGACATATTTATGAATTTTAACAAATAAATATTTGATAAAACCCCTAGGTCGCTGCCCTGACTACCCGGACACCATTAAGGACAATCTCTGAATAATAGACAATGCAAATGCTCAATTCTTTCTTTAATGTTAATGTGATGGTGATCACAGGACCAAAGTTACAATTCATGTGCTAAAAAACCATTAAATTTCTCTTTGGAAACACCACTTAATTTTCTTTTAAAATAATCCATTTATGGATTGGTTTCTAAAAGTTTTCAAATCCTCACGTATGTGTGTTTCACCAAGGAATTTAGCCTAAATCCAGATGCTCTTTCTTTTGGATCATGTCCTTCTGCTGGAATGAGAGCTATCAGGTGGGCAACTGGGTTATTCTTAACTGTTTACTACAGCTCCCACACCAAACACCATCATCCTCACTGATCCAGAGATGTTGGATTGTGTGAGTGCTCCCTACACCACCCTGTCTAAAATAAAGCACAAGTTTAGTGGTTTAAAGATAAGCCTTTTGCACTTCGGAAAGATGTACTGAGTTCATTCTCTGGCCCAGAAGAAAAGCAGTAAGGCATGATGTGATAAGAGTAGACACCTTTTCATTCAAAAGAGAGTGGCTTTATCCAGAGTGCCTCCAGAATTATCCCTGGCCCAATTACTGCTCCCTGAACCCTAAGTGAGTGCTCTCCACGGTGGTCTGATGTCTGCCTAAAAACATGCCAGAGAGAATGCTAGCAATGAATCAGTAAAGACAGTCCCAGGACAGTGCTCAGACCTGAGTTCTGACCCTATTTAATATATTAATCCCACGAAACAAGGTAACTGAAGCTGAGAGCCAGTTCCAGTGCCAGGACTACTTTGGAGGCAAATGGGGAGGGTGGAGCAGTAAGTTCCTCCTTTATTAAAGAGCACTCCTTTCCCTCACCTGGAATCAAACCCCAGATCCTCACCTCTTCCCATTTTCCCTTTACTGCTGAGAATGCAGAGGATGGCTGCCTGCTGCTGCCCCAGATAGCTCAAGCAAGACAAAATGCTGTATCTAGAAATGCTATTCCCACTGAAAATCAATCCATATGGATGTTAATATTATTAATTTCATTACTTTCAGTGTTCCAGGGATATGAAAGAATATGTAAGAGTGTTCCTTCAGCTGACATATCACCTCACTTCAATGGTAATGCAAAGCATTAGTACAGCAGCTTAAATCACAAATGCATATTAAACCATGTGCAGGAAGGTTTCACATAGTCCTCAACTTCAGCACAGTTTCATGTTTGATTTGGACACTTGAAACTTAGTTTTGGAAGTAGCTCAAAGTTCTTATCTTTTAGAGAAGCTGGTATGTATGAATTTTACTCCTGTTCTTTCCTGCTTTCAAAATGCAGGATTTAAACCCTCAAGTCATCTTCAGGGATAATGCATAAATGGCACTGGCATTATCATAGAATCATAAAATGGTGTAGTTTGAACAGGATGTTAAAGAACATCTTGTTCCATCCCCACTGCCATGGCCAGGCACACCTTCCACTAGACCAGGTTCAGGATTTCAAAAACTGGGCTAATACAACATTATGTTTAATTAATAAACTTCTTAAAGGAGGCCATCAGACCATTAAAGGACATAAACTATTTATAAGGAAAAAAAGAAATTACAATTATTGTTGTCAGCATAAACTGTCAGGCTTTGTGTTTGAAAAGACATCACTCAGGAGGAACTGAATTTGGAGGTAAAACAAGTCCAAGACCTGCAGCCTGTGGAGAGAAGTCCACACCAAACCAGGTTTTCAGGATGGAGCTGGGACACAGGGGGGACTCATACTGAAGGAATTCGTTCCCAAAGGACTGGATACCATGGAAAGGGCCCATTCTGGACAAGGAAGGAATGGTAGGGACAAGTGTTATGGTGTGATCACAACACCCTTTCCACATCCCCCTGTGCCTACTCTGTTATTAATGGGCAATAAATTAGAATAATCTTCTCTGAGTCAATTTTTTTTGCCCATATGATAACTGGTGAGTCATCTCCCTGTCCTCGTCTCAACCAATGACCTTTCCATCTTATCCTCTCTCCGTGTTCTGGAGAGGAGAAGTAGTGAGAGAGCATCTGCATGGCAGCCAGCCAAAGTTAACCTACCACACATGTCTTTTTGGAATCATCTTTTTCTTGGTAATTTCTATATGATGAATAGAAGTAGTTTTTAAAGCTTAATGCTTTCAATTATCCATGAAAATATATGCCGAAGTTTCTTAACTGATTTTAATTGGTCAACAGGCATTTTCCTTGCTGGCCTGTCCCAAAACCCATAGTCATTCACCAAATCTGGACTGATGTGTTGTCACAGAAACTGTTTTGTTTTCATAAGCAAGAGGTTGACATTGTGATGAGGAGGAGTAACAGGTCAGCAAGGACACCAGCAGCCAAGACTCCACATCTTGAAGAGTTTGCAGTGGTACATGATAAAATTTGATAGTATTGTTCCTGGTTCAGAGGCAGAATTCAGTTGCCAAATACAGCAGAGTTTTCTAATGTTATTATTTGTTCTATTTAGTGGCCAGAAATCTGTCATTTTTTTACTTCTGAATTGCTTTTCCATTAATTGAATGGATATGCTCTTACTGCTGTAGTGCTCCTAGACATGTCCTGAGCTAAAAACAGTACGGAAAATATTGCTTACTATGACAGAACTATAGCCAGTTATTTTGATTTAAAGGCTTGCATTTATGAATTGCTTTTCATTATGCTGTTTTTGGTAATACCTTCAATTTCCCTTGTCCAATGTATGGATGCATCTCTAATAGACTGTCTGTGGCTGCTGAGGTGTGTGACTGTCCTTCCATGCTAGTGCAAAAGAAATGGTTAACAATGCATTCTAACTGAGCTGCAGCAAAGGGTTTTGACTGCTGCCAGGACCCACTGTGAGGCTGTGCATAGGAAGCGACAGCTGTGAGCACTGTAAAGGTTTTCTGGTGCTTGAGCTGTGAGGGCACCATGCACAGGGCAGCCAAAGCAAAGCTCCCCCCAGGCATGGTGGAGATTGGTGATGTGGAAAGGTTCTGGGAGCAGATTTCAGGGATGGTCTTAAATGGTCCTTTGTGGCAAGTCTTGGACTTGATGATCTGGAAGGTCTTTTCCAACCTAGCTAATTCTGTGATTCTGTGAAGTCAATTCTTAAACTCTGTCCATGACATATTAATGTAAGGAAATGATCACATTAGTGTAACTAACTCTGTCCAAAAAGATCCATTGTATTTGTTGGAATGTGTTTATGATCCCACTCAGTTATATTAGAGAACATTATAACACCAACAACCCCATATTTTTAATCAAAATCTCTAGTGCTCATCATAAACAGACAAGACTTCATTTGCAAGGTACCTCAATCATTATAGAGAATGTAACAATGCTTTCCAGGCGGTCAGTTGGCACCTAACAGCTCAAATAAATTCCCCTTATTAAGTTAACTTTCTAAAATCTCCCCAACACTGAACGGCCTGTTTTATTCACTGTTTCTGTTACACAGGAAAAGCAAAGAAAACCTGGTAAGCTCTGCTTTCACTGGGAAATAAGAACAGCTTTTTAGAAGTTGACAGTTCAGATGAAAACCTGACAGGAGGTCAGCAACCCTTCCAGGTCTTGTGGACACAGAGTGGTCAGGATAAACTCAAATTCCTCTGCAGATACGACAGTCTGTTCCCAAAGGCTAGGTCTGTTAATAACTCCTTCCATAATGCTCTGGAGAGCTTTCCTATCACTTCAATTGTGAAGGAACCATGAGGCATGCACAAACTAAGTGTCATCTTAATTGCTCTGGAAAAAAGAAATCTGAAAGAAACACTGTTATGTTTGTTTTTCTTCATCCACTAAATATAATTTAACAAGCCCCTACCCTGCCACACCTGCAGTTAATAGATTTTGGTGCAGTTTCTCACTTGCATCAGTCAAGCTGCTGTAACTTATTTTCCCATGTGTTGAAACAAAAATCTAAGTACCTGCTATTCCATAGAATGAATTTAATATTGTAACCATTGTGAGAAAAATTGAGGACTTGATATTAAAAGTAATGCAAGAACCTGTCAGGGGTTTTTTTGGGTTCTTTTTTTTTGTTGGTTTTTGGCTGGTTGGTTTGGTTTGGGTTTTTTTTTGCTGATACATAATGTGCTTTAAAGCATATGTTTGATATAGCCACTATGGACTGGAAAATAACTTGTTATCAAAATGAAATCTTTTCTAACAAAAAGAAGTAAATTATGGAAGCAGGAGAAGCAGCTCTTTCTAAGTCAGATGAGAATTGCCAGGAAGAGGACACAAATGAGGAAAGAAAAGGATCTGGTGACATAATTTGAAAGTTGTGATGGGATGAAACAACAGAAAAACAGTTACTTTAAAGAAACTGATGGGAAGAAAGATACTGGAGAGCAAAAACAGTATTGAAGTTTCAAATGCTCACTACATAAAGAAGACATGAAGGTGAGCATACAGCTTCTTCTGTTCAAATTCTGGTATGTGTCATTTAATAAAAGGCAAAAATGAAGCTTTCTTCAATATGGAATGGCTAAGAGATTTTTTTGTTGTTGTTTTTCTTTTAAATAAATTCCCCAGTGTGGAAGACCATATACTATTTTCACACATGCAATGTGATATGTATGGAAATAAAAATATTTTCTCTAGAAATGTTAAAATTTATTTAAGCAGATAACAGAATAGGATAATGCCATAAAAAAAAAAAACCTCTTGTTCACATGGGTTTACTTCTCTCTTAGAAAATAAAGTGTATTGTATTAAGTTACCATACCTTAAACTATGCTAAATAATAGCATTCTCCAAAATTTTCCTTGTTTTCACTAATGTCTAACAGTGGTGTAGGATAGTCAAGACCTAGTGGAAAAGGGAAAATATTTAGGTAAAAATAGTCTGGATATAATTTCTCAGCAGAAAATCTAATAGCACTGTTGAGTTACCATCTCCAACTGCACAAACCCCATAATAACTGGCAAATGTGAATTCATGCAAAAAATCAATATCAGTGAAAATAACATTTTATGTATTTCTTCTGTCATCTTTTTAGTTGTGTTCTTCGGTTAGTATTACTGTTGCTGAATGCCAACAAATATTCACCAAGAGAAACCTCTCTTAATTTCATGTAAAAATCTTTTATTGTCATAGGATATTATTTTTTTTTTTAGCACTGTTGCTCAACAAAGTGAAAATATTTGCCAGGTTCATTTTAGTGATTTTAATCATGACCTCAGGCCTATACAGGTTTTGATACTGTCAAATTGGCTATTGATAGTTATTTAGGATGTTGTAGGACTCTGTCACACTGTATGTAAGGCTTCCAGTGGTAAATTCAAACCAGTGGTCTGAAATGTTCTATGTAACTCACAAAAACTGCATTTTAAAATTTCATGTCAGAAGAATTATACACTGTCGCCTGTGATGCAACCTTACTGAAATTTTCAGGACCAAAACTGCTTAAGAATATCTAGAATTCTTTTTGTCACTTGGGGTCAGCTGTCCTGGCTGTGACCCCTCCTAACTCCCTGTGCACCCTCAGCCTCCTCACTGGTAGGGTGGGGTGAGCGGCAGAAAAAGCCTTGGCTCTGTGCAAGCTCTGCTCAGCACTGACTAAATCATCCCTGTGTTATCAACATGATTTCCAGCATAAACCCAAAACACAGCCCCTTATCAGCTACTACGAGGAAAATTGCCTCAGCCAAAAGCAGCACAAATTTGGAGCAACTTTTCTCCTCTGTGACTGTGTCTTTTCTTTAGCATTTGAAAGAACAATCCCACAGGTTCATTAATTGTTAGAAGTATGAACTAAATCTCACAAGAATGCATTATCTGTAGTTGCCAAATGTTGAAAAAAAATGCAAAATGAGACAATTCTACATTTCTAGCTAATGCTTTTATCCATTTATGCTTAATTACTGATCCATGGCAAGAGAATAAATTAATTATTTCATTGCTGTGAGTCTTCTTTTGACTTTGGCAATATTCCCTAGAGGATTCTATCCAAGATTTTCTCTTATGAGTCCATGCAGAGTCTCCTATCCAATATTTTCTCTTGTCAACCCATGCAGAGTCTCCTGAATTTTTTGTTTATGCACAGGAGAAATGTCAAGACAGACAGTCGAAGTAAATTCAGGAAAAAAATTTAAAATATCCACAAAACTTAAGAGCAGACAATGGCTTTTTGGACCAAACTACAGCCTTGTGTCAGGCAATGCAGCAGGAAAAATCTAGCTATACTAGAAAACGAATGAATCCTTGGAGCAAAATCACTAACTTTGCTCATTCTTTGTGAAAGAAAGTCTGTGTTCCCAACCTAAGAAAGTAAGCAAGAACACTGGAATCACGATTGATTTAGAGAGGATGGGAAATATATTGATAAAGACCATGTTCAAATTTCCTGTTCCTTTTGCAATTCATGTCATTCAATAGTAGAGCAATAGATAGTAGCTGTTGCTTGCTCAGATATTTCAAGATCCAAAGAGGCAGATGTTATAGTTCCTCTATTTGGCCATGGCCAAGTATAGCACTACTCAAATTATTGTTAGCAGAAAACCTACAAACATAAATGATGCTGATTTCATGGGTTTTTTTTAATATATAGATTGAAAACAGATTCATCAGTGAAGGTTGGGAATTTAAATAAAAAGTGAGAATTTCAACTGTAGCTTGAATTTCCTTAACTTTTTTGTTCTGGTCAGAAGTTGCTTGTTATGTGCAGGAGAATATAGAAAAAGTCCTTCCATTAACTAATAGTCATAAAGGAGCAAAAGAAAGATGTTTCAAAAATCTTCATTCAATGATTGTGCAAGGAGTAGCAACAGTAAGATTTTTATCTCCGTTAGAGAAACTTGTCTCAAATCTTGCAAAATACTCTTCAGTGTTTCACACTCATGGGTATAAAATCTTGGAGGAAATATTTGCCAAGTTTATAAGAAACCTGTAGAGAGGACACAGATCCTACAACTTAAGAAATAAGTGGCTAACAAATTCAGGTCCAATGGCAAATGTTAAGATTCATACCTACCTGCTTCCACTTAAAACTGCCCTTTTTCTCCATTGTTTTCTCAGGAACCTCAATGTGAATTACTTAGCAAATGCCTCAGTGGAGGAATGTCTACAACTATCTTCCTGCTGGGGCTCCCTCTGGACCAGGAGCATGATGCCATATTCCTGTACCTGTGAATTTAGCCCCTACTGAGAAGCAAATATCTCAGCTTGAGCTCGCTGCTACACCAACATGAACTAAGTCCCCGTTGGATCAGGTCACAAGTGGATAAATATGTTTACATAAAAACCTTTACAAACATACATAAAGGCACGGAGTTCTTCTCTAGAGCCAACAGTTGAAAGGGGGTTTTGTGTTCTGGAATACTGACTGGCAAAAATGTGTTGACATCGTTAAAGACAATTCTGAAGCAGCTTAACAGCTTCCCATTTTCTCACTTGAGATTTCACAAGGTGTTGCAGTTCTGCTCATGCCCATTGTAAACGCTCCCAAGAGTTTTGGAAAGAGATAAGGTGTTTCAGCACACTGAGGCTTCCATTAAATATGATGGTATCCATCCAAGAAGAACAAATGATTGCACCTTTGGCTGACCACAGCCTCTTTGCTGGAGGAACTTTTCCTGGCAGACCACTCCATTACAGAATCAATCGGCCGTTCAGTGCTGATTTATATTTCAGTTTCAACAAGGCCTCCTCAACCTTTCTTTATGCTTTACCATGTTCTTCTGTGCTATTCTGTACTAAAAGCAAGCACTCTGGCTTGTACTGCATAAGAATTTGTGTGCTCCTGTTAACCAGAAAATCAAAAATTTTTGGTGAGGACAACAAAAGGGATCTGCTGAAGCAAAAATACTCCATCATATTAATAGTTGCTCAGGAACCAGCTGCTGAGATTACAGGTTAAAATTCCCATTTCTCAGGTGAAGCTGTGTAGTGAGATAAGTTAGGCAGACTTCTGAGGTGTATGGATTGCACAAAAAAATCATATAATTAAAATAACACCACTATTTATCAGCAGTTAGCACTACGAACCCAGCAGTGATTGTTGTATGTATTTCAAGGACTTTGTTTCATTTGCTTGAAATTCAAAGATATAACTCCTTGGTAGGATGTTTAAAGATAGAAAAACAAAGCAAAAATGTTTCACTTTTCATGATGATCTACCCTTCAGAGACATATTAATTACAGACCCTAAACTATAAATTGATTAAAGTATTTACTTTTGATTGCAGACTATCCGAATAAAGTTGAAATGTTAGAAAACAAAATAAGTCTTCTTCCTTTGTACCTTGGACTTCGTTGTACCTCATCCATCATGCTGTCTGTCCCATCTGTTCTTCTTCCAATGCTTGATCAACCTGGATGTGTCTGACATCAAGAGAAAGTAAAGTCAGGAGGATTCTTTACTTTTTTTCCCCTTACTAGAACAAAAACCTTTTAGCCTCTATGAAAAGAACTGAAAGCTTTTATCTGTGAAAGTTAAAAGGGAATATACTGGGAAAAAAAAAACAAGGAAGATTTCAGTATCAGTTCTAAATTTATAGAGTGGGCACTGCTTTTCCTTTAACTGTCAGGATTACAGATTTCTTTTAGAATATTATTTCCACAAGTTTGTATTCTTTTCTAAACTTGGAGCATTTTTAACTCACCAACTCAGTGCAAAAATCAACATTTTTATTTCATTATCAAGTTTATCCTAGAAAAGCTGTTATTTTTTGTTTTCATGAAGCGCTTTACAGGTTTCTGCAGCAAGTTTAGTATTGTCACATGCAAAATGGATACTCTGTAATGTTGAGGAAGAAAGGTGGTTTCTAACACGTGACACTGAATCCATCTGCCAGGGAACAGCCATCCCAAAGTTCTTGGTTTCATATGGTTTCCTCTGAGGAGGAACCATCTTTATACAGAGTCCTGCTCTACTTTTAAGCGCATATGTTATTCAAAATGGTTTCATATAGTCATTTGGATATGATTCTCCTGGCACAGGGTTAGACTGAAGAAGAAAATGTGCTCTCTCTTTTTTTTTACTCTCCCTCTTCCCAATTTCCCTGCTTCCCCATTTCCATGTTTGTGTTCTTCTCCATCCTACATAAAAAGGATGTGTGGTGACTTATGGTGGGCTCAGAACATTTGTGTATGTATAAAACTTCGTAATTTATTATTAATATATATATATTTTAAGATATATTTTCCTTTTTTTTCAATAAAACAAGCACTGGCTGCATGCATTTTTCACAAAAATGAAGTGTTTGCAACTGGAGTGCAGAGCAATTCTCTTTCCAGCTAACCCACCAAGAGAGCATGACACCTCTTGTACAGTCTCTGGAAATTCATGAAGATACACCACGAAATGTTTAAGAGCAAAGATTCAAAGCATTTGTAGTTGATGTGGCCTAACAACAAATCTGCAGATATCAGCATAAATATATGGCTAGGCTGCCAGAAGAAAACAGCTCCTTCTATTGGAGTGCAGGTGGTTATCATTAATCAAGCAAGGTGAGATGACATCAATCTTTACAAAATAATTTTTTAACTTACATATAATTTACCTAAAATCTTCTTGTGTGTTTATGCCATGAATGGACTTTGCATCATACACTGTCTCTATGAGGGGCTGCAAAGACATTTTTTACTCTTTCTGAAGGTATCAGGCAAAGAAATTGGTAGAAAAGTGCAAGCGAGATTTTGGACAGAAGATGAAGGAAGTAGCACCTGGTTTCTTGTGCTACAGACTTTCAGTAGTTATGTGGAGTGTGGAAGGAGGAGCAGGGTCAAAGCTTCCAGACCAAAAATGGTCAGGTCCACCACACTGGTAGTTTCAGACACACCTCCTACCCTGCTGGAGCTTCGTGAACCCAATGAGTGTATTTCTGTGTGTGCCCAAGGGGCACTAATTAAAGACATCCAACCAACTTGTAGTTACTGTTTCTAAAGAGAAGACAGGCCTGGTTTATACAGAACCATATTATATCACTCTTACCCTGAATTTGCAGTACCTTGGGGACCACTGATGGAGTAAGTAGGTAATTAATGCGAATAGCATGGTGGAATTTGGCTCTAGGTGACTGCTCTAAAATACTATTTTTACAAAGCAGAACTACATTAGGTGCAATCTAGCACCATGGTGAAGATCCAAAGGATGTGGGAAGCCTTTCATGGTTCCAAATATAAAGGCTCAGCTGCTCAGTGTCTGCAGGAGCAGGGTATGTGCAGAGGCTGCTAAGCTTAAAAGTCTTCATAAAGGAAGAAGTCTATAGTGGAAGTCGCCAAAATCCAAGGAAATGGGGGGTTTTGCACATGTTAGGAGATGCAAAAGCACATGTTGTATTTGCAGAATATTCTTCCTAAACACTGCAGGAACTCCACTTATAAGATATTTCAGTCACTGTGTTTATAGCTGATATGATAGGAAAGAAAAGAACCTTTTCTAATCCTAAAATATTGTTCTTTGGAGGACTGGGCTGGGAAGAAGTATCAGAGAAAGAGCAAACAGGAGCATTTAATTATACCTGTTGACCTTCAAACAGATATTGTCTGAGAAACAACATGCAAGGAGAAAAACAGGATACATTCAGAATTAATACAAAATTCAACAAAGAGGAGGAGGAGAACTAGGAAGAAAAAGTTGTGATGAGGGATACAAATATTGCATAAAAAATTGCTGCTGAGACTGTGTAAACTGCTAGCAAATATGTTAATGGAATAAAGGAAAAATTTCCACTTTTATAACATCTTTATTTTGCTCCAATTTTGCCAGTATTTGTGGTTGTGCAGTACCACCACTTAGCTCATCCATTTCCAGTTTATTCTGAAAAGCTGCAAATTTCCACAGAATGGAGATGAAGGGAGCAGATCATTGTTGCTGCAGTGTGAGTTAACAAAGTAAATTTAAAATGTAGTAAATTTACAAGACTAATTTATCTTCAGTAGCAAATTGTGTGTATGCTTTGTTCTTTTTAAGATGCTGTGAGAAACCTACCTCAGAAACAGAACAAACAATTATTCAAGAAATATGCAATAGAAGTGACTTCATGGGTAGTTAATACAGAGCAGCTTAAATAATCAAGTACAAGAAAATGTAAGGTTAAAAAATCCTTGTGTAAAGAAAATAAATTTTAGAAAAATACCACCGTAAGACTTACGTGCCTGTGACAAAATAAAAAAAAAAAAAAGGAGAGAGAGAACTGAAAGGTAAAAAGCAAACTGGTATGATTTAACAGCAAGTCATATGAGGTTACTTTAGCTAAAATATCTCTAGTGAACATAATTGGCAGCAGCCTAAATTACTGCAAGCTATTATAAATTACGATGACTGAAATTATTATAAATAGCCAGAGATATAAAACAAACAGATTGTTTTTCCTTAATGAAACTCAAGAGTTTGGAAAAGAGTCAGCGAATTGGCTCAATAACCAAGAATTTAAAGTTGCAGTTAAGGAAATTAAGCACTGCTAGGAAGTTAAACTATTTGTTTCCATTAACTTTGAGGGCAGTAGCTGAGAGTGCAGGTATCCAGAACCTGGCCTCTTCTGAAGGTGAAGATAAGGACAGTGAAGCTGGGATTCAAAACTGTATTTGATATTCACATAGATTGCATGACTATTTACTGGTAAACTATTTTATGTGATGGAGAATGCAAAGCTTAGGTGTTCATGCTCTTGCAGTTAAGTGGCAATCACTGTGATGAGTAAGATCTCCTACAGAGCTTTGTACTTTTCAACTACAGCTGGTTTTTGTCACCACTGGAAAAAGGACATCAGACTTGACAGCTTATGTGTCACAGAGAAATGCTGGGCGAGAAGGAAAACAAAAGAACCCCAAAACCAAACACAGAGTAATTTACCAAACAATTTCCTGGTGTCAATGGTATATTTTGTGGTCAAAATTTCATACTTTAGCACAAAATCCATGACCTCTAAGTCCCAATATATCATCTGTCTTGAAAAAAAAAGCAGCAAAACTACTGTTCTGGGAAATCTGAGTAGTATGAAATACCTTACCTTTAGGACATGGGGGTTTTGGATTTATTTTATTTGTTTTTGGGATTTCGTTCTGCTTTTAGTAAGAATAATTAATGGAACACAAGTGTATAATGAACAAAATCAATAAAAAGCTCAGTATGTGGAAGAAACTTAGTAATTGCTGTGGCAGATGGGTTTGCCTCAAAGAGACAAGATTGCTACTTTATGTGACATTTGCTATGCAGAGTCTCCTCAAGTCATCTGTCCAAGCAAAAATAACAATTTTTCCCCCCCTTTTTGGATTACATCAATATGATGCAGCTGCTGCCTCAGCTGGAGAAAGAATCATTCTCCTCAAGTAAGAAATAATTAAGTAAGGGTGAGTGCCAAAAGAAGGATAGCTTTGGAATTGAAAACTCTGATTATAGACAGCCCTGAATGTTGGATTATTTTTAGTAATTGAAGTAATGGTAAAAGTGGGTTTTTTGTATTCTGTGTTTGAACCTGTTTAAAACAACCTCGAATTGCACCTGTGCTGTGAGTATTTTCAATTAACATTTTAATAAAACTATGAGAAAGGTTTTGGATAAAAAAAAGCAAGGTGAAAGGGAAAGTTTTCCTTAAGCTAAATTTTATATTGCAAAATTGTGACATATGATAAGTAAAAATGGGCCTAATTTTTCACTCTGTATGAAAACAACCAGGAATCACTACAAAGATGATGGAAATTGTTTTATTGCCTTAAAGGTCTATATTTTTCTCAAGTAACACTGTTTTCTTTAAAGAAAAATTAAAAAAGAGAATGAAGATTCAGGTAGTATTTTGTTGTTTTCATATTTAGTGACCTACAGGATATTTTCACTGCTAAATGCAGCTGCAAGTCATAAATAAAAACTGAGAATAAAAGCAGCATAATCCGCTACCATTTAAGGTGAAGGAATTCCCTCATTATTAATCTGAAGAAAAGTGTTGCTATCATAAGAACTGAGGTGCTGAGATGTAATTTCACTCTCCAAAATACTAACTATGGACACACTTTGAAACACTGACAAGTCATTAAATCTGCTACCTTTTGAGAAACTGCAGCAGTTACAAGTCTCTGACAAAACCATCAGAGCTACTAACAGGGTCAGTGACTAAAAGTGGCCATAGGCTTTTGTCATTAACCAGTTTTCACAAAGAAAAATATAGAGAAAGAAATGGTATTACAAATTATGCATGAAGAATGGATCATTTTTTACTCACATCAGCACTGATATTATATAAGCATACAGGAAAACTGGTCTGGGTAATAATGTGACTCATAATTTTTGTCTGGAAATAGGTTTAAGTAATGAGGGTTTTTGTGAAAATGCTGAATACTTGTAATAAATCAATTGGTCAAATATATGTCTAATGTTATTGAAGCCATATGTAGAAAAGCATTTATTTTTACCCTTTCCAGATTTTAGTCAAAGAGCACAATTTTTTCTAATGTATTCATTTTCTGAAACAGTCCTTTATGCCACAAATATAGTGAGGCTATTGATGGCTTTCTTTCCATTTGTAGTGAATATTCAGTTGATTTCTCTTATGTTCAAAATCAGTCATTCTTACACTTTTTAGAAATCTGATTCCCAGTCATTAAAAGATAGGGCATTCCAAGCTCTAGTGAGTCCAGTTGATTGTCTAATATAGAAGGCATTCATATGAAAATAAAAGGATGTTGAAATAACTAGTGACAATCAAAAAGGGTTTATGTAACTTTTATTTAACTCTGCCAAAAAAATGTGATATAAAAATTTTGGATGCCAAAAACCCTCAGCAATTATAGTAGATACTGACATTTTACTTAGTCTTTAATATCATGGCTGTCAAAAAGAGAATTTCTCTAAATCAAAGTAAGTCATTAAAACTGCCTGAAGACTAGCTAAATGAAAAATAAAACAAGATTGCCAGTACATCATCATAGCTCAGGTACAAGCTTGATGCAGAGATCTGAGTTATCCTTCATAGCAGCTCAACATTTCTAGCAAATTCATGTGAGAAAATCAATGAAAAGAGTGTCACAGTTTTTTCTAGACTTTCTAAACTGGTAAAAAAATTTAATGCATATTTGTTTTACATAGTGGTCTGGATCAACTGATAATGTGATCTCCATTGAAAAAATATTAATTAACAGAAGTAAGTAGAGCCCCATATGTCTAAGAATAATAACTGCTGACAAGGGAATTTGAGAACTTAATTGTACTGATAGATATCCTAGGGGAAACTGTCAGTATATTGTTATAATTAGGAAATAAAGGGTTATGCTTGAAATACAAGTTGCACAGTATTAAGATGAAGTAGATAGAAAATTTCACCTCTGCATACATTATCTGGGTCCCAGATAAAAATAATAAAATTTCAGAATAAAAAAAAAGAGTGTAAAAATCTCAGATAATAACTCAATTGATCATATCTATCTGAAAAGCATTTTTATGGTAGGACAATAGGAAGATAAATGCATGTAATGTGCTCAAAAAGGGATTAAGAGGTGATCTGCTGATGATCTGCAAGTAACAACAGTATGGGAAGTGACTCAAAAGCTCTGTTTACCATGAAAAGTGGTATCAAAACCTGATGAAATCAGTCTGGAGTATGGTTTAACCTTCCCAGGTAATTTATCATATAGAACATCTAGATGTTCTAGAACATGTGCTAGATTCTGCCTCTCTAGAAGTTTTCACATCAAGACTGAATAACTGTCTAATCGATGTGCTAAAATTTAAACAGACATTTTATGTTGAATGCAGGAATTGTTGGCAAAGTTTCTACAGCCTGTGTTATTTAGGGAGTCAGGCTATTAAAGCTCATAATGTTCCTTTTAATTTCAAAATCTATTAAATTTATTTGATTGAGTTTTTACTTCCCTGTTATACTTTCTACAGGGAGATAAAATGGTGGGGAGAAGCCCAGACCACACCTAACCTTGGAACAGAAAAGCAAAACCAGTTGATTCAGAAAGCCCTGCGATAGTTAACAGAATATTTAATTGAAAATAGCCCTTGAGAATTTTACTGTGGAAGAGCACACAATCTTGGAACTGCCTACATCTTCTTATTAAAGACTCTTTACTGATGAGATTGCCAATTAAATGAACAATTATTTGTGCTAATTAAAATATGATATAGTAATATATTTGCTACTGGTTCAAGATATATTAAAATGAGCTTACAGATGAACTAGCCTACCAAATCATATCTTAACAAACTGTCTTTCAGCTAAAAGCATGGGAAAGAACTAGCTGCCCTACATATACTTTCCATATAGCCTTTGCCTATGTAGAATTTCTGTTCTGAGAAAATGTTTGAAATGAAGCTCCCAAATTAGATATAAAACTAACAAGTTATAAATATGCAACCTTGGCAACAAATTGGAAGAGTCGTGGGGTAGGATTTGTCCAACCATATTTTAGAAGTGAATTTTAGGCCTAAATTATTGGATCACAGATTATCTCACTTGTCTACATTGATTTCAAAGAGTTCATCACCTATATTAACTCCAGTTGGATAGCTATACTGGAAGCCTGGACACCACTCATTTTTAGACAACAAAATATGAAAAAGAAATGGTATATAAGCTATGAGTGCTTTTGAAGGGTGGAAGGAAAGAAAGGAAATGCACCATATTCAATCTCTGTTGTAAAATCAATTTAAAAGACAGTGCAAGGTCCCACTCACTCAATGGAGCAGAGCGGAGCACCTTGCTGATCCCCTGAGTGCTGCCTTCAGCCAGAGGGCTCCCTGGAGTGCAAGTACAGGGCTAAAAACAGGCAAGTGACCCCACCTGTTCCCCTTCACATGGTCTGACATCTGAGGCTGAGGCTCGCAGAGAATAAAATGGTGTGAAAATAAAATCACCATGCTGCATCTGAACCTGCTGCTGTCCGTGGGAAGATTGGGAAAGGTAGCAGAAATGAGGCAGGCTGGAGCTCCATAAATGTTGCCAGGTATAGTGGCAATAATTAATGCAGCATTCCCCACCAGGGAAAGCCTGAAGGAATTATTGAGTTTCAGAGTGTATATGCCCTCCTTTTAGTTCTTGGGTGTAGCATAGAAATGCACTTTGTTTAACTTTTTAGCAAATTTCAGTACAGAAATAGCTGTACATAAAACATATGCCATGCTTAATTCTCAGCTGCCCATTTCTAGGGAATTTCCCTCCCTTGAAACAACCTACCCACTTCTTTTTAAAGAAAGGGACTCATAACTAATATGTACCTTGGTTCGGAGCAAACAAAGCTGTCTTTAGTTTGTCTGACCACATTAAATTCTCCTGCCGGGAGGAAATATATGTATATATATATATACATATATAGTGAGAGAAAGGATGATAATAAGATGTACATAGTAACTTGAAACCAGTGCAGAAGGCAGAAATGAAGCAGCACGAGAGCAACTTAATGTTGACAGCTGTGCTTCCCTGGATCAGATCAGTTTCCAATAATTGATTTTTCACTAAACAGCTAAGAAAGTCAGGGCATATTTGGAAATTAGGTTTGTGTCAAAACCAATCACTGAGTTCGATATTAATTATTTGCATGTTTTGAGTTTTTTCCAAACACCTGATTTGAATGTCAAGTTAGAGAGTAAGATCTTCCTTCAATTCTTGATTTCAGTATTTCAGCTAAGACTTCCATTTGGCTTTTTAGTTGAGTGCAATTTAAAAAAAAACCCTCAAATAAAGTCTTTCTTTCTACTGACCAGTCTGTAGCTGTAACTGGTAAACATGAAGCAGCTGTTGAATCTTTGGAATAATTGTGACATCTGAGAAGCCGGATAATCACTGGAACAATTTTCTCACTATTTAACCTAATCTGTGTGTATTCAACAGTCTGGCCCTTCATGGGGTAAATACAGCAGCCATGCAGATGGGGAAAGAGAGAAGGAATGACTGTCTAGTCATGCTGTTATTGCGTAGCAAGGCGTAGGATGAATAGGTTGTGCTTAAAATTATCAGATTCAGACTAAGCTCTTTGGTTCTGTTTTACTGCCTTTCTGAAACATTACATGTTATTCATTTTAATATGTTGTAGAAATGCCCAAATGAATGGATCAGAAACTATTGCTCTCACAAATGGGAATGATTAATGTGCGTTTTCAATTGGTACTTGATGGATTTTTTACTCCATGGTGATATTTCTAGCTGAAATCCTTGTCCCAGTGAAATCAAGTGAACAGGCAATTTGTCACTGATATCAAGCTACCAAACTTTTGTGGTTGGACTTTGTTTTGATTGGTTTTGGCCTCATTTATCTAGCCATTGTACTTGGACATGGATATAGTATATCACATATTCATGGCTGGAAAGCTCTATAAATGTGATGATAGCTGTACTATTATAAATAGCATTCACTGACTAAATAATGTATGGGGCTTCTAACTAATGCAAGCTTCTGTAAAGCCCTGAGTATGTAAGCAATGTTTTTGTAATCCCTTTAAAGTATCTGAGAGATTAGATAAAAATGTCTTACTAATTCTAAAGGACAAAGTTCATGCATGACTCAGATGAGCATCTTATTTCCTTTGTTTCCTCCATGCCCTTCTCTGTACACGGTGTAGTTATGAGTACACTGTGGTTGCCCTTTAACAGAGAGCACAAAGGGCAAGATACGTACAATAAAAATAAACAAACAGTTTCCTTTAAAGTATCTTTATTAGGATAACCCCTGCTCTTTTATATTTATTTGTTTATAGATGAGTTTACTTTCTGCTTTTCCCATATTGCTGATCCTTTATGTCTTGGATCTCCCCACTGAGGTAAGAAACAAAACTGATTAAAACCATGAACATCAAGATGAGAGACTGATCGAATCTCTTAAAATCTTGAATCTTTTTTTTCTTTACTGATCTGCTGTGAAGTGTTTGTAGGATACCCCATGAGAACCTTAATTGTCATGAGTAGAACAGGATGAGGCAGATGAGCAGTGGCCAAGCCTGGGCCAAGCTCTGTGAAGATGCTCCCAGGCTGGGATGCATGGACTCTTTCTCATGCTCTCCCTATCCAATGTTACTGCTGCCCAGAAAATTCAGCTCCTGCTCTCAAAATCTGTTGCTTGTTTCTGTGGCTGAATCAAACTGACCTTGTACAAGGAGAGACAGCAAAACACATGTCCAATTTAGGAGCCTTGCATGTACTTGTCTAGTATGTTGGACTGTGAAATTTAAGCCCTGATTGCAGTTGGAGGAGGGACTTGGCTTAGGCATCACTTATCACTGCCTTAGCCTTTTTATCTACACTGGAATATCTTTCTCACCTTCAGATCTTCTTTGAGAAGTCTAAAAAATATTTCAGAATACATGGAGCACTATTTTCTGGAAAAAAAAAACCTGTTGGAAAATCATTTGATTTGCTATATTCTTTGCTGTAGTGCAGTTCTGAAAGAAGATTATAGGAGGGAAAACACCCAATCATGGAGGATATGAACAGAGCCAAAACAGATTCAGATGGAGCTTTACAGTCTGTTACAGTTTAAGGCTTGTAAAAAATGAAAAAAATTAAAAGAATTAAACCAAACCAACCAAATTTATCCATTGGTCTATCAATTGCCTTCTTGAGATGCTTTTATCCCTCACTTCCAGTGACAAAATTTATCAAAATTCCTCAGCTGCTGCCTCAGGCCTTAGCATGAAATGCTATTGAATATTCCCTTTAGTTATTCTTAGTTGTGTGGACTATGGCCACATGTTTAAAAGTGTTAAAAGTGACCTGAATGTGTTCCCTGCAGCCTAAATAACACGGTACTGAATATTAAGGTAAGGTGTCATTTAATATAAAACAATTATATTTCCTGAAACACTTTCTGTTTCACATCTCACTCCAGAAAAATTGGCAGGATCAATAATGGGTACAGCTGTTTCCACAAGGAGTGTAAATTCCTGGTTGCCCAATACTGACATTGAATTTAAGATTTTTTATTTCATTAATTGCTGTCACAAAAAAAGAATAAGAATTCTATTTGGAAGAATCAAAACATTATTCCAGGGAGAGACTTGTTGCTATAACTAGAATTAACCAGATTTTGTTTTCTCTTGTATTGTTAGAACAAGTAATATTTATTGAGCCTGTTTTGAGTGGGCTATATTTGAGGAATTTCAGTGTCTTGAGGAGCCGTAGAAACAATAATAAAAAAAATGTAGCTTAATCTGCTTAATTAAAAAAAAAAGGCAAAAGAAAATTTAATGTTTCTCATTCAAAATACCGTGTTATCACTGTGTATTAATTTTGTATCTGTATCTTAACTATGTAACATGAAAATTGATCTGAACCATCAAAAGTGATGGAAATGGGAAACATGCTTATGGATGAGGAATAAATGCACTGTCATTTACTACATCTGTCAGTTTTAAGGCACATTTACTGAGAGGTAAAGTGGAAATAAGAAACAAATATACAGTAATACAGGCAGTCAGGTCAAATGAACCCATACTAACAGCAGGTCATGAGACCAGACTCTTTACATGACTGTTCCTTTTTAGGGCTTGACAGATGTAAGGAAGAGAAGAGGTATGTACAGCTGAAAATGATATCTTCATCAGACTTCTCTGGATATGATGCTATAAGGTTGTTTTAAATTACAACAGAGGGAAGCTAGATGACAAAATTCATAGTGCATGAGGCAAGGTAACACTGCTGGACATCACAGGTGACACCCTGAAACTTTCAGTCTCATTTAAAACCAAGATCAGTTGAGAAAGTAGAAATGTAAGAACAAACCCAGATCCCTTTTCTCTACCGAAAATTTGGTTTTATTTGTAGAACATAGTTTTTTACATGGTAGATTTATAGAGAAATCACATTGCTCTATTTTAATACTCAACAAGAGACTTCATCTGAGAGCACTTCAATCATTCCTGCACATGTTTTTCAGATGGTGCAGCATGCTGCCTCTGGTGTGCCCTCCTGTACCACCATATCCACCTCCTCCATGATCATTTTGGGATGATTCATTCTTCATTCTTGCACCAGTGAATCACTGTGCCCACAATCCGCATGTGCATGTCAGTATTAAAGTTTAGAATTTGGGAGAACAAGATGACAATGTTCAGAAGACATGGTGTTACATAAATGTACTCTTGTACTATTTTCATCTGTTTCATATTTGAAAGGCAACAATGAGCAAAATGTTGCCGCGTTGGTGTATGAGAAGCAAGGCTTTAGCAGGACGCCGTTCACATCCTACCTGTGACTTGTCCCACACATACCTTCCTAAGGCTTCTTGAAGTTTTGTTGTCTAAAATAGTTTGGTTTTTTTCATTATTATTAGTTATATGTGTTTTATTTAGTTCTCTGTGGACTAATTGTACTTATTTCCAGTGACTAGTCAAATTCCGTTGTGCCAAGTAATAAAGTCACATGAAAAGGAGAAGACAGACTGCCACCTTTGGTATAAATGACAACTGTGATACATCAGTCTGCCAGGAACCAAGTCGAACCAAATTAATTCAAATGTGTGTCACCCTAATGAAATAAGTAGAACTCTAAATTATGTTTTCAAACCTTCCATGCTCAGGATTGAGCAAGTATGTTCAGCAGAGTAAAGAATAGAGTTAAGTGATGCGCTCTCTTGAAAGTGTCTTTGCCACACAATGAGTTATCACAGCATAGTAAGTTTTTATTTATAAATTCTGTAGTGACTTTCTGAGTCTGTTTTGATCTCTGGATGACTGTAAAACAAGAAAAACAAGTCAGAAACTCTAATGACTCTAACAGGAACAATGTCTGAAAGCCACAGATGAAGTCATGAAGCAATTATTCCCATAACTGCATTTGACCCATCTTGCCAAATGAAAAGAAACTTTTGTTTACCACAGGTCAGAGGATCAAAGCATTGTTCATACTGGGAGGGACCTCAGGAGTTTTTTGGTTCAACCTTCAGCTCACAGCAGGGCCAGCTCTGAGGTCAGACTGCCCAAAGCTTCATCCATTCAGGAACTGGAAACCTCCAAGGACAGAAACAGCACAACCTCCTTGGACAACCTGTGACTGCCTGATGGTGTTCATAGGAAAACAGCTTCTCCTTATGTCCATTGTGACCTTCTCTAGTTTCCCTTTATGTCAGTTGTCTCTTACCTTTCTACCAACGTGATGACCCCAGCTCTGTCCCCTGTGAGCTCCTTGCAGGCACTGCAGCTGCTCTTAGCTACTTCTAAAGTCATCTCCGCTCCAAGCTGAGCATATCTAGCTTCCCCAGTTTCTCCTCAGAGCACAAATGCTCCAGCTCCCACCACAATGGTGGTTTCTGCTGAACAGTCTCCAATTCCCTGATGTCTTTCTTGGACTGTGGGCTGAAAGCTGGATGCAGTATGCAGATGTTCTCCAGTGAGTGTTGAGCAGAAGAAATAATCACTCTAGCTCAGTTCCTGCTTGTTCAGCCCAGGATGACATTGTCTGTTTGTGCTTCTGGAACACACTTCTGGCCAAGGTCCAGCTTACTGCTCCCAAGAAGCCCAGGGCCTTTCCCACAGGCCTTCTTCCCAGACAGTTGCTCTCCAGCCTGTGTCATTTGGAGGGGTTAATCTGCCCTAGATATAGATTTTTCTTTCATTCTTATTGACTTTGGGAAGGTTCCCACTGTACCCTTCCCCCAGTCACTCTGAATTACTCTGGATTAGCCCTGTGCATAGGAGCTGCCCCCATGCACCAGTTTGGAGTCAAGAGCAAATATGATGGACAAGGAGCCTGTAAGCTCCTGTAGCTCCTTGATAGGGATGTTAAACCAGGCAGGTCCCTGCACAGACTCCTGCAGTATTCCCCTTTCTACTGGCCTCCAGGTAAGGCAAATAACTACTGCCCTCTGACCAATCAACCATGTCTTTATTCATCTTCTTGTCCATCCATTCAGACCAAAGCATCTTAATATGGGTACAAGAATATTGTGGAAAACAGTGTTGGAAATATTGCTGAAGTCAAGCTAAATTATGTCGAGTGCTCTTTCCTTGCCCACAAATCCACTCATTTTATTATGAAAGGTAATGAGGTTGTCTGTTTTACTGCAGAAGGCAAACAGTTTGGTCAGGCATGGTTTGCACTTGATAAATCTCTTCTGTCCACTTCTGATCACCTTCACCTTCACGCCCACACGGATGTACTCTAAGAGGACTCATTCTGTGGTTTTACAAATGTGTGTAAATACCTGATGGGAGGGAGTGAAGAAGATTGAACCAGGCTTTTCTCAGTGATGTTCAGTGATAGCGAAGGAGACAACAGGCACAAACTGAAATATGGGAAATTTTGTTTAAGCATAAATAAAACCCCACATTTTTTGGGGGGGGGGGATAAGTTTGGTCAAACACTGGAACAGGTTGTCCAGACAGGTTGTGGCATATATGTTCTTGGAGATATTGGAAACCTGACTGGACAAAGGTCTGAGCAACCTGCGGTAGGTGACTCTGCTTTTAGCAGGGAGGTTGAGCTAGACCATCTTCAGAGCTTTCTTCCAGCCACAGTCATTCTGCAATTTCTCTCAAGCATCCCTTTACTCAGCCATAGCCAGTTTCTATCCTCTTTCGTGAGTCCCTTTGAGAAGCAGAGGTCTGTGAGACTTTACGATGAAGGCTGAGGCAGACAAGGCATTGACTACCTCAGACTAATCTGTTCTCTGTCACTAAATCAAACGTTCTATTCAGCCACAGCCCCACCTTTTTGCCTTTTCCTACCAGAACTAGCTCTTCTGGTTGCTCTTTCTGTCCCCTGTGGACATCACATCCTGCCAAGCTTTAGCTTTCATGACAGTACTCCTTTGTACCTGGAAATGTTTCTAAAATCCTCCTTTGTAACCTGTGTTTTTTAAAGGCTGTAGCCTCCTTTGTACCCTTTCCTTGTGCTGTTCCACCACCAACTCCCCTCTTAGCCACACCAGTTTGATGGTATGTCTATTTTTTTCCTGAGTATTGGGATGGATCATTCTTGCCCTCAAATATAGTCTGTCCTTAAAGAACTACCAGCTCTCCTGAGCAGCTCCTCTCCGTTGATCTACTTCGCATGGGATCACACTTAAGAGTTCCCTGATTTACCTAAATTCTGTTTGCCTGAAGTCTAGGGTCAGTGCTCGGCTCCAGTCTTATTCACTCCCCTTGAGATCTTCCACTCCATGACAGCATAGTTGCTGTACACGACTGTCTTCTTAGGTGACTTCAGCAAGCTCCACATAGGATGATTCATTCACAGCCTTTCATTTTCACTCTTCTCATCTCAGCCAATAACTGGGTAAGGAATGGGACATTGTCATCTGAATATGATGAAAACAAGATGTTAAGAAGCATAGACCAATAAAATGTTCAGACTGCAGGATCATAAACTGCTTCAGAGGTGACTCTGAAACTGTACATTATAGCATCTAATCTGAATTATATACTTAGATGCAAACCATGAATAGTAAATTTTAAATGAATATTTGTATATTTCCTGGTATTCAAAAAATTATTGGTATGTATGAAACTAGCTATAATTTAAAGAAATGTTGGCTTTCTATCTACATACCCACTACTTCACTGTTTACAGTGTTTATTAACTTGGGTTTTCTGAGTTGCTGTTTTACTTTCCACCTTGCAAACTGAAACCTCTACGCTGAACTTGCAATTTGAATTGTGAACACTTTAACATAGTTCAGATAAGGAAGTCAACACACAATCCAAAGTATGGCATGGGCAGTGGCTTCATGCAACACTGAATCAGAGATCATATTTATACAGAGATGGTTTTGCCAGGTGGACGATCACCTTAGGGCAAGTGAAGCTGTAAAGTTGTCATTTCCCACAAAAGTCCTGTTTATGCAGAACAGGGCACAGTGGTGGTTCCATTGTGGAAACTACTTTTCCCTCATTTCTGTTTTCTTAAAACTGCCCTTATGTTGTTGAAAAGACAGCTGTAAGAACTTTTTCTTCAAAGCCTAAAACTAACACTTTATAATTTTGACAAGTAAAGCACTGGAGGATGTTAAATTTCTTTTTTTTTTTTTGTTCTGGGGAATGGAGTGCCTTGTAACTGTGGCCTGAAAGGAGCCTTAGTGAATATAATTTACACTCTGTGTATGCAATCCCAACTTTCTTGGAATAATATTCTGCCAAGATTCCTATCTTAAAATTATTTTCATGCTGCTGCTATTTTTAGAGGCAGAGATAGCAGGTTTAAGATTTTATTGAAGATTTTCAGTTAAGGGCAGGCAAACAGTTTGGATTCTGGTCTGAATGCCTGAAGAACTTACTAACCTTCATAACCATCATAAATATCTCTTTCTGCACTGTTTTTATGTCACATTCTATTATGATTACATATTATTCTCTGAGTTGAATGCTGATTTCAGTATGAGAGAGCAACACAGTGAAAGTCTTTTGACTAATAGTTTTTTTGAATGATAATGTTTCAAATGAAAATGCATGCACATGTTGTCTTTGAAGATATAATAAGTGCCTAAGCTGTCAGAAACATCAGGAAATCCAGTACTTTTTGGATGTACATGTGTAATATTTTCTTGCTTTGAGGGGATTTTTATGTTTATTTCCACTGTCCACTGGATGAGAATACACTTGACAGTTATATGAAATCAGATAGATCTTCTCCATGGAGGTGAATTGTATTGCATGCAAGCTTTCTTCCAAGTAAATATTTAATTAGCTGCTCTTATTGAGATGTAATCATTCAGCATCTTTGCTCAGTGCAAGTGGAACACATGACATAATAGATGACACTATGGTCTGAAAAGGTGACAGCCTTGCCTGCCAAGTCACCCTGAACTCGATTTTCCGATACTCTGCAATATGGTTCTGACAAACCTGTGTTAAACAGCAGCTTCACCATGACAGAGAGGAGGTAAGGCAGAGGAGAGCTCATGGGGAAATGATCAGAGAAGCCAAGGATGACTTTGGAATACAAACTGGAAACAAATCTGCCTTGTGCAGGCAGTTTAGGCAAAAAAAAAGAGCATGTTAAGCAGTTGTTTCTAAATTTCCTGTGAAGTGACAGGCTGAACTTGTGCAGAAATGTAGCCTATGAGTAGAAAGTTTTGCCATTGGGGAGCTTTATATGTGGTTTCCCAAATATAATTTATGCTATAAAAAAAGGAAAAGAATTTCTAAAAGGGAAACATGAAGACAAAGGGTATTGTTGGTACTAAGAAGCAAAACTTTTTTATCCAGAATTAACTGATCTCCTTGTAATTTCAAATAATTGATTGAATTCATGTTTGACTGAAATGCATTCAACTTCCATGCTTTTATTTCTTGTGCATGCAAGGTTAATTTTACCCTCGTAAATGCAACTGTTGCCCTTACTAATATAGCATTCCCATCTCCAAATACAAACAACTCTTCTCAATCTACACAATTTTATGATGAAGATTTTGTTTTATAAGAAGGCACTTGTGAAAATGTGGCACACAGGACTGCATGGAAACCAACAGCAACTAAGAGCAAAGAGCCACCATTCAAGCAAAATATATATGGAAGAAACAGGACAATTCTCAGTGGAAATTTGAGCAAACATTTCATCCTATTTAGTTTTTAGGAACCAGTGTTGCTTGGATATGGATGTGGTGTATTTTTCATGTACTATTTAAAGTTCAGAGCTAGACCAATTATAATTATCAACAAGGGCTTTTCTGTACAAGAGGTAGTGTGTCCTGGATAAACTCTATTATACTAAATTGGATTTAGCTTATCTAATTTTACATTAAAACTTATTTGGCAATTAATATTGAACATTTTCTTTATTTTGTTTCATTTGGCAAAGCCATTTAGAATCTGTCAAGATAAAAGACATGCATACAGAGCCACAATTACTTTATATGCAGATATCCTTCCTCCTGCAGGCTATTCCTATACTGAGTTTTCCAGAGGTGTGGAAACATATTTTAATTATAAACTAAATAAAGCATGGTGGATTTAGTATAATTTATGTAGAAAACTTTACTTTTGTGACTGTTTTAAGTATGTAGCCATAGCAGTATGGAGTGTCTGTCACTTTTCATCTTTCCTTGCCCAGTTGTGACATTCTCTTTGAGCCATGTTCTCCTACTAAATAATTTTTGATGGACTTCTAGAAGAATCTGCAGGAACACTTTTAAAAATTCTAAAACTGATCTCAGTGGCAGAAATTTGTATATTAAATTAAAAAGCAACAAACCCACGTGTATTTCTACTACATTAAATTTAAATTTGGGGCCATACCACAGCTTTCTGTCTGACATTCGTTTCTAGTCACAGATGCAACAATCCACTTCAAAGAAATAAGGAAGATCCCAGGAGAAATAAGGAAGAATCCAGATTTTAAATGTCTTTAATTCCAGTTTATGAAAGTGAAGAATAGGGCTGGGCAGATTTATTACATTTTACAAAATTAAAAACATCAACTCCCATGTTTTTACTGTTATTACGTAAGGGAAATGAAAATTTTTATTCAGCTCTCCCTTATTTTCAGATAAACATTTGGAATATCTTGGTCCCCACTAGTTGGTTTGATGGAACTCTAGAGATAATTTTAATATTTTTATATGGCTATGCTAGTGTAGAGAGGCTTCAGTGTTTCCTTGGTAATAACATCAATGCCAGCAGCCTGGGCTCTGCAGGTGGCACTCCATGTTTCCTTAATGGTGGCCTGTGCATTTAGTTGGATCTCAGTTGCTTAATCATCCTCATGCCCCAAATATGTGCTGTAACCAATTTTTTTTCAGCGTGAAGTTGAAAAGTGTCTGTAAAGAGATGTAGTGGTCTTTTCTAGCACAAGAAATTTTATACTGTGGGATTTCATAATGGAACTTTCCAGTGAAGTTGTAATGTTCCTCGAGAGCATGTAGGAAGGTGATAAAATATTCAGCAGATTCATTCTCTTCTTGAAATTTGCATGGAACTTATATTTCAGAAATGAAACCTCATGAAAGTGTAAAATGTTTACAAAATTTACTGACCTGACATAATTTTGTTTTTTCATTCAGAACAATATTATTTCATTAGCGTTTGGGTCTCATCCTTAAATCTGATCTCCCCTTTGATCCAGCTTTAGAGGCAAATGTTTTAAGGGATGAAATCTGGTAGGGAGGGGACTCAAGCATGTTCTAATGAATGTTGTTAACACAGGGGGGGAGGAGGGGTGGAAATCAGGCCTCTGCGTTTACCAAAAGTGTCTCTAAGGCTGTTGAGAGATCACTCCAGCCAGCACTGCTCTGGTGCTGTACAGAAAGACCCTTCTCACACCCGAGCCGGTGTAAGGCACAGATTCTCACTCACCCAGAGAGCTGGATAGCTCCTGTGTCACCAGAGACAAAGAATCCAGAGGCTCAATCAGCTGGATGTTCCAGAAGTTTATTCCAGAGGGTTCCAAGGTGAAAGAGGAAGAGGAACTCCACGTGTCCCTAGATATAGGGATCACCTGGGGTCAGGGGAGAGGATGTGGGGAGAACACCACAACCAATGGGAGAAGGGAGGGATGGAGTCAGGGGTTAGGTTACAGCCGGGGGGGGTTTACATAATTTGGGGAGGGACTTATCGTGTTACTCAGACTAGGATGTTCCCCACGAGTGAAACCCTGCTGTACTGGAACCACTTGGCTCCCCAGCAGTTCCTGAGGTGGTATCACGCACCACCACATGTTGTCAAGGATTCCTTTACAGTCCAGGAACAATCTCCAAGCAACCTTTTACTACTGAAAGAAATTGACCCATTTGCAAGGCTGTTGAAAGTGTCAGCCCCTTCATGCTTGCATTAAATCAGAAGTGTCTGCTTGAGTGTCCTCTGGCTGACTCTTTCTAAACTGGGTTGTAGTATGTTGGTTATAGATTAATTTGGAACATGTTTTGGGTGGGATGTTTCACACAATTTTCATGGACAGGTATGGTCTTAGCAAAATAAATTCTATTTGCTTTTCTTGGAGGAGAAAGTACAGATTGGCTTAAATGTGTCACCTCAACTATTGCATGAAACAATATATTAGGAACTAAGTGATGTGGATTTACTTCTTGCATCTGCCATTGATCTGCTGGGTAATGGGAAATCAGTTTTCTCTTGTCTAATTGTTTTCTCCCTGTTTTCTTTCCATTTTCTTTTGTTCTGTATTGCATCTTGTCCAAAGGAGCTTTGAGGAGAGTTTAGGCTTTCTGATGCCTTTGTTTCTCCTGCTAGTTTTGTCCCTAGAAAAGTTAACCAAATTTAAAGCAGAGACAAGATTAGTCCTCCTTGATTCTGTGAAATACTAAAGGTAGATTCATTTGTAAACAACTATTTTCTGAAATTGATAGTTTAGTTGAGAAATATAAATTTCAGAGCTGCAGTTCATACAAATACTTCCAAAAGAAAAGCAAATAAATAGCAAAGAAAAAAGAAGAAAAAGTAGTCCTCACCACATTTGCAGTTCTCTGTAAGTAGAAAATTTCATGACCGATTTCTAAAATTACTGACAGCTCCTTCTACTTCATATGTTGTGATTTTTTAAAGATTGTTCAGAAAATTTCACTTAGAATGCCAGATGACTGTAGGTAACCAATCATTCACTGAGATATTCAACCAATCAACAATCCCATCCCATACTGTGGGAAAGAACCTATTTGTTCTTTCCCATAAGAAGCACAAGAAGAAGCACAAGAAGTCTATTTAGATTTCAAATAAGCTGCAGAGAAGAAAATTTTCTTCCTTGACTGTCTGGTTAATGGCTTACAAGAATTAACTAATAGTATAATTGTCTTCAGTCACAATCCTACTGAAAAAGTTTCAAGAGGGATTTTGCTGTGTTTTTCATTTCTTCCTAGGTAGAGATATAGGGCAAACTGCCTAGTCCTCTAAAAATTGATGGTGATACATGAATTATAAATGACAGATGGGTGCATTAGTTTGCAAGGTTGTAGCAAAGTTGTCCGGCTAAATGCAAGAAGGCAATACTCACTGTGTAGCTGTACTATATCAGGACATATTTACAACTCAGCCTTACTGTTGCTCATCAAAGAATATAGGAAGTAAAGAAACAGTATTTTGAATGTAATTCATAGTTGTTTCACAAGAATTCCCTACACAAATTCTCTGTTACTACAGCAGAAAAAGGAGAGAGTTTGTTCAGGGTGGGGACTACAGTACTTTCTTTTGAAATGCAAATGCTTGATGATAGGAAAGATCACAGAGAGGACTTACCCACTGTAGACTTTTAGAACTCCTATGATGTCTTAGAAGGGACAGATGGTCTTTCAAGTCTCCTCTGAGCTTAATTCTTTATGATTCTTTAAATTCCATACACCCTTTTCAGATACCTGCTCTGGTGGAACTTGAATGTAATTAGGCCCCCAAAACTGCAATACAAGTTAGAAACTTGTCCCCTTAATCCAGTGACAGCTTGTGATGGATCTTCTAGGAGCAAAGACACTTTAGGTATAAACAGAAGTTCCAGGTCATGACTATCTCTCTAAAATATATGCACACAGCAAAATATTTTATGCATTTTCTCAGAAACATGTTTCTTTCCCAGCTCTGGCAATAAGAGCCAGAGACAAAACACTAAACATGCTATGCAGTAAAACTTCAGTGGAAGCAATTTCCCAGTTTCTAGAAACCAGAGAATAAGAAACACACTTTAAACCTGAAAACCCATATGCAACGTCACAGTTGTGTCTGTTAAATGTTAACACCCCTGTATATCTTCTTGGATACGTGTGTAATTCTGCTGTTTCAGTATTTTTTTGGTTTTAGTGAAAAGTTTTGGTGCATTTTTTTTCAATGTTTCATGTACGGTAGAGTTCATACACTTGTACAATATCTATGAAAAAACTAAATCCCTTGAAATACAAAAAAAATTGTAGGAAGGAATTTTCTTTCCACTTCACAGAGATTTTAGGAGGCAGAGGAGTTTGAAAATGGCATCTTCAAGCACATTGACCTTGGTACTGTTAAATGTTTGCTATGCCAGCAATAAAAGGAAACCCGTAGTCTTTGTGAATAGAAGTGGTACTGGAAATTCATGAAGGAAAGGCATATACAGAAAAATTCCATTCACCAGTTTCTCTATCAGTGTGAGGCTGATGTTATCCTGCAAATTCACAGAAATAAAAACCTGCAATCTTATGCCAGATCCTTCAGCCCAGCCCGTACTGCCAGAAACACTGACGTCAACCTCTGTTCCTCAGAAACCTTTGAGCTTGTGGCAACTGACTTCTGGAACAAGAACACTGTAACCAAGTTCCTCCTCAGCCCCTTCTGAGATGCCAAAATTAGAAGGAACAACTGGCTGCTAGGTGTTCACCCAAAATCCGTGGACAAGGCTCAACTGTCTGCTGCAGCCTTTGTTTATGGTTTTAGAAAAAGTATGTCAAACACATCACTGATTTTTTGTCAGACTAATGGAGCAAGGGAAGGAGCAGTGATTGCACTAAACCAGCCCTTAGCAAACCTGGTAGTATTCCAAAGTACAACTGGTACATCAGTAAAACCTCCAGCACATGGAATTTCTCCAACAAAATTCTCAGCACGAAGAAGTTTCATAGTGTGTTATTTTGGTTTGGAAACAGCTTCAGCCTCAGAAAAACAAACAAATAAAATCCACTCTCCAACACCATTAAATCTGGCTGATGCTAAATGTTTAGCAAGTGAAGAAACTAAGCACCAAACAACGAATTCTGGTTTTTTCCTAATTACCTGTGAATTAAAATTTACAATGGAAGCTTTTTCAATGAAAAAAATATAATAACAATATTCTCTTAACTGAGGCCTCTCTTTTGTCACTTCCCATTGTGTCCTGCTCTGCAGGTCTTCCATAAATCTCTACTTTTGCCACTCCTTCTAGTTACTGCCATCTCCTCTTTGTCGTAGATCTGCAGCCAACCCTCTCACACAGTAGCAAAGTATGATGAGATATGTTATATATTTTTCATTTGTAGTTCCATCTAGAGGGTGCTGAGAGTCAGAGTCTTGCTAAAGTCCATAAGCAAAAAATAAATAAATAAAGCCATCAATTCTATCAATATTTTCCCAATATGCTTTGATTTTGGAATCACATGAAAGCTGGGAATCCCTCATTAAATTATTGAGTAATAGTGGTGGTACCTCTGAAATATTACAGTGCAGCAGTTGGGCAACTGTTTTGGGAGACACAGCTGCCAGGGCCAATCCCTGCTCTTCCTAGTTCAGACCAAGGCTTTGAATTTAAGTTTTCTACCTCAGTAAGCTCAGCTAATTCAGAAAAAGTGTTAAACCACTAGTAGAGTGCTTTGTGCAGCCCTTGATCGTTTTTATTTTGGGTTGTTTCAGTCTTTTACCCCTAGGGAAATTAATTTCTCTCATTCTATTTTACATAAACACTAAATTGATCCTGATCATGCTTACAGGAGATCAGCAGAGGGCTAACACAGGCTGACAGCACTCCACAAAGAAAAAGGATTTATTGGAAACTTAACCACAGGTTTTTGGCTCCATAATAAACTTTTGTGTTTTTTTCACTATGAATAGCTTGTGGAAGCATGTGTTTTCATCCCATGTCTGTCACGATGGAGCGCAAAATCCGTGATTGCTGAAGCATCCTGATGCAGGGTTTGCCACTGGGGTCAGACCAAGAGTTAGGCTCTCTAAGCAGCTCATGCTCTGCACAGCAACAGGAGGACTGGACTCAGGTGCTTTTACTACCTTCTTCTGTTTCTTTCTTCCCAATATATGTCAAAACTGAGAATGACCTGTAAGTGTTAACAAACAGCCTATAATCCCCCACAAAGCTCCTGAACAGGTTACTTCACATGAAGCTACCCCAGGACAAATCCTCCTAACTGTATAACAGCTCCCTGTTCCCTTCCAAAATTCTCATTGTGACAGAGGTAAGCGTATAGTTAGTGTTGTATTTCACCTATTTTGCAGTCCCTATGGTATGATGTCTCACAGGCTAAACTTTCCCCTTTGCATAATTATGGAAAGGAAGGGAAACTGCATTCAGGAGAAAAAAAAAGTGCTTACAATTTCACTTTTCCCCTCCAGAAACCAGAAGAATTGAATATAGTAGCTTTAGTTATTGCTAATTCTCTGAAAAAAACCAGCATAAAACAAAACAAAACAAAAAAAGCATTTCTTACATTTTTCAATGGAAATAAATAATAATGAAATTTCACTGGAAACTAGAGCAACAGGGAATAGTCTCTCTCATTTATTCTCCCCATAGTAAATCAGTTTTCATTACTGAGCAAAGTCAAGCCTGAGATCTTTGCCTGCTTGTTCTTAGTCACCAAGAAGATATTGGAAAGTAATACAAGAATCTCATTCCTAGTTTTTATCCTAAGGAGTGGCTGAGTTATTTTGCTGAATATTTGAGTCAGAAAAAGAAAAGGAAAAAGAAAATCAGCCTCTGGCAAAAGAAAGAAAAAAAAAAGAAAAAAAAAAAAAAGGCAGACTAGAAAATTAAATACAAGGAATTAAAAATCAATAAAGACTGGACAATCTTAGCTAAAGATGTTGCCAATAGCCACAGAGATAATGCAATAATTTAGGTACTTGTGTATATATTTATATTTTATTAACATCCCTGAATCTTTTATTGAATTACTTTTATTAATCCATGTTAATGTAGACTACACTAAAAAATTGCTGATGATAAAAAATAATCCTTCTTTGAAATTATTTCAAAAAGTTAGAATTTTAAAAAGAAGGGAAATATTTTTAAGTATAAATCTTTTTAATTCCTATTAAAAAGTCTTTCAAAAAACTTACTTCACAGACAGTTGCAATTTCTTTCAAAATAGCTAAAATTACCACAGGCACCAGCCATCTTTACAGATTGAAAAGGCAGAGAACTTAAAAAGGATAGAAAAATAGACAAAAGGAGAACAGTCTCTTTGTAGAGGTTGCTTTATAAAACCTTTTGTTTTCTTCTCAAAAATAGACTGTAAGGGATTCAATTTTAAATAATGATTTCAAAGAAAATTGTGAAACAGGGGTAATGTGAGAATTAAGCACTATGGTATGCATTGTGTCGTGATGACAAAGAGGATGAAGCTGAATGACATCAGACTAGTAGTCATCCAATAACAGGGTTTTGTGTTTGCATGGCTTACGTGTGAGGTGGACTGAGGCAGGCAGGCTGTTATAGCAACAGACATATGGTGGGTTTATGAGAGGAGAGAGATTCCTCCCTTGAGACTCCCCTTTGTGCCTGAATTATCAGAAAAAAAATGCATTATGTGTGCCATTCTCCTCACAGCAATGTCACTTACCTGGAGTCCATCTCCAGAGAGCTCCTCGTCTCAGTGGAAGGAGGATATGAGCCATAAGAGTGACCTCACACCATCAGTGGGAAGCTCACAAGCTGTGGCTCTCACTGCAATCCCATCCACAGACTCGACACTCAGACTGCAAGTGGCTCATCCGACTTCTATGTCAGTCCATTCAGAAAACACAAACACAGAAGTCATTTCAGCAAAGTGTCATGATTGCTGCATTATCTTCTACGATCACACAAAGCAGATCTTTACTGGTCTGAAGGCTGGTGATACAGAAACAAAGTTTGGGCAAGGGTGCTTCCATAGAAACCCCATCTTCTATTTAACTAGGGTGTCATCTTACTGCTGAGTCTTCTCCAGTAGTTCATTTGTGGTAAATGGAAGAGAGTCAGAGCCCAAGCTCTGCTCCAGAGGGTGAATTTGTCTGTATTACCTATGGGGAGCAATCCTGGCACTGTGCTAGCTCCTGAGCTGATTCTGGGCATTTGGCTGCGACCCTGTCACTTGTCAAAGGCTAGAACTATGTAGGGACTTGGAAATTAGTGGTTTTATGGTAATATTAGCGGCTTTTGAATCTATAAAACATTAATGCAATAGTTTCACGTCTACAAATATTATAAATAGTCTAAAAGACAAAGTGCTAGCAGTGATTACTGCTGGAGTTTGGACATGGTTTGGGCATATATCCCTTAAAAAAATTCCTATAGCCATCTCCTGACAAAAGGGAATCCCAAATGCAAACAAAAAGCAATTGTTGTGAGATTACACAAAAGGAGACAGGAATAAAAGTGTGTTCAATCGTTAACTCATCTGTATTTCTGATAACTGGCAGAAAAGGAGCAGAACAAATATTTTCTTATTGGTTCAAAATATGAAGCAGTACAGATTAATCTCATGAAAAAATACTGAGATTTCTGAATGCATATTAGCTCAGAGGAATAAAATAAGATTAAGCATAGATTAATAAAATTATAAGTAAAATCTGATAACCTGGTAGCCTGAAATCAGATTTTGCAAATGAAATAGAAAAAACAACTATAATAAGCTAAAGATCCTCCACCTCCTACATAATGAGACTACTCTGAGAGTTGCCTCCTTTAGAATGAGTGCATGTTTTCACCTTCCGAACCCTGAAAAAACATATGCTCCTTAAAGATATCGCAAAGTCTGTCTGCTGATAAAAATACCTCATTCTCAAAAGTTGTTTCTAACAACTATTATCAATTCAGATAGAAAGCAAGATTAGCCACATGCATTGTCACATGCATGAAGAGCTTCTTTATTTCTTCAATGAAATGAAAACCAGATGAAGATATTGAGTTGGCTGATTCCTCACTGTCTTAAAGTGTTTTATGGCATAGAGGTTGCCACTGCTGTAAAGAATGTAAAGAAAAGTGCCTCTTCTACCACTCTGTGATGAGGGTTATTACAGAGAGAATGAGAAAAGATGATATAGGGACTCTTCTACCTTTCAAAATGAAAGCTCAACTGTAATACAAAGAAATTAGATTTTGAAAGCTCAGTACTGCCAGTAGTCATGTCTAACCCCAAAACAACAGGGCCCAGTCCTGTTCAATATCTATGTTGATATTTTGGATGAGGGCATTGAGTGCACCCTCAGTCAGTTTGGGAACAACATCAAGTTGGGTGGTACTGTTGTTCTGCTGGAGGGCAGGAAGGCTCTGCAGAGGGATCTGGACAGGCTGGATTGAAGGGCTGAGGACAACAGAATGAGGATCTACTAGGACAAGTCCTGGGTCCTCCACCTGGGTAAAAACAACCCCATGCAGTGCTGCAGGCCGGGGCAGAGTGGCTTTAGAGCTGTTCAGCACTAAGGGACCTGGGGGTGCTGGTCAACAGAGCCTAAACTTGAGCCAGGGTGTGCCCAGGTGGCCAAGAAGGCAAGTGGCATCTTGGCCTGGATAAAGAATAATGTGACCAGCAGGACCAGGGAAGAGATTCCTCTGCTGTACTTGGCACCGGTGAGGCCACACCTCAAGTAGTGTGTTTAATTCTTGGCCCCTCATTTCAAAAAGGACACTGAGGTGCTGAAGTGCACCCAGGGAAGGGCAACAAAACTGATCAAAAGCCTAGGAAACATGTCTTATGAGAAGTGTCTGAGGGAACTTGGTTTTTTAGTCTGGAATGGACTGAGGAGACTCAGGTTAGATGTCACTGCTCTCTACACTACCTGAAAGGAGGTTGCAGCTAGGTGAGGGTTGGACTCTTCTGCTGTGTCTCAAGGGGAAGGACAAGAACAGATGGCCTCACATTGCATCAGAAGAAGTTCAGATTAGAATTTTTTTTCACTGAAAGAGTGGTTAGGCATCGGAATAAGTTGCCCAGGGAGGTGGTGAAATCACTGTTTCTGCAAATGTTCAAGAGGCATCTGGGTGTGGAACTTGGGGATATTATTTAGGGATATCAATGGTGGTGCTACATTGATGGTTGAACTAGATGATCTTGAATGTCTATTCCAACCCTGTGATTTTCAACCCCCAGCCTCTCTCTAAACTGCTTGTACTCCTGAGCCTTGATTTTGCACTTTTTTTCAAAATATTAAGCTTCATAGTAAGGAATCAGGGAGGTAAAATATATTGGTCCCTCTTTGTTGACCTGCACATAGCCAAATGCTGTCTACATAAAGCCAAATCAACACAAGAAAATTTTCTTAGAGAATTTCCTTTCCATATTGAGTGGTTGCTGGAAGATGTCAGGTATCTTGGCAATCCACTGCCTGTAGCTTCTTCGGTCTTAATGAATACAGTGGGAATGGATAGATATTCCAATTAAATCTAAATATATCTGATGCCATTAATTAAGGAGAGAATGAACTGGAAGCTCGCCTCAGCCCTCACCCGAAAAATAAATCCAAAACCAAAAGCTCAGCAAAAGCTTGCCCAGAACTCATTAATAAAAAATTATATGGAATAAAATCAAGGGAAATGTTGACCTTGAAGTTACTGTCTTTGGCTCCTCTGACAAGCAGATGCTGTTCTGTAACTTTTCCCATACCACAGTATTTTTACTCCTTGTTTCTGGCTAATGCAGAAGCAGTGACATCCAAAGGCCAAAGGTTCAAATGGCACATGCAGATGCAAGCCGTTCATCATAAGAGTTGTGCTTATAAAAGGGGAAATGTTGATGAATCTCACACAATGCATCTTCCCCATCTAGCTCTAGAAGTACCTCATTTGTTTAGTGTTCATCTTGCCAAGGATGCTGCAGATACACTATTATATTTGTCTAAAATATGATTACTCAATCTCATAATTCTCAAAATCAATATAGAAACCTTTCAGTTTCTCTCCTCAGTACTGAAGATCATATATATAGAAAATGAAAATTAAGACTTTTTTCATGAAAAGGTTGTGTTATAATTTCTTTCTCTGGATTTTTTTTCATTTCCTTGGCTTTCTTTTTTCCTCTCCATCTTGTACTTGGTGTGTATGCAGTGCTGAACTGTCACTGTCCAGTGCAAATGAAAAAGGATATTCTGTCCCTTGGCACAGTAAATGGGTACCTCAAGATACACAGCTTCCAGCTTCTCCTGCTTCCAAGTTCCAATGACTTCTGGGTCCCTTGACCTCAAAGCAGCCCATTTTAGTGCCCAGCAATCATGTCCCTACCTAAAACCACAATCCAAATCTCAGAACATTCCATCACAACACTCTAATTATTAATCTTAACTGGGCAAGTGGCATGAGAGGCATTTTCAGCAAGACCCTTTTTCTGTGCTTGGGAAGGTGATATTTCCAGGCTCTCTCCTTTATGAGGTCTGGTGCTGGTGGGTTTCTTGAAGAGAGAGAAGGGCATCAGATAGCTACCTCAAACACTGTTCACAAGAGCACAGTGTGGAATAGCTTAAATTCCTGGGCATTTTCAGGTTCCTTCTTTTATATTGTAAAACGGATGTTGGCTTTCTCTCTTTTCTTCCGAAACACCTTTGACTGTGGAGAGAAAAGGAAACACCCCTGTCTGCTTCTCTTATCAACGCAGATGAAACTATCCAAGGCAGGGTGTTTTCCTGAAGGCAGAGCTGACACTTGCCAAAAAGTAGTCAATTATTTCATCATTGTGAAACTCTCGGCCCTTTCCCCTACCAAAAAAAAAAAAAAAGGTATTAGCAGAGGAAACAATGGCCAGAGGCAATTCTGTGATCCCTGCTTTCCAGAATCCTACAAAATCCACAACAGTTATGAGAAGAAATTACTTGTTCCACTGCCATAAGAAAACAGTCCAAACCTGAAATGGAGGGAAATGATTAATTTCTTTGAGGGGAAGCACTAGAGTGGAGGCCATTCTCGTTGTGCAAGAGGCTTCACAAAAAGACTGCAGTGAGAGGAGGCAACATTTACTTTAGAGTTATTGCATATGAGATCCTCACATTATCATGTGATAGTGTTTGCATGATACAGTCTAATAAATTCCAAGTGACTCATTTTTCTGGGGTTTCTTTTCAGCATAGTATCAGAGGAGACCCCCATGTGTCATCTTCTTCTACTTCTTTTGCTTGTATATATATTCTTTTTCCCTCTACCACTTGTTCTAAAGGCCACCGAATACTCACTTCACAGAAAAGGTGATAGTGCTGCATGATTTCACTGTGAAGTCCATCAATCCAAAAATAGATGGACAGTCCATTGCACAGTAAAATTTGATCTGACATTATTCATTAACCAGATCTTGTCACTATGGATTAAGATGCTTCTGATGTTAATCTATTGAGAGGGTTTTTTCTGTATTTATTTCACCCTTCTCTCTTTGCTACTGAATTTAGATGAAATGGGACACAGTAGAAACAGTATTTATGTTACCTTTTTAATTATGATGATGTTTGGCTTAAAAGTAACTATTTTCTCTTTGAGAGTTTGTAAAAAAAACTTATTCTTTCTTTGTGCAAAAAGAGGAGACATACAAAGAAAATTATTTTTCACAGAAGTTGTATGATGTCAGTATATGATCTGTTATACACAATTAAATAAAATTCTAAGATGTTAAAATTACCAACAAAATTGTATTATGAGAGAAAATTGTCTTAATTGAAACGTCTACACAACTGAAATATTTTGCTTAAATTTGAATTTTATTGTTTGCCAGAAATGCTTTTTTGCGAAGAAAAGAACCCCAATGCTTTCCAGACTCCTTAGGATAGGATTCACTTCATGCTTTCATCAAGATCATTAATATGTAAACACTTTTAAATGTTTTCATTTTGAGAATTGCATATGTTTTTACTGACAACACTCATCTTAAAGGGGAGATTCCTGATCAGTTTCATGATAGTACAGAGGGGGCATCCCTCCAACCTTTGTATTTTGTCAGTCAGACTGACTTGCTCAGAGTGCTTTGATATTAAAAAAATGATCTGTCCCTACTAGTTGGAACATACCCTCTGAAACCATTTCCATTGATGTGATGCTGGTGATGTAATAACCAACTCTACTGGGACTTGTTCTATTTTAAGTAAGTTCAGGAAAATAATTTGCTTTCCTTCCTTACTGTATGGATTACGACCTGACTATATTTCTACTATATGAATTTTAAATGACACAGTAAAGATGAACATGACTCTGAATTACAGGATACAGCACAGAAGCACTTGGCAGAGAGTCTTTGAAATATGTATAATTTCCGGTATAATTTCCTGCTTTTCTATGCTTGAAAACTGCAGTAGGCATAGCCTCCATATGCTACTCTGTTCCATATGCAGGGCATGATATATAATTCCAACTTCAATTTAGTAGTGTTCTGCTAATAAAGGATAATGAGATACCATAATATAGCAATATAATTTATGAATAGGCATCAAATAAAGGTTTGCAAAAGAAGTGAAACAAACAAGGGAGCCAACAACAGCAATAACAAACAGCCTCTTTCTACAACTTTGGTCTCCACAGTCTGCCCTTGAAATGAAATCAAAATCATGGAAAGAACAAATATTGGAACATTGTGAACCAGCTGTTTCTTACAGCTGACTAATTACTCTGTATACCCAGCAAATCAAAAGTATTTGTTACCGCTTAGGAGAAGTAATCCTACAGAAATTTGCATGTCAGTAGAATAAACTTTGCCTGAAGTAGTGGGGATACCTCCTCCTTGAAGCAGCAGCTCTCTGCAAGGTGTGCTGGAGGGAAGAGAGGGCCCAACCCACACCTGAGTTGCACCACTTTCCTCACCATCACCCTACAAGCTCTCCACTGTTGTTTTGTAGTGGTAGGAGCAAATCCCCAAAGCCACAAATTCCCACTTGCTCCAATCTTTTTCTGATCTCTTAGTGATGTGGTCTGAGGCTGGCAAGCAGGAACGAAGAAAGGAATGCATGCTGCATGGAAGTTGCTACATGAATCTATCTTTCTGTGGCAACACACGTAATATTTTCCATATCAAACAAATCTTTATTATCTGACACAGGACTCAAGTTAATGCCTGTCTGGAAATCCAAAAGTGATAGGAAAGGATCTGATGTGTTGCTTTATCCGTGGCAATGATGGTATCCATTGCTAGCTGTACCTTATACAGTGCACATCCTCCTTCTTGTACATATTTTTTTTCTTTAATACACCAGAAATTCACCCAGTGGCCTATACTGTAATAGTTTTACCATGTTTTGGGGTGGATCAGGGAGGAAGAAAGTGAGGCTTAACTTGAAGCAGTGCTACAGCTGAATTTTGAAGATATCTGGTGATACATGTAATGAAGTGGATGCTGCCTTGTGTCCAGACCAAGAGCCAAGCCCACCCCCAGGGGTCTCACCCCAGTGCCCTGGCAGGGAAAAAGCCTGAACAGGTCTGAACTCAGACTGTACATGCTGAAAGGCTCTCCTAGCCTTTGGTTGGACCCATATGACTTTCTGGGAAACTGGAGGTGAGGAATTGGCGGGGTTCCTGGGTCTAGTGTCCTTGTGATCTTAGGATCCAGTTGGAATGCTCTCTGAGACTTGTGGAGTGGAAAACAAATCTTGTCCCTCTAGACTTAACAACTCTAAGTTCTGGGCTGGTTGGTAACCTCTGGGTCGAGCATTCTTTTTGTTTTACATTTGTACAGACCCTGTCCAAATGGGGTTCCAGTATGTGGCTGAGACTTCAAAATATAAGTGAAATGCAAATTAAGAAGAGTGCTAGTATTCATTTCCTGAGGCAATTTGAGAAGGAAGGTGTTGTCTCTGAAGTAGATCTTCAGTCTTGACCATTCCAATATTAAGACTGATAAGGCATAAGGTAACTGATTGCTCCTTCCAAGCAGGGCAGAGAGCAGTGGGGAATCACTTCTTTAAAGCCATTTGAAAGGTAGTCAAATTAAGGGAAGATGGAGTTGTCGAAAACATTATGGAAATGGGTAAATAAATACAAACATTTGTGTGACACATCTTATAACTAAGGTCTTTGGTTTCACTGAACATGAAGCTAAGAGGTGATTTAGGACTACCATTGTTACAGGAAAATTTTATAAAAACATAAGTACGTGTCACCTGTGGCCTTAGCCAGCAAGGATCAGACAGCTGAGTTGCCTTCACTGTGCAGCTGAGTCACATTGTTCTCTCTTTTGGCCTTCCCAGGGTGGGATCCAAGATACAGTGAGAAGAGTGCCAGTAACTGTCCCTCTGTTATGGTAATTTCTGTGCCAGTAAGTCAGAGCAATGCTGATAGGAAAGGTTAACTACAGAAGTAGTCATGTTTAAATCTAGTTGCTCTCTCATTAAAAAAAAAATTATTTCAGGAAAGATTATCAAATGTAATCTATTAAGAAAGAAAAACAATGACCAGAAAACAAATCTCTTCCCAAGATTTTCTTTAGGTTCCCTGCTATGTAGTTCTAGTTCTATTAAATTGCATGCTATCTTGCTGAGTAATTTCTACTATGCCTTTGTTCACAAAAGTAGCAAAAAAGAGAAAAAAACTCCTTCTTTGAATCTCATTTATAGCCCCACTGAGAATTCTCAAGCTGCACAGGAACCACAGTTCTTCTCAACTGGAAGTTATCTATGGTAATTTGGCAAATCATTTTTGTGAATTTATCTATTACATTAAGAGAATTAAACAGCTGAAACATGGTGAGATGAGCTTCACACCTTTAAACAGTGAACAATGGTCAGAAGTAAAGAGAAAATAAGTCTAAAAGTATGACAGCATTATAAGAGTGTAATAGAGCAAATACCCTTATGTGATGGACTGAAGTGGTATAATTTTTAATAAAGATAGCACAGCCTTCATCTACACAAAATTCAGACTAACATTAAGCAGTAGAAAACATTTCAAGAGTTGTTGCAGCAGTGGTTAAACAGATCCTTTATAACACAACAGGATACAATCTGGTATCTAACGAATAAAATTTTAGAAGTTGTAAAAAAATGTACATCATACTTTCAGAACCACTGCTGGTGCAAGTGTGTCTATCTAGGTACAGCTAGCTCCTTTAAGCACTTTAGAGACAAAGAGCATTTTGCTTCTGCTGTTGCAACTTGATGTGAATTTTTTATCAAAATACCACTGTATGAGAAAATGCTATTTTGTTAAAATTCTTTTAATGATTTCAAAATATTTGTTTGATTCAATGAATACTACCTGAATCTAAGTGAAAGTCCAAGAAAATATTAATGGGCTTGGTCAGACTTTTTGGTTATAAAATGGAGTTTTTACCCAGGTGAGTTGATTTGATTGAGAGGTCTCTTAGTTGATAACCTCTAAAAAGCAAGCTCCTTTAGATCTGCATGTTTTACCCAGCAATAAATACTTAAAAATCCTTTAGGGTTAATCTGCAGAATTTATATTCCATATTTCCTCTATATTCTCCGCTTCCTCTCTTTCACAGATGATAATGGATTATTAACTATTGTGTAAAAAAGCAGATGTGAACATAATTTTACTGTGGAAAGTCAGATGTTCTTGTTATTGTGTACCAGAGCCAGTGCTCATAAAGATTTTTTGTGCCTCATGCCACAGCTGTGTCTCTGCAACAGTGACGGTGGGTTCTCCAGGACACAGCTTTGAATCAGGGGTGGGATGGACCTTCAGCATTCAATCTTATAAACTGACAGCTCTAAAGATAAGATTCAAAGCTTGAATTAGGCCTAGGAGGGCCATTGCTGAAGAAAACTAAGTAAAGCGGCATTAATACGCTTGAAAAGTCTGTAAATCTGCAGAGCACTTTTGTTGTTCAGTATATTCACTGAATTATGGAAGTGGAGGAAGATAATACATCTGATGAGATCTTTCACTCCAAATGTCACTTCCTGCCATCCTGGCTTCACAACACATCATCTAGGGAAGACTTCACACAGCATGCACCTGAGCTCGGGGCAAGCTCCAAGAGTCAGCAAAAGAGAAATGCAAGAGAGGTGATACTTTCCGCTTTCCGGCCCTGTCTGAGCTGCCTCAAAATAAGGTATGAAACTGGTACCTTATGCAGCAGCACAGTAACTTCAAAACAGTGCCCAGCATCTATTCACCTCTCTGTGATAAGGACTCCTGCTTCCTCTGAATTTCTGTTGGATCAACTAGCCTTTATGTGGGAAATAAAAATGCAGGCTGGCAAAGACCCTTTGAAAGCCTGTCCACACCTGACAGAGTCCATCCCTTGACTGGACTTTAAATAGGGCATCTGGAAATACTTTTCTCTCAACCTTTCTTTAAAATTACCTACGTAAGAGGTTCCGTTGTACCCTGACACCCCTCATTGTAGTGTGTCCCTAGAGTGAGAACATTTTCCCTAATATTTAACCCATATCTCTTTTGTCACAGGTTAGGAGGTTTTCTAGTGGTGCTGGCCCTCACTGACACAGTGAACAACTGATCAATGCATTGCTTTTAAATCCTGTATATAAATTAGGAGAAACCCTTACATCCTCTCTAAGATAAACAAACTCAAGTCTTTCAGTGTATTCCCACTTCTCATGTTGTCATAGACTATTACCATTCTTTCTGATTTCTACTAAACCCACTGCAATTCATCTACATATGTCATTAAGGGTTTTTTCCCCAAAAATAGTGTATAAATGTGGCCAAAAGGGAGTGTCCATTGTACAGTGCAGTCCTGTTTTGGTGTAAGTTTGACATTGTGAGTGCTTTGTTTTCTGTCAGGAAAAGAATGGTTGTGAACATGAGACCATATTTTTTCATTTTTCTTACATGTAAAAACTTAAATAATATGATGGGGAAATTTTTGGGAAAATAATTACCTTTCTTTAAAAGTCTAGAAGCATTTGGATTTTAGCAATGAATTTACAAGAATCTCAGCTCTGAAGCTTGTCCTTGTTAAATCATAGTCAATGTCACAAATGTTTACATAAGCAAGGATAATTAGTACATCTGTAATCACTTTTGCTGGCAGTCTATGAAAGAGCTGAATGCCTCAACTTTAGCACTTTAATCTAAAGTAAAGAATAAGTCAATGTTATGTAATGGAAACTATAAATATTGAACAGAAAATTACCAATTAAGGTAGGGTACTAATAGGTCTCCATGACTAATAATAATAATAAATTACAGAATCCTAATTTTAAGCAAAGTTATTAACCAAGAGTTAGGTTTGCAGAATCTTCATTAGAGCATCCCCTCTTTTTTTTCAGCATGTGTTTGTATTGTAAATACTAAACAAATATTGACTGAGTGGAATAGCACTAAAATTTTTATAGCAGTAAAAAGAGTTCCTGGGATTACCACACAGAGCTTGCAAATAAAAGGAATACACCATCAAGGGAATAATTTCTCCTGATGGCAACTTTTTCTTTATTTTGGGAATCATGCCCTTCATGTACTGCCGAATTCTGTTTCATAATTGCTTCTAAAATATGAAGACTTTTTGAAGTACTTTGGCAGTCACTTCTTTCACAGTTATTTTTTTATGAGAAATAGCATCCAACTTGATTTCCAGGATTAGACTCAATTTGGTTGCTTCATATGACCCACAGTCTGTTGTGCCTTAATAATGTTATTTTGAAGGATTCTTTATGTTTTGGTTTTTTTTTTAATTTGGAAGGCCTGATCATCTGCAGGTGTTTTTCTTTCTGAAGACATTAAGTATATACATTCTTTCTGAAGACATTGTTATTTTGAATGTGGATGAGGTTTTAAATATACTTCAGCAAAACCATTAATGCTGTAATGATTCATTCTCTTGTAATATCTATTTGATTGAGAAATTTAAATGAATAATATCTTTGCTGTGTGTCTTTAGAACAGCTGATCTTTTTTGATTTATATAATTTACTATATAAATGTTCTTCAAACCTACAACATTGCTTCTGAAGATTTCCTATGATGGAATGTTCTAACCTCAATCCTTTTTTGTTTCATTACAGATATCTATTAAGAAAAATTTCTTAGTTCTTGATCATGAATATTGTACCTCTATTTTGTGAATCCCCTTCATTTTAAGATTATAAACAAATAGCTTCCAAAGCTTCCAAAACAGACAATGTGGGCCAAGTTGTTCCTTTAGGGGATTATTTTAGACAGCTGCACAGCAAATAAGCAGTGTGAGGCTTATTTACACACAGTCATTGAAGCATTCATTCCACTGATTTATAGGACAGCAAAAGGTCTTTGAGACACAGACCCAGCAATTTTGAGCTGAAGTTAAAGGGAGGATTTGCTATCCTGCCCACCCCACAGCCCCAAAGGTATTTTAAAAAATCAATTGAAGGATTTGTTGCCAGAACAGATAGATACAGTACAGCCTTACATCCTGGATAATATTGATCTCAGATGCTGAGTCTCCATTTTTCATACCATAATCATAATATGTATTTGCTAAGGTCTTAGTAATATAATATTATTAGATTATTATGCATGTTTCTGTAAAAGGTAAAAAGTAAAACATGTAAACTTGTTTTTAAGTAAAATCTGAAGGAGATGCTATGATTCATATCACCAGAGCGTTTTGATAGTGAAATAGGCTGAATGTTTAGGGCTGATCTGGGGAGGCTAAAGTGGGGCATAATTTTCATAACCATCGAACATATCCTGATGCCACTGACATGTTTTATGGATATTCAGCATTTCTTATTTCATCTACCTTTATTTAAAAAGTTACACCTCTGCATATGTGATATAATTATGCCAACTCTTATTTATAAGTATGTCCAGGAAGTTCTAGGTCTTTTAGTAAGATGAAACATCCAGGCTCTAGAAGTGCCTACTTGTCTTTACTGTCTGTAGGGGAAGGAAGGGATTAGTTTAGACTCAGAAATATGCTGTAAATTAGTTAGCATTACCCCCTAGGCACATTGGTGTAAGTAAATAAAAATGGAAGTATTTAAAATCAGTGTCCGCCTTTAAAATGTGGGAAACCTTACAAAAAAGGGCAGAATTAAATAAACAAATCTTTGATTTTCAGCTTGCACCACAACCTGACCTAAATCAAAGAGCAGTTTAACAAGTTATCAAATTAAATGATAACTCCATGAAGTTAATTTTTCTTAGCATTCACACAGCTTTAAAATGCATCTGTAACAAAAAGAGAATAGCAAGAAGTCTTTTTATTGTATGATGATATTAGGATTACTAGTGTCAGTAGTACTGTTGGAATATCATTATTGCTGAGTTTCAAAACAATATATTTTGAATTGGAAAAAGTTCAAAACAATGCCAAATAAATCACACTTATTTGAATTCTGGAAAATGTCCTTGTATCGACACACTTGTGAATTTTGACCTATTTAGCATATGCAAACCAAAGGTTCAGAAGTAGAGTGCTGTCACAATTAATGATCTTGTCTACCAAGTCAGGCTGATGAGTAGATCAAGGTCAAAAAGTTTTTCAAAACACACAAGAGAATGAAGAAGAGGCTTCCAATGACACCGGTAGGGTGCAGATCTGGCTTTTCTTGTTCTTTTTCTTTCTCGTGCTGTTACTGTGCTGGAGATGGGCAGGATAGGAACCAGGGCTCAAGAAAGAGAAGTTGGAATTTTTTTAAGAGTGGCATATCAATTTAATTTTTTTTTAAAAAATAAAGATAATAATTGTTATATTGCAGGTTACAGAAATGCCTCTTGCTTGGCTTAAGGCTGCAGGCATGGAATTCTACATCCAGTCTTCAGGCACGGATATGTCTTGAATTATAAGAATTTGGGCAAGGAGTGGGGCAGGTGTCTATGAGAGTACCTGTTTCTTTTGGTTAAATATAAAGTTTCTCTCTCTACCCCCACCTCCTCCACACACACACTCCACCCCCAGTATTCCTGTAGAAGGTCCAAAAGTTATACAAAATGAATCTTTACCATGCAGTTTTGAAATCAAGTGATGTGAATAACAGACATTCCTTAGAATTTTAAATTGATAGTGTCACTGTTTATTTCTTAAAATGTCTTTTGTTGTTATTGTTGTTTAAAGGCTATATACATGTGCTTACTTTAGAAGGAAAAAACCCCAAACAACCGTACTATATTTTATGAGTATAGATTCTTTCAATATCCTTCACACCACATACATTCCAACTTCCCATATCACCACTATCAAAGAAGCTATCAAATCGAAAATATTTTAGGAAATGTAAAGACTACTTGGATAAGATGTGATAAAGGAGCAGGGTACACCTAAACAGACTGATTTTTAAAACTCTCAGATATGACAGATCTACACTGCTATTTATGCATTAATCTAGGTCAGGTTCAAATGCATCAATGAGGTTTATGAACAATCAAATGTGGTGATTTTAAAGCTTTTCAAATAATGTTCTTGAGATTTTAAGTCCAAACACCAGAGCTTCTTAGAATCCAATTCAAAAATTAAAATATTATCTGCTATTAAAACCCAGTTTTGCTACCTCGAAAATAAACTGGTTTGTATTGTTTAGCTGTTCTTTTCTCTACTCTAAGGAAAAGTCTTTATTTTCCTTTGAAAATCATTGAAATGTACTTCAATGTTATTCTGAGAGAAATTAAATTACTGTTAGTAAATAACTGAGTACCGTTTTCTTTTCTCTCTACCTCACTGTACTATCTTAGTACCACATTTCATCCTCTTTTGAGTTAAATCATCTATCTATGGCTAGTCAAATCTACTGAGAAATGCAGTAAAAGGCATGGAAACATAAATTACAATGTTTTTCAGATCTGTGTTTACCCACACATATACCAGCCCTGTTATGGACAGCGGTGTATGGTCAGCTACTGCAGCTATTTCTCCCAAGAACTCTAATTCAGTGGTTGCTTACAGGGGGTGTTAAGACTCAGTTCCAATCAAAGTCCAAAGCAGAGAATAAACCCTTCTTTACCCTTTCCTTCCTTTAAATCTTTCTCCATCAAAGCCCATTTCAAATGAAAGTGTTGCATAATTGCCAGATACTATTCCCACAAAATACATTTAAGAGTATAAAATCTCACTTGCAAAATGAAATTAAAAAAATTCTTAAAGGGCTGTCAAATAGGCAACTGCAAACAGCGTTGAATCAGCTACAGTTTGAAAACAATGTATGTACACTAGGAAAGTGCTCATCAGGTACTAAACTGCTACGATCTACTGGAGCAAGCCAGTTATGTCTCCATCTATGATATATTTATGATTTAGTGTCAATCACGCACATGATGGCATTGTTCAAATACATTTGTTAGAAGAAATGCTGACTCTATTAATAAATTTTTGTTTCAGTTTGTCTCAGAGAGCCTTCTCCTTTAAGTAGAGCCCTGCACAAACATGAGGAAAGAGGCCAAAAGGTTATTCTGCCCTTCTCTGACTCTGGTTCCTTGCTCAGCCATTCCCTGGGTACAAGCTCTGTGAGGCCTTTGGGAGAGTTTGGGAGTATGTGGAGGATGGAGTCATCTCTCCAAAAGCTCTGAGTCTTCCTTCAACCATCTCCTGCGTCCCTGGCAGGCTTGCACACCAGGAGGCACACACAGTCTAGGACCAGCTGTGAAATTATCCCCAGAGAATTTATTGTTACCAGAATTGAGGCCTGCATGAGGAAGTTTTAATTTGGAATATGTAGGAAATTCCAACCACCAAATAAAGTGATAGAGACATATGGTGTTACAATCATTGGAATAAGTTCACGAAACTCTTTATTTGTTTCCCATGTAGAGAAAACTTTTTGCAAGCATCATCTGAGATGACCCATAAAATTAGTTCATACTCTAAAGGTCATACTCAGCTAAGGAAGCCAATGGAGTCAGTTGATACTTTTTTCAGAAAAAATGGGGTTAGATTTCTAGTGGTTTACAGGCATGCAAAGAAAATGAAAGGTACACATGAGATTGCAGTGTGAAGATACTAGATGATGATTTTGTGCATGTCTTTCAAAATATCAACTAAAACAATATCACTCTGTGTTTAGGAAATATCTTACATTTGGTAAGCAACTAAGACAGATGTGAAATAGTCTCTGAAGTAAGACATTTGCAGGCATACCCAAATTGTTTCAAAGTTAGATATGTTGATCCATGGATAATTTATGCAAGTTTTCTATAGCTGCTAGAGCAAGGAGGAAGCTCAGGAGGAGAAGAAAATGTTGTGCCAATAATTAAATGGAATGACCCTTGATTCTGGGAAAAATAATAGAACAAGTTATAGGAGACACAAGTAATGAAGAATTATGGAGGGTATTAAATGCAAGTCAACAGTTAGTAAAAACCAGATGTTGTTAAACTAATCTTATATTTGTTTCATGAGATTGCAAGTTTGACTGGTACAGGTAGTAGTCCTGATGATAGAAAAAAATGCTTCTACATAGCAATCAACAAGGAATTTTACTTGAATATAGATGACATGTTGATTGAGAAACAAAAGATCGGAAAATTAACAGCTTCAGATTAGATATACAAAATAAACTGCTGACTTGCTTCTGCTTTGAACTGTAAAGAGGGAATCATCTGATGGCAAAGGTCTCCAACAGGACACACAGACATCCTCAGTTGAAGAAACAAATTTTTTCAAATCAATACTAAAGAAAAGGAAGAGCAACTCTTGATCAAATTTACAGGTTAACGAATTTAGAAGAGGGGTAAAAAGCAAAAGAGAGTCATCATTGTAGAAAGATCTGGATTAGTTGCCTGTCTGGACATCATTTAATGTAGTTAAATATGAAGCCATCATTGTCTGAAAAGTATTTTGATCTCCAAAGGACTTCCAAGGGGATTTGCCTGATTTAGCAGATGTCCAGCTGATGGTAATCCTCTGATCTGATTCTTTCACACTTCTATGTCCTTGGCTAACTAAACAGCAAAATATCAAAAAAAGAAGACATTTCATTTTGCCACAATATTTAGCAGAGTGAATCCACTCCTGGTTTATTTTAATCAGGACAAGTGTAAGAAAGATGTAATGCACATCTCAGCAGACATTTTCATACCTCAAACTACAGAAATCCCAATATTTTTAAATGTGCAACAATATTCTCATTTGAATGAATGCAAGATTAATAAAATTTCAGCACATTGTATTTTTGATAACCAAGCTTCATTCTGGGATTTTTCTTTGCATGGACTGTTTAATTTCTATATAGTTGTATATAATATAAGGTGCCAACCCTATATTCAGTGACAGGACTTATGGGAATGGTTCAAAACTGCATCAGGTAAGCTTCAGACTTATAATATTATGGAACATTTCTTTACCAATAAGGTGGTCAAACACTGGAACAGTCTTCCTAGAGAGGTGTTTAGGACCCCAGGCTTGTCAGTATTAAAGAGACATTTGGACAATGTCTTTAGTAACAAACGGAATTAACCTTTGGTAGCCCTGAAGTCCTTAGACAAATGGACTAGATGATCACTGTAAGTTCTTTCCAAATGGAACTGTTCTATTCTATTTTATTATAATCAACTAGTCCCCATATTCTCTTAGGAAACAATTTCTTCCTGTTGTCATAATCATTACATTAAAGTATATAAATAAAAATTTACAGAGATTACACTGTGTGTAGGAAAACAGCACAGATCCTTTTGCTAACTTTGCACATCTATTAAAAATAAACTTTTTTTGCTTAATAATCAGAAATCTAAGTAAGAAAATACTGTGTTATTTATTCATCAACTAAAATATCAATGTTAGCAAAACCATGTTAAATGCATTTATAAAACTAATGCAAATATAATTGTAAAAAACATTTCTTGATGGCATTTATACTATTTTTATACTTTTAAAAAGCACACAAAAAGTTGAAAAAGATTTTGTGTCACTGTCTCTTGAGGCATCTTATGACGCTGTAGAATCATAAAGTCATTCAGACTGGTAGGGACCTCAGGTGGTCCCTGGTTGAACCTCCTGCTCACGGCAGGGTCAGTTGTTGGGTCAGAACAGCTTGGTCCAGTCAGGGCTTAAAAGCCCTCAAGTTCAGAGACTGTGCAATGTGGGCAGCCTGTGCCCCTCTCTGACTGCCTTCATGGGAAAGACCTCATTCCTGCCTGAACTGAATTTTGAAATCACACTCTCTGTCCGCTGTCCTGGTGCCAAGTACTGCTCTAGACTGCCTGGCACCTTCTCCTTGACACTTTCTTGAAGTTTTGGTTCAAGGTGTTGGGTGTTGTATTGCAACAAAACATTCTTGTATTTTGCACATAAAAAATAACCACTTTGCTTAAATACTAGAGAGCTAGAGATCTAGAGAGGGCTACAGAGCCCTTCCACTGGCAACCACTTTAGCATCATATTCACTAATTTTCATTACAGGTTTTGGTGGCACCTACCCATAGTATCCCAAAACAACCATGTCAAGTTAACACAAAACAGCTTCATAGCTAAACATTAGCAGAGCTATCTGCATAGTTTAACAAAGGAAAAGTTATGGCATGAACTGATAACAGGAGGACAAAATATGGATGTCTTCTTCGATCCAGCAGAGCACAAAAAAAGCCCAGGGCTGAATGCTGAAACCATGCTAATTCATGCCAGAAGTAAGGTGTACACTTTTAACACTGGAGATAAATAATGTTTCAAATAACCTGCCTGGGGTCATGGCACATTCTTCTGAAAATATTAAACAAGGCTGAATGCTTTCTCCCTTAAAATATATACACTTCAAGCAAGAATTAAATCAGGAGCATCCTGTGGCTTGTGTGAAGCAGGGGGTCAGACTAGATGATCACAATGGTCCCTTCTGGCCTTAACATCTATGAATCTAAATGGAACACAGCACCAGGAGAACTCAGATCCCCTCACAGATTTAATAAAGGCCAAGAGCACATGACTGACCCAGAGGCAATTTTGAGAGTTGCTAGCATGACCGACTGCTAATAATGTAGGGCTCTGCCAAGTGGCCAGACACCAGCACTGATAGGACACATTTCACAACCTGACATCTGGGATTGCAGGTAGTTGTGTGCATCACATGCAGCTCTAGTTAACGACTAGAGAAGACAAGGAAAGCATGAAGACGCTGGGAAACTGATTATTTTAAAGGAACAAATAGAAGAAAATTCAGCTTGCTTAAATATTGTCTCATCCCAAATTAAATAAAAGGATTCATTAATTGAGAATTGTAGGGTTTGTTTTTTTTTATTGCCATCATTTAGCCCCAGCCAGCAACTAAGCCCTCCACAGCTGTTTGCTCACTCCATTGGGTGGGATGGGGAAAGTGGGAACACACTTACAGCAGCATACTTCTAAATAAATATCCAGCAGTTATGAACAATGCTTAACAAATTTATTCATATTCTAACACTTTTATTTATTTTGAATTTTTAGCTGAAAATCTTATTAGTAACTCTGAAGTAAGAAACATAAAGGAAGACGCAGCTATAGCTGACAGAGTGTCTGAGCCTGAATTTTTCATTTCCATATCTCTGTACACAATGCATGAGTCAATTTTATCATTTAATAGTTACTTCTTTTTTTTTTTTTGGACCAGCTCTATTCTTTTCTTGCATGCTGGAAACTCTTCTCTAATTTCCCCATATTTATCTCTCATTCACAATGAAATAACTCCCAGAAACAGAGGATAAGACTGATCTCATCTAAATTTAAAAGTACCCAGCACAAGTGTCTGGTTTTTGGTTTAGTCATCCTTGGCTCCCTCAGAAATCAGTAAAGAAAATTTGCACTTTTGAGGGGTGATTTTTTCTTGTCTGCTGTAGATGTATATTTGAGAATGAGAATAATTTTTTAGGTTTATAGTCTTCAGTTTGGAAAACTGACAACAGGGAGAAAGGATGTGAAATGTTAAAGGCCTGTAAAATGATGAATGGCCTGCAAAAGGGTGAAATTAGATCAGCTGTTTAGCATTCCTAAAAAAATTTAAAAAATTAAAAAATAGAAGACATTAAAGAAAGATGACTGTAGTTTCATTTAATCAACAGCACTAAAAATGAACAAAAGGAAGTGGAATGAAAAAAAGACCTATGGAACTCCATGCCAAAGGACTGTGTGGCTGCTTAAAGAGTGTATGGATATTAAAAGAAAATTGTGCAAGTAGATGCAAAACAAATGATTTGCAAATTGTTAAAATCTCAAAATTACATGTACAGGATGTAAACTCTTTGAGTTGAAATGGCCAGAGACAAGAAAAGTGATCAGGAAAAGGTCCATATATAAGTCTACTCTTACTGAGGTAGGTGGGCAATTGGTCAGCCTAAACATGGTTCCATTATACTCATACATTGACTATAACAGTTGGAGTAGAGAGAGTTTGAGGAGAAAGTTAAAATCTACACAGCAGATGACTGTACTTCATCAGATGAAATCCACAGAGTGATTTTGAAGACAAAATCTACTCTGGTTTAAAATAGGTTATATGTGAGAGAAAAGGAAAATCAGTCAGTTGCAGGATTTAGCGTTTTTGTAGGCAAACCAACTTCACACGACAGTTCTGCTTGTATCTGGTTCCTGCAGTCCATCAATAAAATCATAGGGCTACCAGCTTTCAAATAATACTTTTCTAGTTCTAGAAATCTGAAATTGGATGAGGTTTTCCCCACAGGTTAGGAAGGACTGCTGAGGTCTAACCAGAGTTGGCAGCTAAACCCCAGCAAGATGAGGAGACAATCAGATGGGCAAAAGTGAGAAAAATTATTTACATAGACCACCAGAGGGACCTGATTTTCTGTTATTTACCAAAGGAGATTCAGCTGAATAGACACCTCAGTTTTAACCCAAACTAAATTAATTTCAACTTCATTTCTTTCCATTTTATTAAAAGTTAAAATTATTCTGTTTTAATATATTTTAGAGGGTAGGGGAGTGTATGTCTGTACACATCCATGCAGTCACTGAACCTTAGTTAGAGAAAATAAGGTTTAGTTCTACTATCTTCCTGTCAAGATATAACTTTCCTCCACACCAGTACTGGATTTAAAAAAAAAAAAATGTAGTGTGTCCATCTATGAACTCAGAAGAGCATCTCAGCAGATTAGTTCAATTACTATAATCCTTGACTGTCTTTTCCAGAAACTTAATATTGCACTCATAAAGACCTCCATGTTTTCTCCCCTTTCCTCTGACTCCTGGATGTCTACCTGACTCCTGTCAGATCTTGTAACACATCTTGACACCTGCATATCACCATGTTCTCTTTGGCCTTAGCTGACTACTCTAATGGAAGTCCTGGCAAGAAGCAATTTAGCCTTTGAGAGCAGAATAAGAAAACAATGTTCAAAGTGCTCTGCAGAATTCAGGGCTCTCCCCATGGTCCATTCTCACAATGTTTCCTTGAATTCCTGATGGACCAGAGAAAGAAAACTGAGCAGCCATGGGCTGCGCAATTGGCTTCCTTCTTACCTTTCTCTCCCCTCTTTGAAACTGGTGTCAGATATATAATGAAGCTCAGTACAGTCTGCAGGATCCTATATTTACAAATAATGTATTCTATATTTACACTGTGGTGATACTGCCATATCAGCCAAGATAAAATATACTTTATACAAATAATGCACACAATTTTTGAACAGCTGAATTACAGTTTCCTTAAATCAAAAATTAAAATGAAGATAAAATGTGTAGCAAACCTTACTCAGATCAGATCTTCTGCATTGATCGAGTTGAATTTTTCATGCAGGAGATTTGATGCATTTAACCACAGAAAAGCTTAAAGCAAGTGACAAAAACAGCCCTCCAGACTTCCCATATGCTTTTAAACTGAATGTGAAATGAAGATGGGGGGGAATGAAAAAAAACCACCTTTACAGTGTATTTTGAAGGATAAATGACTGTACCTACTGTAAGAAGTCTCAGTGTGTTTCAAAAATGTTCAGAACCACAGAACATAAAGAAGTAAATAGATATTCAACTAAAAGCAGAGGAGGGAGGTATTTAAAATATTGACTTTATGTATGCAGAGCAAATTCTTCTTCGACATTTTAGATTGAAATGGATATAGATCAGCAAGCAGTTTTTTGATAAAATGTCTGCATTTCTCAAGCAGTTTTATGGGATACATGAGATGATCTTTGGAAAATTATGGTATGCTCTACCCTGCATGGAAAGATATTCTGCTGTTACAAATAGAACAGCACTGTGAATAGAGATGGTGGAAAATATGTTTTCATGGTTTTTAGTGACAACCAATGCAGTTAAGGATTTTTCTGTATCTCACTACTGTTCATGCAGTTTGAGTGCTAGATGATAAAGAAGTTAACATAAGGATTTATGAGGAAATTACAATGCTGATTCTTCTGATGACATTACCTGTCTCAGCTCTGTGTATTGATAGCCAACAAAAGACTCACCAAAGAGTGAGCAAATCAAAACAAAACAGTTTGGTGGTTTCATCAATGAAAGCAAGACAAAAAATATGGTTATTAATGTCCCAAAAGGAGAATAACTTCAGAAAGAGAAATATTAAAAGAACAAGTAAGTTTTCCTATCAAGATTGGAGCCTTGAAATGAAAATAAAACTGTGGTAGAAAACCAGCAATGATGACCAAATGTTTCTACTTGCTTTTATAACCTTGAAAAGATTTGGGAAAATAGCATGATTAGCATTGTCCCAAAAATGATTTTTCAAAACAGTCATCTCTATGAAATACAGGTGTCATTAACATTTTCAGTTCTTGTTAGGAAAAACTATTAACTTATTCAAAAGCCTTGACTGAAGGAGTTTATGAAAACTTCTTCAGAAGCTCATTATACTGTAATTTCTAAGGTAAGAGACCAAAGTCATTAATCAATCATGAGGGAAGAATGAAGACCAACATGTTCAGGGTGAGCTTTAAAAGTAATATCAAGATGACCTTTATGTCAAGCGGTAACATGAACACCATTCAGGAGAAGATGAATGAGAGCGAAGAAAACATAAGAGACAATAGGGAAAGAAGCTCAGTCCATCAACTTGACACTGAAAATCTGAAGATCATCATAAAAATAATGAAAGAAATTGCAGAAACTAGGGTCCAGCCCATGAACAGGATGGTGTAGAAAAATAGGCAAGGAAAAGAGAAAAATACTTTTCTTCACCAAAGATATTATAAAAGGTTTCAGCTCTTCAAGGAGAGATGAATAATCCCTTTAGGTTTAATGATCATTTTCTAACTATTCACAGTTCAACTGTGCCTCTAGTCCTTCCCCATCATGTTGATCTTGTTTAAGAAATACTAATCAGCAGATTAGTTTTAAAAAAGCCAACTATGATACAAGACACTGTGAGGGGACACAAGGGATTCCTTCATCACCTCCTACCAGTCAGGTTTAAGAAGCAGTGCAAAGTGTAATGAAGAGATGCTCTGAGTCAGCTTTTCCTTATTTCCCTTAGGGACTTTGATCCAGTGGCAAGAGAAGTCTGCCTGATAACATCTAGGAGGGCAGCATTAGAGTCTTACCAGCAAAACCACTTTGGAACAAGAGTCCATGCTCTGTACTGAATGATTCTCTTTCTGCTACAAAATGTGTCTATCTTTTTATCCCACATTTTTCTAATAAATATATTCAAAATATTGTCCAAAGCTAATGCTTTACTATTTTGTATTTGATTTTAATTTCAAGTAGTGCATTTAGTATGCTGTGTTTACTCAACATCAATATTTGAATAGCCATTCAGAGATACATGCTAAAGCCCTAGCCAATCAAGCCTGGCTGATGTTACACTTCTATTTAAACCTGACCTTCAACTGTTCTCTCTGATCAACCTGTGACTTCACTGTTCTTCATCTAATGGATTTTTAGCACCACATGTGAAGCATGGAATATGCATCAGCATCTTTTACATTCACTCTCTCCAGAAGACAGAAGGAAAATCTCTGACTACAAATGCCTAAATGGATTCAGCTGTACAAACACAACACATTCATTGGCACAAGGGAGACTGAATGACAGAGCTAAGTTTAAATGTGGCAGACCACCAACTTATTGAAACTAATAAATACACATATGAAGGGCAGCAGACATCCAGTTTATTGTTTGAGGTTTTTTCTTTGTTCCTGTAAATCCTGATCAGAGTAAACTGGTTAAATCTCTATGTTTGACTAGAAATAGTCCCTTTTTGCAGAATTTATTTTTATTGAACTTTATATTTGTCACAAGTGTTTTGGGTGTTCCTTTAAAGCCCTCAAACAGATACAGAAAAATACCTTGAGTATAAGGAAGAAGGAAATTCATTGTGAGATCTCTACATCTCCCTTTTGTACATTTGAATATAAGAGTATGGATTTCCACAAAAAAATCACATGATGTCATGTCTTCAATTTAATAGAAACTTATCAATGTAATATGATATAATACTAAGTAGAGGTACATTTATATTGAATTAACTTTCATCTAAGCAAGTAGAAACATTGTGAGGGAATCTCTACTCTCAACATGGACTTTAACACATTTGTTTTTCCCATGAATCTCTCTTCCTACCTGCTGCCAATCTATTATAACTACAGTTTAGTTTTAAACCTTCCTAGGAAATATTTCACATCTAACTTCAAGCATTAAAAAAAAATCTTCCACACCTCAGTAGCAAAATTCTTGTGTGCAATACAGAAATGATAGGTGGCTTGCAATGTTAGGCCCCTGAAAATGGGAACTTAAGCACAATTCCTGGGCAACAAGTAAACACAGAGGCAAATGGACATGGGCAACTAATGGTTAACTACTACTGGTAGCTCAAAGAACCCTTTTTTAAAATGTGTTGTGATGTGTTTGGGGTCTTCTCTGAAATTCACAGTCTTTAATTCTGACTACTGTTAAAATCCTTGGGGTATTTCATGGGTTTTTTGGCATGCAGTACCTTGCATTCACTTTGTTGACTTTTATAGGTCAAAGTTCATGCCAAACCTTTCATTCAAAAGTATATGCCCAATGGGATTTGCAGTCATTCAAAACTCTCATGAAAATTTATAATAGGAACCAAATACCTTAAAATCAAGGCACACAGAATTCAAGTCTATTGACACACTTATAGCAGATAATGAAAAATCTGATATATAAATCACAGAGTTTAAGGACAAAGGGACCTATTTTACAATCTATTCTAATCTCCTATATAGCACAGACTATACAATTTCATACAATAATTTCGTGATCTCTGGAAGAGCTACTGCTTTTCTAAATAGACAAACAGCTTAAGTTTAAACGTTAATGGCAGATCCTGTATGAATTCCCTGTAGTAGTTCTAGTGGTTAATCACACTGATTGCCTCATAGATGTGGTTGAATTCTGACCTGAACTTGTCTAGCACTCTCTGTAAACCTTCTGGATGTCAGTATGCCTTTGCTTTATCAGAGAGCCCTTTGCTCAGTAGTCCTGTTATCATTTCATGACCACTAAAGCTCTTCTTTGATAAATTAAATTAAATGGAGAGAGATGTCTAGTCCTACAAGGATTTACAAAAATTTGGGATTTTTTTCCATGTTTATTCTAACCTCCTTTAACAGGGGCTGTTGAAGCATTGACTTAATCAGTTTATGTGTCACAGTAATTGGCCTGGTAACTCTGTTCATAACATTCTCCTTCTATGCCAGCAATTACCTCAGCCACAACTGGCAAAGTGCATACCAGGCCAGTATGACCTATATTCCTGGTTACTAGGCATATGGACTTATATTTGGCTTTAAATGAGGAAAGCACATCAAGGGGCACTCAGGAACCAATTTTTACACATGATTATTCCTTTTTTCTCAACCAGTTTCATTCATCTGCAAATTTCATTACAGTTTTATGTTTGCTTCCAGTAAAGTGCTTGATTAGCACTGGGCCAAAGAGAGATTCTTCCTGATTGTCATCCAAACTTTATCAGCTGAAGATGCCCATATCCTCCACCAGCTGTTACATGCAAATTAAAGCCTGGATTGCTTATATTCTCCATGAATTTCTGCATTCAGATTTAACAGTCAGGCCTCAAGGACAGGATACCATACAAAACACTACTTACAATTTATGTGGGCTACAGTAATAAACCGTAGGTATGAAGGCAAGAATTTGTTCTTAGTTTAATAATTATCAAAACAATCTTATAAAATAATTATTAGTCTGGTTATAATGACAGTAAAACTTACCATTCAAATTATCTGATTTTTACCTCCCTTTCTCCAAAATAACTTAGCCTACATTGATACAAACAGACTTCCAGCTGTCCCCTCTTTCTCTGATACTATGCTCAGCCTTTCACTTCTGCAGTAGGTCCTAAGCTTGATAAAAGGTTTTCATCAAGAACTGGAGTGAGGGTGAGTCGTGTCTAACCCAAGTTCTTACCTGACTTTTTAAAGAACTGTGATACTGATGTTTTCTTCATATTATATACTGTGTCTGCTTTAGGTAATTTTTTTCAAAAATCACCTTAACTTGTTCTTTTTCTATCTGTTATCCCTAAATCCAGTTTTACCCAGTTTCAAGGTTGCATTCCTTTAACAATCAGTGAGTGATCAATCATTCATGACCTGCATTTAGAGATCTCTGGCCTTTTCTATCATCTTGTGCTTATACTTTCAAGGTCTTATAGTCTGGTGTTTTGAGCACCCATTGCAATCTGTTTTCTCAGCATCCTCCATGCTGCTCTCAGTTCATCAGTATAGCACCACATAGATCCCTGCCCCAGGACCATTAAAACATTTTACAAAAGCAGCGAAATGTGGACACTGTGCTCTGATAACTGCTAACTATCAGTATCAATAAATTACAATAATAATACTGGTACTTTTTTTTCTAATGATACAATCCATAGCTGGAGTTGAGTCCTCTTTTTACTTTTTACTTTTTCCTTTTTCTTTTCTCTTTTACTCCTTCTTTTTTTTTAATTTTTTTTTTTAATCAAGTTCAACCATTCATATGCATAGCTACACAAATAAAAAAATGAAGAACTAAATGAAAGCAATCTTCCACTCTATTCAGAAAGTAAGAAAACCTCTCTTGGTGTATATATACCCCACTTTTCACAGGTAGGCACAATCTTGTTTAGTCAAATTTTTGGAGTCAGTTCTGGTCTGACAGGAAATTCATATAACTTTGTTTACTCTATCACTATATTCATAACCAAATAAGCTGTCAGCTGGTTTTATCAGTTTGAACACTAACCTTACAAAACTTACCTACTAAGGTAGCTGAACAGTTTTGCATTCAGATGTGACTTACATCTACTTGGCTTGGGGTAAAGGAAGGGAATAACAAACACCTGCCTGTGTTTGTTGCAAAGGAGCGCTAAAAATATTTGGACATAGCGGTATTTGGAGAAGGAATTTTAACTCAAGAACATAGGCTCTGAAGTACATATGACTTTAATCATATGACTTTAAATAGGCAAATAAAAAACCTAGAAAGCCCAAATATATTTTAATAACCTTAAAAATCTTGAGAAAGGGGATTCAACCACATGATTTGCAGAAGTCCCTTCCAAACTCAGGCATTATGTGATTCTGCAATATGTTTTATGGATACAACACTCTCTTTTTTGGGAAGTATCAGCAATATGGTTTTGTTGAATATGGTGAGATTCAGGGAGAATAAAAGATCCAGAAGCTAAAAAAACCCTAATATGATTTGAAAAACATTTGTCGATAATAAATCACAAAATCTGAAGTAGCTACTGAGCTGAAGTATTTTGATTTACTCAAACTTAACATCTATGCAATTCAAAGAAGCATTTTGCTGCAGGGAACTTGCTCAAAGAAATTTGTTAGAGAATTTTTTCATGAAGTAATTATAAAATAAACTGTCACATCAACTAGAAAATCAGTTTTGAGTCATGAGTTAGATTAAAACCTATATTTTATGAATTTCTGAATACCACACAACACAGGTAGACTTATTAGATTTCAAACATAAGCACTGCAACAAATACTTACTGTCATAAATCTGCAGTTGTTTTTGGTATCAGCTCAGTTACTGAGAAGCAGAAAATACAGCTTTTCACTTAGGCAATGACATAATACTCACCTTAATTCATTCATCTTAAAACCTTTGTTCTTTGTAATGCAATTACTTCAAACTATCTGACAGAATCTTCTTGACACAACAGTTCATTGCAGGTAATGAAGCAAATTCACTCCTACAGACTTGCAATTGCTATGCCACAACTTTTCTCTGAAAGTGACTGAAGAGAATTAGTGGACTTTTTAAGTTCCTACTAATTAATGACAATATCTAATTGTTTGGTGGGCTCAATATCACGTTGCTCAGACAGAAAAAGAAATTACGCAAGCTAGGTTGATATTCTTGCTGTTGCACTTGTCCTTCTCAATGTGCATATATGACAGTAACACTGATGGTCTGAGACTGACTTGTCTATCACAGGCTGGTTTTATCCTCTGATCACACCATAAAGCCATCATGGCTAAGACAGAAAGACTTCTTATGAGTGTTATACTTCATGAGATCCAAAACCCACTCTTGGTATATATAGGTCTACACAGGTCAGTGGACCTAATTCTTTGCCAAAATGCTAAAGCCTTCACAAAAGTCAATGAAAAATGAAAATGACAGGAAATTTCACCCTGTACGGTGACAATTGAATTTGATGTGTTATCTCAGGAAAATACTTTTAAAGACAAATTTTATTGCAGCTATATGTCTAGTTGCAATTTCTGAAAAACATTTTGTTGTGAGGATATGTGGTATGCACTCATTTTAAGTGCCCAACAGCCTTGAGCAGACAATCAAATATTTCTACCAAACACAATGAATTTCGAAAAGCTTTTTGTTTGCTTGTCTTGGCAAGAATTATCTTTGCTTTGTTAGCTACCTGCTGATGAAGAACAAAACTAAATGGTAGTCTCCATAAGTTTTCCTAAGAAATTAGCAAAAATTGTAAAGCATCTTTAAATGAGCTTGTGAAAGACAAAATTCACAGGAATTCACACATTGCATCCAAATTTGCCTTTCAAATGATCAAGAATCATTTGCAAAGAAAAAGATGGGTTTGACAGGCAGCTGATAAGGACTTCCAGCAAGGCTGACTCAATCTTCAAGTCTGTCATAGCTTTAGCAGACAACTTTAGTCATACAGAAGCAATTAATTGGACCAAACCTAGCTGTGAAGAAGAATAACTGTTAAGAGAGATAAAGACATTAGGCTGCTTTTATAGTCAGTAGAGAGAAAAGTATAGTTTTAATGTGTGATTTATATGATCCTTTGATACTAGGTTGATGTTGAGAATTATAGCTTGGAAGGGCCTGTTTTTCAATCCTGATTTAAAAGGGACCCTAAAGTCATGGGCTTACATGTGAATACCTACACCATGGAAAACTACAACTGTTTTGAATGATCCCTGCCTTATTTTCTGCATATACATTGAGGACACCTAAGTTATCTTTACAGTTGTTTGCTTTTTCTAAGTGTGTATAGACCACATGTTCCCAAGTTAAGGACTTCTCTAATTTTCTATGCAAATGAAGTTTGAACTTGGAACAGTTCAACAACTACATTGGTATGAACATAACCAAATTTTTAAGAAATAAATGACTTAACCAATTTTAATAAATTATTTTCCTGACCCAAACTGGGTTTTCTTTTTTTTGCTGATAGTAACATAGTCTCTCTTTAATGGCACATATATATGCAAATTGCCAGAATATCTCTGTGTCAAGACATACTTCATAGTCTTAAAACTCATGCCATTTTCACAATTGCATCAACTAGAACCCCACCTTAAAGCAAAAAATCATATTTTTCAGTCATTTCATCCCCCCCTAGAATGCAGGTACTGGTCTTTGCTGTAAGGTGCTGTTGCCACCACAAAGCAGGTATATGCAAATTAGAGCTAAAACAAAGCACCTGAGTGATTTGAGACTTTGCATAATTTGCTGAGAATGTCTCCTCTTGATGAATACTTTCAGAAAGCAGAAGGGTGACGAAACCATAGAATCATAGAACACTTTGGCTCGCCAGTGGCCACAGAAGTGAATGTGGACATGTAGAGCTCTGATTTTCAGTAATGGAGAGAATTTAAATTTTTGTTAGGGTTTTTGGTTTGTTTTTTTCTTTTTTAATTTCTGATATTTCTCAATCACTAACATTTGAAAAATAACATTTAAAGTTAGGAAAGGATTAAAGAACACCAAAGGTAAATCCCAGTAGGCTTAAATTTTCACACTTATTCAACCTAATGAGAACTTCCAAGTGTTCTTCAAAAGTTAGGTGGGTATGTAAGAGCAACAAATCAAAAAGAAGCTAAGATTTCACCCTGTACAACACCACAACTGAAAATGAGCTACCAGATTACCATGTGGTGCTACAAAATCATCCGGCTTGCTGCGAACAAGGGCTCGACACTGCAAAGCTAAAATCTCCAAGTGACTCTTCCATGAGGGGGCCTCACTGTAGCTGACTGGCTGATGTGTTGAGCAGGCTGGCTTGGCACGGAAGACAACATTGCAGAAGGGTGTCCACCCACCCGAAAACATGAGTAACCACCCTGGTGCCTCGGGATGACTGCCTGCACGAGGGAAGTCATATGCCACGCTGAGGTTTTATTTTGCTCTTTCATGTATGAACAAGTCTTCTGACAGCATCTTTAGAACAAACACCTCTGTAATATCGTCCAGTGGAAGATCTGAAATGTCAGATGGAACCTGAGAATGGAGTAGGAGTGAAAAAATGCCACCTAATTACAATTAACCAAAATATTTGTTCCAATATTTCAGGATCAATACAGTTTCTAAATACAACTTTATAACAAATTATTTTGATAATGTTTTAATAATTCAAAATATTTCATCTTTAAAAATAATTAATTACATATTCCTCCTATATCCAGGGTTCCCACACATATTCTGTGGGCCTGGATATCTAAAATTTCTTGCCACAAGATGATATGGACATCAGCAAGAGATGTGTCACAGCTACCAAATTAAGGATACTGGTTTTTTTGTTTTTAATTACTTCTATAGTTAATACTTGTATCCCATGAAAACTGCCTCACCATTGGTTGAATCACATTGAAGTAGAAGAGCTGAGACATTTTAACTAAATTAACACCTTTTTCCACCCCAAAAAGCCCTCAAAAACCTAGAGGGTATTTTTTCAAGACAAAATTAAATACATTATAGCTTTTCAATTAAGTTTTAACATTTTAAATTACAGCTATTACTTTCACAGCTATTAGTCTTTCTACAAAGTCAAAACTTTATATAAATATTCTAAAGCTATTTGTGTTGGATTGTAGGCAGGAAAAGCTTAAAATTTTCAAACTTCTTTTCTTTATCTGAAGGCACTTGGCAAATTTGAGATTACTTTTAAAATAATTCCCTCTCTTCTCTGCAACAAACTTGCTTTCTCCATAGATGAAACGTTTTATTGCTATTCATTTAAAAACTTTCAGAGACTTACAAATTAGTAGCATGTAAATAATAAAAGCAAATTGAATCACAGTCCCTTCTTGACAGATTCATCAATATTTATTAATTCATATCCCAACTGATTTTTCGTCCTAATTATAAGCAAGCAAATAACATGCTTCTTTTATCAGGCCATTATGTCATGATAGCTGAAGAGTATTCGAAGATTTGCACTTTTCATAAGCTTTCTAGCACTTGCCTCATACTTCATCTGGTCTACACAGAACTCATATAGATCACTATTTTATTACCTGCTAAGTATTTTGGTTACAGATTCTAATCTTTAAAATAAAGCAATCTCTCCTTCTAGTCACAGTCTCCTAGCAACAAAGCTTACTTCCTTCAATTCTGAATGCCAAAGAATTTATGGATACTTAAAGCATTTTTGTTTTATTTCAAGCAGTCTGGCTTTTTCTCAATATAGGCTTTGTTTCCTTAAAATGCTATAAATCAATGCAAGATCATAAATAGGCAATGTAAAACATCTTTTGTTAAACAAAACAACACCTTAACACATTTATAATCTTAATCAAATTCACTTGGGCCACACACATATTAAGCTTTTATTTTCTGTATATAGTGCTGGCAGTATTAGATAGCAGCAGGAGAAAGCTTCCTTCTTAAAAACGTTGAGGAGTTTGCAGTTAGTAGAATAGAAAATTTCTCAGACCTAAATTCCTTTCTCTAACACACAGGAAATAGCTTTCTATTATTCATTGAAGGTTTAGCCATAAAAGACACCCTGAAGTAGAAAACCTCTATTGATAAAATCTGATTTCCTACTCAGCATCAGAGATTCAGTGAAGATTTTACTTCTTTTCCTATAAGGCCAAATATTAAAGGCAAAACATGCACAGCTCACAAACTGTTTCCTTCCTGTCCTGTGGCCTTTGCAGAGCTGTGTGAAGCCACAGCAATTGCTGTGCTCCTTTCTGTTACTGGCGCTTGACACTGAGACACCAGGTCAGTAATTCTAGCCCATCTATCAGATCAAGTGTATAAGAGATTTGAATTCTCTTTATCTGGTCATTTTGAGGATACCAAATATGTTTCATTCATGCTGTAAAACCTTTCTGTTGTTGTACAGAAGATGTATTTTACACGTGGAAATCTCCCCTGTTAAAAGCAGAAAGCTTCAAAACATCTTCCTTTATTAAGCATGAGCCTATAAAGAGAGGCAGAAAGACTGTGACTGCCATTCTACCACTACCTTTTCTTCTTTATGTTCCCTCGAGTATGATTCTTTCTCGCTTATTATACATATATATATATATATTTATTTTTTTTTTTCTGATTTGGCCAAAATTTGAAGAGGGTAGAGGTCTCAAAGTTCTTAAGATGCAAAGGGGTGTTGGGTAGATCCTTCAGATACTAAGTCTTTATAGTGTCCAAGATCACAGGAAAGAGAGATACCAGATTCCAAGTTTCATTAGTCCCAACACTTAGAGAAATACTAATTATTATTAGAAATCACCAGAGACTGTACTCTAGTCTAAAGTGATTTTCCAGGCTCCCAAATAATTTTGGCAAGTTCATAGGTTTTTAACAGTGTTTTTTTACTATTTTTCTGGTTCTGTACATTTTTTCCCCCAGTTACTGATCAATAACTACCACTATGCATTATGTTCTTTGCCTAGATATTTTTCTGTCTCCCCTCGGGCTCAGTTCCTAATCTGCAATTCCTGGCAATTGGTATCCCAGTTTTAGGCAAGCTAACACTTTTTTTCTACTGAAGTGAACTTCCAGAAGACACTTGATAATCTGGTAGCCTTCCTACATGAATTTGCTGAAGAAGAAACCAATATGTTACGTGGTTGTCTGAGCCAACTTTCTATCAACACTTTAATAATTGCTATGACCCTGTATCTTGTAATGCAATATTTTTGTACTACACTTGTGTCTATGGCTATGGCCTTGGAGTCTTGCATTGCTCACATAATCCTTGTGATGCCTGCCTTATTCTGTGGAATGTTTCTGCAGGAGATTTTCCTGCAGCAGCTTCAGAGAAAAAAGAACCAGTGTAACCTTTCTGATTTGTGCCATCTGAAGTGAAGCTGACTGACAAACTTTCTATTTTTCTATTATTTTATGTATATAATGCTGGAAAGATTATTATTGTTCTATTATTTTTCAGTTTGTCAATGTTAGAATTAACTCCGAGGATATTTACAGGCAACTTATTACTTGAAAATTTAACTTCAGTTCTGTCTCATTGTAAATCACGATCAGTTCTGTGTCAACCTCTTTGAAGAAAAGATTTTCTATCACACCTTGATAGTTCCTTGTTGAAATGATGAGGTAATCAATCTGACTGTAAAGCTACTGACCCATCACTCATGGAAAGTCCATTACCTTAGTGCTTGAAAAAAGTATGTACTTGAAGTGAAGTTACAAGAGTCACCATCCCCTACTTTTTGTCTTGTCACACTGAAGCACCTGGGAATAATTAAAGCAATCTGTGTCAGGGCTCCTGTCCTGAGCACACAAGGCAGGGCTGGGCAGTCAGGGCTGGTCCCACAACCCCAGGCAGGGAGCAGGACAGCTGGAACAGCCAGGGCAGCCCCAGCCCCCAGCACTGACTCCGGGGATAGGGATAGGGAATGTAGCTATAGGTCAAGAATAATGATTCTAAATGAAAATATGGTAGATTTAGATTAGATATTGGGAAGAAATTCCTTACTGTGTGGGTGATGAGGTGCAGGAACAGGTTGCCCAGAAAAGTTGTCCCATCCCTGGAAGTGTTCAAGGCTAAATTTGACAGGGCTCTGAGTAACTTGGTCTAGTAGAAAACATCCCTGCTTCTGACAGGGGGGCTGGACTAGAAAGTCTTTGAAGGTTCCTTTCAACCCAAACCATCATTCAATGATTCTATTACAGACGTCTTCATTCCTGGGTGGATTGCAGCCCACATTTGCTTTTCAGAAGAGTGCATGAACAACTAGTCTATACTGTGTTCTGGGGGACAATGAATATTCTACTCCTCCTGTTGAAGCCAATCCACTGTGAAACATAGTGTATAAAAATGATGGGGCCAGAACTGAAACCAATGAGTCTGGCAGGTCCAGACCTCACATACAAGATGTGATCTGCATTTGACACAGAGCAAACAGGTGGCAGACTACCTCTGTATTTTGCAAATAATGGCCATTATCTGGAATTTCTGGGTAGTATCTACTGAATTAATTCCTAAAGCAGTAAGGTGATAGAATGCATCTTACAGAAGATTGAAGGATATGGTGGTCCTGTAGAAAGCAGAGCCTGATTCAGTGGCCTAGGAATTACTGTTTCAGGAATTACTGTTTCAGGAATTACTGAAAAGCTGATGTCCATTGCCTAATTTCCCAGGGTTTATTTTTTAATATTTTTCACCCCAGAGAAAAAATTTTGAAAGTGAACTGAATGCAATGCCTAGCAAACAGCTATGTGTAATTGCTGTCATGGACTATAAAGTACTTCAGAATGATTGAATTGAATTATTTTTGGTACCAGAAATAACAGTTTAGGATTGTTAGAAAATTGATCCACTCTTCAAACCATGTCCCAAACTGTGCAGAATGCAAGAAGCCTGGGTATATAATCTTAATCCTCCTAGCATGCCCATGGCAGGGGACTTGAAACTAGGTGATCTTTGAGGTCCCTTATAACCCAAAGCATTCTATGATTTTATGATTCTATGATTCTATGATGATTCTATGATTCTACGATTCTATGATAACTTCTCTTGCTTTCTGAAAATGTCATCTGACTCTGGAAGAAGGTAAAGGTCTCTCTCTCTCCAGAGCCATCATAACCTTGCCTGCAGGGCCTCATCTGTTTAGTGCTCTCAGAGCAAATCTAAGAACTCTGCTCTGTCCAAGATGTGTCTGCACACATGTCCATCTGCCAATTGCACTCTATCTAGGGCACTACTGAGGTTAAGGATATCTCAGATCCTGGAGGCTGCTTTGCTTGAAAGCTTCTTTTACCCAGGCCTTTCGTCTCTTTGCGTGTATTTTTGTACATGGACTGTTTGGTATGTCAGGATAGGGTGAAAGCAAATACATTCATTTGCTCCTGCTGGAAATCTTTCTACTTTGCAGGTAATACCTAAATATTCATCAGACTCAAGAGAAAATAAGCGTAAAAATAACTGCTATTAAGTGTTTGGGACATATATGAGGAGGAAGAAAAACTGAAATTTTGCCATTGCTTTATTGTTTTAATTTTATTGTAAATATTCAATGGACAATGGACAGATAATTAGGCTTCCCTCTCTTTTCTAGGTAAGTTCTCTAATCAACACTTTTTAGACTTGTGGTTGCACTTTTTCTCTTTCCACTCCTTTCTGACACTAAACTGTACCAAGTTGAGCAGCAGTTTCACTGAAAGGGACAAAGAATCCTCCCCTCACTTCATTCCTCCAGGTATGGATAACATAGGATAGGATATTTTAATGTTTAGGTCTTTCTTGCGTGTTAAGAAATATGGGTTCAAACACTATTCATACCCTGCTGTAACTGCAGGGAGATTGCAGCTCCCAATGAGAATATTTTAAAGTTCTCTGCATATCAGGAACTTTCAAAATATATTCTGGCAGAGGCAAAGATCAAGGAAACAGAACAATCCATGGTAAGCAGGCACAATGAGGTTAGTCACCTGAAGGTGGGATTTGCTTGCATTCACCTTCTCCTGTGCTGCAGCTCTTCCCCTTGTGTTCAACATCTTTTACTCCACAAGGAAGAGAAAAAATAGTCCCCTGAAGAAAGAAAGCATATCCACTATTCCTTATATGCCTTTTCTCTCTTAAATGCAGAAATTGCTTTTCCTCCAGTCCAAATCCTAGAGAACATCTGTCACAGCTTTAGCATCACAATCTGCGCTTTTGCTGTTCGCTTCTGGCTCAGACTTCTTCTGCACACGTTTTTAAGTCCTTTAATTCTACCTAGCCCCCGTGTGTTTAAGATATTTTCTCTTAGAGTTCCAATGGCACCTTGGTGGAGCTGGAATTGACAGCAGTACAAACATCTTACCAGTGATGGGCCAAAACAGCATTTCTGTGATCCTTGATTTCATTTTAACAGGAAGGATCATGAACCCATTGAATTGCATAGCAAAATTTTTATTCAGCCAATACTTGACTGCTCATGAATGTTAGAGGGGTGAACACAGCATATTTTGCTTTTGTTTCTTTTTATTGATTTCTTTCATAGACCTACCATTTTCCACATATACACAGCAGGATAGAAATCATAGTTCTGTGAATATGCCTTTAACAAGTAGCTGTGGTTCAGTCATTCTTCAACATTATTAAACCTCACTGATAGCTCAGATCTCATTAAATCACAGTCTACATCACTGATATTAAGAATTTGACAATCATTTTCTGTAAATGTAAGATGTCTGAATGAAAGATTTTCCTCTGTTCTATTAAATTTTATTATAACAAAAAATAATATGTTTAACAGACAGAAGTATTCTATCAAATGTTTTATTATGTCATTAAGCCTTACGTATCTTCCTACTTTCAAGAAATGAGAACAGATTATGCATTTATGAGCCTTCATAAACAAAGCTTGAAATGCATTCAACAATTAAGAAGCTAAAGAAAAAGATTTCACATATTTTTCCCATGGGTTTGTTTTTTTTGGCCCCCGCTTACAGCTGAAATAACAGGAATCATTTTAGTGTATATAAATGGAAATAAACCTAACCTGTGCTTCACTATGTAGGCTAAGATTCTTTCACAGATATTCTTGTCATTCATTATCTAAAGGCCAACACTGAAAAAAGCTGCTCTAGCTGTAAAGAACAGGAAACAGGAACAGCAAAGCACAATTACACCTACAACTGTATGACATAGTCAGAATATAACTAGGCAATACCCATCAAAACTAGCTGAGGAAAGTTACTGTGATGCATTATTTCTCATTTTATAAGAGCCAGTTTTGAGTGGCTATAAAATTAATAAGTGCAAAGTTCAGGAGCTTTCAAAATTCAGGTCACTACTTTGTGGAGCAGATTAAGTAACTTTCAAAACCACTTAAAGTAATTTTTAATTAATTCATCTCCTTTCTGATGGCTCCAGAAAGGGCTGTGAAGAGCAGGATGTAATTTGGGATCACCACCCAAGGCTTAAGTAAACAAATCTGTTGCTAAAAGCAGCGACCTCTGACAAACGAGCTGCCCCTTGCTGTGCCAAGGAGCACAGGGCTACACCTGGCCAGGGAGCATCCCCCCAGTCCCACCTGGGATGGGACAACACTGGAGGCAGATGGTCATCCTTGAACAGTAACAATCACAATCCAGTTCCTCCAGATATGTAAAAAGAGAAATGCCTTTTGTTGTTGTTGGTTTAACTGAGATAGGACAGTCTTACCCATTTTTAGAATAAGAATATTCCAGCATATTGTGAAAGGTAGGAATGTTAAAAAGTGCAGTATTAATACAAGTCAGATGGTCCCAGGATTAGGTGTCAACACAATGACTATTTGGGGAAATCTTCATTTTGTATTCAGGTATGAAAATTTTGAAATCTGACTTACTACACCTAAGTTTCATTTTGCATGAGAGCCTGTGCAGCTGAGCTGAAAAGTGTCCATTAAGATAAAATTTGAGTATACAGTGAGGGTACTTGTTTGTTGGAAATACTATTTCACCCCCCCAAAAAATAACTTTTTCAAAATACATGTCTTGCAAGAAGCAAAACCCAATTTGATCACTGAAATAGTCAAGCTCCCACACAAAATAAATAGACTACATTTCATAACATTGTACTAGAAAGAGCTAGTGAGATGGCAGAACCTGAATGAGCTTAGGGCAGAGATAATGAATCAAGCTGGGAGTAAAGGAAGTTGGAAAACTGAACCTCAAATCCAAAATGCAGTGTCTAATGCCTGATAGGCTGGTAGCTAGGAACATTATTTTGAAAGATTGCATGCTCAGGTAAAGCAGATAAACTCCAAGGAATAGAATTGGAATTGAGCAAACTAATAGAGCTCTAATTGTTTCCCTATCTGAATAAAACAGAACAGCCAAGATTGGATATTTTGAGAATTCCGGTTCTACAAGCAGAATAAAATTTGCAGAGATATCAAAAAGACAAACCAGTGAGTTTTCTGAGCAAATTGGCTTTCTTTAATCACTGTGCAGCTCCAAAAGGAAAGCAAACAACTTTCAGAGACTATCAAACAGATGTGAAGAATGAAGCTGCAGTGTTGAAGGGAGATCTGGTATTTCTCTTTCTGTTTTACCTTTGTAAATCAAAAGCTGAAGAGAACTTTTTATTGTATGGACAATAGTCATGAAAACAGTAATTAGAAGTTGTGCATCTGAATAGAGAGATGGAGGTATTTCATTTGAAAAGACCTGTGAATGATTGCTTTATCTCCTCCATTATCAGAGTGTGTTAGAACTCAGCTGCATATTTCAGATGTATCTACTGTTTCACTGCATACTAAGTACAAGGGAATATAGACTTAAAACACTAAGATTTAACTACTATACAGTGGGGAATGGTGGTAGTTTAAATTCCAGTGATAACCAGAGGACATTCCGACAGATGCTTAGTGTCTGTAATTAGTGTGGGAAGCAGACTCTAAGCAAGAGTCTTTAAAGTTTAAATCTCACAAGGGAAAGATAAAGACTTAATATGAGGGAGAAAAAAAATGTAAAAAAGGGAAGATCTTACCTGACAGTTTTTTGGTTGTTAATTGTAATTCTGTCCTGTCTTCCAGTGTTCACAATGGGATTTTTGGTACCATATTTTTCCTGAGTCAGACCTACATTTTTCATTCAGGCCTTGATTTCCCTTTGTATGATTGCATATAGTGTGCTCTTAAAGCATCTTTTGGTGCCTGCAAAGTTATACTCCTATTCTTTGCATGTGCTTCAGTCTTCAGATATAGCATACCCCAGAAAAGAAAGTGGGCATGGATCTATCTGGATGTAGTCTTAAGAACACCAAAACCATTTTCACAGGTTCCTCTGATTATTATGCCTGATTAAAATGGCTTATCATTAAAAAGTTATTTTTGATTATGATGAATTTAGTACTGCTGTGCGATTGAATCTGAAAACCCTTCACAAGAAAGGGACACCACAGAGGACTCAAATTGCTTTCCTGTAATATTTTTGATTTTTCTTCTTCAGGGCAAAAATCTGATAGGGAAGGCATTTTGGTTTCAGTTGCTTTCACCTCTTTAGCTGGCTAGTATAGGCTTATTGTCAGGAAAAAATTCAGTGTCATTCCTGATGTGCTCTACCTACCAGGTTCTCCAGCTCTGCCAGGCTCCATGCCCTTGCCAGTGTCCTTGCTATCTTCCTATTGGATATAATTTGAAATAATGGTCTTTTTTTTTCTTTTTTTTTTTCTTAACAAAGTATTCAAGGTTAGATTTTGAACATCGCTATGCAGATCTGTAAGAGGAGATAGTTGCTTGATCATGAGTCCTGTCAATTAGTCATCTATGGTTCAAGAAGATTTGATTTAATTGAATACCATTTGTTTAGTACTTTGTAAGGATGGGGATACGATATTCATTCACTCTACTCCGGAAAAAAAAATAGGTGCTCTCTTTACTACTTTTTAACCTTCATTTTCAAATACCATATCACAGATTTTGACCACATTGCAGACCTGCCATTAAGTCCATTGCAGCAGACTCTATTTTTTCCTTCTGCTGTTTTAGTAGTACAGTTTCAAAGACTTTACATATTAATTGAGCTCAGTGTGAAAGATATCACATTTTCTTTACATCAAAGTATTTCCATTTAAATATACCTTTGAGTGAAAAACGAAAAAATATATAAAATAAATAAAAGGTTTTTAAAAGAAGAAGATGAAGAGGAAAAAGAAAAGCATGCTGAATCAAGATCCAATATTTCACTTTTTGTCATTCTGACTCTGAAGATCTTCATCACTGCTGTGTGGCTTTGCTGCCCTTCTGAAGTCTATCCACAGAACCTCCACCATCTGCCACTAACCTTCCTTCCCTGAGGAGCAGATTCTCAGCTGATGCAAAAAGCGCAACCCCAATGATTCCTTTACATGCGACCTGATTTTGATTCAGACTTCGCCTCAGGGTTGCTTTGTCTACTGTCACCACTCCTGTTGTCAGACCTGACACAGGCTGAGTTTCTCCCAGAGGCTTGGCAAAGACTGACCTTGGCATCCTTGCAGAGTTCCATTAGCTTCAAACCAGGTCACCCTGTAGGACCTGGACGTAGTTCTGGGACATAAGCTGAAAGCTCTCCAAGAAAAATATTTAATCTCATTATGCTCTGAAATAGCATCTGCGGAAACTTCAAGGTGAAATGGAGGTTACAGTCACACAGAAATGCTCATTGCTTGATTGTTTCACACTTCAGTAATATTACTCTTTTTCATGACTACCACTTCCAAAAAATATATATGATTATACTAATCTTTAGAGAATGTTCAAGACAACAATGGCATAATATTAACTACATTCTCAAATGGTTTTCTGATCTTTCAAGAAATGTGTTTTATCAGCAGAAATCCATCCTTTGATGACATTAGTTCACTGTAAACTGATGGATCCATGGTTACATTCATTTTTTAGCAAAATTATAGGTTTACCTGTGAATTTTGCCTTAATGGATACATCTACTAATATATGGTTTCTACACTGTTTGAAAATGCTGCTCTCTATAAACAGCGTCTTCAAATATCTGTAAAGAGGAACTAAAATCATTCTGAAATTCTTTATGTTTTACTACTTTTTCATCCCCTCCCTCTCCCTTTAGGTCTTCTCTTCCCATCCTGTTTTAAATCCTTCGAGCTGGAATGGGAAATAAAGCTCTTTCCATACATCTCCCATTTGAAGGTTTCTGACTCAAATTATGAAGGTCTTCTCTTCCTCCTGAAGGGGGAAAAAGGGATACAACAGATGGTTCTCTCTCTTTTTGACTACTTATTTGGTGAGGTCTGCATTTTCTTTTTGGAGCTCCTTTCTGATGAGTTAGAAAAAAAACCCCTTATCTCTGCAGTATGTTTTACTTTCTGAAGTGGGTTTTCTCTGACAGCCCCAGCTGTAGCACTCGTACCACTTTTCTCCTTACTCAGTTTTTAAAAAAGAGAATTTTTTTTGTGAAGTCAGCTTGTCAGCAGTGCTTATTCGCTCTTTCTTCATTTGCTGGCCATTTCTCATTACCTGTCTCTTTCTACACAATGGTGAAGGCACATGCAGCACCCTATTTTAGCTGAGAGACTGCAGCACTAACAAAAAAATACATCACTAGGCTGGAAAAATTCTAATACTAGCTTTCATTAACAAGCAAACCAGAGTAGCCACAGGATTCATGTATAAAAAGCAATGCAATATAAAAGAATCAACAATGCAGTCATTACCTATAGTCCCCCAGCCTCATAAACAGGCATTTGCTTAGTTTTGCTTGCAAAAAGCCTGGGCATATAGCAAGAATAGTAATTTTTATACCTTTTTCCATGTTTCAATAAACATTGATATTGCATCTGTGTGCTACCAGATAACTCAAAATACAAATTTTATCCAGACTGAGGGCAGGGAAGGGCAGGAAGGAAGGTTTGCTGGCATTTCTTCAAATGAGCACTGAAGCATACAGTACAGTGTTTAAACCCTTTTATTTTCAGGCATGTAGGAAAAGAGATAATGCATTGAAACTTATTCCAGAAGAAAGCCTGAGACTTCAAAGTCAGCACAATAACATCTTTTGAGCAAAACTGACCATACAGAATGAGTTTAAATTGGCTTCTTACTTTGCTTCATGGGATTTTCTTTTGATCTCATACCACAAGACCTAAAGACAGATTTATTCTATGATCACACTGGAGCCTAAATCCATTGACTAGTAAAGAGTTTGCAGAGATGCTCCCCATCCTAAGTAAGCCCTAATCCCTTGAGAATAACATAAAGAATTAATTTTCTGTATTTTTGTCAGGGAAGAACTCTTGCAAATTATTCTAGAAAGAATGCCTTCTGGGTGTGCTGAGACATTCCTCATGCTAACCACTTAGTATATTTTTCCTTCAGTATAACTTGCTTCCTTTTAGCCCCAACAAATACCTGGGGATGAACTGAATGAGCAATAGAAACCTCCATCGCATTTTTTTTAATTTGATTTTACTCAATGAAAATACTACTGACAAATCACCTTTTTTGATGAGAAATTTCTATAAAGTTTTGAAAGCAACCTACTTTCCAGCAGAAAAACAGTAAACTGTGAAAGAGTTGTAACAATATTTTTTACTAAAGAATGCTTTTTTTCACTGCACTGTAGAAAAAAAAAAGGTTGCAAAGACAACCTTTTCTTAGACACACAGATTCTGGTGATGTTAGCTGTAGAAAGGTTTATGCATTTCCAGGAAGACTGTCTGATCATTTCTGGAGACACTGTAAGAGGTCAGAATGAAAATTTGAAACAAAAATAAACATTTTTGCATCAATCATTTTCCCCAGAAAAACAGAATTTTGGTTCCCACTCTGAAGTTGAACAACTGCATTTTAAAGTCTGAGACATTGTCACAGGAGCTGTCATATTTCAGTAATTTTTAACAATAGCTCTATTTACTAGGTAACAATGAAGTTTAAGCTCAATATCAAAAACAAAGACCAAAAGAAGATCCTTTTGCTGTTGAAAATTGTGATGGGAACATTCAGTAGGGTCTTCAGAGACAGTCTAAGGGGCACATTTATAGTGGAAGTCTGGAAAAGACAAACCAAGATGAGTCTGGTAAGGAAAAAAATCTACTGTAGTAAAAGACAATATATTTTAAAGGAAATTTCAGATTTTAAATAAATCAATAAATATATAGTTTGATTAAGAGGTTTTAACATCTTTAATTTTGCTTTTTTTTTTTTTAAGACATTATTGTTATCATATTCCAATATCTTAGTGAGAGGAAGAAAAAGTCATGGATCAGGCAAAAAAACCAAATATTTTAATTATTGCTAATTTGAAAGTTTAGTATGTTATTTGGGAAAGTGGCTCAGAGAAAGCTAATTGACAGAAGTGCTCTTGAGCTGTTATTGCCATAAGCATCTTCCTGTTCTTCAGTTTGGTCTGCAATATGTTTCAGGCACAAGAGATCATCTTTCTTGCAGAGGTGATCTTCAGGGACTGCTTTTCAGCATGTTTTTATTTTTCACCTAAGAATAGCCAGACACTATTTAAGCAGTAAAGGACCATCAACATTGCACTACATACTTTTGACATTACTCTGTGTATGAAGTGCAGAAATTGCATACCTTGTAAATGCCACAGAGTTTTTGGTAAAGTGAAGGTAGGCTCTTTCCTTGAGTATGGATTAATAAGGTTCTTGGTGTTTTCCATCAGATTTCTTTTTATTATTATTATTTTAAAAGCTGTTTTAATTGGTAAAATATTGCTGTCTATTCAACACAGAACACATCTTCTTTTGTCTTCCTTTGTTCAGCTTTTCTACTTCTACCACATTTCCTTTAGAAAAACTGCATTTCTGATTGTAGTTTTTCTTACTTGTTATGATACTTGCATTAGATTGAACGCCCATCTCTTCATTCCAGAAAAGTTCCTGCCTGAAACAACTACACATACAAAAGGAGAAGGGAATTTATTATGGGAACTTGGAATACTTCCATCATATTCAGAGTAGGGATTTCCACCTCATCTGTTAAAACATAATTACCTCATCATAGACAATATGCCTCATTTTTGTCTAGCTTGCTATCTACGCCTTTTTAACTTTTATTAAAATATCTTTGAGTAGGTTATTTTCATTATCTTGCACCTTCTTGTTGCTTTATTTATTCAAACATTTCTGAACATGTTATTTATATTATCTTGCAAATTCTTTTTGTTTTATTTACTATGGATTTTAAGTGTTCACTTCAGGCACTAGGATGCATCACAGCTCAGAAGCATGCCTTGTTACAGGCATGCACAAGTTTATTGACAGCAGCCAATTCAGGATCAGTGCTGTTCTCATCTTGATTTGGCAGGGTAAATGCATCTTAATAAATTTATGTTATTATAAAAAAGTAGTATTATTATTAAATCCAGCTTATTATAAAATCCACTCAATAGCTTAGACACAAGCAAGGAGCTCCACCAAAATGTTCCTCACCTCTCTAAGTCTCTGACCCCCAGTCTTTTGTGGGATACAGATTCGTGTCTCTGCTCTGATCAATTGGTGTGGCTTTACAACGCAGAGGTCAGCAATCTCTAAGGTCAGGGATTTCTGGTAATACCAAGGACCTGCAGAGGCATGAGGAAAAAATAAACAATACTGCATCTGAGATAGTGTTGTTCAAGTAAAATTATGTGACAGTCATCTGATAACTGATATTTTCTTTCTTTCTTCACTTCAGACTGCATAGTGCACAGAAATAATTGAGTACTCCATGAGAACTGAACACATATCTGTAGTCTTTTACAAAAATTACCATTCTTCAAGCCTTCCCCAAGTATTTACATCTGCACTTGTGCAATGTCCTCTCCTCAGAAGGTTGGCTTCAGCTCCTACTCCTAAGGGAGTTATTCTTGTCACATGAATGCTTATGCTTTGCTAACTTTTGTACTGACTGTTGAAAGGCAATTGCAGGCAGTGCAAAACAAAGCTCTGATTAACATAGTTGGTATGATTTGAGCCAAGAAGCCCTGCTGGAAACTTTCCCCTTTCATTTTTGTTCACTTTTGGACAGTGTTCTTAGGAAAAACAATCACCATTTCCAGTGAGTTTAGATGATACCTATATTTAACACTTCTGTCAAACTGCTATATTGAGATCCCCACTCACTTTAACTGCTTATGTAAGACAAATTATTGGACGCTAGCTGCAAGATAATAGGTCCTTTAAACAGACTGAAGCAATGTCCTCTAATTTTACTAAATAAAAACTCTAAAGCAGTGTTCATTAACTAGCTCTAAATGTCTTCTGACTAATCTTCCCATGCACAACCACATCTTTAATGTGCTCCATAAAAAATTATGAGGTTCAAAAGAAACTGATGAAAATTTTAAAAAGCCAATTATTTTATAAGAAATTTTGCCTAAGAAAATGCTATTTATCACCTTTCCAGAAACAGAAAGGCAAAATACCAGCCCCAGTCATCAATAGGGGTATCCATCCAGTTCACCTGCCATTTACTTAATTTTGAATGTGGTGAGAAGACAATATAGCAGAGCATCAAAAAAATTGATATATTTCATGAGAACAGGCCTGAAATATATAAAGGCCTCAGTATCAATGCATTATTGGTATTGTGTAAAATCACTGGAGCAACAGATTAGATGTAAACAGACTGAGTCAGCCATGTGTTTCCAACGTGGGGTTCATGCTCTTCTCTGGATTCTCAAGGAGCAATCTTTGGCGATATTGAACTGTGGCACCTTAGAGGGAACTAAACTGGAGGAGGAGCTCCATGAGAATGGCTAGTGCACTTCATCAGCCAATGGTCACTCAGTTCATCAGGCCAAAGCGGAATTAGCCTGAAGTAAAGAAAGAAAAAGCAACAAAAAGCCAAAACAAATAACAAAAAAAACCTATTCCAGAACTTCACTGCCAATTGTTTTCCTCAGAGATTGTGTACTCCAGATGATGTGTCACTGTGTGCTAACATAGGCACAGCCATGTGCTTCTCTTCTGGAGAAGCAAGTGCATTCATGGGAATCTTAAGGTACTCAGTCCATTAGGAGACATTTTAATACATGCCTCAATACTGCACAAATATTTTCTTTCATCATTCAAAATGCCACAATTGAATTCATTAAGAAATTTATAAAAATTAAATATGGTCTTAAGCCTAAATAAAGAAGTTTGACTACCCAAGGCAATGGTAAAATTATGAGATTCATGCACACCCTCTGCCTCTGCATTATTCAGGTGAACATCATGCTTGAGAATCGACAAAAGTGGTTTGGGTTTAGTTTTTTTTTTTTTTTTAGGTTTGATCTGGTAAAGTTTAGTCATTATAGTAAGAAAGAAATGCAAAAAATTATCAGAAAACATATATATAATTCTATATACATGTCTACTGATGGTCAACAGTTGAAACATGTTCCACCCCTCAGGAATAAAGAAGAAAATCACCCTCAGTATTTTATACCCCAGGCAGCTTTTATTTTCAACTTTTGAACTCCTTTTTCATTGCTACCTCTGAGGAAAAACTTGCCTCATAGCAATGTAAGGTAAAATGAGAATGGCAGCTTGAAAGAAGAGAGGATTTCTATTTTTCATCATAAATCTGCCAAGCTGACAGCCAGAAAACATTAACAGCTAGAAAATTGTCCTTGGAGAGGTATGTTGGCCTCCTTCATCATGAGCTCATGTGCAAGCTTTGTAGTTGAATGCATTTATTTAATTAGAATTTTTAATATGTTGTATTTATTTAAGTTATATCCGTGGACTCAGAGTACATATTTAGAAATTTTTTCTCTTCTGTCTCCCAGTCATTTTTCTAAGTGAGCTGCTCATGTCCCAGACATTCTCACAAAGGATGAAAGTTTCCAGATGAAACCTCAAGTGAACTGTTCCCATTATGGTTTAGTAAATGCCTTCCCAGATTCTTCCACACAGAAAAAACCTCATTACCTCCTTGGGAGAAATGTTACATAGTCTGTTTACAAATGATTTTTCCTTTACCTACCATTCAAATCTTATTCTGCAGGTGTAGCTTTTAAGCCAAGTAACTCTTTATTAACAAAAATGAACAGCTACATGAGAAAAAAATTCATATTTTCAAGGGGATCTAGAGAAAATATTGTGTCTTTACCAGGAGGAAATTTCTGAAGGCATGTACAATACAGTGAGAGGATAAAACCAACCAAACACAAAACCAAACAAAAATAACCAAAACTAGCAAACAAATTAGATGGTAAGCAGCATTTTGTCAGGATGCAGATATAATTAGGTTCCTTGGAGGGTCACATGCCTCAGTAATTGTCTTAGTAAGGGGAATATTCTCTCCCACACAGTCAGCACTTTCAGATTCCATAGTGACCTGACTCACATGAAGTTTTGGGCCCGGCAAATCAGACAAAAAGTTTTATGTTTCAAGGTTGTACAAAGAAATCCCATTTCTTGATTATTTGCACTTCTTTCAAAATTCACACCTTAATGAAGTTAATGACTCGAAATTGTTGTCCCTTTTTATAACAAATTAAACTTTGTTCTACTAGAAAAATTCTGGTGGATATTAGCCACATGCAGCATAAATTTGTCCCACATCACTGTTTTTAATCTCAGCAAAGATAAAACCCTCAACATAAAGCTTGCATTGCATCGCAGAAGAAGAGGTATCTAGCAAATACTACAGAGGATTGCATACAATATACATGTTGAGGAAGCACATTCAAAAAAAGAAAAAAAAGGTTTATTTTTCCTCTTAGTTTTATTTGAATAATCAAACTCTAAATTGGAACACTCAAATGGAAGTCAAGAAACTTGGAGTATGATGGAGGAAGCAGTAATCAGTTTGAAAAGATGTTGAATCTCTGATGAGCATTGAATATGTCAGATTAAGTTATGTCCTAGAAAGGGAGGTTCCCTGAACAACTGCTAGTCACTTTAAATTATTCTGCATTTCAAACAGGAAATCATCCAATTAGACTAACAGCTGTGGAGATTGGAATAAGCCTTGCATATTAGAAAATTAAAGAAAATGCAGCTGAGTACTATGGAAAGGCGCTAAGGTAAGTAATTTTCCCTCTTCTTTTCTGTAATAAAACTTAATTTCAAGGACTTCTTGGATAAGGAAATGACAGCAAATGTATTACATGTGATTAAAGTGGGAAAAAAACATCTACCATGAATTATACTGGATATTTTTTTTTTCTCATATGTGTGTTCTGTTTGTCTTGAAATATCCACTGTTTCTTTCAAGGTGGGTAAAGACTTCTGTACTTCTCCTTGTCCCAGGTCTGTTCCTATACCATCACTATTACATCCAAATGTTTTAAAGACGGTAAGCAGCAATATTATATTGCAATGATTCTTACCCTAAGAGTCATCATCTCCATTTGAAACTTGCTTTGCAAAGACAGTCTGAGATTGCAAACTACCAACTGTATGTGAAAAAGGAAAACATAGGTGAGGTCAGGAAAAGCAGTAACTCAGAAGAAGATGGAAATTAAATTCTATATAGTGAAAAACTCAGCCTTAATAACAAACAAAGTTCTGATGCCAGGGAAAATAGGACGATGAAAGAAAAGAATATTGAAAATACAGCATACTATTAAAACACCTTGAGCATTCTACTGTACCTGAGAAAATATATAAAACCAATATACTTTTACTTAGCTACTTCTATGCAGTTTCAGGATTGGAAGATATAAGCCAGCCTGTATGTCCAAATTATCTTACATTCAATAACTGGACTAATATTAGACATTAGTCTAAAAAATCAAAATTGATAGAGTCATGAAGTGCCAGCCATAAATTATAAATTCATTTATGTTTTATTTTTCTCTGTGAAGAATTATGTTTTCAACAAACAAAAAAATTAAAAATTCACATGGTAAAGCTTTTAATTTCCATAATGATCCTCTCAGATACCTACAGATAGCCTACTGCAGCTTTTGGTAGTGTCCATTCACTAAGTGTCCTTCCAGAGACACATCTCATTTCTGAAGGGTTGTTCCTTATGGAATCTCAGGTTAAATAAGGAAAAGGACTTTTTTTAAACTGACCATGCACTGAACATCAGGGCACATTCCCATGCTACATACACAATTCCTCCTACAGGATTTCCTCCAAAGTGTTTTGCCTGGGGTCTCTGTCCCTTTGGTACATATGCAATGTCTTGTAACTTACCACAAGAGTTCACTGAAATCACAACTAAATTTGTCAGGCAGAAACATAGCCTTTAAGGGTTATAATTCCTCTCAGCCTATTTTAAAATGTTTCATTCCCCCGATGCCTGTTAAATGAGCCTCAAACCATAATTAGGAAAAAGTCTAATAATTTTTCTTAATATGTAATTTCAGACTGCTTTCTTCTGAAGATCTTTGACTAATGTTAAAGCTTTGAAAGTCTTGATAGGATCAAAGACAAATTCGTCAGGAAGAATATACTGAGGAAAGAGACTAATTCCTTATACCAGTATATATTCACCTCACATCAAGATTTCACCAGCTCTGGAAAAATTAGGTCTGGATTGTCACTGAAAGGATTGTTTTAAGTTAAAATCTATTATTTCAGTAGGACAGTGGAATTAAAGAAAATCCAGGAGACACTCTCTTGCTTGCAGATAGGCAGAGGTTTCAAAGACAAAGCTGCCAATAGGAGTGAATTTTCCTGGCCTGAAAATACAATCAGTTAGGAAAAAAAATACCTTTAAGCCAGAAATATGTTCAAAAAGTATAATATAACTTTTTAAATGGATTAAAGAATATGTTTAAGTCGCTGATGGAATCAAAGGTTCAAATCGTTTGAGCAGAAAGCCTATTGCTTTTAGGTTACACAGAAGATGCTTGTTCTTGGGAAAATTAAATTTTGCATTAAAATGTTTGGTTTAATATTCACCAATGTAATAGTGCAGTTATCTCATTTTTTAGGACCAAAGAGTAGCACAACACTGTATTAGAATGCATCAGATGGACAAATGCATGGAAATCACTCTGACCACTGGTGAAATGCAAAAGTATGTGGAAAAACACCCCATGTCTTTAACGCTTCAAAGCCATTGTGGTCAAATTTTCCAGTGGAAAAAAAACACTCAAAAGAGTCTTTGCATGCAGCTGCCAAAGCCCAGCTGGTCAGTACACACAAGTCCTTGCAGCTTGTGCAAGTCCAGTGCTTTGCCTTCACACTGATGTGTAAAACAGGCAGAGTTCACAGCTGTCCCGCTGCCTGCAACAGAGCTGCTCTCAACCAGAAACTAAAAAAATAGGTTTTCAATCACAGTCATGAAGCTGAATTTAGCCAGAAAATCTGCAAAAATCTGTACTTACCTGCTACTTTGTTTTAGGCCTGTAGCTGGTATATCCTGTCACAGGAAAATCCAGAGAAGGTGTCATGGCACAGCACTTTTCACCTCCTGTCAAAGGTTGTTTTCTATATTGCTTAACAAGCATCAGTTAATTTTACTTTAACACATTCAGCATGTGAAAGTACATTTAATCTACAGGAAAATCATGATACAAGACCCATTGAAAATCAGCCATAATTTTTTTTTTTTTACTGCTTCTCCATTACGTGAAGGAGTCTTTTTCCTGAAATCACTAACTATTGATTTGGTCCAGCAACAACAGTTTGCATGCTCAGTGTATCCTCGTGTGGGGGCTTTTTGCTGTCTACTCAGAGTTTTTAAAACTGTTTCACAGACTGTTTCATCTAAGCAGCTGTTCTTAACCTGATTGTTTTAAGAAAATGAAGAGTAACTGGAACCATCTAATCTAACCTCACATCTACCAGCAGCCAAGACTTCCAAAGATGAGCTCCCTACTCCTGTTTAGCCATTGAATTTGAAAATAGTTAATGATTGTTGTGCTGCTTCAGAGACTGAGCATCTGGCTTTTAATAAGATGTTAATGTAATGAATGTTACTTCCCACATAGTTTTGAGAAATAGGTATTGCCAAAGCAGCTTCACTTCACTTTTATGTGAATATAGCTTATCTGGCAGATGCACAAGTGATAATGCAATAGAATTCTGTTATCTATTTTACATCACACCTTAGGGTTAAAAGACTAGAGCAACACAAAATTATTGTGCTGCATACCATATGGGTTAAACACTACTTAAACAGCATATTTCAAAAATAACAAATCTGTACGTCAAAATTATTTTCGGCTTCTAAAAACTGACCAATCAGGTGAACTCTGGGGATTCTATGAAGGAAGAAAAGGTAATCAGGCTCTAATATAAAGCTTTTGTTAACTATTGTTGAAAAAGCAAAATCACTGTCTGTTAAAAAGGGGGTTTTGCCATCCGCAGGTAGCATCAAAAAGGAGTGTTTGTCTTGGAGGAAGCCAGACATGCAGAAAACCAGAGATTTTTCAAAAAACAGATCAAATTAATGTGCATGTATACATTTACATAGGTTTATGAGTTTTGATGTGGACAAGTATTGGAACACCTCTCATAGCAGCTGAAGGAAGACTTTCATAGGAAAGCAGTGACACTTGAAAAGACTTAAAATACTAGTGGATGATGTTCTGAGCAATCTGCGTCCACAGGCTAAACAGTTAATGTGATCCCTGCATGTACTAATTCTGCTGTTACTGGTGGCCAAGGGAATGACATTTCTCATATGGAACAAGTTGGTGGACTGGAGGACTCAGAGAAGTGCAACAAGGCTGATTAAGGGGTTGAACAAAGCCTTAGGAAAAACCTGTGGAGCTCAACTGATAAGTCCAACAAGAAGAACACAAATGAGTAATTGGATCATATTCTACAGGGAAGAGACACATAAGAGTGAACTTTCCACTCTACCAGATAATGTGGAGCTGGAAGTGTGAAAGCTGAAGATGGAAAAAATTAGATTGAAGTTTGAGGCTATTGCAAGAGTGAACAATTGAGCATTTTGATTGGAATATATGTACAGATGTTCATTCTCTGTAAATAATTGTAAATAATGCACAAGACTTTAGACAGCTGTATATTCTAAGAAACTGGTAAGTGTTCTTAAGTAGTTCCCAATAATTATTCACATTTTTCTCTTTAGTTTCTATTTACCAGTTGACTTAGCCTATAATTATGTATGTGCCTCTGAAACTAGCTCCTGGTATGCACCAGAGAATGTGTTATTGTTTTCCACAGAAGCATAATCAAATCGTGAAGGCTTGCAGTAATCACCATTAATTTTTAAGCTTGAATCAGTTCTTCAGTACCTTAAAAAAAAGAAACAAAACAAATAAACAACAACAAAAAAGTAAAACCAACCAAACAACCCCCCCACACACACATAAACAATAAAAACAAAAGAGGGCTACCCTAGAATTTACTCAATTGCAATGTTGTATTTTAAAGGTTAGAAAACGGTCACTAATAATTTAGAGAAATTATTTTGCTGTTACTATTGAAAGAGAAATGAACTCCAGCATGTTTCAAATTTGCAGCTCCCATGTATTTCTAATTTTAAGTCATAATTTCTAGACGTGTTTGAGCATTTATCTCATTCTCTCTGTTCTGCTTTGGCTTTCTTTGGCTGACATCAGACTACTTCACATTCTCTTTTATTACTTAGAAGACTACTCTCAAAGCCAGAAAGATCATTTACTTCCAAATTGTCCTGGAGTCAGAAAAAAAAAGTAACAATGCATTGACCTTCTGATACATTTGACCCTTCTTAAATGGATTTAAACCTAGTGATTTTAACACTCCAAGGAAATAACCCCATCAGATTTCAGAAATACCAGCTAAATTTTCATGCATACAGCAGCATTTCTCATTTCTAGCCTTTACCAATGATTTGAAATTGGTATATAAGCAAATAAGAATTTTTTCTCCAAGATTTTGTTGCTGTAGATATTATTGTGCTGACATTAATTTTCTGCTGAATTAATGGTCTTTATCTGCTCCCTTTTTCTGTACATGAATATATTTTTTAATAAAAACTAGATGAGAAAATTAGTAAGATGGAACCAATATAATTTATTTTTACATTTTTATTTGTTTACATATATTTGTTTAATTTGTTCATTATTTTCCTATGTTGTCAGCATTTTAGAGAAATGAAAACTTTTGAGTGTACTACACATTTAACCGTATTACAGTATTTCTTGGTGAGATAATATTTACACATATACTTTTACTTGAGATACATTCAGTGAAACTTCTGGCCAATATAAAACCTTTGTGTTTGTTTCTTAAATAATTTAGAAATAAAAAATTAATTAATTTAATGTGAAGTTATTCTTTGTAATCAGTTCTCACATTCTTAACCAAAACTGACAAAATCCTGAAATTAAGTGTTAAAATGAAAAGCAGTAAAAGATTAAAATAAAAATGTGAGCTCTTCAAAACAATCTTTATTAAAAAGTCATTTCAAGAAATAGTGACATTTCAACGACCTCAACACTGCACTTTTTAGAGAGCTAACTATTCATTTCATTATTCATCTTTGTTTCTTGAATCTATCCGGATAGATTGCTCATTCCTCTTCCATGGAAAAGAAATTACTTACTCATTTTTCCTGGCTGATGTTGCAATACATCTTTCCCTAAAAAAGGTTGTAGGACTGACAGGAGCAAAGAAGGGAAAGATTAACTGTCTTGAAGCTATACATTAATGTTTGGGATATATGAGAAGAAAAATTAATTCTTCCCTCTTCCCTGTGGGTCTTAAAGTGGTTAGCATTAAACAAGGTTGATCATAACAGTAATAACTTTTTTTCCCTGTTATAAATTATTTCTGTTTTGAAGGGGAACACACCAGGCACAGAGCCTTCCTGTTTCACAAGGCATGGTCTTGCATAGAGCATATTTTCACTGGGTCAGCTCAGAGAAACTGCTGAAACTAGGAAGCTATCCTATAGAATTCATATTCCTTTTTGTCTCCCTCAACTTAGCAGTCACTGGTGCTCCTTTTGACACTTAACAATGATGCCAATTTAGTGCTTATGTTTCTCAGAAAATATTGTGTTCCATGTATTTTCTTCCCAGATATAGCCTGAAGATGTTATTGTCACTTGGTCATTTGTATAACTGCAATCCCAAAGAATTTATTACTTTGTGGATACTGTGAATATGATCAAGTGTATGTACACAACTCTAGTTGTGTCCCAATGCCTAGTATGAAGGAACTCTCTAATGGTCCAACGTACATGATAGAATGGCTGATTAGTAGAAGAGAAAAGGGAAACTGGTCATAGGAAAAGGAACTATTTCACAGAGAAAAAGCATGATAAAAGACAAAAATAACTACAAAAATAATAAGAATTATTTTTAGAATCTCATACTCCTAATACTGTAATTAACATTAAAATTAACTTTAAAATTAATATTCATGGATAAAATTTTCTACTACATATATTATGATCATATTCCCTATCAGAAATCCCAATAGAAATTGTCTGCTGCAATATGGACTAACGTGGAAGAGACAGGGAGGAGACCTTGCCTGGATGCTGAGTGCCCACCAAGATGCTTTATCACTCCTTCAACAGGACCGGGGTAGAAAATACAATCAGAAGTTCATGGGGACAACATAAGCATAGGGACATCACTCAGCAGTTACTGTCATAGGCAAAACAGACATGAATCAGGAAAGTTAATTAAATTTATTGCCAGTTAATTGGAGTAAGACACTGAGAAAAAATGAACAAATTTTACAATACTTTTCCCCCACACTCCCATCTACCCAAGCTCAACTCCCTTTTCTTCTGTCTCTTCTACCTCTTACCATAAGCTATGCAAGCAGATAGGGATGGGGCTCATAGCCAGTTCATAACACTTTTTTCTCTGCTGCTCCTTGCACCTCACACTCTTCCCCTGCTTCAGCATAGGATCCTTCCCACAGGAGATGGTCCTCCACAAACTTTCATTTCTCCAGTGTGATTTCTTCCCACAGGCTGCAGTTCTTCACAAACTGCTTCAGCATGCGGACTTCCATGGGGTGCAATCCTTCAGGAATAAACTTCTCCAGCATGGGTCCCCGCCATGGGATGACAGAACCTGCCAGAAAACCTGCTCCAGAATGCACTCCTCTCTGCTGGGCTCCACCTGTCCTGAAAAGAGCCTGCTTGAGCATGAGCATCCCACAGGGTCACAGCTTTCTGCAGGGTACATCCACCTGCTCCAGGAGTCCTCCAGAAACTGCAGGTGGATCTCAGCTCCCTCACGGGCTGCAGGGGCACAGCTGCCTCACCATGGTCTGCGCCACAGGCTGCAGCAGAATCTCAGCTCGGGCGCCTGGAGCACATCCTCCCCCTCCTCCTGCACTGACATTGGTGTCTGCAGGGCTGCTGCTCTCACACATTCTCACTCCTCTCTCCCACCTGCTGATGTGCAGTCTTTTTTTCCCCCGTTCTTAAATCTATTATCCCAATGTTGCTCCCCCATCACTGATGGGCTCAACCTTGGCTGGTGGCAGGTCTGTCTTGGAGCCAGCTGGCACTGGCTCTGTTGGACACAGGAGAAGCTTCTGGTGACTTCTCACAGAAGGTGCTTCCACTGATCCCCTGCTACCAGAACCTGTCCACACAAACCCAGTACTACTATGCAGACACTTACAGGCTGATATCTACATTTAGATATTCTAATTTTCAACAAAATCATGGATTATATGTCCACAACCCAGGACACAGTATATAATACAAGGTTGTCTAGAGCATTTCTCAAACGTTATTGAAAGTAAAGTGTAAAATTTCATCTACAGGGCAAAAAGACATTCATTTCATATCTCACAATAAGATGTTAGTGAAAAATGTAGCTCCCATAGGTCTGTGGCTGTGAGAAGGGTTAACAGGAGCAAATCGAGCACGTGGGAAGAATCACAAGTAGTGTGAGTCAATGCCTGTGTGACACTGTCTGATCATCTGGACCACACAGTTCATCAGGAGTTCTGAGGGTACACTGATGTGTAAAAAAAGCTTTTCACTAGCTAAGTCTTTATTAGTTACTCTGAGGCCTTCATTTCATTACCAATAATCAAGGCATTTGCCTTCCAAAAACACACTTCAACTGATCAAATACATATTCTGATTATGAATGAGTTGCATGCAGATATGTTTGCAGATATATCTACAAGCATGCAGCTATAATAGCTTAGTGGCACTTGGGCAATATTGAATATAAATGATTATTTACATAATTACAGCATCCATGATTGTACTCCCTCATTGCTGAAGAGAACTTTAGGGATTTTCTTAATAACACATAATTCATTTTCTTTTGGCACTGAAAAGCTGGGTATTCAAGTAGCATGTTGTCGGTACTGTAGATGCTATGCAGTTAATGCCGTGGGAGAAAGCACATTTCAGTTGGCAAAAACAAACTTTAACTGTCATTTTAGCCTTTGAATTAAGATAGAGGAAGACCTGTAATTTAAAAAGTCATTAAACTCTACCTGACAGAATCATATGATTGAAAAATCTTTGTTTATTCACTTTCCAAGTCTTCTAAAAAACTAATGCTGAAGCTGAAACATTCAACTAATTGAAAATTAACTAAGATTTTTCACAGTTCTGTTTCTTGGGTTTTGTACTCCTTTGCTTTTTCTTCTTTACCTCATGCTTTTCATAATAATATCAACGTATTGCAAGTAAATACAATTAGTACTATTAACATTCAGGGTGTCTTCAGTCTGGACCCCTTTGTACTCAGTTGAATTTTCTCCAAAGGATTTAAAAGCTGCAAGGAAAAGATGTTCTTTGCCTTTCACAGAGATGGGATATATTATCACAGAGATTAAGATCCAGAGAGAAGGCTTTAGCTCAGCAAACAGGATGAATGTAAAATATAGGACCTGAAATCCAAGATACTAATTTTTAAAATATCTCTACTTGGAATGCAGCTTTGTGGCAATGATGTCTGCACTCTGTCCAGCTTCTTGCTCGGGAGCTTATGGTGCCTCCTCACTGTGTTCTTCCTGTTAGCAACAGTTAACAATGGATACATAGCAGAAATATTACCAATATTAGTGGGGGTGAAAAGAACCAGTACTGAGAGTACAGAGAGCATGATCACAAAGCTGGATCTGCCCTCTCACAGATCTGCAGCACATCTGCTGGGCCACAGAGCCTTCCTCCCAGTTCCTTTTTTAGACTGATTATGTGCTTCTGTCCCCCCAGTAGCACAGCTACCACGGCATGAGTGATGCCATCCCATAATGTGCTCCATGGCCCGGTGCTACGACACTCTGTTGGTGTTAGGAATTAAAATCAAAACATTCCCATAGTGCTTTTTGTGTCATATTTTAAAAGATTATGTATTGAAACTTGCACCCTTAGAAGAGCTTTAAAAACATGAGATCACGGCTCAGACAGACTCATCTGAACTTCACCTTATTTATGGCAGGATTCTTGAAAAACAAAATAGCCTCTCCACTGGTTTGCCCTTGGAAGCATATTTTAGTTGAAGAACTGTAGACTTGTGTACCTTTTCTCAGTATTGCAAATGTATTATACTAGGAAGCCACTAGATTTTGCTAAATATTTTCAAAAAAAACATGGGTTTCTGTGTAAAAATTAGATTTTCAATAATATGTTTAATCATAAAATAAAAAAAAAGTGATTATATTTTTACCAAAGGCTTTAAATCTATTCTTATAGTACACATGGAGAGAATGGACAATAAAAAGGGATTAAAAAAATGATTTTTTTCTAGAAAGACCAGTTTCAGTATCTTTTTCTTCTCCCATACAATTTTTCTACTGTTTATTTATATTGTCTTTTTGAATTTTATTAACACTTTTAATATTATTTTCTTGATCTCAGGATAATAATTTTGTATGTTTTTGTATATACACAAAGTAACAATATTTATTTAGCATTATTTCCGTAATAGTATACATGATGAATATATAAATAAAGAGATGTAAAAATCAAGAGCTGTTTCATTTTTTTTGGTCCTGGAAAGATGGAATTTTTAGAAGTTTGTAGTTTGATTATTAGATACAGTTTGTATAAATAAAAAAATCTGGAGTTTTTGGGACATTTAATAAGCTTCACTTTTCTTGTCTTTCACATACACAATAACTTGAACCTGTGAGAGATTACAGAGATTTTGTACTAAAAGTTACTTCATTTTAATTTCTTAATAATTCCAATTATTATTTTTTTGTTAAATTTAGATAAAAAATGCAAGCTTTTTCTGTTTCTCTGGTAGTCATCAAGATCCAAACAAATCAATAAGCTTTCACAAGAGAATACTGCTATGAAATTTGACAAGGGGTGTGTGGACAGAAGGCATTGGATTTATCAAGACCTGTGAATCAGTACCTGTACTTGATCATGAAGTTCCTGTCTGACAAATTGCAGGAGAAAAGATAACACAAAATCCTAAATCCATTTTAAATATTCTTTTGTAATCATTATTTTAATCAATATCTTTGATTATATTTCTTAACCAATCTTTTGTCTTATTTATGGCAGTCTCAAAGTTTAATAATTTCCTTAGTTTTACATTTATTTTAGATTTTTTAAAATACCATTGCATATCAGATCTTGTTCGGTAAAAGTGATCCACAGCTAAATGTTACTAGCCTGCTAAATAAATTCATCATTGCTCTTCTATAAGAATTTAAATTTATTATATGTCTTGCTTTGATAGACAGATGAGAGGAAGAAAATTATAAATTGTCTGACACTTGCATACTACTTAAATCCATATGTAACTCTATACATCAATCTTGAAAATTTTGGTTATTACTATTACTGAAAATGCTAGAAAAGTTGAGTGGGAAAGAAGAGGCAAAAAGCTTACATAGGCCATATCAGTGTGTGCTTCAGAATGACAGCAATTTGATTTGACCTTACTGTATTTGGATACATAGAAAGAGTAAAGAACTGGTTTTTCATTAAGTAGTATTTTTAAACCTCAAAACACTTGGAGAGCTGTTGGCAAAAATGTGGAAGACTTTAACAAGAGACAGAATTGCCACCACAAGGCACGAGGAGATTACAGGTTAATGTCCTTCTATATGTACATTACCATATGCTTGAGTGGATTTTTGTAGAGCTTTGTCTTCTTAGAATCTTATGTTCAAATAATTTAGTTGGATGAACTTATGCCTGCTCACATTATGCCTGACTGACTCATAACTGGTGCTTATATCAGCTGATTGCAGAATGGGGAAATCATGGCCTAATTACAATTAAAAGTCAGAGAACATTCTTTGAGAAAATGAATTTTAGTCTCTTTTAAAAATTCATTATGCCTTCTGTCTCATTTGGAGCTGAATGGTCATTTTATTCCCAGATGGCTTTAGCACTGTATCACTGATATCATGAAACTAAGGGATCCAAGTCTGTGACACTGCTGTTTCCTAGGAGGGATGTTTGATTTTGCTCTTTAATAGCAAGTTTATAGTTTAACCTCTAGAATATAAGTATTTCACCTTATAAAAACTGGTACTGGTCAAAGACACTAGAAAGCACTAATTCAAATGCCACAGTGCTATTTCAAATCACCAAGACCTTTAGTTACCAATTGCTTCACAGAATGTGCAAATACAATACTGCACATAGCAGACATCAAACTCCTCTTTTCATTGAATTCAATGCTGAAAAGCCAGCTGATCTCAGCAGCAGGAGATCAGGTATCATTTTTTCCCAGACAATTGGAGGAAACTGCATAGCTGAAAAGTCAGTCTCCCCCTCTCATATTCAAGAATTTTCTAATTACTTTAGTATTGCAAACAAATAAATTTTGTACATGAAGTTCTATCAGTATGTATACAATTATTTCTTTAAACTAGTGAGGCACTATTTCATTTCTTCTTCTGGTTTCAAGACTTATTGTTTTGATTTAGTTGAAAGCTGTTCTTGTTGCACCACTGTGAAACCTGAAAAACATGTGTTTTCACATTGTTTTGTCTCATTTCAGGTTTGTCTCACATTGTAGGTTGAACTGATGCACATCTGTGTACAGGACAGCATAAGTGCTCTTACCAAAATTAAATTTTTGTTCTGAGGGGTTAAACTTCAGGTGCTGTAGGTATTCACAAGGAAAGACCTAATTTTTCTGTAGTCTTATTTAGTTGTATCTAAAGGACCAAAATTTTACTAAGATTCTAGAAAATGAGAACACCATCAATGTCAATTGTATTAATTGAATCTAATAAATATGACAGCTAAACACAGTTAAAATCCTTTGTTCCCAAACCTGATTTCCAAGTAACTGAAAAATAAAATACCTGTAGTTAATTGAAGTTTCTCATCAAAACCTGGTTTTATGTATCAAGAATGTAAACTTGGAGCCACTAAAATATTTGGACTTCAGCATGTTGGAGCCAGAATGCCTCCAGTTATTCACACACACTGTAAACTACTATGTCCCATCTTTAACCTATCAAAACCTCAGAACTGTGAAGCATGTACCTTTTTTTTCTAAATGTCTTCTGTTTTTTTAGGCACATGTTTGCATTATATCTGTATTAGTGTGCGTCAAATTATTTATTTCACTTCCCGGTGAGTTTTAAGTCCTGAGGGATATGAGTCAGGTGAAGAATAACATGAGGACCCAGAATTTTAGGAAAGCAGAGCTCCCGCTGCTCACAAAGTTAGTCAAGAGGACCCCCTGAGAAACTACCTTCAGGGACAAGGGAGAAGGCCCTTGAGACTGGAACTGACCTTTGCAAAGAACACAGGGAATAATATGAATGGCTTCCATACATATATCGGGCAAGGTTTGCCCTTTGTGGAGCCAGGTTGCCTTGAATTGTCTCCCTATCCTCCATGTCTCTTAGCATAGCTTCTAGGAGAAGCTGTTTCATGGTCTTTCCACTCACCAGGCAGGTAGTTCACAGGGTGCTTCTTTCCATCCTTTTAAAAAATGGGTTCAGTGTCTCCCATCTTCATCAATGGTGACTTCACTTGACTGCCATGACTTTTCACTCATTCATCAATGACACAGACAATGAGTGCACATTCTGCAAATTTGCACATGACACCAAACTGAGTGATGTGGTTGACATGCCCAGAGGATGGGATGTCATTTGGAGTGACTTGAATAAGCTCAAGAAGTAGGCCCATGAGAACCTCATGATGTCCAACAAGGGTAAGTACAAGGTTTTGCATGTAGGTTGGAGTATTCATATTGAATGGGAGATAAAGGGCTCTGACAGGGACCTTGGGGTCCTGGATATGAACTGGGGATGTGCACTTGTGCCAAGAAAGCCAATTGTACCCTGGACTGCATCAAAAGAAGAGCAGCCAGCAGGTTGAGGGAGTGGACTTGCTGGAGCAAGTCCTGAGAAGGTCCACAAAGATGATCAGAAGACTGGGGCACCTCTCCCAAGACATAAGGCTGGGAGAGTTGGGGCTGTTCAACCTGGAGAAGAGAAAGTTTTGGGAAGACCTTCCAGCAGCCTTTCAGTACCTAAAGGGGGCTACAAGATAGATGGGGACAGGTTTTTTAGTAGAGCCTGCTGTGACAGGACAAGAGATAAACGTTTTAAACTGAAAGAGGGTAGATTCAGACTAGATATAGGAAGATATTTTTTACAGCTATGTTGATGAGGCACTGGAATGGTTTACCCAGAGAAATAATGGATACTTTGTCCCTGAAAACATTGAAGGTCTCATTGGATGTGGCTTCTTGAGCAACCTGATGCAGTTGAGGCTGTCCCTGTACATGGTGGGGGATTGGACTATATGGTTGTAAAAGATCCCTTCCCACCCAAATTATTCTATGATTTACTTGAAAACTTTGGAGGATTGTTGGGTTTTATTAATGCTTAGAGACAAATTATATATTTTAAAACTTGCTGCCCTCAGATACGACAGTGCTTTCATACCCTATCAAGTCTTTTGAAAAAGGACTTTGTTGTAGTTCAAAGTATATTATCTATTAAGTATAAATGAAGTGAACTGAAAAGAAAGAACAAATATTTTCAATTAATTTAATATCATTATGTAGAAGAGCTTAAAAAAATCCCATCTGACTGAAAAAGTGGGTTTAAATTAAATTATTTCTGCATTTTTCCACCAGCATTATAATTCCTGTCTTGAAATGTCATTATCATTGATGCCAAGTTATTACAGTTCAGGAGTTATGTTTCTACAGATATCCCTCCATCCAGTTTTAATGTTATGAGAATTCTTGGTACTGTCATAACTCATATCAACATTAGGAAACTTCAACTAGCTCTATAGAAATCTATTATTGAAGTATATTCGGCAAGTGAATAATCCAAAGTTTGATCTTGATTGGTTGTGCTGTATTTTGGCTGTCCATAAATAATGCAGACTTGAATTCAGCTGTGATCAGCAATCAGTGTCTTACAAGTTTTTATTTAAAATGGCTTACTATGTCCAACTAAATAAAAATATAAGTAAGCAAACATGGTCCTTCCTTGCACCACTTTCTCTGTTCAATACCTTTTAGCTGAATGTTCATTCTCAGCTAACCACACCTGTTCATTGAATTCCACAAACTCCTTTCCAAAAATGAAAAAAAGAGGTAAGAAATAAACACTAGAATGCTTGGAATTATCATGATGAATAACCAACATTGCTGTTGATTCCTGTAAACACATTTTTGGAGTTATTTGAATGTATCATAACTTCTCCTTGAACACATCAATCCACTGCACAAAGATTGGTCTAAGGGCACTTTGAATTCTTACTTCTCTGCAATATCACAGGAAACACTTGAGGAATCCTATTGGAAACCATCTGGCAGCAAATAACTAGGAAAAATTAAAAAGCCTATTTTTGGTCCTGAGTCCCCTTTTAGTGTCTGCTCTCTGTTCATGTTGTTCACCCAGCTGCCAAGTGGAACAAAATGTACTGCTGCTATTCTGGGGTTCCAAACAGTATGTTTAGGAGGACAGATAACATAATTCAAGATTCTGCAGCTGAAAGTTTTTGAAAATTTTAAGGCACATAGCACTTTAACCTTGTATAACCAAAAAAAGTATAAACAAATTGTTCAGCAAGACTAATTATTCCTGTTTCTGAACAGAGTTGTGAACAGTTTGAAGTAATTTCAAGATTGGAAATACAAGGTTTAATCAGGAAGTCCAAAAGAAAATACCTAGATGACTCATTATTGCTTTAGAAAATATTTAAAGTAGGAATGAGGTATGTAACAGAATTGGCATCAGTTATTTTACAAGAGATCAAGCTTATGGTATAAGAAAATTTAGGAAAAGTGTGTTTTAGGGAAAGATGTATCTAAGAAGCAGCCAGTGTACATATTTTTGGAATACTGAAAGTCTGGAAATACATCGTCATCTTTTAGATAATGTTTGTATTTTGAGATATATATTTATGCAGGACTGAAACTTATGTTTTTCACCATCCAGCTCTTGTACTAATCATCCCAAGAAATACCAAAGTTCAGGAAAACTCAGTCTTTCTATTTACATTGCAAAATTCTCAATGAGAAGCAGATGAGTGTGGACCTTGCTGAACATTTCTGAGTTCAAAGCAAATTATATTAGTACTACATATATATAGGTTAATAAAAAAAGTGGGTTGTGACCCCTCTGAAGGCAAGTAGCACAAGAAAGTAGCTTACATGATTAAACTCTCTCCTGTGCTCTGGGTGAGATGGCCTTGTACTTACTGCCCATCAGGAGCAGACCTTGGCCAGTGCTATCCAAAGCAGCCCCTTGGCTTTGTTTGTGTAGGGTGAGGTGGCCCAGGCCAAAACCTTACCAATATATAAAATAGCAATATCCCCTAGATAATTGCAGTGCTTGTTTAGTGCAGGTTTAGTTTTCAAAGCATGGGCTGTGAGTTCACCTGACTCCAAGAAAATGGAAGGGCACACAAAGGAGAAAAGACCAACCACATAATAGCTGGCAAGAAGCCTGCTCAGATCTGTAAGAGTTGTCTGAACTAACTAATGTGCTTTCAGACACAGGATCTCTTTCTGTACAGGTCAAGTAAACAGGGAGAGGGAACATTCCCATGGACAGGAGCTTGATCATTCACCGAGTGAAATCATTCACATGGTCCCTGGAAGACTTTTTTGACCTAGTCCAGACTCTTCCACGGAATCACAGAACTATTCTCATGCACAGCACAGAGCCTAGCAAATGTGTAAGGCATCATTCTCAACAGGCAGGAGGTTAAGAGGATTTTAGGTGAGTATAGAGGGTTCTGTTCCAAATGACCTTGACACCCAAGAGCAAACTTGCATATGACTAACTAGTTTAGGTAAGACCAGGTTGCCATTAGAAATCATATCAATATAAACTTAGAATGGTTTAAAATATAAAGGACTGCTATAGAGTAGATCCAGTGCATCAGGTTCCTTGTGGACTTATTCAATCAAGTTTTTACTATCTCCAGAGAAATACTACTACACTGTTAAACAAAAAACAGCCAGTGACTGAATCGAAATAATGGACTCTCAGTAACCAGTTATACTGCCAGCTCACTCTCTGGGTTTGGACAATCCAGCTTTTTCTGCTTGAAAAAAAGTGTCTTATGGACAGAAGCTAGGCACCACACATGGCCATTGCAGTTATCAGTCCCCAGCTGTATTTCTTTAGCACCACAGACAGTCAATATGGCCACAAGTGCACAGCATATTTCCCAATATAATCAGGACTCCCAGATCTGAACTACACAACACCCACTGTGGTGTGCCTGCACCTGTGGCGTTGCAAAGCTGTTACCTCAATAAATCACCAGTAAATTAGTAATGGTGCTGATTGTGGTTTTCATTCATTTCAGTTTAATATAATAAAGGCATTATACAAGGCTCTAGGTGGTCTAATATTTAATTATACACTAAATATGACTAAATTACTCATCATCATTTAAATCAGTTCCCAAATCAGGAAAACACCTATTCTCTCTGTACGCTTCCTAATCACAATCCATTTTCTCCATAGTAAAAATGTGGCTGTTGCAGAAAGAATTCTGAAGAAAATCTGAGCACATGAGAAATGCTGCAGAAAATGTTCAGATGGATGCACAATCTTCCTTTGCAAAGAATGGAAAACAGCTAAGGCATTGCTGCCACACACATCAGTGGCAGTGAGAGTACCATAGTCTCTCAAATGAATTGGTTCTAAGCCATGTAAAGTTTTATAGGCCATAGATAGTACCTTAAATTTCAGTAAGTTATCTAATGCATCAGATTTCCACAGATATCCTGCTGTGTGAGATTCTCCAAACCCTGAATAATTTCAGTGTCTCTCATGCAGAGGATACTGTGCAACGCTGTTACGAAATCATTGAAATAGGACCAATAGAAGAATTATTTTCCTCTGAAATTAAAATTCAGGGGAAAAAGCTATACAGAACAAAAGGATTTAATGGCAATAAAATATGTAAGTGATAGACAATATTTTAATGAGATCTCAGGTTTGGATGTAGTTGAATTCTCTAGCATTTGATGTTGTCCTGTACACAATTCCAAATTTCAAAATGGAAAGAAGAGACAATATAATAGTACTTTTACTTAAACATTAAACCACTTAGAGACTTACATAGTGTGCAAACTTGATATTTTTGGTGTCTGATATTGTTTATAACTGGTGTTGTCTTTGGCTATCTAATGAGAACTGGACTATTCTCATATATGTACAGTAAGTAGACAAAATTTACAAAAGGGAAAATTCCTAAAAAAAATTGGGAGAAATTTTCTCACGATTAAATTAGCCAAATACTAGAATAAATTACCCAGAGAAGCTATGAATCTTCTTATAAAATATTCCCCTGAGGAACCTGCTCTCCCATGGCCTTACGTTGGGAGAAGAAAAAGATCAAGTGGTCTCTAGAGGTCCATTCCAACCTAGTCTATGGTTCTGTGATTTAATTTTTTTAGATATTGCTATTATTCTTAATGGGATATGGTTTATTATTTCTATGACATATGCAGAAATTAAATATACATATAAAATCACAATAAATAGAAGAAAAAAAGCAATAAATACATAATTGTTACTTGTGAAACTATCCAATAACTTCAAAGTATGGTAGAGTCACAGCTAGCTATGGGATTATATTATACTGACTTGATCATTTGACAAGGTGGAATCATGAATTATATGAAAGGACATGAATCTGGAAGTAAAAAATGTGACTCCCATAGCTTAATGAGTGGTGTGCTCTGGAAAGGACCCATAATAGCTGCACATGTGGTAAATAATAAGGTAATAGTAAATTGACAGGAAAATTATTCTTAGACATATAAACAATAACCTACCTAATGTAAGCAGGGCTGCAGATGTGTCATTACTGATGAGATATAAATGGAATATGAAATACACTTTTCAGGGAGGACTTGGAAAAATGGTAGAGAACTTCAAAAATTATTAAAGAGCAGGTAAACTGAAACTTTCAATCATTTTTGTCGGGAAGCTGAAAAAGAAAACATTTTATTAATTTTCCTACAAAAAATTTTTTATAATCAGTTTTGCATCTAAAAATGGTTCTGCCTGACAGAACAACATGGTGGAACGTTTTATGCTATGGTCTCTTGTACTGCACTTTTCTGATTTTATATAGTTTAATGGTATAGAAATTCCAGTCCTTATATACTTTCCTGCAAAGGAGCAAGGGTTGATTTTATACATGAAAATCTACCGAATTGCAGTAAGGACTTCTTTTGCATTTATATGGCTCCATCGTCTTCTTTTCGGTCGTGTTTTATATTAGTGTTCTGTGCTTAGGCAGAGTTCTTTTTGTTTTAAAATATGTGATCAATTTGAGCAAAAAAACAGCAAACATTTCTGCAAGAGAAGACAATAATTTTGGTGTAACAATAATTTTTTTTCTCTGTTTATAAAGACTGCTAAACTGGTTGTTTCTTATGCAGACCCTGGGCTGCAGAATCTTTGAGTGAAACATCTTTTAATGGGGGCAGCACCCATGAGAACAGCAATCAGGAGCAGCAAGTTTCTGTAAACACCTTCAGCACTTAGCTCACATCTGATTTTAGCTTCACTGTAGGATGGCAGAGCTCCAATGGTTTCATTAGTCAGGACTTTGAAATCAGAGCCCATATTTATTTTACTATCTCTGTTTTCTCCACCTTCAGTCAGCATGTCATAAGTACTTCATAAGCCCACCTGGCTTGTGGCAATCCGTGAGATGCACATGACTGTCTCCATTAACATCCGTAAATCCAATATCTGCCTGAACTTGAATTCATTAAACTCACACTTGCAGCTAACCCTTGAGCCTTGCACTGATCTTATTGATGTTTAAATAACACTGTGTGCCTTTACTTTTCCTCCTGGTGCTAGCAAAAAGTTTTGATTTCAGGCACTATGACAGGTAAGGTGAAAGCAGTAATTCCAGAGAATTTAAAGGTACCAGAAAATATTCTATTCCCTAATAGATTCTAATGCAATGTTTTTCTTAAATTTCAGCAAATCACTGGAAGTTCTCAATAGTGGGTAAATATATTTTAATGTCAATTATTGTTATAAGAAAAAACATATTTATTCAAATCATTGCAGAGATATTCTTAAATACCCTTTTAAGGCAAAAGATCCTAGGCTCAAGACATTTTGCTTGTTCAATTGACAACCAATACAAATCTCCCATAATTGATTTACTTATTAAGTAAAAGAGCACAAACACTTGCCCTGTCGTCCCTCTTCCCACCCCAACTTGCCTTTTGCACTCTGAGGAGGTGATGGGCAGCACAGGAGTCTGAGTGTGTGCAATGGTTTTGGCTGCCCATACACAGCAGGTTCCCTGTTGCTCTGTTTGTAACAGGGTTTGCTCCTTTTCCCTTTGTGTTTTTACATGGCCACAGCCCCTTGGGAGCTGCTCCTACCTTTTCAGCACGGAGTGCCTCCTTAAAAGTCTGTCACATGTGCTCCTTGGACCAGCAAAAGTTTCGGCTAGTAATGGTTCAGTTTCCTCCACTGTTGTTTCATTTGTCTCATGATGATGCCTACATCCTCCAAGAAACACACAAACCACCTGCACAGAGTATCACTCCATATTTACCTGAAGGGAGTGACCATGGGTTTTAAAACAAATGGATCTGGCAAATCAATATCTGGCAATTGCTAGTAGGAAACAGAGATCAGCAATTTCCAGAAAAGCCATTGCCCTTCCCAATGTTCCTTGGTGCTAGAAATGGAGCAGGAATATTTGTAGAGGGAAAAATGTGACTGGCCACAGCTACTCAGGTGGCTTCCATTCATTAGTCCTGTTTCCAGTGAAAAAGCTTATTTAATTGTTTCACATTTAAGTTGCAAATTTTTGTTAATTTTAACAATTTTCCAAACTATATATTGAGTCATTATGAAAATGGAAACCCTTATGGAAAAAATCTGAATATACTGTGTTAAATATTGAGCTATTTCTTCATCACCCAAGCTATGGATCCTTTAATTCTTCTATGGATTCCTCTGAAACCAACCCATTATGTTAATAATTTCATTCCTTCGTTGCTGGTAGCCATTAGCCAGATGCTGAGAAATATCATCTGATGTAGGAGGAATATTTCCTTCCACCAAAGTCATATGAGTGATATATTTGTTAATGAAGTGAAGTCAGATAAGTCCCCTGTCATACATTTTCCATAAATAAAATTGTTCAGAGCAGTGTTTTTGACACAAAAACCCAGAACAACAAAATCTATCCTGGTGTCCAGGGACACGTCCTTTTGTTAGATTTCAGGCAGTGGACAATGTTATTTCTTAAATCTTGAGGAAGTTATGTTAGGAAGAATAAATCTGAGAGAAAGCTGCTTCTTTATTTTCAGTGGAAAGAATGTGGCAAACAGAATAAATGGTCCAAAAGACATGTAAGGCAGGAATCTCATGTCCTCTAATACATCTGCCAAAAGCTCCATAAATGTCTCAACAAACCAAACCCCACTCTGTATATGAAAAGAAAGTCACTGATCAGTATTGTGGGAACAAAGTCTTGACTCATGAAACCTGCTCTTTGGAAAGAGAATATGGCTGAAGTTTATTAGAGCTAAATCCAGTTCTTAAATTGTAGATGTGCTCTTGCTATCTATCTTCAGCTTTTAAACCTGATGGTTGTTGCTGATGATCCTCTTTGCTTAGGATCTAATACATCAGTGTTATGCCTAGGCACTGTTTTGACCAAGAGGAAAGGAGAAGAATTCTAATTGAGATAACTACTTATCCTGCTCAGAAGAGGGTAAAACACAAAACCTAGCCACCTCTGAATCCTCTCCTGTTTTAAACATCTAGACCTTATTTCTCATTTTAGAAGGGATCCAAACAGTAATCCCAAATCTATAATATTTACTGTGCCCATCTGGTATAAAGTACTGTGTGGCCCATTATGATTGTATCCCATGAAAAATGTACAAGGTCTGTGTTGCATGGTCCTATGCTTGCACACAACAACAGGAAGTTAAACTCTCCAACCCCCTTCTGGGATGAATCTTCAAATATCTTCCCTAATTGTATTATTTTTCTCCTACAGATATTCAAGCATAGACTTTTCTTTCCATAACTGTTCTCTAAACTATTTTCAGACCTCTCTGTTCTGCTAGTAATCAATAATCACACTAGGACTATGAAAGAGTAAGAAAAGTGTTGTAAATATACATTATTAACTTGCTTATGTATGGAATATGGCCTAGGGACTGGAATTTAAAAGAGATCATATAGAATTGATCTCCTGCTGGAACTAAGGTCTTCCATTTAAACAAGTCATCTAGTTTCCACTTCACTGCAATTCCTGTTTCACCTGACTTTGCATGTCTATAATGTAGTTATCTCAGCTGTATAGAATACCATAACCTTCCAGTGTACTTATATGGAAAGAAAAATTCATTCACCTCACCCGTGTCTCTACTTTAGTGTTTGATGAATCACTGGAAGAAACACCCATATATTCCTATTGACTATATAGAAAGCCTAACTGACATGTAGACATATGTATATAACAGAAGATTTGCATTAGGAAAGAATAATCCAGTTTCTAATCTCCCTCCAAATTCAGTGAAGAGAATTACATGCGTCTGGAAGGTTATTAATGTGGATATGCTTTTTTCCATAGTACTGTCTATTCTCCTTACTCACTGTCTTTCTCCATTACCTTTAACAAGCATGTAGAAGGAGAGACAAAAACATATGGTTAAAGTTAGATGAGATGAAAACCATTTATGCAGTTATTTCTAGTTCTAGTTCTGGAACACATCTTCATCATGTCCATGAGTGTGATGAACTTTAATATATTGTCCATATGCTTCTATACCAATTTGAAATCTTTGTCCTATAGTACCAACAGAAGGACATTGATGATGATGCAATCCCTTTTCTAGACTGTGACTAAATGGATGTATCCACCTTATCAACTTCTGAAGTGTAAACTAGGAAGGACAAGAGTTTGACTTGATTGTGTGCATACGGCATGACTCCAAGTACAGACTCAAGGTAAATTTGCACAGAAGAAGAATCTTCCTGAATTACGACTTAGACAGTCATAATAGAGAGATTACAAGTCATACCTCTAAGTCACGGTGGATTTTTATGTTTGGACATAGTATTCATACCATATTTTTCCTTTTTTAATAAAATTTCACAGTGGTGACCACTGTAAAATTCACAAATCTTGAGAATAAGAGCACTTTCTTTCAATCCCTTACATCACAACCAGTAGGAAAGATCATACAGGCCAATTTTAGTTCTTGATGACAGCTGTGAAATCTTACTGAATGCTCAGAGGTGTAACTATGGAAATCATTTGGCATGTAGGTTCTTATTTTTTATTTTTAAACTTTTTCACACCTCCCTCTGAAATTGCTATCTCCTAGCTCCTGTTAGGCAGAGGATATGCAACTTTTCTAACCTGTCATTTCATACCAGTAGTAATGATGATTGACAGGAAAACAGCACAGCTTGTCTATTAGCACCAAATTGAATTTGCAAGGATGCCAGTGAGATTATACAGCTATGCATCCACACGTGTTCATGGAACTACATATATGTTTAAAATAATATATCCAAGATAAATCAATGAACTTAAGGTTTCTGTGCAATTTAAGTAAAAGCTCACAATGAGATACACTTTATGTAGAAGAATGCTTTGTTACTCTTCTCTGTCAGGCTTGAAGACATGATGGATACATCTATGCAGGGAAATTAAAAGGGTCCACAATAAAACTAGGCAGTTGACTTGTGACCGAGACAACCGTATTCCTTTTGGAAAGGGTGGAGGCAGCACCTTGTGAATACCAAGACTGGCCATTCAACAGTCTCACAGCTAGAGAGTTGATGCTGTCCTGTGTTATTTAGCATTATGGGTGTACCCAGATGAAACAAGTTTGTGACATTTGACAGCAGTAGCAGCAACAACCAGAAGCAAGAGGAGTGAATTTTGAAGTAGAGGTAATCTTTTCCACAATGATCTCTCCTAACACCAGGTAGCAGATTCATTGTTATATCAAAATAATGGAATCATGGAATCACAGAATGCTCTGGTTTGGGAGGGACCTAAAAGATCTTCTAGTTCTGTCCTCCCTGCCATGGACAGGAATACCTTCCACTTAACCAGGTTGTTCAAAGTCTCATCCAGCCTGGCCTTGAACACTTCCAGGGATGGGGCATCCACAACTTATTTCCAGTGCTTCACCACCCTCACAGTAAAGAATTTTTTCCAGCTATCTAACTTAACCTACTCTCAGTTTGAAACCATTCCCCTTTGTCCTGTCACTAGATGCTCTTCTAAACAGTCTTTCTGTCTTCCTTTTTCTTTTTGCAAGTACTGGAAGGCTGCAATTATTTCCCCTGAACACACTTGCTAGCCTCATTTAGCACTGTTCGTCTGCAGCAAGCATGGACAAGAGGGCAGATGAGGCTATAACTCAGTGGTTTTTTCCACCTGGGACCATTTACCATTGATGCTTTGAGTCAGAGGTTAAATATTTTCTTAGTACTAGTATATCAAAGACTTCAGTCAAGATACTGTGCAAAAAATCAAAATACAAGTTGCTAAAGTCAGGGTTTTTGGCAATGTCTACTCTTGAAGTGCTTCAGGTTTGTGTTTATATTATAGCTTTACATGCTGCCCCTGATTCCCAGTGAGACTGGAGGTATGTAGGAGTCCAATAGAACAGATTTAGGGGACGTTGATCCTAATAAACTTTTGCTCTTAAAGAAACACATGGGGTTTAAATATGTAGTTTTATTTGGGTTGAGGGGAGGGAAGTGTTTAGGAGGGTGAATATTAAAAAGCAACATTTATAAACTGCTAAAATAACTACAGATTGTTGTCTTGCCGACCTCATTTTCTGGAATGGAACATGCTCTGTTGCTAAGTAATTAACAGACCCAAAGAAAGAAAGAGGGGAAAAAAAGAGAATCCTATTTCTAAATTCTCTTTAAGTAGCACTTATATGGATATTAGATGGCAGCAGACACAGTTATAATTTCTGTTCTAATATAGTGTAACTCAGTCACACTGAAGGGAGCACTATGGAACTGATATATAGTGAATTTCATTCCGTATGGCTTTATCTCGCAACACTCATCTCCATTTGCCCTGGACTTTGTCTAAGATACACATTTTTCTGAAGGAGAAAATTACTTCCTTGCTTCATGGTGATAGTGTATTTAAGCTTGACCTTTAGTTAGGCCTGAGAAGTCCTGAGTATCAGCTTTCCTGCTCTGGTCAGTAGAAAACATCCTTTCAGCATCACAGTGGGATTCACCCCACTGCTCTGTCTACAGTTGCAAGACAATTCAGTGATGAACTCAGGGATGAAATTCAGACAGTTCTTTCCCATTAGAAAGCTCTGAGCAATTTTTCCTAACAAACTGTTTTAATTTGTAAGCAGAGACACAAAAGAAGCAAACAGCCAGTCTTTGCTGTTTGCATTCAGATATATTTTTAAAAAATATCCTGATAGCAAAACAGGCATTTAGTATTGCAAAGGAATAAGATATACTCTTCACTATATGAAAGATATTTCAATTCCAGCCTTGTTCAAGCCCTACATTGAAAGGCACTCATCCATCCTACTGTAAAATTGAATAAGTTATTTATTATTACTGTAGTGAAACTGTGGAATCTTTAATTTCATCAGAGTTACTAGATTGCAGACATCTGACTACTTAATGACCTTGTATTTACTGAGAAAAAAAGTCTGCTGCTGAAATGACAGAGATGAAATGTCATGAATTCATTGTGAATAACAGAGCTACAGAAGAGCTTACCATATAATGTATGACTCAGATTTCACTGCTTTTTGACATTCAACAGTAACATTGTTAAAATATCACTGAAATAAATATCAGCAGTTAATCACAAGTGATCTAATGTTTTTAAGGGGCAAAAAATTACCCTTTTCTATATGTTTTCCTTCAACCCTGTGCAGGAAATAAGGAGCAAAAAAAAGATGCCAGTTAAATTTCACTGTTCTATCTAGCTCAAAAGAAATAGAGAGACACTAGATAATGCTAAAGCATCATGGTGAAAAAGAAGAGAAGAAGAAGGAGAAGGAGAAGGAGAAGGAGAAGGAGAAGGAGAAGGAGAAGGAGAAGGAGAAGGAGAAGGAGAAGGAGAAGGAGAAGGAGAAGGAGAAGGAGAAGGAGTGAAACCAAATTTGCAGAGTACCTTACTTCTCCAGCAGTCCATACACACCCTTAAGTAGTTCAACTAGTGGCATTATAAGAATCAATTATATTAATTTATGTTAAATATCAAATAGTTTTAAATATCCTCTCTTTCAGGGCCAGATGACCTCCAAAATGTTGGCTGTGCCAAGCCTCACACATTCTGAAAATATTCTGAAAATATCCTTGTATCTAATAAAGACTATGAAACACAAATAAGAGAAATCAGAGCTTTACTGATCACTCTCTATTTTCTTTTGAGAAGAATAAAAGTTCTATGTTAATTTATGCTTTTACAGATTTTCCTCTTGATCAACGAAGTACATTAAAATTCAGTGCCATAATGCTTCTTGTGTTCTAAGTAAATGTCCTTAAACACCACGAATGATTGGAGACAGAGGTATTTCAAAAGATGCCCAGGGGTGCCATGGAAGTCTGTGGGTAATCCAAGGAGGAAATTCAAATCTACCCACATTATATTTTTCTTGAAAGACCATCATTTACATCCATTTCTACTGCCCTACTCATCCAGTTTGCTATTCCCTTCCAAAGCTGAAAACAAAGAGTTAGATCTAAGGCAGCCCTGTTGTATAATCTGTTGACCATATTTCAGCAACTGGCCACAAATATCAAATGTTAAATAAGTGTGATCCAGAGCAATTAGTCATAAATCCCATTACCCCAAACAGAAATCTGACATAAAGAAATTAAAAAAAAAAATTATCTAACTACTGACATAAAGCTGTCTAGTATTTCCAGATGTAAAGAGACTTTGTGGTACAGACAATACTTTTAAATACAGATATGTGTGAAAAGGTTATACCTATATTTTGTATAAGAAAAAGAGTGAAGGAGCAAAGATAAGCAGTAGAGCCAAACAACGGAATAAAGGAAATATGGTAGGTGTAAGCAATACTAATATGCCAAGTGCAGGTTTTATACTTAATACTGAGAAAATAAACTAGACCTCAGTAAAGAATGGGACAGATGTTCAGGGAACATATAGTATTTGTTTTTCAGTATGAAATCTACAAATTTGAAACTATCAGCAATTATCAAAGGTACCAATCTGGAAACTGCAAGACATAAAACCATTTTTCCTTTCCAGCCCCAAACTAAAATTTATTGAAGTGAGTCACTGCAACCTGCTTCATCTGTAGGCAAATGTTGATTTTTTTTTAATAGGAACCATTTCAGGTAGAAAAACAAGGGATTTATAAACCATGTAATAAATGAGTGATATCCTGTAGAAATAATCTAAAGCACCAAATATGTTTTCTTTATAGCATGTGTTATATTTTTATTTACAAATTCTTTTTGCCCATTTTAGTAACTTATGTCCCATGTAAGTAGTTACAATAGGTTCTCCTATACCACTAGTTCATGGGCATTCAGTCAGCTGAACTGTTACTCTTTCCATGTGCTTTGAGCGTACTACCTTTCAATATTTTAAATGCAACTTGTTGAAAATGTATTTAAGATCTATAGTTTATTGCCTCAGAGAAAGATTGTCAGTACTCAGTTAAAACTATCTTTGAAAACATTATCAAGTCTGCTTTTTTTGAAACTGTGGGACAAATCTGTAGGTGTCAAACTGGCCCTGCCTGCTGCCTGTTGATAAGCCAGATACCACATATACCTTGTCACTCTGCCAGTATTTGCCACAAGCAAACCAAAACTCATCCTCTGGCTGTTATGGGTTGCAGTGCAAAGTGCAGAGCAGAGATAGTAGTGGAAGGCATTCTACAAAGTGTTAAGGTCATGGAGTCTGAATAAATATTAGCTCAGGACCATTGGAATTTCATTTAATGTTTTTCTAATCTCTTGCATTTCTTTTGGGATTTCAGATGTTCATACATGTGTGAATAATGAAATGTCAACTGAAAATAAAGCTTACATTCTTAGAGGTTACATACACAGAATGACAAACTGGAAATATGAGCAAACATTAAAAGGTGTGAATTACCAGGTTTTATCAATGTCTTGTGAACCATCATACTTAATATTATAGCTCTGCTGATATGAAGAGATATCTTGAACAACTTTGCCCTCCTCTCCCAAGTCCCCTGGAGAGCAGCCTTTTTCAGCAGAAGGTCAGGTAGGAAAATGCAGCCTTTATCTTCCAGCTGGTTTTAAATAAAGTGGAAATGGCATCTGCCCTGAATATGAAGTATACTCCAAAAAATATTCTTAATAAAGTAAAGGGACAACTCTAGCTTTTTCTTCCTTTAAGTTAAGGGAGGCATCTGGTGATTAAACAAATTGTTTCAGGCTGAAGCTAGGGGAGCAAAATAAAAACTCGGAAATAAATGACAGTATAAGCATGAACCTGAGGTTTTGTTTTGGTCACTGAGGTCTGATGCAAGAGCTTTTTCCTGCACTTTACCCTACCTTCCTCATCACAGAAAAGCCTGTAACAAATTGGAAAGCAATAAGAGATAATATTTTGCCTGGGCCTCTTAGGGTCATGGTTGTGGTCATTGGACACATTCCCTCTTCCCACTAATCCATTTCCAACCTAGGAAGTCATCCTGTCTTTAACTGCTTGATCCATGAGAGGAAAAGCCTGGGAGATACAGTTACAGACAACTACACACAACTGATGCCAGCATCAGTAATGATTCCATTTCCCCCAGAGTTCTCCTGTCTTTATTTTACAGGCTGTTATGCATTAACCACGATGTGCTAACCAGATCTCACCTCTGCCAGGCCTGGAACTAGCACCTTTCTGTCAAAAATTCCTCCTTTCTGTTCTTATCTCAAGTTTCTGCTATGGTGGCTTCTTGGCAAGTTCCTTGTGTGTGCTTGACAGGGTTTGAGACAGGCAACAGTGCTCTTTAAGCCCTTACTACAGATCCTCTCACAAGAAGCAGCAAAGGTGATTCCAGGACAGCGTGGCTTTATCATTGGCTGTCAAATGCACAAACAGGCAAACACATAACATCATGAAACGAATGGATATTTATGTGGAATGAAAGCTAGCCCAATGAAAAGTGCAATGGATAAAGGAGGACTATAACATGCTACTTTCAACTATGCATTACCATAAGACACTGAGATGCATAGCAAAAAGAGAATCAAGTAACAGCTATAATTCCTTTAAAAATTAGCAGTGAACCCTTAATAATATTACCTGACCTGCAAAAATAAAAATGTTTTTAAATGGAAGAGAAACTACATTTTTGCTCAGTTGAGTAAAGGAAATATCTTTTAAAAAATAGAAAAATATTCAACTGGGAAGAAAGTTGATGACCACATAACCTCATTTGCTCCTGCAGGATTGCTGATTTGGAGCCTCCATTGAGAGTCATAAGGAGTATGTCCAGGCAAATGTATTTCCAGTCTGCAATTGCCTGTTTCCCACCTTTCTAAAAAAATCCTGCACAAGGATAGAAAGTGTTCCAGCCTTGGTCCTCAGCCAAAATAAAATCCTTCCTCTTTCCAGGAAAAATAAAAATCCTAAGCAGCAACCTGAACATTTTCACCTCCCCTCTACAAGACAAATTTCCACAAATGTAATGCAGCTTGGGGCAGAAGATGTTCTAGCAACTTGTCAGGATTTTTTAGGAAGAGGCAGGGAGAGTCTGTGCATCAGATGGGAACCATGATAAATATATATGCGACTGAAGGAAGGGTAGAAAGGGGTAAGAAGGCAAATCTCTTCCAGAGCACAAGACATTGAATTTTCAGCTTTTGCTATACCTTTCAACTGCCACTGTTGACACAGGCAATCCCTCTTTTCCTGGGTGGTTGAAGCTGATTTTCTGATCCTTAGTCCAGGTTATTCAGATTTTTCCATCATATATGCCCATCTGTCCACAGAAGAGGTAGAGGGGAATGTTTATTGTAACTCACAAAGGATGAACTTCAGAGCTTCCTTTTCTGCGTTCTCTCTCCTTTCCAGTTTCTCTGAATCTATCATTTTGGCAACCACATTATTATTATTAGGGCTTCTCTGCCCTACCCCACATCTCTTGTATACACACAACCCAGAAACACTGCCAGTCTTTACTTGCCCTGAAAGGAGACAGCTCTTCAATTTTCCCCAGATGACCTTCTCTCCATTTGACCACAGAGACTCAGAGCAGATACCCACCAGGCACACTGGTGCTGGGACCTGAAACACTCTTGCTCACTGTGTGAAGGAACTCTGCTGTCCTACCATAAATACATCGCCTAAGGCATAATGTTGTGGATACATATAGTTCACCTCCAGTGTGAGAAGTTCCATGGGAATCAATAAAAGGAATAAATACAGTTGTGGAATCAATAAAGGAAAGGTTGGAAGCAAATGGGCAAATCTGAACATTAGGCTTTAATAATCCTCAGATTTTATTTAGTAGTTTTGTATTTATGGCTGTAAAACTTGTTTCTTGAGGCTGGCAAAATAAAGTACTATTCCACAGACTTCTCTGTCTCTCACATTAAGAGAACTGGAACCCAAACATCTGCTGTGACAGGGACAGACATTTCTCTGTCTTAACCACAACCTTCTCTGCAACTATAGTCTCTCAAGTATAAGTAGATTAAGGCAGGATTACTGCTGCAGAGTCCAAAACAGGAAAATATTTAAAGGTGAGGTTTTGCATTAAATTTTGCATATAAATTTATTTCTGCAGGCATTATTGTTATAATGTAGATAGCACTGCCCAGAATTTTGCAGTGGTGTGCCAAAAACCTTCTGTTTTGCAACTACATCAAATGTCAATTTTGCACTGAAGATCATGGGTTATTTGGAGAAAAAGATTGAGCTAGTAATAAGAAACTACTCACTTTATTTACAAATCCATAAATATGTGATCTTTTCTGTCTTCCAACCGTATTTCAACTGGCAAGATGGAACAACAGTATACCTTTTGGAACCTTTCTTCACTCATCTACGTGTAATCATTACTGTCAGCCCATCAAGCTCCAGGTGAAAAAAGATTCTATATAAACTCTTTTAAGTCACATTTGATTAGACCCTTTTCTGTATGAGTTTGACATGTTTTATTATTTCTTATCACGGCTTCTGTGGCGGACTTCCCCGAATAACTTCTGTACCATAACTGACAAACGAAATCTGACTTACATTACAGGGAGTGTAATGCTGAAAGTCTCCAGCTGAGTATGGTAAATGAAAAGTGGGTACTGTACAATTCTCTTAATTGAATAGAAACTTTATTTTCACCAACATCAACCAAATCAGGTAACAGTTACCAGGCAGGAGAGGATAGAAAGTAACCTGTATCCCGGGTAGAGGTGGCAAGATAGAGGAATTTGATAACAGAAAGGAACATAGACAGTAATAAATAAGGAGAAAAATACATAGATTTCACCAGCTTTATAGTGCATACTGTAATTAAAAGAAAAAATTAATTATAAAAAATAAAACCAATAATAAAACCATGGCTGAAACTTGTAAATGTTTATTTAAGAATGCCAATAATCTCAAAGATTATGAGACACAGCTGGAAGCTTTATAGTCCTTCTCTGTTTGGAATAGTTTTTGGAAAATTAATACCATGACAGATTTTGCCTATTTCAGTGGCTTTCTTGCCATCTTTCTCTCTCCTCCCAAAATATATCAATATAGAGAGGTAAAATCTTATAATACATGACTGAAGCGCTTCTTTTGAGCACTGAACATCTTTATATTTTCTCTTTTACATTGTAAAATGACCAGCAAAAAAAAAAGTGTATCTTTTATTCCATTTTTCTCCTTCAGTGGCCACTTCTGAATGAAAATTATCTTGATGTCTATCAATAGAAGAGTCAAAGAAAGATTCTGATGGCATGTTATCAAGCACCGCTTCTTCTCATTGCTTCACAGGGAGTTGTTCTTTAGAAGTTTTGGACGTTTTTCCTGTTTCTCTTCACTTACCAAAATTTCAATAAAATGCTATTTTAAACCTATAAAACAACCTGAGTTGAAATGGGGAGTAATACAAGGGAAATGAAGATTCAGTGCTCTTCTCTGAACCACAGGCAGAAGAAGAAGTTAAATGTCTTACTCCACAAGCTCCCACAAGTTATGCACATTTCTTTCCCTTGGAAATGTTTCAAGTTCACCTGCATTTCTGTGTAAAGGTAACAAACAGGGCTGTGCCTCATTACTCTGCACTGGTAAACCTGCTTTTGTTAGACTACTTCAAAAATTCGGCATTCACACCACCACCCTTGTATATGCTGGCTGAGCTTACAGAAAGGACTGTCAGCCGGACCAAGGAGTTCTATAGTATCCTCCTTTTCTGGAAGGACTGCATATGAAGGTATGACTATAACCACAAGATTTGAAAATAATAGTTGCCAGGATGGCTCAGCAGAGTTGTAAATGAGCCTGGAAGCAATGGCTCATGCTTATTACCGTTAAGCACTCTTGTGTTGAAAACTCACATTCAGAAACCCCTTTGCAGAGAGCTCATATCTGAGACTGCAATAGTACATGAGACTTCTCCTCAGAGATGCTGAATAACTCCCCACCAACCAGAAAATGATCATTTTTCCATCACAAGGATCTGACTGATGAGCCTGGAAGAGCAGCAGCAAGGCTTTATTTCAACCTGCCAGTGAGCCATTCCACTATTCATAAGCCAAACCTTTTCGAGACAATTTTTGGGACCAAGGTAACAAAAGGAAGATTAGGTATGAAGAATAGACCAGGGAACAGTGAAGGTCAGCTGCTGGCTGAATTCCCTTGGCAGGGAATCAGGAGCCAAGTACAACAGGAGCCATGCCTGACAGGATAGGGGCTGGGGTCTGGCAGCTGGAGACAGCTTGTAGCTCAGATCATTACAGAAGTCCATGAAGCCAAGGCAGAAAGTCATGACTGGGATCAGGCCTAGTGATTAGAATTGGACCAGACACAGCTCAGCAGTAACCTGGCAAACCCATGGCAACAAGATAGGGTAAATCACAAGCTGGTAAATCACCCTGTGGGTTGGGGTCAGGGTCTGCATCAGTGAGTGTATGGCCAGGAAAAATCAGCAGCCTGAACTTCATCTCAGGCAGGAGCCAAGGGCTAGAGTCCTCGCTTAAAACTGGCTCCTGTGGGAAGGAAGATCATCCACACCAAGGCTTCTAGCTATCTTCACACAACAGCTTCACATCCAGAATCACCTGTCATGCTTTCTGTAGCTCTACAAGAGCTCAAGTAGCTGAGAGTTGTCAGGGTGGGCTGCTCCAACATTGTCCCACGCAGGATCACAAGATCTGCCAGCAAACCTGCTCCGGTGTGGGCTCCTCTTTCTGTGGGTCCAACACTCCTACAGAAGCCTGCTTGAGTGCTGGCTTCCCACAGGGTCCCAGCCTCTTTCAGGTATCCACCTACTCTGGCATGGGCTCCTCCATGGGCCAGTAACATCCAACCTTGTAAATTATGGCTTCTCTAATTATTTCACAACTTACCTATGCCAATGTAAATTGATGAGGTGATGCTAATTTCTATACCTAAGAACTTTGTCTACTGTGGACATTTCTCCACACGAACACTAATGATTGTTTTACACAATTCCAATGCTGTAAAATGTATTCAGATGGGCATATCTTAGCTAATACAGCACTTTGTAACATGGTCATAAAAAATATCTTTGCACAGAACTACATAAGTCAGGTTTTCAATTTTATGGTTCCATGCAATTATTTCCAGTAAGCACACTTTCAGAGAGGAGTTAGAGATATTTTAGAGATATGACTCTCTGCTTTACGACTAATTTATCAATTTGTTTCTGTGTTAGATCAAGCTAAAATTTTATTCTCTGGAGCTACAAATCTGTTTTGTTTAAACTTTCATAGCAGTACACACATCATAGCAGCTGTCATAGATTTTAAACTTTGGATCTGCAGCCCTTAATAAAATTACTATCCCCATTGGCTGATATTTTTGAGATTGGGGTGGCAAGGGGAAAGCTGGATAATGATAACAAAACTAAAAGCAAACAAACAATGCTAAAAAGAATGGGAGAACATGAACACATTTCTGTGAATTCATCCTCATTTCAATGTTAATAAGACTTTCTCAAAAGACGGGCTGAGGGAGCTGGGCCTGCTCAGTCTCGAGAAGAGATGACTGAGAGGGACCTCATCACTGTATACAAGTGTCTGAAGGGAGGGTGTCAAGAGGCTAGAGCCAGGCTCTTCTTGGTGCTGAGAAACAGGATGAGATACAATGGGCAGAAAGTCATGCACAGGAAGATCCACATGAATTGAGGGTTATCATCTTCCTAGCAATGACATCTCATCCGCAAAACTTCAGAGGGAAAATGCTAACTGGTGAACTTTTGTGCTTTAGCTCTATTGTTATTCTCCTCAACTTAGTCATTTGACCTATTTACATAGGCTATTTAGGATTAGATAAGCTCCTTTCTTATTTAATAAAGAAGTCACTTAAGATGTACGTCTACTTTTCATCAAATGGATCTGAGTTTGATCAAATATTCTTTTCAATAATGGATTCTGATCACCAGATATGGCTCTAAGAAACATCTTTCACTAGTTCATCCATGAAGACAATTGCCCCTTCCCCTCTTCATCATAGCAAAACATGTCCAAACGTTGTTGGGAAGCATACCCTCATTCATCTCCTACTCCACTGCCAATCTAACGGCTAGACTGACTGTAAAAAAATTTCAGTATCCATGTATTTACTAAATATTTACTGTACATTTTTATCCATTTGTTCATATTATTATTCATTTTTATCCATAGAGCAGCTTCCCAGAAGGATGTAGTGCTTCTTTACCCTAAAGTGACTTTCCAAATTGTTCATCTAAGTAATGGAAGTACCTAATTAATGCCATGCTGAAATGCAGGTACGTAATAGATGTATCCTTGAATTATTTGCACTGAGTTATTTTTTCCCCTTGGAATTCTTATTTTTGTATAATTAAAGAAATTAATCATCTTGACACAAAACAACTGGAAATATTTGTGTACCTTCAGTCATACAGTGATGCAGATGGTGTGAACTGGAATAATTAGCCCAAGGATACTTGACAGAATCTGAGAAGTCAGTAAAGTCATGTCACATGACATCACTGGCGTGAGGTGAAGAAGTGACAGACTATTATATTCAGAACCAACTGACTAGTGATGGTTTAGTGCCAGACCATTATTCTAAACAAGACATATGATGCATATGGAACATAGTAAAGGCTCAGCAGGAGCACAGTCCATTCAGATGTTACCAGCCTCAAACGGCATGAACTATGACTTTCAGTACACAGGGAAGGGGAGTGAGGGATTGAAGCAATAACCTCTGTACAACGTGTACTGTGTTTTTACATCATTAGCAAAAGCAAAATGAATGTTCTATTTGAAATAGCCTAGAAAATAAATATTCTATTTTTATAAGACTACAAATATTGAAAGAAACAGTGATGATGTCATATCTGTCGGACTTGAACTGAATTGAATCATTCTATCTGATCTGAGAGCTGTCTACACTGAATTTTCTGTTGCTAAAGCAACAGCTAAGATAGCTGTGAAATGAATGGACAAAATAATCCACAGGCACTTCAAAACATTATGTGCATGCTTATTTTCACTGTATGCCATACGCACAAACATATATTTGAGTATGCAAAGATAAATGTGTATATATATATGCTGAGTTTGCCAAAACAACAGCAAATGCTTATGCTGTGAAGGCATTTGTACAGTAATCATGACTCTGAAAAACCTTTTTGCAAAATATTTATTAAGTAGTTCAATTTGTAGAATTAGAATTTACTTTGATACAGTTGTGCTAAGTGAAGGTAATTGACATAGATGTGATCCTGAGGAATAACCAGGGATTGAGTGATCCTATATTGTATCTGTAGAATGTTTTCTAATCTAGACAAACTCCATATGTTTTATCCCCACATAACTGTTGCATCTGAGATAACAGACATGTTATGATAGATGTTGTACATCATAATCAGGGCAGTTCCATCCCCAAGTCCATGCAGTCCAACGAGACAAGACTGGTGAGATTTGGGAGGAATACTGGGAATACCTATCCAGTAGAGTAACATATCAATGACTGAAACAGAAAAGTCTACGAAAATAGAGGATGCCAGAAGTGTTTTTATTAGAGACAAACATTTGAGACCCTTTCACAACCTGGAAGAACAGCTGTCACTGTGAAGGAACACAGTATTTAAGGTGCTGGGAATCAGGTCACCTTGTGGTGTTTAAATAGATTTCCAGCTCCAAAGAAGGGCAGAGGTTAGACATGCACTGCTTGGAAAGGAAATGTGGCATCAGAGGAAAGAGATGTGGAAGTGAAGAAGGTTGACTAAGTAGAGGGAGCAAGTTTCTCTGGAGGGCTGGAAAGTACTGCTTCCATAGTCTAAAAGAGTTCAGTTCTCTGGTGCTCTTTTTGGAGCTGCTGCTTGGGTGGAACTGCCTTGATCTACTGTTGGACTGTAAATAAAGTTTGAGAGATTTTGCATAACAATGACACTGCTACTCACTGTCATAAATAGAAGGAGGAAAGAACAATGTAGTGGTAACTCTGCTGTCATCATATACTTCCCAGAATCTCATGTCTTATCAGAGAAATTTCTTTTCATTCTAATTTTTCCATTTACAGCTAGTAAAGGCAGGAAAACCTTTCCCTTATTACTGAAGAATAGTAAGGTGTTATGTAACAATCTGCTTTTTTATTTCCAGTACTTTTGGATGAGTATATAATTCTATTGTCAAATACTGAAAAATTACTACCATTAATGAGCCAATGTCAGTGAAGATATACACACAATCAATTACAATTTATAATTGCATACAACATATATATATACCATTTACACACTGTGAAAAATAAAACACATTAAGAAACATGAAACACAACATATAATGAAATGAGCAAATAGAGAGTGATTTAAGCTAATTAAAAATTGCTCTTGGTATCCTCATTTTGGTTCCTGATTTATCCATCTCTGTTAGAATCTTTCACCTCTCAGGTCAGCTGAAGCAAAGGAAAGAAAATTAATTAGGATCATATAATCCTTTTCCGTTTATGTACGCAGACTTTTTTCCTTTGAAAAATAGACCTTAATAGACATAAACTAGGATACTTCCCTGCTTCTCCACAAATTTTTACCTATGTTGCAACAGTAAATTGCTAGCATTTGTTGTTGTTTAATTTAAAAGACTATTCTGGCTGCAAGAGGAGCCAGAATTTTATCAATGAATGGCAAAAACTCTTCTACAATCTTGAAATCCTTGAGGTTTGTCCCAAGCAGTGCTCAAATTAGTTCAATTTTTTAACAAATCAAATTATTTCATAAAAGTGCCAATTTCTTTCCACAGTCTGTAAAGACAGATTAGACTGACTAACAAAGGTGAATCCCTTCTTGCTTCCTGTCTCCTGCCTATTGTCTTATCAGGTGGTTGGGATATGGAAATGTTTTTTTCCAGTGTGATAATTACCAGTGAGAAGAACAGGAAGAGAAATTATGTGCAGAATGTGGCAGAAAGAGTTTTATTCAGTTCTACTATGTTTCCTGCTTCAGCATTTAGTGTCAGTATTCAGTGCAATCTTATGCCATTCTCTTAGAGTCCAGGCCTAGTCTTTTTGGATGTCCACTAATACAGAATCACAGAATCTTAGAATCATTTAGGTTAGAAAAGACTACAAGATTGAGTTCAGCCTTGATCCATCACCACCTTGGCAACTAGACCACAGCACTGAGAGCAGCACCTTAATGTCTTCTGTTAGTGAGTGACCCAGAACTGAACACAGCACTCTAGGTGTGGCCTCAGCAGTGCTGAGTACAGGGGGACAATCACTGCCCTGGTCCTGCTGGCCACACTATTGCTGATGCAATATTTTGATGTTTGACATCCTACAAAATATTCGTAGAGAAACCTACACAGGAAAAGGTAATTTTAAAAGCAATTTATGACTCAACCACAGAAAAAGAAGCAAAGAGAAGTATCTCTTTACCTTGGTAGCTTTCTTCCTAGGGTCTCCTCTATGCAATGGAAGCAGAAATTTCTGTGACACACATGTAAATATCCCCATCAAATTAGTACTTGGTGTGTTCCTTAAGCCAGGATTTTAAGAACTGTTAGATAAATTTGACTTTTAAGAAAATTATCACAAAGACATTATTCTTGCTTTTTCTATTTCTACATTTTGTTCATATAACAAAATGAAACAAAAAAAGCCCACACAAAACCTACACCAAAAGTCCCCCAGTAATGGCAAAAGACTTGTGGCTTGAGTAAAAATGCATCACCTTTCAGTCTTAAAGATAAAATGGTCATAGTGTTAATAAAAATTTTAAAAGTCTCTTTAGAAACAAGGATACAAACTAAATTTAGAATAAATAAAACTACATTTAGAATAAACATAGTCTGGTATTTTATATATATAATGCAGTTATTTAACATAAACAGGATTAATTTGGAGTCATTGTGATTTGTGCTACCTTGCCCTTACAAAAAATACAAGTGGTCACTTAGAAGTGAACATGGCATTTAAGAAACTAAACCATCAACAACACTGGTACTGTAGTAGAGCTCAAAGCCCAAAAGAAATCAAGATTGCACTGCATTATTTTATACGCAATATTGCGGGGAAAAGTCAGCATCTGGAAGAGTTTTCAACTGGAACTGAAAGCCTAGGCTCTCATGTAGAAGTGCACATATCTAAAATACAGCTGGAGTGTGGGAGAATCACAGGAATACAGAGCAGCTGAGCTCAGAATGTACCTCTACAGACCATTAGTCCAACCCCTGCTGCAGGCAGGATCACCAACAGCAGGTTCCCCATGACCACGTCCACCAAGACTTTCAATATCTCCCAAGTTTTTCTCTACCTACCTCTAGTGTTTGACCACCCTCACAGTAAAAAAAGTTTATTTCTTATATTCAAATCACATATTTCAGGCAATTGTGCCTGAAAAACAGCCTACAGATCTGCTCTAGCAGCTTCATTCCTTTTTCTAACTTGGTGGGGGAAGAAAGTGGGATTTTGTTGGCAGGCAGATCACTAAATTCACAAAAATACCAAAATGAGGATGGTACTGTCATGAAGTTGTATTAAAAAGACCTGTGAGGCTGAATAATACATCAGTGGAGAGACTGTCTTTTTCGACTTCAGTTCAAAGCTGGCAAGTGGCTGCTGTATATTTGGGACCTCAGATGTGTCTCCTTCCCTTCTCTAGCAATTCCCAAGAGGAAAGCAGGAGATTGCAATGACCATAAAACTCCCAGGAAAGACAGGGAGAAATCAGCTCTGCGTAGTCTTGGTACTAGAAAAGAAAGACAAGGAGCTAAATGGAAGCTACTTGCCTGAATTTTTAGAGGACTGGACTTGTGGGGAGATCCAGAGAAGGGGACATGTCCTGTTTTAGTTACCGGTGTACCAGATGGCAAAGTCTGTAGTAAGGTCTCACACCTGATAATTTCTCTATCCATCAGTCTATCCTTTCATGATCTATATTTGCCTCTACCTATATTTGCCTCTACCTATATTTGCCTCTACCTATATTTGCAAAGAAAATATGCCTCTGTTCTTACAAAATGGAAGTGTCTCTGAAGAAAGTAAAGTACATACAGAAGAAAATTCTGAGCATGCAGAAACATTTTTTTGCTGTGGGAGTGACCAAGAACTGACAGAGGTTGCCAGGAAGGTGGTGGACACACCATCCTTGCAGGTATTCAAAAGCCATCTGACACAGTCCTGAGCAACCTGCTCTAGGTGGCACTGCTTGGGCAGGGGAGGTGGGCTGGATGACATCCAGAGTTCAATTCTAACCTCAGCCATTTCATGGTTATAAGTTTTTACGAAAATATTTACATCTCTAGAGAAGAATACTGAAGGCATTGCATTGACAATGTTTCAAGGTTCCACACCTTACTTAGGAATGAGTTTCAGGCAAGTCTGGAGTTGCAGTCAACATTTTGAGAGGAAAAGATTCAATTCATGCCTTGAAAATTAACACTTTTTTTGGAAGCCTCCAGGCCTTTGTTTGCTGTGCCCAACAGACCACGATTTTAATGGGACCATGCTCAAGGGCTGCATCAGGCTCTGTTTTGCCCATGTCACTCTTAGTTCCCAAAACTTGTGTCTTCCCCCAGGTGCCTGAAAACATGCACTGGCTGACAGGAGTGGATATATCTCTGGGATTTTCATTTTTGCCTGCACAGAAAATTACAAGCTTCTCCTCTTTAGGTAGTGTGGCTTTAACTCACTTTTTTTGCTGCTTGGCGGATTTGCAGATCTGAGGGTTGGTTGCTTTGTGAAGTGAAGGCCCACACACCATACGTGAGCTGTGGTGGGGGAGAGAAGGCATTTAGTGATGTTTGCTGCCTTCAGAGACTGTACAGCAGAACATCTTTAATTTCAAGGGCCCCAGTTCCCTGTCTCTGTACAAGTGCCTGGCTATGGTTATGGAGAAGTGTTTTGCAGCAGAAACACAATAAATATGATAGCAAGTCAGTCTGAGCCCAAATGACCATAGTGGCATCAGAAAGTAGTAGAAGATACCAAGACAGAACTGGGGAAACCTGAGAAAAATAATTTAAGAAATTAATTGCATGCTAGTATCCCCCCAGTTCCAAAGACAAATGGCACCTATTCCAGACAGTGGGGAATCCTGACATTCATTTGAACTGCTGTCACTGAGTGGCAGGAGCTGAAGGTTTCCCCTACCAGGTTGACTCCTAGGCTGCAGATAGCAGAGGAAGAAAAGGAAGAAGAAACTTATAAAATATGAAGAATGGCAGAACCTCTAAGATGCTGCTAGTAATTTAAGTAATTTAGTACTAAGTGTAGCACCAGTAATTTAAGATGTACCTTGCGCTCCTCAGTTTCCCAGTGGTTTTCAATATGATACAAGAACTGTTTATATTGATTCCCTATAATTTTTAGTAAACATCTTATTTGCTATGTCTTCTATTAGAAGCAAAGCCTAAATACCACAGTCTAATTATTACTCATTCATGAATGCCTGCTTCATTGTCCTAAATGAATGCATGTTCTTTGAGAGGTAATAAAATTATTATCAGAATTTATTCAAAACAAATTTAAGAGTGGATGCTCAAAGCAGTCAACACTGAAGCCATCTAGAGCATGTATGAGTGTGCAAACATTGTTACATACTGTTCTGTATGTAATATTTTATTGTTACGTTTATATTTGACATCAGAAAAGGACTTCTTGATCTCAGTGGTTTTGAACTTGCAAGGCTCATCCTCCACTGATTAAATTGCACAGATTCATAGACAGCAGAGGAGCAGTGTTGTTCAGTGCCAGATCTGGATCGCAAAACTCAGCTGTATTTCAGCTAAGTAACAGCACAAGAAACATAGCATTAAGACACAATCACCATGCTCAGGCACAAAGTCACTATCTATCATGCAGACAAACTCCATTTCTCACAGCAAAACATTTACTAACCCTCTGTCTGAGAAGAAAATTGCACTGTACATTTCAAAACAGTTTTCCTAAAATGCATAAAATGAGTAATAGCCAAAATAGGCTTTTAACAGATATAGTCATATATAGTATCAATGCCAGCAAAATCAAATACAATTCTTTTGAGTATTCATTTCCCTTCATCCTAGTTATATCCTATATGTTTAATGAATATATGTTGTTAACCTATTAGCTAGCAAAAGAATCCACATTGAATTTAAACAAAATAATGCTGTCCAAGGTTCCAGACTTTGTTCATAAGAAGCAATTTTTTATCACATATGCAAGACAGACAGCTGAATATGAAAAAGCCAACAGAGCTGCTAAGACAGACAGATGCAAGTTCTGCTCTACCTATTCAGCACTCCATAGGGAACCACTGTAGTGAATGGAGGATGGATTGTGCTTGCTGTTGTACAGAGAAGTGTTTCTGTGGTCTCTCCTAACAGTGATTTGCTCTTTCTTATGGATTCATGTCCCTACAGAGTTCATTGCTCCAGTTCACTGTGTGTCAACCAGGAATGCAAGTCCATGTTTCAAAGGCAGAAAGCTCTAACAGTTTCAAGAACATCTTGTCATCTGGGAGACATGGCTCAAAGGACACCAGGAAAAAAATAATTTGAAATCATTTATATCTAATCTTATCAAAATCTTGTGTGGAAACACTGAAAATGTACTCATTTCATACAGACAAACGTCTATATGCAATATGGATACAACTTCTGTCTCCTAACCTATGGAAGATGTCATTTTTTTCTTCCACAGCAGAACACTGATGATTCTGGCATCATTAACAGTTGAATTTTGCTCAAGTTCTGGATCAACGGGACAATTTAATTCTTCTGACACATTATCACTGGCATTATCAAACAGCATAGGGATAGAATTCTTCTTCTGGTAGAAAACAAGATCACAGCTGCTGCTCTGCATCACACAAAAATGCCTGTGGTTGATGCAAAACAACCCCTGTTCAATGTGTGCAACCTCCAAGTTACAGATGAAGAACATTCAGTTTGATATCCTGCTTTTAATTCCCTATGGTAAGCAATTCCATTACTCCCCAGCCATACTCAACATACATAACATAATGCTGCTTACAATTTCCACCATTAACACTATGGTGAGGAATACTAGTAAACTATAAACATATTTGGAACATAAAAAAAAGCTTTATGTTTTAAATAAGCTCTACAGTACAATTTTCATCTCAGATCATAATGATTATTTCAGCATTTACTGTGCTTGCTGAGGGTAATTTTAGTGTAGCTGATCTCTGCTGAAAGAGTATGTAGTTTAAATAAGAAAGGATAGGTTAATCTCAGAAAAATATTATTGATTTATTGTGTTAAATACTTTTATGTATCCTGGTAGATATAATCTCATTTTCACAAGGATTTTAAAGGTAGTCTGGTTTCTGTGTTGTAATGCAGAAGCTTGTCTCCCACTGGAACAGAGGATTTGTTACAGACTACTGACCTGAAACTTAATTCACAGAAGGAAGGAGAGCATGCTAACTGAATCCTACACTTCCTTAAGTATATGTTTCCACTTTTAGCTGCATCTTCATTTTCTGTCCTGCATTCTGAGAAGGGAAAAAATAAACAAAGCAATAATATTCCAGTGACATATCTTTGGTACTTCCAGGACATAATATCAATAACATAATGTAGCTAAGTAAGTTTGCTTTCTGTATGCCAGTACAATGAAGGCCCTAAGGCACATCTTGGCCTTTTCCACTCTTGACTACACAAAGACTTCCAGTTTTGATTTGCCAGTTGCTAATCTTAGTTGACTAAAACCACAGCCAATTTCTCCTGAGAAACAGTTAGCTTGCATTACTCAGTACATTACTCATAGGTTATATGGCATTCACTTACTGCACTGAACTGCAGCTGAGCATTGGACCTGATATATTTTAAGGGATTTAAATGATGCTGGTTGGCAGTCATGTAACTTCATCAGCTGTGACACAGCTGCTGTACACCTTTATGACCCCTTGGTACTTTATAATTTTTAATGTGTTCAGAGCTAGTCAACAGAAATGCAGTAATGTCATAATGCCATCTACAGGCCCTAAACAGTCCCAGTTTCTCTTGGTGACCCTGCCTTCCATTTTCCACCAGAAGACTAAAAGAAAGGGTTAGTAGAAAAAAAAATCATAACAAGCCATTCCAACTGAAAGTTGAACCATTGAATGAAGTAATTAAAGAAAATTTCCACACTATGATTATTAATAATCAGTTTTCTCAACATCTTTCTAGTAATTTCTGCCATGAACTATGCAGAGATAGCTTTTCTTGTAGTATATATCGACTCAAGCCATGGTCTTAGTCAAGTAAGATAGTGTAAAAACGAAGTTTAAGTGAGCAGTCCTGAATATTACATTGAAGTTGCATTATTTTCAGTCCTTAAAATCTCTGGTAAGCTGTTGGTCTATAATGGTTAGTGCTCCTATAATATAGATGTATGCAGCCTTTCTGATCCCAAAAACCAGCCAGCAAACCTTCAAGTACCCAAGAGCCACAGGATAGACATCACATACTCTAGAGAGCTGAGGGAAGAAGAGAGCTTAAACTGTGGTTCACAAAAGGTGACAACAGCTCCCAAGGGGTCTCACTGCTCCACAAACAGGGGTATTGCCAATCTTAACACAAATTTGCTCCCCCAAACACAGATATTCAGATTACCCAGAAGGTCCCATGCCAGCTCAGCTTCCCTGTTAGTCATATGGCACAATTTTACATAGGGCTTGAACTTCTGAAGGTCCACACACAGCTTAAGACCCACCTTTGCCATCCTATTAGGTTTGCCAGCAGAGCAACCACAGACATTGTTAAAGTTGCCTGATGCTTTTGCCTCTGCCCTGTCAGGTCAAATGAGAAACAAATGAGAAAAAAACCCCAAAAAAACACGCATCCCCAAAAAAATGGAAGAAAAAAATATGGCTGAAAAACAGAAACCACAGCCCAAACGGCTGTGTCATCTGGTATGGAGTAAACAGGAACACCTCTGCTCTTGCAAATTTTTAGTTTTCCCATGTTTTGGAAGTAGAGAGTCAGAAACAGAGAGAAAACTTCTGGCTATGTCTACACTTCAGCTACTTGTGTTTCCTTTCTTTGAGGATCTGTGAACAGTGAATCCAACAGCATTGCTAATACAAAATACACAAAGAAATTAAAAACTAAAAACTCAAACAGCTCATTCACATTTTTGAATCTAATACACCTTTCAGTGCCTTGCTTCTTCTCTTATCGGAATAATAAAAACATGTTACACATTCTCCTGGTAAGCAGATGTCCATTTCAGTCTGTGCATCTCTCTTATCAGGTTCTGTTTGTCTCCTCAAAATTGCTTCAGTGTTCCTCAGAGAGGCCAAGAGCCACTGAAATTACATGAGTGTTATCTTTAGGGCATATGAACACGTGACCACTTGATGTTCCAACACAGAAGGTGAAATGCCTCTTCTATTATTTGTACAGACTCATCACATTAAAGAGAGATCTATGTACAAATAGTAATTAACAATCAGAATTGTTGACTCTCTTCTAATTCAAGCCTACAGACTACAGGAGGAAGAACAAGCTATATCCACATGAAGAGGAAGTGTCTCAAGCTTTTCCAAGGCATAATTTTGTTCCTGTTAAGAATGTTTTCAATTCTAGGGCTTTCTGTGCTGTTTGAATAAAAGTGCTTTTATTTAAAAATCATATTTTAAATGCTTTCATACAAAAATTAGAGAAACATCTCAGAAGAAGAGTCAGACTAACAGCTTGACAATAGACATCACAGCAGATTTAATTTTTGCATGCATTCTTACTGCAGCCCCTGTCAGGCAACAAAAAAAGATATGCTATCTGAAGCTCTTGTACTTCACATTTGTTGCATGCAGCTATTATTTTACTTGGCTTTGATGTTTCACTCAACTTTCAGAAGCAAAGAATCTGCTATGACAACATGACATTTCCCATATGTTCCCTTAGTTGTATGAATGAGAAAACCTTGGCTAACCCTAATTAGCATTGGCACTGTTGTTTTTAATCCTTGCACTGCTTTTTATACAACATTGTTTTAGTAACTTAGAGCTATGAAAGGTTCAGCTTACTGTGCAGAGGACCAAGAGCAACATGCTGCTGAGGATATTTGACTATAAATTGCTGGGGAGAGATGGTGGCCAAGTCCCACACCTTGGCTGCCTTTCCACCTTGTAACTAGGTGGAGGTTATGGCAGGTAATGTGTGTAGGCAGACGGGCATTGCCTCTAGGTGAATTTCTCAATTCCACCTGCTTTGCTTTATGGGCTGAAGGAATTTTTCAGAAAAGCTGCTCAGTCAACAGATGGAGGAGAAGAGACTTAGCTGAACTGGTTCGTATTTTGCCTCCAGTCATAGAAGCTTCTTTTCTGTTTTGGCTAAAAAAGTCATTGCCAGTGAATAAAAGGAACTTAATTTCCTACAGATCAAATGCAGTTAGTCCTATCTTTTTTAAATGTTACCTCTCCCACTGAATGGGCAAATATCTAACCTCTGCATATAATCTAGCACACCAGAGAGCATGTCTGACACATTGTGTGAGAATAATCTGCTTAGACCTAGCCAGAGGAGAGTGTTGCACAGAGTGCTGCTTGTCACCTCGGGTGTCTCCAGCTCCCTGAGATTCAGGATGTGGCATATCAGAATGCACCTCCTTGCTTTGGTTACTGGGAGAAACAATACACCAGAAAACTGTGCTGCTTCTGGAGGGACCTGGTCAGGTGGGAGAAATGAGCAGACAGAACCTCATGACAGTTCCCCCCTTCACAAGGGGAAGTGCAAAGTCCTGCATGTGGACAGGAACAACTCCAGGCTGGGGGCAGAATGCCATTTTCCTTCTTTAGAGCAAGGACACATTGCTGGGTCATGCACAACTAGTCCATTATGACCCATGTGTCATTCACAGCAGAGTTGATTTCTACCCAGGTGCCTCTAGCCTGTCCTGGAGCTTGGGCTTATTCCTCCCTAGGGGCAGGACTCAGAACCTCCCTGTATTGAACTTCATGGTGCTCCTGCTGGCCCATTTTTCCAGCTTCTTGATGGCCTTTCGAGAGGCAGCACACTCATCTGGTGTATTAGCCAGATACATTCCCTTCTGATAATATTTATTTTTCCTTTTTTTTTTTTACTTTGCAACTTATTTTTGTTTTGTTATTTGAAAAAAAACAGTCTCTCCTGCTTTAAGGGTTCTGAAATCAAGTCCCAACTTCCATGTTCTGGCATACACTTTCTTCTTTTGTTGTTTTAACTGTGGATAAGATATGCATGTTTTGTTGTTTTAACTGTGGATAAGATATGCATGGCTTCCAAATATGTTAAGGTTTGAAATTCTCAGAGATTCTGGACAAGAACTGAGTAACTAAGCCTATTATTGCACATGTTGGGTTTGAGCCAAGTGATTTATCATTAAAATTCAGAACTGCTTCAGTAATACAAAAACAAACCCACAAAATACATGGAGAAAAAGATAAAATGAGAACAGCAATAGAAAGAGCTCTTGCTGTGATTTTTTTTTATTTCCCTTCATTTTTAAAATTTAACCTTAAAAGTAGCAAATGACTGAACTGTTAAAAGAAAAATAATTCAACTATGATAAATAAAGGTCAAAAATTTAGGCAAAAGCATGTCTTGATGGAAATGGCAACGGTTATCTCCTCAATATCCAATCCTTTTTCCATCTTATCCACTGTTTGTCTACTTGCTCACACATCTTTCCTCATTTGAACATACCTTTCTTTACCTTCTTTTATTATATATTACCTTTCTAAATATTGTGTTAGCAAGTAAAGCAACAGCTTTTCCTTTATCTACAAAGAACACAGGTAAAACAAGGTCAGCATTAAAAATTTCTTCTTTCTTTCCCTGGATGTAAAGCTTGTTCAGCGAGGAAATCTCTCTTCACCCCATATTCGTACACAAACAGATTTAACAGAGCATTCATTTCATAATGTTCATTTCTAATCAGTGATACATATTGTTATTAGGACAGGAGACTTGGAACATACCCTGTGAACATTGTTTTTCTGTCCATCGGTCACTTGGTCATCAGTTCATTCTTTTATAGATCCTTGTTTACCTGTATAAAAAAAAATGGACTTCTCACTTCTATGTTCAGATACACCAGCATCATAACCACAACAATTGCAGAGAGGTTTCAAAAGTCTTTTGGTATCTGTCTAACTCTAACAGCAAAACTTTAGTACAAGTTCATATCTCTGATCAAATTTGATAAACACCCTTTAGTTTATTACTCCTTATTCACTAAGCATAATTCAGCCAGGCATATCTGCTACTAGGGTCCATACAGGTATTTCAGGAGATCTCCACAATCCTTCAGGCTGTGTCATATTTTTGACCAATTTGTGAATCACTTGCAATCGATTAATCCCCTCCAATTATTTTTCTCTGAGATTAAAGTCCTCCTCTGTAGTCTCTTTCAAGTGACTGTATGACCCTTCTATTTTCTTCTTCGAAGTTGTTTTTCATTCAGGATCAGTTAAGAAAACCTCCCTATTCTCTCATGTGTACATGCTGCATAGTCAGAGTATATGAAGGCATTTCGGGTCTGAAACACATCCTTCAGCCAAATTGAACTTACTTGGTAAAGACTTGAAATTGTAGTCCTGCCCTCTAGCTCTAAGTATAAAAGTAGTCTCCTTCAAGATAGAATTCTTTGTTTTCTCCCATTTCCTATGTTCCTAAAAAAGGTTTGAATAGCATAAAGCAGCTGTGTCCCATTTAAAGGAAATAGAAGCCAACATATCTGCAATTAGAATTATGTCCTTCTGAACAAGTAATCATTTTGGAATCGCATTCTATCATCACTTTTGCTATTATACCTTGTGCTAATGATTCAAGACAGCTTTCAAGACAGTCTCATCCCACTATCAGCAGAGTTTGACATTTATTGTGTTATATGGGAAAAAATGAATCCGAAATTAAATATTCTTTTCTTCTGGAAACAGACGAAAACATAAGGGTTGACATTTTAAAAGCTATATACTTCACAGCTAAATTTAAGTTCCTTACATATGCTATGTTCTGGTAACTGTGTGGCCTACTATTTGTCTTCCTCCAAGTTTCCAACATACTTTTGTTCCATTCAGAGCAATGCTCCCATTCTGCTGGAATATTTAGGCTTCCAGCTTGCATGCAGAAACTTGTGTGTGAACCCTTAAATTTCTTTCTAACCCTGTCTGTATATATACCCTGTCAAGAATATGTAGATATACATATCTTACATGTAGAATATGTGGATATAAACAATACAAGGGTGAATGCCTTGTCACCAGATATTACTCCTATGAAGAGTATACCTGGGCTCAGGAAATGTTCAGACAAATTCATTAAATATTAACCTTTTGAAGCTTCCTATACACATGGAAAACATGTCCAGCTCAGGAATTCCCTGAATTACAATTATCTGGGGTTATATCTTACATATAACATTGGTGATAAAGTAATAGGAAGTAAACCATTTTACAAGGAGTTGGAGAACATTTTCTGGATATGACAGACTGCTTTATATGCCACTTTTAACCTAAGAGACCAATCTGTATCCCTCTCAGCATTTTATAGGTAACTCCTCAAGTAGGGAAACAAGGAATGTCAGGAAGGATGAGCAAAAGGAATAGAATTCTGTAGCTCAATTGCGGATGTGTACGTAGGAGAAAGGCACTCAAATTTGTAGACTCAATGGTGGCCCTTGCCCTTAGTGAAGATCTTTTTCCACCAGTACACAGAGTAGGGTTACCCTCTTGACTTCTCTTACCCTGTACTCATGATTCTTCAATTCCTCTGCACATCCTATTTAGTAAAGGTTCAGGAGGATACAATGTCTGTGGGTTAGTAGCTGTAACGCCATATTTCAGGAAAAAAAAGAAAAAGACTGCTATTGACTTTTATATAATGTCAGAACAAAGGTTTTTTCTGTAATCACCAGAGACAGAACATGAAAAAGTAAATTTATATTGCCATCAAGTACGTTTTGGGTAGGAAGCAGAAAATAATTTTTAAGTCTAAATGCGGTTAAATGGTTGAATCAACGACATAGGAAGCATAGGGAAGATCCATCAGAACCTTTTAATACAAACATGTCAGAAATAACACAAATATTGTGGATCCAGTCTTTGTCATAGAGTACTTAAAGTGACCACTTAAGACCTCTTTTAAACTTTGTTTTTTGTGGTTTTTTTATTGTTCTACTATATGCTGAGAACTGTGACACATTCAGATACAGTGATAAGAATCTTATGTAAAATAGATAAGTGGAGACTGCTCTTGAGAACATCACAATCATCTCACAAGCGTATCACACTCGTACTAAAAGATCTAATTACTGGAAACCAGAGGTTTGAAATTAAAACCAACCAAGACACAGGACTAATCTTCAGCTTGGTGTATTCTGAATGTTAAAAAAAGGATCAATTATTCTGTCATTTATCTTAAATGTCACAGGAGGGTAGCATATAGGTTTAAAGACAAAGTTTGGATGAGATTATATTGATATTTTATTTAACAAGGTGTCCACACTTTGAACTTGAACAAGGACCTCATCATACCAGTAGTCCAACTTGCACAACAGATCAGCTCCGTGTCAGTTCATACTAAAGAATAATAATAAAAATAATCATCATCATCTTCGTCATCATCATCAACAAGTTTGTCTTTTTTTTAAATTGCAGCAAACTCTGTCAGAAATACAATGCCCAAAATTATTTTCATATTTCAGTCCTGTTATTCCTCCAACATTTGTTTTTATGCTACTAAAATTGGTTCCTTAGTTACTGCAACACCTTCCTACAGTATATTTGGTGGTAAAATTACTGTACAGTTTTTGCCATGAAAGAGATATGCCTAGGCTTGAAAGCCAGTTCTTCCAGAAAGCAATACAATAATCATCTCCTGTATTGATTTCTCAGTAAATGTAAAATTTGAACATTTTAACTGTGTCTAGTCAAGGCTTTTTCCTTTATACGTTTCCCTTCTCTGATAAGGCTCTTTCCATAACTATAGCCACGTAAGTTAGAAATTATTATTAAAATAAGAGTATATCTGAAGTAGAAATAGTACCATTAAGACAAAAATATATGTTTTATTCTAGGAAAATGCTGACACTTCTAATTTTATCTTATATATAGCAACAATTACAACAGAAGCTTTTAAAATATATGTATTGTATGTACCTTGATAATTTATATCTCTTCATTTAGTCTGTGTTCATAAGCAGCAAAGAGAGACAAAGAACAAAGTGGGGATCTTAATTTTTCTTGATGTAAAAATGCTGAGCAAACACATGCAAGAGGTAGACAATTTTGACTATGTCAAGAAGAGGTACAAAATTCTACTTGAACTTACACACTTTACTTGTTTCTGAAAGCAAAGCACTTGTGTTTTGCATAGGAGGAAAAACTTTTTTGGTAGCTATTCAATTCTCTTTTAATAATATTCATCCTTCATTAAGAAAGAATGATTGTATGTTAGTAGTATCAAGAGAAGAGAATGGAACAGGAAATAAATTTTTTTCTCAGTATCAGAGATAAAGAGAATATCTATGAAGCCTGAAATATCTCACTAAATGGTCTATATAAAAAGTGTTTTAGCAATAGGAAGGAGTGAAGACATGGGAGTGAGACTCAAGCACACCATGCCTTGTCAGCCTCCACTGTACCTCACAGTCAATGGATGGATACATGCTGGGAGTTGATCATTCTTCAGCGTACACAGCAGCTGTATGACTTTATTATTTGAAATATTTACATTTTATGGGTGAAGGTGTCCTTTGGGTCTGCCCCTCACTGGAATATCTTGAGATATTTTATTGTGTTTGAGTGTGATTATGGAGGGTGAGTTTAACTGATTGGCATCAGTGATGACTGGCCAGATTGCCTTGCTCTGTGTCCTCCATTACTTTTTATCAACTTGTTGGCTTAATGTGATTAAGGTGTAGTTTGTTTCATGTCTAGAGGTCATGACGCCAACACCAATGGTATTCAGGCAGAGGTACCTGACCACACACCATCTTCTGTCAGCTCTCTGAAATGAGGTAAACTTTAATTGACCTGGGTATTACAGCACGTTTATTCTTCAGCTTTTAAAATCACTCCATTCTGGCTGTGCAAGCCAGGAGCAAAGTCATTTACAAAAAACCCTTATCACAAAAATCCACCAAGGGTATTTATTCCTCCTTGGGCATATCTGCTGGGGTAGAGATTTTCAGCTCTCCATCATTCTGAAGGCAGCCATTCACTTAATTTCACTTGACTTTACCATCCTGAAGTGTTTGCCCTTGGCTCACAACACAGGAGCACAAGGTGAGCTGTGCTTTCACACTTCATCCATCGAGTGACACTGCCTGTCCTATTCCACCCCACCTTATGGCAGTGGGTTTGCACCATTGTCCAGATGCAGGCACAGGCTCGTCTTTCCACTTCAAGCTGATAATTAGGTGTATTCATAATTATCATGGCAATAAGTTCAGTGTTAAGTGTACCAAAGCACTTTGTGGTCTTCTCAGAGTGCAAGCAGGTTGGGCATGTATTTGTTTTCAGAGGGGTCAGCTATAGATCTGTGCCCTTTTATCTGATTATAGTTATTTGAGAATTAAACTTATTTGACAACTGTAATCAAAGTGAGGTGTTTAGCTCCCCCTCTTTCCTGTGTGTGATACAGTATTGTCTGTAATTGTATGCTCTCAAGAAAGTGGAGTAAAAATATATCAGTTATTTTCTTTAATACAAGAGGGATTAAAACGCAGGAGTGATTTTCCATCTCTAAGTGCATTACAATAGTTCCTGTTTGGCTGCCTCCCATTTCAAGGGCAGTATGCTAGGAGGATTCTGGGCTTTTATTGATTGTTGTTGTCATAATTAGCCACTGTAATGGAATTAAGTGGAGCTGTGGCTTGTTTGGACTTGTACAGAGAGAAAATATAAGGGCAAAACCCAACCAAAAAATCTCACGGTCAAAGGTTGCAAAAGGATTTTGGATTGTTTTGAGCCCTTTATGGGAAGGAAGGGAGGCAAAGAAACCAGAAATTATATTGTCATAATATTGAGTTGGTAACCCTGGATATTTGTAAAAAGTGCATTTCTGGGGGAGGATTTAGATGATATTACCTATTATAAGTGTTTATGATTGGTTTATAATATACGTTTTCATTCAATTAATTTCTGTGGCTGGATCATTCACTAATACAACAGAAATAATGTTGGGCATTCAGTCTCATGAAAATGCACATTGGTAAGTCTTATGCAGCTGTTTGAGTCTTTCACCAGGGGATTTCCAGTCATGTGAAAGCTGTGTACATTTCTAGCAAAGTGCCCTCCTGCTGACAGGGAGCATTTTGAATGTTAAGAGTGTGGTCATTAAGAATATTCTTGAAATGAACCTCAAAGCAAACTAGAGATTTATTCACTGGCATTATCCTCTTATTTTTCATAGTTAACAGTCTTTAAGACAGCACATGATTAAGGGGCTCCATCACAACTCCTGTCATTTCATTATGAGGAGGTGAAGAAAGTGAAGAAAGTAAAGAAAGTTACTGATTACAAGTACTAGCTGCAAAGATACACAGAGATTTTTTTTTCACTATGCATGTAAAATTTTTTTCTAATAAAATTATTAGTAGTCAGACAGGTCCCATTACAACTGTCTGCACTATTTTTATTTTGTTTTTTTAGGTTAGTCTTCTTTTGCATATTAAAAGCACCTTTCAAGCATTTATAGCTTAAAACCTGCTGAACTTCAATTACATTGATTCATGTGGTGAAAATCTTGCTTAAAATAGTGAGACCCTTTTTATCATGGGAATATACTGCCCTTTCCTTCCTTCCTTCTTTCTTTCTTTCTTTCTTTCTTTCTTTCTTTCTTTCTTTCTTTCTTTCTTGCTTTCTTTCTTGCTTTCTTTCTTGCTTTCTTTCTTGCTTTCTTTCTTGCTTTCTTTCTCTTTCTTTCTTTCTTTCTCTTTCTTTCTTTCTTTCTTTCTTTTCTTCTTTCTTTCTTTCTTTCTTTCTTTTCTTCTTTCTTTCTTTCTTTCTTTCTTTCTTTTCTTCTTTCTTTCTTTCTTTCTTTCTTTCTTTCTTTCTTTCTTTCATTCTTTCTTTCTTTCTTTCTTTCTCAAGAACTAGGTGTTATAAGTTTAATAATGCACTTTATTTGAAAGGAATTCAAGTGAAAATGAATTGTTGACATGGCTCTTGCTTACAGTAAAGACTGACTGGTTGAGTTTAAAACTGTATTTTATTGATGTGGAGAATAGCAGGCACATCTAATAATTTTATATTCATAAAAATAAAGTAGCCACGGGAAATATTGTTGTTGTTGTTGTTGGGATTTTTTTTGCCATGAAGTCAGCCCAAACCTCCTTCAGAAGTTGAAAATGTTATTTACATAGAGACTGGCAATATTGCTTGTAATATCCTGGCAAATATTACATGCAAAGGTAACATACACATGTTGGAATGTGTGTGTTTAAAGACATGCATGCTCATGAGGGCTGCTATAGCCCTCCAACTTTTAAGATGCTGGCAAAAATAAGTGTAAAATGTCTCAGAGAAATCCACTTTTATAAGACTTGCTATGATTCACTGCATCTACCCCAAATACAGAGGGCTGGCAGCTGAGCAAAGGAGAAACATAAAGAATATTGTTTTGCAGGTGTTGTTTCTGTATGCTTAAATATATTAGAATGATCCTTTCTTACTTTTCTTCTTTTTTTTTTCCTAGTGGCTACCTAGGTCTCTGAGAGAGGACAAGCAGCAATGTCATTCAGAGAAAATGAGTAAGCAACTTCAGAAATGCCAAAAAAGTACCTCTTGTGAAAATCAGTAGTGGGCCAAGAAAACAACAGCAGAGATATTTTGGGGAAATTATGTTTTTTTCCACTCACCCACCACATCACCACGTGCTTTGGAAGACAAGCATTAGTTTTGTGTCTTAGTCGTAGTGCTCTGTCTGGATGCAGGCACACAGCAACCATTTTTGCAATCATTTCTGAATGCATGATACCTTAGTCACTCACTTCTAAACCTGCTCATTACTTTTAATGTTGCTGACTTTTTTTCCAAAGAGATGTGACATGCAGAGTTGAAAAAAAGCCATAATTTCTCTTTGAAAACTCACAGGCATGAATGAAGCTAATGATTTAAGTCTGGCACTTCAGCTTCAAGGTAAATGAAATGGAGGGAGGTTTTTATCCAATATTTGATGTCTTTGCATTTCAGATATGCATCTATTTAATGCTAATGAATTAGAAAATTTTTTGGTATAATGGAAAATTTCAAGAGTCATCTAAAAATTTCTAAAATAAAATAACTATAAGCAATTTTTTAAAATCTTATATATACAATCATATTTAGTGATTGTGCAACTCACATAGCTGGCATCACATAACAGCACATGATACCAGCTCCTCAGTCTGGATCACCCAGCCATAGGAATCAGAAAGCTTAGAAACTTTCTTATTTCTTATAAAAGTTGTAATAAGTGTCAGTTGCAAAAGTCACCCCCAAAAATATTCTCTCCTTCACAGGAGGCAAAAGGACTACAATATTCCAGTTCTTCTGTTCCCCTGGATCCATGGGTCATGACATTTCTATTTCACTAGTGTCTCTATTAAAGTCTCTATAGCTTTCCTCCTGCAGTGTTGTCAGACCTTGACATTATTACAATGAATATAATGTCCCAGTCTCCTTCCAGGTGCCACATTCCCCAGGTGAGCAGCCTTTCCCTTCATGTTCCAGCTGCATTCATATAAGTCACTGTCTTGTTTTCAACCTTGGGTTTTGGTCAGGCTTTAAAGATGTGTGTGAGGTACAGACCAAGCAAAAACACCAGTAGAGGAACAGCTACAGAAAGAACAGGGATATCTATGGAGGCATGAAAGAAGACTCTGGGCCAAAAATAATCACTCTTACCAGGTGTTAGGACCCAAACAATTCTTCCTATTGTGCTTCTCAGACAGTAGTTGCTGGGAAGTTGATGCTCCAGATCTAGAAATTTTTTGGAAGAAGCAGAAAGCAGGCTGAGGAGCAACACTGAGGAACCAGGAGCTATGGCCAAATCAATATACAGAGAAGGAAAGAAACTTCTGAGATGATACTGGAATGAGAGGTGTATCCTCACTGTATTACTCCTGGTCTTGATGATGAATCTCCTCAGCAGAAAGCTGAAAAGCATATGAACACCTATCCCTTTCTCCTCCCTTTTTTCCCACCTGGCCAAAAAGCATTTCTAAGATGGCCTGCTCCCTTCCAAGCTGATCTCTCTCTGAAAGAAGATTGAAGAAATCCTGACTGGTTTTTGGGAACAACTTTGGCATCATCAGTTAGAAGTCAGCACAACTCAGCCAATTTTACAGTCAGGAGGTGTTGAAAAATGGGTAAAATGAAAGAACTGGCAGCTTTCATGAAACTCTTCTGAAAACATAAATCAGTCCCGTCTGTTCACTATGAGCAGTTAAATCCATTTCACTATAGAAAGAAATATGAAGTGATTTTCTGGTGGGCAAAGAAAAAATCTGTTGTATAGACACTTTGCCTCCACCTCCATTTATTCAGAAACTGCTTTTGCTGCACTTCAGAATAGCCTCTTCTCCCATGAGCTAGCACCCCTATTCACCTCTAGCTCTTGAAGCATCCTAAATCCACACCTCCCCACCTGGCTCCTGGTCCCACAGTTCAAGTAAGAGCATTAGCCCCAGATCATTGCTGTAAGAGCAGATTGAATGCAGTGAGGTGAAGCCTATTTGAAGAAGACCTGCCCCTGCTGCACACATGCATGTCAGAGAGCAGAGGGTGCAGCTGGACTTTCCCCCCTCACAAGACAGCTTTCCTGACAGCCATCAGAGCAGGGCCATCAGTAAATCTGGATTTAAACTCAGATTATTTAATGTTAGTACAGACACAACAGTGCAACAGGCATACCTGTAGACAACCCCTGTGCAGTCTTTCTACCCAGGAAGTCACATAATTTGGTACAAAACTGCAGTCCTAAGAGAGAGTTATTTCAGTCACAGAGCCATAGAATCATTTAGGTTGGTGTGGCTAGCACAGGTCTTTCCCATGAGAATTCTTTTTGTGTTTTATAAATAAAGATAAAGTTTGGATGTTATTAAAAACAGTGTCCCAAGATCTGGATGGTGCAGGCCTGGCCAATCAGGCCTAGGGGGAGGTTTTTAACTGACCAATCTGGGTGACTTTTAAAAACTCTATATATATGATGAAATCAAAACAATAAAGGTCTTTGCTTCTTGCCACTGAGAACTGACTTCTTTACTCTGCTAGCTGCTCAACAGCGACAGGTTGGAATGGCCCTTTAAGATCAAGTGCAGACATTAACCCAGCACTTCCAAATCTGGCACTAAAAGGTGTCCCTGAGTGCCACATCTATATGTCTTTTAAACACCTCCTATGATGATGACTCCATCACTTCCCTGTGCAGCCTGCTCCAGTGCTTGATCAGCATTTCAGGGAAGAAATTTTTCCTAACATCCAATCTAAACATTCCCTGGCACAATTTGAGGCCATTTTCTCTCCTATCACTTGTTACTTGGGAGAAGAGACCTAAGGTAAGTCAAAGCTAGTTAGGCAAGAAATGGTTCAACTGTTTCAAACATGTTTTTTAAAAAGAAGGTGGTAAAGAGACAAAGCAGAGCTAAAAACTTAGCCATAAACATTCCTATTTTGGGGCAAAGGCTCCAGATGAATATATATGACCGAAGACCAGATGGAAGGCTTTAATTCCTACAAGGGTTTCCATGACAAAATGGAAACATGAAGCTGTGTGACCCTCTACAAAAGGGATTATAGAGTTGGACTTTTCACAATTCAGGATCAGAATTCAGTTTGGTGAAGACAGAACTGTCTTGCTAAAGCTCTCCTTCCTTTAAGCCATTTTTGTGAATTACATAATGTCAGCCAGAGGAGGGGGGGGAAAGCCCAACTTTTAATGGATTAGTGCTTAATTAATGCTGTTACCTTAAGACATACCATCCAGTGAAGCACTGTTAGCTTCAGTGATGTGTCCATATCGCATAGTCTGAGCCTTTTGTGAGTGAGTCAGTTGCTCTGTTTGCTTGGATACAATGTAGAAAGGAAAAAAAAGGCAGATCATTAAATCATTATTTTGAAAAGGTCCTTAATTACATTTAGTGCTGGAGAGAGAACAATTTTGTAAAATGGATAGTGAGGCTGCATGGCAAGAAAAAGAATAAAAGGTGACTCTCTGTTCTGAGGCAGGAACTTCTGAATGTCCCACATTTACTGGGAAGCTAACATATCATTTAATAATTCATTCATTTTGCTCATCTGTATAATTTTTATGGCATGAGAGGTACCGGCATATTTCCAGCACTTTTCTAAACAAATCCTGAAAATATAAATCTGCAAATGAATATGCCAAATGGAGATTTTGGAGGCACAAACACAGCAGATGTTCAGTTCTCAATATTTTTTTCCTATATATTTTACAATTAGTTCCTTTAGCAGTGTTAGGATTTACAAGTAGATCATGTTATCTTCATGGACGTTTGCTAAGCAGACTTAATTGCAATATTTGCAAAAGGGATGAAGCTGGAACAGTTTACCCAGAGAGGTGGAGATGCCCTATCCCTGAAAACATTTAAGGTTGTGTTGGATGGGGCCCTGAGCAACCTCATCTAGTTAAAAATGTTCCTACTCATTGCAGGGGCTGTTGGACTAGATGGTCCCTAAAGCTCCTTTCCAACCCAAACTATTCTATGATTTTGTGATCCTATGAAGTTTCTGAGGGTGTGATTCTAATCCCTCCTGTGGTGTGTTTAGCATTAGTGGAAATATTTTTCTGATAATCTGTACGGTAAAAGCAGAATACAACCTTGCAAGTAGAAGGAACGATAGGCAAGCTGGTTTACACATTGCATATATTAATACCATTGCTGTCTTTGGGCAAGACTGCAAGTCTAGCACTATTGGGAGACAGTGTTAAAAGTGGGAAGATATACACTGAAAACCATAAGAAAAATACCTGTAAAAGTTTTCTAACTTCCAGGAATGTAAGCTTATGAAGGTAGGCAAATTTTTATTATTTAATTAATTTATATGCAAGATAGTAATATGTGTCCTGACACATGATTTTCATTTAGTAATTTAAAAGATTTTTACTTAAAACATTCTTGCCAATGTATCTATTGTTATAAGCTGCAAAATAACATTTGTCCAAAATTTTTTCCTGAAATACAGGACTATGCTCCGCACAACGCACTTTGTCAGGTAGCCTGAAATATTTGTGTCAAAATGCAGTTTATATAAACCAAGATGAAAGCACATTAGGCGTTTTATGTTTTCTGCGTGACAGTACAATTTTCAGCTGCAGCTTCCAGGCAAAAAGGAGTCACAGGAGCTGCATGTGCCTGTCTGCCACTTCTGCTCACACAGTGGGTGGCGATCTCTGTGCTGCATTACAGCATGGTGTCCAAATGGATAAGAGCCTAATAAGAGCTGGTAATTAAACATGATTAATCAGGCACATGAATCTCCACTGTGGCTTCTGTGAAACTATAAACACACTGATGTTCTGTGTTATAACAGGGTCCTTGTGAAAATTCAGCTGTTCAGCTTTTGTTGGAATGGCAATTCCCACTGCCAAAAATTTGGCACATGGCCTGTTCCTGTCTCCTCAATGCTGCCCAGGTACCCCTAGGCAGACTCTCAAAAGGGGAAATCCCACAGATTTCCAGTAGTTTACACTTTGGCTACACAGATGCTTGTAGTACTTTAAGTACAACATACACAGCACATCCTGTCCTTGACAAGTAAATCATGTTTTTGCTTGACATTAGCTTGGCAATAGGGTAATTGAGCTGTTCAGGACTTCCAAGTAGCCCAAATAGCATTATTTGTATCAAGGTTTAGCTGCTTCCCATATGATGCATCAGGGTCCGGGAGGGCGGCAGGAGCCGGCTGCCCTCCGGACCGGGTCTCTGGTCCGTGTAATCCCACCGGATCTGGGGCGGGCAGCCCGCGGGGTCCCGCAGCATGGCGCAAGTCTTTCAACCACTGAAATTCTAACAGGAAACGTAGTAAGGCGAAGGAACGAACCTGGACCCCATCTCTGTTCTGGCAGGGAGGTTTATTCGGGGTAACGGGGAAAAGGGGGTTGCAGGGGAGGAGAAGGGGGAAGGAAAGGCAGGGACAGGGTAGGGGCTGCCAGCTCAGAGAGGAGACCTCTTCCAGACCCAGGCACTGGCTTTTAAGGGGAAAGGAAGGGGGCGGAGGCTGGCTCTCTAAGAGCCAGTCCCAGGAGAAGGAAGGGAAAATTGGCAAAAGGGTGCATACCAATAGGTTTTCAGGTACAGCAGAGCATATTTCAAAATGAACCAATACCGTTCAGAGCAAGGAAACAAAGGAAGCCACATGGAATCCTTAAACCCACATTGCTACACCCATACTTGAACTAAAATATTTAGGGGTAACCTAGATCTGTATTAATAAATTAGGGTATATGGTATCAAGATAACCATAGTACTGGAAGGCAAATGTAGGAATTGGATAGCCAAAGGAAGAAACACTGAGAATGGAGAATTGGAAATAGAGTCCACTGGGACTGGTCAAACCTCAGAGAGATTTCAGCAGAGCAAAATTGTGAATCACCAAGAAGAGAAAAATCTTGTCACAGTGACTCGTAAAATGATTAGCGCTGCCACAGTTCAGGAAAAGAATTCACTATAATTAAGCCTTACAAAGGATGTTCTGTGGAACTAGATAATATTGCTTTTATTAAAGCAAATAGTTTGTTACAATACTTCTTTTTCTGTGTGGAACACCATTAGGCTACACTGTGAATATATATGTATCTATATATACATCAAAATATAAAGACATACTTTTTTTTTTCTCAAGAGGACAGTTCTCTTGAAATCTGATGCCTGAAATCTTGTAAACCATGTTTACTCTGGCTTCACAATGAACAGCAGATGTCAACTCTGAAAATTCCTATCATGGTCATCCCTGTGTAACAACACAGAAATCATTGCTACATCATGAGTCTGTGTGGAGGATTGGATTAAATATTTCAGTAGCATTTTTTCCTATATCTTTATCATTTTTAAGCTCACACTCCTGAGCCAAACACACTCATACCTGGAAAGGTCTCACCTGTTTGTTGAGAATGAGATCTGAGAGCACTTCAGGACCTAAAGAATACATCTTGTGATAATTCTGCCCTGAAGCTGACCTGGGGGCTACTCTTGCACCCCAGTGTTGCTACAGCTAATGAAATGAGCCTTACTGAGCCACTGGCCTCTTATTCATCAAAACCTGGAAGGGTAGGAAGTCTGACAAATCTGCAAAGAAGGTAATAGTAAAAAAAGGCAAGAAATAGGGGGAAAGAAATCCTGGTGTGCAGGCCAAAGATTATGGAAAGAAATTTGGCAAAGGCAGTATAAGCAACATTTAGTTCTGTTACATATATTGCATGATATTAATATTAACATATTTTATATATGATACACACTGTATAATAAACCAGAAGCACTTTTGTCTTCCTTGTTTTAATTATTTTCCCTAAGAGAAGTGGGTGGATTTTGGTGGGTGGAGAGAAGGAAAGGAGCCAATTTTTCCATGGCATGAGAAATTTGTTCAGAAATTTTGCACCTTGTATTATACTCATATGCATAAGGCTGTTGCAGACTTGGAGAAATTTTAAAATTTTTATATGTATAAATATCTGTATCTATATGGATATAAATTAGTACATATAAAAATTGTAAATTATATGTAAAAAGATATATCTCAATATGTAGTTTTATATTTATGTAGCATAATTTCTCTGCATACAGATCTATAGAGAGATAGATGATAGATAAGAGAGAGAGTGAGCAACAGAGATACACATTTCTCTAATTTAAAAATCCATACTCATAGTGTTTAAAATATATTGTAAGATTAAGCCAAGTTGTTTTTAGGATAGCCATAGGACCAGTGTATAGACAAAAGCAACACTTTCTTCCTAAAGCTTTTCAAAAATCATCTTCAAAACATCTTGCATGAATCACACTTGAAATAAAATCTTAACACATATGTCCCGGGTTAATGATAAGACTCTCTCCTCCGAGAGCGAAGGGCCCCGACACCCCCTCCCCCACCCACAACAGAACCTCTCAGATGAAAGTGAAGAAAAAAACTATTTATTTAACAAAACCACGCAGAGTGCCCTACAAGGCACAGGGGAAGGGGAAAAACAAGGTGAAAGGCAGTTATTCAACCTGATAAAAAGTCCTTTTCTCAGACGCAGTCCCTCTCCTCCTCGCCCCCACCCGGGGCCGGGTGGAGCTCCCCGGAGAGCTCTGCTGTCCTCTGGCCCTCCTGGGTCTCCGGGTGGCAAAGCAGATCGAAGAGAAGGGGTCCAAACGAGGAAAAAGAAGAAGAATGGAAAAAACGGGAACAAGCTCACTCCGACCCCCGTCCAGCACGCAGTCTCTGCCGAGCGACGAATCCTCCCCCGGAGCGAGGCTTGGGGAAAAATGTTTTCAAAAAAACCCGCGTTTCTCTCTGCGGCTGGGTGCAGTTAAAGAGACAGGACCACACATTTTTTTCTTTCTTGGGCATATAAGCCAACGATAGGGGATAAAGGATTATCATATCATCAATCCAAGACAACATATCAAAACATAAAGTAACTAAAAGATTTTATATTTAAAGGTCTTGCTTTCTAGGTGCAGTGTGCTTTCAAGACAAAACAATATTTTCACTAGCATAAGCCAGAAGGCTTTCCTTGATCCTTAGTCCAGGGCACTCTGCATTGACAAAGGAAGGGTAGCTATATCTCCCTGAAGGGATTGCTAACAATAATATAACTGAGATGCTTCTATCTGCTTTCCCTATAGTGGCATGGATTTTAATTGAATACCTTCAGCATATGTAGAATCAATTTATTTTGTTATTTTCTCTGAGTACTATGCCTTCTTATTTTTCAAAAGGGAAAAAACCAACAGGAAAAACTGATGGCTTTTTTGACTATAGATATGAGTTTTCTACTTTTAGACACACAGAGTAACACCTAATCATGGGAGGTTTTTCATCTCTCTTTTCCCTTTCTGCACATTTACAAGACAGCTTTAAGTCTTCTCAAAATTCCCAAGAAGCAGTAGGAAAATTTGAAATAGAGAAATGAAATAGGAAACACTCTTAGAGCTTCCTAATTTTTTTTCCCACAAAACTCCAAGTTGTGTGAAGTTTATTTTTATATTAAAACATAATGTACAAAAGCACTGGTTTTGGGGCTTTTTCAAGCAATACCAGAAATATCTTTAAGGAAAGGGTTTTGGTGGATAATCAGACTGTTTATTTGTTTCATTAGTTGTGTCAGAACTGGACAGCTGCTAGACAGTATGATTTGAATGGGTTGGCAAGTAAAAACAAACGTGTCACATTTTGATGTAATGCTGAGTCTACAGATTTTACAGGACTCACAGTGGAGTCTGATATTGTGGGCAGAGTTTAATTAATTGCACATGTTTCTGTCCTTCTTTTAAAGAAGGAGATAGGCTTGTTCATTAATTAATTATGCACTACCTAAGAAAAGAATTGTCTCTTGTGCCACATCAAGCTCAAGAAATTCCAGTCCACTATTAACCACGACTGCTCTGTATTCAAGAGGCAGCCATGGGAAAATAAAGAGAGGAGGTTGGAAAGAAGCCAGTGATGCAACCAGAAGCTGGAAAAGCCCATAGTTATTTGTAGGTGAATTCCTGTGAATTCATCTGTCAGGAAAGGGCCTTCTTACCAGCAGGAAAGTCCATGAGCACTAGCATTGTCAAAGTTTTCCTTCCTATTCTCACCATGTGTGTGCAAGTTCACTTACCTTTGCTCTCATTGCAGAACATAGAGGATGTTTCTTTCATATCTAATTGCCTATTCTGACAAAACCCAGAGAAACACTCTCCTCAGTTGGTGGAAACTTGCTAAGGTTTCAAAAGGATTACTCATTTATTGAGACAGAGTAGACAAGCTTTAGTTTTCTTTTTTTTATAAGAGAACAAGCAAGAGAAAAGAAATGAAATCCTACCAGATGATACCAATGGATCATATACTAAAGAGTTAGCTAGAATCATAGACTCAGTGAGTTTGGAACAAACGTCCAAGATCGTCAAGGTGGTTCCACCATTTCCCTAGGCAACATATTCCAATGCCTGACCACCTCTTCAGTGAAGGATTTTTCCTTAATATCTGATTTAACCTCTTCCAGTGCAACTTGAGGCCATCCCTTCAACTTGATGTTAACATCTCTTTGACAAATGTCAATCAGCAGCCCCTGGGCCATGGATGCACATGCTTTTCCTACGTGCAGCATGCCATCAAAGGAGTGTCCCCAAATACAAAACAAGTGCTGCACAAATTTGTGAATGATGAAAACATCAGCAGAGCTTCTGTAAGGAATAAACAATCACTGAGCACAGTCTGTATCATTCGGCTCATTGGACACATTCCTACAAAAATATGTTTCAATACAGTTGCAGCAGAGAATGCAGGTCCTGTCAGGTGAAATGACGACTGTCTTGTGGAAAATAATAACTCTAAAAAGGAGATATTATGAGCAGCATAATGAAGTGATAAAATGGGTAAATGTAATCCCGGGATTTACACACTCAAACACATTAAAGTTCTTTATAAAATGTAGGACAAAGAATAGCAAGAAACAATTGCTATCAATTGGAATAGACTAGATAAAGTCAAAGAAGAAATTAGGAGTATATTTTTAATAGTGAGGTTGATTAACAACTGGAATAAAGTAGTTGAGTCTTATGTTGACAAAACTTCTTTAGCTGCAGGGAGACCTTTTTTTGGATTAAATTGTAATTCAGTCAAAATTAATTATTAGATGGAATTGGTATTAAGTGTCTTTTGCAATGGCTGTATGTCTGTGTGAGTTGTAAAGCTGATTCTACACTTGCTGCAGTTAGTTGCAAGTTGTTTTCACAATTTTCTGAATAGGAAAGCCATTTCTCTGCTGCTCTCCACAAAGTAAATCACTGACATGAAGAATGCAGTGGCAGAGCTCTGGTCTTATTAAATAAACATGGAACTCAGAAGATGTTTCAAAAAAGATGCCAGAGAAAAATGGGATCTTTAATGCACTCAGTAATGTGGAGAGCTGTCATAAAGGAGAGAATTGCTGCTGAATAAGGCAAAATGGCAACAGATTAGAGTGTGTAAAGTAAATCAGAATCTGAATACAAGCCAGAGAACTCCTGTTTCTAATGCATTAAGAGGGTGTCCTCAGGATTAAGAGGGACAACATCGGGCATGAGCTTTGCACACAGACTGCGATCACTTATCGGATTACAGAGAATGAAAATAAAATTATGCCATGATTTTGAGGAAGACTGTGCAAGGGTTGTTGGTGCCAGGTGTTGGCAATTGGACACTAAAGGAATGGCCTCTGTGCAGAGAGGTCATTGCTGGCCCTGCCAGCAATGGAACAGGGGAAGGAGAAACAGAGAGGATCAGTTATGGACTGACCACCATCCCTATTCCTCTCCCCACTGCAATAGGAGGTAATCAGGAGTGAAGAAGTGAAGTTGAGCCTGGAAGAGAGGTGGTGAGAGGAAGGTGTCTGTTTTACTTTTTCCTCTGTTTCTTCCTAACCAAAACTATTTTAATTGGTGATAAATTACATTAATTTTCCCCAAACCCAATCTATTTTGCTATGACAACTGTTGGTGAGTGATCTCCTGTTTCTCTTACCTTGCTAATTTTCTCTTCATCCTGTGGAGGAGTGAGTAAGAAGCTGTATTGGAGTTTGACACGTGACCAAGGTTAACAATTACAGGTATTCTTTCTAAACAAAACAAATTCACATCTTTACAACTCTGTCTGAAAGAACTTTTCTCCTATGCTGCAGTAGGAGTTTAATGATCTCTAGAATCAAGCAAGCTTAGGATGTGAGCAGAAGCTGGAAAAAGTACTTTTTTCTTTTTTTCCTTAATTCTTAGAAGTGTACAGGGGCTGCAACTGAAATTCCCAAAAGAAAGAGACACTTTGGACCATCAGAAATGCAAATGGGAAAAGATTCTGATGTTAAAGCTTAGCAATTACACACATAAGAAATACCATGTCACATTTGCTTTGCCTTACAAATTCAATAAGGTTTTCCCTAGTTTCTTTGACTTAGTGAAGGTTTAAAAATATGGCAGTAAAGAGTGACTGTAGAACACGTGGCATTTTTAATATATCTAGAAATTAATGGAATCTGGTTGTTGCTTGCTCTGGCACCAATGGCTATAGTAACTTTTCACACAATTCCTTATGAACAAGCACCACTTGGCATTTAAATGCAGGGACATCACAGCAATATGTTCATTTTACCTGGGTCACAGGAGTTATGTTATTATGGGTGACCTCTTCCTTTTAATGAAAATGCACTGACTAGAGCTTGAAAACATGTTTATTGCAGCTGTAATGCATGAGTGAGTGAGTGAGTGTGTGTGAGTGTGTGTGTGTGTGTGTGTGTGTTTAGATTTCAAATGCAAGCTAAGCTGCTTGTGTATTTTATTCTCTGTAACTAATAATAATTTTTAGAAAGTGACTGAAGATTACATCTCTGCCAGCTATAAAATAATTCAGGCTGGCAAAAACCCATTGGACCAAAAACCAGGGATAGGTGGAGGCCTCCCAAACTGCTTTAACACAAACTGTACAGACCTCATTAGGATTGTTAAAAAAGACAGTTTTTTAAAAAAAAAATTCCTATAGTGTGTATATTGAACTATTTCTTGCACTGTTCAACATCATCTGGGAGATAAATACATTCAATATATGGCAGACAGGATAAATAAAAAACATGTATATGGACAAAATTGTTATTGGTAACGTACTGAGAATTACTCAGCTGTACTGAAAATACATCTAAGTACACTCAGAAAACCAAAACCAAGCAGACCTTAAACTAAAGAGCCTATATTCCTACAGGTGTACTCTATTTCTCATGGCAAAGAGTCCACATTGTTATGCATATGCAACTCTTAATTTCCTTCTTAAAATCTTAGTAGCAAATATTTTCCTTTCTATGAAATACATAATTTTCCCTGCCTTAACTGGAAATTTCTGGGTTTTTAAAATTTGCCTTTTTTTCCACTTATGACAACATTGAATTCTGATAGTTGAACACAAATATACTCCAGAAATTCCCTTATACACTTTTTTCTTTAATTCTCCTGCTATGCTTTATAAAGATATCACACAAATCAATCAATGCATCTGAGAAATAAGTTTAATTACTATAATAAAAGTATACCAGTGGAAAAAAAGTAAAGTAGAAAAGGGAGAACTAATCATGATGAAAGACCTCAGTACCTTGTATGATGGGCCTATAGTTCGGGTACAAACTCAACGAACATCTTAAGACAGAGCTTCAGTTTAGCCCCAAAATCTAGGCAAATCAATACATCAATATGTAACTTTTAAAATCCAAGAGATTCTGTCACTTGAGGTTTTTTCTGATATCTGACTAATCCTTTTTACCTTTTATTTTTCCCTCTTGGGATTTCAAGATGGTCATTAGAAGAAAATTGCAGTAGCTCTGCATTGTGAGAGAACCATCTCATCAGTCCAGACTTTTCATAATATCTTCATAGTATCTTCTATTAAATTCTTTTTTTTTTGGGCAATAAACTGGGGAAAGAGGATATTTAACCAGGTCAACAAAAATGTGTTTAAATTGAACTATCATTGTAATCCCTTGTCTGTCCTTACGTGAACTACAAAAAATCATGGTATGGCAATTATATTCTCTTATTTTACCATATGTCTTCATTTCTCTGAAATACTGTTTTCAGATGTCTTCATTTCTCTGAAATATTGTTTTGCTCAGTTTTTACTGTCTAAATACCAAGAAGAAGCAGTGTGGCTAGCCACTCTTTCTTCATTATTGCAAGAAAGATTCCCATGTCACACTCTATATTGGCTACTGCACTTCTTGGGGCAAATTGTTTCTTTTATGGAATAATGATAATAATTTTATTCAACTGTAAAGATTTGACTCTAACAGTAAGGATATTATTTGGCACATTACATATAAAAAAGCTTGAAAGCAGATGATTTGCAGTAATTGGCACACTTCTTCTGCTCCTACTTAGGGAGCTCTAGCTGATGAAAGAGTACTGAGTATCTTTGAACTAAAGGCAGTATCAGGGCTGCCACTGTGACCTGGTCCATGTCATCACTTCAGTCATTTCCCATAAATCTTTAAGTGATACGAGCAGTGGAAACACACTTCCCATTAAGGATCAGAGAATGGACCCATTATTCACAAGTCAGAATCAGTGTTAGCAGATGAAATAACACCAGTGTAGAAACATCACACAGGAAATTCTATTTTGAACATTCTTAACATGTCATAGCCTGACTTAACCAAAGAAGCTTTGAAGTAATCAAGAAAGATGGGAGAAGAAAGGAAATGAAGGGTCCTGTGATGCTTTCCCATTCCTTTCCCCTGAATCAATGACACTTTCATGTGCTGATTTTGAGAGACTGTATGCCAACAATATTCGTCCACATATCATGGCATTTCAGAGAACACAGTAAGGGAGAAGTGCTGCAGTGCACCCTCCTTTGGATCCCTTCTCTTTCTTCTAATAAGTGAGCCATGGCATAGTACTGACAGTTGTGTGCTGAGGCTTTATTTCTTGGGTTGAGGGTTTTTTTTCCACCACTTGTTTCCTTTTCCTTTTCCCTTTTCCCTTTCCCTTTCCCTTTTCCCCCTCCCCTTCTCCTTCTCCTTCTCCTTCTCCTTCTCCTTCTCCTTCTCCTTCTCCTTCTCCTTCTCCTTCTCCTTCTCCTTCTCCTTCTCCTCCTCCTCCTCCTTCTCCTTCTCTTTTCTTTCTCTTTTTCTTTCTTTTTGTTGTCCCTATTCTACTTTCAGGCTTGAAGGTGGTAGTCTGGATAAGATGCATTGGAATTCTCCCCTCCAATGAGGTTTAAGAAGGTTTGCAGTATGTCTCACTATGGCTGCTTAGCAGAACTTTTGAAAGCAAGTTTTTGCTTAAACAACTGGTAGTGAGGTGGTCTCAGAGAAGCCTCGAAAATTTGTTTTGACAAATGAAAGCTTCTGGGGGTAGAGGGCAGATGCTATCAGACTTTTTGATACTATGAGCCTAAAATCATTGTTTCCATGAAGACTTAAAACAGTGAGCAGACATCCAGTTCCTCTGAAATCAGGTGTCAGGTCTTTCACAGAGCTGATGATGAAGTAAGTCTGCTTTATTTTGTCTGCTCAGGAAATAAAAATCACTTCCCTGCACCTTTCTTCACACTCAGTTCTGGACAGTTGAGTTCACACATGTAGCAATAACCTACATGTTTATAAACCTAGAAACATAAGAAAAAGCATGGCAAAAAATATTCTTGCACTTACCAGTGTCTATTAACCTTTTGTTTTGAATACTGTTAGGAAAAGAAACAGGCTGTTCCCAATAACACATGGAAGTTGCTGCTGCTGTCAATAACTCCTGCTTATGTGTTTTGGTATGTCTCCCACAATCAGTATGGAAGTATAGGGGAATCTTATTTATGTAATAAAGCCCCAATGGCTTCAGCATTACACTGCAGACACTAATTTCCTGTGGAGTTGAAATTAGTTGCCAGTAAATAGCTAGTTCTTTCCTATGCTATCTATATTCTGGACAATCATGTAGATTCTGAGATCAGTAACTTCATCAGTTTTTTTCTACAAAATTATTTACAATCAGCAGAAATTGTTGTTGTATAAAACATCTGACCATAGAAAGACTGAATCATGCAGGAAGTTTTCTGAACATCTCTATTTGAAGAATAAAATGTGAAGACCTAATCTTAAAAATCCCATTAATTTAGCAGGATAAACAAATATAATTTTCAGGAATTTTGTCATTCCATGCCTCAGTCTCCAGTGGCACACATATTATGGCTTTAGCTATACTTCCAATACTCCAAAAAGAAAAAAAGAAAAGAAAAATCATGCCTTCAGTACAGCTAGAAACAGGAGCCTGACTGCTCCAGAGGACTTTCACTATAATGGAAGACTAAATAGAATTCCACTGCCTACAAAAACCAAGTGTACAACATAAAAAAACATTTCTTACATACAGCCAAAGTTTTCCAGACACAAAGATCTTGGCCAGCAGAAAAAGCTATTACCAGCTCCTTTTTGGTGCTACCTACTTCTGCACCAGATCCTTGATGTGTAAGAAGGAGCTGGCGGTAGCCTTGGAGCCTGTTTTGTTAAATTCCATAAACAAAGTGAAAAGTAGTCTGGAGTAATAGCACTCTCTGATAGATATTTACGTATTCAACAGATAGATGATGTTAAATCATCCAAGAGGGGGGTGACTTATCTCTGCAGCTTTAAACCTTGACATTTAGCAGGACTGAACAAATGGCACATGTACCTCAAGTACACAGGATTTATTGTTTTCATCTACCTCGGTGCCTGTTTTATGTGAGTCCTTATTAAAATATTACTGCAAACATCTAAAGCTTCAGTCCAAGATCCTGTGATATCATCTAAGGGTTTGAATATTTGCTAGATGGAGATGTCTTTTCTCTAGAGTTTTGAAATTGTACCCTGTCTATTCTTTGTTTTGTGATGCACTTCTGTCTCCAGAAAGGGAATGTCGTATAGAAGTGTAAGCCATTGTTTTTATTTCAAAGGCAGGACCCTGTATTGGTAACACATTCAGACTCACCAGGGATACCGGAGGGGATCGCAAAACCCTTTAGATTGCTTCTGAAATACTGACTGGTGGTATATTTCCCCAATAAAAAGACTGAGTACCAAGTGTATCATCACTCTAGACCAAAAAGGCAGAAGGATGGCTTTTCCAGGTCGAGTCAAAGGTCTAACCAACCACCAGGGGTTTCATTCTCCAGAGACAGCAAGTTACCAATGCCCAGCAGCCTTTGGTCTTGTGTTGAACACGTAGGCCCTATTTTTTCTGAATTTGTTTAGAAATAGTAATCTCATTTCCTTCATGACTTTTTTATTAATTTTCCCCATTTTTCTTGGTTGTCAGCTTTTTCCTTTAAAGCATTTCTGTTCTGTTTTAAGACAGGCTTGTCCTTTCCATGACACTGAGTAGGGATATAGCATGTTTGAGGAAGAATAGTGACTGGATATACCGCTAAGTGTTGTGATCTAGGTGATGGGGCGGTGATTGGTCAAAAGCTGCAATCAACCTTGGAGGTCTTATTCAATGATTCTGTGAATCTGTGACATGAGAGATCAAACAAATACTCGTACCACCTCAGGATATTCTCCACTACCCTCTAACAGAGAAACAGACACAGTACCACTGCATTTAACCCAAGTTTTGAAAGTGACAAGGCAATGAAAAGGTGATCACTTTTTCTTTCCAGTTACATATACCAATAAAATGGGAATGAATAGAAGCTTTCTGCTAATTTTTTTTTCTTCATAATGCAGTGATATGAGGAGGCAATACTGCTTGACTAATTTTGGGGATAAAACCACACATTATTTGGTAATTAAACTCTCAAACATGAAGTTTTTGCACAAGAGGAACTCATCACAATTCAAGAAAATATATTACCATCATTTCTTGTACTTAACCAATTACCTTGCTTTTAGGTGTAAAAAGAGGTGGAAATATCAACCAAGGCTTGTAATTATTCACTTTCTTTGTGAAAGTTTCATTTACATCTGTAAATGAAACTAGGATCCTTCTTGCTGCAGAGTCAGTTGCCATTATGTCTTGCATTGCAGGATAGTGAAAAGATCAGCAGAAAACACATGACCTACTCATGGTTTTATGTATTCTTCCCTTCCTGAGAAATAAGAACTTTTTCTTGTTGTTGAAGAACATAAAGTAGAAGTGGAGGATATACTATCACAACCTGATTACATTTGTACTGATGCTCATGTGAATGGCACGCACGGGACCTAGTGCAGTGCGTAGGATCAGCATTATTAAACTATAAATATCTACACTGCTGTTGGCTACATCTGAGCTTGTCACCCCAAACTTTATTACTAATATAAAGAAGTAGAAACATTTGACCTATTTCAGATACTTACATTAGACTGAGCTGTATTAGGTTTCAGAGGGATTACAAATCTTCTCCAAACTGCAGAAAATGAATTTCTTAAGAGTTAACAGGTCATAAGAGTTTCAGTGATAAGTTTCTTATTCCTTGAAAGAATATAGGGAAGAGAAAAAAACAAGAACAAAACTAAAAAACAGAATGTGTGAGAATAGCTGGAGAATATTTTGTCATAATCAATATCTTTGTATATAGCAAGTAGGTTTCTGAAAAATAATTGTTTTTCATTAAGAAATACTTGATGAGCTGAACAAAAAATCTGTGTACATAGACACTAACATATGCATACATGCTTGACTGAAGTTCACACCACTGATTCACTGATTTCAGTAGTGGAAAAACTGGGATGTAATCCTGTGGGTTTTGATGGTTCTGAAAAAAAGGCTGTTAAACCCAAGACTGGCTTCTTGCTCTATTAGACACAAATATGCAATACCTTCAATTTTAATGTCTTTGGAACCACTTTGTTTCCTTCCTTTAGGGTCTTGCTGGCACAGAAACACATCCCTGGCTTACTAATAGGGTCTGAGTATTTTCTTCAGTGGGGCTTAAACCCAGTGAGATAATTTCAGTGAAATAGGTTTGAAACACAGATGTCTTTTTAATGTTCTGTTCATGGTTTGTCTCATTTGAAACTCACATTTCAAATCCAGAGTTATCTTGCCAGAAGGGACTTTTTCTGGTACCTCAGATACATGAGACCATAAGGTTCCTTGCAGAATTTGCTTCTAAACACCCTCTTCTCAATATCAAATTGCCAGTTTCCCTCTGGACCCTTCTCACTGTCCAACTTTCTTTACAGGATCCTCTGTAAGGAACTTGGTGGATTGCATGAAAACAATGCAGGAAAACTGCTCCTATAGCTTTGCTTTTTCTTCAGGAAAACCACTCCAAAGAAACACAAGATTCAGAATAATTTCAGGAGAAACTACAGAAAATAAATGGTGTTTCAAGCCATGGAGGAGGAAAAGTTGGTCAACTGAATTGTGATGAATAGGTGCCTACCCAGCCTCAGGGATCCAGAGACTTAATGCTGTGAAAATACCATGCACAACCCTGTATCTGCCATTCTATGAGTATTGCTACTGATTCTTGTAATTAGGTGGAGTTTGCTTACCTTTCCACTCATCATGTCTTTGCTGCAATCGAGAAGAATAGTGGAGGTATTCTAAGGAATGAAACTAAAATTGCCTGAGTTTGACAAAAAAAAAAGTAATTCAATGTTTTGTATCCCATTTTACCTTTAAATTCATGATAAAGGAACTCTTGAGACCACTTCTAAAATCAAAACTCTTTAGGTCACTCATTGGTGACTTTAAGTCTACCTGTTTGATATCACTGGTGTCGAGTAGATCTGGTGACATCCATAGCTTCTCATACAGTGTAAGTTTAAATTTTACAGCATTCAGATGTAGGTTTCCCATCCCAGTCTGTGATCTGGCATGAGTTGTGTTTCAGGAATATCAGGCTGACAGTGGTGGAGCTGCAGTCCTATCCAAAGTCCATTGATTGTTCTCAACTAAGTGATAGAGGATCCAGTCATTAAAACTCTGCTTATGGAGCTTCACAAGCTTTCCCTCAGCCTTCCTTTGGTGCAGCTCAGCCCTGTGTTGGAGGCAGGCATTGGCCCTTCTGCCAATCCCAGTGTCCACACCGATGGTTCCGTGATGTGAACTCCTTTCCCTCTGCAAGCCGATCTGCAATATCCAGTTCAATTCACTGAATGACCTACAGGCACTGCTAAACACAGCTGGATGCAAGCAGTGATCCAGAAATGAAAGGTTTGCTATCCTCTTACTAATAGCCTGAGGTGCTCTGCCCTTTCTGGCGGTGTTTGTGTAAGTTAAGGTTGTATTCAGTACCACGGTTCTTTCACCTTATACCTCAGACCACTTCACTGTGCAAAGCAGAGTGCAAAGTTTTACCTGCCACAATATAACATCACTTTTAAGAAGCTCAGGCATGTACCAAATCATTTGTGTGCTCCAGTCAACCACCAAGTAAGGGTTTCCTCTGAAAATCCAGCAGATTATGGTCTTTTTTCTGATTAATTTTCTAGTAAGTTTAGAATTGTATTATTTATTTCAATAAAACCTTGAGAAGATATACAAACCTAAATATAAAATTTTATAGAACTCACATACTGACTAAAAACTTGCGGATAAAACATACGGAAAACAATAGATGGTTTATGGGTTTGTTTTTCTTTCTTGCATCCTGGATCACTGCAAATAGAAAAACAGAACACAAACCAGAAAAATGTCAATAGCAGAGAGTCTTAACTCTGAAATATCCTTGGTTACAACTATTCACTGGTAAATTTATGTCTTTCAGCTGAAGGATGATACTGAACTTCATCTTCCAGAAAAGCACATAGCAGAGTGGTCAAGTGGCTCTTCCACTTCTGAAGGGACAAAGGTTCCTTCATATGGCACTTCAGGACTCCAAGAGTACACTGTACAGCAGGGAATATAAGGTGCAGAAAAGTGTTTATTCGAGATTGTATTTGGCATCTAACCCTGAGGGCTTATCACAGATTTCCTCCTAAATATTTCAGGCTTATTTTGATATAGCAAGTGCTGCACTGGCTTAGTGGGAGGTGCTATAAGAATTCCTGAGGTCTCTTCCAGGAATGAATTATGCCAAATGTATTTTTCATCAATTTTCTAGATTAAGTATAGATAGAGAATTTCATTCACTGCTTTCTCCTGCTTCTCCATGGCATATCACTCTTAACTCAGAGGAGAGAAGCATGAAAAATCAGGATTCTGATTTCCATTAAGCCAAAAGATTCCTCCAAGTGAAGCATTGCAGATATATGACATTTAGAAATTGCTTTCATCTACACCTAGTATTTTACATTTTACAAAGATCCATGCATGGAGTCTGCAGAACAGAAATAACTGAATTTGCTAATCATAATGATTAGGTGAATCACAGACACAAGCTGAGATGAGCAGTAAAATAAACTAAAATTAGCAACAGCATGCCCCTGGCCTAGGGCAAAATCCAGCTGATGAACAGAGACAGCAGGGACCTCATCGTTGCTCTACATTCTGTTACCAAAACAAATTTGTTGTGTCACTCGTATAATAGCAGGGAAAACATCCACCTTCTCGAGCACCTGCATGGCAATTTCTATGTGGTTTTGCTTCTTTGTTGCCACAGTCCAGATGCCTGGATGCATTTGCTGGAAGATAATAAAAATATTGTGAGAAAGAAAATGGTGGAATAGCTGTTATTACATCTGTCACTGATAATCCACCTAAAGCCCTTGCACTTGCTCTTCACAGGATCTATAAAGGCATTTCAAAATATCTATATAGCCCTGGTTTGATTCATCAGCTCCCCGTCAGCTTTTCATGCTTTTCTTGCTTGCCACAGATTAACACTCTCCCTCACTTGGCTGTAAATGCTGCAACACAGCTTTTTATAAACTAATCAATATTTAATCATTGTAATACTTTGGAGGTTAAGAGAGGTTCAGACATGAAAATTATATTGCACTTCCCCAATATTGAAAAGATTTCACTTCGACTCTGTGGGATTAATAAATCATATTATTCCCATTATAACCAGGAATCCAAATTATGCATTGGCTATGTGCATTATCCAAGGTTATACAATGCATCAGTGGCAGAGGAATCAAACTGTTGAAAACCTCTCCTGTGGTGAATTAGACAGAACGTCTGTGTGAATGTTTCAAGAGACATAATATCAGATACAAATTGTTACTGTGAGCTGGAAATTCCTTTGCAGTCCACATAAACTCCTGTCTGCATTTTTCTCCATTTTATATTACCTAGTTCATCATATTAATTAAGATAAAGAACCTGAAGTACTCAGAGAAGTATGTTAATCTTGCTGGGCATGAAGTAATCAAGTAATGCTGAGCAGCTGGTCCAATGACCAGAATTTGACTGACGCCACTGTCACCAAATGTCTAACGATGAAGAAGCAGCACGGGGGTCCTTAGAAGTAGAAATGAACATGTCAGTAGCTGAAAAACTCACCAGCCTGCATTGGAGAATTCTTGCATTCCATGAAAATTATTGTCTGAGAGATGATATATGCGGGTCATCCTCTCACCTTGGAATGGTAGTTGCAAACTAATATCTTTCAAGTATGTTGGCCACAAAGCACATACAGAGCTTTTACCTCTGCCTTGACTTTTCCTTGAGTTTCCATGAGGATGTATATGTCAGCTGCAAATAAGAGTCCTAAGTAGATATTAAATACCTCTCTTTGTGGAACTCAGCCAATAACCAGAAGCTGTTTTACTCATTCTATAGATGGCTTGGCTACAGTAGCATCAATCACCTTTTGACTTGAGTTTCCAGAACAGGAAAAGACATTTAGTTCCTCCACCAAACTAAATGTCATTGCTAACCCAATAACTGTATATTAAAAACTAAGGGAGATCTCACGTATTGCAGTTCATGGTTTTCAATAAATGAGGCATAGATTTAGCATGCATCTGCTATTCATCTTCTTTTGAGTTGTTCTAAGACTAATTTCATCAAGTGAGCACCTTACAAAAGAGATACCAACATTTATTCCTTGAGTCTTTTAGAGACATATATGTCTTTTTCAAAGCTCGACTGAAAACAAAAGTAAATAATTACCAGATAAATGGGCAAATCTGTTTATATTTCTCCTTTTCATCTTGCCAACAGTTCATGAATAAATAGAAAGAATATTTTCTAGGAAATGCGCAAAGAAACTGATTATTTAAATTTCTATGAAAAGGCTCCAGCTGAAGCAGCAACAAGGTGGGGGCTATACAGCTGTGGAGGTTCATTCAGGAATAAAATCTTTGTGATAGCTTTCCTGAATAGCTATGAAAAACAAAATACACATTCCGGAGGAAAAAGAAAAAAGAAAACATGAAGACACAAATTCTCTTCAAGAATTTATTTCAGTAGATTTCTCCACATCGTCCTCATTAGAAAATGTTGTACTATCTGAAATCTGCTGCTTCCCCCGAGCAACAGAATTTCAAAGTGATTATGCTGCAGGATGAAAGTATGTAACATGCTGGTTAGAGCACTCTCTTCTCTGCATTGATTTGAAATGGTGAATGAATGCTGCTACATAACACATTACCTGGGGTTATTTAGGATTTAGGGTACACTGTCTCTGAGGACAATAATTAACTAAATGGTAAAAAAACCCTACTGCTTTTTTTGTCTTTTTTGGTTAGTCTCATCTTTTTTTATCACACGAGCCCTTACCCTCTTTCAATTACCTGTGCACACAGTTTGCCGTCACTGCGCAGGTTTTCTAGCACACCCAGAACTTTGCTCACTCTGTTTTCTCTCTTGCTTTTTTAACACTACAGAAGTAGCTGAAGGTGGCGAGGAGCCATTTTTGTCCATTATTTAGACCTTTATAAAAGTGCTATAAGCATCCTTCTTGACCTTTTCTTTCTCACAGGAGTGTGTTTAATGGCTTGAAAGAAATCTGAATGTCCTACTAACTGTTACCTCCCTTAGTTTGCAAACTACTCAGAAAAGTTCTTGCATTTGCATGATACCTACACAATGCAGTAACCTTACTGGATCAGTTTCTTTTAATCTTCCCTATGGGTTTCATTTGAGAAGTGTGAAACAGTTTATTTTACATTAAAAATTCATGGAATGAGAATTAGGGGGAATTGGAAATCCAGTGGGAATAAAGACCAACACTGAAAATTAAATAGTGAAGTATTGTTGATTTCTATTTTGCTCATGTCTTTGCAGCACAGCTGCAACCACCCCACAATTTTCCAGAATTATTTTTCATTTCCGGAATTATTTTGAAAAGCGAAGTCTTGAATGTACTGCATTTTGTGGATTCACCATCACCGAAGGTGCTCAAAGTCAACATCAGTTCTGCCCCAACATTAGAAGTGTTCAAGGACAGGTTGGATGGGGCTTGGAGTGACCTGACCTTGTGAAAAATGTCCCTGTCCATGGCAGGGGAGTTGGACTAGATGAACTTTAAATGTCCCTTCCAACCCAAACCATTCAATGTTTCTATGATTTCATCATTCAAAACAACACCTGCAATATTCATATGATAATATTAATCTGAACCATTCTTTGTTGCTGTGTCTTTTCCAAACATGAAGAAAAACAAGTTGAAGAGCAAAAAACAACAATCCAGCTACTAAAAGAAAAATTAAAATCAGCTAAATGCCTTGAATTTCATGGGTGTTTATATTCCCTCTCCTTTGTATCTTTTATCTTCCCCAAGACAAGGGGACAACTTTCCTCTGGTAACAGTGGCAATCTATTTTAAATTTGCTAGGGCTGTTCTCAAATCACAGATGCTGAAAATATTCTCTATATTCTTACCATCTAGGGGGAAAAAGCAGTAGTATTGTTTCTGCAAAGCTCTGGTGTCTTGCAGGTAGTGCATTGCTATCCACATTGCTGTAGTCCATCACTGATAAAAAGTTGTTTTGAAAAATACTGAATAATATGGTTGCCTAGGCAGCAGGGCCTGGATTGATTGACCTGGGAGGTCTTATTCAGTTTAATATCCCTCATTCCTATGAAAAGGGAATACTAGTAATCAAGTGTCAAGGTTTCATTGTTTGAGATTCAGAAATGCTGCTGGATCTCAGTAAAGCAAGACAGCAGACAGCTCACTGAAGCTCCCTGAATTACAAAAAATACTCTGGTAGTTCATGTTGCTCCTTTAAAACTAGAACAGATGTTTATTGGGCCGACTGTCCTAGAGGAAAAAATGAAATGACCCTTGGGTAAATGTGGCAAACTGAACAAACTGCTGACTTTCTATTTCCCACTGTTTAGGAGGGGTTAATTAGTTTATGTTATATTAAGCATAGCGAGCTCAAAAAGGAGGCTATACATGCAGAGTAATGAATCCATGAGATTTGTTAAGACACTTTCAATAGATATGTGTCTTCGTGATAGAGAAGAATGGGTGAGAAGGCAGGCAGGATAAACTGAAAACTTATCTACACAAGAGCTGTATAAACAAACACACCAGCATTTTGCCTATTCAAAAAGTGTAGGCAGAAGACATGAGAAATATTTATAACGTGTCTCAAACATGAATATTCATTCCAGAGCAACATCCTTTTTCGTTGTAATTGCAACTTCCTCTACAGCTAATTAGCCAAATCCCAGCTTTCCAGACTTGCATAGTATGAATGCACTTTTCATCACTCAGTTACATTCAGAAAAAGGGTGAAAAAAATTAATACTGCCAAAACAAAGCCATTTGTTTTGAACTAAATAATGTAGACCATGTTTACAGAGTAAAGTAACCTACACAATTGCTCTGAAAGAGATGAGAAGATCATAGCTGATAATCAAAATAATAGTGAGCCCTTTCACTGATGCAGTAGCAAGAAAATCAATGAAATAAATTGCTGAAAAAATTGAACAGGGTAACGGTGAAAAGACATAGAACAATAATTTCTTGTCTCCTCTCATCTGTACTGAGACCATGCTAACATTTTGTCTACAGTCTTTACAAAACGAAGAATTGGAGGGAATCTCTATGAAAATTATTTGAGGGCTGGAGGAAATTAATTACAGAATGGGGTTCTGAACTTCATTAATTCATCTTATTAATGACAAGATATTATTGCTTTGAATAATCAGTATGAGTACACTTACAGAAGGTTCACATTAGTAAGTGACTTGTTATACTCTTCTCATATGGTCTCTATTGTTCATATGATGGTGCAGAGCAAGTCAGCATTATATAGACAGCCAGATTTATCAGTTCAGTGTTCTCTGAACATCAGCTTGAATTCCATATTTATTCTGCAGTACAACTGATAGAGTCACATCACAAGCCTTCCCTTTTAACACATAATGACATCAAAGAGAAGTATGATATTCCACTGATTTATGTCATATAATTTAACAAAGGAGTATCTGGAGTTCTGGTCTCTGCTCCAGGGACTGTTTATATATTTTATACTGTAGAGTGTCCCTGGATAAAACTAGAAATAAACCTATAACCAGAATTTAAAAAATAAGAAATGTCTCTCACTAAGGGGCCCTCTTTATACTTCTTGGTTCAGTCCTTCTCTCTGATTTATAGCTCATGCTTTTCCAGATTTACAGCAGTCCAGCTTCAACAGGAATTGTAAAGTGCCCTCATAACACCTTGTAATGCATGGGAGGAAAAGGCTGACGTGTGAGAGCTGTGGTAAGAGAGCCCTCCAGGCTAGAGGAGCTTTTCCACTTCCTAAGTGAGTACTCTTCTAATCACTAAACAATCATGTATCCTTAAATGAGGATGTTTCTCAGACAATTTTATTGTCATTGATAATGTTAAACAGTGCTGTGATTTGGCTCATAACAGTCTTCAATATCTTATTTTCTCCACTGTTTCTTTTTGCGTTTAAAGACATTTCTCGTGGCGCGGAAAGGAAGGCAGCAGGTGATACAAAAGCTTTTAACTCTCATTGGTTGTAGGCAAAAGCCAAAATAATGAAGCTAAACCCAGATAAATTGTTGCTTGCATACAGCTACACTCTGTTGAATTGTATTCCTAAGAATAATTGGGTTGATTTAGAATTGTTTTTCTCAAATTATAAAGCATCTTTGTCTCACGATAACAAGAAAAAAAACACCATATGTGTTTGAAATAAGATTGGCTGAAATGAACCTGTGCACAGACCCGCCCATCTGAAAGGTGCTTTGCAAGTCTGCAAAGTCTTAAGCTCAGTAGCAAGATATTTTTAAATGCTCCAGATGCTGGAGATACTGCAGAGTGTACCAGCAATGTTATTGGCCAAATACGGAGTCTGAGTTGCTTCAGTCATACTTGTCTCTGACATCACTGATAGTAATCTGACATCAGATATCAACATTTTTCTCCTTTTTAAAAAAATTTTGTGGATAGTTGAATTCAAGAACTCATCCTGGAAGAGGAAGGTCAATATACAGAGACAATTCCCAGACTAGGTTAATTCAAAAAACTAATCATAACATCTGGAGGATCCAGCACAAACCCAGACTTCAATTACAACCACTGTGAAGTTTTTTATCTCTGACAATTCAGGATTTTTTTTTAAAATATGTTCAGCTTTGAAAGAGAAAATAAGAACATCAAAAATCCACTGTCATTTACAAACACAGTTTACACACCATGTCCAAAATTCAACTTTCACCACAGAACTTAGTAAGTTAAAAAGAAAAAATATTATAGCTGATAAAACAATTACAAAAAAAAAATCCATCAAGCTGTCCTGGAAAAGATAGCATCATTCATGCCCTGGCCTCACTGTTTTAGGGAAAAGCAGTTGACTTTTCTTTCATAGCCTTGCACATAACTTTAATTTGTGGTAATAAGAGGAAATTTTCCCAAGTCCTATTTCTGCAAAGACATTTCATGACTGGCATTAAATTAGGATTTCCTTGAACAAAAATGAACAGCTTAGTGAGATTTAAATGTAACCAAAACAGTCTAAAATTATAGTACGGGTTTCAGATTCTGTGACAATAGGTTCTGAATCACTAATTAAGGAAAAAAAAAATCAGATTTACTAACATTTTTTTCTCCACAGACTGTTCTGTGCTTCACTTCCTTTCTCATAACTTTGTGTTCCAGGGGACTGACAGCACAGTAACTATAAATATTGCCTAGAGGAGTGTTCTGAGGAATAAAGTCTTAAATCCTTATTGCTCTTACATGTTTGGATTTTTTACAAAGTATTTCCTAATAACACCAGATAATACAATGTGGGTAGATCACATTTTGGTCAAATGTAAATGCATATAGCATGTACATCTACATCCCAGCTAAACCCTCATCTCTCTGGAAAGAGATGATGGATTTTTGGGGTGCAGTTCACACTGTCTCAAAGCAGAAATTTGAAAGAGGTCAGCTTTATATCTAGGAGTACCTCCTTGCCTCTTTTCAAAAGTCCAAGGATGACCAACTTGAAGAGAGACAGGAACATTTTAGAGCTCTAAAATTAGATGAGATGAAGCCTGCCCCTAGCACATAATTTCTACAGGCTATACAAATCTCTCCATTATATGTGTTATGTTCACATTAGCAGTTGCTATGTAATTAACTGTGGTTATACTATTATTAAAACTTCAGCATGAAGCAAGCATAACAAAACGCCCTGTGTCCAAACAATTCCTGGTTCCCAACCTTCAGGTTTCAGCAAAGCAGAAATTATGCCCCTGGTTACCTATGATTTTTCTCAGAAAGGATGTACTGATAAATTAGTCATTTTTGCCAAGAAGCAAATCTCATAATTAATTAGGCTCTTTGGGAGTTTAAAATTTCCTTTGTGGATTTCTGCCAAAATAAAAAATCTCTGTATGAGCAATTGACGGAGCTTCATGGGTATACTTTAGTACACCCTGAGGTAAATATTGTAATTCCTCAGGAGGGACAGAATTTCAGGTGTTTTTCGACTTTCATCACACCTATTCTGATTAAATTATTTATATCATAGTTTTGATTCCCATTTTCAATTCCCAAATCCTTCTCATCTGCTGTACAGAGAGAAGTGCGTCACTAAATTTTCCATGGCTTAAGTTTTTTCTTGCTCTTGGGTTTTTCTGGGGTTTCTTTGGGTTTTTTGATTGTGTTAGCTTTTTCTGGGTTTTGTTTGTTTGTTTGTTGTGGGTTTTTTGCTTGGTTTGGTTTGTTGGTTTTTGTTTGGTTGGTTCGGTTTGGTTTGATTTTTTTCTGCTTGTTTTATTTTGGCTTGGGGTTTTTGTTTTGCTTTTTGTTTTTTTTAAATCTAAAGAACAGTGTTTAAATTTAGGTTATGCAGTTGCTTATTGTGTGCCTTATTGTACTGAGCATCACAATATTAAAGTTTTTTCTGAAATCTCACTCTTTATCTTCTGCACCAGAGTCAAAATGAATTCCTTTTTTTTTTTGGTGAGATATTGTGGTCTTAAACATAACGAATACTGTTAAGTGGTTGGCCCAAACTGATATTTTAGAAAATATAAATCTGACTAGAAATAGATGCGAGCATGACATAGATGCATGGTGAGAGGTTACTCAGGGTGGAGAGTCTGAAACTTAGCCGAGAGGGAATGATTTCTATTGTGGTATTTCTGACCAATAATAAACAATCCTTTTTAATTGTGCTGCTCAGATTGTCAGTTTACCTTTGACATTAATACTGCTTTATGCCTGGGCCATTCATTTGCCACCCTTGAGGCACAGACAATGGGCTGCAGCCTGTAACAGAGCAAGACAGTTTTTTCTCGTTGTTTGCGACTGCATCGTTCTGTGAATAAAGGTGGGATCTAATTCATCTTGACAGTGCATTGCCAAACACATCAAGCAATATTTCCAATATCTCTAATGACATTAAGTTTGTTCCCAAACAGGTATTTGCTACATATCAAATTTTATATTCATGAATACACCTATGCTGATATTTATTCCACTGTTGTCACAACAGAATCTCTTATATCAACACTAATAGCTGAGTTTATGTGTAATTTGCTGCACTTCATGGTTCTGAAACAAGATTTTGAAGTAAAAAGTATAGATAATGTGTCCCTCTTTTTCTCATGCTGTCCCTTTGAAGCATGCTTTCCTCTCTGCCATTTCAACCCTGCACATCTTGAGCTACACTGCAGGAGAGGTTGTGTCATTTCTTTGTTAAACACTTTCTGAGGTGCTTAGCATGAAAGATGTCAAATCAAGCATCCAAAAATACTGCAAGAAATGAACGTAAGGATATTCTACCAGTCACCCCTCGATAAAAGATAAATAAGATTCCATTTCTCTATCGGCTGCACTCTTCACTGTAAGTTTAGGACAATTCGTAAAAATTCAGGGTGAAAAGTTATAACAAGTCAACAGCAATGGCTAGCTATTTAACATTAACTTAGTATATAGTAAAAGAATTTAACATTTCATTTCTTTCTATTGTTTTTAAATGTGTCACAGAACCATTCCAAGAAAAGCCAGAATATCTGTGTTATCTTGCACTTCGGACAAACTTTGCATATGCCTATAGTGAATTGGCACACACATGATGAATGGCTTTTCCACAAGCCTGAGCTCACAATGTATTGATGTTTAATGTGTTGCCTATAAAGTCAGTATAGTGACATTTCCTAATTCATCAGGGTATTACAGAGATAAAACCATATAAGATTGTGATCCTCAGTTAACAGCATGGATTTGAAGTGCTCAAAATGGAAATTACAAGTGAGGGTACAGGCATGGTAATGGTGAACTGAGATGGATACCTTCTTCTATCAGTAAATAAAAAGAAGTCTCCAGAGATGAATATTCTTTGCTACTGTCTGCTGGAAAGAGCAGAAAGTAGAATTTTCCATTCGTGGGTGCTTTTTTCTTTCTCTACCAGCAATCAAATTACACTCTGAGAGGTCTACAGAGGATACATAAAGTATAAACCAACAGAGTGGAGGGTAATGAGAAAACGAAACAAAACAAAGCAAAAGAAAACAAAACAAAATATTTTTAAAAATAAAAGGAAGTGAAAACTGTTCTGGTTGTGGGACATGCTTAACAGAGTGGACCATCCTCAATGACCCTCTTCACTGAGAACTTTGTAACAGCAGCACCAGACATGACCTCGTAGTATGATGCTTCTTTTTGATATTGCGGAGCACAGGAGGAAGAGTGGGTGGCCCTGAGAAGAGATATGTCCAAGAGAGCTGGTGTCACTGTAGTTGGATGAAATGATGGAAACCTTTGGCTGGGACTATCAGAGTTTCACCCTAGGGCCTGAGATGACCCTGCCTTTGCATTCGCTTGTAAACACAGGTGTTGCCTGTTGGTGTTTATCTGGTGGTAGAGCACGGTGAGAAGAAAATAGAAATGTTATTTGGGTAGTCAGAGGAACCCAGGGAACTGACTTAAAGATTGGTACCGAGCAAGTAGCATGAGCTGAAGGGGTTTATTAGTTACTCATTTCTGTAGGCAATAGCTGTGTTTTACAGAGTTTCAGCAAATTCTCCTGACTCACAGCATATTCCCTCCTTGTTTTGAACGCAATCTTATTAACGATAATCAAGGAGGTTTTCCATTTAAATTGTGTCTTCAGGATAGATGTAGTTTTTACATATGCCTGGATAGTGCCTCAGGCTGATACATTATGTTAATTAGTAATAACTCATTTGATCCATATAACATGTGGAAAATGCCTATGATTTTTGTTGCGGTAATGTATCAGTGTTAAGATGGTCTGTACAGTATTTTTTAGTTCATATTTACTTCTCAACTATAAGATACCTTCTTCTGGTCCTTACTCTGTATTTCCCTCTCTCCTTCCTCTGTCTGGGTTTTTTCCATCCCTCCTCATACATGGTGCAATAAGCCTCTAGCATGCAGAGGGTCTGTAGATGTTTTCTGACTTTCACAGATGGTGCTTGTGTTCTAACTTTATTGCTGCCACCTTTCTTTCCTAACAGAAATTTCAAAGCATACACTCATCTCACAGGGAAATATGGTAGAAACATCCATATTCCTGTAATCATCGGGTGTGTACTGAGCTACCTTTAGTTGCCAGATACCACTGATAAAACAGTTCCTATGTGCATATCCATTTCCTCTCTATTTGACATCCCTTTCCTATCCCAGCATGCCGACCACTGCCAGTGCTGCAGTGATACGTCACAAGACAGCTGGTGTGGGAAGAATCTTCCAAAAAGCAGATTTTTAGTGCACAGTGTAAAAGACAAAAATTGACTCAAGTAAATTTTTGAAAAATCATGAAATTTGAGATCTGAAAGCTGTGTTACTAAAATAACTGGCTTCATCTCCTTGCCATCATAAATGAGATCTGCTTTGAAGTGACAATGTGTTTTGCTGTGTCTGTTAGCACAACATTTATATTTTGGGCCTGCAATACAGCACAAGCCACAATAAATGACCTTGTGCAGCTCATCTGCAAAGGCTGGCTCACATGAGACCTTAGCAGAACTTGCCATGATGTTGACAGCATGTCATAACCTGAGTTGTACTCAGCTGGAGAGGAAGAGAAGTACCTTGTGCTGGTAGCATCCAGGTTTCACTGCAATCTATGATCTTTTGAAAACTTTGTGTGCATGCCTTTATCTCTGGTGAGCTAAAAGGCTTGACTCTTCTGGGAGTTGCATGGAAAACTCAGCCAACCGGCTCATCTTTGTTTCATTCTTTCACATCTTGCAGTACAAGGGAGCCACCCTGGAGCTGAAATAGGGTAATAAAGAAATCAGAGCTCACAGGTGAAGGACAGATAATTGCAGGTGCCCAAATATCAAGTATTGGTCATAAACATATGTAGCCAGGTAAATCATAACCATAAGATTCATACTGCATGATGGAAAAACGTTTTTTACTTCAACTATTCTAAAAACAACATTTGGAATACTTCTCTAAGAAAGAAATTAAATTGGAGTGAGAATTATGAATGTTATATTGGAGTTATATACTCTGTCCGTTTTATTTCAGATGTTAAATGTACCCTACAGATGCTGTGCATCAGCAGTTTCCACCTTTGGTTAATTGGGCACATTAATATTTGATCCCTCAGGCAAAAAACATTGCCTGTTTAGAGTTAGTACTGTATCAGTCCTCTACCCATAAATCTAATATTTGTTTGCATCTACAGCACCTGTATTTTTATACAAAAAATTACTTTTTGGTTAAGCATAAAATATAAATCAAAACCAAACAAAGACAATGGAGATGGGAGATATGTTAGGATATAACTCCATCAATGTTGAAAGACAGCAGAATAACCACAGAGATGATGCAGAAATTATTAGTGCCACCTATTGGCAGGCAATGCAAACTTTGCAAGCGATAAAGCAGAAAAATAATACAAAAATAAAATGCTAATTGGTTTCCAAAAGTGAAACTGCCTTTCAAAAAAAATTGTAGTTTTCTTTTTTTTTTCTGGCTTTCTTGTATGTTTTATCTTCCTCCATGCAATTTGAAAAATATTTATAGGAGCAGCAAATTTTAAGTAGATAATAAAGATGGAAGTGAAAAACATCACTTCAAATTATGAATGTTACTAATTAAAGGGAGAAGCATTATTCTAAAGATTCTCACTTTATTCTAAAGAATTTTGTTTGTTCACTTAGGGAGGAAAATTAACGATGCTATTCACATATCTAGCCAAATAGTATGGGGTAGACAAGATTAAAAATAAACTATTCATAGTCTTTTTGAGAATGACAGTGTTCATTATCAAAACCCACTGAAATATTAATCTTTTCAGTACTTTTCAAAAATGCTCAAATTATTACAGCTTACTTCAATTTATTTTTATTATGGGCTATGAAAAATTTTAAAGAGAAATCTTTAAACAAGTCAAATTTATAATGAAAGGTATGAAAGATATAAAGTAACAAAAATATTACAGGAAACACAATATGGTTTTGTGACTCTGTGAATTTAAAAAAGCCAAAGTGTGATTATACTTATTTCTATGTTTAATATATACAAGGAAATGTTGCTTTGAACTCAAGATACTTATGTGAATATGAGTTTCACAGATCTGGCAAGGTCAACCAATTTGTTGAACCCTATGATTCTTCCTGCAGGTTTAGTAAGCACTACATCAATTACTTCTCCCCAGTCTTGGAAAATAAAGGAGCCCGAACTGTTCATTACTTCCTAGAATCATTACAGTTTGACAGTGAACTATTGGTAAGTGATTTATCAGTAAAGTGATTCAAGGCATTTTGTGCCCACTTTCTATAGGTTTGTTTGGAACAGACTTCCTTGGCTTAATTATGAGAATATTATGAGGCAGCGTTAAAAGCTATGTGTGACATCTGCTGCTTCTTTTCTATCCACAGTTGCTCTCTCACAGAAGAAAATTAGATTATTCTGATATAATTTTGTCTTGACAAATCCATGTTGACAGTGACTAATTTCCTTGGGGTTTTTTTTAGATGCTTACAAACAGTTTGATTATTTGTTCTCGCATTCTTCCAGGAACTGAAGTTTATCTAATTTCCTAAAATTGTTTCACATTCCTTTCAAAGATCACTACTGCATTCATTCTTGATCATCACCCATTGTCCTTGACTTTTTATAGCTTCTTCTGTCATCTTTGATATTTTATCAGCTTATTCTTCAAGTATCACAGCACCACAGATAATTGAAAACATCTAAATTAGTAATAGGTATTTAACCTGTTCCTTCCCACTTAGAGCCTTGGTCTTAAATTTTCTCCATTGCTACTTATTACTGTAATATTGAACTGCCTTTCACACTTTTAAATAAAAGTGACTCAGAAAAAATACTAAAAATGTGTCATTAACATCTCATGAGCGGTTTTTTTTTTTTTTTTTTTTTGTTATTTAGTTTGTCTTTGTCCTTTATTTTATGTGATGAAAGAATAATTTTTATTATCATCGTGGCCTTTGGGATTGAAATCTATTGTGTGCCTTGGAAATTTTTGATTCTAAATGTGATTTTGATCACATTTATGCAATGTTTCCCTACTCTTAGGAAGAGATCTAGCTTCACATTTTCAGCTGCTTCCTGAAAAGGTCAAAATTTAGCACTATTTCTCATAATTTAGCAAATCTTATACTTTCTCTTCTGGTTTAGTTTTGATTTATACCCTCAACATTGCTCCCTTAAGTATCTGCTAGATTTCTTGAATTACAGTGTTTTCTTACAAGACAACTCTTGTTTACTAAAACCTACTTTCCTGAAATCTGCTGCTTTTATTTTGCTGTTCTTTCCTTTTCCTTTCATATGTCCCGTGAACTACTACTGCATGGCTTTTCTCACTCACTCGTGCCTTTTGCCCTGATGTTCTTGACCAATTCTTCCCTAGTCTTCCAACAAGGAAAGAAGTCTCTCTTTTAGTTGAGCTGTTTGCCATCTACATCTGTGACTGTCACCAGGTCATTGCAAGGACTTTGTTGGCACTTCACATCTTTTCACAAAGGAAGTACACAAAGATAAAATACCTTGCTACCCTCAAATCCTGACATTGGTATAATTTTGTCATTTGATCATAAGAAATCTTAATTGCTTGAATATTTATGTTGATAGTCTGCTGTTTATTTGCCTGTCTTGGCAATGCTCTTTTTTTAAAAAAATTAAACATTATTTTAAAGAGACATATGAGTATAGCAAAAAGACAGCAACTTATGAGATAGAATTCATTACACAGACAACATCCCCCAGTAATCAGACTAGGCCCAGCCAGCACTAGGATAACTCACTGAGAGCACTGATGATAGACATATCTCTCCAAACTCTGATTATGAATCAGAAACATTTGCAAAAACCCTCTTCCCAAGTCCTCCTCATTGCAACATTCTAGACAGGATTTTTCAGTTTGCTGCAGTAGAAGTTGAGTTACTTACCTGGTTATTTGTAAGAAGATTATCTTTTTGTTCTTAAAATCACCTTTTCTGAAGTAAAATTTAAAAAAAAACAGATAGATATTTCCAGAAAATATCTCAAAGACTGATTCTTGGTTTAATTCTTATCAGTTAATATAACCAATGAGGTAAAAATCAATAGAGTCTCTTCTCTAGTCATGTTTGTGAGATAGATATAGATTTTCATTTAATCAAAATTAATTCCTTACCTTTTACCGGTTCTTCAGCTTAATAACTGTCTTGAAAAGGTTTTATTTCTTGCTGTCTGAAATCAGAGGGAATTTTGCTGCTAACATCAATGGACAAAGATTTCACCTGGAGCAGTTCAGTCTAATGATTTCTTAATAAAATACTGGAGATTAGTTTGAGCTTTATTACGTCAGACAACTGAATTCATATCTCTCTATTCCATGGATATTCTATTCATAAAGTGGATACTACTGAAAGGCTGCTGATTATCAAGGTGATGGAATCTATACTAGAACAGATCCTTTCCTTTTAAAGTATTTATGATGAGAGTGCCACAGGCTTTGTGGTTTTGTGAGGGGGAATTTTCAGCTGTACATCTTTCACTGCTGCTGGCAGATGTAATGTAGGGGACTGAAGCTCAGCAATCAGCTAATTGATTACAGCCTCTGGCTCAGTGCTTTCCTCAATCTCCCTTTTTGCCTCTCTGACTTTCACAGTATCACTAGCTTCCTTTTTCTTTCCCTTCAGTACAGCTATCTTGCATTAGAACTACACAAACACTATAAACTACAGAATGCAGGTCCTTCACTTCTTTGTTTTCTCTTTCGGCATTCCAATAGAAAAGGAGACCCTTAGGTGCTGTTGAGTAGTAGCATTATTTTGTTAGGGAACTAACAGCCAGCCCAGGGGGACTTTTCAGAAGTCATTGCAATGTCATATGGCTCCCCAGTGACACTGGACTGCATCACTTCCCTCACACACAGCCGTCTGATGCTTCTGAATCTGAGAAACAGCCATAAACACTGCAGTTATGGTGACCATTATCTTTTTCCTGAGGGATTGCACTCTTCCTTGAGAACCTCCAGAGTGATAGCACACCAGAACTGCAGTACACCAGATAATGATCTCAGACACAGAGGTAGATGGGTAGGATGGGCATGGATAAAAATAAATCTCAACTGCTTTTTTTGGCATGTCATTTTATTTGGGTTGAGAGAAGCACAATTCTCTGTGCTTGTCTAATTGGTGCAAACTAAACAGTCTTCTCCTTTGACAAAGAAAAAAGAACTCCCCTGGCAAGTGGAACACCACTGTGTTTTGGAACAAACCACGATACCTCAAGACTCAACATCTTAAAGAAAAAAAATTATCACCCCCCTGTCTTTGTCTCTCTAATGATTTTGGCTCCTTTTAAGAGACAATATAAAAAATCATTTTCTTGGTACTAAAACTGGTAAAGCTTTTGAGTACTACAAGCTGAAGAAAATGTCACTGAGCCTCTGAGCCTGCCTTCTTCATATAAACTTTTCTTTCACATCCTGTGCAGGATGGTTTCACACAGGAGACTGGATTTGAACTGACCTGGTGCGGAAGATCATACATTTTCATGTTGCTGCCAAGTTATTGACCAAAATATTGAATTTTGTTCTGCATGACATGTGCTATGAGGCAGACTTAGAGCGATTTTTTTTAAAGATAACTCCATTGGGTAAACACTTTTACTGAAAACCTTAAGCAATTTGCTGAAAATATTGTAGATTAAAGTATTATCAGGATTTTCTCAGACTACTGCAGTGAAGTGTCACTTCATTTTTGAGGGATGACGCATTAATGAATTAATCAGAGAATGTGTTAAAGCAATAGCCATAGCAAACCCAACTCTCTCCCACTTTAGTGCATACTGCTCTTTCTAAATGTTGAAATAGCTTACATCTATAGAAGAGATCTCTAAGAGCACTCAATAAACTGTTAGTTTTGCCTCAATACCTTAGCATTAAGACTGAATCTGTGAAATTTTATTTTAGAATATATTTTTCAGGTGGATACAAGAATAATTTCTTTGTCATTACAGCACACAAAAGTCTCTTGAGCAGGCAAGTCCATGAATCTATTTCTAATGCCTGAACAAGAAAAGAAAACCCCACATATTTATCTTCTTGAACATGATGTCCATGGGGGTGATATAAATACTATTTATGAGCTGAAGAGTTTGCATGACAGTTGTTACGGTTAAAAACTGTTCAGAGCAATAAAATATAAGTTTCATAAAAAGCCACTTATCATAGGAACTTTATTTTAGTAATAATCAAAATACTATTCTCTTTTGTATGAAAACTGTATTTATTAAAAGAAGGTATTTAAGGAAAACTAAGGATAAGATTGACTTCATGACACAGAGATATGGTGGTATGAAGACAAGTAGCTACTCACAAAAGTCACATAAAGGATGACTCAAGGGGTTCTTTGTAAGGTTTTCTCTATCTAATGGAAAGCAAGTACTAAACCAGCTTCAGTAAGGTCAGCTCTAGTATACAATACACAATTCAGTGCAGGTTACAAGTAAATCAAGCTGCTCGCTCAGTTCCAGGAATTCTCTCAAAAACTAAAAAGGTTATACTGCTTAAAGGATCATTGTATTATTAATCGAACTCCTCAGTGTGTCGAGAATTGTGTAGTGCAGCTGTAGCAGAGCATCCCCTCAAAGCCTCCTCTAAACAGGGTTTTGTTGAGCTTTGTATTTATTTTCTAAGGAAGAACTAGATGGGGATTGCTGGAAAGACATTCTTCATTTTAACCCCGGGCCACAGAAGAGTCTGCTAGCACAAACTCCTGTGTGATGGAGGTCCAAGGGTAGCTTTGGGAAACCAGTGGGTAAGTGATGGTTTAGATAGGCAGCAGCTCAGAGCCCACAGAGCCTCTGAGCTCCACAGAGCTGGCGCTGAGCTGCTGCCGTGCTCGGCATCCCCATAGGAACGGAGCTAAGCAGCAGATTAGCTGCAGCCTTGCGCCGTCACAGAGCACCACAGGACTGGTGCCTGAAGATAAGCTCGGCACTTGGGAAGCTTCCCTCATAGCAAATCCAGGAGACGTCACCAATGGGATGATGATAAAGGTGTAATATTCATGAATATCAACAAAAGCTTGATCTTTGTTTTCTTGCCAATTGTCTGACACAGGATAGAGTTGTGAAAAGCTAATCAGAGAACAACTCAGGAAGCTGGAATTTCACTCATGGACACTTTTGTGAGGAAACAGAAATATCTTTTAAGTTTTCCCTGGTGGATACTTCACGCCATTAAATGTACAACAAATGACTTCCTCACATCCCTTGACTGCCTTCCAGCTTAACTGTGTTAAAACAGTAGAGTGCTAAAATTGTTCTTTGGAGACGAAGTAGCACGGTCATGCTTTGAAGTGAAATAAACATGTAATAGCGAAAGTGCTGCTTACCGATGTGAAACAAATTAGTTTTAAAAGGTAAGACATTGCTTCCTCCTTTCTTGTTTTTAAATGTCCCATTTCGCAAGCACTAACAAAAAAGGGAATAGAGAATTTGTCTATTTTTCAATAATGTCTACTTCAAACAACCCAAAATCCCTACAATTTTTGTGAAAGCGAAATCTTCCTTTCCTAAAGTAGTATTATCTAGAAATTACATTATTTTATACCAACATATAATTTTGAAAGAAAAACAAATTACTTCTTGTGTTTTGACCAGATGGACACTATCTGTAGGTAAATGCATTGCTACCATTGACTGACTATAAAAACCCACTAGACAGAGACAGCAGAGAGGAGAAACCTTTTGAAGCCTTAGACCAGGAGTGTGCTTTTGTTAAATCATAATGAGCAGAATAGAAGGGTAATTGTCAGATAGTACTATGTGGACAATCTAGCTTTGGTCTGCAGAATACAGAATTATTTTCTTCTATAGCCTTGTCTTGATCTACAGAGGGACCAGAGTATACTGGCTTTATGAGAGCATTCCTCAGTGCTTTTCTAGTCCTCTAAAGATTAAGGAGAAACAACTGGTATTTGTGAAGGATATCATTGCTTAGTCAATCGCATCTCTGGACTCACACGTTAATGACAAATCTTGGCAGAAATGAAGCACTGCAAGTTCCTGTTCAGAAAAAATAGAAAATTATTAAGGAAAAGAAATTTTAGAAACATTCTTGTCTGGTTAGTCAAAACTTGTCACTGTAATCAGTAAATTAAAAAGCCCTAAACATGTGACAGAATTTAAAATAGAACAATTTACTATTAATTTAGCGATATTTGGAAATGTTAGTGGGGTATGTGTCTAAATCTTGATATTTTTCCATATTTCATAGCTTTTACTCTGAAGAGCATTTTCCTGAATTGTTTTCAGGAATACAGACAATACAGACAAAAGTTCAATTGAATGACATATTTTAATTTCCATCTGGTCACTGGTGCCTCACAAGAAATAAATCTAAGCTGCTGGTATATTTTAGAACAATGTTTGCAGAAAGCAAATTTCAAATTGGGTGTGTGAACAATTTCCTGAGTATACCTCTGGGACAGAGGTTGCAATGGAAGCATATTGATAAGACACATGGAGGAGAGGAGATCACACTGCTGCTGCACACACTCATTCTCTCTGCCTCCCAAGCGTGCAGATCATTTTTAAGCACAGAAATGTTGGTTTCAGAAACTCTGAAAAGCTCCAGTTACCTTCATAATCTCTGCAGGCAACATTTAAAAAAACACAGGAAATTGTCAATCTTATAGCCCAGCTGGCTCCCCAAAACAGGCTATACACAACAAGGTGGCCTTCTTTCCATCTGAACACTGGCATTTTATTTAGCAGACAATGACAGAAAAGCCCCTGAAAGGACTATAATCCATGATCTGAAACAGTGCTGGGTCTGAGACGAAGCAGCAGTGGACACTGGATGCTTAAGGAAGTTATATAAAACAAGACAAATTTGAATGCTATAAGTATCTGATAATTACTGATTTAATGTTTTCTTAAATCAGGAATTACTTCAGATATTTGTATTTAACAACCCCTGAGGGATTTTTTATTCTTCCTGTAAATTTGTCTGAATCCATTTCTACCTTTGTTCTTTATAATATCCTGTGGCAATGAGTTCCACATTTTAATTGCAATCATGTTAAAAAAGTTCTTTACTTGTTTCAAACCTGCTGCTTGAAAAATATCACTTGACAACTTCTTGCTCTCTTTGAGAGCTAATGAATGATCATCACTCCTGATTTTATGTACTTGTACCATATCACAGCTTTTCCAAATTGGAAGTCTTATTCTGTTTAATCTTCCTTAAAACCAGAGCTGTTCTGCACTGTTGCTCATCCTTGTCACATTCCTTCCTGCTTTTCTATTTCTGCCTAACCCTTTTCAGATGAAACCATTAGAATGCACTGTGTTACTAAAAAATATAAATGTCATAATGATTTATATGCTGCCTTAATGATGTTTTGTTTCATTCTACCTTCCTTGCCTAACAACTTCTAATATCAGACTTTGCCTTTCTGGGTTTAACAGGCGTTAAGCTCTCTTCAAGGAACCATCATAGCAATTTCGTGATCTCTTCGATTGTAACAAATTTTTCAATCACATTTGCATCTGCATAGATACAATTACTTTTCCATTGAGCAGTATTTTGCATTTCATTGACCATTTTATTGTAAGTCAATTACTGAGTGACACTGTCAACCCCAGGATTCCTCTGCAACTCTTTACAGGCAGGCTCCCCAGGCTTTTTTACAGGGTGGGGAGGATTATTCCTTAATACTCCAGTCCTGAAGATGCACTACCAATTGTGTGTATGGGACAAGTGGGCTGATAAGTGATGTCCTAAGATTGCCTAGAAAACAGTGTCAGAGACAGGCATGGGCAAATGGACAGCTGGCAATGGTAATAAACTGTTCAAATATTTTTGCTGTTTCTTCCCAATTTTTTTTTTGTCCCCTTTCCCAGCAAATTCCAGCTGGAAGAACTGTTCAGTTTCATTCTTCTATCCTTAGAACAGAAAACATCTGTTTTGTCTACCATGACAAAGAACCATTGATGTAAAATAGGTACATGTAGCTGCTGGTTCACCATCAGTGACTGGAGCAGCCTTTGTTTTTCTGAAGTCATTCACAATAAATCCTCTGAGAATGCAGCCTTGAGCTTTCAAGGAGGAGAGGAGGCTACTCAATATTAGCCTGCTAGTTTACCATATCTCGTAAATCAATATTTTCTACTCCCTTCACTCCATTCCTTTCAAAACATTTAAGAGATGTACAAGGTCAGAGGTAGAGAGTTAGTTGTAATCTACAGTTAGAGTGCAGTATGAATCCCTATAGCTGGTGGAAAGAATCCATGAGAAGTAGTTAGAGAGATATTGTGCACAAAGTGCAAGAGTATCCTGAGGGGGAATAACCCTGTATTGACTAGCACAGCAGATAACCTCATTGTTTTCTATGCCAAATTTTTATTGTCGTAGCATTTGTAATTTGTTTTCAGTCTATCTCAGAAGCCTGCTTGACATCTGAAAGTCTAATCTATTTGAACCATGACCATATGCTGATTAATGCTAAGGGAAATTTCAAAATGTGTTTCTCTATACACTTCTCTGTGGTGAAACACAATGCTAAGATATACAACCTCTCATGAAAACTTTGATTTTTCTCTTCGTATGTATGTGTGTGTATATATATATACACATACATATATATACATATAAAAATTAATCTCTCTTATCCTGATTTTGTGACCCTAATTATTTGAACAAATACCACCATCTGTGACTTCCACGTTATCACAGGACTCCCTTGGTATTGAACGGAAAGTTATTTTGACATAAAGTTTACAGCTCAGATGGTGTTTATTTTACTCTTCCCTGTGGAATTATAAGTCTGTGGAAATAGAAGCTGTACTAAATGGTTCTAAAGGAAATCAAGCAGAAAACACTCATTTAAAATGAAAAGATGAAAGAAATGTGTGTAAACTGGAAAACAATGGAGCAGGCGGGGAAGCATATATAAAATAGTTTTAAAAATAGGAGACTGGTCAATAGATTTTTTTTTACGTCTATCAATTACAAAGTGGCCTGGCTTCTGAACTTTTTCAAATAAAGAACTTTTAGTCTGGGCAATGTGCTCCCTGAAGAAGATGCTGTCTTGGTTTGAAACCAAGTGCTGCCTCACCCACAAACATTTGCAATAAAACAGATTTCTCCAAAGGATAAATTCAGTACTATGGAAAGTAACAGTCCAGAAATAACAAGAAGCCATGTCTCCGTCCCTAAACAGTGTCAACTCAGGACAGAATTTACCTTAGTGACATGGTGAAATAGGTTTCTTCACTAATTGTGTGTGTATATTTGCAACATATTACAAATGAATCATGTGAAACAGACTTATTACAGCACTTTTACAGTATTTCTAATGAAAAGTCACCAATTTGAAGTTAGCAGTAATACCCTATATTGTAAGTTATTTATAAATTTCATTTTTACTTATTTTCAGTGCTAATTTGTTCCACTAAATGCTGTTTTAATTATACAGAAAAAAAGTGTATTCATCTCTATTGACAATACAAGAGGCCTAGAGCTATTAGTAGCCTAATTAAGGCTGCTACTTTTGCCCTCTAGCCATAGCTGTTTTGAAAAAGAATTTAAAAAATAAGCATATATTTCTCTATTATGAGTTTGCATGACCTTTGTTGCATTATAACGACACAAACATGATGACAGGCAGATGTTTGATTGGACCAGTAGTGATGAAGACTCCAAAGGTAGATCAGCTGCTGCAAGGTGGATTATAAGATTTCTCTCCACATAGTAAATATGCTTTGGGAGGATGCCAGCCACAGATGCTCATTATCTTCTGGGCTAGAACCATCCTTCCACAGACACTCTAAACCTGCATCACCTCTGAGTGGCCATGCTCTGCAAGCAGAAACTTCCAGCTAGAGGTCTGGGATACATAGCTGTGCTGAGGATGGAAAGGAAGGATGTCAGGGAGGCTGAAGGAGCTCCTCAAAACACTTACAAAAATATGAAAATGCAGATTATTTTGATGTTTTACAGGAAGCAAACTGGAAATTCACCTTTCAAAAGTATATCTAAGTGATGGAAATTAATTCAAAGAAGCTTTACTATTAAAAAAAATCTCTGTGTGGTTTCAGGCTCACTTCATAAAATATATACAGTTTTGATGTCTTTGCACTAGAAATGTTGCTCTTTAACTTTAGCTAGCATGAATCAACACAGTCTTCAGCAGAGCTACTCTGATTTACATGAGCTGCAGACATGACCCATTGTATTTAATTTTAGGCATCCTATTAGAAGGATATTCACATATTGGAGAAAGATCTGAAGAAAGCTGCAAAAAATGATTAGACTTCTGAAGTGATTGATGTATGAGGATTGATTGCAAGTGCTAAATATGCACAGTTTGTCTAAGAAATGACTAAAGGGGGACATGGTAACAATCTATAAATACTTGAAGAGTCTAAATGTCAAGGAGGGAAAAGCATTTTCAGGATATAGAAGAGATGCAGCAGGACAAAATTAGTAAAAGAAAAAAGAGACTAAATTTTAAAAGAGCCCCCAAAGGAAGACCTTAGAGAGTGGAAAGGTGTTGTCTTTCCAAAACAAACAAAAAAATAGATATAAATATAGATAGATACATTTACAAATGCATATGGGATTCCAGATCGTTTTATATGTCCCTGAAATAGAAATTTTAAGGCCAGTTTTCTGCAAGTGATCAGACCACATGTCCATTCACATTGAAGTCTGGGCTACTTTTGTAAAGGTTTAGACAATTGTGACTCCACAGGGAGCCCCAAAATTTAGAAAAAATGTGACTAAGTTCATTGTAACTGAAGCTGATTTAAATTTAGAACACCACTTTTAGCCAAACAGTACCACTTTCACTTTGATGAAAATAAGGAGAGACAAAAGATCCGTATTTTCTCTGGTTTTACTGTCTCTGGAGTCCATGGTATGGTTTGGGAAGCAACAAAGGAAAAGATTGCTTCTGGACATGCCTTCCACACTTTCCTGTTCAACACAGAATATTTTCAGAAATGAGTGGTGACTTTTGAAGCTGTCTGTATATTGCACTGACATGATCATTACAGCTATAGATTTATGTCTTACTATGAATTTCATTAAGACCTAATTTCAGGATTCCAAGAAGTGAGATGTATGGAAAAAATCAAATACCTGAAATATGCTGACAACAGGAAAGGAGATGCAGAGAAGTGGGCCTGAAAGTAGTAGAATAAATTGAAGCTCATCAAGAAAGAGGGGTATGTTCCCAATTTCAAATGTGAGTGCAAAGATGAGAAAGTGTTTTGGGATTAGAAAGAGATGACAAAAGAACTGGGCATAGGGAACGACAACTCCAAATTCAAAACAGGAATTCCTGACACATTGTTTGTCTAAAGTTATAAATTATGTCCAAAAGTAAAAAAAATATGTATAGAATTTAAAAGTAAAATAGGTATGGTAATCCAATTCTATTTCATTATATCACAGATTTTACAAATATCAAAACCAAAAAAAATCACAATGTTGCTCTTTTTTACCTCTGGCATAACACAGGTTAGAAAATATCATTCATCAATTCCTGTCAAGTTGACCTAAAGACTATCTTTTAGAAAGATTTTCAGCCTAGATTTAAAGGCTTTAAATGATGGAGAATTCATCTCATCCTTTTGTAATTCATTGTAGTGCATGGCACTCCGCGGTCTGAGTGTGGGAGAAGGGGTTGAGCTACAACAAGTAATTTACAGTCTAAATTTACCAATGTCTAACAATGAGATATGCAAGCGTCGAGTGGTTGGGGAGAGATAACGGCTCATACTATCTGTAATACTTTTCTGGGAGGTTGCTGGGATAATCCATCTCTTCTTCACTTTCTTCTGGCACTTCTCCCATTTCATCCCAATCCTCCACATTCTCAAGGGCACTGAGTTCTATCTCAGCTGCTTGGGCCGTAACATCTAGTAAAATAAATGTGTCTTATTTCAACCTTACCCGTTACTAATTTCATTTTCTAGCCGCTGACACTCTCTCTGAAGAGTTCCTACAATATTTATTTCTCAGAAATACATTTATGACCCCAACAAATACTATTTTCATCTTTGGTTGAAGTTTACCCACACTTTTTCCTGGATACCACATTTCAGAGATTTGGTAAATATATCTTTAAATAAATAGATTTCTTAAATGCATAATTTAATATCTTGATACAGATTCACAGTTATTCAGTGAAATAATATGTGTATCTATATTGACCTGAGAGACCAAAATGGCATGCAAAATTTTTTGCAGAAGCTTAACACAGACTGAATTGTTCTGGCAGGAAAAAGCCTCGGCTCACCACCACTCATCATTGCAAATTACATCTAGGTAAACATCAACATCTGCTTCCTGTGCAAACAGAGTCTGTCATCACAGGAGCCATTATATTATTATGAGGAGATGAGATGGTTTAATATTCATTACAGATATACAAGCTGCAAGAAACTGCTTCGTGCACGTGCTAATGAGCAGTAAATACACGAAATTAATTCTACCAGTTTCCACAGGTAACTACAGCTTCGAAACTTTAACTCATCTAATGTGACAAATTCCAGTAACATCAAAGACAGGTTCATCAGTAATAGGAGTGCTTAGAGAATATAAGTTGTAAAAACTCAAAAGGCCTAGAACATGAGAAAAACTAGTAGGTGTGCTTCAGAGTATCAATAGTACCCAAGTTACTATTTTTTTTTTCCATTTTGTAGTAATTTGTGTTACATTTAAAAAAAAAATTACAATCCAGCTATAAATACTAAAAGTCATATGGTTAAAACCAAAAATCCTATCTTGTGAAATTTCTGTGCATTTTTGCTGGATTTTTAGACTTGCAACATGGGAAAGAATAGTGACATTAGTGTATCTGCCAACTCTATGCTTTTCCTGCATGCATAAATCTATCAAGGAAGAGGCAGAAAGAACAGAAAATAAGTAGGGCCTTTTTTCACTTCTTACCCACAGTACTCATATACAGAGCTAAGTCACCATGCAAAGCAAGAAACAAAATCATAAAAATTTAACAATTCCTTTAATTTTCACCTTGTGGAATTCACTGAATTTTGCTGTTCTCCTTTAGGTTTGGCTAAGTGTCTTCCTATCTAGAGCAGTCTTGTTCTGAACTGTAGCCTTAGCTTGCATCAAGTGCTGCTTTTAAAATGTGATGTCAAAATGTTTTCTGTTACCTATTCAAGTGATATTTTAAGGGTACTAATGTGGTGTAACAGCAGAAGTCTGCATTTCATCTGCTTGCTTTGTACAGAAGGATTTTCACTGGGTAATCCATGTAATGGACCTATAAAGATACAATTTGTAGTGTTCTGGTTTGTATTCTTGGGAGCTTCTTGAATCCAGGTCTGCAGGATTAACAGTGGGACCCTAAAAATGATATTGCAGTATTAGAGCAATATCTAGTCAAGAACAAATCTAAACAGAATTTTTTTCCCATCACGCCATAAGTTAACATAGAGACTTTTAGAATAGATAAGAAAATATAAGTGGTTATGCCTCTAAAATCAGTGCTTCACCTTGTCCAGGAGCCTGAGTGACATGGGCTAAGAATAAAAACTGAGATAAATAAAATAGGCACGAGGCAACCATAAGGGGTAGTTCTCAGATAAACTCCCAGTCTGTGAATTAGGTCATTCCAGACTCAGGGGTACATTTTTTAATAGGTCTTAATGCGATTTTATTTTCTGAATTTCTTTTATTACTTTTTGAACTCATCAATGCCTTTGGCATCACTAGCACCATGTGGCAGTAAGTTAGACAACTTAATTATGAATACTGCACAAAATTAAATTATTTTGTTTGCTTGAAGCCTGCGACCTGATAATTTAATTTCATGTCTGTTAGTTCCTGTGCTGTGAGAAAAAGTAAATCGTTGTTTCATATTCTACTTTACGGCATCAATCGTGACACTGCTACCCCAGATTTTCCAAGGCTATAAGGAAGCACCTGAAGAATCTGTCCCAAGATGGGATAACTACTGGTTGACTTTCTTTAAAAGGAAAATATGTGCAAATCATGAATAAGTGCTTGTATTTAAACAGCAATTAACTATGCCCATTATTTCTATCACTACTCCTTACTCCAACCATAGACTCATAGAACTGCTGAGGGCTATAATATACTGCAAAGGAGTTGTTTTCTTTATCTTGCTATCCACTTTTTTGAGAAAGCTCTTGTAAGCACCATATCTTTAGATCATATCCAATAATTGTGACTCTATAAACAGCAGCTGCATTTTATTTAACATGCAATTTCTTATTTCTTTCTTTTTCTGCTCAGAATGGCGTAAAATACACTCTACATATCATGCTAGTGCTTAGCAACCAACTTCAAGATACTAAAATAGTATAGATTTCCTACTCCTTCAGTCTTACCTGCTGCTCTCCATTATTGTAACAATGCCATCGATTCACTATCGGTATCATCAACAGTGGCCAATTAAGTGACACTTCTAGAGTTTATATTAACCCCTATGAAACAAAATACTTTCATTTCAGTCCTGACCTTCACTACCTTTTGCAGCAATCTGTTCTTGAAGTCTGAAGGCAAGTATAATAGCCTTATTTCATCATGACTCTTTCTCATTCATAGAATCTTAGAAAATCGTCTCCTGTATTTCAACCAAGCAGAAAGAAAATATATAATGTGAGGTTTTGGGAGATTCAGGAACCCCTGCAATTTCAATTTCTATAGTAAATATAGCACACACCATTAATAGGGTTATTTTTCAGACATGAATTCCGTCTCAGCTATATTATAATGTTAACTTTGCAGAAAGGGATTGCAGTTATATCGGGTAGCAGGGAGAATATGTGGTTATCTGAAATTAGATAAAGCTTTAGTATTTATTTGTTTTCTGTTTTTTTGGTAGTTTAAAATTCTAGAAAGGCCCTCAGTCACATCAGTATAATTTAATAGCTCCATAAAAACTTTATTCAGACCTAAAAACAGTAGCATGATTCAAAGGTATGCACTCCCAGACTCAAAGAATCTAAACCATCATTCATTCTGCAGCAACTGAGCATGGATTCACACACGTGTGCACAGGCACCAGTACATACATACCAACTGTTTGGACAAAAAATGGAGCCTAAAGATACTCAGATGTTACAGTCAAGTGTTGGCATAGCAGATTCCAAAGACAGAGACACTTCTTTGAGGAGGCTAAGTGCTTCTTTTTACAGCAGACTGATTTTTGCCACAATTGGTGGTTTCCACACCGATCTACAGCAAGGAAATGCCTTGGAGTGAAAATGTCTTCACCACTGAGAAAGCCCAACCCTTGAAAGATCAGAGCATGGGTATAGTTATATACAGATTCCAATGCTTAGTGGGGCAAAACACACAATGTGCATGGCTTTCACTCTGAAGTTGACACAAATTCAACACAGAATATGCAATAGTGTCCAAGCTGTGTAGCAACCTTAGAGGGAAAAAGCTGTGAATTTTCTACATGTGCAGAATTTAATAACTTTGATACCTTGTAAAATTTTGATGTTTTAGGAATTTTTATTGGAAAGTAAGGGAGCTGCAACATTACTAACTGGTTTTTGTGACAGAGAAATTCTGTGAGATAGATTGCAGATCATAGGTAGTACTTAAAAGGAGTAAAACATCCATGTGCTATGAAGAGACTTTATTCTCAAAATGGGACAAAATGGGAGCTAATTTTCAATGGAAGCACCTGTCCAGAAGCTCTATCCATATCATGAAAGATAATGTTTTGATACTCCAAAAGCAAGTTCTGGTCAGTCATTCCTGTTTAAAATTAGCTACAGTTAGTTTGTTACCACAAAGATGCAAGCAGAGGATAAAGAAGTCTGCTGATTATTTCCAAGCCATTTAGCAGATCTAATTAAAATTTAATTAAAAAACCCAAACCATTCCAATTTTTACAATGTACAACTTGTTAACTACACTGCAAATTTCAGAATAAACTGTTTACAAAGAGTATTAAACTATCAACGAATGCAAGTGTCTTGTTTTCAGCTGAACACAAAAATTCCTTTTTTTTAATTGAAACTGACTTGGCAGCAGTCTGATAGCATATTTCTGTAACATACTTTGATATGCTATTTTAAAATGGATGATTAAAGATTAAAGAACATAAGGAAGATAGAAAACAGAAGAACACTGTGCATTAAACCAGAAGTTGACATATAGTTTCCTCTATACAGTGTGCTTATAGGCAAAACAATTGCACACGTGTCCTCTCAAGCACATTCATTACCATATGCTTGTTCCACTTGGCTACCATGAGACTACTTGATGGGATTGAAACCAGGCACATGTTTAAGTGCTTTGTTGAACCAAAGCCTAGCAAAGTGAGCAGAAACAGTCAGAACAAATTTTAATTAAAAGATATATCAAATATTTTAAAAATCATTTGGCATGTCCTTCAAATCTGAGTAGCTAAGAGAAGGCAAACTTTAATAACAAACCAACTCTTTTATAATTTGGTCCTAATTCTGCTAGCCTCATACAGACCAAACTTTTAAAATAGAAATGGAATATCTCTGTGAATATGCTCAAGCTTCTTCCTGTGTTTTCCTCTTCCAAGAAACGAACTGATTTGTGTTTATAGTGTATTGCACAAATGACTCACTCAGGGAGCATCTGTGCTAAGTACTGAGTGGGACAACATTTTGTATCAAGTAAGAGGACATATTTTGCTCTTTTTTGTTTGCAAATTTTGAAATTTCTTGTCTTCCCCAAGCTGAATATTTTTCTTGGACTTTGGATCAGCTTTGACCTAGCTCTCACTGAGGCAGAAGCGAATAACTCTCTCCCAAGAAAAAAGGAATAAGGTGACTAAAGGTGAGGATTCTTATCAAGTCTAATGTGTGTTTGAGTCAGTGAAAAAACTTCAGCTGTAATAATTTGCCTGACTTTCTTCCCTGTCAAAGCACAGCCAATGACAGAGACCAGGAGACAGGTTTCGTAATCTGCATTCTCATACATACACAGGAAAACAATCACTAACTTTTCCACTCATTATCTGTCAGGGGTTTGTTGCACATCAGACAGGGGACATTGTCACACTGAAAAAATGACTGTTTCAGTGATATTCTTGTACGGTGATATTTAGCGATATTAAGTGATATTTAAGTGATATTCATGACGGAATTGTCATGATAAGAATAGTAAGCTCTGTTGGCTTTCACCAGTGATCAGCAATTTTTGCCAAAAATCTGTTTTTCCAATAATTCTTAATTAAATAATTCAAATGAGTATTCACAACAGCCCAGTTCTGCAAAGTGTAGATTCCATTTTAAAAGTCAATTTTTTAGGTGGAAAATATTGCTGGAACAACTATTGCTGGAGTAAATATATCTTCCTGCAAATATAAATGCTTAAAATGTCTTTGTTCACAAATATTTTTTTCAAAGTATTTTCCAGTAGCAATACGCAAAATTAAAATATGAACTTAGGTGGAATTTATTTAGTGTAAAATTCAACAACAAAGTCTCTTGCAAATGTTGGACACTGAAGCCATATAGAGATATTAATTTTCCTAAGTTTTGCTGGCTACACCTTCCCAATTTTAGTTTAGTTTAGAATGGATCTGGATATTTTTTTGTGCCTGTCTGGTATCTCCTTATTCCAGTATACCTTTAATGAATGCTAAAGTCATCTCTTGTCTGTTGACCAAGAAAAAATTGGAAACTTTTATTTCAAAATATTGTACTAAGTGCCATGCTAGGCCTTATACTACCAAATCTAAAAAGGAAATGGGGCAAAATTACTTCACAATGTCCATTTTAACCTATTTTCCTATTAATTCAGTTTGGTAAGTCAAAAAAGAACTTGAAATTTTTCTATACTGTCTGGTATAAACACAGAATACCAAAGCAAACAAATGTTTGGGGGCACTGTAGAGAGTTCTCTGACAAATTTTCATCGCACAGGCTGAAATGAGATAAATTAAGCTGTTACCATGACAAAACCCAGGAGGTTTGGAAAGTCTGTGGGAGACAACTAGAAATGCAGAAGATGTATGAACAAGTAAGTCTTCTAAATACTGGAATAACAGATTGGAGACTGATTATATGACCAGGATTTTAATCATACATGCATTTCTTGCTTGGGTCCTTCCAGCAAAACAGCAGCAGTATTTCCCTGTCTAATCACAGCTCACATAAAAATCAATTTGACAAATCCATAGTGCTTTTCTTTCTTCATGTTCATAAAGAATAATTTATAATATCAACCACTAACAAGTGGTTTATAAGCACAGGAACAGTGAAAGATATTCAAATACATGTTGATGCAGTATAAAAGCTCTTACCAGTTGTCAGTACTTCTTTCTCCTTTTGTTTTCTTAATGTCTAAAATATTTACATTTTAGTATTTATTTTAGTATATTTAGTATTCACATTTACACTGTTTGATTCTATAGCATTTAAATATGAATCAACATCTCCCTTCATATCTTAAATTTGTAATCCACCTTAAAAATGGCACAATACCTAATGTAAACTACTCAACAAGCAGCTACATGCGATTTTAAGAGATTCATATCAGGGTAACTTAGAACTTCAATGATAAATTGACACATCATATACAGGACATTGGAAAGGAAATCCTGGCTTTGGATTCCATATATTTTAGCAAATAGGACAGTGCTTTGTCTGCTTCATGGTCAACACAATATATGGGGGCATTACTAGTATACAATTCCGTAACATATAGTACTGGCATGAAAAAACACTCAAATTGGATAACTAATTTTCAAGCAAGAAAAATCTTGAAGCTGTGAATTGTTTTAAATGCAAATCATAGAATCTTGGAATCAATTAGTTTGGAAAATAGCTTTTAGATCATCAAGTCCAACCATTAACCCATCACTGTCAAGTCCACTACTAAGCCATGTCCCTGAGCACCACAGCTACATGTATTTTAACTACCTCCAGGAACACAGAGTCCACCATTTCCCCAGGCAGCCTGCTTCAATGCATGGCAATCCTTCTGGGGAAGAAATATTTCCTAACATTAAAGTTTTTTTCCCAACATTCAATTCAATTTCTTGCATCCAAAGAAGCATGCCCAAAAAAGGAAGGTGATTCTGCCTCTCTACTCTGCTCTGATGAGAGGCCACCTTGAGAACTGGATCCAGTTCTGAGGTCCCCAATATGGGAAGGGCACTGACCTGTTGGAGCAAGTCCAGAGGAGGGCAACCCAGTTGATGAGATGTATGGAGCACCTCTCCTCTGAGGAAAGCCTGAGTGAATAGGGATTGTTCAGCCTGGAAAAGAGAAGGCCTCAGGGTGACTTAATTGTGGCCTTCATTGAGAGGCTCAGAACTGAACACAGGATTTGAGGTGTGGCCTCAGCAGTGCTGAGTACAGGGGGACAATCACTGCCCTGGTCCTGCTGGCCACACTATTGCTGATCCAGGCCAGGATGCCATTGGCCTCCTTGGGCACCTGGGCACAGCTGGATGATGTTCAGGTGCTGTTGACCAATATCCCCAGGTCCTTTTCCACCAAGCAGGTTTCCAGCCACTCTTCCCCCAGCCTGTAGCACTGCCTGGGGTTGTTGTGTTCCAAGTGCAGAACCTGACCTTGGCCTTGTTGAACCTCACACAACTGAACCTGGCCCTTTGATCCAGCCTGTCCAGATCCCTCTGCAGAGCCTTCCTACTGTGCACCATATTGACAATCCTGCCCAGCCTGGTGTTTTCTGAGCACCTGCTGAGAATCCATTTGACCCAGGTCATCAGTAAAGTTATTAAAGAGGTCTGGACCCAAAACTGAGCCCTGGGGAATCCCGCTTGTGACCGACCTGCATGTAACTCCATTCAGCACCACTCTGGCTGGGGCTGATCATCTGGTTGTCCTGGACATATCATATGAGGTCACTTGGGATGATCTGCTCTATGGCCTTCCTCAGCCCCGAGGTCAGCCTGACCAGCCTCTATTTTCCATGGGACACGGACATTCCTGCTGGCCTTCCTGGGAGAGAGGGCCTTGCACGAATGAGGAATCAGGACTTGCCATATGTCTGTACAACAGGAAAGAAAGAATTTTCTTCAGAACAAGAGAGAAGCGTATATGGATACCTCTGAGCCCCTTTTGGGAGATGTTACAGCAGGTTGAAATAGTTGTTTGAAATCTGGCAATTAGCATTCAGGTTCCCCATCCCTCATCTGGGCTAGGGCTGACCGCTCAGCTGTGTGCATGGGGGCTGGCAAATCCCACCTCCAGCTGCACAACAGGCACAATTATCTTGTCCAGTACCTAGCTGTACATAAAGCTCAGGGACATAGAAACAGCTTGTGCACATCTGAGCCTGCTGCTCTTCACTTTGGACTTCATTACGCACACCTTCACACATCCCAGGCAGGTCCATTCATCTCCTGTTTACTCAGCTTGCCCTGAAGCTTGTGCTGTTATAAACCATTGGGATTGTGATAAAATATCATATAAAAATTCAACATCCAGCAGCAAAGTGCTTTCAAATATTATTTTAAGGGTTTGGTTTATTACTGATTCATAGAAAAAAAACTTGTAATGAACATTTCTTTTTAAATAAGAAAATTCAGTTTCTGCAAATAATTTTTCCAAGACAACTGTTTTTCCTGTTAGGAAAAGCAAATTCTGCTCAGGTCAACCAGAAGGAGAAAAGTATGGGGTGTTTTGAAACTAATGGAAACATTTTATTTTGTAGCCTGCATTAACTTCAGTCTGGGCCTTGCTGCTGCAGGACCTCACTGGGGTTATAACTCAAACACACCCTTTCCTCACTCTCTCAAACAGAAATTGCTCTGTGAATGGATTACATCTCCCACGACATATCACTCCTTGTTCGTGTTTGAAATTGCAACACATGATGAAAATAATATGATTATATCTTGAAAACAGATAATATGCAACAAAACTTAGCCAGGAAGAGGCATATGTCATCCTAATGACATTATAGGGCCTTGGAGACATCTATTAATGTCAACCCAAGATGCTCTAATATTTAACCCTTTTTCTGAATTTTCTGTTTTATGATAAGGAAAAAAAAAAATGAAAGAAAAAAACCCCCAAAAAACTCCTGCAAAAGAAAGGGGTCAAACTTGCTACCCCAATCAGAAAAAAACTCAAGTGTGAAAGAATTAGCAATTTCCACAGGACAGCTATTTCAATATTTAAGCACTCTGTTCAGAGACAAAAAACTGCTTATAACACTGTCTATAAAACTTAACTTGTCAGAATTTTTTCAGTAGTTTTTGCAATATCCATGTAGTCATGACACCTGAGAAGTACCTTACTAAATCTGGAGCAGCTACAGAGATAGATACTTTTCATTTTCATAGATAGAATTATTAAATTGGAAAACACTTTGAGACAAACACATTATTACTTTTATGTTGTGTTTATCCATATATATATAAATATATATTTATCTATATATATTTATGTCTGTTCATATATACACAAATGTTTACATATATAAATATTTTCCCAGGAAATTATACTAGAAGTGAGTCTATTGTGAGTGAAATTCAAGATGAAATAGTGGTTCTCATTTGGTATTCGGCAGCTAATTTGTGACTGTGCTGGTCAATTTGCAATAAAAGACATCAAGTCTGATTCCATGTCCTAAACTGCACTAATATTGAATATTTCTATATGTTGATTCAGGAAATGCAAACTGATTTCATAACAGTGGCAAAAGACATATTTCCTAATATCTGGAAAATACTTGGCAGTGTGATCTGTATTTTCAAGGACAGATCTTAAACTACACTTTCAAAAGGCAGAGACATAAATCAATGGCAAGATGTTCTTGTAAACTGGATACAACAGGTTTTCTGTATCTTCCTTCTCTTCTAATTTTATATGCTTTTCAAGTATCAAATGAAAATGTTGATTTGTGTAAAGTTTTCTAAAGCATAACTTTCAAGGCGATAGAAAAAATAATAGCACACCTGGCTGACTTTCTATTAACATATTGATGAAACTATAAACCATCAGAAATTTTTCTTCAACAAACTTTTATGTAATGCAAATACAGTTGTATTGCTACCAAACTATTCTTTCATAATCCAAATTCATTGCTAATGAGCTAGTAAGGAAACACTACACGTTTTTGATTTGTCATTGTTGTTTTACTAATATAGAAAAAGTTTATGTCATTCCAGAGAGTTCTGATCTTTGCTTGTGGGCACCAGACCTTCTGCCTGTACATGTGGGCAGACGTAATTCATGAAATTGTCTGAAGGTTTGAAATGTTCTCATTGTAGAGGACAAAGGAAAGTTTTGTTACCGAATAAACTTGAACACAGTCAATACACTTCTGTTTAAATTATCCTCCCCTCCTCCTGCATTCCCATAATCCTAATCCCCTACTCCCACACATGGGAAAGTTTATCCAGATTATGACTATAGCCAGGTATATGACCCTAGATAATTCATATCCTATTTTTATTTCACTTCTGGAAAATCTTCAGATAAAAATCCCCCATATTTTTTTCTGAGCATCATCATGTTGGGGAACTGTTTCTGGTATCACATCAGAAATTCCACTCAGCAGTAACACTCTATTAAAATAATACAGTAAAGTATCCGCCGTTTGGCCAAAGTCATAATTTTTAAAACTGATTTACAGTCTTGCAATTGCAAATTGCAAATTGTCCTCTAGCCCTGGGTTTGGGTATAAATACAGAAGGTAGAGATGTATATTTAAGCATGGGCTATCTTCCATGTCCTTTTAGAGAAATTTACAGATCCAAACTGAACAGGTTTTGCCATGCTCAAGAATTGTTTATGCCTTTTATCTCATCTGGATATGCAACTGCCTGATTACACTTAAAAGGCAAATATTGAGTCTTCTGTAGCACCATGTTAAGCTGGCATAGTACTAGAATAATTCTCTGGTGAATCAGCTAATTCATAACTCCACATAAATTGTCTCCAAAATTACTTGTTCTTATATTACTGCAGGTGTAAAATGGAAGTCTAAATAAGGCCATCCATCATAGCTATGGAGTTTCTGTTGTATTTACAAATCTCTTTGACTTTGATTTCACAAGTCTGTATCTTCCCATTTCTAATGACCAAAAAATTACCATATATTCGAAATCTCTGTTTCATGAGTTGGTTTATTGGAGTTGGGGGTTTTGTTTGGATGTTTTGGTTTTTGCTTCCTTTTGTTGGGATTTCTTTTATAAAAAGATTTTTGGCACAGTTCAAATTTCTAAATGACATATGTAACCTTTACCTGGGAAAACATTTGGATATCAAACACCTTGCAAATTAATTTAGCAGTCAGGTCCACCAATCCAACAATAATAGAATCAAACAAAATGTGTCTTACCACTTGCAAATGTCTCTTTATCAGAATAATTTTCAGCTGTGTCATCATCTTTGTGCATATAGATGAGGAATTAAGCAATTTCAAAATTTGGTTCACAGCGATTGTAGAAGTATCATAATTTTGACTATTGTGGTTTGCAGACTTTAATTATATCCACTGTGAGATATGAGAGTACTGCTTGTGTAACTTCAGAAAAAAATACTATAAAATAGTCACAAGCTATTAGTACTTTCTCTCTGCTTCTTGCCTTCACATTTTTTGTTACACAATACAGTCATTTCACTCTAGGTCAGTCGGCTCAGTATCAAAAGTCGGAGAGACTATAAAAGTCAGGAACCATTATGTGATCTTGTCCTGGGAGTGTGTGAAGAGATTCAAATCAGAAAGGTTCTAATTCTCATGCCTGTCTTATCTCCAATGAAAATAGAGAAGAGGTACCAACTGCCATTTCACTCTAATGCCATTTGGACCTCTGCAGTTTTGCATTAGGGTGAGTCCACTGTTGGCTTAAATTGAAGACAGTATTACCTAATGTAGGAAATAGACATTGCCCAGAGAAGTCTCTTTCATTTTCCTCGGGAATGTGCATGACCTGAAGTTCATTGAGGCCAGGTCCTCATTTCTGACTGTGGTCAACACCAGATGCATGAGAGGAAGGTATAAAAATTCCTTGGCAGTTGTATAGATGATAATGTGGATATGCAGGTTATCATTGATGCACATGACTGATTTGAAAGGACTTTCTCTGTCCATTCGTTTTTATCCATTGGCTTTTGTTTTGAGAGAAATAATAACAGCTCCTGCTACTGATAGGTATAATGTAACTGGCAATTAATTGGGAGAAATTATGTATGCTCATTTATTTTTTAAGCTTTATAAATTTCATAATACTAACTTTTATTTTACTACACTCCAATAATTATTATGTGTAACCCATTAATCATCAGTAATGTGCATATTGCAATACAAAGCACAGTATGAGACACATTGCTCTACATTGATAAAGATAAGGCTTCCTGGGAGGGCAGCAGAAGAACTAATATGTTCAGAGGGAGATTTGGCTTTGCATAAAGAAATGCAAATCAGGTTTCTGCGGCCATAATCAGAGTTATTCTGTTTTACTCTAAGAGAATACATCAACTCTGGGTTCACATAAAATACAAAAAATACAGTCCAGGAGACCTTTACAAACAAATCATAACTGTTGATAGCATTTCAGATTGATTGAGGTAGGGTTTTTTTTAAAGACATTTTAATTCTTTAGAAAAGGCACTGAAAGAATCAAAGCAGTAAAAAAACTCCACGAACTTAAAATTTCTCTGGCATTTCATCAGAAAAGTTTTTCTTTCTCGAAGCAAAATACCAGCTTCATTTTTAAGCAAAGATAATAGCTGCTCTCTCTGTAAAAATATTTTATACGTACAAATGAATACATACAACATCTTTGTGAAATGAGAAAGTATTGCAGTCTTTACGGACTGGTGGGCTCACTAAAATATGAAATGGTAATGATTTGCACAGAACTGTAGAGGTAATTCAGTCTGAGAATGTTGGAGCATCTGACTAATTCTCATGCTTCGATGCAATGCACTGCCTTTTGCCTCTTGCTGTTTCATTTCTCAAATGGCAAATACAGGGGTGTATATTTGCAGTACGGAGCAGATAACAATACAATAGGAACTGGAAAACTCTATGAATATCAGCTTGCTTATTTTTGAATTGCATTCCATGAGTGCTTAGGTGTTACTGCCCTTTCCAGCTCCTTGTTGATTCCTGTAAACAAATGGAGCTCTGAAATGCTTACCAGCTTCCACAATTACTTCAGTGTGTGCCACCTTTTGATTTTCTCAATTAGTTTAGCCTAAACGTTGCTCAGTATTTTTTCATCTCACACTAAGACTCTAGATCATGTTCAGAGACTATTTCAGTCACTAATGAAAAGATACCAGATTAACAATACAAATTTTCTTGGGGTAGGTGATCAGCTCCTTTTCATTTCTATAACATCAGCTATCCATAGTGCTCATTCCCACCACACTTGGCTTCAATTTTAGTTGTTCATTATAAGAAAACTATAGCATTTCATTGACAGAGAGGAATGATACCACAAAATTAAAGAGATGTGAAAAATACCTGTGTTGGAAGCACTGCCTGATAAAGCACAAGTTTCCCTGACACAAACATCAAATCCTACAACCTCGTTTTCTGATTCATAATTTCTGCATAAATACTTTACGGTATTATAAATGACATAATACTGTGTCTGACTTGGTGTTAATATGTATTGAGAATGAGAGACTATTAGGAAGTGTGCTATGAGCTTAGATCTATTTCTGTAAAACAAACTATTAAAAAAAAAAATAAGGACAGACATGCTAACAACAAGAGGAAGCCTGTATGTTGCTAGCAGTGAGAGCTTCAAAGCATTAGAAAGAAATAATCACCACTTTGTACTCACTTTTTTCTTTCAATGCCTACATGACAGACACCCACGTTTATAAGGAGCTTCTCTCTCTATGGTAAAGACAGAGCTGGATGATTTTTAAATCCTTTTCAAAACCATATGATGATCTTTTCCTCTAAATTCTTAGATTGCATCAGACAAAAAGATGAATTTAAAGAGGTCTGTAATATATTCAAGCATCCATGCAGCTATTCAATTAAAAAGGAGTGAAAGCAAACACTAACAATATTGAGACATTCCATATCAGAAGCAACTGACAACTTCTCTCATTTTGATCACTGTAAATAAGAATTTGGAATCAGTAAATTTATACGGATGTAAAAATTATAAAGTGTAAAAGCAATTATAAAGTGTAAAAGCACTGAAGATTTCTAATCCTGCTTTCTGTAGCAGCATAGCTGCTCTTCATTCTGCAGCAATATATATTAAATAACTTAGGCCTTTTTCTCTCAAACATAAAAGTGCACATTTCATTGAGCAGCCTTACCTGAGGCACTAGCAACCGGGAGGCCTAAATTCAGAAGATAAGAATATTTTTTAACTGTAGCAGACCTATGTGCAAACTCCATAAATGACCATACATTATCTGCATCATATATATGCCCAAACTATCCTTGTAAGGCACATGCATGGCAAGAGTGTCTTTAAAATGTCATATATTTACAATTACTTATCCACCTTGATTCTCCCATTCTAACCTTGTGTCATTGCTCTGCACTGGAAAACAGTTAGGACTGCTCAGCCATGGGGTCATTTAGCATCACTGAACCATGAATGTCCTGCAACAGGAAGAAATTGTTATGAGCAGATATCCATCAGAACACTGCTCAGGCACTGAATGAAAATGGTCCATGCAAATGTTTTATAGCTGCTCCTAAAAACTAAGAGTGGTTTATCTAAACTGAAGTTATTCAAAGGAGCATTGTAGTTTCAGATAATTTTTCCAAAAGTTGTTGGTAACCACACTGTTATGTTCTTGCAACGTGCCTTTTCAGTACTTTTGAATTTTTTTTCCTTAGAAACGCATTCTTGTCCTGTTGAGAACAAAATCACAGTAAAAATAAAAAGCAAAAAATCAAGGTCAAGGTTTAGATTAAAATATGTCCCTTCACAGAAATCTCTGGTGCATTATTGCTTCCAGAGAGACTGTGAGAAGAAAAAACTGAAATCCCAAAAAGATGATGGAATGAGAAAAATACTAGGCTTTGCCCAATGCCCTCAGCAGTTGTTCATTTTTTTGCCTTGTTCTATATTGTAAATGGTGACATTCAAATCTCTAAACATTGATGACTTTGTACATGGGACATTCACATAGAAATTATGCCCCAAGACCATAAAAGTCCCATTAGATTTTCTTGGTGTGGTTGGTGAGTGATTAAGCTACAGGAACATTAGGTGTCTTGTGATGCTGTAAATGCCCTAGGGTATTATCCAGCCTCAGGATGAGTGTTTTGGCCAGCAGTGGCTGAATATGAGCCAGCAGTGTGCCCATGTAGCCATCTGAGCTTGTATCAGCAATAGTGTGGCCAGCAGGACCAGGGCAGGGATTGTCCCCCTGTACTCAGCACTGCTGAGGCCACACCTCAAATCCTGTGTTCAGTTCTGGGTCACTCACTGCAAGAAAGACATTGAGGGGCTGGAGTGTGTCCAGAGAAGGGAAAGGGAGCTGGGAAGGGTCTGGAGCACAAGTCCTGTGAGGAGCAGCTGAGGGAGCTGGGGGTGTTTAGCCTGGAGAAAAGGAGGCTCAGGGAGAATCCTCTCACTCTGTAGAACTGCCTGAAAGGAGGGTGTAGCCAGGTGGGGGTTAGTCTCTTCTCCCAGGTAAGAAAGGATAAGAAAAGAGGAAATGGTTTCAAGTTGCAACCGGGCAGGTTAAGGCTGGATGTTTGGAAAAGTTTCTGTATGGAAAGAGTTGTCAAGCATTGGAACAAGCTGTCCAGAGGGCTGTTTTGTCACCATCCCTGGAGGTATTTGAAAGACATGTAGATGCAGTGATTAAAGTATATGGTTTAGTGTGGACTTGGCAGTGCTGGGTTGATGGTTGGATTCGATAGTCTTCGTGGCTTTTTCCTAATCTAAGTAATTTGGTGACTATATGAAGTTGAGCAGTTTCCTGCTATGTGAAGAACTGACTGAAAATCCCATGCTTTAATCTGAAAAAAGGACATTTCCTATTTTTAATTTTAAAGCATTTAATATTGGCATACACAAATGGAAAACTCTTTATACCTTCTTGTTACTGACTGCATTTGTCTAAAATCCATAAATATACACTGCACTATTCTGAATGAACTCTATCCTTTCAAAATATTTAGAAATATACAGCTTTCCAGAAAAGGCAAATATTTTGTAATAACACTAAGGAGATCTGTCGTCTGCCCCAGAGAGCTTGTGACCTCTTTTCACAGATGTTGGTAATAAAGGCAATCACTGTTAACAGCATAAATGGAATACAGATCTATAGATATAAATGCAGTAGATAATTGAGCAGCATCTAGAGGACAGGATCCCATTGAAAAAGAGAAGAGCATGAACAAAGACTATTCACCTGCCTAGCAGCTATCTAAGGATTGACAAACCAGTGGATAAAGTTGTATTTTAGTCTGTTGGTTGACTGTAGAGCAAGTGGCACAAGGATGCAATACATAACTTAAAATGAAAGATATTCTGCTCCCTGGAAAAATAAACTACATTTGTGAAGTGCTGAGCATGAACAGAACTAAAGACCCTTTGATGCACTCATTTATTTAGTGACACATTTTATCTTCAGAATAAATATATTAGGTGGGACTGTGCTTGCCTTTGGTGAATTAACATTTTACCTACTCTTGCTTGATGTCGGTAGAGTTTTGCCAATTAGTGTCAGCTATAAGGCTGGTATAAGAAGTCAAATTATTCTTTTTGTAGAAAATTAAGAACTCCACAGTACATGTGTATGCCCTTATCCAAGAGGTGTTCTCAACTTCATTGTTTCTCAGGGTACTATCCTTTTTGCTGCAGATGATAATAACACTAACCTATGCTAAAATTTTGTATTCAAATTTTTCCTTTTGCATTTTTTGGATATCTATTTCCTTCCTTGTGAATTGAAGATGTGAATTTGGATTATCAACTCTTTTCTGAAAATTGCAAATTTTAAGTTTAATTTCATTGAAGAAGGAATTGCTATCAGTGCAACAGAAGGCAATGAAGCAAATTCAATACAACAGATTTCTGCCATTTTACTTTTACATCAGGGTTTTTAGGCTCCCCTACTACACTCTTCTTAGATCATCCTCTAACTTCCTAAAAACTCCTCTAAAATATTAAGCATATGGAAAGAAAATAACTTATTCATAATCTATGCAAGGGGGTTTAGTCACTAAAATGTAATATATTAGTTTGTGTACTCAGTCATTGTTCTAAACAGATGTAAAGAACTGTTTGAAATAAAGGCAACCATCCTTTCTGTTGAGAGGCTTCTGATTGATTTACTAGTAGCAATAATTATTCAAGTTATTTAGTGCTTTACATCATCCATATCACCTTAAGCCACTGTTGTGAAAACTCTCATGAGGTAAATAAACATTTCAGCAAATGTTGTCACAAGATTAAACAAAATAACTGCATATATTAAATTCCTTTAGAAACTGTGGGGTTTGAATCTACCCTCTGACTTTCTTAGAAGACTTCTCTGGATCTGTGTTTCCTTACTTGCTAGCACAGGAAGGCTAACTGACTATTGGCATCAGTCATAATGTATAATGACAAGGATATACATAAAGAAAAGTGAGTAGTCATTAAAAAACATTTAATATAATGAGGACAAAAAAGCCATATGGATTTAACAATTATCAGCCTCACAGCCAACAATTATCTGCAAATTATACCGATAATTTAAGCATTGGTTACTTTGCATTGTTTATTCACTTTTATTACTGTCAGCAAAGTAAATGATGAACGTGGTTCATTCATATTACAGCTCTAAGCAGAAGTTCAAATGAAAATCAGGAGACTCCTCAGAAGGACAAAAGCACTGGATACTGTTGCCCTTTCCACAGAAAATGTCTCAACCTCAGTCTGAAAGATGGTTCATGGGTCAATATGGCATGCCTGAGAAAATATGAAGGATAAAGAACACTACACAATCAGTTGAGGCTCCTTACCTTAGAAATCTCACTACCCACACTCTTAAAGCTTTGTAGAATCCTTAACTTAGGAATTCTTTCTGTTCTTTCATCCATTTCTAGGCTCTCAATAAATGAGGTACAACTGCTTTGCTAGCTTCATAAGGTTTCAAATCACTAAAAGTGATACAAAGCTGATATTTTGGTTTCTAACCATACATACACATGAAGACATACTAAAGGCTTTACCCTCCAGACACTGAGCAAGTTGTATATTTGCCGTATGAGACTGGCTGCAGACTTACTGCGTGTAACTACTATTTCTTTCCCCAAATACCTTCGTATCCAATGCTGAGAAGCTTGCTGCTTACATACTAGCTTTACTTGCTGTATTCATGCATATCTGCCGGTAAAATGTGTGTTATGAGGCTGACTCAAAACATACCAAATGACACTTTTAAAATCCCTTCAGTGGGCTTTGGTTCTGGGCTTATCTAAGAGATTAGAATGTCCACACTGAAAATTAAACATGAATATTTGAGGGAAAGCCGTCATCTCATTTTGAGATGGTTGGCTTTCATAGAAAGATACTGATTTAGCTAATCAGCAATATACTATTATTCAAATGCTGCTAAGGGAGGCACATCTGAATATCTCATTATGTAAAAGATGGCTAATTATGTTTACTTTATTTAAGTACATTCACCAGACCTGAAGAAATTATCTCAGCATTAGGTAATTTCCCTCACTTTCTGACAGTGAAGAGAAAAAAAACCTGACCAGTATGACTTTGCAAAGTACGTAATGACAGCAGAAGGACAGCTGAACTTCTGCGACATTCTTTTCAACAAGAGAAGTCTGTATTTCAAGTTTCACAAGTAAGTGAGAGAAAATGTTGGGGTTTTCAAGGAGGGTGCCTTGCTCAGTGAAAAGTGAAAGCTGCTCTTAGGGTCAGTTTCCCAAACAAGCTCTGCTTTGTGCCACCACACTTCACCAAAGGAAGGACTACTGACAGACATGGTTTCCAGATTCTGTAATACCAAGAGAATTGCTGTGGTTTTAAAACTGATAAGGTATTGTGGCCTCTAGAGCCATTCTCATCATAGTAATAGAGAAAGGGAGTCAGCATGACAGCACAGCAATTAGGTACAGATTTCCTGGTGAACTTGAACATTCTGTGAATCCCAAGGGACATTTGAGTTGGAGTTCAGGACTCATTGCATTTTATTTGCATGGAGCAGATTTTGTTTCCTCCCAGGGAACATCAACACGAGACTATAAGAGGCTATTTTTAAATGATGCCGTCTTTGCATTGCTCTTCACTGACAAGACCAGCACTCAGGAGTCTCTTACCCAGGAGAGAAGGGTACAGGAGCATTGGAAGGAAGGTTTTCCCTTGGTCAAGGAGTATTGGGTCAGACACCTACCATCCACAAATCACTGGGCCCTGACAAGACACTTCCATGAATGTTGAGAGAGCTGATGGATACCATATATAGGTCATTCACAATCATCTTTGAAATGTTGTGGTGATCAGGAAAGATGCCTCAGGAATGGAAGAAAGCAAATGTCACCCCAGCCTTCCAAAAGGGCAAGAACCTCCTCCTAGGTAAATTCAGAAAGTGTGGACTGGATGAGCAGACAGTGAGGTAGATTGAGAACTGGCTTAACAGCAGATCCCAAAGGGTCATGATCAGTTGTACTGGGTCTAATTGTAGGCCTGTCACCAGTGGTGTCCCCCAAGGTCCAATACCTAAATCAGTATTGTTTAACTGAAATTATTTTGCATCAGGCAGTCGTTTTCATTCAGACAACTTCTAGTTCAACATAAAACAGGCAAGGCATTTTTCTAAAACACAACAGAAAGATAGAATAGCTGAAGATGGCGTAAGCATGTGGGACACACAGTCCCTTATATCACTTGTAGTCTGCTGGCAAGATTCTCATTTCACTAAACTTCGCTTTTCCGTGTTTATAGCTGAGTTACACGCAAGACTCACTTCATATTAATTAGTGAAAAAAAAGCCCTTGTAAGATACAGAATCACTTGATCCTACATCTGTGTGAAGCAGGCCAAATGCATGATCCCTAAAAGGACCTGTTTCTCTCCAGTGGCTAAAAGGGAAGCCTACTTCAGAAGGTGAGAAATTTGCATAATGTGGCAAAAAAAATTAGCTGATTCTCACGCCATCAACAGTTTGGTCCATTTTGTGCTGGTTAACCAATACTTCTTACACATGCATAATGCAATAAGTTTAAGGTTGCTGCCACAACCCACAGAAAAGAGCATTTGTTCTGTGCTAGGTCATAAAAGGTGATGTCCACTGAAAAGTTTTGTAAAAGAAAACCATCTTCAGAATTTATTGTTTGACCTTTAATGGCCTCGGAGGAAGACCTACACATCTCTTGAGGCATTTGGTACAAATACAATAGTAAACCATGTGAACATTGATCAGCAGTAAAGAAAAAAATGTTTAGATGTCATACAAGAACTGCGAAATCCCAGCTTGATACCACAGAAATAAAATAAATCAACCATTTCCATACAGGATCATAAAAACTGAGTGATAAGGCATTTCTAATGTGATTAAGTGACCTGATTTCATGGGTTTTAAGAAGTTATTGAGTTGAGTCGAAATATGAATTGTTTTGGTACCTTATACGTCACAGGTCAGTAAATCATCATACATGAGAGGTACTTTAACCATGAACCATAGGATTTGAATTAGGATTCCTTTGACGAAAAACTTTGTTTCAAAGTGAATTTAAAACTCCTCTACACTCATTTTCTCCTTGGGAGACTGAGTGAGGCAAGACGGCCTTCCGTTTAGCATAGACCAGTCAAATCCACTGAGTGTTGCACTGCACCTGTCCTAGAGTTACTTCAACACCACCAACTGATGTGTTGCAATGTAAATAATATTTATCATAAGAGATCTTTCTAGTTTGTATAGCATTCCTTCTGTGTTTCACAAGTATTATTTCTCAGCATCTTGAGCATTATGAGGATTTCATTTTCAGTGTTGTAAAACAAGACTTTTGTACAGTTCCTTTCTAGGCATTGATGTTTCTTGGAGAGGTGTGGCTTGAAGAATCAGAGCAGATAGCAAGGAACGAGCACCACACATATTAAATCCCAAATGAATGTAAGGCTCTGAGTCTCCTTCAGGCATTAGCCTCTTCCTGTACATTAGTTGCTTCATATTAACTGATTAGCAATATCATTGACTCAAATAATAATAAAATAATTTTACAAAGGCAGCAAATGAGATTTCACTTATAAGGAATTAAGAGTCCTGTGACTGCTCTTACAGTATAGTGTAATGCAGAGACATCTGAATTATTGAAACTTGCTTATATATTTGGCTAGCTGAGATTCTAACATGATTTGGAGAAGTTACCAAGATATAATTAAGATAGCAGTATTGTCTTATTGTCATTGATTATATTTACGGATTTCAGAGAATGTGAGGATTTTTAAATAAAATCCTTAAAATGAAGTATTGGAAAAAATATTTAGTAAAGTCTTTCCTGGGTTTGATGCAATATATAAAAATTTTTCAATCAATAAATAATTAATAGGAAAAATATTTGTCTTTATGTGAATCTGTAGAGAATTCAATGGCTAACGGATATTTTTTAGGAGAAAATAGGTAAGAAAGTGAAATATTTTCCTTTGATGGTGAAAGTTCTCAGTGTCAGAGTGCAGAACATCCCAACTGTGACCTTGAAAACAAATGACCGTGTCCTGAGGTCTGCATGGAGCCCATGTGCCACAGGCTGAACTCTGCCTCCTGCCTCATCTGACTGATCCAAGGATGTGGCTGATGGCTCACACCATGCATGTTTTCATACTGCTCTGTAATGGGCTGCTTTTCCTGATTTGAAAGTGTCACACCCAGACGATTTCAGAGCAGCCTCTAATTGACTCCCCATTTCCTTGCCATAGAGAAGATACAGGTTTGCATATATATATCTGTATCTATAAATATCTATATTTTTATTTGTAGATATACACAAAGATCGCACTGTAATGAGGACAATAAAGAAAAGGCCTAGGATATTTCTACAATAAGACCACACAAAACAAAAGGACCAGCCGATGGTTCACAAATCAGAAAATTTAATTTCCAAATTATTTTCAGACAGATAGGGCAGGTGATGCAGAACTCCCCTTGTCCACAACTGCAGAAAGCCTCCAGCTGCTTGTGGGAAAATGGCACAGTACAGATGGGGCTTCCTCATCCTTCCTCATCCATCAGTGGCATTGATAAAGGTCAATGCAGTACCTCAGGTGCACAATCTCATAGAATGAAAACAAGGATTTATTTTAAAATACAACTGATTCAGCCCCTAATACTCACATTTTAGTACACACAAGCACCAAAATGCATGTAAGTAGTCTGGCAAGTATCCAGGGCGGCTTGCAACAATAAGCAGCACCAGTTTTCAAATGTTTCCTCCCACTTTCAGGGTTCTTCTTAGAAGGGTACTGGTTGTGGATGAGTGTCACGGATGTATCAGGAGCCAACTGTCCCATCTCTGTGAGTCATCAGGATTTATTTACCATCTCTGATTCTGCTTGTCCTGAAGAACTGGAGGCAGATGTGTGGTGAGCTCTTGATGGCCTGCTGCTGTAGGTGTCAGCCATTTTTATGACTATCATCCTCTTGCTATTTTGTACACTTGCATTCATATTTCCTATTAATTGATACTGGTAGAAACATTTCTATTGCAATTTTCCACATCACTAGAAGACTCCTGGACATACGTTTTCTAAAATAATGCAGGCATTTTTGTATGAGCTAGTTAAAAAAAAAATAAAAAGGTCAAAAAAAGACACCAGCTACAATTTTGTTTCAGAAGTTTTCTTCTCAACAGTCTTCCAAGCTTCTAGTGTTGCCCTTAAGCTTAACTATCATAAAAAAGATTTAATTTTTCTGCTCTAGAATTAGAAGTTAAGATTACAGTTCACTTTCCTCTATGCAATCATTTAATCTGTGAATTCTAATCTGATCCAATCTTTATATTCTGTTTATTTTATGATAGGGATGAATAGATATGATAGAATGCTTTTCCAATTTCTTATTCTCTATTACTCCCTTCACATAATCCCCTTTCAATCAAAAGGAGCTCTTCAACCAAACTGGAAAAAGGTATGATAGAATAGGAAAGAGAAACTTGCCACAGAGAGACAGAGAGATGAGAGAAAAAACTCTGCCAAGTAATGGACAAAGTATTTCTTTTACTTTCACATAATATTTTAAATGCTGTTCTGGGGATTGTCATGCAGCATTTATGCTTCAGAGTGGCAGCTGCTTCTCTCCTGAGACTAGTGATACAGCGGGAATTAGTGAGAAGTTCAGTTACACAAATCCTACTTATGAGAAAATCAGGTTGTTTAATATAAAATTGAGCTGTGCAAGAATAAGGCAGGCATTTTTACAGAGTTCATATAATAGGAAGACACATTTTCTGCACAATTACATCAGACTGCATTTTTCATACGATGTTAAACCCTGAAATGTACAGAAAACCAGACAATGTATATTTTCAGTTTTATATCTATACTAAGAGCCGGAAAAAAAATACTTCATGACAGGAAGGAAAAATTCTATTAAAATACTTTATTATTAGCTCATTAAGATAATCAGAAAAGTTGTTTCAGAATTATTAGAATGACCAAGAAAATCTGCCAATACCTGTAAGTATGTAAGTGTTTAGAGACAGAATTATTCATGAGGCATCCCTTGAAGACTTTGTGTTGGTTTGATTATTGTTTTCTGCAGAATCCCTAGCATGACATAGAGTTCCAAATCCTATGTTTCACACAAAACAAAAGCATATTATTGTAACAAGCATTATTAATGATGCCACAATAATGTGCCTGTCACAAGAACTTTCCACAGTAAGGATTCAATTGACCTAAACTGGTATATTTTAAATGCACCACCCCATCCTACTATAGCAGCAGGTACATTAACCAGAAAACATCTCTTTTGGAAATAAAGACTTGAAAGAATTTTAAAAAGTCATACTACTATTTTTGTATGGAACAAACCTATTCAGTTGGCATCACCTGCCGGTATAAATCTTCAGACAAGGAACTAAACGATTCCCTGGAGATCTCGTTCTCCCTCACATTCTGTTTGCAAATGACCTGTCGCCCAAACTGCTGATTCCGTTCCCATACCCACTTCTCTGCATTTGTAAGCATTATAATATCATTTTGCAGCTTCCCTATCATAACTTCTTTACAGCAGGATCTCAGCATATTTTGCAACTGTTAAGTAATTTAGCTTTGCAAAAGTGAATCATTGCAAAGTGGAGAAGTCTTAAGAGTCTTCATTTTTTAAAGGTGAAAACTGAGGTGCAAACAGGCTAACCATAGCTTTTTCATGGAAAAGCTGAACATCTGTGCCTTTGAAAACAAGAACAATCTAAGCTCAGCAAATTCTATGATTTCACCCCAAGTGGTTTTGAGGATGTTTAACTGACAATGATAACCAACAAAGCAGCAGTGTGGATACACACCAAGAAGGCAGAATGCAACTTCAGAACATACTGTGGGGCATGGAAAGTTGCATCCTTGCTCTGAAGGAAGAAGCAAAACAATTTTACTCATAAGAGAGCAAATGGAGGTGAAGGACACAATGCAAAGCAGGAACAAGTAGTTTCAAGAAGAGAAGGCCTAATACATAATATTCTCATGTTAGAATGAGCAACAGTTAAGTACTTTAAGGACTGCAATTAAAAAAAAGGTGGGGGGGATGAAAAAATAAGTTGCTCCCATTTATTTGAAGTGCATAGTTGTGTTTTATCCAGAATAATTATGCTAATAATATCATGCTTATGCCTTAGCCTTGTAATGAACTGTGGGTGTTTGTGCAAATGGAGCTACTGTAATGACTGCATCTATTATTATCTGGAAATAAAGGATGAGATTCATTTCATTTAGCTTTATAAGAGTTGGGCGTCAAGTCTAAGTTCATTACCTGGACTCCCTTTGGAGTCAGTTGTCAGAGAAGCATTTCCCAAAGTTAAGTGTCTAAAGCAGTCAAAACTAATAGCCTTTGGACTTGACTGTCCAGTCCATTGATTATAGACAAAACCTGAAGACTAACTTACTAGACACAGAACATTCATATAATTAAAGTCAGGTGATACTAATTCTACTTTAATACTATTTTCTCACTTTAAGTCTTCTGGAGATTAAGTCTTTGAAGTGTCTAACTGCTACTACCTTTACTTATAAGTACACACTTCAATGTTTTGCAAGACCTCAACTAAGCATTTGCTCAGAAGAAAATTTGAGCAGATAGTTACAGTTTCCTTGCTTCCTTCAAGAACGATAATTTGTAAATAGTTTGTTTTGTTCAAGCAGCAATTAGCAAAGCATTTTAATTACCTAAGATTGTCAGAGTAAACCTTTAATTAAACCGGATAAAGAGATTTTGTCAACCTAGTAGAGTTTTCCTAGAGAACAGTGGTGTGTAGTACTGGCATCTAGAGCAAATGCTCCATTCCTGATGGATGTACCACATGGCAAAACCTTTATGAAATAACTGACTGTCATCTGCATAGCATCTGCAGAAAATAGACATTTAATCAACAGCCTTTCCTTTTCAACTATGCTACTAGGTCCTGTCAGCTCCAGTGGTCCTTAAATCTAAGTCACTGCAAAAACACAAGGTCACAGGGATTCATTGTTCTGTGACAAGACTTTCCATTAACTGTGTAATACTAGTTGCTGCAGCACTCAGAGTGTGAACAGAAAAATCTGTAGAAACAGGGATGATAAATTGTGCTAAATACTCCACGACTTTGCCACAGTTGAGGTTGCCTTTGGTCAAGATGCTGAAGAGCAAACTTGATGCACTAAATCCATTTGCAAAGGTTTGGAAGTAAAAATAAATACTAACAGTACCTAACTGCTGGACTTCCTACATCCATTGAGGAAAGGTTCATAATTTTGTTATAATTTGTATTTCTCCTTTAATCCAGTCTGGTTATGCTACCTTTTGTCAAGACAGTCACATGCCCATGTTCTTCTTCACTTCTGACTCCACCATATCACTCTGGGAGAAGCAATTTGGGTATTTATATTTTTGGTGGATGTGCAGGATTGAAATGGTTGACTTTCAGAAATTTCACATCAAGACTATCGGAGCCTGAAAAACAGAAGACACAGATTCTTAGCCTGACCTCTGGTCAGCCCATCCCCTCTTCTTTTTCTTGTCCCCTGATTTCTTTTTATGGTGAGAATAAAGTGCAAGAAAAAGGACACCACCATTATGGAACAAGGCTGCAATGTTCACCTCCTAGGAGGTGAGGATCAGGACCTATCTGTAATGTCTCTCTGAAACATGGATGTCGAGTTAGCATCACTTTTTTATTTGGGTCTGAGTAAGGTCTAAAAGCTAGCTGTGAGAGCTAGATTTTACATTTTGTCTTCACTTGTTGTTAAACATGTCATAATCCAAGAGATCCCTATTCCAATAGAGGAACCAGCAGCCAACACAATGCTGTAAGGAAGAGATGATAACTTTAGGTAAAGGAGATGTTTTGCCATTGTGACCTGCTCCTAAGGAATGTGTACCAATGAGAATGTTTTGGCAGTTTGAACAGCAGCAAGGACAAGGAAGAGACTGTCTTCCTGGCCTAACATTTGCTCTGAGAAAGAAGTACAATAAAAATTCTTGATAATTTTGCTTGGATAATATAACCCAAGAAAAGTGAAAAAAAAATCCTTGTTTTTCCCCAGATTCACTTTCTTCCCAGGAGAAGAGAATAGCTGACCAGTTACCAATGTGTGCCCGAAGAGGTGCTCAACCCTTTACTGCCTGTGCCCAGAAAACCATTTGGCATGTTCTTGTGCCCTTCTAGAGCTTTGTTGGCCCTGCTCTTTCAGGGAACTTAGAATGCTTTGACACACTGATAATCTGTGCAGGAAAAAGAGATGGTGCAGAATTTACTGCCTTTACTGCCTCTTTTGCCTCCTATTAAGACCAATGGTTATTACAGCATGATCTGGCTCCTCTCCTCCGCTCCTCAGCATCAAAGGAAACCATCATCCTGAGCAGGAACAAAGTATGGCAGCAATGACAAGGTTGTGTTCATGGGAAGCTCTGCTGGGTGTATTCAGTCTCCGCGATGATTTCTTTTCGGCCACTTGCTTAGGCTGGTTTTTGTGCTAAGAGATGAGCTCAGGTGTTTTTCTCTACTGGTCTCAGCATGTTCTGTTGTGCAATAACTTCCTTCATTCTTTCTCAATTTTCATTTCTGAAATTGTGCATTTGCAATTTTGCTTGTTCTGCTGCTTTGCAGATTTTTATGCCTTTTTTCCAAATTGAACTCACAGTTTTTAGCAGATGCTCACATACATTCCCATTACTTCAGGTCACCTCTAAGTGATCCCCTGAATCACAGAAAATTAAACTTTTATGTTTCTCCAAGGAAAAAAAGAGTTCTTCAAGTTACTCCACCAGTTTGCAGAATTCATGAATCTGGATTTTCATTTTACAGTAAAGAATGAAATATAAAATCAATACAAAATCTGTAGTCCAGGAAACTTTTGCACTAATTTGATATATACAAAAACAAAGGGGCAAAGAAAGAACTGTGCAGACCCCGAAAGCATCGTGGCTGTTGACTTAAACTTTTATATTTTGTATTGTCTACCCTTTTAAAAGACGGTATGTGGTGAAGAAAAGGCTTTGTGACAGCTCTACATACTCTGATTCTTTAGCATGGTGCTCTAGGGTTTGGAGTTGGGGTCAAACTATCAGATACAAGGAGTAAAAAGCAGAAGGAGTCACTTCTTTCCACTTGCTTCCTTTGTGCAACAGAAATGAGGAATAACTTCATTGTGCTAGGTCTTTTCTCTCTGCTCTTCATGAAGAACCCACAGAAGTACAGCTGAACCTGAAACAGACCAGCAATCTAAAACAGATAAAAAAACGAATCCTAGGATCACACAGATGTTATTGCTGCAGATGTTTTACAATAGTTATGAAAATGTGAAAAACAGTGAATCTCTTAAGATTACACTATATTTGGAATACTATTTTATAAGCTGAGGAACACAAAGCCCATTTAATTTTATAGTTAGGCTGAACAATATGACTTCTTTGTTTTTCTTGTGCTATACTTACTAATGAAATCTCTCTAAGAAATAAGTCTGAGTGACTTAATTGCTTAATAACATTTTGCTATATTTGGTTAATGTTGTAATAATTCTAGTCTACCAATTTTGTGCATAGTATTTTGCTGATTTTTTCACTTTCTTAATAGAAAATCAATGCAGTAAGTTCTCAAAAGTTATGATTATTTTTTCCTTAGGGAAGCATATAAAGATTGAAATTACTGTTTGAGAGAAGACTGAAGTTAGTAAAATTTTTGTTAATTTTTTTAATAGCAAATAAAGAAGGTAAAAAAGTTGATCTGGAGGCCAGAATAATTCTCATATGTGTGGTACAGTATCTATTTAGTACTGTAATAGTGGTACACAATGTTAGACAATAAAAATTCCCATGTATTTTTAAACAGCTGTAAGCCAAAAAAAAAAAAAAACCAGAAAAGCATTCAACTACAACGTGTTGCTCTAAAATACTGAATTTTTTTAAATTATGTTTTTTAATTAATTGAAATGTGAACAATCAAAAATAAAAAAAATTACATAAAAGTAGTTTGAGATTTTATTAATCTCCTTTTTTAGACAAGAGTTTGAAATAGTGTTATTAAGCCAAAATTTCCATCATTTTGTATGGTTCTGGGCTCCCAGCGCTAAAGCTTCACTTTAAGGCAATACATTCAGCTGTATGTTTTCTTTAAAAGCTATTTGACTAGGATTCTTCAGGACTCTTTTCAGAGGTTCTTATTTCAAGGGAAAATCCATATTTAATTTCCAGAACAGTTATAATTTTTTTAAACATAGCTCTGAAAAAATTTAAAATATTTTCTTGTTTTTACAATTAAAAATTATTTCAAGAAAAGTAAGTGGAAGAAATTATTTGAAAATTTAAATAAATGCATATTATCAGCAGTGTAAGTGCTCATAAGCACACAGTGAGTAAATCCATACATGAGTAATGTTGTTGAGGGAATGTGGAGTTTTTGTGATAAAAATGTAAATGCAAAGACACATTTCTGATCATAAAGAGGTATCAGTTTTGTTGAGCTAAATGTTAGGAGATGACATAGCATAATTTTTATCTATTTTCAGATAAAGACGACTAGTTCATGTCTAGATATCATCATGTGACCAAATGAATTTTGGACTTTAATAGAAGATAAATTAGTAAAAGAAAACATTATAGCTCTTTTAAGAATTAATACTATTACAAGGTTTGAGAATTTTAAAAGGAAAACTGATATAATCAAAGTATGTCACTACAGATTTAACATTACATGTAACCTTAACAACTGAAACAGTCATGAATTTTCCGTTCATATTTTTGACCAAAACTTTATAATTTACATTTTCTTCATGGAGATATGACTGGTATTCTCCATCATTAAATAATCCCATGACCATTAATAAAGGTTACTGTATCTGAAATAAGCACAATCCTGCATATATGTGCATTTCTGTTTATTTATGTATCCATATGATTTTCAGTGCACACTGCTTGAATGAACTTTCATTCTTCAACTCTTTTCTTCTCAAAAGGTGGAGACTATACTGCTTCTAACTTCGAACAGCTTTCAAATTTAGCACTGCTTCTGCTAAATGGTTGACTTCTTTTGACATCAAATGCCTATCATTAACAATGCATTCTAACACATTTCTGGAAATAAATATGCAACATATTCCTCAGCTTGAAAACTTTTGTTTTGACAGATAAAATGTCAGTGACTCTTTTTAAAGATGTTTACGTTCGTTAATGCTTCAGGGAACATATTCTCTAAAAAAAATTAAAAAGCACATTTTAGTTGTCTTTATATGACTTAAAAAACATGCTTTACTTTTGTTCTAACATGTTATTATTTATAACTCTGTGTTCAGGCTTTTTTCAAAGACTTTATGATGTTTACTCAAGGACATGTTATACATCTTAAAATTAACAAATAAATAGGTATCCCTCCAAGCATTCCTTCTAAAATTAATTAGAAAATTAGAATGCAATTAAAGCTGAGAATAATATCATAAAGTAGATATTAAATAATTTCTTAGACATATTTGCCTTTCTTCTTCAGTAACAGGGCTTTTGAGATCTGTAATTCTTTAACTCATCATTACAAAGCACTTAACAGTGTAGCTTTGTCATCCTTAGCTTTCTTGTATCTTTTGCCTGCTGAATTCAATTAAGCTGCTACTCAACAATAAGAAGAATAACAAAACATGCAATTTAATATTCACATGCTGTAAATGAAGAAAATTAATGTATTATATGTATTTTGCATGTGATGTTGCTGTGCACTGTGTATATACAAAGCTATTTAAATAAGGCAGAGGAGATGAAGTTTCACAAGTGTATCTGATTTAAATGGAAAAACCATGGTTCACTGAATATTTCATTTTATATGATATCATAATCTGGTGAGTGACCACCAGCACCACTGATTTTTATAGACCTTGGACATGCTCAGCATTTCTTGGGTTTCCCAACTCTTTGCAGGATTAAGTCAGGAGTTAAAAACCTCATAAAAATCAAGTAAATAATTATCGGCAGTTTCACAGACCCAGTTTCTGAAAACAATTCAAGGTCACCATGCATCTACAGTGCTGAAAATCCCTTTGCATGCAATGAAAGCAAAGAATTAGATTACAAATCAAATAGCAGACTAGAATGCAATAAACCAAACCCAACTCCATCCTGCAGAAAGATGAAGATACACCTGATAACACTTTCTTCAGCCTACTGCCAAAATGACAGGAAATTTAGCAAAACATTTAACTTCTTAAATTAAGGCAATCAAAGGCAGAAACTGCCAGGCAGCTCATAGACTGTGAATTCAGTGGGCCAGTATAGAAAGCTACAATTTTTTGAAAGAACACTTGGCAGTATCTATGCTGGCCAGGACACAGGCTGATCTGACACAGGCCAGATCCCTTTCCTCCCTACTCTATCAGTCTCTGGCTTGGTTTGTGATGTTGATAGCTCCTGTAAAACACAATTCATTTATATGGAGATATTAATATCTTTGCCTTTCCTTAACCAGCCATGTAATTAACCTATTAGTCCTGTAAAATGACCAATAAAGTGCAGGAGGAAATTTGCTTATTTCTAAATTTAATTGCCATACATTATAATGTTATATTACACTTCCAAACCCCTGCAAAATTGGCACCTATCATTAATTCACAGTTAGTTGGTTGGTTACACTTACAGTGAAGCCTGAGACAATGACTGCTTTCACAAACTCTCTACTCATATGTTAATACATGTTTCAGTAGAGTTTAACACTGTTAAACGTTGGTATTAAGCTTGACAAAATAAAAAAGTGAGTTTCAGCTCTTATTGACTTCTGATATTTAAGGATCAGCATCTGTACTCATCAAAATGAGAGCCTTTTTTAATGAATAAGAACAAACTGCCAAAATACAGCAAACCTAGGATACATTATGAGAAATAGGTTTGTTTATACAATACCTGAGGCATTGAAATACAATTTTGATGCATGAAGATGTTAGGTTTAGAAAGTTTCTATTCACTAGTTTCCCGCATGCCTGATGAAAATTGATCTCTCTAGTAAGGTTCAAAAAGATAAGTGATATCATTATATTAAATGTCACATTCGTTATATGCATGAAGGAAGGTGCTGAAGAAGGTCAATTCATCTGCAGGGTTCCACCTTTTACTGTATAAACACAATTGTCATAATGTTTAACAACTGCATTTTTTACAATTTGTCGAACAACTTTGGTTGCCATCACACATTAAACATGAACTGTGCTCAGGATGGGCTTCATACAAAACACAGTTTTTACTGTTAAGATGTGATTAAGAAGGTACAAAACCTCTTAGCTATATCAAAAGAATGGAAGTTGTGTGCATACTGCTTTTCCAATACTTTTACAATAACATAAATACACCCATTCACATGAAAAAAAGGGCTGTACCTTTAATTAGTTATATTTGCACCAATTGTATCATCTACCAAAATATTTTATCCTGAATGAAATTTCTGTTAACAAAGCAATAGCAAAACGGCTCCTGTAGCTCTTTGACTCTGAGAAAATGACTTTCTGAATCCAGTCCATTGTGTGAGTTTCTTTCATGGAGATTGTTTAAAATATGCTACTAACTAGTTGATACTTGTGGTATATGCATATTCAGCAGTGCTATACAATTCTATTTTGGCTCACTGATTGGAGGACTAGAATTTTTATAAATAAAGGATGGGAAATCAGAGAGTTCTGAAGATAGCACATAGAATGGCATTTGTGAAATCACAAATATAGACATCAGCAGTACAGATATTTTCATGTTAGCTAGTTGTCAAGACTTTTTCACAGTGAGTGGAGTAAAATTGGCACTTTCAAAGCATGAGTCATCTCATCCTAAAATAGATGATTAAAATAGGTCAGATGAATCACTATATATTGCTCTCTATTGACCTTGAAGAGAGCATTGGGTTACTAGCTAGTGTGTACACATATAAACTGCAAACACATGAAGCTGGGTGAGAGAGAAACAACCTAGGATATCTCTGGAAACAATATTTTCACTACCAGTTTTATGAGCAGGTATGAGAATAGTAGATTAATATCTTCTGAGGGAAATTTTTTTTAAAAATTTAAAAATAAGATTGTTTTCATCTTCATGGTAAATAAGATAAAAGTGAGTATATGTAATTTAAAGGGATGCCCTATGTCTCTGTGTAAAGCATTTGGATATATAAGTATTTTCCTGGCCCTAGAAGATGCATAAATTCTTTGATATACTATCTTAGTGTTTCAGTACATCATAACCATATATATTGAAATCAAATGTGTTTTGATCTTCAAGACCAAGACATAGCATAATAAATGGTACATCTGAGAAAAGGCAACTCCAAGATTTGAAATACACTTAAATTAATTTTGGAAATACTGATTAGGTGATAAATGGCTTTGCAGTAGTCTACAAATTCTTCAAATAGAATTTAAATGTAAACTGTATAAATGCACTGAGGTTTTGACTGAAGAAAGTTGTAACTGACCCTTTAAATTGTAGCTACAAAACTCTTACATAGAATGCTTTAACATCTTCAAGCATCTCCTTCCATTAATTTAGCCTTGTGCAGACAAGGGCACTTTCTTTAAATCAAAATCCAAAAATCATTCATCCTGACATATCTGCCCAGCTTTATCCCCAAACTATCAGAATATAAACAGAAAGAGTAAAGGCAGCATTATGTGTCTCTGCTATGGCTTTTTTCATCTTATCTCTGTGTGACCTTCAGGTGAACTTGAAGTCTGCATTCAATATGGATTGAGCTTTTTCTGGCTTTACTTCACCTCCAATTTACTTGTCATGATGTACTACATTGTTAACAACATTTGCTGCTCTGCTACAAATGAAGACCAAGGTATTTCAGATCTGCCTGACTCTAATAGATCTCCCCCGCTCAGATTTAAATAAGTCTGTACTAAATCTGATTTTCTTAAGACAAACAATCTGCTGCCAGTTTTTTAACTCAAATGGTGTTAAATCCACTCATTGCCTTTGAAACATATTCCTAAGAGTCTAAAATGGATTGAGGCAAGCAGTGTTGTAAATTCTTCAGTGGCTCTTTACTTCCAGGAATTTTATAACTATGGCAAATTCTGCAAGTTTTCTGAGCTTGTGTATACAGTACAGAGATAAGTAGAGTAACTTTGTAACTTCAGGAAGAGTACTTATCAGAAAATGGAATTTCTAGGTGTTCTGGTTTTGTCTGGGTTAGAGTAAATTTTCTTTCTATTAGCTGGTACAGGGCTGTGGGTGTGGGATTTAGTACTAGAATAATGTTGATAACACTCTTACGTTTCAGTTGTCGCTGAGTAACACTTACTCTAAGTAAGGACTTTTCAGTTTCCCATGCTCTGCCAGTGAGAAGGGGCACAAGACGCTGGGAGGGAGCATGGCCAGGACAGCTGACCCGACCTGGCCAGAGGGATGTTCCATACCACAGAGCATCATGCTCAGGGTATAAACTGGGGGGAGTTGGCCGGGAGGCACCGATCGCTGCTGGGCACGGGCTGGGCATCGGTCAGTGGGTGGTGAACAGCTGCACTGTGCTTTGCTTGTTTCTCTTGGGTTTTCTTCCTCTCTCTCTCTCTCTCTCTTTGTCATCTCCATTTCATCACCATCATAACCATAACCACCATTATCATCGTATTTTATTTCAATTGCTAAACTGTTCTTCTTCCAACCCATGGGATTTACCTTTTTTTCCAGATTCTTCTCCTCATCCCACTGTGAAGAGGGGAGTGAGAGAGCAGCTGTGTGATACTTAGTTTCCAGATGGGTTTAAACCATGACACTAGGTTACAAAAGTGCTTACAAATTGGAACAAAATGTTCCAAATATCTGGGAAGTTGTGGGAAAGTGGAAACATTTGATCTCCGTATTTTCAGCTGTTTTCTAGCTGAAAAGGAAAAAAAAAAGAGAAAGAGGAAAAGGACTATATCATCAGATTTAGTATTTCAGTTCTTAGAATTTCTGAAATCAGTTTTTTTAAAAGGAGTTAAAGAAAAAAAATCTATTTTAAAAAAAACCACTTCTTATAATAATTTATATCCTTGATCCATTCTAGTTAGCTCTTTTGGTAGTACCACCCAAAAAAAAGTCAAGTATAATAGCTAGATGTAGGATTCCAGACCCATATTTCAGCATATGAACAATATTGTCTTTATTGCTCCTCTTCATACCAGTGATCCTTTTGTTCTCCATATCTACATCTTCTCTTGTACTGCAAGTGTACTTCATAGATATTGCAAGAATCAGTATCAGAGCTATGAGAATACGGCTCTTGTATTGCCTTTAAAATGCACCTGTAGTGTATATGGTTAGATTTATCCACCTTGTCCTAAGCTGAATTTTAACACTACAAGCTCACAGATTTTCAGTGTGTTCATGCAAAGACCACTATGATTATTTGGTCAAAATACAACTTCAGTATGTTTTATTCTTATAAGAAGCTTCAGGTTTTTATTGAAGTTATAATATATAAATATTTGACCGTTAGTCCCAGAAACCTTCCCTTTCTCCATTACTTGTGTAAGCATGAATTTTGTTAATTATTCTCCTTAATCTACTGATGTCAATACCATTTATTTATGCTTCAGTTCAGTGAAATACCAAAGCAGAGTCTCCAAAGCACATGCCAAACATTTGAGTTCCATAAAACCCAAGGATAAACTAATGCAAAGGAAACCCAGTGAGGACTGCACCTGTGAGAATAGCTGATTGCAGTTAGTGGCACTTCTTTTCCATTAGAAGAACAAAACAAAGAGGAAGGTTTTGTTGACAAAAATAAACCTCACAAATAAATCTGTTGGGTTTTTTTCCTGAAAACGCTAACTATTCACAAAAAAAAAAAAAAAAAAAAAAAATTTAAAAAATTAAAATCCAAATTATGTTTTAAATGATGTCATTTGGTTTTGACAACCACACTGAAATAATGAATATCTTTCTAAGGTCTGCCTATTTTTCTCTGAGAAATTCTAAGTCCCCTGAAATCAAAAGCAGTTTTCCCCAAGCTCACAAAGTTTTGTATTGAAATTTTGTGCCATTTTACAGCCTAACAGGAGGGATTTGAGCAATCTAGAATTAAAATGAAAATAAAGATTTATCTAAGGAAACATGAAATACACCTTTGGCAGAAAAGGCCCTGACATACCCTCAAAGATTTATATGTGAGTGGAAAAAGTGAGAGTTTTGAAATTAAAGAGACAAATATAATTTTTTAATGTCAAAAAAACTACAAGAAGTACATGAAATATATAATCCTGCAAGTTATACCTGCCAATTAAAGATAACAATAGTATATTCTATTGCAGAAATATTGCATAGCAAAAGAAATTCAAAGCTGTAATTCCATGTAACCTTTTAAACTAACTGCTAATTTAACAATAGCAAATCATTTATTTTCTTTTTCTTTTTATTTCCCACCTAACGGAGCTAGTGCTTTGAAAGAAAGGCAAGCAAGTTAGAACTGGAGGGTATACAGAATAATGTTTAAAAAATAGGTATGGTTTAGTATCCACCTGGACTAAGCAGCAGTCACTGTAAATTAGGTTAAATGTCAATGAAAATTACAAAGTGGTATGTTCTTCATCATAGTTTCTGTGTTTAATGTTCTAAACAGCAGTTCGTTTGAAGCTGTATCTATGAATATTTCATTATAGAAGAAATGCAAAACATAGACCTTCTAAAAGCCTTAGTTTTGACCCGGTGCAAAGTGGTTCCAGAGCTCAGTGGAAATACTGGATTTGCAACGTGGACAGCAAGAATGAGGTGAGTAAGGAGTCCCTACACCCCCACAGGTTATATTGTCAAAGAAGTGCAAAGCAACACTCAAGAGAATACTTGCCTGCAGTTAGCAGTTTCCAAAGCTTTCCTTTCCTAGAGCTAACTTTGCATAATTTGACTTGTTTTATCCAGTCTGCCATTGAAGGGAATATCACCCACTGAACTACAGGATGCATTTAGTGATTCAAAGGCAGTAGTAATATCCATGTTATATTTCCAGTATTTAATGTCATGCCAGAGTGCTTTTGTTTTGGTGGGTTTTTTATTTCCTTCCACCAAAGCAATTAAGCATGCTTTTAAAGCAATTTTTTTCAGATGATTCCTGTCAAATACACGGTGTTAACCAGAAGAGCAAGTAGATTCAGCCACAGCCCTGTTCTGTCTCTCTATGTTTTTCTCTATAACAACAAAGTCGATTCCAGAAAAATATATTCCTGTGCTAGAAATGAATTTTCCCTCTCTAGCCTCTTGTTACCTGCTCTCCCACTAAATCTCTCCTTCTCTCTGTAGCTCACCAGCTCTCTAATTTACCTCTCATTGTGCCATAGCTGATTGAGAAAAATACTTAACATGCATTTCAACCATAGTCCTGCTTCTATACCTGTCAGGAAGCTCAATAATCAGTCAGCCCTGCCCCCATCTTCTGCAACCACCTCAGTTCAGCTCCATACAAAATAGTTATCCCTTGGCTCCCACCACTTTCCCCTGCAGTCTCTTCAGAGAACCTAAAGAGTTCTTTTTATATAATAAATCCAGAAAATAAACAAACAAATCACTTCATGGCATCAAATAATTTTCACCCTTTCTACCTAGGTAAGCAATTCACACCTCAGTAGACTTTCCCGCCCCATTTCTAGTGTCTGTTTCTACCTTTGGATCCACAGTACTTGACAAAGACAGCAGACAGAGCTTTCCCAGTTGGAGTACAAATTGGTTTTATAGGCAATACCTAGTGATTTTTTACTCTTTGGAACACAGAGATTTAAGACCTCCACTATCATCTACTCTAAGATAGTCACATCCTGGTTTTGGCCTGTCAGCTATATACTCTGGAGGGAGGGAATAATGAAGTTATCACTGTGCATTTCATGCTGTTCTAATACAAAAATCATCAAAGTTATTTGACCAGAACAATTCCTGTTATTATGACTGTTTTAATCCCAGCTCAATGGAAAATATTTCTAAGAGAATTTCACTTTGCAGTTCTTTAATCATCCAAAACACAGCTTTTCCAAGGACCTTGATGCACTGTTGTGTAAATAAATGATAATTTTGATCCTGCTCCAGGCAGGGAAAAGCACAGTGGGAAAGGAAGGCTTAGAACCAGGTGCTGTGGATTCCCCTCACATCCACTGCCTGTCTTCTCACTCTCTATACAAATGCATTCATCTGTCAGAGTGGCAGCAAGCCTTTCTCAAAAAGGGATATAGCAATTTTTTTTTTAGTGTGCTTGGCTGGCGAGTAGAGTGTGTAAATACGGAAGGGTGCATGCAGCTTTAAATATATTTATATTTATATAAATATAGCAAATATATAAATATAGCAAATAAATATAGCAAAAGGTAGGAAGAAGCTGAGGTTAAGATCATTTTAGAGATTTACAGTGTTCCAAGGAAGTGCTTTGGTTGGCTGGTGTGTACTTCAACTGTGCAGCTTGTGTGACCTGACCAATTGTGGAACTTCCAAGGCAGGCATATATATGTGCATATATATATATAGATATATATATATGTACATACATATGTAAAAGCAATGGCCATTTACTTGGTTAGTATTGCCCAAGACCTTGCAATGGAGGTTTCCAAAATCAATGAAGCTACTTTGCTCTTTTTCATGCATTTCACACATGGCGAAGGAAAATAGAAAAAGATATGAGGAATCATCAAGATTAACTGTTTTGGAAACAGAGATAAATACAGTCTCTTAGAAGTGATGCAGGAGCAGGTGGTGATTGTTGCACATGCACTCAGCATCAAAAGTGGTTGCTGAGGACTTTATATAAATTTGGTTTAGGCCTGAGAATACTGATTTCCATAAGCAGGTTCACTATTGGTCTCCTGCTTGTTTCCTATAGAAGTTTCAACTTCATTTTTTACATATAGAAAAATGAAGAAATTATGTAATGTTTAAATGTTTACAAAATCAGGTCCCAAAAATATGTCTACATCTTCTGCAATAACTACTCTAATGAAGAAGCAGATATATCAATTCTATAAATAATAAAAATCTTATGTTCCAAACTTATGCAATGTAATCTGTATATTAGTCTTGTTGCAATTACAGAATATTCTGTCACTAACTTCAGTTTCCAAAGACCTGCTTGCTGAAAATATTAAATATATGCTCTGACATCAGAGAAGTGTGAAGAAACAAAAATACTGAAATTCATATTTTTAAAAAATCTATTGACAAAGAAAAGAAGACAAAATACCTGTCAAAACACCCTGAAGAAGGAAAAGATAAGCCATTCACAACTTTAAATCAATGCAGAGTTTTTTTAGATCATGAATTCTAAAGAAGTTCATAAAATTTCTTTGATTTTAATTTGTCTTTTGATATGTGCTGATTTGCCAGTCATTATTTGATTATGAATTCTAATAAATTTCTTCCATGTTGACATATTTTTCAGTGGTTGCACTATGTGTGTCCTATCTGACCCATCACTAACTCAGACCTAGCAAGAGTAATAATTTATTCTACACTCATCCAGAATATTTTCATTATTTTAACTGTATAACATCATGTGATTAGGATGTACAAAATGTAAATGCTGCAAAATATCTTAAAGAAGAGATGTCTTTAATGTCTGTATCCAAACCATGTTAGGCTAAGTAGGATCTCACTTTAGCAATAAATGAAATTTTTTGCTAAAGCTAAGATTTTTATCATCTCTACCTTTTAAATATAAAAGGTTGCACTATTTTTTTTTTTTTTAATTTAAAGAATTTAACTTGAAGGTCTAAGTGAAATCTAGGCATTATAGAGATTCTTTTATTCCCTTTGAAAAAGGGAAGTTGACCCTGAAAAATGGCAAAAGTAATAAAAGAACATTTGCACTACATGGTGTCGGATGCTAGCTTGTCCTGAATCAAACTATACCACGTGAACCACCCCACTAGTTCTCTGTCATTATCTTGTACTGAAGTCACCTGCAATCCAAGAATCATTTTTAAGGAAAAGATGAGCTTTGTCTCTCCTATTTTTACATGCCCACAAGTCAGATGTTGGAGTGAGTCACTCCAAGATGAATAAAGAAGAAGGGGGAAAAGGTAAACTAATATACATATGTTAAGGAGAAGATCATCTGACCTATTTTAAAACTCTACATATTTCCCCATCCAGGTTACTTGCTGTTAGTAAGCATGCAGGAGAGGTGCAGAGGGTCTAGGAACTTAGACACTGCAGCTAGGAATATAAAAATGTGGCAGTGTTGCTGGTGGGTGTCTGAGCCCCAAAGTCAGGGGAGTTTCAAATACTTCCAAATTTGGGGGAAGTTTCAAATTGCAGGGGAAAGTTTTTATCTGAAGGGAATGGAAGCAGCATCTTCTACATAATTATTCAAGTTTTTCAAACTTTTCAAAGCCCCTGAAGACATGGGAAGGTCTGAGCTGTTAGGCTGGCCAGCAAGCAGAGGTACCATGAGCTGTAACACCTGTCTGTTCCCAACAGTATCCACAGATCCCTGGAGCAGAAATCCATCTCACTCTGCACTACTTGCGGGTTTAAAACAGCAAATGTAATCCACAACAATTTTGAAAACAACTATTATAAGCAACTAATTTTTTAGCTTCCTAGAGTTATTTTGGAATGTTTATAACTTTGATACAATTATGGTTATAACTAAGGACTACAGTAATTCTGCCATTATTCCATAGATGTATATATATGTGGCATTGGATGTAAGAATCTCCCTTGGATGTAAGAAACTGGGAAGAGTGGTGGGGTGAGAGACCCCATCACTAGTATAAGATCTCATGCTGTTTGCATGAAAGAAGGACATTTTAGGCTTATATTCTTAAACATACCTATAAAATAAAAGCTATAAACTCAGCATCTTCCATACTCTAGGGTTCAAATAATTTGATTTTCCAAGAAATGATCCAAAGAAACTTGCACGACTCAGAATAGTTTTAAGGGTATGATCAGTTTGATGTGCTTCCTACAACCTTGACCTTTGAAGTTGCTGGTTGCATATTTTGCTAGTGTTGCACACCTTATGACATTACAGTTATATTTGCTAGGTCTTCATTAAACTTCTTTGTGAAAATAAGGGAAAGCAAAACTAATTTCCTATTTTTCAGAATCCTCCATACAGAAATGTAGACCATTATCAACTTTACTTTTTTCATTTGTAAAGAAATCTTTCAAAACAAAAAAAAATATTTGTTTTACCATTTCTAAATTCTGTAAGTTGCATAATTCAAAAATGCAATTAAACTGTTTTACTTCTTGAATCCTTGTTTAACACTACCTCATGGATGGCACGGAATGAAAGCAATGCAACAGATAAACAACACCATGTCAAGTTGCTTGTATCCAACACAGCTCTGGATCTCAAGCCAGCTATCACTGACTTTCAGGTGTAGAAGCCTTATTTTCAGTAACCTTTGCAATACCAGCTACAAGTGTTCTGTTACTCTTCTCAGTAAGGTCAAACATCAGCTGTATGCTCAAATTTACTTGCAAAAATAAATCATCTATTCTGGGAAAGTCTATCCATATAATTATACCTTTCTACACTATCACAATTTTGTGTATTGACCACAATTGTTCATTTAGCAGATTTTTCATTCTCTGAATTGCTTTTTTGGCCATCTCACAGCTCTGTGAGGGTTTTTCTGAGTTGACACAGTTCTCAAGCTGGTAAATCTCAGTAATATTTTTCTGAGTAAATATGTCCATCAGATTAGACCCAGTCATTAACAGTCAGCATCTTTGGCAGCCTGCAAACTAGTTTCATAGCAGCAATCACTGTTTCTAATTTTCGTTTGGTAGAGTTTCCAGACTGTAAATTAACACATCAGATTCAAATCCTTCCCTAGTCTTTGTGAACCTCTCTGATACACATTGAGAGATTGTTTCCATGTCTCTTATCTCTTCCGACAGCGAGTTGAAGCAAGTCCCTTTCCAAGCACAAGATGTCCCTTTTCCTGTCACGTGTTTCTTGCAACAATTGATTTACTGCTGTTGAAAATATTTTATAAAAATGCTTTCTGCGATCCTGTTTCTGGTAAACTACTTTGATAAGCCCAAGATCAAATTTTCAGCAATGGTGGTCTCCTGCAAGTTTCTGTGACTCCAAGCTCACCTACCCACAAATGAAATGCAGTCATCCTTCCCTCACCCTCCTTATTATTTTCTGACCTTCTTCACCCACCCCAGCGTAGCTAGAGGAGATGTATGTATCTACTAATACCTAAACAAAATAGGCACTCTCTGTTTCCGAGTGCCAGACTTATGACAATTTGAGACCCCTAAATTTATGCTGCATTTTAAAATTTTGGCCCAAATATAATAGGCATAAAGAGCTAAAAGCATCAGAATAACCGATCCATATTGTAAGCATTGCCAGAGTTACTTCTTGCTCCGCAGCATCACAAGTGGACTGTGAAAAGGAAGTCAGAGGCTCAGCCGTCTATTACACAGAGCTCTTTGGCAGCATCACAGAAACAAAGATGGATTGAGGTAAAGAAACCCCATAGACAAGGTTTACCTTAGCTTTTTCACAGTGTAGAAGTGTGTCTTATCATGTGGTGCTTGGTGTGATGCAGGGTGCAGTCAGACAAGATAGATTTAACTAGTCTAATAGCTTGCTGCTTCCGAAAGGCCACTCTTCTGAGCCAGCTCTGGTGCTCAGGCTGCCCCTCAGTGTGCAAATTCCATCCCCTAACCCAGCAAAAAAATGAAACAGGACAGAGATTTCTGTTGTATTGTTGAGTTGTATTTTCTCACAGAAAAAAATATGATCAAGACCACCCAGGTACTCCAAAGGAATGAGTACGTATGGATCAGGGATGGATGGGGGAGGTGGGGGAGAAATCTTTCCCTTCTTTTATCTGAGAATTGTTATGTCAGCTCACCAGTCTCACCTGTATGCCCTTTCAAAGAATGGTGAAACACCACATTTGTACTATCTATGCTGAGAGCATATATGATACACCCAGGAACTCTGGATGGAAAACAATGATGGCATAAATTAGATGAGGCAGAATAATTATCTTAATCCCTAAATTACATTTTTGGGAACCATGGAAGTTACAACCCCAGTTAAAATAACACAAAGCATAGATGAGTCCAAAAGCTGGGAAAAAAGTGATTTTATTTATTAATAAGTTTCATCTCAGCATCAATGGGTTTTTTTTACATCCTTGGCAAGTTTGCCTGCTTTTTGTGCAGAAGATAGAGGTTCAGGGCTGCCAAGAACAGAGAAATATTCCCCATTCTGTAACACACTATTCCCTACCCTGGACAGCACCCAATGGGTAGAGCTGCCTCTGGAGTACATGGAGTTTACCCCCAGCACTGAAGAGACAACGTGGTGAGCACCATTATCACAGGGAAAGCAAATATTTCTGGACTCCCAGAAGCCACACAGGAGAGCTGTTAACAGACCAAGTACACTATATTTGAAACGGTGGTGAGTCAGCCTGATTAATGTGTATTCTGATTCATCTCATCCAAAAGCAAACAACTAAATTAGGTCACATGCATCGCCCTTAAAGTGGCTGTTTCTCCCCAGTTCTAGAAGCGGGTGAAGGTTGCCCAGTTTAGATGCATTCTAAACATCTAATATGTCAAAATCTAGAAGCAACTGAAATTAATCCCGCCTTGGGTAAGTTTGGTGAAAGAACTACAGTAAAAATTGAACATATAGAAGTTTGTTTGGTTTCCTATGAAAAGGTGAGATTGTTGTTTAAAGCAGAATACAGTTTTCCATTTCCTCTACTCAATGATTTTCTAACAAATCAATGTCAAGAAGGGCAAGCATTGTCCTATAACTTCTTCAGGCAGCCCTGTGGCAAAGTCCAGAAACAGGCCTTCAAATTAGTAAAGCCATGGGAGTTCTGCCTAATAAACCAGAAGGGAAAACAAAGCCCCTAGAACCAACATATGTTTCATATGGGTTTTTTGGGAGTTTTCTGTGTGCTTTACAGCTTCCAGAGACATTGATATTATATGAATTTTCCCACATGGAATTCTACCTTTTACATTCAGATTAATTTCAAACCAATGAATTTTGTCAAGGTAATGGGGCCCATAACGTATTGTACAGATTCATATTAACTATTGTTTGTAAGAAATAATTCAGAAAATAAAGAACATTTTAAAAAATTCTGTGATTATATGACTTAAATAAGAACTTCTCCAACTTCAAAATTACTTTCTTTCACCTGCATTATGATGGTTAGGACATTCAGAGAATAAATAAAAACAGTTATGAAGAGTGAACTTTCTAAATATCTAGTCCATGAATGCATCCATTTCAGTGTGTCGGTAGAGTTTCTTGAGTTATTTTTATATTGAATTGAGCTACTACCACCATGACAGTTTCTCCTGCTCTGCTCATACCTTCCTAGTTAAGATAATACAATACTGGATGAGAAGGAATTGGACACCTTTCTCTCTTTAGAATCAGAGAAGGCAATGAGACATGGGGAGTTTCTTACCTCCAATAAAATTAGATGCCCCAGAGAAAAGCAGGTAACCCAGACAGACTTCCTGTACAGCACAGGCTTCTTACCTCTCGACTCAGAGATTCAAATCAAACTAGTGTTGAGAGCAATCACTATCTCTGCAACCCATGCCTGAAAGATTTCTTTGCTCATGAAGAAATGATAACAGAGAGACATTTGTAATTCTGAAAATAAATCACTTTATTTCAATTTCAAAATAATTTGACAAATGGTATGTGCACTGGGTCCTTATGATACACCCCATAATAGCAGATCAGCTTTCTAGCTCAGCAGCAGTGAAATATTTAGTCAACTCACTACTGAAAGAGAGCTTTTTGGAAATTTCTCATTTGCCATCTCAATAAAGGTCATGGCTTTCCTACTTTTACTATAAACTATTGGCAGACTCATAAAAGAAAACCACCACACTGACTCAAATTCAATGTCAGTTTATGTATTATTTTCACTTCTCATCTATGAGTTTTCTTAGGAAGAAGGGAATGCAAGACCAATGGCATTGAATCCTCACCATGTTAGACATTTTGAAAGCAAACAAAACCATATGGCTAAACCCAAAACGTGGTGATTTTATTTTAACACGAAAATGTTAATAAAACTTGCAAAATAAGACTGCTAGAATTCTATTCTGACCCTCAGTAAAATCACTGATACAAAATAATGATGATAGCATGAGCCATGAGCAGGCTGGCACATGGTGAAAATCCTGGCTGTATCTGTACTGAGGGAGCCAGTTCCCATCCCTTCTTCACACTTGCAAGTATTTTCAAATTCAGTTAGCAGAAAAGGTAAAACAGGCTTGACTGAGGAGCTCTTTAAGAGGTTCATGTCTGGTTGCCAATGAATGAAGATAAAAAGTGTCAGAAAGTTTTGCAGTAAATGGTGAATAGGCCAACTTCACTTTAAAAGGATAGAACACCATGACCTGTTCTAAAATTTTTTTTAAGAACCCTAATTGTAGCTTTTCCAGCCATTACTGATAGTAGTTTTGGTAGCCCGAGAGCAATCAGGAACAACTTTGAAGAAAATACTCAGAAAAATGACACTATCTCAGAAAATAGTAAATTTCATCTGCCTTTTCCAGAAACAAGGACTTAAGTAATATAAGTGGCAAAAGTTAATGATATTAAGAACGGGTGGCAAACTGTTCTTGTTTAAAATTGTAAAGTGAGGTATGATCATTTTGAAAGGGCAAATTACTATAATGTTTGGCTGTAACAAAACAGTGAGGAATGGAGACATAAATAAACAACAGGAGACCAAAAGCCAATTCAGGGGCAGAGAAAGAAGAACACAAACAATGATCTGCATTTCTGCTGTGTCTCTGAGCAACAGCACTCAGAAAAAGCAGGTCAGGTCACCAGGTGGTAGACTGTGCAACTGTTTGATGCTGAACCCTCCTGAGGATGCTCTTTCTGTGTAACACACACATCCAAGGAACAGCATGGTGTTGAAGCAGCTAAAGCATCACAAAAAAATTTTATCTTTAGTGGGAGAACAAAATCAGCCAATCTTTCCGGGACATTTTCTCCAAAAACCAGCCCCTGTTACATTACAAAGCACCAAAACCTCGCCCATCTCTGAACGCATATTCCTGGGAACTTCGCTGCTTGTTCCCTGGAAACATGAAAAACTTCCCTCAACACTTCACCGTCACCTCAAAACTCTTCAAACAGCATGTGCAAACCAGCTTCTGAGCCTCTGAGGGCTTTGCAGATGTTTTACCTCCATCACCTTGTTGTAACGTGTGTCCTTCCTGTCCCTGACCCCGCCCCTCTGACCCCTTCTGACTGGATGTGAGTCAGGACCGCCCCCCATCCCTAGGGATAAAATCCCCAGCCAGAGCCAGAACGGGCCACTTTGGTTCTGGGCTCGTATGGAACCTGTACCCTCCCTCGCCTTCCCTTCCCCCTCCCCAGTCTCCCCACTCCTCCCCTGCTTTCCTCAATAAAAACACCATGGAGACCAGGAACCAAACAGCTGCCTTTCTAAACCTGCAACGCTTCTACAAGAACCGTGTCTGACCAGCCCCACAGCTCGTAGCCATGGAATGACCATCCTGCGTGTTCCGGTTCTAGGGCAGCCCTCCCCCGCAGCAGGGGGGGGCTGCCCTCAGGTTTTGCACTGCTGCATCACCTAATTTTGTGCTCTATCTTCTAAGCTTTCCACTTTTACATTAAGGTCCCTGTAACTCATACTCTTCTCATCTCAGTTGCATACTCTGAGTATTCTTTTGAGAGTGCTTAAGATAATGACACAATTCTTTGAGGTATTTCTCCCCCAAAACTGACCATGTACCCCACCACACTATCTTCCAGGTGTCTATCATTTCTAGACTGCAATGACAGACTCCTTTACCATCTTCTCACTCAAATCCATTTACTCATAAAAAGGTACTCCTACAGAGGAAATAAAGAAAACAAACCAAACCACAAACCAAAAAACCCAACCCAAAATCCAACCAGTCAGAGACAGAGAGGTTTTTCTTTTCTTCATAGAACAAAAACCAAATTATGAAATCACAAAGATATATTTCTAGCCTTACTTGTTATTATTTTTAATCTCTCTTTCAATGTTTTGGCTAAGCCAACAAAATTGGTTTGAGCATAGGAAGAGAATGTGGAAGAGTTTAGTCCACAACTTTATCTAAATACTTTAGGTATGATGCTTAGATATATTTTTTCTAAAGCACCATTTAGTTCATTTCAGAGTAGTAAGTGTATTTACTCATCAAAATCTGTGACTTCAATTATTGTGTAAATACATAAAGTTGGCCTGACTTTTGCATCTCTGTTTAAATAATCCCAGATGACCTCCAGTTTTGCTGCAAATTAAATATTTATGCATGCAGGCATTTACACATTCACACAAAATAAGAAACAGAGAACTGGAGGAAAATTCCTAAGACACTCTTATAGAAGGCAATCTTATCATATGTTGAGCTGTGCTATGCTATGCTGTAAAATAATAAATATAAAAACATAATATAAAAAATTGCCAAAAATTATTTTACTGAAAACCAGAGCATTTTGCACTCATTTCCTTTCCAGCTTAAATTTATTCGTGGACAGTTTGTTCCCACTTGTTCCTGAGCCAATACTATTCTTTAACTTAAACACTTCCTTCCTGTCTCCGGCTTTACCATCCTGATGTATTTAAAGACAGCAATCTTATCCTTTCTCTGCTTTTGTTCTGCTAAAATTCTAAGCTCTTTCAGCATCCTTTCATGAAATAGACTCTTCCTTCCCCTGAGAATCATAACAGCCCGTTTCTTGCACTTTTTCAAATTCATCTCTCCTGACTATGAATGAGGAATTGAACACAATATTCCAGATCAAGTCTCATCCAAGCCTGCTACAGTCACATTAATATTCTCCCTTCCTCCACTGGAAATTTCTCCCCTGACATATCCCAGTCTTTTACTGGCTTTTTTTCACGATCACTTTACAATGGCAGCACACAAGTTATCCCACGATTGATGAATGCACCCAGATACACTTCCTTCCCATGGCATTCCACTGATAAGCTTTAAGATCATTACAAGAGCTTGTTTGATTTCATTTATTAGCCTTTAATTGATAAAGTCTTCTTTACTTCATAATTTTATGTGCTGTTCTATTTACATTACATCAATCCTAATGCCAACTGTCTCTGAGTAAAATCCTTTTACTACTCCATGTTAACAGTACCTGCCATTTTCAAATATTCAACACATCTCATTAGAACACTTTGACTTTTTGAGTTAAGTTTGTTAATCACAATATCAAAGGACCTGCATCTTGAAAATTACTCTTTAATACTTTCACTCTTAGCACTTATGCCTAAGACTTTTCGGTTCAGCATTACCCATTTCTTTTCCTCCTGTTAGCTGCAGTCTCTTTAAGCCTTTTATATATATCTCAGTTTTTCCTAGCAAATCTCCATATGGAATTATCGTGAGCTTTATTAAAGGTGAATTATGTAATGATCCAGATTGATTAGATCTTTTAAGATCTTTCTGTTACAAAACCCAATTATCTTCTGAAAGAAAGATACCATTTCAGTCTAGCCTAATTTTTTTCTCACACCTGTTCTTTATTATCCTGTTTCATGTTTTTCTCATTTTTTTCTTCAAAGCTTCCCGTTGTCCAAATCAGTCCAAGTTACCTATTCCACAATCCAAACATGGGTTCAATTACCATACAATATTTTTCTCTGGCACCCCTCAACTCCACCTCTCCCTCTATCTTTCTGATTTTACTAATGCCCCAAATCATTACCACCTGATTCATGACTTAAAGTGTCACTTATTTCAAAATTATCCATCCCCAAGACAATTTTATCTTGTTGAGCTCAGTTGAATCTTGCTGAATGGCTTCCATTTCTACTCTCTTATTTCCCATAGCGTGTAGACAACATCACCCTTGCAATTAAAAATATTGACCAGCCATTCATTTTACATTGAGATTTATTAGATTTGCTCTATTCTTTCCCTGACCTCATCACACCTCATATCCCTACTTCTACCTTCATTCTCTTCCTCTTTTTTTTTTTTCTTCTGTAGAACATTATTACAGCTCTTAGCATGTAAATTCTGCTATTAAAAAATATGAGGAACTTCTGCAACAGAACAAATTTGCAGGCAAATGAAACTTATCTTTCTACATGAATTTTCCAGTCCTTGCTGCTGACTCAAAGTGTGAGGGATAAACTGAGCACTCATATGTATTGTCCATAAATTAAACTCATGTTCTATGTAAGATGTGAAGGATGCTAGTATCACGTACTTCTGTATGAGCTAAAAAGCGTAACAAATAGAGGATTTTCAAGGTGATTTTCACATAAGAGTTTTTCAGACTAGGTTGCTCCTCACTGCCTACCTAAAGGAGTAGTGGAATCCTCTCAGGAATGCAGTCAACAGGACTTTGAATCCATAAGGCACTGTAGTGTTAAAAACGCTTGTTGGTTTCCATTCTGTAATAGGACTCAGATAGTCTGTTTCAATTACCTCAGTCTTGCTCAGTTTAAGAAACATAAGATACTTCTTAACTCTTTCCTCTCCTCCGCGGACAGGAAGCGGGGGGTGAGGGGATGGAGCAGGGAGGAGAAGCTAAAACTGTCTATAAATTTTTTTTTAATTTCAGGGATAACTCCATCTGATCATCCCCTGTGTGACAGCTGGCTGATGCTAGGCTTGCTTCTTGATTTCTTATGGAAGATGTGAGCAGGTACTGAACACCCTAAGCACCACAAATTAATAGAAAATTCCATTGTGCTGTTTCAATGGAGAACACTCTACAAATACTACAGTCCTCTGAGACAAGCTGTATTTACAGAAGCCTGCATAACTGCTGAGATTGCCACTGTTTAAAAATTTACACCATCCTCCACTCGCACCTCAGCAAACCCACATTTTAGAAATTAATGAAAAAATAATAAAGGCTCCAGTTTTCCTGTGTTAGCCTTGAGGGCCACATATATTAATAGATGCTACGACCTTTTTTTTTGTTAGACGTTGAATTATTTGGACATGCTGTAAAGCTATCTGGCACGGTGTGACCTAATAGAAAAGCAAACCTTAAGAATTTACTATTATACAACAGTAACCTGGAGAGATAAATACTCTGCTGAGAGGAAACTGCAAGCTGCAGAAAATTAATAATAGCCATTGCTCTATGAAAGAAGAGTGACCTACTCCCAGCTAAAATTTCTTTCTCTCTTGTCTAGCATTTCACAGTCTCCCTTATCTCCTTTCAGCATGGAGCTACATATTTCTGCTTTCCCAGCTTGCATTCAGCGGATTTTAACCCCTTAAATGTGGTATACATAAACAGACCAGAAAAGGGTCTTTTGGAAAAAATGATGTCTTTGAATTCAATAGATTGACTAAATGATGCATTTCCTTTTTTCCTATTCTGTTACTCTACTGATCTTAAAATTGACATCTATTATGAATATATCTGTAGGGAGTGTGGTAAAAGAACTATGAGATATAACTATGTGTATAGGAAGAACTATGGCATAGACATGCAGAACACCACAAAAGAAGGTGAAGAAAAGTGAAGAATAAGAAAATACTTCACTGCATTTAGCGCCTTTGCTGTACAAACAATTTGGTTGGGGATGTCACAATTTCATGAGTCCTAGACAAGTCAGATCAAGATGTAAACTAGTTTTTATGTGTTGTGAACATCTCTTTTAAATTTTTTTCTCTCTCTTTTTCTTTTTTTAATTTTTTTTCCACAGGAATATTTAAATCTGTATCAGCATTCACAGGTAGCTTTCTAGAAAATCACAGACATCATGTGCTGAATGTGCAGCAGTATAAGCAAAAGCAAGATACTTTCAGAAAGATTGCTATGCCTGATACCATTATTCCTTGAAAACAAAAAAGAAGGAAAAAAACGTTTGTAGATTGTCAATCCACTTTCTCCCTTTTTTGTTTCTCCTGCTGATTGTTTCCTTTATGTATCTTACTTCATTTTGGATCATGTGCATTACCACTCTCACTGTGCAAAGCCAGAGGCAATACAAAAAGGGAAATTGCAGAGCTCCGTCTTTTAATTTTTTGCTTTTGCCTTCTTGGAACAGCATTGGCCCAATGGCTGAAGCAAGGAGATCAGCAGTGCACCTAGAACCCACTTGGTTCTTCCTTTGCTTTTATTAGTGTCTCACTGGCTGGGGATGGATGTCTCAGGAATCAATCACTGGAAATGGTTTCCCATCGCTGAGAAGTACACTGTCTTGAATGAAGCGATATGATCAGCTTGGGATAACATAGACATGGATACAAAAGAGAGATGGAATGGCAAGAAAATGTTTTTCATTACAATTTACCAGAGTTCTGATGGTAAAGTTGTCTTGTAAGTGAGCACATCATTTAGGCATTCCCTAGGATCAGTAATCTTGAGCAGCAGTTTGTCTGCAGCTTCATTGATCACCCTGTGATCCTGATGAGAGTCACAGTTTAGCAAGAACTGGGTTTTTGCTCTTCCTGGGAGACAGATTCATTTGATATTATCTTGAGCAATGTACTTAGATTTTGTACTTCTTATTCCCCTTTCTATCAAAATGAGCATTATTCTTAAGTTCATCACTGTAGTATTGTGAGACTAAGATTTTCACTTTGAAGATCTGAGGTATTTGGGCATGATATCTACATATGAAAGATTATAAGATGGGACACTAGAAAAATAGATTTAGCAGTTAAAATGCAAAAATTGAGAAGTTTCTGTTTCAGTAGAAGTGCACATGAAAACGAGGGATGTGTCCACATTCAGAAAGAGAATTAAACTACAGTCTCAGGTTATGGCAGTCTATCCTTAGACACACTTTCTGGAAGATGCAGGAACAGGATATAGATATCCAGATACTTCATTAAAGACATGCTTTTGAATAAGTTTTGGAAGGCCTCTTGTTGTCAGTTAAAACTAGGACACAAGGTGAAATCTCATCTTTACAGGCAATAATCAAAGTTTTATTAATTATTAAAAAAAAAAAAAGCAGTTACTAAATCTTCTGGGGTAAAATTGTGAGGTTAATAAGCGTTATCTCCATGAAGACACATATATCTGTAATTCTGTACTTTCAGGGTCAAAGCTGACTTTTGAAAGATATACAAAAGACATAATAAAATTATCTATTTCAAATCTAAGTAAGAAGAATTTAACTTCTAAAAAGCCTGAAGAATGCTTTGGAGGATCAGGTGAAAGGTCAAAGTTATATCATGTTTTGCCACACTTATTATGGATAAGACAGAGAGTTAAAAATAATCATAATGTTCAACTGCACTTTCTCTCTGGTGTTAATGGAGCCATTGATCCTTAAAATAATTGAACTGGACTTCACAGAAATCAGAAATCTTGTCATTTGGGTCAGTAGCAGTACTCTTACCTTTCATTCTGAATGTCACAGTGTTTATAAATCAGCATCTGTGAGTTCTGGCCTCACAAGGAAATGTGAGGTAATGCAATAATTTGAAAATAGATAAAAAATTGTGGAAAATCAGCCTCTTTATATGGGATAGCTGTAGCTTTATGTTAGCAAGCAGAGATTTCTGGCATTAAAAAAAAGATTATTTATTTCATCTGAGATGCCCTAGTGAGGATTTACTAATGTGCAGAGCTGACACACACCCCAGATATTTTGGAAGCCATGGTGGAAGGCAAGATGCATGGGAGATCAGAGTACATATTTGCTCACTGAATGGCAGGTGTGCTCCCAAAGAAACTGTCTTTACAAAAGCACCCCTCGGAAAGAAAATTTGCTTCAGACAGATGTTTTTACTTCCTTGTGGAAAGCAAGCATAACATGAGAATAGCTGTGAATGGATCTTCACTGTGTGATTTTGTTTTGAATTAACATTGCTTTTTGCTCTGTATTCAGCCAGACACAGCAGGTGGGGACGTTGGTTTCCTTTATTTAGTTCAGAACTCAAAAACTAGATTAATTTTTTTTTCTGAGAAATTTTGCTGCAGAGAAGACTTAATTGGTTAAGGATAAAACATCAAGAGGGAGGGCAGAATGCCATTGTGTAAGATCTATAAATACACATTGGGTTTATATATATATCACAAATGCAATTAGACTAGGAAGTGCTGCGCTACTGTTATCTTCATGGAACAAATGTTACCAAAAATTTCTCTGATGTATCCCCTCTCAGATGCCACAGCATCTATTTTCCCAAAGTACAAAACTGGCTTTAAAAGCTGTTACAACAATTTTACTTTTCTGGTGAAAGTCCTCGGCTATAACTACAGCTTGCAGCTTTGGATCCTATAAAAAATGAAATAAATCCTTCCAGGGAGGATGGACAGGCTGTTCTTCATGTGAAAAGGTCTGAAAAACACTGTTTTGAGGAAATTTTTTTAACAACATCTACACTGGATTTGACAGGCTTCAAATAGTGTTTGGTTTGCAGTGATCTTCAGAGGTCCTCTGTGCCTGTACAGCTCTTGTTTCTGCTTTATTCAATGAGGAATCAGTTACCAACAACTTGCTTTTGAAACACAGCCATCACTCCACATCATGTGATGTGTTAGACACGAGCTACTGACCTACTATTAGCTTGATTTCTCAGGATCCATCCAAACAACCTCTGTGTAGGACTTGCCTTATCACAATGGCAATAGTCTGAAAACTAACATGACTCACTGAATTAAATAATCCCTGAGAATCCATCAGACATAACATACAAAGGCATTTTACATGCATACAGAACACACCGAACCTTTAGTGTTGCAAATTAAACAGTATTGAATTATTATGAATGGGGAATAAAATCTTAACTGGCTAAACCTAAAATGGATGCACCAGGGTCAAACAATTAGAGCAATCAATGGCAATAAGATGTAAATAGGTCATCAAAGATAGACCGCTGGAACAGTTCATGGAGGTCAGCATTCAAATACAACAGGAAGTGGCTTTATTTTATTCCAATCTAGGGAATCAAAAAGACAAGGGAAAATAAAGCAAAATACAATACCCAGCAAAAAATAGGCCGCTAAAGGGACGAGAAGAGGGCTAGCAGAACAAAAAAACAAAATGTTTCTCTTGCAAAGCAGCACTACTGGTTTTGATAAACTGCATTTTCTGAAGGATTTAACCTGTAGCAAGCAGAATATATTTGTGCACTCTAATAAAATGTAATGCTTTGTGTAAATTATACTTTTTTTCTTTTCACTCATAAATTCCATCTCTGAGCAATGTTGCAGGTCTCAGTAGATTTTAGGTCTTTTTGATTAATTGTTTCTTGCTCTGCTGTATCTTCCCTAAAAAAAATGTATTTCTTGATCTGTGTAGGAATCAATTGTAGTGTCCATAACCTGGGATTTTCAGGGATTCTTAAACTGTTCCTAATCCTGATTCCTTTGAACTGAGTGGTAAAATTGTCTCTACTATTAGCAAAAACATAACTGAGACAATTTAACATGGAAGTTTTCTTTGATATTATTTTATTTTTGATTTGCCCTTTTTTTTTTCTGTTTGTCTCAGATTCTACCACTTTTGGCTTAGAAACTGTATGAATAATAATAAGAGAGACATCTGAGTATAGTCAAGTGACACCCTCATTCATAAAAATACAGTAAAATAGAACTTCCACATAATGAGGTGTTTCTCTTACTTAAAGTTGTTTTCTGTACAGTCAAATATGGATTTGTATGATCTGTCATAAAGAAAATACTTTTTTAGTAATGCATGAAGTTCTGCACCTACACAAGGTCTAGCTGTAGAACATACATAGCTAAAATTCTTGTCTGTTGTGGTTGTTCTAAGTCACTTGAACTCAAAGATTGAAATGTCACTTTCAGAGCGACAATGTCCGTTACTTACAGGCAATTTTTTTTTCTGTTTCTGCTTAAAAAATAATTTATAAAAACTTCAAAGTTATCCAGATCTCCCTTTTTGGGGACAAGGCTCGCAGTGGGATTGGTCCAAACCACAAATGTTCAGTAACCGAACATACCTCTGCTGCAGTGAACATTTGTGCAGCTTAAAGAGAGCCTGAAAGCACCACTCCAGTGACCAGTAGAGACAAGAAGAAGGTTTTAGACTCTCCAGGTAAAAGAATCTTGAAATCTGTTTGGATTTCAGACACTCAAGGCAAATATACCCCCTAAATTCTTCTAGCATGTCTGGTTTATCTTGCAATTATTATTATTATTTAGAAAAGATCTTGGGTTTATTCCTTTGTTGCACTGGGATATTTCTGAAATCTGTTTTATTTCTTCTTGCAGAGGAAAAAGAAAAGTATTTCCTGCCACTTCTGTGCCTGAACAGGTCCCTTTTATTTTTCAGTTACTCTTTCATCAGGCACGTCCTGAGACTTGATTCCACATTGAAAGAGAGCTGAATTCTATCTATTCTGCTGGTGAAATTCTGCTCTATGCTTGTGTTTATTTAGCCTAGAGCACCACGATCAGTACCTTCACCTATGTGATCTACATGGCAGACAACCACTTATGTGATGAACTAAGTAAACAAGAAGTTTCTGGGAAGACAACTACAGGATTTGTCTGGACTGCTTTGATGACTTTGCAGTTGCTTAGTTTCTTTGAGCTAAAGTTTTTCATTACTGGGCTTATTTGACAAACAAGAAATAAATTTAGTAACATGATATTATAACATGATAGTCTTTCTGGGGCCTGTGAAGAGGCATATACCTTTCAGTGACCTTTCTATTATAAAGCATATTCTTTTGGTGCAGTGAGATTTCACTGGGCTGGATTTGGCTTACCCTCAAGGTTTGAGCACTGCAATTTCTGCATGTGACAGCATATGAAATTCAACCTGGGCATGCTCAAGATTTGGGCAGAAGGGGAAATTAATGCAGTTCAACAAAGGCCAATGCAGAGTTCTGCACCTGGGGAGGAATAACTCCCTGCACCAGCACAGGCTGGAGCCCAAACTGCTGGAAAGCAGCTCTGCAGAGAAGGACTTGGGGGTCCTGGTGGACAGCAAGCTGTCCCTGAGCCAGCAGTGTCCTTTTGGCCAACAAGGCTAGTGGGATCCTGGGGTGCATTAGGGAGAGCATTGCCAGCAGTTTGAGGGAGATACTGCCCTATACTCAGCCTCGGTTTGGCACATCTGGAGTGCTGTGTGCAGTTCTGGGCTCCTCAGTGCAAGAGAGACATGGAGCTCCTGAAGCAGATCCTGCAGAGACCTGCAAAGATGATTAATGGGCTGGAGCATCTCTCTCATAAGGAAAGGCTGAGGCAGCTGGGCCTGTTCAGCCTTGAGAAGAGATGACTGAGAAGGAACTTATCAATGTAGACAAGTATCCAAAGGGAGGGTGTCAGAGGATGGAGCCAGGCTCTTCTCAGCGGTGCCAAGGAGGATCTGCTTTACTGTGTGGGTGACTGAACCCCAGGACAGATTCCCCAGAGAGGCTGTGGAGTCTCCCTCACTGGAGATACTCAGGACCCATCTGGAAACAATCCTGTGCCATGTGCTCTAGGATGGCCCCACTTGAGCAGGGAGGTTGCACCAGAGATGACCCCTGTGGTCTCTGCCATTGTTACCCACTCTGTGATTCTGTGAATTTGCTTGTCCAATACCTGTAGTGATCAGGAGAGCCAACCGCAACTACCAATGGATTCTTTGCCCTCTGCCAGCACTTTTCTGCTCAAGCTGGAGACAAAATAAAATGGGTAAGGCTGAAGATAACCTAGCAAGGAAAATGTTCCTTGCAAAACAAAATGGAGCAGGTAGTTTTCTAAGAACATATGCAACCAGTTTTAAAATCTTCTATTATCAAAAATATTATTACATATAGAAACAGACACACCTTGTAATACACAGTTCACAGGACAGGATAGATGTACTTTCTGGTCCCTACATATGCAAAAGGAAAGGCATATTTCAACATCCATAAGCACTTTTGTGCAGCTTTCCATATCCTTTAAGCAGAAAGAAAACCCAACGAACAAACAACCCCCCAAGCAAAACAAACAAACAAACAACCCCAACAACAACACAAAAACACCACCACAGAAAAACCCTGGGATAGAATAATATCCTGCTTTATTTTTGGTAAACTTCACTACAATTTTGGTAAACTTTCACTCACTCAAAAGACTTAAATGTAAAGCATGATAGGAAGTATTTTCAAAGACTAGGATTTTTTCTCTTTCAGGGAATATTTAGAAGTGAGAGAGACCTAACAGTGACAAAATTTGCCATCAACGGAGAATTTTTATTCTCAGGCCTCTCTGATCCTTATTTCTGACTGACTGAGTGTTCTGCACTCCTAAAAATCATTTTCTGTGATCACCAGTCAAAAGCTAGCAAATTCATATCAAATTTGATGACTAAATGTATCTCTCACAATGCATCAAACAATATTTACTCTCCCTTTGGGAGGAATTTTTTAACATTGTGCCTGCAATATAGCAAACACAGGCTGGGTGTTCCCCTATACACCTGTAAATACTACTTCCTTCATCAGAAAGCTGAAAAGTGTTCCATCTAAAAGCTTCTATCAGAACAAGAAGCATTAATTTATTCAACTTTAAAAACTGTGTCTTTCTTCATTGCTAATAATGCATTGTTACTGGTGGTGGTCACCTTAGATCGAGATTTTTGCAGGCTTCTTTTGTAACATTTCATCCACCATACAGAGAGACTGCTTCTTGATTCTGAGATGTTTTTCTTAATATGCTAGTAACACCAATCCATCCCTCTAGAGTTTCTGGGAAACTTTTGACATCACTTTTGACATCCTGTTTCTGCAAACTGTGAAAATCTTGCATCTGAATAAAATGCTAAAGCAGTATTTGAGATGATGCATCCACATAATTTGGTATCCTTTTATAAATGTGACAGCTAAATTATTCCATTTATTGAAAACATTTCTCACACTTGGTTCTAAATTTTCACAAAGCAGTTTTCATGCTCAAAAACATGGGCAGAGCTACTCACTGGTATCTGGCAAACAACAGAAGAAAGTGAAGCAGGTGTAGAATAGTGTGTAAAAGTAATATGTCTTCATCCTAACCTACCTCTTCATTCAGCCAGGGCTATTTTAAATCATTTATGTCATAGTACTATATGTATTCATTTGTAATTTGCCTGCTTTCAAGAGACGATATCCATACACATTGACTTCCTAGAGTTTTCTAGCTCCACTGTAGACCCACATTATTGATCTCAATAGATACAATACATACACAGCTGGTCTTTCAGCATTTTTGATATTTCAAGTGATTTTTTTTTTTACCTAACACATACCATCTTTTTCCAAAGTTGCATTAGGCAAAATCAATCCCTTATTTGAGAGGAAAGGCTCAGAGCTCTTGTGATGGGTTGACCTTGGCTGGCTGTGAGGTGCCCACCAAACCATTCTCTTGCTCCCCCTCCTCAACAGAACAAGGGGAGAAAATTAGATTAAAGAAACTCATGGGCTGAGATAAGAACACAGACAACACTCACTAATTATCATCAAAGGCAAAGCAGACTCAGCTTGGAGGAGATTAAGTTAATCTATTGCCAGTAACAAATAGAGAATGATAGTGAGGAAAAAGAACAAATGAAAAAATCCCCCAAAACCCCAACCAACCAACCAGTCAACAAAAAAACCCAAAAACCACAAAACCAAAATCGAACACATAAGAACTCTAAACCCCAAAACCCAGGGAAAAAAAACCAAAACCAAACCCAAAAGCATATTCCTCCCACTCCCTCTTCTTCGTAGGCTCAATTTCACTCCTTCATTTCTGACAACACTATTTCCTCCCCACCCCTGCAGCATCCTTCAGGCATCTCCACTTGTTCTGGTGATTTTAGGGGAGCAGATTCTCTGTCATTCAATTTTTATTAATATATGCAATTTTAGAATTTGCTTCAGAAAAGCATTTGATTTCACACAAAAAAAGGACTTGTGTGTTTTCAAAGACTTGTGCTTTAAATTCAATAGAATAGAATATGGGATGTAGCTACAACTATATATACAATATATGTCTTCTTAATTCACCTGTTTGTGCTTACTTTTGCTAGAGACCTGACACAGATCTTTTTCATTTGTTTTTCTCACAGTTTCTTCATTAATATCTTCTGAATAACTGAACTGCTTTGATCTTTCAACCCAATGTGTGTTCATATGTCAGTTTAACTAAGTTCTTTTCAGAATTTGTATTACAAACAATTATTTTCTTCCTGTTCTTATCATGTAAGTATTTCAAAGGTAAAAGCTAATTTAGCTTCACAGAATACCTGTGAGTTTAGATTGTAGAGTCAACTTCACTTTATAGCTGAAGAACAAAACTGCCAAAAGCCTATGCTGAATGACTATTTTCACCTATAGCGAATGGTTTGATTTTGAAAGTAGATATCAGGGATCCTCTTTTTCAGCTACTTGACAAATTCACTTACCTTAATAGAAAAACAAGTGTACTTCACCCTTGGAATTCAGAGCTAAAGATATCTTCTAAAGAGATCACACAAAGCAAAGTCTTTCCCTTCCTGAAAACCACATGCTTAGGGCCTCAAGCATCCAAACAGATCTCTGCAGACTATAGCTCAGAATATTTGTCAACATCTTTCCCAGACTCTGAGCTCTACAAGCCAATCTTTGAAGCTGTGTTATCTCCAGAATGACAGTATTTCTTTCTGTATATTCATCTGCTGTTTCCTTGCAACACTTTATCTTCAGATCTCTGTTTTCCTCCTCATCAATCTTGTCCTATGGTATTAGGCTGCTCAGTACAGCTAAGCCCTGGTGTTTTTATAAAGGGTTTAGAAAAAGGTTTGGACAGGAATGGTTATGAGTTTGGGAAGAAAGAGGTTACAAGTGAAACTGAAATATGCAATTACTACATATTTGAGGACCTGCTATGCAAAATGTACTTCCTGGGGTACTTTCAAGTCAGAAAGCTTTTGACCACATATTCCCATGTCATCTTAATTTCACTGCATCAGAGCTGGAATTGTTTCTTTAGTCTTCTTCCTTCCATCTCAGGTGCAGATGGAGTTCCTGCTTTAATTCAACTTGGATGACTTTTCTGTGACATTAATACCTCTGTTATCCATTATCCTTTCCAAGTTTCACTTACTATCCCTATTCAGAAAAGGAATATTGCTATTTCACTGTAAGTTTCCTCCTGCCTGTAATAATCAATACACAACCTTAAAATCTTGTAAGGTACCTATATCATTAAAAGAATGTGAAAAAAATTGTACATCAGCTAATTTATATCCAAAATCTCCAGTACATCCTGTGTTTCTTATCAAAACCAATTCCAGACATAGAAATAAAACTTTATCCAGACAAACCATGGTGAAAACTTCCTCCTCTCTGATCTCTTCCCCTCACTCTTCAGACACGTATTTTTGGACATGATAAATGGAACCTCTATTCACTCCTGATGATAAAACATCTTCATCAAAGAACTGAGAGAGATGGTATGTTTAGTTTTACATTTTATAGTTGTGAATGCTATATGAAACCTGGTCATATTCTCTTTCATGTTTCACTCTCCATGGCTCAGAGGGTTTTAAACATCTGCAGAAATTCCTTCAGGTATGCAATTCATGCTGGAAGGAAAAAAATATTACTAAGTGTAAACTAGTTTCAGGGAGCTCTTGCAATAGTTAAAGAAACTTCTATTCCCATCTATCTCAGAAGCAACTTCTAAAAGAACTTCCGCTTTTTGAGTCTTAAATCTTTCTTATGCTGTTAATCTATCCAGAATAATCCTCAACCAAATAAAGCCCCATGTAATATAACAGATTTCAAGTTTTAGCTCCAAAACTAAAGCAGTTCTCAAAAATAGTAGTTCTGATTTTTTAAAGCTTAATTAAAAAAAAAAACCCTGCTTCTTTTCTCCCACTTGTTTTTATTTAAAGAAACTCTCCAGTGGTGTTACCTGACATTTAAGGAAGATACAAATCTATATGGCCTAAAGCTACTGTCATGGTTTAGAAAAATCCAGCCCAAGTGATTAAAGTTTCAACACGACGAAAGATAATGGGAAGTGTCTGCTAACCTAGCTAAATATATGTCTAATTACAGACAGTGATGATGACTTTTCTTGTAATATGCCTACATTTTTCACTAAAAGAGTTGACTTTTTTGCTTCATTCCTTGTCAGCTATTGCTGTATCTTATCACATCTGCTTTTTTGTATGCTTTTTCTTTCCTCATCGTCATTACCCCAGTCTTTGATGATCATAAGGCACGATCTGAATTCCTGTGTGGTGAATTACTAATTGATAGTGAAGTGTCATGAAATGAAGCTAAGATGATGGATCACTCATAAGAAACATTGATCCATGACTTTAACATTATATCCTTAATGTTTTCCTGAATATGTGAAATAATTTTAGTTTGTAACTTAGTTGTTTAAAGTCTTATAAGTATAAAGTGTTTCATCTCATTACAGTTCATCCGGAAAACTTCTGAGTCACATATTTTATGGTGACTGATAACCTACCCTTGGCTCTGTGTTAATCCCAAGGAAGGAAGCAGCCAGATTATTTCACTGATAGCCAGGGCGTCCTTTGAATATTTACTGAGCTCTGAGTCAACCAGCACAATGCTTACTATTTCATGTGCCAGTATTGTGGACGTAGGTTTTTGACATTTCTTTCATTCTTCGGTGATATACACATGTTGAATGGTTACTCCTTCATTCATTTTTTTAAATTAAAAAAATCCAAACAACATCATATTAATGAGAAAAAATAAAAGTCCTTTACAAAGAGCTTGCTTGGATGAAGCTTCATATTTCTGCAAACTATATTGAGGGCAGAAAATAATGAAGACATTTAATAATATAGAAAAATGGTTGACAACTATTACAGAAAAATTCTTGTGAATATTTAAATCGGATAATTTTCTGTCATTTCAATAGCTACAAAATTCCCATGTCAGTGTCACAAAGAACTGAAGGCAGTTGTGTTTTTACAACTATATCTCTGATTGCATAGTTTTATATTTCTCTGGCCATTAATGACCACATATTGTTCAAATGCAATGCAAATGTAACAAATAAATTTTAACTTTCTTTGCTAGCAAATTTTCCCTTTCCACACTGCTTTATCAAACTGTACTTTTCATCCTTTTTGAATCTTCAGAGTTTTGAAAGCTGCATTCACAGACAATACACATTCAACTTTCTCATTGCTTTTCATCTTTCCAGTAAGTTCATATTGAACAGGACTTTTTATAAAGCCTGTCTTGTACAAAGGGTTGTGTTTGCTATATCCAAACATTTTGGCCAGCTGTGTTATCTAACCTCTCTTTCTGCCTAGTACTTTTTTGTCTGGCTGAGCTGAATTCTATTAGATTCAGTTAATGTGCACTGTCAAAGAAAAAGTTCTCTATGAATCTATATCACGCATTTGACTTGAAAAGTTTCCCCTCCTCTCAGAAATATTTTCCCCATTTTCAATCAAAATCCCTATTTCCAAATATTCCATCAGTCAGTAGCGCCTGGTAGCACACAGGCTTTCTTGGCAAGGGGTCATGTAATTGTCATTCTCTGAATTGTTGCCTTTCAGAGAAATTGGTATTCTCTAACTGACTTGAGCAATGCATATTAGAGTGGTCAGCTTTTGAAACCACTTAAGGTAGTTCACATGTTAAAATTCTATGCAGAATATGATCATTCAGAGGTCTTAAAAGCTTTTTGGTTGTAAAAAAACATGTTGAGATGCTTATGAATTTGCTCATCATGAATTAGAGTTATCAGAGTAATTTAGCAACATTGCAAAATGTTACACCTATTCACTATAAACAACTGAGGCACAATGACGAAAAAACAGCTTGCAGAGAAATTTGCTTTAGGGCCAGAAAATGGAATAACATCTACCACAGAAACATTTTGTTCCTCTTCTAACAGGGCATGTAAAAATTTAGCACATATTTAACACCTAACTATGTATGCATTATTATACCTAGAATAAGTAAAGCCCCTAAGCTATGCAAGGCCATATGTGTCTTGACAGTATTATATTTGAGAAGAAATGTGAGCTTCCTTCACATATGATGAGTTGATCATGCTGTTATTTCATCCCAAATCAAATTGACCTGGCAGCCAACTCAATCTGCATCTTTTTCAGAGTGCTAGAAAACTTTGCCTTCACTCTCTCTATATGCATATGCATCATTTGAATTTTCAAAGATCAGAACAGGGAAAGAATCCCACTTCAGTGCTTACTGAGATGTTTTATAGTTTGATTTTGTTCTTATGGGATGCAAATTTAAAAATACCAGCACTAAATGGAAGGCATTAATACCTGTATAATTGAAAGGCAAAAAGAGGTGAGTTCTGCTACCAAGTCCAGGAGCTACCACACAGCACAGCCCAGACACACTAATGTAAAAATATCCAAAATTGGAACAATCAGAAGAAAATCTCTTAATGTTCTGACAACTCAAAAAAACCTCTGACCAAATATTTTTCCACTCAGACTCTACTCTGGATACATAACAGCAACAGCCAGTATTTCTCTAACTAATATTCAAGTGACATATTCCAGAATAAAATTTGGATTTGCTTTGTGCTTTTGTAGTTCTCATACAGGTAACCTGTGAAATTGTATATTTGCATAATTCTCTTGCAAGATCAGTCTGACATGAATTGGAATGCTCTTTAATTGTGCCTCTGAATTTCATAGGTGGACACTGGAATAAAATACTGGGATGATGACCCCAGATCACCACAGCAATGACTGCAGCTACCATATTTATGACAAAGCATTGGTTTATACGTCTCTGTGTTGAATGTGGATCTTCTTTTTCAGTTATTTAGTGATTAAATGGTTGAGGTTTTTCCTCTTTCCCCACAATTCTTTAAAGACATAGGACAAATTCTTCAAAGACACACTCTTTTAAAGGCAACACCATGCTGGCTGACAAAGGGAAAAGATGAATGGAAAATATTTCTTTCTGCCAACTTATTGCTAGTCCAGAGAACAATCCAGGCTACTTGCACAGTTCTATAGAGATCTTTCTGTGCTATGCATTATAGAAAACCTAACAAAAAGGTAGTTCCCCAAGACTGCTTTTAATGGCCTCCCCAGCCATGATTTTTAAAAAGTTGAAAATTTTAAATTATTTGGTCCCAAAGTTCAGAAATACTGTATAAGAGTTTCATTAACATCACTAACATAAGGCATCAAAAGAGCCTGTGCTGTGACGACTAGAGGCTGGAAGAAGAACTCCTTGAGAGCAGCCTTGCAGGGAAGGACTTGGGGGCGCCAGCGGATGAGAAGCTGGACATGTGTGCGATTGCAACCCAGAAAGCCAAATGTCTCCTGGGCTGCACCCAAAGCAGTGTGGGCAGCAGGGAGGGGATTCTGCCCCTCTAATCTGCTCTGCTGAGACCCCACCTACAGTGCTGCATCCAGATCTGGGGTCCTCAGCACAGGAAGGACATGGACCTGTTGGGAGAGAGTCTCCTATGAGACCTTTCCTATGAAGACAGACTGAGAGAGCTGAGATTGCTCAGCATGAAGAAGAGAATACTCCAGGAACACCTCAGTAGCATCCCAGTACCTGAAAGGGGCTTGTAGAAAAGAGGGAGAGTGACTTTTTACACAGGCAGATAGTTACACGACCAGGGGTAATGGTTTTAAACTAAGAGAAATTCAGGTTAGATGTTAGAATACTTTACTCAGAGGGTAGTGAGATACTGGAACGGGTTGTCAAGAGAAGTTTGGTATGTCTCATCTCTGGAAGGGTTCAAGGCCAGGCTGGATGAGGCTTTGAACAACCTGCTCTAGTGGAAGGTGTTGCTCTGCATGGCAGGGGGGTTGGAACATGATGTTTTAGATCACTTCCAACCTAAACCATTCCAGGATTCTATGATCTCCTTTGGATCATAGGATCTCACAAAATCCTTTGTGCTGTCAACAATGCTCTATTCTTCAGCCTTGCATTGGGAAGACTGGATCATACTGGATGGACTCGAGTCGTGATCTTTCTTGCACTAAGTTTCCTTAAAATGAGCTTCCTGTTCTGCTAGGGTTAGGATAGTGTAAGGTGCCAGAAAAAATAGTGATTCGAATGTTAAATGCAGCAATAGATTTTGAGACTTATTTCTTGTCAAGTTAGGTAAATGCACTGTTTGTACATAACATACATTAAATATACTAAGAAATACTGTATACAGCCTACAATCATTAAATCATACTGCTGTGACTGTATAAAATGAAATGTATGCATTTATATGTCTCAGTCTTCAATCACCTTGAATTTAAAGTCATAAAAGCACATTTTTAATAGAAAAAATTCTGACTTTCTTCTCTCTCTCTGTTTTCCCCTTTGAATACTGTCACAGTCTATACAGTCTACACAACAAAATATACATTATTATTTATGAGTTATTGAATAAATAAAATTATATTTGGTCTAATAAATATGTTGTCATTTAAATAGCAGCTTCATTAGAGTTTATTACGAATATTACTTCTGTTGAGGCCAATGGCATCCTGGCCTGGATCAGCAATAGTGTGGCCAGCAGGACCAGGGCAGGGATTGTCCCCCTGTACTCAGCACTGCTGGGGCCACACCTCAAATCCTGTGTTCAGTTCTGCGTCACTCACTGCAAGAAAGACATTGAGGGGCTGGAGTGTGTCCAGAGAAGGGAAAGGGAGCTGGGAAGAGTCTGGAGCACAAGTCCTGTGAGGAGCAGCTGAGGGAGCTGGGGGTGTTTAGCCTGAAGAAAAGGAGATGAAAGGGGGAACTTATGCTCTTTACAAGTACTTGAAAGGAGGCTGTAGCCAGGTGGGGGTCAGTTTTCTGTCACAGGTAACACGTCACAGGATGAGAGGAAATGGCCTCAAGTTGCACCTGGGGAGGTTTATGTTAAATAGTAGGAAAATTTCTTTCACACAAAGGGTTGTCAAGCATTGAAACAGACTGAAATCCTTCAAAAAATATGTGGATAAGACACTTGAGGATATGAGGTTTAATAGTGAACACGGTAGTGCTGCTCAGCTGATGGTTGAACTTGATCTTAAAAGACTTTTCCAACCTAAATGATTCTACAGTTCTATAATTCTATTTGTAATGTACTATAATGCTGACTACTGTTTATATAGTTCCTGTAAAAAATCCTTATACCTTGTTATGTGAAGAGTAACCCTCACAGTAACATTCCACTTAGATTTAAATATGCAACAGTCAGATTTGTAAACTCTTTTGTATTTCCTGAAGGGTAGCCACAGCAGAGAAGTAAAAATACTGAAATGAACACATGCAAGAAGAAGCAAGTGAACTAAAAATACAGAGAGAAGTGAGGTAACCAAGGATTAATAAAGCATATCACCAACATTCTCAAGTAATGAGAGATGAATTTCATTGATACTACTAATAAAAATTATTATTAAACTTTACAGAAGGGCTTCAGCACCTCCTGTACTGGAGATAACACAAATGGCGGTAAAAGATGGATGCTACAATGTCTCCCACCCAAGAGACATAACATTAAATAAAAAAAAGTAAAAAATTGTGCAGCAGTACAGTGTATCAATAAAAGTATTTGCAGAGGCTCAGGAAATATTAATGCCATTGTATAATGTACTCATGAGATTTCATCTGGAAACTCCATAAAGTTCCAGCTATCCTCACTCAAAAAAAAGGGAGTTAAAATTGCGAAAGCAGGAGAGAAAATTTCCTAGCATGAACAGGGAAATGAGAAAGGTTGGCTTTACAGACAGCACTCAAAGAGCATGACTTGCTCATTTTACCAAAATGAAGGCTGCCATGTGGAAAGGAATTACAAGTGAATTTTTACAGAACGAAGGAACGGAGGGATGGTGTAGGAAGATGAAGTAGGATGGTGTGAGAAGGAAAGAGAACCAGTGTGGAGGTGGAAGAATCACATAAACTGCAAGAGAGACTAAAACAAAAAAATGTAAACCAGACAGAAATAAACTCAGGTTGAAAATTAGAGGAAGGATTATGAGTTATGAGAGTTATGAGAGTAGTGAGCTTCTGGAACAAGCTTCTGGTTGACATGGTGCATATAGGAGAACACCTATCTAAATTTTATATGGCACTGATCAGCTCGGCTCACTGATAGCAGGCAGCTTGAGTTTAAAAGCCAGGGCTTTCCTGCAGCTGCCACAGTTCATATTGGTTCAAGGAGTTCAATGAGTTTCCTAGTGATGAACCCTGACAAAATGTCAGATCAGACACAAAGGAAAAGGTTAGTCTTAATCTCCAGCACTGTATTATTAACCTTCCAAAAACTGGTATGTTTGTTGGCACTTCTGTTCAGCACTTGGTCTCTACTGTCAAACTTTAGTGACATTCAAAACAGCTGACATGGTAGATTGAGTTCAGACACGTGAAAAAAATCACAGTATTTATGTGCTGTAGTCTTTTTTTTCCTGCTAATGACTTTTCATAAGGTATACTGCAGAGTGTGTTTGCTCTTAATCCCTGAAATTTGACAGGGTATAGATTTTTATAGATAAAATCACCATGGTATCCCAACATTTACTATATTGGGACACTTCAGCACTTGACTTGATCAGAAACACTCTTCTAATGGATTTCCAGAAGAGTGTCAATACTTTTATGCTAATTTTACCGTGTAAATTGGATAAAAAAAATCTCAGCTAGAAAAACATAATATTATCATAATTCAAGTGACACATCTTCCACACTTTCTCTGTTCCTGGAATTGAAAGAATTGATCCAGACAAGACATTCAACTGTATATTTCAGAACATCTGCTAAATTTTTAAGTACAAGCTAAGAAGAAAATACAGTCAGCAGCTTCCACTTGCTTTTTTATTCTTGCTATTACCAAATGAAAATAATCTAAGGTCAAGAATGATTCCCAATACAATGCAAAAGCTGTGGAAGATAAATCCAAACTGAAGAAAATAACCTTATTAACTATCTAAATATGTTAGTTGTGCTCCTTAATCTTGAAGAAAAATTCATCTGCTATATTCTGTTCTGTTAATAGCTGCAGGATGACTCAGAATGAACCGGAAAAAACTAAAGTGGAGAGTGTAGTAGGTCTGAGAGCTGAGTGTATAGATCTGTTCATAGGGAGAGACTCACACTGCACAACACAAATATAGAGGGTGCAACCCCTTCTTGAAATCTGCAACATCTCCTGGCACTACAGACACCAAGTAACACCACAGAAATAGGGCTGAGTGTAAGACCAGGGGCCAGATTCAGCTGCATGTGCACTGCCTCCTGAGCTAATGGAAAAATGGTTCATCCTGTGAAACTACTTATTTCCTCCCCTTGGAGATGCTGATGAAGTCAAGGCTTTGTGGACAGTGAGGAATAGGCAAAAGTAAATTGAAACATATACCATGATACCTCAAAAGGCCATTTCAAACTTTTCAAATGTATAGACAAATGGGACAATTTTTCTTTACAAGACATAGACCAAGTGTTAATTTCCTGGAGGTTTCTGAGGAACCTCCATATGGTTAGGTCAGGGAAAAAAGAAATCAGAAAAAACCCTGCCAATCTCTTAACTGCTTTTAACATATTTCCCCAGGAAAAGGATCTCTGCTGCAAACAGAACTATTCATGAGAGTCTTTGTTGCAGAAAATGTCTAGCCTAATTCAACAAATATTTTATTGAAAGGTCAGCTACAGGAGTGCTAGGAAAACCTCTATTTCACACAACGTGATGCTTCTAGGAAAGCATAAGATATATTCTTAAATCTCTTTCTTCCAGTCTTGCTCCAGCAGTGTAGTAGCTTATTCATAAATAGCCTATGTCTGCATGCTATTTGCATTTTTTGTGTAGACAAGACATAATTCTTTTATTGAATACAGTAATCCAGAAACTACTATGTGGTTTGCATAGGAGTTGCAATGACTGGCCTAATGTACTGGCTGAAACTGAAAAAATTAACTATTATCTGCATTACTCATGCACTTAACTTCTCTCTTCCCCTCCCAAAGTAATAGCAACGTTAGATTAGAGACATTTAGGAGTTATATAAAGGCATAACTGATATACTGGGAAGATGATGCTGAGAGAAGTTTTATAAGTTTAAAAAGAATAAAATTATTACAAAAGGAAATTTCAGAACTGAAAAAATCTGTAGTTGCTGTAACAACAAGAGAACCTGTTCAAAACTTCTACTTCAGCACTTCATTGATTCATACAGTAAATGCTTTTAGGGAAACAAAATTACAACAATTGGATATTTACAGATAAACCAGAATTTTCAGGGGTGTAAATTTTAATTTAATCTTGTAATTCATCATAAAATAAATCTCAAGTGTGTTACAGAGCATCAGTGAGAGATGAAAAGAGGAGATAAAATGAAGACCAGTATATGAGAAGTCCCAACCAGCCTACCAGTACAGTGCGCATTTCCTTATGCTTTCTCCAAGCTTTTCAGTACGTGAATAAAAGTAATCAGGGAAAGCAGCAAACTAGTTACAGATATACTACACACAAAATGAAGTATGGGCACTTTGCTGATCTGATCAGAAGATGTATTTATCAAGAAAAACTAAAAACAAAGAAACAAACAAAAAAACTCCCAAATGTTTTAAGGCACCCTGTGGATAGTATACTGACTATAGACAAAAGTAGATGAACATCATTCATACGGTCCTAATCAAGCAAAAAACAAGAGACTTTTGTTTCAGGCAGGAAGACCAAATATGAGCAAAGACGTCTCTTTTACCATGCAAGCAAACAGTTCAGAATGCTGTAAAATAATCTTGTATTTCCCATCAAAGCAAAGATAATCTTCCTTTTTAACTACCTGCATTGACAGAACAGATTAAGTGCTGGTAAAACAGAATAAAATTGTCTTCAAAGAAACTGGAGGGTCATCCTGATCATATAGTATAACTATGCTTGGTTTTTGACTTAGCCAGAGGAAAGGTCTGACATGGTTTAACCTCAATAGGCAGCTAAGCACTGCACAGCCACTCCCTCACTGCCCCACAGTGGGACGTGGGGGAAAATGGAAGGGTAAATGTGAGAAAACTCATGGGTTAAGGTAAAAATGGTTTAATAGGTAAAGCAAAAGCCACAGACACAAGCAAAGCAAAGCAAGGAATTGATTCACCACTCCCCCTGATGAGGCAGGTGTTCAACCATCTCCAGGGCTCCATCACACATAAGGGTGACTGGAGTAGACAAATGCCATCACTCCAAATGTCCTCTCTCCTTTCCCCTTCACTCAGCTTTTTATTTTTGAGCATGACACCATATGGGGCATCCCCTGGGTCAGCTGGGGTCAGCTGTCCTGGCTGTGACCCCTCCCAACTCCTTTTGCACCCCCAGTCTTCTCTCTGGTGGGATGGGGTGAGGAGCAGAAAAGGCTTTGGCTCTGTGTAAGCTCTGCTCAGCTCTGACTAAAACATCCCTGATGTATCAACACTATTTGCAGCAGAAATTCAAAACACAGCCCTGCAAAACCTACTGTGAATTAACTCTACCCTAGCCAAAACCAGTACAAAACCACTACCCCTACAAAACCAGTCTTCCGGGAGAAACATCAAATATTTTATTCAATTGTATTTTCTATCCACAAATCCACTTTTCCTTGGCTTTTTAGGAATATCTTCTATGCATTAGGTTATTGGGGAAAAGAAAAATTACATTCCTGTCTCTCTAAGGAATCTATAACTCAGAAATGTGTCTATTTTATTACGGAACATTCAAGTTGACCTGATTATTTTTATTTTTAAGTTTTAAACAAGTAATTTACATATTTCCATATTCTTCACTGGACACTGAAAATGTCAACTCTTTGTAGTCTCTTGCTATAGACCTACTTTTTCACACTGGGGAGCTCATTCTGTTTTTTCTCATGCTGAATGTTTGAAATGGCCAAAAAAATTTAAATGGAAACAGCTTTCAGTGCAGAAGGTAATTCTACCAAGGTTAATCCTTTGTGAAAACATTTTCACTGGGATTTTGTTTTCCTTTTGGAAGCGAGGGTTAATAATGAAGGGAAGAAAATAGAACAAGGGTGTGAAGTAAACCTTTTTAAAATTAATTAAACCTTTATTCCTTCCTCATTGTTTCATTTATTTAATTTCTCTGTAGACAAATGCAGTGGTCAGATTAAAATATTAGTCCTGTTTTCTTGCTATTTCAAACTATCAGAGCCCCTTACAGCCCTGGTAAGTCAGGACCCACAGATTTGTGCAAAGAGACAAGGTTACATCAGAATTTAAGGACCTTCCTCTAAAAACTGCTGAGAAAAACTCTTATTAGTATCTCCTTTTCCAAGACAGGGCTCTTGTAGATGTCTGTGGATATTTTTGTAGCAGCACAATTATTCCTGGCAAGGACACCTCAAGACACTTCTTCTCCAAAATTTTCTTGGTCCTATGACAGCTGCAGACCTAGTGACAGTTACTGACAATGGCTTAAGCACAGAAAGATCACTGCAAGGTAAGAATCATTTGAAAAGCCATTGTTTGATGGCCATTCTTTTTTCCAGCTAGAAAAAATAACTTCTTGTAGTTGTTGTTATTGTTATATTCTCTTTAGCAAACCTCAGCAACCAAGTGATAAAATGGCTGTTGAAATGCAACAGCAAAGTGAGAAGTAATGCAAGAAGGAAAAGATATGTTATTGATGGGTGCTCAGGACTCCACATCAACCATCTTCACTAAGGAAAACTGTGAGAACTGCTGTGGATAGTCCTCTGAAAATGTCAGGAAAACACTCAACCAGGAATCGAGGTAGCAACTGGATGTCGAGGGTCATTCAAGAGCACATTGAGAACAGCCTACAAGAAATCATTGCATCACTTTTTGAACCCACAGTTTCCATTGGAAAATTTCATAAAGGTCTGGACAAACCATTGTAGAAAATTATCCTAGAAGATGATCACAATTATAGAATATTTTGAGCATGACAAGAAATTACGTGGATTTCAGCAGGGAAAAGGAAAATGATGATTTTACAGGAAATATTTATTGACATAAAAAAGGAAGAAAGACATGTTTTATGCATCAGAGAAAGACAACTAGAGAATATGGTAGGAAATAATCCGTCAGTAAGTGTAGATAAAACATGAAATTAAATTAAAATAAAATAAAATAATATAAAATAAAATATAATAAAATATGTAACTGTGAAAGTCATGACTGCAGGATGCCATGAAACGTTAAAATACGGGGAGGGCTCCAGATAGGTTAGACATACACATGAGGTGTGTTCTGCAGTTTATTTTTTTGCTAACAGGCCCAAACTCGCTCTTGATTATCATGATTCCATCTTCTAGATTATTATTTGAACTGTCATATTTAGGAAATAACTCAGCTGGATTCCTGTCTTTGACCTACAAAATAATCAATTATTTACACAGCGATGCACTGCCATCAGGATATATCAGGGTTTCCCACATCGGAGTACCCAGCATGTATTAGGGCATTCTTCTGTGTTATGAAAAACAGAAACAAGCCCCACCAGTTTGCAGAAAAGAATCCTGCCTGCTGCCCAAAATGGGCAGGAAGGGACAGGATTTTTTAATCTTCAACACAGGCTTTAGGCACCTAAAGTGCTCTGATCTATTCTCTTACAAAGAAACAGTTTGGTGAGTTCAATAGTGCTTCTGAAGCTTCAGGTCCTTTCCTCTGCCTTCCAATCTCTCTGTGATTTAGCCGCATGACAACTGCAGATTAGCAGGTGTCCATTAAATGGAGGTTGGGATAACCACAAATGCCAGAGCAGCAATACAATTTCTGTGCTACTATAAGCAGCAGGACTTGAAAACATGCAAAATCCATGTGCTTGCAGAGAACCTTATGTAGGAATCTCTCTTGGAAAGGTTTTCTAAATACTGCACAGAGGGAGAAGCTAGCTGCTTGTGGTGAGCCACACATTGCTAATGCCAGGTGTAAAGGTCTGTTTGAAGCAGGTTCTGACTAGAGCTGCATCCTCCCCATTGCCCCAAAGCTCTGCAGCCTCACAGGACACACACACTAGCCAGGAAATCCACACCACTTCCTGGGAACAAGAGTAGAGGCAGACACCCCTACAACAGGGCTCAGACAGGGACTTGCTGGCTCATGGAACCCTCAGTCAGGAGGTGTGGAGAGGTCCCAGGCAAGGCTCATTAGGGCTGCCAAGGAATACCCATGCCCCCAAGACACCTACATCTGTATGTAAGGTAAACTCTCCTGCACCTAACAATCACATCCAAAAACATTTGTCATTCAAGCCGAGATGTACATCTCAGAAATGGAAAATGGAAAGTACTGGGCTGTAAAATCATAGTATACTGCCCTTTGCAAGCTTAGCTCACTGTAAAAGAGTTATTTTCACATTTCCAATGAAACTCCCTGACATAGCTAAATTGATTTACAAAAGCTTTTAAAAGAGAAATGTGTGGGATTTAAAAAAAACTGCTCATTTTATAGTACTCTCACAAAACGGAGTTTGTATGCACCCTTATTACGACAATAAGCAATTCATCAAAACAATGGTGTTGCTATAATGTGATCTGTTGGTAGCACTGTGTAAAAAACACAGAGCAGAACCAGGTGCCTGAGCCTTAAGGAAAAATCAGCAATAATGCTTCCATCCTGTTTTGCATCTCCAGAATACATTACCTCATTAACTACCGCTAGCTCCAGCGGCAGCACAGGTGAGACAGTGATGCTGCCTCTGATTATGATTCTCACCCACCCAGTCTGTACTGGGAATTTACATCAACATCCACCCTCTTTCCTTCTTGTCTCACTAGTTGTCTGCTTTCAGTACCCAGTTACTTCCTTTTCCTACAGCTGGGCTCAGTAAATTCATTTCCCTAAGAAAAGAGGAAGTAATCCTGGCATTTTCCCAGCTTCTGAAGGCATCATCACAGTGTAACATTTTCAAACAGTGTTGTTGGGGGTGAATGCATGATCCAGCTTTAATCAAATACTGACATTGCCACAGAATCTGCCTGGGTTGCTTATAGCTTATCAGGTCTTATTGCTTTGCTTGTGAACCAGGATATATGTAAAATCAACATATATGGCAACTTTTTCATTCTCCCCCAATCACTGAAAAGGTTTTTCTTTATTTTTTAAAATTATTGGGGACTATCTTGCATCAGTCCATTTTAGCATCCTTGAATAATCCAAACCTCTTTAAAAAACAATAAACTTGTTCGAAAATTTATCTGTTTACTAATGGAATTTGCTGATAATGATTGCCTGTTCAAAGCTTTTATTACTTTCCAGTCCATTTTCTAATAAAATTTACATCTGCAATATATCAATAGGCGCATGATCAAGTTTGTTTATAAAAAGAGATGGAAAAAAAAATCAATACACTAACTTTGTATTCTAACAGCTAATTTATAGTCACATTTGACATTAACTTCAAATAGTTGCTTCATCATTTTCAGGCAGTGTTTACAAGAGGCAAAAAAACTTCTCCAGTGTTCAGGCAACAGGAGCTATACAGAAAAACTTCTGTAACTGACACAACTTGATGAAAATAAAGTCTACTAACCCCAGCTGTACTGAGTTTGCACAGACAGGTTTTGGTAGCAGGGAGGCTACAGGGAGTGCTGCTGTAAGAAGCACCATGAAGTTTCCCCCATGTCTGACAGCACCAATTCCAGATGGACCCAACACTGGTCAAAGCTGATCTCATCAGCAATATTGGCAGTGCCTGGGATAACATAGCTAAAAAGGGGGAAAAAATTAGTGTGCAGAGATAGTTGTGGGCAGAGAAGTGAGGAGTGAGAATATTTGAGAGGAATGACCAACAGTGCAGAAGGGGGGCAGGAGGTGCTCCAGGTGCCAGAGCAGAGACTCCCCTGCAGCCCCTGGAGCAGCCCATGGTGAGGCAGCAGGTGAGACTGCCCTGCAGCCCATGGAGATCCATGGGAATGCAGAGATCCACCTGCAGCCCATGGAGGCTCCCATGCCAGAGCAGAGGGATGCCCAGAGAACACTGTGACTCTGTGGGAAGCCCATGCTGGAGCAGCTCTTGGCAGGACCTGTGGGCCTTTGGAGAGAGGCACTCATGCTGGAACAGGTTTGCTGGAAGGACTTGTGACACTGTTGTCATATAAATAAATTTTCAGGCCTAAAGTAACATACAGGAAACAACTTTTTTAAAATTACCATTCAGCAGTCATTTTCCACTATCACTCTAGAAACCAGCTTATATTTTTTCTCATAATAAAGGTGATTTTTCAATACTTAGTTTCATATGCCTCTCTTTCTTAGAGATTTTCCAAATTACAGTAGCTCTGTGCCTCACAGTCTTCCTCTTATGCAACAACAGAATATGTATTAATGACCAAAAGAAATCTCTAATCGACATTTCTGAAATTTTACTAACCCTACAAAGTATCATGGTTGCTGACTAAAATGCTTTGACCTTGAAACTATCTATATGAGTCGATTACCTTACTTCAGGCTAAAAGAAAAATCCAGTAGCATGGAAAAAAAAGAGAAAAGAGCAATGAAAGGACATGCCAGATTATGCGATGCTTTTGTTTCAGTTGGAGACCCAAATATCAGCCTACTTCTGCTCCAATTTCAATTTTGTTGTGTTATCAAGCATAACACCGTTTTAGAGGAACAATGCTATCAACACTACATCTACCATATGTGCCAAGCCTACATTTATAAATAATAATAACATATCCATATTTTTCTGAGACTATCTAGGTATAAATCATAATTCTGAATGTTAAATTTTGTATCCATATCTTCTCAACAAGATTTTATCGGTAATAAAGACATTTATAGCTGAAGAAACTCAAATTATGCTTAAATATTTTGCAGTACAAGAAGAAAAAGAAGACTGATTTTTGTAGACATGTCTCTTGAAAAGTCTGCTCACTTTTTGAGGATCTTCCCCACTGTCAAAGAATCTGCATGCTGAAGTTCTGAAAAACTGGTGACATGGCTGTAATGTTCAGTGGAGAACTTAATTTCAAACTCATTAACTTTCTGAAAACAATACTTTTGAGCAGAAAGCTAGTTATCCATTTCTACAAACCTAAGATATTATCCTGAACTGAAACAAGAGCCCAGTTCACTAGGCAGAAGTTAGAGATGAGACAGTGCTGTGCATCATGAAAAGAGGCTTTTAAATAACACACAATAAATAAAAATGTAGTCTTCTTTTAAAGCCTAGTTCTACATCTGTGCTCAAAAAGCATGAAACATGAGCCACATGATGAATGTCTGTAAATGTTCACTGAGACTCGGTGTAAAGGTCAAAGTATATAATATCAGTCAGTCAATCAGTCAAGCAACTGTTAGCATTGATTTTCACAGACTGTTCTTTGACTGCACAGGTATGGGATTTAAACCATTTGCTGCTGCAAGTCATGAAACATCACAATGTTACTTCAGCTTTCTACCTCATGTCCTCTTAGTTTCTCATCCTTGCCACATGACAAATCATTCTGCATTGTATTAACTTTGAATAATTCCTCAGAGGTAGTAGGATTATTTCAATGTTAATTTATATATGCAAATAATTTTACAGGATTAGGACCACATTGTTTAAATTTTTGGGACATGCACTATGTCTAAGGTGTATTTAAATTGTATGGCTGAATGGTCCCACATTTTTGAACATAATACATAAATAGTCAAAGTTTTGCAGTTTACATATTATAATTTCTTAAACTCCTATTGACAATAATTGATAGGGTTTTTTAGATGTGTTGACACATTGGGATTTATCTTTTGTCAAGGAGAAAAGTCTAAAGTGACTGCAGTAAGCCTTGACCACTTGGAAAGCACTTGATCATGTCTTAACCTCTCTCAGCTATCGCTCTTTTTACTATTACCTGACATCCTTCTCAGCCAGCTCCCACTTCTCTACTTGGCTGGGGTTTGTTTCCCATTAAGAACTTTTTTGGTGGGCCATCCAAAGCAGTAAACTTAGTTTCTTCACATGCATGGTAGCTGAAGGAATCTCAGAACTCTTAGTAAAAACAGCAACTTAGTGAAAGTTAGTAATATTAGTAAAAACAGCAACTTCAAATATCTTGGAATGCGTTACCACTAGATTTCTACAAAATTTTTTCTTCCTCTGCCTGAGAAACATTTTTATTGAAAAATTCACCAACTCAGTGTAAGCTTAAGAGCCAAAGACTAACTATGAAAATTGACACTGTTTAAGAGAAAAAGTCACAACCAATTTCCAAGAAATTTTATTGGCAAACCAGTTTGATTTTCAATTTTCTATAATTTTCAGCAGTTTTGCATATATGAAGATAGATATACGTTAACATTTTCTTTCCCTCCACAGTTACTGAAAATTTCTCTAGCTACCAAGGGAGAAATTCAGAAATTTCAGTTTCGTGAAAAATAGCTGTTACCCTTCCAGACCATTTTCTGTTGTTTTTATTGTATGTTTGGCACATTGCAAGACTTTTTATTTTGCAATTTGACAATGCCTTTAAATTCAGAATAAACTGGATATATTTGTTTCTTCACTGTAACCACAATATATGTCAGTATTTTCACTTGAATGGACCAGGTGCTCTCAAACTGTGAGATGAGCTTTCCTGATGTGACTTAGATCTCTTCCAGAGCAAGACGTACCAAGTCCAAGGGAAAAAAAAATCCAAGATCAGCATTCATTTTCTCTTATTTTTCTCCATTTGGGATAAAGCCAAACTAGAATTTTCTAACTTACTTACGAATAGAATATGTGCTTCTGGTTTTTGATGACTTGCAAGCAGAAGTGAGCTGGCAAAGCAAGAAACAACACCAGGAATATGCATCCAGGTATTGTAAACTCTCACAAGAGTGTGATATTTCCAGAGGCCTCTCAGAAAGAAGTTAATCCATAGGGATTTCCATTTTTGTTTATCTCAGCAGTGGAAACATACTAAGTTGTTTTTATTTTGCAAGTTTTTTTATTTTTTTTGCCCCCAAATCTACTGGTAGTTTTATCCATAAGTCTTTTAGGTCAACTTTCCAAAGGCATGATTTGGTTATGTTGGGGGAGAAATAAGGAGGAAGAAAGCTGGTCGATGCAGTGTTTCTGGAAGAGCTAGATTCTCTTCAACTTTGAAATCACTTACTTTGAAGTGGACACTCAAGCCAGGTGTGCAGGTATACAGATATGGGGCAACCAGTTCATGTTAAAGACCAAACTTGATCAAGTAAGACCAAAGCTTGAAAATATATCACGCAATAGGATTTCTTCCTCATAGTGGTAGGCCACACATTATAGCTGAAACAGAAGATTAGGAAGAGAATGGATCACAACAATGTATCACTCTGCCTGTTAACGTAATTTGTCCTTTATTATGCAATATCTACTGGTCAATCTGACCTTGTTTTAAACTCTTTCAAATTAAGAACACATTTGTTCCCTTAGGTCAAGCTCCCCAGCTCCCAATTCCCGTCAATGACATCTTCAGCTAGTGCCAATCTTGAATTATAGATAACAGATATTTTACTAAAAAAAAATAAATACACCTAATACTACCCCATTTGCTAAATCTTGACTGTATTTAATAATGTGCCCTTTGTAAAAATAATCTGCGTTTAGGTGGAATAGCAATATATTTAGATCTGGATAAACAAGCTCAGTATTACCAGTTTTCAGATTTTTTGATTATTTCCTCCTCTGCCCTGTAGAAATTCCCTTAATTTTTTTTCAGTATCTGATACTGCTTCCTTACTCAGACTTCATCCTGAAAAATCTCATTCTTTAGTTAATTCAGGCTTCTCCCAATCCCATAAAAACAGGGTTTAAGAGCCTTTGCATTAGTTCCTGTTAGCAGTAAATTTCACCTTCATTTAAAAGCTTCCGCATATTTTTGGGGAGAACCTATAAACTCATTAGCATGCTCTTACTAGAGACTGAGAGTTTTCAAGAAATTTTCTATAGAAATCTACTTGTTCATGCCAAAAAGAGAAAGGCAATTATTATATCAGCTCTCCTTCTTAAAGATATACCTGCTCAAAATTTAAAAGTTCACAACTTTTCAGGCTCCATTAGAGTTCAAGGATTTTTTTTTTTTTTTTTTTTTATTTTGGCCTAAGTTTAATCATGTTACTGTGTTTGTGTAATAGTGAAAGATCTGTTTTACCATATAGGTAGATATAAATCTATTCAAAATACATTGAAAATTAGCAGGAAATATTAGGAAAAGACATGCACGGTGTCCAATATAATTTTGAAGTATGCAACAATGAAGCTTGAGAAACAAGTTTTTCTCAGTTTGACATTCAGTAGTTACCCTGCTGGAGCAGCTTTTTTACTACCTTTTTAAAGTGATGCAACAGAAGAAGAAAATCCCTCCAGTATATGTAGCTAAAATAGTAAAATCAAGCAGTTAGAACTGTGAAAATCAAGGAGTTGGAGCTGCATTTGTGATTTTCAATTTGTTCCTTTTAAGACATAATTTAATATAAACTGTCATTACTCAATTACTTTGAACATTTTCCACATAATTCTGACACAGTATGTAGTCATTATTCAAGTGAGTAAATATTTAGTGTCAAAATTCCACCCATCTTTATCTACAATCACAGAATCATAGAATGGTTTAAGTTGGAAATGACCTACATGAGCCTTTATAGGGAAATCTGATGAATGTGCTACCATGATGCATTGGCCAATAACATTAGCAAACACTACATCTGACATATTTTCCCACATTAAGCTCCCTTTAATATAAGTAATAGTTATTTACAAGCTTGAGCTAACACCATTTTTCTAAGGCTATCATTTCTTCTTCTGGAATTATACTGTAGCCTAAAAACTAAAAATGTCCAAAAATGTTGAATGTGGAAATCCCCACTGCTTGTTGCTCCTGGTAGCCCTCAGTAATGTGAGGCAGTCTATAAAAGATGGAAATGAGGAGACATTTCACCTCACACACACGGAGTAGCAGTAATCATTCAAAATAAATGCAAAGGCATTTTCACTGAGAATCAGTTTCCTTCAAAAAAAAATTTGTTCTGTATAGTTTAATAAAATATACAAAATAGTTTTAGAAAGGGTGGAAAGCCTACTGAATGTAATGATGAAGATATCAGAGGGATTCAGACATTTTCTTGGTAGGTGGACAGTTCCTGAACAAAGTTGTCACCATGAAGAGCCCACTCTGGAGCATGGAAAGTGTGGACTGACCCCAGTGCCCATTCCCCTCCTGTTCTACAAAAATAAAATTCTAAGAAGTTTTTCTTTATGAATTTTGCTTACTCTCAAGGTAAATAGACCAATTTTTTTATTATATTTAATAAATTAAAATAAAATAAAATAATGCACTGCACACTGACTTTCACAAGAACATTTTCTTTCCCTTAGCTGTGCCAAATAACAGTCTTAAGTCTGATTTTTCCTCCAAGAAACCTTTTGGATAGCTCACGCGATGAATTCTAACAAATATTTAATACATATAAAGTTGGTCATGCATCATCAGAAATCATGTATATTTTTTTCAATTAATAAGTTTTGATTAAATCTATCCAGAAACATCTGATTATAGATCAAATCATAATTTGTGAAAATTAAAAAGAAATTTCCAAATTCTCAGCTGCTGGGTAGCAGGTAATTGCCAGTGAAACCTAAGAAAATATTTTCAAGCCTATTAGCACTGTCCAGTAATTCTTGTGTAAGTCTTAAGATATAATTATCAAGAAAACCACATACGTTTTGATTTGTCTACACTTCTATCCAAGAAACTTCTGATCTGGGCTGGATGCTACAGTGGATGACTCTTGGCAGCTCTCGCTTAGGAAGTCCTGCTTTTCCCACCCTGTGAGATGGATTTTCAGAGTCCTCCCCAGGCTCCATGCTAGCACAGCTATCTGGCTACATATACTTCAAGTGCATTTTTTAAAACTAACTTTACATCTCTAATCTACACTAGCATCACAGAGACAACTGCCACCTAGGCCTATTCACAGATGATTTGGTTCCATATGACATGACAGCTGCTGCTGATTCCATCCTAATATCATTAACCTATGAAAATGCATTCAATATAACTGCAGCCTTCCACACTGAACTTCATAAAGTAGTTCAAATCATTGTTTGCTGCAGGTCATTAAGAAACTAGTAAACAGACTATTTAACAATGATGCTAATGTAAATTTTCCATGACAGCAGTCACTGGTATCCTGCTGACAAATGATAATGTCCTCACAACGTGTCCTTAGAGCTCAGTAATTACTTCTGTATTCATGAGTGTATTTGGCTGGAAGTTTACCTGATCTGAATGCAAAATCCCTCTGCAAGTTTACATGTACTAAGTGCATCAGGTGCATGTACAACATGAATATGCTCAAAATACCTCTAAAGTAATAATCTATTCACCTCAGGCATTACATAGTCTTCTTCCCACCACTCAAGATTCTTCCTGAAATACTGCTTTATTGAACTATTGCCTTAGCTCCTTACCTTACAAGATAACACAATAAAAAAACATTTCAAGAAACAAAAAGTGAAACACTCCCAAAGAACTGCAAAAAAAACCGCTTTAAAGTGTCCTGGCTACTTGTGCAAAACAGGCTTTTGACATTTCAACCACCACTAACATAGTTTGAAGCACAGTTTTGTGATGATGATTCTTTCAATCTGCTTTTAAACCTTCTAAACTATTTGAAGGGCAACATTTGAATTTCACTAGTTAAGACAGAACAGCTAATATTTTCAAATTAGATTTATATATTAAAGAGTCCACTACTTGATTAAATTTACCTCCAAGTGCATAAAGAAATGGATAATATTGTATTTGAAGCATCAGTGATTACATGTGAGAAGTCGTTTTAGAGAGGGATAGTCTCAAAAATGAAAATACGCATCTTTAAAACAAGTATAATGGGGAATCCAAAGAAAACAGGACACTTCACCGAACTACAGATTGCATTAAAATGGACTAGATGTTTACACAGAAAATTTAGAAACACCTGAATAATAATAAAATCAAACAATGTGTATTTTTCAAAACCAAACTTAGTCAAGCCAAGGTTATCTCCTGGGACAGGATAACAACACTACTGGATGAGCTAATTTTGGCCAGGGTAGAGTTAATTTTCTTCATAGTGACTGATTTGGGGCTATGTTCTGGATTTGTGCTGGAAGCAGTGTTGGTAACATGGGGACGTTTTTGTTACTGCTGAGCAGGGCTTACACAGAGTTAAGGCCTTTCCTGCCCCTCAGCCCACCCTACAAGCAAGTAGGCTCAGTGTGCACAAGGAGCTGGGAGGGGACATAGCTGGGGCAGCTGACCCCAGCTGACCCAAGGGACATTCCAGACTATATGGCACCATGCTCAGCATACAAAGCTGAGAGGAGAAGAAGGAAGGGATGACATTCAGAGTGATAGTGTTTGTCTTCCCAAGTCACCATTACATGTGATAGAACACTGCTTTTTGGAGATGGCTGAAAACCTGCCTGCCCATGGGAAGTGGGGAATGAATTCCTTGCTTTGCTTGTGTGTGTAGCTTTTTCTTTCCTTATTAGACTGTCTTTATCTCAACCCATGTCTTTTCTCATTGTTACCCTTCTGATTCCCCAATCACACTGTGGGGGAATGACCAAGTGGCTGTGTGGTGCTGAGCTGTCAGCTGGGGCTAAACCACAACACAGGGAAGAAGAATAAATTTGCAGTATCTTGAGTACAGTAAGAAATTTAATATTTTTCCATATTAAAGTCTCATAGGAAAATAAGGGAAATGTCATCTAGATGAAAAAAAACCATGTAGAGACTGTGTGTGATTTCTTGGAAAGCTCTTCTCAAAGAATAACTATCAGTATCAAATGTGGATTCTCTTTCAGACTCTTTTCCTCAGAGATTTCAGGCCAAACTCTGTTCAATGCTTTAATTAAAAAGTATGGACTAAAATGTTTAAAAATGTTGCAGATGAAATCAGGATATGTGAGGATTACAGAGGTCTGGAAAACAACCTGAGAATCCAGAACTGTCCTATTAAAAATACAATCTAGAATTAAAAATAAATTTAAAAAAAATTCAGAGTTCAGAATAACAGTAAGGAGAAATTAATACTTAAAATGTCAACTGAGGAAAAAAGGATCTAGAAGTTTAAGAGTATTAGAAAAGACTCGTGAGTCAACAGTGCTATATTGCTACAAAAGAAGAAAAGAGAAAATCTGTTGTCAAGCATTTTGCAGGTAAGATATAGGGGAGAATTGTTTCCTTCTCCATGTCTACAGAGAGAATGCAGCTGAAGCAGTGCCAGTGGCTTTCAGTGCCATACTCCAGAGCACTTGTCACTCTGGAAAGAATAGAGAAGAAAAGAGCAAGAAAGAGAAGAGGGCTCAAAACATATTAGTAGTGAAGGAAGACTTAAAAAAATAAGGGTTTCTTTTAGTCTAGGCAGACAAAGACTTGATAGATCTTTTAGGATATGGAAGACTGTTAAAAGGAAAAACAACGATCAATTGTTACCAATTGCTCATGTGAAAGAAAGACAAAAAGAACACAGTATAACTTGCAGTAAAGACTATATAGGTCATATATTAATAAAAAAAATTGAGAGGAGAAAGCTTGAACAGAACACCCTTGGAGAGCCTTTTAGCAGAAATTCTAAAAAAAAAGTAGCAGATAAAAACCTCTGTAGGACGTTCTGGTGTATTGTTCCTTCCCCAGAGCCAGAGGACTGGACAACATAACCTTTGGAATCTATTCCATCCCTGCATTTCTAACTCAATGGCCACATGATGTGCTTTAGTAAGGACCACTTCTGGATTTTTTAAAAGTGTACTCCAAGTGACATAAGGTTAGATAATTTCACCCTTTCACAAAGTAGCATTTTCTTCCCCAAAAGGCACCCTTGCTTGCCTTGCACTTACAGATTAAAGCATTATTTAGCACAGCAAAACACTGAGAAAGTTAACATAAAATGTATTTGGGGTAATTTTCATAAGTGTGCATACATGAATGATTACAACAAAACTTGACCTGTTTTAAGAGGTGCTCCACGAAAAAACTTTCTATCAATAATCCCTAGTCCTTAGAGTATGAATCATTGTGTATCAACCATTAAATAAACCAACAGCTTATAAATTAATTTCTTTTCAGGGACATTAGTGCTAGACGAGATCATTACAGCACTAAATTGCTTCATAAACTTTACCTAATAATGCAACAGATAAACGCACCTTGATATGGCATCTTCACTATATCTTTCTGAAGAAGAAATGACTGGATAAAAAATGACATGTCTTGACTATCAGAATACTTGTAGGAATTTATGCTTTTGAATAAATAAGAGGTATGCTTACAGCACTTAAGGCATCAAAGACTGTCTGATCTTCTAGGGAAACAGATTCTAGTTCTGCAAACACAGCACATGGCTATAGCTGAATGACAGCAATTATCTAGTCTGCAGCCTTTGTGGTGTGGGGGACGGGGGCTGGAAGCCAGCTAGAGCTGAGCCAAAGAGACAGATTTATTTGAGATAAACTTTAACCCTACCATGAAGAGAATAATACAACTTTGAATGCAGAAAGGCCAAACCTGTGGGCTGAAAATACATCTTCAAATCCAGGCATTATTGTATGAGCTCTAATTAATGTGAAAATTAAGCAGAAAATAGAGAATGTGTGTGTTTGTGATTTGAGAAAAGCATTGCATTACTTGAATGTATTTTTTTTTCTGAAGCTGAGAAATAGCTTCATGTAAGCAATGCTTTGGTATAAAAGTATAGACAGTACGATGGCAGGATATTTATCTCTCAGACATGCAGATACAGGTCTGCTAGGGACTGGGAAAGACAAGACAAGATCACAGGATGTAGGTGAAAAGTATCCTTTTTATTGGCAATAAACCTCACTAAAACTAATTTTATGAGCAATTTAGTGTATCAAACTGCAGTTACATTCTGTAAGTATGATTTTACAGAAACAGCATTGAAGGTTTCCTGATTATCATGCTTGAAATATTTTTTATCAAATTTGCTTCACTTCATGAGTTAAAAAGACAGGGGCAGAGGCTTCTTTTCAGCAATTTCACCACTCACTTTCTCCCCCTGGATCTGGAATTGTCCTCATGCAGCATCATCAATGCTGAGATTTCTGCAGCTGGAGCTGATGAGGTGAATCTCTGACAATGGTGGCACAAGGCACACAGAAAACAGCTCACCCCTTCCTGGGGGTGACAGCGCTCGGGAGGTGAACAAGAGAAATGAGCTAAAAACTATTGCCTTCAAACAAAGGTGAACTTTGGGGTATTTTTTCCCAGGAAATGACAATTAGGTCAATACAGAAAAATGCTATGGTTAGTGAACAGAGGCTATTCTTTATACTCTTCTGACATCCTCACTGCTGAGTAGATTTTTTTCACAAAGGTTATGGCAAAATATTTTTAATGAGAACTGGAAAGAAAATGAAAATTATTTTCCATCCAAAGTACAAAAATGTTCAGGGGAGAAATATTTTTTTTTCCATGGAATTAGAGTGATGTTTTAATATATTTTTGGGGTTTTAGTTTGGTTTTGGTTTGTCAGGGTTCTGGTTTTTTTAATATAACCCAAAAACCATGTATTTTTCTTAAATTTAGGGTAAACCTATTCTTATTCACAAAAAGTCACATTCCAAATATTTGTTATAATCTAAATCGAGTTTCTGCCTCCTGATTTTATTTTGGTTTCTTCCCATCTCATTCCACATTGAATTCAGTTTCACTACAAAGTGTTCACCTGCAGGGGGTCGTCTTTGTTACTGGGACTGTTCTTTGCTTAGAAGATGGAGAACCAATGTCCTGTTCCCAGACAAAAAAAGCAATTTCTAAGTAGTGCATGATTCATAAGGGCCTGAATACACCTGTCCATGGCAGAAGGACATGTGGGTGAATGACCTTTCTTAACTGGTACCCTCCCTTTCAGGAAACAACCAGACTTTTCGGTGTGATTACCAACCAGACTCCTCAAATATACCCAGGGGAATCCTTCCTCTGCTACTTTAGAAAAGTACTCAAATGAATAAGTAGAGAAAATGAGAATGAAATACACTTATTTCAAAAACTACATTTCATGTAAGTTTACAGACAGTTGGTCTAACTTTGTACAGTACGTAGAGGACTAGCAATAACTAATTTTGAATTCAGGAATTATTATAAGTGATGGACAGAAGCCAGCATTAGCAAAAGTTGATCTTTTTTCCCTGAATAAACAAGACCAGATGGGCTCAGGTGGAATGCTTTTAAGTTGCTGCATTTTCCCCACAAGCACACCTCTAATTGATGAGGAAATTGCCCCATCCTTCAGAATTGCCTGGCATTTACTACTGCAATAAGCTGTACTTAGGAAAGAAACATTGCTGCAAACTTTTATATTTTCTCAGTTACATCCCATGATGCAGCCCAGGTTATAAATATGGACAGAAAAAACTATTAAACCACTATAAAAGTAATGAATATGAGATCAAATTTAAAGGGCATAGATTCCAATTCTTTTCCTTTTATCAAATTCTCAGGGACTGAAACTGTCTGGGAAGTATTGTAGAAGAATTTTACAATACTAATTGATTTAGAAATAAAATGGTAAATAAAATTCTGTATTAAAAAAATACAAAGCAGTGCACATGGGAAAAATAACCTTAATTGTGCATACACAATGATAGGCTCTAAATTAGCTATTGCCACTCAGGAATGAGATACAGAAGTATTTGTGGATAGTTTCCTCTTCTGCATGCTCAGAGGAAAATGATGTTTTAGGAATGATTAGAAAGAAAAATTTGGTTAAGCAGAAACCAGTTTTACACCTGAAAAAAAAAAGTGAGCTATTCCATGTGTCCTGTTTTTCAGAAATATATAAGAGAGAATAGTGGCAAGGAGGATTGACAGTTAGTAAAGACTATAAGATATGGGAAGACAAAATGAGGTGGCTGAAGGGTGATAACAGTATATAAAGCTATGGATGATATGGCAAGGTAAACCTTTTTTTTTTTAATAACCTTTGTGAATTTCCAGGACATGGTCAATACAAAATAAGGTTTAAAACAAACTAAAACTACTTTCTTAGTATAGAATTACAGAGCCCACTTGCATAGAATGCTGCTGGACACTGGAAGTAAATATAAGGCAACAACTGTAGGCAACTCTTTAACACAAGGACCTCTAGAAAATCTTTGGTTTAGAAGTCTCAAAGCCCTGACTGTCAGGAGGTCAGAGGACTCAGCAAGAAATAACCTTTCCATGTCCCTTAAAGTTTAAATGAAAAGCTGCTCAGCTTTCATACTCTTCCCTAATAAACCTCTATCAGTTAATGTTACACATAGGATACACAACTTTTCCTTTCACAGTCATGGTGTCTTACAGTATTCCTTTGATTTCTTCAGGTCATTAATTTGCAAAGAATGATGTTAACATGCAGAACAGTAGAAAGGAATAGGACTGGTAGATGAACATGTTCAAAGCTAGATGCATTGTACTACAGTTCTTCCAGTATCAAAATAAAACTCTAATGAGAAGTGCTATTAAAAATAATTGTTTTCTCTATGCCAGAATTTAGATGAACGAAAAAATAGCAAAAGGGAAAATGGGAGGAAAAACATCTCACTAAGTGGAAGAAGTTGCTGAAGAAGCCATTCCTGAAAAAGAGTTCTGCTAGTGAAAGGAAACTGTATCTTCTTCTGGAGCACTGCTAATCTACTCAGTACTGCTGTTACCACTTCAAAAGGTGATGTGAGACCATGCCAAAGGGTGGAGTGCAAAAAAGTCTACATAGATGATTTGTATTTTTTTTACTTTTTATTGCCTAAAAGTGCTAAGTGCTTCACAAAGGACACAGCCTTGTCCCAGAGCTTACAGTCTAAGGGGTCTATTTGACAGATATGTGAGCTACAGCATTTCATAAGGCAAGAAAGGGCTAAGAAAGAACAGGATGTTGACTCAATTGGTTTTGCCATCATTTATTTGTTGCTGTAGCATTTCCAGTGGCCATACAGTGAAAACTGCAAACGAAAATTGTATTTGAAGCAAGACTAATCTAAATGACAGAATCCCTTTTTGGGATGGATCTCCATGCCCAGATGGCTGTGCCATAGGGAGCCATTGTGGAGCAGACATTTGCCTACTCTGAAAGCACTCATTAGGAGCCCTGGCAAACAGGCCAGGGGCAGGGTGTTGTCTGTTTCAAAGCTGTCACTGCCTCTGTGCACCTGGAACCTGCTGGGAAGGCATGATGGTGGATCTTTATTTTTGTGTCTTTTGCTGGTGAAATTGTCCTTCTCCTTTCCTCCTGTCTGTGCTCCTAATTGCCGCAACCTATCCTTGACATTTGGCACAGCTTCACTTTCCCCCTTTCTCACTCAAGACCTCTTCTCCCTCATAGTTACATGTCTCCAGACACATAATAGCATGGCCTCTTAATAGATGGTGTAGCTGGGATTTATATTTTTGATGCAAGAACATGTAAATATGAATCAAAGTTCTTACTTCAGCATGTGGATATTTATCTACTACATATGCAACACAAACACTGTCCATACTGCCAAGTGTCTGTCTCCTCCATATCCTGCTTTTCCTCTGGGATTCCCGTAAGATCAATGCCTCTGGGCTCTTCTCTGCAGTTTTACCCCTCCCAGCTAACATACAGCCTTCATCTCTTCTTAGTAAATCTTATATTATTTCAGTTCCTGCAGGGTCTTTTCATACAGACATTTTGTTCAAGCACAAGACTATCTGATCAAGACAATAGCCAAAGGTTTCCAAACCTTGCCAGAGGGGGGAAAATCATATTCATGCATCTTCTGCAGCAGAAGTCATTCATGTGCTGCAGCAGAGAGTCAGCCTCAGCTGGTTCTCCACAGAGTGAGTCTTCTCTCTAGTGGTGGCCTCCAGACAAGGCCAACAGGAGTTGTTTGTGCCCTAAGGCAGAGCAAGCCTCCATCACCGACAGTCAGCACTCCCTAGCCAGACCCTCTCTAGTCTATCACTTTCATACAACCGATGCATTCAACAGAAACTCCTTCAATAATTTCTGAATTTCTCAAATATTTCATTGTGGAACTCCGAGATTTGTCCCTCATTCCCTTAATCACCAACCACAACCTTCACAGTCTGCCTGAGGGGAACTAAGGGAATCCTGGGACCTCATTCCAGAAATGGCTTCATGCAGTGCCTCCCCAGCTGCCACCAGGAACACACACAGGCTCTCCCCTCTGGTCTCCTCTTGCTTGCCAGGGCACAGCTATGTTGGTTTAGGTGCCAAGGCTGGGGTGGGAGGGTGTGCTGCAGGGGTGGCCTCTGTCACAAGACACCACAAGGTCCCCAAAGGATCCAGTTTCATCCAGCTCCAAAACAGACCCATCACTGCCCAAATCCGAGGCCATCAGTGATGCTGGTGGCACCTCTGGGATAACATTTGAGAAAGGGGCAAAAACTACTGCACAGCAGCCGCATGAGAAAAGAGTAAAAAAAATGGGGAAGAAACAGCCCTGCAGACACCAAAGCCAGTGAAGAAAGAGGGGGACAAGGTGCTCCGGACACTGCAGCAGCCTGTGGTCAAGACCATGACAGCACTGGATGGTCTGCACTGGATGTCAGCACTGCAGCCACCCTGTGGAATACTCCAGGCTGAAGCAGGTGGAGGTGCCTCAAGGAAGCTGCAGCCCACAGAGGGCTCATGCTGGAGAAGGTTTTCCATCAAGAACTCCATCCCATGGAGAGTCTCCACTGGAACACTGTTCCTGGAGAACTGTTCCCAGTGGGAAGGACCCATCCTAGGGAACAGAAAAAGCCTGAGAAAAAAAGACTAGCAAAGCGTTACGGACTAAGCAGAACCCCCATTTCCATCCCTCTGTACTGCCCAGGAGAAGGGAGAAAAATCATGAAAGGAGCAGTGAAGTCAAACCTGGTAAGAGGTGTGCACTGGGGGTGCTTGTAGTTTTGTCCTTGTTTCTTACCTTCACATTCTATTCCTCACTAGCAATAATTTAACTTTACACAGCTTGAGTCTGTTTTGCCTGTGATAGTAACTGGTGAATGGTCAATTACTATGAGTGGCCAGTTACTGGGGGGGAGGGGTTGGATGGGTCATCTTTATCATGACCCATCAGCTTTTTCACCTTATTTTTCACGCCCTCCTCTTTTGGGAATGGAAGAGTAGCTTCATGGGCCTTGGGCAACCAAAGTTAACCCACCAGAGTGGAAGTGAGTCTGAAATCTTACCTTTCCTCTCCTCCAGCCTTAATCTTGATTACCTCCCAGTTACCTTTCCTGTTCCAGTTCCTTTGTAAGACAAACATTGTGACCAATTACTTGACCATCTCCCATTCACTTCTCAAAACTTACTGAAATGGAATTTTTCCCATTTCATACTGCAATTCTTTTTTTTTTCTTTCCCCTTGTGTCTTTTAAACAAAATTGCTATAGGATGGCCTTATCTCCTTTCTTTTCTCTGCTTTCCACAGCTGCAAAAATGATCCTGAGCTGTCTGAGCAAGGGAGTGTCAAGTGGAGGACAGGATTATTTCCAGGAATAGCACCAAGTGATACCATTACAAGAACAGCGGGTTCGTGTCTGACAGTCAACCTTAGAAACCTAAGCTAGAAAAATGCAGGTTTTAACAAATGAGAGTAGATATCAACTTGAACAACTTACCCAGGGAAGTGATGGATTTCCTGTCTCTTGAAGTCTTTAAATCAAGATTGGATGTTTCTCTAAAATATATGTTCCAGCTCCAACAGAAACTACAGATTTGATGTAGGAACCACTGGCTGAGACTCTTGGTCAGATCAGGTTAGACCACTGAATCTTCCTTGTGCACTCTCAAATTAAATTTAAATTCACATGCTACCATTGTGTTTGAAAAAGACCAAAGTATACTCCTCAGCTCTGTTAGCAGGCAGTAACTTGCTGATCCACTATAACAGATATATGTCTAAAATCCTAATATTTAATTCTTACTTGGCATGAATTCACATGCGTATGTGCCAGCAAATTAACTAAATATTTTACCTGTTTCCAAGTTCACTTGCTGCTAGTGGCGAAGAACCAGCCAGCCATGGAAATATTATCTCATTTTCATTGTTTTTTATTTGGGTTCACAAAGTCAAGAAGTTAAATTATGAAGAATGGAGGAAAAGATGAACCAAATTTTGGGGAGAATTCAGGGAGACAAAGGAGGCAAAGCAAGGAAGAAGAAAATCAAGTAAGAGCAATACCAGAGGGCACAAAAAGACATGGGTAAATAATGTGAAAAACAAGCCTGCCAATTCAGAGGGAAGACTGGAAAACGTGAAGGGAAAGTAAACAGAAGTAGAAGATTTACTGAAACATAAAGGAATGAGTATTCTGAAATGCAGGTTAAGTCTGTTTGCCACTGATCTGCAAAGAAATCTTTCAGAAATATCAGAAATTCCACACTTTCCCAAGCACATGCACACACACAGAGTCATGCACACAGCTGCACACATCCATGCTAAGTCTGTCTGTCTGTCCATCCATCTCTTTCAATGTTCTCTGCTTACTCTCCTGAGTATGTGGTAGATGCTAAGGAGCTCACAGTCATTCTTCACAAATCACTGTCACCCTCTGCAGCAATTAGAGGGGTTTTCTTTCAGCCTGCAACAGGAGAGTTTGGGGATACAAGGTGCAGTAAAAAACTAAGTAAACTTGAGAGAATGGAGGCAAAACTCTGATCTTGGAGCAAATGTGTATGTTTCAAAGCAGAACCACAAAGTTCACCTTAAAAATCAATGTTCTTTCATATTGCCAGTTAATGTTTTAAAATTATGCTATTGCAACTTCAATCATTCCCTGTGACTGATAGAAATACCTTGTAAAGCCACATGTGAAACTAAAGCTCCCTTCTCTGACACACAGCTAGCTATTGTTGGATGATTTCATTACCTATCATTTATTATATATATCTTTTAATTATTAACTACAATAGACCCAGACTTCTGGCAGCTCCTCTGGGAAACTTCCAAGGCTTGCAAAGAAAAATTCAAAGGCACCAAAAAAAGACTAGACACTGAAAGAGCCCTATTATTTTCTTCCCACTTAAAAATATTAAGAAAGGGGAAAAAAATCGAAAAATGGGGGGAAATGGAAAAAAGAAAGGGAGGGGGGAAGATAGCGGAAAGGAGGCGGCACAGGAGCAGTGAAGTTTTCCTTTCCATTCGCTCTCCCTCCCTTTGCCACAGCGCTGAGCGCTTCCCTGCTCTCCCGCCGCTGCGCTCCATCCTGTGCCGCAAGCCCGGCGGCGCGGAGGGTCCCGCTGCTCCCGCGCCCAGCGGAGCGGAGCGGAGCGCCCCCCGGCAATGGGGAACACGCCTGCCCAGCCGCGTCCCCGCTCCGCAGCCGCTCCGCACACGCACATCCGCCCAGCCGCCCTCATTAATAATAATTGGTACTCAATAGCAGCAGCCCAGCGCTGTGCTGCAGCGGCCGAGCCTCCCGCGCCCCGCGGGGCGCTGACCTTGCCTGCCCCCCGCCCTGCGCCCGCGGCACAAACTTCCGCGCCGCTGCGCGCCCGCGGATGGCCGAGCGGCAGGGAAAAGGCGGGGTGGGGGGGCAAAAAAAAAAAATCACAAGAACCCCCGCAGAAATAAAAATTAAAAATAAAGGCAAGAGCCGCGTGTGCGGGCGGCGCGGGGCGGAGCGGGCGCGCACGGCGGCGGTGCGGGCGGCGGTGCGGGGGGGCGCACGGCGCATGTCCGCCCGCGCCGCGCCTCCGCCAGACGCTGCCCCCCGCCGCCAAACTCACCACCATCTTCTGCATGTGCAACACTCGCAGCCGGACACACTCCGCTCCCCGGCGATGGAGACTGCGGGAAAAATCCGCCGCGGCGGCATGGCTTGCTGAGGCGCCAGCCGGGAGGGAGGCAGAGCGCGAGCGGGAGAGGATAGCGAACAAATACTAAAGCAAAAACCACTAAAGAAAAAAAAAAAAACCAATAAAGAAAAAGGAGGAAACCTCTCTTTTTCTCCCCTTTTTTTTAATTTTTTTTTTTTTTTTTATTCCTGGTTTTGTGTGCATCCTCCTCGCCCTCGATGCCTCTCTGAGCAGCATCCAGCGAGCGAGCGGGAGAAGGCGAGACAGAGAGGCAGAAGAGAAGATGAGGATAATTTGCAGACAGCTTATCTTGTTGTTTTCTGGCTTTTGGGGACTAGCAATGGGAGCTTTTCCTAGCAGCGTGCAAATAGGTAAGCGCTGCATTGGGCTGCGTGCGTGTGTCCAGGGGTTCAATGCTTTGCGAAGTGAGTTGGAACGGAGGCTCTGACAGAAGCTTTTGCAGATTTCTCCTCCAGCACCATCCCATTTCCATTCCTTCACGAACCATCCGCGTGTTTCTGTGTATGTGCCTCCTTGTGTCTGTGTGTGTAAATATTTCTGAGTGCGTTCGCGTGCGGGAGGGAGGATACTCATCATTTGCAGAGCTCCTTCCAGCTCCGGGTGTGCGATATCGGCAGGGCAGGAAGGGGCTCGGGGCTTATGCCCCTTGGCTGCTTCAGCCCCCTCCGGCTCCCTTTGCTTTTGCCTGAATCCCGAAGGGATGGCGAGTCCTGGGCACCGGAGGCTGCGGTAGCCGGCAGGGATAGGGGCTAAAAGCCAACGCCGTCCTTCGTTCCTCTCTGTAGTTGGAAAGTTTAGGGGTTTGTAGGTATCTCCCTGTAGTCCTGTGCCCCATCCTCACCCCTTTCCCATTGCCTCCTGCTTCCCTCCCTTCGGACGTGTTTCGGATGGGACGCAGCTCTCTGAATTCTTTCCAGCTCAGCTCCATCACTGCATCATTTCTTGTGGACTTGTAAAGATGCTGCTAATAAGGCTGAGCTGCTCTCTGCTTGCACATGGCTGCAGAGGAGCAACGTTCATTATATTCCTCTAAAGTGCAGATTATCCTACACCGAGTTGGCGTTTCATTTTTTTTTAATCCAGAAAGCATCGTTCCGCTTAATCAGCCCGCCACTTAATGTGAGAGGCTGTTGAGCAGCTGATTTACCAGTGTGTTCGGTATCAGGGAGATGGAGGCTAAACACTTTAAAAGGTCACTGTAATCATGACAAATCTGGGCATTTATGTATGAAGAGCTGAAAAGCGAGAAGTCAGAAAAGAAGCATGAATGCATCAGGGAGGTGAAAATCGATTGAGGACAGTGATTTAAAGGCAGTGGTTGTGATTACGAATACGATTAGTTCCTTATCCATTAAAGTCTTAGGACTTGCCTTACTGTGCAGCTTTGGGAGAGACAATTGCTTGGTCTTACAAGACAGTAAGTAGCTTGTAAATGATTTACCCAGTTTCTTTTGCTTTTTCTTTTTTTTTTTCCCTGTTTTCTATTTTTTGTAGGTGGTCTCTTCATCAGGAACACTGATCAGGAATACACTGCTTTTCGATTAGCAATCTTTCTTCATAACACCAGCCCCAATGCATCCGAAGCACCTTTTAATTTGGTTCCTCATGTAGACAACATTGAAACAGCTAACAGCTTCGCTGTAACAAATGCCTGTAAGTAAACATGCCACTGATCCGACCACCTTACGCGTAAATTGCAGTGGAGTGGAAAGAGCAGGAAACCACATTGTTATCTTGCATTGTAAATACATCAGGAAGTCTGTCTTTGGTACAGATACCCTTTGCAGAAGAGCAGAAGGGGCAGCAGTCCATGTTAGTTCCTAACTGGAGCAAAATCCTCTCTCCTGCCTTCTGCTGACTAACCTGATGTGACATTTACTTTAGCGTTATTACAGTAGTTTCTTGCCTTCCAGTTTCTATGGAGATGAATTTTGTTGTTGTAAAGAAAAATTATGAATGTCTCAGTAAGTCCATAGACCCCACAGTTACTCTTGTTTGCGTCTGTGCATGCTGTGCCTTGCCTGTATTTGAAAATATATGATAATGTTTGTGTCCACAAATGCTTTTCTAATGGCTGGAAAGGAGACAGGGAAGCAGTGGTGTGCAGGATAATATATCTGAGTTGCTTGACGCTGCAGTTGATCTGGTGATGTCACTTGAGGCAGCCCTGCTCTTATATTCTAGGTTGTAAATGTCTCTTACCATTTCGTAATGCATACATCCTGTGGTTGTGTCTCTATGCATCCATACATTGGTGCCAAATCAAGTTAGCACCTGATCTACTTGATTTCACAGACCACCTCAACTGGAACAAATAGTCTCTTCCTACTGTATATTTTATAAACACACACACCCCCACATACACACAGATGCACATACACAGCGAGAAGAAGACAGAGCAAGAAATGCCCTTATAACAAATGAGGTAACATTGCATTTATTTAGTTAATTTTTTTAAAAAGCAAAGTATAATTAGCTGGACTTGCTACATTTCAGTCATCTCAGGGTCTTTACCAGTGGCTAAAACACGTGCTAGATATGCCTAACCTCTGAGAGGGGCAAAGCATTATTTCTATTTATTTTCATGTATGTCCGGCTTCTTAAAAGGAATTCATGTTATTATGTAAGACAGTGGTATACAGTGGGGCAAAGCTGAGGACTGTAGTAGCGTTACTACTTTGATGTTCATATTTCAAGACTCTGTAGGTTTTCCTCTGTGGCTCTTAAGTTTTTGAATCCCTCCTCTTCATTCAAGAGTGAATTGCCTCTGGAAGTAGATGCACTAAGCAACATTGCTGAGCGAGTTTAAAATAGAAACATACTGGAGAATGTCTTAGTGTTCATCGTGCCTTTAAAATACGTGCTGTGTTTCTCCTCACTTTCTCACTGCCATCTCTGTGGCACCTTTTAATATGTAAACATACAATATGCTGTGCAGTTCTCATGAATAATTTATTGCATGATTGCTAAATTTATTTCTACAAGTCTTTGCTACTTCAAGTTTCGGATGACCTTGCCACCTTATTTAAGAGGAAAAGCTTCTGAGCTGCCAAAATGGCTCCATTCATTTTATGCAGGAAAGACTGATGTCCCATAAAGTGTGAATTCTAAATTAAGCAGAATATTAGTTGTGTTTAGCGGGGAAATCACTATCAAATTCCATAAGGTAAAAACATTTTAAAAGAAGCTTTCAAACTGGAAGGAATCAGATCTATGCAGGTGTAGTTCATTGAGAAAATACTACAATTCATGCCAACTTTTGCAAGCACTGATATTTATTCCATGAGACCAATGACACAGTACCTTTTTTAAACTTACATTTTCAGTAAAAGAGGATGGGACTAAAATTTTTGTATATTAAAATCAATAATTTTAGGTGAAGTCAATTACTTCAGATTCTGCCTATACATCTAATTCTGACCATTTCTGAGGCTGTTGTTCCTTTTGGGATTAAGGATATTGGTCAGTATTTCCATTTGAATGTTAATGAATTAATTCAGATTTGCACAAATTTAAAATTGTCTCAAATTGCACCACTTTCTTGTGTAACATTAAATGTCTTAAATTCACAAAGTGTTTGCCCAAAATTTCGCTCATTTAGACTATTTGCAGCAGATTCTTCTCTCGTTCCAGCCACCTTATGTTATTTTTGACTTACATCTAACTGAGGAACACCTCTCCCATTATGTTTGCTGTCATTTATAGGAATAGTGATTCATAACCTGATCTTCTTTTCCCCCCTTTAAGCTGAATCCAGTTTCAGTTCCAAAGAGTTTGGTGGCTTTAGAAATGATGAATCCTTGTCGTTTAGGGGGAGGCAGAGAAGAAAGAGAAAAGTAAATGTATATGCTTATGTGTGTGTAGGCTCATATAATTCTGCACATGTTTATATTAAATAGTAGTAATCCTAAAGGGCTTATTTATGTTCCTACTTGCCACTTAAGCCCATACGTGTGTTTCCATTAGTCCAAGTTTGTATTTATTTCATGTTTTACAATCTTGAGCCACGAATCTGACTATTTCTTCTTTTTAAAAACATATTAATACTGAAAAATATTTTTTAAACAACAATTCTCCTAATGAAATGTAGGCAAACTGACTGACAACTGAATGAACATAGCTCATGTTCCTTAAGCTAAATATGAGCAGAATCCTGCAAAAATCAATTGTCTGATAGCTGCAGGACACTGGGTTCCATGTGATTGAATTTGCTGGCTTGACAGAGGCTTCTAAAGTGCAGATGTGTGAGTTTTTCTAACCTAATTAAAGAAATCGCCACCATCAGCTCTGAATTAAGTGATTTCATGGCAATATGAAATGAAAACTCTTTGCTGAACTGCCCTGAAACGGTAGCTTTGGACCTTGCTATTTGTGTAGAAATTACTCAGAGCACATGTCCCCAAATATACAGTACAAAAGCCTTAGAGCTGCTGGACTGAGATGAATATTCATGTGAGTTCAAGCATAAAGCTCTGAGACATTACCAGATTCCTCTCTTTCTGTTTCCATTTGCTGCAGAGGTTACTTGTGAAGAATCAGGGCCCGACCCCTTGCATGTGTTAGGGACAGTAGGCAGATTATTCCAAAGGATTACGGATGGCATGCTAGCAGGTAACTCAACTGCAACACTGGAAAAACTTCAATGTTTTTTTTTCTTTTCAGTAGGTAAAAAACATACATGAAAATGTTCCCCCAGGAGTACTTTTGAAACTGGAGTAATTTTGTGTGTTCAGTGTCATAGCTAATTTCCAATGGTTATTTTATGCATTTTGTTTTCCTCAAACAGGCCTATAACATTGGTATTTTTATTGTAAATCATGAATGCGTATGAAACAGGTTGATTTAGCAGATGGAATCTGTTGTGAGTTGGAAAAATTGATCTTACCTATATCACTTTGGAGATTTCAGTCCTTTTTCTTTTCCCTTCGCCTTTGAGTGTTTTATTGAAACTCTGTTCATTTCTTTTGCACTACATACATTATTCAGAGAATCCCTCTTACTGACAGAGCTGAAATTATTCCAAAACATGAATAGTACAAGATTCTTACTCATCAGAACACAATACACCAGAGCTGAAACATTTGTCTATTGGCATACATTGGTTTGCACCTTATAAGCAGGAAATTCTCCTTGTGATTAGAAATCTACCTACATTCACTTTGATTTCAGATGTTGGAGCAATACACTGATTTTTGGAGAGGATTGTATATATTTTTCTTTAGCTGAATGCAAAATAACTTTCTGTCCTCTTTGAACCATCTATATCGTACGTTAGTATATCTCAGCAACGCAGTCATCCTTAAACATGCTTGAATACTTATGAAAGATAGTGCTATAATTTGACAACTGTTTGCCTTTCAGTTCTTCTCTTGTGATTGAGAATTTTTCAGTTGAAGTTTCAAAAATCCTTAATCTATAGCAGTCTGCAGTTCTTGTACAGAATTAGGCTAAAGGGGAAGAAGAGAGATTGAGTCAAGTCTTTCAGTAGTGTTTCATGCTAAAAGTGAAGCTTTTCTCTTTGAGTCTGTTTGACTTCATGTGTATTCTGAGGTGAATATATACCTAATAAGTGTAATTTAGGGAAAACCAGACACTATTTTCCTCATTCGCACAGTTCCATTCTTACTAAGTTTTAATTCCAGTAGATGCAACCCCCCAAGTCACAACTTGGTTTATTATGTGCCACATGAATGAGAAGAAAGGCCCACTGGCATTAAAAATTTTGAATCATGGAATAACTTTCCTCTTTCTCCAAGAGTTAGTATCTTTGACTCTTGTGCCCTCTACGTTTAGGTGTGGTTGATGACCTGAAATTGGAGGGTCTGATTCTGCTTCACCAGTGGAAATGCAGTTTCTAGGCAAGATCTGCTGAGGTCAGAGGCAGCCCTGAGGACAGACAGGAACCTCCCTCATCACCCTTACCTCTCTGTGTGTCTGTCTCTGGGTTTGTGCATGCTGGTGCAGGGAGAGGCAATGTCATTTTGGAGTTAACTTTCTGCTGGGACCTCCAGAAAGCTGAGGAAATCAGCTCAGAGTAGTTGATTAGCCCCTATAGTAATAGTATTGCCCTTATATTGTGACTACCTGTCATTTTACCTGGAGCATTTTCAACTTTGATTTACTCAGCTGCATCATAATGGGATTTTCATTAAATTTGGTTATTAATTCTGCTTTATAATTACAACTCAATTTAGTAATAGAAGCATAACCTTGGTTGAATAATCAGTGTCATTAAAAACCATGGTGTTCTTTATTTAGAAAGTGAGGTTTCATACAGCTGAATGGCATTTTGCTATCAAGAGCAGTGCAGTATTCCCAAGGATGCAGTTTGGAGAGAGTTGGGAGTTACCATACAGTCAGGTTTTAACTGCAAAAGCAAATAGTGTACCAGTTGGCTAGAAAAAGGGAACTGGATCAAATGTTAACTCTTCCAAAATAGGTTCCATTGCAAAGTTTTGAAGTGAGTGTTTTGCTTTAATACATGAAGTTTATCTCAAGCTAGACTAAAATTATTGAAAACAGTTTGTCTTAACATTTTTTTTTATTAGCACTTGCTGGTGGAATCAAAGGTGTGTGAACTTGGATGTCATCTGTCATAAGTAGTATTCTGTATATTTTTAAGGGATAAGAACATTGATATTCAAAGAGTTTCATAGCTCTAAATGTGATATTTGTAAGTAGCCATTTACAGCAGAGAGAAGATCAACTGTCAATACCTCCAGTCAATCAGAGTCTGGCTTTAATTTTCAAGGTTGTTGGGAAATAAAATGAAGGGCCTTTGCTGGCATACAGTCAGATTTCTACACTGAAAATCCAGAACACTCATTTCCGTGGCATTCAACAAGACTTTTGTCCTAGCATGTTACTGGACTGACTAAAACTTCAAACTCAAAAGCTTTATAGTAGCCTATAGAAATAATTTAACATTCATTTCAGAGGGTTAATAGTAAAGATTGTGTTCCTTCATTCCTTCTGGAGAAGCCAATGCAGTGCAGTACTTCTTGGGTAGGACAAAGCACTTTAACAAGTAAATTAAATTTATTAACTTCAGCTTTATCATTGTAATCTAAGTTTGTATTCTAGTCAAAATAACTCATGCATTTCATTTTTAGATCTTGATTGTTTTGAGACTTGCTTGTTCATGAGAGAGGAAGACGTCTGCTTTGATTTCTTAATGGTTTTAGATTCTACTATGAATTGTGCAATTTCAGATTGTGAGCAGGTGAAGTTCTTTGGATTTAAACATGTTGGACCAAATAATCGTTTCGCATAGTTCCCATTCCTTTAAATATGACTGATTTAAGGGTATAAAATCTGTGCTAGTGCAATAGTGAAGATATACATATGATTGCACTAGTGTAATTAAAAGAAGAAATTGGCCTGTCCTCTGAATTTTCGTTCCTGTGGGTACTTAGCTTGAGGCAAAGACTTTGGACTAGTACAGCACCAAGTCTGCTTCTGCAGCTGAGGTGGGCACACCAAAGTTATGTGATAGGACACAAAGTCAAACTAGATAATTTATTTCTGTGCAAATCAAGAATTGTTCTGAATTTTGGAAAATAAATTTACTCAAAAGTATCTGATCACACTGTCTTGTTTGGAAATTTTGGTGTTGCTTTACTTCTAATAATTTTTTCAGAAGTTTTATCTTCTGTCTAGTTTGGGTTCTTACACAGCTTTTGGTTTTTATTATTGTTTTGAGAGATCTTACTGGCTTTTATCAGTGTTGATATGGATTCAGTTGTTTGTCAATGCAGTTATATTTTGAGTACTCTCAAAAATTCTATATTTGTGATGTCTGCTTTCAGGCACCCAAGTTCAGATAGGAAGGCTAACCCTACATGTTGGCACTCAGAGACATTCTAGTATTTTCCAGAGTCCTTAGCAGCTCCTGCCTTCCATTTGGGAACTGCTTACTGCTGAGCACTTGGGAAAAGCTGTCCTCCTCTGTGCAATAATGCATGGTGCAAGTTTCTTCTCCCAGCAGTGCTACTTCCTTTGTGAGGACTCTGTTTCTTCCCTACTCTTTTTCCCATAGTCCAGAAGAAGTCTGCCTGACTTGTAAAGAAAATTGCAGCTATTGGGTTTCTGGTTGCCTATGGTAAGAAGATGGAGCCAGAGTGACACATACCCTTCACTCTTGTCCTGAAAATACACTGGGAAGACCCAGCTCATCCTTCCTCTTCACCAGTTCCTCCAAAGCTGACTGTAGGCAGGTTTTATGTTGGACTGAAGTGGGAGTACCAGGATACTTACAACAAAGCTACTGTAACGGCTGGGTTTTGACCAGCAATGCTAACATGAACAAATTCCACTACAAACACTGGCTCTTGTCCTGCAGCTTTTCCCCCCCAGACAGAGCTGTTTGTGATTTAAACAGGGGCTCTACATGAGCACTGATTGCAGATTGGAACCTCTTATAAAGAAGGAATAGTAGGAATCCACTTTTTTTGCAAGGTGAATATGTTCTCATTTTTCATCTCGCAGTTCAAATTTTTGAAAGTAATAAATTGCTTAACTCCTATTATTTTTAAAAACTAAAATGTTTAGAAATTGGACTCCTGGTACATAATTGCCAGTTTGCCAGTAAAGTGGGTTGGGCTACTGTTTTCTTGTGTTCCACAGGCTATTTCAATGTTGTATTTATATGCAGCAATTGCTCTTGAAACATGCAGGCTTGTGCAGTACCTTTCACTATATTCATGGCCAACATGCAGATGTTTTTTCCTGTAAATACAAATACAGCCCAAGAGAAAGAAAAAAGTACTCACACTTTTCACTAGCTTATTTATTAGATTACTTTTGGGGAAAGGCTTTAAACACATTTTGAAGACATACTGAAATACATAATTATTTAACTACTCATAACAACTCTTCTGTTTCTCACTTTCAGACCCTCTGTGGGGTAGCTCCTGTGCCATTTCTCCATGCACAGTCTTACAGTTGCTTCTATGATGTATTTTCATAGTAAACCTTTAGACTCATAACAGTGGAACTTCATTTTTATTTGCACATCTTCTTTTAATATAGTTCAGGTATGCCCAGTGAATAGCCATCAAGTTGGTTTAGGAAAGTTCCCAGATACAGAGAGTTAATTGCTGAAAAGAATTGAGACTTTTATGCTTTTCTTGCCACAGTTTTCAAGGATATGGAGTTTACATTTTCACATTGTGGTGTAAAAGGTGATATATGTGTTAGTATTAGGTACTGTTATGCAGAATAATTAGGAATTATAAAAATACTCTGGTTTTGTCAATTTCTTTCTCAGATATGCATTATGCTTCATGGCTGACGATCTCCAAGTTTTCCTTCCAACTCAGACCATATGATTTCTTTTTGTTATAGTTTTCACTGATATCACAATGTCAGGGTCAGATCTATTTTCCCAATGGGTAAATCAGTTCATGTAATACATATTCAAGGCAGAAACAGGGGAAAGAGAGGAAATTCTTGTAGCACAAAGAAAGTACAAAACATTGAATATTATTTGTCCCCAAAAGTTTCCTATTCTACTTCAATTTTCCTGATATACAGTTCAAGTGTTTCACGCTACTAGTTAATGTGAGATATGGATCTGGATGATACTGTATTAAGGTCTGGAAAACACTGAGTATAAGGAAGAAAGATTTTATCAAACACAGATATAGTCCTGTAGAATTCAGAAGAAAAAGCTGTAATATTTTTTAAATAGTGTGTGCTTATCAATACAATGAGCTCTCTGTTTCCTCAGCTAAGCTGATGGCGAGAAAAAGGAAGAAGATTTTACAGACCCTCAGTCTCAGCAGAGTAGTGTAGGATCTTCTTTTACTGATTTCTTCCAGGTTTTCTGTGTGGATGTGTCCTGGAGAGGTTTGCTAATAAGGGTCTTCAGCCTTGGTAGTTTCCATTCATTTAAACTGTGGAGTGTTTAAGAGTAGACTTTTCAAAAACACTGCAGCTGGGAGGAAAATTTCCTTTAGAAATCAATAGTCATGGGCTCTTGGCTGACTCAGGAGTTTTTCTCACTTCTCTAAGTAGAAAGGACAAGCCAAGTAAAAAGCTGGCTTTGGGGCTGTTTGCACACCCTATTGACGCTGTATCTAGTGTTTGTGTGACCTCAAGCACAAGTTTGGTCAGGGGTTTTAAAAAATTTTTTTAAAAAAATGTTACCTTTGTTCAGTGCTTCTCTTGGGTGGTAAAAGCAGCAGAGAAATACTGTGATATGTTATTATATGTATAATAATTAGAGCTGCTGTCGGGAGGCACAAGCAAAGGTCCAAGAAAAAGAGTGTAAGAGGTGTGTTGGGAGGACCTCCATTGGAATCTGTTCCAGGATTACATATGTCCCATGAAAGTGTGTGTCTGGAAGGTCAGGAGTAGTGCCATATGGAAGCGATCCAAGGTACAAGTCCTTAGAGATGATGTAGGAAAGATGTCAAAGCAGTCTGGGGGAGGAAATGTCGTCTGGTGGCTTCATTACTTCAATGAAGAAAAAGTAAAGGTCACCAAAATAGGTGAGAAAGTGGATAGCATGTAATAGTGCTCACATATTATTGTATTCTAAGGCTAGATGGGACCATTTTGATCACCCAGTCAGACCATTAAGGTGCTTGTCAGCCAGCCTAAATAAATTTATACATACCTTAATTTTTCCAAATAAATTCAGTGTTGACTTGAAGACTGAAAAAAAATCGCTGATAAATTGTCATGTCATCAACACATCATTGGGATATGTCACCCAGTGTCTTTATCTGTGTTGTATGTGGGAGCCATACAGAGTAGGCAAGAAAAAAAATGTCTACTGGGCTTACTGTTGGTCTTTACCTTAGAGAGATACCATAAGCGGCATGATTTTCTTCCAGTTGCCCAGCTCCCAGAGCCCCTGAGGTTTGCTCTGGATGGTTGGTATTGTGTCTTGCCTGCACAGAAGGGTGCATGGAACACCCTTATTAGCATGGCTTAGGCTATGGCAAGACATGTAAGGACTTACTGGGACCATTTACACATTCCCTTGAAAAGTGCTTAGGGTGGACACAAATGGTGCAGCTTTTTCCCTCTCATAAGACAAAAACATCACCTAACCCTACAGCAGGGACTGTGGCTTGAAGCAACAGTAATATCAGCTTGGTAAATATGTTCCAAGACCATTAAGTACATTTTTGCCAACAAATGTATGCTAATCCCAATTATTTGTATTCACAGACTAGTCTACCTACAAATACAACTTAATGGTCATATATGTTACACATATTCCCCTTTCTATGAGCCACAGAGGATGTGAATCTATTACTGCTTTCACCTGGAGGCTTTGGGCTGTTAGCTTAAGATATCAAGAGTTATGAATTTAGCTTTGGAAATCCCTAGTTTCATCTGCTTTGTTTGTCCGAGGAGATTGCAGACTGAACACAAACATGATGATGAATGAGATTTAAAATACAAGAATATTTGCAGAAAGCAAGAGACTGAATAAAGGAATACAAGAAGTGCTCCCATAGCTGTCTTTGATGATCTTTGGCACTATCCTGAATACCAAATGTATACAGAAAAAGTAAAAAACGACAAACCCTTTCTTTCCTTACGCTATAAGTCACTAAAACAGGGACAAATAGGAAAACAAGACCTCAACAATTAATTATTGGTATAGTAATAGCTGTATTTTCAATGTCCTGCTTACTGCCACTCCGTCCATTAAATGCTACACTTAAATGATTTATTACTCAGGTATTAAAATCAGCTGAAAATTAAAAAGTGTTTTCAGATAACTCAGAAAGAGAACAGGCACAGTCAATGCAAATGCACGTGCATAGCAGATCACTGACAAGGTTTCAGCAGGTGCTGTGTGAGATGATTTGGAGCCCAGGTGGGAGGTGGGTCTGCCCTGGTTCTCCAGGCACCTTTGCGGACTCCGAAGTGAGAGATTACCTGCAGTAAGGACTTTAGTGAGTTTGAGATCTTGCACCTGAAGTTGCTCTTCACCCTCCATTGACCCTCAGCTGGGAGGGAGAAGACGTTCAAGATACATCAGGAGCTGTGCATTAAAGAAACACCATTATTTGGTGTTGGGGAAAGATGTTTCAGAGAGCAGAGAAAGGACTGACATGAAGCACTGCTTGCTGCATGGAGAATTTTCTGCTTCTGAAAACAGCAGGAAGGTGTGACTGGTGCTTCTGAACCAGGGATTATAGCTGGTGTGAGCTGACATGACTTTAAAAAAACTTCAAGGTGAACGTGTGGTTGTGCCAAGCTGAAAACTTAGTGCAGAGGGGGAAGTAACACCTAGTGCAGATGTCCAGTGAAGCACAGGAGGAGTTAAAAGATACAGAAGAGTGTAACACTAAAAAACACTGTTCCAAGAAAATTCTGTTCTCTTCCATCATCTCTCTTCCTCTCCCTGGCTTTTTTTGTTACATGCCTCAGCTTTGCATGACAAAATGGGAAGAGTATTCAAGAAGCACCACCAGTGGAAGCAGTTGACACGGTGCTTCCCAAGCTCTGCACCACTGAAGAGGATCCCAGCATCCCAGAAGCTATGTCATAATGTCCCAATCCTACCCCACAGCTAGGGACAGGCTGCTGTGGCTTCTTGGGTTCAGCACCAGAAGCCACAGCAGCTTATTAGCTCCCGTAATGTATTGATTGCAGATAACTGTCAGCTTAACTTCTGCAGGGAAAGGAAGGAAGGGGAGAGAGCATAAAGCATTTGCTTCTTGATTACAAGCAGAAAAGAAATTACATCCTTACATGACCTGAGAAAAACAGTGCCTGTTTCCATCTCTGTCTTACTTCCTCCAGTCTGACTTGGACTCCATCATCGTCAATACGTCAATATTTTGAAGGAGTGGTAGTGCTGTACCACAAAAAGCAGTTCATGCAGATGAGTTGGATTGCTTCCCTCCATTCTTTTCTGGGTCTCTAATAGATGTTGAAGGACTACTGTATTTTTATTTCCTGATGAAAGGACCAGAAAGCCCATAATTCTTTCAGTTCCTGTTTATGATGAGAATCTTCTGCACTTCAGAACAGCTGGCAGGCACCAGAGCTTCACACCTTAATCACATTTTCTTTGTCAGCCTTTTACATACTATGCTAAATGGGAGACTAGCAGAAAATCCTTTGAGCAATTACAATAATAGGATAATAATAATTATTGCACTTCCTTGCACTTATATAGTGTCTGTGAGATTAAAATGAGATCCAGCATAATGTTACCCCTTTGAAAAGATGTGGATATCCCCTGCCAGCAGCATCACCTTGAGAAACTGCTCTCCAGGGCCTCACCTTCCTGCTCCCTTATATTTGATATGGTAAAGCAGGTCTGTGCTGCCACCTTCCTATTCATGTCTGTGAGCAATTGACTGCACAAATGAAGTCATGAAAGAGAATGTGAATGAGAGGAATCAGCATCATGAAGAAGTTTTTTCCTCTTGTGCGTATAAAAGACAGGAGAACATTAAAGGGTAATCTCTCCAGTTCAGAGGGAGCATGCTTACATAAGATATATTCCTTTCTTGACTGCACATCATGTAGGTCTTAGAAGTACTGGTTAAGAGAGTGAAGTGTGTGCCACCAAAAAGGTAACACAGAGGTATAGCTTTAAGCCTGTTGATTTCTTAAGATGTGCATTACAATAATGTACTACCTTCCTATCTGGTACTGTCTGTGAAAGTATTGTCTGTGAACTGTTGGATTGCTGGCACAGCAAGGTAGCAGTTTCTATCTACTGAAATAAAATCTCCTGGGGCCTTTTCTTGGCCCCAATAAAAGTGGTTCACATTTAACTAAAATTACAAGGTTCAATGTCAAACTTTTAAAACGTTGTATCTATTGTTAGTGCTGTGATGATGATAAATTCCTTATGGTATATCACCATAATAAACTGGTGCTATAGTTTTTTTCACTGAGATAAAAATAGCAAAGTGATTAAAAATCCTAGAGTTTGCTGGTTTTTTTTTTTTGCTTTGGTTTTTTTTTGTGATGTAGACTGTAACTTTCCACATTGAGAATAAAAAACAATTCCAGCTTTTAGCAGGAACCTGCCCCTTTTTCTCACCTCTCTCAGCAGACAAAGATGGAAGCATTCAAAATGTGTCAGAAGACAGGAACACAGCAGACTATTTCCCTGCATCTGTAGCATGGGTGACTGAATGAACTGTGTTTGCCACTTCTATTAATGTGGCTATTGTGATGCTTGACTTCAAGAGAGAAAATAATGGCTCAGACTTCCTAGAATCCAGGATGTACCACAGTTGTGCTCCCTGTATAGCTGTTTGTAACCCACAGAAGACCTCCATCGAGGGCAGCCTGGATGTAGCCATTCCCAGTGCCACACTGGATGAAATACTTTTACCAACAGCCATCATCTTTGTGTGAGAAGGCAGCATCAGAAGTTATACTGTAACACTTCTCGATCTCTTCATCCTCACCAAACCAGATGTTTTGGTCCCTTATGTCTGTTTGGGTGTACTCCCCTGGAAATTGTAACACTTTACAGCGGTCCCAAAGGATTGCAGCAGAGGTTTGCTGGAGTGTCTTGTTTCTGCCACTCCTGTGCTTACCCAGGTAATTCCATCTCCATTTGGCTTTGCAAAGGACATGAGGAGAGCAGAAGATGGCTGGCAACCCTGTCCTTCTTGGGGCCTTTTTCTTCTGCATCTACATTTCATCCAGTAGGGCCCCTACCCAGATTAATTTTTGGAGCTCGGACTGCTTTCTTAGGATTGTTACTTCTGTTTCAAATTGTGCACTTGGTTGACAGTGTTTGTGCCCAAGAAAGGAGGTTTGGGATACTAGGGACAGGTCACTGAGGCTATGCTATGGCATTTTGGGGTGGTGTCTTGGTTGAGCTGCAGAGGCAGACACATGCAAAAACATCTTACTTGGTTTCTACCATCTGTATGTAGAGAAAGCTCTATAAAACACTTAAATACCTTTAAAATGCTATGTTGTGGCTTTATATGGAGAGCTGTAAACCTTTAGGAGACTCTTTTCAGGAAGAGACGTTAAGGTGCTTTAAGCACTGTGCATCCTAGCAGGGCAACTTCCAATACTCTGTTGGAAGCTTGCATGGGAGTTAATTTACTTAGACCAAGTTTTTAATTTCTGGTTGAAACTGTTGCCCAGAAGTCTGTGTAAATGTGTGTAGCTGACAGCTGTCCATCTGTGCATGTATTTTTTGTACTACTTTCAGCCACTTCAGTGATAGAAATACTAAATCTAGCACTCAGACAGCTTTTGGATTTATGACAGCCCCTGAAAGACTTTGGCTTACTTTTATTCATATAGGTAGTTTTGAAAATTTATGACAGAAGTAATAACTCTGTGATAATATTCATCCAATTGCTTATTTAGAGCACCCAGTGTGAGAACAAAAAAATGAGCAGCTAGAAATTCCTGGGGCAAAGCTTTGGCTCAGTGCTCTGCTGTCCCTCAAAGGGTGGGGAAGCCAGAGACATTTCAGAGACTTAAGGCAATTTTCAGAATTTGCAGAGATGTAAAACCACAATGAAATTTGTCCCTGAGCAGCAGCTAGTATATTTAACTGTATTTTAGGTGCTGTCCCTATCTATTTCAGCTTAATTATTGTTCTCTAATGTTCAGGGATGTGTACATGCACCGTAAAAGCATGGTGAGTCACCTCTGTCCCACTCCACATGCTCACAGGATCACAGTGATTTTTAGCAGCTTGTTCTGTGCCTCTTGCTCCTCTGTCATTGTCTGTGGTGTTGCCCGGAGCACTCTCTGGATCTCCAGAGGTTACAGCAGACCTCTTGGGTCTAGGCAGTATTGAGGGCACCCTGGAAAAGCAAGAACAGGAGGCTGGAGATGAGTGGAGTCAAGTCCCAGTGAACTGCCTGATGCTGCCCTGACTTCTCCTGCCTGGCCTTCTTCCTTCCCTCTTGGGCTGTCGCATCCACCAAATGTTATGAAAGGAACCTGCGAACTATCAGGGATGATTTTTGTATATATATTTCATATTTTTTTGTCATACCTGCCATCTGTGTTTTCCACATTCTTTAGTCAAAAAGACCAGCTGTGACCTGAAGGAAAGTCCTTCTGCAGAGGGGGCAGAACATGTCCTTCTGACGTGCAGGTCTTTGTAAGAAGAGAATTAGTGATGTGATCAAGCATGAGCAAGAGATGTGAGCATTCAGGTGTGATCTTTCAGATACGCTTGGGATGATGGTTTTGCTTTGACATTGGTTTTCTGTTTGTTTTTTGGGGTTTGTTTTGTTCATTCAAAACCAGCAACCAAAAATCACCTGTATAAATCTCCCCAAAAAATGAAAACTCCTAAGTGGGTGAATGCGGGCAGAGCTGTTGCTTTCCATTTCAGCGAGGCACACTGGGGCAGGTGCTGTGCTGGATTGATGCTGTTTCACAGGTCATTACCTCCCTGCGGAGGAGCTGCTGCCTCATGGCCACTGGAGATGTGTCAGTGCTCCCACGCAGGGCTGTGGCACCCTGTCACTGCAGGATGCCCACATCCATCCCAGCTGGGCCTTGGGAAGGGATGTGGTGCTTGGGTGGCAGGCAGGGCTGTCTGTCGGATGGGGACAAGGTTAAGCTGGTGAAATTGTCCAAAAGCTGGGGGGGCTGCAGCTCTTGGAGAGGAATGGAACAAAGCTGCCCTGAGCTCCAGCCATGCAGAGCAGTGCCCTTCTCTGTGGCTGCCTGCCTGCTGCTGGGCTCTGGACATGGAGCTGCCCACCTGCATCCCACAGGAGAGGGTGGCTGGGCAGCGGGGCTGGACAGTGCAGCAGCATTTCTGCCATAGAGGTAAGAGCCTATAAATGCTGATTAGCTGATTATCAGCCTCGGGCTTGCTTTTTTTTTTTTCCCCCATTAAAAGCTCAATTGCAGCCACTAAGATGAATATAAGTGACTCCAAAAATAGGTGATTTCAGAGGGAAACTTTCAGACTTTTTAGCAAGCAAAATAACTGGTGCTTGTTTGTACGCCTTGAAATTATGTGGGTTTTTCTCTTGCTCTTCAGGGTTAATACGCTGTGGCCATGTCATCAGAGCATGTCTGCTAAGTGTTTCTAGCAAGACATCTTGAAATGCTGCCAGAGACCTGGAGATCTGCATACCTTGCTTTTAACACAGAGTGACAGCTTTGAATCACACATTGTGCCACTGCACAGCCAGGATTGTAAATACCGAATTTTAATTATCAGGTGTATTCATAATTCATTAATAGGAGGTAGACAAATAGACAGGGCTGGCTTTGCAGTGCAAGAAAGATAAATGGAAGATTGTGCACAGATAATAGATGCTAGAGCAGAATGTGTAGAATTTTTCTTTCCTCCATTTTGTGTTGCTGCAGCTATTTTTCTTGAACTCTCAAAGTCATTCCAGGAAGAGGGGCTGGAAATAGGACAAATGTACATCCATCACAAATGTTCAGAAATCTGAAAATGAGCTTTAGTACAATGTGAGCTGTCGAATGCAAAAGCTACAAGATTAGCTGTGATGTTGTGTATGTTCTGTGGCAAATATTTCTCTAGTTACTTAATAGCAACCATTTAAACTTTGGATGTATTAAATAAAGTAATTCTTAACCGTGTCTGTTCCATTTGTTCTTGAATATATAAATTTAACTGACTTATTGGTAAATATTCCAGGAATTGTTTATCAATTTGGATGTTATGATAGATGACATGCCATTGATTTAATGACATAAAACCATGTTTAGATAATGAACTTTTCCCAGTCTTTCTCTTGTTAACATATAATCACCTGCTTCAACAGGTGATTTAGCCTGTTTTTCAGGCTAAATTAAAAGTAGAGTGTGAGAAGTGTAATGTATATTCAGTATATCACACACTCAGCTGTAACTTGAGTATAGAGAGCAGAGCACACTGTTGCCTCACCATCAGGCTGGCTTTGGAGAAGTAATCAGCTACTTCTGAAGAAAATGATGAGTACATAATTTCAGGTTGTTAAGAGATAATTATTATTACTAGGAATGCTTTAAACCTGAAGGTGAATAAATGGCACCTCTGCAGTATATATATCCATGGCTTGAAATACCATTTTAAATGAAAGATGTTGTGGGAGATAGAAAATGGAGATTGTTTGTTTGTTCATAATGCCTTTTTTTCTTGTGGAGGTGTCTTTGGACACTTTCAGTGAGAATGACATTTAATACAATGATTATTATTGTGTAGGCTTAGTGTCAGGGATATGTTACCTCTCTTCTAAATGTGGTAGTTCTTTGACTGTGTGGATCAGGGCTTGGCTAGGAGGCTCCATGGCCTCCACCAGTCCCCACACCAGGGTGTTGGGAGGGTCTGGGGGAGCAAGAACTTCCAGGGCCACTAATTTATTTTAGTCTACATAGCGCGATTTAGTTTGCAACGTAATTCATAGATGGGAGGGGGTGTTTTTGAATGAAAAAGGTACTTGTAATTTTTTATAAGTCAATAAAAGCCAGATACTCCATTGCCTACTGTGAAAACACCTGCTTATAAAATGATACTTAGAAGCATACTTAACAAAGTCATGGCAGTCAGGTGAAGTTCCCACTGACTGGAAAAGGAGAAACATAACCTCTATTTTTAAAAAGGGGGGAAAAAGGAGGACATGGGAACCTAGAGGCCAATCAGTCTCACCTTGGTGGCTCACAGTCCTGTATCAGCTATGCTAAGATTTAGATTAGGTATTCGGAATACATTCTGTACTTTGAGGGTGGTGAGACAGTGGAACAGGTTGTGCAGAGATGTTGTGGATGCCTTACCCCTGGAAGTGTTCAAGGCCAGGCTGAGTGGGGCTTTGAGCAACCTGGTCTAGTGGAAGGTGTCCCTGTCCATGGCAGGCATTGTAATAAGACAGTCTTTCAGGCTCCTTCCAACTCCACCCAGTGTATGATTCTTTAATTTTCTACTGATCAGGCGTTTGGTGCCTTATTTCCAGGAATGGTGTGCTCAGGGCACATGCTGTTCCATCAGTCAGAAAGCTAATGGGAGATGCTGTTTTGACCTACCTAAAAAATACAGCAGAATTTTTCTCCCAATTGAATCACCAAATGTCAAAGGCAGTTTCTTTTGTCTGGGAAAAAAAAAGGTCAGTAGGGTTTCTGCTGAAGCACATAAATGGCTTCACCCGATTATGGAATCAGTAGCTTGGTGAAGTGGCTTTAACCATCAACTTCCGTTTCCATTTTTGTTTTTAAAATAGGTAAAGTCATCCAAAACCAACTTCTTTTATGATTTGCAGAACAGCTGCAAACTTCAAAAAGATGCAGTGTTCAGCTCTGTATGCTGTGTGTGCAATAGCATCTCGTAGGCAAATAGCATGCAAAATGACTTGAGGTCCAGTTTCCAACAGTTTATTCCTCTGTGTTCCAAACACAGAAATTTCATTTTATCTAGATGTTCTCATCAGCAATGATTTGCTATCTTAAAACTGAAAATCCATAAAAAAAGTTGAAGAGAATGAAGTCAATGGCATAACCATTTCAGGGCATGTTCCTATTCCCTGTGTCTGAGAGTTTAAGGGGACACTTTTATACTTCAGAAAGAGATTACACCCTATCAGTTAAAACTAAAAGTACTCAACACCCAAGCTACAAGTGAAAATAATCATTACTGTATGATCCATCCAATATGCTTTTCGCAATTCTACTTTAAAACACCAGTTACAGATGTTCTTCAAGGCTTATCTCAGAAAAAAAATTTTGTGCTTTTTCAGAAAATCCTATTATGTCAAAGTCATTGCAATTACGTGTATGCATGAAGTTAACCATACTTTGAAATCCTTAGCTGAACAAGGCATTCAGAACATTTCATTGTTCTTCAGGCCAAAGCACAAATATTTTACAAATGGGGAAAACAAAGTGAAATATTTGCTTGAGGCTAGGGAACCACTTGCCAGCAGGATTGGAAGGGACTATATTCCCTCACTAGCTTCTTGACAGATGGAGCACAGTCTGAGAGCCATTTACTTATTTAGATATAGGTGTAGGAAATGTCATGATGGTTGTGTTTTGTGGTTGTCTTTAGTCTCTGTAAATGCTCTGTCTGAAAAATAGTTATTTTTTAAAAGAACAAATAAACTATTACATGGCATTTTATTATTATAAAAATAAATTTAAAATTGTGCATATGTTCTTGTTTTTATCTTACAGTGTTGTCATGAACAAGTTTATAGCCTTAGCAATATGTTTTATTTTCCCTAGTAACATTAAAGCTGTCATTTAATTTTAGTGTGGGATATACAATTTCTAGTTGGTTTATCATCAAGTTTAAAGGGTATATTCCTGGAGCATGGGGCACAATTTTCCCCTGGAAAATTAATTCCCTGACTGTAAATGGCAAGAGCAGTTGCTGAGCTATTGTTTTACTATTCTGTTTTTAACTTCTGTTTTAATAATTTAATAAATATGTAGTGTAAGCTCCTCACCCATTAATCCTTGCCTCAAAAAATTCTGAAAGTAATTCTTCTGTCGTTGGGCTGTTTTAAAGGAAAATTTATGTCTGTGCTGACTGTTTAATAACAATTGAAATATGGAAACAATTGTTTCCAGAAAGTGGAATGAACTTCTGGGGTTTAAGTAATAATGGTGTAAATTAAAGTTATTCATTTCATATATTTTTTCTGCATTTCCCCAAAAAGGTTTTTAAGCAGCAGATTCAAAACAAACAAACAAACAATGAAACAACAAACAGATGTGGGTTTTGCATGACAAGTGATAGTCCTATGGGACATTTTTCTGAAGAAAAATGGGGATGCAAACTCTTTGCATGGATTTAAATTCAGATTAGCAATGCACTGGCAGAGATCTGTGAGTCCAAACCACTCAGAAAGACCCAGGAGCTGTAAATACAAATAGTTGAGTGCTGGGAGAATATTGAGGGGAGCGACTGACTTCTGGATGCTACTGGAGATAGGTGGATCCTTTACCTGAGGCAAAATTGCTGTTCTTACTCTCAGGTATGTTTCCAATCCTGTTACAATTACAGACTGAGCTAATGTCCCACTGTGTAACACTGAGCTAATAAGGACGGGCTAGACATGGTGGCAGACCAGCATCTTTGGGATGCTGGGACTGACCTGAGGTGTCTTTGGACAGCTGAGTGTTGTTTCCAGGAATCGAGGACCACCCAGGAGTGCTGCCCATGCTACTGAGCATCAGCTCTTGTGGCTCTAGGTAATGGCTCGAGATGGAAAGACAAGAGAGAGGCTCAGAACCAGGGAAGCAGTTTTGTGTCCAACACAAACACCAGCACTAATGAAAGCCTCACAGGTATTTCCAGAGGAGAATGTACCCTTTCCATGCATAAACATCAAAGGATTTGTAGGGTTCCTGATTAGGAACTGCAGCTTATTTTAGTTAAAGAAGGCATGGTTAATTAATGATTTTGCGTTCTGATTAGAAAATTAACATTGCTAATGCTGTTATTAGATAACTGAATTTCGGTATTATAAAAGCCTTTTGAAATGCAATTTGACAGAGCATATATCAGATTAAATTGGATTGATTATGGGAGTTTTGAAGTTGTTGATTTCTTTGAGAGCTCTGTTAACGAAGCATTATATTGTAACAGAACCCATTAATAGCCCTGTTCTCCCTAGCTAACAGCCTATTACCCTCAGTAGGTAATAAAGTGCAGACGTGAGACATCGTAGCAAGCAGGGTAGGACAGAGTTACTCCACTGTGTCCACTGCAGATCTTGGTGTTCAGTTCTAATTTTGTAGTGCTGGGGGAGTCCTGTTCTCACTGCCAGCTTGGGTTGGTGACACCAAGTCCCATGGAGCACTGTCATGAAGCAAGACCATGGTTTGGTGTTGTCAATCAGCATCAGACTGTTGGGATAATACCACAAGGCAGGATGGTGCAGGGACATTGTGCTGCCTATTCCAGGAGCTAGTCAAAAGAATTGACACACTGGGACACGTGATCTTCCCAAAATGGCAAATACTACCTGTGTATCCTCACCTCCCCAAACCTTTTGTTTTGCACTCTGCATGTGACAAGGCAATTTTTACAGACTTGCTGAAATGCCAGTTATGTAAATGGACAAGATAGCATTTTGGGTTTCCCCCTCCCAGGTGGGGGTAGGAGTCTTATGTCCCAGAACTAGTGAACTGATTTATTTACCTGGTATCTCTGTGTAAAATAGACCTTTCTAAAAAGTGTAAGAGTAGCTATAGACATTTACTGCACTTTTAGGGACATCATTAAATTACTGGTGTAGAGTGATTTAGCTGATGACCTTAAGAGTACTGGTGTTTTTTCTTTTTGTTTGGACATCTGGCACATTCCTTTTTTTTCCAAGACAAACTGGTTAATAGTTGAATTTAGTGATCTTAAAGGTCTCCTCCAACATAAAAAATTTGGTGATTTTTGGATGCTATGTAGTTTTGCTCAGTTTCTTTCAGTTGAGGCACTTTTCTTCCTAGAGGCCAAAGCAATTGTGTTGTACTCTGGGGTACCAAACAGAAATGAAAAATATGCATTGAATATTAAAGTAAGGAAGCCAGCCTCAGAACTAATAGTAACTAGAGGCTTTGGCTGAGTACCAGAAGCTCTTTTCAATTCTTTTACAAACTTCCCTGCATTGGATCTTGGCCAAAACCTTACCTTGGCCAAAGCCTATATATTCAAGACCTTGGAGAGAAAAAACCTTGGTGTTTCATCTCTGAATGTTAGTGCTGCATCTGTGGAGTTCTTTGCTACTTTTCCATCCATTACTGTAATAGTCCCATTGAAGGCAATGGGCAATGCCACAGTACTCTGGAGTATAATCCAAAGTCCTGTGGTGCATAGATACACCAAAAAGTTGTTTTTCATCTTCTGAGCTTTTTTATAACAGTGATGGTGCAGGAAAAGATATTTTTGCAGCTGGCAGCTGAAAACTGGACTTTTTGAGGTCAGGAATATAAGAGGTCAAAAAATAAAATCCATGATGTTATCTGTTGTTACCTTTTTCAGTAAAATTGCCCTTAATGTAGATGTTTCCAAGTCCACAGTTACATACTGTGGTTGTCTGGGAGCCCTGAAAAAGAAGCAGCCTCCAGAAGAAACAACTAATAGGGAAATACAGCAGTTCTGTTGCCGTCCTGGCATGAAATGTCTGCTTATTTATGCTTAGGAGATAAAGCAAAACTTTTACTTTATGCCATGAGGAGATTTTTGAGGGTGGCAGAAAAATTGGGAATGTGAGAAACTATGTCCTTTCTGGAGGTTTCTATTAAATTACATGCCCCAAGTATCCCTGCATGATCTTGACTGTAAGAGGCAAAGTCTGGGCTCAGTTAATAGGTCCAAGAGCAATAACCCAAGAATGCCTAAATGCACCTGTCAAAGACTGATAAGAGCTGAGGTCTGTCAGCTGCGTTTCTGTAGTTCCGGAATTGTGCCAGCCCAATTTCCTCTCTATTTTATCACTTTCCAGTAACAAAATTCTTAGGGGTGTCTGGTGCCTTGCAACCCCTGAAACATAATTCAAATTATTTTCCACCAGAACTGCACTCACAGTCCTGGAACACCAAAATTCTGCCTGCTTTGCACAGTGGAGGCAGTAGCTAATTTATTTTTTTTTAAGCGCCAACAAAACAAAAAAAGCAAGACATGACACTCTTGGCCTTTGATGTTAGACTTCTCCTTGTTAGACTGGACTTTTTAAAATGAAAATGGCATTGCACAAATGTAATTAGATTGAGTTCATTGACATTTTTCTGAATTTTCATTGGCTCTTAATTCTTTTCTTTCATGAAATTCTCATTTTCAGTAGTTTGGGTTAGATTTTGAAAAGTATTCTCCACACCCAGAGTTGGAGACCTGTGAAGCAGGCTTGTTGTTAATGTGGTGTCTTTCAATCAAGATAACAAAAGAGAGCAAAAAGCAGATGGGAAGGACTTACTGCCATGAGACAACCAGGAAAGTGAGAAAAGCAGTTCCAGGGCACTGGAATGTAAGAATAGTTGTGCTGTGACCATTTCTACCAGGATGCAGAGATTTCTGGAGCTGATGTGTTTATCCACGCCATAGTGACTTATTCAATCAGTTTATCTGTCCTTCAGGACTTTGCCTAATCCCTTTCTGAATTTGTGTATCCTCCTGAAATTCTCAGTGTCCTGGTGTGGGAATATCCATGACCTACAATGTCTTTCCTTTTTTAAGTTATGAAATGAATGAGAAGGAGTCAAATCTTCAGCTACTAGCAGTTGGTTTTCTGGAGTTTATGCAGAAAGCTGCATCAAGCTTTGAATAGATCAGACAAAACGTTTCCTCTGCAATATCATTTAGCCAAACATGCAGATCTGTTGCTATTGATATATTTCATTAATCCATTTAGATTTTGTATGTGTGAAAGCATGTTCTTTCACTGTGTCTCTCATCTCCTTCAAATTAGATATATTTAAATACCAGTTTCTAGGTTTAGTATTTGACATTTTAGTTATGAAAACTACTTTGAATTCAGTGTAAAACAGTGAAATTCCAAAATTACTCGGAGGAAGAGATTTTTTTACTTTCAGATATGTTTCTGATTGTTTTAGTGTCTAAAGAAAAAAGATCCTCATCCACATAAGATGTTGATTACATTTGCAGAATTTCAAACAAACTGAAAAATAAGTTATTTAGACAGTTTTTCTCCTGCATCTTTGGAAAACTCATGTAAAGTGTAATTCTATTTTAGAAGCCTCAAATGACAGTAATTTGTATTGTAGCACTCACTGGTGTACTCTAGTCTTGCAAATAATAACAGAACCAATGTATTCCATTGGTACATTGCATGGAATAGCACAGGCAGTAGTATTACAATAATGAGTCATATTGAATTCCCAAAATAAACAGTTCACAGTCAAAAACTAGACCCTTGACACAGCTCTGAAGCTGCTGCACTACTACATGTCCCCTTAAGATTCTTGTGACTGCTTGGTCAATCAAAATCCAAGTGGAACAGCTAGCACTTGAGGACACTGGATTTGTCAAAGTCCTCTGAAGAGGTGGCATTTGATTAAAAAGATCAAAATGACAGAGTAAAATTGTCTATAATATCTCTGACTTCTTTTCCTGAAACCACTGCACTAAAATTTTTAAACACAAAAAGTGTTTGAAGACTTCATTTTGGAAATGGTACTTTTATGATAAGTAAGCCCAGAACAATTTTAAAGGATATTACAATGCCTGTATGAATGATCAAAAATTGCAAATGATTTAATAAGTGGGCACAATTTTTTATGTTATGTCAGTGAAGAAAGACAGTGAAGCACAGTGAGCAGGGACAGAGCTGAGATGTAGAAGTCTAACCCTGTAATGTTACAGGTAGCTGTTCTCTACCAGAGTTAATAGAACTTTGCTTTCCTTGAGAAAGAGAAGAAATCCATTCACTTACTCTCAACTGTTTACACCACTTAATGGAGAACGAGAAATAATCCTTATGACAAATCAGTGTTACTAGATAATTTAATTTTCCTTATATTTTTTCCTCTTGTATTTCATCACACTCTGCCTAATTCAGAAGATAACCATGATAACCATGATAGGTGAGAAAATTACTTGAATATTGGGGGCCTTTTGCTGACTTATTTCGAAGCAACAGAAAGCAACTAGAATCACCACAGACGTTCACATTCAGTGTTAAATATCGACCTAATTAATGTTTAGCAGGAATTTATTCTGTAAAAGCCATTAAAAAGGAAGTAAAACTTGTTAATGCAAGCTAAAATACACGTTGGGGACAGTATTTATGTTGTTCATGTGTCATGAATCATATCAGAAAATCTACTGGAATAGGCATTTTTTTCTTCTTTCTTTCCCTTATTTTTTACCTATACAAAACTAGCACACATCCCTTTGTGGAATTTTAGATTTCAGTATTACATGTGGTAATGTCTGAAATAAGGGCGTTGGATAACTATTGTAGGCTACAAAAACAGCACAATAGACCACAGGCATCTTCTTCTCATGTCCACCTGGAATTTTTCATAAGAGAAAGATTTATATTTTTTTTCCAATTGGACGGGCTTCTGGTTGTGCAGACAGTGAATGAGACTGATTTTACATCAATATTCTCAGTAAAATTAGACAGATGTATTAGTAATCTTGCTCCAGTCTGTGTGCTGACAAGCAGTGCATGAGTAATGAAGAGGTCTTTCCAATGTGACCCTGCTGCAGAGCACTAATGAACAGAGATGTGCATTATTAGTTGATAGTACATACCAGAATTAGAACAAAGAAAGGCAATTTAGGGTGCTGCTTACGTATCTAATATTCTAGCTGCTTTACTTTAGGGAACAGAAAAGAAGTGAGACTTCTGTGTGGGACCTGGACAACTAACATTTGCCTTGTTTTTTGAGAAATTAATGCTTTTTCAAGAAGAATGTAGGAAGATTCAATAAATTATTGTTCCTGGCTTTACAGTCAAAAAAGCAGACTATCTGACCTGTAAAAATATTTCCATTTAAATTGCAGTATGGGTGAACAGATAAATTCTTTTAAAATGAACAGTCATGTTCAGTTAAAGGTAATGATCACTTTACTTAAAAATAGAAATACATTTTTTTAGGTTTTGACCTCTACTGTTACTTCAGAACTAAGAGTAGAACAAATCAACTGTTTTCTGGCTTCTTCTCTAGCATATGCTAACAGGCCTGTTATTTTGCTTCCTATTTTCTGATTTGGTGATAATGGGCAACAATACCTTGGACAAAATCCATTTTTGTATACTTTAGACTGCAAATTAACTCTTCCTGTGTTTTGAATCAACAATCAGTTCCATAGCAAGACAGAAAAGAAGATACTACAGAATAAAATTTCATCTCAGGAACACTGTGATCTGTAGGATCTCATTCAGGTGAAGTGATAGTCACGGGGAATTGTCAGAGGTCCAGGGATTCAAGTCACAATGGCACATGGCTCCAGTTTGGCAGTACTGACACATGGGCTTTGCCAAAACCCACAACACAGTCATGCACTGGGCAAAGGCAGATACTTGCCACCCAATGCAGACACGCCCTTTTGGTGGAGTAGTGTGGCTGTTGACATGATTTTTCCACTCCTTCAGACTTCCAGCGCTGTGTGCAGCTCCTGGTTTTTGCTAGATAACCACCCAGGAGAATTGGTCAGAAAGGAGCGGTGTGATGGCTTGCTTGTTGGAAGTGGAGCGTGGAAGGAGAATAGAAACTGGTGCTGAGTTAAGCTGTCTTTGGCCCTTGGAGCAAAGATATTCAAAGTCACCTCCAAAGACATCGAAAGAGATTGCAAAACATTTCTTAAGCTATGCTACTGTGTAAAAAAGTTTATCCCTTGCAACTTCTAAATTATAGATAGATGAGTGTGGCTAGCACAGGTCTTTCTCATGAGAACATTCCGCTGTGTTTTATAAAAAAGATAAAATTTGGATGTTTTTTAAACAGTGTCTCAAGATTTGGACAGTTCAGGCCTGGCCAGTCAGGCCTAGGGGGAGGTTTCTGGCTGACCAATCTGGGCGATCTCTGAAAAGTCTATATATATATTGAAATCAAAATAATAAATTCTCTCTTTCTTGCCACACTGAGAACTCGGGTCTTTTTCTCTGCTAGCGGCTCAACAGTGACAGATGAGAATCACAGTATAAAGGATGTTTTTCATTGTTGTTGAATAATACATGTTTAGGATAAGGAACATCTAGTTATTATCAGAGCATGAAATCATCAATCAGTTTTAGCTGATCAGCTAATTCAAGCAAACATCTGGTCTGTGGTCTGCATGTCCCCCAGACTACTGAGGAAGCCAAGAAAAAAGTGCTTGGAAGGCAAGCAGTCTGCCAAGTCCAGTACATTGCAAAGTGATTTGCTTTGTTTCTTTGAAAATGGTTGGTCTACCAGACCACCTCAGAAGTGGTTATGTTCAGGTTACTCAGCTGTATGAGGAAGCGCAAGGCTTGCTCTTAACTGGAAGCCAAGAAGATGTGATCCTAATCCTCACGTCAAAAGTAGCCTTTCAAAATGTTTTGGCTTTCTTAAAGTTAAAAGTTAGCCCCTAATTTGTATTCTGAATCCTGTAAAGTTTTGGAAATAGTGGAGGAAGGTAAGTCATTATTTACAAAAAGAATGTAAGTCATTCTTTTGTCCTGTTCATTTTGCTTAGATCGATTTCAATGAGAATTTGCTTGATCATTTGTATGTACAACAGATGAAAAAACATCTAACCCAGACAAACTGGGTACCATTTTTTACCAGTTTGGCAGTGGATCTTCCAGGTAACGTCCCTCTCCATGTATTGGAGATCAGGTGAATTTTTGTCCTGTGTGGTGCACCTTTGTTTACAAAAGTAATGTCATTTTAGTACTTCTAGACACTAAAGGATTTTGTAAAGTGAGTATGTAAATTTTAGAGCACGGAAATGCAAGAGGCTTAATATTGTTTCTTTTGCTTGTTTGTTTTTATACTAGGTATTTAAGAATATGTGAGGTTTTTTCTGTTTATCTATTTTGCAAGTTCTGCTAAAAAAGAATTTCTATATGAATTAGAGCAACATGTGGAGATATATATATATATATATGTATGTATGTATATAGATGCAGGCATGCATGTGTGTATATTAGACTTACCCTAAACCTAGTTGGTTCTGTTGCAAGTTTTGACACCTCTAGTGAAGTAACTGTAAATACTTCAGGAAAATAAGATCTTAAGGTTAATAAAAGCTGTGTGAAAGTTGTTCTTTGGTTCATGCTTGCAAAGGCTGACATGTTTCTGAGACTGTTTACACCAGCCAAACTAGTCAGGCATGGATTTTCTCAGCCTTTAAACCATTTGGTGGCTGCCCTGTATGTTTGCTAGTACTGGCTTGGAGTGCTGTGGGATTGTAGGTCCGGTTGGGGGACTGGAGGAAATAATCCATGATTTGAACCAGATTGCAAAAGTAGAATAGATGAAAGAACATTGCTCTGAATTGCCCATTGCTCTGAATGGTTTCTGCCCTTCAGATACACAACCTTGCCCCACATGAAGGTATTTTCCTTTCCAGAAATGAGAATGGAGATTAAAGCATTTTATCCCCAAACTCCCTATCTTGTAGAGAAGCCAGGACAAAGGAGCCTGTGGGAAGCGAAAGCCCTTGGCTAAAATTCAGATAGCTACAAAGAGTAGTGGAAGTTCTCTCTGGAAAAGTTGGCTTTTGACCAAGGATAACCTTAAGGCTTTCCCAGTGGGAAATTAAGCATACCTGTTACTCTGACCTTGCCCTAGGAACCACTTGCACCTGTAGCAGCTGAGCGAGTTGGCAGTCCTGCTGTTTTAAAAAGAACTGTTCATGAGCTTAAAGCAATTCAGGGTCATGAAATAAGTTTGTAAACTTTACACTTTTCACAGTATAAAAATAATGCAAATATATTTTGCTTTCTAAACAATTCCTTGTGTTCTAGTGTAACAGGCAATTTGTATGTTTTTTTGTTGTGGGACTGTAATACATGATTTAATTTTATAAATATTTTGAAAATAATCTGAACAACTGATGTCTTTAATTAGCAAACATTGCTTTAAAAGAATGACTAAAATATTAAATGAAATATTATATTATATTATATTATATTATATTATATTATATTACATTTATTATATTATATTACATTATATTATATTGTATTTTGTTACTGACTGATAAACATAAATAACGTCTGTTAGACTGTTAAAGAAAGTTTCCCGTTTGACCATTCAGGAGGCACTCTGGCAGTCACATTGACACCACTTGAGACTTTAACTGCTGGGACTGAAACCCCTTTGCAGCAAGGCTCACACAGCCAGACAAGGTTTCCTTACTGCCTCGACCCCCGGGTTCCCATAAAAGGGTCTCAGACATCTGAATACTTTAAGTAATTTAATCAAGGTGCAGAACACAAAACCAACTCGAGCTGGGTGCCTCTGAGGAGGGACTCCAAACAAAGGACACTCTTGGTTTTTACATTTTATACCCTTGCAGTATAAGCTAATGACAGTCTAGGATCCTCCTGCTGAGTCCTTGGTTCCTGCTGTGTCTCTGAGTGTCCACTCTCCTCTTTGGCCCCAAAGGTCTCTCTGCTGTGCAAAGGGTCAGCACCAGTTCATGGCCTTTTGCCTGGGGCTCCCCTAATTTCCCTACACCCAGAGCACAGCCTGCAGCTCTCACTGCAGCTGCACACTGAGCTGTCTGCACTAAATGCATTCCTCAGCTGGACCACTGAAGTCTGTGTTTGCTGACTGTCCACAAGTTTCAGAGTGCTCTACTGTCCCACATGCTGAGTTTCATGTGGTTTAACCATTATGCATCAGGAATTTTGTAGAATGGGCATTATAAAGCTTTACCTGATGTTTTGTTAGAGTCACAGTGGTTGTACACTAAGGATTTGTCATGCCTGACAAATCAAATAATAGAGTCTCATGTACTGGGACTGGTGCCCACCACTACACTTCAAATTAAGCCATGAGGGGCATACTTAATCATATTGATCAGACAAGTAGCGTTAGAGATGTAAAGGACGAATTTCAAGTTGAGTAAAAGAGGAAAAAAACGAACCAAAGAAAGGCAGGGCTGAACTGAAAATATCATACCTGGTAAATCTGTGTGCCAAGCTATCACCCCCTGCTTGCAGAAGAGTCAGGAGAAGGAGACACAGCAGAGCAACGTGCCTGCCTTTGTCCCTGCCAGCATGGCCCATCTTCCTGACAGTGAACCTTGTGGGTGCAGTGACTGTGGCTGCTCTGGGCTCCTGTCAGTGTGCTAAGCACGGCTGGAAATTACAAGAATTACCGTGTAACTCATAGGGGGCCTTTCTAGGAGGCCGTTGTCATACGCTATTAAAGATTGCATCTCTTGGTGTTCTGTTGACTAAAAATTATAATTTAAACCTTTAAAATATACATCACAGTGTCTGTAGACTATAACATTAACAAGCTTGTACTGTTCCAGGTTGACTGACAAGATAATATATATTTAAATAAAAAATGACAGTGGGGCTCCATCAGATTTCCCTGAGATTCAAGCGGCAATTAAATATTAGTCAGTCTTCTTTGCACCACAAATTAATGAAGAGATAGAATAATCAGCGAGGAAGCTTACAGCCAGAAAATACCATTTGTGTAAAGTGATCATTAATAGGAAGTCAATATTTACTGCACTGCAAATACACAGTCTTTCCTTTTGTAAAAATATTAACCACAGGCCCATGGTACATGTAATTTCTCTACAGTGATGACTAACATAGCTGCAAACAGCTATCAAATAAATATACTGCCAAATGCTATTACCACTTGTTCTTGCCATAGAAATAAGAAAAGCTTGCATACAGTTCCTAAATGAGGGCAGCATAAGTAGCTCTGGGCAGTAATTCAGAATGTCCAGTTCTGTCACATTTACGAGAGGACTGTGACTAACAATAGCTCTCTAGCACCAGGAATAGTGAGACCAGCTTGGGACAGGATGCTGGATGTGGAAATTCAGGTTATGGGTTATCTAAGTGCTGCTACCTCAGGCTAAGACCTTGTGGACTTTTTAAAAGGAATCTGTTACTTCAAAATGTTGGGTTAGATTTGCAATATGAGGTAAAGACCCAGCAGTGTTAACCATCAGAGCTGACAGTATGTGTGGTGTTGCCACTGAATAACAGGAGGTATTCACTGCTGAAGAGAAAACTTATTATGGACTTCAAAAGCATAAAATCAGCTGGAGTGAATGAAATAATAGCTTAACTTACAGCATTTAATAAAAACAAACCCGAATTCCTCTTTTTTATCAGTGTACTGAAACATTGAGAGAAACACTGAAACCTCACTAATGTAAACAGTAACAACATTTATTCAGTTTCAGGGTGGAACTGCTTGACAGTGTGTTCCCTCAGCTCAGTAAAACACATGGTGGACTTGATAATCAAAATAAATCACTGTCTAAGCCTAAATTCATTATAGTATTGCAGTGATAACCTATACTTAAGGTTCCACTGCCAAATTTAGTCTCATAAAATATTGTTACAGCTGGGTAATAATACTGAAATGTCAGTCATGTTTTTATTCAGGCAATGTTCAAATAATTAACAGACAGATTCATGCCCATTAATATTATAATTAATATTAAATGTTTTATTACTTCAAATGTCCTAGCACTTGCCTCAACTGGAGGTGACTTCTTTTTGAAGCTAAAATAAACTCCCAACAACCTTGAGGTTTCCAAGTGTCTGACCAGCGGAGCTTCTTCACTGAGGATAGTGGATGGAAATGTATTTTTACATATATTTGTAAAAGAGTATAATTTTCAGTCCTCATATTTAACATGCATAGTATATTCTTGAATCATGGAATATGTTCTCTGTCTTGCTTGCAGATTATTTTTATTAATACGAGTACTGTTTAAACCTGATGGAAGTCACAATGTAGTCTGTGAATTCAGGACTATAGTAAGGGCTCTAGTGCTGCTGCTGAACTGGAGTAAGAAGTGTATGTGTTCTTTCAAATTGAAAAAATGCTTCGAGATAGAGTTTTGAAAGTAGATTAATAAATATATGTGCCAATCATAGTAAGGGAGATTTTTTTGTACTAGAGGTTTCTAGAAAAGGGAAATACATTTCCAGATACATTACGTTTTACAACAGACTTTTGGAACAAAATGTATTTTTTTTCCAAAGGATTTCTGTAGATTGTTGGAAAAATCAGCAAAATTAAAATCTTCAGCAAAAACTGATGATTTCTACTTTGGATTAAGAAATTTTTATGCTTTTATTTTCACCTTTTTGAGAAGAATAATTAAAATTTGTATTTTAGCCTGTTTTAAAATACTTCTTCAAAGGAAGAAAGGAAATGAAGTTAATATTTCTCCACTCAGCAAAGCAAAACTTACTTCCAAAAAATTTTGCAAAAATACCTACCATTTCTAACCTACTTTATGATGCATGTTTCCTAGCAGTGAAGAACACATTAAGACAGCACAGCTACACTTTTTAACTGACAACTTTCTTAGCATCAGGATATTTTCTTGTGCCAAAAAAGGCAATCATATTTGCAATTAAAAAAGAAAAAGAAAAAAAAAAATTCAAATTGGAGAAACAAATGCACTATCAGAGAAAATGCCTTTATGAGTTGTGTAAAAGCAAGTTCTTATTACATTTACTTCGCCTTTTGAAATTTCTATCGTACATTCTCTGTAAAGAGATATTCTGACATACCTGGGCATGCTGTTCAGCCATATGCCTTGGCTGCTCAGTGTCTTTTGTGCTCTTCCATACTTTGGATAGATGTGATATGTTATTTAGTGTTAGGAAACCATCATTATTTAGTTACAGAAACTCTATTTGTAATATTAAAAATGGAATATTATCTCCTTGGAATAATTTACTGTAAGAGTAACACTAGACTGTAGTTTTGGAGCAAGGATGCAAAACAGAGAACCTTTGTGTCCTCTATTGATTTGACTTAATCTAATTAAAAGCCAAATGAAATGGTCTCTGATGAAATGCTGCTAAGCAAGAGCTCAATATTTTGGCTTTACAGTTCTTTGTCAGCAGTGGCTTGCATAGCATTTGGGAGCGTTATGAAATCTTTTTAACACCTGAGGTGCTCCCAGGTTTCCTTGTAGAAACCACTTATACAGTGGTTGCAGGCACCAGCCCCAAGCCTTGCCAGGGTGGGCTGTCTGGCTGCAGTGCAGCCAGAAATGTACTTTCCCAGCTGAAGACCTAAAATATCCTGATGTGCCGTCTTGGCTTGTCACCTCAGATCCTCATCAGGCTGTACTGCTTTTCACTGCTGAACAGAGACATGAAGGACGAGGTTCTGCCCTACTTTGTACGAGGCAGCTATAAAGCACACTCAGAGCCACACCAGTGGTGCACAACTCTTTCTAGTATCATTTTGGGGAGGTTTTTTGCCACATGTGACTGCCTGTAGGAAGTGCAAGGCGGGGGAGTGTTAGAGACTATGATGGGAGCAGGGTTCTTTCTCTTTTGACAGGGAAAGTCTGAGCTGGCGCTGGTGGAGTGAGCTCACGTGGTTCAAATTGTTAGATAATAATTTCTAGGATGATTAGTTATCTTTATGGCAATAGTGGCCTTATGCCTTTAACTCTTACTTTGCATGCAGCAGGCAGGGTTGTGTTGTGGATGTTGTTTGGCATGGGGAACTGATGCTTTGAATTTTATTTTGCCTTTTTTTGCTAGATCCCAATAAATTCTTGGGAGATAAAGGATTAAACCTTAGAAATCAGACTTATGTGGTATTGAACTAGGACTATATTTCTTATACTGAATTTTCTGTTTTGTTTATATCGTGTCTGTGAGTGTGGCTGAGACAACACCTGCTAGCTCTGGGTTTGTATGTGCTTTCTTTGGAGTAGGGTAGCATGGGTACACTGTGTAGCTTGTCCTAAAAAAACAGTAACGTATGTATAGAGGCTTTACTCCTCCATAATCTGGCTGCCTTGTGTATTTTTCTCTTTGGACACTAAGGTACTGAAACCATCACATAGATTTATAACATTCTTGGAGAACTTAGAGCAGCTCAACAAGTTTTTTATGTGCCCATTTGTTGTCTAATTTAAACGGAATTGGTGGATACTTTTTGTACCTGAATCAGTGTATGAATCTCCGAATATTATTCATGCATAAATTTTCTTTTGAAAGCATAATATTTTTCATGCATTTAACATTTCAGTCAAACAGAAATGTAAAAGTGTCTGACTTATTAAAAAAATTGAATATTGAGTGTATAAAATGATATTATATAAATAATATAAAAATATATAATATAAAAATACATGATATTAAAAATATATAAACAATTTAGAATCTGAAGTGTACAGAAAAGTAGATAGCTGAGAGCTGCCTATGTTGAATCTTAAGCAAAGATTTAAACTGCAAGATGTCATACTAGGAATGTGTCACACTCTGATTGTGTAGTTCGGTTGTTCATCACCAAAAGTCAGTCTGATGGAAGCATTTAATTTTAACAAGTCACAGATTGTGGTCGCTACATGGGCTGTATATTACTGTTGGCAGTGGTTATAATTTGAAGGTGGTAACATCTAAGATGTTAGGCACTATATGCTATCTATATGCTAGGCACTGTAGCAGCATGAGGAATCAGTCCCTGCCCAAGGGGTATGAGATGATCAGTGAAAAGAGAAGGAGTCCCCTACCCCCAAAAAGAATAAATCAGCAGTGCTCATATGGGCAGGTGATGATAAGGTAGTAGAGGTACTAGACTACAAAATTTGAGGATGAAACGTTAATATGAGAAAGGAAGAAAATAGATATTTTAGCCTACATTTTCAACAACAGGTATCTAATATCAAGTACTTCAGTGCTTGGGAGATGTGAGAAGATCTTACTATTCCTACTGAAATTAACTGATGGAGAGTTCTAAGGCGTCTCTCAGTCAGGCCTGACTTTGTGAATTTGAAGGTGTTGACCTTTATCTCATTGTCATGTGTTAGCATCTTCCTTCATATTTTGCATCCAGAAATTTATTATAAAGATTTCTTGTAAATTACTGCATAATTAGAATTCTAGCAATTTCTCATGTTTCTAAGAGTGCAGTAGAAAGACAGAACTGGAGTAATGAAGTCACACAGTAGATACTTCTCTGTATCCACAAAAATAAGTTAAACAGCTCAGTTTTGTCAGGATCATGGATATGTAAGCCCCACACAAAGATCTGTAACAAATTCTGTTATTCTCTTCCTATTTAAGGGAAAACCCTCGCTTCTAGGAAATGAACTCTGGAGGGTTTTCCTGTATTTCTGGTGTTGTAGTGTTCAGGACTTGATGCTCACAAGAGTGAAATCTTGGAGGCTGTCTATTTTCCTGAAGGATGCACTGGGAATTGTCCTTTAACACCCATGGAGAAAGAAAATCAAGAGAGTATAAGTATTCTTCAATATAAATTGTTTTGAGTACTGTCAGAAAAGCTGCACCCTTCTCATTTTCTCTGTGTCCCATTCTGCCTCTCCACAAGCTTTCTTTCATGCATTTATTAAGTATTAATGATATGGTAATGCACTCCATTAAATTACAGGAAACATTCATGTGATTTTATGCTTTGAGTTTTGCAAAATCAGTAAGGAAATACATTAAAACACCAGTAGAGATGTAGTGCAGTGACATTCACTTCTGCCATGTTAGTCTGTACTAAATTTGTCTCATTGGCATAAAACCTCTAAAAAATTGACATTTTTACATAAATGTCATACTAAACAATAGACTCACAACAAAAAGGAAGCACTTGTTCTTTCTGCCTTCTTACTTAAGTCACCTTTGGAGAGGGTAAAGTATCTCAGTCATTCAAAGGTAAATGTAAATAATGGTATTATTAAGCAATGTTCCAAGGTCAAGGATATGTTTACAGGTCTAATATAGCCACCTTACATGGCTCATGAGTATCTGTAGGGACTGAGAAGGGTGCTGCAAACCCATGCTGAAATACTGAAAGGCAGAAAGTGACCCAGGGCTCCAATTCTCAGTGGTTGTTTTTTCTCATCAGCCTCCTGAAAAGAAGGTTTTGGCAAGTTGTCTTCATTGGAACTTGCTGAAAAACAGCCAAAGAAGCGTTATGGCTTACCTGTGCTGATGCTGAGTGCAGAGTAGCATTGTTCTGGAATCTCCTTAGGAGGCTTCTAATGCTGTGGCTGCAGTTTGTGCCAGCTGCAGTGACTTTGCTGGGGTTGTTGGACCTGGAGGTGTTTTCTCCTTCTAAGGTCTGTCTGTATGTCCCACCTATGCCTCAAATCCATGCTCCAACACACACTTTTTTGTGAAATTGTATGCTTACTTGTTCTTGAATTAATTTGATTTCTAACCCTAATTAGCAGATAAGATTCAAGGCAGCTAAATAGATAACACTCACTCTGAATAAATAGTGAGATACTGAATGGTGTAAACACGTTGGGGATTCTGCATATTCCTAAGAAAGTCTTTGCTAACAACAGCATGTTACCATGTAAATCAGCTAGCGAGACTGGGATGCAGTAAAGGATTCTTCCGGAATATTTTCTGTGCACCATATTTTTTTCCATTCCAGTGCCCTGAGATCATCTCAGGCTCCTGCCTTGTTGAAATGTGTGCTTCCTTGGGTCATTCTCCATCCAGAAAGTCCTTCCTACTGTGTCTCCTTGCTTGGCCCTTTGAAAATTTTGAGTTGTTTGTAAGGGTCCTTCATTTCTTAGACCTACTATGTTTTCATGTTCCTTCTCTGATTTCTCCTGTCCTCTTCACCTGCATCACTAGATCTTCACCACCAGAGCAGCACTATACAGCACTTGTGGCATACAGGAGATTCTGGCAGATCTTGCCAGTGTTTCAGGTTTGGCATCCTGTCACTTGTATGTCTGGAGAAGATATTCCTATGAAGGCAGGTGCAAGAATATGCCCATTACTAAGTTCACAACATATTTAGGAAAAAGCCTTTAGAGAATAAATGAACCTACTCTTTTCATTCGCTGTGCCACCATTTCTGTTTTATTCATTGTTAATTTAGAAAATGCTTGCCATAAAACCTGTGCTCATTTGAACCATAAGTGCCTGTTACTTCTTGGAACAGTTACAATCCCATCATACATACAAGTTACTAAAAATGTTAGTTCCATTTTAAATTACTTACTCTTTTTGCAGCTGCTGAAGCAAAAGCTTTATCATAATCCTTTCTTCTCAAGTGTCTGGTATAGAAGAGGACTAGTAACAGGTATCATTAGGATGGGGAAAAAAGTTTCCATTTTGAACTGCATTAATTATAAACTCTAAATGCTAAATATGGACCCCACTTCCTGAGCTCAATTACATAGCCTTACATGAAGATACTGTCTCTTTTTGATAGCTATTTTTTTGTCCTTTTTTTTTTTAATGTGTGCAATGTGAAAGAAAGAATGACATCCTGCACTCATAAGCTGAACATGCTGCATAACCAGGGAGCAATAGTTCTGCAATAGGCAGAAGAACTGTTGAGTTGCATTGTATCCTGTGTGGGATTAGTATGCATATGAATTGATCTGATATTAGTTTTTCTCTCAGTTGTCACCATATGGGTCACCAGATTTGTACAGCACCAGTCACTCTCTTACCTCTACTCTGTATTATCCACCATGAGGTAAAAGGCACTAGGTAAACAGCAGAACAGTTCAATACCCTGTGCTGATTTATGAACCCATGCAATATGGCAATGAAATCAGAAGGAACTGCAGTGTGGAAGAAAGAAATGTAATTTTTGGTGACCAGGAAAGCTGAAATTGTATTACCAGCTTGCAGTAAATGTGCAGTGAAGCCCTTTGTTACGAGAGGATTTTAGTGTCTAATTAATGGCACTGTTTCTTGCTCTGAGTTGAACTCCTGACATGAACCATATAGGGTGCTACAGACTTGCTTGAGGGAGCAAAGGGTGGTCTAGTCAGCAGTTCACCTGCATGACCTTTACATTTCTCTGAAGGATTGTGCAGGATCTGTTTCCTCTCTTGCCTTCTTTAGGGGGGAGGTGTAGAGTATTTCCTGCCTATCATGCATGCACTTAACTCCTGTAAATCCTTTTGGGAGCTACACTGCAGTATCAAAGCAAGTATATACTTTTAATCTCTAAAGCAGCCCTCTAAGAGGTAACTGGAATTTATAGGTCTTATCAATTTGCAGCAGTGCAGGTGAATAAAGAGAGTCTTGAAAATAAAGCAACTGCTGACTCAGCTTACATAGAAGCTTGGGAGTAAAACTGAATATTCAGCAGTGTTAGTCCCTTCTCAGCTATCAGCTGATTGAAAGTATTACCCTTTTCATGCTAATCCTCTGAGACCGGTGTATATGTAAAGTACTGGAGATATGGGTGTCTAAATAACAGTAGATCACTAGTGTTTGGAGACCCTTTAAAGGGTAGCTCCTCAGGGTATCCTTCCACAGCCGGCAGGGAGAAACTCAAAATATTAAGGTTTACTTTACATCTGAAAGCTAACAAAACTGTTCAAGTAAATTTAGGAAATTCACTAACATGGAGACAGTTCAGATATATTTCCTTTGCTATGAAAAGGTGGTAGGAGCATCTGCTTTTGATCACTTTCATATTTTGATTACCTGAGATGAGTAAGGTTCGATAGTCATCCTAGCTGGAATAAAAGCCATCCAAATAGCTCACTGCCAATATATGTTGAATAACAGTATCATTGTGTAACATCAGATTTATGTAATATGCTATTTGTCAGATCACAGATAATAGAAATGCAAGTTTGTTGTATGGTGCTGGGATGAGTCCATTTGGGATCCACGTTTGTGAGCCAACCTCAATTAAATAAAAGATCACTTCAACCCATAATTAACTTTGTTACCCTTCCAATCCAGTCCTAATGGCTCAAATGTCTGTTTAATGTTTGCAAATATGTTGAAAAATGGAGCTGAACAAATAGTTTATGAATAAAGACCAGTCAGAGATGCTTTTTCCTGCTGCTAATTTTAAATCAACATACTTTCAGACTGCTATGTTTATCTCATTAGATACTGGTGATATGTTAAGTAATAGGAAAAAGTACAGTGGAATAAGAAGGCTGATACATAGAAAATAAATATTATTTTATGTCGGTAGTAAAAATGAGCAATGGTGTCTTGAAAAGCTTAAAAATTTCAGTGGGGGTTCTGATATTCTCCTGTCAGTTAATTGCTAGTATCTGTTGCTTGAATAATAATTTCTATAAAATAATGGCCTTATATTTGTGTCACTTAATATTCTTTTTCTTTCTGACTCTCTAAAACCATTCTGCATGTTAGTCACTGCGCAGGGTGCTTTAAGAACCAGAAGCTTGGTCTTAGTTGTCAGAAAAGGGTTTTTTCAGGTACTATTCAGAGGTGCTACCTCCTGAAAGAAATAAACTACATTCAATTTCATATGACCATATTGCAGCCAACTTCTGAGTTTTAAAATGATAAATAGTATTGAATGATATATTTTAAGGATGCAGAAATTGCAGTATTTCTGAGTATTTCAGCATTTCTGAGTATTTCAGTATTTCACAATGCGGAATATGAGAAACAAGTACTGTGAACAGAATTCTGTAAGGTAAATATTGCTTATACTTGTGGAAATGGAGGCATTTTGAAATTTCAAATGCAATGAAAAAAATGCAAATAAAAAACCCACTGTGCTTGCAAATACTTATGGAGAAATTTCCTGGATCATTAAATGCTTCTTTTCATTCAGGATATGGAAACATAGCAAGATGCATTTGGTATTTCTGTTGAAAGAAATCACACTCAATTTCTTCAGCTTCCTGAAGCTTAAGACATTCATGATCTGAATAACAGATTTTACAAGAAAAATATTTACAGATTAATACTAAAGGCTGATAACATGAGTCAAAATATCGGAACACTAAATTATATGCATAAATCCAAGTAATGTGGATGTGGGGCAAGTCTGTAAAAAACTTTATGAACCTGGGACATATTTAATTACTGTTCTGTATAGAGAAAATAGTTTTCTAAGAACTCATGATATCTGCAGTTAAATTAAAAAGAAGATAACATTACACAAAATGAAGAAATATGAATTTGGAGTTTATGTTCATGACTTCAGAGTCTGGGGATCTGCATATCATCTCAGAAATGAAACAAAAGTTGAACCATAAATCAGCTGGTGTTCATTATAATTTACATACATGTATGTAATTACAAGTGAATGGACCGGTAGAAAAATACCATAGTTTGCTATCTTAAGAATTGTCTGTAAACAGTTTGTGTCTTAACTGTGAGCTAAGTCACAGCTGTAAGTTGATGTCTTTCATCAGACAAGAAACTTCAAAGCAGGACCCAGCATGGATCTGGAGACTCCACTAGAACCTTGCTCATTGGGATGTTTTGGCCTGACATTGCTGTTACGTGAACTCCTTGGCAATGGCAGCTGTTCTGTGCTGGAGCTAGCTGCTGATGCTTTTAATGCTGGTAGCCCAACTCCCTGTAACTCCATGTTTCTGCTGTTGTACAACTCAGTGCGTGTGTGGCTGCTGCCCTCCCTGTTCCCTTGACCTTTTCCTTGTTTGAGTGTGGAGTCAAGCATGTTAGATTGAAATGCCTTCACTGTTGATTTAAGATTAAAAAAAAAAAAGATTTTTCACTGGGGCATTGAGTCTAGGAAGCACTCATGGGCTCCATTTAGTTTGCTTTGCTGTTGTCATGGTGAACTCCAACATGGAGGTGGAAAAAATGGCCTGAGGTACTAACATTTGCAGCTCTTCCAGCTGCCTGCAAAGTAAATATCTGTCTGTGACCTTAAGTTCTAGGATGTAGTTTTATAGCATGTGGCGAATTTCTGTTCCTAAAATAAATGTAAATTTAAAAAATTCACGCTTTGAAAAATAAGTAAGTTTATAAGATCATATTTTAATAGTTAGTAGTATGGAATGTAACTGCATGTTGTTGCTTTGAGAATGTATATCTTGGTTCTTTGCTTTCCTGAGGCAGACTCTAAGATCCTGTAACCCTTCTGGTCCAACAGCAGAGACAGTCTTGTAAACATGAGGGTTGTCTCCATAAAGCTGTCCTTGCAAAATATGTCTGTGCAATTAGCTCTTCTGTCACTCTGTTCAGCACTTGCTCCCACAAATACGTTTCACTTTTCAATGGGTCTAATTTAGATTAAATCTTCAGATCAGGGTGGTAATTTCTCTGTCTGTTTATATCTGTGGTGCTATTTAAAGATGTCACATTGTTGACCAAAATCATAACTTACCAGACATTTTTTATCCAGTAGTGTCTGGTGAGGCTATCTGATTACAAGGTGAATGGGGAGAAAAAATTGCCTTGCTGGAGCAGTTGGAGAGCTTTTTTCAGTCCTTGCATTTTCTAGGGGCTGTGTGAGGGAACTGTGAATGATAAAGGAATTGTGAAGTATGTCCAAGGCCTCCAATTTCTTTTGCAATGATTCAAAGAAGTATGAAGAGAATGGAACATTTCCTAAAATCTCTTCTGTTTGAAAGACATGCTGAAAAGCTCCATGAAGAATGTTCCATTGCTACTCGGGTACCAAGACAAGAGGGGACTCCACCAGCAGGCCCAGATTTCCTTTGGGCCCACTTATGTTGCTACTTTAGGCACGTGAAATGACCTGAGAATGGGCATAGCTAACAAGATGGCTTGTGGCAATTTCCCTTGGGATCTGGGGTCGCATCTGTCACTGCACATTGCACTGCCTCATCTGTCTGCAGCTCAGAAAAGTCTCCTCTTGCAGCTCAGAATAATCCTTCCTTTAGGTGATGTTTCTGTCTTTATCTAGCTCTTCTTACATGACTTCACTTTCCTTAAACCATGAAATATATTCCTTCAGCCCTGGAAGAAGACCTGCAAATATATCTGTCATTGGCCTCAATTGGGGCTGTGGGAATGCGGCAGGCTGGCTGCTGCAGAACTGTCCCAGTAGTTAAATCTGTATCTGTCAAAGCTGATGTTTCGTTTCTCTATACATCTCTCTACTCAGATCCCCAAAGTTAGAAGCTGGGTCTTAGAATCATATGAGTCTGTGTACACAATTTTTTACTTGGACCTGAAAGCTTACAACAATTCTGGACTATTCAGTGCTTTTCACCTTTGCCAAGCTGTACCCAATCCTGGCCTATGTGGCTCAGTGTGTGTCCTGTCTGTAACACTTGCATGATAAAAAACAAGTTCTAGGTGGTGATCACGGAGCAGAACAATTTATGTACAGAACCCACAGTACAGTCAGGATATAGTAGGTTTTAGCTACATCCATGCATGTATGTGAGTGATCTGATATTTTATTACTTGGCATAGGAACTGAGCCAACTTAAATCACTGACAGTGGAGTGATGCAACAAGGGAGGATACAACAAAGCTGCTGTCTTTGGATTTGAATGTAAGACGGAGGCACTCCACATGCATAATGTTTGCATGAGAAAGATGGAGGTTTAACAAGTGCAGTGTGTAGGATTTCGTGCCGAGAGATGTTCCTGAGGTTCTCCTGAAAGGTTTCCCATAGTGCACGTGAGTGTGGAACCGGCCACATAGTCTGTGAGCCAGTGTTGGTACACATAGCTCAAAGAGGTAAAAAGGTAATGGAGGTGCTTTAGGATAATGCAAAAGGAAATAGATGTAATTAAGGCATATAGCTCCAGGTGCCTTATAAGCATGTAAATTTGTTCCTGAAAATGGCACTGAGTGGCTTTGGAATTTCTGTCATGTGAGTGAGAAAACCATGAAATATCTGTGGATTCTGTGGCTTCAACTCACACAGGAGGACTAGAGGGCAGAGTCAGACAGATGTTTGGTATACATTTACAAGCTCAGCTTCAGTCTGATCTAGTCTGAGCTAGGTGCACTTAACCATACATCAGTGCCTCTATGGGTAGTAAATGGGATGGCAGAGGTCTGTCATTTCACAATTTTTTTTTCTTCAAACCGTTCTTGGGCAAAGAATTGTATTTGAATTATCTGCTTGTCGCTGTTGAGCGGCTAGCAGAGAAAAGACCCAGTTCTCAGTGGCAAGAAGGAAAAGCCCTTTATTGTTTTGATTTCATCATATATATAGAGTTTTCAAAGGTCACCCAGATTGGTCAGTCAGAAACCTCCCCCTAGGCCTGATTGGCCAGGTCTGCACCGTCCAAGTCTTGGGACACTGTTTTCAATAACATCCAAACCTTATCTTTATTTATAAAACACAAAAGGAATTCTCATGGGAAAGACCTGTGCTAGCCACATCTGCTGACATTTTATTCTTGCTATGAAAATTGTGAAAGGGGAGGAGAGAAAGACTTTATTTTTACATGTCCTGAATAAAACTGAATCACTAACAAATTTAAGTGTTTATTTCATTATTATAATTGATGCAAACATATAACAAGGGAGGGTGTTCCAGTATTTTTTGTTACTGCTTTGCTTTTCACTGTGTTTTGTTACTCAGTAGTTATGAAACAAGTATTATTGATGATGGCTTTAAAGATGGAATGTATAGTAGTTATTTAGCATCTCTTGCTTTTTCTTTAAGATGCCTTAAGCTACTGGAAAAATCATTTACTATGTCACAAAATTTCCTGCCATATTAGTTAAAAGAAAATATTTCCCTACAGATATTTTCACATGTAATGCTATTTCCCATATTTCACAAGCTGTTTGCAGTTTAAACTTAATCATATTTGCCTCTCCGTCACTGAGGCTCTTTAGAATTACCTTAGAGATCTAGATATTATTTGGATATTTATAGCATAATTAGATTTGACGTATCATACTTTGTTTATCTCAGTTAATGCCTAAAGGCTTGATTCTGATCTGAGATCTGCAGAGGCATAGCACCAAATTTGGAATAAACTCTGTATTGGAAATGCTAATAGCAGTCTCTGTCCAAAATAGTTACTCTGCTCTCCTCCTGTCTCCTAAAATGTGTTAGATTGGAAGGATGCATTTGAATTTTTTTTTTTTTTTTAAGAATGAGGTAATGGCAGGAAGTGGAGCCAATCTGCAGTATTTTAGTCGTCTCTCCTGGTGCTCTCTGTAGATATTATTTTATAGTTAATATAAGAATAAATTTTATTTTCTCAAATAAATATGTCTTTCATCCTCCAAATGTACCCTTCCACAAAGAGACACAATCACCTGTTCTTTTGATTTGTGTTTTTTCTCTCCGTTTTTAGTAAAGCAGAGATCCAGATACAAAATTCAGCATTCCTGGAAAGTCAGTCTGAACTGGTGATGCTCCCCAGAGATCTTTATTCTCATGAATCAATGAATTAATCATCATCCTGAATTTGTAGTTTACCCTCAGTAAATGTAAAATATTTGTTGTCTCTCTTCATATGCATTCTCCAAGGATAACTGTAGGCTTCTTACTGCTATGAACTCACATCTTTCCTTGCTTTACAATAGTATGGTCCTACCACACTAGGGATACTCCCCATAGCACTACTGCTAGTGCTGTGCTGCTAGGAACAGTTGCAGTCTGTGTTGGCTGGTGATGCAACAATTCTTACAGCTGAGCATTTGTGTTTGGAGCACACTGAATTACAATGAACTTTATATACTTCCTTGTCTTGCACGTGTTGGAAAAACTCTGTCAGCATCCTTCCTCCAGACACATATTTTTATCGCATATCTGGTATCATAATGCTAATATCTCTAACTAAGGTGGTTTACCATATTGATACTGAAGGCTGGTGGTGTTTGAAAGCAGGAGTACTTGTCAGGCCTTCAGTGGTTTGCCTACATTGACTTGAAGGTGTGGAGAACCCTCCTGAGTTCAGCTCTGAGAACAGAGTATATGACGAAAACCTTGGTGTAAGCTGCTTCGTGTGTGTGCTTCTTTTGCTTGAAACCCTCAAGTATATGTGCCAGAAAACAGTGCTGGTGCTACAGCTCAGAGATTGCCTCTGCAATCCAGCCATGCTTAGCTCATCCCTGATTTAGGTGTTGGGTTACGCAGCCCATGGGCTGTGATTGTTAGGAAATCTTTCAGCTTCACACCTGTCTGGTTTTGTGGTTTGAGCTCTGATCAGGGTAAATTAAATTCACTGGCCATGGGCATGCTTTGTGGCTGCTATCCCTCTTGTGAAAGGACCCCTTTAAGGAACATGTAAGACTCCCAAAATGTTTACGTACAGGCAGTCTCTTTCAAGACATGGAATGTGCTTATGGATTTCCTGAATGGGATAAAGCAGGGGAGAGGTGTTTTTGAATTGCCTGTTTTAACTGACTGAAAACGCACGATTGTGTTTTGAAGGTTATTTATAATGTTATGTTTTTATGGAAAAAAGTGCTAACTTAAAGTTTGCTGACATGCAATACAGGTTGAGCTACACTTAGAAAGAACAATACACATAAAATACTCTGCAATTCACATAAAAACACAGGCAGAGAGACTGATTTTTCTGGTTTAACCTTTAGATGAAGAATGCTGTTTAGTATTCATAAGGCAGAGGGTAAAGTCTTGCTTTTTGAATTCTGGTGCACTGTTGAAAAAAAAGGCTAGTGCTGAAAATCACTATTTCTATAGAATCTAATTTCTTGTTGGACCATTTTTGTCATTTTAGAGAAATACAGCATTATTAAAGAAAAGACAAATGAGTATCCTTTACTCATTAGTCAGAGGTTCTGCATACACTAATTAGCACTATGTTATTTCTCAGATATTCAAATTAAAGTGTACAAATAAATTTTAATTGCTAATGATTTGTACAAAAGTTATCAATTTCATTTTTACAGAATGTTGATACTATGGAAAATCATTAATGCAGTAAGTATTTTAGACAAGAGTAGGGCCATAATTATTGTTTCTGTTAGTATTCCAGTGTTATCCAGAATTTAGTGAGTGCCTTAGAAATGCAAAGACAGCATAGCCTACATCTAAAAAAATGCATAAAACAGCAAGAGCGGATGTAATATGCAGAGAGTCAGATTGATGGTAGGCAAATGTCTCATTATTTACAGGTTTGCTCCTGTCTGAGTCTAAATTTAACACGTTTGTGGTATTTAAGCCGTTGCTGTCTGCACTGATCCATCTGTGTCAGGAGTGGCCAGCCTGTGGCTCTCGAGTAGGCGACACGCAGCGCTGCCACGGCTGTGTGAGAACCACCATGAGGCTGCCCAGCACAGGCATCACTGGGTGAACAAACCCTGCAGCCACTGGAGCTGCAGGATGCTGCCGGGGCCAGGGAGGCACTGCGGGGCCTGGGCTGGGCTGGGAAATGCTCCCATGTCGTCCTTGCTGTGTGAAATGATTGAGAGCTTTGCCTTCGCTTCCCTGCACCTCTACCTCCTAGCCCCATTTGGGGATGGGCTGTCTCTTACTTTCACTCCCATGAAGTGTGACCACGCAGCATGGAGTAGCAGCAGGATTTGGGGCTGCTTCTAGCCTTTTTCCTCCAGCTGTTCTGGCTAGCTGGATGTAGGCTTTGTACCTATGGACCCTGCAGTGCGTATCTGAGAGCTGCCATAGGGAAGAAGATTGACTCGAGGAGACACCTGGCAGGGAGTGGGGAGCTTTTCCAAACATCTCAGAGCAGGTGATCCCATTGGAGTTGAACCATGGAGGGAAGTGAGGGCATAACTGTGAGAAATGTAACAAATGAGGCATGAATAATGCCTTCATGACTATTTGCTTTCAATTTGCCGCAGCCGGAGATCTCAGAAGTAGCAGTGGTGAGAGCTCCAAGGTGATGCTGTGATGAGAAGCAGCAAGGGAGATCCTGTCAGAGATAACTCTTGCATGGACCAGAAAGTAATGAGTGTGATTTCTGTCAGGCCACTGTGCAGGCATCGCTGTGAGCTGAGTTGGTGAAGGTGCAATGGGAGAACCAAGCAACAAAAACATCTTGCATGCTGTACAAGAAAAAAGGTATTAGACATGTGGGAGGGAGATAGATGAGGAAAAAGGGCCAAAATTAAGTTGGGCTATATCAGAACTGCATGGTGAAGCAATTCCTGGAAGAAACAGAGGAGCTCTGTTTTGTCGTGATGAGTTTGAGCAGATACTGTGAAATTAGGAGTTAGGTTGATTTATGGAATTGAGAAAATTGAGACAAGTAATCACTGAAGAAGCAGCTTTGGTGTGAGTCACCTATACAAGACTATTACTTAACATGTTTGAACATGCAAAATTGGGGGGGGGAAGAGAAAAAAGGCAGCTTCAAGAAAAATCAGTGAGTATGGGTAGACAACTGTATTTGATTGAGCCAAAAAATATAATGACTGTTCTCACTGTTTTCCAGTTTCTCAGCTCATGGTAAATTAACATGTCAATCGCTTTGAATTTACAACAACTGAAAATCAGACCTTCAATACTGAAACAAGGCAACATGCATAAAATAGGCAGAAAGACCCAATAAATAACTTATTTGACCTTTATATATTATTTATAAAGGGCTATGCATGCAAAGCAATAAGCATCTTCCATTTTCAATAACCAGCCTGCAGCAGCTCCCATAAAAGCATTGCTTCAGTCTAGTATGGAAGGAAGCCAGGTTTATCAGGGGCTTTACCTCAGGCAGTGGGATATGGTGACTTCTGCTGCCTTATTGACATGAACCAGCTGTGCAGCAATACCCAAAAGAAGATTTTTTAAAAATCAGTGCAAAAAGTAAGTGTGCTTGCATGGAACTGGTAGCAAAATCGTGACTAAAAAAACTCAAAACATTGAAGTCCTCTGCTACAGATTAATTTAAATACGGTTTATGTTTAAGACTTTTTAAGATTAAAAAAAAAAACAAAACCCCATAACCTTAAAGCAAATATACCTGAAATTATGGTTTATGCAGGGTTGCTAGCCAAAAATGGACAATCTAGGAAAATTGCTGTAGGTCAAACAATTATTTATATAACGTACCACATGTATACCAATGAGCAAGAGCAAGTGGAAGCTGTTGCAGTTACACAGTTCTTCCCATGAAAAGGGTTTACAGTCACAGTCAGGATTTGCAGGATTCCACACTGGATTATTCAGGTACAGGTTGCCCAGTGCTTAATGGGCTGAGATCTACAGACTGTGCTTTGGATCAGTCAAAAGTCTGGTACCAGAAGCTATGACTCTAGCATATGTAATTTTAAATGCAGGTTTGGAAACAACAAAGAACTTCATAGTTTTGTAGCCCATTCTTTCTCGTAATTTACAAATATACCTGCTTGCCTTTCTGAGATCTCATCAGGCTGATTTTTTGTTACAATTAAACAAAAAAGCACAAAAAATTTTTAACTTACAAAAATCTGTAAAATATTCATTAAAGTTTTAATAAATCAATTTAGATTGGGCAAATAAATTACTGTATATCATCAGGGTGCCTAGCCAGGATTTTAGTATGGTGTCTTCTGAACTAAAATCTGTGTGCCCAGGGTGTTACAATAGATTGGTTGATAGCAAAGGCTCTTACATTTAAATATTGGCTGGGTTAACAGTAGCTCATCTCTTAGACAGGATGATGGAAATTTCTGCTGGTGGAAGAAGGCAGTATTCAGCTGTGGGCTGTATTTGGCCTTCTTGAGAGTGGCAAAGCATTAATTGCTCATACTTTAAGCTTTACTAATGCAGGAAACTGTGTACATTGGGGATTAGCTGGATTTCCTGTCAGAATTGTGTTTCTTGTACAAATGACTTAAAGGTGTGCCTTTTTTATTTCAAATCTTAAGGTTTTTTTGGCTTCATGAATTCTGCATGTGCTGTGATAGCTCAGTTTAACCATCCTGAGAAATCAGTTTTTTACAGTGCATAGATGGGATCTTCCAGTGTCTTTTTGGAAAGTTGAACTTGATGATCTTGGAGGTCTTTTTAGTTCCTAAGATGCTGCTGCTTCTTGCATAAATTTCTCTCCCCCTCTTTGTTGGTTATTCTCTCCATTTTCTTCCCTTCCCACAATCGACTGTTAATTAGGGTTTACTGCTTTGTATTTATCAATAGTACTCTGCCTTTTGCTGGCCTGCCAGAGCTTCCCCATAGCTATTGTTAAGTATCAGAGGGCCAGTCCGTGTGACTGGGCCCATTCACTTCTTCTTCTTCCCATGTGCTTTGGGCATGAACCTGGTTGATGCCCAAATCCTTGCCCAAACCCTGCCTCTTTTACCCTTTTGGACAGCATTACTAATTCCAGCTTTCTTCCTCCTGTGCTTGTCCATTGCCTTCAGGAGTAAAGATGATTTTACTGTTTTCCATGGGAAAAATAATTTCCAGCCTCAGACATTTTGTTGTACACTGGCATAGCTACACTACCTACTTTGCATTTTACACTTCTGTTAGGTGTGTATTGATAACTTAGAGTTATTTCCATATATACACATATGTGATATTTATTACATGTATTTTGTACATTACTATATATGATATATTAACATTTCCTCTCCTTAAACTTTAGCCATCATTATAAATGGTTTAACATCTTTCCCAGACTCTGTCATTGTACTCTTGATTGAAAACTATGTTTTTCTTACTATGTTAGCTATCCTATATTATCCTATATCATGATGATTTCAAACTTTTCCTCTTTCATAGCTAGAGATGACTTAGTTACTGGAGTCTTCTGTTGATGGGATAAATGAGATTGAGCATGGAAATATTTAGACTCTGAATCTGAATTTTTTGGGGGAGCTAGTTTAACATTCCTGATCTGAGAAAAGCTTAACAATATAAAAGATGCTAAAATCTCTTTGTCAGATCCATCTCTGCACAGCTTGTAAACTGAACAGTGAGCTGTGTACACTTGGTTTTAGCTTAGTGAAATGTTATCTTCTGAAGTATAAAATGTGATCCTTTCAGGGCTCTGTTTGACAAGGTCAAAATCTGAGTCACTGAAGCTCAATTACAGAACAACTGGTATTTTGTGAAATTCAAGTCAATTATTTTTGTCAAACAAAATTATGATTTCCTGTGGTTGTCTTAAAACTACTGTATATTTTGATGTGTTTGTTTCAACTCTTGGCAGTGATGAAGGTATATGTATTATTGATGATCCTTGCATGTCAGGTGTATTTCCAGTTGCATAGCTCTCAAAATTAGACTGCTCATTTCATGACAAGTTTTTTGAGTAGCACTAGTGTCAGTTACGACCAAGCCACATGTTAAAAGATCTTCTTTCTGCTTTGCTCTTAGATGTTTATAGAAATAAAGATGATCAAATAGTTTTATTATATGGCATAGACTTACATATATTCTGAATAAATAAGGATGGAAAGTCAAAAAGACTGTTCCCCCACTACTCCTTCTTCCCGCTGCTCTGGCAGCAGCTCCTGTAATCATCCTGTCCAGGAGCCCAAGGGAAGTGTTGTGTTCCACCATGGGAATTGTGGCCTGACCAGAGAGCTCTGTTTCAAGTGGGAATGAAAAATTGTCTGAAAAGGGAAATTACTAAGGATGGACAGTTCTGAAACAAAATTTGTTGAGTGAGTTAAATTTTTTTTTTTTTTTTAACTTAAAATTCATCAGTAAAATTTGTTGCAATTTTACTGATGAAAGATGGGAGTCTTCAGGTAGTTATGAGTAGATGTAAGACACCTCTACGTTTATAGAAATTGTATTTTCCTAATAACATTCCTATTTAGAGGTCAGAAAAAGAGAGGTTTTTTGATCAGACTCTACATTGTGATATTACCCTTGTGGCTCTTTTATTGAAATTAGAACCATTAGTTCTCATTAGGTATTTTAATTGTTTTGAAGTTATTTGGTATTCCTTGGTTTTTGACATGTGGGAACTCAAAAGATGAACAGATGACAATTAGAGAAAGGTCAGTAAGTAATCATCTCTGCAATTAAAAATACATAATGTTATTTATTAAATCCAACCCAGACAAATGTCACATTTCCAATAGCTTTTCTCTTGTGTAAAATACACAAAACAAAAACAATTACAGCAAAAAATAATTTGAGTGTGTGCATATACACATATATACCTTTTTACTTCATTATTTGCACACTGTATCATTCTCTGTTTTGTCCCTATTATATATCTAAAAAACGTGCATAATGTAGTAGATGTAATTTAAAGAGAGTAGCCTCGCAAAAAGATATTTTGTCATTGCATATGTGATGCAGCACAGCAAGGAGGAAAATTGGCAGCACTTTGGATAAGAGAGAGCCCTCTATCAGAGACCGCTTAGGGCATATCTCACTAGCTGCTTGATTTCCTGATTGCTCAGCATTTTGCAGAAGATTGGAGTTACACTAAAAGCAAAGTTACGTGGTTTTGACAAATTATTCACTATTTCTTTGCTGCAAGGCTAGTGCAGAAAACAACTTGCACTTTGCTCGTTTGTCGCAGAGGAGCTTTTAGGTGAAGCAAGGCGATAACCTCGCTTCACCCGGCCAGATGAGTGTAAACCAAAACGCTGCTCAGTGCTGAGACGTCACAGCGCACAGTGTCAGGCAGAATGTGAGCAGCAGGAGGAGGATGCAGTGCTGGTGTTTCCCTCAGTAACCATCAGCTCGCTGCATTATCTGTAAGGAAAATCATGCTGTCCTTCACAGGCTTTGTGGTGTGGCAGCCTCCCCTTCCCAGGTACCCTGCACCACAGGAGTGAGCTGTGCCAGTGGGACGGAACAACAACGAGGATGATGGTTCATCCAGCTTGGATGTGTCACCGTTAAATTGTCCGACACCCTGAATCCAAACCACTTCCATAAGGAAAAAATAGATGTGTCATGGCCCTAGCAGACCCCCTCCTGAAGGGAGCACAAGGCCTGATATGCAGACTGAACCCTCTTCTTAGGGAAGTGTGCTGCCTTCCTGGGGCCCAGGTTAAAGATATGAAGAAAAAGCATCTTCTTTTGAGTATGGCACTCAGATTCTTATCCACTACTGATTTATCAGGTGGGCAGTGTTGAAGTTGCACCAAGAAGTCTAAGGGCAAGCAAGAGACTTTAGGGCCTTGGGATGACTAGTCAAGGGATGAGCACAAGTTGTGTTCTCTCTCCATCCAGTTGCAGGGGATGATGAGGGAAAAAATGGGAAGAGACAACAGATTCTCTAAAACGTACATACTCCTGTGTGACATTCCTTAAATGCTAAACTGAAGTATATTTCAAAGACCTGTGTCTATTTTTTTCACAATCTTTCCACAAACTTCAGTGTATAGATCACTTATAAAGTGTGTCCTCTCTCTACCTAACCTCCTAATTTTGTTAATAAAGTGAATCTGCTATGCAAGCTGTGGGAACTGATTCCCACAGCTCTTCTGTTACAGCTCTGTTCTGCTGCTTACTTCCTGGAGGTGATGTGAAGATAAGACAGTAAATAGAGATTAGTAAGACAGGATGAGATATAACCTCTAGAGCAAGGCCTTTGCCCTATTCTGACATGTCTAGACCTATGCCTTAGGCTGTGAACAGTGTCAAATAATCAAATTGTGTTGTTTAAAAATACTCATTGATATATGTTGTTTTATTTTCTGATGCTGCATGATGACTTCAGGCTAGATTTTGCCCTCATGTGTGCAGAAGCAGTTTTCACTGACTTTGAGGCAAGGTGACTCCACACAAAAGCAGGATATTGTCCCTCAGCCTTTATGGCAGTGCAATTATTTAATCAATTGGAGCTGTGTTTTTGCAACACCTCATAGTGCACCAAATCCATAATAAATGATCAGCCTGGATTTCTGGGTTTAGTAAGTGATTTGGAATAAAACATGTTCCTTGGTGTGTTAATAACATTTTTTCATGGGCTGGTCCATGCATAAATGAGTGTGACTTTCTTTATATTTCTACAATTGCCTTAATCATGGTCGAAATTTGTATTGGGATAGAACAATATGATTACCAAGTGCAAATAAGATGTACATTTAAGTTCATATTTTCAAGATATATGTACATTTGCGTTCATTGATATTACCATTGATAAGCCTTGGTTGTTAAAGTTTTGGGGTGAGTTTTTTTCTAGTAGCTGTGCAGACTTTTATCACAGTAGTTACTTGCTGCTTGCAACGGGCAATGAAAAATTGTGACATCTTTCAGGTATAATCTGTGAGAGGGCGTGTTAACCAATATCAGTATCCTGAGCTCTGTTAAAAGGTGCAGAGACGGTGGATCACAGATGGCTGTTACTCACCTTGAGCAGCAGCCAGGTGAGGAGAGGCTGGAGGCACTGGTCACTGCTCACCGCTCACCTGGAGCAGAGATGGCTTTCGGGATGACCTGACAGCAACCCCCAGTGCCTATGGGAGATCATCTAGGAGATGAAACTGGGCTCAGTGAAGTGAGGAAGGGTGAGAAGAGGAGAGATAGTGAAAATAAAAGTAAATCAAGAGAGGTTCCGATTAAATATTTTTTTAAAATGCCCCTGTGAAGACAGACAGTGGCACAGAATGTGCAGATACATTGTGCAGTTTCTGTCCTTGGAGATTTTCCACCTTGACCAGGTGAAGCCCTGAGAACTGTGGTTTGACCTCAGAACTGACCTCCTGTGAGCTGGAGGTTGGACCAGAGACCTCCTGAGGTCATGTGCAGTCAGAACTATCCTGTGATCCTGTTCTGCCCTCCAGACAGGTTACCTGAAATCTCTAATTGCTTTTTCTGAATTTTGATCTCAGTTAAACTCAAGGATAAAAAGTACCATGGTAAGGAAATCCTGTGAGATTGTGCTGAGTTTGTCAGCACTGAGATCAGAACATAATGACAAGGAACATGATGCTGGAGGAGACTCCTTTGAATCTCCAATATAGTCCTCTCTGTTCTCACCGGCACCAGCTGACAGGTTCTTATTCAGTATAAAAAGTTTAGGCTCTTCTTCAGCCTAAAATACAGGAGACAAGAAAAATAAGCAGCTAGTTTGTTTAAACTACCTCTTGATCATATTGTACTTTGAGGAAAAATTACTGAGCAACTGTGGATGTGAAGTAGATGATGCAGGCATTGAAAACCAGGAAAATACAAGGAATGGATTTTTTTTTTTAATCTCCTCAATGTGATTTCAACAAGACACACCTTAAACCCAGCTGAACCTGGAAGAACGTTAAATGACCCTAGCTGGAATACGTTTAATATCATACAAAAAAGTAATTGGTGCATCTCTTTCTTTTGTCAGTAGGTATAGAAGCATAACTGTTGTGGAAATACTGAAAAATAGGCTAAGAAAGAGACTGCAGATCAGGTCAGATTTTAAAAGGACAAGTTTTCTGTGCTTCTTTGTATTATACTTTCTTTTCACAACAAACCTTTTACTTAAAATCAAGCTGTGAAAAATATTCTGTATTTTTCTTCTGAGGATTGAGTAGTATCTACGTTCTTTTGTTTACCCACAAGCAAAACAAATTAATCAGGCAAAGGGTAGTTAGTTAGATTTTGCATAACTGTGTTGGAGGAAAAAAATGCTTTGCTCTGTACATTTTTCCTGACTGAGTTTAGGTATATGCCAACGTTCCATTTAAATATTCAGATGATTGAAAAGTCATAATCAGCATGATCAGCATTTTCTAGAGTTGAAAAAGTTGATTTTGGCCAGTAATTGCATATCTGTGTACTAAAATAATTGTGATATCTAACTACTGATGGGTCCTCTGTATGTTAGAAATTCAAAGATCGTAAAACATTTTCAAGACAAATATAATATGACCTTTAAAAAAAAAACCAAAAAACCATGCTATCATGGCTTTGAGCTACCAGAAATTAGGAGTTTTTCATGACAAAGGTACTTACATATGTTAGCATATATGCATTAAGAAATGTGTTTCAATCCTTGTTCAGAGAAAATTTCCATTTCTGTTAATGAAATTTTGCTTGAAAGAGCAGAATAAGCAAGATGGGCTCAGAGTGAAAGGAAAAACTTGTTTTATTACAACTGTTTTGAGTACATCTTGCTGGAACCAATAAAACTGTGGAAAACTTTTCTATTTTTTAAATATAATTTTGTAACTAAAAAAAAAAAAAAAAAGATTGAACCTGTTTTTCCTAAAAGCTCTACTTACAGTGGTTTGGTTTTTTTCCAACAAGCCTGTAGGCAGTACCAATACATTTTCCTAAGGCAGTAGTTTTATCCTGCAGAGCACTGTGGAGAAAAGCAGGATGTACAGAAGCATTTCTGCACTCGCTGTTTTGTGTGATTGGTTTGGTTCCACATTACCACAGTCACATTTCATCCACCAACTCTTTGGCCACTGTTAATATTTTTTTCTCATTTTTCTTTTCTGCATATAGCAACAGATTGACTGGGAATTATGAGTGAATATATGCTAATTAAGACAATAAAGTAGTTTAAAGATACACAAATGTTAATAGGATTTGAAATAAGAGGTAGCTTGAGGCCACTGCTGTAACTAACAGGCCATTTAAAAATTATTAGCATCAGGCCCAGTGGACCAGTAGAAAAGTACAGCTGCCTTTTTAGTAGAGTATCAGAGCTAGCAGCCCCTAGACCCTGAGTTTTACTCTAGTGATCACAGCTGTGAACTGTGCTGAACTAATTTTGCTTATTCCTGCAAATGCCAGCATAGAAGCTACTTGCCTTACGTAATGCCTGAGGTGATACATACAATATTTTGTTATTCTTAAAGCAGTCTTTACAGCAAATTAATTTCAATACATCAACAAAGAAATGTTCTTCCATATCAAGTTCTTAAATGTTTTATTACATTTCAGTGGTCTGTTTTGATGTACAAAAGAACACAGAATATATTATTCATTTTGTTGACTAAACAGTTCAGTGAAATGATGGACTCTGCTTTGGTCACCCTAAAATCCAAAAATAAATAGAAAAAAACACAGGTTTCAGTTGGGAATGGTGCTGCTGGAACAGCAAAAGAATTTTACATATGGTGACAGCTATTTTAAATCTCTTGTGATAAACATGATAAAAAAAAAAATTGTAACAGCAAAGTCTGTTTGACAATCTGCCTCCTTTTCCCCCAGGCCCCACAGTACACCCACCTTTGGTCCATTCACAGAGATAACAGAGTGCCAGCCAAACAATCTCAGCTCCCTTCTTATCTGTCTTCTTTTCTAAAACTATCACCAGCACATTTCCCAGCTCTGTAGAAATCCCAATTATAGATAGTCCATTTCAAAATGCCGTATGGATGAAGCCCATTCCTGCCAAAGAAATGAGAGAACAAAATGAGGGGATTCACCTTCCTGTTTTAAATTAGTGAAATTGTGGAAATACTTCAGATGGTGCCTGAAAACCCAAAGTAGAAAAGACAGAATTAGCTAAAAACTCAGGAAAAAATGAAGATAACAGAAAACATATTTTTGTCACTGCTTTCTTTTTGTTAAGCATTTTCCAACTACAGAAGTCATGATCTCTGCCTTCAGAAGGTGTATTTTTTGTGAAATGAAGAAAACTCATTGCATGTAGAAAGATGTGAAAACAGTGCATAAAACTGAATATTGACAGCTGCTTTAGGCTTTGACCAGCAGTGCCCTCTCACTTAAATGGTTCTGAATACATTTTGCCATCTTTTTGTTGTGCTTTACAGGCTGTTGTTCTCATTTATAACCTCACAACCTGACCGTGCCACAGGAAGAGAGATGGAAACAGCATTTTTCATTGTTGTGCCAAAAGCAGGATAGGAATGAAAATATCTGCATCACAGTGTGCCTAAGGAGAGTGATGGGGAGATCGTTTTTGAGAAGCAGTTTGATTTCTTAGGGTTTATGATTTTAAATCAGTAGGTTGTACTACTATCTTCTTGTGTGGCTGCAAGAAAGATTCTGGCATTACAGTAGTAAAGAGTGTAATAATTAAATTTAGTAGCATCTATTGATTTTAATGCAAGTTAGCAGCTTTGCTCTTAGAGGAGAATACAAAGTATGATAAGCACTTTCTGCCTATGAAAGGCAGTCTTGTGTTTCAGAATGGCTACTTGAGTCAAGTGGAGATAGGTCAAGCACTCAAAACCTTCACCTGTGCTCTGCAGTCTGCATTTAGTTTGGAAGCCCTTGAGGGCTTTGGTTTTGGATAAAGACACCATTTTGAATAATACTTTAAAAATACAGAGTTACAAAAGGGGTGTTCATTCACAACAGAACATAGAAGTTAATTATTTCATGTGAAACATTGTTTTGTGTGTGGTAACTATGCTTTATGAGACAGCATAAACATTCTCCTCCCATCAACTCCTAGGCCCTCACACAGTAGCACATTCATTTCCATAAGTATGTCCTGCCCCAGAATTGAAATGAAATAAACTCTCCTTTTCAACCAAACACGGAGAAGTAAGTAAGTAAGACAAATATGTTAAACACAAAGTCATGTACTTTATTAGGCTTATCTGCATATTTCTTTTAGAGACATCTAACCGAACATCTGTCTTTTGATAGTAGAGATTTATGTGTTTAAAACAAGCAGCTGTACAGTTTGCTTTAGAAGGATTTGTGATCCACAGAAACAGAGAACGTGCATACACATTCTTCTGACATACAGACAGATATGTTTAGGCATGTATTAAACTTCTTTTCTGAAGTCTTGTTTTAGCTGAGAAGAGTTATTTAGGAGGCCTACCCTATTCATAGCATTTGACACAGAAAACTGCCTTTCATATCAAGCAGTTGGAGCTTGAAGGGACATGGCCAGAATATATTTTGCACTCAGGTCTGATGAGGCTGGTCTTCCATTTAGAAGGTGAATGGCTTTCACTGTAAATAACTTTGGTCAAATGGTTCATCCATATTTTATTTTTAGAAAGGTAATTCCTTTTTCTCATTACTTTAGTTATTATGTGAGACCTATAGCCATTGAAAAATGCCTTTTATACATGAAATAATTTGAAAGATCAGTTTTTTTAGAGAAAGAAGAAACATCTTGGTGGCAAAAATGAAAGACAGTGGAACATGCATATCAAAAAAGAAAGACAGTGGAACTATCCATGCCAAGCATTTGATTTTAAAGCCACCCATTTGTACTGTGGCTGATTCCCACAGGCATAATCATGAGTCTAAGAAGGAACCCTCATAAAAAGAATAGAGAAGAAACTGAAAAGAACACTAGGACAAAATGGGCAGAGGGTAGGGGGCTAGCTTGGGGTTTCCTAAATTTTGGACTTTTGCCCTCCACAGACAGCTATTCCCTAATGTAATTTTGATAAGATATGTCCATAGTAGGCAGAGTCTACATCTGAAAAAATTCCTTAGCTGTGATCACTGCATTATCTGGGGGAAACAGGCAAGCAACAAGATGCTGGAAAATCCTCAGTGCAGTGAGATGGTTGAAACAAAAAGGCAACATAAAGGCACAAGTAAAGAGAGCACAGTCTGAGTGCTCAGCATGAAGTATCTGGAGTAACCATGATGCTCAGACATATACAGTCACCCAAACAGGCTAAGACCCAAATTTCTGTGGAGAGCAGGAGAGAAAATCTCTTGGTATGATTTTGGTTTTGTGTAGCTAGGAGTAATAATGCCTAGGGTCTTTGAGGGAGGGCTGCACTGTGAAGTACAGAATAATGGAAGAAATCTCAGACAATTCTTGCTGAACAGGCCAGTGATGGATAATAAGGGTATCTACATTCATCTTAGTGATTCTTTGAAAATATTTTATTCTTTACTCCAGCTATATGAATAACTTAAGTGTTAGAATTTTGGTTGTCAGAAAACTGCTTTTTGGAAAACTTGGAAGAGCTAAATAACATGTCGGAAATTAAAATGGGAGTTTGCATGAACACTTACCAACTCCTTGGCTTTCCCTTCTCTGTCCTTCCAGGTACCATTAAGCCAGTTCATTAGATGAAGGCTAGGAAAAGTAGTAAAAACATTAACATGGTACAATTTATGAGGTAGTTCTGGGGTGTTGGAAGCACCTAAGTTCTGGGAAAACTGTGGTTACCAACCCTAATGTGGAAGAAGAAACAATCCAAATAATCATGAAGTACATTTTGGATGTTTACAGCAAAGTAAATTTCACATTATTTTTAAAATTTATTTAGTCTTCAGAAAACACTTGCACTATCACAGAATAAAACTCGTGGGAGCATGGAAATCTCTTGTCCACTGTAAATAAAAGGTCCTCAAATGTGGGCAGACCAATAGAACAATTGGCACTTGATATATCTTGATCTCTGAAATGACAGCTCAGAAGATACTCCTTGACTGGGGAAAAGCTTCAGAAGAGCTTTGTGCACTTTGTCAGCAGCTGCTGTCCTGCCAATACACAGTCACAGGCTGCAGAAGGCAGCAGCAGAATTTTGTTTCTAGGTCCTCTGGAGATTTCTGTCTCCCTAATCAAGTTGTATATAATCTCATGATGCAATAGCACATTCCATTTATCTGATGGTAATACTAGCCTCAAATTGTGTTTCTTACCATCAAGAGGAAGGAAGAAACGGAAAGCCAAGCAGATTTCTTCAGAAGTTTTCAGAAACTTTTCTTATGTAAATCCCAGTTATGGGGATTTAAAAAATTACTGAAAAGACTTTTTTTTTCCAAGTTAAAGTATGTGTAATTAGATAATATTGGTTATTAACCCATGGGGAATTATGAAAAAAAACCAGGTGAGATTTTCATCACACATATTCTCTTAACATGAACATTTTTTTCAGAAATTAGAAACCGTTTTTTCTGGATCTTTAAAAGATTCTCAGATATAAGAGTGGCCAAGGAAACAGTGTTTTATTTAATGTTATTTAACCAACATCATGTGATGGATGTCTGTTAATCTTATTGAAGCCAAAAGGAATCCATGGCTTCACTCATTCTAAATAGTAAACAGCACAGTGGGAGAAATTATTTAAGATTATATCCTTGCACAACAGCATGAATCAACAGAAGCGATGATTTAAGTTGCTTAAGAGAGGACTCTTGATGATGTTAAATCAGTTACTGAGGGAAGAAAGTAGAATCCCAGCCCCACCTGGGCCACCACATTCAAAAGCATGGACTGAACAGAGATATTTGCACTTCAGTGGCCAGCCTGAGTTGGCTGGAAGATTAAGGTGAAAGAATGAGAATTTGAGAAACAGACTCACCAACAAAATAACAGTAGAGTTCTAGTGAAAGATCAAATGACACCACTCTCCCAAGGACAGGCTTGAAATCTAAATATAAAACCACAAACCAGACACCAGACAAAAAAAATAAGTGTTTGGTCAAGTTTGAATGAAAGCCATGCTGGAATGAATCTTCAGGCTGGACCAAGTTACTCACATCTTTCATGATTACCTGCCTTCTATTTTTCCCTTTTCCCAGATTATTTAGCGATATGGGGAGATATTTCCTAAGTCAGAGGGAGCAGTTAAATGTCTAGTCCCCTTTTAAAGTCACATGGATGTTTTGTACCAAGCTTCCCCAGTACTTTAAAAAATGCTTTACTTCACCTTCCTCAAATTACAGTGGCATTCATGGGGTTTTTTTCATTTCAGTAAAATTCGAACACAACGTTTAACATAAAGAAGCAACATTGGCTCAAAATGTGAGTTAGAGAATCACAGAATCATCACAGCAGAGAAAGACCTCTAAGACCACAAGTCCAGCCTTCTCTGGAGAAATATGACAAGCAGGACATTAGGAAAACACGCTTTCAAGAGAAAATCCAAGCTATGATTTAGGATGCTCTGGCATGTGCTCTTGTTAGAAGATGATGGGTCTTTATAATAACATTGGAACACCTTCCCAATGCCCCCTCCAAATTTAATAGAATTATGGAATCATATAGGTTGGAAAAAGATATCTGAGATTATCGAGTGCAGCCATAAACAAAACATGCCACATCCACCACTAAACCATGTCCCAAAAGTGCCGCATCTGCATGTCTTCTGAACACATTCAGGTATGGTGATTTAACCACTTCTGTGGGCAGCCTGTTCCCAGTGCTTGACTCCCTTTTTAGTGAAGAAATTTTCCTCATCTCCAATCTAAACCTCCCTTGGAATTGCTTTCCATTTCCTCTTGTTCTGTCACTTGTTACCTGGGAGAAGAGGCTGATCCCCACCTGGCTACACCCTCCTTTCAGGCAGTCGTAGAGAGCAACAAGGTCCCCCCTGAGCCTCCTTTTCTCCAGGCTAAACACCCCCAGCTCCCTCAGCTGCTCCTCACAGTACTTGTGCTCCAGACCCTTCCCAGCTCCCTTTTCCTTCTCTGAACACACTCCAGCCCCTCAATGTCCTTCTTGTAATGAGGGCTCAAACTGAAAACAGTATTGGAAGTATAAATTACGGTAAGGTGTTCATCAAAACAATTTAGGTCAGGAGCCATATTGTATGGCTTCTCCTCTCTTGTCTCAAATGAAATTCAGTTAATTCCTGTAAATGGCAGTTTTGCTGGCAGGAGTACTGCAAAATTAATGTGTATTTCTTCAAAATGAAGAAAAAATTTTGCTATTTTTTTCTGTAAACTACAAATAGTTCTTACGTGTAAGAAAAACCTGTGATTACATAGCTATGTATAAAAACCTGTTTTTGTGTAATCAACTGCATACTTCATAAAATAGCCTCCTATTTAAAATTGATTAAACTGATTCTTTTTTTTTTTTCAGCGCTTTTTTTTCTGGAAAGAAAAATGTCTTTTTAAATATGCTTATTTTTTCCCTTTTCAAAGTAAATTAAAAAAAGGAAGCCAGCATTGTAGAGAAGTGGGCCATCAAAGGATTATTTCTTTAAACAAAATTCATATTTTTCTCTGCTCTGTTTCATTAAAATAGGATGTGGGGGCAGGTTTTATAAAATGTTAGATTTTGGGGGAAAAAACAAGCTGCAAATTAATTTGTTTTCTCTACAAAGAAATGTTTGGATGAAGCTCAAATTTGAACTGAAAGAAGCAATATTTTTCACAAGAAATTGAATCAATCCAAGAATGAGAGAAAATGTTTAATCAGAGAAGCCAAAAATGTTTAATCACACAGGCAATCTAGATAAGTTATCAAACATGATTTCTCTAGATATTCATTTAATGACGATGAGTTTTACCTCAGCTAGCAAACTGAAAAGGTGATAGGATTTTGCAAGAAGATCTCTAACCACCACGAGTACCAGAGTTGAAATTTTCACCTCAATTAAGCAGCAGGGAATTTTACGATTGATTCCATAAACCAGTTTTTTACTGTAGTCCAGTCTAATTTCCATGCAATCTGTTATGCCTCTACAGGCTTTTATCCTGGTAGAGGAAAAAACTTTCAAAGATGGCTCTAGACATTTTGTCCTTGAGAAAACCTGCCAGTGTCAAGGAACTTCCTACCATGTTTAACTTTTTAAAAAATTTCTATCCTTTTGAAAAGGCTGGAAGTCTCACGTTACTGATATTTTTGTCAGCTTTTAAAAACAGTCAGAAAAGAACTTCTGTATTGATGTGGGTTCTCATTCATGTGACTATGAAAGGTAAATGCTGCATGTGGATTCTCTATGGGAGAGCTTTCAAAAAGAAAGTTTTGGCAGAGTTAGGCATATGCACGTGTAAGTGCACTGCCAGACAGTTATAAATATCAGATCCATAGAGTGCACAGGACTGGACGACAAAGCCACAAAGACTGGAGGATTTATTATAGACAGAGCTGTAAAGTGCTTTCAAAAATGAGAAAAGATTTGTTAGCGTTCAGCAAATGTGACATTCATGAGGGGTGTTCTATCAAAGAAATTAGCCAAGGCACAGAGGAAAGAGAAATTTTGTAAATAAACCCAGTGGAATTTCTTTTCTTGTTCTGTAAAAACATTCCATTGGATTTAAGTTATGTGGAATTAGATATTAACAAAAGTAAAATACTTTAGTGGTGCCCAAGTTTTCAGATGGAAAGTATTTAAAGATTAAAATAATTTCCCTTATAGAAATTTATAAGCAGCCAATCTACTTTGTGTTCTTTATAAAGAAATGAGAGTTGTCAGCACTTTTTAGGAAAATAGATACATGATCTCAATGTGAGAAATACCTGCAGCCCCTGGCTGCAAGGGATCTGTGTCAGTCCCGTGAGATAGACAGGGACAAATCTAAGGGCATTAGAGAAAGACAGCTCCAAATCACATTGAATCTGGCGATGGAAAGGGAATCAAAAATACAGAGGTATTTTTTCCTGAAGTGAGATTGTGGGAACTATTTTAAATCTATCTATCTAAATGTACATGCCAAGCCTTTCATAACTGTGTAGTTTCCTTTTGGAGTGAAAAAGAGAGAGGTACTTCTAGTAGATAAATCAGTACACTTAGTTTATCAGCCACTTTTAGATTTGTCTTTGGAATATACCTTTTTTCTGTTTTAGAGACAGAAAAAAAACCCATCAGAAATTAAACCATTGACTTTTGGGTGTTAAGAACCAGGTGAGACAGACTCCTCCACTCTCCCTGTGTGCCCCTATACATAAAAAGACCACACATGGTTGTTTCACAAAACTTCTTTTGCAATTGGCTTGGAGGAAGCTTTAATCAATGTATTAATTGGTGAGAGAAAATCTTGCCTGCATATGAATCATGGAGAAGAGTTCAGAAGTTGGATCTACAAGCAAGTCTTGCCTGATGTCAGTGGTCTTCTCTTTTATTTTGGGCATCTCTCAGGGTAACCTTCTAAAGTTAATGTTCTGTAGCTTAGTGATGTGGTATAAGAAATTGTACACTAAATACTACATTACAACATTCAAATTTATTTTAAAAGAAAAAAATACCATGCATGTTGGTTAAACTAATCCAATTCCATTTTCCATTCAATAGGCAAGAAAAGCATTATCACTTTCTGACACTGTTTCAGGAATGGTCTTTGAGCAGAAATAGTCTTTGAGAGAAAATTCACAAAAAGTATTCCTGGAAATGTAACAATTAATTAAAAAATGTAGTAAGTTTGTATCTTGTTTTGCAATATATTCTCACATCTGCAGCTGAACAAACAGAACTGAATTTCTCAAATTACCATTTGATCTAGCACATTAAACCAGGGCTTTCATTGTTCTTAGGAGAGTATTTTTAGATGAGCTGGTAAGTCACTTAGAAGAGAGTACTAGAACTAACCCACTACTGTGACTAGAAAACACTCCTGAATTTCCTGTGTTTGATGGATCTGTCTGTTGAACTCCAGTTAAATCCTCCTGTATACTTGTTTAGTGCTTGCCTAATCTTATGCATACAGCCAAACACACTGATGTTTAGGAAAAAGGCTTATGTGTTTTTAGGGTTTCATAATTTACTATGGAACTGTAAAAGAGAGGTCCACCAGGTATAACATTCATATAGATTGGGGTAGCACTGAGAAGCCACATTGAGACAGCTGGACCATTGTGCTAAACTTTTTACAGATATCTAATAGAGTGGCCTTCCTGTCAAGTGCTTGTAGTCCTCAATAGAACAGACAGTCTAAACCTTGAAAACTGAGACATGGGAATGCAAAGACTTGCTCTAAATTTAGTTTCAGAGATTCAGTACCCAACATACCAGACTTCTCATTATGCAATACCCTATTGTAGGATGATAAATTTTTGAGAGGAATAAATACTCCAGAGGGTAGTGTTTGTGATTCATTGGGGTTTTATTTTAATTTTTTTTAGCTGGACAGATCTTAATGTAGTCTCTTTTTGTTCACTTCAACCATTAATATGGTATTAAATTGAAAAGCAATAAACTGGTTTTGGTTAAGGTAATGATGTGATATTATTTCTGGTTATAATGCTTTAGATATTTTGCTACCTGACATGTGATGTATGCCTTCTAAATGGAAGATAATTAATTTGCTTGGAGGAGTTTGTGATCAAAAGACAAAGGTAGATGATGATTTAGAGGGTGCAGAGTCTATAAATAGAACATAAATAGGGTTGGATGTTGTTGGATGTATTAACTATATAATTTGTAAAAACTTATTGTTTCTCTTTTGTCCTATTTTGGATAACAATATTTAGAGGTATCGTATTCTATTGCAGACAATTCTTAAGATAGTAGTAAGCTGGTCCTAATATATCTGTGATGTTTTTCATCTACCCACTTTATGTAACACTGTTTTCTCTTTTATAATCCTGTCTGTCGTCTTATATCAGTGATTAAGTTCATCTCATTAAGTTTGTCTTGGTGTTGGGAATTTTTCTTAATGCAAGAACATAATTTAGTATTAAATCAGCAGTCTCAAACACAACCAAGGAGGAGTATGTGTGTATCAAATCTGCTCTGGATTTGGGTGCAAGATAGTTTAAAACTACAGAGGGATGAACTTAGATCACTTATCTTTTATTTCCAGACCTCTAACTAGCCTTGTGTCCTCTTTGAGGAGGTGGAGGTCAGTGGGGTGATCAGGAGGAGGTGGATCAGAGAGCGCAGAGGAGAAAGAGACTGTTGGGATGATCTGTACAAAATGAACAGAAAGACCTTTGGAGATTTTAACAGGAAATGCCAATCTCAAAGCTATTGTAGAAATACTGCTTATTCACATCTCAGGTGTCAGAGCTTTCACAGATCTAAGTTGATAAATCATTTGGCATCAGGAGGCAGGTTCATATTTAGATTAAATGATTCTCTCTTCTGTGCTTCATCTCACATGTAGAGCTTGCATCTCTATATGGGTAGGCTGTTCCTCATGGAAGGAGTTCTTTAGGTTGGGAAAATTCGCACAGCATTTTTTGACATCAGTGCTGTCAGGTGCACAGCGGCAGAACAAAATAGAGTGTATATGACTGTGACCCATGAAGACATGGACCTCTGATGGCATTGCAGACACACCTCAAATGAAAGCCTTCATGTGCTATCATGGTGGCAAGCAAATGTGACTACCTAAATATACTTTTTAAATTTGTTGCTTTCTGGAATTTACCAGGTCAAAGAATCATAGAATATGCTGCATTGGAAGGGCCCCTCAAGGATCAGCAAGTTCAGTTCCTGGCCCTGCACAGGACCATCCCCAAGAGTCACATTATGTGCCCAAGGGTGTTGTCCAGATGCTTCTTGAACTCTTTTCAGACTTGGTGCTGTGACCACTTCCTGGGGAGCTGGTTCAAGTGCCCAGCCACCCTCTGTTTGAAAAAGCTTTTTCTGAGATCCAACCTAAACCTCCCATGACTCAGCTTCAGGGCATTTCCTCAGGTCCTGTCACTGGCCAGCTCAGAGAAGAGATCAGTGCCTACCCCTCCTTGGCTGGGGAGAGGGGACTACAGGGACAGCTTCTGTGAGAAGATGCCAGGGACCACTGCCATTTCAGACAGTTTTCAGCCAGCCCCAAAACAGACCTGCTGCTGGTGAAAGCTGAGCTTGTCAGTGATGCTGTGGCACCTCTGTGGTAACGCATTTAGTAAGGATAAAAAACACTGCATAGGAGCAGTGAGAGAGTGGAATGAGAACATGTGAGAGGAACAGCCCTGCAGACCCCAAGGTCAGTGCAGAAGGAGGGGCAGGAGGTGCTCCAGGTGCCAGAGCAGATTCCCCTGCAGCTCCTGCTGCAGCCTATGGTGAGGCAGCTGTGCCCCTGAGCCCATGCATGGAGATCCATGGGGGAGCAGAGAGCTGCCGGAACCCATGGAGGAAACCCATGCCAGAGCAGGTGGAAGTGCCCTGAATGAAGCTGCAGCCTGTGGAGAGTCCACACTGGAGCAAGCTTTCTGACAGGAATGTGCCTGTAGGGAACCCAGGCTGAGGCAGTCTTTTTTCCTGGAAGTCTGTACTTGGTGGAGAGTACCTACAGTGTGGCAGTTCCCGAAGATCTGCAGCCCATGGGAAGGTCCCTTGCTGGAGAAGTTTGCAAAGGACTGCATCTCCTGGGGGGATCCAGTGCTGGATTAGAGGAGCAGCCTGAGGAGGAAGGAGAGTCAGAAACAAATTGTCATTGACCAATCACAATTCCTAATTCCCATTTAGATGTCCAAAGCATAGAAGGAAGGGAAGAAACAGCGATGAAATCCTGTCCTCATACCTGTAAACTTCCATAATGCAAACATATCTTGCATCTTTCAATTTTGGTGCTTCCGTAGTTTGTGTTTTAATGACAGATCAGTGTGTCTGTCAATATATCTGTAACAGTTAACTTTGCCAGGGCTTCCCACACAGGAGTTGAAAACACAGGGAAAAGCATTTTAAAATGCTCATTCCAGAGGCTGGGTCCTGGAATACTTGGGGTCAGTGAGTCATGGCTCTGATGCAGGATTTATCATGTTACTTTGGTGCTGGGCTGCAGCTGTTCCAGATTCCTACATATGTGGTTCCTATGCCTGCTACCTGTTTGCTCCTGAGCAAGACTAATATTGTTGGTAGACTAGCTGTACACTACTTATCAGACTTCTTTGTAAATATATTGTTTAGAGGATTTTAACTATATGGGTATAAATTGGGAATAAGAAGTTGGAATTTTTTGCTTTTTGGTTTTCAAGATAGATTTGTGTTAAAAGTGAGGGACTTATCTTTAGAAGAATAACAGGAACTTTGGAAAGTACTTCTCTTACAGAAGTAAGAGGAAGAAAGTACTTCTGAAAGTACTTACAGAAGAAAGTACTTCTCTTACAGGAAGACCCCATGTGACTTGACTGTGTCTCACTAAACCCTTCAGTGTATACAAATTTTGCCATTTTGGCATTATGATGTCTTTTCTTAACTGAAGGTCATGTGAGTCACCTATTCATTTAAAATGACTGTACTATCACATAGTTCAACCTGCTAGAATAGAAAACATCTAATTCATATTACAACTACTGCAGTAACACTACCTTTGCTGTTAAAGGTGAATTGCAACATTTTTTCTGGAGTGTTTTCCAAGAGGAACAGGCTGGGTGGAGAAAAGATCGAGACTAGCCCTGGGGGAAGGCATTGGAGGTGTTGGTGGATGAGAAGCTCAGCATGTCCCAGCAACGTGAGTTCACAGCCCTGGCTGGTGTGCTAGTGGCAGGTGTCCATGCCCATGACAGGGAACATTGAAACTAGATGATCTGTAACGCCCCTTTCAACCTAAACCAGATTCTATGAGTCTGACCTCAACATTCATCTAATCTTTGGTGAGACCAATGGCACTGCAAAACCTGCAGGAGAAAATAGTATCTGTTACATGGATAGTAAGTTGTCAGCTATGAAGAGACACCTGATTTAAAGACAAACTATTATTCAATATATTCAAAGTATGCTCATGAAAGTGTATTTGTCACTGCTTTATATTTATGAGGGAAAAAGTCTTGAGCAAAATTTTCTTAGAATGGTAATATGTGACTGTTTTACCAAGCATAGTTTAGTGCATTTTTAATAAGTAAAATGCCTTTAGAAGTGTAAGAGAAATGGAAAAGGGATTGGGAAATCCAGGTAGTCATGTTTGCCTGGAGGCATTTTTGAGAACAGTAGTGAATCAGAATGCAAATCCTCATGGCTTTGCTGATTTTTGTGGTCGCTACTGATTACTGTAAAATTGATTCAGGAGTGTTGCAGCATCTCTGCATATGTTTAAGCCTCATCTCCATAGTGCAACAGGCATTTTTCCTCTCTGTGGGTTTTGTACTGAGTAAGAAAAAAATCTTATAACCCTCATCTTAGCATTTTTTTCTTATCAAGGAGCAAAGAAGGACACTCCAGTGACTTCCCATTCTTGATCTCAAGTATAACAGCACAAGTTTTCTTGCATCAGCTATTCCAGGACTTTAATGGTATTCAGATAATGTTTTATCACATTTGGATTTAGACTGTGGCAAGGGTAGTTTGCTTTGAACATGAAGAATTATTATTCTGTTACTTTAAGTTATAAGTACTTCAGGGTCAAAAAATGTTACTTAATGAAATTTCAAGTTTGGCTTTTTTCTCCATCCCGAGAAAGAATTCAAGCTTTAACTCCACTAAGTGTACAATTTCACAGCTTGACATTGATTTCTTGAATTTTTCATCATGTGGATTCTCACTGTAAGGACCATGTGTTGCAAAAAGTACTCTGTGCCCCTGTAAAACTGCAAAGTACAGCAACAAGGAGCCTCAGGAAGGATTTGCTCTGAACAAGAAACACATTAAATAACTACATACATGAGGTTTGTGTTCAATTATTTCAGTTGTCAGAGTTAATTGAGCTATGTTTAAAAATAGAGAAGGCCTACAATATCCTCGCAGAAATACTTGTAAAACACTGAGAAATCCCTTTGCAGAGGAAAGTAACATACAGGATGCAACTGAATTAATGATTATATAAGGAAGATACAATAAACAAGTGTTTAAAATGCATTATTAATAAGAAAGATTGTGTTGAAAAAAAGAAAGGAGGGAAAAAGGACATTGGCTGCGTGAATGAGATCCTAAATTAAGGCTCCCACTGAAAAATGAAACTCCTATAGGACATTAAAACAACAGTAGAAGTTCATTTACATATTTAAATAAAAATACAGAAAACAGAAACATATTTGAAGCTGTTCTATATTGATGATGGGACAAAAAAACAGGAAAATACATTTGGAGATTTAAAACTAATAGATATTTCACATTGATTTTCACTCAAGGAGACTGTTGATCTTAAAAGAGGTGTGATGACATGGGAACAGGGAAATCACATCTTTCTTCCCTGGTTCTTCAAGAATTGGCTTACTGAAGGCCAGATGCAATAACAATTTCTTTTTATTAGGGCTGTTGAATAACTTGTGATATGTATGATCAGTGAAGTTATAGAACAGATTTTGATGGAAAGAAAGCTTTAAAATATGATGTAGAGTGAAAATGGCAGAAAATGCAACCAGAAGTTACTAAGGTAGACAGCACGGGATTGATCTCTATCTTCCAGTTGCCAGGAGAATGTAATAAAATAGACATCCTCTTAAGAGAAGTGATGTATAGAAATGGAGACAGAGTTAAAAGGCAGGCATGAAACAATGGAGAATGTGGCAACAAATTTTGGTAGAATAGGAGGTACCAGGCTGGGGAAGCACAGTTACAGGAGAAAGATAGTAAGTGTCTAATTTTACAGTAGACACAGAGATAAAAAGTCAGAGTACCATGATGGAATTTCCTGGAGAGGTACTAAAGTACATAGAGCAGAGCAGATTGAGGCTGTAACTGTAGAAATAAATAACTTAGAGGGTTACAGTAATAGGTGTAACATGATGGAACATGAATAGTAGTGACTAATGAAAATACTATGCTATAAGCAGAAACTCACCATTTGCAAATGGCCCAGAAGGAAGAAGGAGCAGAATTTTGATCCTGACATGATCATCAGCCCTCACTGAGGTTCAGGTTATAGACAAATACAGTGTCATCTTAGGATATGGCAGCAAAAATATTTTATGTAGAGATCTGGAAATAATGTAAAAAAAAAAAGCAGAAAACCTTCAAGTGAGATTCTCAGCATGTTGGTCATCCATGTTCAAGCAAGATGAGATGGAGCTGGGAAAGCACAGAACAACACTCCCTGTGATGATTAGCAGAATGGCAAGCCAGTCATCTGGGGAGTCTGTGGGAATCTGTGCTGTGTGGTCCAGCAAAGAAAATACAAGAGGGTTTGTAAGAGCTGTGTATATTGAAGGCAAACTTAGGGAAAGGAAGAAAGCTTTTGAAAAAGCTTTATTTATATACAATATGGCTATAAAAATCCTTGGAATGGGAGCCATTACAGTGGAGGAGCACATAAAATCACAAAACTGCCCTCAAGCCACTTACTCCAGTTCTGGCATCAGAACTGGGTAAATCACCCAAGTCTTAGGAGAAAAATGCACAATTTGTATTTTCAGCTCTTCATGCAGCAAATGTAATATGAAAAAATTAAAGCCAAACTGACTTGAATTTGCTGAGGTTGTACACTGTACCCTGACTTTGCTGCACATGCAGAATGACTGTGACTTCCAGGCTAGTGGGAGGTTGTCTTAAGTTTTCCCATGTTTAGGCAACATGTAGGGATGGACTGCGAGTAGAGAGGGTCTGGAACAGGAGAGCATAGGAAATACATACTTGTGTATGATGATCCCCTAACTGACTGTTCCTTTCTCCATTTTCTGTAATTCTGGGATAGGTAACTACTAATGGTCTCACAGTTTCTAACAGTTTGTTTTGTGCTTCAGAAAAAATGGTATGTTTTTCATTAGACCCTTTATGAATTGATAAAAATGTAGTATTTGCTCAAGAAAATATCCATATGCTTGCTTTCATGTGCAGAGATCAGTAAAGTTCATGCCCGGTCTGATAAAATCAGTAAAAGTCCTTCTCTATGCCTTAAATGAGTCCATGAGCAAATCAAAACTCAGAATGTATATTCAGGTCATTTGTTTTCTCGTTTCAAGGTTAGCACAGTGTAGAAGCAAAAGGTTTGGGGCAAAAGTGTGATCACATTGGCTTATAATGTTTTACTTAAACTGCTCTCTTAAAGTCAAGGAGATTATTCATGAAGTAGATTTTTACTCAATGTCTCTAGAAGCATTTTAATGTTGCACAAAGGCTTCAAAGGGAGCAAAGGTTCTACATTGGTACATTTCAAAATGTCCAAATTTCACTTGCAAGGTCAGTAACATTTTTTGATAATTTTCACATTTTAGAATGTGAACACTTTGCAGTTCAAGGTAATGGAAATGCTCAATGCCTGATAATATGCAGAGCTATGGTTAAAACTACATCTGTTGATTTTTTTCACTGGTATGCAAGAATACATGTTATTTATTTTTTATTTTCTTTTAAAGCAAAACCACTATAGATACTGTACTGTTCTATGAATAGGATCAGAAAGTCACAAAATTTTATTTAGCCATTTATTTATTGGTTTCCACAATAAAGCACATGTGAAAATTGAATTTAACTATACAGGCAATCTTCAAATTAAAAATTAATTAAAAACAAAAAATGTGAGGATGTTGGAATGTGTAAGTACATGTTTACAGATTTTCTCACTACTTAAACTCTGTTTTTTTGTTTGTTTGTTTCAGTTTGCTCCCAGTATTCTAGAGGAGTTTTTGCCATTTTTGGACTATATGACAAGAGATCAGTACATACCTTGACCTCATTCTGCAGCGCCTTGCACATCTCCCTCATCACGCCAAGTTTCCCCACAGAGGGTGAGAGTCAGTTCGTGCTGCAGCTGCGGCCATCCCTGCGGGGAGCCCTCCTGAGCCTGCTGGACCACTATGAATGGAACCGCTTCGTTTTCCTCTATGACACAGATCGAGGTGAGTTGTGACCCAGCTTTCTTATCTTTACCGTTCAAACGACTTTTGCAAGAGCTGTGAACTTTTATGTCCCTCTGAGAGCTTGGGGAGTCAAATTTAAAAGGGCCTTTGAGGTGAAATACCTCTGACTGAGTAGTAGCTGTGTGGCTGAAGGAAGAACTCCTTCGTCTGCAAAAATTGGGTATTGGATTCACATAGTATGTAATCGATCAGCCAAAGCCTGTGCTTTAAGTCTAGAATACTAAAATCTTTTACCTAATGGTAGTGAAACAAAACCACAGTTCAATAAGCAGAATGTTACAGCTCTATTCACTCTTCAGTTCACTTCCTAAGCAACAGCAGTACAAAGAAGTAGAGAGGAGCAGACGCTTCTCTGCATCTGCACTGGTGACAGCTGAGATTCGAGTGAGCCTGTGGGACTTCAAGCTTTGGAAGGTCAAGGCAGAGAAAGGCTCTGCCCTCAGGCTGTGACAGAGCAGAGGAGGTCAGAGGCAGTGCCTGCCAGGCACCAGGTCAGTGGAGGGAGGGAGAGCTGCCCCAGCCCATGTTACACTCCTTTCATCTGGAGTTACCTCTGTCATGGATTGCACTTTTATGAAATACATAGTTAATTATAGAAAATGGTGCAGTTTCTATCCACAGTCTCCATTCCACATCCCAGAGCATCTCAGAACTGTTTAAGTGGTAAAAAACTGTAAGTGCATCATTGCACCTCATGACTTAATGAGGAATTGAGAAGTGAAATCTATTCTCCAACTTGTGTGTTCATTCTGCTGGCAAAGTCCTCTGCCTTTGTTTATGGAATAGAATTGAGCCAAGATAGCTGAGCTTCTGTGAAAGAGGCAAGATTTTTATGTTGATGGCTTGCTTTCGGGAGGAAGCAAGCACCATAGCTGTAGTCAAATAATTATTTTACTACAGCTGTTTCAATATAGTTCCCCATGTGGACAGTCTGTTCTGGAATTAAAATGGCTTTATTCCAGTATAATTACTCTACAGAAGAAATAGGGTATTACACTGACCTAACTAAATCTGTTTAATTATTTGATCATGGCTACAGAAGTTAATTTTCTCATATATACAAGCACTACATTTTAGTGAGTTTTTACCTTGATATGCTGCCTAAATACCTGGATTTGGAACAAAATGAATAATGGAAGGAAATTAAAGAGTTTGTATTGTTTCATAATTGTTTGTTTGTTTGTTGTTTGTAACTAAATATTTTTTTAATGCTTGCTGGGCCCATAAGGGAAGTTTTGGGAAGCATTATAGAATGTTGAGGATAACCGGAAAGAGAAAAATATATCAGAATTTAAAAGTATTTCTACTCACTATATTGGTAACAAGAAAACAAGAACATAATTACAAATGTGGTCCTACAAGTTCAAAAGATTGTTAAGAAGTGCACAACATGCAGTTACATTTCTCATCTAAATTCACACACTTAATTAGATTGAGACATCTCTTTTAAGCATGTGGTATCACAACAAGGACAGTTTCAGAACACGATCTGTAACAGCATGGTTAATAATTGATTCATATGGCACTGAACTCAGCAACTGAACTCATCAGCATGTCTTTGACAGACACGACATTTTTCAGCTTGGATTCAGGGGATGCTACATTGGGTAGTTTCTCAGATTCAGAATAGGTCTTGTGATGCAGTTTCATGCAGGAGAAAATAAGATTCAATGTATCTTTTGGTATTAAGATTACTGTAAAGGTACATCATTGTTGGGTAAATTTTTGCTGCCTTTACACAAGACAGAATTGCAATGTGGACCTGAGATACAGCTATAATGAAAGTAAGCATCACCTTACTGTCAGAGTAACTGGAAAAAGAAAAAAAAAAATCATTAATGTTGAGTCACAGAGTTTTCGTCAGTGAGGCCAGAAATTAACCTTGTCCAGATTATTGTCAGAGATCCTTCTTTTCCATGCCAGATGTCTCCCTGTCTCTCTGAGCAGCCCCATTGAAGCAAATTGAAGGAAGGTGAACCCCCTCAGCATTTTGTTGCTGGGCTTGCAAGTTGATCTTTGTAGCTTAAGTGAGAAGCTATGAATAAGGTCTTATGGGGGAAGGTAAAGAAGCCTAAATTCCATCCTGACACAGTAGCTGTCTGTGAGGAAGGCAGTATTTAGCAGCTGTCACTATTGTAAAAGGCAGAAGTCCTTGGCAGAAGGTAGTGACAAAATGCACTTAGGCAAACCTTCAGCAGCAGTGGTGGACAAATGAATGTTGTTTTCAGACCTGCTTTCCCAGCCTTGCCATCCTGCTTGCTTCTTGGTTCTCTTGCATGGGACTCCTGGGGGTTGAACAATTAAATCCTATTATCAAGGTAGATTTCTCTGTTGTGTCATTCCATTCATTTCTTTGACAGCCTCTCGGCTCCCTGCAGAACCTCAGATTTTTTTCTACTGGAGGGATCAATGTTAACATTTCAATTTGAGCTGGGAATGCACTGTTGTTGCATCTAAGTCATTCCCATGTACCACACTTGGAGTTACACCCTGTAGCAGTCTTGGACCTCACAAACTCTGATGAGGTGGTGGCTTCAGCTATTATATTAAATCTCCCTTTCTGATGTTCTGCCAAACTCACAGTCTGGAAAATCACTGTCCTGTGACAGAATGAAGATACTAGGGAGAATGGCAAAAATACAAAATTAATTGGATCTAGCAGGGGACATTATGGAAAAGGAGAGCAGGTTTTGCAAGAGGCATTAGACCAAAGAGAAAGATGAAGGAAAGTTCATCTCATTATTTAACAGGGCAAAGTGAGCAAGTAAAGAGTGACACAGAAGGACAAAGCCTGAAGGCTCCTTTTGTTTCAATACATTCCTCTTTCTTTTATCCTCCCTCCGGGTTTAAAAAGGCTTAATTATGACCCGATGCTTAATACAATTAATATTAACAGCAAAGTGCCAGGAACACAGACAGGACAGGCAAAAAGCAGGCTGAAGAATATTTATTTGAGTTACACAAAGCATAATAGGAAATGGCTGAAATGAAAACCATGCCTCCTTGAGATACCCAAAGGAAACGGAAGTCCAGCTGGAAAAAAGAGCTCAGGTAATATATGATGTCATCACTAAAGGGAATGAAGTGAAAGAAACAAATGAGTAGACCAGAAGAACATTCAGTTTATATATGTTATTTTAGTGTGACTGAGAGGTATTTAATATTAAAAAAGACATACAATCAAGTGGAGCTGTGTATCTGTAAATCCGTGGGATTTTTGACCTAGCACAAATATGCCTATAGTGTGATTTTACTGGTTGGTGACAACATTTTCTGGCACCAGAAAGAAAAATTTGGACCCTGAAACCGCAGAAGAAGGCTGGAGGAGTTTGTGTGACATGTGAGAAGCTGTTTAAGAGTAAAATTGTAAAATTGTTCAGGTTGGAAAAGACCCTTAAAGTCAAGTCCAGCCATTAACCTAGCCCTGCAAGCAGCCTGTATAGACTTGAGAGGTGCAAGAATCAAGCCTGCAAGAGGTCAGTGTTAGTTTTCCACACTGTGTGCGGCCTTACTGAGAGCTGGAATGGCTAAAGTTGCTAGTTAAACTGCAGGGATTACTCAGAGCTGAGGGATCCTGGGATGGAGAGTGGTAGAGGGGCTGTAGAGCTGCATGGGGACACAGGACACCAGGGAGGATGGCAGCCAGCAAGCTGGAAACTGATTTGCAAAATTTCAGCATCTATTTGAATTCAACTGTGCTTCCCAGCAAGAGTTTTCAGTCCCTGACTGTGACTAAAGAGCAGCAGCACAAAGGGTAGAGCTACCAGCTGGCCTCACAGTTGGTTCACCAAAGGCAAGGACTGTAAAACAGTTCTATTCTATAGAAACTAGGCATCATGTGTGAGCCTGCTTATGTACCTTGTTAGTGCTTTTTTCTTTCCCTTTGCTCCTCTTAATTACATGTTCATAAAGCCAACTCAGTCATGGCTGCAGATGAAGAAAATTAGCGCACTGTGCACAAGGTAAATTTAATTTTCCCACATTTCTGGATGGTGTTTTAATAGCAGCTCCTTTAAAGCTGAAACTGTTGTATGACAGTCTAAACCTGGAAGAAGGGTTATACAAGTGCTGGTAACCTGTTAGAATTAATCCTACAGTACACAGAGTAAGAATCTCTAGGCTTTTGTCTCTAAGAGCTTGTGGAGGATAAGTGAGTCCCAGAAGAGAACAGATGATGTCTGAAGAAGGCAAAAAATGGTACAGGAAATTTAAAGCTTTCCCTCTTATTTTGAGGGAGATTATGGAGTTTATTTACAGTCAGTTTATCAGGCTAATGTAATTTCATCCTTTGGCAGAGTAACTGGCTCAGCAGTAAGCATTAGGTTTGGTGTATCCATGATCAGTAACTCAGTGATACTGGCTTGAGCCTGACATTCTCACAGAAAAAAATAGAAAATAGAGGTTCATCTATAGCATGGCAATTTGAAAAGCAAAAACCATAACCCCAAAAATTTTGCTAATGACATATTTTAAAAGTCAGGGCAGGTCTTGGGTGAGGTGCATGGGATTTGCCTTTGAATTTCCATGACAGCACAGAGAAGGGGTTTGGTGGGTACCGAGCCTGGCCAAGGTATGAGTGCTACAGAAACAGTTCAGGGTTCAAACTGGAGAGAGAGAATTTTTTTTTTATTTGAAAAACACACATGACCTATGAGAAAAAGGTTCACAAATGAAAATTTTATTTTTTTTTTTATTGTAGAACTGTTAAGCAGCAAAGATCAGTTGTTTGTACATGCTGAAATCAAGGCAAGAAATAGAATTATGTAGGCAGATTTAAAGTGTTACTAGGAAAAAAATGTTTCAATTAGGTTGGAACATCTGATGAGATTCTTACCACTAGAGTAAGATTGTTACCACTTCAGAGGTTTTGAAGAGTTTAGTGAATATATGCAGTGGTGATCTGCTTTGCTATATCCACCTCAGATGATCTCTTATGTCCCTGTCAGGATTATTTATGTAATTGTCATGGTTTCTCTAGGAAATTTGGAATGGCTTCTTCACAGTACTTGGAACACTGAAAAGATAATTTTGTACTATGGATCAACTTTCAATAATACATTATTTCTATTCAATTATATATATATAGCCTTTGTAAAACATTTAGTGTGTTCTATTATTCAAATATCAGGTCAAAAATATTGTAAGTGATCTAGATGAAAACACTGTAAAATCAGGTTGAAGAACTACCATTATAATATGGTATTCAACAAGTTAAGTTATCATTAGCTGGGCATTTAGGTGCTGAAAGAATTGGCCCTACATGACGCTTTATTTGATATTTTTCTTGCACTTCTGAACAACTTTTTGATGTCTCAGTAGTGAAATTGTGGTAATATTGTTGTAAAGTTATTTCAATACCTCAATTGAAAGAGCTAAACTACTAAAGTCAGTAGTGATATAAACATATAACCTACATTTTTATAGGCATAAAAATACTGAGTCAAGGCTCTTATTTGTGAAATAAGTTGAAAAGACCAAGTGTTGCTAATAAAAAGCAAATTGCAGGTGAGCCCACAACACAATACTGAAAAAAAATGGTTCTGGCACCAAGTGGTCTTTGTTAGTTGTTTTCTGCATAACACTGTTAAGCCGAAGCCTACATCACACTTGCCTTAAACTGCTAGAGTAATGTCACAAGGAGTTTCAGGTAAACCTGGACAAAACAAATTATGTCTTGGATTGTAAAGGACATTATGTTGTGGGCATCTGACTTTGTTCAGTTGCAGTCATCCACTTGGTCTTGGGCTCTTTTTTCATTACAGTCACTAGGAAGAATTTTAATAGAATTCCTCCAATACAAATTTTTCATCCTACTGACCTTTGGCAAAATGTCGGGCGGTAAAAAGGAAACATAATTTCATGACTGGGTCCTCTAAAAAAGGAGGGTTCAGTCATGTACTGAACTTCTGTGAAATAAAGACCAGTGTTGTTGTGGTGTTGAAGAAATACTGATACAACAAACAGCATTGAATACCTGGTCTCATAGTCTTTATTAGACTGCTCTAACATCATGGTCTGTAGGTTTGAACTTTTCCATATTCCTCACTAGATCTGATAAAAAGCTGTTTGTCTTCAGCAAACACTCTACACGGGCAGTGAATCATATCACACATACTGGGATCCAGCTACCACTGTGTTTGGTTTTTACCAAAGTTATATTGCAATTTAATGCAGGCCAATCTGAACTCATACATAAAACGTAGGAAAAAAAAGTTTTGTCAAATACCAGTGAGTTTAGAGAACTGTAGTAAGTTTCTCATATGATCTACTGTTGTTTGTACTCAGTAATAGAAAATTCCACGCTTTTAATGAAATAGAGCAATGTGCCTTATCCATCAGTAATTGGCTTGCAGCAAATTTTGTTTTGCCAGTGTTAGATCATTAATAATTACACCAGCAACCTGCCAGCTTGTCCTCATCTTCTCAGCAGGTGGTAGCAGCTTGAAAATACAGATAGTAAATGCACACGTGAAGCTAAAACACAGCTGGATCCTAAAATCAGCATTAGTAATGTTACTGTGATTTTCCATCTTTCCCATGTCTTACCTCTGAAGAGGAGCAATACTGGTAAATCAGCAGGGTCATAATTTAATTTACTACATGTGAAAAATCTTCCAAGAGCTTTCAGATTGCTTCATTTAATGAAAGTACTCCTCTTGTTGATTGAAATGATTGAACACTAGATCAAGGTTGAAATTAACAGAAAATATGCGTATTGAAATCAAAAACTCATCACCAAGTGCACAGATGAGTCCCCAGACTTTGGTGTTCCATGTAAGATGTGGCTCAAACTGTGCTGCATCAGAACTTTTCTGTGTGTTTGGTCATCTGGCCAGACACTCAGAATATGGAGCACAGCCTAATATGCAAATATCATAGAAATATATAAATCATAAAACATTAAATAAACGGCTGCTTATTATATTCCTAATCTGAAGAATTTGCCTTCCTTTATTCTGGTTTAGTGGGTGCCATGGAGAAGACAAGAGACTCATGATAATTTTAAATACTGCTTTTTAAGTTTCCATGCCAGTGAATCAGCTCTGCCCTTTCTAATGATTTGTTTGTGACAGTGTTGTAGAATCCTTAGAGCTAAGTTCTTTTCTCCATGGCATTTATCTCAGTTTTGCACATGTGTAATTCAAGATTATGCCTGTAACTTCTATATGCTTTTATATTCCAACATCCCAATGTAAATAACATTGCTACTTCTAGTTGCTTGTTCTAATAGTATCAGAGAATTAGACAACAGTTAATTTGTTGTTACCTGCATATGTAATAAATTCCTTTAAATGAAAACATGTCCTTTTTATCTTGTTTTTACACACATTCAGTATTTACTTCAGAGCAGGGACAGTGTGGTCTGTAATTCTGAATGCTTGTTCCCATTTACTTAAGAGCTTGTCCACACAAGGACATTATGCTGCAGTTAAGAAAAAAAGTAACCTTATACCATTTTTTCTGAAAAAATGCTCACGTATTAGCATTTTTGTTCTAGAATTTCTAAACAGCAGAGTTATGTTCAGCTGCTCTTACGAGTTTCAAGTAGCAGCTCTGAGCACATTTCTGATTTTATTATTATTTGATCCCAGATAAGAGGAGGTGTTTTATATATATAATGATTGGACTTGTATTCCTCTTTTCCACGGATCAAACAGATTACTTTCAGAGAGCAAAGTGTTAAGCAGAAATTTGTGTTACATTTCACTAGTATTTAGCTTTCATATTAATATTCAGGGTAGACCCTGCCCTTCTTTACATACATGTATCTCAGTGGCATCACGTTTGACAAACCCTGCAAAACGCTATCTTCAGCAGAGGCAGCCTTACATCAGGACAACCAAGAGCATCTTTTCTGAGTCTGAGGCTGTGCTATGTCACCACTACACATTGGTCACTACTAACACTGCAGACAGTTGATAGATACAACATCCAGCAGCGCGAGCCGCCAAAGAACGCCTTGAAAAGACTCAGACGAGGAAGCCAGCCACACATCCCAATGCTTGTGCTTTAGAAATTCCTTTCAGTATGGACATCCGAGTCCTGCAGCTGCTGAACGTAGCCTTTTATATGGCCACAGGTGTTGGCTTCAGTGCTGGAGCACGGAGTGGTAGCAAACAAAGGGGAGTATAGTCAATGCTGCCAGAGACCAGACGTGGTGCCAGTTTAATACTGAATGTAAAACAAATACTTGTGCCAATTTGTTTCTAAATGCATTTTAAGTTACAAAAATTAGCTTGTCTTTTGAGAGTGTTATCTGTGTGTAGATGAACGTTCCAACTTTTAATACGGTATAAAGCAGGCTTTTTAAAAATAAAAATAAACAAGATTTAGACTTACAAATATCAAGACATACTGTTCTATCTTTTATGCACCTATTGTTTAAAAAAAGAATCAAAATATATTAGACTAATTTAATTCTTCATGATCCCTCCTTGGCATATTTGTGAGACATTTATCCCTTATGAAGTGTGAGTTACTTCTCCAGAGCTGGAGCAGGAAGTAAAGGTAATTCCACTTTGGAGTAAATATGTGTTTGTATATAAGGGTATTTCTGGATTTACACCTTCTTAATTCAGCTGATTGAACTGTCAGTCTATCGTCTATGCAATCTGTGATTTTAGGGCTACATTTTCTGCTCCTGTAAAGAATGCATATTTCAATGTGTTTAAATGTTCACTATTCTGAGATGTGTTTTCCTTGCACATGGAATATATTTTAGGTGGTTCCCTCATAAATCACAGCTGAATCGTATTTGCATACATATTTATACAAATAATTTGTCTTTGGTCAATTCCAAAAGGGGTGGTTGAAGTGTAGACATCCTTTTAAAATGATTGACTGCTTATCACAGTGCTACAGATGCTATTTCTGCCTCTGTACAGGGAATTTCCTGCACCAGTATTTACAGATAACAGCATTAACAGCTGCTCCTGTTACCAAAATTGCAATGCATGTTTGAGGTTATTTAGCATTTTGCAATTGGAAAGAGAGTTACCAAAGGGTCCTTTAATCCTGGGGTCTCAAAATCCCTCTTTTGTACCACTACCTTGGTGGGTTTTAATATTAATGCACACCTGGATGCTGCAGGATGCTTTCCTTTGGACAAGGGGCATACATTCTGTACCAGTATTGCTTTATCTGCAAATGGGAAGCAGAACATTTAATGTAGTTTTGAAGATCTGGGCATAATAAATGATGAAAGTGTCACCAAAGAGAGGGGCTGCGAATGCAGAGCTGGTTGCTGGTGTAGGTCCCTGGAACAAGTACACATTTTATGTTAACCCCTCACTGGGAGAAAATAAGGAAACTGTACTGGGAGTAAGGACTTGTATCCTAGATCATCCCTCTCCTAAGGGTGAGTCCAGTCAGCATGGGACAGTGAGCTTGGGAAGGTCCTATATACATGTTTTTATTTCATAAAAGGCATAGGAGCCAAATTTCTTCTGTGGAGAGTTCAGAACAAGAAAACTAAATAAAAATTGTCATGTGTACGTACCCATAATAAACAAGTCTTAAACATGGAAAAATAATAAGCAACATTTTATAAAGTGTGCTATTCAAAGAAGTCACTCATATCAAAGAACTGTGGTGGCAGACACCTGTTATTAAATGGTGTGGTATGTATAAATTATATCAAGTGGAAAGCAAGCAGTTTACTTTGTTAGTGAACTTAGTAAAAGTAAGGCGTTCTGGTATCTCTGTATGCCATTATATCCTTCCTGTAAAAAACAAAGTAATCTCCTTTCCTTATTAAGGAATTTTCCTTATTCCAATCAGGATAGTTTCAGATAGGTCTAAATTATTTACATCTCTTTTAAGAATCTTTAACTAATGGTAGTAAAATAAGGCTGCTTTGCCAAATTTAGATTATAAAGAGAGTTTTAATTTTAGAGTACAAAGCAGGTCATGAACCTGACCCTTAAACACAAATGACTATCCCAATCTCATACCTATCAATTATTTTTGTGTGGGGTCTGCCTGTGTTTGTGTTGCGGGTGTGGATGAATTTTTATCTTTATATATAGATATAATGTGCCTAATAATAATTATATCTCCTGGCTTTGTCTGGATGCAGAACAGTAATTTAAATTTCAAAAATCTTCTTGTTTTACAAGTTCGAATCATGCTATTGAAAAATATACTAGCCGTAATTTTAGGTTATATTTTCTTTTTAATTTGTATTTTCATTCTTCTTAAGCATTATATTAAAACCAAACTGTTTTCACAATATTCAACTAGTATGTCTCAACATTGCCATTATTTTGTTTCAAACCTACTCAAAACAAGAAACTCATGTAAACTTGCCTTTTCCCATGAAAAGCATTTCAATAATTTACTTTCCAAAGAGTCAGGGAAAAAGTGTCCCAGCTAAGTCTATCTAATAATTGTTTTACTGAGAAAATAATATCCTTCTTCTGAAGTGCTTAATAAAAAATGTTTTAAAAGACCAGTAAGTCATTGTATATATCTTGTCATTTGTGCCTTGTGCTGGATTGATTCCACATCCAATTTCTCCTTAAATAAGCAAAGCATTCTGCCAGGTATTTCCTAATGCAACTACATGCTCTTGATCTTGAGGCAGAATGAAAATCTCTGTTCTGAAGCCAAGGGTGATGTTCACAGTGTGCCTTTCTGCACAGGACTTCTATTATTCTGTGAAACATCCCCTAAATATACCCCCCCCCCCCTTATTGATGCATCCTTTTCTTTCGTGATCTCTTCATTACTCCTTGTGAGAAGAGGAACTTCCTTTCTCCTCTGTATCAGAATATCTACTTTGGGGTTCTGAATCTGTGCATTGAGCTGCAGCAACTTTCTCTTCTATCACGTCAGAAACTCTGTTTGGTAGGGCCTCCCAAGACTCAGCTTAACTATTTTGTTGCTCACATTTCCACTGCTTCAGGGAGGTTTATTTTCAATTGCGTTATCTTGTGAATCACCTCAGGATCTACCTCTGCATTCCTGCTTTCACATATTTGCCTAGATTTATTGGTTTCATTTTACTTTTATTTTCCTCCTTGATAACTTGTATTAGCTTTTTTCCCACACCTTCTTCTACTCCTTTTGCCATGTTTCCCTGTTTTGTAAGTACATTCCAGTAACTTTATGAATTTCCAGTTCTTATGCATTATATCATAATATGGGAGCATCCCACTGCCATCTATTTTTGTCTCTGCTGTTTACAATTATCACAGATCAAGGTTTTTAGCTTGAAATATTAGAAAAACCAAATATGTGATAAGACTTAAAATTAGTCTGTGGCTGTCATAAAGAAAAAAAATTACAGTTTTGTCTCTAGGTGAACAAATAATTATCAATATACTTTAATGCATCAACATTTCATTTTGAATGAAATGAAAGACATAAAAAAACCCCCAAAAAACCCAAACCAAAACCTACAACCAGATATTGATTTTTTTTTTCAGTCTAAATCATTTTCGAATGAGAAAGAATGCCAGTTTTGATTTACTTACTTTATTTGTGCTAAAAATGTCTATGGATTTCAAGTGCATGAATCACCAAACAGCAAAAAGAGAGGTTCACCAAGTGCATTATCTTGTATCCTCAACTGCACGTCCAAGCTACCAGACAAGTGGTAATAGGAAATGCATAGAGGTGCAGTATTTCATCTGTACCAAAAGATGAATTCACAAGTAGTCTAAACACCAAATTACATAATTTCTCCTCCCGCAAGTCAGGCACGTTGCGGTGGCCACCGTACAGCTGCTGGCCTGGGCGACATCCAGGCAGACAGTCACAATTGTGTCTTTTCATCTGGGTCATTCTGAATTCCTTCAACAGGAAATGGAGCACAAGCAGAAAAGTTTTAGAAACATCCCAGACATGAATCAACAAAAACCCCGAACATCTGCTCATCAAAGCTCATCAGAAAACAGTGTATTTTATTTACACTACTCTTCTGGGTGTACTGAGAATGCCTAATGAGGCTACAGATCACTGGAAAATATTGATGGTATGAAGTGTCTATTTCACCTTCAGAATAACTAGCCTAATCTTCCCAAAACATGTGAAATACAGTGTATTTCTCTACCATTTTGTTATTTATTTTATCTTAAAGTGATACAGTTTTCTTAAAAAACACAGTTCACTTCAAGTCCAAACTGGCTAAAAATGGTACAACATTTTAAACAATATTTTAATTTCTTTTGATAAAATGGTTCTGGCAATTGCAGAAGCCAGGACAACAGAAAATGCACTTAGTGTAAATGCATTCATCAGAGATGAAAGAAACGTTTTCACGTGTAAGGAAATGTGGGCTCAGATCCTCAGACTGCAGCTCAGCATAACCTACTGACTGCGTCCTGTTCGGCCAGGGAATTGGGCCACTGGGTTTGAACGTCTAACGTTATAGAGCTTTTCTGTTCCACAGGACAGATGCTATAGTCTGTGCTCATGCAGGATTTATGAATCCATGTGCCCTTACAAGAGGTCTCATTACTGGGGCAGGTCTAATTTCAGCTTTGTCCATAGTAAGAGCTCAGAAACCCTTTTCTTCAGCAGCTGGTATTTTTGTAGAGCTGCATTCAAGCTATTACACGGGGAAGCGGTGAAGTCAGAGGTGGTTACTGATGTCAGCTATCAATTGTTCCAGGGAGGGGTTCACCTCAGCTACAGTGAGAAAACAGTGTCTTTGGCTTTGTCCTTGCAAATGTCCTCACACCTCTGTGCATATCAGAAGGGAAAAAAGATTTTCTTTTGTAGGAATAAAATGTGTTAGGGCACGAAGGGAGTCTTTTAATTTTACTTGTACGCTGATTCTTGTCTTATTCAGGCTATTTTAAATGGTTTTTATCATCTTAGCATCAAAACAGCACATAGTTTTTCCTCTGAGGCTTTTCTCTGTGTGTTCATAGGGAAGCATCTTCCTTAGCTTTTAAACGAAGCCAGTGTAGCACCTTGGTCAGTCTCTTATAGACACAACGTAGAGATTATGTTTTTTGTCTTAGTAAATTCCAGAAGTAGCAATACTTTCATAGTGTTGGTTTGGAGAAGGAGGACATCAGCAGTGAATGACTGGAGCAGCTGTAAGTCACTTAAGGGGTAATTATTCTTTGCAAGTGTGGAAGGAAATCTTATTCTGCATATCTGCTGTGTAGCTGCAAAATATTGCTGTCGATGCCAAAGAGGATAAACACCTGCTAAAAGAACTGTGAAGATGATTGTCTCTCTGTCTTACCCATACACTCACAAAATGTGTACTACACACTGGACCATCTCCAGGTTTTTTTTCTTTCTCTCAGCATTTTTCTAGCCATTGAATCAGTTGTTCACCCTCTCTGCCTGACCTGAGGAAAAGACTTCTGCTATGGAGAGAGGACAAATATCAACATATGACATGCTTCAGTTACGTGATGCCAACCTTGTAGGATAGAACACTTGTTTGTTTGTTTTTTTTAATTCTATCTGCTTTTGAGTTTTGTCACATAATTTTGTCATTGGGGTGTGGGGCCAGTACTCTTTTTTGCTTCTTACCCCTTTTCACCAGGCTGGAAAGAGCTTCTTGCTGACTTCTCCCTACCTGTGCAGCTGTAACAATACTCTGCCAGCAATGCTAATGTTCCCTTGCCAGTTTTTAAACATTCTGCCAAGTAGAGAGAATTAATAACAAGATCTGAATCATCTCTAAAGTAACCCCTGTGTCCTATTCCTCCAGCATGATGTCATTTTTCAGCTCCTGTCCAGGATAATAAGAAGGATCTCTTATATCCCCAGAACTGAGAAGTGTGTCAGGGCAGGCCACACCATTTATTCAGCCTACCCCTTTGCCTTTGCAGCTCTAAATGTTGAAAAACCTTTAGCCAGATTTTACAGTCCATGTCATGCTGCTCAGCTGGTGCAAAGTGGATGGAGTCCAGCCAAGGCTGGCAAGTGGTCCCAGCCTTCCCCTAGTGCCCATGCAGACAGCTGGGACAGGGCAGTGCAGTCCATGTCCCTGTGGCTCCTCTGTGGTGTCACATGCAAGGCAGCCCAGGCAGACCCCCAGCACCCTTGGAGAGGAGCCCCTGGCTGGGCTCAGCTCTGTGTGTGTGCTGGGCAGCCCATGGTGCCATGGCTGACATTGTCCCCTCAGAGGACATCCATGTTTTAGAGCTTTTGATTCTTAGCCTGAAAACCAGAGGAGCTGAAACAATTGAATTGTTTGAGTGGAGGTTAAGCTAAAAGGGAAAAACTACTAAACCTGAGCAATAGCTGATAATACCTGCAATATACATGCCTGCTATACCTTCAGCAGCAACTTTCCACTGCAATGTGGGCATAACTTGTTTCTCTGTCTTTCACCTTGTTTAGTCCTTCTTACTCCATTTGGAAGCAGAAGCAAAGATCTTAAAGAGTCAAGATGAACTCTCAAAAGTGAATAGTGGAAGATGCTTTGGAATAGCCATGCTGAGTTAGTACCACACCCTCAAGAAGTGCTAACGAGCATTTCTCTTAGGTTTAAAAGTGTTTAATTTTTGTGTCAACAGGAAAACTTGGCCTTTAGTCTCCAGAGACCTGTACCAGCTGTATGAATATGTTCAGAGCAGGAGCAAAGGAGTGGATCATGCTCCAGTGAGCTGTGGCGCCTGTTTCTGCTCCTGGCACCTTTCATTCCTGTTGCAGCTGCCGGTGGCTTGCTTTGGCTGGGTGTCATGTTTTCCTTCCCCAGTCATCTGGAGAGCAAGCATAAGCTGATACACTCTGAGCTTCTCCCCTCTCTTCTCTCCTGTCTCTCTTCTACCACACATCAGTGACAAATTTATTTCATATTTGCGTGCTATCCTTTGCTTGTCTCCATCTCTCCGCAGTGCTTTTGGTTTTCCTTGGGCATGAAGACTTTGAGGCAACAGTTCTGCAGGTCTTTGTTTCTATTTCTCTCTTTGTTTCTGTTTCTACAGCCTGCATCTTCTGTCTGTTGTTTGCAAAGACAACTCTAACTGCTTGCAACAGCATCCCTAAATAACAGTGTTGGCAATTCTGAGATTGTAGTGTGGTAAAAGGCAAACCTCTTTGTAGAAATGCAAACTCTCTCCTAATACTTCGGCATTCACCTGTCAGTGGCTCTGCCTTGCCCTTGTCCTGCCCTAAGCGTGTGAGTTACTTATAAATACCACATCACATCCCCTTTTGCCTCTGCTTTTATTAGCAAGGGGTTGTACCCCATTGGCTGTGATAGTAATAGAGCACCTTAATTGATATGTGTGAAAGAGCCATCTGGTACAAACCACTAAATTCTTTCTGGTTCTCTGCTCCATTTGTAGTAAAGAGGCAGTTTCTGAAGGCCTAAAAAGTTATCTGGCTTGTAATGAAAAATCCACTCTCTGGCAGAGACTGAAGTTATAAAATTTTATCTACTTAACTAAAAATCCTATTAGATGGATTTACACATGGCTCTCTGACATCAGGCTGTCCAATATGAAGAATAGGACCTGAGGCCTTTTAATGGGACCTGAAGCCTTAAAGCTGTTTAATGCTGTCAGGAATTTTTTCCAGGTTACTTTTCCTTGGTTCCTTCAGATTCTGGTGCTAAAAACGGTGCAAACTAGTGTCTGGTCCATATGGACCTTGCAGTTTGGAATATCATTGTGTCAAATTAATAAATCTGTTACGTTTCAATTTGATAAACAACACTGCTGTAATCAAGAAAAAAAAATACTCTTTTTTTGCCACAACTAGCTACATGGCATAGCAAGATGAGTCTCCTCAGAGGCTGTTTTGAGCTCTTAAACAGCTCTCATTTCAGCTTGCTTTTTAAAATCCATTTTTTCTTGACTTCATAGCACTTCATCTCACCCCTTTCTGCAACACCACGTGACTTTATTTCAAAGCTAACAATGTTTTGTGTTTTCTTCCTTGAGTCTCTTTCTTGAGGAGCCAGGTGGCTTTGAGAAGCTCTTAGCAGTCCTTTCTGTCCAAAAAAAAAAAACACAAAAAAGGAAATTTCTGTCCTTCTCCATTGTAGGAAAGAGTTTGTGACCCCAAACACTGTGCTGGCTCAGAAATCTGACAGCAGAACAAAAATCCAAATATATATTGTTATCATCAAATTCCTTTATTTTTATTAGTTTTGGGGGTTGTTTTGGGGGGATTTTGGGTTTTTTAGTATCAAGCAATTGCTTTGAAAGTTTTTTTTTGCTTAATTAAACTTTAGTTAACAAGATTGTACCAAAAAGAAAAACAAACAAACCAACAAATTAACCCCCCAAATCAACACCCTGCTAAAGATCCTATGAAATCCACGATTGCTAATAGTTTAGTTAATTTGGATTATCACCTACTCCCTTATTCTCTGTGACTTCTTCTTATCTTCTAGATAATAATGTTCCTGTAACTGAGAGATGTTTGCCAGAATCTTGGTACCTTCTTTGCCATAGCTGTCAGAATTTTCATAACCTGGGCAGCAGAAGAAAATGCATATACCAGCCTGGAATAACTAGAGAGTTTGCTTTCTGCATTTCCAGCAACTCAGGGTATTCAGAGTCACCCTTGGCAGACCGTGGTGAGATGTTTTCTCCCTGAAGTGTTTGGGATGGTGTTTCTGGGCCCTGAGCAAATGTCTTTTCCTCCAGCATCCTACAATCTGAGCACAAGGAGAGGACACACTGAGCTGTATGGGCACACTGAGCTCTTACTGGTTGTGAGCAGTATTGGTACAGTCTGGTTTGCAAGGCAGAGTAGCTTACTTTCTCGGTAAAATAGTATTACTTCTAGGTGAAATATTATTGGTCTGAATTAGAACACACTACACTTGGTTTGCATTTTTTACCATAAATGATCATGGAAATGCAAGGACTTATATATTGATTCCTCATTCTTCAGACCATTGAAGTTTACAGTACATTTGGCAAGTGAGTATTGAGCTTCACATGATGATGGTCAATGTTATCTCTCAAAACACTAAAATCCTAGTCTCATCTAAATAGAAGTGTATATCTTCTTCCTACCTCTCCTTTTTCACATGGATTATTGTATTATAAATGACAATCTATGAATTTAGCTTGGCCTTGCTTTGAATCATACATATACTTGTATTTTCAAATAGGGTGTTTGAAATTAAAATAATGTATTAAAGAGCTCTGGTGAGCCATAGTGGATTATAAAAATAGAAAACTGCAAGTACAAACACATAAATATTTATGGTGAATTTTCTTATCCCTGTTTATATTTTATGTAGCATAATCTTTCCGTCATAGGATTAGCTTTGGTCTGCCACTGGTTTGTGTGACAAGAAATTTAGAGCAGCTCACATCAATCAAAATAAATCACAGTATGCAATGAGTTAATATCAGCACTACAAATGGGAAAGCTTTTTAATGCATGACTAATGTATGTACATGTCTTTTCCTCCTGAATTAAAAGGACCGTTTGGGGCTGAAAGCTAAATCCTAGATGAACTGGTTTGCAGTTAATAAAACAAGGGGTACCAAGCTTTTAAAATACTTTGTGATTCACAGATGCACTTCATATAGTGCATCTGGCAGTGGCTATTTCTGCAGCCTGATTCAGCTTGAATGGAAATGGTGAAAATCAGGAGTAACTCCAGCAGAGGCAGTGGAGCTACCTGGGATAAGATGAGAACAAAATGAGGAATTTATTGTCACAGCTGTGAAGAAAATATATTGCAGTGATGGATTATTTCTTTATGGACTATGACACAGCTTGAAGGAAGGAAAAATAGTAGTGGCCTATAAGCAATTGATTTTTTTTTCCAATGCTGAACAAAAGTGGAGCCATTGTCAGCCACTGCTCTTATGCAGAGAAACAACTGAAAAAGTACAAAGTTTTACTGGATGGGAAGATCTTTTGCAAAGATATTTTTGCTTCAATGATTGGAACACAGTGTTTTTCCTTTTTATAAAAGAAAGTGTATGTCTCTGAAAATGGTGGCAGAGTCTGTCTGGTAGAAGACATATTGGAGAAATGTATGTCAGAGACTGCCTGAAATATCCTTTATTTGCAGATTAGGATATTTTAATGTATGTAATTTTGAACTATTGCATTTTTCAATGACTAGTAACATTTAATTCTTTAGTTAATAAATTATGGATGACTTTGGGTTAAGCAAATCAAGGAAGACTATAATTTCTGAAATATTTTCAAACTGCTTGAACTCCTCTCAGCTTTACATGCATACAGGTTAGTATAATGCTTATATCTGGTTATAAGTGAATACTGCAAGTCACTACCTGGTGCTATTAAAATTTAATAAGCCATTTAATTTATCTTTTACTTGCTGTCCCTTGTCCTTTTCAAATTAGATCTAACGCTTGGTTTTGATCTTTAGCAAAAAAGTGACACTATATTTTTCTTCTAATGAATCAGACACAAAGTGCAAACTGACAATTCTACTGCTTAAAATGCAGAGGGCAGAAGGTTCACTCAGTGATAAAATTTTAATAATCAACAAGACTTCAATAAATTTAGTGAAAGGAAAGCAAAAGAAGGATTTCAAACTCTTATTTTTGTTTGGTAGGATTATGAAAGGGCCACTAAGATGTGGGATTTAAGCATCAAAAACTGATATAGAAAATTACTTGGAACACTATTTTAAAGTACCCAAAGAAAACCTTTAAGGAGCAGAGTCCTAGGCTCAGAAAATGCCTAGTGGGATGAATCCAGATGCTGGCAAATGTAAAATGTTGTAACTATGGATTATCACTAGAGGGAAAGGCAGCTACCAGGTGAATACCCAGGGACAGATAGTTGTAGATTGTATTCAGTGCCTTTGAAATTAATCAGAGGAAATAAATAAGCTATCTACCAAAGAGAATAAATAAAGCTGTTGTTTCAAGAGACCAGGAGTTCTCTTTCTCCAGTTGAGTGCATATGAACAAAGATATGGTAGATTTATAGATCTGTAGATATTCTAGATTGAAATAGCCATGGAAAGGTGGCCATTTAAAAACTCTTGAAGAATTTTTTATACAGTTTTGAATCATACCATGAAAATGAAACTTATGAGATATTGCTGAAGGCATAAGTGCAGCATACCTCAATTATCACTTGGAGACTGTGATGAGTTTTCTGTATCTTGAGTTGTACTCTTGAGTGGAGCCAAAGAAGGACTTTTAAAAAGAAGACAATCATGGCAGATTTGAAACCACGATCTGAATGTAAGGGAGTGTGATAAAACTGATAGAGAGTGTAATACATAGCAGCTGCCTTTTGGCCTTCGTGTGAAGCAGCTGGTGTTGCATAGTTTAAGAGGTAGGATCCTGGATGGATTTGGCTTTGTTTTGTTCAGTGTCAAATATTATAAGCTGCAAAGTAAAAAATGTAGTGATGACTCTCAAATACGGTGATATAAAACCTGTCTCTAAAAATTCTCTGGCTCAAATTTCTCTTGGATAGTTTGTCCAATTGCATTCAGTGTGGTAGGACTGGGGTAATTTATCCTAGGTGACAGTAGGTCTTACAGTTTTAAGATAAGCTACATAAGAGAAGAGATTTCAGCAAAATGAACAGTGGGAAGTAATCAATCTTTAACTCCTGATTGAAAAACTACCACAAAGCTAATAAATTGTTTTTAAAACTAAAGACAACATAAAGTGAAAATCTAGGTTCTGTGGGGAAGCAACATTTCATTCTGATTTTCGAGCTGAATCAGGTAGTTTCCTCACAGGGAACAGCTCCCATGTTCTTTGTTGTTAACTGCTAAAATTCATCTTCAGGTGATGCCATTGAGGTGGTACAGCTGGCTAATGTTTGTGTGGAAAATTGGAACATTGAAATGCTTAAAACTAAATATCAAACTACTTTTTGAACAGATAATATTATTGAGCTTGGGAGCAATAAAATTATAGATGTAAATGATGGAGTAGTAGAAAACAAAATGTTTGTGTTTCTGTATCATTTGTTATTATGTTGCTGAACATCTTTCAGTGTGAAAGATGTCCATATATCTAGTACCATGAAAGTCAAAGTTACTGCAGACTCTTTTACCGTAGAGTGAAAAAGTTATTCAAATACGTAGAATAAGAAAAAAAACCAACAAAAATTCTAGTACCCATATCTACCCATATCCTGAAAAATGTCAGGGCCTCTTCCATAATCAGTCTTAGGATGGCCATCAAGCCACAAGAAAATAGAATCTTAATTTCTGAACTAGAGGAATAAAAGTTATGTGAATACTGGAGCAAATTATTAAAGTGTCTAATGAAAATAAAACATAAAACAGCAGACAAATTCCTCTGTTTTCTGGTAGCTCAAAAATGCCATACTTCAAATGAAATAAGACATAGATATATGTAGAGAGGGAAATGAGCCTAAAAATATAAAATCATGTTGGGTGAAGTTTTAATTCAAGTTTTTTCATAAGTCTCTTGCATCTTACAGGTCAGGACTTGCACATATATATTGCTTAACAAAGAGTATTTGTGTATATTCTTAGCAGTTACCTAAAAGTAATACTTGTGACTAGCTAGTTACCAAGCTGCTTTGAGACAGATTGTCTCACTTGGCCTTTCTTCATTGGTTTCCAATTGCGTTTTACCTATTTTTTCTGTTCTCTTTTTTATCCTTGACAGTCATTTCACCTAAGTGACCAGCCACTGACCACTGTGGTTTGTGATTATGGCATCAGGCATAATCTCTACCTGTTCTGCTCTGCATTACACTTTAGCTCATGGTCTGCTTACACTATGGTGAATAACTGTGTTATCACTATCTATTGATTAGGAATAGGTGCTGTACCATATCACTGTGCACAGCTGAACTCCAGCTGAATTATTTAGACAACAGTCAGCTGACTGCCAGATGTTGTCTGAAACAAGCTAAAACCTGTCTACATGGTGTGGCAGGTCGCTGACTCTTTATCCTTGGATTATGGAGACTTCGCTGTCCTCCCCATCTCTGTCTTCCGGCTCAGGGAATGGATACCTTGTTTACAAATCATCTTACTAAAAAAGACTGAGGCAAAGATGTTACTAAGTACCTCAGCCTTTTCCTCAGCCGTTGTCACTATGTTTTCCCCTGCGTCTAATAAAGCATGGAGGTTCTCCTTAGTCATCCTTTTGTTGCTAATGCATTTACAGAAACATTTTTATTGTCTTTTACAGCAGTAGCCAGATTAAATTCTAGTTGGGCTTTGGCCCTTCTAATTTCCTCCTTTTGTACCCTCACAACATCCTTGTAGTCCCTCTGAGCTGCCTGCCCCTTTTTAAAGTCTCCTTTTTGCCCTGAGCTCCAGCCAAATCTCTCCGCTCAGCCAGGTGGATCTTCCCCGCCAGCTCATCTTTTAGAACATTTGGATGACCTGCTCCTGTGTCTTTAAGAATTCCTTCCTGAAGAATGTGCAACCTTCCTGGACTACTTTGCCCTTCAGGACTGCTTCCCCAGGGATTCTGTCAACTGAACTGCTAAACAGGCCAAAGTCTGCCCTCTGGAACCACATTTTTTTCATGCAATATATATGTATTTGCAGATTTTCAATGTCACAACAAAGTGCTTTGTAGCATTATCCTAATAATGAATAATGCAACTATAAATAATCAGAGGAGCCTGAGCAGTAGTTCACATCAAGAGCCTGCAAAAATAAAAAAGCTATTTATTGTTAATGAGTGAAAGAATATTAACTAGAAAGATGATGCAATTACATGTTCCTAGTGATTTTTTTACTAGAAACAGACATTCATTTGAAAACATGCTCATGTACAAATTACATTGTGAGAGTTAATCAAAGAACCTGTAGCTAAATTAAAGAAAATATAATTTTCCTTTTTGCTGACTGTTAACTTAAGAGGGGTCTTCCCCAGCTGTAGTTGTAAAATGAGAAACTGGGGTATCCCCTTTAGAGGATTAATCTGTCTGCTAAAATCAAAACCAGGAAAAATGAATGAACAAAAAGCCCTCTTTAGGTGCTATTAGAATTCCTTTTAAGCCTTGAGTGAGTATACAAGAGAAACTTCTGTCTGCTTCATTGGAAAAATACCATAGCTACTGCAGTTTTGATCAACACCCCTGCTAAGTCTTGGATGTTTTGTTCATCTTGGATTACACCTATGCAGTTTTAAAAATGGGACCACAGATGAAAAGAGGGTAAGAGACTGTATTGTTATACATGGGCACAATTTCTAACATTGCATTCTTTCTCTGTCTAGTTTCTTCTTCCTTTTCTTTGAATTGCCAAGCATCATGTTTCTGATGGACACCACATAAGTGGTGAAGAAATGCAGCACCTCTGAGTGCTCCTGTCTGTCTGACTCTGTGAGAACTGAGGGGTTACAAAGATGAGTTAGTTGACTGTGTCCATCGCCTGGGCATTCTGCCATTTATGGCGCAGCAGTTCTCCATGAACTGCTGCAATGTGAGTCCATCCTGCCGGCAGCTGTCCTCCCCAGACTGCTGTGCCACTTTTCTACAGATTCAGTCCTTCAGGGACAGGCTGCTGCAGCGTGGGTCCCCCCAGGGTCACAAGTCCTACCAGGAACCCTGCTCCAGTGTGGCTCCTCTCTCTATGGTTCTGCAGGTCCCTGCCAGGAGCTGCTCCAGCTCAGTCTTCCCATGCCTTCACAGTTCCTCTCAGCTGCCTCACCATGGGCTGCACCAGGGGCTGCAGGGGAATCCCAGCTCTGGCACCTGGAGCACTTCCTGCCCCTCCTTGTGCACTCACCTTGGTGTCTGCAGGGCTGTTCCTCTCACATGTTCTCCCTCTGCTCTTCTCTGGCTGCAATTACATCTGCACCATAATTTTCTTTTCTTCTTCTTAAAAATGTTATCACAGAGGCTTTACCATCATTTCTGATGGGCTCAGCCTTGGCCAGCAGCAGGTCCATCCTGGAGCCAGCTGGCATTGGCTCTGCTGGACGTGGGGAAAGCTTCTGGCAGCTTCTTACAGAAACCACCCCTGTAGCCCCCCCGCTACCAAAAGCTGGCCTTGCAAACCCAATGCAAACACACATATGAGTCAATAGCAAAACAGACCAATATCCCTGCTAAAGCCACAGAAGCACAGAATAATTTGTGTTGGAAGGAACCTCTGGATGTCACATGAAAATTCTCCCACCCAAATATATGGGTGAACTTCAGCCTTAGAAAAGTCGCTCAAAACTTTCTCTAATCAGTTTTTAGTATCTCCAATGATAATAATCCCAGAATCTCTGAGAAATCTCCTCTTTTGATTACCTTTATTATGAAAATTGAAAATTCTGGGTCTGGAACTTGACTCTGTTGGGCCTGTCTTTATTTTACTGGGTATCACCAGAAGACTCTAGCTCCATCCCCTGCATACTTTTCCATTATGCTGCTGTAGAGACCAGCAAGATCCCCATTAGCCTTCCCTTCTGTTGCTGTCTTTTGTGAGACCTGTGAAGGATGTGTTTATCTCAATTTAAATTGAACTTTGTGAGCCAGGAAAGGCTTAGGCCCAGTATATTTTCAGGTGAGCAAAGCAATTATTCCCCAAGGAGTTAATATCTTTTTGATAATTCATTTTGAATAGCTATTCAAAACGAATAAAGAACCTTATTTGGAGTCACTTACAACAGTAATAGCCTTTTTCAATCTTAGTTATGGTGTCAGTAGTATAATTTCATAATAAGGAGATTTTTTTCTCTGCCTTGAGGAAAAACTAACTGCAGAGATAGAAACTGCTCACTGTGTTAGACTTTGCTGGTCATATGCCCTGTTAACAGGGGGAAAAACAAGCTGTGACTCTGCTCCAGTCTGTATTCTGTAGATTATCATCTCCCCTCCACCTCAGCCCATCCTTTCCTGAGACACTTGATGCAGTAACAGTTCTTGAAAAACAAGTGAGTGTCAGGATGGAAATTGTTCCCAGCTTCAGTGAGTAGCACATGAGGAATTGGCAGCACAAGGAGTAGGGATAATCTGATGGCATGAAAATGTCCCACTTCTTAGATATGCAAACACACAGTGCTGAGGGCTGAATGTTTTTGCTTCAGTGCTTTGTAGATGGGGTCTGTTTCCCCAGTCTGCTGCCCTATGTGAGCTAAAGGGGGAAGTCTGAAGGAGGCAGAAATGAGAGATGGCTGTGTCTCTGACCCCCAGCACTCTCCTCACAGCAGCTGGGCTGTCAGGAGGGCATCTCAGTACACCTGGTGCTTGCCTGGCTCTGGCTGCTCCCACCGCAAGGAGGAAGCAGGGGACTGAAATGTGACTTTCTGGGTCACCGTGCACACCCGAATCTGCCCCTGAGCTATGCAATTACACATTTTCCTTATTCAGGGATCATGCTCACTATGTGATCTAAATAAATTTCAGAGCTTCTTTTCATGTAGCTGTGATTAGATAAGTTGGCACAATGGCTGTTTTATAGAACTGCAGTGCACTCTGTCTATGCAGGGTGTAGAGAAATGCTGAAAAGAAAATTCTGAAATAATTCTTTCTTCAACTGAAATTTGGTTTGCAGGGTATAAATGAAGGGTATTTTTGAAGGGGGTTTAACTGGATATTTTTCTCTCCTGGGAGATGTGTGCAAAGCTCTCTAGCCTGCAGATAAGGCAATGACAAAGCTAAATTTGATGCACTAAATGTCATACTTCTGCATTTTCTGGTGGGTATACATTGAAATGATGTTTACAACATGAATCAGCATAATTGCTCCTTATAGGTTGCTTGTATCAATTTAACTTTCCTCCAACAGAGACAGCTCTTTATTTCTTTTCTTTGAAAATTTGAGCGCCTCTTATACAGCATAAGGTTTCATAACTGAATTTAATGCTTTTACCAACATCAGCAGAAGTACCTTTCACCGTGTTTGTTCCTGGTGGAATTACTAGGCAGGGTGAAAATTTTTGATCTTAGTATAGCTCTTCCAAACCATAAATTCACTAATGCAGAACCTCCAACATCAAACAATCATATATATATGTCTGTATGCCAGAAAACTTCAAGTATTGTTCTCAATTTCTTTTTGCTGGGTATATGCAGAACTTAGCATTTCTCAGTACTTCTTTATTGTACTTTATTTTCATTTCATAGCCACCTTACATGTGATTTATGATTACTGATAGTTGTTCATTCAGATTTTCATTGTTTTATGTGTTGACAAAAACAATAATTTTTTCCAATGTTGAGTATGGAAAGGTGTTGTGGGTCCTGCTTTGAGGGTGAAAGGAGAATCAAAGTCAGAAAAGGAGGGAGGATATTTAGATAGGTAACAGTGTACGTTCCTGAGCAATGCTATGTAATTGTGTCAGAAGTCTGTCCCTGAACTGATGCTTCTTTCAGGCCCTGTACTGTAACTGAGACAACATCTGATTTGGATGCACTTGCATTGTGACTTTGCAAAAATGCACGTTATGATGAGAAAGTACAATGAGAAGCAGAGGCACTTGTAGCCACTGAAGTCTCTCCTTGTCACTGCTTGCGTGCAGATGTTGTATGTAAAGACTGACAATTCTGTGAACTCAGGATGAAAGCACCAGAGGGAAAGAGAAAACGACCACATTTATTCAATACTACATTGTCAACAACAGCCAGGCTACAGTTTAAAATGGATGTATTTGTTCTAGATCTGATTTTGAGTCATTGTGCCAGGAAAAAGTTAAAAACTGAAAGTCAGGGAGGTTGAGAAGTAATAGGATCATCCTGACTCGTTTTTGGAAATAGGCTATCTCTTATGCTTACTGAAATATGTCAGTCTGGTTTAGAACTGTGACTCACACCTACTTTGGAATTGCAAACAGCAGTGCTGCTCCATCAGAATGGAATCAATATTATTAAACTACTAAAAATAGCAAAATTAATGAGCATATTGATGAGGAAAATGGAAAAAAAAAAAGACCAGCAAGAAGTTTTGCATGGGTTTGAGAAAAAAGAAGCAAGTATGAACAGAAAAAGATAACTACGTTTATGAAGTGGTTTATGCAAAATTTTGCTTCAGTATTTTTTAGCAGTGGTCAAATTATCCTTTTTCCATAAAGAGGGACATATTTGTGAGCAGTCATTGGAAGCCTTCATAGTCTTCACAGAATCACAGCAACATAATTTGTTCCTATAGTTGTGAACTATAATTATAGTTCAGTAATGACACAGCAGAGTTTGTCATTTTGTAGTCATTAATTTTATTTATTAACAACCTCCTACTGTTTTGAAAAACAGAATGATGTTGCATTAGTAACATACAAGTGTTTCATGACTTTACATTATATCTACCCTTGGATCACTGAAATACCTCATCTCTAGGTACCTATCAAGGACCAGGCCTTGGCATCCAGCTATCTATTAAGAAGGTTAATATTACATGAAGTGAATAGGGGCTGGCCAAGTTCTTTGTCTGTAAAATGGTGTTAATATCTGGTCTCTGTTGCAAAAACATGCACAATAAAAGTATATTTTTTGAGATTATGAGATACAGGAATACTAGCAGCTATTGAAGTCTATGAAAAAATAATCTGAAGTTTATAAAAGAAGTGGTAATTAATATAAAATAGAGAGCTTTTTTCTGATTTCCTCCATTTTGTGATTGTCAAATCACATGGCAAATTACTTTGTTTGTGGAGAGAGTAAAGTCTATATGTCTTCTGTTACATCCTTGGAGCAGGCAAGAAGCCAGCTTATGGCATAAACTGATGCCCCTTTTTTGCCTTTTTGAACTATTCATTATGCTACAAGGGTTCACATTATTATTTTAAAAACCCCCCAAGTTAATAAAGTGATGTCCACTACATGTAGAAGGCCAAAACAACCAACTGCAGATGATTCCCCTTCAATATCTGTCAAATACAATTTTCCAAAGCATGGAAAAGGCAACCTGCTCAATACCACTCTACCTCCTCTTATGAAATACATTTCATAGATTACATGCAGAAACACAGAGGAGCACACTGAGGCATCCTACTTTGTTTTTTCTTGCAGTCATTATTTGATTTTCTGGCTTCTCTTGCACTTACAAAAAGTACAGTTACCTGGTAAACGCTGTCACTAGTTCTGTGCATTAGCAAATGAACAGCAATGGGTTTATTTCTTATTTCCTTTCCTTTTTCACCCTTTCCTTCTGATTTTCAGTGTACTTTGGCATACAGCTTTTAGCTTCATATGGCTGCACATATGTTCAAGGGAGTCTTGGCAAAAGTGAAAAAGGTGGCAACAAGGCCCAGGTGCAGAATGGCTGAGCACCATTGCACAGTGCTCTGATTTTTCTACTCTATAGAAGAGCATTCAGTCCACAAAATGGTGTTCCCTTACAAATGGCAGAGTTGCTGAAAGGAATTAATGTGGGAGTGTGACATAGTCATGACTATTTTTTGCCTTCGGTAGGATGGAATAGCTGCTAACAAAATATCCAGGTGGTTGTTTCAGCTAGTATTATTCAAAGCCTTTGGTTTTAAGATTCCAACTTTTCAGATATAGAATTCTTGGTTCACATAGATGGCTGACAAGCGATTCATTAAACACAATAAGAAATGAGTCAAGACAGTGTGGGCTATGCCTACAGTTCGTGTTATGCTTTGATCAGGAGCTTGCTTTTTTGACCATTTTTGTCATATTGCATGGAGGTTTCCTGAGTGCTCAAGAAACATTCCAAAAATGGGTCTTCCTCAGTAACATTAATGGATTCATAGCATGAGAATTTTAGAACAGAATTAACAGCAGGACTACCTAAAGGCAAAGTACCAATGAAATGGAAGTAGTATGTTCATTTGAGTATTATTGGATGGTATCATCATAGCACTTGATAACTGTAGTAAATTACTTACACATATAGAAGTAAAAAAAAAAAGACACCACCATTACCTAAAGTGATTGCATCTGTGCATTAAACAGGACAGCATGAAGAGAGCAAAGGGTGGGAGAATTGGCGTGAAAAGTATTCTTAACATCATGGCAGTCTGCTCATTGTCAAGCTTTCTTACATGTGTTATGGAAAAACAGTATTTGAGGGATGGTAAAGAGGTGACAAAGCAAATCCTCTCATGGGATTCTGCTCAGCCTGCAGAGCCACAAAGGAGAAAGCTGAGTTGAAAGCTGGAAAATTTAGTAGTAAGTGGACATGAGATTAGCATCACGGATCATCAGCGTCTCTAAAATAAATGATAATATGGTGGGGAGCATCAGAAAAGGCCTTGAAAGTGGAGAAAAATATTTAAATTTGATGCCATAAGGAAAGAAGGGAAGCCTAACAGGAACACAAAAAAAGGGACATTATCACCATAACAGTGAGCTAAGAGACACTGAGTAACATTATGGATGGATATGAGTGAGGAAAAATTATGTCTGTCAGAAATTAATAAAATAATGTTGAAATAGCTGAGAAAAAGGATGGAAGCTATGGTGAGTTTGGACTGCAGGCTGGATACAATATGCAAATATTAAGGATTTTAAACTGCAAAGATAATACTGTACCACTAGCATGTTTAATGTGATAAATTACTAGAGTTCTGATGTGGAGGTTAAGAGCCTGCCTTATAAATAAGATGTGTTTACATTGTCACACTATTTAAGTCAATAGGCAGTTCAAAAAGAAAAATTATTCATGTTGATTCTGAGCTCATGAGGAAAGAATAGAAAGGCAAAGGACAATTTTCATGTGTCAAAAACACAGGGCAGACTCACAAATGTACTGGTTATACATTTGATACAAATGGCTAAATATCTAGGAATGTAGTGACAGAATAGAGATTTACATGCTTAAGCAGAAACTTTAGCTGAGGCAGACAGGTAGATGGGAAAGCAGATGAGATGATCTGAGAGGGACCTGGCAGACAAATAAGCTTAAAGGGGTTGTAAGCAGTGGATTCATACAGCTTAGAAAGAAAGGAGATTAAAGAAGTAATTGTAAAGGGACATGGATGTAGGATTGGTAAAAATTCAAGTTCTGATTGGGAGGAAAGGATGATAACCAATGTGCATGAAGAGAATATACCTGTGAATGTGTATTTATAAGCTTATAAAATAAATACTTCAAAGGTAAACACAATTTTTTTTTCCACTGTAGTCTCTTTGCCATGTTATTTTTACAGGAAGTATGTGGGCTGGTTTTAGAATTCAGCAATTCCTTGAGAGTAAAAAGGGCAAAACACTGGCTTAATGTGTGAAGGGTCTGTATTAAATTGTTCTATTAAGAGCTTTGTTCCACTAATTATATAGGTAAGTGCTAGTATAACTGGTTTATATAACATTTACAGTACAATATGCAAGAGGACGGATGTTGCTTTTCTAAAACTCTTTTGTTGCAGAAAAAGATAATGAGAGCTATATAAAGTCCTGAAATCATAGCCAATTTATCAGGCCTGCTATGTGAGCTAATGCGAGACTAGAGACAGACTGCATTGACTGCTGATCGTTTTATACCACTTTTAATGCCTAGAAATAAAAAGAAAGAAATTAATGGGGAAATAAAGAGAGAAAATGGAATATATATAATGTATTTTTGACACTTTGAATCTCACCCTATTATTAGTCTTTTTATATGGAAAAAAAATCCAATCAAATCAGACAAGTATTCAGATTTTCAGCTTTATCCCATGTACAAGGATTTTAGAGGATACGCCAAGAAGTGTTGCAAAATAATATATTTCTGGTAAGGATCTAAAGTGAACAATGAATGGGAACTAACACAAATATGGTTCCCTTAGCGATGATGCTTCATGATACCATAATTATTTGTTGTTTATACTACAATACTAAGTATTGTGTCAGAATTTCTTTTATAATACTATTATTAAAAGTCTACAATTTGCTTTTGAGGCCTTGATTTAGTCTAAGAATTCACTTTTAAAATGTAAGCTACATCAGCTCATTTTAAGTAAAGGAAGGAGGAAGAAGATAATAAGGAGCAATGGTAATAATTTGAGACACATTTGTGTTCTGATGACATAAAACTTAATTTGATTCCTAGTATGAACTGTTGCATTTAGGACTAAAAATCAAAATTATCTGCATGTCTGTTTATTTAGGGTGACATCAGAGGACTTGACCTAGTGGGGATTGGGAGGCTATGGAAAAGTACCAGGGGAACAGAATAGTGGGAGAGGCTTTCATGTTCTCACCTGACTACAGAAAATTGTGACTGTAGTCCCATCCCAGTTGTCTGTGCCAGAATTCAGAGAGCATATGGAACAAACAAATGGGATTAGGTATCCCTGTACAGCCACCAAGTCAGGACCTTATGTGGGATGCAGAAAGCAGTGCCGTGGCTAGAAGGATGGGAGTGTTGCAGGGCATGGAGGAGATGGACAGGATCCAGAGCTGTGCTCTGTGCAGAGGGGTTCCTGCAGTGTCCAGAGGCAAACAGAGTTTGGGGGAGTGTGGGGGTCAGGAGCAGAGGACAGATAAGCAGGTGTGATGGTACCTCTGCTAAATGCGGTTAAGAGGTGGAAGTGAAGGAAACCACTTAGGCAGCTTGAGGAAACCTCAAAATTGCAGGCTCTGGTACTCATGGGGAACTGAATCTGCTCTGATAAGTGGTCAAAATGCAAGATGGTAGAGTAGGAGATTTCTAAAGCATGTCCAGATGATTTCTTGAAAGTAATAACCAGGATGGACCTGTTGGACCTGCAGCTACAAGCAAGGAAGAGCAAAGCTGGAGATGGGCAAGGCAGTGACAGCTTTTTAAACACCAACTGTGATACTGAAGTTAAACACAGAGAGCTAATAGAACAGTCAGAGCCCTGGCCTTAAAGAGGTCTGCTCATTTAGGGATCTTCTAGGCATAGTCCAACAGACTTCCACCCTGTTAAGAAAGGGCTCCAAGATGCCATTTGATCTTTGAGGACAGTTTCCTCAAAGCACTGAGATTATCCTTTCTGATGAGCAGCAAGCCAAGCAAGCATCAGAAAAATACAGCATGAGTGAATGGGGAACTCCTGAGAGAGCTCAAATGTAAAAAGTAGGTCCACAAAGGATGGAAACAGGGACAGGCTCTCTGAAGGATTGTGAAAACATAGCTCAACCATGTACCTGTGGAGTAGCACAAAAGTGAGCAAAGGGATGTCAAGTGCATCTGAAAGTGTACTGGCAGAAAAAAGAGGAAAAAACCCCAGCAAATCCACTGTTTAGTGAGCAGTAGAAGAGTGGACAAGTACACAAAAATCTCAATGCCTTTTTACCTTGTTTTTTACTGGGAAGATCTGCCCTCAGGCCTTCTAAGTCAGTGAGCTAAGTGGCGGGATTGGAGTTAAGAAGGACTGTGTCGGAGACCTTTTAAGACAATTGTTTTTATTCAGACACATGATATCAGATGGTTTCTATCCAAGGGCACTGAAGGATACAGCTGACACAATTTAAAGATTGTTCTCTGTGGTCTTTGAAAGATCTTGCTGTTCAAGAGGAGGTTCATGATGACTGGAAAAAGGAAAACTTCATACCCATCTTCAAGCAGGGGAAGAAAGACGATTTGGGGAAGTAGCCGCTTGTCTTTGGCTCAGTCTGCTAAAGAGTTATGGAGTAAATTAATTTCTGCATGTATGAAAGATGAGGTTATTTGGAATAGGCAGCATGGATTCACCAGGGTAAGACTGTGCCTGATCAATTTGATGGCTTTCTATGATAAAAGTATTGGCTCCATGGACAAGGCTAAAAACAGTAGAGTTGTGAGTAGGTGTGTTTAGTTGGACTTCAGCAGGGCTTTTGACATTATCTTCTATGCTATCAACACCTGGGATAGAGTTTCGGTGCAGGTGGGTGTACTGTGGGCAGCATTAATTATGCTGAATGGGTTGTGATTATCTGTACAAAACCCATTTTGCAGCCAAGGATTGGTGGTTGGTGGTTTGCCTTAGGGGATGTTGGGGTTTTACCCCAGCCAGCAAATAGTTACCACATAGCCACTCACTCACTGCCCACTACTCCACCCCACCGTGGGTAGGAAAATCAAAAAGAAAAATTGTTGGTTGAGATAATGGGATTTTAATACTTGAAACAGTGCAAGATATAATAATACTGATTATATTAACAATAATAGTAGTAATGAAAGGAGAGAAAGGGTGAATAAAGCCTGAGAGAAAAAGCTGATGCATGATACAATCGCTCACCACTGCTGACCGATGCTCAGCCCATCCCCCAGCAACATGGGCAACATGAAAGATCCGGTCTGCAAAAGCACTTAAAAACATAATTACCATTGTTTTCTGTAATATTTTTCTGTTATGTTGTGGTCCTGGTCTTTACATTCTAGAAGGTCCTTTTGAAAATTAAATATTATTTTTTCTCTAGTGGTTCTTGTCTATAATTTAAACACTTACATTTTCCTAAAATCACAGCATGGTATGGGTTGGAAAGGACCTATAAAGACCATCTAGTCCAACCTCCTTGTCAGGGCTGCCCTCAATCCCTTCATCCCCCAGTTTGTATTGATACTGGGATTACCCTGACCCACGTGCAGGACCGTGCACTTCGCTTTGATGAACTTCACAAGTTTTTCATGGAGTTTCTCTTTTCTCAAGCCTTTCAAGGGCCATCTGGATGGCATCCTATCCATCTACCAAATCAGCTGGACCAGTCAGCTTGGTGTCACATGCAAACTTGCTGAGCATGCACTCAATCCCATTGTCTATGTCGTTAGCGAAGATATTAAATATTTTTGGTCCCAAAAGGGACCCTTGAGGATCACTGCTCATTGCTGGTGTCCATTCAGACATTGAACCATTGACAATAAATCTTTGTCCAATGCAGCCATCCAGACATTTCCTTATCCTTTTAACAGTTCAGGCATTAAATCTGTATCTGTCAAATTTAGATACAAGAATGTTGAGGGGGAGGAGGGGATGGTAGCAAAGACTTTAGAGAATTCCATGTAATTTTTACCTTTTTGAGCATTTAGAATTTGGGAGACGGAGAAGTACTGGTAATTAAATTGTGTACTATAAGGATGACTGTTTTCATTCGCCTTCTTCCCCAGAGAACTGTGTTAGAAAGACTAGAAGCATTTATATTAAGGCACTTAAAATATTTCCCTCTGTTTTAATTAATCTCTAAATTTACACGTGTGCATTTTTCTTTCTAAGTAACATTAAGAACTATTTTTGAATTTTGCTCTCCTTTTCATGTCTTTTGTTGTTTTTTTCTCAAAAGGTGAATGAAGGAGTAATTTATTTGACAATTATAGGTTCATTTTGAGCCTGTATAAAATCTTACCACGTTCAAGTCTGTATATATTACTAGGAGGAGAAAAGAAATTGTATTTCTTCATTGTTAATGTTAACAGTCTATATCATAATGGTTTCTTAAAAAGAAATATTGAAAGTATTTCTCATTCATGAGCTGTGCCTTTCCCCACCCCCAACAAAAATGCTGCCTAAATGGATTTTTTTAACCACTCATCATTATTAGTACACATTCTAAGGAGTAGCAGATTACTGTGCATAACTTAGGATGTTCATTGATTCATTGGAAACCACTGTTCTGCTCTCTGAGCTCCATATTTCATCTTCCTTCTTCGTAAGTATCAGGGGGGTTTTTTAGCATATTAAACATTTTTCGAACAGCCCTGAGACAAGTGTCAGGGAAATTAGATTATCATACCTCTGGAGAACTGCATTTGCTTGGATACCACTCTTCAAGGTGCTGTAGTATTTGATTGTCTCCTGAGATTTCATGCTAAGTTATGCTAAATAGCTTATGTGCTTCCTGACACATTTTCATGGTTTTGTATTTCTTTCCAAACTTACAACAAATAGATAGTTTGTGCTTTGAAAAGATGATTGTTGGTGTTCATGTGTGTAATGCTAATCAGGATTCATAAGGCTCTTTTTTATTATTTGGTGCTGAAGACTTTTAGCCATGTCAATTCTTGTGGCTTCTCTTCAAGAAAGAGGGATTCTGAGAAGACCTGCTAGGGTGATCATCACTATTCTCTTCTCATATCATGAAAGAAAAGAGGCTCTTCTGTAAATGAAAAATTATTTGGTTTCATTTATATATTACGAATGTAAAAGTAGTGGAAGAAATAAAACTTCTTAAGCTAAAGAAGTGTTGAGTCAAACACCAAGAATGTAGAAATGGCCTAAAAAGCAAATTTAGATTGGAAATAAGATCATTAAGTAATAATGGAAGAAGGTTGTGGAACAACCAGCACATGAGCTTTATGGAAAAAAAGTTGTGAAGTACTTTTAAAAGGTAAAGTGAGGATTCTTGTCTTATGGTTAGATTTTGTCCAGGTGTTTTTTCACAGAATTAATTTTAATGTTTGAAAAAGGAAATGTGTGTTGTTCTAATATCATATGCTTCTAGTACCGTGTTTCTGTATCAGCTTTTGAAAATTGCACACTTACACTTTTGGAGAAGTTACTGTATTCAGCAGTATATAGATAGGGAACAAAGATATTTGGCAATTTCTAATTAACAACAGTAGTTTTGTAGGGATCAAACACACTTTTCAGATTCAAACATATGGTAATGGTAATTACTGCAGAAGACTGAAAGCACTATATTAAGTATAAATCACCCATTGTGAATAACCAATCAATGAACTTCAAAGCACTGATAGTACAAAATAAGAACTTCTGCTGTTTTACTTTCTGTAAACTTTTCTTTCCCCCAGTCCTAGGCTTTGTATCGTCTTACTTTTGCAAATGTCAGTTCCATTAGGAAAAATCAGCATTATCTGAATAATCCAAGAAGAGTCCAAAGTAAATATAAAGTGATCCTGTTCAAATTCTCCATGAAATCTAGGATTTAGTTTTGTAAACTGAGGGTCAGTTATATTGTCTGTCTAGAAAGACCGCTAAGGTAAAAGAAAGATCAAGCTTCTGAGAAGATAAAAAAACAAGAACTGTCAGTATTTTATTTACTTGTCAAGAAAAAGTAAGTTTCTGAAAATGAGATGCCTGACCCTTTCATAGAATTGGCCTCTGTGTTTCTTACTCTCTCTCACTGTCTGGAGGGGACTCTTCTTCTGACTGCTTGGTCCACGAAGAATGGAAATAGGGACAAGTTACAAAAGTAACTCCTCTCTTTTATTTAGATGCACTGGTCTTTGACAGGACTTTTAGGAAATTAATTCACTTCCTTTTGGATGTCATCCAATGGACAATACCTAACCAATATTTTTAGGAAGATCTTTTCTCCTCCTGCTGTTCACTGGGGTGTTACGTTTTACTTGTCAGATTAAAAAAAAACTCAGATTTTGACCAGTGAAATGAAACAGCCTCTTGAATTAAAAAAAAAAAAAAACAAAAAAAACAACAACAAAAAAACCCTGTTAATTGGCAAAAGCCCCTTAGAAAAGCATTTTCTATCTTGCTGACTGTATTTTGCCTGTACTTCCATAGAGAATTCATATTGACTGAATTATCTCTGTAATTTGAATTCCCTCTGTAATTACTGGGGAGGACTTTGGGTTTCAGTGGGATTGTACATACACACACACAAATTAATCTGGTTTTAGGTTAATTTTTTTTTCATCTATAGGGTGGGGAAGATACATATATCTTTTGGTATAGTGAATACAAGGACCTGCTTGTGGGGAAAGAAGAGGATTCAGCAGCCATCCAGGATTGCCCCAGCTGTTTCCTGATGCCAGGAGCAAGCCCTCTGTGTTTATCAGATTGCAAGCAAAAGCACGAGATGAAATTATCTGTTGAATTGTTAGAGATGAGGTGGGACTAAATGGCATAGCAAGGTTTAATTCCCTTTTCCTGATTCGGCATATTTGAGTGTGGGCAAGAGTAACATTAATGAAGGCTCTAGAGAACTGGAGGAGGTTTTAACTCAAGGTAATATACCTGTGCTACATAATGAGGAGCAGTCATGGGTTTTACATGATTATCACCAGTATCTTTGAACTTGATTACTTCAGTCTTCCACTAATTCTTAATTCAACCTTGGAGTGGCTAAACACCTAGAGTAGCTTGGCACTCTGTTTTCTAAAAAAATGAGGAATAAGTTGCTGAACATGATTTTATTGCACTAAAATAGAATGTAGATTTGTTTCCCACGCTAATGGGCACTTTCCACGGAATTCTTACCTGTTTCAGGTGAATACATTATCTTTGTGGATTAAGTCTTTATTTTTGTTGAAAAGGAACATTTAAATAAAAAAAGAAAAGGACTAAGTCTATGGATCTGGATTTCTGTAAACTTACTGAGGTGCCTATAAACCCCTTTAAATGCAATGAAGTACTCTGATGAAGCATGAGTTTAATCTTCAGGGAGAGTCCAACATGAAGGTAGCTTACAAATCCTGAAAAGACCAAAGGAGCAGTATCAGTAAAAGAAAATCCCATTGTACTTATTCATCAGATATGCCCATTTTATTGTCTGCTCTTTTGGATGCCTGGTTTCCTGCTAAGTTTTCTCTTCCACTTTGTTGGAAAATCAAGACATTTTGAAAATTCACGAAGTGCCAATCTAGAAAAAAATTTGATTTTTAAGTGTATTCAGAAATCCCAGGTGACTGACAGTACCTTCTAAGTTCATTCTATTTAAGTCACTCTCTATAAGTTTGTCCCATACAGGTAGCTTGTACTGCAAGGTGTATTATTGTGGAATTTGGCCTGTGACATTTATGAGTATTGTTTGGACATGACTGCTATTATTAGGGTTACTTTATAAAAGTAGATTCTCAGGAGCTTTTCCAGAACACAGATGGAGGTTCCCAAGGATAAGATAGGCATTGGCACAGGCTTTCTTAATATAGGGAAGTTAGGTATTTTGTCATGTTTGAATTATATATCTTAAATGCATCAAGTCAGAATATTTGTAGCTGACTTTGTTAAACCTGAATTGTAATAAATCTGCAGGATAGAAAACCCTTGGAGTGCCAAAGACAGAGTATAATGGAGAAGCATAGCTTTAGGTGAGAATGTGCAAGAAGATATGATGAGGTATTTAAAAACAGTGTAGCTTTCAGATTTGAATATTACTGTGTTGCAGCATAAAGCCCTTTTCTGGTACCAGTTTTGAGTAGCATGGGACCACAAGTTCAATTCCTTATGGTTTTCAGCTGACATGCAAGCCTGGAGGGTGCCTGGAGCAAGTTACTGTACCAACAATGGACATTGCTTTTCAAATTGAATGGTGAAATACCAGTTTGCTGCAAGTTATCTCCCTGATAAATGTTATTCAGCATTTGTTAGCGTGAGAGGCTGGGGTTTTTTTGAAGTTTCTTTCTTAGCCAGCTATTAAGTATCCTGGATATTAAGTGACTGAGTAAGTTCCAGGGTAGAAAATTGCTTTTGCTATTGCAGTCCACTGAGTATGTCATGGACTTCACCCATATAGCTCTCCTCAGCCAGGAAATAGCTAATATTGGCATACTGGCATGCTGACAATGAGCTGTCAAAAATGTCGTGAATTCTAAAGAGGAAAAACCTATGCTTATCTATGGTAGACATGTTTGGCCATGTTTTAAGTGTTCAGTTTGCAAATAAGGCATGTCATTTAAAAATCAAGACCTGTCGCTTCATATCCTTTTGAAATTATCATAAAACACATGCAGCAGCTTTTCAAACCAAACTTTTGATGTGCCAAAACTGTGCCCCACATGTAGTGACCACCCTGAAGTGCATGTATATGAAAGATTTATTACAGAAAGTTGCACAGAACAGGTGACCATTCTGTCTAAAAAGTGAAAAAAACTATTTACTGGAAAAAAGTATATCAAGACAATATTTAACATAAGAATAAAACATCAGTTCCAGTCCAGACCATGAAAAAATATATTAAGCCAATATTTAATATAAGAATAAAACATCATTCCCTGTCCAGACCATGATTTGTCATGTTTATTACCCAAATTCATTTAGAACATTTAATATGCTTTGTGACAGGACGGCATTTTAGTGTCCAGTCTTTGTCCTACAAAGGAGGCTTCCCTTCCTGCCTGCCTTCCTTCCAGCCGTAAAGTTTTGCCTGCATACTGGGATTTCATTTCCATATCTGGTTCTTTGTTAGCTTTAACTTCTTTTTGTCAATTACATTTCCACCTGGCACAGAATTAGCTGTTATACAGTTAAAATTCAGTGAATGTATTAAATGGGTTTTGGAATTAAATGCTCTCAAATTTTAATTACATCAGATTTCAAATATTGGACCAACTTCTTCTCCCGTGAGTAGTTCCAGCTAAAGTCAATACGAATATTTTATGAGTTATGCAACAGGATTTGTCCTGCCTTTCATAAGTAATCCTAACACCCACACACAGAGTATTTCTCTAGTTCTTATTCTGTGAAAATACAAGTTAGAATATGGACTGTGTAGTAACTTATCTGTTAGGCTGAAAAAGAATGATAGGAAAATGCCAAGTAAATTATTTAAATTACTTGCTCCTAAGCATATTTCAAAAGAAACAAATATTAATAAAAATAAAAATAAGAATATATGTGCATTCAATATGTCTAATTTGTATTGTCAATTTTTGATGAACTTACTTCCAAATTAATTGCAGAGTATCCATTTAGAAGCAAGTTGCTTTATTTTCAGACTGATAAGTAAGAAAAATGCTTCTAAAATGTCATGTTGACCTAATTAAAAATAAAAGTAGGAATAAACAACTTGTCCTACCTCCGAGTCTATTTGGTTTCCAAAGTCATCTTTTTTTGAGACCTTTTTCTGCACATGTACTTAGTACAATACCTGGGACAGTGAGGCCTTCGAGCACAACATAACTTATGTAAATACAATTATTCCTATCAACCTTCCTGAAATTTTATCCACATTCTTTACTGTAGGCTAGGCCTATATTTCATGATAGTTGTCTCAGGATCAGAATAACCTTTTTCATCATAAAAATGCATTAACATCAGACTCTTTCACTGGAAAAGGACTTGTTCATTTTAACTACCATAGAGATGAAAGCTAAATAGTGAATATTAACATTTTCAGACAGAGATAAAACCTTAGAGAAATATCTATTAAGTAATTACAACTCTTTTTCTTGCACAAATACATTTCTATATTAAGACTTTAAGGGGTTTTTTAAGTGTTCATTTAGTGATGCACAAGTCAAGATACCATCATCAATAGAATGCTAAATGTATGGGAAAACTGGTGTCTTGCAGAGTATTTTTCCATGAATACATGTTTTATGTCTTCCTTGTTACACTAAGGAAAAATCTCTCCTTTGTGTCTGTCTGAACAAGCCCAGCATGATAGTTCAGAGTAGCTCCAAGCCATGGAAGCAGCCTGGCCCCAGGACAGAGGTCCTTGGAGGGCTGTGGGGAACAACACCACACAGGGGGACTTTGCAAATCACACAGCCCTCCCAACTGCAGCAAGGTTGTTTGCTGTAAATGTCCTGCAGTGTGTCAATATTGAGATTTTTGTCCTCCTATCATCTCCAGTGTTAACAGCTCAGCAGGGAAGCTCCTGCTGCTGCTTGTATCCGTGCAAATTGTCTCTTATGAAACCATCTCATAAGGGACATAGGCAAATGTCCAGTTTCTGTAATGGTGATGTTTGTTTATTTGCAATTAATTAGCCGAGATTTGGCTCAGTGATTTGGAACCTGAGTTAGCAGGTAACTTTAGCAGGAGGAATGAGGTCAGCCTGTCTTTTGTACTTTGGGACATTGTACCACGTACATCCCAGCCTGGAGTCACAGCATGAAGCTGCCATGTGAGTGCTCCCTTGGGGTGCCACTGGGCATAATTCAATATCACAAGCAAAACACAATGTGCTTAAGGAATTCTGTGCAGTTTTACAGCTGTAGTCTGGTTTCCTGGAGACGCTTCAGGATCCCAAATAAAGGAGCCATGTGTGATGCCTGATCCTTTCCACTCTGCTTCCAGAGACAATGCCCTCAAGTATTAACTGTGGTCCAGTGATCTTTTTGGAATGATGCTTCAGGGTTGGGTTGAAAAGGCTGGATGTCACTGCTTTAAGCAAACAGGAACACTCAAATCTACATTGTATCTCTTTAGGAAAACAAGGCAGTTGAGGTAATTTACAGTTTTAAAGATACTCTGTTGTGAAATAATATCTTGTCAATCACATTAAAAAGGGCAGGGGAAGCATAAGCCAAAATATATAAAGCACTGTTAGTGGGCAGCAGGTTTCTTCATAGTGTTTTTCGAGCAATAAGCATAGATAGTGCTGTTTCTGGCAGCAGTGTGCAAGAAAAATGAAATAATATTGTTTAGTAACAATGATGGTTTATCATCTCCTATAGATTTTTCAGAAATAGATTTTCATTTCCAAGTACAGAAGCAGAAACATCAAAAAATTTGGTGAAAGTGGGATTTTTCTGTTTTTACACTATTACAACTGAAATTAGACCTTATTTGCTATTTTATTTTCAACTTAAAGTCTAAAATGCCAAATATATGTTCCGGTATCTTGTATCTATTAAGCAGTTACTGAGTTCTCACTTCTCATTCCTTTCAGATACAGAAGGTCCCTATGTAGTGTTATTTTTCACTTCCTTCAGTTTTTGCAACCAATTCCCACATCCTCTGCAGCTTTTCAGATATTCTTTTATAAACTAATTATCCACTGAAGACAGGATTGCACTAAAGGTTTCCCACCTTTCTGATAAATATTCTTTGTACTATGCTGTGGAGTAATTTTCTCTGTCTTTCTCTGCCTTTCTCTGCCTTGGTGACTATTTTAGCATTGTTTTCATACTGTGGGTCTGCTGGAGAGGCTTAGACTAAACCACCCAGGACATGCTCAGTCCTAATGATCATGACACAAGGTACTCAGGGGCATTCAGTGACACATGCAGAATTCCATGCTTTATTGACCAGGAATACTGAGAGGGTATCTTAACACCACTCCTCTCCTGGGTAACAGTTATGCAGATAGAAAATTGTGCCTATTGTTTCTATTCAGGGAGATGGCCTAAAGAGAAATATGTAAGCAATATCCATTTTTATTAGGAGATGTTTCAACCCTTTTGAAAGTTTTGTAATTTTTTCTTCTGGCAAGACTAAGGCAGAAATGCTCAATTCTGCCCATTAAGACTTGGGATTACACCAGAGTGTGCTTTTCTGTGAATAAACAGCTGTTCGGGGGAAGAAAAATACCCAGCTCTAAAATGAACAAAGTTCTTAAGATCATTTGCTTTCAAAATGGTCAATGCAAGTGCCATTGTATAATGAAACGTCACAGGCACTTAACTTTTATGGAGCAATTATTGACTGGTCACTGTGTTCATTTTCAGACATTAATGCCAAGGTCAGTTAAAACTAACCAAAGTCCAGATCAACATATTTTTCTTACTAGAAACTTGCCAGGATTTTGTTTACATTTTTCTGTCCTGGTCTGTTTTCAGACAGACCAATCACAGCTTTCAATGCCTGTATTCTTTTACCTGTTATCTTTTCATTATACCTTGCCCATTTCCATGTTTCCCACTAAATGTCACTTCCTACAGCTGAAATTTAATTTGAATTGTTAAATATATTCATTCTACCAGAGCTTTGAGCATGAGTTTATGATTACTTCTTGGCATATAGCTTGCCTCAGTGGGATGTAATAAATTAGTCTAATCATATGGTGAGTACTTACTTCATTCTGTGTTTGTTCCTGCTAGGAACTGAAATTGTCTCTGTAATTGTATGCAAATCCCTTCACCAGAATAATCAAAGGAAACCTATGTGTAGCTGCCCATCCTCCATAAGAGAAGCATAAAAGTAATCTAACTTTTAATTCTATTTAAATGAAATGTTGTATCTTCATATGTGAAATGTAGATACAAAATAGAAGAATAAAATTAACTATCTGTGAGTAGCAGATGATAATATTGCTAGTTGCTTCTAGTCCTGCTCTTTACACATGCACAATATTATGTTAATAGTGTTACTGGCATTGAACCTTAGAAATAATAATATTGGTGGTTTTAATTTTAAACATGGAGGAGTTTCTTCTCATCCGATAATATGTGAGATATATGATGGAGGGGTTTGTGAATTGCCTTCAAGAAGGTGCCTGTTTCCTTCTGCTGCCTGAAGAAGGATTCTGGAGGAACTAGCTCAGAGTTAGCCATCAAACTCTCAGTTGAGATGAATTCTCCTGTGATTCTCTAACTCTAAGGCATGTTTTATATATTGGCCTCAAATCATCTTGATTTGCTTCTGTGACCTCTGTCAAATATTTTGGCATTAATTTTTTAAATGTGGACACCAAAAAGAGATTTAGTCGTGTAGGAGTAGTCCAGTGTTCTCTATGAAGATCACATCACTCTCTTCCCCATTTCTCTGTTTAAGTATCTAGATGTTACATTAGCGGTCTTACAGCATTGCTGGAAAGGATTAGTTCTGTGTATCAGTGACTGTGATAGCAGTGTTTGTGAAGACACTCAAATGAGGCAAGGTTACTGAGTCTCTTTTCCTCTGCCAGTTCTTTTCAGAGGAGTACTGAAAGAGTGAGAAGAGACTAGAGGAAGCCAAAAAATTCTCTGTTCATTTCCCTTCCTTGAAATTTTTGTCATTTATTTGCATGCTGCTTTGCAGAGATTCATATAAAGCAGTTACAGATCTGCATACATACAGATGTATTTACTTGTATGTGCATATATATGTACACATTAATGTCTTGGAACATTTAAAAGAAATTATTAAAATGTTTTCTCACCTTTTTTTTTCTTTGTTTTTTAAGAAACTCAGATTCTGAGCCATTTTCAGGGTTTAGTTGAGAGTGATATTTGCAGTCCCTCAGATGAAGTGCCTGGCAGGTGCACTATTCAATATCACAGAATCATAGAATCATTTAGGTTGGAAAAAATTAAGATCAAGTCATAAAATTAACCCAGCACTGCTGTGCTCACCCCTAAGCCATGTACCTCAGTGGCACTCTACATGTCTTTTAAATACCTTCCAGGATAGTAACTCAACTCCTTCCCTGGGCAGCCTATTCCAAGGCTTGACAACCCTTTTCATGAAGAAATGTTTCCTAATATCCAATCTAACTCACTCCTGGCACAACTGAGGCCATTTCCTCTTGTTCTGTCACTTGTTACCTGGGAGAAGAGACCAACCCCCACCTGGCTACACCCTCCCTTCAGGCAGTTGTAGAGAGCAGCAAGGTTCCCCCTGAGCCTCCTTTTCTCCAGGCTAAACACCCCCAGCTCCCTCAGCTGCTCCTCACAGGACTTGTGCTCCAGACCCTTCCGAGCTCCCTTTCCCTTCTCTGGACACACTCCAGCCCCTCAATGTCTTTCTTGCAGTGAGAGGCCCAGAACTGAATTCAAAGCCAGGTAGGGGGAATGGTCATTGTCATGACACTTCAATAAAAGGCACTATATGAAATCTTCTGATGTTTTACAAGTTGCTGCTCCAGTCCAAAAAGAAAGAACCTCATCCTAGTGCTGGTCTACATTGGAAAAGCACTGAATTAATTTTAGGAACTGGAAGAAAATCACAGATATTTAGGATTATCTCCAAATTGTTAGTTGTTTGTTGGGGGAGCAATTAACTTCTAATAAATTTGTGATCCATGTGTCAGTTTAAAAGAAACAGTAAGAGATATTTCAAACTCACTTGAAACAAATGGTAACCATAATCGTAGCGTTCAAATTTTAAGTCCTGTTTTCCCAGGGCTTGTTACATTTTTCTGAAAAAAGTAAATTCTTCAAAGTGTAGATTTCAAAAATAACGCAGATGAAATTTAAAATCAGAAATAATGCACCTGGGATCTACAAATAGAATTTACGGAAGGAGTGAGGTACTAAATATTATCTACTATGTAGCCACCAGTAAATATGGACATGGCCACAAGTGCAAAGAGACAGAATTAAGGTTGTGACTTCCTTAAAAAGAATGCTTGTTAATGTGAACACCAATTGTTTCAATCTGAAGATAGTTCTTCCCATTTTCTCTCATGCAGGTATTAGAAATGACAGTGCCAATAGGCAGAGATTGTCAGATATTTTACAGTAAAACACTACTTTTCTAACAAATCCCTAAAGAAAGGAGGCAGAAGACCTGACATCAAGATCTTCATTTAGCACCTACAGTCAGTTCTGTCCTGGGGCACAGGTATCTTATTGAGGCAGATGCCTTGTGGGGAAAAGTAATATGTGACAATATAGACAGCACCATAATATATTAACCAGAATACATTGGAGTACTGCTGATTTGAAGATACACCAGCTCGAGAGCTTTAGCTTGCAGTGTTAATATCCTTTGACATGGTTCTTTCAGATGTTATTTACACAAACGTCTGTGTACATTTGTATACCATCACAGGGCAAAGTAAGTCCTATTAAATTGAGACTAGAGGTAAATTGTCAGGAAGCTAGCAATTTCTGGAAAACAGCTATGCCTGAATGAAGATACTGCATAAGAAAGATAATTTATTAGTATTAGTCTTACAGACTGTAAGTTTTAGTGAATTTAAAATAAGGTAAATATTTGAGCATATTTTATTTTCTTCCAAAGTTCCTTTTTTCCTCTTTTCTGCCCTTTCATTAAGCATACTGATACACGTTAGCCCTAATGATTGTCCCAAGATGACATATCAGATAACTGGTTATTTAGAGAGACTACATAGGTGATCTGACAGAGGGTAAACATACCACGTGCTTCTTTTTTTTTACCCCCTCCCTTTTTTTCCACTTTTTGGCTTAATTTCTGGGGGTTTTTAGGTAATAGTTTGTAAAGTTTTGATACCACTGTTATTATATGCAGTTTCTGATTTAGCATTTAAAGTTCTGGAGTAAGAATTTGCTAAAATTTGCTAAGAATGTGTCTTCCTTGCTGCTTGAAAACTACAGAGGACCAAAGACCTCTCATCTGAGCCAGTCATAGCTGAAGCCTATAGCATAACTAAAAATATACAAATAAAAGTAAATACTACAGAAAATGCTAACAAGGTACAAAAATTTGGTTTTGTCCTGTATGTGTAAGTACCCTTGGATGTTTTTTTTCTCCATGCATACTTGTCATAAGAAAGATCATGGGACTGCAATATTATTTTGAAGGCATTTAATGAAATGGAAAGGGTAATGGTATCTGAAAACTGTGAAAGCACAACCAAAACTATCAGACTGGCTTCAAAACCAGGGCTTTTCTTCAGTCCCTCTGAAATTCCCACTTATTGCTATCACTTGGCACTTTGATGAGACACCTTTATAGTGCTTTTCATATGAAGGCTGCAGACTCTGAAATGCAAAGAAGGGGGAATATCTTTCTGCTGAGTGGGTGCAGCATAAATGGAACCTGACATAGCTTGAATCTTTGATCATGAATTCCCATTGTGGTGTAAGCCAAACCTCCTCCCATATGCTCCCTGAAAGCACATTTCTTAGGCTATGTTGCTCCACTTAAGACTTTCCTTTAAAAAAGAAGTCATGGTTGTAATACATTGATAGCATTTTCTTTTAGCTTTATGTTGTCCTCAGGAAAGGATCATTAAATACTGCAGATGAAGTTGTGCAGGTACCAGTCTCGACAGGATTAAGGACAGGAAGTCTGGCCATAAACCATTGCAAGATCTTGTTTTGAAGGTGTCTCTCAAACACCAAGAAAATATTCAAGACCATAGTTGTCATGGAGGCAAGAAATGTGAACTCAGAGGTAGTTTATCATCAAATATTCTGAAATATTTGAAACACAAATACAATAGAGGAGATGACTAAACAGGATCCAATATTTCCTTAGTTTTGTTTCAGAACCATCTGTTATAAAATTGTCCTGATCAGTGATGGTATAGGTGGCTTAATTCACCATCTACATCATAATAGATATGTTTGAAAGTACACAGAATTTGGAAAACTAAGTAAGCCCAAACATGGGTTGCTCAAAAACAGATTATGTGAGGTAAAGTAATTTTCATTCCAGTGCAAAATAATTGGCTTTCTAGACATTGGAAAAAAAATTAGGTGTCTCATTCTAGTGCGAGTTTTTACAGTTTCCATGAAATTTTGCTAAATGAGTGAATTACATTTGCATGGCAGGGGTTTGGTAGTGGGGATCTACAGAGGTGGTTTCTGTGAGAGGCTGCCAGAAGTTTGCCCCATGTCTGATAGAGCCAAAGCCAGCTGGCTCCAAGATGAACCTGCCACAGGCCAAAGCCAAGCCGATCAGTGGTGGGGGCAGCACCTCTAGGATAATGTATCTAAGAAGGGGGAAAAAGCTGTGCAACAGAAATAGAAGTGAGATTTTGAGGGAGAAATAGCTCTGCAGACACCAATGTCAGTGCAGAAGAAGGGGTAGGATGATCTGTAGCCCCAGAGCTGAGATTCCCCTGCAGTCCCTGGTGCAGACCATGGTGAGGCACTGTGCCCCTGCAGCCCATGGAGGTCCACAGTGGAGCAGATTATAGAATCATAGAGGGGTTGGAAAGGACCTTAATATCATCTAGTTCAAACACCCCTGCTGTGGACAGGGAGCCTTGCACTAGACCACGTTGCTCAGAGTGCTGTCCAGCCTGGCCCTGAATGTCTCTGGGGATGGGGCATCCACGACTTCTCTGAGCAAGAATGACCTTCTACAACCATATGCATGACTGAAGAAAGGAGAGGTGGAGAGAAGGTGTTTCAAGACTTTTTCTTCTTATTTTACTCTGATTTGATTGGCAATAGATTAAGTTAATTTCCCCAAGCTGAGACTGTTTTGCCCATGACAGTAGTTGGTGATTGATCTCTCCCTTTCTTTGTCTTGACCCATGTTTTCCCTCATCCCGCCCCGTTGAGGAGTGAGAGTGACAGAGTGGCTTGGTGGGCACCCAGCATCCAGCCAAGGTCAAACCATGGCAATGAGCTAAAGAAATTTTGTCTTGAGGATTTTTTTAGATCTGTAAAACACTAATCACACTGGAACTCAGAAAGAAGTATATGAGATTCACTGCCAAATAAAGAACTATGAAGTATCGATCCATTCTGATTGCACTGTTTCTTTTTTTCCAAGTATCTTTGTTAAAGATTTGTATGAACCAATACAAAATACATTTGCTAAACTTGCAGAGGATAAAAATTTAAGAGGACTGTGTGTACTCTAGAATACATTTTTAAAATACATCACATTTTCACCAATGTACTTTAGGAAAAACTTGGATCAATTGCAACATAACCAGAAGAAAGCAAGGAAAATTGTCAGAATTGGGACTAAAACATTTTCTACAAGGAAAAACTGAGAGGAACATGTTTCAGAAAGAGAAGTGCAGATAGAAAAGAAATGTATCAGCAGTCTTCAGTTACATAAAGGATTGCTTTAGGAAGAAGGGAACAAACTGTTCTCCAGGCCTGCTAGAGATAGGACAAGATGAGTGGCTTTAAATTATGCCAGGGGAGACTTAGGTTAGGCTTTAGAAAACATCTTCTAATGATAAGGATAATTAAGCAATGAATATATTACCTAGAATGTAACAGAATCCTCTTTAGAGTTTTTTTAAGGATAAAGAAAGATATCTGTCTAGAATGTTTTAAATATAATTTATATATCTAGGGGGATGGAGAGATAGAGAGAAATAGATGGAACTATTTCTTGAGTTCCCTGTCTTACTTTCCAATCTCTGCATCATTTCTATGTATTCAGCCCAAGAAGGACTCAGAACACACCTGCAGATCACTCTGTCATCTAAAGTGGCCACTTTGTATGTACTTTTTTGTTGGATGGTCTGGCTCCATTTCGAACTGCAGAGATAATCACAGGCGCAAGTGATTGTGTTTAAGGTCTGGAAGCTCTGCGCTGACCAAAAATTTGAAACAAAATGATTTAATTAAATTAATGCTATTTAATAAATTTAATGCTATTTAATTAAATTAATGCTATTTAATTTTTTTAAAAACTTATTAATCGCAAGGAGGAAAACTGAAATATACTTGAGGTTGACTGCTTGTAGTTATTGGTGGAATATATGGTCATGCATCACTCATACTGTAAACTTTTTTTATGGTTTTTGTCACTGTATTTTCAGGATTCATCTCGAAAAGATCTGCCAGATAAATGGTAGATATTTTTACTGAGCCTTATGTCCAAACTCCTTCCGCATTCATTGTAGTAAGAGAAAAGCACCTCTGAGATAGACATCTAAGACCAAAAAAGGGGGTTTTCATGGGAGACATGTCTCTCCTTTGAAAGCTTGGATGATTAACTTAGACAAGTGCCCTAAAAACAGCTAGAATTAAGTGGCATGAATCCAGTCCTGAATATCAAATATGTTGGTTTATCCTTACCAAATGATTTTTCATTTATTCTTCACTTCTGCTGTGTGTTTGATTTATAAAAAACTTACCCTAATATGAATTCCTATAGTTGGAAGTAGCTTTCATAAAATAGCTCCAGCAGTGTCTGGGGCTTTTGGGATCATAGAAAATTTTGAGAGTGGGATCCATTCCTGTTTGAAAATTAACTGTCCCTGAAAGACAAGCAAATGAATTTGCATTTCAGTAACGTGCAATTACTGATGATGCCCATCTTTGGAAAAGACCCATGTTTGTCAGAGTTGTTTTCTGTGCCTGTGGTCATAACAAATATATTGCATATGCTGTTTCCAAGTTTATTAACCTCTTAACTTGGTGATTCAGTATTGTTAGTCTGCCTACCATAGTAAAATACAGTCATAATATGTAAATATTGCATCCTCTTCATTGTAGAAAATTAATAATAGGTTACTGCACAGAAGTTATAAAATGAGAATTATTACTGGGGGTGCTACTGTTTGAAGCAAGCAGCCACTTCGCTGTCTGTCTCCTGGCAAGACCATCAGGAATAATTGCCTGTGCTTAGAGGGTTGGGAAAATGGTTTCCCAGAATGAAAAGGCTGCTGGAAGATGAAAGCTATTGAAATTTAATTATATCACAGTAATTGATCACTGAAATATATTTTCTGGTGAAAGCAAGGAAGCAAGCAAGGGAAAAAAAACAAAAAAAAAGAAAATAAGAAAGGAAAAGGAAAAATGTACATTCCAGCAGAAAAATATGTCAAGGTGGTGCTCCTGTATCTCTTCAGTTTATTCTGAACATGCTGAAGAGATTTAGATATCAGATTTTATTTTTTTATTTAAATTGAAATAAATCAAATCATTGACTGCTGAAATTAAATTGGTTAGGGGAAAGCCTAGCTGAAGACAAATAAAAAAGCCTGAAAGGCAACTGAAATTTTAAAATCAAAAAGATAACTTATGATTTCAGCTACTTGGGTGGAGGATGGTTGTGTATAGGCTCCAGTTACAGCAGTGTTGCAGTGAGTAGGAGGAATCCTGGACTACAGAATTGTCCATTTTACACACTTTGGCCCCCAGAAGAAATCTGACTGAAGAAGCAGTACTCTCTCTACAGCACCAGGTGCACATATGCTATTATTTTTCTATGGCTGATGCATTTTTTGGTGAAAGAAATGCCAGTGGGTTTTGGAATGAGGGAAGAAGGCTTAAAAAATCTGAGATTTGTTTGTAACATATTTAGCTGTAGTATCAACCCCAATACATAGATTTCTTGCAGAAGGCATCTCCAGCTTTTATTTTTCAGGAAACAAATAGAGAAAATTTTCATTTTCTTCTTTGGGGGTTCTTTTATGGTTTTTTTCCCCTAACATTATGACTGTATGTTATCTTTTGGGGGAAAAAAAAAGTGAAAATAGCAGTATGGTAGATCATCACAATTCCACCTGACCAGAGAACAGAAAATCAAGGAGAAAAGAGATCAGAAAACAAAATCTTTGCAGACTTGCCTTCTGTCTGTTTTGGTTCCAGGATATTGAGGTGGAATTGGTATTACTGGTCTTCAAGCAGTTGTTAATAGTATCTACATTTAAGCAATGACCTACAAAAATCAGTTGGCAGACTTCTCATCACAGGTCATTTGAGGCAAATTCCCCAGAATGCAGTCCTGTAAATAAGAAAAAGAAACTCTTGCATACAATGTCCTTGCATTTGGGAATGACCTCAGCTGTGCTTTCAGGAAGTTCTATGGGTGTTTTATTTTGTTCATAGATTTGATAATTAAAAAAAAAAAAAAAAAAAAAGAAAATGCAAACTCCGTGAAGGACCAGGAGCTTGTTGATACAAATTTCCAGACTTCGAAATTATGCTTGAGCACAATCATTTTTTTAATAAATTAGTTATCTGCATTTCAAGGTTGAGTTAGTTGATGAGGAAGGTTTACTACAAAAAATTGTGAGAATTTAGCTTACTTTTATTTATTGGCATAGTCCTAAAGATTTTCTTAAATAATATTTAGAAAAATGTGGATCGTGCAGCTCAGCTGATATGAGCTAGCCTGGGAATTTTTTGGTTTACTTTTATGCAGCAAATAGTATTTCTCAATACACAGGAAGGAATGTATTCCAGAAAATGAATCATTCATCTATCTGTAACATAAATGAGGATCAACAGCAGGTAAACAGAAAATAAATACCTTTTAGATGACAGCTGTAATATTCATGTCTGCTGTCTTTACTTGGGCAAACATCTTTCTAAAGATTAGGAATTTAGTTTGAATAGAAATTCTGCATTCAGTTTTTGAGAATTATTCCAGGTTAGTTTCAGAGGTTTTTGCCTTATAAAATGTTTGCAGGAACTATTTTTTTTTTTCCCTGTCAGCTGTACCCAATTATTTTGGACAAATAAGCATTCTCCACTGCATGTCTAATTTTTATGCCAACTGAGCCTGTGAATGCCTTTATTCATTCTGTGTAAACTCTGTCCTTGCCAGTCAGTTATATTAAAAATTGTTCCAGCACACTGAATAGATGACCATGCCACTGATCTTACATAGGGATTCGGAACTCTTCTGATGGAGAATATTGCACCATATCCTCTTACTGCTGTTTAGCTGGGTTGTGCTATATGTGAAAATCCTCATCTAAGTGCCAGCTACTGACAAGAAGCTACAGAAGCTTCAAATACCTAAATGAAGGCAGTTGCTAATGAAATGTGGCAAGTGAAACCTTGATCCAAGATAGAAGAAAAGGTTTTCTGTGTGTTTGTCTGATATTTGTCATGCTTTGTGCTGGGATAAATTACCAGTTTGATCAAAACGCATCTTAGTGAAGTTGTCCAAGTGAAATAAGAAAGGAAGGGGGGTATGTCAGTTGCTGTTTCAAACACCATTCATTCTGAATCAAAGAAAATGTTAATTAGTGTCAGGAAGCTGAATTAAGTAAATGTTGACTGCCTTCATAGCGAAGATCAAGTCAAAGTTACAGTGTAAGCGGAGCAGGAACCCCTCTAACATTGGAGTAGGTTTAATACATGTCTATATATGGAAATGAGTAGGAAATGAAACAAGAAATACAATGTTTGGGAAAGAATCTTGTCACGATTTGCAGAGATAATTACAGGCAAAAAGGAGATTGAATATAGCAACAGGAAAAGCAGAATAATTACACAGCAATTAACAGGAAAGCTGTGTGGTTGTTTGGAAAAAAAATAACAGTCATCAGGTTAAAAATATATGCTGAGTACAGAAATGTTTTTAATACTCGATACGTTGAGTATTTGAATTCATTTCCTGCAATAAAATACTGTTTCATAAAATAAATGTCTCATTTATGTTATAAATTACTTTCTGCATTTTGTGTATTTATTATAATTGTTAGTATTTTTATCTAAAATATGTCATCTGAATTGGAGTAAAGAACCTAATAAATTTTCATTTTGGAGTGCTGATGTCTAATGTCATAATGATAAGAAAATACAGATTTCAAGTTAATATTTCAAAGACTGTAAATGTCATAGGAGCCAATGGAAAAACAGCTACTCCTAGATTTGCAAGAAAATCCATTTCTCATGCGTCCTAAAAATTTCATAATCCAATAACACTGTTGTCTATTTTTATTTGATTGCAGGCAAACTCAGATTTTGGTTTTGTTGTAGGTCTTCTGATAATTAGTTAGCAACGACATACTCAAAGTGATCTTTCTGAAATGTAACTTACAAAGATTCCTCTTCAAGTCTGCGAGAATATCTCATAGTTCTTGATAGGGAATCTGTCATGCAGTGACATCTTAAAGTGCATTAAAATGACACCTGTGGGTCACTGCACCCAAGCATGGGATCCTCTTGTTGAAGAGGGAATGATGCTACCACTCGGTAGCCACATCACTAAGGAAAAATTTTAATAGATGAAATCTTTCATTTAAAACTTGTGGGGAAAATTCTGCCAGATAATGACTTAAAAGCCACAATACTTCCTGTTGTGGTTCTAGACAGGAGGACCTTCTTCAAATTGTGTCATCTGTATGAACATGTTATTGAGAAACATATCTGTCCTTCTGTTTTTTTGTCTTTTTTAAACATTAACTCTGGGTGTGAGGTGTACAATTTCCATTGCTTTAAACAAATCCCCCACTTACTCTGGATGTAAAATAGAATAAGACATGCTTCCTGCTTCAGGAGTTGGTTGAGCAAGTCAAGAGGAGGCTTGCAAGCTGTTCTAAATCATGTCATAAGCTCCCCTGCTGCCTCTGTACTGCACATCCCCAGAGAGACAAAAGCCAAGAGCAGGATCAAAGTGAAGGGCTGATGGGCCAGGGCAGCCTGAGACTGCAGGCAGACAGCCAGCCCTGCAGAACCTCTGACAGGACACTGCCTTTCCCTTCCATGAGCAGGCGTAAAGATGACATGGGGGGCATCAAATACTGGTACTGATAAAGAGCAATAATCCTGCAGTTGTAACAGTTAATGTTTCTCTAGTGCCCTTCATTCATTGACCTCTAGTCTCTTTGCAAACATTGATTCAAGCTATATGGAATCTGTGCACAAGTTCAATATAATTTCTATTCATGCATCTATACCGGCATGTAAATGTATATGTATAATTAAATGAAACAAAGAATTCGTTCTAGGAAGCACTAAAAACTGCTTGGATTAAGTGTTGTTATTAAAAAAAAACAACCCAAACCAAAGCATTTGAATGCTTTTCTGGTATGCAAATACTTCTGCTTCAGATTTTTCCATTGCTGTGTTGGGAAATGCCCAGATACAGAAACTGTGCAAAACTAATCTGAGAAGCTGAATGCTTGACTGGAAGAGTTTGTATGTATGAATCATATGAAGATTATCCATGATGCTCACTCCCAGAATCCTGATCACAGTGACTGTAAAATTCGTTAATTACATACTGTGTGCTGGTCATGACAAGCAGCATAGGTAGGGTTACAAATATTCTCTTATTCCCTTCCCTGCAGGAGCAAATGTTAAGAGACATAATACTGACTAAGAACAATTCCTCTTCAAAAAATGCAATGATTGTGTTACTAGTGTGTTGTATCCTTCTCTCTTAGGTTATTCAATACTTCAAGCAATTATGGAAAAAGCAGGACAAAATAGCTGGCAAGTCAGTGCCATCTGTGTGGAGAATTTTAACGATGCCAGCTACAGGCGGCTTCTAGAAGATCTGGACCGAAGGCAAGAAAAGAAATTTGTAATAGACTGTGAAATAGAGAGACTTCAGAATCTCTTAGAACAGGTAACACCTGCTTTTAACGTTACTGTAAACACATCACTGAATAAACTGATAATCTGCATTTTGTTTATTTTCTCAATTGAATTTTTTGGTTTTTTGTTTTGTTTTGTTTATTTTCTTTTACTTCATGGGCCTATATTTGTGTGTCCACTTGCACGTTCTGTTTTCATATGTAATACTGGTCTTAGCAGCCGGCATGTCAGGGGAGTGAGCCTCTCCTTTCCCCCTCAGGAGCTTGGTGGGGAAAGGTGCCAGCAGTCAGGGCAGCTGCACATTTGGTCCCGCTTCCCAGCACCTCCATGCCTGATACCTCCTGCATCTGGGTCTGAGGGCTGGCAGAACAGCATGGTGTTGCTGAGCTGCCAGTGTGCACTTCAGCCTGTACCTTCATGGGGGTAAAGCTCTGTTTTGTTTGAGGGGGGAAAAAAATCTTGTTTAAATCCATTATTCTTCCTATTTGCCAAATAGTATAGGTCTTGTATCACTAGCCATAAAAAAGCTTAAAAATTATTGTTACAAATATTTAAACTGTTAGTTTTCTCATGGTAATTAAGGGCATGAGCAGCAGTACAATAAAAGGGCTATTGAACTGGGAAGAGAGGTCAGGTTCTTCCATCTGTTATTCATGGAAACATGCTACTGGGGAAAGAAAAGACTGGGTCAGACAGGCTGTCTTGCACTTGGTAGTATCTATACCTGTGTGCAAAGGGAATATCAAACCCTGCTGCTCTGATGTGCCAAATCTATCTCTATATAGTGTTTATGTGTAAACTCCTTCTTAAATGATGGAAAAAATTAAATTACGCTTTGGAAGAAAAATTTTGCCAGATCACAGGAAAATAACTTACAGTTAACTATCTGCTTCTCATATGATCCCACATATTACAGTGCTGTGGAGCAAGTTCACCATTCAGTGTCTCCTGCTGCTGCAGGAATTGCAGGGAATGAATGCCATCTGCTGGTGCTGGCCTCTCTGCCACCACTCTGCTTCTCTTAGTTAATGCATTAGAGAATTTTGAAGATTTTGTTGCAAAACCGTTCATGAAGTATCTGCCTCTGAAGTCACTGAAAAAGGAAATGTCATTTTTTTTTATACAGAAATAAATCAAATAGTAGTCATAAATGCATCAAATAGTACTCAATGTCATATATACATCAATTTTGCTTTCACTGGCAGGAGGTAAAGAGGGAAACTGAGAATCAATAGTGTGGCTGATATAACAAGGCCTTTTTCTATGACTATTGCCAAGAAAAGAACAGACAATGCCATATTGTTCAGATACTCATTTGGCCATTATATTCTTCTTTATTCTGAATGCCGTTATGTTTTAACACATACTTTCTCTAGCTTATGATGAAATCCTCCCTCAGTTCAGCCTACATTATAGTAAAACAGAACACCCATGTGAGGGTCTCCTAAATTACATTCAGAAAAAAAATTTCTCTCTCCCTTTTGTTTCTGCACGTGATGTTACCTGATTTCTTTTATGTGGCATGCAAGTATGACATGAAAAAAGTATGTTCTGTTACCACAAGTCTTGAAGTACACCCCACAATCCTGCATAGGTGTATCTACTGACTATCCACGCAGTTTCAAAGGAAAATGAATTAATTGAGTACACGTTTGGATCTCACTGATCTCAGGTTTGCATTTTATTTGCATCCAGGAGCTGCTCCTCATTTTTCTTCTAGATTGGCACCTGCACAGTCAGTTCATACAGGTCTGGATTTTGCCTGCTTAAAGTAGGTAGTTAGTGCAGACATGCTAAGAAATAAAAATGGTGTGCATGGCCTCAAGAGACTGAATCAGACATGGTGAGTTTCTCTCACACCTCTACAGGACAAGCCTGAAAGCTAATTGAGCTCTCTCTTCATTAGCTGCACAGGGAGAGTTGAGGGTAGGAGTTAACACCTAACATGCAGCATACTTTTATCACTTTTAGGAAGTGATTTATCTGGCTACTGTCTAATTTTGGGTGGGATAAATTTTACCTAGGAAATCAGCTTTCTTGTACTTGTGCTTATGTTTATTTGCTTCTAAGTGTAAAATCTTTGCCCTAAATTTGTGCTAGTGAAGTGAAAGAAACTAGCTTGTGGGCTTAGAGATATTTTTCTTCTCTCAGTAGTCACCATCTATATATATATAACATATACATATCTATATTTGCATGACCTAATTAAAATGGAAGTCATATATCATGTGAATTCCCTTCTCCCCCAATATGCATGGAGATTCTCTCCATCCTTCCAAAGGAAAGTCACTGTAAAAGCAGGAATGGTATTACAGCCAGGCTGGAAAAAGTATATAGAAGAGCTGCAGCTTTACTCTCCCTTGTGAAGGTCCTGGTCTTCCTAGGCAGGCTGACCTAGAAATGGGCCTGGGGTGCTGGCTTGGGGTTCCAATATGACCTTCAAAGACCAAATGCTGCTTTAAGGATGGGCAGTCAGAAGCAGTCTCAGGCACAAAAGCATTTTGTTTTCCAAAACTAAGAATGAAGAAATTAGCAAGAAGAAACTAGCAAAAAGAAATTAGCCTGGTGTAAAAAAATGCAAAATAACAACCATTTTCAAATATCAGCCATTGACTTTTTCCCTTTGCTTGAGGGCTTTAATAACCTGTAGCAGACAGGTAAGGTGGCTTCACAGATGGACTAAAAGTTGGCATGTTCTTCCCTGCATACACAGAGGAATTGATTAAGCTTCAGTGAGTCTAATTAACTCAACTTCTTTCCTGCCTAGTTCTCCTGTAATTGAGAGCCTAAGTTGTGACTATACTGTAATACTTTGCAATGTACAAGTAAATGTTCTGCAGAACATTTAGGAAAAGTAATTAAATCTCAGTAATGAGACCATAACTCAAAGTGCTTTGCCCTTAAATCTACACTAATGAAGGGAGGGAAACTGGTTTGTGGGCTTGTGGATTTCTTCTCAACTGACTGCCCATGTACATACACATTCACACTTCTCATGACTGTGTACCTCAAGCAGTGAAGACTGGAGACTTTTCACTGGCTGTGTTCAAGGAGTGAGCTAATGTGCTCCTCGCCTGCCCATACCTGCAGCCCACTTACCTGACCTGGTTTCTGCTCATTGCCCTCTTCAGCTCCCAGCAGAGGAAAAACAGCCCTTTGCTGTTTCCTTACTTCTTGTACAACTTTACTGTCACCATTTCCTATTTACTTTTGTCTCCTATACTGTAGAGGCTACCCCCACACTCTGTATGAGAGACTTGTGTTCACAGAAAACTTCTCTCCTGGAACCCAGGGATGTTTCTGAATTCCAGACTCATTTCGTGCACAGCCCAGGATGTGCTTTTTTTATAATGTGATCTTCGTTTTAGGTTTTATGTTGGTATAATGTTTTGGGCAGGACCAAGTCTGTTTGTCTTTTTTTGGTGAAATACAGAGAAATGGAGTTTCATTTACAGATTTCCATTCTGGAAAGGGACAGTAGGGCTGGCATTACATTTAATCCAGAAGATGGATTCATCCTGCACTCAAGGGTTTATATCTGATTTGCTTGGATTGCCCTCTCCTGTCTTCATCTCCAAACTGGTTTCACATCTTTACTCTCAAGGATATGCCAAGACTGAGATGGTTTTCTTGCTAAATCTGTGCTCCTCTTCTTTGGTCATGTTCACCCCCACAAGACTGAATTTGAGGTATTTGGGGATTACTGGAGACATTTTACTTGATTTTGTTGTTAGTGCCAGTTGGCATGGCTCATATCAATGCCCTGTTTTAACATAACACTGAAGCAAGACATCCATTCTGCACACATCGAAGAATTGTTGCCTCTATGACCAGGAAGAGTGACAGTGTCTTCAGCCTATCTGAGTCAGCGGATCTCCACCCACACTTTATAATCTGCTGTAATTTAAGCATACCAAGATAATTTTAGCTCCTGTTCATCCTTTATTCTCAGGATAGGGAAAGAACACCTTACCCCAAAAGCAGTAGAAATAAAATGGAAGGTGTGTCTGTCCATGGCAGGGGGCTTGGAACTTGATAATCTTTAAGGTCCCTTCCAATTCAAACAATCCTAGGATTCTGTGATTTTATGAAGATCTATTCCATGTCAGATTTCTACATAGCCTCCAGAAAGTATGTTTCCATTTTGGAGAAAGCACATCTATGCTTAATGGTTATAGAAAACTTTCTATGCTTAACAGAATGTGTTCTATAATCTTGTAACTGATCTCACTAAATCTGATTAAGGTCTCCCTAGTTTATGCACCTGACCTTTTGTTTCATCTGCTCATACACAGCCATAATAAAAAATATGCAACAAGTTTTTAACTCAAAACATAAACCAGAATAGTCCTTTATTTGTATTGCATAAGTGACTGAAAACAGAGTCAAAGCCCCATTTTCCTACAGGCATGACATTAGGGAGTATTTTTACCATTACATTTACAGATTACTGGGATGAGACAGAAAAATGGAGCTAAAACAAAGACACAGAAAGATGAAATGATATCTCCACAGTTTTATGTAACAGCTATAGCTTATGTAGCAGAATGCATTGCTAGTGATTCATTTTCTGTCAAGGACCGTTATGTCCTTGTTTACCAACATCCCTTTTTTCACAATACTTTCAGCAGGTGGCCTTTTAAAAGCACGAAAATATTCTGTTTGAATGAAAGGATGAAAGTCCGTGAAAGAGATGGAAAATTCTCTGCTTCTGTGTCTCTTCTTTACAAGCTGTGTTTCTAAAGTGCTCCCATGAATTTATTACAAAGAACTTTCTGCTTAAGATGAAACGAATGCTTGAAGCCCTTTGTAACATTATTTCCATTTCATTCCAACTAATCCACTGACACTGGCAGCAAGCTGTACAGCATCTGAACAGTCCAGGCCAAAGGAGTTATTTGCCACATACAGCACAGCAAGAAACACACAACTGTTCATTGAGAGTTTTGCTTCTTTTCTTACTCCTTTTTATTTTATTTTTCTTCCTGCCTTTTAGAAATAGTGTATCTGTTTGCCTTTTTTGTTCATTCAGTGAAAATCAGAAGTCAAGTCAGCCTAGGGCTGAAAGATATATCTACTAAAATTAGAAAATCGTTGCTTTATGGTTATATGTATTTATTGAATTTCTATCTGAAATGCAGAATCCATGTTTCAAAATAAATGCGCCAACAAAAGAAAGGTGGGTTTATTTATTACTGAGAAATCTCAAAAAAAACTATTGCCACACACCTATTTAAGCTGAAGTTATGAAACCCCAAGTCAGGCTTCCCAGTCTAACAAAATCTTTTTTTTTAAATTTTCTTCCCCCACAGAATTTTATTCACATTAGTATTTATTTATCACTTAATTTGTGTAAGTACAATCTGAAACAATCCAGAGACTACATATAGCAGATTGAAGTGGTGCTTAGAAGTACTAAAACAAGTGATATCCCTTAGGTTTTTCATGGTCTTTGTTTTTCTCCAACACCACCACTTCCACAAGTACCATGAAATTTTTCTTCCCAGAAGTATACAGAGCAAGAAAGAAAAGGCCAATCAAGGAATGGGTGGAAGGTGTCAGTACCTATGTGCTGACCAACAGAAGGTGTAGTGTCTGGGTGCTTCCTGTCCTTTTTGGTGGCTAAAACAGATGTGTCTCTGTTCTCCACCCAGAAGCCTGTATTAATAAGGACTGTACAGACTTAATGCCTTGGATGTCTTAGGCAATGTCTTAGAGGTATTGCCATCCTTTCAAATATAGCAGAAATTGCCAAACATGTTAAAAGTCATTTTAGCAGAAAATTGATGAACAAACCCACTGACAGCTCAGCAGCACAAAAGTGATTTCCTTAGGAAAGATGACTGAAAATGTATAGCAAAACATACACATTTAAAGAAATGTCATGGCTCTCTCTCCTAAACTGTACTTGCATTTAATTAGTTGGGATACTTTACCTTCAGTAAATACATGTCATTGTTTGCTTTTTGCAAGCAATGCTGGTGTAGTAAAACAATGAAATTGTGATCAGATTTGAAAAACATTGCAGCCAATAATTTTGAAGATTTCAGTGAAAACTTATTTTATCTGTATTTGCCACTGTATTTGCTCTTTTTACTTCTTCAGACATTAATAACCCTTATTACTGGAGAAGCAGACTGTCATTTGCTCAGCCACAGCTGATCTCACAGCTATTTCTTATAGCTTGTTCAGTGCTCAGAAATGTGTTCAGGTATACAATGCAGTCAATACTCCAAATAGATTTGATAATTACACTGAAAAGTGTAAGCTAAGAATCATTTAGATCGTGAAGGATAGTGTTATTAACTTTAAATATTTTAGCCCTTTTCTTCTGGTCTTTCAATATTTTTTTCGTTTTGCAGTTGATCTATATCAACAAGACGTAAAATTATGTAAGGAAGCTTTCAAAAGCATGAAATGCTGAAATTGGAAGTTAACAGTTTTGTTCCCCTGTCCATTTTTCTGCCAGAATTCTCCTTGTCAGCACATATTAAGCACTGCAGAGAAAACAAGGTACCAGAAAAAAAGGCTGGACTCTTAGAGCTCTGAGACTTGTTTTTGGACAGATTTTGGAGATGGTTTTGAAATTCAGACTGTGAAGTACTGACATGAACAGCTGTACTTCACAAAGTAAGAGAATAATTGGGATTGGAAGTCGCCTCTGAAGATCATCTCTTGCTGCTTAGGGAGGCAGGCTTAGATCAAGTTACTTATTTGGCCAAATTTTGAATGCTTCCAAGGATGGAGATCCTACAATACTTTTATTTCCTTTCGCTACTTGACTATTTCATAGAAAAAAAATCAATTCCTCATATCTATCTGGAAATTCTTGTGTTGCAGCCTGTGTCCTTTGCCTTTTGTCCTGTTGTTGTACACCTCAAGGGAGAGTCAGATACCCTTTTCCCTACACCATCCCATTGTGTATTTAAACCCATTGCTAAGATTTCCCTGAGCTTTATGTTCTCCAGGTTGCTCCAGTCACAGCTCTCTCAGTTTCTCCTCATACGACAGATGCTTCAGTACCCTTCATGGCCTTTCTCTGGACCTGTTTCAGTATGTCCATGTTTCTTTTGTACTGGGGAGCCCAGCACTGGGCACAGCACTGCAGATGTGCCTCATGGGATCACCTCCCTCGACCTGCTGGCAATGCAGTCTAAGAGGCTGTTGGCTTTCTTTGCCATGAGGGTGCATGACTGGCCCATGGTAAACTCAAACCAGAAGCCCAAGAGCTTTCTGGCAAAGCCTCTTCCTTCCTATCCAGGGTGTACCCAACCTGTCCTGCTGTGCTTGCTGAGTCAGGCTGAGAGTCAGGCCACGAAATGAGGCACAGATGTGCACAGATGAGCTCCTTTGATTCACAGTGCTCTCTTTACACACCTGTAGGCAGGTCTTGAGATATAGAAATACCTTATGAGTGAGCAAACTGTGTCATCATCTTGTATTGAATCTTGCAAAGCTATAATGTGCTTGCATCAGAAACAGCCAGAAGGAATACCAGGATGATCAGATCAGCTTCTGTGCTGCGTTGTGTGACCACATCTAAAAGAATCCTTCACTAAGCCATGAAGAATGCTTCTCCATCATTTTGGTTCTTCATTCTCTGATCCTGCGTACTCTGCTACTTCTTCCTTACTTCTGATAGCCCTCTCAGGCAGATTTTTACCAGAAATTCAGTTTAATTGTGTCACCACAATGACCTCAACGCAAAGCTCAGCAAAACAAGCTGAAAACACAGGCTAACAGTAATTTCATTTGCCTAGGACCTTTATGTTTACTTCTTCTGAAAGAGAATATTGCTACTCATGATTTTTGTTTTCTAGGGCTTTTCATATGCAGTAACATGACAGTGTTTGTTTCTAATGCTTACACAAACAGATATGTCCATAAACACATCTGCATGGATATACACAGGACTATATTCAGAAATGTTTCTGCTTTCTGCATGAATGGCAATGGATTTCCTTTCTTCTTCCGTCTGTAACAGTTCCATCCTCTTCCACCATCTCCAACTGACAAAGCTGAAACCTCAGCACTCTGTGTGTTCAAAGCCTTCCAATGTCCACTGTGAACAGCATTTTCTTCTGAATTTTGCATAGTCCATCAGTTTTGCTGTCAGAGATCATCAGTCTAGCTCCTGGTGTACCACACAGGCTGATTCCAGTGTGTTTTTCCTGCATCCTGCTCTCCCCAGCCCATAAGAATTAAATAGGATGTTTCCCAGTAGATGAGCACTTTTCTCAGCTCTGTCAGTGCTCTACAGCATCAAGATCAAGCCTCACTGCTCATGCAGGGCTTATTTGCCTTTAAACACAGAGGTGAAAACTGTTACGGAGCATCTGGCACAGATTTAATGCTTCAATGTACACAGCTGAACTGATATATAATAATAAAAAGAATTACATTGTACTGTGTAATAAAATTTACACAGGGATGTAAAGTTGTCACAAAGTACTAGTATCATTAATCTTGTAAAAATTGCAAGCCAATAAGCTCTAATTAATAACAGCTAACAATTGTTACTAACAAGCATGATAGGGAAGTAGCTGCCCAGTGTCTTGAATACTGTTCACAATTGTCTGACTAACTCAGTTGTTCAGTGTGTTGACATTGCTGATCCTCAGCTTCCACAGCCTTAAAAAGCCTTGAGATGTGTTACTGAGAAATACCACGTATGAGTTTACACTGAAAACCAAATCACTCTGATAGGTAAAATGGAGTGGGTTTTCACAGCAAGAATTAGTGGTATTAGTTATAGTATTATTGTTACAATCAAAATGAAAGCAAATAAATATGTGTGTGGAGAAAAGTACAGAAGTCAACATATTCCCTTCATTCTTCATCTGCTCTTACTTTGTCACAGGAGTGCTAAACTTGAAAAAGTAAGGTTTGACTGCTGAATTTTTCTAAATTGATCAACTTGTAAATATGACTGGTTTTAAAAACTTTTTTTCTCACCTTAATTTCCAGTGTATCTACTAACTGCAGATAGCACTTGGCATTTTTAAAAATCATATTTAGATGACTGACATACTTAAGATAATAATAAATTAAAACATCATACTTTGCAACATAATTGCAACATAATACAAGGCAAAAACTAACCAGACATATGAGTGTAGCTAGTACATGCTAGAGTATTAGCTCAAGCATTCCTGCACAGTTTCTTCTGCTTCCCCGTTTTTCATGAGCCCAGAGGTGTGTTGGCACAAAGGATCACTAGCACACCACAGATAAGTATTTATCAAGAGACAGCATGGATTTTACATGTAATTTAGTGGCATAATGTAGATTTCTTATCTCATGTTTCAGAAATAGCATGGGCTGTCTGCAGTTTTCCCCTATGTCTGTTAGATTTGCATGAATAAAATGCAGTTTTAGTTTTGCTCAAACAGAACTACAGAAGCAAATCATTAGCCAAAGAATTGGGTATGTGCATGGCACACAGTAGTGTGGGCAGGTAGCTGCATTGTTGGACTTCATACCACTTCAGGGACAGAGTAGCAGCTCTCTGGGTGTCTCAGTCCCAGAGGGAATGGAAGATTCATGAAGTGCCTTTTCTTCATCCTTCTTTACTCTCCATGCTTTTTTTTTTCCCCTAGAGGTCTGTGGAGTTGCTTCTAAGCAACACTGGAATGTCAATGCAAACTGATAGTTCTCCTCCTTGAAGGAGCCAGCTGCCAGCACTGCCACCAGCAGTTTCCTCACCCCGCAGAGCCAGGAGGAGCTCTGCATAGGCTGGTTTCTGTAAAGCAGCTGGGATTTTGCACACAGTATTAGTCCCACACTGCACAGTAATAAGAATAGTGCAGCACACAGCTGATGAGGTTTGGACATGAGAAATAGGTTATTTCAGTTACTGAAAGAGCAAATAGGCAGTAGGAGACAGAATGAATACAAATGCCTCAAAGGATTTGTGAAGTGACCTCCTTCATAGATCCTTCATCTCTTTCCTCATTTCCTTTTCCCACACAAGTCTGCATATGCTATTTAGGATAAGAGTAGGCTTTGAATGCAAATAACTTTAGCGGCAGAAGGAAGCAACTAGTCATGCTCAGGGCACTGGTTAATGACCTTTGAGCCACCTCCCCAGGTGTTCTACCCCAGCATGAAGTTTTCTTCCCGCACTGCACAGGGCTCTGCCCTGCCAGCTGGTGATGAGCGTGGGGCCTGTGTGGGAAGCATCATTCTCTGCTCAGCCCTGTGAGGGGCAGGGGTGCACATCCCTGTTCTGGCTCAGCACCTGCCTTCACAAGAGAGAAAGAGCCACTTCTGCTTTGTTTGTTGCCTTCTTTAGCATTCTCTCTAGTGGCTGTCCACCCTTTCCCCAGTAAGAGTGCCCTTTTCTGAGCAATAGTTGTTAAAATTAAGATTGTTTCTCAATTGCTTTTTTTATGGCTTTGTGAAAGATTTATCCCAGCTTCAGGTATTGTATAAAATCCCACTTCAGTTGTGGTTTATATCATCTCCATTTCTGCTGCAATATTTCAGGTCAGGTCTCAATCTTCCGTCTTTAACAAGTCTCAACACTTTTTATATTGTGTTAGGCAGACTCCACTTTATTGCAGGTGTTCTTTTTCTTAAGGCAGTGGATTGTGACACAATAGCAAAGAGAAAAACCTTTGTTAAAGTCCAATTGGTAATTCACAGCTATCACCCTTTGAAGAGATTTAACTGAAAATAAGTCCTTTTCACTCCAGCTGTACTGACCTCCATCTTCTGGAAATCATAACGAGGGATATTTCATGCTACAGAAGTTAAGCATTCTTTTAAAATGAGTTATGTGCAATATCCATTTCACAGCAGTAGAGAACAGAGGATGACTTGGGGCCAGATTCTCTGTTGAGATGCTGATGCAAGTTTGCAAATGGTTTTATCAAAGTCAGTGAACTTGCCACTCACAGGGAAAAAAAAGAATATAATCAAAGCAGGCACTGGTAGCCCTTCTTTTCAATAGTATAACAGTTTCTGAATTTCCTAGACCAGGCTATTGTTCATCTAAATGGAAAGAACAGTATTATATGATAAAGTCACAAAGTTCAGAGTTGTGTCAAAAGCCTGAGTTGGATCTCACTGGCCTTGCTTTAAAGTCAGTGGTGTAATGCTAGTTACTTTTGATTGCCACTGTAATTCTGAAATCAGAATAAGTAATTTTCATAATTGCGTTATGGTAGATCAGCAACTAAAAATTCTCACAATGCACTGTTCTTTTTAGTTTTTTATAGGTATTTGCATTTTATAATGTGATTAGATCCTAACTCTGATTTGAGTTGTTTTGAAGTTCACCTTTATGCAGACACATAAAAAGTAATATCTGGGGAAAGAAAACCCCAACATTGTGTTAGATTCTGAAATAAACTTGATAGACTAGTGGTCTTAATATCTATTTTGGTTTTTTTGGTTCTGTTTTGTTTCACTTACAGAAATTAGGTATTCACTAGTAACGTGACTACAGGATAATATATAGAATGACTGTTGTATTCCCTGTTAATGGCAATTTGGGAAGCGGATTATATTTTCTTATTCATTCTTCTTAATACTGATGATTATTTAATAATTTCTTCAATTTTACAAATAGGAGTATAAAAAAGCTCCAATTCTAGTTACAATATTTTAGCTTTTTCACTAAATAGCCACTTTTCCCTTAAATTGTAACCAGTTCCTGGTTTTCAAACTCTGTGTGATCAATAACTATAATACTTTTCAGTTTCAAAAGCAGAACTGTATCCAGTTTTGGTTGAAAATAGAAGCCATCACTTCTCTTTTCTAACTGCATAATCAACATTTTTAGGGTAAAATTCATCTCAGTTAACATAAGGGATATAAAATGTAGGTGTCTACATCAGACCTAATCACCATCAACTCTTTTTCTACTCAATGCCAAAAAATACACACTTTCAGGGCACAAGCTGTCTAATTAGTTTTGCACATGTGCTTTAGAATAAGATGTATCATTTCTTCAAAGTGCCTGATCCACTGACTGTGAGGGAAGTTAAGACAACTACATGATAAATAAATGTGTACTTTTATCACTCACCCAAAGAAACAAGTTTTGAGAGAGTGCAAGGAGAACATCAAATTTAATGTTTTTCAAAACTATTATGTATTATTCACATTAAATCCAGTAATTCTGCAGAAGTATCTACATGCATTCCCTAGGAACAAGCACAGAAATAAATCTCAAATGGAGATTTGCCCAGGCTGAGTGTCTGATACACAATTATCATGTCACATCCATCACTTGTGTGAAGCTCATGAAGTTCAGCAAGGCTAAGTACAAGGTCCTACACCAGGGACAGGTGTTTATGTAAATACCAATACAGGCTGGGAGGCGAATAGATTAAGAACAGATCTGAGGAGAAAGACTTGGGAGGTGTTGGAACAAGATGCACTTTAATGTCTCTTCCGATCCAAACCATTCTGTGATTCCAACATCTCAAATGATGTCAGTCCACATACAAACTTTCAAGCTGTGATGCTGTATTTATATTAAAATGTTATTTGTTTTTAGCCTGTAGCAGTTTCCCCATAATGGTGAGGCAAATATTTTTGATTACCATGTACTGCTGAATGAGTACAGATGTATAAGCTTTATTGGTGTCAGGAATCATATTCCTTTTGAAGCCATTGAACCAGCCAGGATTTGAAACTTTTTATTATATGGAAAAATGAATTACTTGACAGTATCCTGGTAATAGGGAAAGTTGTGACTTCTTTCTCTCTGCCACCCCAAGTAAAATGGTAGGAATAGTATTTAGTCACTGATCTTAATGGGAGTTTTTTGAAGTCTAGAATTCATTTATATGAAGGGTTACAATCTGGTCAAGGCTTCGGGGTGTGGTGTCTTTTGGGATTTTTTAGGTTTATGTTTTGCTTTTTAAATACAATGATTTTAGTTACAGACTGTACATATGAAGTAGAGTTTGGGATAGAGCAGAAGGATAAAAGACAAATTGCTTATTTAGTTTATTACTTCAAAATAATAAAATTTTAAAAGTTCTGATGACATACTTATGCTGATTTCCTCCTGTTTTCCATTCCACTCTGCTGCAAAAGGGAATTGATTTACTGGAACAATAGAGTCAGAATCAAGCATTTCCAAATCTTAATCTAGATTTAGTTCCTGGATCCCTGGGTGTCTTTGGTCCACTTATTTAGTCCTTCATCAGTTTTTGTTCATCTCCAAAATGCATTTTTACTCATTTTTTACAGCACTGGAAGATAGGGCTGCAAGATGTAGTGAATGTTTGTTCTGTCTTTTGAACATGAGGTATGATCCCTAAAGGCATGAAGTTGTCGATTCTTCAGGTCGAGCTGAGAGCTAAGAAATGAAAGCAGGAAGGGAGACAGATCCCTAAGCTTCCTGTTACTTACTGAGTAACCTGCACTTCGTGGAAAACCTTTCTTTGTGTCTTATTTACTCATTTGGAGGGAAGCTAAAATGCTTTGTGGAGAGGTAAAAATCCCACATATTTGAGCTTCATGCTGATTTCTTCTAGATAAGTGGTAGCCTATCAAAAATAGGAGTCCAAAGGATTGTACTGTTTTATGCAAGCTTCAAGTTATGGGTAGCACTGTTAGTTTCTTTAGAAAGAGCAGCTTTAATCAGCTTTAATCTGCAATGCATCTATTATCACCATTTTCTACTGACAAAATATTACCTCATTTTCTTTTTTCAGCAAATTAGAGTCATTCCATCATAGAAATGGCAATAATATTGATACAAGGTGCAGGTTGACATCGTTTTTGTTGAAATCTTCTGGCTGATCTCACCATGTCATGGTTGTTGCCTTTTTTTCGTCACTTGATGCTGTATTTTGGTTAAACACTCAGACAACCTTGCTCTGCCCTTGCTCATGCCCATTTCCAAAGGCTTTAGCGTTCTACTTAGAGCTGAATAACGCTTTAAGGACTTGACATCACCAAGAGCAAACAGCTTTGATTCCAAGAGATGAAACCCCAGTTTCATTCATAAAGGCTGCAGTTATTTTGAACAAAAAAGTGAGTCAGTGGGTAGGCTTTATAGCTAATGTGTGACCTCCTCCTTCTGAATTTGTATCCCATAGATAGTTGCTCTGTTTGGTAAAATAGTTCACTACAGTAGCATTTTCAATACAGGAGACACTCAGATTACCAGTTCATTACTCTACTCATTATAATTTTAACTTTTTCCCGTTATTAAGACCTTGGAAAATTTTAGTTCTGTTATTGGAGAAAGACTTCCAATATTATATTTCTGGTGCTATATACTTCAGAGGTTATATCTAGTTTTGTATGGAAACACCTTTATAGAGAAAACAATATGACATTGTTTCTCCTTTTTTGTCTTATTTCTCTCCCACAGATTGTGAGCGTGGGAAAGCATGTTAAAGGATACCATTATATTGTTGCCAACCTGGTAAGATACTTTTCTAAAATTATACCCTTGCTCGGTAAGTGAAACACTCGGTTTTACTTCGAAGTTACAGCACTTCACACAACATTTCCCATTTGTCTGTAATATGTGGTTGTACATAATACATTCTTTATGATATGTAAAAGAACTTGGTTGCTTCTTACAGCCATCTAGATAGGAAGGGCACAGTAATATACTCCTAAATTTTATCAAAATCAAGGTAGGAGAAGGAACTAATGGATGTATCTTGAGGCTGAATTAAAATTTACAAAACTACCATGATTTTTGACTCATCTTTTTATTAGTAGTAACATATCAATTCTAGAGGTAACTTTTATACATTCCCCAGGGAACATTCATTTTCCTGTACAATCAGCTATTTCCAGTCAAATTACTAGGTCAGTATTTTCACTTTAAGTTTAAACTGGACATTCACACAGATAATGTTCAGAACAGGGCAAAGAAAGAGTAAATGCAGTATTTTATTATTTAGATGACTCATTCTTTAAGCCAAAATACCTGCCTGGCAGAGCACAGTGAATGTAGGACAGAGTCTAATGTATGCTTTAAACTGTTTTCTTTCTACTCTCCCTCAAGGAATTTTAGTTGACTTGAAATATTTTTTTTGTGCTTTGCTGCACTTGAACCTTAACTTAGTATCACTTCAGATTATTTTTAAAGCCTCAGGTGTTTCAAATGAGATGTCTGTTCCCTTAGGTCTTATAAATTAGATCTTTCAGCATTACAATTTTATAGTTCCCCAAGTAATTTTTCTCATGCAAAATAGTTGCTGTAAACAAGGAACTGGATGTTGCAGTGAGCTGCTGGTGAAGTATGCAGTGGAGACAGGCACAGCTAATCTACTTCAGCAGGCCCACTCTTTGTTATCTACTGTCTATTTAATTATGTGGGTAATATGACTTGGTGATGCATCACCTTTGTATTTACTGTCAGTATCCCTTAGGACATGAATCAAATCTCTGTCTGTAACAGGTGTTTTTCCCTGGGATATTGGGTCAGTACCCCAGTACCCCACAAATCTTTTTCCTAAATATTTCTAGATTAACCGTGATGTACACTTGTGTTTTCACCGATAAATAACAATCAGACAAATTTAAGAAAATGAAAATATGATACCTCTGAACTAGCCTTTAACATAGAAGCTACGAAAGGAGCAGCAAGATTTATGCTTGCCTCTTAGCGCTTTAGCAGTTTGCATTATGCAGTTTATTGGAGTTCAGTTCTGTCTCTAAAGGCAAATTCTAGTAAAGAGTTTGTTTTTTATGTGTGCTGAACAGATTGGCCAGAGAAACCAATAGGTCAGGAGGTATATGTATTTATTTTCTCTTTCAGTGTTGGGGTTTACTCTAGGTTTTCACTATGTAACAGATCTGAAAGCTACCACAATCCTATTCAACACAAGTATTATTCTGCAGTAGCTTTCCTTGCATTAACAGTGAGATCCTCGTGTGCTGTCTCTGCCTTATAATGTCTATTATATTGTCTCATTATCTCAGACATATTCAGCCTAAACAATGAATGCTGGAATAAATGTATTTACAGAATAGTATTGTTCATTTTTCAAACATGCAGAAAAAGAGGGATGCATTTTTTAAAGCACTAGTACAGTGCTTATTCAAATCTGCCAACTTTGATGGAAATTGGATTAAGCCTTTAATATTCTGCAGGCACTTTTCAGTTGATTTGCCAAAGGCATTTCTTCAAAAACTGTCTTCCATTCCCAGCAATGTGTTGCTTAGCTGTCAAGACCACCCTAGCAATAACGCAGCAAATTTATTTCTTGGCTTTTTTTCTTTATTACACAAATGGAAGTTATGAATGAAGGTTCAACATTCTTCTCTGGTTTTAAATTTTGCCTTCTAATGGAATCCTGCTGTTGTGCATTCTTTATACTGCCATGCTGACCTAGAACAGATTGGATCCACAGTGGTGTAGGAGGGCAAACAAAATCTTAAATTGATTTTCTAGGGATTCAAAGATATTTCTCTGGAGAGATTTATGCACGGAGGAGCCAATGTAACTGGATTTCAGCTAGTGGATTTCAGTACCCCAATGGTAACTAAGCTGATGCAGCGCTGGAAGAAACTGGATCAGAGAGAATATCCAGGATCTGAGACCCCACCAAAGGTACTCCCTGATCTGAAGCACTACCAAAGATATCACTCCATTGTTCTAATTTATGATTAACATTGTTGAATACATGAAGGAAGACTTTATTATTTAGGCAGAGGAAAAGGCAGTTGATCTTACTATTACTGGCCATTAATCATGCCTATCCTTACATTTGTATGGTGGAAATAAAAACTGCAGCACATTTTGCTGATGTACTTATATGTCTGTTGTCACTTCTTCTCCAACTTCACGGCTTTACTGACAGCAGTTAAAGGTCAAATGCTTAACTGACAACTTAATTTCAATACAATTTACATTAATTAGTCTAATTATCTAAGTTTACTTAGAGTGAACATCTTTCCTGACAGATGAATTCTTCTGTATGAGATACTACCATAATTGTATATTTACTACATTTAAATTTTCATGTGGAGTTTCCTCTGGAAATTCTCCACCTCAAAACCTCATGTAGAAATCATATTCAGGCATGATTTTAATCTCAGCTGAGTGTTCCTCTATCCTAATCCTTCACAGATTGATAACAAAATATTTCTTTCACATATAATTTTCCTGGCAGGCAAACCACAGCATAGCTATAAATATGACTTCATCGAAGGGGTTCTGTTATTATAAGCACTAATGCATACCAGACATGTTTGAAAATGTGCCCCTTTGTGCTGGGCATTGTGCAAAGATATGCAATCAGCCCTCCCTTGGCTGGGAGATTGGTAGCTTGGCAAAGTCTAGAGAAAGAATCGACATGGGTATTACAAAACATAGCTACAGAATTCAGTGAAACTCCAGAAATTTGTGAAAAAAAAACCAGTATCAAACAAACCAAAACCAAGGATGCTGTAGGCTATGGAATGCAGGCATCCCCACTTATTTGTGACAAGAAAAATTCAACCGCTAGGACTCCTTGCCACAAAAACAGGACTATTCTGTCTCCTTCTTATGCATGATTAATTTGAATCACACACCATTCATCTAGGGATAACCAAAATTTGAGATTATAAAGGTAAATCATGTCTCAAAGACCTTATAATCTGCAAGACAAAGGAAAGGAAGGAAATTAGATTTGAATAATGGAATTTGTATTTTGGAAGTTAGAGAGCATATCAATAGCAGCCCTGGGCATGTGAACAACTTTTCCTAATGCAGTGTTTTTATCAGAGGACCATACTGAGAAAACACCCCTTTGTTTGTGTGGCTCCAGGCTAACATCTGCTGAAGCCTTGCTCTACACATTTCATCTGGCATGTTATCAACCTGAAGCAGTTGCTGTAGTTAGTGTAGAAACACAGACTGTTCAGGGTATGTATCAGGCAGAAAGCCAACATAAGTTTTCCAATAGAAAGAACCTACTCTTGATCATTCTTAACAATTCCACTAGCTTGGATGTCTGCTCATTAGCTGTGCATTTTTCAGTTCTGTTTTCTCAGCAAGTAACTCTTTCTTTCTTTTGTTTAAGTTGGGTGGATGGGGTTATTCTCTATTGTTTAAGGCAAATGAAAAAAAAAAGAAAAATACTTGAATATTTCCACTTTAATTTGTTTCTTTTATTAATTCTTAAGATGCAGATTTTTCTACCCTAATGAAATACAATTTTAAAGCTGGGCCCACTGAAATGACCTGCATTTGTCCTTTAGACAAAATTGCTTTTGATTTTGAGGAGAGCTGTTTTCTAAATGAAGGTGTAGAAACTGCTACATAATAAATCAAACTAGAATTATCTTGAAACAACATTTTTTTAAAAGACATGCCAACTCTGAAGGGCTGTGTTTGTCCATCTATTTAGTATACATCTGCATTGACATATGATGGAGTACTTGTGATGGCTGAAACTTTCCGTAATCTTAGAAGACAGAAAATTGATATTTCAAGGAGAGGAAATGCTGGAGATTGTCTTGCCAACCCTGCAGCCCCATGGGGTCAAGGAATTGATATGGAAAGGACATTAAAACAGGTAAGGGGAAGCTTTATTCTGGTGATCTTTTAGAATATTGGATACCAGTTGCACACTATAGGTCTCGGAAAATAGTACGCACTAGATTAGTAATGGGAGAGGGGAAAGTATTTTTTTACTGGGAAATTGAAAACAGCTTGAGCTGTTCAGGTTGTTCTGATTTGTACCTTGGAATGAAGGCAGAGAGGACCTACTACTATTTGAAGCTACTTTAGTTCTTTTGAGATAGTTGGAACTTCCACCACTGCACTGGTGAATTCATTTGCTCCTATTGCAAATAACCTGGCTGTATGGATATTGTCATTTAAGGAAAAAGGTATAACCACATAATATAACCTTTCAAATATGTTTCTGTCATCTTCAATAAAAGTAGACTTCTCCCAGGGAAATCACATAGGTAGGTTTTTTCTTTGCTTTAAAAAGAAATAACCCAGAGCTATTGTTCTCTGATGTCAGGATTCTGAATTCCTGATGAATATGGATGCCTAGAAAGTTCCAGATCTCTGTCAAGATGATTTAGCCATTCCTTTGAATGGGACAGTAAAGAAAATAAAAATCCTACAGTGGAATTTAAATCATTGCAAATGAGCAGACTCCACTCAGGAGAAACTGCTGAGGAGAAGTGACTGCTGACAGAGCTGGCAGCTCTGTGCCTGGAAGCCAAGGTTTCAGTCCTGGAGAAAAATCAGCAGAGATACAAATGGACAGAGGGAAAGACTAAGTGATTTCAATCCACATTCTGACTCTTCAGGAGAGAAATAAAGCATTTTGTATGCTTCACATATTCTGTGCAGATGCACAGATCTGTAACAATTGAGAGAAACATTAACTCAAGCTTCTGTGTTCAGACAGACAGCATGAGCCTTCACATTTGGCCAAAGAGTTTTTCATGGCCAGATCCTTGTAAAATCAAAGCCGGCAGCAATATGGCTACAACTTCTTTGGGACAAGGAGCACAGTTTGGATATCCTTCACTGACACAGTAAAGGGCTGAAAGAAAGAAAGAGTGTTCTGGTTTCAGCCAAGGCACAGGTGGTGGAAAACTGCCACAGCCAATCTTAAGACTTCACATCTGGCCTTCTTCATTCTAATGCTTTGAAAATACCTTTTTCAGGCCCTATGCATGTCACCCATCTTCCGTGATAGTAAACTGCATTGCTGGGGCTGAGGGTGTTGTCAAATTTAGCTAGATGAGCAGAATATACTCAATTTGTATATCTAATCCACCAGAGTAGGAGCTAAAAAGATACATGAGCTCAGGCCAAACATCCTTTAGGTATTTTCATATTACCCTAGATAACTCTGCAGGAGTGGTGAGAATGGTAAAAAATGTACTTCTCTTTAGAACCTGCAGCTGGAAGGTGTTGAGCTGCACAGCATGAAAGAAGAGAAGGTCCATTGTGTGTCTCTTTTTACTGACAGTTCAGTTACTGACATATCTAAACCTATTTTCAGCATGGTTTGACAGGAAAAAAGAATATAAATAAAGTAGGCAACTTTATTGCTTTGTACCATTCTAAAGTAGTGTTTTTATGGTAATCTAAGGACATAGCCAGGATAACTTCCACTGCTCTGTGACATTTGAGATAAAGAACATAAGACTGGCTCTTCATGATGCTTTTTCTTCCATTTGTAGGTTCGAATACAAGGTTTGACTGGAAATGTTCAGTTCGACCACTATGGTCGCAGAGTCAACTACACCATGGATGTCTTTGAGCTGAAAAACACTGGCCCTCGGAAGGTATGTGCTGACAGCATTTGCTATCCTCATATCATAAAAATGAGTTATGTGTGATGAAATGGTTATGCAAACTGATATTAAAGAGGACTCTGCAGTTTAAAAAGGTATAATACATTGAATACATAGATATTTCTGATGAAAGCAGTTTTTAGCTGCATTTTCTACGAGATGTAATTATTCAGTGACACAAATTGGGGAACACAAAACTGAGTGTGCATGTTGAAGTAGTGGGATGTCAGCCCATCAAGCATATTACTGAAAACCAGCTGGATGACATATTGCTAGGCTGCTGGGTGATGGAAAATGGTCAGACTTCTGAATAGTAGACATTTCTTGTATCTTATCCAAAGAGTTCTGTCTTGAAAATTAGTGGCATTTTTAAGCTGGTTGATTTGTACATTCGGTGTAGACAGGAATCATAGGCTGTAACTAACATAGGGCTTTTAAGGGTGAAAGGACAGAAGAGGAGAGAGGAGGAAGAGAGAATGGCCTGACTTCTTATATTTTCTGAAATGAATTGCAGTATCTAATCCCGTGTGCTTGATTGGTTTGGTTGCTTGTAAGCAAATGCACATTAATACATGTCAGAGCAGATCCTCCATGTCTGAATGCTCATTATCACTCAGCCCAATCACTTTGAAAAGATAAGCCTGGGTACTTTGTTGGTCCTTTCTCTTCTGTGCTGAAATTGGTCCATTTATCATATCATAAAATGCATAAAAGCAGAAAATGTATTCAGGCCCAAGGATGTTAATTTTTTGGGGGGGTCATTGTGGGCTATTTTGTTTGTGAGGTCATCAGAACAAGAGAAGGGGGCAGATGATGGTGAGTAGGATATTCATGGCTGCTTAAGTAAGGCCAAAGCAATCAAAATTGAATTAATTAGTCTTCTGCTGTTGGCCAGAGGTGACAGAATAAATAGTACCACAGGTGAACTGTGTCCCTGGAGACAGTTACCTGCCACAGTGCTGAGGAGACAGAGTGTTAAACTGCAGACCCAGGGCAGAATTACACACTTAGATGAAAAATTGCCACTATATCACAGTATAGAGCTGCAGACCAAAGCAAAGCATGTGCCTGCATATAAGGCCTATTGGTGCAGTCATCTTTGGAAAATGTGACAGATAGCTGAAAAACAATTTGGGAAAGGTGAGTTTGTCTTCTCTCTCTTGGGAAGTCCTCTGTCTTCTGCCAGAAAGTGTGTCTGATCTTGCTACCAGTCCTGCTTCCTTCCTGCCTCCATACTGCACTGTTGGCAGCCAGGAGGATATATGGGTGACTGGGGTGCATTGAAGGCAAATGGTGAAAAAAGCCCTTTCCAATCCCTATTCGCAGTTGTACAGGAGGGAAGGCAAGGTGCAAGAAATGTGTTTAATTAGGTCACAACTTCAGTAACTCATTAGGGAATTTGCTTGTCAGAAAACTTTTGAAAAGGGATTGATGTTTCAACCTTTGTCACCTGTTTTGGAAGAGGTGTCTGTCTGGCATCACTGCAGGGATGTCCCAGTCCTCTTTCCTTGCCTGCAATTTAGGGGGAGAGTGGTTGCAAACAGAGGAACTATGTCTGTGCTGTGCTAGAGGCCCAAGGTGCTTTTCTTACCTTTCAGTCATTCCTCTCTGCTACTCTTAAGTTATTATCTGTATTTGATATAAGAAGTCATAATAGCTTTGACAGATCTGACTACTCAAAAGAATTTATTTCTCATGTATTAGATAGTGCTTTATGTGTGATCATTGGACCAGTTCTGTGGTCCAGCCTGACAAATCCTATAAAATACAAGAGAAATGACTACACTTAATTGAACTAAGAGGCCTTCACTTTTAATGTCTTCTTCTCATGTCCAACATAACATGACTTATGAGTCACCCAGCACTATCCTTTCAAAACTGCCTTTCCAGTCAGAGTAACACATGGCCCTAATCTTCAGAAAAGCAATTTTTGTTGCCCACAGCTTTAAGTATGTGAACAGACCACTAGAAAATGGCACAGCTAGACAGAGGCAGACTTCCATATAGTTTAGTAAAATGGGAAACATTAGCCAATGCTCATGTTAGTTTCATTTCTGCAGCATTTCTTCTCTGCAGAGCAGTAATACCAGTTGGCGAGGGGAAATGTGAGGACAAGCAGATGTAATGGAATGGCTCCTGTGACTGGAGTGTTATGATCAAGTGATACAGGCTTTTCACTGGTGCCCAGGGACTGGGCCGGAGGCAGTGAGCATGGACTAAAACACAGGAGGTTCCTTCTGAGCATTAGATAATACTTTTACACTCTGGGAGTGACCAAGGTTGTGCAGGGAGGTTGTGAAATCTTCATCCTTGAAGACTTTCAAAAGCCATCCAGACACAGTCCTGGGCAATTGGCTTTAGGCTGAACAGAGGGGTTTGAGCAAATGACTTTCAGAGATCCCTTCCCAGTTCAATAATTCTGTGAGTGTGTCATTCACCGTGCATCCTATCACAAAAACCAAAAAAAAATGGAAAAGAAAAAGTAAACAAAGCCCATACATTACATGTACATGCACAAGACAGACAAAGATTTGGCTTCTGAATTACAATGTGGCAGCATGAAAATTAATTATCAAATTTTTTGGGTATGCTCTTGCCCTTAGTGACTTGTGAGCTTCAGCAGTATCACTTCAATGGTGACTACAGGTTGTACAGGCCTTCAGAAAGGAAGCTATTCATTCAAATGCCAAACTGTTATGGCAAATGTACTTTGAGGGAAATATTTTTGTAATATTTTTTCCTAAAAGATAAATTGAGCCATTGTATAAGTGGATGCAACTGCTATGAAGTTCAATTGCAATCCAAACAGAATTGGAGGTCCTTTTATAGCTGAATTCAATCCTATCCTTTGAGGAGTTTTTCGCTTGTGGAGTTCAGGTATTTATAGGAAAGCATACTGTTTTTCAGTGCTTCAAAGTGTCTGTGTATCTCTATACTTATACAGGTGTCATGACATATCTTTCATATTTATTCAGTAATCTAGTTCCAGAGATACTTTAGCGCAGGTTTGAACCGAACACATACAAACTCAAACCACTGCACAAAAGCTAAAATTCTTTTAAAAAATGCTGGTCATTTCTCAAATAATGCCTTTATCTCTGTCTGAATTTTCATATGATGCTTACATCTGTAGCACAGTACATCATTCATTGTCTTCTTTGGTTCTGAACTTCATAGCAGTGAAGAATTGCACAATGAAAAATAATCATTCACTATCATAATGAGTTCCCCAAACTGCCAGGTTTTGGTGTACATATTTTGCCTTTAGCTGGTCACAGTTTTTTGACAAGAACTTGACATTTTCAATAATCAGTTGTATCTGTGACTGTATGGTTGTCTGGATGAAAAAGAATCTTTGTTAGTAGGGCATACTACTAGGAAGAAAACCTTCTTCTCCAGTATATCAGCATTGCTGACACTTCCTGTTAGCTGCAGACACCTAAATCAAAGCCCCAGTGCTGTAAGAGCAATCACAGAAAGAAAAGGAACATTTCCACTAAATATGCCAGAACTTGTGCATGGGCACAGTTTGTTTGCCTCACTAACAGAAAAAACAAATCACTCGTGTTCAGTCATACTGCTCTAGGAACTGCTAAAATGACTTGCCTCTCCATGTATTTTTTTTCATGAAGGAAATTAATGAAATAGTCAAGAGGAAGGTTGTCTATTTCAACAATACACAGAATATATATATATATATGTATGTGTATATATATATAAAATGCATATGAAACAGTAACCAAAAGCATTTCCCTGCACTTTTGGACTCTCAAATCACATCACTGCATTGAACTGAACGTGTCACGGAGGCAGAATCCTACGTGATGGTGAATTTTATTCAGAGTTCTATAATAGTGTTAGAAATAATACTGACTGCATAACTGATTTGATCATTTAGCCAGTTTCCATCATTCTGAAATCTTTCATCAAAGGCACAGAGTATCCTTTGGTCCTGACAATTACACTGAAGCAATGCCTGGAGCCCGCTTTCCACTAAAATTTCCATTCCTCTTCTGGTAAGATGGACAAGGCATTCCTGTCTCCCTGCTCTTGTTTTCATGAACTTCTAAATAATCAAAGAAGGGGGCAAGGGGCAGTTGCTGCTGACTGGTCCCCAGGTGCTCCCAGAAACTGAGCTGTGCCAGGCTGAATTGCATCTCTTTGACAGAAAGCTTTAAGTCATGTTTCTGTTAAATCATGCTGGGAAGAAAAATCAGTCTCCCAGTCCATCAGGTTCTCAGCAAGTGAGGGAGCCCCTTTAAGTGGGATTAGAATGTTCTATGGACACATTTGTGTTCATGTTGTCCATTGGATGTGAAGCTGACTGCTATCAGTGCTGGGTCAGAGGAAAAAGACCCAGCAGCCTTGTCAGTGGGTGCACAGACAGCCCTGATCTGGCTGCAGAAAAGAGAACGGGCAAGAAGGGGGAAAGATCGGTTTGGGGTTTTTTTCTCCATGGGATTACAAGAACAAATGATTCAAATCTGACTCTAGAGCAGTTCATCACCAGCAATGAACAAAGGCAGCTGTTTTACCTTAAAGCTGCTCTGGGAAGGATTGTGGCAGCCTAAATGCAATGAAGGAGAGAAAAGCCTGATTTGTTCCATCTCCCTGTAGGCATTTCGCAGAGATATATTTAGGAAGAACTCATTCTACCCATGCTTTAGAGTCAGTGGGAAAAGCAAGCACCTTTCTAGGAGGGGTGCTTATCCTGCATGAGCTGAGTCACTCTCTGCTGGTAGTCTGTCCTGTGAGTGTAAAGAAAGCCTAAATAACAGGGCTTCTAATGTAGGTACTAAAAGGTCAGTGCTAGCAGTTAAGTGGAACAAGCCTGGTATAAGTCCTGGAGTTGGGGTCTCCTGGGAAGCCCATGATGGAGCAAGGAATTGAGATCAGCCATGGGATTGCAAAACTGTCATCCAGATGTCTTTCATTCCTCTGTCCAAGAACAGAAGATCTAGAGGATTAACAAATGAAGATATTCTTGTGGGGAGAAAAATATTCTTACATCTCACTTGTGCCCCAGGAAGTCTTCAAACTAATGAAAATGGGATTTAACTTGTGCCTCTGGTTGAAGTAAGTAGCCCAGATCATTCAGGAGCAGCTAAGTGGAGGTGACACCAGATTTGTCTCTGTGCAGCAGTGGTGCAAGGCAGCACAATGAACTGATAGATGCACACCCCTATATCCAACGTGACAGCACTTCCTTTGGACAAAATCACATATGGATCACTCTGCTGTTCTTATAGTAATTTATATTTGTAGTTATGCAGAATGTAGACTTTACTGCAAATGATATATGTTTTGTTTTGCAGGTTGGTTATTGGAATGACATGGATAAATTAGTTTTGATTCAGCATGAACCTACACTTGGAAATGACACTGCAGCCATTGAGAATAGAACAGTAGTTGTCACTACAATTTTGGTAAGGTGTTTCTTTTTTTAATGCTTATACTGGTGTGCGACACAATCTCATTTCTAGTTATGATCTAATTTAGTCTGCCAGTTCCTTGGTTAGTGGGAGGATGAGAACCATATATCTTAATTATACTGACTGTCATGTCTGCAGAGATTTTTTTTTTGGTATGCATTTAATATAATGATTCACTTGAAATCAGGTTTTTAAAACTGAGTTGTGGTAATTTTTTTTCTTTTATTTGGTCTTTTCCATTTTTTACTAAAGTCTCAGAGATATGAGTTCTTACAACGTCTAATTGATAAATTTTGACTCACAGGAAACTGGATGAAAAGAAAAATACAAACTCTCTAAATGACAGAATAGAACAGAGTGTATAAAATGAGATTATTGTAATGCCAGTGTCCCTTTTTGTGTTGGTAAATTATAAACTCAATAATTGACATTAGCAAGAGCTAAAATTCTAAGTAGTGTATCTCAGTCAGTCAGTCAGAACTGGATTATCTACTGTTAATTGTGAATGAAAACATGAATTTAGTAGATGCCTTCTTAATATGTTTTCTCAGCATTGCAGTAAAATTTCCATTTGAATAAAATCTAAATAGACTTGGAGTTTGATTTTCCAGGATTATCGTGTTTTTAAAGAGTGGTTGCAAAGGTGAATGCAGTTGCTTCATTCATTTACATTTTTAATTCATAGTTTTTCAAAGCAGTTGTTTCTTACAAATCTGTATTTTAAACAAAATTTTTAACAATGTTTTCCTCTGAAGTCAGACATGCCCTTTAAAGCTGATGTTTATCAAAGCCAACTGGCAAAGGGTGACCTTTATGTGACCGCTTTTAAGATTTTACATCTCAGTTCACTGCCCTTTTCACCTGCTTCATTTAGACAAGACATGTTAACCCAATAAACTGTGTCTCAAATGGGAAGGAATATTCTGTATGTGTTGTTAAGAAATAATTTTTCTAATTTAATACAGAGTTTAAAATAATGCAAAGGAAAGCATCAAAACATTTTCTAACTAAAAAGACAGTTAATTACCAGATTTTCAGCAGTATGTATCAGCACTTATTCATTAAGTATGTCTAAACAAGTCTCCTGTTGAAGGCTATCATTCCAGGATACAAAACAACCAAACTACTACACAGGAATTCAGAATGTATCTCCTAACCAAATCATGTAACTTTTAATTTTATTTTTGCATGGGAAATTTTAAATACATGTATCTTTTTCCTTAAAAAAAAAAAAAAAAGACTTGGTGATGGAAAAAAATATACTTCAGTACAGTCCTCCTCTTTTCAGCCTCTGATGAAGAATCCTATTTTAAGAAATTGATCAAGGAAGAAAAGAGTCCCAAGATGCTGCGAACATTCCTAACTAAGGCTCAAGTATTAACCACCAGTCTAGTAACATTGAGCTAATTTTTCCATATGGATTACTGTTCCTCTGACTGGATGACCAGGCACTGAACCACCAAGAAAAGTTCTGTGAATAATCTGAAATGTCTAGAACAGATGACGTTAACCTTCAACTTTGCCAAGCTGAGAAGAGAACGATGTGAATTACAAGCTTTCAGTCGAAATTTTCCTCTCATACCAATCCTGATATCTTTGACTGAAGCTCTCATATATGAATACTGTAATTTCCATAAATAGCTCCAAGCTTAGGAGAAGCGAGTAAAATATAATAATGAAAAGTAATATAAAAGGTTCCTGTTCGCCAGAAAGGAAAAAAAAAGGAAAACAAGAAAGCTTTCAAAATGTGTTATCTTGCGTGTCCTGTTTGCATTGAAACATTTTGATGTGCATAATAAACGTTATCTTCAAAAGAACTTTTCCAGCCCCTGTATTGAAGGGACTGGTGGGATCATTTGCAAAACCAAAAAGCTGAATTAGTATTCCAAAGCATGCCCTATGTTTATGCAGCATGTCATTTTTTGATAAATGCAATGAATTGAAAGCCGCACAGCTTCTTGACCAAAACTGTCCCCTTTCCACGTTTTGAAATCACAGTGCAAGAGAAATATATTGGAATTTGGTTTGAATAAGAATGTATGGTGAATTCTGCCTTATCATGCCCATCTCCCATGTACTCCTCTGGGAGTTGCACACGCGATGCTGAAGGCAGAATAGAACCATGATTCTTAATATTGGCCTGCTAGGGCAATGTATTTAGCATCTGCAAGCATATGATCACACACACAAAGAAAAGATACATTTAACTAGAATAACTTTTAGAATCCTGTTACTTTTCTTTGTTATGTTGCAAATGCCACAGAGACTTTTTCATCTCTTCAATGCCCTCTTCACATTGAAGGGAAGTTGAACCATTGTAGATGACACTTTTAATTTTGGCTGCATGCATATTTTCCAACATTAAACTGAAAAGCTTCTGCAGGCAGTGCTGTCACACTTTTCAGTCTTCAAAGACAGGTGTCATGGCAGCATAGGAAAAGTTTACAAGTTTTCAGCATGGCTAGCTTTAATTTTTGCTTGAAGCCAAATAGCACAAGTTGATTTGTCCTCTGTTTCTTCAGCTTTTACATGTTGATGCTTACTTTGCTGTAGTGTGGCTGTATGGCTGTTGCATAGAAACTGCATTATAATGAATTATCTCTGTACTCAAAGAAGTTAGTACAGCATTTTCTACTTGGGAAGATGTTTTCTTCATTTGTAACATAGTGAGAGCACATAGAATTTCTTTCACGTATTTGGTTTAGGCTCTCAGCCTATCCCCAGTTAGCTATGTGTTGCGGTAGCAGCCCAGAGAGAGGAGGCAGCAGGGGCAGCTGATGCTGTTTGCCAATTGCCATTTATAGTTCTTCTGCACCTCATGTGATGCAGAGCCTCCTGCACATCTGGAAAGGACAGATTTCCTACCTGTGCCAAAAGCATTCCCTCTGGGGTGGGATGGTAACACCTCCAAATGCACAGGAGGCTCACTGCATGATTGGAGAAGGGATGCTGTTTGCAGCCCTGATCTAACACTAAGGTAAAGTGAAGGACTTGTCTAGCTAGGGAGAATGATCATCTCTAATTTAGCAAGTCGACAAATATGGTCACAAGTTGCTGAGGTACAACAGAGGGAAGTAGGCTGGGAAGACTAATCCAAACTCTCAGATACATTTCATGATACAGCCAACTCTGTACTTAATTCTGAGACCGCAAAACTTAAAAATCACACAAGTCTTTGAAAACCAAAGCTTTATCTACATGAGCTGCATCTGCATTGTGGCTTACAGTTCAATATTTTAATGAAATATCCTTGGTGTTGGCAGATTAAGTTTCAAGGGCAGGATCCAAGGGCAGGGCCACAACCAAGTCACCTAGATACAGATGGCTTTACAAAGGGCACAGATTGAGTTGCATTCAGTGACATTTAAGATGCTCTAGGATATACAGCCTGTCCCCCATTTCTTACCCTGGCGGGGTGACCCTTGCCTGTCTCATGCTGTATATGTGACCACTCCATCTGGATGTTTCAGCTGGTGTATGTGCTTTTTCAGGCATGTGGGGTAAGTTGTGCCCCAAGTATGTAAGTCCACAAAGATTTAGAAATTGATTCAGTGGCCCACAGGTGGATCTGAGGGTATTAGACCTATCTGTAAAGGGCAAGCACAAAGCACCTGCAGAACAGCACCTTGTGGTCAAGCAAGTCACCTTAGGGCATCTAAAACGACAGGCAGTTTTCATTAGGTGACTGAGAACCACCCTCACTGTTTTGACTGATATGCTCTTGATAGAGTCTTACCTCACAAATCCTAATTATAACCTTTTTTCTCATAATAGAAAAATATTTTTTCATTAGAAATTTTATTAACTAAATTATTCAGTAGACTGGAGAAAAAAATGAAGTTTGTTGCATGACAATAATAAAGACTTCAAACCGAATCCTGGACACTTTATTCAGAAAAAAAAGTCACCAAAAAAACTTCCATTGATATTTACAGAAGTTTCTTTCAGAATAAAGTGTGATAATGTGTACCACACCTATTCTAAAAATCAGAAATTTCCTTGCACAGATATTTGTCACTTTTACAAATTATTTTTGCAATGTTTGAAGATTTTGAAATCCACTTTAGAATAGGAAAACCAAGTTTAGATCTCTTTGTTCTTTGGCTTAGTTACTTTGTCCAGCTTCCCTTATAGTACAAATCATCAGTTGTGAGCATTTAACTGTACACATGAACTTGTGGCAATGTGGTGGAATGATTTGTTTACATCTATAAAGGTAATTGTTGCAGACATCAACTTGTATTTGCAAATGTTAAGTATTGTTATAAAATTGTGAATTATATAAGTAAAGCTTGCACCATTTCAAATTTCTGTTCCGTGCTAGTCATTGGTCTTTTCAATGTGGACTTTTCTTTGATTCACTACCCCTGAGAATACTATTAAGCAGCTGAAATCTTCCAAATATTGCAGTGTTAAACCTCATTCAGCAGTAAGTCAGATGTGTATTTTATATCAGTAGGTTAAAATCTCATAGCCCAAAAATATAGGAAGTGAAAAGATGGTGGGGAGAGATAAATCTATCTATTAGACAAGATGCTATAACTGGAAACAATGAAAAAGTTGGCCTATGTTTTCAGCTATTTCAGCTGATCTAATGGAAGATATTACAGATATTACTTCTCCACAGATAACTAGCATGACTACACTAACCTTACTACTAATTTAGACAATGCTATTGCAATGGATTATACAGAATAAAAAGGTCATTCTCAGTGCCACAGATATAAAAGAGAATCAAGATATGGCTATGTACATGCTATTGATAAATTCAGATATTTCATGACTTTTCAGTGTGACATGGGAAGTTCATCTGTTTAAGTCACTTGTTAGCAAACCAGTAAAACTTGACTTTCAGTGTCCTTTTATTATAACATCTGCACACCTCATCATTTGAGGGTTGAAACACCCTCGAAGTCTGAAATGGACAGGATTTAAAACTAGGGCTAGTTGGTTTTTTTTTCGAAAAAAATAAGAATCTTTATCAGAAACGCACATGTAGTTCCACCTGCATTGTTCCATCAAATTCTACCTTGAAAACAGATATTTGATTATTTACAGGTAAATAGGCACAACAATTAAAGAGGTATAAAGTAGAAAAGGAGGGAAAGAAAAAGATTGTAAGAAACTGTTAATAGGTGTTGCTCTTATCTTTATTTGTATCAGAAATTTCAAACTGGCAGATCATACTCAGTTGCTGCTTCTTTGAAAGCAGTCAAAGCAAGACATGCTACCTTACTCTATAAGATAATTGCATTCCAAAAAATGTTCCCTGCTGTATTTTGCTTTAAATTAGTGAGACCAGTATAAAGAAAGGGAGGCTGATGGGGAAGAGAACCAATGCAGTTCCTCCAAGAACTGCACAGATCCCTGTCAGATCTTGGTGGTTGTTCCACTGGATGGGATGGCCTGTGTTTGTACCTATCAAGGACAGCATTGGGCCACTCCAATTCCCTTCTCAGTGTTCCCTCAGAGAAGTCATGGGTAGGAGGGCTGAAGTTCATTTAACTTGTAACAGAGAAAATGAGGCAGCTGTCATTTTGCTGTGCTGTGCAGAAACAGTTAAAATACCTTTTTGTAGCAGCTTTGCCAGTGGTGAAGTGCAGGCAGAAGCACAGTGCCTGGATTTTGGAAGAAGGAGCAAGCTGACCTGGCATCTTCTGTGCCTCTTTTCCTCATGTCCATTGCCAGAATTATCTCCTGGTGTGGCTCCAGTTGCATGCCTTTGGCCAGGGATCTATGACTGAATCAGAACAGCTAACAATCACTAACTCTGGTCTTTGGAAAGCAAAATTGCTTTTGAGGGGCAGCAAGCAAATGTAGCTGAAACTTGTAAGGAGAGTTCACAGGTGTAGGACACTGGACAAACTTGGTTGCACTTCTAACTAGCAGTTGCTAAATCACAGCCAGAACACATAGTATTTTTCACCTCTGTTTATTTTAAACATTTTTTGTGCAATAACATATGTGGAAAAATTTTTGGCTCTTCCTCTCATGGAAACAAGAAGCCTGAGTGAGGGAGGAAAATTTTTTACATGTGGCCAAAATACTTATGAAAATCAAGATCTACTGCAGAGATCAAGATCTCTCTGCTTTTCTCTTTCTCTCCCTCTAGAAGACCACTGGTTGAGATCAAAGTGATTTAAGTGGGAATAGGAATACAAGAAAAGATGCAGACTGCTGGTAATACTCAGCAGCTTTCTTTGAAGATGAAAACTCTGTATGGGCAAAGGCATTGCACTGCACTTGTGTAATACCACCTATCCTCCCTTGTTAAATACCTAACAGAGGTTACAAAACTGTTGTTCACAACTAATGTGCTTGCAGTTTCAGTGAAGCATACATTGTTGGTTACATGTTTATATTTATTTTTATTTTTATTTTTGTTTAATTATATATGTAGGAAATATGTAAATAGGGCAGCCTATTACCGAGGTTAATGTCAAAAGACCAACATTTGCCAGGTCTAGCACAGAGAAAACTTCAGTTCCTAGTATTTTGTGATGTAAATTCAAACACAGGGCGACCTAAGTCACCCTTTATATTAGACAAATATTTCATCTGGAACTGGCTCTGAATATGAATTATGTGAAGGGATCTAAAATACCATCAGAAAGGATAATTTTATTAAATTATTGCTAAAGTCTGAATTCACACAGAGCAAAAAAGAAAAATTACCTTGATTTCCCAGTCACATATTGTTCTCTGTTGTGATAGTATGGTTTACACAGGGAATGCATGATCCTCTTCTCAAGACAGGTTTTACTAGTTTCCAATGGCGCTCACCATCCCAGAATATTTGGTTCTTCTTTTTCATGCGGCATGTAAAGTCACTGTCAACTTAATACCATTCTTGTCTATACATATCACTTACGTTCATCCTAAATGACCTTGCAGAATCTGCACTGTTTATTTTAAAGGGAAGGTGTGTGTTTCCTTGGGAGTATATTTCTTTGTTCTCACAAAAATATATGTAGCCTCTTAGCAACTATGCATTCTAAACTTCAAAAAAGGAAGTCACTCAAGCTCTGCATCTGAAATTACAGAGGCAGTAACCACACTGGGTTAGAGGACATGCTGAGTAACTGAAGTCAGAAGTGTACATTGTCCCTTCATGATCTCGCAGTCCTTTGTACTGTATAGGCCCAACCTCTATTCATGCTTTAAGTTCAGCATATACTGCACTAAGATCTTTCATTTAAAACAAAGTGAGGTTGGTAATTCTTGTGAAGTGTATAAGCCAAATTAGTGCAAAGAGTATACCTTGCCAGAAGGATTTCTATTCATATATTTTAATTTAAATGTGCTAATACTGTCCATGAACTTTTGATAAAATGTGTGTTGTTCAGTCAGTTCATGACATGGTTTTTTTTTTTCAGACTATATTTGGTACACTTCTCCTTTACAGTTCTACTTCTTTCATTGTAGGAAGCCCCATATGTTATGTTCAAGAAAAACCATGATACGTTTGAAGGGAATGACAAGTTTGAAGGATACTGTGTAGATCTGGCATCAGAAATTGCAAAACATATTGGTATCAAGTACAAAATTGCCATTGTTCCTGATGGAAAGTATGGAGCAAGGGATCCAGAGACAAAAATCTGGAATGGGATGGTGGGAGAACTTGTTTATGGGGTAAGCATACCAATTTTTGAAGCAGGATTTAATTTATCATGGTATAAGTGATAAAATAGGAAGTATATGTGACCTGGGGTCACAGGAAAGAAACAGAATCTTGTTTCAGATCTGTGTGGTTTCACTTATTTTCAAGATAAAAGCGAATAGTTTCATGCAAGTTCTACTATTTATTCAACTAGTACCTTGAAATATTAGAACATCCATGGTTTGCATATCACTTAAAAATTCATTAATGTTAGAGATCATCTATTCCTGACACACTATAAAACTTAGTTAGGAAGAATATCACTCATTAATTCATTTACATGGAATGGTGGAGAGATCTTTTAAAAAAGATGGGGTTCTTGGTCTAGTTTGAGAAACGGAAAATCCACCATCATAGATATTAAACATGGGTAACAAACCACTACAGACAAGCACATAATTAGGCAATTCAGAATGAAGACAGACTTTTAAGATGACCATCAATGATAAAATTTAAGAGCAAACGTGGTAAGTTTAACAACTGAGAACATTATGTTATAGAGTGATCTGGAGAAGTAGTCTTCAGAATACCATAACAGTTAGCAATTCTGTTGAAACACTAAGTTCCAATACTTAATGAAAATAGATTTGACAAACCCCAAAAAAATATGTGCAGTATCTGGGGTTACCAAAAATAGCAAAACTCAGAGCGGAGCTTGCTGATGACAGTAGTTGCTAGTATCTGCACTGAGAACAGTTCATAATTCTTAGAGAAACTTTTCATTTCAGTAATGGAATTAAAAAAAAAAACCCTCAAACTATTCAGGTGCTCATATTTCCACCAATGAACTCATAACATGCCTCAACCTCCCCATAAAAAAACACCTGCATGCCAGTTAATCCATCCCCAGCTGCAGTTTTCACAATTCCATTGACAGTTTGGGCCATATGTGGCAAAGGCCTCATGGCTTTTGTAGGAGCTCCATTTCAGTTGCCTTCTGTCCATTTAGTATAGTTGATAAACTCTCCATTAGCACCATTAGCAGAGTTCAAGGGACTCTGCAGAATAAACAGTCTCTGTGCTGTAGGAGTGGGGGAAATGTGGCCACAGAATTTCAGTGATCTCCACTCTCCACAGGAATGGAAAGGTTGTATCAGGTTCACAAAACTCTCCATGCTCTTGGAAGTTTTTGAAGGAATGAAACTCAGTTTTGTCTTTAAAGTGTAGAAACACTGAATGTCACCAACCCTGTATATCTACTTTAGTGGCTTGACAGCAGCTCAACTCTTATGATATTAAGAGACAAAGATTTTTCAAGCTTATTTTATCAAGTATGGAGGTTACTCCATCTCTGGCTTTTATTGCAGTAGCAAACTCATAGGCATCCATGGCCAAGCACTGCTTCATAGTAGATTCTTTTTCAGTAATCCAAGAAATTTTACTATTTATAAGAAAATTCTTTTGCTCAGATGCACAGTTTCAGTGGCCTATCATCTAGCTGAAAATTGTAGAGGAAACTTGATATTACACTTTCATCACTTTCATTTTGTTTGTTTGGGGTATTTTTTTTTCTTAAAAAATTTACCTCATCATACCCAAACTGCCCTAGGACTAGAGTGGAATACAAAGTGCTGCTAGGAAGCTGACACAGAGGTGTCAACACCTGCAGCTGTTAACAAAACTGAAAGCAGTAAAGTTCACAGGCATGAAGAACCTTTTGCAAATAACCCACATGAAAAAGACCAGCCCAGAATACATGGCCAATGCGTCATTTTTTGTAGTGGAAAAGACTGAGATGGAGGCTCTTTCCAGCTATCTGTTTAGGATAGCTGCAGTCTCCTTGTGAATCTGGTACTGGGCCCTAGGAATGACCTGCAGTAAGGTTTTTGGAGCTGCTTTTTTCTTGAAGAACTAAGAGAAATCAGCTGTTGCCCAGTATATTTGCTCCACTGTCCTAAGCCTTCTTGAGGCTATATCTGCCCTAGTGTATCAGTGGCACCAGGGAGTGCCCCTGTGCTTTGGAATTCCACCTGATTAATCTGCTAAATCGCAAGAATGGTCTCTGGTATATTCTGGGCACATAATTACTGTCCAAAAGAACTCCTGGGGCCAGCTGGACCCTGGGATTGAGGAGAGAGCTTTTCCTCTAAGCAGCTTGAATGCAGCCATGCAGGTTCAGGGGTGAGGTGACTTTCAGAGCAGCGACGCGGCCTTAAGGCCAACAGCTACGCCAGGCGTGTTTAATGAACTTTTACAGGTGTAGCTGTAAAGGAAATTGTTCCTTCTGATACTTACAAAGCCTGCTGCTCAAGATTTCCACAGAGAACCCATCAAGAGCATCCTCCCTGCAACTTCCTTCAGTCCTTGCCAGACGATTTACAGAGCATCAGGTTCCCAGGCCTATTCCATGCAGAGAAAGCAGAAAAATCAGTCAGCCAGAGATTTTGCTGCAAAGCTGTGTGAGAAGAGTATGTTCATCTTCTCTGATAGATCCCCTAATCATAAACACAAGCAGTCTGAGTAGTTGGCTGTGTTTCAAGCAAGGCATTTTATGTGCAGCCAGGACTGGGAGAGAATTTGCAACTGAATTAGCAAGTTAACGAGATGATCTGTTTGGGAAACATTTTACAGCTTTTAATTCCCAAACACATTAAAGGATTAACAGACAGTTTTGTGCTGGCCACTGAGATTGGACCCTTTCTGTGCAACACAAAATGTTCCTCTGCTCTCCTGCTCTTGCCGTCATACCCCAATGTCCCTTAGCCTTATTGTGTTACTGAGAGTGGACATGTGACAATTTTATTCCATGTTCCCTTAAGACCAGTGGGCAACTTGGATTGTTCTGCTGCCTTCACACTCAGGTGCTGCACAGAGCAGCCTAGTAATTTCCGAAACTCTGTGGTTGATCTTTCCATCATGTCCCAGAGGAAACATTATATAAAATGCTGTGGGGTAGAGTTTTGATAAGATTGTACAGAATGTTGTGGTGGGGATGGTTGCTTGTTTTCCTGTTTTGTTTTTAACACCGTTGAAAACTACCAGGAAAGCTTGGTCATTTCTCCCTGATGTATCCGATTGCACGCAATAGTCCATGTGGAATATATTTGCTTTAATATCTAGCTCACAGGAGAAATGCTGGCTGGGGATGAAATGCCATTATGCACATGTAACAAGTGTTACCAAATTCACTAGCAGTCAGCTCCAATTAAATATCCATTCTCCTGACACAGAATGCTTTTCTTTCACTGTTTAACACAAAAGGTCACAACTCATTTCTGTTTAAAATCTCAGAAGCCATGAGCTTCTGAGGTTGAAATCACTTTCTGTGTAAGTTTTCTCAGATGGCTTTACTACCTTCACAATACTTGTACCAAATATTTCTTTTATTCACAAGGTTATAATAATGATATATTCTGGAAAACAAATGTCTCTCACCATCAGAATCAATCTTGTCTCACTGTGTAGTACTGGAAGGATCCAGAATCCGTCTGTACTTGGTAATGGTGCAGCCCTGATTAAAATGCTGCTGCAGATGCAGTTGATTTAAATGTGAAGTATCATTAGCCTTTGTCAAAACAGACTTCACTGGCAACAAAATCATTAATTGTTTTTGCACCATATTGTTTATCATTTAAATCCATAATTATATGGTGTACATTAACTGGGCAAAGTACAAATACTGATAATTATCATGCACAGCTCTTTTCATTATTTAGCTTTCACAATGAAGAGTTTATGTAGGCTTTACATGGTACACAGTAGTCTTACAAAAATAATAAATAATATGATCAGTCTGGGAGGGGGGCTGTACTTTCACCATTTTTTTGGCATTTAATTATGACCTAGCTATATATTGTCCCTTTACATTTGTTGGCATGAAATGGATTTATCTACATTATTAATTATCTAATACTAGATCGCTATTGTAATGAAATGGGTTAAATTCCTGTTTCTCCTCTTTAACTCCTTCAAGTACTGTAGACAGCTAGTCCTGATGTTGTTCAAGTTCTACATAGCCTATTTGAGCATTTAAATTTGGTTAGATAAATCCCGTCCAGCATTTCACATAAAATATGCAATGTGCTAAATAGGTATTTAAAATCTCAATTCGCACCAAAATGGTGGTGTCACTTTTACAACTCACACTGTCAAAACTAACAACCCCCAGGGAACTGTGTTTTAATCCCAGTAGAAATCTGCAGACACAAAAAGAAACCATGTTAGCCAACACCTTTGAAGACCAGTGACCAGGTCTGTGATTTACAGTGTGTTAATGAAGATATCACTATGTGAGAAACACAGAGAAGATTGGCAGGAAGAGATCACAGTTGCCATGAGTCATTCACCTAATTAATTTCAAGGACTCAGCATTAGACATTCTCAGTAATCAAAATTTAGAAATATAAAAGACATTGAGTCTAAAGAAAGAAACCATTCTTCTGGAGAAAAGCTATTTATGAGTGAGATGAAAAGCAAAAATATGCAGAAAATCCAGTAACCCAAACTATCCTAGAGCCCTTAGACTACAGAAACTAAGTTTACTTTGTAATTTTCAGGAAACTTAAAAATATATTTTAGACATGTTACCCTTCTTCATGTAATATCTATTTTCATAAAATCTATTTCAGCCAGATTTAGGTAATCACAAGGCATCAAGAAGCCAAATTTTTTAAAATGCTTTGCATAAAAAAAGTAAATTAAAATTCAGAGAATTAGCACTGTTATCATAATGTTTACCTGAGACATTAACACCAGAGGTAATTTCTGATAACTTTGCAAAATTATGATTTTAGATGCAGTGCTTGAAATGTAATATCTTTATATAAAATTTTGGTGTTTGCATCACAACTATTTCATAATGGCAGGTATAATCTGACGGTTAATATGTAGCAATCTTAATACAAATTTGCATTTTTGGACCATTGCACTGGAATGAGTCAGTTCTTTTGAATTATTCACAATTGCAAAGCTGCCAAAACAGGTTTAAATTTTAACTACACAATATTGGTTTAAAATTAAATTCCATAAAACATATATAACTCCATAGGAATTAGTGTATAAAATATAAATCACATATTATTTTAAATGCATTTACCTGTTTCAAAGTTGACAAAAAGATGTAAGATGACCAAAAAAAAACTCAATTTCAATATTTTCTTTTCTTTAGTACAAGCTATTTACATAACACTTGGATTAAACTTTTTGAGCACATCCTTATTTTTCAGCATATTTTAACCTCATTGAAACAGCAAAGTGTTCACAAAATACAGTTACTCTCCTGAGCCCATAAGCTGTATAGAAGTCCAGGCTTGTCTCAGAGCATGGGCTCTGCTCTGTGACTGTACCTAGACACAGCACCACAAGAACAGGAGAAAGGTTTCAGCAGCTTTTGCATCTGTTCCCCCCTCTTTGACCCAGGTCCCAATATAATTCCCATCTGAAGTGCCACTGTAATGGCAGCTTTAGTGTAAAAGGCAAGGCAAGGCAAGGAGCAAACCTCAATGTAATGTTGCATCCCTAATGACAAAAATGATCAATTAACTTAGCTCAAATATTTTATAGTGCATGTAGACATCATTGTTAGCAGCCATAATCACCTCCATCAATAATGATTCATTCAGGATTGTCATCTTCATCCTAAAAACATGTTAGAAACACATTTAAAAATATTCCTGACACTAGTGGTAATGGATTCAGCACACATTTTACCCTTTTAGCACATGATTTTGCACACCTGTTTCCTGTATACTTGCCATTTTTTGCTGTTTAAAATCTGATTCAGTTGTATTGAACTATCATTCCCTTGAGACAACTCTGTGCAGTTTGGTGAAATGACAATACCAGTTAATCACTTTTGCAGCCTCATGCTATTTGGAGCTTTCTTGAGTCTATGAACTGCTTTACCTCAAAATATTATTATGTCTTAGGAAAATATGACAATTAAGTACTGTTTCTGGGATCTTAAGAAATCTCTATGTGTTCAGTGACGATAGGGTCAATCTCATTTTCCATTCTTTCTTGAATTCCTTCATTTAAGTCTAAATTACTACACTGCTGCTCACCTCTATAAAATTTAAGAGTCTTCTCCTTAGCAGAAAAATTAACTATTTGTATAATTTTGTAAAATAAAAACCTGCAATGTGTATGTTTTACTAAAAGCTTATTGAGTAAATGCAGAGTGTTATAGAAAGATAAAAATGCTACAAAGAGCATTTAAGCCACAGTGCCCTGATTTTAATAACATACCTTTGGAATTAGCTGCTTAGCCGAGTGTATAAGCCAACATCAATTAATCTATACATCTATATTTCTTTTTTCTTTATAGAAAGCAGAGATTGCTGTTGCGCCTCTGACCATCACTTTGGTACGAGAAGAGGTCATTGATTTTTCTAAGCCTTTTATGAGTTTGGGGATATCCATTATGATCAAAAAGCCCCAGAAATCTAAACCAGGAGTGTTTTCCTTCTTGGACCCTTTGGCGTATGAGATCTGGATGTGCATAGTCTTTGCCTACATTGGTGTCAGTGTGGTCCTGTTCCTAGTTAGCAGGTTTAGTCCATATGAGTGGCACACAGAAGAACCAGAGGATGGGAAAGAAGGACCCAGTGACCAGCCTCCCAATGAGTTTGGCATATTCAACAGCCTCTGGTTTTCCCTGGGTGCCTTTATGCAACAAGGATGTGATATTTCCCCAAGGTTTGTGTCAAATCTTTTTACATTTGCATTTTATCTTCAACACTGAAGCATAAAATCTTCCTTCGTTAATTTTCCTGGCACTGTTTTGAACTTCATTCTTCAGGAAGCCTTTTCATTTTTTTTTCTTGTTTAATAGCCATGAAACAGATAATCTGCTTTGAATTTCAGTCATTACTGTTATTTTACCAATGTCAATGTGCATAAACCACAAACAGCTCTCAGAAACAGCAGGTGCTCATGGGAAATTCCACTGGGTTGACTTCAGAAGAACTGTGTTGGTTCTAGATTAATTCCATTGTGTTACAACCATGAAATGCACACAGTTGCACTGAATATCTGCCTTGCATAAAGGAGTGTCCCATCTCTGTTTCAAGCTCTACAGTGCTGCTTCACAAATATTGCTGTCTGTGAGAGACAGTAAAAAAGAGAGACAAAAAAAGAAACTGCCTGTTTTTGAGAAGCCACGCTGTATTGCTCAGGTGTGCCTTAGAGAGCACATGCCTCAGATCTACTACATGATTAATCCTATAATACATGATTAGTCCTATAATATATGATTTTCTAGTACATGATTTGTCTAGTACATGCAGTCCTGAATTTCTCAGCCTTTTAAGATGTTCTGGAACTTTAGTGGCAGTAACTAAAACTTTTAAATTAAACATTACGACCCAATCTTTCAAACTTAAAGGATTCATTTTAGGCATTTGACATGAAATTTTGAGTGTTCAGCATTGGCCTAATCCTATTATTGAAGTTAGCAATAAAACTGGTACTGATTACTCGTGGATGTGCGTTACTCCTCAACAACCGTCTCATCAAATTACAGGTATTGAAAATATAAATTTTTACTTAACAGAAATGTCTCTTTTACCACAAAATTCTTGCTGCTTAAATAAGGAAACTGTGAATATTCAAATGATTGCAGTAGCTTGTCGAATTTTTGAGAAGTTTGGGTGACAGTAGTATTTTAATCCTAGAACCAACATGATCCAAGTGCAAAGCATTTTTCTTTTCTTTTAAGAAGAAACAGAAAGCTACTGATTTTCAGCTACCATGCTTTACTTTTGTCTCCAAAGAGAGATTACTTATCCAATATTTTTGACAATTTTTTCCTATTTTTAGGCATGTTCTGAAATAATAGGAATGCTAAGATTACTGTTCAAGAGGATTTAAGCTTCTGTGTATGTGTGATACACATTAGTACAGACTCTGTGCTGACATTAAGATCTGAGAGTAGAAGCATTTATTAATATTTAAAATGCAAATTATCTTCCTCCCATTGACTGTTAAACTTAATGACTGATATTCAGCAATAATGGTGCCTTCTCTCTCTCTCTCTCTCTCTTCGTGGCTCAAAAGACAGGAAAATGTGCATTATCTTATTCGTGTTTAGATCCCTCTCAGGTCGCATTGTCGGAGGTGTCTGGTGGTTCTTCACGCTCATCATTATTTCATCCTACACTGCTAACCTCGCTGCTTTCTTGACTGTTGAGCGAATGGTCTCACCCATAGAGAGTGCAGAAGACCTTGCCAAACAAACTGAAATTGCTTACGGGACACTGGACTCAGGGTCAACCAAAGAGTTCTTCAGAGTAAGTTGGCACATCCATTAGAGCAGCTGGCCTTACCTACTGGTCTTATAAGGTGCTTCTAAATGTGAAATAATGTCACTTTGCAATTTTATGTAATATAGTTTTGTAACTCATGCAATACTTTAGCTACATTTTTACCCCCACAAGACCATTTGTTGGAGTTTTCAGTTTTTTTAATCTGTGGAAAGCTTATTGATCCTATCACACTGGGCAAAAGAGATGCCCAGGGGGATACTGAAGCCAGTGATAATTAAAGCAGCATTGCACTATTGATTCATCTGAAGCTACAGTACTGATGTGATGTGCAGCATTGAAAGCCTAACATGGAGTCTTGCAGGTTTTGTTTCTGCTTATGGATTTGGCTGTGTGCATTTTGCTTGAGGGTCTTGGGTGGTGGGCAGGAAATGCATTTTTTAATTTGCTGACTTTCAGATGGATGATAAAGAGAAAATTTAACTCGAGGGGATGTGGCTGGAGCATTAGGAAATAGCCTAAATAGCCATTCGTATGCCTGTGCTGTCTCTATTGATTACTTCATTTTCATTTGCTCTCTTGCGTTAGTGTGGTCGGTATGTAATCCTCATCATTTGCCAGCTGGAAAACAGGGAGCTTGGACATCACAAGGAGTACATAATAAACAGTCCCTCCTGCTTTATTTCATGTGTGTAGCAGATGAAAGTTAAGCTCAGCTGGCTGAAGTGCGTTTAGTGTTTGAACAAAGCTCTGAATAAATGCTGTGAGCCAGTAACCCTTCCTTGAAAATTGCACAGTTTAAGGTCATTATAGATCTTAAATGTTGAGATTAGGGATTTTTTAGAAGTCAGGAAGATGGAATGAAAATTTCTTCTTATTACCTAATTGAAAGCAGAGAGTTCTGTGTTAGGTACTCACATGCACCTTCACTGTTTTCAGTTTGGCCAAACTGATCTCAGTAAAACATTACCAAAATATTCAATGTGATTTGGAAACTATAGATAATATCCTTCAAAGGCAGTGTCTCAAGTGATATACCCTTTTTATTGCAACAGATATCCCTGTAGAAGAGCTTGCAAATCTGTTCTATTAGCTGCAAAAAGATCATTTCTAAGACATAAATTTCACTTAAGCATGCAGCGATTGGACCTTCACATCATGAAACTGATCAAGGAGCCCAGTTAACCAAGATTTCTAGATTTCTTCTGTAGGCACTGGAGAAAGAAAAGCAGCCCTGTGCATCCTGTGTGGGACATGTGTGTTATGCTGAAATAAATCACACATTAAAGTATCTGCCTCTTTACTTGAGCTCTAGAGGGATCCAGCTGAAATAGCAGGTGCTTGGTACCTCATTTTTAATGGATACAGTTCACTGACAGGTTTCTAGCAACACCTGTCTTCTTCTATGGCCAGGGTATTGGTATACATAATATGACACTACAGATGGGAGCTTAATTTTTTATCCCAGAAAGTCAGCTTGTGGTCCCTAGAAGCCCTGTTTTCATTCCAGATGTCTAAAAAATGACATGATGTTAAATATAGAAGGCCTATCTACAGATTGAAATATGTTGGTACTGCGATAGCCAGATTTCCTAATTTTTTTAATGACATTGACTCTAAAGAAAGAAACCAGTCTAAAGAAAGAAACCAGTCCCTCCAGCTGTTTATTTATATTCACCTATGTTTCACTTCTTTGGGTCTTTTTGTGGAAAGTTAAGTATTTAATTGTTGGAACTCCAGTTTCAGTCCATCATAAGTTGAGGTGGTAACCACAGCGTATGGGTACAGATAGTTCTTTCTGCTAGAATGAAGCTGTGATAATACTTAAAAACATGATGCTGATGGCCAGGCATCATTTATGTAGCTTTGTATTTATTAACTTGTTGCATTTTCAAGAGCATCTTGCAAACTTTTTAGGTGATGATATAAAAAATTTAATTCCCAAAGAAATAGAGAACAAAGGACTGGAATTGTTTTCTTAAGAGTTTCAAAACACTTGTACTTGTTTTCTTAAGAGTTTCAAAACACATTGTTTTAAGTGAGTTCAGATATTTTGATGTAGAAACAATATTGGTCACAAAAATTTCATGGTTCTTTTAAATCATCCTGTAAACACAGAAACTTTTTCAGTATTTTATGCAAGTTCTCATTTTAAAGAGAAGATACTATAATGAGGTAAAAATCTCTATTGCTACAACCTGTTCTTTCACTTCTCTCTTAAAGCGTTAAGAGAAAAAAGAAGGAAAATCAATGTTGCTCTTTTTATTTTTTCTTTTCTTTCAAAATACAGAGGGAAACATTAACTACAAATATGAAATATTACTACATATGCAAAATTTGAATCTTAATCAAGATTTGAACTGTGCTGATCACTTTTTTAAAAATGGTGCAATTGAGGACTTGCTTTCAAATTATTTTTAATCTCTGTCATAGTGCAGTGATTCTTAAATGATACTGTATGTGCGATTTTTAAAAATATTTTTCACTAACAGGGAGAAAGATAAAATATTGGCAGACAGTATTTATACAAAAGCTGTTTTCATAATACATAAATTAAGACCTAGCCTGTAACAATAGTACAAGAACACTTGTGTGCTACATCTAAAATTTTATGGGTTTGGAAGCAATTCACCTTTTGGTATTAGAATCGTGTGTAACTTACCTGTCAGTGGTAATTATCTGGCTGAAGATGAGCCTTCAGAACATTTTCTCATAGTTTTTTCCTTTCTGATCAAAATGGCTGAAACTGTGAACACATCTTCAGCCTGTTTTAAATCTGGATTGAAAGCAGAAAAGGGAAAATTCTTTTAAAGCCAATATAAAGGAAAATAAGAACTTTGATACGGATAGCTGTTATGTACTCTTGTTTTCTGGTTTAGTTGCAGTGAGAGTTGTATTTTCCAAGCAGCTTGTTTAAGAGGGAAAGTAGTCCATTTTAGCACTTCTACTCAGAAAAGCCCAAAATGAAAATTATCCCAGTTTGGCTGACTGCAGGGAAAGCTGCAATGTTTCCTCATATGATAATAAAAAATACCTGTTGGTTCACTCTTCAATTTTCACTCTGAGTTTACATGTAGAAATTGAATGTTAACAAATGAAAGTTCGGGAGAAAAATATAGCAGATACCTTGGTAGACTTTCTACATTTTTTTTATTTTGGTAGGCAAAGGAAACTAAATCCTAAAAAAACCCAAAAAAAGTAAATTTAACTTTTTCCAGTTGATTTAGGGCAGTGTTTCCTCTTACTGATTGAGCTGTTTTACATGCTGCATAGTTTTAAATAAAAGTGACCTATTACATGGTTACTTTATAACGAATGGATGTTAAGATGTGAGAAATGTTTGGAAGTGAAGGCAAAGGCAAGAAAATATTCTTGAAATTACAACTGATGCATTATTACTCTCTTCCATTTTTTTCTTTCTGTAAATTTAAATCCATGAAATTACATCAGTGTAAAGCCAAAAGAATGCATTGGTGGTTTAGTTTATGCTCTGCTCCCAGCCACTATTATGTAAATGAAATATTCACTATAGCTGTGACTACAATGGAAAGAAAGGGTGACAGGTCAGGATGTGATTATGGACACACACAGCTGTTGTTGATTTAAATGTTATTATATTTGACAGATAAAATTATGCATACAGACAAACTAAAAAAAGAAAGCATAATCTATGATGTTCTGCTATATGGTAATTTTCTGAACAGTTTTGGTTAAATGCCACTTATTTTCAAGATAGACTTATGTCCCTAATAAATTATTTTCTAAGTAATAATACAGTCTTTCACTAATTGGTAAAAAGAAGTGCTTCAGGGAAATTGCTCTCACCTATAAAAAGGCTCTGTTCCAGGCTTTTTAAATCCATTTTCAATTTATATAATACTTAGATTATAGGATTTGGTATTTGTTTAAATAATCTAAGGCCCTTCGTTTTAGGCCTTTATGAATATTTTTCTGGAGCACTCAGCACAGTGTAAGAACAGGCTCATAGACCAAATCTTGCTTAGCTAGAAACTCCTCTTGACTCAAATAAAAGCTGACTTGAGCATTAGGTTAAAAAGTCCTTTTTGCAGCACACATAGGGGAAGACAAGTGCCATCTGTTATTATAAAAGCACTGTGTAGTGTTCAGCTGACACACTGCTGGTTTGCATGTATGTATTCCTATTGCTGGAGGAAGCTAAGGAGTTGTTGAGTGAACCTAATGAGCATGGGGAACTTCTCAGCCTGGCAGCACTTCCTTTCTTTCTTTCATTCTTTTAGCAAAAATTTTTATTTGTTTTAATTATTTATGAAGAAGTTTTATTTTTGCTGAAGTATTTACCTGTAGTTTTACCATGCATTCCCAGACAGGAAAATTTTCAGCTAAGGCACTCTAAGCCATGAATTCTTGTGCATTCTTTTAGAAAGTACATTTCTTACTTGGTTATTGGCAGGATCAGAGTCTTTAAAATAAATCCACTGATACTGCAATTCTAAAATCATACCTAATTCTTTAAAAAATATGCTTAGGGCATTTTACTTCCTTTAATAGCATATTTTGTCCAACTTGCTGTTTCTGTCTTTTATTGTGAAACATGTCTTCAAATATTGCATAGTCTTTTTTAATATAAATCAAATGAATTCTGGACTCTGAATTATAAAAGAAATCTTACTTAAGCTGTTGTGGTTTTGACGGTATAAGAAGTGAGTGTTACAGAAATACTTAAAGATTCAGCTGAGTATTTATGGGGAGATTATTTTACTGTTTCTCTTCCGAGTACAGGCTTATTATGGACATGTATTTCATATACCATTCCCTAAAATGCACTTTACAATACATTGGCAGTGTGGACTTCCTTTACTAATAGTAAATTCAGCTTTGCAGGGTTTTTTTTGACTGCTACAGGCTAGCTGAACTTAAAAATAGTATCTGCTATTATGGTATTTTTCGTGTTATTTCCTGTTTATTTTAAAATAATGGGATTCAAATAAAACCTTTACCCAAGATTTTCCCTACCTCAAATGTCTGAAAAATTAAATATGGTTGATTTTATGTGAGCAGTGCCATTCTGAAATGTTGCAACATTCTTTTGTTCTAACTTGTTTTTGATTTTCTCCAGAGATCAAAAATAGCAGTGTATGAAAAGATGTGGACCTACATGAAGTCAGCTGAGCCATCAGTGTTCACTAGGACTACTGCAGAGGGAGTAGCTCGTGTCCGCAAATCCAAGGGCAAGTTTGCCTTCCTGCTGGAGTCCACCATGAATGAATACATTGAGCAACGAAAGCCATGTGACACCATGAAAGTGGGAGGAAATCTGGATTCGAAAGGCTATGGCGTAGCCACACCGAAGGGTTCTCCATTAAGGTGGGTGGAATAGTATAACAATATAAAATGTGTTGTTATAGTATTCCACCTTCCCTGATGTCCCTGATATAGCTCTTTTTGTTTTGTGTGTGAACATGGTATGTTATTTTTCTTTTCTTCCATTTCATTTTGTTTTGATCAACAAAGGTAACCATTTCTAATTGCAATATGGATTTAGCAGCTATAGTTGGCATATGTTTCAAGGCCATATAAATACCAAACTGGTTGAACACTAGCTACTTGAAGTCAGCCTCGATAGAATTAACATCAGTTATTCTATTTCATCAGCTTTTTTCACCAAATTCAACCCTTTATAGTGATATTATGCTTACATTATCTACATCAGTATTTGCATCAATAATATGCCTACATTTTATGTTTCGTTTATGGATCTTGGCTGCTAATTTCTGAGTAAGAAGCTGCTTGTAACATCTTTCAAATGTCATCACTTGGAGGCAATTAGTCCTTCATTAAAGAAACTTCATTAAAGTACTTTTTTATTAAAGCACCTTCTTACTCAGAAAAAAAATTTTGTGTTTCTAGCATTATGCATTTCAGTACTGCCTTCAAACTCACCAGTGTTTTCTTTATCATGGTGTCAGATGCATTCAGTAAAGTAGGAGACTTTTTGATTCACAGGCAGAACATCATTTGCATTTCATTCCAGTTGTCAGGGGGCACAAGTCAAGGTGCTAGAGCTCTGTGTTAAAAATTGGCAGTATTTACCATTCTGTTTCTTTAATGTTTAAAGCAAACAAAACTTGCATTTTCCAGTGGTAGATCTGCCAATTTTCTTGAAAGCAAAAGGGCAACTAGCAGATCAAGGGAGTATGGCCTGCGGTGTCTGACTCTGACAGGGTACACATGGGTGGGGGAAAGAGAATGCTCCATGGAGTGCTCAGCACCCCGTTTCTCACATTTGAGCTCATGATAAGGGATTGCAATGTAAACCAAAGGGGAGGAAGTAGGCATAAAGGAAGAGTTGCAAGTTCAGATGGAGCCATATTTCTGTGGAAAAAATAACTAAGGAGCTATTTGTCTTCATCTGTGACTGCAAAGGAGACATCATTACCACAATGCAAATAACTAGACTCACTCATAACTCATCAGTTTAACCTGCACACAGTACCACGAACATCAGTAGCTGTAACTGTATTACAGGGATGGTGAAAGGAGTATCATTAGAATCATTTCCATCCGCAGCAAAAGAAGATTTGTATGTGTAGGGGAAATTCAGGCCAGTTATTTCAGTGACTGAATATGAATTTTTGGTCCTTAACATTCAGTACCTCCCAGATTTAAAAATTGCCACCTTCACTGCTGAATAAAGTTGTAAAAGACCATAAGGAGGTGAGAGAGGGAAAATGACAATAAAAATATTAATTATATAGAAAAACATATCCAGAACTCACAGAGTAGTTAAAGATCGATCTATTATCTGGGTATATTTTCAAAGCACTTGTTTTTAATTTTACATTTCTGATAGATTGATATCTCCTTCCCAGTGTTTCAGACAACTTAAGAGTGATAGGCAGCACTGCAGTTTAGGGTAGTAAGGAAATGCCCTTTGCTGATAGTCATGCTTTACTGTATCAAAGCTAGGGCAAACATTTTAGGAGTACTTTGACTGCTGTCATATATGTCCTAGCAGTGGGCTCTTTGCTTTAACCATGCTTTATGGTGTTCTTTCATCCCTTTCTCTTTTTTCTGGAGCGTATTCAATACCAACAAGAGACAGCCTGTTATAACGAGCTCTAATAGCCTGTGGAAGTTGATTTGTGACAAATTTGGGCTTATTTCAGGTTTGTTCAGTTGGCTAGATAAAAATACCTAGGAGTAATGGGGATGAGACATAAATCAGTTAGAAGAGGGCCTAGTAAGACTGTCTAATAAGAGCAGAGAGGAAGAACACAGCCATGATTGTAAGGATCCAGTGTGAAATCCTGGTTCCATCCCAGCTAAAGACCAAGTTCCCAGACATTTCAGTGAGACCACAGTTTCATCTAACTGGGGGTCAGCAACTATCCTTAGGGTGATGTGATCAAAACTGTGTAGTTTTTCACATCCTGCTTTCAAACGTGTTTTGAAAATCAGAATAGGGGAAATGCTACCCAACTTGAAAATTGGACCAAATCTTCTTTCAAGCTGTTTCGACTGGCTGCCCATGTCCATGCCTTTCCTGAGCCTTTCTTTCACATGTGCTAAGCTGCTTGTTCTCCTGCTGCATCCCATTCCCTCTCCAGCCCCAGCAACAAACCACCAGTGCTGCTTACCTACTAAAAACATTAAGCAACACACTTAATGTTCTGGATGAAAATGAAGAACAAGCAATACCTCACATTCGTACCACCTCTTTCACATATGTCTGTAGAGAGTAGCACTTACAGAAGAGGGGAAAAGCTTCCTCCCCCTGTGCTTTGTAAAAGAAAAGTCAGCTGTAAATTTTAACTGCATGTTTCAGTATTTTCTGAATTTTTTAAATTTTAGAATATGCTGCTTTTGCTATTTTGACTGCATCCCACATGGTAGTGTTTCTGTCACTAATCAGATGGCTTATGTAACTGCTGTCTGCACGGATAATTGCAAATATTGAACATGCAGTTTGAAATCCATGAAGGGCAGGCTAGCTGAGCTCATTACATAAATTAGTCAAAAGATATAATTTGCTATGGGAGTTATAAATTCTGTTTTATTTAATAATCATAATTTCCTATTTGAATAATATGTAGACCGCAAATTACTTGATGTAGTTCACAAATAATTGCAAGTAGCATATAAATGTCAAATGTTCAAATGCTGTTCTTGGTCTGTTCAGGACTAGGGAAAAATAGCAGTTTTTCCAAATTAATTATTCATATCAAATTATTCACTAAACTGTTTGAACACCTCTTTAATTAGAAGTATTTTAGTCTTAATCCTCCTCCTACTTACAATGATATAAATCAGGAGTTTTTCCCCTGAAAATGTAGTAACAGCTGAATAAAATTGACGTGAGTATATGGAGAACCAGACCATATATTTTCACACATTTAACTGACAGAGAGTGGTTCTTCCTGTAGCACAGGATAGGATTCCATGCTATCACATCACTGGGCTCATGTTCATCATAGAGCACATACCCATCACCTGGCTCATGCAGATGAAATCCACCTGTCAGAGAGACTCAGGGACTCGTCTCTCTGTGGCTCATGACCATACACATGAGCAGGGTAGTGGATTTTAATTCAAAACTCTTCCTTGTTGGGTTCCATGCTACACTCCTGCAGTGTTCAACCAGTACCTATTGGCTAATTGGAATGATCTATTCTCAGTGCTGGTACAGTATCATGATTAATGCATATCACTGAATGGAGGAGAATGGGAAATGCCTGATGTGTGTTTCTTTTATGCCCATTGGGCAGTGCCACATCACATATCATGTGTGTCTCCTTCCTTCCTTCCTTTTCAGTGATATTCTTTTCTATATAATGTTGTAAAATACTGACATGTTTGAGAAGGAATGTGGTATTGAGGGCAAAGGCTCTCATCACAGCAAAGACTGAGTTTTTCTCATGGCACTGCCCAACTGTTCTTACTGTTTCCTCCTCCTCCAACGGTAGGTATCCTTCCAAAGCCACTGTGTAGTACTCAGTGTGAATTAATGAGTTTTTTCTTCAAAGGTGGTGCTTTCAGAGGTGGTTAAGAGAGTGCTGCTTGTCTGCTTAGCAAGACCTGCCTTTGTCAAAGTGTTGTCCTTAGAAGATGTTCTCGTGGCCAGACTTCTGGCCATTGTGGATCACCCCTGAGTCATCTGCCTTACCACTTGCAGTAATTTGTGTTTCCAGAGGGCAACACCTGGAGATCTTGTACTACACAAATCCTGTGCCTTGCATGCCTCTGCTTTTCTGTTTTAGATATGTAGGCATCATAAACAAGTTTGAATAGTGAAGAACATGAAAGAGTTCTCCACTCCAAGACATAATGAAAAAGGAATTAAGCGCGGTATTTTCTTAAAGGTACACTAAAAGCTTTTTCAGCTTTTTGTACCTTGAAGCACTTTGGGCTGAAAAATGAGGAGTTGTTGTCATTTTTTCTGTTACTGTTTTAACTAGGGACATTTGGTGGTCCTGTCCTGGAGCCTATAGTATGCAGCATGGATGAGTGAAACCTGCAAGGTTGTAAGTGTCTGGGGAGACACTTTTGAGTCCAGACAGATGAGTGGCAAGATTAGATTTAGTCAAGTAATTAAAAAAAAACTTTTACTAGGTGCATTGATGTATTTTAGAGTTTGGTGATATTTGTTCACCAGCCTCATGAAATCCAGAGCTCTAATAAATTCCGGCTGTTGGAATTGCAGTTAATGTTTATATATCTAAACCTGGAATTCTACATTCCATTATTTAAGTCTCTATTCTTTTAATGTAGTAAAGGAGTAACTCCAGTTTGACTTGAGGAAGAATTCTTTATGTTCTTGAGAGGAAGGCAAAAAGGTCCACCTAGTAATATCTGCTGGTTTTTTGCAGTGTGACATCTGGTGACATGAACTGACCCTTTATACCAACAAAGGTGCTGGTTCTTTATCCTTCCTTTCCTGTGTTTAACATAAGGTGTGCAGTGTGGGTAGGGCATCAGTGATGCAGGTGTTGCAGATGTAACTTTCTGGTCATTCTAGCAACTTATGTGGAGAGCAAAGTACAACAAAAGTGAAGCTATGGATTTTAGTTTCTATCCCATGCAAGGGAGAAGTACCCTGGAGACTGCTTGGGGTGCAAAAGGCATCCAAACAGTACCCTGTCAACAGTGTATGGATTCTCCTGTTTTATGTAATTGTGCAATACCTGAAAGAAATTTACCCTAGAAGTGAGTGATCTCTGGTGGAAGGAACTTTTTCTTGAAGAAAAACAAGTTTGTGGGAATAAGATAAAGATCTGTTGCGAAGGGAGTCTTTATGTGCATAGCGTCTGTAATCTACCATCTTGATCTCAGTGTCTTCATCTAGCCCTTGATTTCCTGAGGTGAATCTCTATGACTGCCATTCTTTCATTGTTTTGTTTCAATGTGGTACTACAGCTGGCAATGTTGCCTTTGTTTTTCACAGGTATACCTAATATGGTTCCTTAGAAATATAGTGTTGGAGGAAAACTTATTTTAGTATTGCATGCTCATTCGTACAAAATTGTGGCAGACATTACATACAATAGAATATTCCTTTTTTCTTTTTCCTTTTTTTTTTTTTTAATCGTATTTCCTATTCTTTTTTTCATTGACCTGAAACAAACTTGGGAAAATAGCAAAATGATAGTACAGTTTCTTCCAGTGGGGCTATTAAACTTTTTATCAAACGTTGTCCTTGATATTTTCGGAGACCAGAATATAAGGAATTTATTGTGGAAGGAATTCCCAGATCATCATTCACTGCCAAAGCAGTTTATTGTGAACATAATATAATATTCTGAGTTATACCCCAGTTCTCATTTTACCCTGGATTTGTAGGTCAGTGAGCTGGTAATTCACACCAGGCTCTGTGGAAAAACAGTCAGTACAGTAGTCAACTGCAAGGACAGATAAAAATGTTTCCCCCAAAATTTCTTGCATGATCTGGTTTCTTATGATTTCTGTAAGATTGGATTTGTGTGTACAAAGGGATAGGGATGATATTCACAGATTTCCTCTGAGTAAGAGAAAAATATTTCAGCTAACCACCCAAATTTGTTACACTGTCAGTATTTATTTACTACAGAGGACTTCTTCCACTGTTGTTTTTCAATGGTTTTGTACTGTGGAAATCCATTAATCCTTACAAAAATAGACTTCCCGTGAGCGAAGCTTCCTTGTACAACTTGTGTTGTATCGTAAAGGAAGCATTTCCCTGGACCACTCTTCAGTGTACCCTATATTTGTCAATTTTTAAAGGTCTTTATAGATTTTTTTTTGGTTTTTAACCAATATTGTTGATGTAACTATTCTAGCTTGGTGTTTCTATGCATCTAGGCTGCATTCTTCACTCAATAGCATGTTCCTGTTTCTAGAAAGGTACAGAAATAGTTAAAGGTAATGTATGGTCGACTCATGCCGGTAACATCTGTAGCCTGTGTGCTTCTGACCATGTTGTGGCACTCCAGAGAGAAGAAGGAGTATTTCCTTTGCTGGTTAGCTGTCTTCTGGCTGGCAACACTGGCACATAAAGGCCTTCCCAGATCATTCTGAAGACGAGCAAGCATCACAGTGAGGAGAGATGCAGAGAAAGCAGGTTTGATTTTTTTTCACATTTCTCCTGCCAGAATGTCTGGTCTTGCCCTTAATCAGTGTGTTATTCACAGAGTCAGTCATTTCAGCAAAGCACCACAGGACCTAGAAACTGATGTTATTTATATATGATGTAGAGAAGATACAGAGAGAACTGGTGAATAATTGAGGTTTGAGAATTAAAATGAGTGATGTGAAAGTACTGAGTTTGACCTCTACTCTTTTGAAGCAAGGGCCACTGGAGAAAACAAAAATCCCCACATAGTTATGGGGTGGTCTGTTGATACTTAAAAGAACAGGATTTTACTCAGCTTACCAGGGTTTTACAAGGTCATTTCTTTCTGTGATACAAAATTATTTGAAAACTAGAACGTGATCTGTAGCATTTTATACATATGTAAACATTATCCTGTTTGACTGATGGTGTAGATCATACTGTATGACTTCGCATAATATTTTTCCCTTCACTGTAGGCATAACAAGACTTGAATTACCACCTCATTACCATTCAGTGTCAAAGCTTATAGCTGAGATATTTCTCAAGCAGGTCAGATCCTTCAGAGCTTGTTGGGTTTTTTATCAACTAAAAATAAGACTTACTAGGTAAAAAGGCAGAGAATGGGCCACATCTTAGGAAGGAATATAAAAGTCAGGAGTCAAAAGAATATCAGTGAAGAGACACTGACAATGAGTATTAACAAGTTGTTCTTTCAGCTGAGCCTGGGAGGCATACTTAATTTTGGTTACCTGGATTATTTCTGTCTAAAACCAGAATATCTATTTTAAAAGTAAAGATAAAGCCTTGGGAACAGAGATTGGAGTCCCAGCTTGCTCTGTTCCCCAGTGATGCCTGTTGGATTAATTTCTTAATTTTCAATCAAGATAAGAGTCTTCCCTGTGCAAAAATAGTGCAGCAAAATAAGGGGAAAATTTGATGATAGCTAATGAGATCCATTGCAAGATGTACAAGCAAATGTATTGAGGCAAAATCTTCTACTTGAAAGAGTTTTGCCCATTCTTGCAATTTTTGCTTACAGAGGAAGGAAATTGTAATAATTCTGATTCAAGTCACCAAATTGCAGTGAAGAACATTGCTATTGAGATAATTTCTGGTACTTGTATCTTTGGAAAAAAACAACTCATTAGTGTCCATGATGCTGCACTTGCTGAATTTTCTCTGACCTGGGGGGAAATAAAAATCACTATATCTTTCAAGTACTTCAAAGAGCCATCTCTGACCTGCTTTGCCTCACAGAGCCTATTTCTTCATTGCCACTAGCAGGAAGTCTTCACTCTCAGACTTCAGGGATGATTCATAATTGAACAAAGCTCTCTGTGGTTTGGAGAAAGCAAAAGTCACACGAACTTGTTCTGCTGCCATTTCTGTTTTCCTACACTACAAATGACACTAGAAGCAACTGATGGAAGGCAAAGTGCTTCCAGGAAGCTCAGCTCCCATTTTGGTCACGCTGTCACATTCTGGTGCCTCTCTGCTAATATCATCCTGCTCCTTACTCCACAGAAGGTCCCAGGATTTTAGTAAGAAAAGTTGTGAAATGAAGTGTTTCTGAGCAGGAGTGAAAGAACAGAGCATGGAAACAGCGGTAAAACCATTGCATGGAAAGGTAGTTTTTTTATCTAAACATTTCAATGGCAATAGGTATTTTAAAACTAGCAGTATAATCAATGTAAAAGGTGAAACTACCATTTTATCTCTTAAGCTTTAGTATTAGCTTAATAGCACAATGAGGCTTTTTTTTTTTAAGAATTTTTTCTTTTTTACAAGCTATTTATACAAGAAATTTCTCATTCTGGTATTTAGTGATTACTAAATATGAAATTTCTGTACTGTCCTACAGAAGCATTGGGCCAGTCTGAGGTAGTCAGTACCAGCACAAGTTTAATAACAGGCTTGTTGTGTACGATCAGAAAGAAATCAAGGCAGCAAAAAAATCAGAGTTCTTTTCTTGTTTGTCTGTTTCAGAATTGTTTGTATGCAAACAGGATAGGAGCTTCACAATAGCAAATCTGTCCAAATGAAATTTGTCAGGCAGTTCAATTCTCTGATAGACAAAAAGGCACATATATTTAAGTAGAACCACTGAACTTACCACAGACTATCAGCAAAGGCAATGTCTCACAAGTATTGATACCATTGCTGTGCACACATCTTACTGATTTTCTGGACATTTACAAACCTTTGATAAGCATTAATGCCCAGCGTATGCCAGTGGGATTCAAAAAGGTTATGGTTTTTTCCAATCTATAGATCCCCTGAGAAATAAGCGCTGCTTCTTGGCACTTCAGAAATAATTTTCTCCTGCCCTTTTCCCTGCCATTTCCCCAATCCCTTGTAAAGCATCTCAGCAGAGGGCAAGATGCAGCCCTTTATATTTTAACAATGCTGCTCGTTATTATTTCTCTCTTTTCTTTTTATTGGAACTCTCTGGTTGTTTAGGTGTCAAGACCTAGGAAGTGCCCTTTGAAGTTGATGGTACAGTTCCCAACAACTAAAAGGCCTATCCCACTAAGATAATAACTGTTCAGGTAAATTGTAGGTAGACCAAAGCAAGGGAGCAGGCTGCTGAAAGGCATCTCAGCAGTTCGTAACAATACCTCTCTGTGGAAATGACATTTGGGAAACAAATAGTGCCTGAAAAACAGTTTGCGATTAATCTGTGTGGTAGTGGCAAAACTGCCCACTTCCAACTGACAGTAAGTACTAGATGGACCCCAAGAGACATAAAATGGCTGTTTAGTCTTTGTGCAGCCTCGATTCTTGTGAGAAATCCCCAGACAAAGTAGGGAGAAAAGTTTGTTTTCTTTCTTGTGGTTTCTTTGAACTGAGAACAGTATCTCAGATTGGCACAATGTGTGACAGAGTAGGCATTATGGACTGAACATCCCAGCATGAAAGGTGGAAAGGTGTTGACAGCACAAAACAAGATTCAGAAGTTTTAATGTATAATTTAAGCTACTGTGTGTCTTGACACAACAACTCTAAAATGCAGCTCTTTCCCATCAGAATGTTCCCAAGAAGCTCAGGTTACAAATAAAAATGGCCATATGTGCATCTCACTGAACAGTACAAGTTCAAAACACTGTTTGATAAAATGGTGAGTCTTGGTTGATCAGTAATTTTTCCTCTTAACTGGTCTGCTTTATGTGTGATAGGATGTAGAGTGAAAACTAGTGCTCTTTTTCTCAACTATCTCTAGCTATCCTTAGCTCAAGTCTCTGTACTTTTATAGCTCAACGCCTTATTCCCATTTTCTGCTTTCCTTCCTCTGCTTCCTGTTCCAACCAAGTCACTGAGTGAGAGCTTAAATCAAGCCTGAAAAAGGATTTTCCTCCTATTTATCTTTTAGTGAATCACATGATGCTAAATGATGCTCTTTTGTTGAGATTCTCTTTTAACAGTTTTTGGCAGGATTGGCAGTTTTCTGTAGTCAAAGTTTGACTACTTTTTCCCTGCAATTTTTTAAAGCCAAAAGTCAGCTGGATAAAAGTGATCCAAGACTGACCTGATACAGAGACCTATTTTACTGTTACGCCTCAGGTACTTCTTTCTACTCTAAAGGAACATACAAAAATAATAATCTGGTGCAAGCACAAAAAGAAAACAGTGCTTTTTTATTATATTTTTCTCCCCACTCAGGCAGGAATAGCGTCTGTGCACAGGAAGATCCAGATCCCTTGCTAGCTTCCAGATCTTCCATTACTAGCAGCAGGGATGAATGAGGCCTGCAGGTGAGAGCAGCCCCAACATCTGGCAGCCCATCTGTTACCTCCAGAATATGTACAGCTTTCTCTGTACATAATTACACATCAGGCTCTTTCCAATCTGTTGCTTATATGGTTCCATTTAGTGCAGCCCAGATTTGTAACTATGTCTTTAAGAGGCTTTTATATGTAGAATTAGGTCTTTGGATTCCTTGGTGTGAATGCAGACACCTGATTTTGCACATTTTATTCTGTGTCATTTGTGTGATTTAGGTCTATTATCGATCTTAAAACTCTTAAGACTACAGAAAAATTCATGGGATCTAGTTATTTCCAACAGAAGATCTTAGCTTTTTCAAGAAAACCCAAATTATGTATATTCCACATGCCTAAATGTAAACATTAATAGGTAGTTTTTCATATTTTTACATTTTCAACCAAAATTTTGAATTTTAAGATTTCCACAAAAACCTTTTACTGCTTGCAACACCAAACATGAAGAGACAGGTTTTAAGATGATACACTTTTTTAATTGGTTTTAAATAAAAAGAAAATGCCCTATGTGCAAACCTGGGGGGCCAACCCACATTCAGGTGCTGTGCATTTACTAAGATCCAGCTCCTTAACTTTTAATCAATGTATGATACTATTTTGATTATATTCTATACCTGCTCGTTATATTTTTTGGTTTAAAACCACATGAACACTTGACAATTAGTTCTGATTTTTCAGTTTAAATAATGTGAACTCATGCTATGAAAGCGTAGTTGAAAGTGAGCAGAAAGTCATCTCAGTTTCTTGAGGATTTAGGAATTTTCCCTGTCACAGTTAAATAAGCAAGCTGCTATTTTTGGCATCTCTTTTAGATAGTGGGCAATTATCCAAAGCAGTTTCCAATTAGAGTGCTTTTAGCTCATCCAATTTGTAGGCCACAAGAGAAGGTACTGTGGCATCAGATAAAATAATTGCAAACATTCAGACATTCCGACTACATCTAGAGCACTACATCTTTTTTTTTTTTTTTGGGCCTCCTCATTTAAGAAACACATCAGTAAACTGAACCGATTTCATGGAAGATGATCAAGATGGAGCTGGATATGGATCTGAACCTCCTCTGGTGAGGAGAGGCTAGGAGAGCTGGACTTGTTCAGCCTGGAGCAGAGATGGTTGGGGGGTCCTAGGAGCAGCCCAGAGTGTCTTCGGGGATGTCTTCGAGGAGATGGAGTCAGACTCTTCCCAGCAGTGAAGGGCAGGAAGGTCAGTGACAATGAACATAAAATGTAGTGGGAGAGGTTCAGACTGGATGTAGGGAGGAACTGTTTCCCCTGACTGCCTGAGGGCAGTCTGACAGTGACACTCTGCTCAGAGAGGCTGTGCAGGCTTCATCCTTGAAAGTTTACAAAACGTGACTGGTTGAAGCCCTGAGCAGCTTGGTCTGGCCTCAGGACTGACCCTTGTATGAGCAGGAGGTTGGGCCAGACAACTCCTGAGGCACTTTCTGGACTGCACTCTGCAATGATCCTTTTTTGAAAATTATGGATATGAAAAGGATCTCTTCAGCCATCACATTGAATCTTCTGGAGCTATAGGAGTATTTGGAAAGTTGTAGTAGCTTATGGAAAGTGATGTTTATGTTTTCTGCATGGTAGAAGATCTTATCCTGACCTTTAGTTACAATTTCTGTGAATTACATGTCAAGCAAATCATTCTCATCTGAATAAAATTTTCTTGCTGGAAAAGCGAAAGAGAGTGAGAGGATCTGAGCTCAGTGAAGTAAGTGACAGTGCTTCATGCCTCTTCTTTGCCAGGGCAAAAGGAGTGGTTAACTTCGTAAGCAGCTTTGTACAGCTGCTGAGTGGTGGACAGCATGGACCTTTTTCAAATTCCTAAGTGGGTCAAAATGTGGAAGAGTTTGTTTTTCATGGGAGTCAGGCCACTTAGGTTTGGTGTCTCCCACTTAGAGCAGGAGAAATTAGGAATATGTTGTGGTTAAAGACTGAATTAAGGAAATATATACAGAAGTTTAAGCTTATTCTGTCTCTGGGAGACCAGAAGGATAAATTCTCTATGAACAGTTGCCTGAAAAGACCCAAAGATTTCTGAGAAGCAGTGAAGTGTGGTTGGCTCAAGTAATGTCATGCTGGTGATCTTAGTTAATGACTCTGCCCAGATTTACTGGGAGCCTTGGAGGAGGTTAGTGCACTTTCTTACATCAGGCTCACCTTTTTAAATTGAGGGTAATGACAATTGCCCATCAGTCTCAGAGGAATAGTGAAAATTAATAGTGTTGTGTTTATTGTGCTGTGAATATATGAAGCCCATTCCCACTCCAGATGCTTATATGATTATTTCAAATCCATGGAGGTATGTGCATCAGGACAACATGATGATGGATTTTTCAGTGTCTTTGATCAGAAAAACTGTTCTGGAGAGAAAACAATAGAGAAATTGTAACTTCAACTAATGGTTTCTGAAACAGTCTGTAGTCTATGACCACATTTTTTGTGTTCCATTTAGAAAGCAATGGCAGAAATCTTCATCACCAGTGAACCCTACTCTGTATGGCTTTTCTAAAATAAAATTGGCACATGGGCATGCATTCAGGACAACACTAATTACATTATTTGTATCTCCATATCCACAGTGAAGATCTCTTAGTATCTTCAGTGCCATGTTTTCTCTGTAGTGAACTCTGTAGTATTTGTATTTGAAACATTACAAGCATGAGTGTTACTGTATTGATGTGACTGTGCTTGATCCAGTTGGTCTGAGAGTTGCTATATTTGCATTTCACAGAGTGGTTGGGGTTGGAAGGGACCTTAAATATCACCTAATTCCAACCCCCTGCCATCCCCTGGAGGGACACCTCCTACTAGATCAGGTGGTCTAATGGATGAGAATAAGTGGGGCATAATAAAGTCCTGGCAGAACCATTATATAGAGCTGGCTGTGGCCTTTCCTTCACCACCACCAGCAGCAGTACAGGGACATATAGCTGTGCAAAAGTGAAGATGCTCCATGCTTATGTGGAACCTGCTTCCATGCTGGGGAAAGGTGAAGAGTTTGCTGCTGTGTACATGGCTATATCGATGGTGACAACATCACAGAACTGGTTGCCAGAGGGATTGGATTGCCCTTGTGATCATTTCACCTGATCTTGGCCTGATATTAAGCTGGCTTCAGGGCATTTTAATTATCAGCACACTGGCTATTGGATCAACCATCTCATCTGGTTGCTGGCACTGTTAATGTTTGTCTAAGCATATCCGATATTCCTCATTAACTTCTGCAATAATATTCAGACAGAAAGTCCTAGGAACTCTTCCAGCTAATCCCCATTTTGGCTGCTGACCAAATAAGGCTTTATATGGCACAACTGTAATTGCTTCATTTGTATGGTATTGATCTGCCATTAGGCAAAACACAAGCCAGCATTTCACTAGGGCACAAGTTATGCAGTGTTCTTTATTGTTTGCATTGCAGTTGCAGCTCCAGTTCCCACCTGGGAAATGGCTCCCCTGTTTTTCACTTTCAGTCTCTGCTTCTAATTAAAGTAATGAACTTCAAAGTGCTTGCATCATAATTAGACCAAAGCTTAAGGAAACATCTCTTAGCTGGAATCTCTTTCCATTTATTGCCTTCCTTCTAATCCTTCTTTATGAAAAATACCAGTATGGAGTCATAAAGAAGCATGTACGTAATGTTACAGAAATCTCTCATGCTTCTTCTCAGTCTAAGTTTAGACCTGCCAAAAGTGTATCAACTGTACAAACCTCATGAATTAGTGATCTGTTTCTGGCAACCGTAAAAGTCAAGAATCCATCATGATTTCTGTGCTGCCAATAGCTTTTGGCATAGTGGCCATTTTTCATTAATAACTTCATGGACATTGATGTCAGTGGATGAATTCCCTCAGAAGCAAACAGCAGTTTTGCCCTACAGCTTTCCTACAGCAACTCCTCCTGAAATTGTTTTTCTTACTAGGAAAAAATTACTGAAGAGATTGCTTGTATTACAGCACTTTCAGTACTGTACAGAATGCTGATGGTATTTGATTTTGCAGTCATTTCGTATTTCATTCTCATTAAGGTGAGATGAGGGCTTGGTGGCTGAAAGGTCTAACCAGACAGGCAAAAGGTTAGAAACAGTACCTTAGAAACAGAACAAACATGAGCTTGTTCCTAAAATAAAGATATAGATGTTAATAGAACCACAGAAGCATAGAATCACAGGATAGTTTGGGTGTGAAGGGACCTTTAAGGGTCATCTAGTCCAGCCCTCCTGCAATGTGCAGGGACTGAGCAGGTTGCTCAGAGCTCAGTCTGGAATGTTTCCAGGGATGAGATCCCTCTCTGGACAGCCTATTCCAGTTTTACCATCCTTATTGTAAGAAATTTATTAATTATACCGAGTCTAAGTCTACCTTCTTTTACTCTAAATCTGTCCTCCTTTAGCTGAAAACCACTACTCCTTGTTTCATTTCAGCAGGGCCACTAAAAAGCTTTGTTCCTATCTTTCTCATTATCCGCCTTTAAGTATTGAAAGGCCCTAATGAGGTCTCCTTGAAGCCTAGTTTTCTCCAAGCTGAATAACTCCAATTCTCTCAGCCAGTTCTCTTGAGTGGGCTGCTCCATCCCCCTGATCATTTTTTGGCCCCCCTCTGGACCTGCTCCAACAAGTCCCTGTCCTTCCTGTGCTGGGATCCCCAGAGCTGGATGGAGAACTCACAGGAGTGGAGTAAAGGGTCAGAATCACCTCCTTTGACCTGCTTGCCATGCTTCTTTTTATGAATTCAACTGAATTTGGCTACTCCACAAATTCCTGAGAACAGCAGTAGTTTGGGTTTTTTTCCAAATGCAGCTGCTGGGAAGATGGCAGAAGCTGAGCTTTTTTCTTTCACTGTAGCTCTTGCCACAGATACCTATATCTGTCACCCTGAAAGTGGTTAAATGAAACTCCTTTTGTATAACTCTTCTCTGAGGACATCTCAGAAATATATGCTAGGATAGAGGGCTTTTATCATTTTTTATGGGGTGAGGTAGTTTATGAAAAAGGCAGGCAGAGATGAAAAACTCAGTGAACAGTTGAGCACTTTTACTTGTAGAAGTCATTCTGTCGTTACTCCTGATGTTTTTCTGCTGTTTCTGAATCTGAAAGACATCTTACACTTAATCAGTTGCTCTTGTGAGATCCTGATACTTGTGAGAAGGAAAGTACAGCAACATAAGGAGTAGAAAACAGGAGAAGCCCATTTCAGATGTAGTTCCCCTTACCCAGCATTGTATATTCATAAATGGTGGATTCAGCCTGACATTAATGAAAAATTGGAGAAGTTTTCAAGTGAAATCTTTTCAAATATTGCCAAATTTGAATGAAATCTCAAAAAATGACAGGTATGTTCAATACTGCATTTAAATCTTGGGTTTATTATTATGCCCTGCTACCCCTAAGTAGAACATACATTTATGTAGCATATTGAGATATGGGGCTGGTTAGGAAACTGAAAACCTAATTTTTGCAGTTAGCCCAACAGGATATTTTATTTCCCATGATTTGTAGTGAGATTCAGCAATGAGTTCTGACTCCTTTTGGAGGTCACAGTAACATTTCTTCTGGAATGGGTGATTCAGCCTAGGACTGGGTCTTCCTGCAGAGGAAAGCTGTGAAATTCTCAGTCGAAGGTTCAATATTTCTGCCACTGCTGGGACATGTTGAATGGAGTGAAAAATTAGGAGCTGCTGAAACAGCTGCCACCTGCCTTGTTCTGGAAGATTTTGATGTAATAAAATCTTCCTCTGCATAAGGTAGCCAGAGTCTGTGATCTTGATAGGCTGTCTAGCCATCCATCAGTGATATCAAATGGATTGAGGTGGATATAAAGGAGGAACAGCTTTCTAAGCTACAAGGAGCCCCACTATATTTCTATTCAATAAGCACTGAGTTGCATCCAAAAGACATATGTTTTCCTAGCCTCATTCTGGGTGAAAATAATCACTTCGTGGCATTCAGAAGCATAAATTTTAAATGCCTTACAAATACAGTTAAGATACTATATAAAGGAAAATTTAAATCTCCTGGCCAAGGTCAGTAATGGTGAATAATGTTTTCAGTCCTGTTAAATCATCCATTTGGAAAACAATTATATCAGTTGTGCAGGCAGTAAACTGCAGCATTTGTCTTTTTCTTGAGATGGAAAGACATAAGGAGTTTCAACATGTGCCTGAATAACCAAACGTCATTGCAAGAGGCTTGCACTAATGCAGTCTAAGTAGGAGAGGAGAGGGACAGCAGGAGACATGATAGATCTTCACTGCTGTGACCCTCACCTCAAGCTGCTACTCCCTGTCTTTCAGCAGTGCTTATCCAACACAGATGGAACCTCTGCCTGGCACTGAACCACATGCTGTGCTTTGAAACCCCAACCTGTCTGTGCCAATACTGCCATTTTCTTTTGGATGGGGGACCCTAAACTGAGGAGTTGCTGGTGAGGCAGATGAAACAGAATCCAAACATCTTGCTACAACAAAACTGAGGTTTGCTTCACCTAAGGTCTGCTTCACCTAAGCTATAAAAAGCATAAGGCTTTCTGCTAGCCATGCCAGAGGTGAATGTTGCCCCATCTGAAAGCATTATATGTTGGGTGACAGGGGAAGGCATGTACTTGAACATGCTCACTTTACACATTTCAGTTTTAAAAATACTACTGTAAATGCTTTCAGCAATATCAAATTTATAGGAGGCTGAAAGGGCTCAGGGTTCCTAATGTTTCTGAGATGAAAGAGAGTTTTGAGGCACTTGGCTGTGGGCTAAGCTTATCCTGAGAGTGATTCCTGCAGTGTGGAGACAGCATTACACCGGTGCTCAGACACTTTTGAAAAATATCACTCAAGTGAGGGATTTACTGAGGGTGGTGAGACACTGGCACAGGTTACCCAGCATTGTTATGGATGCCCCATCCCCAGAAGTATTCACGGCTGGGTTGGATGGGGCTCTGAGCAACCTGGTCTAGTGGGAAGTGTTCCTGCCCATGGCAGGGAAGTTGGAACTGGATGATCTTTAAGGTCCCTTCCAACCCATTCTATGATTCTATGATTCTAAGCCTTTAAAACATGCATTTTGAGTTGCAGGTGTTGGACTGCAGCAGCCTATTCATGTAATTCTGCTTATGCTGAAACCAGCAAGAAAAATTGTGCTTTGGAAAAAAAAAATTGTACTGCTCAACAAGAACAGGATTAGGTAGTTGATAGCAAAAATTAGAATAGCTCAGAGTTGGGAGAAACTAGCATTTCAAATGCTGCTAAAGACTATCTACTGAACCAATATTAACAGTTTCTCTAGGGACAATTTTATGTTTTTTTTATTTACAGCAAAGCTTTGTATAAAACAGAGAAACAAGCTGAGTTGCAATCCCAGGTCAACTGCTGTTGTTTTTACACAATCAAAATATATATTTAATGGCTTGTGCCAAGCAGTGTTTGCATACTGTAATTGGAATATCTTGCTGCAAAACAGCTTTCAATCTGTATAAATATTTTAAACTACAGTCATCAGACCTCTAGCTGGTGTAAATTGTCAGAACCTCTTTGAATTCAAAGTAGCTGTGGCAATTTTTAGCAGCAGTGGGTCTCCCATTAATTGGAACTCCTGCTGATCCTCAAGGTGTCAGTTTGGCTCATAGTTGTTTACAAAGCTCAGCTTGAGGAACTAAACTGTGTACTATACTTAGGATATACATAGAAGCTGTAAATACTCACTGCCCCTGGAAATTAACCATCTTATTTGGATGGCTAAATGAAGAGTGCTATAGTTATTTTCATTAGCCACGACTGAAAAGTGTCTGAGCTTGGCTGCAAATTTCCCTTCTCTAAGTAAATAGGAATAAATATATGTTCTTATAAAAAATACTTTATTCTTATTGTTTCAATAGTATTTTGATATATTTTTCTGTTAGAGGTATTTTAAATGAAATTGGACAGGGAAGTTTTAGATAAATTTTAAATATATATATATATAATTATATATATTATGTATATTACTATATATTTTAAAAATAATATTTTTTAAAGGCATCAGCTTTTAATACAGCACAGAAACTGCCCGGGGCTTTTTTGCAATAGTTTGGCTCTCTACAGACCAGCCAGTTCTTCAGGGGTATGTGAATTTTGTGAGATGGAATTCAAGAGGCATCCACTGTTCTGGTGGCTCCTGAGCTGGGCCTGAGCATTCTGCTGAGATGGCTTATCATGTCCTTTCTTTCATAAGCATGAATATAGAAATGGAAGAGCTTAGCAGAAAAGCCTGAGAGACCCACTGCAGAAGAGCTAGTTTTATCATGAAGACTCACAATATGAATACTTTATTTAATTTAAACTTAATATAAATTTTATTTAATATAAATGCTGGGCAAGCTACAACAGCAAGTGCCAAGGACTCTATTTTGTTTGAACTAATGTGAAAATGTTTTGATGACTGCTGTGCTTCAGTATTTGAATACAGGTTTTTTCATACAAATAACATGACAGCGTACAAACTTTTATAAATTCCAGTACAAATAGTACCCCTGTAAGATCTTGAATGTGTTTAAGAGAACATGCTTTTAAAGCAGGCCTTTTGTCACTAAAGTTTAGGTTATCTTTCTTGTAAAAATGTTTTTGCATTAGCTCTCCTTTTTAATATTTATATTATTGATCCTTCAAGCCTTCAGAGTACACAGTGATGTAAGCTTTGGCTACATCTTCCTCGTTAACAGAGTGCTTGTTTCATTCCTAATTTATCAAACATATTCAGCCAGTGCCATGCAGCTTTACACTTAATTTCTCTTGATGAATTGTCAAACACCCTTAAACTGCACTGCATTTGTGTCACGTTACAATCTGCCATCAGTGCTTTTCAAAACATGGATAAAATAAACAGCTCAAAAGATATGCAGGTCTTAATTTTTTGCTTGGTAAGGTTGCATTTTAATTTTTCCTGTTAAAAATCATTTGAATGGATGATATACAAGCTGTAAAAATGCACCCACTTGTGTTTCACTAAGCACATTTAAGACAGATCCTCAGCTGCATCCAGGAAGTGCTAGGCTGGGGGGTGAGGAGAGGCTCCTGGCAGCTGTGGCTTCCTCCTCCCAAGCCACCTGGGCTGGATACAGATCAGATCATGAGAGAATAACTGCAGTTCACATCACTGAAATAAGGTCACCAAACTTGGCTTCACCAAGCACCCACTCTGCCTTGTCCTGCAGGAGGATGCCCTCCAGCCTGTGCCAGGAGTGCCCAGGGGCTGGTTTGCATGATGGCTGCACCAGCAGGTAGCTGCAGGGAGGGACATCCAAAGTTCAAGGAAGAAAATGAGCCTGGAGTTGCTTGACACACATCATCAATTGCCAACTCTGGCTGTGATACTGCAGTCTCAGGAAGGTGTGTTCCTTCAGTGAACAGCTGCAGATGCACCACCACATTGGTGGTTTTACTTCCCTTTGTGCAGTAATTTACTAATCCCCCCTTCTTTCCAGGTATTAGTTACCTAGGAGTATGTATACAACAAACTTATAGGACAATGTGGTCATGTATTTTATCATAAAAGGAAGACTCTGTATTTTGCCAGTTGGTCCATACCTCACGTATGGCTCACCTATGGGGCACTGTTCATGTGACATTCAGGTACTCCTTGTTGAAGTTTGTTGTATGCTCAGAGAACCTGAGGTTAACCAGAGATGCCACCTCTGCACCACGTGACTTCTTAAGTGACTGAGCTATTTCTGAGGCTTTGAAATGCCTTATGGATAGGATTTGTCAAAAGCCTTTTGGAGGGTTGGGGTCTCTGCTTTGCTTCTGCCTCAGCAGCTGTGGTGGTGGCCCCAGCATTGCTGGGACAATGGGCTGTGCAGTATGGCTGCAAGTTAAACAAAGCTGTCTCTGTGTATGCAGGGTCTCCTTAGTGAGTCACGTTATTTGTGCACATCCTGCTTGCTCTTTATTGCAAGTGAACAACATCCCCAACTCTAAGCAGCGAAACAACAGTGCCGCCGTCTGTGATGATAACTGCAGAATTGTGCTAAGGATCTGCTCAGGATGCAGGGAAGTATTTTTGCTATCTAACATGCCAGTTATACAGAATTTATGAGACTAAGTTCAAGGAAGGGATTCAGGAAAATGTCAAAGCTATTTAAATAGCTAAGACATTTAAGTTTTCCTGGCAAAGTTCTACTGGCTGCCTAAAAGATTGTTATTAAATGCCTATAGCAGAGATCCTGCCTTTGTTGTAATGAGTACTTAGGGACCTGTCTGTGCCTTTATGCCAGCATTCAGCATTTAGTATTCAAAAGCAGATATTCTGAGACTATATTTCATGGAGGCAGTCTCCATGAGCCAGGCCAAGGCTGAGTCCTTGGAAGTGCACTTGGGGATGATGCTGAATGGTGCAGATGGGTGGTATTTTCCACCCATCCTATGAACCCTGGTGCATCTGGAAATTTTGGGAACTGAATGACTTAAAGAGAAAGCAGCTGTGGCTGAGAGTATGTATTTGTATACAAGTATACATACGTCTGGATACATATTCAGCATAACCAGGCTGGAGAGGGTCTTTTCTATCTGTTGTGTGTATTTGAGCTCTGGGCATGAGGCTGTGAGATCAGGCTTGATCTCACTAAGCAGAATGCATTTTATGTTTTATTTCCTGGTTTCTAAGGAGTGCTGAGTTGCTGTGCTGAAATTGATGTTGGAAGTGTTGCATTAGGAAAAATTTGATGTCCCTTTTCACTTGTGTTCTGCAATGACTGTCTGATTTCCAGCAGTGCTTGTGATTTTGGCTATGGTGGTCCCTAGCCTGGACCTCTGTCTCATTCCCTCATGGTGCAGGGACCTCTGTGTGTCTTTATCAGCTGTGGAAATGCCCCTCCTGTGGTTGAGCATGTCCATGAGCTGGGTACCACAGTGTTGTGCGCCGTGGTGTTCAGGTCCTTTGTTGCACGCCTCCCTCACCGCTTCTTACAGACTGAAGTCCAGCAGGTGGGTCAACTGTTAGCCATTGATGTGACCCAAACTCACTGGAAGTCAAAGCAAACCTCTCTGCTGGCTTCCCTGGGCTTTGGGCAAGCACGCTGCTGCAATTCTTTTGGGTAACAAATAAGGTGTCCCTGTTTGGAACCACTGATGTTATTTTGCAAGGGACTGGGTAGTCACATTGTCATCTGTCTGTGCAGTTTTATCTTTTGGTAACTGTGTAAGGTGTGTCTGCACTTGGCACAGATAGGCTCTTTAAAAAAAGAAGAGGTGATACTAATTAATGTTTTAAACTGCTTACGACTGTTTATTTATGGGGAGATGGACAGTGATTTTAAATGAAAATAATTATTTAATTCTGATCACATTTTTCATACTGTGATTCTAAAGGCTGCTTAAAAATACCTGTGATCAGTACATTAAAAATCACTGTCCATGCACCCAAGTACTTGTGAAGTGAGGGCTGCAGTTTTGTCTGAACTGGCTTGAATGTCGCATACAAGGACTGTATCTTCTGAATAATGGAAAAGGCAGGACTGTGCAGTGACACCAAGCATTAGAGTCAAAGCCCTTGCATGCTTCCTAGTATTAAACCCTGACTCTTGCAAAGACTTCAGTTGCTTCACTGAGGAATACATTGTCTTTAGTGGGAGTTTTGACTAAGTGTGATATTGAGGATACAGTCCTATTTCTTAAGATGAAAGAAAAGTTTCTGCCACAGAGACTCAGGTTTCCAAATGCCTTCCACTGTGGCAGAACAAAACACTGTCCAGGATGAGTATGGGTGATGTAGACTGGCTCTGAGACCTCGGTATATAATTTTCAATGCAGTCACCATTGCACATTTTAGACGGTTATAACGTATCTGGGAGGTACAGCAGTGTTGAGCAAAGGGTCTCTGCGTTTTGCTGACCAGAAGGAAATTTTTTATTTCCACATGTTGAGGTGGATCTGCATAACAAAGCAACAGAGAAAGCAGTGTGAAACTAACCTGGTTTTACATGGCCTACTAGATATGATGAGGACAATAATGTGTTACATTTATAAACAATACAGTTTAATTTCAGAGCGATGATTGCAGCTTAAATCCACATTTACTTCTTCATCCTTTTTATTTCCATTTCTCTATTGTGCTGTGAAACTGTCTATGGATGTGGCTAATAACCCAGCTAAATAACCCTCTCATGAATGGGTTTCATTTATTTATTTATTTATTACTCTATGATTACTATCAACCAGCTGCAGCTTCTCTAAATGACTGTGGGAAAATTTTCCTTGAAAAATTTAATGCTTTGAAAGATAAATTTGAACATTTGGCAAGTGAAAAGTTCTTTCCCTTCAACATGAAAATTAAACACGAAAACTTACATTAGTTGTCAAAGACATCACCTAGTTGTTTTTAATTCATCTTGGAATATCCAAATGAAAGGTGCAAGTAGACATTAACTTAAAAAAAAAAAAAAGTTGTAAATTATCGGGTAAAATCTTCAACCAAAATAAGATAAAGATTGAAAAGAAAATGAACTTTCTAAGGATTTTAACATAAGGACTTTGTCTAATTTGGTGAGCTTTAATGTTCACACTTGAGAGACTACAGCTTGGAAGAAATGGTTTGAAGATGCTTTTTTCAGATAGACAGATTGATAGGGCTTCCCATCTGCTTTAAAATCAGGCTGAGATTAAGTGGCTTGTTGAATTGAGAGTTAGTGATATTCCTTGAGATACATTTCATTTTCTGTGGTAGTGATTAATCCTGCCTGCATCTGTAGAGCTGTCAAAGCAGCCGCTTATGTTATTGCTGCCCAGTGTCACAATTCGACATAGCAGCATTAAATTAGACCTTGGTTTGGATCCTATTAAAGCAAGAAGGAGTTTTGACATTGACTTTGTAGACAGCGGGCTCCAGATATATGTCTAAGCCATTTTCAGAGTAATGCTGTTCAGCATCAAAGAAATAGTGTTTCCAGGATCACCTTTCATCTATGGCCCAGTCCCAATGTCCTTAAAAAGGTTACATTTGTGTTTAGTGTACTGGAGATCTGTTTGTTAAGTGGCAAGGCTGGCCACACAGTTACCTTTCCAAATGGGCCAAACAGACTGAAAGCACAGGCTTTGTAATTAAAAGCTGAGTATGAAAAATCTGCAGCAAGTATGACTGGTTCTAAAGCAATTGCTTCCAAGAACAAAAGGGACAAATGAACAATTTAGTTCCAATTTTGCAATTGCTTCTCTCCCTCTGGAGTGTGAACCATAATTAGAGCACTTATACAAAATCATATTTGTCAGCCTGGCTGCTAAATTCCCCTTAAAGATTTATCCACAAAGAGCAGTCTGTTATCACTCCCTCTACAGCCTAGAGTTCTCATTTTCACTTTCAGGGATAGACAAGCAAGTACTTTATCTCTGTTGAAAATCTCATATAAATCTAACTGCAGTGAAGTTAGGGAATATCAGACCTACACACAAGCAGTTTCCAAACTTTCATGACCAGCCAGCAAGGACCTTTCTTTCATCCAGGAGGAGCTTTATGGAAGGTTCTTACCAGAAGACAGTAAAGATTTGTCCTGAAGCTGGCATGGACCAGTGTAGTAAAGGATTCTGCATAAGCAATTGAAATACCATTGTCTGTTCCTGTTTGCCAAGAAGATACCTCTCTTAATAAGTGAGAGTAAAACTTCCTTTCTAAGACCAGGAAGGAGCCCCAGGACCAGAGACCAGCCTTCTCTAGAGAAGCTGAATCACAAGCCCCAGTATCATCTGGTGCCATATGATTTGATAGAGCCCTGCTGACAGAGGATCTCTTCCCAACCCATCTCGGAGTGCTTTGAAGGTATTGCAGCCTCTCGTTGTTGAAGTGAAGATGCCATTGACAGTCATAGTTCTTGTCATATTCCATTCAGTCCTGACAAACAGATCTTGAGAGCATTAAACAAATCCAGAGAGAGAAACTCCGTCTTTCTCAACCCCATATTGTCCCCAAAGAGCAGAAGTTAAGCCACTGACACCTCACAGATACTTTGGAGATTAATTTTGCCACTGCTCCATGTGCCTCTGCAGATCCACAAGCAAGCCTGGGCAGACACCCATCAGAAAGACTACATCTGATAGGCATGGATGCCCTAGGGACATCTGGACATAAAAATAGGAAGATACAATTTTACTGATACTGATGTGGTTGTGTATCATTATGATACGTGACTGTTCAAGGGTCTTAGTAATATAGATAGGAAGTCATACACTTAAACAGGTGCAAAGTTTCCTTTGGAGATGATGAAGGCTGCATAAATACCTTGGCAGATTAGTTATCAACTGATTTTTAAATGTTACGTAGTGACTATAGTCACTATCATAAATCCAGATGCCTTACATATGGGTTTGTATGGTGATCTATACTGTCTAACCTCTGCCATCCAGTCCCAATGCTCTCTGGACACCTAAAGGGAAGCTTCTGAGCATGCACAGAAGCAGCTGCATCCTAGGACCAGCTGTGTCCTAGTTCTTGGCTGAGTTTCAGTACACTTCCAGCAGCCTTGAGTTCATACAGAAGCAGTGGTTCTGTGCTTCAGCCTTTGTGTTTGCAATGAGCCTCTGCCTGCACAGATCCAAAGTCTCTCCACATATTTCTCTCATCTGAAAAAAGAGCATTTAACCATGGGCAGCAGGACACCAGGCTCACAGAACCCCTTTCAGTCTGTTGTGCCCATGCTACTGTGCTGTTGGCAAAGCAGGATTTGTCCTTCATTCAGTGGTAGCATAACATGTATAAACTCTCCAAGGAAAACCCTCAGGATTTTTAAAAAACCTTCTTGTATCTCAGATCCTCAGGATGTCCAAAACATGTTCTTGTATCTTAGCACTTAGCTAATTTTCTGGCTTTGCTCTTCCCAGTGCTTGAGCCTCAGTTTGGCTGCACTGTTCCTAAGTTTCCCCAGTGAGGATACCCTTCACCACCACCTTCCCCCTCCATACCGCAGGTGTTCTTTGCACTGGGACAGAGTGCTCTTCCAGAACAGCAGGGCAGTCCCTGGAGCCATGGCACGAAGCTAGAGCCCAGCTCTTGCCTTTCAGCCAAGAGGAAAGGGAGCAGGGCTCTAGAGCCTGCATCCCAAATGTACAGATGTGCCAACAGCAGGGGCTGGAGCTTCCGACAGACAGACAGAAAGACAGGCCTCTGGGCACCTTTGTCCAGTGCTTTCTCTTGACTGACTCTGGACAGCACCTTAGTCAGTGTGTGAGCTGTCAGTGCTCCTCCTCAGCTCTTGCCATGGCCTGTTTCTGGAGCACTAATCCATAGCCTGGTGCAGGATCAGTCTGAAGAGCTGCATGTCAGAACCGTAGGAGCACAGTGACTGGCAGCGTCTAGCACAGGCAGTCTGGATCTTGCCTCTTTAGTACGTGGGGATTCATTTTCTCATCTGCTTGAAAAAACAGCCTGGGCCCACACTGAACACACTTTAAATATAGATTCAAATAAATCTGTGTAAATCATTTTTAATTCCAGGCAGAGTTTTATCATCATTTTGCAAAAATAGTTTGGGTTGGTTGATAGAATTTTTGCATTAAAATCCAAGCTGTTCTGAAAATCGTTTCTACAACTGGAAACACATTTTTCACATTTGGAAGTAACCACAATTATTTGTGCTGCCAAGGGCTTTGAAATATGGAAATGAGAGGTTTATTTAGTGTGTGTATCAAGCTTATAAACAGCTTAAGTCCTCATTCCTTCTAACATCTTAACAGCTGTGCAGTTTCTTACAAAATATGTTTTATCGTTTCAAGAAATGCTGTTAACCTCGCAGTTTTAAAACTGAATGAACAAGGCCTCTTGGACAAATTGAAAAACAAATGGTGGTACGACAAAGGAGAATGTGGCAGCGGGGGAGGTGACTCCAAGGTTAGCCTCAATGTCACCAAAAGCGGGTAAACAGTATGTGAAGTAATTGGTGCATCTGCTGGGATCTTACCTGCGACGAAACAGCTTCACCAGTAGCACAGCACTGCTGGTACCTGCAGCTGAAACCAAGGTGTATGCAATTACTGTCAAAGCAAAAATATTTGCATTTGTTTAAGCACCCCAAGGGGAACTCGTAAATGGTCTCTGGGGTGAGATCTATCGCTAGTTTTCACAAACCTGCATCTTCTGGAATTGTGGTGAGCCTTTTCCAAGCTTGCTCTTGAACAAGCAGTTGATTACCTTCAGAAGCCTGCTCACTAGCTAAGACTTTTCCTACTATATGTTAGTAGTCAAAATATTTTGCAGTGACATTAGGGGAAAAGGGAAAAAAATCAGTGTGACTACCTCTGAGGGGTAATTTAATGCATGGTCCAGGCTCAGGGATCCACTATTGACACAAAAAATTCTGGTACAAATTACAGTTTTCACAAATATCCAAAATAGGAAGACAAACTTCAGATAAAATGTCTTCATGCTGACATTTTCTGATATCTTTCCAACAAACTGAAATCCATGGTGGTTCCCTAGGCATAATTTACCAGAATTTATCAGACAGGAATTTTAGGCTGCATGCTAGGCTGAGGTGTTAACAGCTTCCTATTCTTTCTGCATTCCCCTATCTTCCATACGGCCAGTACCAGTACTTCCTTGCCCCCTCACAGCTTCATCTGGGAAACTACCTGGTGCTGAAAAGAAGCAAAAATGTGGAAGATGGTGAAATGGGGGAGAATTGAGATATTAAAAATACCCCTTCTGTTCCAGGCAGCGTGTAATAATATTTATTTATGTGCTTGTGTGTGAACAACATATTAGAGAATGCTGCACATGTAGCTGTGCAAGGCACAGAGCTAGTCAGATATAGATGAATTTGACTGATTTGTCACACACAGTTTATGTAGCTTTTTTTACAGTTGCCTACATATATTTTTTTTACTATTTTCTCTCCTTCTTTACTCCTCCTGCTCTTTCATGCTGTGTCCTGGCCTCAGGGACCATCCCTTGGGCTGTTCTGTACTCACCCAGAACTGATCTCCTAATCCTCTTCACTTTGCCTTCAATCCTGCTGCTCTACCTACTTTTCCCTACACCGCTCTGCTTGCCAGCAGTCACAGTTTCAAAAATGGTCTCTATTTTCACTTCTGAAGCGTTCAGATATATCAGACCTAATAACACTTTCCTCCACCCAAGCCTGAAATTTTGCATTACTGGGGGAGGGGTATTTATTTTTTTTTTAATGTCACCAGCAGAGAATAAAATAATTAAAATACCTCATCTTAGACTATCCTCCTCGTTAGCCTGCAGTGATTGCAAAGTGAGATGAAAGCTAGATGACAAAACTAAGGATGTTTTTAACTTACTTTGCTTGATTACCAGCCACAGGTTCTGAGTCAAGAAGCAGGAAAAAGGGAGCAGCTTATGGTAGAAGGACAGGCAGAGCTTCACCAGGGACGTTTCTAGAAGTGTTGAAGGAGCAAGTTTGGTTGTGATGGAAAGGTACAGGAAAAGGAGTGGGGGGAAAAAGTAGAAAAGAAAGACAAAGGGTGTGATTCATGGAGAAAAGGGGGACCTGTGAGAGCAGGAGGGAGGAAGGAACACATTGCCAGTGGAAATAAACTGTAGGTGACACAGGCAGTTCAGGATACAACAGACAATGTGGTGGGCAGGACAGTGTTAGCAAAGGATGGAGAACATGATGGAGCTCAGCTTGTGCTTCTGGGCCTGTTTCTTGCCAGTTTTTCCCAGGCACAGCTGAGTGAGTAGGCAGTACCAGTGGTGCTGGAAAGCTCCAGGTCTCTCATGTGCCTGTACTGCCCACGTTTGGTAGAATCAGGCACATCATGCAGGTGAGCAGGCATTCCCACGCTTCTCAAAGTCTGCATTGCAGCAGCAGCTGGGCTTGGGTTATAAACTACAGCCAGGCTGATTCCCCAAAGGGTTACTTAGCCATTTATCATCTATAAAATCCATTTCCTTGTTCAGTAACAGTCTTGATCAATTGAAGTCAAGACCCTTTCTACTGAATTAATGGAGCTCCAAGTATTTTATTTCTTTTCTGCTAGCAAATTATCATGAGTGGAATAGCCAGGACACTATGCGCTACTTTTTTAAACCTGATAGCTACCAACAAGTCCTGAGCTAAGTTCTTACCTTAAGAAGCTAATATTTCTTTTCATTGTATGAGTTTAAAAATAACAAACTCTGAGCTTTGTTAGCAGCTCCAGTTTAAATTACAGGGCTTTGCACTCTCATAAATGAGAGTAAGAAACTCCTCTTGAAAGAAATACAGCACGTGAGGCTTGACTTACAACTGTGCTGTTACTATTTGACTTTCCTTAGTCAGAATATGAGCATCTAGACCTAGAATAACACTTCATGATAGTACAGAGGACTACAGAAATGAGGAAACTTCATGAGAGTTCAGCAGTTCTCCAAAGGTTTGTATGGCTCTGTAAAACAAGGTATCTCCTACCTCTACTCTCTGCTCTTGAAAGGTCACCTCTAGCCTCCCCATTTATTGTTCCCTTCAGGGAATAATATTCAGAAAGACAGTTCAGAAAGCTGGCCCGTGTGAACCACCTGTGGTTTAGTGATCTGATTAATTAGTTCATCATTGAAGATAAAAGTGAGTTCCCCAAGTCATTTGAGTGCTTTTGAAAGTATTACCTCAGATCCTAACTGTATGCCATCATCATTTCATGTGGTGCATGGGAAGGTACTGAAACACAGTTTTTGCCACTTTGCTCCATGGTTTCTATAAAAGTATGAGTGGACAGAAGCTGTGCTGATGGAGATCCTTTCCAATCTCTGCTGGCAGCCCTCAGGAGAACGCAGTGGCCAATGGTTTTTTCAGATGACGAGACCAATCCTACACTTAATTAATGGCTCAGCCACGAGTGGGTAATGAAAATGCTCCTAAAGTATACTCATGATTGCATTTTTAAAATCCTTGTCTACCAGGATTCTATATTGGTTTCAAAATCACTCAGTATTGTGATTTAAATGTTGTAATTGCCCATTTGTTGTCTTCAACACAGCTAGCTCAGAACTTCATTAATGCCATTTTAAAGTACTTTGATTTTGCTGATGTTGCTGGCTCAAGATCCAGCCCGAAGCTCTTAGAAATCAGCCCTTCCAACAGCAAGTGACTGATGATAGGATAGGAGGAAATGATTAAGAAGCCAGGAGGGGAGGTAGAAGGGCTGAGAACATGATGAAAAGTTAGAAAAACAGTGTCCCTGTGACTAGGTCAGCCTGTGCCAACACCAACTTCACCACACGAGTGAAGAACGGGGTCTCCTGTGCTGTTTTGCAAAACTCCACAGCAGTTTTGCACTATGGCTACATGGGGCAAATTATTCTCCATAGAAAAATAGTAATTTTAGTTATTATTTTTCATAAATTATCCTTACATCATCTTGAGGCTGTTGGATCCTGTTTATATACAACAACAGATATTCTCAGCAGCTGTACACTGGAAAAATGACACTGATTTTCACAAACTGTGCCAGTTTACTCTAGTGGAAGATTTGGCCCAACATTACTAATTCAGGAATCACTAAGCAACTTCAACAAAACCCAAATCAATAGTCATTTTCCACTGCCATATTAAATATACAACACTGAACTTAACGGGAAATTTAATTATAAATGCTGAATTTATCCCATGTATATGACTTCAGTACACTGCTCTTGCTCACATACAGCAAACCATACCAATTTTTTTGTTTCTTTCCCCTTTAGTATCAGTGGGACTATTCACCAGCTGGTTGTGTAAGCAATGTAGGAACAAGCTGTAGTCTCTGAGTTCGTGACTGACACAGCCAAAGTAAGCTGCTTGCCCTAGGAACAAAGGTGATCTGGACATACACCTTCAATGAGAGATGTTGAAAATCTCCTACTAAAATGAAAAAACAAACCAAAAAAAGGCCTAAAGTATGTTAAAATTTACTACACCTGCAATCACTTCCTGTGGTTGCAAAGAGATGTATAAATGTTGTGATTCTGAAAAACATAAACAAAAAGTTTTCTGCTCTGTAGCCCCTTAGTTTGGGCTTATTATATTGGATCATGTGCATTTCCCATCACAGCTGACTGATTTAACTTAGGACATAAATCCTGTTTTGAAAGTTTAAAATATTTTAAATATATAATTTTAAGTTTTTCTCAGAAAGCTTCTTCTGCATCACAGCTGGAGCTGTCTGAAGGCAGATGTGAAGAACATGTTACGCAGCCTTGCTAAGGCAGGCAAGAAAGTGAGGGGCAGAGGACAGGTTTTTTGTGAACTTCAGCAGGGTCTTCATTCAGAAAGATTTCCAGCAAAATTAGTTGGGAGGACAAACAAGGGCCTGGCCTCAGTCACATCACTGGCTCTAACCCAGTGAAAAGCAGGAATTTTCTCTGCTGACCATTGCCATGGAGATCAGTTATAAACTGAGGATAGCATGGCAATTTAAAGTGGGAAATTGATTGTTTTTCACAAAGGAAAACCTGAGAGCTTCTTTGCAGAGACAATGAAGAAAGGATGACATTAAAGGAACTACAGTTGGAAAAAAGAAAATATTCAAAGCCTGTTTCAGGCTTTATATGCCGAAAATGTTTGTGTTGGGGAAGAAAAAAGAATCAAAGGACATAGAGACATCTGTTTTCTGACTTGTTCCCACCTTGCTGCTGGCCTTGATAGTTCATATCTAGTCCTAGTTATCAGTTAAATCAGTTTATTCTGCAACAACTCCATAGGCTTCTGGTTTTCCAAGTGAGAACCTATGTGCAGTACCTGTGTGCAGTACCTGTCCTAAACAGCCCTGTTCAACTGATGGGATTTAGGAGCACTGGAATGTGCCTCAGTGCCAGTGCATGATATGTTACAGATGATGGCTATTCAAATAATATTAATTATTTTGCACTTGTACTAGAAGCCAACAGAGGATCATGTTGACAGGCAACTTGCCAGCACCCCAAACCCACTCATTTCACAGTTGTGGGACTCTCATGTTCCACTGTCAACCTGCACAGCCTGCTTCCAGAAGCCTGAAGGCAAAATGTTAAGTTTGAATACTGAAAAAGAGCAAGAAATGGGCATTTTTGTTTCTAGAAGCAGAGTACTGCATACGAATTAAATGTGTGGGATCTGGAAAGTGGATGAAGCTTTTCCTTTACTTAGAGGGATCATTTGAGAGTTCCTGGGAAATCCTCTCACCCAACTGTGGTGTCAAAAACTTCTCCAAGGCACCAAGGCTTCCTCAGCAGTAAATGAAGAGACAGGCATCTCAACACCATCCTTTGTTAAAACTGGTATCAGAGCCCACCCTTTGGAGATACCTACCTTTTTCCATTAACTGCAGGGAGGCCTGGACAGACAGACAAAGCTTGGGGCATAATTTAGGGGTGAAAAAATTGAGGTGAGGTGAATCACCCCCCTTTAGGTACATAGAGAAAGAGTAACCAGAATGTATTAAGAGGTAGGGTCCCTAAAGCTAAGAATAGCATACAAGACTCAGAAGCTGTTATTTGCGTATTAAATAGGTAAATGCAAACCTGCACAAATATATTAATACTTTAGCATTTGGGGATTTCTAGTTAAACCAGTTAAAAGAGTGTAACAAGCCCCTTTTCTCTTCAGTGGAAACTACTTTAGTATGTTCAGTTACACTATACTAATTAATGTTTGCACTGGTTACTTATTTATTAAGCCTTGAATTCATAAGTTAATGTTTTAATAATGCATGGATTGTGGCATATTATGGGAGATAAATTTCCCCATAGGAATCTGCTGGCACACACAGGATCATGTCATTTAACATCACCAGAAGGCTATCTATCACATGCCATTTCTGTTTATCTGCCTGCTTCTCTGATATATATTGTATTTTCATGCACACCTGCACATAAATAGATATCCATATGCCAACAACTGGACAATGATTCAAAGTGAAAAGTACATAAAATAAGTCTGTTTAATAATTTCATATGTTTTTAAAGCATAAACTGGTAGATCTGCATGAAGTGGGGCATTACCATAATGCTCTGAGATTATTCAATGAGTTTAAGCAACTTCAGTGTAAACCCATAGCGTTTCTTGATTTTGAGACTTTGGATTAGGTTTCATTTCAATATTAAACTCTGTTATATCACCCACAGCAAATTCTACCAGTAAAAGAAGGTAATCCAAGTAGAAATTTATCATCAGCCTCGGACTCTTATTGACGTGAATAACTGAGATTTAGGGGAACATTTTGAATTTTAAAATAATGTTGAAACAGGAAACAAAGGTGGAAGACTCACTGTCCTTAGCTGAGGATAAAGGGATTGTCACAGCTCTACCCTGAGTTCTTTGCATGCAGATCTCCTATGACAGGGCTATGCCAAATGGTTATGGGTAGCACACTTCAGGAAGCATCTTTTTGTCTTGCCAGGATAATTTTTGAGGGCAGTAAATGAAATACCTATGGCCAAATCATATTATTAGTTTGTATGCATACAAACTAAAAATAGATTGAAAGCAAGGAACACAAATTAATGTTTCTCAAGTCGTATATGCAGTTGTCTTACATGTATCTCTGAAGGGTATGTTGTTAATATGTCTAAGCCAATAGTTTTGGGTTCACAGTAATTGCATACTATTTATTTACAAATCTTCCCCAGCAGTATGTGCCTGTTACCTAAAGCGATGGAGCAGGTCCCGGTCATATGTCTGTCTCTAAACCTGGGCCAACAGTACATGACATAGCACCCACTGTGGCCTCTGCTCTGTCACTTTGCAATGCGATTCTATGTAGTTTTACTTGAATAACATAAAATAACATATATAATGTTATTTATGTTATTTTCCACGTGAAGAACTCCTGTAAACCTTGCCGTTTTGAAACTCAGTGAGGCAGGCGTCTTAGACAAGCTGAAAAACAAATGGTGGTACGATAAAGGTGAATGTGGACCCAAGGACTCTGGAAGTAAGGTCAGTCGCTACAGTTCGGGACCTACTATCGTGTTCACAAAGCAGTAGAGGAAGTAATAAGCAAAATGGCATAGAAATAAAATAAGCATCTGTAGACACAGAATGAATCAGCTTTGGCCCATCTTGATGGGGGTCGCGCTTTAATTTAAGGAAGCACTATTGCATTTTAAAGTCTTCAGTGATATAAATCACCAAACGTCATCCCACGTATTCAGAACATCTCCTGAAGAAATACAAAACACATATTTGGGTTTGGAAGAGGCAGGCTGGATTAGTTGTTTCCTTCCTGCCTGGAGAGGATGGACTTTTCCCATTGACTGCTTAGGAAATGTCCCTCCACACCTTCTTTTGGAGCTGGCCTACCTCAGCAGTTTTCTGAAAAGGAGAAATGCTAGCAAGAGGGATTGCCTTTCATCACTGCCCAGGAAGGTGGTATCTGGCTGCCTTTGGGGATGTCCCTGGCTCCTTGAGGGCCAAGACTTTACTTGAGTTTTGAAGTGAAAAGCTTCAGTAATTAGTAGTTTCTAAGCTTCCAGTGTTTATCCTATTCCATAATGAAACTAATCCTGACAGCTCCAGGTAGCTGACGGCTCCTTCTCTCTATGGGGACAGACCCAGAGCCAGGTATTTTCTGAGAGCTGGGAAGCACCACAGTCAGTGCAGCCCTGTATTCAGGGGGTCTGACATTTCTTCACAGTACCTGACTCCACACCAGCCTCTGCAGCCACAGCTAAAAGGAAAGAATGACAGGCACTGACTGCTTGCGGCCTTCATGGCCTGAGACTTACCTTGATAAAATTAGCGTGGGAAACAAGCTTTCAACACATTTTGCTTTTTCTGGCAAGCGCTTTGGGAAAAAGGAGTGGAAATGGTTTGAGGGGATGACAGAGTACCTGTAAATAACAGCTGAGAAATCCTCAACCCACCACCTACGTTAGGGCAGGTCTTTCTCAGTCCTGCCTCCTCCTTGTTTGCACGCACCATGTCAGCAATTGCCAGCAGAGGAACAGTCATCTCCAGGATATTCAGACTCCTCCTAGCCAGCCAAAAAGGCACAGACAAAGCAGAACCTGGCTATAAGCCCCAGTCATCTCTGTATACCCACGGAAACTGTTACTGTGCTGATCTACTGATAACACAACAAATAGTGCCTCTTTAAATTAAACGTCCAAATGTTTTGCATTCTTCATAAGTTAAAATTTCATAGATTACAAGAAGTTAAGTACTCTCCTTACTTTAGCTAAAGATTATATAGTCTGCATAAGAATAAAGCTTTATAAGTATGTTAAGGCACACGATGTAGCATATGAAGCCAATCCTGAGAGTTCCTTGAGAACTGTGCTAAAAATGCACATGGATTTCAAGTCAAAAAATGTGCTTCATAACTAAGCAGAGAAGTATAGAGAAATTTAGGATAGTTATTTACTACAATGCATCCAAGAAGGTGATTGTTTGTAAAATTATGTATATTTAATATCTTGCTATAGAAAATCCTCATTTTTATCTAAATTATGAGTAATGTATAAAATTGCATAAATTGATATTTAGAAGTATACTGTTACTGAGCTTAGTAGTCCATGGGCATGTTCCAGAACTGTTTCTATAGAAAAATAAAACCAAAATAGAATAATAGGTAAGAGGCGAATACTTCACAATGTGTATGGTACAGTGTGCATTTTCAAAGGAACTATTTGTTCAAAGAAAAAACTTAAGCCTCACGTGTTATTTTCACCTGTCATTTAAGTATCAGAAGCTCAGTCTGGATCTTTTAAATGAACAGCAATGCCTATCACAAGTACATTTACTGTTTTTTGTAAAGATGAAGCAGAGTCTTGTCTGATTTAAATTGATTTCTGGATTCCGAGGCTTCTGAAGAGCTTTACATAAATGCAGTTTCATATCAGTGCTGAAATGTCCCCTAAAGACAGCCAGACATGTCATTGTTTAATTCTCCACTTAATGGAAGTAATGCTTTGCAGTAAGCATGCAATGACATCCTGATATGTTGGCAATATACTTAGAATATTTTTATGCCAACCAGGAAAGTTAGTTGCTTAAAATATATCTTACAGATCCAGATAGGTCAAATTTGTCTCAAGTTTGTAAACAACTGTCATTAAGTTTCAGCTAAATGTTGTTATGTCTATTTCTAATGTTTAAATGTGTGGTTTGTGCTTCTTGGGATCCATTTTCCAGGGTTAACTGTGTCACTTCTGTTTTCCCAGGACAAGACGAGTGCCTTGAGTCTCAGCAACGTTGCTGGAGTCTTCTACATTCTGGTTGGAGGCTTGGGCTTGGCAATGCTGGTGGCTTTGATAGAGTTCTGTTACAAGTCCAGGGCAGAGGCGAAACGAATGAAGGTGGCAAAGAGTGCACAGACTTTTAACCCAACTTCCTCGCAGAATACCCAGAATTTAGCAACTTATAGAGAAGGTTACAACGTATATGGAACCGAAAGTATTAAAATTTAGGGGTAGGACTTAGGGCCTACTACAGCGAGTGGGTGATGCATCTTGTAACGCAGTGTTGTGACATGTCTGTCTAGTGGTGCTTGCTTCTGAACAGAGCTTTATATTTTGGAAAACTTCAGTGCAAAGTGGTTCAGTTCTTTTGGCTGCAGATGTACAGTATATTATTCTATGTTGCTAATAGACATCTGCATTGCAAGGAATTTTTAATGTGAGAAATACATTTTGAAAAACTCAAAGTTGTCAAATCAGTTGAGAGATTACAACTATTTTAAATAAGAAAGTATATATCCAGAGGGCCAGTTTTTAAATACTTGATTGGAAAGCCTGTTTTCTTAAAGGTTTGCACTCTACTAGTGACAAATCACTGCAAGCCTGTATTATTAAATATTGGCCCCATCTGTAACCAAGATTTAGGATAGGCAACGTCACTGAACCATAGTTAACCTAATGGAAGAAAAGGCACTGTTACAAGAAGTCTAAATGTTGTTTTACCTTCTCTCCCTCCTCCCCTCCCTGTTCTTTCACCCTCCCTTTGATACATGTTTTATGCTAATTGTGTGGCTTTATTTTTTTTTTCTCCCACAACATCCTGCTTCAGGTCAACCTTTGCCCACTATAATAGTCACAGTGAATAATCAGTGAATAGACATTGATTATCATCCTCAGCTTTCATACATACCCCCTTAGCTAGGTCAAAACTAGTGTATTTTAGATGTTCACGCAATGATTTTGGAGGCTGAAGCGCTGATGCTGCTGAGCTGCATCCTGCACAGCTCCCCTGAGTAGGCGTTCAGGGATGGTTTACTAATGTACTTGCTCTCATCCGTACAGTGAGTATCTTGCCAACTAATCATTAGACAAATCAACTCTCTGACCTTTGGAAATGGCATGCAGCAGCAAATTGAGCTTCTAAATATAACTTTTACGTAGCTCCCAAGCTACGCTGGCTGCTTTATAAGTGAATGTGCAGCTAGCACCCTACCCTGTCATGGTAGAGCTCCCTTGCCCTTGAAAATAGCAAGCCACATGTCTCCTCTGTTAACAAAAATCTTCAGCTACATTTTCCTGAAATCACTGAGCCATCCCTATAGTGGAAGTAGGAATCACAAATTTAGAGAAACAAGATGAATAATGCAACACTTACGTTGCCACCTAGAAAAAGAATCTTGTAGGGAGCGACTGGAGATACAATGATCCTTTTTTATTTATTATTTATATAGCGCTGGAGTAGACGGCGCTGTACAGTAGGTGAAGTGTGCCAAGCACATAACAGGTCCCTGTCCCGAGGAGCTTACAGCCTAAAGGCACAGCCGGTACAGTACCGAACCATACAGTACAGAGCAAACACAGAGTGAGCAGAGAATGCTGCTTGAGCATGATAGCTGGAGCGCTGCGAGGAATAGGTGGGTTCTCGGGGCGCGAGGGAGGGGGCTGGCTGGGAAACTGTCCCCAACGTACTGTTCTGTGCAGTTTTCTTTTCTTCCCTGTTCTAGAAGGAGTCATGACCCTGGGTATATTCTAATTGTAAATGAGCTGCCTAATTTCCCCATGTAGAAGGAAAAAAAATGTTAGCTGTGCACCTTGTTCACTAGGGAAAATGTGAAGCATAGTTTATGTCTAGGGGGCTCCAAGAGCATAGGCCAGTGTTCATTACTGTGCACTGGGAACCAGGACTGCCAGATGGTAATATTATTCTCCCAAGTCCATTCCCTGCTGACAGTAATAAGGGTCTTAAAAAGAAATGATCCTGTGCAAGTCATTGTGCAAAATGCAAGTAAAGGGTGTTTTTTCCTTTAAATTCTTCAATGATATGCTCACAACTGAGGGTGTCCCCAGGCTGGTATAAAAGTAAGAATCCCAGAAAACATATTTCTTACCAAGTTTACAGAGTGCAATGTGTTCAAAACATAATCTTAAAAAGAGCAAACAAATGAATTAAGCTTCCATTCGAATACTGACCTCACCCAAATTGGCTGAGCATGCTAAATATGGCATGACTTGACAGACCCCAGAGTTGCCACCCAGCTCTGTGATTCCAGTGCAACAGACACTGATAATACTTGCAGGATTTTTTTTTTTTGGTCTTACTGTTTTTTCATAACAAAAAAAAGTAGAGCTAACTGAGTTTTATATTTAAAAGAAAGATAGTAACTACCTTTCTCTAAAGTTTGGATTTCTGTGGGACTTGTTGCAACTCAGAGATGAATTTGTATTGAAAAAATATATTTTAAATAATACAAAAAACATATAAACATGCTGCAATTTTTTAATTGAAAATTCATTTTTGGGTCAGTCAAAACTTCTGATAGTTAAAAACATTCTAGGGTGCAGACTTTTAAAATTCACAAAAACATCACTAGAATTTTGAACAACTATTTACAGACTTCTGAAATTCTTCTTTCTGCTTATTTGACGTAGTATTTACCTACGAAATTTCAAGTGAACTTCTTATAAAAATGCTTATGCTTCCTACGTGGAAGACTGCCAAGGTCCAGTCATCCTTTTCTAGCCACGCTGGCAGTGAGAGGTGCACAGGGGACTATGCCATATCTTCATACACGTGCTAATCATAATCCCCTGTTTATATGGCAGCATTAAAGAGCCCACAGCAATGGCTGCACATATTTCTGTAAAAATATGTCTGTCTATGGATTTTGAAACCTTTGATATGTTTGTTTATCCAAGGAGTAAAGAGATCATATTGGAACTAAAATTTGCTAATATGGAAAGATGCCTGGTGGTTCTAACCTGCATGAGTAACCAACACACTGACTTTTTAAGCTAACATCTAATAGTTTTAATGGTATATGTATTAAACTAATATAAAACAGTTTAAATAACCCTCTTGACAATTAATATTCATTACCATGATTTTTGCTTTAGTTTCACCCAGTCAAACTTGAGTTACTTCAGGGAAATTCACCCTGCCTGCAAGGCTGCTGAAAATGAAAATAAAGGACTAGTCTGTATGTGTGGACTGGTCTATATGATAATGGATTAGTCTATATGTGTGGGATAAAGACATTCAGAAGGGCCAACAGGCAGCTGTATCTGTGAAGGCAGGGAAAAATGTTTGCTTTAAGGAGGGAACAATCCCTTCCTCCTGCCCTGGGCAGCAGTTTTTCCGTTAGCATTAAGCCCTTAGTGTACAAGTGGAGCTGATATGGAGCATAACATCCTTCTCTGCAGCTACTCTAAGGCAAAGCCCTGCTGAGTTCCTCAAACCAAACCCGCAGGCTTTTGAAGGGGTTGTCCCAGTATCCAGCCAGCCGCCACCACCGCCTCTCCATGGCCTTCTCAGTGGGCCATGAAGCTCAGGAATCAGCTTCCAGCTCAGCTGCCTTCTCTTGTTCTCCCATCCCATGCTGTTGTTTATAACTAATGAATGAAATTAATTACAGAACTACAAAAAACAATGAAAAACATCATTGTTACAATTAACTACCAAAAAAGGTGAAGTGCTACAGGATGGCTCAGTAAGTGTATAATGTACTTATTTTGACTTGTATACTTCCAATTTCATAGTCAAGAGAGAAAAATTCATTAAAAGTTCATCCTAGATATTTGTGCCAGACACCTCCATGTGACCCAAGTACTAGAGGAGCGTGAACAACAAAAGAACACACTCAGCCTAGGATATTTGTATTACACAAATTGAGTGAATCAGGACATCTGAAATTGCCATTTCCCATTAGGAACAAGGCAGTCAGTGTTTTCACTTGACTAATTCCAAACTAATTTAATCAAAACTAATGAAAAATTTGAAAATACGTTATCGCTATTAACCACATACACTTACTGCATACACTCACTTAAGGAGACTCTCACAGTTTGGGTAATACTCACAGTAAATACTGAGACTTTTCCCTCTCATCCCAGCCACTCCTGAAACTGTTTCTGCATACGGGCCATAAATCTGGAATAGTATGAGCACAGTAAAGCAGAGTATTAGGCTGGCTTGTTACCTATAGCATAGTTTAAAACACAGAGCAGACACTTGCCCAGTTAGTTGGCTTTATGGCACTATCCCAAGTACAAGTTTGACCTGCTCCTCCTGGCGCTGTAAGTGTCTGAGTTGTCCTGTGGTGTGTTGCTGAGCTGTTGTTAGTCTCTGCACTAAGAGGATGAGAGTTATTTCCTTGCAGCTTTTCTGTTCTTCTGTGGGAAGCTGCTGAGAAAGTGTTGTTCTCTTTTTTTTTCTTTTTATTTTTTCTCTGGTCCCTTTTATTGTCTTTCTGTCCTGAGTGTGTTTTCAATGGCCAGAAAGTTATTTAGACTGAGCTACTAAAGCACAGTTACATACAACTCGTATATCCCTTATAAATCTGCATGCTCTCACTCAGATTTCCTGGTGGGAAACTGAATGGCCATGAACAGATAGCTGAACAATGTGCTGGAGAGACTCATACTCAGTGGTGACTTTCTGGGAAATTTAGCACATCTGGAGTAAGCTGTCCCTTTTCCACCCAAGTTTGCTTTCTAATCTGGTTTGGACTGTGATCCCTCTCCCAAACTAAAGCACCTTTAGCTTTTTCTTGCCAGAGCAAAACATGTTCTCTGCACTTCTGCAGACAGTTACCAGTATCCATTTGCAGTGGGACTCAGGACATAGACCACATGGATCTATACCACATTACATTGTGTCTGTGCTTTGCATATGCAGAGATTTTTATTTGCTGCTGGGAAGTAGTTGAAGTTTTTGGTAATGGAAGGGCCCAGGTCCCCACCTCATCACCTCTGCCACCCTTTTTGTATCTGGATGTTGTTTTAGCTCAAGATATGTTTGGTAACAGTCCCTGTCACAAAGTACAGTGGCAGCAGCAAGTTTTCAAAGGATGTCCTTTACCAAAGCTGAGGTTTTTCAGTGTAAGGCGAAAGCCATAATGCCCTCTCTCAGCTGAGATCTTTTCCTGAATTTGAGTCCTTGTGAGGGCTGAAGTTTTTAAGGTAATTGGTTCAGAAAGTTGCTTTTAAATCCAAGCTCTGGCTGTGCCACGAACAGCCGCTGTATTTTTGACAACTCTTTCTGAAGGAGGTATTGATAACAATGCAGTATTAGACTAGTGCATTTCCACAGAAGTGCACCAGAAGCAGTGGAAATGTTTGGGAGTTTTAAGGACTCTTCCTCATCCCTATATACTCATATATAAAATTAACTCCACATATCAAACACCAGCACAGGATTTCACTGCTACCTCAGAGGGAGAAACTGGGCTCAGAGGGATAAAGTTCAAAATGTAGAGATTAGTAATAAAGCAAACAAAATGACTTATTATTATGTTTGTCATCCCTTTGCTCCTGTATGAATGCACCCTCCTATCTCCCTTTTTGCCCAACTGGTATTTCAGACTGCATCCCTGCACACCATTTACATAGCTTCTGCTGACTAGAAATCAGATTTCCCCACTAACTAATATCTTAACATGACTATCTCTGAAATCTCTTTCAATCCAGTACAGTTTGGGTGCCTGTTGTTCCAGGTGTCCTTGCTGCATTGTTTGACCTTAGACACTTATCCTAATATTTAGGGAATAATTTACTTTAAACTACTCATCTTGGCTTTTTTTATAATCACATGAGAAGGTTTTATTAGATTAGGCTTCTGATTTTTGGATGACTAAAGTTAGATGGCATAACTATAAATCTTTTAGCAAATCCAGATTTTTTTTCTTGAATAATGTAGTCCCTAAACAAGATATTTTGTTCTTATTTACCTGAAACTAAAGATTTTAAAATAACGAAAGTTTAAACCTTTTTATGGAAAATTTAAACATAATGTAGAAAACTGTAGAAAACTGAACTTTCTCTCAATAAATTGCATTTTCTTTGAAAGTTACCACCTTTTCTAATTGTAGAAAAATATATATATGAAAGAGATTTGAGGACAGTTCTCAGATTTCCCGACACTAAATATTTGCATTATGAAAAGAAGTAATAATTTCTTTAGATTTGAACCACGGAATTGCTACAGAGAGCTGATACAGCTATTGCAATTTATAAACAATTTTCAGTAGTTATATTTTATCTTGACATTCTTAGTTGAAGGTGAAACTCTATAAACACCTGTGCATGACTTTATTCACAAATGCTAATGCTTTCAGGTTCCAAAAGGTCTTTTCACTGTATATAAATTTAGTATGAAGCAGTTTAGATGAAGGTATTACCTCTTTAGTTAATTTCATGATCAAAATCAGATTTTATATTTAAATCAGTAACAATTTGTTGTAATGAAATTTACCCTCAGAATTGCTAGTCTTTTTTCCCCAGTAAAGTGCTGTATATTATATTTATGATGATTACTATTTTTATATTTAATGTTAACATGAAAAAATGCAGATGTCTAAAATTTAATATTTTGGTGTTTGCTGTGTCCTGGTTGGTTGAAGGACAGAAACATTATAACACTCTCCTCTCTTGTGCTTTCTCTTCAAACCTAGCTTACCTTTTCTGAAGCCATAAGAAACAAAGCCAGATTATCCATCACAGGGAGTGTGGGAGAAAACGGACGCGTATTGACTCCCGACTGCCCGAAGGCCGTGCACACTGGAACTGCAATTAGACAAAGTTCAGGATTGGCTGTAATTGCATCGGACCTACCATAAAAACCAAAAAAATAATTGAGTGCCTTAATCAAACTGTGTTGGTGACTGATGGGAACACAGCACAGACTGTAACGACATGGGAGTGTCATTGATGAACTAATAATTTGGCTGAGAAAGGGAAGTACGTCCAAATGCGCCAGACATCATCAGCAACAATGTGTGCATGAGCTCAGCTCGGAAACCCAAACTCAGATTTTATATCAGGAAAATTCATAATTTAGTTTTGTTGGGGGGGTGGGGCTGGGAAGGGTGTATTAACAGCAACAAATTTCACTTGAGTGGACTTAAAACTAATAAGACTTGCCAATTTAGCGCATTAAACTGTGAAGAACATGCTCAGAAAGGACACCATTTTGGTCTTTGTTGTGACAAAGAGAGAAAAATAGCTATAGAAGTCAATGAACATGCTAACCTGTGTCTCCAGAACATCAATATATTCAATGGAAGAATACTCAGCTGTTCAGCTGTAGAAATGAATCACTAAACTGTGATAAAAAAATAATAAATATGTAAATCCTGTGAAAAAAATAAAGAAATTATTTACATTTTCTTTGGAAAAAGAGGAATATTGAAACATGCTTGCTTTTTAACTGATGTAAATTCAGTAGAGGACAACACAATTCTTTTTTCTAACCATCTTAGGGAAAAATCATTGCAATAATTGATATAAAATGCCATCACTGTAATAAAATTCAGAGAATTTTTTTTTATAAAAGTTGTTGGTCATCCTCTTGTTTGCTGTTACCTTCATTCTGTTCCATCATTCCGTGTTCCACAGATTTGCATCTGTCTAATACAAGAAACAAAATGATAAAATGTTTAGAGTACTTCATCAGTCTGCAGTGTAGAACCGAAAGAGACTACGGGTCACTCATGTTACAGATATTATTTATAATCTTGTTCTGTGTAAGAAACTGTGGTTTTTGTACCCACCAAAAAGAATAAAACAACAAATGTTCTTATAATATTGACAGAGCTTGAGTTGTTTTCTGCTCATTAGGGATGCCACCTGGAAAATAGAAAAAGGTTGTTCATTTCTTACAACAGGATTCAGGATCTTGTCAGAGTCAGTCTGAGTTCCTGCACATTTTTGAAGTGCTTTTAAGTCCGTAGGGAGGAGGGACTCTGAGCAGCTGAAGAATTGTCATGATTATTCAGTAGGCATTTTAGTACTAGTCGCTAAAACCCTTTCTGAGGCTAGAGAATCATTTAGGGATAGTGTTTGTCCTCTGAGTAGGTCAAGGGATGAGATGCCAGGGAGCAAGGAGGTACAAATGACAGTCCTTAAGACTGATGTGATGATAGATGATGATAGATAGATAGATAGATAGATAGATAGATGATAGATAGATAGATAGATAGATAGATAGATAGATAGATAGATGCAGTCTGTTTGGTACCCAGCAGACTCAGTTTTCATCACCCAGCCTATCAGTGGCATGCCTGGGAAAGGCTAGTAGCCACCATTTGAATAAAAGCCAGATGTCAGCAGGAGCAGGCATGTATGTAGGTGCAAAGTTGCAGCAGGTCTGTTCTGTGATGGTCATTCTTCTTGGCCTCACAAGTCCTGGCAGTGGTGTCCAAATCCAGAGTGTTGCCAATCATGCAACAGCTCTATTCCAGAGCCCTGACTGCAGGTGAGATCAAACTTGGCATAATCATAGCTGATGATTTTTTCAAGCCCAGAAGGGGTCACGTTCCAGTGGCTTCCATTTTCCCAAAGCCTGGTTCTGGTCATCCTCTCAGCCCTCAGGGCTCTCATGCAGAGGAGACTGGGCTCTGGCTGGAGCCCAAGGCTGCCCAGCAATGCCCAGCCCTCAACTCCTGCCACAAAGGGCAGCCAGACACCACTGGGGTGATGCTCCTGCTGTGTGATGCAGACAGCTGCAGAGTAGCAAAGCAGGGGTTAGTTTCAGTCTGGGTACCAACAATATAAATACGAGTTTCTTGCCTCAAGTACTCTAGAAATCCTTTATAGCTACTGGGGAGAAATAAAGAATCAGAGTGAATGACTTCATCCTAAAGTAGACCTTAAAACAGCAAACAGCTGAATCACAGCAGAAAGAGCCTAAATCCTTCCACTAACCTTAATATAGATTGAGGGAGACCAGTTTTTATACAGAGCTTGACAGTGCAGGCAAACATGAAAAGAAGGTGATGCATACCCCTGAGGCACAATAACTACAATGTGTGCAGGGGTCTTAGAGAAAAAGACAGATAACACCACAGTGAATCACTGTGACTAAACTTACTTTGTATCCATCTTTTACTGGCATGTTTAGCACATTCATAAGTTAATGTGAACTGTTATGTGTTTCTTTGGCTGGGTTAGGCGAGTTGTCTGGTTGTCCTCTTGCTTGAGTAAACCTGGAAGCTCCCTTCTTTTTACATCTAAATTACAACTTCTGGGTGGGTTGGTTTTGGGTTTCTCCTTTTTTTAAAGAAAAAGTGTTTGCCTCCGCTTTTCACAAAGTAACAGAGGCTGAACAGATTGAGAGACTGAGTATGAAGAATGCTGTCTAGTTTGTTTTACTGTGTCTGTCTGTTTTTCCAGGAGATTGTCTTCATCCTTTCCTTGTCCACGACTCTGAGCAGTGCCAGGCCTGTCCTGGGATATTTTACTGTCTTCCAGTGTTACTCCTCTTATATGCTCCCCTGTCTCCTTAACACATTATACTTCTTTTTCACTTTCAGTAAACAGCCCATCAGTGTTGTTAAGAATGTTGTTCCATGGAATTCATTATTAATTCTCTAAGTCAGGTTTCCACTTGGCAACGAGGTACCCAAGTCGTTTGAGATGTCCAGTGGCAGTAACCACAGAGGATCCACACCAAGAAGGATTCAGAACTGAGCAGCATGAGCAATGCAGCCACCGAGTTGCACGGCCATGGAGTGATGTGAGCCACCAAGGCCATGTGGCAAGGAGCCACACTGGGGAATCACCACATCCTCTTATTGTTTCCAGTCTTTGTCCTTGCCAAAGGAATGCTTAACTCAAAGAAAGCTTGGCCAGATGTGGTGAAGAAAAGGCTCTCACTTTGCTGATGCCTGTCATAAGCAGGTATAATAATTGAAAAAAAAAAGAAAAAAACACTAGATGGGAAAATGTTACAGCAGAGAGAGCTGACTACAGTTCAGGGGGTTGAGAAAGCACTCTCAGGGTATTTGTCTGCTGTCTCCACAGTAACTTACTCTTTTCTCTTATTCGAAGGAGTTAGATGTTGCATGACTGCTGTGACCATAGACAGCAGCTCTGGGGAGAACGATGTAGGGGTGTTGGTGGATGAGAAGCTCAGCATGTCTCAGCCATGTGCACTCACATCCCAGAAAGCCAAACATGTCCTGGGCTGCATCCAAAGCAGCATGGCTAGCAGGGCAGGGAGGTGATTCTGTCCCTCTGCTCTGCTCTGCTCTGCTCAGACTCCACCTGCAGTGCTGCATCCAGATCTGGGGTCCTCAGCACAGGAAAAATGTGGACCTGCTAGAGCAAGCCCAGAGAAGGGACACTAAGTGTATGACAGGTCTGGAGCACCTCTCCTGTGAAGACAGACCGAGAGAGTTGAGGTTCAGCCTGGAGAGGAGAAGGGACCCTGGTGCAGACGTCTCTGATGGTCTGAGGCATCTCAAATGGTAGCTGTGGGAGGGTAACAGAATTGTGTTCCAGTCTCTTCAGATGAGTGGTTTTCAAGCCTCCATTCACTAGATCTCCATGGAGTATGAAAAGAATTCAGACACAAAATTTTCCTACAGATTTCTAAAGTTAGCTGTCTTAATGATGAACTGAATTATATCAGCATTTATCTACTTCTAAAATAATTTTCGTTTCAATGTAATCAAGAGCTATTATTAACATTAACACTCACAACAATATTAGACTTATCTGCAAAATAATTTGTCTGAGCTGATGTGAATCATATTGTAGGATCAGCCTGCTTTGACATTCACTGTTATATTAGTAGTTTTTTGTTCTACACATTCAACCCTCCCACACTTGTGTATTCTATTAAACACCTATTAAATTTAAAATCAGTACCGACTTACTGGGTTGTCTGAGAACCTCACATGCAGAATTAGTCTTATGCAATCACTTGTTATTGCTGAATTTCACCCAGAGACTATTCTGGGAGCTGAATGTACAGTTCTGAATTGAATTTGCCTCAGTGCAACTGAGAAGAGAACCTGGGGAAGGAGTACAGCTTTATGCAACTGGTTATAATCATTGCATGTGATGAAGGAGGACAGTGGCACCTGTTCACTTCTGTTGCTTAATAATTCTGTAATAGTATCTCTGCCCTGGTAGGATGTGAAAATGAAAAGCAGATATTCTTTAATATTCAAAGTGCAAGTATACTTTCATCCATGATTAGAAAATTACAGCAGAAGGAACCTCCTAAAGCTCTCGACCTGCAGAATTTACCAACCACGCTAATGCCAAAAACAAGAAAAGAAAGGCAGCCTGCAAGGAGCTGCAGAGAGTTGTTGTAGATGGGGATTAATTAACACTGTTACCACAAAATGTGTAATTAGCATGCGACAGCAGGTTTAACTTCAGCTGCAAAGTCTAAGGGTAAGAAGTCACCAGCAGAATTATAAATAGACATTTAGAGCCACTTCCTTTTCTAAGTGAGAGGAGTGTCACAGATTCCAAATAACTTATTGATTTCATAACAGTTGCATTAAATGTAAGGTCAGGCAAGCTGAAACTGGTAAATAGGAAACATGAAATAATTTAGATTGGAAGGAATTTCTGGAGGTCATCTCCTTCAAACTTCCATTTACAGTAGATTCAGCTTTGATGTTAGATCCAATTTCAAAGCTTAAGAGGCTTCTCAGTGTTATTCTATCACAATTTTAGCATCTCCAGTGTTGAAATTGCATAACCTCTCTGGGCAACCTCTTCAAAAATTCTGACCACCCTCAATATATTCGTAAGGGCAAAATTTTCCTAAATTTTTTGTTGTTATTCTGCGTTAAGAGTAGATTCAAAAGTAGCAACACATATCCCAAGCTGTTGACCTAAATGAAGATGTGCATCATCATTTTTGTTGCTGAGCTCAGAATCTGGACCTACCTGTTAGGAGACTAAGGCATGTTATCACACTTCAGAGGAGTGTGCCCTGCTGTCAGTCTTCTCCTTATGGCTAAAACAAGGGTTCACACCCCTAGCTCAACAATCCATCATCTTCCATTAGCACCAATACTAAAACGTTCTAAAGGCCACACCCTAATTGTCTTTTTAGATTGTTGTACCTCTATAGAGTTCTAAAAACCTTCAACAAGGCTAAGCTGTTGAAGTTGACTTTTAAGTGCTTTAAGATAATTTACACATTTTCCTAAGTCCCTGAAAAATAATTATATTACTTTTCAAGTTATTGTATATGTTAGCTATTCCTGTAAGGATTCCAGTGCTAAAGCCCTGATTCTATCTAGCCTTAGGCCTGATACTAATTGTTCAAATCCATGCATAATGGTTTAAAAATTTAACCACTAGTGTGGATGGAAAGATCTGATCTGGTGAGACTCCTAAATGTCTTTTGGTCTAGAAGGTGTGGAGAATTTGGAATTCACAAGACTGCAGCAGTTTAAATCCAGTAATTCTATTAAAAGACTCTTTCTACACATTATAGTAGTCATGGAGTCCATAAATGCATAGCAGAGGTAGTGTCTTCCCTTCTTCTCTCTTATATTCTGGCTACCTGCAATACTGTCAATTGCTGGAATTTCCCTGACATTTCTAAAACAACTTTTAGAAAAAAAATATCCTTTTTGGCTAAAGGACAGGATCAGTATTCTGAAAAAAAATTCATCTGTTAAAAGCTCCATCACAAAGATTAAGCAATAACTGCTGAAAAGCCTATAGAAAATGCAATGGCGTTCTGAGAACATCTGATATTTGGGGTGACACTCACTGACTTTAAACATTTCCAATTTAACTATTTAGGAACTTGTAGGATGCAGTATAAATAGCTGATTTTAGATGACTGTTTGTGGGTGGGATAGTTATGCCCAAACAATCTTTTCAGAGTTTCATTGGTGAAGACAACCAAGAATGACTCATTCAGTAGTAGACATTCACACTACAGGTGCTCACACTTGGCCAGGTGACTCCTGCTCATGGTGACCCAAGTGCAGTGTGACATGGAGTGAGTCTGGCACGTTTGCAGCATCACTGAGATGAGCTCTGACTGCAGTGTCAGTGAGACAGGGACACAAGGATGGAGTTGCTGCTGTCGCTTCCAAACTGAACGCGCAGTGCCTGATGCCTGGAGGTTGTTTGTTTGCCACTCTGTGTGTAAACACTCAACTTTGGACTCCCTGCTGCTCTCACAGCTACTGTTGAGATACCACCAGCCTCTGGAGATGACTGCTCTACCCCAACTCCAAAAGATTATGTTGCTTGGTACACATTTTTTCAAAATTGCCGTATAATTTCTATGAGCGACTGGTGAACTGGTGGGAACCATGGTTACAGCAGCAGCTGGGTGCCCCAAAATCTGAATTCTCAAAGGAGAGGTGAGGGGAGGTGGGAACATATTTTCCTAGTGGTAAGTGTATCTTCAGTAAAGCTCATGCATGACATTTTGAATCAAGAGGGCTGAAGGCAGGTCATTGCAGCGTGAGGCCCTCTGGAGGTACCTGGAAACTCTCTGTGCATTTCACTAGGTACATTTTCATTATAGCTGAGACTTGAACCTGTATTTCCTACAGATGAAGCAAGTTAACTATTGGTAATAAAGAAATTTCCATTTTCATGTTACTCTATTAATGCTTATTTCTTCATATCAAGTGGAATGTCTACAGAAGGAACCCCAGCCAGGGGCAGAGGTTTTCATCCTCATCACTGGAGCTATTCCATGCATCAGACCGAGGACCAGAACAACTAAACTGAAAATATGTGAAAATGACATAATTTATATAAAGATTAGATATAAGACTTAATTTCATCATTTAGGGAGTGTTTTAAACTACTTCTATTACAAAGCAACAAAATAAATTCACTGTATGAAACACTGAGTTGCATCATTCCCAAGGAAAATATACAGAGGTGCTTCCTTTTAAAACAAGCAATTATCACTCTGAACAATGTTGGGAGGAAATGCCTGCTCTTTCCCAGAAGACATTTCTGAGTACAAGGAGGCTGGAGCAACCCTGGGGAAGAAGGCTGTCAGACAGGTTGAGTTACACTGATAACCACGTCAGGTTTAGTTAGGTTTGATATTTTCCAAGTGTGTGATCAGTCACTGAAGGCTTTGAAGTGGCAAGTGTGATGCAATTGAATCTGAAATTCCTGCAGAGTTCCTGAGCAGAAGGGGAGGTTTCTTTCTTAAGCATGCAGGCACAACTTCTAACCTGTCTCCTCTTTCTCCCCATCAAACAGAATCTCTTTCAGGAGTGAGAGTGCAGTTAAGGTCACTGCTTTCAGACAGGTTCCTCGGTGCTTGGAAGGCAGGAAGCTGATGTGGAAATGCTGCGGCATCCTTCTCCTCCCATCTTATTTGGTCACAGGGGCATGCAAAGCCTCAGAGGAGGCTGTAAGACATCTAAGCCATTAGCAAGCACAACTGATAGGATTTGGTCCATCATGCTGATATACTTTCCCATGCATTCCGACCTGTCCACCTGATTATCACATCCTCTGTTAGGAACTGAAAGCTAGGAGTCACTGTGACATTAAATTAACCTAGGAACAAAGAACTGACAAGCATGAACCCATTCTTTCTACTTTTGGCAAATTCTGTAGGATGTTTCTATAGATAAATCATAGGAGTCCTGACCCAAAGAGGAAATTGGCTGATGCTTTCACTCAGCGTTGTTGTAACCATGCCATTTTCTGAAGGCCACTGAAGCTCCTTGGGAATGTGTGTGGTCATAGAGCATTAGCAATTTGTGGTCAACCTGAAAAAAGGTCTCTGGAGATTTTATTCCCACAAGGCAACATAGGCTTTTGACTTTCCATCAGCATGAAGTTCACCCAAACCTGTCATACTGTGTCATCTTGTTGTGAGTCTCAGTAATAATCACAATCCAAAATCCACAGACAGATCACTTTGTGGAATGCTCATCTGGCCACTTGTGGATCAGCAAACCAAAGAGCAGAAAGCCCATTTCTGAGGTGCTTTATTTTAGGTCCTGCTTCTGGCCCCATCCTTTCTTCTCTTCCCTTCCTGATGGGCCACTTTGGCCCTTTTCCCTGTTTGTGAGGTTCTAGGCTAGAATTCTGTCCTGTCAGGCATCAATGGTCTATAGCTGGTGAGGAGGAAAGGGATTGATGGAAATGGAAATTTGAACGAGTGAGTTGTGGACTTGCTCTACCGGTTGCTGTTTGGCTGCCTTTTCTCTTTACAGCTCCCCTGCTCTCCCCCACACTCTCTTACTTCTCTTTCCTAATTTCAAGCCCCATGACAGCTCTGGTCTCCAGCATGTTCCTGTCAGAGTTCCTTCTGCCAAAGCCTGGCTCACCACTTGGTCATGAATGTCTTTCCCTGCCCTGAGTTTCTCCACCTTTGCTCACCCACATTTAGCCCCAAGGCTTTCTCCCACCCACTGGAGTTTCTTACACCCTCACAGCTATTCTTTGTGCCAAGGTGATAAAGGTTGTGATCTTGTCTCCACTCAGCCCACTCTTTCAAGGCCACATTGTACCTACAGTTCTGCATGACAGCTAACCTTAGACTAATTTCTAAACCTCAGGCTGGTTACACTGGTGTCCCTGGGATTATTTCCAACTGAACCAAATCAATTGGGAAGTCCCATACCAAAAACTTCCTCCAATTCCAGCTTGATGAGTGGTCACAGTTAAAGCACAAGGATTCCTAAATTTTATTTTTTTTTATCTGCAGGAGTAGGAGGATGTTGGTGCATTTTCTTCCTGACTTTTTGCAGTAAAGCTACAGAGCCTTCATTCTGAATTTCTGAGGTGGATTACTCCTACTTAAGTATACAGTATTACATTTGTCCATCTTAAATTGCATTCAATTTTTCTGTTTATCCAATGTCTTAGCTTCATATAAAACTTTTCAACATTTCACAACAAAATAATATGGGAGAATAGAAGGGAGAAGTATGTTTTAATAATGAGAAACATTATTTTGTTATGACAAATTACAGGTGATATCAATATTTAATAAAATAATACTTCATTCTAAAGTGTTCTTATTAAAATGGTGATTTTCTGCAAAACATTGCAGAAAGACTGTGTTTAAAGTCGTCACTTCAGGGTTATTTTCAAAATTATGGCAATGCAATATTTTTGTGGCATTAGCAACAGCTGATGTTGTTAAAGCAACAGAAGTGATGTGGTGACTTTGTGGAACTGAGTGACATTACGGGGACAGTTTGGGAACAGTTCCTTTGTTTATGAGCTTGGCTTTGAAGAAGAAAGAGAGATGAAGCTTTAAAAATCTAAAGCTTCTCTGTGTATAAAATGCCAAATATCCTAACTTCCTTCTGACCAAATTTACAGCTGAAAGAAGATAAATATTTCAACAACACTTCCTCAGGTCCATTTACTTTAATATTCCCTAGGAAAATAAGATTTATACCCACACAGTAAGCTTGTGCAAAGGGACAAACACCACATATTAGTAAATCTGATATATCTGAAGGGTTTCCCAGTAGTTGGAAAACAGAAGTAATTTCTAGGCAGAATAATATTTTTTTCTTTCCTGGTATGAAGTCATCAATCAGAAAACTTTATCTTCTGTTTTTTAATTAGTCCCCTTGGATAAATGCCAATAAACCCATTTATTCAGTAAAATGATGCTCAGACAAAAAAATGTCCCTTTCTAGAACATCCTTTCTTATATTCTTTGTTAGAAGAAAGAAAAGGAAAAGAAAAGATTTGTACAATTTCCAACTGTGGTATTGAAATTTTTATAGGGAATCAGCACATGCCACTGAGAAACTTTTCAGTCAATGTGAAGACTGGTGTCAGATCACCAAAAAAAAAAAAGAGAGAGAGAGAAAAAAGAGAAAAAAGTCAAACTCCACAGTTCCAGCTACCATTAATGTCAAACAGAAAATGTGCAAATGAAACAGAAACAAAGAAAGTAGTCAAAGTCCTTGGAATGAGTCACAGAAAGGCTAAATCTTTTGTACTGAGCTGTTCCTAGTGGTCAAGCAGAAATCCAAACACCTTGTTAGAACAAATCCAGTGGAAGATTGTTCCAAGGAAAGAGAGAGCATGTCTGGAAACACCAAGTCAAGAGTTGTGTACAAAGGCTTGAAGGGGAGATACAGGCAGCAAAAGGACATGGCACAGTGGGGAGAAGTAGCAACAGCAGAAATACAAGTTAGACATTTATGAACAAAATTTTTACAGAAAGGTTGGTCAAACATGGAGACAGGCTGCTCAGAGGGACTGTGGAGACTCCATTCTCAGGAGTCATTAAAAGTTGCTGGCTGTAGTTCTGAGCAACCTGATCTAACACTGAGGTGGAATGTCCAAGCTCTGAGTGGAGGGTGGCACAGAAACTTGCAATGGCCTTGAGCTTCTTGCAAGTTAAAGGCTATTCTGAAAATATTTTTCAGTGGAGGACTGTTTCCTTCCTGTCACTGGCTCTGCAACATGAAACAGTATTGTTCCTGGACTGGACAACCTAGAGAGAGATAGAAACAGTTGTTTTGGGGCCAAGTAGTTCCTACATAGTGAGCCTAAAGAGAAAAAGGTAGCAGAACTGACATGAGACTATGAGGCCATTCTTAAAAGTACATTCCATAGGTTGAATTTTCTGATTTTCACAAAGTCTTTGCAGCCAATGTGGCAGCAATCAGTCACAAAGATGAGGGACGCAACAAGTTTACTGGGACAGAAGGAACAGGTTGCTGAGCAGGAGGTTTATGCTTAGCATGTGATACAGCAGTGTGAGCTGGAAGATGATGTGGAGGGTGCAGTTTAAGGTGCTGATCACACACAAAATTTAACAGCCAACACCACACCCACAGAAATTGAGCTGCCCATCCCAAAGGGGAACTGGCATTCTTCACCAAGGATTATTCATATCTGGAAAATAAATAGTATTAGAAGGATGAGACCACATACTAAAATGCTTGCTCCTTATAATGTCCTGCTGCCCCACAGCCCCTTTGCTCTGTCTGCTCCTTTCTGGACCAGTTACCACATTTCTCCCAAATCTCTTTCCCTAGAAGAATCCCCATTTTGCAAGATCCATGTGTAGTTGCCTGGACTTCTACTGTCTATAGGCACACAATTCTCTATAGACAGGAAAGAGAGATATTTTCATTTCTAAAAGAAATTTAAGAAAATGCATGGAGTCAAAGGAATGGGGAGAGCTTCTATAGCAAAATTCCAGCAGAGAAAAGGAGATGTGTGACAGATGCAGTGCTGAGGTGGTTATCATTGCTGGAGGGAGCGACATTTGTAGCAGAATAAATGCAAACTGTTGCAAAGGAATCATAGAATCATTTAGGTTGGAAAAGACCTTTCAAGACTGGGGAGTCCATCTGTAAACCTAACACTTCCAAGTCCACTGCTAAACTATAAAGCCTGAGGGGTTGCTGTTTCCTGGTGTTTATTTTGGAAAAAAACATCATCATGGCAGGATTTGCAAGGAGATAAGGAGCATCTTCCAGCATACAATATAATTTATACCATACAGAGATAAGAGAGAAAACACTGGGGTGTGGACTGGTCACTTGGTTTCACAAGCTAGTTTTTGTGTGGTGCATGCTGACTCCATCTCACGATACCCACCCACCACCTGGGGTGTTCCTCTTCCTGAGGCACTCAGACCTCGACTGTTTCTTAGCACAGACAATTTGGGCAATCCTTTGCACTTTTCAGAGACTCACAGGTCTACAGCTGAAAAGGGAAAATTACAGGCATCTCCTCGGAAGCACATTTGGCACCACCCACAGCAGCTCTTGTGCAGGTGCTGGACTTTCAAATGCCACTCAGAACTGACTGAAACCCTAACTTTTTCAAGATTAAACACAGCTGTTTCCTGCATCCAGGAATTTGACTGCATTTTGTTACCTTTATCTCCTAGGTAACACATACACCCTACCCTCTGAAATCTCCCATGTAGCTATTTCTAGACCTTAATCAAGCTATGTTGTCATGACATGTTCTCTCAGATAAATTAAATTTATTTATTATTTAAATATCTGATTGTACAGCAGGGTTTTTTTCAGCCTGGAGTGGCCCTTGATACCTGCATCCTTGGGCTGTGCCAGCACAATGCTTTACTCAGCCATATTTCATATTCTCAAAAGCTTGGTCAATCTGAGACCACTTTGGCAGGAGGTAGGGAAACTTTTCTGCAGCCCTGCGAGATGCATTCAGATGTGTGCAGGTGAAGACAAAAAGCTCTGCCTTGCCTGCATTCAGCTGTAGATCTGCCTGAGCTCTCCTTAGGGACAGGTTTGCTGTCCCAGCAGTGAAGAGATGCTCTGACCTGCTGCCACCTCTCCCTGCCAAGGCAGTCAGTGAGGGCTCCTCCTCAACCAGACCCCACCACAGACACCAGCCTTGGATGGACGCTCAGGGAAGAGAAGAATGAAGCCAAGCTCCCACCCAGAACCCCTAGGACAGGTTTATCCCCCCAGAGCTGATCCTCACGCAACTGGGCAAATCCCAGGGCTGTCACAGACTGTTGGAGGGAGGACAGGGTGGGATGAGAGCCCGACCACGCTCAGCAGTGAGTTATTATCACATGCTGCAGTGAGCATGTGGTGGCTTTTTCCCTGCCTACTCCTTGCAGGCCGACAACCTCGTTCTGTTAATTTCAGTGGGAAATGTGATGAGTAGGTGAATAAGTCCTCTGAATTGGTAATTGAGGCAGAAAAGATTAATTTATGTATATTGGATAATTGGTGACGCATTTCTTAATTTGATTTCTTTTGGATTATTTCCTATATACCCACACATACGCAAAATAAAGGACAAAAAGTTTTATGGATGCTGTATTTTGTATATATTAGGAGCATGGTACGTAAGGGGTTGGTGGGTTGGGGTTTTTTTGCCAAATACATAAGAACTGCTAAAACTTACCAAATATATTCTCTTTGGACTGAAATTTCTTGTATAGCCCTGGGAAAAATTTTGCACAGGCACTAACAGTGCTGGATGCCCCCAGACCACCCCAGTAAATCTTGACATCAGCCTTTATTTACAGAGAAAACCACATCTCAGTGATCCTTCTCCCTCAGTCTTTGCATCCTGTATTTTGTTTCTGGAAATGAACTACCTGGTATTTTGTTGACAAATCTGCCTGTCCATTTTCAATCCTCTTAGTGATGTCAAACTTGGGTGCTGATGTACAGGAAGCCACTAAAGGGGAATGCCTGAGAACTGATTTGAGACATTCTTTCTGCTGCTGACATCAATAGGCTCAGCTCGTGCAAACCTGTTTGTCCCTGAAGATCCTCATCATCTATTAAACAGCCTCTTATCTCTCAGGGCTGCAGACGTTGATAGTAGTTGCACTGGAGGTCACATTTCAATAAGGAACAAGCCAAAAATGAAGTTAAATTTAAAAACTTCAGAGCCATTTGGTTTTAGTTCTCACAAACATCTTTTTAGAATTCCTTCAGTACTTGTTTAAAACAAGTTCCTACCTTTGTCCAGTGCCTATTATTTCTCTTCCTCCTCTACTTTAAAAAAAATCTGTATATTGGGCAAAAATTCTCCAGGTAGCCATTGTACCCAAAGTGTGGGAAATCCAAACAACACACTTCAGTATTACTCCCCATCTCACTACACTGGTTTAAAAAATAATTTAAAAGTTCATTTTGAACTCCAGGCTGAATATGACAAAGGAGCAGAGGTAAGTCCAGATAAAATATCTCCAATAAAAATGCAGGATTAATAAGCTCAGTGTGGAATTTACATTACAGAAAAACAAAGACACTGTCAGAAAAGTAGCTTGATGGGAAGATATTGGTTCATTTGAAAAAAACAGTCTCAAAGCTCCCTGTTTTTATCTGTTTACTTTCTGGTATTCATTTTTAGCCATCAAATAAAACTTAGCTCTAAACAATGCCATTGTGCCACATAAACTGTATCTGTCACAGTACTGCACCTGCTCACTCCTCTCAGACACTCATCCCAGGACAGTTCTGCAGCCCAGGCCCTTGACAAGAAATATTCCATCAGGACAATGTGCTGTGCAACTAACCTGAGCAGCTCCGTCCCAGTTTTATGATTTCCTTTTCCTTGGATACGCCACGAATTTTATGAAAATCTCACCACAGAAGCTCACCATTATTTTTGGGGGAATGATTACAGACTAAAATCCATTTATCTCAGTATCATACAATCAGTTTGAATAACCAGAATAGTCACTTCTTAACAATGGAACTTCCTTCTTTCTTTCTTTTTTTCATTCTCAAAGAGACACTTTTTTTTCCCTTAGGAGACCTTAAGTCAGTGCCGATGATGTATTCTTGGTCACTTGATGGGGAAAGTGCTTAAATTTCCTTAGGAGTTACTAGTGTTTGCTAATTTGGTCTCTTCCTGAGAGTATCACTGAATTCTCCAGCTGTCCTGGCTCTGCACCCTTTTCTTCTTCTCCAGCTCCAGTTATGGAAGCACAGCAATAGTGGGGAGGCTGTGAAGAGATGGAAAATCCCCTGCCACAGGACTTGGAATGCTTGTGCCATGCTGGACAAGGATAATTAAGGAAAACAACAACCTCCTTCCCTCCTGTCATGAATGAGTGTTGTAAGATAGCCTAAAGAATCACCACCAAAAACAAGTTTAGTATTAAAGCGACAGCATGACAAAGTTCATTGGCAAGGTTCACTCTGCTGCTTACTGGATGGTTAAAGCACACTGAGGGAAAAGAGAACACCAGCACTTGGGACAAATGTTCAACTGCATTATCCATGGCCTGAGGGGCAGCTCTTATTCTGTGGTCCATGGGGTTGATCCCCACCAGACCCTACATTCTCCCAAAACTCCTCTGGGTTAAATGCACACACAGATGTTCACATTCCTGTTCAGGTCTCCATCAGCTGAAGAAGCAGTAGAGACACTGCGGAGTCTTCCAAGCTTCCCTTGGTGCAGGCAATGGTGAGGATGCCATTGTGCTTGGCAGGAGAAGGACCATGGCCCTGACACCACCTGTGCCATGCAGAAGGTTCTGCTGACCCCAAGGGATGCTGGCAGATAAAGTCTGGAGGTTGCTCCCTCCCTTTGACAGTGTCAGAGCAGGTTCAGGAGAAGCTTTTCAAAGTCTGCTCCACTTGCACTGTTTTTGTTTTTCCCCTAACCTCTGACTGAACTCTTGGATAAAAAGCTGTGAGCTGAAGCTGACAGAGCTTGATTTCTTTCCCAAAAGACTTTTGTTCTACAGGAAATAACTCTTTTCTACAAAAAGAATAAACATATTAACTACTCAGACTTAACAATGCTCATATATCAAAAGGGAGACTGTGAAGAGGCCACCAGGGACTTATTTTCTGAATGGAGTTGCTCATCCTGAAGAAAAGCTGGCATCTTTTAATAGACTGAATTTTCTTTTCTGGCAAACAGTCCAGCTAAACTGACAGGCTTCTGAGTGCAGCCTCCTAAATAAACAGGCCTGACTCCTTTTTGCAGAAACATTGCAATTATTATAAACACTGCACATGGAAAAACAATCTGAAGGAAGGGAAGCTGGCAGGCTCCAGAAAGAACGAGGAGCCAGCACGTGCCCTTTGATTCACAGGAAGGGCTCTTTTGTGATAAAAATTAACTAGGACAAGTGTTTGTGTTCACTCCTGCCTCTGAAAGAACTGCTTCCCAGAAATATTTTCTTATCAAGATGATCTAGAACAAAAAAATTTAGATTATGTACATCTTTTATATGAGGACAATTATAAATAAGTTCTTAGAAAAGTATGTGATAATGCTTATTTGACTTGACAGAAATGCTTTTTCTTCAGTGTGAGACAGTTCAGAGGCTGGTGATAACCCTTAGCTTGTCCTTTAGAAGTAAGAGCTTTCCTGCAAACCATTCTGGATTAGCCCACCCTTTTTCTTCCATATTTCAGAGCCAAAAGATCTCTCTGTCTCCAACCTGTAAGAGCAACAGTGCTAGCTAATTCTTTTAGCTGTAGTCTGCTCTGAGTGGTTTAGAAAGCCATTAGTGCACCAGGGAGCAGACCATGCACCAGTGCTCCAAGAGGTATCTGCAAGGAGACCTCCACACATCTAAAAGCAACTGAACCCTTGCCCATGCTGTGCAGGTCTTGAAAAGCAGCACCCACACAATTGCACAGAAACAGAGATTTTTTTTTTAATGTTTTCATTAGATTGGTCCATTTTTGTCTCCTGCCCTTAGCTGTGAGATTTTTTTGTGTACTAAAACCAATATGAAATAATAGTAACACTTATGTTTTCTTTCCTTTCTGTATTTTGTGCAATTCCTTAAGCTTTGGGGCAATTGGAAGAGGACAGCCACAGTCCAGTATGATGCTGAACCTCTCCTCCTCCCCCAGATGCTCAGAGCTGGCACAGATTGAGCCCTGGGATCCCAGGGTTAAGGACCCTCATACTCCTGAGAGGTCTGTGCTGCCACCACCCACCATCTGAGTTTCACCTCCTGAATTCTCAGGTCCTCTCCAGAAATCCTGAAGCATATTCCCCAAGGCGGGATCACCAAGCAAATCTCAGTTCTGCAAATGCCTAAAGCACTAAAGTGTTGTTCTTGTTCAGCATATCCAAACCCAGGCATGGTAAAATTAGTAATTCATCTCTTCACCTTTGTATATTCAATTTCCCCAAGTTTTCTGCCATGTTTTAACCTTTCTAATTTCTATTTTGATGCAATAGTGTAAAAAGATGCATACCAGAAGTGGAGTGACTGATCAATGGTCTGTCTTCACAGTATTTTTCTGAAATTCTCTTGGGTGGAGCAGTTTGCTGTTCTCAGAAACAACCTGAAATCCTTCAACTAAAGGAATTTTGTGTTAGTGGCATGTGTATAAAATAATAGTGATGTTTATATCTCAAGTCAGTTGAGTATCTGAATCAATAGAAAAGCACACTGATCCCAGAGAGCCAAGAAGAGAGGTGACATGCTATCCATTCTGTAGCTGTCATCATTCTTGGCCTTCAGCCATGTCCCTAGAATTCACTTACTGACTCCACCTCTATAATACAGCTCCAGATCTATTGCTTTTGTGCTGTTCTTTAATCATTACAGCTGGCCTTGCCTGTTGGTTTTGCTCATCTGCCTTGAAGGGATGCTGGGCGAAGCTGCTCCAATGGAAAACCCAAAGCAAGGCTGTATTGTTTCTTCTTGAAAAAGGGGAGGACGCAGTGGAGCCAGGCAAGCAGCCTCTGTCCACCCAGAATTCTCTGCCTGATGCCTAGTTTCCCTATTTCCTTGTCTCTCTACTTGTGAAGTATCACAGTTAACTCCTTTCAGCTGTTTTTTAGCAGAAAATCATTATCATAATGATTGTCATTGAAAATCAGTGTCACAGAAGAGTGTGTGTACCTGCTTCACCAGTCCAGTCCTCCTGCTGCCCTCCCTCCCTTGAACTCTCTCTAACTGAATGTTGAACCTCAGACCATTCCCAAAGTTTTGGATAAAAAATGACCTTGACATATTTTGCAGACACAGCCACCTCACCTTTGTTTTGGTGAGATGACAAAACCCCCATTAGGGTACTGGACCCTGGGTTTCTGAGGGGTTTTTATGTTTGATATTTCTGTTTGGTGGGATCTCATCCTTAGAGGAAGGATTATATACAAAAAAGGAGGGCAGATAGGATGCAAGACGGAAAAATCTGAGGTGAGACCCTGAGCAAAAGTCAAAGAGAAATGAAGACCAGAGAATTTGATAACATAAACAGGAAAATTTTCTATTTATGTTCAAAACCTAGGAATAGGTTGTGCCCTCCTATCTATAAAGATATGCAAGAACATGAACTTTCCTTTATAAAACCAAAGGAATAGTCTGTCTAGACAGAAATTCTGTGAAATTGGCCCTTCACAGGTCCTTTTCAGAAAAGTGTAGACATGCCCCACTAGGATCAGGCTTTCCCCTGCTGTAACTTCAGAGCATTAGGATGTAATTTGTCCCTAAAGGCTACAGCCCTCTCCACCTTTACTCCCTTAGCATGGCTGTCCTGGCCATCCCATGTTCCACCTTTGCACTCAAACCTGCAATTCTTCCCTTGATAGGAAAAGGAACTCCCTATATCCTATGACTGTTTGAAAGTTGCCTGCACTTCAGAAAATTGTTTGACGCACAAACACTTCTATGACAGAGAAGAAAACATTTGGAAATCTTTTTTTGCATAGGCCTAGCACTGAGCAATAATAGTAAGTAAGATGATGAGCTCATTTCGCATAACCCTTAGAATAGTTATAAGAAGTAGGTAATGGTTTTCTCCAGTACATTAAACAGGTGACTAAAAGATTGGCAATCCATTAACAGAATAACACACAATAGCTTTCCGTGGAAGAACATTTAATTTTTATCTTTCCTAGTTTGCAAAGCAAAACTTTATAAAATGCTTTTCAAACTTTAATTCTCTCTTTTAAGTTCTCATTTCTGTAATCTCTACAGTGAGATAAATATTGGTCTGAAAAGAAGTATTTGAGTAGCTAAATTGACAGAGGAGGAAAATTAAAAATTTGCTTCTTCCTTTAACTCTTATACACTCTGTGATGGGGCTATCCATCACAAGTGAGCTATCTCAGGATTGATCACAAGCCTAGCACAATGTAATTACTGAACCAAAAGCATTGTATTATATAGCATGAAATGAAATAGCAACTTTGCCTTCCACATTATGAACCTGTTGACTAATGATGGAGTGCTGCAATTAGAAAATATGGAAGTAACAAGACAAGGTATTTCACAGTCTGCTAATGTATAGAATAAAACTACTGATAGAGTGAAGCAGGGAAATTAAAAACAATAAAACTGGAACAGAAAATAACAATGGCATTCTTAATAACCTGTAACAGGAAAGGATGGAAGTGTCCTCTAAAGCAGGTTAAGTTTAAAAGGATTATGCACAGTGTCTGAAAAGGGCTTCTTCTGGTCTTGTGTGAGTGGATCTACTTTCTTTCCAGTATGTTTTGTGATGGCTGAGAACTGTTGCATTCATTGGCATCATAAGCATCAAGAGATTTTACTTTAAGTTACTTGAGAGGAAAAACCAATGAGTTGTGGGCGAGAGCTCCCATTTCCCAGAGCTCCCTCCCCAACTCCCATTTGATGCTGCCTGAGGGGCAAAAGGCTGATCGCTGCGTCACTGCTAGATCACTTGGGGATGAGTGGCATGCCTAGTGCTTTGAAAAAATCATGGTTTTAGTACAAATTATCCAGAAAAAAACAAAAAAGGAATTTGTCCCAATTTGTCCCAAGTCCATACTAGAGGTATTCTTCCCTGTCTCCTCCTATTCGCTTGGAGCACACATCTTCAAATAAGCTGATTATCTGGAAACAAAAAAGGTGGGAATTTATTATAAAATGAAGCCTGGATTAAAATATTTTCATAGTCCTAATACCAACTACAAACATTCTGAGTCCCTGATGCAAAACAAACCCATTAACCTACAGAAGAATCCAACCCATTTATATTTCACCTTAAAGTTAGCTGCAAACTTCAACAGTGCCTGAGTGATGCAGGTATTCAGACTTACAATCATATACAGAAAAGAAAATTAAAATAAGCAAAAAGAAACCAGAAAATGGAAAAAAGGAAAAAACAAAGGAAAAAGAGAAATGCAAGAAAATAGAAAAAAGGGAAAAAAGAAAATAGAAAAAAGGGAAAAAAGAAAATAGAAAAAAGGGAAAAAGAAAAGAATAAAAAAGAAAAAAAAAGGAAAGAAAAAGGAAAAAGAAAAAAAGAAAAAAGAAAAATAGGACAGAGAAAAAAGAAAAAAGGAAAAAAGGAAAAGGAGAAAAGGAGAAAAGAAAAAAAAGGGGAAAAAGAAAAAAGAAGAAAGAGAAAAAAAAAGAAAAAAGAGAAAAGAAGGTGACTACCATTGCATGTGGTGATATTTTCTGACATGATCTGGCTTAAATTCACTAAGTAATTTCAGGAACAACAGAGAAAAATTAGTCTTTCCTCCTCCCTCTTCTCCCACCTCTAACATCTGTCAAGGCTCTTGACTGACACAGAGTAGGATTTTTGAGGGTATTTCTGTGCCTGTAAAATATCAGCCCAAGGTCTGACTCCATCTCCTTGGAGCAATCCGTGCCTTTCTGCAGGAAGCTTCAGGGCGTGAATGAGCCAAGGGGATGCTCATCACTGATGCTCTTTTGTGGCTCCTGGATGAACAGTTCTGTGAAAAGGTGAAGAAATATTAACTACCAGCTTCTGTTCCCCCGTGCAAGTTAGATTTTAGAAACTCTTCCTCTTCGGGCTGATAACTGCCAGGCTGGTAAAGACATCTTTAGGTGATGAAAATACAAATGTTTATGAAATCCTAACCATCTCTTGTTTGTCTTAATGAATTAATATTTTATACCTTGTGTACAGATTGCTTGCAGCATCTCTTTATGCACAACGAAAGTTGCTCAAAATGTCCTAGAAATGACACAAGACCACTTACTCAAGGAAATGAAGTTGTCTTTGAATCCTACTGTGCTTTGTCAGCTGTGTCCCATTGGGAGTGTGGCTGCTGTTCATGCTGGGCTGTTTTTGGGGATTTTTAACCTAACCCCATGATCCATGTTGGCAGAACACTGTTAAGCCTTAGCCAGCCTGTCTCCAAACTGCATTGTGAAAACACTTGGGTACATGCTGCGTCTCTTCATTAGTGTCTTAGCCAGGCTCAAATTGGTGGGACCATCATTGATGACAGACAGTGAGAAACTCTCTGAAGCAGCCTTCTGGCTCTAAAATCGCAGGCTAGAAACCCCCTCATGGAGTAGAGGACACAACAGCATGTGTAAAGGTGCCAGCACGTGTTCCTGCTGCAGAACAAGAAAGCAAATGGCACACATACATTCCATGAGCTGCTGCCTTTGGCAGAGTCTCTGAAGCTGCCTGCCAGACCTCAGGCTGCACTTTGCCAACCCTCAGGTGCACTTTGCACCTTCCCCATTCATAAGTTCCCATCAGGGTCACAGAGCCATGAGCTCTGACATCAGTGCATCTGACAAAACCTCAATAAAACATTTAAAATGAAAAACTGGGGATATTTCCAGTACTCTGTTTTCTTTATCACAAGTTTCACCTGCCCTCTCTCTTACTAAGTGTTTGATCTTCACCCCTCTCTTTTTTTTTTTTTCTCCAAATACTTGCCTCTTCCTCCATATGTGTGTGGTTTCCCCCTTGCCTTAAACCTCTTCTCAGTCTGGAAATGTCACTCAGTACTTAAAATCACACACCCTTCCTTCAATCAGGCTCCAAACCTCTCCCTCTCTAGCAGAGAACTGAGTTCATCTGTATGTCCTAACTTGGGTGACATTTACAGGATCGAAATCTTGCCCTTAAGCTTTACTATCAGGATCCCAGGTTGGTAAATCAAGCAATTAAAGTTTAAGAGATTGCAGATTAGTATTTAAATATATGACATTTAAATTCAAATTACCACAAAATGACTGCATTTTCATTATGAAAAAGCAAGCTATAAAACCGATGTATTAAACTCAGTAATTTTCTCTAAAGTTTATGTTGAAACCATATTTTCAATGAATTATCACGATACTTAATTTCATCATTCAGTATTTTCCAAGATGTTTTCTATAACCAAAAGATGCTTCATTTCTCTAGAAGGCTGAATAGTTGTTAGAAAAAAGTAATTGCCTACATACAGCTCTATTAATATTTGGAGAAGTGTTCAAATTTCTGAAACAATTGAGAATTCAGAAATGGTTCATATTTATCTACTTATTTTTCCCTAAAACCTTTAATGCTCTTGGGGTACAATTCTGAAGATGCTCAGTGAAAAATACAAATCATTATCCCAATGGATAAAAGTAATAAAACATGAAGAGGTGCTGGTATCAAGCAGCAGTTCAACTACCACATCTGCTCCTTCCTGGCCAGACACCTCTTCCAGATAACATTTCTCCCTGTTCTGGCTTGGTCCTTCTGGTCACTGCCTCTTGCAGAGCTGCCTGTATTGCCCCCTCTTCCTACTCTGACCCTGTTTGACAGTCAGAATAGTTATCTAGAAGGTGGGTCACCTCAGGATACAGCAATCATAAAATCCATGCTATCCTACTATCTCACTCAATGCTCTGTGCATTAGACAATCCCTAAATTCTGCCTCCTTCATGTCTTAAAATGAAGAAAAAAAAAGTATTTCCTCCAAATCACAGAAAGTTATTTTTAATATCAATTTGCTTGGTACATATTGGGGAGCTGAGGTGATGTCTTGGTAGCAGGAGAGGCTACAGGGGTGGTTTCTGAGAGGAGCTGCCAGAAGCTGCTTCCATGTCTGACAGAGACAATCCCTGGTGGCTCCAGGATGGAACTGCCTCTGGCCAAGGCCAAGTCCATCAGTGACATGGTAGTGACACTGGGATAATGTATTTAGCAAGGGAAAATGCACAAGAGCAACTGCAGCCAGAGAGAGGAATGACAACATCCAAGCAAAATAGCCCCAGACCCCAAGAGTCAGTGCAGAAGGAGGGCAGGAGATGCTCCAGGTTCTGGGGCTGAGGTTCCCCTGCACGCCATGGAGGAGTCCATGTCAGAGAAGGTGGAAACATCTGAAGGAGTTTGTGACCCCAGAGGAAGCCTGCACTGGAGTAGCTCCTGGCAGGACCTGGGGCCCAGTGAAGAGAGGAGCTCACACTGGAGCAGGTTTGCTGGCAGGCGACCCATGCTGGAGCAGCCTGTTCCTGAAGGACTGCACCCTGTGGAAAGGAGCCACACTGCAGCACTTAATGAAGAATTGCTGCCTGGGGGAAGGACTACTGTTAGAAAAATTCATGGAGAACTCTCTCCTGGGGGAAGGATCCCACACTGGAGCAGGGGGTGTGAGGAGTCCTCCACTTGAGGAAGGAGCAGCAGAGACATTGTGTGATGACCTGATTGCAGCCCCAATTCCCCACCCCCCTGCACCACTTGCAGGAAGGAGGTAGAGAAAATCAGGAGTGAAGTTAAAACTGGGAAGGGAATGCAGCAGCAAAGGTGGTTAAAGATTTGCTTTTATTTCTTGTTACTCTATTTGTAATTGATTGGCAATAAACTAATTTGCCCAAGCCGAGTCAGATTTGCCTATGATAATAATTCCTGTGTGATCTTTCCCTGGTCTTACTTCCGCCCATGAGCTTTTTGTAATATTTTCTCTCCTCTGTCCAGCTGAGGAGTGACAGAACCACTCTGATGGGTACTTGGCATTTAGCCAAGATCAACCCACCACATTCAGGAAGAAAAACTCAAGAGAAACTTTCCACAGGGCATTTCTATCTATGGTTGGTGTTGCTTTCTTTTTTCCCTTCTCAAATAAGTCCCAGTCGATTTAAGTCCAACTCTGAGGTGCCTCATGTCTCTGACTGACCACACAGGGAATACAGACATCAGCAACTTTGGGGTGCTGCAGTGTTCAGTATCCAGGTTTCTCTGCAGACATAGCATTATTTCTCTGTGAAGAAAGTCTCAAGAGCCATTCTGGAGTGTAGTAGTCAAATTTATTTCCACTGTAGAAGCACAATTGTTTCAGTAATAAAAAAATAACATTTTCTTTGCAGAATAAAAGTAAACCTGTAGTGGTATAAATATATTTACTTGCACAAGAATTCACCTAAGTCACTCAACATACATTTAGACTTAGTATTCTCAAAGTCCTAAATTTCCAATGGAGTTAACAAAAGACAGTTACTTGCAGAAAGATGAGAAAGGTGAAGTCTGGCTCAGTTGGGATTAAACATATATAAAATAATAGAAAGCTTCCTTCCTTGGCTGTTTTTTTTTTTTTTTTGTTGTATGAATACATTGCTTATGAAATATACTAAGAGCATTCAGCACTGACCACTTCTGTTTGTCTAACTAAAATATATTACATGGAGAGCCACAGAAGCCTCTTCTGGATGCCTTGCAGACCTGACCTGGGTGCTGGCCAGGCAGAATCAGCAATGAGCATAGAAGTGTTTAAGCTCAGTGCTCCTTAGAATGTGGTCAGCCTCCAAAACTCCATTCCTGAGACTCCCATCAGCAGCTACTGCCTTTCAAGAACAAACAAGGTGTAGCAATTTCCTTCAGAAGGTCATCACAGACTCATAAGACAGCATGCCTAACCAGTCAGAAAATCCCTGTACTCTACTCCATACAGCATTATTACTGACCTCGTGAAACCAACAGTCCAGCTTATAGTAAGTATGGTTGATGTGTAACTTCACCTAATATGAATACTTCATGCAAAAAAACCCCAAATAAACAAACCTATTTTCTGCACTCCCATTCAGTTCAAGCCATGGAACAACAGTAAACACAACTGCAACAAATTCAACTTGCACTTTAACTTCTAGATAACTCTTCAACTCTTTCCCAATTGTGGGGATGGGAAAAAATAAAAGGAAGGAAAGAAAATTTAATGAATCAATCTCATGACTCTGTATTCCTGCGTTCTGCCTAAATCATACTTCTGTACCATATAGGCTACTGTCAGCACCATGCCCTCACAACATATGCTGATTTATTCTGACCCTTCCTTACTGTTATGTTAGTACAGGGACAAAACATACAAGGTTCAGCCTTGATTCTTCTCAAGACATCTACGAGAGGAGGACACTGAACTAATACAGCACAATACTGAAGACAAGGGAACATAACACTTAAGTTGTGATACACTGAAAAGCAACTTCACACATAAGCTCATTTATGTAGGCACACTGACATATTGAGCACCATTTTTTTTAACATCAACATTCAACTCTGAACAGAAGAATGTTAAGCCTCTAGGACAGTTTCAGCATTAGGAAAAGAACTACTTCTAATTTAGAAACATCAAAACACTAACGTTGACACCTTAGTGGAGATGATCACTGCAAGTGACCCTCTCTCTGAATTCGAAGGCGTTCCTTCTCCACTTGCAAGCGTTCCTTCTCAATCTGCAACTTCTCTGACTCAAACTTAAGGAACTGCAACCTCTCTTTCTCTAACTGCAAACGTTCCTTTTCAAGTTTTAACTTTTCAGTTTCTAGATCCAGAGGCTGCACGATGGGTTTTTCCGTTTGGGTGAGGTCATTTTCCAGGGCAGGTTTTTCAGAATGCAGAGTCTCTAGCCTGAGTTTCTCCCACTCAATCTGAAGTCGCTCCTTCTCAATCTGAAGCCTCTCGCGCTCCAAGTCAACGTGCCGCAAGCGCTCCTTCTCAATCTGCAGGCGCTCCTTCTCCACTTGCAGCCTCTCGGCTTCGATGTCCAGTCGCTGTTTCTCCAGCTCCACCTTTTGCTTCTCCAGATTTATAAGCAAGTGAGAATCTTCATAGGCTAGCCTAGCTTGAGCAGAGCTTAGATTTCCAAACTCTTCAATGTGGGGGAAGTCTGGTAAGTCATTTTCCTTTTTTGAATCTGGCAGAACTGATGACAAGATTTCTTCTTCTTCCTCAATAGGAAACTGAAGAGAGGAATGCGACAGACAAGAATTACATTCCAGTCTTTATGCCAGAATAAATTTGTTACATACAACTTGATTGAAAAGAAAATACTGAGTTTTTTCACCTTTAAAGCTACTCAGAAGTGTTTAATTTGTATGTTGTGAAATAACCACGCTAGGTCAGAAGGTTTTTCTATCATTACACAGGAATAGAAATAGGCTGTATCTGCAATTAGTATCTGGTAATGAAAAATGGGAAATAGGCTTGTCAGTGGACATGCAATTACATACAGAAAATACAGCAGAGTTGTTATTACAGATCATTCAGAACAACTGAGAGAAAACTGGATCTAGAAGACCATATGTTGTTCTTACCTTTCATAGAGCTGAGTGACATTTATGTAAGCCACTAGGCATTTGTTGTGACTAATTATTTATCAGAGCAGATGGATCCATAGGCTATGTGTTATGTAATCTAACCTAACCTTCACTAACTTGAGGATTCCATTTCTAAAAGACATTAAACACTGACATTTTTCACATGCTCCTAACCCTTCCAACTCTTACTAAGTGGGTCAATAAACAGGACTTGTTTAACCACTTTGTATTATCATCTGCATCACAAATGGCTTTACAGCAAACATGATGAGGTGGTTAGGACCACTGCTCTCAGCAGACTGTAACATTTCGTGCAGAATCATAGCCCTTATGTGCTACAAATTCACAGTACACAAGAGATAAATTGTCTCCCAATACATACACTGCAAGAGAAAGGCAAACTGAGGAAGGTTAAGTGTTAGCGAAAAATCTTAGGACTAGAGATGCCACTGCCAGTCCTCTAGCATTAGAGAACACACAGTGTTCTTCAGCCCAGTCTCACAGCAGCTCTCACTACCATTTAACAGCTTATGCTGATTTTTCACCGCACTTTTATCAACAGAATTAAGACAGGAGTTGCTTCCCCACTCCTCCCACTCAAAAAAAAACCAAAAAAACCCCAAAAATCCCCAAAGCAATAAAAAACTCTAAGCAAAATTGTTTGAAACTTTTTGAAATAAGAACTATGTATTTAAAGAGAAACAGCAAAACTATCCCAACATCTGACTGCACTCCAGATGGTTGCCTATCCCAGGGCAGTTGCAGTACTACTTGGAGTAACAACCTGTCTACAGAATCCAGTACCACTTGTCAAATTCACACTAAAATTCTGACAGAAAGGAATGGCTGACTGACTAATTCAAGTAATGTTTTCATCTCTTGTAGGTTCATTTTAAGGAATGCAAACAGTATCGTATTTCTTTCTGTATTCTATTTCTTTCTGTACCTGCAGGTAACATGTACTTTGATTTTTTAAAGAAGAGCATTTCTCTGTTCATCCATCCAGGTAGCCTGAATACTAAAATAATCAGTTTCCTTCAACAGCGTATTTTCATTGCATTGACTCAACTAGTTCTTATCTGTAGCACACAAAAATGGAAAATACATGTGCAAAGACATATTCAAAGTTTAGGGATGTCGAATCAATAATCAGCATCCAAGACCTTACACACAATTACAAGCTGCTAGATTTGAACACCGTCTCTCTGAAATATAGTTGCTTCTACAGTTTAATTCACACTTTCAGAAAGAAACAGAAACACAGTAAAAAGCCTTATGCTGAAATGAAACCATATTGCACATAGCTCATGTATTCCAATCACTCACTTCGAAATTCTGCGGATCCTCCTCTTCCTCTTCTACTTTGATTTCTGTTAAAGATCCACCAGCTTCTCTGAAGTCAGTGATATTTTGCCATTCAAAACTAGATTCAATTGCAAATCCCATTTTGTCATCCATGTCTTCATTGAGAGAGTCATCTAAATTGGATGAAGGAAGGTGAAACCCAGCACCTACTACTTTGATGTTTGCATTCAGACGTTTTCTCTTCATGAGTGCTCTCCAGTCAAGGTATCGCCTTTTCACTTCTGTCCCTGTTCTTTGCTCTCCTTCACCTACAGCATTGACACACTCTGCTATTTCCTCCCAAGCTTTCCGTTTCATCTCATTAATTGTTGTATTAAGTTGCTTTGAAAAGAGTACTTCTCTCCTTTTTCTGATTTCCTTAAGGAGAGTTTGAGTTTCCTGAACACTAAAATTGCTTTTTCTTTTTCGTTTTAACTGTTTCATTTTTTCCAGGCTTAACCTAATAATTTCACCACAGTAGCCTACAGAGATGATCTGACACTAATCAGCTACTAATATAAATGAATTTAAAAGCAAATGAAAGCTGAGCACAGTTCTCGTGAAGTAAATTTTCTCTTCACTTTGTAGTATTTTTCTATTTGTCAGGCTTCCTAAGAGAAAAAGAGCAAACAAGATAAATCTCCGAGGTATACACTATATATTTTCATTTAACAACTTGACTCCTAAGTCATCATTTAAGGAATGTGTATTTTGAACTAATTGTTTATGTGATAAAATAAAACAATTTTGTTAAATTTTGACCATGAAGTAGTCATAGATACCTTCTCTAATCTCCCATGAATTACAAAACCATTAATATATCCATGTCACGAACTGTTAAGGTTGATTTGGTATTTCCATTACAAAAATACAGCTATTTTCCTTCAACTCATAAAGAGTTTTGACAATTGGGATTTGCTTAAGACTGAAAATTGACACACACATTTCAGTTTGAATGCCAAATTACTTCCAAAAGAAGCTGAAATTGCTATATCATTACTTCAAGTGTTACATGAACACTTCAAAAACATGAAATGTTTAGGGGACTGAAATTTCTGAGACAAATTTTAAATGAGACACCAATTCCATTAAAATAAAAGTAAATTAATATGAGAAGTTCACATTTTAGAGGCTCTTCTGGCTTATATTAATCACAAATAAAAGAACTGGAGCAATCCTGTTGAATATCGTAAAATAACTACTAGTTCAAACAAATGTAATTGATTAGAGACATTTTAAGAGGAAATAGATTTACATCACTATATGCCCTACATGGTAAAACCCCCCCTGTGTCCCTCTGACACTGCTAAGCATCCCATGTCAGATACAACGGCAGCTTTAAAATTCATCCAGTCCTCTAACCTCAGCGCCAGCTGGTCCTGTGCCTGATGCTGAAGAAAACATAAAGCCCCATAACACACCTGACAGACTGTGCACAACTCTATAGAAGTAAAGGGTGAGTGGGAGATCCAGGGAACTATTAATGAATACCATTACTGCATTAATAACATAGACCATATAACAAAAAAACCCAAAACAACCCACTAAAACCTGGAAGTGAAGACTAAGAATCAAAAATGGCACTTGGTCACAGGCTGCTTGGCAACAGTTTCAATTAGGATTATTTTCAACTTTCTTTTGTACCATGTTACCTACCACTGTATGCAGGTTTAAAAGGCTTTAAGTCAAGGAGGCCAGGGATTCACTACACACTACATGCAGTTTCAAGCTGCTGTTTGCTCACTATTCATGCAGTAGAGACATTTGTCCACCTGAAGGCAAATGGCTTCCAGATTATATATTCAATTGCTACTAACTAATGGACTTAATTCATAAGTAACTCCCTCCCAGCTATACAGGATTCTTCAATTACTACATATTTTTCTACTGTTGTTCTCCCTAAACTCGGTTAAAGCATACACCACCACATTATACTACATCTCCCCACTAGGGGAATAATGTACATAGTAGTTTAGACATTGTTCTTCATCTCCTATGCATTATTGACTGTAACAAGTGGCTCACTTGCAGTTTTCCAAGTCAAGCAGCATTCTTTCATACCCAACAGGCAAGCATACTGCCATCAAGTACTTTTTTAAAACACTGCATTTAAAAACTGCTTTACTACTTTTCCTCATTAAAATACTACTGCCACTGTGAAGCCACTTACTTCCAATGATTATTAGGCAGCAAATATGCAAAACCAAGTCCCAAAAACAAATCAACTGCATAAAGCACAAGCCTGTTATCAGCACACATCAATCTACAGTGCTCCCATGTAGCTACCCAACACTTTGGACTCCTCAGACTCAAGTAGGAAGCTGCATGCCACTGTTTAGGATGTGTGAAACTTTCTGCCCTTCTGAAAATGAAATTCCAACTGGTTTTGAGAAAAGGAAATTATTTAAAAATTAATATAACCTACTGCTTTAATGCAGACCCTTCACATGACTCATAGTGAAAAAAAAAAGCTGTAGCGTAGAAAGTCAAATTTATACCAGAAGACAAACTGAATCTGCCAGAATTAGACCGAATTTTTCTGAGACCTTTTATCTGATCTTTAAGCATACTCTTTATCAGACTTCTGCTGAAAGACAACCATTTTTATGTCACAGTATATAGTGGCTAAGTCCTTTACTTATCCCCTGCTAGGTGAACAAGGACAGGTCATTCCCACCAACAAGGAACCACAGGATTTTAGAGATTCATATGGCATCTCTCGTTACACTCACTCTTCCTAAATTTCTCAGTGCTAGCACAGCAGGAAAATGTGGGCACAAACACAGAAAACAAAAAATCAATTGGGTTTCCAAATCAAATTTTCATCAGCTTCCAAATACAGTTCTACATCAACATGGAAAACACTGACAGGTAAGCTTTCTCCTCAGCTCCAGAGAAGGCTATGCATTAAAACATGCAAATGCCATGTCACCCTGTGGGCCAGCCCACTGCTCCTTGCACCAGGGCTCTGCATCACCTGAATGATCTCCCCAGCCACACTTTGTGACGTGTCTAATTTCAGTCTTGGATTTTATGCAATAAGCCAAGGGCATAACCTTTAAGAACTACAATACTAACTTGGAAACTACTGGCATCCAATTCCATTATTAGGTAAAGTTTTCTTTTAGACTTTTTTAAACTTTTGCTAGAACACATCTGACACAAATCCCTGAATCTCCCAATGAAACATCAGTAAAACCTATACATTTTAAAACTCACAACTACTAACTTCCAATTGGTAAGGACATCTTGCCTCTTCTAATTCTTTCCTTTTAGAAAGCACATTGCCCTGTTACAGACAATTCCTGTCTAATTAATAAATAAGGGGTCAGTAAATTGTCTTAACAGTATATTTACTCCCAGAGATAGCTCTGTGTACCTTTGTGATATATTAACTAAAAAACCTTATTATCTAACAAAACCTGAGATTTGGGATATTCGGGTTTTTGCCATTGCTAGATCATCTCCAGGATATTACTCTTTAATGAAGAACTTTTACATCCTCAAAGTACGTAAGAGTTTTTAAATAAGCTAGGATTTGTACACATTCTAGATAGCTACAGGGAAAAAAAAACCTAATATCCCAAAAATCAGCAGCTGGGATAGCATTAATGCTCATTCTAATAGCTTGGACAATGCTGTGTTTTGGATTAGTGTGACAATAATGTTGGTAATGCACCAATGTGTTGGATGTGACTAAACAGTGCTTATTTTAAGCCAAGGACTTTTCAGTTTCCCATGCTCTGCCAGTGAGGAAATGGACAAGAAGCTGGAGCAAACTGCAATGCAAAATGTGCAATTTTACAGTTTGGATAGAAATGTGAAGTGCTGGCTAAAAAAAAAAAAACCAAAAACCAACTCTGATGACATCATAAAGACTTTAAGGGTCTTCCAGAAGAGACAGCAACATGGAGCTATGACTCCGGACCTCTCAGGCCAAAAGCAACCTGTGATCAAGCAGGTTCTCATTGCTGCACCAAAGAAGCACAAGCTGTTAGGGTTGGAAAGAAACAAGAACTGTAAAACTGAGCTGGAAACTCCACAAACAGACAGAATATATACACATGGAATATCTCCAGCATAGTTAAAGACAGAAGCATCCTCATTCTGCCTCTATCTTTTCTCTTTTCTGTCTCTTTTGTTCACACCTTAATGTCTGACCACGTGTTGGACAAACAAAAAAAAATTAAACAAACAAAAGAAAAAAAAAACCAAAACCAAAAAACCAAAACCAAAACAAACAAAAATCCACCAAACCAAGGAAGCAAACAAAAAGATCCATGTATTCACCAAGACTGAAGGACTGTTGCTAGCATCACACTTGATTAATTCTTTATAAAAATCATGACTTTTTAAAAACCGGTTTTTTTAAAAAAAACTTTGAGGACTTATGCTTGAATAAAAAAAGCATTCAAGTTACAAGGATCTGCTATCTCTTAAGTTTTTTTAAACAAAATGAGTTTAAGTACCTTCTGCCTAAGGCTTTCTAAAAAACTTTCTGTGTGATTCCCAACAGATGGCTACTCTGGGCTTGGAGCAACTTACACTTTTGTACAAAGGTTTTAGTATAGGAGGATCTGGACGCTGCACAACACATCACCCAACCCAGCCCTGCAAGAAGCCCGCGGTTTGCACAAACGAAAAAGCAAGCTCAGAAGGGAACCAACAAAACCTAACAACCTAACGAAGCAAGGAGGAAGCACAGGAGATGGGAAGCAGCTGGGGACCAGGCTATGGAAGGCACAGACAGGTCAGGCCGAAGCTGCCCTTCCCCTGAAGCAGGCAGGGCCGCGCAGGGAGCAGAGCAGCCGGTCCCGCGGGAGCGCTCCGGCGGGATGCCGGCGGGCACAGCCCGGCTCCGGGGCCAGCTCGGTCCCACGGCAGCGCTGCAGGGCAAGCCAGGCGCTAACAAAGGGAGGCGGGGGCACGCTCGGCTGCCCCGACCGGCACAGCCCCCGAGCCCTGGAGAGCACACGGGCCCGTGGGCCTTGCCGCAAGCCACGGCCTCTCCGGCCGGCGAGACTCTGCGACTCTCCCGGCAGAAGGAGGAAGAGGAACGGGACCTCCCCTCCGGGAGAAAGGACGGCGGGCAATCGCCTCATCACCCCCAGGGGCCGAGGGCGGCGGAGCCCCGCCGCTGTACCCCCGCGAGGGCCCGGGGGCTGCCCGCACGGCGCGGGAGGAGCGGCCGCCCCATGCCCGGCCCGCTCCGCTGCCCGCCCCGCCCGGTCCCCGGGGGCCGCGCGCGGCACTCACCTGCGCCCGGCGCTCCCCTCCGGGCCGCCGGTCCTTTAACGTCCGCCGCCCTCCCATTGGGCGAACCGCCTGCCCGTCACTCTTCCCCGCACGCCTATTGGTGGTCCGTGTCCGCCGCCGCTCCCGCCCCGCCCCTGCCGCGCCAGGCGGGCGGAATCCCCCGCGCTCCTCCGCCGGCGGGGCCGCGCCGCGCGCAGCTGCCGGGCAGCCATTGGCCGCGGCCGCCGCTTGTCTTGCCCAGGCCTGGCGCTGATTGGCTGCGGGCGGTGGCGGCCCGCCCCCCAGTGAGGGTCTGGCGGTTCGGCGCTGCCGCTCCGCCCGAGGGCGCGGCGCAGGGAGGGGCCGGGCGGCTCCGGGCGGCTCCGGGCGGTGGCCTGTAAGAGGAGCAGTAGTACCGTCAGCCCGAGCCTGCGGGATAACCGTGCTGGAGCAGCCGGGATCGGTGTGGCCGGCAGGTTTATGATGCTGCTACCCAGAGCGAGCGCGCGGCAACCGGCCGTTCCTCCTGAACGGCGCGGTTTGTGATTAAAATGGAGAAATGACGTTTATCGGATGCTGTAATTAAAGAAAGCATTTCTTGGGTGGTGTTGCATGTCCGAGCCACCACGCCACTGATGTGGCTGACTGCAGACACAAAACGCTTTTGCGGACTCCTCGTTCCCTCCGCCTCGCCAGATGTGTTTGGTCCTTGGTCCGTGTTCCCTCCCGTTGCCTTGACCAGCTAACCCTACTTTTCCGGGGTTTGGTGCCTCTGTTCTACCTAACGTGATGGGTGCATGTGCCACTTCGCATATTCGTTAACTATTACTTGCTCAGCTCTCTCATGCCAAATTCTGGCGTGTAATGAGCATCTGAACATTTTCGCTGGACAGGTAGTTATTTAATTAATCAAGTTTTAATTGATCATAACTGTAATGAAATTATAAATCTCCCTAAAACGGTGTTGTCCAGTTTCACCCAACTATTAATTTATCAGCTTGCTTACAGGGAGTGATAGTTTTGCTGCCATACTTGCCCACTGTGTACTGAAAATCATGTTAAAAAGGAAAATGGTAAGGAGTAGGGTAGCAAGACCATGCCACATTGCTGGCACATATACTACAGGGATATTTCCTACTAGAGACCCAAGCCTGAACTTGGCTTCCCTTTACATCATTACCAGTATTTTAACAGTGCTCAGAAATAAGATTCAAGTGCATCCAAAAGGTCTTGCAAGCTAGTTCAAACTACATTCAGGCGCAAGTAGGTAGACAAATGAGAGAAAGTGGAAGTTATTAACAGTCTCAACCTCTGTCAGTCTGCAGAAATAATTAGTTCTAATTATATCTTATTGAATATCCTTCTTTTATTGTGAAGGACAAACCCACTAAATATGATTAGTATCCATTGGAATAATTTTAACTAGGAAGCTTATGATTTCCTGGAGTAGCCATGCACATAAACCTAGATAGCTGTCCTTCCTCCCAAAATTGTTTCTCCACTTTTATGGAGGCTGTTGATCACTGGTGAAAAATCCTGGTGTGTACCAGCTTCCTCCAACAAAAATCCTTAGGCCTCCTTCATTTATGTGAACTGTCTTGAATTTACGTGTAATATATGTGCACTTTCATCATTAAATCCAGATTTTTTCTTCCTTGCTTTTGATGACAGTAAGAAAATCTCTACCATATGGTCTACTTCAGATGCAAACTGTTCACGGTGAATTCCCTGGGATCTGTAGAACATACATAGAGTTTCCTTCTGATTGTGTACAGGGTTGCACGACTGAGCTCTCAGATTTGGTCTGTGAATCCCTTCACTGTTCAGTATAAGCTTTTAATATTGTGAATGCTGTTGGAATGCTTTGCACGTGTCTCCAAAAGGCTTTTGTTAGCCGAAAGGCTTTTGGGGCAAAGGCCCTGGAGTGTTGGAAGGTTAAGTTGTATTGCTGTATCTTTAATTTATCTATAGAGGAGTCTCAGGGTTACAGAATTTTAAGTTTTGGAAGAATACAAGACAACACTGGGCTCCGTCACTTTGTATTGATGCCATTTCTGCACGCCTTGGCATGCAGATTTTAGACTAAGTAGCTTTTATCTCTTTTTATTTACTGCTACATCTACTGGTATGGAAAGTCCATTTCAGTAAAAATAAATACCCAGTCATTTGCAATACTTAAACTGTCAAGAAAACTTGTATATCAATCTGATCTAACTAAAAAAAAAAACAATTTAAATTTACCAACAGTAAATTTAAGAACTTTTCAGCAGACAATTAAAATGAGCATGGGAACAGTAACTCAGTATGTAATGGATATAAAAATACAAGGTCCAAGGATATTTATAAAACCCCGTCACTGCAGTTTTCATCCGTTCTTGATTGCATTCTAACTGCATTGCTGGTTAGAGCGTTCAAAATGCTCTCCAACTGAAAAAACCCCAAAAAAAACCAAACCAAAAAGAGATTACCTGCATTAGAAACACTGTTGATTCTCTGTAGTTTGAAACTCACTGATAAAGAAGAGAGACCTGAGAAGGATTCAGTTGCTCAGTGCTTTATTTCACAAAAGAATGAACATCTCGGCAAACGTGTAGTATCGTACTTTCCACATATCAGCAGAGCCCACGCAGCAGCAAAATGTTACTGTTCTCTATGCTTTACTGGGTGTTAGAAGGAAAAAAGTAAATTGAGCATGATGTTAAACTATAAATATTGTCAAATACTTCCCTGTTTTCAGTCTGTTTTAATTAAAATAGATCTTATGCTGCCTCCTGTTGGTCACCTACAAACAGAAACAGCTAAAATCAATGTTCACATTAGGAACTGCAGTCAGCACATTCTATAGCCTATACCTTACCTACTACCCAATACTAACCAGAGGAGGTAAACACTTTTCTTCACAGAGTAATACTCTAAATAAATCTGACCCATAAAATCTACTCCATTTTGTGAACATAATGAATTTTTAACAGAAGTAAATTGACTTACTACAAATGTATTTAGAATATAGAAAACAAATTAATTAGTCCTTAAATAATAGTAATAATAATCAGGTCTGTGCAAATATAATCAATATAAACACCTGAATAATTGATATTATAACAACTAAACCAGTATGATAACATTACCAAAGTGCCATAATGTTTTGATAGCATTCTTTAAAAATTAAGATTATCCAATATAATCATCAGTGGATATTAAAATCCCACATACAATATATATTATCTTGTGTATATTATACTGGTCATGCTTATAATGTGTTCTGTGACATAAAATAGAATACTATTAGAAATGTTTTGGTTACATCATATAAGTGCAAATAGTAGATTATAATTTTACATGCATTTTATATGTTTTAAACATCACTCTATTTCAGTGAAAACATAGGTAATCATTAATCTAGTTACCAACTATTTTTAGAGGAAGGTACTTTTTCAGAAAGCTTTGATTCAAAGAGCTTTGAAAAGTCAGAAAATATATAAAAAAACTCACTTTGCATTAATTTTGTGACCTTTTTTTTTAATTGCATAACTGCTGTGCAGACTGAAAAATCTGTTTGAACCAGAGCTACAACAGTTACTCATGGAAGTAATTCACATTCTTCTGTGTAGTTGACTTCACTGAGATTTCTTACATCTTTAGCAATTAATCACGGGATTTGGAACATAGGTCCTTAATTCTACCTGAAAGCCTTGTTTTTAACCATGACTTTCTAACATTTCTGCTTCTTCTGCATTCAATTCTGCTGCCAGATTTAACAGTTTGTATGTGGAAATGTGGCAAATGACCCTTTTTCCTTCTGTGAGAGTTGTAGTACAGGCTCACCTGCCTAACTGAAGAAAATCAGTACCATTTCACAGTAACATTTCTGTAAGCAATGCTAGAAAGTAACTGATATTACTATATTACTTCCTGATCACTGAGTAAGACAGCTCAACTCCCTGTGAAATCCATGAATGATTTGTCAGACTGGGAACTGACATTAGTTCCTGCACAAGTGCAGTGCAGAATATTAAAGCAGCATGTCTATTTTCACAATTCAGCTTCAGTCAGTTTTCACTATCCATACTGAGGAATTTCTCACGTATGTCATTGCTCTGTCTGATGTCAGATGCCAGAGTCTTATACATATAGGAAGGAGCTGGGTGGAAGACTGCCAAAAAAAATCTGCTGCAGGGAAAAACTTAGGGGAAAGAGCATAACCTGAATGACTCATTTGCTTGCTGTTTATGTGATCCAGCAATTTTGTCATGACAGTGGCAATTAAAAAACCCTTGCAATTCTCTAGTCTCTTCCAATTTGCATAGCTATTTATACCCATGTACTATGGGCATAATATGTTACTTTTCTCAATGCACAAATTGCATACTCTTATTACTCAGGTATAAAAACAACACAGATACACAAGCAAAGGTGAATTGGGCCTTGTATTCCAATGGTGTGACAAGTTGCAATAATTAATGGTTAATGAAGTCTCTATGCTACCCTGAGTAGCTTCATTAAAACTAAAACTACTGTTTTCCTATGTGTCTGGTTTTTTCCTATTGTTTCAGCAAGCAGGATTAGTATTCTTCCTCTCTCTACTCAATACATTTGCTTTGCACAAACAAAAAGTAGTTGTGTCCCAATATAAAAATACCTGCATTTCTTGTAAGGTGATCATAAAGGTTACCTAGCTATGTGCAGTTAAAATATGATTTGGAGACTTACTATGAAAAAGAAAGAAAATAAATGTGGAAGTTGCCTGAAATACTGTAACAAGCTACTTCTACAGAACTGACACACACATTAATATACAGAAATTATGGAGTGGAAGGGTTCTGCTCTATTAACATGTTCTCCAAATGTGCATAATTTTAATTTACATACTTATGAAAATTGCTATGATGTTACCTAAATTTATAAAGGTATCTGATAACAAATTACAGAGTCAATCACAGAATCAGAACTTTCCATTGTTTACTGTTTAAAACAGAAGCATGTTCTAGGCAATATTAAGCTTTAAGCATTAATATTGAGCTTGAGTTTTGCAAAAAGTACATGCAGTAGTGATGTGATAATGAACTTACCACAGTTGTCTCAAGACCTATGAAAAATGTCTCTGATGCCTCACTAAACTTTATTGATATTTTAAACTGCTTGAAAAGACATGCTTAGATGTTTAGAACCATTATCCTGTCTGGCAGAAGACAACCTTACTGTTTTCACAATACTTATATGGACATAAGGGCTCTCAGTGTCTTACTTGGATACTTGGTAAGAAAGGAAATTCTCAGGCTGTGGAAGATTACAAATTAATTTATGAAACCTAGTTAATTTCAGCATCCTCCTTTCAAAAAGAGGACCAACTTTGTAAGCATGAGATCAAATTTACTTCACAACGTATGGCTAGACTAATATTAGCACTACAAGTCCATTACAATTTTAACATTATAATAGCTGACTACTTAAAGTTTATCAAGCAATATATTGTGTAGTGTTTATTGTGTAATATTTTAACATTTAAAATTACCCTGAAGTTCAAGATAAAGTGTTTTAATTAATTTAACCACAAGAGATGATTTCTCACCTCAGAAATACTATTTGACTTTTAATAAGGGGGTGTAATTTTGTAACTTTGTATCTGATGTATGACAAGATACAAACTTTTCCCATAGTTAACCGAAGCAACAACTACAATTTGTTTTACAGCTTGCTGCTATAAGCAGCCTAGTGACTGCTTAGTGGGTAGCACTGGAGACTTCAGAGATGGAAGACTTCTGTTAGTAAACATCCTGAAGTGTTTTTTTCTTTAGTTAACAACATGACTGAAGCAAAGATATCACATGAATCATCCATCCTGTAGAAATCTTACCTACCCTGCAGTATGTTATTGAAGTTTACCGTGCCACAGTTAATGGGGTGGAAACACAAAACAGAGCTACTACTAAGGCACAAGGATGGAGAAAAACTGGTAAAACTGAAGAGCTGAAGTAAGACGACAGGAATTATCAGTCTCTTCAAGTTAGATACCTGGTTTTAATGCTGTGAAGGTCACTTTGGCTCTTGTCCTTGCTAAGGTCATTCTGATAAGATAAAGCTGACAATGAATTCCTCTTACAGGTTTATGAACATAGAAAATCTAAGTAACACTAATGAAAATTTCTTTTAAACTTCAGTTACATAGGGAAAACAGTATCACAGTCAGTTTTCTCATTTAGCAATTTGTCTACTGGGACAACTGTGAATAATTACAGAAATAATGGCACATATTACACAACGAATTCCTCATGAATATTCTTTTTCAAAAAGTAGTATAATTTTGAAAATTATTCTGATAATTACAGAGAAGAGTTGTATATAAAATTAAGTAATACTGTCTGTATAATGACTAGCATGAATGACATTTTAATGGACTCTTCCAAAAGCAATCCTACAGCATATAATTTAAACTGAAAATTTCAACAAACAAGTATGTATTTCTCCATCTGTAAACTAATACTTAAAAACTGTTCTAAAACTTGTGCATTTAAATAGACTCTTTTGACTCAGGAGTTTCAAAATTCTCCAGAGCAAATTGTCAGTACAGGTGACCAGGGGTCCCTGTATTTATTAAACTGAATGACCTGACAATAAAACTCAGTTAAGGCTCTTGGCATTGGTGAAACTTCTTCCCACTCAGACCTACTACTGTGGTAGACTTGAACTTCATCTGTGATTTCTTCTGGAGCATAATCACCTCCTAGTATATAAATTTTGTCTTCTGTCCCAACTGCCCCTGCATTAAAGCCAGCGCATTCAAAAGATCCTTCCCCTTTCCAAACACAGGTTTCTGGGCAAAAACTGTAGACCTTGTAGGTGGAGAGATCACATATGTACAATGTACAGTTCACTGGAACAGCTTTGATTAGAGTTGCATGGAAAAACTGCCCAAATTCTGCCACAAGCTCAGACCACTGATCAGTCATAGCATTATACTTAAAGAAACAGTCAAGAGATGGATTAAAGGCATCAGTAATCTCTACTTCTGAGCCAAGGACATAAATTATATTCTGGCATGCACTTGCTTCTGGATAGTAGATACCTCTTGGTAATTGGCTTACAGATTTCCAGTCTTTGGAAAGAGGATTATAGGATTCTACATCCAGAAGACTCCGAGTTTCTTGAGCTCCTCTGGTCTTTCCACCTATTACAAAGAGCTGATTTAAGGTTACAACAGATGTGTGCATCGTCCTTGGTTTTTTCATAGCTGACACTATGGAGAATTCATTGCTGACTGGACAGTAGCACCAGGTTTGGTCAGTGGCATCATGAAATGGTTCAGCAATGTGAAGCCTGACAGTCCTATAACAATTCCCCTTGCATCCTCCAGTTAGAAATATTTTTTCTCCATAGCTAGATAAACTTGACCCTGGCAGATCAATCATGTGCGTATGTGGTAGTTCTTTCCATTTATCTGTTTTGATGTTGTAGCAGAAAGTATGTCTCTTTTCTCCATCTTCATCAGTTTTATGAACAAATATATATTTTTCTGTTGTTGAAGGACGTGCATCTGGAAACAGTCCACTAAAGTTCTGCACACTTTTAACTGCATCATTGATTATTACTAAGCAATTAGCACTCTTAAGTAAGTGCTCTTCAGAACTCAGGAAGTCCTGCAAAGTCTTTTCAGATAACTGGTGTAATCTCACTTTTTTAATCAAATTAGGCAGGTATTTCTGTCGTGTTTCTAAGTTATGTTTGGTCCATTGGAGGACAGCTTTCAACACTGATTCTTCCTCGGGGACATTTAGTTCATCAGCCTCAAGACATTTTTGTAATATCTCAAAATTCATCTCCAAAAAATCACTTGATCTGAGTAGCAATGAGAAGTGGTGTTGTACAAAATCTAGTGCATGATCAAACAAGCGGACGGACCCATAACTTTCTGATAGAGAAAGCAGCTGTAAGCAATTCACAAGATCAATACTTTTTATTAGGAAGTCACTGCAAGCTTTGGAAAGGAGTGAAACTTGAAGAAATGACGACAACTGGAAGAGCATTTCCACATTATCATTGGTTATCTCTGTTTTTCCTGTGTAAGCATAATCAAGAAAAGCTTTCACAGCCTTGGGTGATAGGTTACTAATAGTAACATTGCCATCATCTCGTTCTTTCATATTAACTTCAAACATGGCTCTGTGAATAGAATACAGAAGATAATACACACAAATTAAATATTTAGCAAACAGAAGAAAACACTGATGTGGAAGGAAACAATCTGGGGCATATAATAATGTGGGCTGGTCTAAAACAGGTCTAAAATATGGAAGTTCTTATATGAACAATGAATTTACTTGATATGTTTGAAGAAAAAAATGAGTGGCGATTAGAACATATTCAAAGTGATGGCTCAACAAAATGATAGCAGCACCTGTGTTTTGTATGGATTTTCACAAATAGCCATGAAGTCTGCAGCTCTCAATGTGAGACAAAATGTGAAACTGCTCAGGACAGCATCAGTTTCAACAGCTTAGGAAAGAAAGGACGATTTAAAAAAATACATAGTAAAAAAACCCCATGAGTTTGGTCATGAACTGTGCATGAATACATAAAATTAAGTGAAAAAAATCCTTCCAAATTGCAGGCTGAGCAAATGGCCAGATGGATGATGGGTGTAGTCCTCAGAGATAAAAGTAGGTGAGGGTTGAATAGGGAGGAAAAACACAAGGAAACTTAATTCTTGCTTTAGAGGTGACAGAGAGATGTATGAGTACAGGCCAGTTTCAGAGAAAAAAAATGAGGTTTTGACATATGATTGCAGGACACAATGAAACTGTGCAGAAAGTAGATTATGACTGAATACAAAGATGATGGTTGAAATTGTGGAATGGACTATTATACAGTAGATTTGTGGAAATTTTATTATCTGCTTTACTCTAAATATGTAACAACACTTAACTATTTCACACAATCTAACATGGCAAGATAAAATAATTAAAGCTTTTCAAGCAGGTAGGTGCTGGCAACAGAACAGTGCTGCAATATCCCTTGCCCTACCCTCTCAGAGCCTAAGCACCAGGCTGGGATAGCAGTGGCTTCTGAATATGACTAAAGACAATAGTGGAGGAAGAGTCAGATAAATCATCAAATGTAAAATAGAGAACCTGAGTTATTCATGTATCATAGTTAAATCACATTAAAAAAAAGTGTTATATCGTAGTTCAGTTATACAATTGGTATCTCTGTTGTATGGGATTTTTTAAATCCCGTCCTTTTCTGAAGCCAAAGAGGAAAAAACATCAGTGTGTATAGCACATACACTTTGGGACGTGAACATGTAGTAAAGCAGGAACTTGCCTGACTTTCTGAACAAGAGCATAAAATTACAGTAAGACACCTGTGTCCCAGAGACCTCTTTGAATACTAAATGATGACCCTTATAATCCTTTCCTCATTAACCCAAGAGCTATGAAATCTCTAATTAGGGAGAAAATAGTGAACAATACCAGTAGGAGAACAATGTAGGCAAAGGCTTTGACTCTTGAATCCCAACAAGTAAGGATTAAAACGTTGCTGAATCTTGGGTTTACACAATGAAACCAAAACTAAGAGAAGTCCAAAGGCCAAAGAAGACAAAAGGTGTTCCACTTTAAAATGTATCTAGTAGACTTAGGTCCTTGAAGGTAAAAAATGGGCCTTACATTCCAGGACAACTTATGAATCCGATGGCTGCTATTATAAACTACATCAACTCTTAGAAGCAGGGAGTGATCTTTCCTGGCAGATTTGAATCTGAAGAGTCTGTAGGTAGTGAAAAGAACATTTGTGTTTCCATGGGCTAAACTTCAGTTATAAAAATTACCACTGGAAGCTATTTCATCCTAGTATTTCGTTCTGGCAGATCATCTCAGTGCTGTCAAGCAGTTAAAAGACAAATGAAAGTAGTTCTGTGTGTCAGAGAGAAAAACAAATCTGCTGCTACAGTGGAGAAAGTGCGCATTTCATCTGCATTTCTTCTTTTTTTCAGTAATTCTTAGAATACATCTAGCTATCTTCTGTCATGTATGGCAGACTCACTCAGACCATGGGATGTTCCACAACATTCGAAAATAACACTCCCCTATGTATAGGCAAACTAATTGAGGCCATTAACTCATTCCCAGGAGTCCATTTTTTCATTATTAGAGACTCAGATTTTAGCAAACTGTATTCAGAAACATGTTCAGTGTGGAACTGTAAGTCTGAATCTTTCTAATAAAAAGGTTAGCAAGGTTTCTTTATGGATTCCTGTAGTGAATCCTGGCTCTCCCTTTAAGAATACTTTAATCACCAGAAGGAGGATCCATTTCATGCTGAAGGGCTGAAATCTGTAGTTTAGGAAAAGTATGTATATCTGTTTAAATACCTCTGAAGACAATCTCCACTATACTGACCACTTGTCTTACACAAACAAAATCCAGCTCCGTTCTAAAGCCATGTACAATGTATCAGTACAAGTTGTGTTTCTAATCAATCTGTTATGTTTCACAATATAAATGTGTCAAAGTACATAGCCTGTCATATAAAAAACAACATATCCTTGAAGACCTTCAAATACTGATATGGTGACTCTTAAATATACATAACTTGTGTCCATTTTATCTAACAGCAGAACCACACACGACTTGAAACTTGTATTTCAGAGTTCAGACTGCTGTTGGAATCTGATTCATAGATTCCTCACAAGCTTTTGGAAATGTAAACAGCTGTATCTGGCATACCCTTAAAACGATGTTTGAATGCTTTACTCAGAACTCTGCAGATATATGTAAGTTGTGATAATTTTAGTTTATTTTTCAGATTCTGTTTCTTCCCTCCCTCCCAGAGAATTTAAAATCTATTTCCTGCAAGCTCATGCCAAAATTAGGTTTACCTGAAAAAATCACTGCATGCTGCCAGTACACAACGATGACAGGGAATTACTTCATCTTTCACAAGTATTTTAAAATCAAAAAATATATTTTGTTCTCTGAATTTTTGTAGTACTTTTAGAATTTGTTGTCCATGACCTTCAGCCACTAAGGAATTGATTTTATTTTCAGGAACAGAAATTCCATTGCAAATAGGTCTGCTAATGTAATCCCGTTGATTGGCCATGTTTTCTTCAATCTTTCCTGAAATGGAAAAATAAGTAATTGATTCTACTGTCTTATTACAATTAAAAAAAAAAAAAAAACAAAGCAAATAAAATCAATACATCATAAAACAAAGAATTTTTCAGCATTGAATTTAGTTTGTAAATCCTATGCACAGTTAGAAATTTTTATTATAAGTGCCTTTTACACTGAATTTGATAATACTACTACTTTGTAAAATATATGCATATGGCATGCTTTGAAAAGTAAAGTATCTGCTATGTATTAGAGAACAATTCTACAGATAATACCCACCAGTAGGAACTTTTTCAGTGTAGTCCACAGGAAGCACATCAAAGAGTGTGTTTAACTGTCATTTAAGAGAAAGACTAGTCCTAGGCTTACCCTCAAAAAACCCCAAATTCTTACAATTTTATGTAAAATTAAGATGGAAAAAGTAAACTTTGTTACATATTTTACATTCCAAAAGGCTCATCACTCTACAGCTTGTAGTGGAAGGGAGACACAGGCTACTAGACTGCTTCCTAAGTGGATTCCCATGAGGCACTCTGGACTGCAATAATGGAATACAAACAACACTAACAGCCTGGCTGAATCACAGGATTGCTGGGGCTTACCAAATGCAGTCATTTAGAGACAGTTTGGTGACAGTGTGACTTCGAGTGTTTAGTCAATTGAAACTGATTTTGTCATGTACCTCTAGTCTTGTTAGGAAGCTTTATGTTTGCCCACTCTGCGTTTCATTTACAGTGGCGTAAATTAACTGGCTTTAGAACACATTTAAATTTAAGACCATCTCCCGTTGAGCAGCTAGGTTTTTTTTTCTGGTGAAAATCCCTACACCGAAGTGCATTTTTGTCTATGGAAAATTTGCTTTAACTGTTTTTTACAATGAAAGTATTTTACTCCACTCTGTTAACATAAAGAAACTTTAAACATGGTTATATTTTATTTACACCTATTTAAAGAGCTATTTATATACTGCAGATGCATAAGCTGCCCTTACTGCAAATCTGAGTCACGATTGCCTATTTTAAAGCCTAAAGATACATTCCAAATTTTTTTTTATTCCAGGATTTTGCTTCCACAATTCCAATTAAAACCAGCAACAGATAATGGCCCACCAGAACTGAGAGGGGACAAAAAATTCCAAACAAAACCCAGAAACAAGAAAATACTGGTTCTGGTTTTTAATTTTGTGAAAAGGCTCATCTGATAACATGATACATTCAGAGCAAACTAAACCACAAGGCAGTCTTCTTCATGTGAGGTGCTTTCACAGTAGACTGATCTATCCTTTATCTATTCAGGTAGCTCCAACCACAAATAGACCTCCATGTGTCCTGGAATAGAAGAGATCCAGTGATCTTGCTGCCAGCACTGGCACCCTTGCAGCAGGCATCTTCTCCTTCCCATGGCCAGACAATCTCAACGTATTCACTCTTTCCATTCTAAGCCTGAGGAACTAGGAAAATACAGAAGAACAAGACCACCATTTATTCTGATAATGAATGGCCTCATAAACCCCAACTTCTATAAATCATAAAACCTTTTTGTATGTCAGAATTCTCTAGAATGCCCTTTTCTTATGCGTTTAAAAGACTGCTCCTCAAAAGACTGAATCTTCAAAAGCAGAGTTGCTTCAATAAACATTAGTTTCCCATATTTGAATGAAACTTTACAAAAAAAAAGGAAGTGAATTTCAAAGTTTATCTGGCACCATATAAAATAACACTTCTAAAAGAAACATAAACCTTTTCGCAAAATTCTGGAACTGACAATAGATACTAGACATCTTTCTCCTCTTACATGTAATTTCTATAGCAAGCTCCAAACTACAACTTGCTTTCTATAGGTAAAATTACCAATTTCAGTAACACTTGTATTTTTATACTGAACATGGAAACATCTGCTGTAATCAAGTCCAGCACTGCTATTTTAGGCAAGATAATCACTAATCACATTATAGTTTAGGCAATATAATCACATTCATACAAGCAACTGATGTTTCAGAAAGTTTTCTTTTACCACACTATTACCACAAAAACTCTATTCCAGTATATTGGTATTTTCACTGTAAACCACTTAATTACACAGTTTATTAATGCTTACATCTATTTGTTCTTCCGTTACAATTGTTGAATGACTTAATTTTCCTTTGTATATTTATTCACTCTTACAATTATCAACAGTGCTGATATCCTCTCTCAGCTTACATTAGAGTGAATAGTTGTCAAACTTTCCAAGGTCCATTTATAAGACTGAATTTCTGTTTTTCCTTATTATTTCTTGCGGTTTTCTCTTTCCTTCAGTTTGATCCTAAGTTTCTTTCACTGATAGAAGATTTGTTTTACAACATTATGGTTCAGATCTCATCACTATCTCACTAGTCCAATTTGCAAGTTATCTAGTGCATCCTAATCCTAATCTCTAATAGCAGTATCTCATCATTTTCTTAAAAGCAAAATTCAGCAGTGTATCTTTAACGTTTCTGTCCACAATTAAGGAATGTAGTAATGAATACTGTGTAATGGCTTAGCCTAATTCACCCTCTTCTCCATTAAAAAAATACATGCTAAAAAAATTCAATTTCCAGCTCTCTTGTAGCCAATTCCTGATTTATTTATTAATTTTAGTATTAATGTACCACTTTACTGAATCTGTTGATGATTTTAGAGCCCTACAAACTTAACAATCTTAACAATTCAGCTAAAACTTGGTTTGCTAAACAAGGCTGAACTAGCATTTATAATTATTTCATGCATTCTTCCAGAAAGCCATATGAATTAATCAATAGAGTTTTTAATAAATATTTGATCAACTCTGACAAAAGGGTAAGAAACGCAGGGGGTGCAGACATATGTTGAGGAGGTCTGCAACTCAGGAATGCTGGGAAACACCCCTCCTTTTATTTGCTCCATCAACTCCCAAAGGAATCCAATTACAAAGTCTGTCTTTATGTGGATTACCAAGAACCAAGCTCCAGTAAATGGTTCATTAGAGTTGGGATCCCTTACTTTTGCTTTTTAAGACACGTCTGTATGCTGTTCGGCAACGAGCCTTGCAGCATTGCCTGGAACGTGACACAAGTACTGCTGTACATGATCCAATCTCTCACCACTTGACAAAACCTCCCTGCTTGTGTACTGGACCTTTACAATCTTGCACTGGCAAATGCCCCATTAGCTATTAGCCTGCTTTTCTTAAAACAAACAAACAAACAAAAAAACCCCAACAAACCAACAACTGGTTGACAAAGACAACTGAAAACAATTCCAAAACTAAACTCCCCTAAAGTTAAAAGTTAAACATTTGCCCTGGGTTATTTTTCTTGTGTGCCACCTCAAACAAGAGGCCAGTTGGCTGCTACAGTGAAAATTGATACAAACTTCACAGTTATTAAGGTCAACTCCACATAATACATGTGTGTGGCACATATACGTACCCGTCAAAACTATCTGTACAGATCTCCAGTTGAGGGGACAAGCATTCTGCATGTCTGACAGTGAAGTGGCAAGCAATGGCCAATCTATGTATGGCCACAGAGCAGCCAGCAGTTGAACAGAAGGCTGCCAGATAGTAAGCTAATTTTGGTCATTACGGTGGATGAAATAAGGGACCACCTGGAAGCTCTGAGGGTAAGAGCATTCTTATGGTCTGTCAGAAAATCCAGTAATAAGGGCCCAGACCCTTATTAAAGACCCCTCTGTCATAGAATCATAGAGTGGTTTGGGTTGGAAGGGCCATTAGGGATCACCTAGTTACAACCCTTTGCCAGTTTCAACACTGTCCTTTTCCCAAGACAGTGAAGGACAGAGCACTCTAGAACATAATGAGCTCATTGGCCCAAATGCCAGGTAACCACACTGAACTCTGATAAGGCCATAGTCAAAATATGAGATACACACACATTCCTCTTAGTATTTAGTCTACTGGTAAAAAGCTAAAAGAAAGTGTTTAACTGACCTTAATCCCATTCTAACAGCTGCCAAAACCACTCTGAATTTCTAGTGGAGTTGTTTTATGTCACCAATGCTAATGCTCCCTTTCCAAAGACATACAGAGGATGCAACATATTTCTGATTGTCTTTTAGATAGCACCATCAACAATCCTTCATAAGCGTTCTTATAATTCTGTACCTAGAACGTATTGAAAGATGTAATTTATTTTCTTATACTTTTCCTTAGGAAAGTCCAAATGACCTTTAGACTATCAATTAATTAACCCGTATATATGCTGAATCCTAGATATTATACTGAGACTGCAAACACGGCTTACTGTTAAACTCACAAAGGAGACCAAAAACATCCAGGACAGGCAGTTTCAGAACATACAGCCATACACTAAAATCAGAACCACTGCAATACACCTCCTATAAATGGTTTTCACATCCATTCCACCAGATTTGAAGGAGCAAAGCAAACAGAACTGTGAAGTGACTGAAGTGACCTTTGAGCAGAGATGAACTTTTGTTCATGCAGAGTCTGTTGTAGTTCCACCAAAGCACTGATCAGAACATACTCATAAAATGTACCTATATTAATAAACACTTTTGCTGAAAAGATTTTGCTGAACCAACAGTCCAAATATCCTCAGCTGCTACAACCGATAAATAAAATGGTTACAGGAGTTGAAATGTGTTAATGAAGTTGAGAACAGTGGAAGATGTGCAATTCTTTCTTAGTGAATAACCAAGGAAAAGATATCAAACTAGGGAGAGCATATGTAATAAAAATGAAGCATGAACACCCAGAAGAGGGTTCAGAAAGACACTGGCAAAGACATCAAACTGTTTGATCACTCTATAACAGTAAGATAAAAATATACATACAAATATGTGTGACTTTGAAATAGCCGAGGGAATGTTGTTTTGTGAAAGTATTGAGCATACTAAGTATCACACATAGCTCAGTTCATACTTTGTCAGAGAAATCCTGTTAGGGCTGTGCCTGCCTGACAATAAACAGGACTAAACCCTTCGAAGGGGACTGAAGCTTGAGACTGTTCCCAGCACCAGGGTGTGGCCATTCAGAAATTACAAATAAGGTGTGTGCAGACGTCCTCTCCTCTTCCAACACAGCTGACAAAACCAATCTAAACCCGTATTTGGCACTTTCTTATTTACAAACAATCGTAAAACTATCTACCAGCTTTTATCTGACAGCACAATACTGCTGTGCTACAGCACTCACCAATTAAAAAATTAAATCTTAGTACCTCTGAGCAGGTATCTTATGAGAAAAAAATTGTTAGTCAATGGAACATTACATTTACTGCGTGGCCTTCTCCCAGCTTGGACAGCATGTCTTACTAAGGAACAGGATTTTAAAAAAGGGAAATCTAAGAGCTGGTATTTTACAGCATACTTTATGTACCTAGGACGAAAGAATTAAGCACAGATGAAGAATTGTACAGATTGTACAAAGATGAAGAAATTGTACAGATTTCTCTAGAGAAGTTTCAGTTAGTTTTTTAATACAAAATTTAAGTGTACATCAGTGTATGTTTTGAAAAGGCCAAGATCAGCATTCTAAGATCTATTATTAAAAGTATTATACTATTGAGTCTACTATATGCCCATCAAGATTATTTGCTATTTTCATTCCTTATCCATTCAAAAGGAGATAAATTAATGACTTGTTAATAAGTTTTAAAGATGCTACTCTGCACTACACATCTAATGCGACATTCACTAAGATGAGTATGAGTGGAACAGACAACTGTAGGATTTGGTGACACATCTAATTGCTGACTAAAAAGACAAGAGTGGTTTAAAATGTAATTAAACTATAAATACTGAGTAAAAGCTCTGTATTTTTATATTCCATAAATGTGACTGTGACTGGCTGCCTAAGAATGAAAACACTAAGAGAATTCCAAGTTCCTGTCTGGAAATTTCAATGCAACTGAGTCTCATGAGTTTTTCATAAATAACTGAACTTCAAAGAAAAATAATATTCTGCCAATCATTTTAAGACAAGCAAAAAATGGACAGGCCATTTTGAGACATTTAATCCACAAACATGACATTTATCAATAATAAATGTTGAGAGAGTATTCTCAGATTGAAAGGTGTCACAGGGACTTTAAAGCTTTTTGTTCTTTAGAAGTGATAAAAAAATAAAACAACATGGAAAAAAACCCAGCATGGTACCAGCAGGAAGGAAGGAAATTGCAGTAATTCCTGGAAGCATTTCAAAAGTGGAAGATTCCCACTCTGCAAGCAGTGATCATTAAATGCACGTTCCCTGACAAACAGATTAAGTCATTAACATAAAGCAGTTATCACTTAAAAGAAGTAAAACTGACTGAATTTTATTCTGAAATTAAATTTATTGAATTCATCAAGTTCCTTTGCAAATTATTTTCTTAGTCAAAAAAGATCAAGAAGTGTAATTCTATTTTTCAGGAAAAAATGCAATTAAAATGACATACTGTACTTCTAATTCTGGCAATAATAATAACTGCAAATTCTGTAAAAGAAAATCACAGCTTTTAATGGCTTCTGAAGTCTGTCACTTCTGCATGTGATTAAAATATGTATTTTTCAAAACATGCATGCAATATTGATCATACTTAGAGAATAATTTAGCATAGCTTATTATCTATGGCATGTTTTACTTAAAATAAAGATGTGGGTTTATACCGAATACATCCATAATTATATTACATATTATAAAATGCATCTTGAGCTTCAGTTTGCATTTACATATGAAGTCTATTTTTTTTTTAAATCATTAAATCCACTAGTGAGAGAAAATGGTACACGTTTAAATCTCTCTACATAGAATGCATGGACAAGCCAAACCTGTTAATCAAACCTGACGGGGTTTTTTTGAAACTAGGTAAGACCCACAACCCATTACTATTATGATACAACTATTTAGTTATATACTGCCACAATTTCCTCTCCAAAGTGTGCAGAATACAAAGTTTGAAATGTAAGCCTCAGCTACAGTTTGATCTTGGCGAAGAGCATTTTCCTGGGTATTTTTCTTGACTGTTAAATCCTCCTCTGATGACAGTAAATTTTGTCTATACGTTTGGGTAATACATAAATTATGCCATTCCTTACCTCATTAAATCACAAAAGAAAATAGAAATAATATTTTGAAATAAGTCAAATAGCCTACTGATTCCTTGACGAAACAATTTTTATCCAAATGTTACTTCTGTGTTTAAAGTACTCTAAAAAGACCAATGTATCCTCAGTTATAACTGAGAGTTATTTTAGATAGAAAGACCTTCTGGCCTGTGTAGAAACAGCAGTTTTCCACATTAACAGAGAGCTGGGAATGCTTAACAACAAATAAGGAGGATTGTTAAGAAATACCTGCAATAATACAATTTTCAGTATTTTTGCATCACCTGTACATGGTCGATACAGAATGGATGAAGCGTAAGTATTTCTAAAGGCAAGCAACAGAAAACATTGTAAATTTTCCAGTATGTCCTCATTTTTTGGCCATGGCCCAACTCCAGAACCAAAGGGCAAACAAATTTACTATCTTTTAGGGATTTACAGATGGCCTGTAATTGAGAGCACATGGGAATCCAGTTCTGACAACCACTAGAATTCTTAACAGAACAATGAGCACGGGATACAAGAGGCTTTTGTTCGGACACATCCTCAGGAGCCAGAGCCCAGCTAGTGATGCAGCGCCTCGCATCTGCTCTGCGGACAATCGGCTGCTCTTTTCTAGTCACTAAACGGCACTCAGAGCCCATCCCGCTGCGACAGCTCTGCCCGGGCCGGGACTGCTCTCCAGCAGGATGGATGCACTGACGGCAACACCTCGGCAGGATGTGCTGATGGCAGAGACGGGCCGCGCATCACCTGCCCTCAACGGGTCGCGCTGCCACTATGAACCACCTCCACCCCCGAGGGCATACCCGCCTCCCTGTGTCGCACACGGCCGGAGGAGGCAGAATTGAGAAGGCAGCGACATTCCCCGTGCCACGCCGGGGTTATCGGCCCCGCCAGCCCTTCGGCCCCGCCAGCCCCTCCGCCCCATCCCGGCTGCCGCCATCGCCCCGCCCCGCCCGCGGGAGGACAGCGGCCTCAGCGCCCCTACTGCGCATGCTCAGCCCGCCCGCGCCTGCGCCCCGCGCGGCTCCGTTCATTCTAAGGGAGAGCTAATTCTGACAGTACGGCGGGATGGGGCTAAAGGATCCCCTCCGCTCGCAGCGCGACCCGGCCGCGCCATGCCGCGGTCTCCGCCACTGCCGCCCCTCCGCAGGAGGCGCAGCGCCAGTCCCCCGTGAGCGCTCCCTCCGAGCAGCGCGCACCCACCTGCAGCCAACACCCGCAGCTCACCGACCGGTCTGGCCCACCCTCCGCAGCAGCAGCGCCAGCAGATTGGCTCCTTCCGGCGTCATTCTGCTGCTCCTCGCGCTGGGAAGGGTCCGGCGGGCCGTCACTCCAGGCGAGAGCCCGCCCATCTCGGGAGCGGGTTCCTCTCTGACGACACCCCAGTGCAGCTCCGCTGCAGGCACCGCCCGGCCCCTGATAGGTCGGTACCTGGCGCATTCCGCTGTCATTCACAGGGCGTTCTGACATCTGATTGGGCAGTGCTCTCGGGGCGGGGCTCTCGGTGCGTCCCGCACGCTGATAGGCTGCCGGCGGGCGGCGGGGGCGGGTGATGGCGGCGCGGGGCGGGCCGTGGGCGGGCGCGGGCAGCGCGGCAGTGGCGGCATTGCGGGCCGCGGCCATGGGCAGTGTGCGCTGGGCCTTCCCCTGCGGCGCCTGGCGACCCCGCCGCCGCGAGTGGCTGCTGGCCGCGCAGCTGGTGCAGCCCGAGGAGAAGGACCGCATCGGCCAGTTTGTCTTTGCCCGCGATGCCAAAGCCGCCTTGGTACATGGGGAGCGGGGACGCGGTTGTCTCGCTGCAGAGTCAGCATTGCCCAGAGTCCTGGTTTTTCCTAGGAAAGCGTGCCCTGCAAGGGCATTTCAGGGATGGAAAGCTGAAGTATAAGGCTTGGTGCATAAAAATATGAAGCTGTGCGTCACTGAGGAGCAAAGAGGGATGTTTGTAGCCTGCTCTCAGTAGTTACTCTTAAAGACTTCACAGGTATCGCAGTCGTGATGCCAAATCAGCAGACAAACCAGCGTGCCCTGGGAGACTGTACACCAGACATCAGTGCAATGTGTAGGAAAATAAAGCTGTTCTACATGATTCAGATTTTAAATCTCGAATAATAATACCTGCTGTAAGGAGTTACTCATCATTTTTTGCTGAGTATTTAATTTGGCACCTAAGTAGCGGAGTGGGTGCACTGAAAGGAAGGCTGTTGAGACAATTTTACTGTTTAGGGTGGTGTAAAAGGTATTTATTTGTGCCATAAAGTACTATAAATAAGTAACATAGAAAAAGGAACTATTGTGATTTGTCTAGACTGGGGCTGGTTTTGGTCATGTGTTGACTATGCTAATAGTAATAAATGTACTTCACACTTATGTCTGGCGAACTCTTGCTTTAACTTGACAGCCTTTTATAAAAGGGACAAATTTAAATTATTGGGCTAAAATACACGACTTGATATCAACAGTAATAAAAGCACATTTTTTAGGCAGATGGTTTTCTAGATCCACGTAGCACAATAGTTGTGTATAAATCACTTCCCCTTTATTTCATAGGCTGGTCGCCTGCTGATGCGGAAATTAATTGCAGAAGAGCTGTGCATACCTTGGAATGAAGTACACTTGCAAAGGACATCAAAAGGAAAACCTTTCCTGGCCAATAACTTACTCGGTATCAATTCAAATTACAACTTCAATATATCTCATCAAGGAGATTATGCAGTCCTTGCAGCTGAGCCTGAGCTTCAAGTTGGCATTGATATTATGAAGACCAGTTTACCAGGTAATGTATTATGGTGACCAAAGCAGATTCTGCAGTGTTTGAGAACTGAATATTTTCACATTTCCTAGAGAACCAATCTGTGTCCTAGAAATTCAGTGTAACTAGAAGAGAGTCTGTGAACATATTGTGGTTTTGGGGTTTCTGACTGTTAAATGCACTCCTCACTATAAAATTATCAATTAGGATTGTAGCAAACTGTATTTTTAAATACAGTTTTGTGGAGATCATTTTGTTTGCAAGTGCTCATTGGTGTATGACTGGATTAAAGGAGAAACATACTGTGATTTATGATTCACTGGAATTCTAGTTTTTTAAAGTCTTCCTCAAATATTTAACCAGATATGACAGTAGTAGTTGTGTTCTTAGAGAATGTTTCTTTGCAGTTTTTGAGTTGCCTAGCCTTTTGTGCTGTGAAATACACTGTGTTGTAAGGTAGAGATTCAGATAAACCCTGACCAAATTCAGTCTGGTCACTTTACACCATGTTAATGACAGCTGCAAGTGTAAATTTTAGGATTGTCATGTTCAGCTAGGATGCACAGAAACTTTGCTGCAATCTGACGTTCTTTCCTGTGGCTCCCATCTGCTGTAGACCCTCACTCTGAGGATGGTGGTCAGCATGTGAGGCCACAGGGTAGCCTTTGGAAAGTGAAACAGCAAATAAATAATATTAAGGATAGAACTTTAGTTCGTATTACAGGGAGTATAATTTAAAGTTGGCCATTGTTTCACCTAAAATTTTTCTGAGGAAGATTTTAGTCTTAGTAGAATCACTTGAAACTTTCTTTTATTGCTTGGCTATGAATAGGTAACACTGACTTTCCCAGTATTATTTTCTCTGATAGTTCCACTGAGTGGTGCTCTTGTCCTGCAGTTGCTAAGTACATTATATTTCTGAAGGTGAATCCACTATAAATCTCTTTGCCTAGAACAGCTACAAGGACAAAGAGTTCCCTTATGAACAAAGTACATTTCAGTAGGTTTGTTTGTTTTTTCATCAAACGCTTGTTCAAATACAAAGTACTTCATCTTGTGATGTTATCCAACAGCATCTTGATTGAGGTCTCCAGTATCGTAGCTCTTACATTCCTTTATTGTTCAACCAGCGAGCGTGCGAAATCTGCAGTGCAGATATGCAAGAGTATGATGCAGCTGAAAGTTTTGAGAAATCTGCTGTTTGTGTGCTAGTATGTAGCAAGGAGTCCTGGTGCACATAAACGTGTTACTTTTTAATCAGTGCTATGTATTTTTGTTTTACTTATTGCTTGTAAGAAGCTGCCTCTTTCCATATTACTTGTGCTTCATTATCAAAATCTGAGAAATTAAAGTACTACAAGTCATAGTCTTTTTCAAAGGCAGGCCATACTAGAACCTGTTCTTACCACTGCAAAAAGCAACAGTTCTACAAAAGTTCCACAGGTATGCAACAGTTCATCATGGTTTTTCCTCTATTCAGACATTGAAGTAAGTACTGTAGTGATGGTAGCAAAGGAAAATAGCCTCTTTAGGTATTGTATGTTGCTGCCTTTTTGTTATCTGGCAGGTTATTGTAGATTTAAATCAGTCTTTCAATTTAATTGTTTTTGAGGAATTACTGAGATCATTGAACGTTTTCTTCTCTTTAGATCAGTTTAAGATGAGCTCTTGAGTCATTTGTAAAAATGCACACTGTCCTGTAAATTTGTTAGTAGAAGTCTCTGTGGACATTATTTGGCCAGAGAGGTAATGCATATGAAATTATTTTAAGCCTTTCACAAAAGAAATTAGAAGGATTCTCACAATACTATTAACTCCTGTGAAAAAAACTGAACTTGTGTTTGATTTTTAACTTATGGACAAGAAATTTTGCAACAAGTGTCAGCTTAGTTTAAGTGGTGTGTGGGATGTTGATTTACCAGTCACTTAAACCCTGTAAAGTAGAACATTTTCAGAGACTGAGGAAATAATTATAGCTTAATAAAGATTGCCTTGTGCATTTGAAAAAAATTTAGATCTTAGGCTCGAGAGCTTTCCTGCTGTGCAAGTGAATTTCTTTTCACTAATGTAATTTCTTAGCTTAGATGGATTTGCAAAGGTAAATAAATTAACACTTCATTCCATATATATGAAAATCAGCCTGCAATCTTTCTTACCTATCACATTATATTTACTTTGATCTGGGCATCTTCAATCTCAGTTTTATTTCAGAATTAAATATTTGGCATGCAGTAAAATCAGCTTTTCTCATTAATATGTTGGTTTCATGCTAGGCTTGCTTGTTGAAAGACACAAAAGAGTAAATTTTCTGCATGTGAATCTTACAGAAAAATTAATTTGGTCTAAAAATACTCCATTAAATGATTTTTTAAGGAAGTAGGCTATTATGTGCAAACACCTAATTATTTGAAACGGGTTTTCTCTGAGGCAAAGAAATACAAAGAGAACTTGACCAATTTTTCTCTTTTTATTCTCATTAATGCATTATTGTGGTGAGGTAATGCAAGAGATGATAGAGATATTCAAATCAGAGCTAGGTCACACATAAATCAGAGTGTGTAAGCCCCAAAAGAAGCTAAATAGCATATGTCAGTCTAGCTAGTGGAGGTCTCTATCTCTCCCTCTCCAGACAGTTTTAAACTTTGTGCTGTTTGTTTTGGTGTATTCATAAGCCTAATTGAGTTAGACCCTACCTACATCATAGTTAAGGTATTTGGCATATCTTTTAGTTAGCAGCCATGCTCAGTTTTTTGCACTTGCAGTCCTTTTTCTTAATTGCTGCTTTTCAGCTTTTCAGAAAGAATTTGCTAACCTAGAAAGAAATTCCAAAGCAGGTTGTTCTTTGGAGTACTATTGTCCTTAAGGTGACTTAACTTTACCTTAAACAAAGTTTTAACTGTTTTGTTTTTTGTTTTTATTGTTGTGTTTCAGTAAATCTCATAGCAGCAATCAGCATCTAATCTTTTACTGCTAGAAATAATCACCAAATTGTTAGCTAATGTTACAGCTTTAGATGTGTAGATGCACTGTTTGGAATGAAGAAATTAACAAAGAGTTTGTTTAAATGTTACTTCTAACAGATCAAAGAAGTCATCATTTATCAATATGTATGTAAGCACATCATTTTTAGATGTGAAGGAGTGTTAAAACAGCTAATATCCTTGTTGAGCTAAAGAACCACAGTGATTCTATGCACTACAGTGAGTAAATAGGGAGGCATTTCTTTGTTCTTGTTCTGTTTGCAACTGGAAAGAAACAGCCATCTTAAATGTACTCTTAAAGAATACATATTTTATAACAGTTTCATTGTTCTGCTTTATTCACATTTCTAAGACAGATTTAACCTGGAATTACACAGTTCTGTAAATGATGAAGCACCAATGCTTGATAAACAGTGAAAGAGAAACTGATATTGTGATTAAATCTCTTCTTTAAGGGAAAATTCACTTATTTTCCAAAGAAATACTTTTAATCCTTTAGGAATATTTCTTTATTAGAAAAATGTAAAACCATTTGGATTAAAATAGAAACGTAGCAAAAATGTAGAACTGTAAAATTAAGCTGTGGAGAGTAGAGATGTTTAAAATGAGGGGTAAACTAGCAATAAGAAACAGAAAAATCTTAAACTAGGAGCTTTTAGTAAAAATAAGATGTGGAACAAAGTAACTATAAGAATGCTTGTCAGATTGTTTTGATGTTGTGGGTGTTTTTTTCCATTCTGTTCACTGAATTTGCAATAATCACAATTTATTACTTAATTGGTGTTTTGGGAAATTAAGTTGTACATTAACAATGAGCAACTAAATAGAACTGACTTTTTTCTAACAGAACTAAAGGTGCTTCTCAGTCTGCACTAATGACAGTTAGTTTTGGCTTTCCAAATTAAGAAAGTGTAGCAGAACAATGTGATCCAACGACTGAGGTTAAGTAATTACTATGTAGGTGATTAAAATTGCCTTTTGAGGAGTTTCTTGCTAACATTGCGCATTTCCATTAGCTTCAGCTCTACAGACACCTGTAGTTGTTGCAAAGGCTGGAAAATAGAAGCTGACTTTATCTGGTGTTGTCAAAAGCTTATTTGGATATTGACTGTGCAGCTATTACAGTTTGGAGCTCTTACGGGTTTCAAAGTTGTGAGACAATCTTTTCGAGACAGACTTGCAGATTTTTTTAGACTTGACTTATGAAAATGTAGAAACTTAAATATTTCACAACTCTTCTCAGTAAATGTAAAAAGAAAAAAAGCAGCCTTAGCTGCATTTCCCTGATGTATTTCCTTTCTAAGAGAAATTCAGATTTTCAACAAGGGAAATATTTTTATATTTCCTCAATAAAGATGGCAGGTTGCTATTGTTATGTTAGGTTTTCAGGAAAGTTTAGGATCAGGAGACATTTGCTACATCCATAGGTAGCTGTTTTCTTGCCATTTATTGGATTGGTGCTGGGAATTCTAAGCGTTCATGGCTGTTATGTACTGTGTTGCATTTTGATGGAAAATCCAATTTTGTAGTGCATTAAAAAAATTATTACTTGCCATGTATAGTTTTCCTGTTTGTTCATCAGACCTGTTGGGTTCTGTATTAAACGTGTATATCTTCCTTTTTTCTTTCCTAGTAAAAACCAATTTAATAAAAGCAAAGCAAACACTTGGAGATGGTATCTACAAGAGTAGATACAGCTGATACAGGTGAATAAACCATTGAACTTCATCAGTTTTTCATCTGTGTGCTCCTGCTTTTTCATCTGCTTTTGCCGTATTGCAGTACATTTATCTTCCCCTTGCATCTTTCCTTGTGTAGCTTTTTGGCTGAATTAAAGACAGCTCCTGCAGTGGCAGAAGTTGATTTGTGTTGTTAGGGGGAAGGATATGGGGGGACAACATGCCAATGAGTAGCTGACTGCTGTGTCTTCTCTGTGGGAAGACCAAACAAAGCAAGACATGCTGGATTTTAGCTGTCAAGTGGGACAAACAGCCTTTCAGCTGCTGGCAAGCCAAACAAATGGCTTTATAAGGTTTTGGCTTTTTGGACTTTTGTTCATTTATTTTTAAAGGATGTCCTTATGTAGGAGAGATTGGTTCGCAAATTTAAAACACTAATACTACTTCTGTCATTATGTTGGGTTTTTTGGACTTCATTATGAATGGGGGAAAGAGGTAATGATGGTGTACAGATAGAGGTGGAAAAGTTTGAGTGTGAAAATAAGAAACATTTTTACTCCATTCAGCTGTGCAATTCACATTCTGCGACAGGCTTCTGGGCAGTGTCCTCTTCTTCCATTACAAAGGAACTCTGTTATTGGATTCGTTACTGCAGTAGGATGTCATGAGGTTGAAGGATGTAGCCCCAGAGTGTGCATCTCAATATTGAGAACCATTTCCACGCCAAATTTAGAGGAGAGATCTCTCATCCGACTTTTTCAGTGAAACCAGCTCAGTTTGAATCAGCTTATGCTTTCTAAGGTTGCAGAGCTTCCCAGGAAAAAAACTGCAGGGGTAAAAATTGCATTAATCAGATCAAGGAAGTGATACAAAATGGGAATCATATGGTGAAATTAATGTAGAAAATGAAGATGACTTAGATACTGAGAATTGGCTTCCCCTCTTTTATTCAGCATAGCCTTTTATATACCAAGCACCAACTGGATTGCAATGCATCCCCAGGTTCTGCAGTGGGACTGGCTTCTTAAAGATGGGCCTACTTTCCCTATAATTACACTGTCACCAAATACCTAACTTTTCCTGCTTGATAAACTTTGAAAGGAAAATCTGATATTGTGATTAAATCTCCTCTTTTTCCTTGTCCGTTTTCTTGGAATACTAAGTGTGGGGTTTTGCTTGTTTGTTTTCTTGGACTAGTAAATGGTACTAACGTATAGGTTTTCTTTAAAATGTTAATTTTAGAGCAAAGGATTAATTACCAAATATTTCAGTCAACATAATCTCTCTGAATGTGTAGAAAGACCTTCTTGTATATTACATCATAAAATGCAGTAAAACATTTTAGAGATCTGGTGGCTTGGTACCCTGTGTAGGGTAAGGGCGCTGATAGTCAGGCACATATCTTATATGTGGGAGGTATTGCACTGGTAACCTCTTAAGGTTTTTGTTGTCTTTCAAAGAGAAGCAGATCTAGCTCCGTTGAAACACATCATGTACCTAAATGTCTATGGCTATTAAAGATCTCTCAGCATTTGGACTTTTTTTTACTTCCTTTTACATCTATAGTTGTGTCCTCACGATTTGCTTTATAAAAGAATATATTTTTATGTTCAGTTAGATTTTGGGGTTTGTGTTTATTTTTAGTGGGATGCAGCATAAACTCATAAGTGTTGAAAGAGAGTTCCTGCTGTTCTGGCAATGGAATGATTGCTTTAACTGTTTGATATATGTTCTGTAATGAAAAACTGATTAAAATTCCTTTTTTGGTGGGGTAATTTATGTTTTTGCTGAACTGTTATGGCTACCTAGAGCTCTTCTAGCTGTGGCCATACAACCTCTTGGAAAGAGCTTAAGCAAGTAAAAGATGTAATAGTTGACAAGCACAAGTTAAGAAAGGTTTCTTAATTTATTACTGCTCACTTTCTTTTTTGCTGTCAGTGTTTAGTTATAAGTACATTTTGTTCAAAGAATTAAAGGTTCCTGAGTCATCTTTGTGATTAAGATGCTGTGTTTTTTCAATGCTTTTATTTTCTCCACTCAGAAGCAAGCGAAAACCATGAGCTAGCACCTGGGTGTGTTTGACTCCAAATTCTTCAATAGCAAGTATATATTCCAGCTGAATATTTGGCATAGAAAGTACATGTAAAAATATCCTGGAGTCTGAACAAAATTTGAGAGGCATTTTTTAAAATTTTCAGAACAAATGACTTAAATTGATCAGATATGAGGTATCCAGTTGACAGCTTGTGACTTTCCTTCAAGTTTTTTTGAACCAAGCCATAGCTGTGTCAAAACTGCTGTTTTTCCAGTCAAGTTTTAGAGGTAGAGCTATATAAGCCATTTTGATTCTTTACTTTCTTTTGTTTTACATTTACTGTCAGAGCAACTTGTTTAAATGTTCGTCGCTGCTGTTAGACCCAACCACACTAATGCAATTGAAACCTTAGCAGTTTCTCTAATATTGTAAAGACATAATGATGCTAACTGCAGGGAAAATATCAAACATGATCAAATTATTTCAGTCTCGTTATGACTTTTCCATTTTTACAATCTGGAAAATGTTGAGTAATTCATAGGAGGCAATGTCAAATTTTAAGGCATTTTAAAGTTAGTGCTGCGTCTCTGATGTGTGCTAAGATAAAACACATCAGTAGTAACGTGATGAGAATGGATGTTTAACATACAAATAATTGAGAATTGCTGGATACTGACAGGAAGCATAGAGGTCAGAGAATGTAAATCCAATTTCCAATTCACACTAAAGCTGTGTGAGCTAGTAGATTGAAAAACCATGCATTGTTAATGTTCTATCTGGCTCTTGTAAGTTAGTCATTTATCTCACTAATTATTTGCCTTGTGTTGTTTTAAACATCAGTACAAGGGTTAGCTGGTATTAATAAACAATTAGGGCTCGGGCAACTGTTGCAGAAGAAATGTTTTCTCTGTGTCAATTTACTTTGGTTTCCTTTAGAGACAGTAAAATGTGATCAAATCTGGCTTGTGCCCTACACCAAAAGGATTGTCAGCCCAAGAGTCCAGGACTTGAAACATTCATCCAATACAGTTGGTTAGTTTATAAGCTTTATAGCTATCTGGTGTTTCACATTATTAGGCAGATTGATCTGTTTATGCTTCAGTTGTTAATTTTGCTGTGTACAAAGTGTCACACTGCCACTTTACCTGTCTTCCATCTGAAAATAAACTGATGGTATTGATTAGGTATTAGTTCTTGATCAGTGACCTGGTTCTTTTATGCAGTTCGAGATGCAAGGAGGCTGTTCACATTCTGGGGTTTGTTTTGTATTTTTGTTTTAACTGTTTGTTTGGGTTTGGTTTTGTCTGTTGTGTTTTTTCAGGAGATTAGTTGATCAATGAGCTGGCAGTAGCAGCTTTATAAGCTAGTTAGTTTGTATCTGACCAAAACAATTTGAAGACTGTAAACTAGTAAAACCTGAAGATGGTCAGTCATCTACTCTTCTCACTTATTTTTGAGGAGGTATGTGATGGTTTTAATAATTTTGGGTACAAGTTTATACCCTGGCTGTGTTAAGTGTACATTATTAAAAAAGCTGACTTATAATTAACCTGATGTTTGTCAACATGTAAACAAATTGTATGAAGATTTCTGTACTGCTATGGATAGTATTCTTCTCTATTAATAGTATAATAATTTACATGCATCTTAATTCTGATTGCCTTTTGTCTTCCTACAAATGCATCTTGTTTGGATTCTTTAGCAGGTAGAAAAATGGGGGAAAATTATCCTGTATTTATGTACTATTTCTAAAGTGCATTTGCAAACAGGGCTAGAGATGTAGTCTGTTTTCTTATTCTTCACTCCTGCCTCTTTTTAAAATCAGTCTTTTATATCTGTTCTGAGGGGTTTCTGTTTTATGGGGAAGATACAAAGCAGATTTTTTGCCTAGTCTTTGGAAAGATTTAATAAAAAACCCAGTTGTCGTTGCAGTGGAAAAATGACACTATGTATTAATGTAAATAGCTCATGCAAAAAATCCAAAATGCACACACATATGCACAAATATGAGCACGCACGCTTGCCTCTATATAGCGTGTTTACTTTCCAGGCTTAATATTGGGCTCTTGTTTCCAGTATCACTTACTATTTCCTCTCCTCACTCTTCCTGAAATTTCCAGGGTACCGTGTGCTTTTAATTTAATGAAGAAACTTAACTTTGGGTTTAGATTGTATTTTAAATTAATAGAAGGGAATTTTTGAAACATTACTCTGTTTATATTATTAAGAATCAAATGTGCTTAGAAGTTTATTAATGGGGAATGTATTTTAAAAACAGAGAGGGTGATATAATTAGTGCTCAGCATTAAAAGAGTTGGTTTGTTATTTTGAAGAGTTCTATTTCTTGGCAGAGGCAAGTGAGAAGTACTTACTTAAGAAGTAAGTTCAATTCTGAAACAAGTTGACAAGTGGGACCTACTTTAGAATGCAAATTTAAAACCAAATAATTAATTGCTACATGGTGCATGTTCCTGTTCTTTCAAAGAAGGTTTTGCATAAATTGTGGCAAGTACATTTGAGGCTTTTTTTTTTCCCTAATCACACTAAAAGCAGAAAGTGTAGCATTTAAACAGAAACTTTCTGCTGCTTCTAGGTGTGGCCCCTTCCTATCTCCTATGTCATGAGAGACATGGGAAAATTGAAGGGGGTTTAGTGAAGGGCCACCAAGGTGATTAGAGGGTTGGGGAGCTGACCTGTAGAAATGCTGATGGTGGTGGGTTTGTTGAACCTGAGGAGGGAAATGTAATCCCAGACAAGCTGAAATGTAGCTGCAGAGAGGATGTACATAGTTGTCTCCATGAGCATGCCCAGGAACAGGGCAAAAGGCAGCAGGCTCAGGTTGCGTCAGGGGGAGTTCTGTCTCTGTAGAACCAGTCTTCACCATGAGAACAGTAGAACACTGGACTAGGTTCCCCTGAGAAAAGGGGAAACACTCTGCTTGACAGGGCCCTGGGTAACCCAGCATAAGGCTCTGTTTTTCAACAGAAGGTTGGACCAGGTGGTCTCCAAAGCTGCTTTTCAACCTACATTTTCCCCATGGTTCGTTCTGTGAATCTTTCTCTCATAACTGAAGCAAATATAGGGAAATGGACTAGGCAGGCTGTGGTACAGCAAGTAATGTGTGCAGAATAGTCATCCTAAGTCCTCTGATCCATTCCTCAAAGTGAAGCAACTCACTGCATTGAGGAAGCAGGGAATGAGTGCACTTAAGGACAAAGTGGTGCCTGAGCTTTTCAGAGGAGGAATGTGACAGACAGCTGGCGTGGACGGGAAAGTTTAGTGTGAATTTGAACATAAATGTTGAGAAGCATAGCTGATCAGTTAAAGAAATGTAGGACAAAAAATGGGGCGAACAGTGGGGGAAGAAGCAGTAGCATATGGGTTTGATATGCACTTGGTGTACTAAATAGTTTGAGTGTATTCACCACATGTGATATAGTTTGGATGGCAGGACTGGCAGTGCAGGAGCCTTTATATGCTTCCACGTGGTGAAGGTAGTGTAGTGTGAGTAGTTTTGGGGTGTTTTCTCTGGTAATGTGAATAGTCCTGGGTTATTGAAAGGAGGAAAACTCTCTACACCAGGAGATTCTGGAATGTTTTGTAGTTTGAGTCACAAGAACATGCTGGAGCCTCACTGCTGTTGTCTTAAATATTCAAGAAAAGAAGAGAAAGTGGGAGGGGGAAGTGGATTGTTTGGAGCAGGTATTAATATAGTTATTTAATTGTAAAATGGGCTATATAAACAAAGAGGTGAAAGAAAATACCTTTCTCCAAGTTCAGCAATTGTTTTGGTTTTTTTTCACTGTTTCAGGCAAGTTGGATTGTGTAAGTAGATGGATATGGCATTTGCCTTGAAAATTCATCAAAACATACTTAACATTGTGGTTGCTTTTTTCTATTACTGTTTTTTTCTCTAGAGGTAAGTTAGTCCTTTCCTTTGTTCTGGATTATCCCATTAGCTTACTACTGCAACTGTCAACAAAATTTGTGTCTTAAGGTGTTCGCTTCAAAAATACAGTTGAGGGCATCTCTGAAATGTCATGGCCATTTCTTGTGGGATGTGTATGTCAGATAACACTTTACAGTATGCTTTGGAAATAGTGAGAAAACCTGAATGTGTCCATTTGTGTAACGTTAGTTTGTTCAGATCGATTATTACTACTGCTGCCAATACCGGTTTTTATTTAGTGCTTAGATATCTGTAGAAGACAACCCCTTTATGAGTAGGTTTAATGCCTTTCACCCTGGTTTAAGATGGAGAACATTAGTGTAGAGAAGGAAATTTCTTTGCCCACAGTCAACTCAAAGAATTACTGGCACAGCTACAGTTAGAATCTGCATGTTTTGTTAAGCAATTACTTAGTGATGGGTTCTTCAGAGTAATGTGGTATTGGGAGGGGGAGAATGTTTTGGAATAAATATGACAAATACTTTATTTTTAACAGGAACATTGAGTAACCTATCAAAGAAATTGTCACAATATGTGGAGTTGTCTCTGTGCAGATTTTTATTGCTAAAGAAAATGGGTTGTTTTCTGCCATTGTCTCATTAGCCACCTGTAGGCACAATTGGACTTGTGCACAACTGGATGCTTGCATGGGATGCTGATTAATATAGGCTATGAGTAGCCAAGAATATAATGAGGTCCATAGCTTTCAGTGTATAATAGAAATGCTATTGATCAATATAACCACACACTCTGTATTGTCTTATACATGGTAAATTTAGACTATTGGGGAAAAGTGGTGTAGCCCCTGAAGAGCTGCTGCACAGCCACACAGCTGGGCTTATTTTTAGAGGAAGCTTAAATTTAATTTAGGGATTTGAAAGTTTGGTAGTTTGAGGCTGTGTTTTTGGTTTTGTTTTTTTTTTTTTTTTCCCCTTGGTATATTTCTTACTGTTATTATGGCTACCTCTCTACCCCCATTTTTCTTCCAGAGAAAATCGAATCCAAACAGCTTAATACGTGTGTGATAAATTTGGAAGACTGTGCTACTACTACAAGTGCTTAAAAAAGTGTTTCTTTTGTATCCCAGCATCCAAGGAGGCAGAATAGCTTGATAAATTTTGACAGACAGCATGCTTTTTACTTGATGTTACTAGATCAAGCTGTCAGATGCTAGAGACTGTATTTGCTACTTTTGTAGTTGAATATAATTTTTTATGTATATATATAAAATCAGCATTGGTTAAATACTTTGCATTTTGGAGAATGCTGGAAATACTGCATCCTGGACAATCATCAGCTCACTGCTTTGTGGCTGTATAAATTCAAATTGTGGAGCAGAGTTAGTTCATAATTTTTTTTTTTCTATGAGTTTTTTCTAGAACAATAACGTGAGGTAATTCATTTGCTTATTATCACTACTCTTGTTAAAATTTCTATAAATATCTCTGTCTGATTTATAGGTAGTAGCTCAATTCCAAGTTTCTTTCACATAATGAAGCGACAGTTTACTGAAACGGAGTGGGATGTAATCAAGTCTGTGAGTAATGAATGGATGCAGCTGGATATGTTTTATCGGCACTGGGTAATACTTCTTTTTCTATTTAAAGTCTGAAAATGTGAACTTTTTTTTATAGGATTTATTGTTTTCAGTGTAGTAAAAATGTAATCTTTTATAGTTGCATGGAATCATAGAATGGTTTAGGTTGGAAAAGACATCTGAGATCATCAAACCTACCTCTAAACTATGTCCCTAAGCACTACCTTTGCCCATATTTTAAAGAATTTCAGGATTGGTGGCTCAACCACTTCCCTGGGCAGCTTGTTCCAGTGCTTGAAAAGCCATTTGATGACACAGTTTTTCCCATTATCCAGTCTAAACTCCCCTGGTGCTACCTGATACTATTTCACATGAAGAAATTCTTGGACTTTTTATTTCAGTGATTATTTTTTATTTGAGTAACTTTGAAAACCACGGTACAGCTGACGTTTCCAGATTTATTAGTAGTTTTAAAAATATAGCCAGAACAAGGTAAATGGTTCATATCTCTGTGTGCCACTGAGTAATTTCAATTCCATGTTTATTTTAGTGCAGCAAGATAGGCTGTATATAAACAATGCTGATACTTTATTCTCATGATAATTGCATCAGTCTACCCTCATATTTACAATAGTGTAAGTCTTAAATTTATTTTGTCTACAGTGTGTACTCAGAGGTAATGTTTATAGAACAGTTTGAAAACGGCCAGTATGAATAAAATACGTTTATTGTGTGTTTTAGGCCTTAAAGGAAAGCTTCTTAAAAGCTATTGGAGTTGGAATTGGCTTTAACTTGCAAAGAATTGAATTTAACGTGTCTCCGTTGCAACTGGAAATAGGGAAGGTGTATAAAGAGACAAAAATGCTTCTGGATGGAGAAAAAGAAGAGGAGTGGACATTTGAGGTAAAGAATGTGTTTTCTCTAGTGATAAACAGTCTGCTTATGGTTGCATTGCATATTTGATTTCTTGGTTTAAATTTCAACTTCACACCTTTATTCTGCATAACCTCATTGAGCATATATTAAGCAAAACTTAGGTTATAAATCTGCAGCATTTTAAAGTATTTTTGATAATTGCAAGAACACCCCATAGACACATTCTTTATAATGTCTTTTTATTTTTCCTGTTCTTGGTATATATTTGCTGCAGTCTGTGAAGGTCATCCTAAGGTGTGCAGGAAGTTCACAGAAATATATTCAGACCTGATTTCTTGAACAGTGTGTAAGATTTTAAAGTTCTTCATCCATTGGTCTAGAACAGGACCTAGTGATTAACCAACCCCATTAGTGTTTGTTAGATGTTTGAAATGGATGAAGTGTCTTCAGCTCCTTTGGTACTTCTTGTCCACACAAGAAATGTATGTTTTTGTGAGTTTGAAGGGGCTGCTGTATGTGGGAATGGACAGAAGAAAAAATTTGCTTTTGCTTAACAGAAGATTAGTTTGGCCTCAATAGTCTGTGTGAGTCTTAGGGTTTGAGCTTTTGTTTTGCTTCTTCAAAGTTAGTGGGCTTTATCAATAAAATACCTATCCTTTCAGATTTGGTAAGAAATTATCAGTATCATCTTGTGTAGATTAAAGGATATGTAGGGGAAGAACTGATAGGGACATGGTTTACTGGTGGTCCTGGCAGTGCTGGGTTAACCGTTGGACTTGCTAGTTTTAAAGGTGTTTTCCAGCCTGAGTGATTCTGATTCACAATGGTCTCAAATTATTTTATTACCTAAAAAAACAAGCTTTAAAAACAAATTAAATCACAATCCCCTTTCTCTACACCCCAGAGACGTATTTGTTCAACCACTTTAAAGAAAGCAAAAAATAGAACAAACTGTCAAGTGCTCTTTTCAGTGAGATTATTCCATTTCAAATAGATATTTGCATTTTTAAAACACCTGTATTGTTGGAGACAGCTGATCCAATAGTGCTGTCTAAATGACAAATTTCTATTGTATGCCTGTTTTCTTTAGTATACGAAATACATGTACCCTGTGCTTGTATGAAGGAATGAATGTTCCAGTCATGTTTAACTTCAGAGTACAAGTTTATATCTTCACAGTTCATTCCTTGCAGCTTTCCTATCCACTTTTGGTTTTGTGTTATTTTACAAGTCTATGCATACTAAATCAGCCCTCTTACTCAATTCCTATATGGTATGGCAATATCAGTACGTCATGAAATTCACTAGTTGGAATTACACTGGCAAAAGAAGTTACTGGGAAAGCCTATCATGCATTTTGTCTCAGAATGCTTTCTGTATTGCTGCAGTATACCATGGCCAAGGGAACATCTACCTCTCTTGATTGAATTCTGGAGCTCCCTGATTTTGGTCTTTGACATGCCTGTGGTTGATTGACAGAAATAGCCTGAAGATGGTGAGGTAGATAACTCCCTATAATACTTAAAATGCTTTCTAAATGTTTGAATTTCCACTAGTAATTACTGCTAGAAGGTTCATGCAGGTTTTTTCTGAGGAATGTCTTCACTTCCATGCTTGCCCTCCTGCTTCCCAAGAGTGCAGCATTATAATGAGGCAGATTCTAGTATTTCAAAGAAAGGACTTCATGCCAAGTTTCCTTTAAATACAAGCTCAATTGGGATATAATTTCATTTAAATATCAAGTCATTAAAATGAAATAAATAAGATGTTTTTCAGTTACCGATCTCTGGAGAGCCTAAAATTAAGCATCACTTTACTTTTTTGTCTCTTCCCAAGTTTCTTTTAATTTTGCTTCCATTTTCTTACTTTAAAAAAGTCCTTTTTTGTCTCATCAGATTTTTGAAATAACTTTTTTGTTAAAAATACTTATTCTGAGACGTCTGAGTCACCTGAGAATAGATATTAAGGCACCTGTAAGACTACATATTACTGATAGTGTTTTCCTTAGCTTCCCTGCTGTGCTAAGTTTGCTTGAGAGAGCTTTTTCTATCAAATTAAAAGATACAATGACCTGACCTTGCTTTTACTTTTTAGAACTGCCTATATCTTAGTGAAAGGAAATGATCAGAGAGAGCAAGACTCTTTAAAATTCAATTATCACATATTTTTGATTGTCTCATTGCAGTTGTAAAGAGAACCTAATTTACTAAAAATGGAAGTGAGAAATAAAGGGGATTTTATCCATTTAAATTACACAAAATATTCTGAAATCTCCTTCAGAAAGTACCATGTAGTACAAAAAAGACAACTTTAAATTCATAAAGACCAGGAAAAGATCCACCACCTTATACTTGTCATGGCTAAAAGGTCAAGAGGAATACTAATGAATCGGAACAAATCAAAGCTGATGCTATTCAGACACCCTGTAACTGTTCACAGTCAGAGCAAAGCCAATTCAAATTGGAGACAGAATTTTCTATGGACAGTGCAAAATAGTTTCTGTTACTTCATGGTAAATACCAAATTAACTACTTTGCTCAGTAGTTGACTGTTTGTGGTCCTTTTACTAAGGGTTTAGTTTTGCTTGAAGTACCTTTGCCCTTCTTCACTCCCCATATTTTTTAGTTTGAATGGAAGGCAGTTGTTCAGAAACAGCCTCTTCTTGTTTGATCTTGATGGAAGGATTTAGCTTTAGGGTCTTCTTTTCGTATAGTACTCTAGAGATTGCTAAGCAGATTCCCTTCAGCTGTTTTGGAAGGAGTTGGAGGAAAAAAGCTTCATTTAAAAACGTCAATTGAATTTTAAGATATGTCTGCTGTCTGTGTTAAATATACTTTATTCATATAGACAGTGCATACCTTCCTCATTTTAAAAAGACGACTTTGTTTAGTAATAACTAAAAGCTAGCCCAGTGAAAAGTGATAACAGTATTTTGTCAGGGTGTTGATTTAGGATGGAATTATTATGATGATGATGATTATTATGGGTAATTCTATATGCTCCATTTACTTCCTTTGAAGAAAATAAACTTGGACAATTGTCCTAGTTTCATCTCTGGTACAGTTAATTTTCTTTTTAGTAGCTGGCATAGTGCTGTGTTTTGAATTTAGGATGAGACTACCATTGATAACAGACTGAAAGAAAGTCAAGGACTCCAGTTTCTCATAGTGCCCTGCCAGTGAGGGTGCTGTGTGGTATGAGCTGCCTACTGTGTTAAACTATGACAAGAATGAAGTATTAGTTAATTTTAGTAAAAATGAAAGAAGTTGATTGAAAACAGTTAAGACAAGTTCTGTGATTTAAAGAGATAAAGTTTAGATTTTTAGCAGATCTTATATGTGGAAAAATATATTGGCACTGGAACATATCTTGGGACCAGGAGTAGGCTGCCCAGAGGACTTGTGGATGTCCCGTCCATGGAAGTGTGTAAGGCCAGACTGGATGGGTTCTAGTCTTGTGGGAGATATCCCTGTCCAGTGCAGAGGAGTTGGAAGTAGATGATCTTTGAGGTCCCTTCCAATGCAAGCCATTTTGTGAGATTGAGAAAAAAAAAATTCTTAGTTACTGATTTGCAAAATGTTAAATGTATTCGTGACCCTTTTCTTATTGGTCCCAGTTGTGTACAGTTGATCAGGAAGAATAACTGGATAGCACTTACTGAAATCAACATTAAAGAAGAAAAATACAGAGACATGAAACATTTCTGTTTTGGTACCTACCTCTGTTTTGGACACAGCTATTGTATAAGGGAAGCGCATGATTTTTCCTAAACCTTGCTCTGGGATTAAGAATCACCTGGCAGAGCAGCTGTTGGGCAAGTAATTCTTTAAATTCTTTCACAACAAATACCTGCTTGGCTTGTTTATATGCAAATAGATCACTTCCAGAACATAAACTTCAAAGAGATGTTACCTGGGTCAATTTGAAACATTTATTAATTGCTAGTGTGCAGCTGTAGTTGGCACCTTTCACTCTCAACTGGAGAAGTTAATCCTGTTGCATTGTCAGGAATAAATAAGAATATAAACTTTTATTTCTAAGACTAGCTAATCCAACTGTATTCACTCATCAATCAATTCTGCTGGCTGGGAGCATACAGTTTCCTCATAAGCTGTCTGTTGTTGAGTGAATTCGTAATGATTTGAGTTGCAGACACATCATTCTGCCGAGTCTTTGAAATGAGATCATTGTAAGTCTGTGTGTGCTCTAGTAACACTTCTGTTCTCTGCAGGCAAAACCAAATTTTGGTCTGTTATATGTTTTCTGGAGAGGAATCTTAACAAAAAAAGCTCTCTACCTTGAAGGAATTCTATATGATTGTTCTCTTTTTGTTTAATCATCTATTTCCATTTAAGATACTAACTTTGTAGGCTGGTATCTCCAGGGAATCAAGCTGATCTGCTGTTTTTTATAGTTTCAGTATGTTTCATTAATTCCATGGCTTAAGGTTTTTGCTGGCTACTAGTAAGGGCCAGGAAGGATGTTCCTTTCTGTATTTCATTTGGATTTACATTGCTCTGAAACAGAAAAGATAGAGGAAGGTCATAGTTTGTTATGTTTTATTGTAAGATGCTGAAAACTCTTTTGTGACCACAGAGGATACATGAAATAAATGAAATGGAAACCTATTTCATTCACTGTTCATTGGGCAGGGTCTCTGCAGGGAAAGTCTATCTAAACAGTCACTGCCTGTTAAATGCAGCTTTGGACTGAAAAAAACATTATTTTGCTAACAAAATGTAAAATACCATCTATAATATGATTTTAGTTGCACAGACAAGGAGTAGTATAAATTGACTTCAAAAAAAAAGAAAATTCTGTGCTTAAAGCTGTTTGCAGGTGTAAGCCACTGAGAACAGGTAAGCCACTGCTGAATGTGCTGTACTGTGCCCTCTGTTCTGATCTGTCTTTGACCTCTTGGACATGCGAAGAAAAAAAAAAAGAAAGAAGGGGGGAAATGAAGTGATTAAAAACTGGATATAATAATTTTTACATCTAGACAAATAGAAAACACTGCCACCCTAGAACTATAAAAACGGTTTAGCAACACCTGATCAAGCATCTAATTTTCACAGTCTTTCTTATTTTTGAGGAAGTTACAGAAATGTGCACACTGAGTACAAATGGTTACCTCTGAGGTAGCATTCTTTATGCTTAACTTACTTTCAGTTTGTACCCTAGTAAAGGAGTGGAAAACCCAGTAAAATACTTCATAGTAAGTACATTTAGAGTTCTTGCAGTCATGGAAAGCACTGCTTATGCTGTAGATTTCTTAGTGTTTCTTATATTTTAATAAATAATATAATGTTTTAAATATTATCTAGTAAATATTTTAAATATTTTTATTATGCTGATAAATTTCTAGATGGAATTGAAAATACTCATTTTCTTACTAGCACTTTGCAGAAAGGTATGACAACATGAGCTTGATGTAGTTTGTTTTAAGTAGGTGAGGGTTATAAAGTCCACTTGTAAAGCTGTCAAATGGGCAGTTTTGGTGCTGAAGGGATCAAAGTAAAAGCACAGTTCTATTTCCTTACCAGCACCTGTCTGCCAAGGCACCCACATTTGCCAGAAAAGTCCCCCAACTTCACAGGTGTACTGGTGTGACACAAGACTGGAGCAGCTGCTGCCTTGGCTGAGTTGGGTTCAGTAGATTTGAGCTGAGCAGCTTCACACCTTTATTTAATTTTTTTTTTTTTAATATGCAGGGATGTTTGGGAATTGCAGAAATGGTATCCTGGCAACTGAAGTCTTTGAAAATACTGTGTAGTAGATAAACTGTCAAGAAACCTAATGCAGACTGACACCATTGTTCTGAAAGACATTTCACTTAGATGAAAAGGGGAAAAAAACAGGACAACCAACAACCTGTCGGGAAATAGAAGGACATTATGGTGTTTCCTTCATATGATAATTAGTTGGAATGCAGTTGGAGTATTTCCCAAGGAAGCCTAAATTGGAGATTCAGTCTTACCTCCCAGTGACTACCTGATTTTCAGATTAGCGGTAATACCTAAACTGATCACTTTTCTAGGTAGAACTCTTGTCATTTGTTTCTGTTTTAGAAAGTCCATGCAGGAATTACTTGAAAACACGTGAATAAAGAAGCAAGGGAAATTTGATATCCTTCCTTTGTGTATATATGTATTTTTTTAAAAGCTAGTGATATTACAGCTTGACTGTAGAATAAGCAGTATTCAGAAACAGTATATAAAAGTCTTTGGGGTTCTTTTTTCTGAAATTGTTTAGGATGAATTCTTAGCCTTTCTAGAAGAAAACACTTTCAAACAAATCTATTCAATAGGTAAAAACTTTACTAAATATATAATTATACATCTTAAAATGTTGATTTGTGTTTACACATAGCAGTGCTCAGGCTGTGTCAGAAATTTAAAGCTGTGCTCTTACATGATGTCTGGAGCCAATGAGAAGAGTCGTTGGTTTAAGTTCACACTGACATTGTTGTTTTTCAGAATACCTTCCAGAAGTTCACAGTTCTTCTCATTGGAAAGGGATAGCTGAGATGGATTATATGGTTTGGGACTTAGAAGGGACTGGTCAAGTAATGCTCAGGTCACAAACTTGAGTATAAATATCTACAAATGGATAAGGTGATTTGGACTGGTGAAACCAGTCTTCACCCTGGAGGGGTGCATAAAAACAGCATTTTAATGTGTCTGCATCGTTGAGCTCTTCAACAAAAGTGCTAAAACGTACTACTGCTTTTTGAATGTCATTATTTTAAAGTATTTTAAATTATCTTCTGCTGTTGTTCTGAACCATATTCTAAACATTTATATAGTCTTTGCTGGAAACAGAGTAAAGAAAATGCATTTACACTGCTATTTTTCATCTTTACTAGGAAACTCGCTTGGATGACCATCATCATGTTGCAGTGGCGCTTGGGAAGCAGGAGGGACTTGTACAGAAGGATTCAGATGTAAGAAATTATGAAATAGTTTCATGTCTTGCTGATCACTTGAATGTAAACTTATGCTGTAGCTAAAAGCATGTTATCTCAGATACAGGGCCGAGGAGAAGGCTTGTCTTACGCCCAGTGTTAACCAGAACCAAGCATTATTACTGAACTGTTTCCTCTAGTTCTGTTGTGCCTATTTCAGCAAAGGTCTGGGAAGGAGAAATAGTTTCAGAGGACAGCAACAGATGATGTCAAGTCTGTAATGCATGTATCACAGTGTTCAGTGTGTTCATTCAAGAGATAATTAAGTGATTTTTGTCACAGCCTGCTAGTACTCACGTGGGAAAGATGGTGTTCACAGAGGGAGATAGAAACAGTGAACCAATCTGGACTGCTAAACTTGTATGACACCTCACCAAGTTGATTTTAATGGGGGACTGTCAGTGCATGTATCCCAAAGCAGATCCATCACTCAAACACTATTATGACAAGATAACCCTTGAGACAAGCAACAACAACCAACAGATGGGAAGAACAGCAGTGTTAGTCTTCATTCCATGTGGTGTCTCTATTGAGAGAAATAGCAAAGCTACTTAAAAGCTTTTCAGGATTTTCTGTGTAATTTAAAAAAGACCTCAGTTGTGAAAATAGCAATAGAAGTCAAATTTAAGGGAGAGGCAGACTGGCAAGTTATAGCCAAAACAGCCAGACAGTCAGCAAAGGAGAGCGTGACAAATTGCCAGATTTTTCTCTGGTGTTCTAGTTGCTCACAAGAAAATGGAAAGTTGTTTTCTGTTTTTTAGATACAAAGATTCTACCAGGAATTGGGAAAAAAAGTAGTATAGGAATGGATAAAATCATGAAAGTGGTAATGCACAGTATCTATCATGGTAGCAAAGTCTATGTTCATGGATAATAAAGAGAGGCAGACCTTTTAACTAGTATTGGTTAGATTGAAAAAAAGAGGTAGAAACTGCCTTGAGGATTTACTGTGATAAATCAGTGGACAAATATTTTTTAATAAATTACATGTATTCTTTTTCACAGGACATACTTAAGTTCCCAGTGGGGTTGCATGTTACCCTACTCTTCTAACAACAATACTGATAACTGTAAGTCTGAGGTGAAAAGAAGGTGGCAATTATTTTGAAAGACAATTACCTAAGTATTCTAAAGAAATTCAGCACTTTTAAGTATTGACCTTCACCATCATGGTCACATACCTTAAACTTATCATAGAAAGAACAGTCATGATATCACAGGTTATGATGAAAAGTCTTTGAATCAAGAGGAGTCTCAAAGGCTTACTTGTCCACTGACTAAATTTGTGATGACTTAAATTTCATTATCTCAATTTACTGAAGAAAGGTCATTTTAAGCAGGACAAGCGAGCATGCTGGGACTCCCCAGTAAGGAAATTAGGTGAAAATTTATGTACTATTGCATTGTGCCTTTTTAGGCCTCCTCCTAACAGGAATGTGGAGGAAATGAAAGTTGCCTTCTCTCGTTGTAAAAGAACCATAAAAAGGATTCTGTTTATTGCTAGATGTGTTGAAAGAAAAAGTTGTTCATTTTAGCTTAACGTGTGTGTAAATTCTACCCAGTTCTTTCAGGATGTCAGTGTTTGTGTTTGTTCCCTCTCTGTAACCACAGGAGTAATTCATTATGGCCTGCTTGCAGAACATCTGCTTTCAGCTTTCTTCACAAAATGGTAACATGTACCTACAATTCCCAGGAAAGACCAATTGTTATGACAGTGCACTGTAATTAAAAATCCCTAGTGTCAAGAGCCGTAACAAAATGCTAGTGACTGCTGCATGCTTGAAGAAACAGAACATTTCTCTGTGTTCCTAACCTAGGTCTAGACATTTATCCGAGGCAAGTCTCAATAAAAGATGGCTGAGTTTAAAATTCTTTATAAGTCCAGTGTGGGATATGAAGTATTTTCTGTCTATCGCCTCTGAATTTCACAAGAGTTGTGATAAATTCAGTCAGGACACACTTCTTCAGACAAGCACGTGCTGAGGTTCAGACTACATCTGTTAACAACTTCTTAACTCAGAGGCTTAGTTTATATTTGATATGCATCTGTGATGTCACTTGCATGGCTCTTGGCACCATTCCTGGAGCTTTACCTCATCTTCAAAATGTCAGATGAACAGGAATGTCTCGACACCATGTCACTTGTGTAAGGACATAAAGTGACAGGCAGCTCAGTCACTTTTGCTTTCAGTCTGTGTTGACAACTGAGAGTTTTTCTGTGTTGTTACAAGCACAAACCGTTTTGTTGTCACTGCATTTATTCCTAACAGTAGCTTAATGCTCCAGTACTGAGATGGAGGATAGATATTTTTGCATTTTGCCTAATTACTGGTCTACCTTCATTGAGGTGACAGGAAGGAATAACAAAATCCTCAACATTGACCTTGGATTGAGTCACCTCCAGCACTTGGGTGTGAGCAAGGAAGGGTCTACAAGGTACAATTATAAGCAAATTCCCCAAACTTTCTGCAGGAACTCAGGATGCTGGTGTGCCTTTGAAGTGCCTGTACACCATTGCACTCCATGTGGGGAGTCAATTTGATGAATCAGAGATCTGTGTGCAGCTGCAGGGCTCCAAGAGCACAAGATGCTGGAGTTCAGGATCCCAAGGGCAGCGAGGAAGGCTCACAACCCTGAACATGAGGAGAGCAGACTTTGTCCTCCTCAAAGAACTAAGAGGGGTCCTGTGGGATAAGGCCTCAGAGGAAGGCTGAGCCCAAGAAAGCTTCTTAACATTCAAGGATCACCTCCTCCATTCTCAAGAGAGTTCCATCTCACTGCATATGAAGTCAGGCAAAAGACTAGAAGGTCTGCATGGATGGACAGGGAGCTCCTAGCCAAACTTGGACGTGAAAAGGGAAGCGTACAGAGGGTGGGAGCAAGAATGAGGAATACAGAAATACTGTCTGAGCATCCAGGGACGAAGTTAGAACAGCTAAAGCCCAAATAGAATTTAATCTGACCAGGGATGTCCAACACAATAAGAAGCATTTCTATAAGTGCAAAGAAGCCAAAGGGGGAAGGCTTTTGCTCAGCAAGACAAAAGTTGAAAAGGGCTGAGGTACTGAATGCCACCTTTGTGTCAGTCTTTATTAGCAAGACTGGCTGTCAGGAATCCCAGATTGCAGTGATGAAGGAGAAAGGAGCAAGGAAGATGCACCCTTGGAGGAAGAGGATTAGGTCAGGGAATGCTTAAGCAAACTGGATGTGTGTAAATCCATGAGCATTTATGGGATGCAGCTGGCATTGCAATGCCCCTCTCAATAATCTTTGGTTGATCATGGGGACTGGGAGGAGTGTCCAAAGACTGGAAGAAAACAAATGCCACCTTATCTTCAAGAAAGAGGACCCAAGGGAATTAAAGGCCTGACAGCTTCACCTTGATCTCTGGAAAGGTTGCAGAACAGCTAATTCTGAAAGCTATTTCCAGGCAGAGCAAGGACAAAGGAATCATCAGAACTAGTCAGCATAGCTTCACCAAGAGAAAACCGTGCTCAACTAATTTGGTAAACTTCTGCAATGAAATGCCTAGCCTGGTAGATGAGGTTAGAGCATTGGGTAATTGTCTACCTGTATTTCAGTGCTTTCTATCTCTGGTACTGTCTCTCATAAGATCCCCCTGGAAACAACGTTGATGTATGTACTGGATAAGCAGACAGGGAGGTGGATAGAAAATGTCTGAACAGCCAAGCTGGGGGTGGTGATAGTGGCACAAAGTCTGGCTGGAGATCAGTTACCAATGATGTGCCCCAGAAGTCAATACTGGGTCCTGTCCTGTGTAACATCCTCATTAATGAGCTGGATGATGGGGCAGTGCCCTCAGCAGGTTTGCTGGTGACACCAAGCTGGGAGGAGCAGCCAATACACCAGAGTGTTGTGCTGGCATTCAGAGAGACCTTGACTCACCAAAAATGAGTCGGTCTGTGTGATGTACTGAGTAACATCACTGCAGAGGAGCACTACTGAAATTTATGAAATACTAAACATTAAGAATATGTCGCTCGAGAAAATGCCCATTTAGAAGAATCAGCTATGTTCATGTTTGATTCATACAACCTGTACTATGTGCCCTGCTGTCTGGAAACAATTATATTTGGAGATGGTATACAGCAGGCTGCACAGTAGTATGCTCAAAAACAACCCACCCAAACCTTTTTTTTTCTTTGAAATGTGATTTTTTTCTTGGAGTGATGAAACTAACATGGAGACCATGACATTCTCATCTCTAATATCACAGTCTGCACTAATGTGGATTTAACACAGGGAATTGTGGGTTGATTGTGACCACTTTAGTTTTTAAATAGCATTAGAGTTTGAGAGAAGCATGCAAAACCTCAGTGACTACTGGTATTAAAAAGAGTATGAATAGGCACACCTCTAGTGGAATAAAACCTCACACAATTGTCTCAAATAATCATATCTGCTGGACAATGAAGTAGAGTTTGTTCGATAGTGGTCTTCTTTTTTACTGGACTTGAACACTCAGTCTGTCATAATTGCAACATTCTATAGTCCTAGTTCCAGCAGCTTTGTGAACTGTGTTTCAAAGGAAAACTCAGTTTTTCTGTGTGGTCTGTTGCATGCTTCTAATAGTTACTGCATAGCCTCAATTAGGGGCAGTGACATTAGTCCCAAATGTAGAATATTGTCTTTCTTCTTCAGTAAGCAATGTGTAGTTTAAACAGCACAGAGAATTTTACAGGGAGAAAATTGTTATTTATTTATTCATGTTATGCTAATATGTGTTTTCTTTAGGTACATTCCATGGAGCCTAACCAACCACAATTTACATTATTGACTTTTGAAGATTTGGTTGCATCTGGTATTCCAGTCACGCCTGAGGATTCTTCATATTGGGACAATTTTTGTTCAAAGCAGGAGAGTCCAGTGAAACAGAGTTCACATTCAAGATGAGACTGTGTATAAGGAAAACTGTCAAAGTTCTTGTGCTGTTACTCTATTTAATTTGAAGTATGGGAATAAGTGCATGTATGTAAATGAAATGTATCTTTCCTTATTTAAGCTGGCAGCCTGGTTTTCATGATGCTTCATCACAATTGTAAGGAAAATGGGTTTCCTGACTGAAGTAATTCTGAATGAAAAGCCTAAGTTAACCATGTGCATTTTTTGCATCTTCTTGCCTGTGGTCCTCAAACGTCAGTAATTATCCATACGAGGAACAGAAAGCAGTTGTACAGTACTGTTGTTTATTAGTCAACAAGTGTTTAGTATATAAAAATGTGTACAATTGGTACAAATTCTTATGCTGTTACTATGTGGTGCAGGTGTTTCTTTAACACTTGGTGTTTGTCAGCTGAAAAGCTCTGAGTCTTAGTAGTCTTGGAGCTACATCTGTGCAAAACTAGTTTGAGACAGGGAATTAACATGCAAATATTTCATAGTTTTTTCACTTCTAATCTTTGTGAATTAAAGCTTCCTGTGTGTAATTTAGTATTTGTTTTTTAAAAATTCTTTTTTGTATTTTTTCCATCAGCAATAGATACAAGCCAAGCAGCAGTTCAATTTTCCTAGGCTTGCATTTGCATGTGTACTGTACTAGACATTAAGTCAAGGGGGGAAACCCAAATGAAAGAAGAAAGCTATATATTTTTTTCCAAATGGTCTCATCTGATGACAGAATATTTTATTGTTTTAATAGCAAATGAAAATTTCTGGAGATGGGTAGCTCTTGAGTGCACATCTAGAATATTTTGTCTTCTTTTTCAAAACAAATTCTGTTTTGTGCCATTACCTCTCACTCGTCTTTCTAGGAGTCATAGATACAATGTGGTCCATCTAAATTTAGGAAAACATACTGAACAGAATGATTTTTCACAAAAAGAATTAATTTCTCTCCTACAGTTAACGATAGATCTTCACTGAATTTGGGGTTGTGTATGCACCCTGTATTCTGGTGTACACCATGTAAAGGAGAACCTACTTGTAGTGAAACTATTGAACCCACGCCTTATTGCAAAGATGAAGAAAAGTTTGAGAGAGAGGATTAGTTGTACAGTTATTGTACAAGTTTTTTGAAGTTATGCTGTAGATAATTCTGAATTCAGATATGCTCTCAAACTCTCCTACTTCCAGCGCTGATTAATATTTTTGTTTTCATTTCAATGACTCTCTCATTTCAATGACTTTGTTTTCATTTCAATGACTTTGGTTGTTTACTTTTTTTTCCCCTTCAAAACTACAAATTAGTGAAGCAATGACTTCCCTCCAAACTCCACAGGGGCTAGATTGGATGTTCAGTAACTTCAAATCAGAAGTTAAAAAAAATACAGAATATTTTGTATACAAATTCTGAATCATGTATTCCAGATTGTTTTTATTTTATAAAAATGAAATTCAACTGCAATAACTATTTTGCAATTCACAGAAGTTCAGTACAGGCCAGTCACAGGAACAATCAATTGCAGCTTTGCCAGACAGTTTGAAGTTGCCAGCTTTGCTAGGACAGTAAATCAAACTGCAAACACAGGGTGAGCTGAATATAGAAATTTCAGATCCAGATTTCTGGGGATAAGATAATTAATTTTGTATTAGAGATGTGTTATTTTTGCATGGAAGCAGTGTCTCAAACCACAAATTTTCTTTCATTGGAAAGAGTTCTAAAAGTACTAATGAAATTATTTATAATATTGTGCTTGCTTATAAGTAGAGGATAAGCCAATTATGTTGAATTAGAAAATTGTGCTTGGTTTTCTTGCTAGGAATATGATAGTTTTCAAGACTATATCTAATTAGAAAGACCTAAAAGAATTAGTTTTGGTTAGTTTTCCATGAAATAAAATCATAGTTTAGAGTGGTTCATGCAAAATTGTCTAGAAGACTGCAGTTTGTCATGTGATTTTTTTCCACGTCTTTTAATTTACACCGAACTGTTTGAAAAATAAGATTATGTCCTTTTAAATCTTAATAGCAATAAGTTAGATGGTGGTAATGCCTTGTGAAGAGCCACTTGAGTCAGGTTTTTTCATGTCAGTGCAAATGGACGGAATTGTTACACTTGTTTTTACCTCAGTGGGAAAGAGCAGCTGGATGGTTATAGACTTTTCAGCTAAAAGCATGCTGCTAAAAGGCCAGCAGGATGTTCTGACTCCTTTTGAATGTCAATGATCCTTCTTAAAGTCAGAAGAAAGCTTTTCTGGGCATCTGTGGTGGGGAGGCACATATTGAAATAAGTGTTGCTAGGGTGTAAAAATAAATAAATGTTATCTCACAGTTTTTAGATATTTGTTTGTTTTACCATCCCACTTTTCTCTAATATAAAGATAATTGAGCCCTTTATCCATACATGACCATAAAACTGACTGACTTGCATTTCCTCAGAATGCAGTCCTGGTGGCCATAGAGTTCCTCTGCTGTTTTTCAGAAATACTGGTCCAGCACAACTCCAGCTTCTCTCACTAGTTCAAGTCATCATCCTGGTCCAGTGCAGGTGACTTTCCCATCATTGTTGTCAGCACTGTCTGTCCCAGTTAGATGTAGAAGTCTTGGGGACTTTAGTTTCCATCTCCAGAGTTCCATTCCTTCATCTGTTTTGTTTTCTAGATCCTGTCCTTGACATGACCCTACCACATACCTGAGAGGGTAAGAAGCTGCAAAAACACAAGCTCTGCTCCACATGAGCCTTTCCCAGCAGTGGCTGTGTCTGGGTAGACTTTTTCCCAATGGAACAGGATTGGCCAGCCCCCCTGTTTCTCAGATTCTCAGATTCAGATCTTAGATAGATCAGATCTCTTGTCCTAGGTGGCATACCAACACAGGATTTCTGAGAAGTACTTAATAACAGTCTCTGACCCAAAAATAACTTTTAAAAGTTTTAGTCTTCAGTAAAAGGACTGTCAAAATTAAACAGATGTGTATTAATTTGGACTTGTTCAAAACTTTCTATCTTGCACCAAAAATGCTGAAATGGATTAGGAACTTCAGGAGGTAACACTGTGTTCAAGACAATTTGCAGTTGTATGAGAAGAGACTAGTGTCATTTGATATGGAAATCTGTAACTTCGAAAAGTGAATTGTGCATTCATTCAGCCTTTTACAAAGTCTGTAAACTTACACAAAATGTATATTGTTACTATCTTATGGGATTGAGTCCACTGATACTAATCAAATGTGCTCAGACAAGAAATCAGGGATGTAGCAATAGAAGTAGTGTATTTATGGCTGTTGTATGTATGCTCTTGGAAACATCCAGGCAATGGCTCAACTTTAAACATCCACCTTTACCCAAGGCACTGCAATAAAGCAATGATCTGCAAAGAGGATGGGAAGGAAGGTTATACAAGTCAGTATAGACTACCCTTTGTTGGAGCTTTGCAAGATTTAGTGCTACATTCTACAAAGAAGATAAGTGGTTCTTGGGCAGAATTGATAACAGCCATGTCTAAAACTGCAGTTGAGATGGTCAGCCTTAACTGCTGCCTAATTCTGCATATGTCTGAACTTCCTAATATGTGCTTCATTATCCTTCAGAATACAGATAGTTTTGACTACTTCACTCTTTGTAGAAGACATAAGCATGAAAATAAGTTCTGAATTTTTAAGAGAGACATATGGAAAGTGTTTTATTTTTTAACATATTACAAAAAGTTGCTTTTTGTAATACGTTATTTTCTTGTGCTGTACGTGCAGATTTTTATGGCCAGACACTATTTATGAATCCAGTTTCTTCCAAGATTGGATATAATTTCTTTACTGAAATAAAAAGTGAATTATTTTGTGTTTCTGTTGTCTACTTGTGGTTATTTTATCTTGCTATTACTTAGATCCAGACATAGGTGAGATTACTGAAATACTTGTCTAGCACTCCTTTGCAATTTTGGAAACAATTTATGGGACTATCAAACTGCACACTCCTAATGACATCCCTTGGATGAATCATGAAACAAAGGTCTGGTCCAGCTCCCCACTACTTAGTTTCTTCCCTTATTTTAATTTTATAACATGCATCCCAGTTTCTGACAAATGTGACATAATGTTGGTGTATTCTGTGCTGACATGTCTCATCATTTGGCCCCCAAAAGTGGGATAGTGTGAAATTTAATGCTCTTAGGAAGATGCACATTTTCAAGTACAAGACTACAGTGCTGCCCAGTGTTGCTTACACATGTAAGGAAATTCCTGAAGATTTGTTTTTTAATTAGGACACAGAACACAAAGGTTCTTTAGGTTGTAGTAGGAAGTTCTTCACATGAAAAAAGCACTTTCACAAGACTTCTCTTTAAAAGGGATTTGGATTTAAAAGTGATGTAAACAGTAAGAAAACAGGTATTTCAGTTGAAATGCACTTTTGTTCTCCAGTATCTACAGTACTTAAAAGGTTTGCCAGGCTCCTAATCAGATATGTCCTAGGGCTTTAGTGTTGCCTGTTGACACCTGGAGCAGGTTTGGTGTACAAACACCAAAGCTCCCAGCATAACCAAGGTGCAATGCCAGGCTTATAGGCAATGCCAGAACTCAGAAGGACTTACAGAGTTTTGGTAAATGGCAGTGCTTTACTTACGAATGGCAAAGCTCTGAAGGGATTGTGTGAGAGTTTTCTTCAGGTTCATTCTTTTAAGGTTTATAACTCTTACTTTGGATTTGGTAATTACTTCATAAACTTACTTAGACATTTAAGCCTAGTCAGATATTCCACAAGAGCAATGAGATTGTCATTGTAAACTTGTGGTTTTTTGTTAGAACACGTGAATAAGCCAGTGCATCATTTCCATCCTGTTTCTGTCTGTGTTGGTGTGCCTTGTGCTGGGCCCTTGGTACCACAGGACCTCTAACACTTCCATCTGAGGTACTTCTTTGCTCCAACAACTTTCAGTAGGGCTAGATCCCAGAATGCTGACAATTCCTGCTGGCAGGTTGTCCTTGAGCTGAGAAGAAAATGCTTTGGTGCCATTACCAAACTCTAGTAAATTAATGGAAAAGATGAGTAAAGAAATTTCTTGGTAAGACTTTCATGCTGTGCTGAAAATAATGAGAAATAAATGTAAAAGAAAATATGTACTAATGCTAGCTTTTAACTCACAGAAGTTGTTAGTTTTGCTTTGTTCTAAGATCTCAAAGCAGCTATTAAAATTACTTGGAGTTTGCATTTAAAGCAGCACACAGCCAAAAATCTGAAAATACTGCCTTGAAAATATTTTTTTTTAAATGAATATCCTATTTTTTCTCAGCTTCAGCAGCGAAGTTTTCAGTAATTTATCACAGCTGCCATCAGGTGAGTGGATTCTCAGTTCTTGTATCTGTTGATTGTGCAGTGTGCTCCTCATCCTAATTGAGAGCTTTTGTCAAAGGCACAGTGAACTGCTTATTCAATGAGGTCACTGATCTCTTTGTAAGAGAAATGGAATTTTTCTGCAGTTATTAAGTTCAAACACTGTTTACTGAATAGAATAATATTCTCAGCAAGCAGTGTTTACTACCTGCATAAAAGCATTTTTTTAATCTTGTGACAGTTACGTGTTCTACAATTAATTGGCTGCCTGTACAACATTAGGAAAATGTATTAGATTAATTTTGTATAGTAAAACTGTGTGTGGGTAGAGGCTGTACTTCAGTTTTGTACTTCCACATACCACAATTACAATTCTCATGTGAATGAAAACAGCATATTACAAAGAGACTGATCCTTCTGATGTCATTGTTTCTGCCTAATTGCTTGTAAGGATCTTCAGATTATTTGCTTTGTTAATTTAGAATGTATTCCCTAGCGTGCAGTAGGATATTTATTTGCATTTCAACTGGAGCAGTCGGGCAACTCCTGCTTGCAGAAATCATTGTTACCTCTTGGTCACCTTTTGGGATAAAACCAGAAAATAGCAAATTGTTCATTGCAGTGGAAGCACATTGGTTTCAGTTGGACTGGGTAAAGTCAGATGTGCTCGCCGTAGGGCTAGGTAGCCCTGGTTGTGTAAATGCCTTTAAGAAATTAGAAAATAAATTTATTCTCTGAGGTGAGTCTTCAGTTAAAAGAAGGAAGAAAGTAATGTCAGATGAAAGCAATAATTTCTCCTAAAGGATTGGTGAGAGAGTGAAGATGCCTTGAATGTGCTAGGAATTCTAAAACACATCTGATTTACTTATAGTAGTCAATTTGGGTACTTCAGAAGTCGTTTTAGAGAATTATTATGGTTTTACTTTTGTTGTGGTTTTTTTTGGAGTGACAGCAGTTTGCAACATTGATTGAATTGAGTTGTTGAGTTTGTATAAGCAGGCTTTTAAAAGGCAAATGAAAATTCAGTTGCATTAAAATTGAAATGTGTTGATGCAAATATCTGCCTGCTACATTACTACGGATATGTAACACACACACATATACATATACTTAAATTAAAAAACTGTGAAAATGAGTGAGTATAGGTAAATATCTACTTTCTTTTCTTTGTCTTTTAATGATTGATACTTTGTATGAGGGAAGTCAACAGAAACTGAAGAAACAAGACTACATTGAATTGATTTTGCTTTAGCCCATTGGTCTTAAGAGCTTTCTAGTTCAACATTCAGTGGGAAAATCCATGGTGTCTTCAGAGTATATGCTTGCAATATGTTTGAAGAGACCAGATGTTTTGGAAAACAAATGCTTCTGAGAAAGAGAAGCTCCTGTCACGGTGGGTTGGCAGGTGGAAAAACACCTTTTAATTAAAAAGGCTGGTGGGCACATCACGGTTAAATAACTGCAGTGTCCTGCTTTGAAGAGGTAGTTTCATGGTGTTGGTGTAAGGCAGAGTATCAGAAATGCTGCCTACACCTTCTGCATGCAGTACAGCTCCTGTAGGACTTGAACAGACCTAGTCTTGGTGTCTGTAAAATAACATTATTGGTAAAAGAATAATCAAGAGAATAAGTGTTAATGGAAGTCTGAATCTCAACTCTTGTGAATTCTTCCGTCCTGACCTTCTGAGAATGGTCAGTTATTATCTTTTATGCATGATGATTCCATAGCTGTAAGGTTTCTACCATAGGACACGGTGTCAAATGTTTGTCCATTGCAGCACTCAGGGCTTCCCTACTGGGCTTCAGGAGGGTCTCTGAGAACTCACATAAATTGCAGAAATTTGGTAAGAAAAGTGAATCAGGCCAAGCACTGCAAACCAGTCTAGCACCTGAGCTAAAATCAAACAACTCTTTGGAAGAAGAAGCTTTAATTCTTAAGATAAGTGCAAGGGCAGCTAAAACCAGATTCTTTAGTGTGCTATTTGTGGTGAAAACTATTGTTCTAGGATTTATAGTATCTAAGGTATGAACTCCAGTTTGTCTGTTTTTCAGTTATGTAAATCAAAACATGTACTTTCAATCAAAAATAATACAGGACAATGGCACATTGGGGAGGTAAGAATTAAGGAGTCTTCCTGTTCTGGCGTAAAATATTTTTCTCTGTTCCTCTAGTTTCCAAAGTGTGACATTTCTGTATCTCTAACATACATTTTCTTGTCATTATAATGTATGGCTTTTTGTTTATGTTATAGGTCTAAAATGGCTTTTCTTCCAGTTTAACTATGGAAGGGTATTATGTTTTAACTGGATGTCTGCTAATATAAAAGTGTCATTTACAATTAGTGTTTCCCTGCTGGCATTATTTCTGTGCAACCATAGCAAATCACTTCTTGATGCCTCTGTTTCCTCTCTGTCTGCTTATCATTAGCTCAAACTGCAAGCCCCTTTTGAGAAACTGTCTCCCAGTAAAATGGAGGCTTGGTCCCAGCTGGAGCCTCTTTGCATTACTCTTACCTAAGTACTGCAGGAATAATTGAATCCCACCAAAGGCAAACCTAATAATCCAACAGCAGCTCCTTCGAGCTCAGATGATGTTGTTATGCATGGGGATCATCCTGAGTTGTTGTGCTGCTACAAGAATGACTTGGATGTTTGTCTGCTAATAACCTAAAGAGATGAGCGGAGACCTTGGGTGGCTCCTGTGAGTGAAGAAATCTCTGCCACCATGGCACATTGCATTTCTCTTTCTGAACCAGAGGTGGGTTTCAGATGAAATTTCCAGCTGGTTTCATGCCTGTCTGCTCCTTCATTTGAATTAGAAAGTCTGTAATGGAATTACAGGATATCTGTGCCAGTAATGTTTATACAGCAGGCAGTATGCCAAAGGCTTGACAATATCATAACTTAATTAAATGTGAGTGTATGTATGAATGAAAAGATAATTCAGTTGTGCTTAGGGTATATGGCCCCTGCTTGTCAGGCTTTCCTGCTTAACCTACAACTTCTTGGACAGGATGTTTTTATCTTCTGCAGGCCAAGGTCTCTTGTGATTCTGATTACATCCCAAGCCAGTTCACACACACACTGTAGTCACAGCACACTTCCAGCACTCTCCTCATCCTGTCACATTCTTTCACCCCTTTCAGTTTAACGTTCCTCTGTGGGGGACTGAGTCTGAGTCCCTCTTGCTGTGGGGATTGTCCTTCCTTTGTCTGCAAAGGCACTCTGAGCAATTTTGTACAAGTTTTTTTGTACAAGTGTAATTGAATGCCTGCAGTGTGAGCCTGGGTATTTTCCCTCCCACTTTTATAATTTCCCTTTTTACTTTCTCAGTTCTCTTTTTTCTCCTGATATGTTTTCATCTTCTTCAATCTAAAGCCTCTTCTATTTTTTCTGATAAAACAAATCCACATTTTACTTCCCAGGTTGCTCCCTCTTCCTATTCTCTTCTTCACTGCCCAAAGATCTCAGTGCTGTGTGCTGGCTACAGAGGGGAATGGCAGTTACCACTACAGCAGTCAGACTAGGGGTAGGTTGGTTTAATAAACATCTCTATTTTATCTTTCTGGGGCAGGACCTGAATTTACGATGAGGCAAGGAAAGTGTATGGTTTTGTGCCACGTGGGTCTCACTGGCATTGTTTTCTTCTTTACATGGGACCTGCACCAAGTTATCAATGCATTTGCTTCCTCACTTATAAAATGGGCTGATACATTTCTGTTATCCAGTGGTTTGATTTGTTTAATGCCTCAAAGCCCTTGGATTCAAGCTTTTAAAGAGATGAAAATGTACTGAAAAGTTGTTATTCCAGTTGGATCTATGGGCTTTGGAAAGACATCAATGGATTTTGGAGGCTTTAGTAGCATAGCATTCAAGCAGAAATCAGCATAATCCGCTGTGAAGGTTCCTGAGTGCATACACACATACTCACTAGCAGCAGAATAGACTTCAGCCATATACTATGGATTAAGGTGGCAGCCTACTTCTTTCTTTACCTTTAGCAGTGCAGATAGAGCCAAAAAGCCAACTACAGCCACTGTGAGCCCTCTGGGATGCACTGAAGCTCTGCTGCTGCTTTGGACCTTCCAGGCTGCTCCAGTCTGGCATCAACTCAATTAAAACAAAAATGTTCAAATTATCAGTTTGATAGAAATGGTAAAATCCCACCCAACACAGTTAAGCCTCCTCACTGAGATGGTTGAAACTAGCCAAAAGGCAGCAAAAAGCAGATGACCCCACCAAAAGGCTTCAGAAAACAAGTACTCAAACAGTGTGGCATGTCAAAAAAGAGCATTGGTCTCCAGATTGTGTGAATAGTCTGAGTGCAGCTGGAGCTTTTGATGAGATCATTTGCATAAAGTGCATATAAAGTTTCATTTTTAGTCTTAAGGTATTTAGAAGTTTATAAGGATAAAATTAGTTCTCAGAGGTATCAAAATGTAGTAGAGTGCTGCAGGCCACATTGCTAAGCTGTAGGAATTGGATAAATGTTCGTTTAATGTGACAAGTGAATAATTTTATGTTGGCTTAATGCTTTCAAAAGCTTGTTTTATATTTTAATTGCTTATCAGTGATTTATGTTACACACCACAGGAAAAGAAACAGTGACTAACTTAATTATGCATAAAAAGTAAAATGCTTATGGTTTTCTTTTTGCTGCGGTACATAATAAGTTTTCTATTTTTTCCCCATGAGAGAAATATAAATATTTCAGTGTATTTGAATATATTATCCAATAAATATAAACTGAGCCTTTGCTTCTCTTCAATCTTTATCCAACAGAATTATGAGGCCCACATCACTCATTGTGTCATCTGTGATAGAGAATTGTGTATCTGGACATTTACCTTCTGGCTGCTGACTTGCATTAGACAATGAATAAAGCTGTAATCAAAGCAGCATTTAAACTTGATGTATAACCAGTTTGCTGCTTCTCTTCCACTGGATGTGTAAGATCAGCATAGAAGTCACAAGAAATGAAGAAGAATGTCACTGAGGGAATAGCATGAAGCAGTCTAGAAATAAAATGCTTTTGAGGATTTAAAGTACCAACCATTTGATAGGTTTTAAACATCTTGGAGCAGCTTCAAAAAGATCTCAGGAGCAGCCATGTCCAAAAGCTGGATGTATGGGCCTGTGAAGGGAATCTACAGCCCAGAAGTGTTTAAACAGCATTCTCAATGGAAGAGATTTTGGGCCCGGGTGGCCATAAACTGTGAAAGAAGAAGCAGTATCTTCTCTTTCCTGGAGGATGGACAACAGGGCAATGTATGAGCTGGAATTCCATCATTGAAGGTGACAAAGCCCAAGAGGCAGAGACCCCAGACCTTTAATGCCCACAACCATTTGAGAAATAAGAGCAGTAGAGGCAAGACAGAACGTCTCATGCCCCACTGGGCACCCACTTAATCTCATAAATGTTATAGTCCAGGGGATGATGAGTTTGGAGTTCTGTAATATGTTAATTTAGTATTAAGTAAATTTTTTTAGTTATTAATGCTATGTCTGACTAGGGAAGGAAGATGTAATAAGCTCTGCCTTACTGAACTCTGGTAAGAGCTGGGCAGTGTGTTATGCACAGACCATGCCATGCAGTGGTAGCTTGTGAGAAACAGATTCTTTGCAAGGTACAGCCTTGTACAGCAGTGGAGGCAAAATTAAATTTTGCCACAAAGAGGATGAAAACAAAATTTGAGAAGGCACTGGCTCTGCTATAAAAATATATCACTGCCATGCAGAGAAGGTGATATGAAAGGAATATGGTTACCCTGTGCTTCCCTCCCTTTATTCTGCTATATGTCCAATGTAAAGACATTCCTCTATTCAGACCTTGTCCCTCTGTGTCAGGGATGGGACATGGCCAACCCTGGGGGAGGACTGAGCTGGATATGCAGCAGGGTGGCCCAGCTGTCACTGGGACTGGGGAGGGCATTAGATGGAGTCACACAAATGGTGGCTCCCCCTGCCTCTGTTAGCAATGAGAGCTCAATCACCTACCTGTGCCTGAAGGCAGCTGGGATTTGTGTGATTGCTGAGCAGTGCTACAGCCAGGAAAATGTAGTGTGCACAGGAGAACAAAGGCTCGTGTTGGCTATACATGTAGGACCATTTCTGCAAGTGCCTTACCTGCTGCACATTTACAGGCTCAGCATCCAGGTCAGCCTATGGTTAGCCCTACCTGGATGCAGCAAAGGAGACAATTAGAGCCAGCAGAGCAATGGGAAACAAGAGTGTTTGCAATTGGTGCCTACAGGTAATTGTGCTGTAGGCACTGACTGACAGACGGGCCAAGAGAGAGTCAGATCCACGTGTGTGAGCTGCAGTGCCACATGGGAGAAAATCAGACTTTCTCCTCTTTGATTCCAGGAGCAGGAAATCTCCAAAAAGAATCAGAAAACAGAGTTCACTCATCAGCTTCTTTCTTTACCCTCTCTGTGACTTGTCACAGCAGCTGCAAAAAGAGGAAACAACTGTACTTAGGCTTCTGCTCTAGTTTTTGATTTGGACTCACAGGTTTATTCTCTCCCTCACGTCAGATATAATCATAAAAATGTAGAAAAGTTTGAATAGTACTTGAGAATGCTTTCTGAAGAAAAGCCTTTCCCAGTTTCTCTTCTCTATTCCATATACTAGGCTTCTGATTACTTTTTAATTTATTTTTTATCCATGACTTTTGGTTATAAAAATTGTGTCCTTTTAGTTTGAACAGGCTCATTCTCTTCTCTAACTTTCCTTACTTCAATATCACATATTTTATTCTTGAATATGAAACAACTTACAGCCTAAGATAAAGGAATAAGAAGAACTGTTCATGTAAATCAGCCTTGGCTGAACGGCCTTTAAAATGGTCCTAAATGCCAATATAAATTTCCCCTTAAATTAGTTCTATAATGTAGGTATTATTAAAATTCTTGCAGGAGAACACATTTGTGATGCTATTGTCAGACAGCTTGTGGATTTTGATGGATGTAAATTAGGACCATTTTACCCTGGGTCAGCAAAGGCAGGTACATGGGCAGACCTCTCTGCCCCTAAGGTCTGTCAGGCTCAGAGGCTCCCACTGGGAACACTGGGCTGGGATTTCCAAAAGATCTGGAGCTATGCTGAGGAAGAGCAGGACCTGCATGCACTCACTGTTGGGACCTCTGGATGGGTCTTTTGTGAGCTGTATTTAACATTTTGTTTCAAACTTTTTTTCAAGTAAAATTGTTTCAAAATCCTCCAGCCTGTTTCCACCAGGTTATAGTTTGGCCCAATATTCTTGAAATAATGATCCCATTCAAAATCCACATGCTGCCCGATGTTTTCAAGGCTGGCCTTGATTTGAGTGTAGAAATACAGGGTGTCTAATGCAAATCTAATGATGCATAGAAAGTAACTATTTAAGCTAAGTGGAGCATAGCATTTACAACTAGAAGCCATTTAAGTATTCTCAGAATTGCTACTATTTAAGCCGTGTTTATAACGTTTGTCTAAATGCAAATGAGAACTTTGCTGTTCATATCTATGTTTGTCATTTTGTTTCGCTTAGTTTGTTACGAAAAGAGCTTTGATAAACTTTCTAAAATAAAATTTCAATCAGTGCAAGAAAGAGATGTGGAGGATTTTTAAATTAAAACTCTGAGTTTAAAAAACCTGCTGAAGTTTTCAGTAAATGTTTGATGTATTAGGTGTTTAGAACAGGCCCTGTACTTTGGTACATTGCAAAATAATAAATAAAGCTAAATCGATAGATATTCATTCAGTTTGCCTCTCTTTGCTGTATGAGAAAGTCCTCCATCATATTCATGACTCGTATGCTGATGCAACTTTCCCCTTTTCACTGCTGCAATTCATCAAGCAAAAGGTTGTACTTGTCGTAATGCTAAAGAACAAAAATGCAAGGAGATGCTACCTTTAAGAGGTACTACTTGACAGCACAAGATGAAGTCAAACACAAAGCATGTGTTGTGTAGGTGTCCTCTAGAGAAGTCTGTGGAATTTTGAGGACTCAGCTTTGAGCTGGCTCTGTTCCCTTCACTGACCTGCCCACCATGGCTCCAGTGCTGGTACCCAGGGGGGAGGTTGAGTGGCAGAGGACAGGGCATGTGGAGTCTCACAACCTCTAGCTGCTTCTTCATCCATCTTGTGCAGGCTTCCATATGACAAAAAGGCCATTTTTAAAGCCCAGCATTTTTTTCAGCACAAAGGAATGGTGAGATATCCCTGCCTCTTACCTCACCCCTTACATCTTTTCATGTTGCAGAAGGAGTACTGGTGGAGACCAGGGTCCATGTTGAAGGCACACAGTTAATGGTGGGCTGGTTTGGTGTCCTGCTTTCCATGTGGATGACAGAAACAGCACCTGAATTCCAGAGTGGGGGATGCTCCTTACTGGGAGGAGAGTCCATGTACCTGCTCAGCCCAGGAGTGGGTGGTGACTGCCATGCCCTCAGCCTGCTCTGCACCTTGTAAGTAAAAAACCAGCTACAGCTAAAGCTAAGGGATTAAGCCCATGCTTTACCTTTTACAAGGAACTTTTCTGGCAGCGGATTTGGCATTTCTTCGTGCTTGGGCACAAACCCCAGAGAGGAGGAAAGTTTTAACCATGTCTTTGAAATGTAGTGACATGCCTGTACATTCAGCAGTGCTGAGCACATGGGTGCCTTTGGGTACAGGTGCATATCATTAAATGGAGTCTACTGGTGCCCAACACTGGAGGATTGGGCTTTAAATGCTATAATTTGTAGTGTCCCACATGAGTAGAGTGGCTGTAATTTGCTGCCTGCTTTCCTCATAGATGCAGTGAAAGAAGGTGAATTATTTGGCCAGATTTATGAGTGTTTGGGTCTGAATGACTTCTTTCATACAACTTGATTAGTTTTCCAAAGAGACGCTCCAAATTATATTTCCTCACGGGTCAAGCAATTTGTGGCAGTTTCTTCTGAGTCTTTCCCATTCCCCACCTACCACTCCCCACCCCAAAATCACACACTGTCCCTTGGCACTCAGTTGTTGATCAGACTCAGAACAGCAGGTTCTCTGCTGTTCATTCAGCTCAGTTTCCAACCACATTAACATGCAATCTGGTTTTTGGGCAAAGGCTCTTCTCATTTCTTGGAGGCTCTTAGCTGCTTTTTGCTTTTACTCTGAGTGAAAGGTGAATGCTGATGCTCTTGGCTTTAGGAGTCTTCATCCACCCTCCTGGTTAAAAATTTTAATAGTGACTTACCCGCACAGGGTTGTGCCTTCTCTTCTGAGAAATTAGCAATTAAGAGCTTGCACAACATGTGAAAAAGCCTTAATATCGGCAACAAATTGGGAAAACAGTAATTCCAAAATTAATTCTAAATGAAAGTATTTAGGTGACTTGCAGTACATTCAAATCTATCATGTCATATTATATGTGATCAAAATCCCCCCTAAGAAACAGAGCCACTGATGTAAGGTTACTGTATCATCATTGTTATTTTAAGAAGCAATATTGTGCTTTGTGCTTTGCGCAGTGCTGCACTGGTGACAGCTCTGAGAATTACTTCAAGAATGCAATTTCATTTGTGTCAATGACAATTGCTTTGGAGAGTGGGTACTGACTTCAGTGAGAATGGCAACTTATATCCAGCCTAACAGGGAGCCAGCACTGGTGCTGGTATAGGGAGCAGATTTTTGTTTTAGGGAGAAGTCTACCCCAGTGCAGATACCTTGCAGGAGGCAGGAATGGTGTCTGCAGCTAAGGAGTCTGCAGCTGAGGAGTCTTCCTCAGAAAATGTACAATATTTTTTTCTTTATTTCTGTAACCTAAGAGTATTTCAGAAGCCTATCTAAAAATGGCAGGAAAGCAGAACAGCAACTTGACTCGTCTCAGACTAGCACTCTCCAGGAGTAGAAGAAAAATAGGAGACTAATAACTAACTTTTCCTGGAAAACCGCTTGTCCAAATGGCTAAAGCTGTTGTAAGTCACTATTAAACCCAATGACCAAGTGTTGCTGAAGAAATAGCATTTCCTAAAAATCTTACTTAGCTGTTTTCCATTCATTTTTAAGCAATCGTCTGTAATTACTTCAATTTTCAAGATGCAATGTACAGAGAGAGCTCTAAAATTCACCACTTTTCACTGTTCAAACCTCATATAGCTAAATCTGTTGGAATAAAAACCACCTGAGAATGTACAAAGTAGATAAGGGGTGATTTTTTTTCTTTCTGGTAAAAGTGGAGGAACTTTTTAGTAAACCACTTCAATTCATCATTTTAAGGTGAAATTGCAGAGGTTAATATGTGCTGTTAAGATAGAGCTTATGAAAAAGTTTTTTCTTGAGTTATTTGGAAGCTATTAGCTACAACCTGAACCATCAAAAATGTAACAGTTACTATTTGCAGTATGAATTTTCCATTTCTTGAACATTATTGACAACTTCTAACAAGTGCTAAAAAATGAAAAATAAAATTTGAGAGTGTCAGCAGTAGAAGCCAAAAAGAAGGATGAAGACAGTCCAGAGATTTACATGTTTCTCAGAAATAATTGCTCTCCTCTTTAAAGAGCAAGCAAAGGTCACTTCAAAAAGTATGAGATATTGCAATAAGAGAATTTAAAAAAAAATCAGGTGTGAAATCTTTTGAAAAATAGTATAAGATGGAAACCAACTGAATTTGCTGAGTTATAAACAACTTCTCCAACTGGCTGTATGACAAATGAATGGCTGTGCCACTTGAATCAGCTCAGAAATTCTGCAGCTTTTCATGACAGATCTGAAAAAGGGCAGACTGCTAGTTATCTCTGTAGCATTTCAAATTTGTAGAAAATAAATGAAATTACCTATCCAAAATAAATGCCCAGTATGAAAAAGTTGTGCACTCGGATGTGAATTTTCCCATCTGGAGAAGAATGACTGTCAGCAGTGAGCTGATGCCTAAGGGACAAGCCAGAGGGTACAGCCTGGCTGGTGCTCTGGGTTCAGGGGCCATTGGAAACTGAACAAGTGACCCAAGGGCAGCATCCAGGTTACAAAGGTTTTGCAGCCTTTCATGGAAAAGGCCGCTTGTACTAATTAATATAAATGTTAAAATATCTGCCATAAACATATAGAAGAAAACCACCTCTCTGCAGTAACACTTATGATCCAAGTGTTGATCCAAACACAGAAAGTGGAGAAGGGCAAAGGGATGGTAATGATGATTTTTTTCTAATTCTTTCATCAATTGCTGATAAGAACATCAGCACAGCAGATGCAAGGTCTCACTATGAAGTTACCAAGGGGAAAAACAAGGAAAGATGAATGCTTTCTGTTGATGTCTCTACACCCAGGGCTCCTGCTCCACAGCACTGACCAGCTCATCCCTTGGCTGCTGAGGAGCCCCAGTCACTGCCTGGGAAAAGCACTGCAGAAGTGAAATAAGCAGAAGAGTTTGAATAAGTTGTGAATCACTGGGTGGAAAAGGGGGGTAGAAGCTTGGATTTTCCCTATGGATCTGCCTACTTAAGCAGGATAGTGTTGCAGCCACTGACATGCTTCTCTTTGCTTAAATGAGTACCACAAGCAGATTATTTTGGTGGCAGCACTATGCTTAGAGACACAGACAATAAATTGCTTTTCACTTCATTAAGCTCCCTTTCACTTTTGCTGTCAATTAAACCTGAGCCAAATCTCACTTTACCTCTTCCCCTCTCCAGAGCACCCCAGTGCAGTTACAGAGAGGTGAGAATGGGGAGAGGGTTTCTGTGTGACATTCACTGTCTTTAACAGTGTCTTATCTCTCCTTTTCTTTTTTTTTGACTTCTCCTTTGCCAGCATCATTCTCCTAACAGTATTTGATTCCAAGTAGCACCATGACACAGAACAAGATAATATTTGGTATTGAGAACAAAAATTATGTTTGTCTGAGGGAAACAGTGAGATATAATTTTAATTTGCTGTAAGGTAATCACCTATAGGATGATATAATAGTTCAATATTCTTTCTTTCAGAGTTAGAAAAAAATACTCCACTGCTCTCCCCCCAGCCACCGTGCAGATGGTTATCAGGTTGATCAGGCAGGATTTCACCTTCATAAATCCATGCTATATGTGCATACACAACCAGAGGGAACTCAGTCACCTCCTCCAGCTTCTAATAAAAATGTTAAGCAGATAAGTGCCAGTGGAGACCCCTGTGTGGTGCTTCCTTTGAACCATTCTGTACTGCTCTCCTCTTGAAAAATCTGGTCAGTTTATTACCAAAGGCAATCAAGCTGGACAGGCAGAGTTTATCCTCAGTAAATCTGTACCAACTGTTCCCAGCCAGCTGCTTCTTGTCCTCAGAAATGCTCTAGAAGAGGCCTCACTTGGGGAGGAAGTGAGGCTGAGTGATCTACAGTTCCCCACATTGTCCTTTTCACCTCTTTTCCCCACATGCTACTGAAAAGTGTTGCCCTTTATCAAATACATTGTGGCTAAAACACTCAGGCAGAGGTTGTTTTCTGGCACTGGTGCCATTAGGAAATAATCTAAACCTTGTTTTTCTCCTAAAACACTGAGGAAATAATTGAATACTTATAAGAGTAAATAGCCTAGATGGCATGACCTCTGCGTGTTATTGTGGATATTTTGTGAATTACCTTTAAATCAACTGTCTATAAATTCCCTTATGAGTCCTTCTCACAACTAATATTTCCAAGGAAATCCATTTGGTTTAAAGTAGGAATCAAACCTTCCAGGAACTATATACAAGCAAACAATTCCTTCTAGCAAAAGTTTGCAGATAGAAGTTTTAAAAGCAGTTGCAGGCGTGGGGACTACGCATGGAGTTTTTCCTTTTTGGAATGTCTAGTTTGTACTAAGGTCCCACTAGTGAGTCACCCAGCTGTGTTGTCAACCTTCCCCCCATGTATCCTTTGTGAAAGGCAATATTTGTCTGATTGAGTCCTGAGAAGGTCTGTGTCTGCAGAATTGGCTTTTCAGTCCCCTTTGTTGGATGTTATATGTTGTGTCATCACCATATCCTTAATTAATATTTTTGAAGATTACAATCTGAACAAATAGTGACTTTATGCATTAAAGATTTTTAAATCTATTGTTTTATTCTAACTTCCATTTACTCTCAAGGCTGCTGTGAACATTAATTAAACAGTATCTGAAATGTCACCACAAAATATAATTACAGAAATAGCTGATTTTCATGCAAAATTAGCAGAAGGGATAAAACTCTGAATTTTAAGAAATCCACTTTAGCAAATCTAATTTAAATATTTCAAAATTTACTTTATGAAATCATAATGAGCTGTTAATGTTCTGTGCATGTCTCAACATTTTCCTTAACTCTTCCACAATGCTTAGTTTTCAGCATTCAGAACAGAAGAAGTTGGGCAGATTTTAGTGTGGATTTTCAAGAAAGACAGGAAATAGATCTTTCTGAGCCTTGAAAACAGTCGTCACTTCCCTGTTGGCACAGGTTCTCTCCATGTACAGAGTTGTAAATGCCTTTGACACAAACACAGACATTTGCAGTCTGCAACATTTGCTCAGAGAATTAGAGCAGAAGCAGCTGTTCAAACTCTGGACATGAAATTTTTTGAGTCAACTGGGCAGTGACTGAGAATCATGCTTTATAAAGTGATCTGACCCTGTGACTAGAACACGCAATGTTTGAATGGAGGGAGAATAAAAAATATAATTGCAACTGAGTGGAACTCTTCAAAGATGCATTCAAAGATGCTGGGTCAGAGAAAGATTTTCTAACTTACAGTTCCATCTGGGGTATAGTGATGCAAAGTGTTTATGCCAGTCCCAGGAGCAAACTGTCTCCAGCACCTGGTACAGGTTTGATGGTGGTGTTTCAGTTCAAGAACCTCATGCAAAGCATTTTAGTTTTGTCTCACAAAGGAAGAATGATCATCCAGTCCCTTTTCCTACCAACATTTTTCTCTGAAACTCAAATTTTTCTTTTGTACTGGGGTGGAGGCCATTACTGTCTGCAGTAGGTGTTAAAAAAAAAAAATCATGTTTGGTCTGAAATGTCATCTTCATTCCAGTGTAGAAGAGGTGCTCACCCTCAGGTCTGTCTCCAGTGCCACAGCCCAAAAGGGACCCTGTAAGGCAGCACTGCAGAAATGTTTCAGTTTCTGATTTCCATAACATCAGAATTCAATTGCCAGTCATGAGGTGATTATAGGAATTCTTCTTCCATCTCTCTTCCAATTCCCCTTCTATTTGGGCTCAGCAGGCAGCCAAGAAATGCAGCACACCTTCTTTCTCTGCCCTTAGCAACCTGATGCCATTCTTACATGAAGAGGGGACAGATGAGAAAGAAAATCCCAGTCCCAAGTGCTCTTTCCCCCCTTATGAACACAGACAGCTTTTAAAGCTCTGTATGTGCCTTTCCTAATGCAAATGCATTCACAGGTCCTTTTAAGTGTAATAGATTAAAAATTAAAAAAGAAGTTTGGAATGGAACTGCCAACCTGAATTTTCTTTTGTCAGTGTGTTACATAGCAGCCTGGATGACAGGTTTCTTTTCAAACCATGTTTTAGTTGAAGCTTTGTTTTTCAATTCCTCATACAAAGCATACAGGTTTGATTTCTTTGTAATTTTTCTTCTTGCTTATCAGTTTCTGTAGCAGTGTATTATCACACCCGTTCTTGGAAGGAACACTGCAGCATAGAGTGTTTGTCTGCATTAGGTTATCAGAAATGTAGTTCAGTAAGAGCTTAAAAAAATAAAAAGAATAAATTACAAGTCTCTTGAGATACAACAACTTAATTCACTTCAGCACTTCGGTTTTATATAAGGAAGGCAGGAGAATAAATTAAAACTACACAGATTGTCCTACTCTTCTTAATTCTTGAATTCAAGTGCTTTATCCTCCTGAGATAGTTCCTTCAACCCATCTTTTTTTGTGCATAGCGTATGTAAGTATTTATATATAGCCTGCCTCTTCACCTACATATAGCAGCTCCTGTTTTGAAAATTTCAGGTGATAGGAGACTTTTTAAAAGCCTGACATAAAAGTGGTGCAGTGCAGGGGAATGGTAGACAGCAAGCAAAAGCAGCAGTATAATAATATTGACAGTCAAAGCCTGTAGCACATAACCTTTGGGCAGGCAGCTTGGCATGCACAGCCAGTCTGGCATCAGCATGGCCCCGAGGGAGGCCTCGGTCTCTTTGACCTTGAGAGTCTTTGAATAAGCAGGAAATGGGATAATACTGAGGTAATACCTTCCCTCCTGAGGGATGTGCCATTTATTAGCAGCCTTTACACGTTGTTATTTTGTTTATCATGGAAAATAGCCTCAGCAAGAGCAGGTTGCTTCAGCTCCCTGAACACAATTATGTGTTAAGGGACTGTGGGAATGGTGAGTTAGGAGAAGTGGACCACAGAAATAAAGGAGAGTGTTGCATTAAAGGCACAGCTGACACAAAAGCTGAGCAGAGCTCCTGCAGACATCCACAGCAAGGAGTGAGGGTCCTGACACACCCCAGGCACAAGTGTTCTGGTGTCCTGCCAGGCAGGTCAGCATCTCTGGGCAGGTCACTCCACTCTGCCCCAAGGCCAGAGACTCACAAGGGTTTTCTGGTTAAAAATTCCTGTTGGAAAGTGCTGCCTCAATGAGACTGAAATGTGTAGTCGATTTTGGACATAATTTAGCTCTGAAACAAACTTGGCTTTTCCTTTGAAAAAAAAAACTGATGGTTTTGAAAGTGGCAAATAAAAAATTTCATCAGTGATTCTTTGCTTTACTGCTTTTGTTGTCTCAGGGTTATATATTTTGTTTAATCAAACATGAAACACAATCAGTGATCATTTAAAAATAATATTTAACCGTAATTTTCAAAAATTTGTCCTTAATTTTAAGGAGAAATGGTTGTAATCATCTAGAGCCCAATTCCAGCATGATATTATTCATATTTTCTTCTGTACATTTCAGCTTTAACTCCAGTGGTTGGAATAGGAATCCTTAGTACAACACAGTTACACATCTGTACAGTCAGTGCTGAATTCTCTGGGAAGCAGTGCCTGGATGTGCAGAAGTATATTTTTCATTGAAAAATGAAAAATGGGAGCAATGCATGACCATTCTACTCAGCTAATACACATTTCACTCTTAGAATATTAACTAAAAATTCATCAGAACACTAAGAACTCCAGAGAAACACATATGAAAATTAAAGGACCAGCATCTGTAATACAGTAAATAGACATAAGGTGGGCAGGTGCTCTAAAACTACAACAGTCCAGTCACCCAATAAATTTATGCAGAAATGAAAGTTTTGATAATACAGTGTAACTAACTAGGTTATACCACCATTAAGGGACGTTCTGAGTACATTGGAACAGTAATTTACCAGAAAGAAGAAAGCAATCTGTTTTCCTTACAGGAAAAAAATTGAGTATGACAACACCAGTAAGACAGATTTAGAAAGGACTTTTTCAAAGGAGTTAGACAGATAGCCATCCATTTTCCAATTAAAATCTAATTGAGTGTCTGGTTTTCTCCAGTTTGCATCAAAATCCCAGAAAAAAATATACTTGTTTTCATCATATAACCATACATTTGAGTAAAATAATTTGTTTGGCTATAGCATATTTCCCCAAAAGACATCAATATTTTCACCTGAAAGTAATACAAATCTTCAGCTGAGGACACCAAACGATGGAAAAGCAATCACCTTCTCAGGTGCCTTTTTAATCACCATTGTTGTTCATATCTCATCTTTTCACGGTATGTATGATTTCATTACTGCTTACATCAGGCTTCACCATTCCTCTTCATGTTTTCTCCTCCAGACATTTGATACCTACTTTGAGATTATGGATTAAAAACTTTCAATATTGATGGGCATTTTTCTGATCCTGATGAGCATCTAACAGGCATGCTTATACACCACAAACAGTTTAGGTGACCTTGTTGTTCATCATATTCTTTCAGTCAAATGTAGTTATTTTTACTGTTTTCAAATTTCATTGTGCTGCTCTCTTGGAAAAGCAAGGTACATTCTTTTTGGCCTAGCAGTTCAAGGTGGTTTTTAACTTTTATATAAAGACATGGTTTTTGACATAGATGTTTATTATTCATTTTTACAGAAGTTCTGAAATCACACTACTCAGAACTATTATGTCTGGGGCAATAGTTATTTCCCAACACTGATCCAAAAAAATTTGTAACTGGTGTTTACATTAGAGTTACTCTCTTATTATAGGTGTGTAAAACTAGTAATAACAGAAAAGAAGACTAGGCTGGTTTATAATTTTTAAAAAAAGAGGTCTATTAAACTGTTCTATCCAAGACTTCCCAAATATGGATTAAACACATTCACAAAGTGTCAGTAGACATTTACACCAGCTCCAGTTCAGAAGAGTGCCACAAAACATCTAACCTTAGTAACAATAAGTTCTGAAAATGCTAAAAAATATGATCTCCTGATGTTGAATTTTGTCTTTCAACAGCTGGATTTCAATGCTTGTTTCTGGTTTGTCAAAACTGGTCAAAATTGCCATTCCTCTGAGGAGCAAACTCCCACACACGAACAGCCTTGGGCGTCATTTGGGTGCCAAGCAACCTTTGGACAGTATGATATGGGTATGTTTTAAATTGACAGGTCCCCAAAACAACAAGCTTAAATTGCAACAGGAGAGGTGCTGGATTGAAAAGGATTTCATGTGCAGTCAACAGATAAAAAAGCTGGGAAACAAGCTACTAGCCATATTGTCACAGGTGCACAATAATGCAATATTGATTTTAAACTTGAGCAGTTTTGGCATATAGAACAGTCATGAGGAAAATGTGTGTCTGCCTATTAGACCTAATTCAGATAAAAATGGATTCGATGCAAATCTTTGCATCAAACTGATAAACAGTTTTGAAAGGCAAATATGCTACTGGCAGCACATGGAGTAATTCTCATTTTTCAGTTCTAGAACAGAAAACGCAGGAACAATAGAAATACTAATTTCTGAATGGTTTATGTACTTGAAATCAGCAATTCTCTGCAGACTTCAAAATTGTTTGGACCATCTGCTTGTCAGAGAGCAGCAGCAGTGGGCTGCTTCATGGAAGAAGGCGATTTGGGAGCCAAGGGTGACAGCTATGGTAGCACGGCTGTCCCTGCACCACCAAGGTGCAGTGCTCCATGACACTCAGACAGCAAGGGCAGAGCAGGTGCTGTGCCCATAACCACAGCCCAGTGAGTGCCAGATAGGCCTGCAGTGGCACAGCAGGACCATGGCCAAGCCATGGTCATTAACACAGGTTTTCAGTGGAGAAGTGAGACCCCAAAGTCTCACAGCTCCTGGGCTGCATGTCTGAGCCGAGGTTACCCAACCACACTGCATCAGGGCAGGCTTGGAACATAGGCAGCCAAATCCATGGCAGAGGGGAAGGACTTACAGAGCCTCTCAGAGCAGTTTGAGCCCTGACACTGCTCACCTTTGGGTAACACAGTTGAAGACCTCGACTAACAGCACTCACAAACTTTCAGAGACCTGGAAATTTTCAAAGATCCTTGCCAGCCTGTGGTCACTGCACTATCAAGCAAATACAATGAGTCAAATTATTTTCTGACACCCTGCTGTTGGTAGGTTTTGAACATCAGAATAGTCTACTGGAGCAAATCATCCTCCAGCAGATACAATAGAAGTGGAGAACATTTGGATAGCCAGTCCATCTAGGCTTCAGTGAAGAAATAACAATAATAAACAAGTTACAATGTGCTATTTAGCAAATCTAAAACTATCTCAGCTGTGCAGAATCCACAGACCTGATTTTTCTCACTCGTGTTTCGGAGAAACAAAACTAGAATTTTGTGGGGGAAAAAAAAGTGCTGCAGAGCTGTTTATTCAAAACAAGCAGTTTTGCCAATACCCAACAAATGGCTGCAAAAAAATAAGAAAGTCAACAACATCTTAGGGCACTCTGTACTTGCATTCACATTAACCTTCTGCACCTTGATTAGCCACTGCCTTTTTACTCATAAATCATCAACACAGTGAACAGATGCCTTTTTCTGCCAGCATGGTCTACTTTCAACTCTGACAGGAGAAGGATGGTTGAATACTGCAGAAAACAAGTTCTGTTCTAACAAATAAAATGACTGTCAATAACTTGCTGCTTGTGGTGAGTGCAAACATTTAAATACCATTACACAGTGTGAGTTGCATCTGGTTTTCTTTGGTGTGAGGCAAGCTTAAGTGTTAGACTTTTAGGAATGTATGTCAAAAATAAACCGTTTGTATTAACTAGCTGGCTCAGCCTGGTTGCACATGCTCATATATTTCTCCAGTCTGCTTCAGATCTCAGCTTCAGAACTCTGTTCATCTCATGTTATTTGTCAGAGAGCTGATTGCTGTGTGATTATGTTTCATTCTGTTTAACACATGAAAATATTTCTGTCTAAACAGTTGCTGGTGTTAAGCATATGTGTGCATCACAGGGATGCAACTCCTTAACTACTAAGGAAGTTCCAGGCTATCATTTGTCTGCCATTTGCAGTCTTTGAAATAATCCCTGTGGTGTCAGAGACTGAGCACAGATAGTCTGGAGTCAGTTTGGTGAGAAATATGATCCTCATCAGAACAAGAGAAAGATTCAGCAGTGCTGCAATCTAGAATAAAGACACTTCAGTAGGACCAGCTGAACACGTTACAGACTGGCCAATTTGCAATCAACTTAGAACAGGTCTTCACAGGGGGGCACTGTGTCTTGCAGAAATAAATAAAAAGCTGTGAGTAAAGAAGTCAGAAACAGACTACTCTTAGGAGGGGTGGCATTCCTCAGCACAACTAAGCACACAGGGAGCAGCTGATGGATTTGACAAGAGGAATGTGTTTGTTGAATGGCCAGGCTCCCTAGAAAATAGATTTTTGCAATTCCTTGTCTGTAACTGTTCATTCTTGCAAAACTTCTGAAGTAGCCACAACAATGGGCAATTCTGCCTCCATCATTACCTGTGTGACCATCACTCATGGGTTACTAACATCCCTTCTGCCTTGGATGGATCCCAATGGGATCAGGACCTAATTGTATGTCCACCCCCAAAGACCACATGCTGGCAAACACTTCTACTTTAAAAAGTTCCAAACTTCTGAAGCCAGAACATTTTTTGAAGTTAATACACCTGAACTGACTTTGGGGATTTTCTAGTTTGGAGAACAGGAGGCTGAGGGGCAACCTCACCTCTCTCCACAGCTTCCTGAGGATGTGTAGCAGAGGGAGGTGCTGAGCTGTTATCCTTGTTATCCAGTGACAGGATGTGTGGGAAGGCTTCAGCTTTGCAGCAAGGGAGGTTCAGACTGGACATCAGGAAATATTTCTTTACCAAGATGATTGTCAAACACTGCAACAGGCTTCCTGGAAAGGTGTTCAATGCCCCAAGCCTGTCAGTGTTTAAGAGACATTTGGACAATGCCCTTAATGCAGTTGGACTGGAATTCTTCTGGCAATGGCAACATAATTTTAGGGGCAACTCAGTAACCAGGACAAGTTTGCACAGATGTATTGTGTAGTGCATGAACAATAAGCTCACTGCTGCATAGTAGTGATGGATCTAGAATTTTCTCATGTGGCCACTGATTAAATGCATTTAAAATATTTTTTAGTAATGTGATATGTTCTGGACGGGAAAGGCTGACAGGGAATTCATATTTTAGAAATTAAATTAGATCATTTTGTCTCTATAATTCAATAATTTTATATAGTTTATAAATAATAATCTGATCAAAAGGTACAACATTCACTATTAAAACTGTTCACTGTATACCAGTCTGAATTTGATTTGCTTCAAATTCAAGCCATTTTACATTGTTATGCTCTTAACTGCCAGATTAGAGTCCACTCATGTATTTGTGTACTGTACTTGAAAAGCAGCTAGAGAACCAATTTGAAGATCAAAGAGGATTAGACAGATACAGCTGCTTAATTCAACCATTTGAATGTGTGTATCATTAAAATATATTGCTTTGGTCTAGACACTGAAGTTTTAATCACCGTTGATTTTCAGCCCTCAGAATTAAATTTGATCAGGATTTTCCATAATAGGAAAGGATTTCTTATTTAGAATAAACTCAAGATCAGAAGTGCTATGACTATATTTTGCAAGAAGCACCAATGTGTTTCCTTGCAGAGAATGAAAACCCCTCTAGGCTGTAAGAACTTTCCTTACATAGAAAAGATAGTTGCTTACAAATAATGCTGCAGGGGAGCCTGTGAAGGCTTGTAGCACCAAGAGGTAATCCTTATATTAAAAAATCACTTCTCACTCCTGCAGAACCTTAATAGCAGCATGTCACATAGCACTGTCAGAGCTCATGACTGGGACTGTTATTTTTTTTACTCCAATGAGCATGCCAGTGAGGTAATGCATGCCCACAAAAATCAAATGATGGGGGAAAAAATCCAGCACGTTCAAATCAGTCTCTGGGTAGTTTCAGACGTTCAGTCAGGTAATTGAATGAATTGTTATTTGTGCCTTATTCCCTCCTTTTGAGTGTATTAAATTGCCCTGTCTTTTACTGCATGGGAATAAATAGTTCCCTAATTTCTGGTGACCATGACAAGGATAGCTGACACCATCAGAGAAAACATGAAAGGTCTCTGACTCAGTCTGCTCCAAGCCAGATGGTGAGAGACTGAAGTACAAACACACACACAGTCTCTTGGCAGTGATGGGCAAAGGGAACCCCATGGCACTTGCACCCACCTGACTGCAGTTACAGATCAAGCCAAAGGCACATGGGATAATCATGTTCCCAGGTCTGTTCATAGAAGAGTCTTAAAAACAACAAATACTGGAAGATTAATGAAAAACATAAGGAACTACAGCCCTGAATTCCTTTTGTTGGAAGTCTGAATGTTAAATCCCCAGTTTCAACATGCAGTTATATCAAAGCAGTAATCAAAGCCAGATTCACCAATAGCAAATAGCTCAGCACAGAGTGCTGGGTTGCAAACACGGCCTCCTGAGGGAAATTTGGATAATGTCTGCTCTGATCTGCTGGCACAACTTGAGAGGCTGTTCTGACCTGCCAGAATCAGCTGCAATGAATAGGTCTGTCCAACACTGCCATGGAGTGATCACCATCTTGTGCTTACACATTCCCTTTGGCTTCCCCTGGGAGCAGCGTGGTGCAGACTATCCTGCCAACTGCACAGTGACAGATGTACAGCTTAAAACCTTGTTGAAGAGGCTTGCAGGCCCCTGCAAGGCTGAGGAGGGCTGACTTGAGAAGATACAACCATGCTGTCCAGATTTGCTGCCATTTGGATTTGTAATTCAATGTTTCATATTTCCTAGGAGCTTCTAATTTGGGAGACACATAATAATATGGGACTCTTCTCTGCAGAGGCTAAATATAATGAGATTTAATGGTATCTTAAGGAAATCTTCTTCCTCCATGTATTGAACAATGTAAGCATTTTGATCATGACTAAGAGAAATTTGAGAATAAGTTCCTACAGATCCTAATTTCAAAAGCAATCATTGCACTACCTCCAGCTCTGAATTGCATTTTTCTCTGCATCAGGACATATGTGTGTGTCAGAAAATGAGACTGCTCTGCTCTTCTATCTTCTGGTAATATCATTTGACAGATATGGACTCCAAGGACTTCTGCATGGCTCTGCGGACTTTTGACCACCCCACATGACGAACAAGGCAGGGGATTTGGTAACAACGGGCATGGAAAAGACTGATATATTGTCAACAACTTTTTTGCCTCAGTTTTCACTGACAATTGCTCTTCCCATATCTCTTGAGTCCCTGAACCTCTAAAAAGAAAAGAAGTATTCAACTGAAATGTAGGCCAAGCAATAGACAAGCCTTCTTGATGAGGATAATGCCTTCAGTGGATCAGAGATGATTAAAGTTGGAAAGCAGAAAAATATAAAATTAAAATTATTTTAGTAGCAACTTCAGCAACTTCCTATGAAAATTTTTTCTCCAGGCATCTGAACAGCAACAGGTATTCCCAGAAACACCTTGCTCCGCAGAATGCATAAGTCATAAAAACACAATGAGAAGGAAAGAAATCAAGTAACACAAGAGAAGAAGGGAGCAGGCAAAAGGCAAACCTCAAAATTTTCAACTTCCTCCAACTTCCTCTCCTCCAACCCCCAACCTCAGGGAACAAAAAAGCCCTCAGTGCAAAAGAAGCCCAGGTGAGTCTTAGGGAGTTGAAGGGCTATATGGCAAACCTTCTAGGAAAAGCACTGTTGCAGGTTTCAAGAGGAGGCACTTCCTTTTTCCAGGCATCAAGAACAGAAGTTAAAGCTTTTTGTAAATGACAAATTCATCATTTGTCTCTTCAGTTTTCAAATGTGGGCAGAGTTTTCATTTTCATCTTCCTCATGAGTAATACTCAAAGCTACCGGAAGGAGGAGGAGAAGGGGGAAAGCTAGCTAACACAAATAAAGGTTTTAAAACTTAGATCATCATGATGTCCCTTTGTTCCTGGAAAGTCCAGGCAAAAGCAAGAGGAGTCTTCTAGCAATATCATCTGTCTATAACTGCACAGGTACAAAGATGCAACACAGCAGAATGGGCAAGCAGAGCAGAGAGGGCATAGGGAGAGCCTTCCCTGCCTCATGGATCCTGGTTGCACCCCAGGTTTGGTGCTATCTGTAGCCTTGCTGAGCAGGTATTCTGTCTCCTCTTTCAGATAATTGATAGAGATGTGTTATTCCTCTTGTTCTTGGCCTCCACAAGACGTACAGCCCATTAAACACTGCTCTCCAGCTATCAAAACCATCTGCCTGTCCACCTGCCAGACCATCATGTCCTCACATGCATCCAAAGATATTGAGGGAGGCACTGCTCGCTTTTCATCCAGAAACCCAGTCATTTCATTAGAGAAAGCCACCAGGTCAGGTGTGTTCCATCTCTCCATACTTATCCTATATCCTCAAACAGGGTCTTGAGGTTTCAAAAGCCCTGTCAACAAAACAGTCCCTATGGACAATGCCAGCTATGGAAGTGGCTGTGGATCTGCAGGATCTGTCACCTTCTCCTCAAGCCCTTTCCTCTGGCAGGACCAAGGAGAGACCACCTGGGACCCCATGGTCTTGACTATTTTCCCCAGAACCATGTGGTCACTCCAAGCACACTCCAGCCCTTCCTGGCCAAATTATTGGTACCCATTTGGAGGAGCACTGGGAGTTATAGTCCAAGGGCTGCATGAAGCTCAGCAGACCTTCTCTTGGCCTTCTCAGACCTTCTCTTAGCTGAGCCCTTTCCCCACTTCTGGCTGGGATCATTGTGACCTCTTTCCCACAACAAAAATTACTGTAAAAAAATCCATCGGTGTAATGACACTTCTCCCCTAGGACTCATATCTAGTCTGTACCATTATTCGTGAGAACCTGACAGTTCTCCAAAGATGCTAAAAGTATCCATTTTTGTTGGTTTTGTTTGGGGGTTTCTGGGAGTATTTTTTTCTACTATTTTTTTTTCTGTAGCATGATTTTTCATTGCCTGAGTTACTGTTTTTTCAGATAAAATAACAAGTCCACATGATCCAGATGGCTGATCATGTGGCACATTTTTCCAGCTTGTAGCAGTATTTCACAGCTACCATGCATCCAGTACATGCAGTGAATAAATAGAAATAAAGAAACCTGAAAAAATGTAGAAGACCCTATCTTCTCTGAATCATTCAGCACAGAGATAAAACATCTAAATTCAACAAAAATAATCACAACAAATAATTCCTACAGCTCTGCAAGGGAGAGCTCTGCATCATTTGCTCTGCTCTCTGATCTAACTCATGGGTTGGTCTGTTAGTCTGTCGTCTAGAGTGAGTTGTGCTGCCTTGTCCCAATGTCTCCAGGAATTTGCCACAGTACGACTTCAGTCAGATTATTAAGAGAAGATCTTCTTTTATCCCTAAGAAAATATCTTCTGTTGTTCACCAGCTGCAAAATCTTCCTCATTAAGTTATGTCAACAACAGAAGAAGATTATTTCTTACCTGCATAAGAAACACACCCTGGTGCCCTGGTTATTCTTTTTAACTTGTGAATGGAAGGAACTTTTTTATCTTAAATTACATTAATACTGAAAGTTGCTTAGGTTTTCTTTTGGGAAAGCCACCCCTAAGGGATGGAGACCATACACCAGCTGTTTGTTCACTTCTCAAGTCAGTTGAGAAATACTCAGAGCCTTCTGTAGGGCAAAATTATCAGCTGATGATCTGGTTTGTTCAGACTGAGACTAGTGTCAGTCAGGGAAAATGGGCTCTTCTTCCTTTGTCTGGACATGTGGGGGCAGTTTTGTTTCTGGAAAGACTTGTGTCAGTTTTAAGAGTTAACATCTCTCAGTTATGCTCAGGCTCCTCCTGAGACAGTGCAGGACTGTGGACCTACCAGGACAGAGCAATCTTAAACAATTGCTGCTCTTACTCCTCTTCTTAAAACTGAATAGCCCCAGAAGCATCAATTAATCTTTGAATTTGTGTGAATATTCCTGAATGTAGAGCAGATGCCCCTATACTGGATGGGAAAAATAAATGTAGTCTCCAAATCTCTTTTCAGATCTGACTCTTTTTAACTTACTGCCCATTTCTGCCTTCCTAAGAGCTAATGATCTCAAGACAGCACAAGGCTATACGAGCTTTAGTATGTAATTTGTAAATAATTTCAATGGTCATTAAGTACGCCAAACAAAAAGTGAATATTTAAATGGAAGTCTTTCAGGTAGGTCTGAGCTTGACTGAGAAGTGCAAACTCTTACCTATCCAGCTGAACATGTTTGTCAGCAAGGAAAGATAGCAGCTGGGAAATATTCCTTAGACAGGATCCTCATTTTAAAATTCCAAAGAAGAGCCAAAAAGGTGGAGATCTTTTTTGGTTGTTTTTTGCCTACATTCAATTTGTTTATTTAAGAGGAAAGGGAATCTCAAGGAAAAAAGGAGCTACCTTGGCACCCATTCTACAGGGACAAGGTCTTGTTTCAGGATTTCACTCTAGTTTTAAACCATTTATAATATTATTCTGTTAATTATTCCACTGGAAATATTACAGGTTGAAATCAAAAACTGACTGGGATTACTCCTGATTTGCAGCTGAAGATGTCAGAGCAACCTCAAATGATAAAAAGCATAATTTGTCATTCTTTACCTTTTATGCTTCAGACAGAGTATTTTTGACAGAATATATTTTCAGTACAGTCTACAATGTTTCAATACATTTTCTAGTACAGTCTATATTTTCAAAGTTCAGTGACACGTTGACATTAACAGAAAGTTTTAATCAAATTTTCAATGCCAGAATCACTGTGGGACTAATTAATTAATATTTTAAAAGCAATTTGCAGAAGAAAAATGCAAAGGGAAAATGTACGTTCTTATTTTTGATGCAAATTACATTTCCATAGTGCAGATTTTTAATTTAACTTGATGCCAAAAAGGTCCCAATACAGGACTCAGTTTAGTCATGCTTTTGCATTCAAACTGTTCAATAGAATACTGGCACACAGCTGAATACCGTCCTGAGTTAGGACTCTCCTAGAAAAAGAGAATGGCATGCATAAATTCTCCTCCTGGACCAGTAAAACCAACAGTAACAGAACAAGAGATGCTGGATTTTCATTATGAAACATTCATAAACCCATTGCCTTGTCCCTTAGTACCCTGATACTGATTGCAGAATGGAACTGAGTGCCTCTGCCTTCAGACTTAAAGTTTTCTGCATGAAATAAACTAACTTTGATGAAATACAAAGAGGTAGTCAGGAAAAAAATACCTGGAAGGAACCACAGTTCCATGTTTGCCTTGGCTAGCTTGTTTGGGTGGATGAAAATTTCCTGTCAAAGCCCTGATGATGGCAGTGAGGGACCAGGCTGCAGTAGTGGAGGGCAAACAGCCCTGAAACTGAGGGTTAACTGAACAGAAATGTTTATGCTTTCTGTTGAAAGCTTTTTTCCTAAATATCTGTTCTTCGCCTTAGGTGTCTTCTTCACCAGATCTGTGAGAGCAGAGGACCAGCATCTACACCATACCTACTGGGGGATCACAGTAATGGACAGGAGGAAGCAAAAGTGCCTGAGATGAAGAGAAGGGCACTGGATCCATCCCAGAGGGGTTAGAACTGGAGGAGCAGCACTGGTACTGAGTGGCTTCAGAAACCTTTGAAGGAAGAGATTGGTGTTTCCATTTTAACTTGACATGTGACAGGAGCTCTTGAGTCTAGTGAATGAAGCACAACAAACTGGTGACTGGAAATTAAAATGATATAAATTCAGGTTATAAATTAAGTTATGTTTTCCAGAGGGAGGGTAGCCCTCAGCCAGGCAGCTCCCTAGTACAGCTGGTGCAGTCTCTATCACCAGCACCATGGTCTGTTAGGAAGCTGTGAAGCAAATTCAGAGCAGGTCTCTCTTCTGCAGGGTGTCACACTAAAGAATCTGTCCTTTTATTAGCTAGAACATCCATTTTTGTTTTGAAACATTTTGATAAGAGATTATTAGTAATGCCTCCTTCAGATCTTCTCTTTGCAATTTTCTTCTGTTGCCAATCACAAAAGTCTGAGGAGTCACCTGGACAATAAACTCTGTGGCAGAGGTTTCTGAATATCCCTCAGAGGTTTCTAAATCTTTGTCCATATACATATCACTACTTTTTTTTTTTTTTTAAATAACTGTCCCAAATCCTTAGTCACCTTTGAATTTCTCAGCATTTATTTTTAAGTGCCATGCAGTTCAAAAGTGTTTGGTACTAAGAACCAATTCTTCTGCCACTATCACTATCTGGTAAAAACCGAACTCCTAGAGGAACTTCCAGTTTACTTTTTGGCTTTCTTTTCCTTCTCTTTAATCACTGCCCTAAAAGAACTCTTCCAGAAAATACGTTACTGCAGTAATAAGGGAAGTGAAACACTGCTGCAATTTAATAGTGGCCAATAAGGAATGAGCTGTTTCAATGTGTTGTTAACACACTAGTATTGTTCTAAACTTTTAGGAAAATCAATCTATCTTCAATTATGCATAGCAAATCATGTAAGCCTGCAGGACTAGACTAAATGACTTGCCTATCAATGATCCCCAAAGGCATCCGTATCCTTGCCATCAGTCTCTGATGCGGTACATTAAGAACTGAATTCCTTCCCCCCTTTGGCCCACCATTAGGTTTTCTTTCAGGCTGGTAATCTCCCTGAAATAGAAAATGTGAAGTATAGAAAGAGAGGGAGAAAGAAAAACTAGTTCCTTTATAACACAGTAAGTAAGCATGACTCTAACATCAGGACCTCATGAATTGCAGTGCATTGAAACAACCACTAAAAACTGAGTTTGTCAGAAGACACTGCATAAAATTAATAAAGAAGAGATTCAAGAGTTTGGGCAGATATCCTTTTAAGAAGGTGTCTGAGGAACTGAGTTTGAGATTTGTGGCTGCATTTTGCTGTTATAAAATTTTTGTCAAAGCCTGATACCTAGTGCTCCTGAATTTTTTGACCAGCAAAGCTAAATTTAAGCACTAAATCTTTCATTCTGCTTGTTGGAACAACAGTTGCATCTTCTGTACAGTTTATGATGCCAGAACTGGAGCCTTTTTCAGACTGCACATGCTGAACCTCACCATGGCCTGTTCACATTTTGCAATTCTGCAATGCAGAGGATGGGATACAACCCAGAAGAAATTGCCCTGCTACCCAGATTGACATGGGCTAAATTCCTTTGTAAAAGGAGTTACCTGTAGTTCTGTAAAAACCCCAGAGTTCCAATGAAAAACATGATTATGACAAAGCTTTCCCTACTTCAGGTCTTCAGGAGATTTTTTGCATTCTTGAATGGTGCATGCAGAAGAATTAGAAGGGAAAAATTCATAATAAATAACATTGAGCTTGTCAGACTAAAACTAAAAGATGTAATATAAAATAAGTCTGTGTGTTATTTGTCAGTTCTGCTGTGATTCTCTAAGCTGTGGCTAAAATGGCTGACTTGGATGTTGTCTTGTAGGTTTTGAAAGCCAGAGGAGAGGCTTGACTCTTGACTTGAAGAAAAATATTTTGCATGGGAGGAAAAACACAGTGTTAGTTTTGATCTAAGCACAGCAGAAACATCTACCCTTACTTCTGAGAAAGCTTAGATTTACCTGTGGACTTTACATTGTGAGAAAAATAAGAACAAGCAGAATATATATTCAGGTACTTGCTGGCCAAGGGGAAAAGCTTATTCTTTTCTGAGATGTCTTCATCTCACTTTCTGACTGCTCTTGTAGGATCAGACTGCAATGGTCTTCCAGTAACATTTACAAGGTTGCCAAGGACAAACATTCCTCAAGTTTTGATAAAATAAGAGAAGCTTGGATGAAACTATCTGACCCATAACAGACATCACTGACCTTTCTCTGAGTCACATTGTGCATCTTCAGGTCTGCATAAGGAGACTGCAAGAAGGATACACACACCTAAAAATATGAAACAATTACTTATTGGGTAACACAAAGATAGCTGGGGTTCAAGGACACTGGTGACACTCACCTCTCCATGAGGCTACCCAGAGCCTTTCCTGGTAGGTCAGGAGGGAAAGGTTTGGCCTCTGCACCTCCTGGGTTCAGTCCTCAATGGCGCTGCATTCCATTAGCAGAGTTTTTCCCACTGTAGCTTCTTAAGACACCATACAATGGTGGTAGGTACATCGAATGAAGCTTCCAGAAATTAATCTCAAAGTAAAAAATAGATTCCTCTTGCAGGAAGTGTTGCAGTTGAGAGGCAGAACTCCTCATCACAAGTCATGGATGGCAAAAACTTCCATGGCTTTTCTGGAGAGACTGAAGAAGTTTACAGAAGGGAAATACACCAGGAGCTGCTAATTTCATAGACATATCTCCCATCTCAAGAGGTCCCTGAAGGGCAGATAATAACGGCTGGGAGAATGGGAGAAAAATGCCATATATATATTTTCATGATCCCATACAGTGCTCCAAGCTTTTTGACTGCTACTGGAAAAGAGATCTTTTGACCCATTGTAGACATTCTTAGGCAAGGTAAGCATAAACAGGCATACCTGATGAATGGTGAAAAGTATACTTATATATGCTTTTCTTCCCCATGAACTTTTTAACAATGGTGTAATAAATTAGACTGAAAAGGAAACATTTATACAACATTTATAGAATAGATGGTGTAGACCATCAGGATATTTAAGTTTTTGATCTCTGTGCCTATTGTCAAGACTTGCAATGGCTTGCTCTACACCTTCTTATGCCAGGCCATCACTGCAGTCTCCATATGTGCTGTTATTAAACTCAGCTTCTTGTTTAATTGTGGATAAAGATGATGCCCAATCTGATTCAGTTCAAACAGCACAGATAAAAGTTGTGAAGAGTCTCAGATCTGGGTCTGTCATTCATAAGCATCTCTCATGTGGTTTTTTTCTGCCTGGACCCCCTGCAACCTTCTGAGACACACGGAAGTAGCATGCTGCTGCTTGGCTCTGCCACTCTGACTCCTAAAATCTAATCTTGACAGGGGGAGAAAAGGAAAACTAAAAATAAAACCAAAATATCCCAGTCACCATTACCGAAATAAACTGAATCCAAAGAAGAAGATATGACAGAATACAATGCATACAGACTTGCTAGCAGAGCTCGTGTCTAAAAAAAGGTAGGGGCTAAAAGTTAACACAAACCATTAAGACAGCAATTCTGAAACAGGTGCCTCTGCTGTGTATGCAGCATGTGATGTAGAGGTATATAAAAATCCTCTGAACTGTCCTCAGATGTCTATCAAAAAATAATCTTCATATGTTGAAAAAGGAATTGCTTAAAAATAGATTTAATTAAAGAAAATAATAAAATATTTGGAGATTTATTTAATGAGACATTTTCTGAAGTACAGCACAAAACAAAGATTATATAATGGGTGTCAAGACATTAAATTATACTCAAATTCTTCTCACGCTTCTGAGTCATTTAGCCTGCTGTCCTTTTGAGCTGTCACTTGAACAAAAGCAGCTGAAATGAACTAATTTGATGGCTTATCTCATTTGTCTTTCTTTGGGAAGCATTCCTTTTCTCCACAAGTCTCTAACAGCAGGCTAAAAGGAGAGACAAATATAAGTGAAAATGCCAGTAAGAAAGGCAGTTAGGTTTTTCATTAGCTGAAAATTTGAGATATCTATTCCAGGCACAGTTGCTGTGTATACCACATATCTCTGATATTCAGCTCAGAATTTAAAGAAAAGTCATGGAAATCCTCTCTCTTGTTGGAGAGTCATTGAGAATCCAACAACACAACCACAACACAACGAGAACACAGCACAACTGCAACATTGTGAAAGAATACTCAAATTGACTTGGCTATCAGAAGCCATACAGCTGCCTTAGCATGGCTCCTCCCTGAAGGACACGGACAAATTGCAGAGAAAGTTGTTCCATCTTAGGGTGCCTGTAACATGTCTTAAAGAGAGATCTCTTTGAAGGCACAGGGAGGATACCAGGCTCACCCACCCCTGTGTGCCTGTCTGAACAGAGGAGTGCCCTTTAACCCACCTGCCAGGGTATCTTTTTCTTACATTCTTAGAGAATCCATGCTTGTATCTCATTTTTCAAACATTTATTTGCTATCCTTCTCTTAGCAGTCACCTGGATTAAGACAGACACTTAAAGGGAATTTAGTAAGGTTTGCTTCATTACCCAGGCTGGGTGCACTCATGCTTCCAGCATTCTGAAAAGGTTTAAGATATTGAGGCATGTATGAAAACTGCATGAAGCCCTGAACTTCAATGGGATTTTTCAGAGGGGATGTCAATGTGTCAAACTCTCTAACAGACAAGTGGACCTGGAGCTCAACAGAATAGATTTAGTTTGGAATGAAACTGAAAACAGGCTTATGTGTGGGAAAATATCCAGCAGCTGGACTAAGGTGCTCTGAAATGTAGTATGCCCTAAACCAATCAAAATGAGATTAGTGGAGATTTCTGTGAGTTTACAAACTCACAGAAATATATAGAGGATTATTTGACACCATTATCATCCACAGAAAGAGATAGGGAAAACTAAGTAACAATATTCTCAAGCACTGTTGCCATCACTCAGTGTTTTAACACCAAACAAGAAATTTAAAGCTTTAGCTTTGGTAGTCATGCTGTTCTGTAGCACCTCCACTGCTTTATCTCTCCCTCTTTTTCTTTTTGGAATTTATGAATATTTCATGTTTTCCATATGGCTGGGGAGAAAAATCATTGGATTGTAATTCTCAAAGACTTAAAAACCACAAGGCAAATAGATCTTAAAATACATTTTTTTATTAAACTCTTCAATTTAAATAGAAGCTGGTTGATTTCTTTGAGCCAGGATCATGATTTTTGAATACTTACAATACTTTTTTTTTATGGATCTGACCTTTTTTTTACAATTCTGACAGAAACTATAGAATGCTGGAATGCAGCAGAAATTTACTGAACCACTCAAGTTTATTCACCCACAAGCAATTAAAACTTCTTAACAAACAAAAAGGAAAATTAGTCAAAGCAGAGAACAAGCAAAGAACCAGTATGAACACAGAGGGATTAATATACGTGTTAATATTAGGGATTCTCCTATTTTATTTTTATGAAAAGCAATGCAAAAGCATGGATTAATAACAACTACTTGAATAACAATAAGCAGAAAAATTATATAAGAGTTAGGAGAGACACCTGATACAAAGGAACTTAACAGACAGCCAAGGTAGTAAAAAATAAATTTAAAGAAAGTTAACCTGATGAAACACTAGGTAATTTAAAAAGGAAAACAATCTTTTAGGGTGGGAATAATCTTGCCTAATTTGAACCATTTGAAATGTTAACTTTCAACTTTAAGCATCTCATTTCATTGTAATTGTCTAATTTCTTGTGTAGTCAGTGGAAAGAAATATGTTACAGCCAAATGTAATTCATTTCACCTATCTTGGACAATGCTTTAGGGCAAGCTACTTGGAGAAGATACAGTCTCTCTTTTCACTTTAAGGGAATTTGGAACCACTGCCTTATACTGAACACATTAGACAATAAAGATAGTTGAGACGAATTTCATTCTCACATGGGGGGAAATTGTAAGGAAAAGAAAAAACCAATACATATTAAGAATGATGAAAAGAAGAAAAACAAGTCAAAGATATAAAATTACATAAAATAGCTTTTTTACAGTTTTTAATTGGTATTTGAAGACCTTTAGCCTGTGTTTTAATACCTTAGTAATGCAGACAAGCTTGTCCTCTAAAGAATTTCTAAAATGTCTGCTTTTTTCTCATGCATGTGGGGAATCTAGGCGTTTTTAGGAGAACTAATTCATTAAAATTTGGAAGCCAAAGTCAGGTGTTTATGTTTGAAGAATGAATTCAATTGCACAGTTTTGAAACAAATTTTGATAGAATAATATTACAAAAGACACAGGGATGAATAAACAAATGCAATACATTTTTTTCAAAGTTAAGTTCTGTCAAGAAATTGTTAATTATCTTAAAAATATCAAGTATTTTTAAAATTAAATATTTTAGGCATTTTACATTAAGAATATCATGGTGAGACTAAAGAGCAAGAGAGCTAATTGTAATGTGGGTAATGTTTTAGTATAACTGCTTTAAGGTAGGTAGGCAGCTGCTCAAAGACAAAATGAAAATAGTGTTCTCCAGAGGGTAAGTCACCAGGGAAATGTAAGAGTGAGGATGCTCAAAAATTTCTTGTAAGCTTGATTTACTAGTATTTTCATTAATAATCTTAGCTCTAAAACAAGTATGTGATGATAGATCTCTGTGCTATCATAACTTTGCCAGCAGACAGGCAGGTCAGGAAGAACAGCAAGGTGTTGGGTATTGCAGGGATGGAAATTAAATTTAATGGTGTATAAAATGAAAGACCATGTGTTTAAGGACTCATAAGAAGACTTTCTGTAGTAATAAGGAATTCATCAGCTGAAGCTGAACGAGGCAGAGAAATGGTGTTATGTTATACAGGTATCTTCTGAGATACCACAGGGAAGTGGGCATGAAAAAGGAAAAGTGTTTGTAGGATGTGTTGGGAGAGGTATTTCCAGCAGAGGCTACTAGTCTGTTTTAGCTGCATGGCAGACTGAAGTTCAATGCAGGTAAAAAAAATATTAGTGGCTTTTGTGAGAAGTATTAATGCTTTTTGTGGCTTTTGTGGGACTTCCTCTGTTCTGCAAACCCCTGTGTTCACCCCTGTGTGCATCCCTTGGCAGTGCCAGAGGAAGGTGTGGCATATGCTGAGGGATAAACTCATTTATGAACAGATATTTAAACCAAAGCACAGAATTACAGTGGGAGGGAGTAAGCCAAAACCCAACCCTTGATAAACTCCAAAATACACTGAGCAGGAGTGCATTTAGGCTCAAAATAATAGAAGTAAAAAACTTCCTTGTCATCATTACGTGCAATTAGTGTGACTTTCAAAAGGAGGCATCTAAGTAGTTTCAAGATAGTGGTCAATTGTAGTCTGGAAGAAATGATACAGTGATGATTCAATTCAAGCAGAGGACTGGACTCACTGATTCAAGAACTTCCTTCCAGTTGTCTGTCTCAAACACATACATTACTGACAGAAAACAGTGCAGAACAACCAATTTGGGAGCAAAAGGCTCTGTTCTAGAACATTTTATTATAAAGTTTTAAAAGATTCTACAAGGAAAAGAAGACTGTCTTTATTTCCATTTGTGGAGAAATAAAATGAGGCATATGAAGATAAAATGTCCTTCCTTAGTCACCCACTGGGTTTATAGAAGACAGAATAAGATTCTTTAATCCCTGTATAGCTTCCTACTTCTGGAAAAGATTGTGAAAAGAGGTAGGGTTTTTTTCTGTTAAAAGTAGCTATTTGTAAGCAACAAGCTTATAACTAGAAACAAATACATACCATGCCAATTTTCCTTTTGGAGATGGTTATAAAAGAGTAGGGCTGTTTCCCTGGAAATTGTGCATTTTTGCATTTGGGTATGCCTCCAGGTGTGAAACAGAATGTTGTTTGGAGAGCAATAAATTAAAAGAGCTCTATTTACCTCAATTTACATGGGAAAGTGTAGACTTTACATGGGAAAGTGTAGAAAAAGCAGCTTGGGGTTATGTTTAATGTGGTCCTGCCCATGCACAAGCCAAAGAACTTGGCGTCTTGCTCCCAGCTGACTCAGGTCTGGTACCTGGGATGTCTGCCCTGGAGACAGGATGGATGAGGTTATGTGTAAACACAGCATACTTTATGTGTAAAACCATCCCAGACCATGATGGCACTTATTTGGTCAACCTGATTTTGACTTGTTTTTCAGGATGAATTTGGATTATTCCAACAATCTGTTCTAATTTTTCAAAAGTTTGCTTTAGCATGCTAGACTGACAGTGAAGAAAGGAAACACAGTCACAAGATGAACAGAAGTTATTTACTCTGAATTTGTTGTGTAGATGTGCTGTCCATTCAGATTAGCTGGATTGTAATTGTCTCTAATTCCATTTCATCTTTGTTTTCAAAATTGTGTTCATTCCAATAGACTATTTCTTAATTTTCAGTGACAGACATATAAAAGTATTTCTGTTTACCCAAACAAATGGAACTTTGTTATAAATTACTTTATTACATTTTTAGTAAGAAGATGCCAGAAGATTATTCAGTAGAGTATGTGTGTATTAGATACTGCTCATTGGTTCTCACACTCGATAGGTTTACAGATTTAGAAAATAATGCATTTTACTGAATATAAACAAAATGTTTACAAATATAACAAAACACTAATCTACAGCCTGAATTGTTTAAATTATCTTTACAGCTCTGAGACAAGAAATATAAAGTATGTTATTGACACAGGAAGGTTGGATTAGATCATAATTAGATCAAAATCCTGTATTTTTAACATTAATCTTTGTCTTTTTATTATTAATTCTTTGATATGAATAAACCAAGCAAACTATTAATAAAGTAATTTCAATAATCTTGTTGATTTATCCTTCAACAGTCTTATGTGGACAATTGCTGGATTTTCAGTTACATTGTTATCCATTTGTTTGGGTTTAACCCGTTATCAGTCTCTGAGGAATGTCATATACCTTGCAAGAGAATAAAGAAAAAGCTATCAAAAATAATATTTAACATTAATGGAGGACATCAAATATCCCAGAATTCTTTAGTCGCCTGATTGCTAACCCTAACATCCATCAGTAGTAAATTTCCAGAATCAAGTGAATGTAGCCTTGGAAAAACTAGTAAAGGAGTAAATCCATTTCTCTGTCCTATCTGCAGGAGGAAAGAACTGTTCTGGTTGCAAGCCTTGCCTGGCATGAGGGATGGAAATTAAGAATGTAGAAGTCTGGATAGGTCACAGCTTTCCAGATATTAATTGAGCCCTATGGATAGAAAGAAATTCTTTTGCATTTGACTGTCTTCTACAACGGGGTATGATTCTCTGTTTCTGGAAACACGGTGCTAGGATGAGCACACTGCTTATGTCTGAGCAGTCTCATGCTATGGGAAGCTAGAGGACTAAGGATGTTGGATGGTTTTTGAGGCAAGAAGGAATTGGTAACAGCATTCACATGGCACTCCATGCCATGGCACTCACAACAGGAATTTATTCATCCTGGGTTAGGGTTATGGAAGGTCCAGGCAAGCAGCAGACTGTGGGACTTGACCCACAGAGAGGAAACGGCCTGAGTAACTCTTTCTCTTCCAATGTTACATGACCTTTTCCAATCCCCGTATTCCTCTGGCTTCAGAGCACACAGGAGTTGTGTCAGGCAGTTATCATCAAGAAATTTCTTCTAGGGAGTTTCTACATTGCCTATCCCATCCCTGATTGACTGGAAAGAAAAGAACTGAGGGTGTTGTAAAAGACCATGGAATATCAGTTTAAAAGAACAATTCCATCCCTGCAAAGCTGAATAATGTCTTTAATCCACACTCCCCATGAACTCAAATGTATTGCACTTTTGTGGCATACTATCCAGATTTTGCATCCAGTTTTTTGCTTGTTTTCTTTTAATATTAGCTTAAATGTTTGATTGCATCTAAATTGTATCATATCTATTATTAATACACAGCAAAAAGTCAGTAATTTTGTTTTCAAAATTTGATCAGCAATAGAAAATTGCATAAGGGATAATTTGTGGTAGAAATTTTCAGCCAAGATTAAAATGCATTTGAAGGCAGAATAGAGACACACAATCCATTATGTTCTTAAGGAATACACAGATATCTTGAATTTTTATATGCAGATGCTGTCACAACTTTGAGCCCTTCTTATAAATATACAATGATAATTGTGACTGTGAACATCTTGCATTTAACTTATATTCCCAAATCAAAATCTCAGCACTCAGGAAAACTGTTCTGAATTTAACTCTATCTAAAAAACTTCAGATCAGTGAACAAATAAATGGAGCTTCTGTTAAGAATCCATATTTTTGCCAAAGGATTTTTTTTTGAGAGTAGATTTTTATGTGTTTTTACCAGGTACCTTCAAGCAGAGAATAAGCCTTCTTATTTCTTTGACAGTAAAAATTTGTAGCTTTTCACTTGGCATCACAGACCCACCAAAACTCACAAATAATCTTTATGGAGCTATTTATTCTTCATTGCTGTGCTTTGTAGTGATTTTGACTCCATCCCATAGTCAGTTCCTGCACAGTAATGTTCCTGTATGTGTCAGGGCATAGGAAGACCCTAATACCAAGGGGGGGTCCCAAAAAATGAACATCATAGTTTATATTTCTAGCTAGATTACTGTTTCATATTTACATAAACAGCTATAAGGGCAAACCTACCCAAACCCAGCAAGGGAGAGATTAGAATATTTTCATTCCTAAGTGCTCTATTTAGTCATAAATGCGTTGGGAAGGTTATGACTGTCATATTGGATATCTGTGTCTGTCATATTTTGGTTAGATTGTTTGAAATCCAGAATTACAGCTGAATACTCTCCTCTGTGTGTTTGAGACAACTCTTGGGCTCCTTCTACATGAGGATAAAGGGTGTTTTAAGCTCCTTAGTTGCCTGTATGACCCTGGGCTTTGTCAAGCTGTTTCAGAAAAGACAACTCTTCTGTAAGCAGAAAAAAACTTTTTTCCCCACCAGTCTGGTGTTCACTGATGACAACAAAGCCCTCTCTGTGCAGCAGTAGGATAACAGGGAAGGGCCTGTTTGTCATCCTCATCTCCATCCCCCTGGCAGTGAGGACTCATCAGCCACCAAGATGTGTCTCTGCCCTCAGTTCTTCAAGAAGGTTGTGTTGAAGCCTGGCCAGCAGCTCTGGCTGCCCTGGGAACCAGGGTGTCTCTGCATCTGCTGCTGTGCAAAGTAATTCCCATATCATCATGGGCTTGTACAGCTTTGTGGTGCTCCTTCTCTGCTGAAAAAAAACCAAAGAAAAGTGGCTCATATCTCTATAAAACTGGCATAATAAGCAAACTAGTCAACTTCCAGAGATCTTGTGTGATTAAACATCTCTTTACTAATAAATATTCCAGTAAAAGTAACTTTATAGCACAGTAACAGCAGGAAATGAAGATATCTGAAAAAAGCATTGGTACCAAGTGCAGTTTGCTGCAGAAGATGAAATGAGCAGTATGGTTTCTACCAGAAATCATTTCCAGAGGACTGTGCACAGCACTGATACCCAGGCAGGGAATGAGAAGCAAAACCACCCTTGGTATAGATTAACCAGCTCAGGGAAGTGTGACACTGAATAAAGGTGGCATCTCCATATCAGGGATTCAGGCATATGAAGTGAGACATTCAGGTTTTTCATTTTGGTAATAGAAATGGTCAATGTAAGTTAACATCTCTGACACATTTTAGAAAAGCCAAGGAAAGAGGTAAAAACCCTTCTCTCTGGAGTGGTTGTGGCTGTTCTGAGGACAGAAATCACCACACAGCATCTCTGGGCAGAGGCTGGGGCAAAATGCTGAGAGGGCTCCAGGACAAGAGTGTGACACAAACACCAGAAAAAAGGGGGCAAGAGTGTGTAAGGTCAGGTCAGGCATGTTCTGCCAGAGCCAGTGCTGGAATATTGTGTTTGTAGCTTATAAAAGTCTCTATACTCTCTTGCTATTCAGCATACAAAACAAAGTAAAAAAGAGCAGGAAGGGCCATCTATTGATTTTCCTGTCTCTGAAAATTGCCTCTGGTAGAGCAATTCTAGGGCTTTGCCTAGATATCTGAAGACAATCTGGCTGAAATTAAGGGTTGAAATAGTTTTCAGCAATAAGGTAAATAGAAAGTATAAATACAAGATCTCATTTGTGTGCACAAAGAGGAATGTTACATATTTTACACACTAGAACCTGTATTTTTTAAGACTTACTTTAAAAAATATTTTAAATGTCTTATTCTTTTTTTCAAGTAGGTTATATGTCATTCATGTATCACCTAAACTTAATTGATGGGAAAATGTAAAGTTTTCATAAAAACAATGGGAAGGTTTTAATGAGGAAACAAAATTTCTTTTGTATTTATCTGATTTGAACTTAAACTTGTTATACTTTGATTCATATAATAATACATATTTTATAATTTGTTCCACTTTAACATAAAACTGAAAGTGCCAGGGATGTCTGGGTTTTTTAAATTTTTTGGAGACCATCCTGCAGTTAATCCAGAATTATAAAAAAAACAAAAGTAAGACCTCTAGTTTAGGAAGCCCCAAAACTTCAGATTGCTCAAATCTGGATACCAACATTAGTTCTACTTTTGCTATTCCTGTGCTGATAGCTGTTGTTGGAGCAGGAGCCTTGTTGAGATATGTCTTTGGTTTGAGCCAATACAAATGTCCTAATGTATTTAAATCTTCTTCTTCTTCCTAGAATGGGCATGATAGGAGATGCAGAGTGCTACTCAAAGAATAAAAACAAAGTTCTGTTTTTCAAGACTTTACCATCCAAGACAAGGGACAGATGGAAAGAGGCAGATGGAAACTAAAAAGAATCAGTGGCACAACATCAGTCAACATGAGTGTCATTAAGATCATTGCTGCAGCAGTTTTACCATTATAAGTTTGTTCCTGGCATTAGGGCAAGAAATGTTTTAAGAAGGGAGCTGGAAAAGGATAATGAGGCATTTTTATTGGTGTTTACAAAAATGTCCTCTAGAGTGTGAAGATGAAGATGCTCATTTGCTCTAAATTAGAAGTTAGGGATTTCACTTTATATTTTCATATTTTAAATTCCTGACCAAGATTCCAATTACTTTCCATTGCCAGTGTTCTGTTACCCAAAATTATACAAACTCAAAGTAAATGCCTTTTCCTCTGTATCACAACTGTGTATATCTAGAAGCCTGAAGGTGGAGCCTTTCAAAGCTTTGCATACTTTCGTGATATTCTGTGGTGTGTGAGCTCCAAAATAATTTGGTGTGACAGCTGCCAGCCTGGGAACCAGGGACAAAGCTGCATCTCTAATAAAGGGTGTGACTGAATTCACTATAAAAGCATCCTTGAGGGAGTTGAAAACTAAAAAACCCAATGCAACAGAAGAGGAAAACAGAAACAGTCAAAACCAGAGAAGGTGAGAAAGAAGGGTTGACGTGGCAAAGCCTTCACTGGAATAAGGGATTGCTCCTATCCTTGCCCACTTCCTTTTCCAGAGTAGCTGTGGCTAGCACAGGTCTTTCCCATGAGAATTCTTTTTGTGTTTTATAAATAAAGATAAAGTTTGGATGTTATTAAAAACAGTGTCCCAAGATCTGGACGGTGCAGGCCTGGCCAATCAGGCCTAGGGGGAGGTTTCTGACTAACCAATCTGGGTGACCTTTGAAAACTCTATATATATGGTGAAATCAAAACAATAAAGGTCTTTCCTTCTTGCCACTGAGAACTGAGTTCTTTACTCTGCTAGCTGCTCAACAGCAACAAGTAGCTTGTGGGGAGACTCAGAAGTCTCCCCTCCAGTGAGCCTTCTGTGTGTCAGATTAGATTATTCCCCCACTCAGCAACCTCAGCTAGGCAGTTGCAGTCACCCACCACCTGTAAATAAAGCCTTTTTGCATTCTTGCTAGTAAAGGCTCCATGCTAGAGGGGAGCAGAGGAAGTGAGCAGTAGAGAACTACTTGAGCTGTCTCACTGGAGACAGTGGCCTGTGTGCACAGGGCATGGGAAAGCAGGACTCTTCTGTTAACTTGCTGGACTTAGAAAAGCTGAAAGAGGTGGGGAAAGCAATGCAGAAACACCCTCACCTCCAGCACTCAAGGATCCCACTCCCAAAGCCACAGAGTTGCCATCTGCACTCTCCACATGCAGCTTTCCAACCTCTGCTGCTTCCTCCCCACATCCATGGTAGGCTTAACTCTGTGTACAAAGTGTACTTCTATTTCTGGTCCATCTTCCAAATATCCTCATTAGAGGGATGAGAATCATCTCATTCCAACTTGCTCTTTACAAATTTGAATCACTACTTTAGCTGGATTTTATTCATACTGAAATCAAATTTATATTTTTTAAAAGGGAAAAATGCATCAGTTCTAGCCACCTACTGAGCTACCATATTTTATGACTGGAGGATTCATCAAGCACCTGGTGATTTTTCAGAAAGGGAATGAAACCTACGTGTGTTTGCACCAATTTTGAGGGAAAAAATCCTAACCCTGAAGATCTGAAAATCTGAGTCCCAAGAAACAAAAAAAGTGTTAAAACATGAAGGAGTTTTAAAGATCCATGTTTTTTTAAGATTCTGGTTTTAGATTAATAAATAAACTTTTGAGACAAATCCCAAACACTTCTCCTCACTCTAAAGGCAAGAAATACTAACCTGTTTCACCTCCTTTGTAAATTCACACCTTCTTTTGTTTGTGTTGTTAATGTTACTACTTAACTGTATCAGTATGAACTTCCAGGAAGCAGGTGTACACATACTTCACTTGGCAAGAAGAAAGAACCTGAATAAAACCCATCTTGCTTTACCTCATTCCTTCAGGTTTACAGCCAGGATATTATGCATCTTAATGGTCTCCAAGCTGTAGTGAAATTCAGAGCTAAAACCCACCAGTTACACCCAGAGAGACTTTTGGCAGGTGCTGTGTCCCATTAAGCAGGATGCTTTAGCAGAGCTTCTCTTCACACCTGAAAGCTGTCCAAGCCTCCATGCTTCAGCCCCTCATGTTTCTGGAGCTGTCAGTCACTGCAGGAAACAGGCTCAACAGGGAGCTACACGTGGCACATTACGTGGATAAAGCCACCTGATATTTTGCCTCGGTCCCGCAAACCATTTTCACGTGATTTGCAGAGTCTGTTTTCTTTTTGTGTTTCGTGATGAATGGCAGCAGCAATTGTAATCTGTGATCCCTTAAGGATGACAGAAATGTCTCAGTCCCACATCTTTCCAGCACAGGGGCTTTTAATCTGAATTTATGTTCACTGCCTGTTACAGACAGGGGTTTTTTAAATGCATGTAAAGATACTTTATGAGTAATATTAGAAAGGATCTTGTTACTTCATTTTTGCATTAGTGTTTCCCACCAGTTATGCATTAGATAAGCTCCACCATATTACTTGCTAACTAATCAGTAAATTAATGCCCATCCAGTAGTGGCTAGGGTTTATCCATCATCTTTTCCTCCGATTTATGGTTTTGAACATTGGAAAGGAGTAGTTTGATTTTGGAGCCTTTCCATAAAGGCGTTCCAAATATTTTACATATTAGGATAGGTAATTCTTGAGAAAGAGGGAGTCACTCCATTTTTAAATTACTTCAAGTAATTAAAGTCCATTGGACAATCCACTGCACTTCTAGGTAGTGGCTCCAGTCATTAGCAATCCTCTCTGTTAAAGATGTATATCTCATCTCTACTCTAAATACATTTGCTACAGCTCCTAGTTATTTAATTTCACTATGTTTATATGGGCAAGACTAGAACCCTCACAACCCTTTGCCCCTCTTGCCCACTAAGGTATTCTGAGATCGGGCTTAGTCACTGTTTCTTTTCCCTGCTTGATAACCAAGGTTCTTCATTTGCATTCTAATGCAGCTCAATGTCAAAAAGTCAGGCAGCAGAAAGGGCTCCAAGCTGCAGGGAGTTCTTTTCCCCTCAGGCCAAGGAATAGAACACATCCATCGAATGTTGCCTGATGGCTGTGCAGGTCCATTCATTTCACAGGGAAAATCATTACTGCAGTGCTGCCCTCAGTTCTGAAGAGGATGGGGTGGATCACAAAGTAATAAACACTTGGGATTCCAAAGGTACAGCAGTGCTATTAATTTTTCACGTATTATAACAGCAAATTATAAGAAGGGTAAGACATTATTTTATTGTGGTATAGTAGTACCAGTATGAAGGAAAAAACTAGCTGACAGTGGTATTAATTTTTCCTTTTCCCTCATGTGCAAAGGAATAAGAAAAAACAGCACCTTAAAACTGAAGTCATCACATTCAACCTTGAAATTAGCAGTAATTTTCTAGCAATAAATTTCCAATCATAGAGATTACATAGAGAAGAGAGCCATTTTCCATTGCATTGGAGTCTTTAAAATGTGATTAGATGTCATGAAAAGAGCCCAGAATTCTTCAATTTGGCTTCTGGAAAAAATACATACACAGATTACATATAGAGGAAACAAGATAAAGTATTTAGAACAACAACTTCTGGTCTTAGAATTAAGAAGTACAAATGAATCATTCCATTGCATTTACAATTTTTTAAGGAGAAGGCAGGAGCATGGCACGGGGTGTGCTACTGTAAGCAACCTCCAAGAGCAGTTTGGAATAAGAAGTGTTTGGACCTATTAAGATATCTTTAATTTATTCTTAATTCAGATTTCCGTGCTGTTGGAAATACCTGTACAAAAAAAAAATTGTTTTGACTTTAGTGGTTGTGATACCATAATAGACTGGACTACTAAAAGAGAAATACTGCAATTATTATTTTTAATTTGTTTTCCTTATTACAACTTCAGATAATATACTTAAATTCCTTTAATTTCTTGGTTACAAATTCATACACTTTATAATGTTACATTTTACATTATGAAATAATTGCTGGTTTAGGAAAATTACTGTCTTCTTGACTCCTGTTTTTTACCTGGTGTTACTGGTACTTATTTTTAATTTTTAAAGTTTTTTGTTTCTGGATTGTTTTCTTTTTCTCAATTGCATCTTATGACAGGCACACAGTAAGAGTAGGCTATGAAAATTTCTGTGGCAGATCTAGTAGTTTTTCTTTCAAATAAATTATATCTAGAATGAACAGTGTAGTAGTGCAGTCCTCTGTATCCAGAATTGATCTATGAAAGTGGTGCAGTCAAATATTAATTGCTATTTATGAAGAAAACAGAACTGTTGCCCTGTTTCATGAGTCTAATTCCAGAGCCTAATTAGTAGCTGGTTTGTTTTCCCAAGTGCTGCTGAAGTGCATTTTCTCTTTTACAGATCCATTTCCCTCCTCAACTGATGTCAGAGTCATGGAAGTCTCCAGTCTTTCTTGCTTCTCAGTAACTCCTAAATAGCAATGTTCTTTGTAAGAAAAAACAATTTTGTGTCTCAGTTCCCTAAATTTCATGTAAAGCTGTCTGAAAGCTTTTAAATTTCTTTGTTTTTCCCCTCTTTGCTCAAAAGTGTACTGTGGTAATAGGCTATACTTGTTCAACAAGTAAAGTTTCATGCCACTCAAAGGTTCTTTTGCGTCTCGAAAACCAGACATCCAGTCTTTGGCAGAAGCATCTGTCTGCAAAGTAAAGCATTTACAGCAAGCCCTCAATTTTCAAAATACCATGCAGCCTTTCAGCTATGTCATATCCATTAAAATCAATTCCTGAACCACAAAACATGCTTTTATTGTCAGGAAACCTATCTCATTGAGTTATTATTCTGGATATACCAACCTGCTACTCTAATGCTGCTATTTGATGTATCAAAATCACCTGTAAATGATAATGTACTCCCTGAATATGTTATTTTCCTGTCTCCTTTCTGTCAACACAAAACGTTTCTGACTTAGTTTCATCTGTGCCTGCTGCTAACATTTTATGTTATTATATTTATTATGCATTATAAATAAATTAAATATATATGGTGGTAAAAATCGCACACACACACTCAGATATAAGTATGTAAAAATGTCACTTGACTTAAAAACCAAAAGGCTACCTTTCCTTTCCTGTGACTTCTTAAGGCCTCTCCTCTCCTCTCCTCTCCTCTCCTCTCCTCTCCTCTCCTCTCCTCTCCTCTCGCCCAAAGCCTGAACCTATGACAGCATTGAAAATGAAAATGCTGAAAGGAATAAATTTGCTTATTGTGTTTTGCCAGGCATAGGCTCAAAGCAAAATGAATGTACACTCCTGAAAGAACAATCACTAAAATCAACAGCAAGAAAATGACTGACTTTGGTGAGCCCTCAGTAATGCCCTTTATGTTTAAGGATCTGTTATAAAAACAAGATTTCCGCAAATGCATACAAATAAGGTACTTGCATTGTATTGACTTAAAGCTGTCTCTGAAATATTTCCTTTTGAATCTCATTCCTGATTATAATTACACTATACTTTCATGCTGCATTTATTTCTGGTATAGCAGCATTGCCATGACAACCCCAAATTATATCAATATATAGGCGTGTTTGAGCTAATTCTTCATTAACAAATAAAAAAGAGAAAAAATGAATCAAGAACAGGGCAAGAGAGGACTGTCTGGGTCATGCATACCAACAGGGTGTTTGCACAAACCTCAGAGGATTTTTCCCCAAAGTTCTAATAAAGGAGAATTTTTTTTTTTCAAATTCAGCCTTTCTTGTTTGATTTAGCTATAGTCCTGGAAGGAAGCTTGGCTGATGTCAGCTGTATTACAGCAGGTCTGGATTTCACTCATGGGGAGCATAACTTTTCCTTTACACTGAGCAATCAAATTTGCTCAGTTTGTCTCTCACAGCCAGATTTGACCAAATGCCCTTGCTGCAGTGCCCTTGGTCAGGAGGAGGTACAGAAAGAAAAGGTCTGCACTCAGCATTTATGGCTGGGCAGAGATCCAGGGGCTGTCACAAGGAGATGAGAAGAAGTCCCCTTTCACCATTTTGTTCTCCCCACCACCACCAGGGAGCTGCTTCTGTCCCCAGACATGTCCACAATTCTCTGGAAGTGAAATACTGTCACCATGCAATTCCTTTCAGGACCAGCAGTGAGAAGGGCTTTTGTGTAAAACTGGATGAAGCAGTAGTATAAATCTTGGTCTGGATTTCTGGGGGTCTTGTAGCAGTATTGCAGACCTTTCTGAATCTTCACAGAATAGAGGAAAAAACAGAGATTTCATTATTATTATTAATAGTGTTAATAAATAACAGTTATTAGTAATAATAATGATGCCGTCAAAATATAAAGGTTGCTTTTACTGCTCTGTTAAAATTAAAACAATGACCTTTCCTTCAGTCTGATTTTATAAAAGCCAGCTTTATTTGACTCAATAAAGTGACTAAACAGCAAGCAGGGGATGGTAACGGTACACTAAAGTGGGAGGAAAAATCAAATGTCAGATAAGAACTGCATGAACAAAAGAATGTAAGACCATCTTTTAAGTCATGGAAAGAGTCAAAATAAGGTTGCCAAGGAAACCTTAACTTCTCTTTTCCTATGTTGTTTTTTTTTTTTTTTTTTTAATTATGAACTTAGCCTCCTCATTGTGCCAAAATCAATGGGAATTTTGAGTCCTATCAATTAGTCTGTGGGTTTTGTCTTTTTCCTTTGTCTCTGTTCATTTGTCATATGATATAATAGAATGTGAGCATACTTTCTGAACATCATTTATGCCATGTAGAGGGAAAATGATAAAGTTAAAGTAAAAAGACCTCTCAACAATCATTTAAGGAAAGAGAAGCTTATAAAAAAATGGAAGCACAGCAGCCTTTCTGTATGCCTTTGAATAACATCCTTGGCAAGATAAACCCATATTGATTAGACTGATTCTAGATAGCTGGCTTTTCAACACCATCTGCATGCTGTGGCAGTCTATGGTTCTAATTATTTGAGATTGTTATTCAGGCTGATAAATTGTATGAAGGATTTTGTTTTCCATCAAGTCATTCTTCGTTCAGCACTGATAGCATCATAATTAAGTAGCAGTCACTGGCTCTGAATGTGGATAATTCATATGAATTATTTCTAATAAACAAAACACATAGAATGTATTAAAAACCATCCTTAAAACAGAATCTCTTGCTCTGTGTGCTGCATCCACTCCCTCTGACACACCCTAATCAGACAAAAAGCAGAGAAGGTATTTGCATGTTTCAGCTTTCCTGTTCTGTGAGCTTTGTCAGGCAGTGTTAAACATATTAAGCTAAGATGCCTGCTTTCTCTTAACAAAGAAATTAAATGCTCTAGGAACACATGGACAGAAGATAACCAGGACAGAGGGAAACACAGATGTGTCGGGGTCATAAACTAGCAGTACTTATTAAGTAATCAGTTTATCATGAACTGCATCATACACTGAAAATCAGCATTCACTTTGTGATGAAGTATTTACTGCTCAAGGGATTAGGATTATTCAATGCCAGATACACAGATGACTATTAGCTCCATTCAGGCTCCAAGGGCACAACACAGTAATTAACTGGAAGTCCAGAACTGTCCTGTTGCCATCTGCCAATCACAAAAGTTGCACGTGTGGGGAGTTTAAAAGTATAAAATAAGTTTCTACATGCATTGTGTCACAATAATTTCTCTCATCTTTCAAGGATCACCATGAGATGGTGTAAAAGGGTCTATAGGATCTATGAACTCTAGAATTGGATGGTAACATTTTTCTGCAAGGGGGCTGTTTATACAAAATTACACTTTCAAAACAATATGTGTGAGATTGTCTCTTATGAACTTTATAGAAATAGTGGATTTACTGAATTTTTCAATCTTGAATACTTCCTGGCTTCAAAATCTATTACTCACTAAGAAAAAGATAATACCTCTGTGAAGAATGTATAGTGTAGGCTCCTATATCCTTTTAGTCCAAGTAAATGTAATGCTTCTAAATTTTACTCTGGTTATAAGTATTTGACTCAGTAGCACACACACACATAGGCTGTTTCTGTCCTTGATTCAATCTAAAAGGCAGTTCGGGGCAGGGAGTTGTATCCATATTTGTCATATGTACATTTATTCAGTTAATTCCATTAGAGAAAATGTTGTCTGTATTTAGCCCTCTATTTTAATTTGATCAAACTGAATAATACTGGATATTATGTGGCTATATGGGTTCATACTATAAGGCTATTAAATATAATGTATTAGATTACTAAACAACTGCAGCAAACTGATTTGAAGTTTACCATTGTACATTGTGTACTATTTTTTTCTACATTGTATTAAATGAGAGCAGCTCCTTTCTTTACGTAAGTGTGAATCTCATGTTTCTCCTATTTTTAGACCTGATGTTTATGTTCTCCCCTCCCTCGTTAAAAAAATAGGAAGGAAGGAAGGAAGGAAGGAAGGAAGGAAGGAAGGAAGGAAGGAAGGAAGGAAGGAAGGAAGGAAGGAAGGAAGGAAGGAAGGAAGGAAGGAAGGAAAAGAAAGCAAGAAAGCAAGAAAAAGAAAGCAAGAAAGCAAGAAAGCAAGAGAGTTTAATTTCTTTCTTATTTGTATCTTTTCCTCCACGCAGATAGTTTGGGACTTTAAACCACAGACTGTGTCATCAACTAACCTTCATCTCATTAAGCAGGTTCTCAAAGGATTGCTTTGTTCTGAGAAACACATTCCATTTTCCACCTTCATTAGCAAACTGCTAAATATTTTATTTTGTCACAAGACTAGAATGTATAAACAGATGCATCTTCCTTTCTTCCTGTCTCTTCAAAACATGTTCTGATAATCCTCAAGGAAAAGATGGGTTTCATCAATTTATTACTGACAGTTGGCAGAGATTTAAGATAATAAGAAAAAGAGAAAACAAATTATTTTAAAGCTAGAGCTTGTATGTGTATAAATATTGTGTCTAGGGGGGAAACAAAGCAAACCACAGTGACAGTAGCAGTGTCAGAGGTCTGCAAGTGTTTCTCTGAATCATCATGCAGAAGGTTCCTCTTCTTCCAGTGGGCTATTCAACACACTACCTTGCACCGTGCTGCCTTTCCCTGCAGCATGTTACATCTCCTGACAAGTTTCAGTACTGCAGGTTTCAGAAGTTTTGCCAGACTTATTTTACATGTGAAATGAGATAATGAATTAAAAGCCCAGTCATTTTCCATTTTAAGTTAAGGGAAGAATTTCCATTTATTTAAATGGAATATAGATCAGGCTTTATTTTTTAAACTAAAAGAGTTTCCCCCTCATTGAAAGACAAAATTACCATATCTTGTGTGATTAATGCCAAAGTCTGTGTCTGCTGGAAGGGATTCAATGTCTGACAAAGCATAGTGTTTGATTGAAGGGTAGCTCTTCACTGGTGGGTCTGGGTCAGTGATCTGTTCCACTTCCCAATTTATAGGCAGAGCCCACTATCAACTCCTGGTCAGGTGGTACTGGGAAAAGGGCAGCACATAAAGGATGCAATTTTAAACAAAGAATTTTTGGGTATAATACAATAATAAGAAAAATGTCTTGTTTACATTGTGCAAAAGCCCTCCAAATTTTGTGGCCTGAGAGACAGCTAAAAGGATCTGGAAAATAAAGACAGTGATAATGCCTTTTACGTACTTTTTTTATACCCTAAGCTTCTCATAGCCATATGTCCTTCAGATGCACATCACTCACATGGCATGTCCACCTGCAAACTGCCCTGCTCTTGCAATTACTGCCCACCACCCTCCACAGGTGACATTCCTGACGCTTAGAACTGTCAGAAACAAGGCTTGATCCTTATCTGTCTCTTCATGCTTAACAAGAAGGTTTCTTAAGCCTCTCCTGGACATCTGATAACCAGAGGTGGTTTCTACCCTCGCAACCCAAGCAGCCTGTGTGTCTGTGAGCAGCCTGCCCTGACAAAGGGTGCTGGACATTGTTACTCCATAGGGGGGCTGGAAGGCATCACTATGGGTCCTGAGCACAAACACAGTTAACCACAGAAGATGAGGAGAATGAGCTGTGTGAAGTAAATGTTTCCATTTATTCCTTTATTAAGCAAGCTCTTGGGAAATTCTTTTTGATTGCTTGAGGCTGCCACTTGATTCAAGAAAGCCCACTGAGCCTTTTATTGTCAGGTTCATTTTAAAAAGCATTCTGCTTCAACAGTACTCCAAATGCTTTATTATCCATTTTTATTAAGCATTACAATGAGAAGGTAAAGCTGATTATGCCTCTCCCATGCTCTGCAGCCTGGCTTGGCCTTGTGCATTTTAATGGGCTCATTGTGGCAGCGTCCCGCAGTGGCTGCAGCTCTGCCAGCGAGGGGAGCAGAGGTCTGTGACTTTTCCTTCCATCTGCAGATTGATCTGCCTTGCTACCGAAAGCTGGAGCGATGATTGCAATAATGAGCAGACGTCACTCAGAAGATGGATATCTAAGTACAAGCGAGGTTTAGTAAGTCTCAGATTGCCATCCTAACAGCAGGGGATTCAAAACATTTCTGCCTGAGAACTAAAAAACCAGTAGGGAAGACTCCCCACTGATGGTCATAGCACCTGCAACCCTAGGGATAAAACATGCTTTTCCTGCAAGGACAACCTGCCCCATAGCCACATCATGTGTCCCCTTATGTGTCCCCTTATTCTATCAGTTGCAAAGCAATGAAAGCAAAAAAAAAAACAAAAAAAAAACCAAACCCTTCAGTGAATGTATTTAATATTTGGAATAGCTTTCTGAAGGATCAATTTTGACAAGTTTTACCTTCAAATCCTGTATCTTTTTTACTCCCCATTGATGATCTGCAAATCTTCAAACCAAGAGATTTGGGGAGTTCCTAGCTGCAGCCCAGGGGTATTCAGTGGGGACCTGACCTTCTCAGGCTGCAGGGAAAGGGATCTCAGGTCTTTCTGCAAAGACCTTATGCGTGTGTCTGCACTACAGCCTGTAATGCAGCACAGAGGAGGGGAGATGTGGGAAAATTTGTGCACAGGAAAATACCTTCTGAGAGTGCAGAAAGAATGCACATGAGTATGACACAGGCTGTACTGATTGCCGTGCTAGCAGTGTGTCAAACTTTCTCCCTCTTTTTTTTTTTTTTAAGAAATAAAAATGCTGCTTTCATGACTACAAGATTGTGTTTGCTCAAAGCAATCACAAGAGGGTTTTCTTTTGCTTCTGCATTTTCTGCAGCTGCTAATGCAGTTCCTTTTTCTCAGGTAAACTCTCACATATGCTTTGTAATGTTAGAAAAATATTTTACAAAAGCTTTTTATTCAGAATCGACTGAATGAGGTAATATCTTGCCACCATGTTGCTCATTGTTCTTCGGTGCATTGTGACTGGATCAAATTTCTGTAGTAAATAATAGTCTCAGTTTAACATATGTAGGTTTCATTTGCATGTATTGTCTGAAAAGTTGCCTCTCAGAAGACTTAAAGGCAAACCTCTTTTGGAAGGCTGAGGTAGACACACAGCTTTCAGACCAGACCTTTTTTCCATCAGTATCTTACTAGTTCATAGATATGGCATGCCTGATAGGCCTTCATGTTAAACTTGTGCCTTTGTATCCATCAGAGTCTATTTTCTTCCCTTCTGTCCTTTGCCTTAGCTCATACCACTCGTTTTCTCTGCTGAGTGATGTCAGTGTTTCAGTGCTGTACACTCAGATGAGTATTTATCATCTCCAATTTGGTATGCCCTCTGTCCATACAAAATGACTGCTCCCATTTGACCATGACATCTCATTTAATTTTGTATATTCAATTTATCACATGCCATATGCTTTTAATCACATTTTGTGCTCCAGTCTAATACATTCTGAGGTTTTTGTGTGCTCTTCAAAAACTAGTTTTGAATATATTTTGTTTGAAAAGATTGTATATATACAATGTCTTTCATGTAGTACTTTCATATTTCTTCAGAAAATTCAACATAAAGCAATGCTTTTTAAAAGTCAGGCTCTTAAGTTCCGTTCAGCTGTGTCCCTCCCAGACCAATCTCAGTGCAGATGCCTATTGAAATTGAATATGCAATATGAGCTAAAAGGCTAAACAAATGTCTCATATTATAACATCAGATATTTTTGCATTGTGAATTAGTAAGGAACAGAGTAGGAGAGTAGGATCCAGTGTGTCTGACTGTGTTGGGGGAATAACACCACTGGGAAAATAATGAGACCCGATAAGCAGTAGCAGGGGTATAGTTTCTGCTCCTGTTGGTTTCTGTCCACACCACTGAGGTCCATGTCTTCTCACCTGTGAGCAGTACAGGAAAGAAAAAACAAAGTTTTCTGGTCCAATCTGTAGTTTGCTGGCAGCACTTTAACACAAAAGCTAAGCTATTCTTACTGCTTCCTCTGCAATGAGGGTTGGGGTTCAACTTTGATTAATCCAGAGTAATTTTGGTCTTTCCTATCACAGAGAACCATAATAGAGTTGCAGTTGCTGAGACACCTGGAGCCATCATCTGAAGTCATTCAGCTCTCCCTCTGCTGCACCACAGACCCCTAAGAGGCCTGTCCTTGCTACCAGAGGAGGCATGCTTTGGAAAGCACTCAGTGTGGGCAGCTTACACTGTTATTCAGGTAAGTCTAGCACTGCAAAGCTCCGAATAGGTTCAACTTGCTGATGTATACTAAAGTGCTTTTCCCAGAAACTTTGGACATCTGTTATTCTTGGTAGAAGGACCTAGGTTAGGGGATACGTGCTGAACAGAATTCATTTTTTTCCAAAGTTAAGTTTATAGGGAAAAAATGTTGTACTAAAGATAAATTTCCACAGTATTTTCAGGCAAAAAAGCTGGAACAAAAATTGTCTTGAATTATGGTGAAATTTCACCTGAGACACAGTGGAGAAGTAGAACTGAAAAGAAGAATAATTATTCTGAACAACAGGAAAATATGATCTATGAAAGCATGGAATAATCTGTCAGGAAAACATTAGCCTTGGTACCTCCATTATGGAAATCAGATTTGACAAATAATCATTAGAACAATACTGTGTAGATCAATCCTTCTCTGCCCTTGCGGGATGGGGTAAACCTCATACCATGGGTACTGCTAGGGCTCTATAAGACAGTTCTGTTTTCAATTCTCTTTTATTGCCTTTCTGAGTTTGTAACTTAACATGAGGGACATGGGGACAGATGAATACTGTTGATGTTTGGTGTTTATTTCAACCTCTTAGATTTTGTGAACACTTTACATTAAGGCAGGAAACAGTAATATTATTTTATGTTGACATGGTGCGTTCTAAACTGAAGCACGTTGCAATCTCTGAATAATCATGCACCAAAATTCCATCTCACTGAGATGCAGCAGCCTCGAGCACTGGTGAGGGAAGCCACATACAAAACTTCCACTCTAATATTCTGCACAGCAGTAGGAAAGTTGCTGCAGCCTGTGACAAAAGGACAGTTCAAAGCTGTTGTCGCAGTCTTGTGGCCAGCTGCCATCCCCTTAAAATCTAAAAGGACACTTATGTATGAATTGTCCTCAGTCCTCAAGACACACCCATTACTGTGGTACATGCTGATCCATTTCTCTGTTCTGTAACTCAGTTCTCTACTTTGTCAGCTCATATTCAATTTGGTCAGGGTTGTTGGTTTTTTTAACTTGTTATTGAAAGACCAGTAGAGTCAATATATGATAACAAGAACCTTGCAGGAAGCTCATCTCTTTCCTGTACAATATTAGTGTTAAAGGGGTAGAGAAGTATCTGGATGAAAAATGGCCTTTCCCACAGAGCTTAAAAATAATTATGATAAACACAGTATAGGTATTGGATTGTGTAAATACTTGTTTACAGAGAAACATTTAGTTGGGGTAGGATTTCAATGAAAGGACCTCATCAGGACCTTACCCAGCTGTGGACTAGGGTGGGTAGTGGTGGGGGAGGAAAGGAGGAGTCTGAAACGCCAAAGGAAACTCGAGGGACTTTCTGTATGGCCAAGATCGGGTAGGATAGATACCCCCTCTAGTGGATTTAGCATTTTACTATAGGAGAGAAGAGATCTGTGTTCTAAAGGCACGGCGCAGGGACAAGAGGAATGCTTCATGCATTACAGAGGGAAAAAAGCATCTGTGAGAGAAAGAAGCAGTTCTTGGACATACCTGAGTAAAGCAGAAAGGGAAAAAAAACTGTGAATTAATTGAAAAATAAATCTCCAAGCCTACAAACAATGTCTCTTCTGTAACACAGCTATTATTCTGAAATGTTTGGCAGCACATGGATGAAATAATTGGGAAACAACTGGAAAATACTTGTTCTGTTGCAAGGTTAGACAGACTGCCAGAAGCCCTGAATGTCACTTCTTTGTTGTGCTGTTGAAGGAGCTCTTAGCAAGTCACCTTTCCAGCAGTTTCCCCTCCTCTCTTGCTGAAAGGATAACTAGCCCAGTCCTGCCTCTGTAGAAGTCCCTTATTAGCCAGGTTCTCTCTGGGTAATCTCACAATCAAAGGAAGGGCTGGGGGATAGGAATCATCCTGAATCTACTTCCTCTCATGTGTTTGCTGAGGTGCTGGAGGTTATAGGAACATTGTCACATAGGAGCAGAGGCTAAGCTGGGCACTGGACAGGTCAGTCTGTGGAGACCTAGCAGTCATAAACCTTTCCTTCGAGCTGTTCCAAAATGCATCATTCAGCAGTTAAGGACAAAATTCCTCAGTCTTGTACTCATCCCCAGGTACTTGCCTTATCCTCTGACTTCATCCTTGTCAGTCTCCATTAGTCTCCTCTCTCTGTCTCTGGAGTCTCTTTGAGTCTCCAAAGGATCTCATCTTTCCTTCCCCAGTTATTTCTGGCTTTCAGTCCCATCATTCTAATTATCACAGATCTGCTGTCTGACCAGTTCCTCCTTACAGCAGCACAGTTTTGGGAAGCCTTTATCCATCCACCTTTAATATCCTCTTGTCAGCTCTTAAGTTTCTAAACTGAAATCCAAACAATCCAAACAATCCAAGAGACAAACTGATAAACAAAAAGTTATCACTTTGTCTCTCATTGCTCTTATATCCCATTTCTCTAATTGGGCAATCTCTATTTCAGTCTCCCCAACACCACAAAACCAGAACCTGTTTTCTTACCTTACACCACTTCTCCTATACATATTACCTATATCTATAGGATATCTATACCTATATTTCTATGGGTTATATAGATATAACCTATAAGCCCTCTGCTGCATATAACCCCATTTTTTTAAAACTTCTGAAGAGTTTAGATACCAGCTCTAGGTATCATCAGCTGAGTAGATGCACATTGCAGGCTTTGAAAACTGCAGAATATGGCCAAATGTGAGTTGATACCAGCAGCACAAAGTGAAGCACTGAGCTGAACAAGGCACACCTATGTCAAAGCATAAAGCTGGGAGACAATTTCAAAGTCAAGCTCACCTGTGTTGTTTTAGCAGAGGCTGGCACCATATTACCCCCCCCCCCAATTTAATTCTAAAAAAACCCTTATTTCTTGTGATTTCAGGTAAATGTCAATGCCGGGCAGAAGTTCCCTTCAAAATTTCAGTTCCAGTAGCTGAAGGGTTGCAAAATTCAATGCACTATAAAATATAGCAAGGAAATTATGTGAAGAGTTGCAAGCCTTGAAGTAGTATCCCTGAAGAGGATCTGCTATTTCAGGCTGCTTAATGTCATAGGACAGAAAAATATGAACATCTCTCCTGATATTTGTAAGTTTATACACTAAGTCATGCAATACCACAGAAAGCATCATGCAAGTCACTTCTACTCCAACCAGTCTGGCAAATCTGTTTAGTGTGCTTTTTCCTAAAATCTGGGCTGTGAGACTGTCAGGCTATGTGCTAATTGACAGAACTCTGGCTTTTGCTATGTTTAAAAAAAAAAAAAAAGGTAGAATATGTTTGATGATAAACAGACCTTTGTAGTACATGAGGAAGGCTGATGCCTTTTCACAATATAAAACATATTTAATGATCTGCTGGTTTACTGATAATGCATGTTGGCAAATACATTTTGTTTTGCGCTGTGTTTTTCTGATATTTTTGCTGTATTTAACCTGTTACATATACACATTACTTGAAAACATTAAATGAAATTTCAAGTTAAATGTAATTTTGATTGATCCCAGATAATCAATCATTTCTAGACTGGTAAGTTTTACTTAGGAATAGGTTTATCACTCTAAGGCAGATGGAAAAGTTGAGGAGAAAGAGGTAAAGAGTGAGTTTGAAAACTGAACTGGTTTAAAGGTCAGCATTCCCCATCCTTCCTATGCTCAGGCAGGAAACAGGGCAAGGGATCAGCATATTGCCAATGGATGCAGCTAGAGAGGGCAGTGGTGGAGCTCTTTTGGCACCAAACATCTTTTCAAAGTTCTGTTCTCAGCAACATTGGCTCATTAAGAGCCCCATCTTCTGGCTCCAGATCAGTGATTTTTCCTGATCTCACTCCTCTGCTTCCCCTGTCACATGTGAATTTGCCCGTTCCCAGCAGCTACACTAATCAAAGACCATTTTCCTTGGGTATTAAACCAAAACTCGCATTCTATGATTTAATGGCTGTTACTTTTGAAAACTGTATATCAGATCTTTCAGCCCATCTGTTAACCTTCCAAACTATGAGCTAAATTAAAGCCTTTCTTTGGCTTTGATGGACTCCACAACAATCATCCACTGTGAAGGCTGAACACTGTTGGTCCCTGAGTTCTGTGTCTCCCTGTGCAGAGGATGGAAAGGATTGGGATCTCAAGACTGGTGCTCTCAGGAGCTGCAAGAAGGAAGGGTCTGTCAGGTATTGGTCAGAAATGCCATGGGCAGCAGATCTGCAGTTATTATCTTAATGACAGCCTCTGTTATCCAATTATCCTTCAGCTCAAAGGGGAATTAGTTCCTCAAATTTTTAAGGTTTCTCCCACAGGCAGAACAAAACATGAATTATATCTGTCTGGACTCCCACACAATGAGCCACATTGCTCCAGACTCATGACAAAATATCATTAAGCTTCCAATTAGACAAAAATATTTTTATGTGGTTATTCTGGTCCTTCTTAGACAATCCTGCCAGAAGCCACTGGCTAACTCCACAATAACCATGAGTCCCAAAGAGCAAATCCAAGACAGACATCCCTCATGAGAACATTCCCTCACAGTGAGGTTCTAGCAAGACTGAAGCTCTGGTCAGCTGCTGTTCCCAGCCTGGCTTGGCTCACAGGCCCAGGCACAGGGTTCTCTCAGCACTCCTCTCCTCACTGCTTCAATGAGTGCCCTGCTAACCTGGGTCATCCTTCGGCCTCTTTGTCAACCTCATGCTTAATGAGGTCCATAAGGCAGCTCTGAGTGAATCCAGCTCTTTCTAACTCTTTTCCATATGGGTTCTGTGTTGCCTTTTCACACCAGCCTGAAGATATTTCAAATAGTATTCTGTATCCCCTACGGCACTTCAGAAAAGTGAATGCTATGTAATGGGGAGGAGAGTGAGAAAAGGGAGATATGTGGGTTTTGTTAATGGAATTAACCTTCTGCAGGACTAGAGCAAGCAGGTTTTGAGCAAAAGAAAAGAAAATATCCCTAGATCTCACCTCACACCAAATCTTGCTTTTCTAAAACTGAGTTTTCTCTCTCCCGAGAGATGCTTTTCCCATACTAGATACTCAGTCATGCTTTTGCTTGACATGCATTGCTAGCAATGGCTTCCAAAAACACTTTCTGAGGCTTCAGAATAAACTCTTTTCAGGGCTGTAGCAGAGTGGTTACTTAATAGATTCCCTTTGGATACTCAAGCGAGCAGGCATCTGCTGCATGCTAAAAGTAGAGTGAGTACACATGCTGGGCATGAACAGAGAAGGACAAGCCCCAGGGAAGACACTCAAAGAGAAACCTGTCACACTCATGGGTATGGTTGTCACAGTGTCTTACCATCTTCAGGTGGAAGATATTTCCTCCCCAGGCAATGAAAGGCCCAGAAACAGAGATGGTCATACTGCTGATGCTCTGCGATGTAAGCTATAGATATACCATTTACAGTTTTTAAGTCAAATGGATCTGCAGTGGCAAGTAAAAAGGCTGGCAGACTAAGTCTGTAAACATCTTGTCTAATAATTCACAGCAGAAACTTTGCTCTCCAGAGGTACAGCCATGGCCCCATTTAGGCATCTTGCCTTGTGCAACACATTGAAAGAATATTTTTCTTTCTGGAAATTTTTCTTATAAGAAACTCAAAGGAAATTCAGTGAAAACAACCGAACAGGAATGTCAGCCTATCATTACTCTGTATATTGAAACAACAGTTTATCAGTGTATGCTTTTTACATTTTTGAAAAAAGAGTTCAGATAATACCAATTTTTTTCCCATCACATAAGTTCTTTTAATAATAAGTAACATTTTAGTAAGGAACTTAGACAAAACTCTTTCCTGTCAAAAATCTACCTTTGTCTAAATCAGCAGCTGAAACATCATGATAATAAAGTAATTTCTACAGCCTCATGTGGTGTTGCATCTCCCACCACCACACCTCACACTTCCCCCCTCCCAACCACACTATGTTCTCAGGAATGCTTGTTAGCATCAGAATTCATTAATTAATGGAACCTGGGCCATTACCTCCCTTTGAGTTTATTGGAAACACTGCTCCCAGAATTTCTGCTGTCTAATGAGCTTGTTCTCTAACAAGTAGCCTTGAGACTTTATTTCTCTGTCTGAACAGATTGAGTGAGATAATAATTTTGCTATTGAACTTCTTGTGGAAAATCCCAGTAATTACTGCCCCAGATCATGGCCATGATGGAAATTTACTAATGACTAAAGCCCAGCATCTTGAGACCCTACAAGCACTGATGCTAAGTGAGGCCCTTTGAGCTTTCCTGGACCACTGTGGGCATCATACTCTGAGTGGACCCCTCCCAGAGCTCACCAAATCTCCAGTTTGCCATATGCAGAGGACTGCTGCTGAAAGCTGATGATGAAGTCTGAGCCAAAATCCCCAGTCCCTGAGGATCAACTCTGTCTATCAAGAAGACGCAAAGACTTCCAACATGAGAATTTCACTGAACTCAAGGGGAATTTTTCATAGGTACATGTACATTTGCACATATTTCTTTATGTTTGTCTGCGTGCACATTAAGAATGTTGCATTCTTAGACTCATAATTAAATTTATAATTAAATATTAATAACTGAGTTAAACTTGTGGTTGTTAGATTTGTAGTTAAATTATTATAGAAAATTCTATTGAATCATTTTGCAAGTGTTAGATTAGTCAATGGATTAAATGCTGATGTTATGGTACTAATTGGATATTGTTATTATTTACCCTTGCTAAATCCTTTAGATCTAAACCACTGATTCAGTCTGAGACCAAGTAAGGCAAGGTGGTCTCTTCTAAGCCTTGTGACTCAATGGGAGGGCCTCCCTTATTCTCTTCCTTCTTTACCCTTTTTGTGCCTGGTCTCCACGTAAACTAATGTAGTTTTCCTTTAATCTGATTTTTCTTTGTGTGTTTTATCTCCATAGTAAGCAACAGAGTGAAACTTGCCATTGAAGTTTTGAAAATTTATATTAAACCTGCTTTTGCTGATGCCTCACCATCGATTTTTTTAAGTGACCTAAACCACTCAGTCCCAACATCTTGCACCCAGACTATGTATCCCCAAGGCTAAAGGAGAACCCCGCAAAGGCTTGGGGGCACAGACATGAATAAATGTACACAGGGGTTCACATACAGCTCATCCTGGCTGGTCAGTAAGCATTGCCCTGTTGGAAGCCATCCCTGACTTGTAAAGCCTTCTTTCCATGAGAAAAACCCAAAGTCTTCCCTTAGATGTCAGTCTTATTTTCATAATACATTCTTGAATTGGGATAATCAACCCCCAAAGGAGTTCTTCAGGCAACAAATTTTCCTCAAAGATGTTTTGAGAAAGAGGGGAGCATGTGCTTGTCTTCTCCTTTTTCCTAAACATGGCACACAGTCACCTCTGGGTGACACCCCAGCTCTTTGGGCTGGTGTGAAGGAGAACTGAAGCTGTCTTTTCTCCAACAAAGCATGGAAATAGCTCAGCTTTGTGACCTTCTTATTCACCAGTCTGGTCCCTGTAAATTTCATATATGTCTATTTATATGATCTGGTTCTCATTCGTGTATGTTTTCTGCGTTTTCAACCTTTGCCCATCCACACCATATGTGTCAGCATAAAGCTGGCTTCCAGATAGGTTACAACGTGTACTTTTCAGCCCATGGAACACTTCATCAATGGAAAACCCAGTCTAGGTTAACTGCTGCAGCATATTTTGTCAATATTTCTCTGCAGTTCTGAGCAGACTAATGTGACAATCTTCAGGTGAGAGGAGAAAATGCACAGTAGTTGTCCTAAAGCACTTGGCTAATTTTGCTCCCTCTTCATCTCGTGCAAAAAGTGTTGGTTATTGACTTGCCTGCCCTTGAGCTCTCCACATCAGGAGAGGTGGAAGCAGAGCTGTGCCTGCCCTCTGAGTAGCCTTGATTCAGCATCCCAAGCATGCATTAGCACGGAAGTAATTGAAGTTTATTGATGGGACAGAAGAACTGTTAATTTAGTGAATTTTGGACCTTTTGGAGGCTTTGCAGATAAGGTCTGACAGGACACCAAAAATGGTATGATTTTTCAAAGCTGGCAGGCACCTGAGCACATGGCCCGTATTTATGTCAGGGCTTATAAACCCTGTCCAAGAAGATGACAACACCTTCAGTCCTGAGTTCTTATCTGAAAGCCAGATAAAGTGATCTATGCAGATTTTTGGGTTTATTTTGGTTTCAAAACTGATTGTGTTTTCACACAAGTAGCAGCAGCTGCTATACTCATGCTATGTGACAATTTCAGCTTTCTTTTCGCTGGTAAAAAATAAACCTTAGCCTTTCAAGGTAGCAGATGCAAGTTTAAAATGAATGTAGCCAGAAGGTGAATACAATGTTTGATTATTTATATATTCTTTGGGCTCTTCAAACTGGAAGATTACATCAGTGAGTTTCAGTTTATCCCCAACATTTTTATTCAGTCTCTGAACATTTCTTTCCCATCCTCCTTGTGCTAAACTATGAATGTTGTATCAAAAATTACACCACTTTTGGAAATAATTTTATGGGATTATTTTATCCTTGCACAGGGTTTATTCCATGGCTTTGCAAAAATGCTGGCTTTGAAACAGAAAGGAGAAATACTTAGTTACTTTTCTGGAAAAAGCTTTCTTTTACCTCAGAGGATAGGGCTTTGAGAAATAAAAATCTTCTAGGGTTATTTAAGCTAGCAAACTCTTCTTATCCTTTCAAATTCTGCCTGCAGAAGAGGGATTTTTGTTGTTGTTTTTATTCCTTCGGAGGCAAAGAAGGGCACACAGAAAATGAAGAGTAAACATCCAGATTCCCTGTACTGTAGATAAAAATGAACTCTTCAATCCATTCATCAAAGAGCTCTAACTCCACATTTCAAGGAAATCAGCCTTGCTCCCTAGCAATTACCCTGAAAGTGACATGGTGACATTTTTCTTCTAGCATTTGCCATCCTCCATTCCCATGTAACACATGCAGTACAGGGCTTGATTTGCATATCATCAAGCAGTCCGGCAGGAAGCTTGGCATCTGCCTTGCTGTCACACTTGCCTGTGTTCTGAGGCATTCAGATGCTATCTTCTCTTTTGAGGTCCTAATCATGGACTAAATATGGGAATATTCTTTCATGGTTATTGCCTAAATGTTCCAAGACAAGCATGGATAAATGCATCTTCTGGAGCAAACATCAGTTCTTACACATTTTGTGATCTAAAAAAAGAAAGCCATAGCAGCCATTCCTGAGGTCTGCAGTGCAAGGTTAAAAAAATTGAGATTAAGCTTAAAATAAACAATTAAAATATGTTCCACATCAGTTTCTTACTCATATCAAGCACTAAAGTTCTGATAAGTACTGCCAAACTCTGTGAACCTTTAAAAACTAGAATGCAGCAAACATTGCACCAGAGAATCTGCTAAGATTCGGTGCAAAATCCAAGTGACATCTAATTTGGAATGAAAAAAGAGGATTAAGACAATTTCCACCTCCAATTCTGCTTTCAAGTCAAATTACAGCTAAAAATTTCATGAGATTTAATAATAGTTCCACTGCAGCAGTAGCAGCTCTCGCAGTTTGGTGTTATAAGAATTAATCATTAAATTGTATTGCTGCTGACAAACACATATTTCAACAGTAATTTTCCCAAAGCTCCCGCATCTCAACATGAAACAGTGATATCAGTAAGATATCTAATCATTACACCAGTTCTTTTACTTTTATCTTTCTCTTCCTAGTCACATTGTCTTTCTTTTTTGTAGAGGGTTGGAGTACCATTTGGTGCTCAACCCTACAGATTTTTGTTCAGCATTTCCTGGCAAGAAGGACCTCAGTGGTGTTATGTTTCCATATTAGAACTGAGTGATGCAGCCAGTGCTGCCCCTCAGCAGCCCCTGCCCACTGCCTGGAAGCCCTCAATATTCTATATTTTCATGGGATTATGCTGGAGTCTGGTGCTATGTGACCACCTGAGTCCAGGCTCTGCACTGTAGCCCTCCATGCCCCACTACATGTTGTCATCAATACTCCAGTCAGAATCTTGCCAATTTTAAGCCTCTGAAAATATGTGTTGAGCCACAGAAATTACTTTTATTTTTCAGCATCAAATAATTATAGCCAAAAATAATGCATGTTTCATGCCCTCCTTTCTGAAACAGGCGCTATGGCACCAGTTTTAAACACAGCTCTGAAAATTTGGGGACATAATTGCACTTGGTGTCATTGACTATGGCTACCTCCAACACTGCCTTCAGGCCAGATGTGCCCAGGTGTTTCTGATTATCATTATGCATGTCAGATTGGTCTTCTTTCCAGACAGGCAGTGGGCTCCCAGTTCTTCCTTTTGGAAGTCTAAGAAAATGGGGGAAAAACCCCAACATACCAAAAAACCAGCCAAGCTATTAGAAAGAAAACAACTATTTCTAACTGTTTTCCTTGCCTGTTTTTCCTGAGATCTCAACCAGCTGAAGCACAGCTCAGGTCCTGGTGGCGAGTGAGCAGCTCAGTTAATAGTTAATTTAGGACTTTTCTTTAAAAGGAATATTTTTCAGGACTAGCATAACTTCAAAGGCTTGGACTCCTGTCCTCTGGTTTCAGTCACCTAAAGTAAAGCCACCTGACCCCACAAGTTTTTTTTTTATATTTTCAAAATCAGAAGGGCTGAGGTGGGAAGGAAGATCTGGAGATCATCTATCCCAATCCTCTCCTCAAGCGTGGTCACCTGCCTGCTGCAGGTTGCTCAAGCCCATGCTCTGCCAGGTTACAAATATTTACAAGGAGCAGGTCTATGACTCTCGAAATAATTTATAGTAGGTGACAGGAATCTCCACAGAGAGGTTCCCCAAAGTGGGAGAGGAATCCCACTGAAAGACCAGGAAGAGGAGGTTCTGCATCTCGACAAGATACTCTAAAAAAGCCAAGGTGCAAAAATCTGGACTCTTCTCCTTCTGATCCAGATTTTTAACTTCTCAAAATTTATCACTGGACTTGCCATGTAAAAGGGCAAAGCAGAATTAATTACACCCATGTTGACTGATATGGTTGGCTGGTGAAAGGGTCTACTGGTTCTTGTGCCCATGAAGGGCTTGAATTAGGCTATTGAGCAACAGTGATGGATTTTGTTTATTTCTGAAGGTGAAAAGCACATCGTTTCATGAAGGGTAAAAAAGCAGGAAGAGAGAAAAATGAAAGAATTGTTATTGATGGCGTTTTTCAAGGATGCAACACCAACACTCTCAGAGTTAAGCTCCAGTCAGTCAGTGAGGGAGAAACATCTTTCCAACTCTTCATCTAGACTTGCAAGAGCTGGTCCTTTCTGCACCTCATTCTGCTATGCTTTCTCTCTGAGATGACCTCTATTACATCCCCTCCTGCCCACTCTTCCAATCTCATTTAAAAGCTATTTAGCCATGTTTCTGCCTAGTTACTCCAGTCTCTTTCCATTATCTGCAACTACACGACTTCTGCTGCTCTCTGAGCAGCTTGGCTAAAAGGCAAACTAATGAAATACGTAGCTTTTTAAGGGTCAGCAAACACTTATTGTCATAATTAGGCAATTTATTTAATGGATGTTAATGGATCCAGTTATACATTGAACAGCCCATGAAAGGTTTTGTAGGGAAAGTACCTTCTTTCAACACAATGTTAATAAGTGGCACTTCTATCAGGCAGACACCAGAATCACATTTGCCCAAGCTACTCTACACATCATAGTCAGTGAAAGTGGTATTTTTTCTTGGATTTTTCATATTGTTCCTGCTTTCAACCTATTGTTAAAAAATTCGCATCGCACTCTCTATTTTTTGCATTTGTGTATCGATTGCTATTCTGTTACTTGACAGTATCTGCTATGCACTCACTGGCACCATGTGTCTGACAGCACATACTGAACACACGCTTATCTAAAACTTTATTTGCAATCTGGATGCGTGAAAATTCTAGAATCGAAGCTCAATGAAAATTATTTTCAAGAATGCCTTTTATATTTTGGGTGCCTAATTTAGGACTGTTTGCAATTAAATATCTATGGTATCATTCCCACTGTGTTTGCTTGCCGAGTTCCAACAGCTGTGCTCAAATTGGACATCAGAAAATGAGACTGCTTTTCATCTGCTTCAACTTCAGCATCGGTAAATTGACCATCTCAGTCAGAAAAGGCTGCTCTAGGATAAAGACAGGTACTCTACAGAAGGATGGCTGAGCAAGTTAATAGGCATGTGAGGAACTGTTCTCTTGTATTGCTTGTTTCTCTCCAGGAGCTGTGGTGGTGGCTTTGGAGCTCCACCTGTGAAGTGAATAGGGGTAGCAAGTGGGCATGAGAACTGACCTGCTGTCATCTGTAGGACTTAAGTACTGCTGTAGTACCTGAAATTCTTTCTCACCTTTATGGAAAGGAGAGGGAGTAGTGACTGGTAGGAAATGGATAGGAAAAGAAAGCATGAAATACGAAAATAAGGCTATGGATGACTTTATTAAATGTGTAAGAATAGCTACAAGGTTTTCTTTTCTCTAAAGGCATTAAGTACTTACAAACAATAGATGAAAATACAATAAAATAATTTTTAGAAGAAGCATTATAAACTTCACCTATCTCCCTGTATGTGCAGATATTTACAGTGAATAGTCTGCAGATTCTTTTTTCAGATTTGTTGATAGCTTTTAATGGTTGATGGAAATACATTGGAGTTCTGTCCTTTGAAGAAAATCTGAAAATAAAGGCTGCATTTTTCATGTTTTGCCTTTTAAGTAGAAGAAATTACTCTTAATTTCCTGAGTTTCTGTCTGTATTTTAGTACATCACCTGCCGCATCTCTGCTGTTTTGCAAAAATTATTTTAGTAACAGCTGAACTCAAGATCTCATTGGAGTTGCCTCTTTTAGAGGAGGTATCCCACTCTTCTCCTAGGGCTACCAGTATGTGTTACCCAGTTGCCAATGTCACTTGCCAGACTGACAGTGATCATGGTCAGGGAAAGAGAGACCTCAATTTTCCACAATTTACCACCTCTTCAAACAGATATCTGAAGGAGGGCAGGAAATAGCTCTGTCCTGGAAGTGTAACTTCCTCACTATGAAGGGTGCAAAAAGCTTCTACTGTCATCACACATGCCAGCATGTCCACTACAGGCACTGAAAGCTAAATTAGCTGAACTACAGCATGACTGATTTGCGGTTCTGCTACCGCTAGCTGCAAACAGAGGCCCAAGTATTGCACCTCGAAATGTCCTTCTTATGCCAAGGTCAGAATATTTACTACATTCTGCCAATATTCAAAATTAATTTTTCTTCTGGGAAACGGGCACACAGGATACCTCCAACTACATTGTTTTTTTTCCTCTGTTTGGAGGTGGCCATGAAATCTGGAGCTGTCTAGATTTGACAGCAATTCTAGCACCTGAGATGCTCCTGCCTGTGAAGTCAAATTAGATGGTGTTTATAATTCATCACTGTCTTCCTGAAGATGGAATCTCATAAACATTTTATGGTAGTGTTGGAAGTCACCAGGTACATGTGACTAGAATAAAAGGAGTGGAGAAATTAGGCTTCTGAAATTGCTTAGCATTATTATCTTAATCTAAAATAAAAGCCAAGTTTGAACAAGGGATGAACCAGATTCTAAGTACTTCTGGGCAAGAACTATGCTTTTTTACCACTACTATGAGATTAGAAGATCATCATAAAAGTTATAGTTCTTTTATTGTGGTAGGGAGACAGGATCTAATGGGGGATCAGGGACTGTCTGTGTTTGACACAAAGTACATACACAGAAATGATTCACAAAGACTCGGCTGCCTGTCACTTAATATACTTTAGGCAAAATTCTGTTGAAATGTAAGCATCATAGAATTTTAAATATGATAATTTAATAGGTTGCCTCCTGACATTTGTATGTTGTTTGGGAAGGTATTACTCTCCCATTTGGTGAGCTGGCCAGCCAGTATTGCTACCCCTGAATGCTACTTCTTACTGTGACCTTTGAAAATCTGCAACAGGGCTGTAATTGGAGATGACCACTTGGCAGAGAACAAAAGGGGTACTCATGAAATGCTATAAGATTTAAGGTCAGACATACTAACCAGGTTCATCCAAAAGTGAAAAGAGAGGAAATGAGCCTGAATACCTAGGTATAGGTGTATATATAGGTATATATATATAGGTATAATATAGGCTCTTTAGATCTCTCAACCCTAACCCCAGCCAGAACCCTAACCCTAGCCCTAGTTAATTACCTGAGCAGAGTACCTGGCTCCTCCAGCTCACAAAGATGGACGAGCAGCAATGTTGGGGCCTTGCTGTGATTGCCTCAGCACAGATTAAAAGCCATGCAGTTGCAATGGTGGCACCTGTTAAACCTCCTGGATCCTTAGATCCAGGGCTTTAACTCAAGGTTCTATTGCTCTCTCTTAGCGTAACGGAAAAATCCCCAGCAGATAGTCAAGAGGTGAAAATCACACTAAAGCTTACTGGCAAAACTAGCAAAAATCAAACACTCAGAAATCAACCACCTTTGGCAAAGGATGAAATACAACATAGAATTCAACATTCAACCACTTTTCATTGCAGTACTCAGGGTTAATTTAGCATTTACCTGGCATCAACTTAGCCCAACTGGGAAAAACCTTGAACCTTACGAAATGTTATGTTACCCAAAAGTTCCAGGCAAAGAGAAGTAGGAAAAGAAAGAGAGGCAGAGAGAAAGCCAGAATGAGAGAAGAGAGCTAGAAAAACACATCGAGAGCTCCCAGCTCCTAGGATTGCAGCAGGGGCAGGACAGGAACTCCACGCAGGTTTCTAGGCTGTGACCATGTGCTGACCTCATGCTCCACCCCTTCATGTCCCCTTGGCATTAGCCATTAAACAAAACTGTGCAAAACTTCTATAATTTTCGTTCAGATAAAAACTGTACTTGGTGACGAGAACATAATGACAATTTCCATTACGTGTGAAAGGCCAGTAATAGGAACCAAGGGCCAAATTCCACTGTGCTCTGTAACTATATTTGTCATTGCCCTTTTTGTTCCTGCAATACAAGTAAATTTGGAACAAATTTCCTTCATTACTCTAGACCCTATTAGGATGAAATACAGCTTTGGTAAGAATAATAGAGGGGGACATTTTTATTTGATTGTGAACTTTTAGAGTTGCTGCTTGGCAGACTTCTAGGTGTCCATTTAAAGCCGAGAGAGTAAAAGCCATTTGTTTGTGCACTCAGTCCTTCACTGCGGGTTAGAAACAAAGCCATTGTGTTGGGGTTGATAGACTCAGTTTCAGAGAAGGCTTGCAGAGGGTTCTCCAGGAGATAACTTTGCATTCAGCAACGTTTGCTATCCTTTGGAAAAAACTTCAAAAAAAAAAAAGTGTTCATTGATCATGACACTGAAATGGAAAATATTTTCAGAGAGGTTAAATTAGGGGATAAAATCCATATAAAACCGGGACCTGGTCTTACTTTCTCCAGGAATCTAACAAGCTAAGGCCAATAGTGAGGATAAATGTACTGAAGCTGTCCCTTTCCCTGGTGTCAAGTTGCTGTCATAAAAGTGCGGCCAAAAGATCCAATTTAATGAGCTCATGGGAGAAAACTAACCCTTATCTTAATTTTTTATTTGGACACTCTCCTGCCTCCCCCTATTCATTTCTGGATGTATTTCAAGTTTCTGACTCACTTTGTTATCTGTGGCACAGTAACTATCATGAGAACATCTTTTTGGGGCTTAATATCATCAGGAATGTTGATGTGTCATTTGGGGTTTTTCTTCAGACCATCCAATCTACTATGATTAATAGTCTTGCAACTGCCTTTAATTTACTCAGAATTTTTTTGTTTGCTTGGGATTTTTTTCAGTTTGCTTGTTCTTTTAAATATAAAAAATATTCCCTCAACTGATACAAGCTTCAGACACAGAAGTGCTTCAGCCCACCCTGATGCCAGACGTTATACCCCTTCAGGTGCAGCTCTTGGCATTTCCCATTGTTGAACTTCCTGAGGACTCACCTCTTCAGGAACATGGTTGTCAAATTAACAGATCCAGCATCTTGTACAAAACAGTGTGTAGAAGTATCCCAAAACCTTCTTAGGAGAGCAAGTGGCTGCTGAACAACAGTGGACGTGCCAAGTCCATGGTCCAGTTCATGAACTGCATGAACTATTTCTGGGGAATCAGGGATGTTCAGAGGGAGGATATGGCCACCCAAGACTTGGACTATAGGAAGAGCATGGTGCTTGAGACTGGGAATAATGGTGTCCTACCTGCTAGAAACACACTCTGGTTGAGGAGCTGATTCACCACCTGAAGCAGCTGCTAGAGGAGGTGAGAAGGTTTAGCTGTATCCAGGGGGACTAACAGGATCTGTACAGAGACCCTTCAGAGGCAAGACACTGAACCTGCATCACACCAAAGGAGGGATGGCCAGAAGCTGTAATGGTTCAGGGGTGGATGACAGAGATGGAGGAGGTTGGAGACAAGAGACTTGGAAACAGAAGGAGGCTCCTACTCCATCTGCAGACTGGCAAGGACAGGTTCAGTGTCCTGGGAAGTGACGGGGAACAAACTCAATCATGAGGGGCTTCAGATTTGATCAAACTTGAACCAAGCATTTGCACTAGGAAGAAGCAACAGGTGAGAGTGGTTGATTTCCCTTTGTGGAGGACAGAAATATTCACCTATCATCCACATATGATCATGGATCCACCCAATACGACAAAATCTCTGATCAGGCAGAGAAACAAGACTTTGAATAGAAGACTTTTACAGGAAAGAGGCAGCAGTGATTTCTTAGGTACCTAAGCAGACTAGAGGCTGTGTTTGTAGACTGTCCTGTTAGAATAAGGTATCTGTATTTCAGTAAGGTGAGTTTCATGCACCTAATATCCATTTAAATGCCACTGGCCACAGTACGCTGTCCTTCAGATTCCTCTGTCCCATGGGTGGCCAAAGTAAGCGGTATGCTTGTCATGTGGGTTGTGAGAGACTTGCTTCCTGAAAGGAGCTGTGGACTTCCCCAACACACAAATGAAAATATGTTCTCAGAAGCAGAAGGCTATATGCTAAAGGTCGTGTCATGTCCTCTTTCTTGGCTCTCCAATGCACACCAGACAAATCTCACAAAATAACACAATGTATTTATTGGATTTTTAGAGCTGAGGAATGTGACTTTGCTATCAGTGCAGCCACAAGCAGAGTGTACAGAATCCGTGGGAACATCTTGGGGAAATTAATTTATCAGGGGAATATGGAAGTCATAGCAGCTCCCAACAGAGTACCAGTCAACATTAAAGACTTTGTACTGTGACTGGTGGTGCTGAGGATGGAGTTCAAGCTTTTGCGCTTCCATCCAAAATGCACAGACCTTTTTAAACAAAATTGGCCTCCATATATGTCCCAGGAATATTTCCTTTGACTTGCTTTTTGTAACTTACCATTCCTTCTTGGAATGCTGCACATTGTAATTGCATAGGAATTACATTAGCCCTGTTTACTTGAAATTGATATGGAAAAATTCTCAGATGATTTATCCCTTCCTGGCAAATACCTTTCACAGGATGACGCTAAATAGGAAAAACTGATAGATTCCTCTTCTGCCCTATCTGGACCCTATCCAGATTTCTGTGAAGTGACTGGAAAGATTCCCATCATTTTTCAGGGCACCTGGACTCTTAAAAGAGCTGTAAGAGAGGTGGACCACTCTCAGACTTCTTCTGCTGTTCTCATAGCAATGAGACATTTGCACAGACATTTCTGTGAATGCTGAACATACCGTGCAGAGTCTGTGACCCTCTTTGGGTCCATTGCTACTTATAATAGTTGTTGATTATATCCCATTTTTCTCCCTGAAGGTCCCAAAGGACATTGCAAACATCTGGTTGAACTGCAATCCCTAGATCAGTGACTGTTTCAATCCAGTGGCTACCAAACTAAGGCATGACAACTGCTCAGTGCTTCGAGGCAGGGAGAATGATTGTGCCTTTAATCCTTAGACCTGCTGTTGTCTCCTGTGCATTTTGAAAAACTTGCAATATATTTTCCAGGTTTTCATACATCAGATACTTCAGCTGGAAGAGCATTTCTTAAGATCAAAATGTTCACAGATCATAGAATAATGGTTGCTGTCCATCAAGAACCTGAAATAAGGCACTTACCCATGGGCAAAAATATCATCACTGGTTGTCTGTTCACCTGGGACACTAGTGAGAAAGAATTGATCCTGGAGTATGCACCCAGATGGACCTGCCCCTCCTTCTTGGGTGGCCTTGTGTCCATCATTAAAACTCTGATCTTTTACATGGCTCAGAATTTTACCCAGTAACTCTTGTATGCACCTTGCAGTCTTTGGTTGAGGCCTTGCTTTTAGAAAGCTGTCCTGTATTGCTTTCAAGTGTTCCAGTAACAAAAACCATGCCACAGTGGCTGATGCATTGTCCCAATAATTTATTATACTGCCTCTTAGAAGGCACAGCTCATTCTTGCACTAAATTTGGTTAATGGCTTCTTTCATCCATGAGTGCACTGAGGATGCAAGTCTCAGGCACGTTTATGTGCATAAATCTGCTCCGATAATAAACTTTGGGTGTCTGGCTTGCTTTATCTAGAGAAGATATTATAAATCTGCTCTTTTTTGTTCTAATTTATAATGTGTTCTCAGAGTCCTAGTGTTAAATGAATTTAACACTTTGAAAAAAATATTTCCTAGCTAATGTGACTTTTCTAGATTAACTTTTGTCCATAACTAAAGCTCCTTCCTTTCCTAACAGGAATTTGAACAGATTTATAGCAACTTTGCTATGTCTTTATAAGTAAACTGAAGTGAGTCTGGCCTTGGTCTCCAGCACATTGCATGACCATGTGTGCTGTTAAATATTTAGCACTCTCCATGGCATGAGTTTGGCTAAAGAAAATCAATTTCCTCCCCCCAAACAAATCAGGGAATATCTATCTTTCAGAAATTTGAGGGTGGGCAGAACTAGGATGCCCACAGTGCATATTTGCTTTCCTGAGTCCCTGAGATGCACTCGATGAGGCTCCCCAGCTGGGTATGTGGTGTCAGCCATGTGAGGACAGACAGTGCCTTGTTATTTTGTTCACAGAGTATAAACACAATTCCTAGGCAAGCCTATGTAGACACTATGGAAGAAGTCGCTAGGAAGAAATTCTTTACCGTGTGGGTGGTGAGGCACTGGAACAGGTTGCCCAGAGACGCTGTGGATGCTCCATCCCTGGAAATGTCCAAGGCCAGGCTGGATGAGGCTTTGAGCAACGTGGTCTAGTGAAAAGTGTCCCTGCCCATGGAGGGAAGGGTTGGAAGCAGGGTGATCTTTAAGATCTCTTCCAACCCAAACCCTTCTATGATTCTGGCAAAATACAGAAGTGTATTAATAAAACGCTGTTTGGCTTGTTCAGAAGGAAGGGGAACACCTGGTTAGAGCTGTTGGATGGCTGATAGGAAGCTGTAGATGCACAGATCATTTGTCCACTGAATGAGCAGCTGTTGAGTGCCTAGAGGACAGATCCAGCTCCCTCCCTGTGTGCTCAGTGTTTCACACATCTCTGTGGCTGGGAAATCCCAGCTGTACATGCAGTGGCCATAGGGATGCGTGCAATTGTTACCATCTATAATGTGTGTTGACAGGATGAGTCCAAACATCCCTTCTGTTTCAGTGTTGTGTTTTATATATAACATCCTATCAGCTGTGTGCAGGAGATATACCCACAGAGGTATGTAGATGCTTCACCATTTTTAGAAGCCAAACTCTCCCAGTTTCACAGGGAAGACATATCTAAATGCCTTTGTAGTGTGAGTAGAAAGGTCTGGAGGGAGAATGGCTAATATTTTAAAACTCTTCCTACTCTCTCTTTGTTCTTTCTCTCCTTATTTTTATTGCATTCTTCTTACATTACACACAAAATTACATTTTTCTGAATTTGAATGAGCATATACATTATGTTACTGTTTTATAATATTATTGCTATAGAGATTATTTTGGCGAGTAAAATTGCCCCCTACATACTGCAATGAAAATATAGCACATTTTAGAATTCATCTGAGTCAGATTTAATTTCTTGACAAGTTGTACATTGAAACAAAAATTATTTCATAAAAATTAAACATAGTGTTTATTCAATCATCTGTTGCAGCCATCTGCTGCTGATATATTATTTTGATTTATCATCCTAAGCCTTGCAGGACCCCATCCTGTCCCCAAGGAAGTCAACTGCAATTTTATTATTCCCTTCACTCAAAGGAGGATAAAATCTTCATTCAACTTACTACACAAGCTGAATTATAATGTAATCTTCTTCCACTACTCTGCAGTTAAGAGTTTAAAGTTTCTACAGCAATGGGATTGTCATATCGGATTTTTCAGCAAGTTCTACTCAAACATAACATCTCTGTCACAAACATTTTTGCAATTGGCTGTAGGTTAATGATATATTAAAATTCACAAGAAAATGTAGACTAAAGCACAAATATTTTGAAGTGTTCTGAGTTACAGGCACTGATCTCCTTAAGATGCCACTTGTTTGTCACGACAGTCACCAGATTCATTAATGTTTCTCCAATAGGTATAGTTGGTTTACATTCATACAATTTCCCTGAAGTACATTATCTTTCATATTCTTGTGTCAAATGAACCGACTACTATATGACATAATAATTAGAGTTTCTAGCTTCTGCCATATCAATTTATCACTAATGTCTGTATAAACTGCAATATTTTCCTTAAATCCTATTATTTCTGGCTGCACGCTAAAATTAGAAATTAAAACCTTATGTTTGCAAGTGCAACCTGTCCAAATATTTCAGATATGACTCTTCAAGACTAGCTGCTGATTTCTCTGGTAAAACAGCAGCAGGATATTTTCTATTAAAATGTTTTTTTTAAAACCCACACCCTTATTCATATGCACATACCCTCTTTCTAGACAAAGAAGGATTCTTTTTAAAACAAATGAGGCAGTGCTTCAACTATCCTTTATATGTGTGAAATACAACCTTGTTACAGACATTCATACACACAGAACTTTGCCTGAACAGATGCTATCATTTCATGTCCATTTTTATTTTCACAGCACTACATCATATTTTTCCATGAAGCACAAATATCTGGTGTTTCTTGCCTCCCGAGACAGCTTTTTGATGAAATGAGGCATTTTTAGTCAAAAATACAGTTTCAGACATGAATACTGAACAGCTAGAGGAGCTTGACCATTCCCAGAAATATTTATTGAAGTGACCACGGTTGACAGTGAAGAGGCAAATGTTGTTAACTCCCATGCAAATTTCAAAGCACTGGGCCTGGATAAAATCAAAGCTGAGGATAAAAAAACCCAACACATTAAAGCACTTCTCTGCCCCTTAAGGTATTAAAAATTACTTAGACTTCAGTGTGTCGTGCCTTCCTACAGATGGAAAAATGAAGTTGACAGCTGTGTATAAATTAATGGATATTCAAGAACTTATTGTAAGGTACACAGACACTTGCTGTGGTTTATACTCTGAAGTACAGTCTCAGGGTATATGGCTAAAGCTGATGTGGTCTCAAGTGAAATTCTGCATATCAGCTCTGGGGCAAATTATAATAAAAATTGTCATCAACTGGTTATGACCAAATTATGGATATCATCTTGAATGACAGGAGCTGAATTCAGCAGGTTGCATTTGGCATTTTTAAAGTCCTTAGAAAGAAGGTATCCTACAACAAAAAACTGCTTAGTGACTGCATTTATTGTACTTAGCCAGACATTCAGTCTGCACTTCCAACTCCCTGACCTCTCCCTGGGCAAACTGTAATTGCAAGTGAAGTAATTATAATGAAAAAAAGACCCAAATGAAAGTAAAAATCATTATGATTTCTGAGTATGTTGATAAATCCAGACAAAGGTCACTGGGCAGAGGAAGGAACAATTTTTTCATTATTTACAAGTTTTTGATCCTATATTGCCTCTATCTGGAAAAAAAAAAAAAGAGTTTTATTCTCTTTTGCAAGCAAGCACTTTAAAAAAATAAGTCTGTTGAAAAAAAACCCCAAAAAACAAAACAAACCTGCCTATTCCTCCTACTTAGGAACGTACTTCTCTCCACTGAAAATAAAAAGGAGACTGATGATCAGAAGTCTTTGAACCCCAAAGCTAGGGCATCTACAACTTCACAGGGCATGAAATTAAAGTGTGACATTTCCATGGGTTGTTGGAGATGCTGTCTGTTTAATTAGGTTGGAATTAGAGACATCATTGAGAGATAATGTACTTTAATGTTCACTAAAACAAAGATACCAATTTTGATTCAGTAAGGTTCTATCCTGAAGTATGCTGGAAGCTGGGAATGAATACAAGGGTAGTTATGACTTCCTGCATTCCCCAGCTCTGTGTTTTCCCCAAGCACAAGTTTCTATCCCCTTGAAGCACATTTCTGGCAACAGAGGAGAGCAAAGGGACTGAAAGAGCATATGTTTGCCAGGATAAATCATGTCAGACCAACCTGATTGCCTTCTCCAGTAACATGGCTGAGTTTGTGAGCAAGGGGAGAGCAGGGACAACATTCACATCAACTTTGGAAAGATTTTCAGAAACATGTCCTGCAGTGTTCCAAAATTCATGTTTGGACACCACTGTGAAGATAGGTGGGCAACTATATTGGTAAGAAACTGGATAGGCAGGCTAATCAAAAGAAAAATAAATGCACACTGCAACAAAAGCTAGGGAAAAAATAGTGTTTTTTTCTTCAGGTCTTTTTTTTTCCTACTGGGACATGAAGGTATGGCTGGAGCAGTAGCTCTCTGAGGAGAGCCTGCGTTAATCACTTCTCAAGGAAGTTAATTGTTTTCATGTAGTTTTGCTACACATCCTGCCATGTGCTTGCTATTTACCCTAAGAGTGTTGGCAAGAATACCTATAGAATATTAAAAATATTTTTAATTTCTCTTAAGAGAATAATTATATGCATCTGTTCCAAACTGTTTGAGTAGCAACAGGTATACATAAAAGATCTACCTGAATAAAATGTCTGGTGATAGTGTTACCAATTGCTAAGAGGTAGTTTTAAGCCACACACTCTTCTTCTGATATCCTTACTCAGAATTTTTAAGCCTTTTGGAGATCCTCAAAAAAAAAAAAAAAACCACCCCCCAAAAAAACCCCCAAAACCAAACACCAAACCAAACAAAACAAAACCAAGACCCCAAAACAAACAAACAAACAAACAAAAAACAAACAACCCCCCCATAAAAATCTGGAAAAAACCACAACAACCCCCCCAAATCCCAAAACACCAAAGCAAATCACACCAAAACATACAAACAAACAAAAATATGAAAGCAAAAATCCTTTAGGCAAGAAAGTCACTGGAATGCTGCTTGCATTAAAAAATGTATTTAGAATATAGCAACTGTGAATGAAGAAGGACAGAAAGAATTGAAGCCTCAAATTGCTATTTCAAATGTCAAGAAAGGCTGGGTGAATCTGAACTTTGGGCACATTAGGTAAATGAGACCTGGGGGTTGTTTAATCTAGACAGTGGAACTATAATCATTTCTAGTGCAAGTGGATGCAACTTCATTTCCATAAATGAAGCCAGAGCTGTACTCTTCCCAATCACCCTCTATATTCCAGGCTACATTAGATTAATGTGCTGCTTTTTATTTCCTGTTTTCTCTATGGTCTTTGACAAATATTTCACCTTTATGGGTGACATTCATTTCACCTAATTTTGGCTTTTAAAAGTTGGACATCTGTCATAGAGTTGGGCATCTGTCATAAAATGAATTCATTGTATAGACAACAGAGATTATAAATTGAACAATTGCTTCTTTTTTTTCTCCTGCAGGAGCATGTAACTCTGGGACTGTTGGGAAGCAGCAAGGACTCAGGCAAGCTGTGGACCCTCCAGTCTGAAGTCCTTCCACCAGACATTCCCACTGCAGTTCCTGGGTGACCTGGCCTCACTGCCAGTTGTTCCCTACACTGATATTCCAGCTCTCAGCAAGAAATCTGAGCACTGACAATTAAATTTGTTTCCAGCTTCTTTTGTCTCTCAGCGCATGGAAGATGCTTTAACAGCTTTCCCATCACCTTCCCAGATGGATTCTTGTGCCCTTACAGCCCAAACTCCAGATTTTCCCTTCCAAAAGTGCTATCTTACTCCAGACACTTTTATAGATAGGCTTAGACTTCAAAACACCATTACAATCAGAACATTTCTCCTCTTCAGCATAGGAATATAGAATTAAAAAATGGTTCGGTTTAGAAGGGACCTTTAAATGCTTCCTAGTCCAACCTCCCTGCCATGAGCAGGGACATCTTCCACTAGATCAGGTTGTTCAGAGCCCTATCCAGCCTGACCTTCACTATTTCCAGGGATGGGGCATCTTAACACCTCTCTTGGCAACTGTTCTAGTGTTTCACCACCATCACTGCAAAAAAACTTCTCCTTATATCCAATCTAAATCAACTCTCCTGCAGTTTACAACCATTCTACTTTGTCTTGTTGCAACAGGCCCTGCTAAAAGGTCTGACCCCATCTTTCTTTTAAGCCCCTTAATATCTTTTTTAAAGATACATAAAAGCAGTGTACCATTAGGCTATTACCCTTTGTGCATGACAATTTGCTCTTTTTAAGTGTACTTTCACAGTGATTGAAATTAATGATTGAATCTTCTGCTTTAATTACATGTGTCAGAAGTAGTTTATCAACAGAGAAGTAATTAATCTTGCTTTAATAAGCAATAGCTCATATGATCTGTAAAGGAATTTTTAATCTGCTTTTCTGGCCCTTGGAATTCCCAAGGATATTTTAAAGGAGATTTAGTGAGAACCATATTTTCTAAAGTTATTCACTACAAGTTGCTTTTTGATGTAGCTTATTAACAGAAACGTGGTCAGAAAACAAGATATTTGGATAAAAGTCAGATATAGATACCTTTCCTCAAAACACCCACATACAAAATGTTTTAATCTTCTGAATACCCATCAAGTGACAAAGTTTTCAGCAGAGTAATTTTACATGCAAAACAGCAAACAACGCTGTTCAGAGCTATAGTAATTTTTATCTGCAGAAGGGAAAATAAGAAAGTCATCCCTTTAAATTTGAAAAGACTGTTCCAAGCTATAGGTTGGTCTGATTAATTAATAAGGGTAATCATAACATTGCATTGAAGACATAAGGCATCCAGTGAAAGCCAGTAAAATGACAAAGTTTATCAGCATTACAGCTTTGTTCACCAAAACCAAATAGGACTTTTGAATTGTAAAAGGCTAAAAAAGGGTTGCTATAACTCACATATGCCTTTAAAATAGAATGGCATCCTGCTAGGAAATTCAATAGAGCTGGCTAATAAATAAGTGCAATGAATAAATCTGGGATAATGAGTAATGCTCTGCCAAACAGTAGGTGCATTTCTTAGAATAGCAGCCTACTTGTTTGCCTAAATATTTCAGTGTCACCTTAAAATAAAACATTAGATTTGGCTGAAGTAGTATTTTGACAAAGCATTTCTAACACTCAGCCAAACTATAGAACATTGTTTTATATCACTTGTTTGCAAAAAGCACTTACAAAATATGCCTTCCTTGCAATTGCTTGTCAAAATATAACATTGAAATTAAAAGGACGCCCATTGTATGGACATATATGGAAGAAAGATGATGATGGAAAACATAATTTTTGAAATGCAGACTTCAAATTTCTGCAAAAGAACTATTTAGAGCCAATCAGACAAAACAAATATAGTTGTTCTAATGTCCCCTTCATTGAGCATACTGAGTTCCATGTATAGCTTTTCATGCTGTAAGAATAAATTTTTTTTCTGAATGATTGGATGACCACAGATTTATTTATAATTGCTTGCATGAAAACTAAACATTTCATGAAGTTTAGCATTAACAGTCATTTGCACTGAGATAGGGCTGAAAGTAATTCACTGTTTTTCATGCACTTGTCTCATCTTTTAAAAATGCCAGCAACCATTCATAAGCAGAAATTCCATGCAATTCAGAGAGTGAATCACAATCAGCAGGCAGCAAGGAGTCACTGTTCCTCTAGAAGAGGGAAAAGCAAGAAATTAAAGGAAATATGTCTGTGAATAAGAAAAATCTGAAAGAATGACCAGATCATCTCTCAGAGAAAATAATTGTGTATGAGAAGGGGTTAAAATCAGATCCCAGGGCAGAAAGTGCTGGGGTGCAAACTCAGGCTCAGCAGGGTAGTGATTTCTGCTGTGAGACCAGGGTAGACTGCTATAGGATTTGTCCCATGCATTCCAGCCTATCCTCACGCTGTGGTAGATCATACCACATCATGTCTCTTTACCACAATAACACCTAATGTTTGTAGCAAACACTGTTGTGACAAGCTCTTGTGCAGAGTTTGCTGCCTAAAGACCCTTGTCATTTTATAATGGGCTGTCGTGTGTTGTGGCATGCATGGACCAGGCTGTTCCTCGTCACAGAGACCTTTCTAATTAAGAGTGAAGAGTTGTGGAAAGCTTATTCACCACATGTGGGCTTTTTCATGGGGATTCAGAGATCCATAGGATGCTCAGTTTGGCTTCTAGAGCAAAGTGCTTCTTGGGCAAGGACAGAGAACAAATTGGCTCCCTCTGAGGAATCTGACATTGAGGTTCTTTCTCACTTCTGCTTTTTGCAGCCAGACTGTGCCACATGCAGCCACCAAAATTCAGATTAAACAAGTTGGTTCTCATTTACTGTGTCTTCCACAGTAAAGAGCTGAAACTGTTTTGCACAGACACATCAGTCATTCCTTTTCCTGAAATACTGAGTCTGACTACCTTCACAAAAATAGATGGATGTCCAGAGGAAGCATGGTCTGTTAGAAACTTCAATTGGTTCCTTCATGATGTAAGACAGTCTTTGTCTAGCCTGGCCTAGCCCTGTCTGTACATGTCCTCATGCAGATCAGAAGGCAGCCTTTGACTCTGGGCTTCTCCCAGTGTGTAGACACTGAGGCTGTATCTCTAAAATCCTACCCAACAACCCTGTGTTCTCCAGGATTTGCCTTTTCTTGTCACACAGAAGCACTGAAATCAATGACTACATTAAGCACAGAAAAATATCACCCCTTTCAAAACCCTGTTGAAAGCTCCAAGGATTTCAATGTCCTTATCAGGTTGCCTTGAACAACCTTATAATAATCTAAAAGTCCTGACCAAGGAGGTGGACCATACAATAGCCAAGTCCATTTGAACCTAGACTTTCCTATGATCCTGTCAAGACCAGATTTCTTAGTAGCCCTCTGTGGCTAGCACAGGTCTTTCCCATGAGAATTCCTTTTGTGTTTTATGAATAGAGATAAAGTTTGGATGTTATTAAAAACAGTGTCCCAAGATCTGGACGGTGCAGGCCTGGCCAATCTGGCCTAGGGGGAGGTTTCTGACTGACCAATCTGGGTGACCTTTGAAAACTCTATATATATATGATGAAATCAAAACAATAAAGGTCTTTCCTTCTTGCCACTGAGAACTGGGTTCTTTACTCTGCTAGTGGCTCAACAGCGACAGCCCTCAATATCATTTTTATGTGTATTGCTCTGCTGTTTTAGCCTCATCTCTTCCAAGATGTTTCACTAGGATGTGCAAAAACATGCACAATGTATTTATCTTCATTACCTTTTAATGTGCCTGGATGAGGTGGAAGGGGAAAGTTCAGAACTCTCCTGTCATTTAAAATTCAAGCCAAGAGATATGACAAAATAATGTGGAAGGCACTGAAATGGAGAAAATTTTCCATTCAACTTTGCACATTCTAATATTTAATGCAATCCTTCTATAGTTTAGCTGGATATTGTAATGTGGTTTCTGCCTAAACTGGGGAATTATTTAGATGCATGAAAACGCTGCTGTTTAGCTTGGTACCAGGTGGCAAAAGTGCTGCTCACATCCAATCCAAGGGTTATGGTTCTAGTTTTATACATCCTCAGGTGACAGTAGCAACACTTGGTGCTGATGCTCCTATTGCATAGATATAAAAGTTTTCTTCTCAAAGTGCTCCAATTAAGAGATTCCTATGCACAGTAAGTCAAGCAATGGAGAAGATTGCTTAAGGAGGCTGAATAATCTCCATGCTCAGAGGTTTTCAAGCCCTGAATGAATGCAGCCCTGACCTGTCAGGTTCAACCTGAAGCTGAACCTGTAGTGAGCAGGAGGTTGGACCAGAGGCCTCCTGAGCTCCTTTCCAGCCTAATTATTGTGTTCCCAACCCAGCTCCTTTGCTAATAGATCCTCTATGCAGAACCACATTAGTTTCTGTGAGTTTGACAAGAAGAAACACATTCTAAGATGCATTCATACTGGCCAGATTTAGATATGATTCTTTGTTGCCAGACTTTTTCACATCCTTAAGTTATAAACTTTGTTTTATTTTATGACACATTTTCCCTTTCAAAACAAATATCATTCAAAGTTGTACAAAAATACATATTCAAACTGAACAGCTTTCCAGAGTCCTGTTGGTTTGTTTCTTTCATCTCTTTTTCTTTCCACTATATTTTGATGGACTTCAAGCCTTCAGCCTTCCCTTCTCACTGTAACTATCTGAGAATGTTACTTAAAGGAAAGATGTCTCCTTTTTTAGACCATTAGAATTAAAAAAAAGGCTGGAAAGAGGAAAGAGAGTAGATTGTCACAGGCAGAGTAGGAATAATGGAAATGGAAAGAGAAGCAGAGGACAAGGGGTGCTGGAATCATGAATGGAAAGGGACATTAAGAAGAAATGAAAGTAAAAAATTATCTGGAAGATTGGATTTTAATTGCCAGCTCAGATACAAATAGGCTTTGGAGCAAAGGCATCTCAAGTGAATAAGTGAGATGGGAAAATTGTAAAAGTGAGTTTTTCCACTGTGGGAAGAAAGGAAGGAATAGGACTACGGAGAAGATTTACCATATTGGAAATGGGGAGGTTGACTGAGCAAAGAACTGGCCAAGGAGCTGGAACCTGAGTAAGAATCCTGAGGTGGTGGAGGGATCTAGAAACACCTGGGACAGGGGGAAAGGGTAGGGGTGCAATGGTTAGGAGGCTGCACAGTGAAAATGATGAGATGGGAGAAATTATGGAGGTGAAAAGAGAAATATACTGACAATGTCAGCCAGAAGAGGGAAGATCAATACTAGCTGATGAGGAAGCCATAGGTACTTGTTTAATTTATGGAAATTGCAGTCTTACCCCCTCCACAGAGTGTATGTTTGGATATTCTGAATGCTGGATTTTTTTGTGCCCATGGTCTTGCTCGTCATTTTTATTTTTTTCCTTTTCTTCTTTTTTTTAATTCTAGTTAAAATTAATTTATAATTTCACATAATTAATGAGAGAAAATAGATCCACAGTTTGCAAGACACAATGTTTCCTAAAAATAGAAAGAATATAAATAAAGACTGTCTCTCTTGCCTAGACATTGTTCTGTAATTCAGAGCTGGTTGCTCTGGTAACTTCCAAAGATACTTTTTCCTCCCGGACTGAGAAATTAGCTGACTTGTAAAACCACACAGCCAAATAGTTCAAGCAGATGGTGAGTGACCTCAGAAAGCAGGAAAAGAGATAGGATTACCAAAATTGTCCCATATTAGGGCTATAGCATCTGTCTTCCACGGGAAATTTCTGAAGTATATCTTTTATACAATCCACTTAACACTTTTCCTCCTAAGTCTGTTATTCAGGTCAGGGAAAAAAGGATCATTCAACACCTTCTTGAGATGGTCTCATCTCAAATATCTGACACAGTCACATTGCAATTTCCCTTCACAGTACAAACTAGGGTTGTTTTCACATTTTTTAATAGAATAGAGTGTTCTTTTGAGGAGATGGAGAGGAGAGGAGAGGAGAGGAGAGGAGAGGAGAGGAGAGGAGAGGAGAGGAGAGGAGAGGAGAGGAGAGGAGAGGAGAGGAGAGGAGAGGAGAGGAGAGGAGAGGAGAGGAGAGGAGAATTTACATCTATTTTGAAGACAATAGAAGACAAAATGATTCCTCATGTAATTCCAGCATGTTCATGAGAGATATATATCAAGGAAGACAGAAAATATGCAGTGCATTTCATTGTTAACAGACATTACAATCCTACAAAGGGCCAAGCCAAATTCGTAAAAAGCTTTTAATTTACTATTACTGGAATTAGAAAACTACAAAAAAAATGTAGAAAAATATGCATGTTCAGCTTTGGATGTCTGTCTTGTTCCCTTCATGATTTTGTATTTGGGATAGAAGTAATTATAGTTAAGTCTAAAACTTCTCCCTACTAGAAGGATGAAGAACTTTATAGCGATGAGAAACAGTAACAAGATAATATTCAAAATTGAGACTGATCTTTGTATAGGCCAACTACATCATGAAAACTGCAGAGTACTCTGATGGATAGGAAGTTAAAATATGCAAGTGTGTGCATGCATGCATAGGTATATGTATATGTATATGTATATGTATATGTATATGTATATGTATTTTACATGCACATAAATATATACAAATGTGTAACTACAACAAATCAGTTCATCCAGAGCCTTGTAATGTGCATGAACTTTTCAGTTTGCACAATCTAAAATGTGTCCTCTGCCAAGGCTGAATTTTGTCTGCTCTCAGTCACCAATCTTGGTGAATACCCTTCTATTTCTATTTTTGTCTGTCTCCACAGACAGATTTCACTCTGTGGCTGCACATTGTGACCCCATGACTATCCAATTTCCTTAAGAGTCTCTTTCAGGGCTTTTGATTTTTCTCTTTTCTGTGATAAATAAAGGGTGAGTCTGAAACACTTATGATGGTCTGTCTACTCCAGACTTCAGGCAGAACAAACTGGCTGGGTAGTTTCTTGGACTAGCTTCTCTTCCAGAAGTCATTCTGATTTGTCTCCATCCCCAAAAGATCTGAGAGTCTTTAATCTTGTCTTTAATGTAATCTTGTCTTTAATCCTTGTCTTTAATGTAATCTAAGACTCTATTGACAAGGCTGAAGATCCTTTATATAGTTAGGAAAAAAATGTCTAAGTGTGGGATCTGATTTTATAGTCTTACTGCATTCTGAAAGAGAAGGACACAGACACTTTGCTTTCTCTGTGGAAGCATACTATATACTATTTGACAACTATATTGATATCAATTTATTGTCTAGCATCCAAGGACCAGATACAGCTCCCAGAATTTACAGGGAGTAGGAACTTTCCCTGCACTAACCCTGTGGAGGCTGTCAGCAGCAAACTCCAGCTCAGTGTATGTAATGATGATAGAATCAGGACAGGATTGGTACATTTTGCCAGTCTGGCAATTGATTTCATACAATGTTGGAGGAAATCAGAGATCTCACACTTTGTTAAGTCCCAGCTGTCTGACAGGATGTCCCAGTCCTTAAGAAAGCCATGCTCAAAGCTTCATAAAAGCATCTCTTCTGCTTTCCATTTGGTGACCTGGAGAAGGGCTAAGTTTCTACAGAAAATCCCATCTGTCCCTGTCCAGTGAGACACAGAAAAATACATTTCTCAAACTGAAAGCCATGTGTTCTTAAGAAACATATGAAATCATCATTTTGGTGGCTCTGATTGTTATGGAAAAACTCTTTTTTTTTTTTTTTTTTTTTTTTTGTTCTACAGGAAAGTAATGATCCAGGTACAGTAGCGCAGGAGACTTTCTATGTTCTTTTACATCTTACCAGTGAAGAAATTATTTTCCAAAATATGCAAGATATAGTAAAATTTATTCATCAAAAGACAAAGAATATCTCAAGCAGAGAAAGAATTTTTGACATCACTAATCTCTACTGTACAATAATTGGTAAATTGACATGAAGCTTGTTTTAAAATAATTAGGAATTTCTGAAGCAGTGTATCTAAATTATGCTCCTTCAAAGGGAAATTAAAAAATGGCTTACTGAAACTAAGAGCATTATGCCATTACTGATGCTGGCTTAATAACTGGAAAAAGTTATTTAAGAACTTTCAAAAGAATTCTTAATAAGATAAAATTTACTTAAGGCTCTTTAAAAATAACTCCCAGCAGTTTAACTGTTCAGCCAAATGACCAGATCTTTTTGTTCATTTTTCCACAGAGCTGCAGGTAGTTTTTGGCCTCCCAGCTTCTTGGAGAGAAGCTACTCCTTCTGAGGATATTTTTTTTCTTGTGGACTGGGATGTATTGTTTCTCCAAGCACCAAAATAGGATCAACATTAAAATTAAGTTTACTAATTTTGAAGAAGAGTTGAGGAAAATCATCCATAACCTGTGTTGCCAGGGAATCTACCAAAGAAGATAAAAACCTTTGACCCTTTTGTATCAGATTAATCCTGTATGAATGCTGTATAATGGAAAAGACACAAATCTTTAAGATCACAGCTATGTCTCGTTGGCTGAGGTTGCATCAGCCCTGTATAATACACTGAATCAAGATTGACAGTTTCAGTATTTGGATGCAATGTTCACACCTATTGCTTTATACCATGGATTTAATGGTAGTTTAAAGTGTTCCTTATGGTTAAGAAGTTGGTATCATTCCATTAGATTTCACGTGGAACCAGTCTTATACGGAAAACACAAAGTGTTAATATTGCACCTTGTGCTTATGAATATCAATTCAGGTATGCAAGTTTTCTCATAAGTGTTGTAACAGAGTTGTTACAAACCTCAGTGTAATTCAAAATCAATTTTAAAAAAATGAACAACTCTACTTTTACTTTCTAAGGACTCCCTGCTCTCCCATGTTCCAGTGCAGAATACAATCAACAGAACAGTTCTTATACCACATTCTTCCCTCCTCTGTAAAGAGGTCATGTCTGGAAAATACAGAGGCGAGGAATGAGTTCATCTTTTTACCATCTGGCTCATTATAATTTGTCACTGAAGTTGCCCAAATTATATTTAACCTGTCTCAACAGCCAGGTATCCATTTGGTTTAAAAGTGGGGGGAAAAATCAATATTAAACTGCTTTTAATCTTTGTCTTAAAGCTAAACTAGAAATGAGATCATAGACTTCAGCTGAGTGACCTCCAGAAATCACATCAAAAAGGCACAGCTGTTACATATAAAAAAGGAGTATTACTGTCTGCTCTGCCTGACCAGAAAGAATATGAGTGTGTTAGAGCTCTTAGCTGGGAGGGTGGTTCCTCAGTTTCTTTAATTTCTGGCATTATCCAAGACTTTGCATGAAAATTGGAGTCAGGAAGAAAGGTTATTGCATGTAAACATCATTTTACTTCTCTAGTAACATAAACTAAGCAGATTTGGCCTCTAGGAAACTTTGTGGAGAAAGATAATTGGAAATTATGGAGTATCTTCACTGAACCTCTTTTTGCAAAACACCGTGTCAGCAGGCATGGTCAGAGCTTGCTGTCCCTCAGCCTGTTCTGACTGTGAAACTTCTCCTCGGGTTCATGGGGACAAGGAAGGGTGACAGTAGTAGGCTGGGGAGCCTCCTACTGACAGCTCAGAGACATCCAGGCACTGTGTGCTGTACATCTGTGTATCAGCAGTGCCCACATTCTACTCTTACTCTGGGGACATCTGGCATATCTCCTTCATGTAGGGTCCTTTGATGGAGCACAGAATAACAAAGACCTGCAGTCACATCCTCCTGGGCATGGGTGTCCCTCACACTTGTTCTGCCTTCTCAAATACAAATTATGGGCACCCTAACTAGACACAGTATATCCACTGTTGGGTATACTTTGCCATACACACATACATCATATGCAAATATAGCCAATGTCATATATAAGAGAAAATCAGGTTCAAGACCATCTAAGGAACCTGAAAGTTCAGAGGTCCATGGGACCTGATGAGATGCATCCATGGGTCCTGAGGGAATTGATGGATGAAGTGGATAAGCCATCATCCATATTTGCAAAGTCATGGCAGTCCAGTGAAGTTCCCACCCACTGGAAAAAGGATCACAATCATTTGAACCTGACGGTTCAGACAGTTTTTGAGTCCACCCCACTGTTCACTAATCTAGTGTGCACTTCACTAGCTCATTGATGAAGTTGCCATACAAGTGCCAAAAGCTGACATCAAGATAAACAACTTTTACTGTTCTCCCTTCATCAATAAGCCGGTTGTCTCATTATAGGCAGCTATCATGTTGGTTAGGCATGATTTTCCTCCTGCATACTCCATGTCTGGAAACAGCTTCCAGTTGCCATCAACTGATACCTGAAGCCTCCTGGAATGCTTGTACACCATAGCGTTTTCCTTCTAGCAGATTTCATGCCAACAGGAAGTTCTCTCTAACCAGTTCTGCATAAAAGGCTTCCCTCTACCCCTACCCATGGCATTGTTCTAGGCTTTTCCATTATGGTGTGATAGCCCTTTCAGATCCTTTGCTTTCCATAGTCCACCCCCTGACTGGTCACTTCTCACTTTTTGCCACTTGAGATTTTATGAATAATGCATATTTACTTCCTAACTTTTCCTGGCAAAAATGCTGAGTATCATGAGACTTTATCTTTAGCCTTGCACACCTTCAGAAGAAGAAAAGCTCAATTCAATTTAAAAAGTTTCATTTTTTATAAACTTCCATCTTTTGGCACTTACTCATTAATATTTCTGAACATTTAATACCTGGTTCATGATACTAAACGTTTTTAAAGTCTTGCATTATGTCAACAAAATCTCCAGTAAGTTTACTGTATTTGCTCAGGTTTTTCTGACTAAAACTGAAAATGCAGCAAAAAATAGGTAAACAGTTTGCTCAATAAGACTTATTTTCTGTAATTCCATGCTTGCTGACATGCCTTATATTCTCCATACATAAGATGTAGGTTATTGAAAACCTTATCACATTTTTTCATTGCTTCCATTACTTTGGCAGTAGCTCCAGCTAGCAGAAGAATCAGACCTTATTTGAAGCTTGTGACTGTGGATGTGCAAGAAATAGCATTGCCTACATCAGATGATTGCAATGGATTAAATATGTTAGATTTAATTTCTCCCACAGCTAATGGCTCAGCTGCAATGGAAGCACTATCTAGAGCCTTTGTGTGAAAATGGACTACACAGAAAGGATTATGTCAAGTCAACTGAATTTATTAAATTCTTACAAGTATTTAAAACTATGGAGGAAAAGACACCACCTGAAAAGGTAATTTTACATGAACAGCAGTTTAAACCTGAGTGTGGATGGAACTGGAAAGATCATAAATGCTAATTCAGAAAAATTGGACACTGATCAATCTTGCTGTACCTGTATGCAGGTGTATTGGGTCTGGCTGATAAGGATGATATTTTTCCCATGGCAGCCTCCATGGCGCTGTGCTTTGCATTGGCTTCTGACCAAGCATTCAAAAGCACAACAGATACATCCCCAGAGGTCAGAGTAGTTATGGCACCTTGATAGCCACAAAAACAAAAGGGACATTCCTTTTAAGAATATCTGATGGTCCCTGGATCAGGAGCAGCCTACCAACCACCTGAGAGATGCAGTACTTTATTTGATTTAGTAAATACTTCCCTGCAGAGAATGACCATTATATTAATTCTTCCTCACTTTAGGCAGTTGCAGTATTTTTCTGGTGTTTACTTAAAGCTCAGGCAGTTTATTAACATTCAGCTTTCTGGCATCTGACTTATTACAGCTTCTGAGTTTATTCACAAGACTCCTTTATGTCTCAAGTTTGGATTGGCTATAAAACTTGAAAATTGAAAAAAATATAAATTGAAAACACACTCTGTTTTCTTGAAGAAAATTACTCTGACTAGATAACTGCATAGCTTGTGGATAGTGAGCAGTATTTCCCTGAAAAAGAAGGGCAAGAGAGCAATGGCTGTTTCTTACTATTGTCTACATTTCTCCTAGCTTGCAGTCACAACTGGCATATGTGTCTGATGATATCAGATACAATCCACATTTAACTGTTTCACCAGAAATGCTTGAAAGGGGTCTGATTGTCTCAGAATTGTAGTTTATTTACTTCTAGGTTACCCCAAGTAGGACTCTGAAATACCATCTAACTTAAAGTACATCTACAATGCATTGTAGTTTGGATCAAACTACACCAAGCCTGTGGTCTGGAAGCAAATAGCATCCTACTGTGTAGTAATCTCACAGAACACAAAAGGGTTCTTCTAGATGCAGCTAAACCAGAGGAGGACTCCACCTTGGTCTCTGCCAGTGGTAGCCCTGAACTCAAAGGGTCAGACCAGAGCCAGTTAATACAGGCGAAACCACCTTGGAAACAGAAACTTTGGATTCTCAAATCTATTTGCTTCTCCAAATGGTTACCAGTATGCTGCACTACTTTCTAGCCTCAGCTTGGCTTTTGAAGACTTCCACAATCTTAAAAAGCTTGAAGGAGTACAATTCTTGAAATGGAGAGGAAGAAAATTTTAAAACGAAGGGGAATAGATTGCCTCCAAAGACATATTCTAGATTTGCCACTTAAGCATCGTCAGGCATGGCTCTCTACTGGCTGACTCAAGTCTGAGAGGGCATGGAGCAATTTCCATGTCTCTTTGATGACAGCCATTCCTGTCACCATGAGGCTCAGATATGCCCTAGCAGGCAGAAGGGCAGCAGCAATGCACCCACACACACCACCCTGTTCGTTTGACTGGTGCCCCAACACAGCAGGACACACACAGCCTGTGGACACGCTGTCAGAAAGACACAGCCTCTTGAGGACATGTGTACACTTCCCTCTGACACCAGCATATTAACATTTCACTACAGTTAGCTTGATGGGATACCCGAGTGTGAATGTGTTGTCAGCAGCAATTAGCCATGTTTTGCAAGGAGGTATTTGGCTTGTTGTTAAGTACCAGCAGCAGCTCCATGTCAGCCTACTGAAGCTATTCAAACACTGCTAATGTTATTGGTGCTGCTCTGATGTCAGTGAGGACAGGGAACTCACCCTTACATAAATTGCACCCCCAAGTAGTCCTTGAGGGCTTTCCTAGTGCTGTGCCATCTCCTAGCCCAATGCCATCTAACTGTTGTGGGATGTTGTGTGACTCTTCCACAGACATGACCAACCTGCTGCACACCTTGCTCAGGGAATTAATTTTTCCTTGCAGAGGTTTGTGCTTTTCTTTGGGCATTCGTGTTCAGTCTGTTGGCAACAAAAACAATGGTTGTTATTTTGTCAGCTGTAAGGTCAATATTCATAAGTGCTGTAAATTATACTGCTGTAAATCAGTCCAAAAGAGTGTCAGATGTGTTTTGATAGAAATTGCATGTTAGAGAAGCAAAATGGCAGGACTGAAGAAAAGGAATTGAGTCAAGTAAGTTAAGGGGGGGGCTGTTATCCTTGATAAGATCAGGGATCTTATCCTTGAATAAAGACTACCGTAGGTAGTCAGAGAATGATATGTGTCCTATCCAATCAATTGATTATTAATTAAAAAAATAGGTGATATTTATCAATTTAGACCTTTCTTCCATCCAACTTTTCTTCATCTTCTCTTTCAAGGAACAACTTTTAACTGCTTAGAATACTCCATATAAAATTCCTTATTTACCTCAACTGCTGACTCCTCTGTATCCAATAGGAATTTTCAAATGTCCTTACAAAACACATACTGGCTTATGTCTGCATTCCAATGTAGAATTTTCCTTTACAGAAGAGAATAATAAAACTATTTTTACAACAAAATATATCAGAACAGGAGCATCTGGTATAGGCAGTTTTCCTCTGAAGAGTTTGTTCCAGAGCTAATATTTTATCCCACTCCCTCAATAGCATCAAACTAACTAAGACTGTGAGAGTTATTTGTACATACCTTCCTCACTGTATAGAATAAAGAAAGAACAGGGAGCTCTGGATGTCCCATTAGTCTGAAGAGTTAAATTCAAACCTTTACCACAACTTTGCCTTTTGTTCTCTGGACCTTCTGAGTGAGAACAAGCATTCTCTGGAGTGTATTAATTAAAATTTCAGAGCCACATGAGTGCACATTTGGATATGTTACTTAGAAACCCAGCTGTTGACCTACAGCACTCAGGGTTTCCAGCAATGTTTGTTTGTACTTTGAAAGGAAAAAAGTAATCCTATCTTTAGCACCTCACATCACATATTTAGCTTAGCTTAGTACCCCAGTCCTGCCAGCACTGTGCTTGTTTTCTCCAATGTAATTCTCTCAAATTCTGGTAACAGACAAAGTGAAATCCTGAGGAAAAAGCACCAAAAAATCTGAGTTAATATTTTAAAGAATTCATAAATTCTCTTTTCAGCAGTGAGAGCTCATTACAAGGTTATTTTATGCACAGAGACAGAGCAGATCTTAATCAATGAGCTTAATTTCCCATTCTAGATAATACAGACTATTTCAATTTCCCATTCTAGATAATACAGACTGCTTCTCTCTTGAACATAAACAGGAAAGCTTGACACTACACAGGTTTACAGTTTTTAATCAAGTAAAAATGGAAGAAATAAATCTTATTTAAATATTATTACATTTGTTGCATGAATTATATTATTCATAGTTAATTCTTGTTAATTAAAATTTCTAACTAAAATAGATGTCTATGATTATGTTTAGCTGTACACTTTTGAGAAGGAATGTTGTTAGTCCTTTACAAGTGCCTCTCCTAAGGATTTCCTGGCTTCAGAAGTCATTTTATCAATATCAAATGCAACATTTTGCAAGGAATTTCCATACAAAGATTTCTTTGTTGATCTCATTGATATTAGCAAGAGTAGCTTGTGCCTTTTAGGTATACAGAATTTATTGACCTTATCAAGCATCATGACAAGCATAATTTTATGCTATTGTACTAATTCATGTCTGAGAAGCTGGGTTTGCTAAAATGCCTGCAGACATGTCAATTTAAACTCATCTAGTGTCTATGTTTCCAAATTTTTCCTACAAACAAAAAAAAAACCCACACAGCATATTTTATCTTCAGCCTGTATGGGCAATTTTGAAATCCCAGGCTTCATTAAAGCTCTTAAAGTCCAGATAATTCTCTCATTTTACCTGCAAAGGTGCTGATAAAGGTTTGATCATCTCCCTTGACTACACATCTTTCTTTCAATGCTGATAAAGGTTTGATCATCTCCCTTGACTACACATCTTTCTTTCAATGCTGTTAGATAAGCTTACTTTAATGTTTTAACCATGATACATGGACAGAAGGGGATGAAACTTCAGCTGCCTTTAAATTCCTTTTGACTTTCAGAAAGTAAATGAACAAACATAAAATCCTGGTCAAAAACTTCTTCCATGGCAGACATGCCTGAGGACATGGCAGAGAGGTTTGTCATTCCTTTAGTCTGGCAACTACTTCATCAGGGACATCAGGAACCTGGAGATCAGCAGAGCTTTGGGGTTATGTCTGGGATACCTCATGCATGAGATTGTTGACTGAAGTCAGTTTGGATTGCCTTTATTTTTATTTCTGATCACACCTAGTAAGTTCAAGTGGCCACAAATACGGTTTTCCAGGCAGCAGGTGCTGAGTGTTATACTGAAATGTACCAGAGTGGGGAGAAATTGCTCTAAAATTTGCTTTTAAGTTGCCATGGAAACCATCTGCCTCCTATCATTTTGGTTCAGTGTAGCTTTACAATACAGCTTTAGTTGCCAGATGTCTATACAAGAAACTTTTCAGTGTCAAGAGAAGAACAGAAGAGAAAAAAGAAAAGGTCTGTGTACCACCAACATATAAATGGTAACTGTTCCTGGGTGACTACAAAGTTTAAGTTGTATTGTGAATCACCAGGCACTACCCTTGGATTGTACACATATCTATTGTTTTACTCACGCTTTTAGCTCCAGCTCACCCAAGAATATTTGTAAGCTGGAAGCCTAGATCTTTTTTATCTTTTTATTCTGTCCAGGCCAACAAGGAGCTTTCTGTTTCCAAATAAAATGTATTAATTGCTTTAGAGTTTCACTTCTGCAAATTTCTGCCTGAATTCAGCAGCTGGAAATGATAGGTTAATTTCCACAGTCCCTTCAGTTTTTTGACAAGAAAAGGAAAAGGACAATCACAGGAGAGTCATCTCAGGCTCTTCTCATAAGCTACAAACTTACTCTAGCTGAGGAGCTGGATCCTTTCAGAAGCACCTATGCTATGTAGAAGAAAGCAGGCTTTTAGAAATTCACCAGAAAGGCTGAGGACTGGAAAAGTCATATTTCTTTTCAGATGGGAGTAAAAGAGGGCCTGCAGGCTATTAAAAAACACTTCTTCTGGAAGTCTAACCTTGATACCAGTGAATGTGGGAAATAATATCATGACCCATAAAAGACAGGAGGAAATCTGACCTAGAATGAGACATGCAAAACTAGAAGCATGCCTCTGAGGAGAGCTCTAGGGCTGCAGCCTCCCAAAAACATAGGTCCTGCAATGCCCACTTTCTAGATATCACAGACCCTCTCCAAGGCATCACATGCTGATTCCTGAGCTCTGGTTGTACTGATCAGCATAAGGAAATAGCAATTCAGTTCCCTAGCAAAGCTGCTTGGCACATTCATAACACTGTGATCCAGAAGGGAAGAGTGATTCATGTGATGAATTTGTCCTATGAAAAACATATTTCTACATCTCAACAGCAGTTAAAAAAAGCTCCACCTGCTTTAAACTTCGTTGTTTATGTACTGGTCCAACCAATATTCAGAGCCTCCATGTTATTTTTTCTCCCACTTGAATGCCTGTATCACCACATTGTAACTTGTCAGAGTATTAAGTGTTTAGTTCAGTGGCTGGCCAAAATGAAATACTACTACTACTATTCCAGATTCCAACCTATTATAAATAATACGTTACTCTTTCTATTTTTAGTGGTAGCCAGGAATATTAAACAAGGACTACTGTACTAGAACTACTAAACAAGAGCTGCTGTGCTAGACACCAGGGGAAAAAAGCCACAGTGACAATCCTGCCATCTATGCTGCTGGAAGGTGATAAGGTCAGGCAGAAAGGAAGAGATAAATGTTGGACAGAAGGTGAGAAGATTTGCATATATTAGTTGCAACACAGAGTAGAGATGTCATGTTCTACAGATGTCAAGTTGCTTCCCTCCAGGAAATCATGCTTCTTTACACTGGTGAGTCCCCTCTTTCGGTGGTACCTTTGGCCTGTAGACTCAAAGAAATGCTGGAAGAAACTGCTTACTATTTCACAAAAGCTGTAACTCTGATGAGTCTTCATTCATTAGAAACAGGCTGGCTTTCATCCCTACTTCTATCCCACTCACACACAAAATTATTTTCATTGCTGCAGTGCGAAAGTACAAAGATGACTCCATGCAAGGAAAGACACAAGCATTTTCCCAAGGTCATTTTTGCTGCAAAACTTACAAAAGCAACAAAGAAATGCAAATAAGCTAGCATATACAGAAGTGTCCCCCAAGGCTTCTGATTTTCTTTCCTAAAATCAAAGTAAAAAAAGCTTTGCTGAATGTGAAGGCTATTCCTGACAATCCACAGCAGATAGCATGGCCTGAACTGTTAGTGTCCAGCAACAGGAAAAATCAGGGACTCAGGCATGTGTGTAATCTCTGTACAGCCTACACCAAACTCCAGAGGTGTGGTTCAGTTGCTGTGGGAGCAGAAACTTTGTCCAAGCACCCAGATATTCTCTGAGAAACAGTGGAAGAGAAACCTTAGGTCTGCACAATCCATTAATTGACCACCAGATATCTCAACAATCTGCATCACATTATTACATGGCTGTCAGTAAAACAAGACAGTCCTGAATCTTTTCTTTTATAGCCCTAAAAGTGCATGCCAGGGGGCTACTTAGGTTTGTATGATTGGAAAGGGAATAACTGTTGGTACAGGTACCAAAGATTCATTCATTTGTCTCTATTTGGGAACATGCTAAGATGTGGACTTAGTTCTGTCCAGACCAAAGGGAGTGCACTGAAGTTAGCCCCTACCTCAGATTAGTTAGTTTATTAGAATTATATTCTTTTCCTGGAATGGTAATGGTTTAAAACTATGCTGAATAATTAAATACTGGCAACTCAAATGCAGGTACTACATCTGAGGAAGGCCACCTTTAGGTTCCTGCAGTTTGTCTCACAGTACTGAGATTTATTCAAGTAAGTTTGACTAAAGCTCACTTTCTACACAAAGGACTTTGAATGATATGAACTATTGTCTCTTAAAAACTCCTTTCATACCATTATATGAAATTAAACAAAGGAGAACTAGATTAGACTTTGGGGACCACTGTATCTAGTCTCCTGTTTTTGCAGATGAGAGTTTAGATGGGCTATTCTGTCTTAATACAAATTAGTGAAGAGATAGGCTGCAAGTTCCAACAAAAAGACAACTTTTAGAAATTAAAAGTTAATTTCTAGTTAATTAAAATTTTACAACAAAACAATCTCAGTCAAAATAATAATAGAGTTGCAGTTGTTATCACATATTTCCCTGAGTGTGTACAGCAGCCCTTTCCTCAGTGCTATGGCCATGTTACCATGGCCTCTCTGACTCACAGGTGGGTGCTGTCAGTCTGAGGGGATGAAGGTTCTGCATGCTGTCAGCATCCAGAGTCCTGAACCAGAAGGATTGATGATGGTTTCTCTGTCTTCGCTCTAGGATCCAGTTGGGGTCATTTCCATGATTGTTAGCTCACCTGTACACTTCTTTTTTCTTCATTGGTCTACAATACCATGTTACATGTGAGCTTACTGTATATAATGCATTTTAGGTACCTCACTTCTATCTGACTGACTGGAACTTCTCCACACAACATTATTAAGTCACAATCATAAATATTTCATTCTACAAGGAACGTCTGCTTGCTACTACCATTGATATAAAAATTATAGCTGCATCATATACCAATAAGAAAGAGTAAAACAACTTAGGCATGACTAGCTGATAATTAGAAAAACTGCTGTTGTGATTGAATGAAAAAAAAAAGCTTAGGCTGGTAAAAAAAATTTAAACAAACTTTGCCAAATCAGTACACACCCTGTGGCTAGTATTAATTAATGCTATTAATATAGCATTGCCATTACTGTTCCTAGTAATGGAAATGCTATATTAATAAGCCATGGGACCGGAGATAAGACAGTCATGCTGTGACTTCAGGGTGGGTCTCTGAGCTTTTATTCATTTGGTATTTCAGATAATTACTGTTCTCTACTTCAGCTGTTAATTCTTTAGCTATTTTTTTTCATTGATAGGGTTTTTTGGGGTTTTTCACTTTCATGGCATTGTATATATATACAGATATAAAATGAATTCCTGAATAATGGAAGAGTTTTTGAAGTGGGAACAAATTAATCCATTACCAATGAAAGAGTTGCACTGGGAAAGAATTCATCTGCAGAGCTTTTAATTTCAGAATAATTGCTGTCATATTACATCCCACTGAAAATAATATTAAAGTGAAAATGCAGTAATGGATCTTGTAGAAAGATCTAGGGGGGGAAATATAATTGAATTAAGGACAAATTAGTTGGTCCAGTTTCGATGAATGCATGGACTTACTGTGAAGAGCAAACATCAGAGGCTTAATTCAGTGCTTTCATTTGAGAGCTAGAGAAAGGCTTCAAGCTGCATTACATGCAAGTCAATTCCATCTCCTTATGGAAAAAAAAATGTTGCCCATTCTGTCAATTTCCCTGAAGGAACAGAAAGTGTTTAGGGTACATGTACACCTCAGTCATAAGACACAGAGAATGGAAAATGTAGATAAACAAATTTTCTGGGTTTGGGTGGTTAGGTATATTTATTTATATGAGGTGGAAGAAGAGAGAATGAGTAGAAATGTTTTGTTTCTTCTTCCAAGCCTTTGACCTGGAGAGTCTTCATTAGCATGTCAAGGAAAGCTAGGGAGAGCAGCAGATCTACTGGGCTTAGATCATGGCAATTTGTTCCTCAACTGCTGTTCCTAGCACTGACTGATCATTAACTCAGATTTCAGTGCTTTCTACTACCTGGAAAAAAAAAAAAAAGTGATATTCAAGCTACATCAGCATATTTAGACTCAAAAAAACAAAACCCAAAAAACAAAAAAACCAAACACACGCTATATCTTTAGCAGACTGCCTCAGGTCATGATTATATGAAGATTTATGTTCAATAATGTGGCCCAACAAGTGTTTCATAATGGACAACAAGCTCTTCAGCAGACTCCCCCTTATTTGAGTTGCCTTTTGTCCAAATAAATGACCAGAACCTCTATCACTGAGAGAGTAGACTGTCCTGTCAGATCGCAGAATCATTTTATTGTGGCAATCATAGAATGGTTTGGGTTGGAAAGGACATCCAAGATCATTTAGTTCCAACCCCCACTGCCATGGGCAGCATCTTCCAAGGCTCAACATCCATCCAAACTAGTGTTGAATACTTCCAGGGATGAAGCATCCACAAATCTCTAGCCAACATGTTCCAGTGTCTTGCCATCCTCACAGTCAGACTGGTTAGGCATGGTTTATCCTTGGCAAATACATGCTGACTGTTCCCAGGATCTCCTTGTGCTCCATGTGCCCAGCAATGTCTTCCAGAAAGGCTTACTCTGATTTTCCCATGGACTGAAGCAAGGCAGAACAATCTGTAGTTCCTGAGAGTGATCTGTTGGCCCATTCCAAATAGGAGTGAAAAGCAGAAGATCACCTTCTTCTGGTCATTGGAGACTCTTCTCCTGCAGACATGTTTTTTTAGAGATGATAGAGAGCAGACTTGCAAGGATTTATTAGTTCTCTCAGCACCCTCAGATGCAGTCCTTCCAAACATTCCCTGAGTCTTCATTTGCTGCTGGTCATACTCCTCCTCCCTGAATCCCTTCAAACTCGGATAAACTGAGGGAAAGAAAAAAATGAGTATTTCAGATTTAAAATGTTGGTTAAACATCTACTTGTAAGGATGTTGTGTGTTCCACTCCTGTTAGTTGTGAAAACACTCAGGAAATCTTGAGTAAACATCATCTTTTCAAGACAATCAACTTTACATGACAGTTCATGCATACAAATTGTATAGATCTTTCACTGCCTAAGCAGTAAATCTGGAAGAAGGATAGATAATGAGTTTGAAAGAAGCATTGCAAGGTGCAGGCACATCTGTCAATATAATCTATTTTCTTAGGCATGCATGTTGTAGCACAAGAAATCAGCATCAGAGAATCACAGAATGGTGGAAATTGAAAAGCACCTATGCAGATGATCCAGTCTGCTCAAACTAAGGTCATTTAGAGCAGGTTGCTCAAGGCTATGTCCAGTTGCATTTTGAATGTGTCCAAGGATGGAGACTATACACATCTCTGGAAAGGCTGTTCCACTGTTTGATCACTCAGACGAAAAAAAGCTTTTTCTTATGTTTAAATTAAAAAATCAGATTGAACTATTTTTAGTCTCACATGATGGGATTCTTGTTAGCTAATTTTAGTCTGTGAGAGGTGAATATCGATTAAGATTCATTTGACCTGAGATTGAATAAAATTAATCTCCTTTCAGAATCCATTTTTTCACTGCTTGGGGAATGACATAGACAGAAAATTTAAACATATAAGACATGAATCCTGCCAATGATAAGTTTTCTTCCATTTCTTCCTTCTTTCTTTTGACCACACAAAGTCAAAAATCAAACAGAATAAAGACCCAAGCCAAAAAAAACCCCAAAAAACCCAACAACCCACCCACAAAAAAACTAGACTTCTCTGTTTTGAAAGTAATGATTTCCAGTAGCTAGGATTTAAAATACCCAGCTATTCAGGTTTTCTCCTTTGCTTTGCTATGCTTTGCTTATCCTGTCTCCTGATGGAAACCATATTTATGGGCTCCACTGTGCTATAGGAATACAATACCTTATCCCACTCCACTTGTAACCTCTAAACCTGTTGGTTAAGTTCATCTACAGGTAAACTGGGAATGGCATCACATGGGAGCTCAGAGCCAGCAAGTTTCATGAAAATCAATAAATGGTTGATAATGATGAAAAGGAGAGCAGAATTCAGTGCTTATCCATTTTGAGAGTTAATAGCCAATGGACCTGACATGAGTACTAGACATGGCCAGTCAGTGCACTTGTAATTCCAACCAAGCTACAAGACCTGTTTTTTTCTTGCCTTAAAAACAGAAAACATACAGGGAACACAGTAGGAAAGGTATGCTTTGGGAGTAGGGGAAGCAAGAGAGATATTGGGCATGTGCTAATCTAGATAGTATACTGGGAATTCAGGGAACACAGAGAACCTGGGGACACTGCAGAGGGAGCAAGTGGGGGATGGATGGACATAAGACATAATCTATGAGAAGTGAGTTTCAGTTATTATTAATCCATACAGTACCTCGTACAGTCAGGACTGTAATGCAATTGGACAGCAAATGTCCTAATAGCCAGTTTCTGCCCTCAGTTATAGAGCTATAAAAGTAGAATAACTCCCCCATTTGTTATTTTATTCCTAGTTATCACAAGGTGACCTATCTGTTTATATTTTCTGATGCAGTGCATGGTGATGGCAAATTGAAATTCCCATCAAATGACAATATTTTGCATAGACTTAGCAGCATCTAAGAAACCAAGAGCTTCACAATGTCATATCCTGATTTGTCAAATAGAAAACTACCATCTGATTAACATTTTAAGTGTCAGAGTTGCTTGGATGACACATTTAGCAAGACACAAAATAACTTCAGCCATATGCTTTAAAATACGATAAGACAGTAAAGAGAACTAAGCGTAACTGAAAGCCTAATCCATGGCCCTGACTAAAATGATGGCTGCCTACATTTAGGCTCTGGGAAGTCTAAATAATAATTTTCTAAAATTAATCCGTTTTCAAGACCTGGCAAATCCAAGCTACTCCAGATCTGCAAATTTAATGCAAGGAAAGCAATTTGATTTGGGATCAGAAACCTTTCTTGAAATAATTTGTTGGGTGTTGGCACATGTAACCCAGGTGTCACCCCTTCATGTTTCATCAGGTGAGAAAGAAAAGTCTTAGATCTTTTACTAGCCTCTGAGCCATTAAGTGGGAACACATCTAGTGAGAAGTACATAAACCAAATTCAGTTCATTAAATGCCAAAACCTATCTGCTCCATACATATCACAGGGTCAGTTGGTCTGTGAGGATGTTATGGTAAACAGCCAAAGCCTTGCTAGTGTCAAACCAATGTCAACGGCTTTCTCCTCATCTACCAAGTTACTAATTTCACTGTAGGAGATGATGGTGTTCCTAAGGCCAAATTTATCCTGTGTCTCCATGCTGACTACTCCCAATCACCTTCCTGTCTTTCATATGCCTGGAAACAGTTTCCAGGAATGTTCTAGGATTGAGGTGAGGCTGGCCAGTCTGTAGTTCCCAGGATAGTCCTTCTTGCCTTTCTTGAATGTCGGAGTGGCCTTTGCTTTCTGCCCATTCCAAAAATCCTCCCGTGATCACTATATAACATCCTCACATCAGCCAGCTCCCACAGCACTTTTGGGTGTATCCCATCAGATCCCAGGAATTCACATATGTTGGATTTTGTTTAAATCTTTCCCAACCTAATTTCTTGCTTCAGACTTTCCCATTGATTTCTGGGGTCTGGGATTCCTGAAGGCAAACATTTCCAATGAAGACCAAAGTAAAAAAGTGTCTTGGCATTTTCCATGTCCTGTGGCATGAGGTCTTCTGCCCCTTTCAGAATCAGGCTCACATTTTCCCTCATCTTCCTTTTGCTCCTGAGGCACCTGTAGAAACCTTTCTCATTGATCTTCAGAGTTTCAATTCCAGGTGGGTTTGGGCTTCCTAACTTTGTGCACTCTTGAACAGTGCACAAAGTATCCCTTTTGGGCCACCTTTTCCTGCTTCCAAATCTTGTATACTTTCTTTTTTGTGTTTGAGTTTTGCCAAGAGATCCCTTATGAGGGCAGAACTGCTGCTGTCTTTGCTTGGCTTTGTACACATTGGGATGGAGACACTGCATCCAAGTTTGCTACAGACAAGCCAGACTTGTCTAGCTTGATGGCCAGTGTAATGTCATTCCCCCTCAACCTCTATTCCTTCTGCTAGAGAAGGGCACAGGGATACAGTCATTCCTCCCTCTGTTACATGCAGCTGAGCAAAAGACTGAATGCAGGGTGTCATAATTTCCTAGGCTTTTAGCAATCCAGGCATGTGTGATCAGGTTTATTGAGCTCTTTGAAAAACAAATACATAAATCTCACCATGTACTCGTGTAATACACAGGAAAATGTTCCACTGTTTCAGGGTTAGTCAAATAGCATATTTGACAATGTTATTTCTGCAGATCTGTAATACAATGTGTTTTTTCGGGCATTTGAGAAATAAAATTCTTTACAGTGTTCTTCAGATTTTTGCACTTTTTCTTTTGTTGTCATGTATTTAAGCATCCTTAAATACAATAGACATGTTTCATCATATTACCAACATTTCACATTTATGTAAGTGATGTCAGCCTGAAACTGGGGCTCTTCTGTAAAGTCTACAGACATTGCTGAGCACAACGACGACCATTTGCTGCCTAGGACTTATCAATGCTACCAACCCACCCCCTCAGCTTTTGCTCAGAAAAAATGGTGTACATTGCAGGGAAAGGTGATTTTTAGACTGATTTATGTCAGCATTGTGTAAATAAATGTCAGACACATTGCAGGTTATCAGATTCAGACAGTGTATCTGAAGATTTAGGCACTTAAATTTAGGTGTCTCTGTGAGCCAGAAATTTAATCTTTGATGGCAGCCAATGGGGATCTGGCTGGTGCAGGTATGGACTCCAGAGAACCATTTGTCTCCTCTAAAAGCAAACACCTACATTTGGACAGGTAAGCAGATCTCTACACTCCATTGGCTGACTTGACTAAACCTCCCTTAACTTTAATGGGTGCTTATATGCCTGGCTCAGAGGTTAAAGGTGTTAATAAGAGTTTTTGTATTATAATTAGAGAGAGAGCAGCCCTCATATGTGGCAGAACTGGAAAATCCTGAGTTGCTTTAATGGCTTTTCTAAAACAGATTGAAATTGTGTCACATATCTGTAGATGTCTGAACCTTTATCTAAATCCTAACCTTAAATCCAGAAGCAAATGAGAATATTGCTCAACACTCCATTAAAAAAAAAAAAAATAAGAATTTTAAAAAGAAATCAAAACCACACCTCCAATTCATTATGGCCATGACTAGCAGTATTAACTTATGGAGAAAGGAGAAGGGGAAAGGGAAAATGAACTGTGAAAAATAAAGACCTTTCTGGATCCAAGGGTATTATCAGAACTGGAAAGGCAAAATTATCCTTCTGTGTGGATTTTCGGGGAGGAAGGGGTGTTGATTCTCCAGTTTCATCCATTTTTGTTTGTGTCTCCTAACAACTACCTGATATGAAGCTGTCAATAATAGAAGATTCTGGTACATGGCATCATTTTGCTGATTAGCCATGAGTTTGACTGACAGATAGTTTGATTAGAGCTCAAGAAAAGCATACTTTTAAGTTAGACACAAAAAACACACACAATTCCAGTTCAGCCACAGATCACTTCAGAAGAGCTACTAGAGAAATTCAGAACAGTTCATTGTTACCATGCTGTAGTGACTCCTTCCTTAATTGTCATGCAAAGACTATGGTGAATTCCTTTCAAGTTGCTCTGAGTCAACTGGAAGACATTTTTAAAGCAATCTCTGTTTTAAAGGCCCTTCAATAAGTTGCTGTAATTATTTTTCTAGCTGAAACAATTAGTAAATAATTGAATTTTATTTTCTTTTTTATTTCTTTCATCATTTCAATTATAAACTCATAAGTGCATTGTTAGTTCTGGCAGCTTGTAATTTTTTTCCCTAAAAGGTTTAGTGCTCCAGTAGGCACTGCATGTTAACTAGGTGTGAGCAATCAAGAATATTAATTTGTCAAAAAAGAGAATAGATGAGTGTGGAGAACTCCAAGTATGGTGTGAAAATGTGAAGCTCTGAGTGGAGTTCTGAATTTTCAGTTCAATATATACCTTAAGAAGATTCAGACGACTGTTTCTAATATTTTTTGAGATACAGAATAGGTAGGTAGATGAGTCAGCCACTCATCTGGGACACAAGGTTTCAATGGCATTAAAAAAAAAATAGAAAGATACCTTTACACCTTGAATAAGCATTTTAAACTCAGTCTTGCAACTGTAGTGAGCCAGCAAATTATTTATTTATTTAAGGCTTTTTTTTTTTTAATAAGAAGACAGTGAGAGCAAGGTCCAGCTTGCATACCAAAGGTTTGAAAGTCAATATCATGGCAGAAGTATCTCTGCTTAGAAGTAAATCAGTTTATTGTCTCTATGGTTTATGCCATAAGAGCCAATACCAATAAATTAGTCCCTGAAAGGGATTTCTTTCTTGTTTTTATGCAACAAAACAGAATCAAAGAGAAGTGCAGAAATATTTGGCCTTCCTGATTGATACTTCTGTATCTAAGGATATCCTACTTCGAAATTCAAAGGAAATACTTCTGAAAAATAGCCATTAAACAGAACTGAATTGCAAGCATAACTGTTATCATAAAAACTCAATTCAAAGGGATTTTGCTGTGTATTGCTTTATATGCCTGTCTTCTGTGCTCCTCCCAATAATGGAAGAACTCTTGTAAAGCAAGGAAAGGTTTTCACACAATTTTCAAGTAGGACAGAACCAGAATATCCTAGGAGACAAAGGGAAAAAGTCCTCCCAGCTCAGCAGATCCCTAAGTTTCAAACCTCTAATCACTGAGAAGATATCCACATCCAAACCCAAATGGATAAGGTTCCTGACCTTCATGTTACTGAGCCATTGGCATATTTTATCTATTTTTTCTTCATAGCTTCCTTGTCCAGTCTACGTAAAGTCAATGTCAACATTCCGCAAAAAGTAACACTTTCAGTGCAGAAATGAAGTAAATTAATAAAAAATGCTTAACTATCAAAGAAAAACTGATTTCTCAACTAATGTAGCTGGACCTCTGCCTTCCAGTATACTTTCCACAATACAGAATTTGCCATTTTCAAAATAATCCACACACATTATTCTGGAATAACTTCAGGGTCTGGTCAGCCAGCATTTCCTTGCCGGTAAACCCTCAGCCAAGCTACCTCACAAGTGCACAGCTCATGTCTCCAGTGTGTGAGGTACATAGGAGGCAGTTCTGTCTGGTGGCCAACTCAAAAGATTCCAAAAGCATGACTCATTAGGTCCTCTTTCCAATTTTTACGGAAAAAGTTTTTTCCAATTTTTTTGGTTGCCTTTCCCTAGGTAAAAAACAGTACCCTCTAACCCATGCTGCAAGCATTTCCATTGATGGCTTTTTGGTAGGGAGTCTTAGGAGGAACTCAGAAGTATGTGAAGAGTGAAGAATTACAACAAAGTGGGCTGCAGCTTTCTTATCACCAGCAAGAGGTTTTTGCTGATTCTCTGCTGTTCACCAGGTATCCAAGAGAAAATAAGCATAGTAGGGCACCAGAGAGAAACTAGTTCAGAAGGCATCATCAGAAGGCATTGTAGGGAGGTGCCCAGTAGTGCCTCCAGTAGCTTCTGTCAGCTTCTACCCCTGACTCGAGGAAAAGAGTCTTGATGGATCACAGCAGTAGCATCGTGCAGAGTTGTACAGTGTTGATGGACACAGCTTGTTGTGAGGACTGTGCTTCTGATGTGAAGGCTATCCTTGTGAGCTCCACTTTGGCTGGTGCCTGCTTCTCCTTGGAGTTTCTACTGCGTTGTCAAGGACAGGCACGGTGCCACCCAACAGATGGTCATGTGTGTAGGCATGTTGGAAACCTGGTATGTACAGATCTAAAGCTAGATTTTCTTATTTCTCCAATAGGAAAAATGCGTAGAGCTTCTGCATTCTTTGTTGCCTAAAGTTGTCTCTACTTTTAATACTCCCAGATACTTTCCAGCATAGTGAGAGGGACTTCTAGTCTCTAGTGTAGAAACATAAATTATTCCTGAGAGTGAGGAAAGAGATTGTGAGGGATGTCTCTGTGCAACAAAATCGGTCTCTATAAAATGTGGGGGGTTGAGTGGAAAAGAAGTCAGTTTAAAGTGCCTCTAGGGGATAAGAATACCTAGAGCAGATAAAAAGGCATATTCTTCACATGTGGGAAGCTTCTCAGTTATCTTCAGATTTCAACCCTGTTGTTATTATACATTCCACTACTGTCCTTCTTGCTATACAATATGGCAGGAGGCTTGCTCCTCTCAGATTGAATATGATATTAAACAGGATTTTGCTTCTCATGGCTCAGTAGCTGGAATCTAATTTATGCAATGCACATGAAAGAGAAAAAAGAATGTTATTTTCCAGAGACAGCCCAATAAAATCTACACACCAGGTTTTTTCAATACAAACAGCCATTGCAGGACAATTCATATATCTGGTCCACTGTTAACATTTCACTTAGAATGAAATATTTTCTATGAAACTAATCTAAACTTTTTCCTTCTGTCCCTGGCCTTGCTTTCAGTTTTTCATCAGCAACTCACAGCACAGAAAGTGATTTTCCTGTTCATTGCTTACTGCCATCAGCCTTGGTTGTTTTATTGCTTTTCTTATCTCCTTAACTCAGTACCAGTATGACATAGCTGCTTCAGAAACAATCACAGGTTCTACATGCCTGTTTTGTTTTCAGTGGGAATGCACTTTTTGTTCTGTTAGCTCTCTGTGCTTCACAGCACACATCGCCTCTTCCTCAGATGGATCTCTGATTTGGTTTCCTCTGCTCTACCACTCTTCTTTGTAACTGGTTTAATTAAATGTCAGGTTCTCTTGGTGCTAAATCAATTCTGTCTGGCTGCTTTCAACAGGTTTCAAAGAAACTGATATGAGTAAAAATTGCGATAGGGGAAGTCAGGACTTCCAAATATTTGGATTCCAAATTGCTGTTTCATATCATTTTAAGGCAAAAGAGACGGAGCCTCTGCTTCTAAGAGGAGAATCAAGACTCCATGCTCCAGTTTCAATATTTGTTATTGAAAAAATGCTTTTAGCTTGGTCAGCTTGTCTACATAAATGAGGGCAAAGCAAGGACACTTTCCTGTATTCCTCAATCAGCATTCCCAGCTCCCTGACCTGTTCAGTATCTGGAGTTTCTAAACAGTTTGAACATGGTGAGAAAACCAAAACAAAAACAAAACAAAAAACCAAACCCAACCAAACCAGAAAAACAAAAACCCAAACAAACCAAACAAACAAAAAAACAAACCAAACAAAAACTAACCAACCAAACAAAAGCAACAAACCAAAAAATCAAATAAACAAACAAACAAAAAGCTGTTTCTAAAGGGTACTTCTGGAAGGTGTTAAAAGTCCTAAACTAAGTAGGCAGCAAGTCTCAGAGCAGTCAATTTCAGCAGTGTTTCATTTGCCTGAACAGTTAAAGAAAAGTTATTCTATCATTTTTGTCTTAAAAGAGTCACACCTGGAGGCCTTGAAAATTAAGTTTCTTTCAGACTGACCAATGGGCCCAATCATCCAGTCCCTCTGCTTCTGTCATTTGGGTCAGCAACTTCTGGTGCAGACACAGCTTCAAAACAGAGACAGCTGCACAGCTGCACATGACACACCAGTGGTATCCAAAGATAAATCCCTTTGCTCTCCTGCACTGCATCCCTGATAGAAACATTTTAGAATGTCTCTACACAAAGACCTGTGCTAGCTAACACCAGGCACAGGCATGAAGATGCAAAGTACAATATATGGAACATGATGCCTTTAGTGGTGAAAGATTAATGCATGGGGATTTTGCCTTTGAATGTAAAAACTGACTGACCTGGAGACCATGTCCAGTGTGAAAAATGTTTTCTATTGGCAAGTACATGTTTGATTGAGGTTACAGAGAGGGCTCTGTGGCGGACTTTGCATTTTTTCTACCGAGCCACACTCAGATTATCCCCCTCCTCATCAGGACAGGAAGAGAAAATAGATGAAAAAAGCTTGTGGGTTGATATAAAGAGATGATATAAGGGAGGGAAATCCCTTACTGATTACTGTCATAGAAGAAGCAGGCTCAATTTGAGAAAATTAATTTATTGCCATCTAATAACAGGTTATTAGTCCTGTCAGCAAACCTACTCCAGCATGGGCTCCCTCTCCCCATGGGGCCACAGGTCCCAGGAGTCTTCTCCAGCACGGCATCCTTCATGGGATGCAGGTGGACAACTGCTCTGCTGTTAACCTCCAAGGAGTAATTTCAAAACCTTTCAATGATTTTTTTTCTAGAATATATATATATAACTGGGGCTTTATGTTATTAAAATACTACGTAGTACTACATGCAAAACCCTCATAACTGTTTCTATTAGATACTTTATTTTTTTTCTTTCCCTCCTCTTACGTTCATAATGATGGGCTTATCCTGTACCATGGATGATCAAGTTATAAACAGTTTAACATGATTCTGACGAAATTTTCTGCACTAAGTGCAAGATGCTTTGAATGGGGATGCTCTTCATATGATGATAATATATTTTTCAGAATTTTTATTTACACTACTGGTAAAATTCCAAATTTTAAGAAGCTTTGCAAACACAAATAGGGTCTTCCCTCTTTTTCTGTGTGCTGGGATGGGAGATGGAATGGAGAGGAAATGCTTCTATAGACAACTCCTGAATTAATGTTTTCCACATGATAATCTGAAAATGCAGGGGTCTGAGCTGGAAATCCATTTAACTCCTTTTCATTCATTGTTTTCTCCATCTGTGAGTTGTATTATTTGTGAGTGAACCTGTGGAAAATAGGAAATGGAGGAAGTTGGTAGATCTGCTTACTTAAGGAGAAATATAACATCTCCAGCACAAGAAAACTAAAAATTGAAGTTTCACTATGCACAAGAAAAATATGTTATCACAGAACAAGAATTATACAAACGAACAGGCAGCATTCTACCTACAAAATCTGCCCACAAAATATGAAACCTGATAAAGTTATTTATTCTATTCAGAACATGACAATAGGACAAAGAACTTTAGAATGCAGGACAAACTATTTAGACAAGTGAAAAGTGAAGTTGATAAGTACAAAAAGTCCCCCCAAACTACTTGTTCTTCAACAGTTGAATTAGAAATCTGTTGGCTTTGCCACCTGAAGAAAGAAAGCTGTATATCATTACAGATAAATCACTGGAACATCTACTTAATGTATCACAGTGATGGAAAAAAGCAAGTGATATGTCACACTGCAACCAAAAATGGGCTGAGAAGAACAGTGCAAAACTAATGTAATTACGTTGCTAGTTTTACAACCCCAGTCACTACTTCTTGAGAAAAATTGCACAGAATTATAGACGCTTGAGAGAAGGGCATAATTATTTAGAACACAGAAAAACACTTAAGGGGAGATTGAAAAGAGTGCAATTGTTTCCTTTAGAAAGGAGATTAATAAGAGGAGATGAGAAATAACTATGCCAAATAAAGGAATGTGATAGAAAAGGTAGATGGAGAATTTCTGTTTCCTCTGTCTTGTGATGCAAGAATAAGGAGATAGGCTAGGTAACCTGAAAGCTGGCAGAACAAAAACTAATAAAATCCATTCCCTACAGGAGATGATTATGAGTGTGGAGCAAATGCATTGATAGAGGTGCAATTGAGGTCAAGGATTCTGGAAGGCTGAATGGAATTTGAATGGTTACATGAAATAATACCAGAAAGAATGTCAGAAAGAATTTGAAGCCTCAGTTTTCAGACCTAAACCCTAAACCCTAAACCCTAAACCCTAAACCCTAAACCTAGAAGTCTTTGACTTCTAGAAACATGTAGAAGGCTCTCAGTATGAGGCTTCTTTATTTTCCATGTAAACTGCAATTCTCACTGCTATTAGTAAGATTCCCACAGTATGGTCAATGGAATTTCTCACATCACTCTATTTTACAGAATTGTTCCAATTGCATTTTGGGTCTGTTCACAGTAACATGACAGCATTGCAGATGGTGTAGAAGCCTGTCTCCAAAAAACAATTCAGTCATCACTTCCATTTTCAAAATCCAGAGATGAGTCATCTCCCTCCCACAGGTAAATGTATTTGTATGAACATCAAGCTCTACAAACTTGTATGTATATCCTCACAGTGGGGAAAACAAAAAAAAATTATTGCAGAGTCCTTCTCAGTAATGATAAAAGGCAGGTTTCAGCCCACCCTTAACCACTTTCTAATTTAGCAAGTGCTCTTCAAGCAGATGTAACTCAAAGTACCCAAATGGGTACAACAGTACCACACTAAAGGGAATATAAGAAGTACAGGTTGGTAAGCGAAGGAATGTGAAAAGTGTTCCTTGGAGACAGCAGGCATGCTGTGGTCAGCCATAGTTCTCATAAGACCACAGAATCACAAGATGATTCAATTAATTCACTGAAGATGGGGCAGAATGTACCACCAAGTTTCTGGTGACACAAAAGTGGTAGAAGTGGCTGATACCCCAGAGGGTTGTGGTGTCTTGGAGAGGGACCTGAACAGGCTGAAGCAATGGGTGATCCTCCCCCTTTGATTCAGCACTAATGAGGCTATGGCTGTAGAACTTCTTAGCACAAGACAGACATGGATGCACTGGAGAGAGTCCAATGAAGGGTCTCTAAGGTGATTAAGGAACTGGAGCATCTGAAATATGGGGAAAGTTTGAGAGAGTCAGGAATGTTCAGCCTGAAGAAGAGAAGGCTCAGGGGAATCTCATGTGTCAGGGTCACTACCTTGGAGATACTCAAAAGCCATCTGAATGTGGTCGTGGGCAGTTGCCTCTAGGTGGCCCTGCTTGTTCATGGGGGTTGGACCAGGTGACCTCCAGAGGTCCCTTCAACCTCAGGCATTCCGTGATTCTGTGCCTTGTGACTAACTCATGTCCAGCAGGACTGCAGCAGGCTCTTCCTTCTCTGAAGCAGGGCTGCCATTTGGCTTTTATGTATTTAATGAGATTCCCATTGGCCTGTTCCTCTAGGCTGCCCACGACCCTCTGGATGGAAGCCCTGACCTCATGCAAGTTGTCTGCTTCCCCCAGTCTGGTGACATCAGCAAACTTGATGAGAGTTCACTATCTAAAGGAAATAACTACACGGATTCCATTATTATTAGCGAGGTATCAGTCACTTACTGAGGATCTGTTGTGAATGAGGAGTCCACTTTGCATAAAGCAGGATCTCTCAGACTCAGGTAAGGAATCTTAAATTTTGACAGGCATCAGTTTGTACTAATTAGCAAATAGACAGCTCTCCATCTACATTCACTCAATAGAAAATAGGAAACACCCTGAATTAACAGCAATTAATCACCACTGGTAGAGAAAATGTAATCCATTACTGTAGCTAAACCCCATACTTCTGCATTTAGAGTTAATTCTGGCATGGTCCTGCTCTGCTGGTCCCTGAGTTTTCTTTATTTCATTGTCCAACAACTGGTATCCCTGTCCAGTTGAGGAATATGTTAGATAGCAAATATCCTTAGTACCACAATGTTTTAAAACCCACACAGATTTCACAGCAGCAGGGATGACTTCCAAGACAAAAAACAGGGATAGAAAAATTCATATATCCCTTTCAGTTGTTTCAGCTGTCAGAAACCTGTGATGCACTTCCAGCTCTGGCTTTTCTGGTTCATCTGCTCATTGACTGTCCTTCAGTATGTTCTTTGTGGGTGGCTTTTCCAAACCTGTGTTTCTGTGCATGTTTTGCTCAGATGAGGACAAGCACACAGACTGTCTTCCCGCACCAGGCTGTACCATCAGGCTGTATCTATACCATCACCTGCAGGTGGAATAGACTGAAAAAGCTGTACCTGCTGCTTGTGTGTGGAAATGATTTTTAATAACCACATTGTACAGGGCATGGAATGAGAGAAAGGACAAGACAAGCTGCATCACGGTGCTTTGTGGGAAGTAGAGTGGTGGATTTGGCATGTCACCCCAAAATGGGGTAGGTGAAGGGCACCATCGGTAGTTCCTGGCACAGCTCCCACATTTCCCACTGCCACTGCACCTGTGGCACACACAGGCTCTCCCTGGGTAGTGTATCAAGCACTGGATGATTTGACCTGAAGTGGAATGCTGTATCAAAACACCTGGGCACAGCAGGCTGGGCAGGGAGCAACACACAGCAAACCGGTGTGCATCCACAAAAGGGCAAGCCAAATCCCCAGATCCCAAATTCTAGCAATGCAGATTTTCTCTCATCTCCTGAAATATCACTGTAATTCACCAAAATGTGCCAGAAGAAGAAAAAACTGTGTCCATTACTAAAATCTTTTAAATTACTATGTTGCCAGCAGTAGCATCAGTGATTCAGGTTTGCTCACAGATTGATGATTTCATAGAACCATAGTAACAGAATGATTTGAGTTGGAAGGGACCTTAAACATCATCTAGTTCCATGCTGTCATGAGTAGGGACACCTTCTACTAGAGCAGTTTGCTCAGTGCTGGATCCAACCTGATTGGGATCCAACCATTTGCCTAGAACTATTTGAGAAAAATAATGTATTTGGTACCTAGCCAACATAGGAAGGCTCTGCATTTCTGTAATGCTGTTCTTCAGGCTGCAGATTCAACCCATGGAGGCAAAAATCACACTTACAGGACACGGATCAGCCACAGTGTTTAAGCCCATCAGGTTAAGCCAAGGAGTTTGGGGGTGGTAGTGTATTCTGTTTGGCTAAATAGCATTTTGTCTTAACACGATGTTACAGGAATTTTCCTTTTGATTGAGAAGGACTCTGAGGGAGCTGAAATGCAATGGTGACTCTTTAAATAAAAGACTGACTTGGTAACTGACCTTGTATTTCCCACCAAGCCACAAGAAGCTGTGGGAGAAACAGAAGAAAGCTGACAGGAAACCCATAACTTTAAAGAAAAGCTTAAAAAAGCATTGAATGCCTTCTTTCCTGAAGACATTAAAGTTCATTCAAATTCCTCACAAATTCCACAGCACTTGTGGACAGCCTGGACTAATACAGAGATATGTCTCCAGTTCTCCCTCTCAGCAGAGGAAATGGCAGCACAGCACTATGGGCTTTTGTGAGCTCTTTTTCCTCAGAAAAAAACCTGTAAAGCTTCTTCCTATCTATAAGGTTGGTTGTACATTAAAACTATGCTAACATATCAGATAGGAAAATTTCCACATTGATTCTGTGCCAATTCTCTCTCTTACATCTCCTTCTTATTCCAAATTAAAACCTATATGATTGTGTATTTTTAAATCCCTTAGCATTGTTCCAGCTGGTGAGATTCTAGGACATTGATGCAGTGTGCCAACCTTTATTGCTAGTACAGAACCAAACTAAGCCAATTTATGTCCATGGCAAAACTGCTAACATCTATGATACTATTTTCATACAAACTCATTTTATCCATTATGGTCAAACTCCCTTTATTCATCTGGAGGGGTGCAAAAAATTTAAGTAGTAGCTGTTTCCTGAGAACCAAGCATATGAATTTCACCCCAACTTTATGAGAGGACAATGTGTTTTAATATGAGAAGAAATTATAAAGAAGTATCATTAATAGTTAGACTTAGTAAGGAACAGTCTGCCCTTTAACACTTTCCAGCATTCCTTAAGAACCTGTGAGGAAGCAAAGCATCCACTATTGTATACTAAGGCTTTTTAAATGAATTATTCTAAGATTATTACTGCATTACTGAGAGATGTCTGTTATTTTAATATTTATTTATAAAGTCTTCATTAGTTTTCTAAATGTGAAGATAAAGCTTCTGCCATAGCAGAGCAGACATTGACAGAAAATGTTTTTTTAGATAAACTGATTTATTGAGATCTCTACATAGGATAATACTCAGAAGGGAAATTGAATCTCTCAGACAGATGATCAATTGCTATCTGGTTGGTGATGGGACTCTGTGAGGGTCATTGTAGTAGCATCCTCCAAACTACTCATGGGGAGGTTTTTCTATCCAGATGGTCCATGGTCCTACACAGTAACACCCATACAAGCAAGCTCCATTGCCACTGATTTTCTTCAACTGTGCAAAAGTTTTCCCATCTCCAGTATGCACAAAGGACTATCCTATGTGACCATTCCTGCATCTGCAGAAGCAGTTTCTACTGACCATACAGGTTTGCATACAGTTTGGTCAATTCTGCTGCAGGAATGGCCTCAGAGCATCTTTGGGACTGCAGCATGGTCTGTCCATTGGTCTGTGCAGAGCAGCAGCTGCCCAGGGGAGTCTGCAGGGCTGTTCCAACTCCCCTGGAGAGCAGCTGTCAAAACTGGTCAAATGCTTCACAGTGAAGCCAGTAGTTCAGCTGAGCATTTTGTCACACATTAGTGCACTGAACCAAAGCAGTCCTGTGCCTCAGCTATGCTGGGGAGTTCCTGGAGTCCCCGGGGAACAAGTGACTAAGCACACTGGGTGTGCACGCAGGCAAATCCCTGCTATCACACTTACAGTGCAAACTCCAGTTTCATTTTTTATCAGACTTACAAGTTAAATCCTATAACTCTTGCCACAGCAGATATATTTGGTAACCAGAATTTCAAAATAAGGACTGAGACTTGTATTTGAGTCTTTTGTCAGACAGAGTCTACTAAATTACTGACACAAAAGAAAATCAGATAAATATTTCACTGTTTTAATGACAATGTAAAATGCCATTTATTTCCCTGCACAGTAAAATACTACTACTTTCCCCTTCAATTTAATTTGCCTGGTTTCTTTTGTTCCACAGTTCATGCATAATTTCACACCTGCAAAATGTCTGAAGAACTAGGATTTTGCTTATCAATTTAAACAATAAAGGCAGACCACTCAGAGAAACATGCAGACAGCCATTTCACAGGCTGAGCTGAAGGCGCCTGGGTTGCTTATGCCAGTGGAGATTTCCTTTTTGCAGCCAGCTGAGAAGCCTTGTGCTCTTAATGTTAAAAGACTCACAAAGAAAAAATCAAGTGTCTAAAACCCCCTGAGAGATAAGAGGAAGAGTTCAAAGACTTTAGTTCACTAGGGAAGCACACAGAGCAAGCAGCTTCTGTGATGAATACCAGGTAGTTTTAAGCAAATGGTTCTTCTTAGAAGCCCTCCAAGGGCAAGTGTGATGTCTCCTCTAGCCAGGACTGTGCAGTCTGCAGAGGTGGTGCCCAGTCAGGCACAGCATGGGTTGCATCCAAACCTTCCTGACTGGATCCTACTAAGAAGTCTGGTAGCAGCTCTTCAGGTAGGTAGCCAACACAGACAGGAACACAGGCTTTCCCCTACTTGCCACAGGCAAGTAAGTCCTGTGCTGTCAGGATGCTGATGGGAAATAGACAGTTGTCAGACTAGAGATCAAAAGGAGACAGATCACTAACAGAGAATGATCCAGGCAGCCCTGCAATCTCTGAAGATTTAATACTACAGAAAGTCAGATAAGTGCTGTTACCTCTTTTATCAGAAATAAGGTTTATGTTGCTAGAAACAGGCTTTACTCCAGACTGAACACAGGGTGCATCTGTCTTTCTCAGCTCTGGGAAATAGTGTTGCTGTTGGTCCTAGGCAACCAGGGGTCTGAAGCAGGAAAGTTGCACTAGGAAGCAGGAAGAAAGGATGCTGCAAAAAGCAGTCGTGGTCCCAGAGATTAGCTAACCTGACATTTGTCTAACAGCTTGTTGATATCATGCATTGTGTGCAAGACAGCTTCCAGCTGAGTATGTTTCATGCAGTGCTGTTTCTCCAAGGGCTTGTGCCATCTCAAAGAACTGCATTTACTCCCCCAGACTCAGGGCTATTGCCAAAAGGTGTTAAATACCTAAGCAGCTTTGGACAGAAAAGTGCAGCCTCTGTGATACTTTTCTGTCTATCAATCTTGTAAATCTGTCTAGACTGTCCCAGGAGAGGGGGTGGAAGTGCAAATCATATATATGTGTAAATCTAGAAGTGTAAATCACATTCTATAAGCATGCCTTTGCAACATGGTGTAGGGAAAAAAATGGCCCAACATTCTCAAGATGAAAACCCAAGGACACTCTTGAAGCTCTGGCAATAAATTAATCTTTCCTACTCTGGAATTAAATGAGTGGCCAAAACCTTCCAGGAGCTGTGCTCAGCATCTCCACACCTTTGATGCAGTGCAGCTAATACCCTGCTGAAATGGGATCATGACACACAATAGCAGCACAGCACACCACATGGGGGTGGGTCACAGTGCCGCAAAATAATTTGTGAGGAGAAGCACTGGCTGGTACCGTGGAGTAATTATGTTTATTATCTGTGAGCCCATGGTGACAGCAAATGTGCCCAGCAATAGCTATATCTCACCAACACAGTAGTCACCCACACTGCTAATGTAGTCATGGTCATTTCACGAATTACAACAAAGTAATATCTGAGGAAAGTTATTAAACCTGCTAATGTAACAGTGCCTGGTACATGGTTTTAATATCCCACTATTTATTATTTTAGTTCTTTGCAATAAAAAGCCTGAAACATCATTTCCCTACCAGGGCTTCTGGCTGTGCCTGGGTTTACTCTGGTCCCATGGGGAAGGACAATTAAATGTTCCAGTTTTAACAGCTGACAGACTTGAGTTCTGTACCCTGTCTTGAGACTACAGACTGGCTGCATTTTTTTGTGTTTGTTTTGGTTTTTTCTTTTTCAAAGATCCAGTGTCATCTTGAAGTTAAATTGATGCAAAAAATATCTAGCAGAACTACAGGCTTTGGATTATTGTGTCTATGCAGGTGCTTTCTAGAAAAATGAACTTGAACCTGCAGAGGCCCATGCTACTGGCTTTAAACCAGACCTGCTTTTCTTTCTGCAAGGCATTTTCTACTGAGAAATAAATATGGTGTTGATGATGAACTTTTAGATATGTATTTTTGTATAGAATTATGAAGACCAGACTAAGTTATATGGATTCTCTTTGGCAAAACATCAAGGAGGATGTCAAAGCATGTGCTGTCTTTGGGCTGTGTTCAAATCACCTGCTGCTGCAGCCACCCACCCAGCCAGGGCTGCTTCTCTACCTCCTGGCGATGAGCAAGCAAGGAGCAGGCAGGGTAAGGAATTGCAAAAAGCCCAAATATGGTTCCAGAGCAGATAAATTCCCTGCTGGTCTACAGCAAAGCTAGAAGGAAAAATGAATCTGTTCCCAAGGCACTTAAATTTCTGACACCTCTTGCTATATGCTAGCAAGTCAATTTGTATTCTCAACCTTACTTGCTAAAGATAATTTGCCTTTAGGCAAATCAACTCTTTGGACAAGACTTGATTAAATGCTGCACAAAACTCTACAGATTGGATGCAAAGCCTTTAAACCGATTTCCTCCTTGGCACTTCCCAACTTGCAATGTCATTTTTAAAGCAGCCAGTTGTGATGGGAATTCTGTTGCCTTTGTTTTCTCTTCACAGACTGGTGTGGTTTGTTCCTCAATGCTCTGTTTTCCATAGGGGCTCTTGGCATATAACAATTATATTTTTCACTGGCTGAAGCCACATCTGTTTGAATCTCTAGGTCTTCTTTTTTCACTTCACCCAAGTAATTTCCTCTGATTGTCTTTTTTCGGTTCCTGGATACACCAAGACATGAATCTTTGTACTTTCACCACTGCCAAAGTGAATTATCTATGGCAAACATTCTTGTAGCAGAAATGGTCAACAAAAGTGCAAAACTGAAAAAAAAAAAAAACAGTTATGAGTCATGTTCAGTAAATAATCAGGAAGCAAATTTTAAATAAAAATAATGTGTATATTGGATGGAAGTTGCCACAGAGAAATTGGAAGAAAATTCAGCTCAACTGAATCAGAACCACATACAGAAAAGCAAAGCTAAATTATGAACAGCAGTTTTCTTTTTGAAATGGCAAATGAAGCTGCATTAAAGAATAATGAATATGCACAAAAGATAAAAGCACGTTTCCTCTCACCAGGAGGACAGTATTCCCTGTCTTTATGTCATCCTCCCCATTACTTTTCCTCAGTCTGATGTGACTGTGGAAAAGTCTTTCTGTAGAACAGGCTTTCCCTCACTTACTGTCTGTACTTGTCACCTGCTTGCTTTCTTAACCTCTGCAGCAGATGCTATTAAAAAAGCTCTGAATAGTTCTGTGTACTTTAGTTAATTGGAGCCTTCTCTCCTCTTTTTTTTTTTTTGGAACTGTTTTGTTTTCCTAGACTATACATAAATATTTCCTTCTAACCACATTTCTTCATCCAAGACCATTTTCTTCTAGGTCCATTTCTTCATTTACACCACACCATCTACTGAGGCGTGTGAGGAGGGAGTAGGAATTCACAAGCATGCCTAAAGTGAGTCATTTCACTCATCTATTCTTTCCTGAGTGAGATCCCACATTTTTCAAAATTGAATTCATCGGAGCCTAATTAAGGAATTAAGTTCCTTAACGGTACAGAGTGACATTGGAACTTGCAGCACACAGATTAAAGAAGGAATGCATTTTCATGGCATTAATTATTTACATAAGGGAAGAAAATGAGCAAGGGTACTGCTATGAGTAAGGCAGAGAAGTTCTCATGGGGCAGTGAGATGGGCAGTGAGCTGAGCTGCCTGCACTCATTAAAAACAGAGGTTGTAATGAATATCTTGCACTTTTCATGCATGAATTGTAGACAAGTCCACCATTGTATTGGCAGAATTGGCCTCTGAGAAGCAGTTCTTTAATCAAACAAACACTATAGCATAAACCATGTATTTGGGAGGAGGGACAGTGGAGTGAGAAGTGGCTTTCAGGAAGAAGAGGTTTGGCTTTATCTCAGTGTTTATTTTTAATGACTGCTTTCTTACCCGGGAGGAGCAGCTACCTCAGGGTGCTGTCTAGGAGCAGGTGAGCTACTGGGCTGCCTCTGCTCCTCCTGCATTGCTCCTCTTGGTGACTGCTCAGTTTTAAGATTTAACAAGCATTTTCTCTTGCAGGCATTGTTCTGCAGGAAGTTGTGATGTCCTCAGGGATGGAGATACAGATCAGTGCTGCCAGGTGCTGCAAAGGCAGACTAGCCTTGGCATCCCCTGTTTTAGAAAAGGCAAAATGGCACCACAGCGTCACTGCAGCAGAGTGACATGTTGGTCTGACCAGCACCCATCCCATGGTCTCCACCAGGAATATCCTAGGCACAGGAGTACTATGGGAAAAACCTCTAGTGGGTTTGCGTGGGTTTTTTTAATTATTTGCAGACAATGAATTTACTGATGAACTAGTCAAGCTTTTATAAATTTTGCTAAAAGTAAATATGCCATCTTTCTCTGACTACTATATAAGTGCCTCAAGAAAATGTAATTAAGACAATATTGATTTATCACACACTTCCAGTGTCACTGATCAGTTATGCCACTGACATTTGCACAAGCTCTTTTTGACCTGGAGCTTGCAGCAAATACTCAGTCAAGTAGTAATCTATATTACACTTCCTGGAGGTAATAATCTGCTATACACAATTAAAATTGATTAGGTCTTGATTTTCCAAAGTATCTGAGAAATTCATAGCTTTTTCCGTGACAGAGAAGAATTTTGCTTGATTCTGATACAAAATAAATCTGAGCCTAAAGTGAAGAAAAAGCCTTCTTTTTTCTACCAATAATCTTCTCTTTATTGCAAGAAAAAATTTGCTCCCTCCCTTGGATGCCAGCACAGACATTAAAAGATAATTCTTTTCTCCTTATATACTACGCTCTTCAATGTTCAAACTAATTTTAAACTCCCGCTTATCCTGGAATTTAAGACTATTACTATTATTACTGATATTGATGGGTTTTCAGCAGCAGATTTATATAATATAATGCTCTGCAATACTATTATTTCATTATTTAAGTGGAAGCTCAGCATCACCCCTAGTAGATTTCTGAGCAGTTTTCTACTGGTGACAGCAGCATCTCTTCTTCTCTTGCCCTTAGGAAGTCCTACCCAGCTTATACTACATCTCCTTTCACTTTCCTTTTTTTTTCTAGACTGCTATTTCAGATGTTTTTGTACTCATTTCAGTTTGAGCTCAGTTCTAGACTCTAGCTTGTCTGATTTCATGCATGTCAGGAAGTTCTCTTACACACAATCCAGGAACCTCCTGGTCTGTTTCCTCTCTGCTGTGTTGTATTTCCAGCAGACAGGCAAGAGCAAGATATAGCTCTCACTCCAAACGAGGCACTCTTTCCTCAGAAGACTGTTTCTGTTGTTGGACAGTCATAGAATCATAGGATATGCACAAGGATCACTGAGTCCTGCACAGCATCATCCCCAAGAGTCACACTATATGGCTGAGAGTATTGTTCAAGTGCTCCTTGGGCTCTGTCAGGCTTGGTGCTGTGACCACTTCCCAGGCAAGCCTGTTCCAGTGCCCAACCACCCTCTGGATGGAGAACCTTTTTCTAATATCCAACCTAAACCTCCCTTGACAGCTTCAGGCCATTCCCTCAGGTCCTGTTGCTGGTCACAAGAGAGAAGAAATCAGTGCTTCCCCGCAGGTTCCTCCTGTGAGGAAGAGTATTTTCTCGATGCATTGAACATTTTTTCATGCTTTTAAGTGTTTGTGAGAGAGCTGGAAAAGTTCTTAGTCCATTTGGAGGAAGAATCTGTTAAGGTCTTGGATATCTAGCACAAGTTGTCTTATTGGAATTCTGATAATAAAGTGCTTAGTAATGTAAATGAAAAATCAAAATAACTTCTCTAACACTCTGGTGTCTTCAGACCTGAAAGAACTGGAGTGGTCAGAAACTGTATATGCATCTGGGACACAAAGAGAGGTGAAAAGTCAAGCTAAGGATTTTGTCATGTTTCACTATTCAGTGTAGAATTTCCCAAGGCAGCTACCTGAAAGGAAAGAAAGAGTAAAGAAAGAAGCTAATATATAACATTCAGTCCTAAACTAGGAAGTATTCATAGGTGTATTGGAACAAAGAATTAATATCAGTAACAAGCTGAATGACCTGCCCTGCAATGACTCAGGTCTCACTTTTTCCTGACACACCACCAGGCCACTGTCACTGTGGCAGGACAATCCAAGGCTTATAAACTCAGAGCTGAGCAGCCACATCCTGCCAACCACAGGGCTTTGTGACAGGGGACTGTAGATTGCCAGTCACACCATCAGGAGTCAGGCTGAAGAGCATTGCACTCAGCTTCTCACACTGCTGCAAAGTTCTCAATACCATCATTTTCATGTGCAGTGTAATAACCTGTCAGCTCCAGACAGACAACTGAAATAAAAGCAGTATTTTTTCTTTCACTGCCACCATAGGACAAGAAGTCTAGCTGGATTTGTGCACTGTAGGATTATATTGATTTTTCTGAAAGCAATTACAATAAGGCCTATTATACAAGACATAGCAGCCAGAGCAAAGGATGACTAGTTGCAGAAATAACTGAGATGGGAGGAAAAATGCAAATGATACAATACTATATCTATTTTCATGGACTTAAAGAGATATCTTAAGGGAAAAATTAAATAAATCATATTGCAGCTCCATTTTACTTGCCTGTTAAAGTATTCAAATCGTTACATTCCTATGTTAGGAATATGATTCAAACTTCTTCTAATACATTTTTGGCCCATATGCAAAGCTTTATATTATCATTTGTGAATGTAGTCCAGTAAAAGTAATCACATACAGTGATATAAGAAAAACCTGTGATCTTTGCCTGGTTAGCTAGTTTTTCCTTCAAGCAGTGTGATGTTTTTATCTCGGAAATCAATTATCAACTCAGCACCATGTAATTAATTCAGCTGCCTGAATACATTGCTGTTTTATGGCATCTAAGAGGTCAATGTGATATTGGTGAATGTAGCCCAGGACCTACAAAAGCTCTTTAGCCACACAGAAGCTAAAGTGCAAGCAAGGTGAACTAGGGCATTTCAAGTGCAGGAGAGGTCTGTGTTTAGGAAGCTGAACCAAGATGCCTTGCGGAAAAATTGCTATTTATTTAACTTCCTTTCTCACATTTTCAAGAAAAGTCAGGGGTACAGACAATGGCTGAAGACTCTTCATCTGATCATTCTAGCCCTGCATAGAGCAAGAAAAACTGTTTTAAAGCAGATCACAACCTGGGTCTGTCAAGAGATACACCAGATGGTAACTCAGCCTCCTCTATCTCTTGGCTATATTATTAAGCAGCATCACCTTGTATCGTCTTAACCTACTGAGCAGGAAGAAATGTGAATACATTGAACATTTTTCATGCCATATTCTCCACCTAAAGACATACAATTTTATCGGGCACACTTTATATGCATGCCCTTTAAAAGAAGCATGCTTCACTGGGAAACAAGGAGGTTAATTAAGCAATTATACTTCCCTTAGGCTTTACATTACTGTCAGTCACAAAAATACACCAATATCCTGAATTTAAATGGATCAGAGTTACACACTGTATCCCAGATATGATCACATAAGTACCTTATGCAATGCCACTGATATCTCCCTGTGTCTATCAGACACAGTTATCTCGTGGTTACATTTGTCTTTTTCACGTGACACTAGTGGATATAATCATACACTTCTTAGTCAGTACCCTTCTATCTCTTTTTCTTCTACTGTCACTTCTAAATTATGAGTTTCCAGTTATTACAGGAATACCTGCAATTAATCATGGCAGACATTACTTATCCTTTCATCCTACTTCCATTTTATGTGGTCTGGAGGCTGGTCTGTTCTTCCCTTCTTTAATTTGGCTCTTGTTGTGTTGCTAACATTCCCTGGTTTGTGCCATCAACAGATGTAATTTCTTCTCCTCTGTGCAAAGGTCTTTAATGAAAATACTGAATCAAAGTGGCCCTCAGCTTTAGTTTCTGTTCCACTTAGCCTGACTTAGCCTGTGCATCTCACACATGCATATATCTTAGGAGGCCAGTGAAACAAAATTTAGATATGTGATCTGCTCATACATACAGAGTGTGCAGACCTCAACAATAGCTTCTTTATTTAGTATAGCTATCATTTTTTTTCTGCCTCTGTACTGAAATCAAGGAGGAATATTACATGTAATGAAAGTTTAACTGTTCTTTCCACTTAAAGCTGTTGCTGAAAATGTCTGAGATTTCATCCTGCAATGTCTGTGCTTCAGGTACTCAGAGTAAACACACAGTGGAGTGCTTTTCCCATCAAGATGATGAAAGCTTTCAAGTTTTTCTTGTACCACTGATATTGGCCCATTGCTGGGTCTCCTTTTATTGTCGTAATACATACTTTTGAGTATTTCTCCTAGGCATAGGGAAAGTGCTATGAAAGGTCATACGAAACTTATTTGTGCCGAGATGTTTCAGCAAAAATCTTCCTTTTTGATTTGTCTCCCAATGAAGAACACCTCTTTCCCCCCAGAGCAGCTCTGGTGACTGCAAATTAACAGCAAGTTTCCAGTGCTTTACTCTATCTCCAGATGCTGGGATGACATTAAAATTCTCTTCTGCCCATTCTTCCCCCAGCCTGCAGATCATCCTGGACTCTCTTTTTCCAGCATCTCCCATATAAAAATACAAACCCAGGCTTTTTTCTTGAACGTTCCATCTACCCAGAAACTTATCTGGAACAATATCCATAGTGAATGCTGTGTGAAGAGGGGATAATGAAGTATTACAAGACCTCTGGCTGGGACACTCTCCCAGATTCCTGCAACAAAGGATTAGTGGCTTTCTGAGCTGACAATAGCATGCAGTTCAACATGTTTCAAATCAGCTGATGAATCTACCCTCCATCAGCTTTTCTAATTGCTTCTATTTTAGTCTTTTAAATGTTCTGTTGGCATTGAGAGCCACAATTTGATTACACACTCTAAGGAAAAAAAGTACTTTCTCTTGCATTACTTGTTTTTGATCTGCTGCCTGTAACCTCATTAAATTCCCTCTAATTCTGCCATTATAGGAAATACAGAATAATAATTTTCAATCTCTTTTCACCATGTTATTCAGAGATTTTTATCTTAGTCATGTCTTTTCAAACCTGAGCAATTCTTTCCCATTTAATTTTGGGAATATATGCCACAGCTTTCATAATTGTTGTTGTCCGTGTCTGCACAATTTTTTATTCCTTTTGTATGCTTCTGTGCTGGAATTGTCTTTAATATACATGGGTGTTAAGCTGAAGGCATTTCTTACATTCCTTACATCCATCCAGTCACATAAAGGAACTTTATTGGAGAAAGTGAGATCTCAAAATGCAGTGTTATGTTAATAAAAGGGTAACTCTCGTAGCTAATAAGTCTCTGAGAATTGTCTTTATCATAATTTCCTGGTTGATATATACTAATTCTCAAATATACTGTGGACAAGAACTGACTCCCACACACCAGAGTTGTTCAAATTCCCATGTAAAAATTTCAGAATCATTTTCTGGTGTAATTTTGAAGACAGGAATAGGCAAATTATCAGACTCCTTCCTAGAAAATGTTCCTAGGCTTAAAGCCAGCTGTGGCAAGGGAAAAAAATCCCTAAAATTAAGGTTAGACTTTTCTTAGATTTAGTTTTAGCCACATAAAAGCCAAGCACATTTAGAGCAGAATCATCAGAATCAACCCCCTGACAACATTTTGAATTAATTGAAGTTCCATTTTCTCCCGGTAGCACATTCTGCAGAAAAATATTGCAAACAATTCTACTTAATGGTCTTCCATAAAAAATAGCTGAGCAGAATGAGTCATTTTCTCAGCTGGGGATAAAGAAAAGATCTAGAAGGAATGAAAAAGTGGGCAACACGAGCAGCATTTGTCAAGCAGATGACACTACAGCACGCCAGCTTCCTTTGCTCCTGCACTGGTAGCAAGCAGCTAGTGCTGGGATTTCACTGCAATGTCACCTGTTCTCTCACTCTGCTCTCCAGGAACGAAATCTGCTTCTGCTCTGTTGTTCTACTGAACCAAGAGCTGAACAATCACTGAAATCAGCTGTTGTAGTATCACCCACACCAGACATTTTGTTTCCAACAATCTGTTTAATTTCTTAAGAAGCTCTGCCTCAAAATGCCAGCAGTTGAGAACAAAGGCTTTAGTAAGGTTTTTGCATCATAATGTCCATGAAAACCAAAGCTTACATATCATGGGATATACATAAAACGTGTTTTGTGTGTATCTACATCTAGTATTTTGTTATGACATATTTTACTGGTTTACTGTTTAAAAATAGATTTGGATTTGGACTATGAGGAGAGGTTTCAGAGATAGGAGTGAAAAAAGGTTCTTTTCCACAAATACCTTCACTGACTTCTTGGACTGCTTCCACTGAATTGGGTTTTAGTATATTTAAATCCTGCCCACCATAGGTAAGCAACAAACAGAAAAAAGGAAAATTTTAATGATGCTGCATGACTTTTAATAGACTTTTGCATGATTTATTGATGTAAATATACTTCAAATAACTGGTTGGACATTAAAGGGCAAATGAAATGTTTTTTCTTTAACAGACAACTTGGAAATGAACAGTATAAATAGAACATAGTCATCACCACTTTATTTTATGTCATTCCAATCTACTATCAATTTCTTTTTATATACAAATTCAACTTTTTTGTAACCTTGAATACCTAGAAAACTTGCATAATGAAACATGTTATTTACACTGTGCATGAGTCACAAATAATTACAAATAAAAAGTATACAAAATGATTAAACTGTATCATTACATGAAAAGCAAGGAAGATATAGTAGATGTTCTGATTAACTATAAATGTTTACATATTTGTACGTCCATTTCTAATCTGAAATTGCTAGATGATGTATCTGATGATTTTGATCAGGAATATTAGTTCTTATGCTTGCACTACTGGAGAGGAAGCAATAGTTTCAGACATAATGAGCCACTTAAGAAACATTCATGGAACTGCATAGGATGAAATGTATTTTTTTTAAAAAACAAAAATAAAATATTTGACATTGCAAAATATAATCAATTTCACTCATGCCATACAGATACATTGTATACTAAACCAATACTGTAAGATGGCATTGCAAATAAATCATAACAGAGCTATAACATTTTAAAAATAAGCAATTCACACGGCATTTGTATCATAAAATAGCAGATGTACAATATTATTTACATTGCAAACTGAAGAGAGAATAACCCCATGAAACCGCAGCAAACAAACTGCCCAAAACATCGATCACAGACCTGATCCATAAAATTTGTAGGCATGTGTGTAATGTATGGAAAACCTGTCCTTGGCTGAGTGAGACACTGCTCTGGACACTGTGTGTGGCTCCCACCTGTGACCACCCATGGGGTATGGCTGGTAGCCAGCAAATGGAACACTTCCAGGATCCCACCACTGATGGTTTAGCACAGCAAGGAGCCTAGGATATGGTTTCAGAGCTCTTTGCAGACTTTTATCCCAAACAAGGACGCCTGCTATGTAAAACAGGAGCCACATGGTTTTGTTTTGTGAGGATTACCAGGAGGTAGGAAGGCTGCAATTGTTCAGAGCTTTCTGGCACAGCAGCACTGACCAGGGTTTCGACTGTGCTGCAATTATCTGCTGTATTTGTGAAGGCTCAGGACCACCACTGGGCAGTCCTGACTCACAATAACATTCAAAGTTCCTACCACAAACCTTGCTGGAAACTGAACCCAACTTGCCAAGTCCCAGCAGGGTATTTGGGCATGGATCATTTCAGCAACCAATCTTTAAATAGTGGTTATTAAAAAGGACAAACACCTCCTGCCCCGTGGCAGTATTATAGCTGCTCAGGATAAAATTTACCTATGGAAAATGAGATGGAACTCCTATGAGGTGGCTGATCAGTGTTGACTACTGTATTTGAATTGTTCCACATCTGGAACACAAAATTTGATAAATGAGCTCTGCCTCACAATTGTCCTCATTTATTTCTTGTTTTTCCTTCTTATTTTCCTATATTCCTAGATATTTTTTATGACACAAGAGAGAGTAGGTGGTACCTCCTGCAAACATTTGAAATTCCAATTGCTGCAAATTCCATTTTTCCTCAGGACTTGCCAAATTGAACTGCATGACCTGCACTAGCTGAGTAATGTGTCAACATGTATTGAGCTCTACAACATAAGGTGAGCCCAGTGAACTTGAAAAGTTGGTCTGCCCCTAGCAATAAACCTAAAATATCCATACAAAACTTCTCACCTGAGATACACAACTGTTCTGCACATGTCTAGAATGACCTTTTATCCAGGATTTTCAGGCATTGAGCAGCCCAAAAAAAGCTACTGACACGGCTGAAGAGATGTCAAAAAATTCCAGACAGGAAAAAAACGTGCCACAAAAGAGATAAACCATCTTCTCTGTCACAGGAAAGCAAATCTGCAACATACTACCAGATGCAGTCTGCACATATGAGAACTCAAATAATGCAGAGACACAGACAAGCTATTTTTTTTCCTTTTTTTCCCTTCTCCCAAGCAATGGGAGAAGAATAATAAATACAGTCTGGGTGGTATCTTGAGCAGCCAACAATGTAACTGAACTGGTGCATTTCATAGTGTTGTTACTGTGTTCAGAAGAATGAGCCCTGTCAATGACTTCCAGGGAATTAGTGAACTTTGGGACTACTAAAATCTGGATCAACTTGGCGTCTGGATTGCATTTGCTATGTAATTTGTACAAAGTCACCAGGTAACTTTTTTTTTGCTTTGGAGATCTTTTGGCTTCAAAAGAAAGACAGTGAAGGAAGAAATAAATTTTTTATGAGCACCTGTTAGGTGCATCAGCAAATTTTAATGAGGAAAAGCCCAACTCAATAACTTCCCCTTTGTACCACTTTTTTAACCATATACACAAATATTTCTTTATTTGTCCTAATATTCTGTCTTCTTTGATCACCTCCTCAGTGACTTAGCTCTGAAATAGAGGCATCCTGGTCACAATCAGGAACAACATGTTTTTTTAGTGAGGTTTCTCTGGAGAATCATTTTTTATGGCTATTGTGCGACTAATATGACAAGAATTAATTCAAGTGAGCTACCTACCAGAGGACGAGGTCAAATAAAGTGAGAATTGTCTCGAAGAAAACTTGTGTGATTTTTTAAAAATCCAGATAATTTCCCCACTACAGTACACTTCCACATGCAACTGGAAGCAAAAATAAGAACAATTTTTATGAAGGTGCCAGTGTCTATGGCAAAGGCTTAATCAAATATATCCATTATAATGACCCAAGAAACTTCAAAACTGAATAAGCAATGCAAGAACTTCTCAATTTCAAAGGATTTTTGTTGTTTTGCTGATCACTAGTAACTCATATATGAAATTTTGGATCTATTCATCTTTATGAATCAGGTACTGTGCAAAGGTCATGCACCAAAATAGCTCATTACTTTTCCCTTTCAAATGCATTAATGGGGAATCAGTAGGATGTAGTCCACCACTAGAAGTAATGAGAAAAGTAAACTAGAAGCATGAGAAAAGAGTATTTGTTGAATAGAAATGTTACTTTTAGTATTTAGACAAGGCAAAACTTTGCTTGGTCCTGTGAAAACAAGAAAATCTGTATTTTGATTATAAACATTTATATGAATACTAGGCTAAAACTAGAGGCATTGAAATAGAAGATGTGTAATATATTGTATATTGCTTTTCTTATATCGTGTACATTATGTTTCTAATGGTGACAAACAAGTAAAATCTTTTAGGACAAACTAAAAGGACCTCATTGCAACAAACACCATTATAGCAGGTCACACTATGAAAGCAACATGTCAGGTCACAACACAGTGCAGGCACGCTGCTAAAAGATAGTCTGAAAAGGCTGTTTATCCTTCTGCTACCTGTTAACAGCATACCTACATAAGTTTTGTAAAGTTTTTTCTTCTTGTTTGAGGCCTTCAGTGGCATTAAAAAAAGAAGGGTAAAAAAGGCAAACTGTTTGTCCTCAGTTACACTGTGGAAGAATCATATCACCAAAGCCTACTCAAACAGAGGCAAAAAGATAAAATTAAGAAGTATCAACAGAAGTGGAATAGAACAAGGCTGTTTTGTTTCCTCTAAAGAAGGCCCAGGCTATTGGCACTGCTTGCATTTGCTAGAAAATAGAAGTGGCTTATCAGGAGGAGATTCAGGAAAGGCATTCACTGATCTCTCTAAGCCTGCAAGATTTACAAGTAGCATCTGCTTTTCCATTTCCCAGCAACATATGAAGAAAGACCCTTTGCTATACTCAAGGCTGTGTAAACAGTTAGACACAAAATAGTAATTTTAAAACAAGAAGAATAAACTTTAGATTACATTTTTTTTCAGAAGCTCATAGGATCAACAGCTATCAAGACATACATTCTGTTATAGGAAGAGCAGTACAAATGTTAAAGCTTTTAAGACCGTATATAGTTCACTGCACACACAATTTTCCCATGGCCTACACATATGGCACATCAAGTTTTTACATAGACTCATGTTCCCATGGAGGGATTAATACTGAATTCTGCTGCATTATACTGGTGCTGCAGCCTTGAATAACTTGCTCAATGCCACAGCACAGGCCGGGTTAGTACAGACATCATGCACTTCAATTGCTCACAGTCAAAGACAGAAATGACAGAACCAAACTTTACTGTTTTGTTTTTTTTTTCAAGTAGGTAAGTCTTTGGTTACTAATAAATTCAGTTGGTTTGGGGAAGCAATCATAACTGAACTAACAACTTTCAACCAAGAGGTACTAACTGGAACTTCCAGACCACTAAGTCTGCCAAAGACATCCCAATAAAAAAACTGAAATGCAGCATGTGATAGCTTGTATGGACTCTGCTTCTGTTGGCAGGTGGATTCCTTTGCTGAACATCTAGTTACAGGACAAGTAATCAGATGCAATTTTGCAATTAATCCCTTGATTTCAGTGTGGGAAGATCTTGGTGTATATGCTTTCTGAGCTTTTCTGTTCATGCCATCTGACAATAAAAGTCTAACTTGCCCCATCCCTTCCCAATAGACCGCAGGCTGATGTTTTAAAATAATGTTCAGATTCACAGAGTACTAAAATTAATCTCCTAACCATTAAGTTGACAGAAATCTCTAGGGACACTGCCTTACCTCCTCTGTGTATTACTAAAATGGAAATACTGTTGTTAGATCATCCTTTGTCTGTAAGAAATTTTACACAAACAGGTTCAGTTCATAAATGTCTCAGTGCTCTAAACCCTGACAGCGCTCTACTATCCTTTAAGGGCATCCAAGATTATTTTAATGCTAAGCAAGCATTGTTGATAGTGCAAGGTTGTAATCTTGTTAGTGCAGAATGCTTGTACAAGTCTCTTCAGAGAAGCTTTGTAAGACAACAATAAAACAGTACTACAGAACTACACAGAAAGCATTTGCACCCAGGGGATAGCTGTCCATTTCCACAGCAGTGTAGACTTTGAGGTGGTCAATCTTCACATTTTAGGAGTACCCAATATTTTCATCCAGCATCCAAAACAGAGAAGTTTGAAATAAATCAAGCAGCAATTTTTGGCACTCATAAAGCTGAGATTAAAACTGCACTCTACTGAACTGTACTGTCCCTTTGGTCTGCTCTCAGTAAATGACACAGCAGCAATGTGTGGCTCATGACTCTTCCTAAAATTCCCACTCCTAGAACTGAGCATTATGAACTCTGGTGAAAATCTATCTTCCTACAATAATCCAAGTTATCTTCACATATGTCTGGCTCTGTTATTAGAGATGTTTGTGACCACCTTAGATAGGAATTAGCCCTCAGATTTTACTTTGGCAATACTGAAATTAAAGGGAAAAGTTGAAAGATGACAACTCTAAGGCATCAAAGTTAATTGTCCTCTAGCATTACCTGCAGGGGAAATGAAGATGAGCCTGAATGAATCACCAGTTAAATCACCAATTTCAGCTGGTTCCTGGAAAAATTGTTTTAAAAAGTATCAGAAAAATTACTTTCCATTCACACTTTCTTGAATTTCATGACTCCTGATTAGATGAGAGAATCAGAACCACAGTCACAGACAACTGGAAAATTGTTATCAGTTCTTCTAGGCAAGATATTGCATGCAAAGTTCAATTTGTTCTCAAAGGCTTTGGGAAGAGACTGAACTATGACTTGGTGGGCCCAGGCTGTGAATTTCATGCCAATAATACTAGCTTGTTTTGCAGAAGTTTCTCCTTACTACAAATTTATTCCACTGACATACATAAATATACACCACTGGATTATTTTTAGTGGCATTCAGTTCCTTCTCTATGGTTGGCTGTAGAGGCAGAGCAAAGTGGAAAAGAGAATAAGGGGATTATTTGTGGCTGTGAAATAATTGGTTGGACTCTCCAGGCTGATGATCTGAAAATGCCTTAATATTTATGTGTTTTACCCATGAATTGCACAAACAGAATACACATAACCTCTTCAAAAATCTGTGGGATCCTGCAGAAAAGCACTTTAGCAGAATTTTAGTAAACTGGAACAGGGTAAACTCATATCAAGACAGAATGTAAAGTCAGTCCTATGGAGCCCACCATATTAAGAAAAACAAAAAAACAAAAACCAAAAAAGCCCAACAACAACCCCCAAACAAAACAGCTACTATTCTCTTAAAATAGTTTGCTGAAAAATACCTGTGTCATTAATCTCTGGACTCTGAAGAAACCAAAGTTTAAAAACTGAAGGGATGAAGATGGCCATGTTTTTGACTGAAGGAAGGGTGCATGCTGAAGGTGCATGATTTGGTTTAGAGTAATCCCAAGGCTAGGTGATAATATAGCCATAATATCTCAAGATAGGTACTGGACAGTGTCCACATATTTTGCATTATTTGTTCCTAACTGTATTTCTACAAATATAAGCAGTCATATTATTTTCTATAAAATACAAGGTATGCCATGGAATGTGTTCATAATGTGTAGGATGTGCAATGCAGATAACTGGTGGTGCTGCATGTCCTGACATTTCTGTTCTACCACTGAACCTTAACACCCTGATAATAACTGTACACACTGAATGCCAGATTAATGGCATTGATGCTAATTAAATCCCAAAATCAAGATTACTCTTGACCTCTTTTACAAAGAGGACTTCTGCAAGAACAAAAATTTGCAAAAAGAACTCTAGTTTATAAGATATCCGAAAGACAATGAGCATAAATACTTTACAAATATTTATCATGGTGATTTGATTCGCTGATGTAAGTTATTATTTATACCCTACACTTGTCAATGCCTCGGATCTGAAATGCAGAGATTTTATAACATGTGTGCAGAAAAGACACATACTACAGAAAGAATCTCTAAAGAAAGTGGTGAAGGTTATTCCTGAGCTATGCATAGGTCAGCTTCTGGATAGATAAGTAAAAATAATTACTTAAGTCATAGTAGAAACTGCATGCAACTACTGCCAGCCCTGTCTTCAGCTGAGACCCAGCCTGTACCTTGCAGAACTTTTCACCTTGACCAAACAGGCTGAGGTTCCCTATCTGCAGTAGACTGCTGCACCTTCAGGGTCATGCACAAGTATGGTGGAATTGCTCTGTTGTGGAAAATAAGTAATTGAAGAAGAATGAAGAATAAAAAAGTGGTTTGGTTTGTTTAGTTTGTTAAATCCAAGCAAGTAGCAATATGAATTTGCAATATCATGGCCCAGAAGAGAATTCTTTAAAATGCAAATGTTCGAGGAAATGGAAAATAATTACTCACTTTTTAGTAAAGATACATTGAGGTTTGGAAATTTGCTTTCACTGTAGCTCTTAGATTTGTGTTCTGGGAGTTTAGTTTTTATTTTTCAGTTGAATAAATTTAGCAATAAATTATCTTTCCCTCCCTCCTGCAAAGAAAACAGAAATGTCAAGCCAAAGACTTCTTTTTCAGTATTCAAATATTGGCTTTACCATGACTTTCAGTGCTTAACTTAAGGTACTGAATTTTGAAGGGACTGTGGTCAAACTGATTCAGCAGATAAAGCAGAAACTGCAAGGTGGATTTAGAAAGTGAATTAAGACTAACCCTTGTCATTCTTCTTCTTTGTGATCCCGATTATTTTTAATTTAATTTTCTGGGTGACTTGCTTTCAGTGAGAATTTTTTCTTGCTTTTTCTCCAGATGTTATGATACTTTGATGTGCCTTCACCTCTGTTACTGAATTCACCCTTCTCTGGCAAGCCCACAGTGCCTATTTTTAGCTCCATGAGCTACTAATCCAGTTTCTCTGACAACTGCAATTTGTTGGAAGAAATGACTAGTGTTATGTTGTCTCAGAGCTATGAGCCCATTTGAGAAATTAGCTTCTTAGCTGACCTTTAAAGCAAGTGAGAATAACGTGCCCACAATTCCACAGGGTTTGGATTTCATTATCACAGCAGTGTGTGTGAGATGGGCTGCCCCTGCTGCACAGCTCTGCCTCTCTGCTTTGTTTTCCTCGTAATTATAGAAACTGTTTACTGTACATGGAAAATCTGCAAGTTTTCTCAGCTCTCGAGCACAATACTATTTCTAATCCCTTTTCTCTGGAGAGTAACAGTTCACAGTGTGGAGGACTGCATACTATTGATTCTTCCCAAGAGGAACTTTCCCACGGACCATGACTGCAGTGAAAATCACCACAGATGTCTAAGGATCAGAATGGCAACTGCAAACGGAAGAGAAACATATGGGAGAAGCGTAGCTCAGTGGCAGCCCTGGTCCTTCCCACTCCTCTCTGGTTCAGAGCCTGACACAGGATCCTGTTGGAGAATCTGGGTACTCCAAGTGCACAGCAACCCAAATACAGTTTAGGACAGGACAGATAGAGCTTTAGTAACTATGATCATAGTGAGAGAATGTCCAGCCAGCACCTCATCCTCTGCTCTCCTTTCTTTCCCAAATTATTGGTGACACTGACCTATATACTGTTTCACAAAAAAAAAATGGTGAGGAAAAATTATCATTTCAATGTTAAAAAACCCCAAAAATCCATTTCTGTGACAGATGGATTTCTTAAGTAGCTATTCAAAGAAGGAATCAAGCAGTAAATAACATGATGGTTTGGAGAGATGGCTCTTGCTGGATGCATCAGATAATACACTAGCACTATCTTAGAGCAGAAGTGGGGAGTTGGCAACAATCACAGATTATTAGTTTTTAGTTGAAAGGAATGTTCCTATAGCCAGGATAAACTCCCTAGCCAGACCTCTAAAATCTTAAATATTAATAATTTTACCATCACATCCCTTTGACTCTGGGGCTGAAGCCAGGCCCTTGTCCCAGTGTACTTGTCTCCACATGTACTTGATGTCCTATTCTTTACATCCTCTCATTCTTGACAGCAGTGGAATTAATCTCACCTACAGCATGGCAGCTAATCTGAACTAGTCCTCCACCTCCACACAGTGGTCACTGGGCAGAAAAGAGAAGAGCACATCTAAGGCAGTGGTTTATCTCCTCCCTAAGTCTTCCTCGAGGAAAGCTCAGTCTTTGAAATGCCAGGATGTCTGCACTGACTGTAGAGGGAACTGACCTGACTAGCTCAGACCAGACCTAAGTTTTAGATACCTAAATAGAGATCAGCTGAATTTCACTCATTTTTACAGCAATTCCCCAAAACCTTGGTTCTCTAGAGCATAATGGATCCCAGTGCAACTTGGGCACCGTGAGACATAAGTATAATAAGGAATTTTCCAGAATCAAAGACATTAATGGCTGCAGCTTAGTGAAGGGCTAATTTTCCAGCAAGGCAGTATCAACGTCATGTACTAGGATGGGAATTTTTACTAGAATGGGCTTTGTTTAGACTTCAGTAAAAGGCACAATGCTGTCCTGTCAGGAAGCACATTTAAAGCTTGACTTTGGGATGCTCTGTATCTCTTAATAACCTCTAAACAACTGAGATACATCTCAGCCTTACCCAACATGATCTGCATGCCATTTTTGCAGAAGCTGCTGGGTGAAATACTACTTCCTTGGAAATTTACCACAGACAATTCTTGGTTGAATGTGCATTTGAAAACTCCATATATAGGACTGTTTCTGAAGGAATGGTGTGAACTGTGGATTATCTCACAGACTTTGTACCTTTCTATTATGATACAACAGTATTCCAAACTTTCTTTCTGTTTAGGTATTTCTAAACAATATTTACTTACACAGCAAAAGAGTCTCCATTTTTTAAAAAAGTGCTAACATTTATCCCTACATACTTTTAGAAAGACATTCTTACTACCTCCTCCAAATTTTCCTTTGGCAAAGTATCTCACTTGCCCTGTTTCACATCTAGTTTTGCATTCAGTATTGACACTATCAGAGGAGCCTCCTAGTCCTACATACAGGAAAGCCAAATAATACAGTAAAGCAGGACACTCTTTGCATTTTGCATTTAGACTGTCTTCCCCCCCTCCCCCCCTCCAATTTTACTCTGCAACTAGAACTTCAACTCTTATTTAAAATAAAAACCTCAAAAATCGTGTATTTCTCACAGAATTCCACTAAAACTTCAAGGATTATGGGCTCTAAAATAAACCTTATGCCCTCAGAGTTCATGACACTATGCAAAACACTTTCTTGCATTTTGTATGAATAATCTCTGTGTCACACAGCTTCCAAATAGATGAAAGCTAACCTCAGCAGCACATCTGTGCACAGCTGCCCTCTCCTACACACACACTTCACTTTCTTCAGGTGCTTCTTATTTATACACTTGCAGGCCCTACAAGAAGTTTTCCAGAGAGGAATATTTACACTCTTAAATACTGACAAGCACATGGGACTTAACTTAGGGGGGCAGATTTCTAACCCACATTTCCAAAACTTATTTAGGCATTTAGAATCTCAGGATCATTCAGCAAAGTAAGGTTTCAGAAAGAGGTTTTGTTTAAGCACAGAAAATGGCATTGAGAAATTTGCCCCTTATGTGACTTTTAAAATTTTACCTCCTCCTTCTTAGCAAATTTAAATAATCTGAACTGGGCAGCCATGCTTTCAGTGTACAGTTTTTAAATTATTTCAATCAACCAGAAGTACCATAGAAGCTTCTAAAATAAATATACCTGTCAGTACCTCCTTTTTCTTTCCTATATGATCTGCTCTCTCATGCAATGGCTCACATCTAAAAAAAATCTCTCCTTGATGGTTATTTATTTCTAAGCTTGCTCTTTTGCAATAAGTTCAGAAACTCTGATATTGATTTAACAGTATGTTCCAATCTCATTAGGGAAGGAAAAAATAATACCTTAGAGGTTTCTGGTAATAAACAAATGCCAAAATGGATTCAACAGTATTTGCCCTCTGTGGGTATTAATCAGTTTTAGCATCTGTTTACTCTGGTGTATAAAACAGAAGTCATCCATTGCATATACCTCACTGGTTAATACTCCTATTTATCATTCCTGGGTATATCTTACAACTATTACCAGTACTGCTGTTTCCAGGATGTGAGACTAGTCATACTCTGTGGGAAGTCTTTTAAAACACTCTGTTTACATCCAAAACACTTTTATAATTCTGGTCTACAGTTCTGATTTTGCTCTTCCTTATTTAAGCGAGTAGCAACACATACTTTTGGAAAACTAACAAAAAAACATTGCCTCATACAATCAAATTATTCTACTACATGCTCTTCTCTGAGGAAGAGGATGGAAGGATAAACAGTATATGTCAGGGTGTTATTCTTCCATTTAATGTCCTGCTGAAAAGTGGTTTGTTAAGGTTATAGGTGTTGTACAGGAGCCTACACAGAAGAGATTAGCATGGCTTTATTTATTGCTTCAAGAGTAGTCATTAGAGAGTATTGCTAAGGAATAATTACCTAGAAAACAAGTAGCTCAATGTGAGACCTTCTGCTAATGGAAAGTTAATTTTGGGCCTACAAATTCACAGAAGCACAAAAAACGTGTGTTAATGATAACCTGGCAAGTATCTCTCTGTTCTTTACAATCTACATTTGTTATTACCATCTTGACTACGGGATAAGGTTTATGCAGGCATTCTGGCATACAGTTCAGGGGAACGTGGCACAGAGGTTTTGTATAATTGGGCTAGGGGCTCAGAGCTCAAAAGCTTTTCTAAGTCACAGTCCTTATGGCATGCAGGAGCTTGATTGGCAGAGCTGGTATCATAAGCAAAGGGTTCAGACACTAGGAGAGATGTGCAGAACCCCAGTAGCTCATGTTCCTGACGGTCACCATGGCTACAGTATCAACCCTTTATTTATCCTGGAATATGCTTATCTATCCCTCTGACACTCAGTTTGATTCAATTTATTTTGGCCAGTGCAAAATGCTGAAAAGCAACACAACAGAAGATCTGAGACACAGCACTTGGGCTGAAAAGAATGTCATTCAGTGGGACCAGTTTCACTTATCATGGCCATCTTATAAAACAGATGTGTAGTCTAAGTTTGCCATCTGTGGTCACTGAGAAAGTTAAGCACACTTAAGGATTTAGGAAGCTTCATACTCTGTCTAAAGCAGTGGGGACAAGTGCCTGAAGTGCTTACCTGTCCTCCAGTTTTCAAAAGAAGCTTGGTTGTTGGAATGCCAAAGAGGGCTGGAGGCACTCCTGCAGCCAAGGTAACCAGCGTGTCCCTCTTAATTCCATTGCCTCCTTGCTAGCCAGGGAAGACACTTGCTTCTCTGAAATCCTCTCTTCTCTTTTTGTCCGAATTAAAACACACTCAGCCTCACTCTGATTTTGGAAACTAAAATCCTTGGAGCAAACAGCTGGGTTAACATCTGCTGCCACTGATCCTTCTATTAAGGCTGCCAGCAAAGTTGCCACTTTGCATCACACGTTGTGTTGGGCTCTCTAACGTGAACCCCAGCCCAGAGGGAAGCAGACTGAGATGCCTCATGCTGCTTTCAGAGGCCATTTTGTTGCTATAGTGACACAGTGACACTAACCTGGACCACAGATAACTGGAAGTCAACCTTCCCAAGCCACAGGAACAAGTTAGCATCTGCAGAGGTGAATGATCCATCTGTTGCCTGTGACTGAATTGCTGCATTCCCCAGTTTCACTGTTTCTCTTGCCTTCATGCATGATTAACGGCCAAGCCACAAAAGATCAATCATGTATATGAGGTTAAACACTTTACAGATTTTTGTTGTAAGCCTGCTCATGCATTGCAAATTAATAACGTCGATAAGGAGTAACTCCTATCTGAACAGATATATCTGTTGCTTGCAGAAACTAAAAACAAGCCACGGGCTGTAAATGCACTGACTTCACCCAAATCCACCTCTGGTAACTTGCACTGGATTCTTTTCCCTCTCTAAGGACATGAATGCCTGCTGTGTCACTGTAGCAGTTTTGTCTTTGCTGCAAGGAAGAGTAGGATCAGCCCTTTAACCCCAGTTATTATAAGCAGTTATAGTGCTTATATATAAGCAGTCACATCAACAATATATACTAACAAGAACAACGGTAGGATTTATTCACTATCTATGCCACATACAGCGTGTTAAGGGAAGCAAAGTGGAGGTCTTTTTAAGAGCAGAACCCTGACCAAGAACAGGACTTAGCATGCAAGATGATGGAATTATTAACAGTAGCAGAAGCTGATCAACTCCTACTTGTTGAGTCTACTGCATGCTCAGCATCTTCTATTCATCGGCAGCCTCTCTTGTCACTGGCACCCTCAATCCTGTACAGCATTATGAATAATGTATTACCTTGAGGGAAAGGAACCAACTGTCTCTGAGTTTGACAGGCTTTTTTAAGCTTCTTGTTTTGTTGCTAATTTAAGCACGTTGCTATTTCCAATACTACATATGCACAATTTTGCTAAAGATCACTAGAAACCAGAAACTAAGCCAGAAGCTCTGAGACTGCATTAGGACAGGGAACTAGCTCTCCTCAGCAAGCTCTGAGCACCCAGCAGAGGGGAGTTAGTGGCCTGAGACTTGAAGAGGAAAACTCAGAAGATGTCCTAAGTTTACAATGCTGCTGCTAGATTTTTGAAAGCTGTCTGGCATTTCAACTTGCCCCAACCACCAGTGCAGGTTTCAATGCAGGTTTCACCCACACAGCAGTGTTGGGTGCCATTTTTTTCATTCATTTTTAAATTGCCTGAAAGAAGGGTCTATTCAGATCAAGAAATATACAATGTGAAATTGATTATCAGAGTTTATGTCTTAGTGCAGTGCTGATACTTTTAAATGCATGCAGCATGTCATGGTTTTGCACTGCTTGCTTTAAAAAATGGAAGATGGATGTTAAACATGCTTGATCTTGCTGTTGGGCTTGGTAGGGAACACTGTAAACACAGGAGAAGATAGCACTGTGAAATGGCATGTGCACACACATGAACTGCACAGAACTGTTAATGACTCAATCACAAGGATTTCTTCAAAACAGGCAATTCCCATACAAGATTTCCAAGGTTTTAAGAGCTTTGGTTTTCTGTTTGCAGAGGAATGTTTCCAGGCTTCAAAACAGACTCAGATCTGAAACTGAATGTGGGAACGAGCAGAGAAGCCAAAACCACAATAACAGTTAATGACTATTGGCTCTCTGGTATTAAAAATGAAATATCCTTTGGGATCCTGCAAGAAAACCACACTTTGAGAGTCCTGCCTTAGCAGCAATTCTCCCATGCAGAGACCTTTGTTTTTGAATGGGAAATATTACCAGAGGGATGCAGAACAAAATTTATCCACCACCCTACCACTTCATTACTATTTCCTTTTTCCTCTGAGTTTGTGACCTCTATGCACTGCATCACAGAAAAGCCTGTGTGATGGGGAGCTTCAAGCAGATGGAAAAATCTGACACAAGATCTGTAAAAAGTGTTCTGGGGAAATGACTGTTGACTCTCTTTACCTCATCATCTTTGTACAAGAAACCAGCCACAAAGAGACTGATGAACCCAGCGAGGGGTGACCTCACATCACCTTCCCTTTGCCTTGTACCAGGAACATGAAATAGATCTCCTCCTTCCCTCCTCAGAGAGGGTGGATTTGGTCTGCACAGAAACTCAAGACAGCAGATGTGGCTACTTGCACCTACATGAAGAAATACAGGCATGTAAATTCTTACCCAGAGGAACAAAAAGATCATCTGTTTTATAGGGAGAGAAATGTTGAAAGAAAATTCCAACTAGAGTATATGGATTTATGCAACCATTTCAGCACCTATAACCTCTCCTCCTCATCATCTCAAGGTATAAAATTCTGAGAACCTTTTTATTTATGAAGACAATGCCAGGCAAATGAGAACCTTTTCCCTACCACTAAAAGTAAGTGTTGTTGAAGAAATGTTGAGTCTGATTACCATCTAATTGACATGGCAACATCAATCTTGATAATGTTTTATTTAACTTTGTAAAGGTGCCCAACAAAATAAGTTTGCAACCTAATATGAAAGGCAGCAGATGTAACTACTAATTTAGAAAGTGCTGAGAATTTGTTTTACAGTTTCCTCACACTGACATAGAAAATGTCCCAAAAGAGCTCACACTTTTTTCATTGACTTCCCTCATCATAACACTGACAACACAATACTTAACATCTGTGCTGCAATTCTAGATATGCTACCTTTACACAAGCTTATAAAAAACAAGGACTGTATATTCTTATACAGTCAATCTACTCTAATTTGGGGAGCTAGATGATTTATTTGCAAACACTATTAATGTATTGATGCTGATACCAGTACCAATTTTCAGTTCTCACACTGATCTCTCTGATTTTAAATTTCTTTATACAACAAACAAACACAAAGTCTCTGAGAGGATGAGGATGGTGACACAAACTGGTTTTGATTGCTTATCCAATTTGCCAGAAGAACAAGCATTTATCCATCATTTGCTATGAAAATGTTTCCACTGGTCAAGATCAGGCGCAGAATTAACCTTGACCGTTCTTATTGGCAACTGTAAGGGACAAGTTATTGAATTACAAGCTTTTGCTCTAAACCTCTACATCTGTACTCTTCAAATAGGACTATGGGTGGTGAGAAGAGAAAAAGCTTGGCCAGAGAGGTTGGTACTCTGACATCAGCACCTACTGAACAAGGAAGATGTGCCAGTGAAGTCAGACTGAAATCTAAATCTACTAATGGCTATTTGAAAAATTTTCACTCTAGGGAACTAAGTGATGACATCAGAACTATGGATTTGTTAGCTGGGAAGTGGCATTCCTCTTCCCAGTGGTGAAACATGACCTTTGATCCATTTATGACTCTTGCACATCTCAGTGGTGTTCCCAGGGTAAAAAATGCATGCTACATCCTGTGTATGTGCAAACTAATGGCTATAGGCTTAAACTTGTCATCCTGTGCAGGAAATGCTCGGATCTGTAGTTTGGATGGAAATTCTACAGCCTCAAGCTTGAACAGTTTTTCAGATAGGCCATAGAATTGCATATGGTATTTAACAAGGCAGATAAAAAAATAACTTCTCTAATCCCAAAGAATGCACTAGTACCAATGGAAGAAATCTTTAACATCAGTATTCTGCTAGCAAGTGAGTTAATTTGCATTGAAGTAAGTTTCTGGGCTAATTCCCACGCATTTACTCTCCTCAGGCAAGGAAAAAAACACCCCTGCATACTAAATTCAGAAGTCCTCTATATGCTGAAGTCTGTAAAGGTTCAAGACAGTCCTTTCTCATCCAGAAAGGCTTCATGGAAAGGAAGCCTGAGACATATTTGGCACAGGCTAGCAGTGCCATGCTGACTTAATCCTATACTCACAGGGGCTGCTGGTCAAATGGGAAAAATATAGAATTGTCATTCTCTTCATAGAAAGATCCAACTGGATAATCTTGAAATGTGGTGAAAGTTATTTCTTTTCAAGAAGTGCCTCACATTATGACTACTAAATCCATAAGCAAACTCATTTCTGCTCTGGATTAGAGAAATGCAGAGTTTTTCAGGCCTCCTAGTGCTGCTGAGTCTTCTTTGATTAAAGGGATTAAAGGCCTACGTACAGCTAAATCACTTTGGAACCACTGCAGAGGTTTTAACTAACAATCTGCAAGCTCAGAACAATATCACCCACTTCAGTATGATCCAAAAGCAGCACAACCGCACAGGAAAACTGACCACCATTACTTTTGAAAAGGAAAACCTGAGAAATAAAAAATTCCTGAAAATGTGCCAGATACACATCTTACTTGAACTGGATTAATTGAAGACAATAATACTATATTAATTAAAATCTTGAACTGCCATTTGCATTAAACCTGGAAAAGGACTGCCTTCTCTGTTTTGGTGGTTTTTTGATCTTCTCTAGAAAAAGCAGGGGACCTTCTGCCAATCCAACAACAGTGGAAGTTTCCTAATGAGCAGTCATTATTAATAGAATGGATTTTCAATAATCAATCTGGACTAGGAGCACAAGTCTTACCAAAAAATGTGGAAAACTAGCAGGTAGAGACCTTCCATAGTCTGCTGAAATTCCTCAGAATAAGTTTTCGCAATACCAAATTTTTAGAAAACTTCAGGGCTTCTACATAAAATCAGTTTGGCTGGTAATTTAGAGGGGAAACAAGTCTCACTGAAGAGAACTTTTCTGTTTGTCCATGCATTGATCTTCTGCACTTCGTTTGCATTGTCCTGTAAGGACTGGACATACAACACTGTAGGACAAATACTGAACATTATTTTAAATAAGACAAAAGTGTTCACCTAAAGCTTTAGCATAAAAACCAGATAAAGTGATTTACCAAAGTGGGTTTTTCTTTCTGTTAAAATATTGGTATTTTTGTTGCCTAAAATGTCAAGAAATGCCTTCTTCCCACTTGTATAACAATAAGGTTTGATAGGTAGAATGTATGAAATATACAGTAACTTCTGAAAAGCTATCTAAGCTCACTCAGCTTACAGTATGTGGAATGTAATTATCCAGAAAGTGAAATATGTATAAAAATAGGTAAAATTCCTACAATATTTGTATTGAGTCATAATTCCTCCTGTCAGGAAGGTTACAATAGCTCTACAGTATATGTATGAAATGCTTGTTCATAAAGTTAAAAAACATCATTACCTTACTGAAGAACACATTAAATGTAGGAATGCATAATCAGAACTGACTCTCAATTCTGCTTAGCTGGTGCAAATCTACAGAGAACCATCATCCTTTCTGCACAAAACAAGACCAACCTCTAATTTGAGAGTTGGGGCTTTGTTTTGTTGTTTTGTTTGCCATAGAGGGGCCAGACTGAAGTTTATGAAAGAAATTCCTCTGGAAGTGGAAGTACATTGTTTAATATTTTTTTCCCTATCTCCGCTTTGTTTACTGACAGCAGTTACCCACCTTTTAAAATGATTATTGCCTGACACTACATGGAGCTTTTACTGCCTGTTCAGAAGAAGGCAGTGAAATACAAAGAACTTCCAACTCCCCTGTCATGACCCAGTTCTGGGCTTGTGCTTTTTTGACGAGTCTTTGATCTGCAGCAGGCCTCATAGGCTGGTCTCCCGGAGGAACATGGTGCCGATGTTGTAAGACACCTTTCTCACTCTGGCAGATGTGATGGAGGGTTTGGGCGGCTTCTGACCACTTCTGACCTCTAGGAAGTAACAGATCCCAGGAATTTCCTTTGGAAAGTTTTCTGGAAGCTCTTCACGGGAACGAGGGATAAAAATAAAATTATCTTCCTTTTTCAAAAGCCTAGAAAAAAACAAAACAGACGGATGTAAAAAACCGCAAAACACAGTCCAGAAATGTCTCTTTGGAAGAGGTGGATCCTATGTGCTACCAAGTAAAAAATGAGTTAACACTACTTTGTAACATCTAGAGAAATTCTAAGGCAGGATCCTCAGCTAATACATATGAACTTATCATCATTAACTTCAAGGAGCTCTGTTGAGTGAGATCAAGAGAAAGGAAAGCCCAAAAAAACTCATTCTCTGAAAATCAGTGTCAGCATTCAGAAAGTAACGTACCACAAAGTGAACCAAATTCATAATGATCATTGTCCACAATATATAATTTGGTTCAATTAAAACACTTCAGTCTGGTCAGCTGGGCAGAAATTCACATTTCAGAGTGATGGCTACCACTAGATTTCCTGCTGGAGGGCAAGTATGAAGGTGGCAGTGCTTGGGAGCTCTCCCAGGTAAAAGCAGGGAGGTCATTTTGTGCCCTTCCCACACTCAGCAGTACTGTATTTCATAAATTGGGTTCAAATACAGCAAATCCAGCTTCAACACTAGAATCAAATCTGACACTACTCACCAGAAGTACCCATGGGTTTAATCTAGGCTGTTTGGTTGGGTCAAAAAGGGATCCAGGTTCCCTGGAGCCATGAAGCCACCTCCTGGCATGTCCACTCAGGTGGTGCAACACCACAGACCTGACTATACTGCCTTCTGCCATTTGCCATTTTAGCCTTGGTAGGGAAATCCTGACTGGTTAGATCTGAAAATTTAGGGCACAAAAACTTGGACTTGTAAAATAAAGGAAATAACTCTATACATTTTTTAACTCTATACATTTCTTTTGTTTGTTTCCAATAATTAAGTAAATCAAGTTAGTAGTATTCAATCCCTTGCAGCATTGAAAAAAAGCAGTTTTGAGACAATGATAAATTCTGAGCACAGCTGGATATATGAAAGCAATATTCCTCCTTCCCCTCCAAAGATATTTATTCTTTCCCTCAATCAGTTTGAAGCTCAAAAACATAATTGGGAACAACTTTATAAGCTGCAATGGAACTTTGTAAAAGGTAGTTTATTTAATGTCTGTAAAGTTGATTTCTGGAAAGTAAATGAATGAATGAATCCTATTGCCAGGAGAATTTTCCAGAATTGTCAGTATATGCAGTGGAACTTCCTTTACTGATTTTTTTTCACGGGTTTTGCATGAGACAATGTGTGTGAATCATTGAAATATAAAGGCATTTTCTTTTCAGCTTTTAAATAATCACTTGGCTATAAACCAAAAGTGTTTTTGCCTTTGAACTTCTGTGGAGGTCTTTATTTAGTATGCAGTTTGAAGGTCCAGATTGTCAACTTTATGATCAAAATACTGCAATCTTTTCTAAATTGCATGAACATTTGTGGAGGCTTCTATAGAGAAGCTTCTCTTTTTTCATCTCTGCAATGTTTGCAGTAAATATTTTGTATTTCCAAGCTACAGGCTTAATACACTGAAATAACTCTTCACAGCTTCCCAAACTAGATGTCTGCACATAACAGCTGAAATCTTAGAACTTTCTGAGCTAAATCTGTAAGTTTTCACTGTAGCCACTTCCCCACACTGAATATTCACTATGGAACATCTGACCATCCTAAAAATCAATGGTTTCCTTATCAGAGTCTAACATCCTGTACTTTCAACGACAGTTACGTGAGTCCAAAACTGTAAAATGTATCTATATTTTTTGATTCATGTTAGGGCTGGCACTAAGATTAGTTGATATTTTACACTATTTCCTCATAGAAAAAAATTGCAATATAGTAATTACCCATTGTATTTTCACTTGTTCTGTGAATTTCAACTTGGTCACAATGAAATGCTCCAGGACTGATAGACAATTAGTCCTTTGAAGATTTCTCTCCTGCTGTGGCTTGTGATAGACTCCATATCCCTGCATTAGGTGCACTGCTTGAATTAGCCTCTCACCCTCAGAAATTGTCCAGCTGACCTTTATTGGAATAACATTTCAGCTCTCAAGCAAGCATGGCAGGAAACCTTCATCCAAATGTTAATGGAAGTTACTTGTGATTACATTCTATCCTACTTACACTTTTAAGGGAAAAAAAGAAGAAATTTCTCACTCATAAAATAACACTATTAGAAAGATTTTAATCCTGATGAGAATGGCCTCCTGTTAGCTTTCTCCTAAAGAACAGGTTCTTGCAATTCACTAAATAGTATGTTGGTCCTGACACTTGGCTTCCCAGTCTGAGAATGAGATCATAGTTCAGAAATTGGATCTGATTTCTTATATCTTTGTGTCTATACTAAAGAAACAAAGTTATCTGCATACTCTCAGTGCATATCACTGAGGACATTTTTCTGCACAAAACTTCCCTCTTACTTTTAGCCCGCTTGTGATGTTAAAAAGAGAACAGTAGCAGTTGATGGCCATGGCCATTTCTAAGTTTCTTAAATTCCTTTTCATGGGTACAAAGAACTCAAAAGTTCATTCAGCCAAGCTGTGGTGGGCTGACTTTGGCTGGACTCCAGGTGCCCACCAAGCCATGCAATCCATTTTTTGCACTTCCCCTCCTTCCACTGGCTCAGGAGAAGACCCAGTGTAAAACCTTCTGCTCTGGCACATTTCCTGGATGGTGGCACCCAGTTATGGTTGGTTGCCTCACCTTGTGGACCATTCTCAAAGCATTTTTTTGTGAACAAGTCAGACTGCCTATTGCAAAAGCCTGAAAGAACAATCCATCCTAAGAGGGCAATCTTATCCTTCACCTTCAGGAAATTATGTTGCAGCTTAAACTGCATAAAAAATGTCCCCAGATCGTCCCATATTCAGAGAGCTCAAGCTGAAGTTACACAACCTCCGCAGTTCAGGAATATGCATATAACAACTAGTCTGAAAATATCCTCAGCATTTATCTTAGCTGTATTTTCTGAATCACTTCTGTGAATTTCCCTTCAGAGCACTTTTGCAAAGCATATTTTTGTAGTAGGTTCAAAATTCTGGGTTCCACTCAAGTGGTTGGATATACAATTTACAATTCAGACCTCAAATGGTGAGGGTCAGGGTACTCAGGCACTCCTATACATTGCCTGGAATTAGGTCTGCCCTCAGCTTGACTTCTTTGTTCATGTTTCAGGGGAGGAAGAATTTATTAAACACTGATTTGCAGTTGATTAACTTTGACACCTTCTCCTCCTAACCTGAAATCTTCCAAAGCTTTTTAAATTCTTTTTCTGTCCCTACCTTGGTGGAAAGGCTTTTTCTTTCAGACAAAAAGAGACAGTGTCCAAGAATTACCCTATTATTTTTTTTTCTTTTCAGTTCCTTCATTTAAGGAAAAAAGTCAGGAGGCCTGTGTGTGAATAAAAATTGGGATCATACTTAGTGGGAATCTTGAAGAAGCTTTTAAAAGCTTTAGCTCTTTCTTCACATATATGAAATGATTGAGTAATTATATTTCCAACTATCTTGGCAAGAAACAGTCACATCTTCATCAGAGTTTCTATATTCATAAAATCACAGAATATTCTGAGTTGGAAGGGACCCATCAGAATCATCAAGTCCAACTCCTGGCCCTGCACAGCACCATCCACAAGAGTCACGACATGTGCCTAAGAGAATTGTCCAAACACTACTTGAACTCTGTCAAGCTTGGTGCTGTGACCACTTCCCTGGGGAGTCTGTTCCAGTGCCCAACCACCCTCTGGGTGAAAAACCTTTTCCTGATATCCAACCTAAACCTCCCATGACACAGATTCATGCCTTTTCCTTCACTCCTGTCACTAATCACCACAGTAAAGAGATCGGTGTCTGCCCCTCCTCTTCCCCTCAAGAGGAAGTTGCAGATTGCAATGAAGTCTCCCCTCAGTCTCCTCTTCCCCAGGTTGAACAAACTAAGAAACCTCAGCAGCTCCCTATATGGCTTCCCCTCCAGGCCCTTCACCATTCTTTGGACACTCTCTAATAGTTCAATATCTTTCTAATATTGTGGCACCCAAAGCTGCCCCCAGCACTGGAGGTGAGGCTGCCCCAGTGCAGAGCAGAGCAGGACAATCCCCTCCCTTGCCCAGCTGGCCATGCTGTGCCTGATGCTCCCAGGACACACTTGGCCCTCCTGGCTGCCAGGGCACTGCTGACTCATGTTCAACTTGCCATCGACCAGGACCCACAGGTGCCTTTCCACAGTTTTTCTCTCCAGCCTCTTGCTCCCTATTCTACACACACACAAGCAGGGTTACCTGGCCCCAGGTGCAGAATCTGGCACTTGCCCTTATTAAACTTCATTTGGTTCATATGGCCCAGCACTCTAATTTAAGGAATGGTGATTGCTCATCTCGCCAGTCTGAACTAATAGAGTATTGCTATTACATAATTATTTGTTGCAAAGCCCTCTATCCTGAGTGCATGTTTCCCATGACGATTCTCATTCCCTCCATGCCCACTCTTTATCTCTCCATGTCTCAGGGATGTCACATTTTGTACTTTTCACTGCATTGCTGAATAAGAGCACAAAAGCACCCACTCAGATCTAAACTTCAATGTAAACTTTTCTTTAGGAAAGCTGCTCTGTATAGACCAAAATTTGAACAATACTTCTAAGAGAAATAAAGTGCTCTGCAACAAAGGAGACTATGCACTGCATTCCTAAACATAGTATGCACCAAGAAAAGCATATTGGCCTGGTGAATCTTCCATAAATGCTGTCTTTCACAGGGAGAGATATCAGCAAAAGAAAAAGGTTCTTCCTGTCCTACCTCTACAAGTACTGTAAAACTTTTAGTTAACCTTGTTCACATCCCCTCCATTAACTGATATAATTAGAGAAATTTATTAATGGCTTTCCAAACAAGCTTTGAGAAGACTGTCTCCTGCTGGACTGCTGCTTCCTTCCTCTGTGGCAACAAGTGTTGCTTGCTTCACCAGCTGGGCATCTTCTTGATAACAAAATGCTCATTTGTTTCCATATGAATACAGATAATAAACTATTACCCCATTGAAAGAGATGCTCTCCCACTGGGGAGAGCAACCACATTGGTTTGACCCACTGGTTTGACCATATGAGGCAGAAAAATATAAATGCAGATATACCTATAACCTTTAGGAGAAAAAATACGTATCAATACATATAATCTATAGGAAAAAGAATTTGATAAAAATAAAAACCTATAAGGAGTTTAGAGAAACGCCTAATAATTTTAATTTAAAACCCCTGTAAAGAGCGAAGTATAGAAATACTTCTCAATTACCTAAAAGTTCTTCCATAAAACTTTCAGTGAAATAACTATTAAAAATCTACAGGGGTTTAAATAAATTTTAAAGGCTGAGAAGAAATTTATTCAGGTGAACACACAGTGACCTTAGCCAGCTCAATAAGGAGGTGCACTTGGGTTGCCCTGTCTCCTAAATCAAGATAAAGATGTGGGATACAGGCTATTCATCTTTGCCTAAGCTCAGCTCCCAGATGTATCACCCAGCATGTGATAATGGAAAGTATCTGTACCCAACACTGAGTGCCAGAAGCACATTCTCTTCAAGGGAAATACATGCTGCAAAAGACTAGAGGTAGAAAGAAGAGGAAAAAAAGACTTAATTTTTAAATAGGAGTTACTTGACAAACAGGAATGACTATGTTTATCTGCTTTTGATAACTGCTTAGAAATCCCAAAGCATTACACAGCAACATTATTAAGAAAACAAGACAAATGTGGGTATGTTATATTAATATCTCATAAAATCATTATTAAAGGCTGAAACCAAAAATTAAAAAATATTTTATCTTTCATCTGTGCTGAAGTGTCTCATAAAGCTCATTGTGCTTCCTTTCCTGAATATGGAAAATAGGATAATTCTCTTCAATTCCAGATAATGTAGATTATTAAATAAACTTTGAGATTATTCTTTTCCTATTCCTTCCTGTCCACATCTTTAACACGGACCAGTCTAGGATGCTCAACTTCCTCTCCAGTTTCCACATTTCACCTGAATTTTTACAAGTGTTGATCCAGTGATTTAATTTCACAATGCTCAGTGATTCAAAGCAAATGGGGCTCTGTGATCCTTCTGTCAAAAGACCTGTCTGAGTCAAGAGAACAACATATTTCAAACACAAGTGAAGTTTCAGATTCAAAAGATGCAAAGGCCACCCTCTCAAAAGGTGTTGTTTCACACCTAGCAGAGCTCTGCCCAGGCAGGTGTAACTGGAGCAAGGCTCCTCCATGCTCACTGCCGCTGCTAAGCAACAAATATCACACCTTGTATTTATAATTTTAGACTCTGATTCTTACTTAGGCAGATTACAGGCTTTAGGGGAATTGTCTATAACCAATAATAGGTATTCTGAAGGGTGATTATTATTTGAATGCTGATGACATTTTATGAAGCATAATCTTTACTATAAAATGAAAGCTGGTAAGTATTGGACATGTTTTCAGTATCTGCATGATTTACAAGCACAAAACTTGTATCACAACTTCCATCAGGGGCCATGATAGATACAAACATGTGATGGTAAATGCCAGTAGTTTCATTTAATTGAAAACTCTGTTGTTTTCATACTGACTGCAGAATTATCTGTTTTGGAAAGCACTGATTCTTAGGTAATAGAAATATTAACACAAGTATTTACAGAGTGCATGTATGATCAAATAGAAGCATTTAGTAGAGTATAAAGTCAAATACAAATACATTTCAGTTTGTGATGAATCACTTTATTTATACACAACAAATATATACTCATGCAAATTATATTTAACAAAAGTTATACATGGTGCATCGGATCCCTACTTGTTCACTGGGACACCACCAGGATATTATGCTAAATCTCATAGATCACTTTCAGAAACTCTGAATAATTTTGTCCCTTTGAGTATTTTGTAATTGCAGTCTCTTCTGGCCACTGTGTCAGCAGTGTCATTTCTTTACATCTTCCCTGCTTGTTTTCAAGCTTTCAACTATGCCAGAAGGTATGGCTTGAAATCAACTTTTCAAGTTTCCCCATGCACATTCATTTTATCTTTTCACGCCACTCGCGAAGCCTGTAATATAAAATTGTTCCTAGCCTGATCATCACTACTTTCAGCCATTCATCTTGAATGATAATTGCATCTCATTCAAACATATATTTTCTTGCCAATCCTACTTCCTTTACCTGTAACCATGTGTCTAGCCTGTTACTTCCACTTAAAGGTCTCTGAATCAGGCACTGAATTTGTTCAGCACATTAACAGCAGATTGTTCACTGAGTACAATAATGCAGATACCAAATAACAGTAATTCTGTATTCTGTTGTGTTTTGGTTTGCAATTTTATGTTATAGCGTTACTGTATTGTCAGGCACTTTTCTACCCTCTTCCCTTTTTGAAGCAATAGTCTAAATTGGTAACTTTCCAGAAGGTAAGTACACACATGATGGTCATACAAGGTGAAAGTTTGGCCACCTTGAAAAGAATGGTCCCATTCCTACTGGATTTCTAAGATCAAAGGGAAGGGAAAAGAACTGTAGACCCCTTTTTGATACAACCAGAAAGATATGCAGGCTGAGAAAATCTGACTTGCATTTTGGTACCTAGAACTTAGAAAGAACTGTCTGCAAGGTGACTCACATTTGACCTGCCATGGTATGATACAACCAGTGGCAGCCAGGCAGAGATGAGACACAGCTGACGAGAAGCTGTCTTCCCTGTGCTACAACAAGGCAGACAAAGGGCAGCACAAATCCACAGAATTCTAACAAGCTCCATACACAGGCCTTCAAACTAACTTTCAGAACAGTCTTTTTATCAGCAGTGTGACAGAAAAAACATGCAGTCACGGAACCACAAAATCAATGGCGTTGGGAAGGGACCATTAAAGCCCTTCTAGTGCAACCCCCTTGCAATGAGCAGAAGCATCTTCAACTAGATCAGGTTGCTCAACAATGACCAGAAATCTGTGTGTCACAGAAGAGGTGCCACATCACTCATAACTAAATTCAACAGAACTGGCACTGGCACACAGAAAGTGACTGACTCCAGCATGGAGACAGTTTTGTGTGCCACAGGTCCCACAAATACTCACTAGTTATATTTCCATAAAGCTGTCTAACTCACCACTTTCTGCTCTCAGGGACACAAACATGAGCAAGCAGCACCACAGCCTCAAGTGAAATCACTCCCCTGAGCCACATTTGTGAAGTGCTAAGCTCTCTTCTGAAAAAGTATGGACTTCACTTTCAGAATATCTTGAAGACTATCTCAGGCTGGAGAACATCCCCTTATAAGAACTGATTCTGTTAAAGAGAAGTTCAGGACTCTGTCATAGGGCTTTGGTCGCCTTCTGCCAGACCACAAACCACACACCAAAGGCCCTGCTGGTGGGGAATTTTTGTGACTGGGGCACAACTGATGAAAAAACTTATGCTGACTATTCAAACTAGGTTTTAGAGGGTTCATCCTATTCCACAGTGGATGACCAAGAGCCAAAGGCTGTAGAACGCTGTATCTGGAAGGTCCCAAAGACAATTTCTTTTCAAATGATAACAAGTTCAAAACAGGAATTTCCTATATATTTACTGAATTTATTTTTATTTAAATGAAATTTTTTTCTGTAAACAATAATAGATTAGGTCTGTCTTTCTCTTGCATGTTAGCAGATAACTATGAATCTATTTCTGTTCACTCTATGGTACAAAGCCTATTCAGTTATTCCGTCTCTCATTCAATTTGCTATACTTGTTTCATTCTCAAAATCTGATCTTGAGTGAATGGGCTCTTCAGAAGAATGTCACTTTATGCACTTGTTTAATTACTTTAATTTCTGACTGATTCTTATTTTAGCATAGCAGACACTTCAATACTTGAATGAAGAAATCCCATTTGAAATTTTTATTTGCAGATAGCTAAGGGAAAATAAATAAATATTGAGATTCACTGTTCTGAGTAGGAAAGAGAAAGAAAGAAAAGCAATATTGTTTGAGCAACTGTGTACAGATTTACCACACAGTCTCAAAACCTTACTTCAGAAAATTATTTCAGATACAGAACACTGGAAGATTGAGATCTCCTGCCAAAAAAGAGTGAATGCACCAGCCGTAATCCAAGCAATAGAAATTCTAATAGTCAAACTGTCAAATTTGAACAATAAGGAACACCTTTTTTATTTAGGAGCTGTTCCTCATAACCAGATTTAATCAAGTCTTCTCTCTATTTGCATAATTTCTTCAAAAGGCTAGGGATAATGCTTTGCCATTTTCAATCTTCTTTCCTATGTTGAGAGAATGCTTCTATCAAGTGTGTCTTTACAGTGCTAAATAAGAAATTTTGTCTTCCAGAAAGCAGAAAATCTCTTTGTAAGCTTAGCCTTACTGGCAAAATTAGACTTCCTTCTGAGACAATGGGAGTATGCTTTCTTTCATGAACTGTGTTTAGCAGGTGGAACCCAAATCCTTAGTCAAAAGCTGTAATAGTGCATAAAACTACATTGCATTGGGAGATATCTCCCCCTTTTTCTGTTACACCTTATTTTAGGCAGGAATGGCTGGCCTTTCTATTGTGCCTCCTTGCCCCCACTACACATTCTGACACGAAACTGCAAATGAAATACTGACATCCCCAAGCAACACTTCTTTCCAGCTGTCCTGCTGCCCTGCCGACTTTCGGTTGGAGTTCATGTGTTGAGGACAGGGCATGTAACAAGATGGAACTGAAAACAAGCTGAACTAAAAATCAGGAAAGGGTTAAGAGGACTTACTGGTATGTGGTGGGACTGACATTGATGCGGCGTGGGTGACTTCCTGACTCAAACTTGCTTGCAAGGGTGACGTTGTTCCCAAAGAGACAATAGCGTGGCATTCTCACACCAACGACGCCGGCCAGCACGGAACCTGAGTGAATGCCTATCCTCATCTGGAAAAAAACATGAGATCCGTGTCAGTCTGCCTCTCTTGTGCCACTAATGGTAATGGCATTAGCATTTATTTGCAAGCAATCCTTTCAAATAAAGAATAAACCGAAGAAGAAAGAGTGAAGAAAACACCATTCCACTAGCTTAAATCAGATGCAGTTGAAAGAAAGAAGAACAAAAACATGGTTACCTTTTTACTAAAATTATTTTCTTGTTCTGTGCACATCTGCTGGAGATTATGACAGTCAAAACAGAAATCATGAACAGAATAGGGTAGGATCATCCAGAGTTACTGCAATATCAGCCAACCAATTACACAAATAAATACATTACAGAGGGTTCTTTTTGCCACCACTTCTCACACAGGCTTTAAAGTAAGACCCAATTTTTCTCAAACTGGCAGGAAGAGTAGTCAAGTGAAGTGAAGGAATTAAGTTACTTTTATCTCCTTCACATTTTTCTTCCAAACTCTTCAAGGTCTAAGGTCTTTCTCACTTTGTCAGACTGAGAGATATTGCAGTGGTGAGAATGCTGAAGACTGAGGCACCAATGATTTTAAAAGTAATTGTATCCTCCTCAAAATAAAGAGGAATAAATCCCCAGCAAATTAAAAAAATCCCCATGTGACTATTCTAGCGATTATCCCCTATAACTGCCCGAGATATGGCAATTGCATAGACCTGTAAAGGTCAGAGTCACTATCCAAGCTTCTTTCAGCGTGAATTATCAGAGATTTATTCTGCATATATTTTAGCTACCAATGGTGCTTGCCAAGAAAATAATTTTTACAGATAGGGAAGTCTTTTTCTCTTGTTAACTTTATAACAGTAAAAAATTGAAAAGAAGGTATTTATATCTTCTGAGGATACTCTTGCTCATAGCAAGTGGACTGCTGCAAAACATAAGGTGAAGGAACTAAAAAGCAGCTAATAAGAGGGTCTGATGGGGTATGAATGAGTGACTTACCTAATATTATACTCAATATGGACCTTTGACTTAATTCACAGTTATTGCACTGTGCTTTAGTCTGTCAGTCCCTATTTTCTTTAATAACAAAATACATATGGACTCAAATAGAAATAAAAAAATCATTGTTACCCCTTTTTTATGTAGAGAAAATGCCAGCATTTAATAACATTGGTGTCCATGAAGTTCTAAGAACATGTGGGACTCCACATTATTTCACTGACTATGTTTTTTTCCATGTGCCCAAAACTTTTACAATGCAGCTAAGCACTGTTTTAATTTTGTTCCTCTCTTATATGTCACAAACAACGGGTTTAGAATTATATCTGCTATACAGTAAGCTCATGCACAACCTAAGAACATGTTCCATGTTCAGTGGTATACTACTTAGAACATTCTCACGGGCAGCCTAAAACCCTCAATCTTCACAACAATGCTGTTAATTACAGACTAGGTTGTTTGACTTGTTTGTTTGTTTTTTCTTTTTCTTCTTTTTTTTTTTTAATCTGTGAATAAGTATCAAACCATTTAACTGAACTTTCAAAGCTTTACTATGGTTTGGAAAGCAGCTACTGGAATCCTTCAAATACTTGCTTCCACGGGGCTGGGAAACATCCACAAACTTGCTAACATCTGTGTAAACCCATCACACATATGATTTTGTTGATGTTTTGGGACTGTAAGATTTCCTGCTTTTGCTACAACACACACTTAAACTCCACTGTTCATTACCAGTGAAAACACGTTCTCATGCAGTAATAAAGTGAGCAAGCAGCCCTTCTCCATAGAGGTGAGGTCAGTACCTACCCTTGGTGAAGGACTATGAGCAGGAAGTCTTGCTCACACAACAGTGGGTATGCTGTCAGCTTTCAATAAATAATAAACAACCTATTTAGAATGTCTTGTTCTTGTGAGATGGGAGGTGAATTAGTCATTTTGCACACAATTTTAAGAACAGAGCTAATGAAACCTACTTGTTCCACTTCTACTCTGTACATTTATTCAAAAATCACAAATTAACTGTGTGCTGTGACCTCTTCTAGGGTACATTCAATCCCATGCAAAGGCCAGACTGAAACTGTAAGAAAAAGCATTAGCTTTGTTTTCCTCTAAAAACATAGGGATAAGAGTATTCATTAGAGTGGAAGGAAAATATGATAGCAAAAACTGTATTAAGAAAATAAAATTTGCTTTTGCAATGTATGCAGTGAAAGCTGAAGTTGTTGTTGGTTGTTTTTTTACTTTCATTCTTTCAATTTCATTGCTTCCTTTTACATGGCAACATAGTTCTTTTATCACTCAGTGCTTCAGTGACAGAGGTGAGGGTTTTTCTGTACTATCTTAAGAACTTTTTTAAAAAACACATGCTCCTACAATAATAAAGGTACATATATTCTCACAAACACTGGTTAAACTCCATAGAGAGTGTCAAAACCTGAAGTTTTCATTGAGTGGAAGAAAATTGATGTAAGCTTTCTCATTAAACCATAGAGATAAATTACACCACAAATGACTTAGAATAAAGCTCCACTCCTGCTTTATTATGTAGGTCTCTACAAGAAAAGAGCCTGCAAACACTGCTGCTATTGCCATGAAGTATTCCTTAGTGTTCCTTCTTATACTGAGAATCACCATTACATTGGTCATATAGTACTTTAGTGAAATATTTTTACTTAAAAACATCTTTTCAAGATTTTACTTCATTTGTTGCTACATTGTTCTCGCTTTTTTTGTCACTGAGTTCGAAAGTGTTAACAGCTTAAGGCTCTTTTTTACAAAGGAAGAAAATGTGTGATCAAATTATTAACAAGCAGGGGCACATTACTGGGCACATCAACCTTTCACATTATCTTTGCAGGAAAAGAAAATCTGCCTAGACCACACAACTCAGAACAATAATAACAACAGTTATACATGTATAGTTATAGTTCCCAAGCTATATTGTATATGTAGCCTTTATCAGAAGAGTCACCATTAAATATTAATAAAAGCATATAAAGTGAAAACTAGGTGACAATACTACGATGCATTATTTGTCTATCATAACTTTGCTTACTCCTTTTAATATATGTGTAGTATAAATTATACATTAACTGTCTTATATGGAGCATTTTAAATAAAATGCATGCTCTTCATCTCTACCAGCTGCTCCTTTGCATATCCTTAATTACTTGGCTAAAGATAAAAGGGCAGTATGTAACTGAACCTGAAAGCTCAGAGGCTTTATGCATACAAATGGAAAGACAGGTCTTTGGAAACTATCACAAAGAGGAGACAGTCGTGAAAAAAAAAAAAACCAGTAAATACCAGTCTTACAATGGTTAAGGAACAGTGAAGAGACCAACAAAAGCCAAAGACTTTGGCTTTGGGAAAAATACTGAGAGATCTGTGAGAGATCTTTTAGATAAAGAGGGACAACTTGAACTGAGTGCAATGGAAAGATACAGAGTGGAAAATGAGAAAAAAAGATTAACAAATCTGATCATTGCAAGAGCTATGATAATAGTGAAGTGGAGAAAAGCTGATGAGTCAGAGGTGTAAAAGAAAGGCAGCCTGCATTTATCAATGTAGTATAAGAGGAAAGACATAGCTATGTAGAAAGCAAAAGAAGCTTCCAAAACTCAGACAGAAAAAGTAGCAGTATTTGGATATTTCTTACAGGATACGGCACAGAAAGCAGAAATGCCTAATACCTGAGTGACAGGAAGAATAGCAATTTTGTTCAATAGTGATAAAGAGGATTCATAAGGAAAGATGAGGAGTACTGGAGCTATGGTCAACACCTAATGGGGAAATGTGCCAGAAGTGGTACCAATGAGAAATGATAGTCCAGACGGGACTACAAGGGGAAAGTCAAGAACAAACAGGAACAGGGATGAACAACACAAAAATATTTGTTCTTATTCTGAAGTGAACATTCTATTACTGAATTTTTCTGATGTCCTGAATCTTAGAAAAATTGTATGTTACTTCTTTACACCTCCTCATTGCCAAAGCATGATTTTCCTTTTTTATATCTAGAAGAGACAGCAGTTTTGCTTTGTTTAGTTTTGTTTCTTTTTTATCTGCTGTGTAATTTCAATTACTTCCAATAGCCTGAACGCCTTCATAGGCACCATACTGAAAATTGCACTCTTCCATCAAAATAAAGCCTATTCCAAGTGAGATGAGAGTAAATGCAACACTAAAAACTCAAAATCCATCTACACTGACTTTATGGTGAAGAGGCAAAAATATTTTAATAACAATAAAGGAATGCAGTGGTCTGCCTGAAGTAAATTGCATCATTGTTAATTTGCTTCTTAATAGCTTTTTCTGTTAATCAGTACTCTCACAATAAAAAAAAAAAATTAAAAAACCAGTCATTTTCTTTATGGTCAAAGCTCTTGAGCTTTTTCTCTTTTGAAACCTTGATGAAAAATGTATTCTCCTTTATCTTTCCTCATTTCTCCACATAATTTGCAAGGCAAAAATTAGAATGCAAGTGGAAAGACAGTCTGAGAAGCAGCACTTGTCTACTCAAGAACATTGTATAAAACCTCAAAGCTGAAATTTTTTGACCAATATATGTCTGTATATTGATAACCAATAGAACACATTAGCCTTATTTCCCTTCAGTCAAAACTGAGACATTTCATTACAAGACTAAAAAATAATTCCTTTATTAATTAGACCACAGAAAAATGGTTCAAGCAGTAATACTTCCTGAACGGAAAATTAACTGGGTTTTGAATTATTCCTCAAGCTTCTTATGTACATGGTGCTGTGCAAAAATATTTGCAGTCATGGTTATGGGCTTACAAATCTAATTTTAAAAGCATAACTCGTGCTTTATTCAGAAGAAAAGAGACTGAAGAAAAAGAAGAAGAAAACAGAAAAGAAGAAAATAGGCAACAGCATGAAGAATTGCATGAGTGTGTGACAGTGAAGGATGATTTCTGAGTTGAAAAGAAAAGGCTGTTATGGATGATATTGAAAAGCAGACTTTCCAACTTAGACCAAAAGTAGCCATGTAACCTGTTTTCTGATAAGCACAGGGCAAACATACATGCTCATTTCCAAAATTCTCTCTCTGCAGCCAGCAATTTTTAGTTCAGGGATTTCCTGAGCCAAACGAATTTTTTTGTAGAGAAAAGGTGCTTGTTGTTCACAGTTCCTCCTCAAATATGAACTACAATAACATTTCAGCACACATTCCTCTTCCCACCACACACGCAGAGAGAATGACCTTAATAAACAGTTCTCACACTCTGAAAAACATGCTCCCATGCTAGAAAGAGAAGGCTCAGACTGCCTCACAGGTTAACTGCATCCAGAAGGACACAAAATCCATTTTCACAGAACTGTCTGCCTTAGTCACAGATGAAGGAGAGAGGGGAGGCTGGGAAGTAGGTGACACAGTTTGGAAAGCTACCACAGCCAGAAGTGATCCCCCACTCAGCCAACCTGGAGCTTTTCAAGCCTCAATAATGACACACTGACAGCTGCTCAAGACTTTGTTCTGAGCTGGTAGCAGAGCTCAGGGCTGGTACAAAGCAGTAGCCATATGAAAATAGTTCCAGGCAGAATGTCCCAAGACAGAAAAGCATTTAAATACAATAGGAAGCATTCTGCTGGATCAGGACTTTTGATATCAGCTTCAGTAATGTACATTGGTATCTGTACAGTAATATTTCCTAGAGAAAAGCACTCCTCACTTTCTACCCTAACACATTGAGTGTTACTCTGTGTTTCAGTACAGACCTTCTCCCTTCTGTCCTTTCAGTGTCCTTCAGGAAGGAAAAAGTCACTTCTTGCAGAGTGTCTTAGCTATTAGTCTGTGACACACAGACAGATCCTTTCAAACAGAATCTGCCAAATTCTCCAAGATGTTTTCTGCTCTAATATTTTCTAGCAGCTTCTACAATAGTGCTATCTCTAAATCTCAACATATGCCTTGCACAGGGACATTTACTTGTAAAATGTCTTAATGTAAAATACAGAGCTCAGAGGTCTAAAATCAGGGCCACACACTGGTGAGTCAATGTGCCTTTCTGCTCCTTCAAAGGACTGCAAGTGGATAGGACTGACAGCTATGTCCTGACATATGCTTTAGTGTGTGGGTTATCTGTATTCTTAGATAGATTTATAAATATCACAGTGCCTTTCTGGAAAGGGACATATGACAGTACAGAATTGTTGCCAAGGAACAGACCTGCTCAGAGGAAAATTTAGATCACTTGAATTTCACAAGGTGTTCTATAGAATTAAACTACAGGATATATTTTCCCCCTCTTTAAACAACATTTGGAGAAATAAACACTTAACTTCTTTTCTAATCAGAATTTCCTAGATTTCTTACTCATAGAATTATTCAACCCATCTGAATACACAGCAAAATTATAAGCAAAGTAATATACAAAATACACAGCAAATTATACAAGGACAATGAAAAATACAGCAATAAACTAACAAAGATCGAATGCCTTGGGATCAATAAATCCATTTTAAATAGTTATTGGGTGAAGCAATCATGTGGTTTGTGCAAAAAGCGGAGCAATTAGATTATAACCAATGTGATGCACATTACATAGATACATCCCTGGGCTATGGTCTTGGCATACAGTCATTTCTACTAAATGCAGAAAAAGGATCTATGAAACATTACACAAAGAAGCCCCAGACTTGAAGGACGAAATTATTTTTCTCTTTACCTTTAAGTTCTTCCACTATGTTCTAGGCTAGCCCAGCTTTGAATAGTGGTTGGATTCGTTAACCTTCAGAGGTTCCTTGCAGCTTCCTTTATTTCGTGATTCTGTATTTCATAACCTGGGTTGAAAAACTATGAGTCTTCATCAGCAGTATGAGGTAGAATTAGACGAAGCAAAACCAAAACCACTCAGACCAGTTTTGGGGGCTCATTAGTTCTAGCATCAAGGGAAAGTTTACACTGGGGCAGGGGTTTTTTGAGGCAAATTCTTTCCTGAGACATCATGTAAATACATTATAGCACTGCTCCATGTCTAGGTTACAAGAGAATTTGGGTCATCTGTAAGGAAACATCTGACCTGAAATTATTTACTAGAGGGGGTTGTGGGTGGAGAGGTGGGTGATAAATGATGTAAATGAGAAATTTTAGAGTTGCTAAACAGAAAAATAAAACTTATATCCTTCCCCTAAGATTCCAAAGAGAAACATTAATGTGCTTCTTCATAAGCTGCTTCTCACTCACCAATAAAACATTGCATTTCATTGCTGATGGAGCATTTAATCAAAACCACCTTTTATTGTTTTCTTTAAATAGCAATTTCCACAGTAGGAATTTAATTACTATGTGAACCTGTGTGTTCAGGCACTTAAAAAAGAGCTAATCACTCACACAAGCCCACACAGCAGTGGAGGATTTTTCCCAGCCTCCTCTCCACTGACACCCAAAAAAGAAAAAAATTCATCAGAAAGTTCTCTTTGATCCCTAGTGTAGGAGGACATCTTTGTCTCACAGTGCCATCATATGACATATACCGAATGGATTGGGTGATACTTTAATGAGGATAAATGACACATGCTCAAAATATTTAGGGGAACAAAAAAACTGCACAAAAAAAAAAGTCTGACCTAAGCGTTTTAACTTTAAGAAACCAGCCTTGATACTTTTCCTAATTTATTCCTTTAAGGTGAACTTCACCTAATTTCAACCACTGAGAAGTTAGCCAGCTCATTTAAGTTAGATTTCTAGACTCCTGCTAAACACACGAGGTAAATAACCTCAGGGTTGCAATTCCTCACATTCCAAAACTGGCACACAGGAGAGGCTGAATCAATCATTCCTCAAGCTAACTTTCCTGCTGGAACAAAGAGGGACATTAAATGCTAAGTTTAGCCTGGACACCTCATGAACAGACAGCTAAAGAAAGGTGAGACCAATCCAACTCTCAGCCTGGCAAAGCTGACACACTTCCACCTTCCCTTAAAATATGCTACAATCTTGTGCATAAATCATCAAAAATACTGGTGTTGATGCATAGGACTCCATCAGAAGATCATTCTATTTGTATAACTGCAGAAATTTCTTCAGATGTTTTAATATAATGGCCTTCGAATCTATCCTGCAATCTTTGGAACTGTAAAATGAAATGACCTTTCAATGGCAGAGTCATGCTCCATCTTTTGATCACAGTGGATGTTCTTATGCCTAGATGAAAGTCAGATTGATCTGCTCTGGGAAGAGCTTGGACTCAACCAACAAGGATCTGCTGCATAGAGCAGCTTTTGAAGAGAATCACTATCTATAAAAATTTTAAAGTTTTACTACTAGAAGTGACCTTACCTAGCCTCTGTACAATAACCATGTATCAGAGTCTTCCCAAAGGCTTCTACACTGTTAATGAAACCTAAATTGCTGCCAATGTCATTTAAACCTCTACCACTGCAAGGTATTTTAATACTTTTTGCACAAGGAGGAGATACATTTTAAGTGTGTAATTTCTACTGGATCCCCCAGATTATTGCAATCAGCACCAAGCCAGGCATAAACAAGATAAAAAATTATAAAGTTTCCTGCTCCATATGAAAACTGTAGACATGACCAAAAAAAAAAAAATCAGTGGGTCAGGTTTTGACAATATACCTGTTCTTAAGTTGGAAAACGTGGAGAGACTACTTCCTTCAGCACTTCTCAATCTAACAAACAATATAGCCAATTAAATTGTTCAAGAAATGATTGAATGTGTCACTTAGTGCCATGGTCTAGTTGACAAGGCGGCGATGAAAGGTTGGTTGGACTCAACAATCCTAGAGGTCTTTTTCAACAGAAATGGTTCTGTGTGATTCTGTGACTCTGTGACAAATACCAGAAACAAGTCAACATATGCCCTCTTTTGAAACAGAGTAAATCAAGGAATGACCACAGGGAAGATAAAAGGCTAATAAAACCCCAAGCTGTGTATAAAGAATGCTTAGAATTACAGGCTGTAATAGCTAAAAAATAGTTTGCTTTCTTGTGAAGAATCTTAAGGCATTGCTACCATCATAGAAACTTGAACACTAAATGTGCAACATGAAAACTCTTTCTCATGCTCAAAAAAAAGGATAAATTAGCTTTTAAAGTAAAGACAGTTTCCATTTGACAGCTGGGACATACAGATACTTTATATCTTATTTATTCCAATGTTTGAACAGCTCACTGTTTTAGATAATCTTTAAACACGTCACTCTAAAATGGTAATGCTGCTACGTTCCTTTGTTTGGTCACCAGTTTGTTTTTGAGAAGTGCAATTTTTACAGACTGAACACAATGTAAGACGACAATAACAATTTTTGCAGAATTTACCCAACTCTTATGCCTGGAGCAAGTCTTGCATACAAAGGGAAATGAAGCTCTGTGACTGCATGGATCCTATAAACAAAAGACTCAAAGACTTCACCTTGGCTATAATTGGGAAGGGGTTTATTAATACTCCTTATTGGCCTTTGTACTTCACCATCACAAAGCTGAAGATCTTTGCAGGGGAAGTGAATCTCTTCCTCAGTGAGTTCACATAAAGTGATTTTTCTGAAGTCTTTCAGACAGGCAAATCCACACAGTTGAGAAGAACTACTTCATACAACAAAGGGAATTAGCACAAAGAGAAGCACAGCTGGTTTGCACTCAGCTGAGGATTTTAGCAAATTATCTAAGCATTTAGTGAGTCTCCTGATTCCTGTACAGACAGCACTTCAGCAAGTCAATCAAACTTCCTTGACACCACAAAACAAATCATAACAAAAGCTTGGATCAGAACTCAGAGAGTATTCTGTACAGCTCTGTTGCCTTCATCAAAAATCTAGGTTAAAAAAAGAAATTTTTAAATGAAATGGTTAATGAAATAAATGAAAAATCACTCAGTAACTCATAAAAAATGTAGCAATTCCTATTCCTAGATTTACGCTGCAAATCTACAAGCAATATCTGATCATTACTGAAAATCAAATGTACCATGAATAGAAATGAGATACTACTTCACCGTTTGCTTCGACTCCTTCAAATAAAATTGTTAAATGCACCACAGCTTTAAGAAGATGATTCAGGATAACTTGAATGTTCTGGTGTTTTCATGACTAGAAAGATTCTGATCTTATTTTCAAAAAATTAGCAGATAAAGGCCTGATGATGTCAAGAATATGACAAAATCCAAACAGAGACTAATTGCTCTCTGATGAAGGTGAATCACTTATGGGAAGCAAAGATTTCAATGTTCAGTCTAATGACTTTCCTTCATTTCATTCAGTGATCTCTCCCACTATGTCTCACACTCATCCCTCTCTCAGAGAAACGCTGACAAAGAACAAAGCACAGCAACACACAGTTGTTTTTGGCTTGCAAATTCTGTAAAAAATAGCAATCTTAATACATATAATAATTTCTTTTATGTAGGTTATGCATTTTGCAATTGCAAAAAATCAAACGTGTTTAGTCAAGATTATCTCTGCCCATCTTCACCAGCTTTTATCAATTAAATTATATTTCTATAATCCACAAACATATAGCCAAAAATTAGAGTACTTATGCTATTGCTTGTGTGATTAAGAAAGACCAATAAAGCAAGCCAGAGACCTTAAATCTCAGTTTAAAGGACTTGCATGTTCTTTTGAAAATTAGACACTAATCTAGTTTGGGAGGCAGTAGAAGATGATAGCATGGCATATCTACAACTTCCTTGTTTGTCACTGCTGCCCAGCCAACCTTGAATGACACTGATTGGGTCCATTTGGCTGCTGAGGGGTACAGATGCCCAGCCCTGAATTCTGCTTATCCAGCATTCCTATTGCTTGCTGCTTTCTTGCTGTTGCTCCTGATTATGCTTTATTTGAAACTTTTCCAGTCAAATTCTTCAACCAAGAAGGGTGAAGAATCTTTCTTGGTGCAACCTTTGCTGAAAAGTCCTTTAACTCTTAGTTTTATTCTTTACTCCTTTTCTCCCAAAAGCATGCAAGATGTGTTTTCATGGAAAGAATCCCTTTATATTCTGGTGCTTTGCCCTTTATCAGTGTGTCTCTGAGAGGAAGATGTGTGTGAAGATTGAATCAAGACAATTTAATAATTTTTATTTGTATTTAACTTGAGTTGAACCTTGTGGATAAATGAAATAAAGTAGATGAAATCTCACTCATACTTGTGTCAAATAAAACTAAGCACAACTTATTTTTATTTACTGTGTTTGTTAATGATCTGCAATAAACAACACACAATGGAGGTCAGTGGATCACTCAAACTGAATCCATCTAGAAATATACTCTGAACTACAAATATGCAATTCATGAGAGAAAACTGGAAAATTCTGAGTGAAGACCAAAATGAACCTGAGCTAGCATGCAATCTGGTCACATGAAAAAAAGTAATCTGGGGCTATGAACACCATCTGTCACCTATAGTTCCTTCCTACAGAATTCTAGTCAACCTCACCAAGCCTATTCAGTTGAAACCTAGGTACCAGCAACAGGTGTGATTTCTGAAAAGATCAAAAATCTCTTCAGAAAGGATTTGGTTAGGGGGAAATTGAAGATCTATAAATACTCACAGCTTGGCTAACTCAATAGAGAAAGTGATAATCATCTGTAAGTATGTTCAAGATGTTAATATCAAAGAGGGACATATGGCAGATGGGGACACAACTAGAAATAACACAATTTAAATGAAGACATAGGTGAATATCCAGCTTACTGAGGCCTAAATAGGCTGTACTGTAGTGACAGTGACAGGTTCCTGAGGTAAGTGTGCTAAGTTACATCATTTCATTATGGCACTAGTGAAACATTTGAAAACACGCTGTAAGGATGTTGACAGGAAGAGGGACAGGATGCATTAACATATGTGTGTCTTTTTTAACTCTAACATCATACTGCATTGAAGGACAACTAATTAAGAAGTGCTGTTACATTTGAGGGTTTCAAATGACTACTGCAAAGTCTGTTTTCCTGTCATACTTAAGAACAGATGGGGTGGGAGAAATATTTTTTAATGTCCTAAAACTACTTAAAGAAACAGAATGTTGAATTTCAGTTCTAAATTAAGTGTAAATTGGTTCACATTGTCTTTAGAATTTCACTAAAACTAAAAATATGAATAGTACAGCAACTATGTTGGACCAATTTTACTTATACTACAAACTCAGATTTTTAACTTCTTTTTTTTAATAATCACACAATGATCCATGTCAACAACATACTTTGCAGTATCAAGCACACACCATGAATAGCAAAACAGTGTAAGCTTGACAGAAAACATAATTTTTTTAGACAGTCATCCTTTCCTGATGGACTGTCAGTTCTGGTAATACACTGCAATCATACCTAGGCATGTTATTTTGGCATTGGTCTGTTCCTTCCTCATCACAGATGATCACAGCTAAGCTTCATGTGGATAACTATCAAAACAAACCCTTTCACAGGAAATACTTTGGCAGTTATATATTCAGCCTCCATGAGCACAAGAGAAAGAGATACCTCACTAAGGAGCAGCAACTTCCAAAGTACGACACAGCCACATTCAATGTGGTTTTGAAGCACATGCTCCAATTGTCCCTATTTACTCTACACTGCTTCACTTTACAAAATGGTTTGTTCTGCATGAACTAGAACCCTGATAGAGAAAATTAAAGTAGTAGTTCTTCTCAAGACGTAAACCAAAGTTAAGACAAACTCTTACGGATAAATCAGAATGTAAAATCAGCATTTGATCTTTCAGATTTGTGGAGACATTTAGTATGGCAGAGGCATTTAATGTGAGGAACAAAATCAGTCCAAGTAAAAATCTCAAAACACATTAAGTATACATGCAAGGGCATCAGCACAAATTCTATCAAATCACCAGTCCTTTTTTGTGGCACTGATCTGAAGGCAGCAGAGCAAAAGTAACCACATGATATTGGCCTTTCAAACCTGTGATCATGAATTAAAAAATTTAGTTGCTAAAATTTGAATCAGTGACTGACATTCTATAACAATAAATACATTACTAAGTAAAAAAGTTATGGCTCTATTAGAAATGTTCAGGATGGAAATGTAAAATGAAAACAAAGCCATCTTTAATTACAGTGGTAAGGCTCATAAAATTAAGAGATTCCATTACATTAAAATGCTGTAGATGATCCTTGAATGAAATTAGTCAAAACATATTTAAGATTTCTCATTGCAAAAGTGTTTTAATCCCAGAAGCTTCCCACATTAAGGGTTTGGCTTCATACACTTCAAAGCTGTAGCATGTTAAATTCCAATTACTTCATAAAAGGTAGGCAGTGTGTGTACAAAAGATACTTGCAACAAAAGACTACATTATGGTGTGTCTCAAAGCTCATTATAAAGCAGCTACTACAGTGGACTGTGTCTGATAAATCACCACAATTTTTCTTCATTTAGTGTTACTTAGAAATTGATCTTTGTTTGTAAGCAAATTCAGAGAATCCTAATTTGCTTCTAGCAATCCCCATGGGAAAGATGAATAATTTTCAGACTACATGTTCCACAGACACTATTCCCTATTGTAGATTTGTGGGAAGAGTAATGAAAACCCTTTTCTTTTTCTCTGAAATAAATTAATTATTTTTCATAAAAAATAAATAGGAGCTTTCTCCAAATCAGCAACCATCCAGATTCACGCAGATGAACTTAATATGCAAATTTGGGCAAAGAGAAGCAGATCTCCTCCTTTAAATGTACATTTCATTAATGTCTGTCTAAATCATAGAACAGTGTATCTCAAAAGGCATGCAGATCTTTTTCACAAATTATGCTTATATGTGAAGAACCTGCTAACAAGGAAGTACACTTTCACATTAGTCATGAAGAAATGCTGCCAAGCAAACACAAGTTCTTTGTATCTCTAATTTTTACCATCCTAAGAAAGGCTGTTTTTAAATTTTAAATACCTTTAAAGCTATTACCTGTACTTTGCATTTCAGTGAGGCACACAGACTCCAAGCTGTGTTAAAATAAACTTGTTCAGATCTGACCCAATATAGCCATGGAAACACAGTACTGTTGCTGGGTCAGCCCAAGGAGCCACAAGGAGGAATGTCCTGACACAAACCATGGCAGTGGTCAACACCCGTAAAGCATTGTTAGAACATGACAAATGAAGAGTAAGAGCTTTCCAAGCTTCCTTGCTTCCAACCAGTTCTGACTCTTGAGTCTTCTGAGGTAAAAATAGTATCACCCTCTGCTGAGTTCCATGTTCTGTGATGCCCTTACTAGCTTGTGCTAGCTGCTCAAACTAACTGGTACAAACGTGAGCAGGTAACTCTGGAATTTGCCTCTCCCTTAGTTCCAGCATATATCTGGTGATCTTTCTTTGGAGCAGACTTTTCAAAGCTATGCAGTGAGTGGATTCCTCAAACATTTGTGGGACTGAAGGGAAGCTTTGTTGTAACCCTCAGGCACTAATTAATGGCAGCTCACTTGACTGCAGCTCCTCTTACTTGATCTGCCATCCTGGATGCAAGTAAGGTCAGTTTTATCATCTCCTTGTAACTCCACAGTAAGAGTCCCTTTCACCCTCTATAAATCCTCAACTTTATCTAAATGTAGTTATTCATTACCCAATTAGCATACAATGAATTTTTAAATATTTTTCAGAGGAACAGAATCAGTTCTGCTCAGCCTGGAGACATTGGGAAACCTTCCCCAAAAAAGATTTCTAAAAGTAACAATTTTGAAAATGTGCCATTTCTGTGGAGGTCACAAGTGGTGGTTCTGACGTCACCTCAGTGCAGACCTAGAGAGTTTAAAACAGAAGGTAGCATCAAAGCACATGATTTAGCTCACTGCTTTTCCACCCAGCTAGCCTTGCACTGACACCCACAGCTGCCAGCATGCTGCAGCAGATCTGGATTCCACACAGAGCTGTGCTCAAACCTTGTTAGAGACTAAAAAGATGCCTGGAAAGGGACTTGGGCCAAAGGCAGTGTAAGACAACAGAGGGCAATGCAAGCTGGTGAGTGGACAGAATGCTGTGGGATGCTCAGGATGCCTGGGTTTAAGGAGAACAGCAATTGGGAAGGGAAGAGTGACCTGTGGCAGTTCAGGGTGTGACACAAGATAAAACAGTGCTGCTTCAAGGCATTCATGGGAAGGACAACAATTTGTGTTTATTAAGCCACGGTGATTTTAAATGCTGTAGCTACCAAATCCTAAAGACCATAACCAATATACTTGAGCATAACCACAGGGAGTATAAGAGAATCTCGCTTACAGAAAATGACTTAAAAGCAAAATTCAAGAAAAGAAAAAAGGAACAGGAGAGGAGTGTGGAGCAAGGGGACCAGTGAAAAATAAGTTTTGATATGCTAAGCCCATAAACATGGCAGCAACAGAAAAAGATGCACATCTGTTTTTCATGCACCAGTAAGAATTCCAGATGTATCACAGTATCAATGGGAAAACTATTAATTCCTGTAATAGTACTGGGTCATAAAGGTATGAACTTCTGTTAATCCAAATTAATGAGAGAACACAAGTCACGTTGTCATTTTGGAACCTTGTCCAACTAAATTGCCAACATCCTCAGGAAGCAGTTGCATCTGGATTATTCATAACATTGTGATTACAGTCTAAGATGCATCAGGAGATGAACTTAGAAATGTTTGCAAACACAGTGAATTCAAATGAATGCTTTACACAGATGGCAACCCCCTGCCCCACATATTGACACATGCACAGACCCACACTCCAGCAAGGAAGCCACAATTCCAGTTAAAGATTTGCTCTTTGCTGGTGTTCTTGGAAAGTAAGCAACAGAAAAACCAGTATCACAGACCTCTCAGAAATTTCCACAAGTTTTAGTACTTTCCACAGCCTGTAAACCCTCTATTCAGTTCTTCTGCAAGCAGATTTGCTGGATTTTTGCAGAAAAAAAATTGTTATTGGCTTTTTGCTCCTTTTCAATTTTTGTGGAGGAGATACGGAATGGATACATAGAAGAACTTTCAGGAAGCCATCAGACTTCTATATTTCTTTCCAGTCTTCAGAAGACCAAACTAAAAGCAGTCATCTAGTGAAATTTGGTCATGGCCCCAAACAAAGGCATTTATAATTTAATCTTTTGGGGTTCAGATGCCCATTAAACATAGATGAGGTACAAGAACATGCATTTATTTCTCGCTTTCCATTCCTTGAAAAACATTTCGATTTTTCTTGCAAAATATTGTCTAAAGCTCAGATTTAATTTTAATATTAGTGTTCTGTGGGCTGTGCAATGACAATTCTTGCTGTTGGAGTCAGCAAGAAAAACATTCTGTTTTGTACACATTGCATTTTTTAAACATCTTTTCTGAGAAACAAAACTGAAATGACAAAACAATGATAGGCTCAAGAACAGCCACTATCCTGTTTTGGGCTTAATAGTACTCCCTCATATGGAGTGTGGGACATTCACCTTTTTCTAATTTAAGACATGGAATTAAACTTGGTTTTCCTCACTCCCCTTAAACACTGGCTGCTCTTAATAACTTTTTGTCTTACCAGAAATGCCATCCTAATCTATTAAAAAATCATTAAAATGAATGCATTTTACAGTAAGGCTTGGTTTAATATGAGCAAACCCTTCCACCAAAAACAAAGAAAATAGAGAAACCTCAGGTGGCTCTTCTTACAGAACTGTCAACAACAGCAACAAACATGACATAAACCTAACTCACACTTCTAAGTGAAGGGAAATGGAGCCCTACACTACCACTATACAGGATGCAATGCTTAGCCTCTGAAAACCAGACTGGAAGCTCTGAACTCTTACAGACTGCAGTTTGTAGAGCATGGCTCCCCAAGTTTGTGAAGATATAACTGGAGAGACAGTTCTACTATAAGAACAGCCTTTCTCCGTTCTGCAGAAGATTCATTTGCAAACAATCACTTTGATTCTGAACGGCTGTTCATTTCTTTCTGGTCATTAACAATCAGAGCAAAAAACTTACTCAATGTGCTCACAACGGAACAGATCTTAGCAAAATTAATCTCATCTCCTGTAAACAATAGCCTTCGTCTGTGAACAAGAGTAGGCTTTATTATTTAGTTATTTGCCATTCATTCTCATGCCTCAAAAGCTTTTCTTCTGTCCAGAGAGCAGGAACATCACATAATTTAGGTAACCAATAAACACAATGCAACAAATGGCAAACATCAAGGAAGAGCTCATGAAAAACAAAAAGGCTGAAAATTCTTTGGCAAATGCTCAAAAATAATGAAAGCTCTGAGAACAGAAGGATGTTATAGTGTCCTCAATGTGTTTATGACTAGCAATTTCATAAGCTTCCTATGAGTCTGCTGAGGAGGAAATGGCAGTGGATAAACAAACCACGAGGACATGGTCTAGTGGTGGACTTGGCAGTGGTGAGTTAATGGTTGGATTTGATGATTTTAAAGGTCTTTCCCAGCCTAAACGATTCCATAATTCTATGATTCTGTCCTATAAAAATCTGTAGGGTAACCACACTGAAATAGATACCATGATCTCAGCCATTGCAGACAGAATTTTTGTTGCTTTTGTTATCTGAGCTATCCTAGCTATTAAATACATCATTCCTTCAGAAAAAGGAGTTGACATTTAGCTGCAGAGATCTGTGACTAGAAACAGGCAATAAATTAGATAAGAATGTAAGAACAACTGTACTGAATCAGACCAAAAGACCATCTAGTCCAGTACTGTGGCCTTGAAAGCAGACATAACAGAGAGCCCAGTATGCAATGGATGGTACCCTGGAGACAAACAGGGTTAAATGAAGGGCTCAGTGAAGCCTGTGAAGATTTTATTCTAGTTATGACAAAGAAAAGGTTCCAGGGAGAGCCAAACAGGATGTAATCATGCTTTGTTCTCATCAAAGTTTAAGAAAAGTGAGAGAGCAAATTTGAACATCAAATAGCTTCCTAGGAGATGTGAATTTTTTGATAAACACATAAAGAAGTAAAACCCCTAAGTTTGAACTCCATGTCATCTTTAATTTTTACCTTTGAAAAAGTTATTATTCATCGTGAAAAGGAGACTGATATTTTGGAACTAGAAATAATGAAACTGTCTTCATCCTACAATACCTCATCCATGCTAAAATTAGCACGCATTGAAATGAAATTAATGAGTGTTTCAGTCTATACAGGAAAAGGGTCACTAATTTTCATGTTGTCTTGATGAATATAAGCTAAGAATAACCACTTACATGTACAAATGTATAGTTAGCTAACCAGGTTTGAAATTATCTCTAAACCCTGAAATGTATTTGATTAAACAAATAGGCATTTTGGTCAAAAAGACATCAGAATGATGAAGCTGTTCTTTACGTTCAAGCAACCAGCATGCTGTGAGAATATCATGTTTTGAAAACATTGTAAGGAAGGTGCAGTAACCAAGTAGTGAACATGGCCTATACAAACAGGTCTGTAAACTGGAAATTATAAAAAAAATACACAGATGCAAACTGAAATCACCAATAAAAAAAAGATCAAAGTTCTATAACCAGGGACTACCAATACAACTTTCTAAGTATACTATCTACTTCAAAATTTGGAGTGTATAGTGGTTTTCATTGTCCCACTTGAGATGCCCCACAGATGCCTGATTTTCAGACCACAAAGCTCAATTATTTTCTGACAATTGTAGCACCTTGAGATCTCAGCATTTATCTAAAAAACCCCACAGAAATGCTTATTGGAATAACAGGGAAATATATGTTGCCATTTCATATTATATATTTGTTGTCACTGTCATACATCAGCAAAGAAAAAGAAAAGACTTCTTCAAGGTAAGGTTTTGTAACAGTCTGCTTCTTTTAAGCAAATCATATCGATGCTCCCAAAGGAAATGGTAACTAATTCTGCAAAGTGGTGTTTGTGGCTACAGAGTGGGTGCAACTATGCAGAAATGACAGTAGTAAAGCAGTAACAGCAGCAGTTAGTCCCTTTCCCAAATAACTGTATGGGAGTTAAAAAATCTCACTATTCATGGGATTCTTTTTCTTCTGGTAAAGGTTTTTACTAATTTTTTTCATCCATTTTTTAAAATGCAGCACAAATGGACCTACAACAAAGTATGCTGTCACAGAAAGAAAAACAGATAGTCTATAGAGAGATGACAGAAAAGATAATTTTTTAGAAAGGCATATAGGGAGGTAATTACTCACTTTCCATTAAAATTATGGTAAAAGGTGTCACTACTTCCATAGAAAAGTGAAAATACACGCTGTTGTAAAGAACATGTTGTGTCTCCCAGATGAACATCAAATTTTAACGATGTAAATATATGATCACATTACCTGGGCCAGAATAACTGAAGAGCTCAGTGAAATCTTGGGTCAGTGTGGCTGGGAAGCAGCCTAGCTGGAAGGGATCTGGGGTTCTGGTGGGCAAGCTGGCATGGTCAGCAGTGCACTGCTGCAGCAACAAAGGCACACTGGATCCTGGGCTGCCTCTGCAGGGGCACTGCTGGCAGAGATGGAGATGTCATCATCCCACTCTGCTCAGCCTTTGTCAGGCTGCACCAGGGCACCATGTCCAGGGCTGGCCCCCACCCCCTGCTCAGGAAAAACACAGACAAACTGCAGTGTCCAAAGGAAAGACATGAAGGTGATCACAGGGCTGGAGCTGGAGAAGGAGAACCTGCCCTGTGAGGGAAGCCTGGAGGAGTTAGACCTTTTCTCCCTGCAGAAGAGAGACCCAAGGGAGGAAACTCATCACAGTATTCCAGTACCTAAAAGGCAGCTACAAACAAGACAGAGTCTCTCAGAGGACACAAGGAGATGACAAGGGGCTACAGGTATGATTCGCACCAGGAGAGGTTTCATCTCAATATAAGAAAGAAATTTTTTACAGTGAAAACAGTCAGTCACTGGAACAACCTCCCCAGGGATATGGTGGAGTCCTCATCACTGAAGGTGCTCAGGCTGCAACTGGACAGGGTGCTCAACAATATCATCTGGGTGTTCTCGCACACAAAAGTTGAACTGGCTTATCTTATGAGATCCTTTCCAACCTCAAAGGGTTGTTCTATGACTCTATGACTTTTGATAGACTTTGTTTAAATCAGTTTTTTAAATTTTAGATATTAAAATAATGGTGAAAGCTTTAACCAGCATTAGCTAAATATTTAGCTAAATATTATCAGAATATTTAGCTAAATGTAAATAATTACCTTGCTCACACTAGGAAAACTACATATCAGCAAGAAATTATCCAGGGCCTTTGCTTTATGGCATGGAGATTTTGCAGGAGGGAAAAATGGGGTCTCAGAATACATCTCTTCCCATCTTTCTTCTTAGGGTTGATTCTTTTTCCTGGAATGAAGCTCCAAAGCTGGACAAAAATCAGGTCTTTCTTCACAATAATGATTACTTCAACACCTTCAAGTTCTGTCAGGTGGAGAAATCACTGTGCATCCTAATCCACTTCTGTCTATACCACTTTCCCTTTTATTTTTATTGATGCAATCAAACAAGTCACATGCTTGGATTGAATATCCTCAGATTATTTGTAAATGTTTTTGCTTCTCCTCTCTATTCAAAATATTAATGCAAAACCAAAATCCAATAAAAATATGGAGATAATTTTGTTAAAAAACCCCTTCAGATTATTCAATATAAAGCCTCTGAAGATTATTATTTACATTTAATTGCTTTTAGCCTAGTTTAGATTTAAGGGAGATATTTGAACAAAAAAGGCTCTTGCAAATTCCTCTGAAGTATTGGCATTTTTTCCAAAATGCTCTATTTCTCATAAAAAAGGAAGCTGAAATACCATGAAACATTTAGTTTATGGATTTATTTATGACAGGAAATGCATTCTTCCTTAGGGAACTAAACTATTCTGAAACGGTTGAACAATGTTGCTGAACTTGTCAGCTTCAAACAGAAGGCCAAGTATAATCCTCCAGCATCCACCCCCCATCTGAACTGTTCACTCAAATATAGCACAGTGTAATGACTCACTGTTTAGCTCAGAATAATGACAACAGTTACGCCATGGAGTTTTTTAACTGGTGCTGAAAACTGCAGACTTTGACTTTTCTTCTCTGAACTGTGCATGTTGGATAGAATGGGGGAAGCCAAGCAGAGAATTGCCGTTAACTAATGCACTTTCTTCTTCTTAAGCTTGCAGAGCAGATGCTGGCAGCTGCTTCTAAAAATGCTGCAACTGTGGATGCCAGAGAATTGAGCCAGATCTGCATAAAGGTTAACATTTCTACAGGATTACCCAGTGGGGCTCAGAAAAACACTGATCTCCGTAAGACAACCCAGGGGCAGCTCCTCTGGGACTCAATGCAAGGCTCTGCTTGCAATCCAGGGTCAGGAAAGACAAGGACTGCTGAGGTGCTCTTCCTTGCAGCATTAAAAAGCTTTGCACCTTTCCTCCAGTGAGCATAAGCTGCCTCGCAGAATTATATTAAAGGGACAAGAGAACTAATAGGTTGTGGAGAGGAGAACTGTGCCCTTTAAATGTATAACAGAAGTCATGCAGTATAAAACAGAGCAGGCAGCTTAGCTCTATTTTTTTTTTTTTTTTTGCTTTGTGTAGTTTCAGTTGCACCTTATCCAAAACTACTCATGCAGTAGCAGACAAGGGAGAAGGAGGAAGCAGTAGATGGTACAAGGCCCTTTCTTGAATCTTTTTCTCCAGACTGGATGAAAGAAGAAGGAGCTATGTCAGCACTGTCACCTAGCCCACGGGCACCCAAGCTGCATTATCCAGGAGGATGTATTACTTTTGCCCACTGGAAGGTTTCTGCAGTTATAATACCACCTCTTTCTTCTAGGGCAGGGTCAAACCAAAGGATGGGGTAGATTTGCCCTTTTCACTGCCAAAACCTACAATTTATGGTTCACTGTGACTCCAGATAAAGTAAACCCTTTGGATTAGGTGACTGAACTGTTTGGACCCTTGGAAGAGACACAGAAACTGAGTATCAGTGACGTATCAGCAGTTCTGAAACATCAATACTGCCCAGTTTAGAAAAGGCAATGTACGTAACATTACAACAGCAAATAAATATCACTAGCACTGGACAGAACAGGCTTCCTTATTTCCAAGCAGCAGACCACAAAGCAGGTGCTGACAGCTTGGTCACAGAAGGGAGAGGCAGATACTGTAGCAATGCAGCACAGGGCAGCGTCTGCCTGACAGCATCTCAGCAGCTGGAAACACAGACACTGAGGTAGCTACCACCTCTACAGCTTCAAAGGGCATGGCATTTTCATCTCTGCATCTCCCTCTGAGGCCTCTGGGATCACCTCTGTCTATTAACCCAGTGAGGTAGCAATTCAAGCCTAGCACTTGCTGGTCATGCTTACTGCAAAAAAGCCAATCAAGCACTACTTTTATGCACAGTCTGTGCCTGTTTCTCAGTATATAAGATGCTTATCTTCTGTGACTCCCTGTAGGTTTGTGTATTCTTGTATCATCACTACTTTTTTCAGTTTTTGTGTAATGTTTTTCATGTCTTCTCCATGGGAGGTAAGAAAAAATACTCTTGTAGGATAGTGGAAACCTGACTTTTTAATTTTTATATGACAGGAAGACATACTGATGGAAGAAGAGAACATACAATTAGGATTTAGGAGAAATAAAATTTTGGCATTCAGCTAGCTTGGATTCCCTAGCCCAATTATTTAAATATTCATTCATTATTTCAAATGATATGGTTTTATGTCTCTATTTTATATAAACATATAACATTGTACACTTTGTAATTCTAACTAGATTTTTGTCCATTGTTCCCTTCACAAAGAAGCAACAATTTCAACCTTCTGAAATGCTGTATACACCACAAATTTAATTATTTATTCACCTGGTGGGTTGTGTTTCTATTGTTATCATGGCCTAATTTTTGTCTGAATAAAGAGTCAATGACAATAATAACAACAGAAAATTTCAGCTTCAGCATGGGAGTCCCCCACTGACTGTAACAGTCAAAGAATGTGAAGTTCTGGCAGCTGCAAAAAATGTCCCAACCCAAGCCCAGGGGCAAAACAGTATCATAGGATATCTTCCACCCTAGATAAATAAGGATGCAGGGGGCTTGTTCTTCCTAAAGAACACAAGTTCAATGCTTTTTTCTCTTTTAAGTTCTGGGGTTCTCCCCCCTCCTCCCCCCAGGTAATTGTCCCAGTAACTACTGGTATTTAGCACACTGAAAAGAGTTTTGATCGATAATTTACTAAAATCTGGTAGATACGCCTGATGATTTGTTTTTTATCGTAAAGTATTCTCAGCCATAAAGTGTTTTCTATGGAAAATTCCCAACCAGTTCTACTACTAGCCAGACATCTGGAGTATTAGTTGGAGGCGTTTGTGTCTGGAATGACTGCTGAACCGTGAGAGATGTCACACGGTGACCTTGAAGCTAACCCCAAATCCAGCTGCATATCCTGTGGCCTCTGGAGGGATCTAAACCTTGAAATCCTTGCTGGTTTTCCCTGTGCATGTACTTATAGCTCCTAGAGAAGGAAATGAAAGTATCTGCTCACTGTGAGGCACCAGGACAAAGTTACAACCTCGGTGCAGCCATCATGGCAAGCTTTGGTCTCCCTTAAAGAACAGAAATAGGACTGAATTACAGAGGCATTTCTGTATGCAGCTAAATCTACATACTGTGAGTCACAAAGAGTTGTGAACATGTAGCATCATCACAGCAATCACTGTGAACTAATAACAGTGGAAAAGTTCAGAAGGTGCCCTGGGTAACTACCCTGATTTCTACTAGTATGCTTTACCTCTGCCACAGTGACAAGTATAGATAGAATGGCACTTGTGCTTCCTGCTTGCCAGAGAGTAAATGTCAGAGACCATATGGCATGAGAGAAGGGGCAAGTCTGAGGGATCTTCTCAGTAGATCCTCATGTTAAGAATTAGCTCCTTGCTTGTCTTTTAGGTTTCTTTCTCCCAGCAGTCAGAAAAAAAATCTTCACAGCTTTCTAATATACTCAAGTTGGGCTTACACTGGGTTGCCAATCCTGATATTATGCCTCTGCCTGGGCAGGAGGATCCATATGATGTGCAGAATCAAGTCCTGGCAGCCTTGAATATCTACCTTTCTCATTCTCTGCAGACTTTATCTAAGTACTGAAATGCGTGCCATCTAAAAGTAACCAACTCTTTGGGAAACTGCTCTCATCAGCAGAATAAGTATCAGTCTAATTTTCAGACCAGATTCTTACACAAAGCTGCTGTTGTGCACCCACTAGCCACATAAACCCCAGTTACCCCTGTTACTGCAACGCGTATAGTAACACTGTCCTATTGTGGGTATAACATGACTGTATACTACAAAGTCCCTTCAAAAGAAAAGAAGTTGCAAATAATGGGTTTGGGTTTGTTTTTTAAAGCACTTGATCATTATTAAAATCACACAAAAGGAAGAAGTTGAGTGAAAATGACTGGAGGGCTGAGGAAAGTGAATTTTCCCTTAGTCCAACAAAACTTGCGATTTCCCACGTCTGGGGAAATGTGCTTCAATCAGCTCTTCTCGTTTCTCATTTCCAAAGGCACTGGGCCAAACTGAGGAAATGCAATCATGAACTATCCCAAGTCCAGGGAATTGTCACCAGGGCTGACTTTGACTCACCCTCTCCCAAGAGTGCTCTCAAGAAAAAGTACAAACCTTCCCTGCCATGCAGCTCTGAATACTCCCCAAAGCTGTTGCGATGCTCTAGTGCTGGTCAGCCTGTGAAACTACAAGCTCTTGAAGGTTTATCTTGTGGAACTGCTTCTGATTTGTCATTTTAACACAAGGATATTTCTAATTTGAAGTTCTGCAGGCTGAAGTAGGATATTATATACCTTCCAGAGTCTGATGTAGACATTAGGTACAAAGCGGAGTTGCTAGGAGACCACAGATGGAGCAAGGAGCAGTGCAGTATCGCAGCAGCTTTTCACACAGGGCTGCTGAGAATGCCTGCATCAGCAGTCAGCCTTTCACAACTTAAACCAGACAACCTTTGCTGCTTACGTAAAGATGTACATTTGCTGAGGACCATTAAACTGGTATAAAACTAGCACACCACAACCTGAATAATAAGCAAGGCAAGAAACACTGCAAAGCATTACACAGACAACACTTGCTACTCTCTCTCGTTTTTGGGAATGGCCTCTCTACTTAGAAAATAAAAATCCCATTTACACATACAAATGTTGGCACTTTCTACTTGTGTCCTGGGCCCAAGAGGCATATCACTGAAATACAAAGAGGAATACTTAATGAACCAGCAGAAGATGTTGTGCACTCTAAAATTCATTGTCCATTTCCATGTTATTTAGGAAAGGGTGTCACTCACTGTGGCCATAAGCCATTACAATCCACAGAGCCCTTTTGACTCTTCTGTGCCCTTACTCATCAGGCAGAGTTCATGCTAATTAAAATTTACCATTTGGCCAGTAGAAAGCATTGGTTTATCAAACTCAGGCTTTTATTATTCCAGTCACCATGATCACAGGTATTTAAATAGACAACACAAACCAAAACTAATTCAGCTACAAGGCTGTAAGGTCACACATCTTAGGCAGGCTAAAGTAATGGTTCTACTCATAAAGCATTATTTGTCACCTAAGTATGGACAATTGAAGTATAGAAACTCTGGATTGCACCTAAAGTTCAAAGGGAAAGTCTGTGACTGAACAAAGTTGTGAACCTGTGTTTCAGTTCAGCTCCTTCCAGAAGGATCATCCATCCTGAGAGGTCATTAACCTGTTCACTGTTAAGGCAGGACTTACCTGACAAATATTAATTCATATATTTCATTACAAAGTAGACACTGAAAGCATGTCAGATGAATGCAGACTAAATTTACTCTCTCCATTTAAGAGAGAGCTACAATGACAAGTTTAGCTGTACCTGTTCCCACTGTCAGTGTTTGAAATTAGATTATGTTAATGCCTACACTGTTTGAGTGCAGCTTAAAAATCCAGTAATAAAATCGCTTTGGCAATGCACATCTGAAAGTTAGAAGCTTCAAGTGTGCCAAGTACTCTCTCTGGATAATAAACAACTGAGCTAAGGACCAAATTATGTGCCGTGCAAATAAAAGGTCACATCTACCTCACCTGAGAATAAATTAATCAAACTGAAGCCAGTATCAGCTAGACATTTTCTACACTACTCTGTTTAGAGTATTTTACAAACTAGTCATTAAAAAGTGATCAAAAAGAAAGGTGAGGGTATGTATTTGCTTCAGTTTGTGATTACAGTATTTACAGGTCTAATTCTCATGTTACTGTAACATAAACAATTTCAAAGATACATGACATTTTTCTGCTGTTGTGAAACATTTTACAATGTGTTTTGAATTATTGTGGTAGGACTCAACATTAATGTTTTAGACAGGAACACCTGCACACAACTAATCTTGATAACTGTAGTTAATTTCACCAGCTTCATGCAAATCATTCACTTTTCCGCTGTGAGTTCCCAGTTCTTATCTCTTCATGACCCTATTACATACACCTTCATACTCCACAAAAATAAGCAGATAATTTTCTCTCAGGAAATCTCATTAGTCAAAACTAGGTATGTTCTGCCACAGCAGCCCTTTCAACAAAGAAAAAAAAAAGAAAAGAAGGTCTTTCACTTTCTTTGGGATTTACACTGATTAATTAGGTAAGATTTAAAGCACAGTAAAAAGTTATCTCAGCAATAATATTCTACAGGAATTCTATATCTGCATTGCAACATTTCACTGAAGGTCAATGCCCTGGAGAATTCTTCTTACAGTATTATCTCCAGCTATTAAAATTAATGTAATTCCACTTTATCTAAAAAAAAAGTAGTAAAATATGAAGCACATCCTAAACTCAAGTAACACTCACTTAAATGTAGGAGGCAATTTTAAATCAATATTTTCAGACTAAAGTCATAAAGCACTACATATAATTAGTTGCACGGAACATGAATCAAAGAAGTGCTTCCAGAGTAAAATGCTATGCTGAAAGTATAAAAATGTATAGCAAATTCTACACACAGTGTCTGCAGCAAAAGTCCTCCTTTTGTACTAAGGCCGTAGCTCATTCTAAAGTAATGGGATTTTGCCTCCAGTAGAACTGAGTTTAAAAATATCACACAGGGAGCTGAAACCCTCTCCATCACTCACAGGGGAATTGATCAGCCCATTTTCTGTTACAAATATTTCTTTCTAGGAGGGCAGGCTGTGTTACAGCCCTGATGATAGGATTTCTGGGTGCTGCTATAATACAGCTCGATCTCTCTTTCTGCAAAACAACAGTTTCTCATTACCCCTCACATCCCAGGCTTTTCACCCAGGTACAAGGAGAGCAGGCACAGAGTCTCCCTCCTGCCCTTGCATTTGCACTGCCTCTGGCTCTGCTGGAAGTACCAAATGCCTGAGTCTGTGTCAGCTGCACACCATGGTGCTCTCACCAGCGTGCTATGAGCTGACTCAGAGCATCATCTGGATACAAACCAGACCTCTTCATACACCTGGTCACCATCCTGGGGTCCATCACTGCTTACTGGCCACACTAGCATTGCTGCAAGGGGCAGATTTTTCATGGTTGTACAAACAAGTTATTTCTGTGATCACTACAATGAATACCTTCACAGGATAACTGTGTACCCAGATAACAATCCTCATTTGATTATCTGCTAATGCACTTTATAGGTGAAAAACTTATCCTAAATTCCTGTTTATGTGATGTCGTATTTTTTTGCTTTATTCATTGACTTTTTCATCCCAACTTTTTGAGATTTTAAGCATCACTTAGTAAGATATCCACTGCTATCACAGGGATGAACATTTCAAGCACTACAAAAAGCAAATACTTGCATTCTGGTGAATTCAGTCTTGAGATGACAACAAAATACATCCATCAAAGTAATATATATATTCCATAAACCATAATCATAAAGTTAGACATACCAAACTGAGTAACCATCAGTAATGGAACAGAATAGTGTTGTTTATTCCTGAGATCAGAAGTTAGGGACCTCCTGTTTGTAGGAACAATATTTTGAAAAATTGCCTCAGACTTACTGAAGTACTTTTCTTACTTTTTCAAAATGGCTTTTAGACTGCTCTGAAAAGAAAAGTCAGAATTTAGTCACAGTAAATCACGAAAGCTGTCAAAGTTATTAAATGTTGGGCATGAGGAAAGCTGCCCTTTGATTTCAAGTTCTTTTCAAATACCCAAATCTGACGTAGGTTTTTCAGTGTAACAGAGCAAAATCTGCATTAGGATTTTGTTATCCAACACACTTGACAAGGACTTTGAAAATGTGACTTGTACTTGTTGACATGAATCACAGATAAGAATTAAGGTCAAAATACAGTCAAAACCCTGCATTTGTTTTGCACACTGTATCAACAGGACCAGCTCAAAGTAACCACATTATAGTACAATTTAATTTGCTGTTTAAAAGTCAGGCCACATATAAATATCTTACAGACCACAATGTGCACTTTATTTTTAATTTTATCGAGTATTTATATATTTTAATGACAAGGCTTAATTGTAAAGGCTGTCATGCCTAAAGTCTCCCATTGAAGGCTCTGAGCTGAGTCCACAGCAATTTTTACAGATACTCCTTGAACTTCAGGTAAGTCCAACTCCTGACTTCACACAGGGCAATCTGAAAGTTAAGCCATATATTCAAGAGCATTGTCCAAACATTTAAACACGCATGGGCTTTGGGCCATGACCACTTTCCTGCAGAGCTTGTTCCAGTTCTTGATCACATTTCCCTTATATCCAATCTGAATTTCCCCTGATGCTGCTCTAAGACATTTTCATGCGCATGGAACATTTGCTGATGGGAACCTGTGGCACAATGGGCCCCTTCATGGTTATTTTTAAGTGAAAAATTGCCAACTAACAAAAAGAGGGATCATTTCAGCCAATTTAACACTCGCTGGAAGGCAAAAGTCATGCTAAGTGAAGTTAGAAATAATGAGTATGTTTTTAACTGTGAGGATCTCTGACATAACCACTAGGAAAAACTATGCATTCTTTGCCATTTGTAGGAGGACTCATGTGACAGAGTGTAGAAGCTCACACCATAGACATCCACATTTAGGTTAAGTCCATAGATTCCCCTTACAGAGAACTGAAAAAACACACATTTTTAGGGCATGATTCATCTCATCCTAGAGTAGACATATAAACTAGGACAAACTAAAGTTGACTTCTCTGAAAGTCCTTATTGCAACAGTTTACAGGGTAAATATCCATGTGAGAGGAATCCTAATCTTAATATATTTTTTAACAAATCAGAATACACCCCTATGTAAGATAAAGACTTATTTTTAAGCACAGCTTCTAGGTTACATACAAAGGTAACAACATTCTACAATATCACCCTCCCCCCTGCCCTGAAATTTATTGCACCTAAAACTGAAGACAGTAAAATTAAGAAATGCTGGTGAGCTTCTCAGTACCTCTACTTTCAGTTTAGGCATGCTGAACTGATTTTTTTCTTCTGAATTCTAAAGAGGTTTATTAGGTCTTTTTGAAAATATTTAGTCATTCCCAGCATTTTATTCTATACATTTTTCCTCTGCAATGTCTTTATAGCCTTTCTTTTACAGATTTTCTTATGCAGACAGTGAAAATATGAGGAATTTTCTGAAAAATGAAAACAGTCACAATAAGTGAGTCTCAGAGTAAAACATATACCTTCAAAATTTCCCTACAATTGCAGCAATGATTCAAAAGAAAGTGAAAATATGAAGAGGCTCTGGAAGACAGCTCTCCCAGCATGTACCAGTGTGGTTTGCATATATTAATTGGCTACAGCTATTGGAAAAATAAATAAAGTCAACCAAGAATTATATCTTTTTAATAGGATTAAAATAATACTTGATTGAAAAAGTCTTAGATCAAAACTGAAAATGCTATGTCTTCTGGTATCTTCAGGCAACATTTGTCTTTTAATTCTTATTTTGTGTTCAATGAATGTTCACATGAAGCTTTAAAAGAATTTTCTTCAAGATTCATAGTCCAACTCTTTTTTTCAGAATGGTATTCTTTTCCATATGTTGGTATAGGATCAAAAGAAGTAGAAGAGCAGAGGAACTTGAAATTGTTACAAAAGGACATCGGGTTTTCCCTCTCCTGCTACCTCCTGTACCAAACAAGGAGAAGGAAATGGCATAGCATGGAAGGAAGCACATTAACACTGAGAAAGAGCAGGCAGTCAACATATTCTCCTTTTATGCAGGTTTGCACCTCTGTAGAAAAGAGGCATGTGGCCCATCAGAGCTGCAGACAAACTGCTGCAACTGTAAATTCTCCTAGCAATAAACAGATTTCTATTGACAGAACACAATGAAATTAATCAGGTCCATGTATCACTAGCTGAGAATAAAGGGCAAAGAGGTTACCTTAATAGGGCTTCCATCTGGAGTGAGAACCTCTTCTGAAAGCTCCATCATCTTCAGTGCCATCAGGGCAATGGCTTTAGCATGACTAAGGCTTTTCTTGTGGAGCCCTGCTGCAACACAGTACGCATCACCTATTGTTTCCACCTGCAGCAATCAGACAAATCCAGTGTTACAGTGTGATAACGAAAGGGAACCCTACCATTAGGGTTGCAATCAAATTGCATTGCTTAAAACATGTGAGCAAAACATCTGTAAATAAGCAATCAGACAAAATATCATAATTACCTGAGTTTGCAAACAGGTTCAGTCAAAACCTGATATGCAACTGCATAGTGGTTTATCACCATTATAAGCAAAGAAGATCATTTAGAACAGTGTATGGTATCAGCTGAGATATGATAACATTTTCCCACAGCAGTAACAGAAAATTGCATTTTCCTAAATGAGAAACTTCTTGCAGCTTCATTTCTTACTATCCTGGCTGAGTTTGCTGTTGGGTAAGAATAGTGCTGCATAATTATAACTCATAATTAGTATTTGACATGCTAGAAAATTATATCAGGAAGAGAATTAGAAAAAGGAAAACATCACCATAAAAACCAGTGAAGACTATCTAACTTCTCATTAGCGAGTAGCTCTTCCTGGTATAATTTACAAATAGATGCTACCGCTACAGACTTTTGACTGCACCTTTCTCCTTTATTTTCAAATAAGAATTGGTGTCTCTCTCTACTATGCAGGCTATCTTACCCTGCATTCCCTACCTGCAGGCATGATGTTGAGCAGACTGATCCCTCTGGTCTCTTCAGGCAGGCCTTACTGCTCTCTTATCCTGATTTTCTTTTAAAAAAGCTGTCCCCCAGGAGGAAGTGGGAGCCAAATGAATTGTAGAAGCCCTCTGGCTCTGGATAAAGGCAGCCTGAGAAACACTGCAGCCCTCGAGGTCTGAAGCTTTATTTACAGCATTGTGTTCTGCAGTTTGCTTGCCCACACATCTGTAACACTCTTGCACAAAATCCATTAACACGGGCCCAAACAGACCTCAAGGATTAGTTTGGGTTTTGCTACATAACTAATCTGGCTTTCACCCTGCACACAACACTACAGGAATGCCAGAAAATGCTTCAGCTACAACTAGGGTGAGAAGAAAGCAAGCACCGAGAAAGGAGTTATTCAGAGAATAAATACAGCTGATTCTTCTCTCTGCAGAGAATCTACTAAGTAGTATACCTGGACTTTCTCAGATTAATTTCCAGTCTTGATAAACTGGAAATAACATCTCAATACAAATAGTACCTGAAAAAGTAAGCATTACATGCAAATGTACCCAGAGCATGAGTCTAGAACAGAAGTATGAGCAAATACTTCCCACCATCAAACCTGATCTGCTGCAAGCCCACTGAGATGTTTGCCATCTTAGCCCTTCTGGTTGATTGTGCAGGAGGATGTAAATATAGATAAAAAGCTGAGGGTCTCTCATAAGCTGAGACAGCCATTAGAGCTCCTTCAATACCTTTGAAAGCTCCTAATAGTACTTGTATATAGAAAAAAAACTCATGAAGGGGTAATCAATACTGCTGTCTGCCTGCCAGTTTTACCCAAGCCATATCTCAGGATGTCTGTCCACAAGAAGCAGAGACTACCCATGCCCTGCAGTTTAGGAGGTCGTTTTTTCCAAAGATAAATGGATGATAAAAGGATGGATAAAATGGATAAAAGTATATTGCAGTGGCTGGTGAACATAAAGAAGCACGGTGAGAAGAAGTATCAGAAGTCTAGAAGAAATAGATGGTAAAAAATTCTCTAAATCAGAAGGAAGAATCAGCAGAAATCCATTGTCATTCTTGAAAATCCTGAATAAACAATCAGTAGGAATTGAGTCTGTGATGTCAAATACAAAAATTAAATACAAATTCTGGTCCTTTTTGAATCACTTAATTTCAGAAGGACTTTTCCCCTTAAGCTGGCTGCACAGATCTGGGATCATATACTGCTCCTGCAGTGTTCAGACATAACTACTTATTTTGTTAGCTTCTTCCCCCTTGGAAATTTCCATAGCTGCAATTTAACAGCTAAATTCCACACACTGAATGTACTGTACTACCCAAAAAGGGGACTGAAGCTGCCTCGTATTAATATTTCTATAAAAATAAAAATTATAATAATGCTGATACTCTTTAAAGTGCTTGTCCCTTTGGAGTTCATCTGACAGCAATACTGGAGAACCAGGGGAAGGACTAGGACTGCTTAGATTGACCTGGTAGCTTAAACTGAACCTGATGAGTACTGACAGGGCTGTCTAATGATTTACCATTCTGTGACCCTGTATTCAGTTACTTCTAAGATTTTCCCCAGCTAAGCATTTAAGCTGAAATTTTCATTATGAGTATCTCCATCAAACTTTAATCTTCATTCCATCCTTCTTCAAAATCAGACTTTACAAATCCTCCAGAAGTTCCAGGAGTTCTTCTAATTAAGATTGTTCATGGCATTTTCATTTGGTCCACTTGTATGGAGTCATAAAGTGACGGAACAGTTTTGGTTGGGACATTTCAAGATTATCTACTTTCAGTTCCCTTGCCATGGACAGAGACATCTTCCACTAGACTAGGCTGCACAAAGCCCCATCCATCCTGGGCTTGAACACTTGCAGGGATGGGGCATCCACAGCTTCTCTGGGCAACGTGTGTCTCTACACCTTCATCGTGAAGCATTTCCTCCTTATGCCCAATACAGTCACTTTGGTTCGTAACCATTGCCTACTGTCCTGTAACTATTGCCCTCGGTGAAATGTTTCTCTCCATGCTCCTTATAAGCCCCATTTATGAGGTCAAAACAAGGTCTTCTCTTTTTTAAGCTGAACAACCCAACTCTCTCAGCCTGCCTTCACAGGAGAGGTGTTCCAGCCCTCTGGTCGTTTTCATGGCCCCCTCTGGACTCACTCCAACAGGTCCATGTCCTTTTTGTGCTTAGGACCCCAGAGCTGGAAGCAGAAGGAGAGAATCACTTGCCTTGATCTGCTGTCGACATTTCTCTTGATGCATCCCAGAGTGCAGCTGGCTGTCTGGGCTGCAAGTGCACATTGCTGGCTCATGTCTAATTTTTCATCTACCAGTGTTCCCAAATCCTCTTCTGGAGAGATGGTCTCAATTCATTCATCCCCCAGTCTGTAATAACCCTGTGGATTGCCCTGACCCAGATGCAGAAACTTCACTTGGTCTCACTGAACTTCACAAGGGTATGTGAGGACATCAAAATTAGAGACTGCAGTAAGTGATACACTGCACTTCAGAATGTCAAGCTGGGCCCCTGAGTGAGGCAGATGCACACAGAGAAGAAGGGAATTTCTCTTGTCTCAGCTGAGGAGCAGCAATTGGACTAGAAATACAAAGCACTGCTTATAGCTTGCTCCACAGTGTCCTCTGGGTAGATCCTGAAACTGTGCACACCAGAGTGCAGCCTATTCCATAAATATTCAAGTAAATGTCAGTAGGATTAAAAGAAAAGGAAGGCACTACTCAAATTATCTAAAAATTGCTGCACTCAGATCTATTCGATGTTCTTCAAAATGATGATATACAGCAATGAAACTCTAGAGGAAATCTCTACCATGTGATAAACTAGATTCTGAGGTTTTGACTTTGTAATGTGACTATCAAGACGCATTAGTAGTAGTATATTTGATTTTTATATCCTTCCTAGATACACATGCAGGAAAAGGTATTTTGCTTTCAATCTTGTAAGACTGGAATGAATTATCCCAGTTCTTAAAAAAAATTAAACATATTCTGTTCTGAATATTAAAGCCATTTTTGCATATGACTGGCAGTTTACTATTAATAAGATTTACTATCTATTTTTTTTCTAGTTAAACCAGAGTTTCTTACTGCTCTGAATAGTTGTAGCTACTCACTGATAGCCTGGGCTACTGTTACCAACTTTTCATCCCTTTCCATTCATTTGCACTTACCGTAGCCAGCTTCCCTGGAGCTTTCATTAACTGGGAATTAATACACAGCACCATAGAAGTGAAGTTCAACTTGGGTTTCAAAATTACATCAATCCGTAAAAACTGCATGATAGAATTTTTATTCCTAATGAACAGACTAAGAATCCAGGAAATATTGCAGGTACTTACACTGTTATACAAAAGCCTCCTCTAAAGCCCTCTCTGACTCTCAAGTCACTGGAAATGTCCAAATGTTTTCCAGTCAGGCCCTCAACAAATCATGTATTAAAATTAATAATTATTTGAAGTAGTTGTGTGTACTCTACAGTTCAGTAAAGCTTTCTAGACAGCTATCCCAACACTGCTGAATACTGAAGAGTGATAATGCATAACACTTGCAGCAGGAAGCAAATGCCTTCTGCTTTTGGAAAGTCATTTCTATATGTCCAGCTTCTGTTAGTCCTTGGTAGACCTGTATGTCTGCTTCAGATGTGAACTGTAATTTTTACAGATGGTGAACCCTATAGTAATTGTCTTACAGTCACTTATTCTTAATTCATAATAATTTCAGGTGGAATACGACTTGCAGATCATTTTGGTAGCACAGAAATCAGAATGTAATTTCTCCAATTCTAATGTGTCCAGGGAACAGAGATCAATACAATAACCTGTTCCCTGGGAAGCTCCAACAGGTCTCTTCCAACTACCAGGAGCTAAACCTTGTGTTGTCTTGCGTTACTGAACTGAGAAACTGGATGTTGTAGCTGGATGATGTTCCCTGGGTATAAAGTTGGGGTGTTGATTCAGAGACAGTTTATAAGGGAAAATGCGGTGCATTGAATTAACATCCCTGCTTTGCATCCTTCCTCATGAATGCAGGAATATGCACCAATCATTACATTTGTGAACTTCCAGAAGTAACGAAGGAACTGAAGTGACACACATGGGGCAGAAATACCATTTTGTAAGTGAAACCTGAAATGGCAGGCTAAAGATTTTTCATCAAAAATATTCAGGAATTCAAATAGTCTAATGAGTCTTACTTAAAACCTTTCTCAAAGCACAGCTTGAAAATAAACATAAAAAATATAATTGCAGGGGTCACTCTGTGGCAATTCTAATCTGAAATTCCTACTGCAATCAGAAATATTAAATACATTGAAAGAAGTAGCTGGAGGGAGAATTTGAGCTAGTTTTAGTCCTGTCTCTCTCAGCAGGTTTCCTGTGAAAGCCCAATACATAATTTGTATTAAAACTGTTACAATGGAGTACTCATTACTAATTTTTTTCATCTAAGAGACATAAGTAAGTCTGAGTACATGTTTTTTTCATGAGTTAAATTACACTTATATCAATAAGGCATCTTTGTTTACAATCAAAATTAAATACATACCAAAAATTGGACTGAAATTAAAAAACTGCTGTCTTCTTTCAGAGAGAAAACCTATCCTTAACAGCATGTATTCTGTACATCCTTCACCTTCCTCTGAAGGGTACTTATGAACTATTGTTTTCATTTCCAAAATACTGACAAGGCTGCATAGGTCTTGATTATCTCATTCATAAGGGCTCTAATATTTAGTACCCATTTAACCTAAAATAATTTATGTCACTGTCTCTTATAGCCTGTTCAATGGTGGTTTTTTTCAAAATAAATTGGAAATAAAAAGTTATTCCAATAGCCTTCCAGTTCAGAATAAAGAACTACAGGATACTCTTGTTACACACAGATGCCCAGAATATAGGATTACTTTGTAAAGCAAATATGTAAGACTTGCGTATCAAATGTTTGTTCAAGGATTCTCTTCCTTGAGAAAAGTTAATGTTTGAGGAAAAATATATTATGCTGCTCAATTTTATTCTGTGTGTGTTTTCCACTGACACATATGTATAATCTATATAAGTGTATCACACATATACAGTTTAGATAGAATAACCAGACTTAGATATTCTTCAGCCATGTCTTGATTTGTCACCCTTCTTTTTATAGAGTAACAGATGTTTCTTCCAATTGAATTGAGTTTCCATATGCATCAAATCCTGATTGTGGCCTCCCCCCTTTCTGTTATTTTAATCACCAGAAATATTTATTTCTGCTTAAGTAAGTATGTGTTCATAATCACTGTAATTTTAACTTGGCAAGAAAACTTGGAATATTAAACCATTTCTCTATGCTCCACACCCTGTTTACAGACGCAGTGTACAAAGTGTATATGCTATATTTAACTGAAGAGAAGATCATTACTAAACTGTTTCTTATCACATATGAGTAATCTGCCAATAGCCTGAAACTAACCTACTGCTGGGAGATACTCTATAAAACTTTGTTTTATAAAACTGAAATAATAATAAATTGCAGTTGTAATTATATCAGTTTCTTCTTAAAGAGCTCTAGAGTGAAGAAAACTGAAATAATGAGCAGAGAAAGGGGTAATGATTTAGCTAATTGCAGTTTAATGCTCTCCTATTCATCACTTAACTTTTCTCTCTGAGAAAACTAACATTTCTAGTTTGTTTGTGGGTTGGTTTTTTCATGTGCACTGAAGAGCATTATTCTCCATCCTAACCTGCCTTTCCTTTTGCCTGTTGCCTATGCATGTTTACCCTCTCCCACCCACATACAGACACAGAGTTCTTGGTGCATAAAATGTGTATTGAGTAGTTAACACTTTTCAAAATATAGTATGTAAAAAAAAAAATCTAGAATTTTTAAATATATCTGTCTTTTATAACAAAATCTGTGGGTTTTCTTTCCTGATAATAACATTATTTGCACCTGCATCAACCTATAGTTAATACCAAACTGGGGGGACAAGTCAATCGTGAATTTGGTCCAGGGCAGGGCTGCCATCCTGAGTGGCATGGACAGGCAGGATGAATTGGAAGCTTAAGAAATTCAGTACAGACACGTGCAAAGACCTGTGCCTAGGAAAAAATTTCTCTGGAACTGATGCAGCCAACTTCCTGAGGAGCAGCTCTTCGAGAGAGACCTGGGGGTGTTGTTGGACAGTTAATGGCACATGGGCCAGCAATGAGTCCTGGGAACAATGAGAGCCAGTGATAGCCTGGATTTTTGAACAGAAACCATGGGAAGTGCCAGTCACTCCCTCTCATCACATCCATTGTATAATTTATAGAAAGTCAAGCTTTTAATTAATTGGTAAAGTATTCTAAAGGACCTTATTTAAACACAACAGAGTATCAGTGCTCAGTGGTGATGGGAGTTACTCTATAACAAATACAACAAAAAACAATGTAGGTAGGAAAGAAATAACTTGGGTTGATGCTGATTGTATGAGAAAAATTAAAATGCAGTGAAAACTCCTTTCACTCAGTTAAAATACACTCTGTGCATTAAACATAACATGACATCAAATTATAACACGATTAAATAACTATAAGGGCACATGAAAAGCAGATGACACTAGCAGGGAAGAAACAATATTTCAGCTATACAGACTGCAAGCTGCTGAGATGCAGACTACACAGGTGAGATTCAGTTCACCTAACCAGAAATATGTCTAATATTGCAATCTGAATATGAGTTATTCATGCTCAATTCTCTTCATAATCAATGAACTGAATGGGAACTCTTGCTGAGTTTCCACATCTGACCTGTGCTAAGAATCTTCCTCAGAAAAAAATCAACTTCACACTTAAAAAAATTCACACCCTATAAAACCAATCTTTCCTCTGTCGACTGTGAAGTCTAAATTACTAACTCTATGCTAAAATTAGCATAGTTTCACCTCTATCTCAGAACTGCAGAACAGAAAAAATTATTTAACAAGACAATGTGAAGAGGCAGAAGGAAAGATTGAACTTGGAACATCACAGAGGCAGCCAATTTTAGAAGGACATGGCAAGTTCTGGGAAATCAAAGAGTCCTTTAGGAAAGCTGATGTCTAGATTGCCAGATGAACCAGTGGAAAAAACCCCTACACTCTATAGAAGAGTTTCTTTTCCAGTCTTCAAGATTAACCCAGAACAGTATTTACTGGAGATATGAACCTTAAAGGATTCTCATGATTACACTAATAACAAAATCAATGGCATCTAGCATTTTAATTTTGATTTGAAGATCTGGGTTTAGTTTCTTAAGGAGCAAAGTCAGAGTAAATTCTGTATGTACTCCTCAGCCTAGACTTACTGGATCATATCTTAGCTTCCTGCATACCCAGGCTGCATTTCCATGGCAGCATACAAATATGAAAGGAGATGGTTTTATAAGTTTCATCCCTGCATGAAGCCAAAATTCAGGATGTGAATGGACATGGCACTAGAAATGATCAGGAACTACAAAGACCTATAATAATCCTGTTCATAATCCTGTTTGTCCATATTTCATTCCATCTTGCAAGACTGAACTACACAGTACCTCAAAACTATATATTTCTTTTATTAAAGCTGAAATGTCTTCCCTCTGAAGGAATACAGTGAAATTCATCCTTAATATGAAATTCTTGCAAGTATAAATGTAAAGGAAACCTTTGAAGTTATTAGTATCTCCCAAAGGGCTTTTGTTTCATCTCTTTTCTGCCCTAAGTTGTACAGCAAGAGGATAAGGAAAAGGCTGTGGCATATGGCAGAGTGGTGATTCAGACTTATCATTTGGGCTTCATAATTCCTGCCTATGACTTCTGGTTCAGCAGCAAACAGGACAGTTTTTTAACTTCTATGGGACAAAGACTGAAGAAAATGGAGATTCTCTCCATTTTAGTTTTAAGTCAACAATCTCAGGACTCATCACAGGAACAACTTATTTGATATCCATATTCCATCTCAAGATGTCATTGACATCTCCCATATTTCCTCCTATGCAGACTGTTCACCCTATATCTCCGCAGATCAATAATAATGTTGTAACATTCTCATTCATGATGGAACTCACGTTATCAAGTGTCAGTCACACAAAAATGTAGCTTCAATTTAATATACTCATCTGTACTCTTTCTATAGTAACTGAGGAGGAAAATTAATGTCCAGGACATGATGGACATTCCATCCTGAATTCTGTGAACCTCTTTTTTTTAAACCAAGTACTTCAGGATGCAAATATGTGTATCTTTGCTTAACTGCCTGCTTCCATGCCTAGACTGTCATTTGACATGCAAGACTCCTCCCATGGTGTCATCAGCACGCTTTTTCTGGGCATTGGCTGAAAAATGGGTTTATGTGGGCCACAGGCTTAGTTTGTGTACCTCTCAGAAGACTCTAGGGGAGCTCAGTGCCTTCAAAAGTTCATGTTCCTGCTCCCATGAAGAACCTCAAGCCAGGTAAAGGACTGCATGAGCATGTTGACTGCTAGTGCTACAATACAATTTGTCAGCACAACAGCAAGATCCTGTTTAGCTCAAAAAGTCCTGGATCTTGGCATGCATATTTTGGCATGCAGGTCAGGGGATGTTATTAATCACTAAGCAGAGGGAGAGCAGATGTGAAGTATTTTGGGCATCTTGCGGCGAGAGACTTGAACAAGTCATTTAACCTAAAATACAGATTCTAAGGAAAGAAATAATAAATAAACATGCCGGAGAGAAACCAGATTAGGTTATTCCCCTGAGAGATTAAGAGTGTGTGGTCTTTCTCTGGAGGTGGTGCAAGTGCAGTTCAGAAAAGCCTCCTCTGAGCTTGGCCTAGGTATTCTTGATCCTGAGGTAGCTCTAGATCCACATTTCTGTCTACACAGTGAAGAGTGAATACTGTCCTTTTTCAAATTTTATCAAAACCTGTTTGGTTTTTTGCTGTTGTGTGAGTACAAATTAAGGCCTAATTCTGTTTCATTTTGAAGTTTTCTCTATGCTTTTTCTACTGCAGAGATTTGTCAAAAAAGCTTTGGAACTGTTGAATTTTGCAACACTGTAAAGCTTAACAATATTAGTCAGCAGTAAAGCACTATTTATAGATTCCCAAATCTCTGGTATATTATAAAAAACTTTCTAGTTTGGAAAGGATTTTCAAGTTTTCAAGACAGGATTTGAGAACACACTTGTTTTCAAACAATCTCCTTTAGTTTCTACTTCATGTTTCAATCTCTCAGCTTCTGTCTCTGAAGTTTTCAAAATTAACTCCTAGGTAGTGGAACCTTGTGCTCAAGTTTCAAGGTAACTTTGCAACACTTTCATGATATGACATCTGCTCTTGGAAATACTTCAGGAAAACTCCTCCCATGTGAGCAGGGATGGATTACAGGTGTCCAACTCTGAAGTTCAGAACTCTGTTCTTCTTGTAAAGCTCATTTTTTAAAAGAAGTGACTTCCTATAAAACCAAGCTCCTTTCCCAGGAGCCTAATTATGAAGCAATTGCTTTTACCAGGCCTGAGGGCATCTTATTTTTAGTGAGTTTAATGATGCTACATACTGGCAAGTTCAGGAGCATTTTTCAGGAAGAAATGTGTTTGAACTCTTTCTATAGCACCTATTTAGCAGTCTTAAGCACAGATCTTTCAGTATGCAATATGTGGAGGAACTCTTTCATCTACACTGCAATTCAGAGTGCTACTTCCTTTACAGAAGAAAAAAGACAAATAGTACTTGCCATGTAGAATTACTACCTAGTAATTTTAAAAGAGGGAGTTTTTTTCACTAGTTAAAAGAGAGTCATGCCAGAAGACTTGCAGTCTATATGACATCAATATTAGGCTTGCACACAACAACCATGGAGTACAAAAGTCATAATGCATAAATTATTTCTCTCTTCTGTAGGCAAATGTGAAATTGCAAAAATCAGACCAATTATCTCTGATGAACAGAAAACGTCCTGGCTGACATTCTGCCTTATTGCAAAGTCAAAGTACAGAACAAAATAAGAAAATGTTAATACAATGCTCTATGACCTAAAAAACACAGTTTAATGTAATTGTCCTTCTCCAGATGTAAGAGTGGTCTTAATTTGATAAGGTATCCCCAGTATTTAAACGCCTAGTTAACCACAACATATTCCTCAAGGTTACACAAGCTTTAATTTATGCGTCCTGAAATTCATATGTTATCTAGTTTCTATTAACTCAAGTGTCCTCCATATTCCCTTAAATAATTTAATAAATTAGGGTACAGCTATGAATGAAAATGTTGCATCTTGGTATATGAAAGTCCAGCCATATGTTTTCATGATTTTGCTATATATCCCCCAGATCTGGCACAATACCAGACTGTTTAAAAATGAAAAGAGCCAAAGTGGAGGGAAAGTGAAATTTGTTTTCTCCAGTCTCTCAGAGGTACTAAAATTTGGAAGGTGAAAAAGCCTGACAGAATAAAACAAAGGACATAGCATCAGGGAGATCTGTGTGCTGGAGGAGAAATGCCTTTAGCCATGGTTCCTGCATAGCCACAGCATTTGGGAGTGCTCCTCAGCAAGAAGCAGGAAGGGCACCCTTCTTGGTCCCATTCAAGCTTACAGTCAGGCTTCACATACAAACTGAGGACTTGGAAAGCACTCCCAGGACCTGGAAGTTGGACATAGACTCTAAGGCTCCCACACAACTTGAGAGAAATGGAGCAGGGTGATTACAAACAAATGGGTGCTTTCTAGATGAGAGAAAAGTGTAAGGAGAGAGACGAAGAAAAATAGAAGGAAATATACACAAGTATGGTATCCCTGAAGAAGTAGTTATATACAGAAACAGAAGTCCTAGACTCTTTAGAGGATTCTTGGTTGATATATTGCAGGAGAACATGCACAGATGTTTTAGTACTTTGTGCAGGGCTGTATGTTTGTAAAGCAAAGAATAACTCTTCTGGAGCCTAAGTGTCTGTTTACTTCATTTGCAGATCTCCCTAAAGACAGAAAGTGTAAATTGTCCACAAAGCTGGAGAAAAATACATGCTTAAAGTAACGGGAAGTCTTAAAATACTCTTGAATTCTTGGGTGGTGTTACACCAGATCTGCAGGGAAAATCCGTGAAACCTTTTGTGTTTCTTAGGTTTGTTTTTTTACCCCTTAACTTAATCCAAGAGCACTTCTGAGCTCCCCAGAAGGATAGCTGCCCCAGCTTTTCTCTGACTTCATACTGGAGTGAGACACACCAGTGTCCCAGCAAGTCCACATATGGGCAAAGAGTTCAAGGAGCAGAAAGTGCCATAGCCTGCTCAAAGGCAGAGAGGAAAGAAGGTTCAGGAACCCTCTGTGGTGGGACCCAAACAGAGCACTGTGCTGAAAGCAGCACTACCAGGCTGGGAGGCACCATAGAGAGAGTGAGGTTCTGGGCAATGGAAATCTTTTTCTATTACCCATTTTCATCTATTACACATTCAAAACCCACTGACTTTAAACTACTGGGAAGAGGCAAAACCTAGTACACTGATAATCCGCAGAACTGCACCTACCCGTTTTTCAAAAAAGGTATTTTGCAATATTTTATGTGTATCGTATTGCTCATGTAAGAGTACCAATATCATTTTACGTATCTTAATTGCATTTCCTGCATTTTGCATATGCCTAAGCTGAAGTTTAGAATTTCAAAACTTCTCAAAATGGCCATGTATTTGCACTGAACTTAAAAGGTTAAAACTGGATGGAAAGATGGCAAAAACAACGGCCATCAATTTTACACGAAAACTTGGCGACTATGTTTTTTAACTTATGAAGCATAAAGCCTGGAAAACCAGAATAGTCTGAAGCTCATTACCCTGCTTATTGCAGTATTCTTTAGTCATTATAGCACTCACAGCAAGGTTGAGAACATGTATTTGAATATGTACATGTATCAGGTCTCAAGACGGAATAGTCATGGCACTGAGAATATACTGGTATTTTCTGTAAAATTAATACAGATTTCTGCAACTTAAACTACTAGCATAAAAATGTGAAGTGATAGTCTTAGAAAATGTGAGTTTAAAATTAGATCCCTAAAAGCATTGTATCACAACTAAATATAAATAACATTTTTCAATACTGGTGAGTATCAGTCTTGAATGATTGCAGGACAGTCCAGATTTCCCACCATTTTTTAGTCTCGGGTCTTTACAAGGAGAAAACATTAAGGCTGTAGACAGTGTTAGGCATATAAGATCAGAAAAGAAAGATCAAACAAGACTAAGTGTATCATGTGGACAAAAATAAAAGCCCAAAGAAGCTGTGTGTGGTACCACTCTGAGAGAGTGCCAGTTTAGCCAAATAATGAAAGTGAAAAGAAAGCAGAAATTCACATAACAAAGTTGTGGATTCTGACTGTAAAATTAACATATTTAATTTTATTGTCTTATATATATATACACTCAATAAACTTTCAATTAAAATTTTTACAGAAAACATATATAGAGAAGAAATTCTGGCAGCTGACCACAGTTCCTTTTCAAAAAATCATTTAGAACTCTGTGCTTAGACATGAAAAATGGGACTTAGCACTTCACAGAAAGTGAAGTATAGTGTCAGGGAAAATCTACATCTTCAAGGACAAACGCTGTTTAGAGAAAGGACAAAGAAACTCACACCTACAGGATAACACTTGGTTCTGCTCTATTTGGCTTGACATTAGCCAGCCAACAGATATAGCCACACAGTCAGTGCACACACAGCCAAAAAAAACATGTACAGTAAATGCTGCCTTTACACAGTAGTTAAAGGGTGCAAAAGGGAAATGTTTCAGAAGGGAAACTGAGGGGGAAAGAGCTGAGAAAGCAGACCTACAAAGTCAGAGGGACTCAACAAGAAACAAATATTTTAAATGAGCCAGTGTCAAATATATATTACATGAAGGAGAAAGAGAAGCTGTGGGAATCTTAAGCAGGGAAGATTTCAGACTGCAGCGTTAAGTTTTAAATGCCAGCAGACATGGCTGCAGCATATCTAAATAGCTTATTTGATAAAGAGATGGCTTAACTGGAGCATCATTTCCCAGTAGTTGGCTCATAAACAGCAGGAACTCAGATGCAAAGAAAAAGAGGTCAAAACAGTCAGTCCAACCAGTACATATTTTACCCAAAGCCACGGCTTTCAAAATTTACTGGGCTATCTCTCCCATGACTTCTGCTCCTGGAGTCCATGTTTCTACTTGCATGTCCACAAACACTAGCTTGCCAAGCATCTGCAGCTACACTGCTCTGAGCTGCACTCCCTGCTTGACAGCATCTTTTTTTCCCATTCCTCAGCTCCAAGCCAAATATAATTAGCTCTGATAGTCAGCACCACCAGTTTCCAAATGCATCACCAGGTCTCAGTTTTTTCACCTCCTTTCCCTTCTGTGATTATCACGAACATGTCCCTCTTAATCTTTTCACTAAGGCTATGGGTCAGCAGATTCTTTCCCAGGTTTCACTCTCTAAAACACAGATTCTTCTAGATTGCTAAAACTGTCACCCAGGCTCATAACACCATGCATCTCAATTACTGCAATGTGCTCCCTCAGCCTGGACAAATGAAATCTGTCACCACTGGTATCCATTCAAAATGCTGCTGTGAAATTCATTTTCTGAGCCCATCATCTGTCTGTGTCATTCTTACCTGTGCCTCCATCCATTCGATAAACTTTCCGTACCTCATCAGTTGCGGCTACTTACTTTTACTTCCAAGAAATTTCAAAGTCTGTACCCAACAGCTCACTATGCTTGCCCTCTATGTCTGACTTCTTAAATGTGGGGAATTTTGTTCTTTCTGTGCCCTATTTATAAACATCCCTGGATGAATAGCATGAGACAATGAAAATGTTCCATTCATTGTTTGAATCCAAGAGTAGAAGCACTGAATACAAAATTCTGTAAAAGTGAAGCTGGGTAAGTAATTTACAGCATGGAATTTATTGAATGAATTTTGCTTAGTTTTCTGTTTACAAAATGGTGAATTTGGTATTCAGATGTACCCACCCAATAATCTTAGCAAATTATTCTTGCCATGCTGCTTAAAAACAAGCAAATTTAAAAATTGATGTATTTAGGTTACATGATAAATTTCTGTAGCCTACTTACACAAGTGTATCTTTGAGGCCAGGTGGGTACAAATAGTGGTGATTAAGTATCTAAAATTCACTGCCTGATAATAACTGCTAAAATCATAATTGTTGTGGTGGTGATCATTCCTAGCAATAAACTTTGCTTCTGGAATATCACCTGAAAAAAATGAAAAATATATAAACACATGAGCTATTTTCATTTTAAAATGCAAATGTTTGCTTTCAAAAGGATTGCTGTTTTATTTTAAGCCTGATTCTCTAGGGAAACAAAACAGGGTTCATTGCCTGAGATTTTTCTTTCTGTAGTGCTCAACTGAGTAATTTTCACTTAACCCCTGTAATTTTTTTAGACCTCGGGTTAAAAAAAATTAAAAAACATTTGGAGGGGAGAAAAAAGGTACATAGAGCTCCAAAATAGCCACAGTGCACACTGCCTTGCTCATGAGTGGGTGATGGTGGGAAGCAGGGGACATGTAGGAAAGGTCCAGGGACAGGGGGGAGTAGGGAGAGAAGGAAAATCAAGGATGTAAGGATCTGGGAAGGAACTGCCTTTATTATGGCAGCAACAGTGGAGAAAGGGTGTTAGAGCTGTAAGCTATTCTTCCATAGAAAAAGAGGTTTTATTCATACCTCTGCTCACAGAATTCCATGGGAGTCTCGACATGGAAATGCTTATTCTGTTTTATGAATGCATGGATCTCATCTTGCCTATCTCAACAGCTATGACCTAGTGTCACTGGTCAGGACAGTCTTTCCTAAAGTAACATCTCCCTAGCCACAGTAGCACAAAGCTAGGTTAAAGGCAGAAAGCCGTGGCCTAAATGATATAATATTCATGATCTATGCATAAATATTCCTTCTTAGTGTTCTCACAGGACTCAACCAACCTTCTTTACAGTCAGATCATAGAGTTTTGCATACTTTATATCCTGTTCCCATGCAACCATAATATTCAACAGAGAATGTTCTGAATGCTTCCAAACAGCTGACATGAATCACCTGGGAACACAGTGAGTACACCCATGTGAACACACAGCATGGGAAGCAGGGTCACTAGCTATCACTCCTGACTCTGGGTCAGAGCTTCCTCACATCCTGTCCTCAGAGCTGGGTCATAATCCTATGCAGCAACATCAGACTAACACAAACTGAGATCACACTCACCATCTTTTTTGACTGTATCATGGTAACAATTTTCAAATGAGGGCTGGCACCTTACACTGCATTCATGTCCCAACACAGCCTTTGGCTTCTGAGCATTAGTAATAAAACCTCCTACCCTAGGAGCCCAAAACTTCTTTACAGTGTGCTTGTTTGCTTTGGTAAACTGCCCTACCAACCTTTAGCTATACCATTTTCAGTTCTACCTGTGGTATGTGCTGTAACTTTTCAGATACAATTATTATTTAGGTGGGTAATAATTATTGTTTAATTTCTTTTAATGTGCATTAGAGGCTAAAAATGAAAGGGGCAGCACACTTGCGAGACCTTTTCTCTACAGCCTATCAACAAATACTATAACAGTTTGAAAACTATGATAACAGTTTGAAAACTGTTAGTTTGCAAACCTCAGACATATAATAAAGTCAATATATAATTTTACAACCACATTTTTTTCTCTTGTGCATTAACATATAAAAAGAAATTTGCTCTATTTCTTCTATCACAAAATTAAAGGCATTCCATATACAAAAGAGATAGTCTGTAGGTTTCACACGATAATTACACAGATAACATCTTCAGTGCATTTATTAAATTATACCTCCCCTCTTTTTTCTTTTAAATACATACTGAACACCAAATCCATTTAAGAGAAGATGATTTTTCTAATGGGACCAATATGTGTGACACCTCCTTTGGAGCATGGCACACCAGTGCCATGTCCCATTCATTACATGTATTATGCATAGACATCTGCTGTCCTCTTCCTGTTTTTCAGTGGAAGTTTCTTAGAACTTTTTTTAGCAAATGCTCTGCTCCTTATGTAAAATTTTAGTTCTTTCAAGGGAAAGATAAGCACCTAAACGCTAAATCATTCAAGCTGAAACTGAGTGCCTCCCAGGAGCTGCAGCTTTGGTTAAGATTCATCACTGTGCACTTCTTCATCCTTAGGATGTTGTGGCCAATATGTCATCTAAAGAAAACCAGGCTATAAGACAGGAGATGTACATTTCTATAGGAAAATGGGAATATGAGGCCTATGGAATATGAGGAATATGAGGAAATATATTTCCATGGGAGCACCATGATGACAGTTTCATTTTAAAGCATTTGATTTTCAATGGGCATAGTTCAGATTGTTTGGTGGTTTTTTTCCATAAAACAAAAATATTGCCTTCATATTTTTGTAGGGAAGGTGTTCAATTTGGGACAAAAGCTACTGGGATTCTTTTCCTGTCTATTTTTTCAATTAGCTTTTGCTAGGTTAGGACTTGAGCCCTTACCTTGTAGATGTCAAGGAATCCACACTGGTGGTCGAAGCGCGTGTAGAGCTCGTTGAGCATGCTGATGACCTGCATGGGTGTGCACTGTGCACAGATGGCAGTGAAGCCAACAATGTCCGAGAAGAGCATGGTGACATCGTCAAACTTCCTGGCCTGAACCTGCTGCCCCTGCCACAACTGCTGGGCCACCTCTTCTGGGAAAATAGAAATAAGGAGGTCTACTGTCTTCTTCTTCTCCTCCTCCAGGGCTTTGTGTGTGCATTCCAGCGTTGCCTTCAGCTTGTCCATTCGTTTTTTCAAGCCGTCCTGTGCCTTTGCTTGCTCCCCAACCAAGATGACATCACGAGTAGCATCATGGATAGGAATGTCCGAGAGATGGAGGCCTCTGCCCATCAGCTCATCCAGCTTGTCCACACAGGGGGAGCCCAGAAACAATATCGAGTTTGATTCTGGCACGTGAATCATTTGTCCTTTAATTTCCATCACCTGCAAAATAAAACAAAAGAGTTTACAAATGGGGGGAAATCAGCTGAGAGATGTAGATCCTCATTCTACTTTTCTCTGTCTTTCCAGCTGAAATGAAAAACATAAACTGTAGCCTTTTATACAGAATCCTCTTGCACTCACCTATTCAAGTAATGAGACTCACACAGTCTAGTCACCAAACTGAGTCAGAAAATAGCCTGTACTGACATAAAAGTATTCCCAAATCAGATGTTGGATTCTATTTGTACCCAATTAAATAAGAAAGCAATAATATGTATTCTCAGAGAGCTGTCTAAATAATGCTCCTGGAATGTACCTGGCCTTACAAGCAAATTCCAGAGCTGTTCTTTTTGTGTTACTTCGCTATAAATTACAAAAAGCACAAAAAGTAAAGGGAAATTGCAACTGTCTGAAAGCAGGTTAGTGAAATGAAGTACCTTCTGTTCTTTTTCAGGAAAATACCTATTACAAGTCAATTGTGGCCATTTTATAGAGGAATCAAATAAAAACAGACGTGAGCAATAACTCCATAAAATAGCAAATGGCATGGAAATATGGTATTAGTGCTCCTATTTTCTTTCTCATATATGCAGCAGTTGAAGGCTGACATTCAGTTAGAATCTGCAGATTTCTTGGGTGTAGAGATTCATCCCATTTGTATTTGTGGAACAGCAAAAGGAACAGTAGGGAAGGCACAGCAGGTGGTTCATCATGCTGGTTTATGGCTTTTGCATTTGCCTGTTAAACGGTTAGATGTTTTGACTTCTGTCCAGGGGTTGGTATCACTGAGGCTGTGGATTGTTACCTCTTGCTCCATGATGGCAATAGAGCACAAAACTACCAGACTGATATGGACATTGCAAACCAAATTAAATGAGACAAACTGTATGTCTTTGTAAATGCAGCTTGCCATAGCCTCTGTCATGAAAAACAGCCCCATTAATGTTCCCATTCCAGGACTGCCCAAAGACCAGGGCAATCCTGTGCCAGGTGATCTAAAATACCCACAGTCCTTACCCCAAGATCCCACAGTCAATACAGCCATAGCATACAAACCTTGTGCATCTAAGTATAGTGTTAGGTGTCATAATGCCCTGTATCTGTGTTTTTCTATTCCACACAATCTCTTGAAATAAAAAGGTCTTAGCCAGTCACCACTTCTTTCATCATGTAGGAATTCACTCACTGTCACATGATTCACTTATCATTTAATCCTCCTTCCATCCACAATCCTACCAAGGAAAATAGGAAAACCTCCATCAAGGAATCCAGAGGTGTCTGTAATAATGATGTGATTTAAGTGTCCAGTGGCCTGAAAACTCCCACTGAGGTGACAGCTAATCCTACATGGTACTTCCATGTTTGGGGGAGATTTTAGGAAGACCCTTTTTCTATTATTTTTTCTAACAGCAGGTAGTGTGCTGTCATTGCAGACTCTATGGCAACACGGGAATTCAGCCTGTCCTGTCCCCATTGCCCTCTGCCTTCTCTGCTAGCAACCTAACAGATGCAGCTTCTGATGTCAGCCAGGGAACACAGCAAGGGAAAGTAAATGCAACTAATTAAAATTGTCAAATTTTCTAATTTATGTTTCTGCACACCTACCAATATTTACATTCCTAAGCCTTGCTTCCTCAGCTTCATTCTGGGACATTAATCTCTGTGAGAAAGCTAGTTAGCTACCTACGTGAGCTGATTTAATGCTCCATGGCTAAGTGTTCTTTTTCTACTTTTGAAACACGGCTGCCTGGGAAATAGGATGGTTTTTTTCATGCATACAGACTCATGCTTTCAAAAGGGCACATGCAAAATTGTTTTAATTCTGAAGTACAAGTTGCCAAATATGAAATACATGGTACAGCATTTCTAAATTCTCCTTCTATTTTGTTCCCTTCTGCCGGTGAGTTTTCTGTTTGCAGAATTTCACCCTTGTGCACAAACAAAGTATCTCATATCATCACTTGCCTCTTCCATCACCAGGTGAAAACAGGGTGTTTTCAGCTCAGGAGGAGAGTGTGTGACCACAGATCCTGGCTGAGCCAGCCCAGCCTGGGGGTGAGTTGCTTGTCAGCAAGGCAAGGCACCTGGCTGGGAATCCTGTTTCTCCTGCTAACCCGCTGTGAGACTAGAAGAAAATTATTGCCTCCCCCTGTGCTCCCACTTCGCCTCTGTCAATTTGAGGTGTTAAACTCTTTGATGTGGTCTCTGTCTGTGTTAATATATTGTGCCAACCTCCCCCAGGAGGACTTTTCTCAGGAAACACTGGCTGAGTAAATAATGTACTAAACAGGCACCCTGGAGTCCTCTGCTCTGCTTCTGGGTAACCCCAGGCAAATTATCAACCCTGGCTTCTTATTTGGCCTTTCAGCACAGCAGGAGCAATGCTATTGACCACCCTGTAACACACTTTGAGACTTATGTGTGAAAAGCAATAAAAGACAGACAATCCTGTAAAATGCCTAACTAATAATAACCAAGTGAGCTGACCCCTAGCTTCAACAAGGTTGAGTGTTTCTAGAGCATTTTTAGAAACTTTTGCAAAGATATTCTCCCTACACAACTGATTAGCTTCCTAAAATTGTCAAAGGTTCAATGCTATTTCAGCTTCATCCCCTGAATATTATTATCACTTTTTCTGCTTAACAGGAATTGTTGATGTTTCCTATCACTTCTTTCATGTTACATTAGTGATTCTGTGGTCCTGCTCTCTCTTGATGACTAATGGATGTTTGAGAAAATGATCTGCCAGTCTCTTCAAGTTGCCAAATAAGGGATAAGGACAGCAGACACAAAGCTGCCCCAGCTTTCCTGGGGAGAAGCATTCAGGTCTTGTACAGAACAACAGTAGAGAAGAGCTAAGACTGCATCATTCTTCTCAGCTTTTGCAAAGCCCTTTCCTTTCCAAAGAAGTTTCAGAGATGATTCAGACTCTTTCTAGCAGAATTCTGCCTGCAGCTGTGATCCAGCATGGACTCTCTTTTTTTTTTTATTTTCCTTTCCTCTTACATTCTTCTTTGTATCTTAACGTATAGCTGACAATATAAGATGTCCTGTTTGCCTGAAGCTTGCCTTAGTAGGTCACACTTTTGAGCACCTCCCCAGAGCTGGACAGTTTTACAGCTGGACCACAAGCCTACAGGCAATCAGGATGGCATCATTCATCTTTCTTGTAAGCACGGAAAGATTGTAACATTTCTGTCATCAGTTGTATTTCATTACTACTAAATTTCATTGTCTTCCTGTTTCTTTAATTATATTCTCACTGAATAAAATAAGAATAATTCCACCATTTTCAGAGGACATTCTCCTGATTTACAGTGGTATAAGAGAACATTTTGAAATGAGCAATTACATATCATATTTTATAGTATTATATTGCTGTGAAATGACAGTGCAGCTTAAGTAGCTCTGGGATGAAAAACAACCTAGTGCTGAATTTTACTTCCACTGCAAACCAACTGCAAAGAAAAAGAGCAAACAGTTCCTGATTCTATGGAACTCTTTCAGCCTCTCTCCCCAGAGACCCACCGTGGAAATAGTGACAGATTCTAAAGCTGCTGTTCAAGAACACGGAGAGTCTCCTACTGAGCCGTGCACCACCAGCTACTTCATTAAGTACACCATATCCAACCCTCTGCACACCCTCTGCATACTCTGCATGCCAGCCACCCTCGGATCAAAAAGCTCATGAATCAAATGCCAAATCCACTTCCTAATCTGTAAGGAAAAGCACAGGGAAAAAATTCACTGGTTGCACTGAGGGGGGATACCACTACATGCAAAGATGTGTGTCTTGGAATAGTGACGGAGAGAAGGTGTACACATCTCTCCAAAAAGATCAAGGGAAATACGAGAATATTGAGAAATTCCTGGTGGGTTAAAAATAGTTTTTTTCTCATTAGGCCAGATCTTTTCTACAGCCTTTGCAATCCACAAACTTTAATGGAGCTGCTCCTTTGATTTTGGTCAATGATCCCTCCCAAACTGTGATTATAATCTTCTTTTTTAGCTTTATTTACTGGGAGTAGGTTAGAAACTTATAGTGTTAGGCCACACTTTCATACACAGTTACACATGCATGCTTGACTTCATACAATGAACAAATTAAATAAGAGTAAAAAAAGCTGCTTCCTTAACAGGCTCATAGTTATTTAGAACATGGAACAACTGGGGGAAAATCAGCTTATGAGAAATCAACCTGGACACCATCGCCATCATCACTTCAAGGTACAAGGGATATAGGGTGACTGTCAGAAAGGAGGTCGAGCTGCTAGCCTAAACTGTAAAACAACTGGACTTCTCTGAACATCCTATAGCATACATGGCAGTGTCTCAGGAACATTTACAGCAAGGTATTTCATAATATTTGAGCAATTAGGGGCTTAGGGGATTTTGTGAACACTGGACAAGGCAACTGTACACTTTCAGAAAGAAATTTAATGACTCTGCTTGTTATGTTTTCATTACACATCTAGAAGGGCTGAAAGTATGACGGAAAACACTGGAATTTAAAAAAAATAGAAACCAAACCTCTTAAATTGGAAAAATGGGCAAAAGCCAGAATTCAAAACAAGGGCAATAAATATGTTTAGGCAGAAATAATCAAATGCAAAAAGTAGAGGCAGGCTAAGAAGATGGCCCTGAGTGCACAGAGTAGAACAAATGAAACATGTCATGCTGTCATTAAGAAAGAAAACACTATACAGGACTATGTAAACAAAAACAGAGCTTGCAAAACACAGAAGTAATCCTTATTCTCTTACCACCAATTTTCAGGCCCCAGATGGGCAAGTCTGTTCCTTTTTAGTATATCAAAGAGGTGGATCAATTAGAGGGTCTGGTGAAAAGCAATGAATGCAATAAAAGGTCTAAAAAATATGACCAACAAAAAAAATTGACAAACATTTGATGGTTTACCCAAAAATAAAAAGGGTGGGCATATGAAACTGTTCAAAAACACTTAGTGCCAATGCAAAGACATCAAGCTCTTCTACAAATCCAGTGGCAAAAGCTTTGCAGAAAAGGCCCTGGCGATCCTGGTGGACACCAAATTGAACGTGATCCAGCAAGGAGCCCTTGCATCAAAGGCTAACAGTACTCTGGGCTCTCTTAGGAGCAGGATTGCAGCAGGTGGAGGGAAGTGATCCTTCCCCTCTGCTCAGAACTGGTGAGGCCACACCTGGAGTACTGTGTCCAGTTCTGGGATCCACTGAGGGGATGGGATGTGTGTCCAAGAGACACATGGACTTGCTGGAGCATATCCAACAAAGGTCAACAAAGATGATAGGAGCCTGGGACAGCCCTCCTGTGAAGAAAGGCTGAGAGAGGTGGGACTGTTGAACCTAGAGATGAGAAGGCTCAGGATGATCTTAACCATGTACACAAGCACCTGAAGGGATGTGGGATGACAGACTCTTTCCAGTGGTGCCCAGAGACAGGAGCAGAGGCAATAGACACAAACTAGACAAAGGAGGCTCCCTCTGAACATCAGAGAACACTTTTTTTATATAGGGTAACCAAGCACTGGTACAGGTTGCCTACAGAGGTTGAGGAGTTTCCATCCTTGGAGATACTTGAAAGCCACGTGGACATGGTCCTGGGAAACTGACTCTAGGTGACCCTGCTTGAGCAGAGGGTTGAAACAGATGACCTCCAGAGGTTCTTTCCAACCTCAGTCTGTGAAATTAACAAAAAGTGAAAGGCTCAAATTGGAAAAAAATAGTTTACTGTGGGATACTCTTCTATTCATAAGGACAGTGAGAATAGAAACAGCGAGTTGTGAGGAGTTAGATTATGCATCAGTGGAGATTTCTGAGACATGTCAAAGGTGATCAGTCTGTCTGAAAAGCACAGGAATCAACCAGTGCCTTAACAGAAATCTAGGTGGGAAGAGGAAGGAGAGAAGTAGTAGAGTATAATTCTGCATTCAAACAAAAACTACACAAGTTATTTCTGGGATAATTAATGTAGTGCCAGTGTAGATCGTGTGGAATTCATTGCTTCAGTCAGTTTGCAACTCTTTCTACAGGCAACAACAGAAACAGGTGCTTCTGGAATAAAAGTCCTGTGATCTACATGAGACATCTAAGTCATGGTCAAACAAGTCGTGTCCCATGTGTAGAAATACCGACATTTCTCTGTTAGGAAGGGGGCACAAGGCTTGGACATGCATGCCTGTAGGGGTCAGTTAACTCTACCTCCTATCAGAATAAACTTAACTCATAGGAGTGAATGTACTGCTGTGCATTGAAAGACACCTAAATGCCAATATATAAGAACATTAAGGGAAATATGAGTTCTCTATTGGTCTAAGAGATTTCTATTTTAAATGCTCCAAACCTCAGTTCAGCTGAATGAAAACTTGGTATGTCTGTAAAGTTAATGCTGCTCTGTGGCTGGCTGACCACCAGATGGGCAGAGCATGACTCTGACCTTAAAGAGAGAAAAAGGAAAGCCACTACAACCTCTCCAATACTTCCACTTTGCTTGTAGACTGGAGTAAGTCAGAGCCACAGCCAACAAACCAGCTGTGGATAAAGATTCATGAAAATAGGAAAAAATCATATTTTAACGAAACCCTGATTTTCTGTCTTATCTGTAGAAAAAAATGACAAAACACCAGCTTCCATTATGCTGACACTTTATTGAAAAAACTAAGAGAAATTAATATCAACTCCACAGAAATGAAAAATAACTTTTCAATCGATGTCTGATGCAATCAAATAAACTAAACAAGGTTTGCTCAGCACAACTCAGGATGTGCTTGGGTTCTTGTGAAATTACAACTCTCAGCATTTGCTTACAAGTTTGCATTTCCAGCTCAATGCATTGTCTAAAGAATATTATTCTACACAGCAGCAAAGTGACTGATAAGAATTTCTTGTTATTTATAGCAAACCTTGGAGTGTTTCATAATGTGAAGCAGTCTTCAGACCAAAGTGACCAAATTTAACATTTTCTGTATGTCATAGATCGCTCACAAACCCAGACTGGCAGCAAAAATATTTTACCTTTAGGAAATCAAAAATTTTGGTGGGAATATGTTCGTGTTCTAGAAGGTAAAAGAGAAAGAAAGTGATAATGAGAGAAACATTAATTCTTTTCATTTGCAAACTTGGACCTCTAAAATAATTTCTTGGTATCAAAAGAGTAATTGTGGAAGATTAAAAGCAAGCAAATTAGGTTAGATAGGATCTGCTCCACAAGAAGCATAGGTCTCCATGATAAATCAAAAATATGGAGCCAGCTGTAAGGAAACAGGAAAGGGGGAAAGGGAAAGAGATAAAGAAGATGACTCTATTCTTAGCACATTAGTCTACCAAACCAAGTAGATAAACAAAAGGCAACAGTGCATTCCAACTGAAAAACAGTCATGATGATTTATAGTTTATCTTTTCTTACTTTAAGACACAGAAATTGCTTTTAAGAAGGTACTCCTGACTGCACTTGGGCAAGTCCAAGATAAATCTAGCCCTGTGGAATAAAAACGATGGGAAAAGGATTCCTTCAAATCAACATCTGTCTTCACACAGCAGCAAAGAGCCATAACTCAACCCTACATGGTCCTTGGTCAGCTTCCCTCAGCTGCTCCCAAGCAGAGGAGTGGGTGAACTCAACACAGCAGACAGGCAGAACATGGCACGGGCAGCTCTAAATCCAGACAGCTGCTTAAACCAGAAGAAACTCGCCAGTGTTTCCAAGAGAATTTCAAAATCCCTTTGAGCATCAACACACCGAGAACAGATCAATATTTTTTCCATGAATAAATACCTTCATATACCTAAACACGACCTGTGTTAGTCCCAAAGGCACCATTGGCCTGACAGTCCCAGTCCCAGCCCCTGCTGTACCCTGACAGCATCCAGAAAATATTTTACCTAAAACACCTATCAATCAAGGAGCATCTGGACAATGGTCTTGGCCATGTGGTTTAGTTTTAAGTAGCCCTGTGAGAAGCAGGGAGTGGGACTTGATTATGGGACTTGATTATGAGTCTGTTTCAACTCAAGATATTCTATGACTCTGTGGTTTTCCTGTCACTGCAAAATGTATTTCTTCCCCTAAGATTGCTTTCAGGTTGCACACACTTTGCTTACCATGCTAGATTTTTAGGTATCAACAATACATCTCTCTGCTTATTTATTAAAAGCCAGGATACCCTGTGCAGACATTCAGCTGTCCATCTCACTCCAGCAACACAGAGTTACAAATGTGCAACATCAGTATTAAAAATGTCTGTTTGTTTTGGTCAGGAGCAGAGTAGTGGAAACAATTTTCAGAGACATGTTTATTTGTTTAGAATCATAGAATCATAGAATGGCTTAGGCTGGAAGGAACCATAAAGATCATGGAGTTTCAACCTCCCCCACCACAGGCAGGGCCATGTTCCTCTAAACCATCTTATTCAGGGCCCCATCCAGCCTGGCTTGAAGAATTCCAGGGATGGGGAATCCACAGCCACTCTGAGCAACAAGCTCAAGATCTGTGAACTGTGAAAGTGATGACAGCAATAAACATGCTCCAAGCCACACACTTGCAATAATTTTGCATTTCAACTACTGCAAAGTGCACTTTTGTACTTAAGATCCCACCACAGTTTAATTACAACAGATCAATCAAAGTATAAGGGAAATTTCCCATATTTAATATTCTCTCTGTGTTTATGAAAGACAAATGAAAGAGATTATATTGCCAATTAATGTTTGTTAAACATCTGGTTAAAATAAATGCTATATATACTTACATAATCAAATCTCTAATTATCTCATGCCTATAAAAACATCTATAACTGACAAATATTATGTGTCAGTGTGCTAAAGAGAGATATTTTTATTTATTTCTATCAATGTCAGCCAAGCAAGATTATGGAGGAATGTGTGGGACTGAAGGGAGTGGAAAGGTTACTATTTTCCATAGTGTTGTTACTTTTTTGGTTAGTTCCTACTGCCTTCACCCCAAGATTTGTGCAGGTGCACGAATCAGTCCTGCACCTAATCCTTCCATAGTAGTGCTCACCTCCTAGCAAGAGCTTCTCCCTTAAGTGTGATCTGTCCCAGCCACCTGAGATGACCTACCAGTAGAAAGTACTCTTACTCATGTGATATTTCTTGCTAAGTAGTTTTCTTTCTCAGGTTAAAGTTCGTTTGCTTCTTTGTGGAAACTGTTTTCTAGCAAAATGCAGTGAAATGGTTAAATGAGCACATATGTTTATTCATGAGAACAGTAGGCAAGGAGCAGCAGAAGCAGCTTTCCCCTTTGATCTGTGAGAACAGATATATATATAGCAACCATTAGGAGATGTGACATTTCATCACCAACCTAGGTATCTTAAAATTCCTGCGATTAAAAGATATCTTAGCCCATGCACAAGCTAGCTTGCAGAATTTTTCTCCTTTAGGACTTAAAGGATCCGACTCTTTCCCTAATTCATCTTAAGTATATAAATCTGCTTGAAATCCCTGCCAGCACCACACCAAGGAAATTGATGAGAATTGGAGTCCTCTGTTGGTATTTTTACTTTGCTTTGATTTTTATTGCCCCATATATCAAGTACTTTTGCAGCTTTGATGAAAGACTCTATCATTAGAATTTGATATTGGGATTAATCAATTCTAATCTCTTGGTAAAGTATAAATTTTAAGAACACCAGGAGATCAAATTTCGACTTTTCCCAGTCCAATCATTCTTAAGTTAGATATAATAAGAAAGACCCATTCTACCTCTCACGGAAGTCATTGTAAATATATCAAGCTGGTTTTAGTGGGAACTGAATCAGGCCTTTAAAATTACATTTTCTGTATTTTTCTTAAAAAGGTTGAATTTATTTTAGTGTGTTCAACATAATCCATTACATCATTAGGAGACCTTTCATCCATAACTTGCTAGAAGTAGCATATTTGAGAGGTATCAGTGAAAGACAGTCTTCATGGGGAGTCTCTTACAGGCTACATTAACAAATTTGGGAAGAATGCATTGGCCTGGCTTAGTAGTCTCAGGTTAAGGGTGTGATTTTTAACCAGTTCCACAAAGTATGTATTTTACAACCCATCAAGGAATGAAAAGCAAATAAAAGCATTAAAATGCCTGGTGGGATGGGGCAAGTGAAGAAGGACAATGGAAGCAATCAGTATAAAAATATTGAGAGGTGCTGCCTCACAAAGCTCCCCCTCAGCTTGCAGATTCCTGCCCTTGGGTACCTCAGGGGAGCTTGCACAGCTTCTCAGGACTTGCTGTGGGTGGGCAGATCACAAGCCAGCCAGCCCCAGAAATCACAGGACTGTCCTAGCAGTGCTCTGCCTCAGCTGAAGCACCCTGCCAAGAAGCAGAAAATATTTGCTCAGGCACAGCATGATGCTAACACAGCCACCTTGCTTTTGGATCATGGCCAGCTTAGCCAGGACGAGCTGAGAGGCTGAGTGGAGCTAATGAAAAGCTGTCTGTACACACATCCACGGGATCAACTCTAACCACTTTATGCAAATACTGACCTGCAGCTGACTTGGAGATGTGAATTCCCTAAAGAGCAGAGCACTTGATGAGCCTCCCCATTTTCAGCACATTGACTCCTACGATTCCTTTGAGTATTAAAGCCTTTAAGCCTAAATAGTCTGTGTTTCAAAAGTCAATTTTAATAACAAGATCTAGGTGCCTTTCTAAATTTCACACTTTCGATATGTACTCCCTTTGGAAAAGGCGGAAGGAGGGGAAGAGGCAGAGAATTCAGGAGTGGTTAAGCCCAGGAAGAAGCAGAGGGGAAGGTTTTAAGATTTGGATATACATATCATTACCCTACTCTGATTTGATTGGCAATGAATAAAACTAATTTGCCCAAGTCAAGACTATTTTGCCCATGACAGTAATTGGTGAGTGATTCCCCCCTGTCCTTATCTGGACCCACAACTTTCTTTCCCCTGTGCAACTGAGGAGGGAAGCCCTGCCTAAAATCTCCCATGCAAATGACCCCATGAGAAGAGCCAAAAGAAAGCATTTTCTGTGGAAAATAAATCTACCTTATTTTCTTCAGGTTTTACCTGGAAATCCACAGCCTTTTGAGTGATGATTCATCATAAGGCTACGTTTTATAACATCTGTAATACATGTGTTTTCAGTAGGTGTTCTGAATTTTTATTTATTTGGGTTTACACAGCTGTGTGTTAAGTTAAAATTACTTTGCGCTGATACCAGACATTGCTAGAATCCTGTCATATACTATAATACGTGGATTTTCCTACATATTTACACTGGAAATCTTTTATTCTGAGCATTATCAGTTTATGTTTCACAGTACTAAAATTAACACAAATGCAAAATCAAGGAATCTTTCCCTAGTTTTCAAATATAACTGGCAACATTTGGCTAGACATGGTGTCCTCCAGAATGCTTAATTTTTGTAATTGCATTATTTTTCATAATCTTTTAATGAAGTATTAAGAATAGAGAGAGCATTTTAAGGGATATTAAATGGTATTGCATTATCAGGCTGATGATTCTAGGAAATAAAATTCTAACCCTCAAAATTACACTGGCTGATGTACTGAGAACGCAGAATATAGAACCTCTCAAGTGTGATCTTATGATTTATTTGTAAAGATGAAGTTAAAATAAGCCAATTCTCCCAAATAATCTATTCTTGCACAATATTCTATCATAATAATTTTTTAAAAGACAGTAAAATTTAGCAGTCCTTAATCACACAGCAACATTCTTTTGATTTAAATCCATGGCATTATTCACAGACCAGTTGATTTCTTAAAAATAAGAAACTATTCTTATATCTGTTGAGGAAATGAGAGAAAATTATGATGATTACTCAGTTTCAGGTAAGAAGAAATGACATAGAAAGCAGACTGATAATTGCCTATTTTTGTGTTAAGACACAAATTTTCTCATGAGAGAGTATAATATCGTCTGTTTAAACAAGTTTTCCAATTGCTTTAAAATCGCGTGGCTCTCCAGAAGGGATGCTCTTGAGCTCTAGCAATAAAAAGGCCTAATCTGAAGTCATATGGAATTAACTGGGAGGCTGTTTTTGAGAGCAACATGCTCCAGGACAGACGGTCACAAATGAGTGGAAAATCCTTCCTTTTTCAAATGATCAAAATACATTCACCTTTTATTGTAGCACGCAAAACATTCTAGGTCATACCAACCAATACATACAAGTATATGTTGCATCAGTGGAAATAAATGGAAAGTCTGGCACAAACAACTCTCTGATGACATTTGTGATTTGTCACTCACAGCTAAACAGTGCAACTAGCCATTTTCCCCAATTTCTTCCCACACATGTTTGTGAAAGGAAATAACACCCTTTGCTCAACAGGCAAGAAAATAAGATATTGTTTATCAAAACTCATTTTGATGTATTAGTGACTTGTGGAAAGATGGAAGAATGAAATTTGTTTCTTTCCTTTCTACTTTGGTTGATGGCCCCTCAGTCAATCTAGAACACCTTTGTATTTCACACACAATAACCCAACTAAAGTATGTGAAATGATTGCAGATTACCAAGGCATTTCAATTGCTTTTAAGTCCCCAGAGAAAAAATCCTAACAAAATTAAATAAATGGATAAACAGCCAATTTAACTATGTAGAGAACTCCACTGCAGCTTTTTTCCTATGCTCTGAAATTATATACTATTTGAACATGGATGACCATATAGATAAAATACAATCTCTGCTGATTGCAAAGGTTCACAACATCTTAATGCTCATACTTCACAAAGTAAGTTAACAATGGAAGCCAAGAGAAAAATTAAATCAAAGCTTATTCTGTAAAACCTTTCCAGAGATCAGTTTCCATGTGCTGTTCACTTCAAATTACCAGATGCCTGAATTCTGCAAAGGTCAATAAAATCTCAGAATTTCCGGAGAGTAAATCAACATCAGGAAGACTGTCTTGGATTTGCATAAGAAGAAATTGCAACAACATTGCTATCTCACAGTGCCTTAATATTTAATCTGTTCTATCAGGACATTCTTGTTGCAAAACTTAAAACTTCTGATTTTGTATTAAAATCAGGTCACACAAGAAAGGAAAACCTTTAGAGATACAAGGTTGTTCCAAATATTTTCATTTGTAACAGAGTAAGTCATCCAGAAATAACCCTAACACTGAAATTAATTAGTGAAACAATCTGCAAATTATTTTTTCTGGAGTGAGAATGCAAATTGGCAACATCTCTGAGAAATGTATTTTAAACTGTACTGTTTTTCATAGTTGGTGACAGTTTCATATTCAAAGTTGTTGTAGCCACACAGTTCCAACAATGCTGAATTTAGCAATCTCTTCAATCACCCTCAAATACAGTCCCTCCCTAAGGTAGGACTGGGAGATGCATTCTTAGTAGTTAAAGAGTCTGACAGTAGCTGGTAAAAAATACCTTAGCAAAATATTTTTTGTGATGGCAAATGACAATTCAAGGAAAGAAAAGTATTTCATAGGTATACATTACTTAAACCAAGTGATAAAATAAAATATGTATCGATGTGGACTCAAATTCAAAACTCTTCAATCCTACAATGAGTAAATAAAGTGACAAAATATTTAAGTTATGCTTTTACTGAAACAAGTGCTTTCAATCAAAAAAACAGGTGGTAGGTTGCCTAACTTGAAGGCATATCTCTTACTATATACAGATTAAAAAAATTAGATTTTCATATATATCAATACTGTCAGAGTGAAGTTAGGTTCAGGTCATAAATATTTTATCTCCCTTTGTGATTTTTGGGCCAAGAAGTATAAAAACATCTCTGTCCTGATGCAACACAGCACACTTCTAAAAATCCATTTCAGATTAATACATTTCCACTGAACATTCTTTATCATTCTGCTAACAGAGACTGATTCCTTTGCTTTGGCTGTATAATGCCAAAGTGATTTCCCCCTCTTTGTCTTCATTTTGACTTCTGTACACCTACCCAGGTAATATCAGAGCACATTTTTCTTGGTTAGACCAGCAAAGGCTACATGCTGAGTTTTGCCATGCTGATGCTGCTGTGCTATCACCTCATTAAACAACCAATTCCATGAACAGCCTGTAGTTGGCAAATAGTATCAGCTTTACACACCCACTGATTAGCCAGGCTGAATTCCTAACACAGAAGTAATGATTTACCCATGCCCATTCATACATCAACCTTGGAATAGAATGTGTTCTTTCTAGAAAGAGGTTAATAATGTACTTTTGTACTGGCCCTGTGATAACACTACAATTACAGCACTGGATTTGCTGTGCTAGTCTAATCTATGGTCCTTCTATTCTCCTGCCCTTGACCTGCTGTTGATCAACACCAGACAGCTCAGACTAAATCACCAGGGCTGCTGATGTACTCAGGAGATACGTTTGGTTTTATGGGGGTTTTTGGAAGTGGTTTTGGGGGTTTGTTTGGTTTTGCTGTTGTGTGGAAGGGTTTTTTTTCCAGGAACTGTCTCGAGGAAGCAGCATTAGAGGTTTCCTAATGCCTCCAGAGAATCTGGTTTCATCTCTTTGGTTACTGAATTTTCCAGGTGATCTGAAGCCAATTTCCAAGTATCTTCCCTTTCATCATACTTTCTGGTAATCAACAACAATCTGCTATCTGTATCATCAGCAGAAACTGGAAAGAGAGCTTGCTGTTCTAACACAGTTCAGACATCATACTTGTCTCTAGCCTGCTTTGATTCTTCTTCTCCTTGATACATATTCAAAATCAATAAAAGCACTTAAACCTAACAAAATAAGACTAAGAACTAAATAAGACTAAGAACTAAATAAGAGTCCAAGTCTATTTACTGTAATCTCCTGCCATTTGATTTTAAAATTGGCTTTTTTTCCACTTCTCTTTTTCTTCTCCTTAGTAAATTCTTTCATCATAAACTTTGGCTAATGATTTCAGGAAACATCACATTCTCGTTTTCAGTAGTATAAATTTAAAATAATGCCTACTGCAGCAACCCAACTTATTCCAAATGTGCAGCAATATAATAAAGCAATATTTGATTTACAGCTGCTTCCACAAATTGACAGTTTACTGGCTTCAAACTTGATGCTTTTTCATTTCGTCATGCAAAAGCCAAAATGAACAGCTTTTTTATAGGTTTCAGTTGGATTTTCCTTAACCTTTCTTAATGTTAAGTGCTTTAATAAATATATATATATTTGAGAACTCTGACATTTTACAGGTTTCTGCTACTTCTTTCTAATTCCAACCATAGAACATAAAAATTCCTTTAACTGGATGGATCAGAAACTAAAACACACAAGATCTATTGCAACTCTAGCCAGAAATACTGTTTTGATTTATTCTAAGTCCTGTCTGTCTCCAAAAGAATACAAGCTTCTAAAAGAATGGTTGGTATGTATACTAGAATTTAAAAAACAAATAAACAAACAAACAAACAAAACCCAAAAGAAACAAAAAAACAAACCAAAACAACAAAAAACCCACAAACAAACAAAGTGAGGAAATTATCAAAATTCTCAAAAGCATCTGCTTCTGGCAACCAAGATTGGAATTTTAAAGAGAAATAAAATTACAGGATGAAAAATGTCCTTCAAATACTTCACATTCAGCACCCACCACACCCGCATGTCTTAGTTCTCATATCCACTTTTTTTAAATTTTGCCAAACACAACTGAGACACAACATTACCCACAGTGTTGTGTCCCTTTAGTGGATTCAGGCTGCCTCAAAGCTATAATGCTTTTTTATGATGGAACAGATTGTGATGTAGTGTTACATGATTACAGAAAACTACTCTGGATGTTTCATGCTTATATTCTTAGTAGAATCTCATTTAATTACTGAAATGTTCATAATAAGGTATATGAAAGCAAACAGTAGAAATGAAGTTTGCCTCATCCTTCCTCTTGGGGCACAAAGAGAGCCTTATTCATTTACAAAAAGAAGTAAAATTCAACAGAACAGATTACTACAGTAAATATACCAAGAGTAAATATTTTTGTGATTCAAATTTTATAACCTGCAATGTAACTTGGGGTCAGTAACATTGATTTTCATCAGGTATGAGTGTTTGTTTTATTCTGTTTTGCACGGAAGAAGAGTAGCTTCTACTAAGGAAAGAGCAGATATTGGCTTTAAAAGAAATCAAAGTAAAAAATTACTAAATACAACAGAAGGTTCATCATCATATAGCTAGGAGTTGTTCCTTTCAACCGTGAATGATTCAAGGCTATATTTAATTTGTTTTCCTAATCTTGCAGCGTAATTCCTCCTTTTTTGGAATCTATGCAACATCAAGTGTAAACAGATACACTACTGAAATGTAGTTTCTGACGCACATGTACAACCACACAACAAGTCTAAACTTGGCTTGATCATCTTTTCTTGCCATGTCTTTGCGTATCTTCCTAAAGCAGCCTCAGTAATTACTGACATCACGTGGAACAATTATGGACATTGAATCAAAACAAAAGGCAGCAGATTGCAATAATTTTAGATGGTAATGAATCTAACATTAGATTATCTGAACCCTAATGAGAACCAAGGTGGTTTGAAATGGCATGCTCGAATCAGAATTTAATTTTGTATTCCTTTTGTAAAGATGAGTAATTTAAACTTCCTGAATGTGTTATAATCTCTAAATGACATGGTGTAATGGCTCTTGCCTCACAAAAAATGTACCAGACGGGACATAAATACTTAATTTATGTTGCATGAATTCTTGTAACATGCACACAGATTAAAACAGATAGTTAAAATATATATACATATACATATATACGTACACATACACATACACATATACATATACATATACATGTACATATACATATACATATACATGTACGTAAATCTGCCAAAATATAAAGGAGTTGCCAAGCATATAAATCAGTAGCCCCTTTAGCTATTTTCTATATCAGAGCTCATAAGAACAAAATTATCTTTTTCCCTCTTTTATTGTTTGAACATATCCAAGATTTCTAAGCACAGTGTAAGTATGGTCCCTGCTGGTTTGGAGAAACAGCAGCAAAAATAAATATGTAGAAGGCCATGTAAAAATCCATGCCAGAGAAGTCTTGGCTCTAAAATGTATTAACTGAGATTGCCTGAGAGCCCTCAGATTATCAAAGCAACCACTCAAAACTGTTTTTCCACAGAGTTAAACAATACAAGGCGTCTTCTAAGATTTTGTATTAAGTTTCTCCCATCTGTCTGGAAAAGACCCTCTCCTTCCCTGTTTTCTCATAACTATATTAGAGAACATTTGTTATCTCAACTATAACTTTTTCAGGCTGAAATCCCATTCTCAATGAAGCTACGACCATGTGGGTTTTTTTCCAATTTTCCTGTTATCTTCATATTCTTCTCTTTCATTAACTGTGAGTTGACTAAGATTCAAATTATGTGTTTTCCGATACTCTATCTATAGCACCTTGTGGGTGCCGTAAATAATAAGGAGCACCTTGTGCACTTCCTAGTTTAGGATCCAATCCTTCAAACAGTTACAATTCTGTCAGCAGTCACAACTTCTAGGACAGTTAAATAACAAAAAATGAGCAGCGGATAGCGATACATGTCACTTGATTGCTATTTTTAAATCTCAGGATAAAAGATTAAAAGCCCCAGCCAAATAAAAACTTTTTCCCCCCAAGATTCTGTACATCTCATATCAGTTAGAGCCTATGATACATTCCATCTGTTTCCATACTGAAAAAGAAATCAATACTGGGGAAGTCTTAGTGATAGCACCAATTATATAGTACATTGCCTCACTAACAAGAAGCATGAATCCAACTGGGATAAATCCTTCTCTCATTTATACTGATCTCCACAAAAATAAGCCCATTGAGTCAATGCAGTTAGACCAGATTTACAGCACTGTGATTGAAAGCAGAACTCTTTGCTGTCTTGGATGACTGAAAGAGGATTTGGCAGGAGAAGAATCATGAAGCAAATTCCAACTCTCTTCTTACTGAAGAAGCCTCCCTGACTTCAATAGAAATAGGATCAAGCGAGCGTTCAAGCTTGATCAAACTGCTCTTTTTTTCAATCTAGCAATTATTGCCATGTTGTTGAGAAAAAAAACAGCTATTAAAAGATTCTAAATGTTCAAAGGGTAATTATAAAATATAATCTCTAGAGCCATAGAAAGGAACTAGTAAATTTATTTAAACACTCTCTTTAAGAAAGGACTAATGAAGAAAAAGAATTGCTAAAAGAACAAAAAAACCCTTTCTCTTAGATGCTAATATTGTTGATATTTTTCTTCTTGGCTGAACTCTGCAGGTAAATTTGTATTTGGCAGATATAATAATGCAAAAATAATAAATTATATCATTACTGTTAGCCAACCATGTCCAATTTCATATTAGTTGTCATCCAGCAGCAAGTGTGTGCCCCTTAAATTAAAGAAATGAAGTTAATTTGGCACACTCTGTAGCATGCCTTTTTCTCCTAGGACAATGCTGAAGCCATCTATTCCATTAGTCAAGAGGTTTAAAAATCCAGAGACCATGGCACTTCTAATTCAAACTGAATAGCAAAATAAGGAGCTAAAATGCATGACAACATGCAGAATGTCTTTCAGTAGCCTGCCATTTACTGACCAGACTACATGAAGGGACCCACATTAAAATGTATATTCTGATTTTATTGTAGCATCCCTTACTTGTTTTGTTGTTACTGCCTTACAGAACTGAACCAGGAGGCTGCTTTTGTGCAACACACATTTTCCCTTCTTTCTCCAAAATGCGCAGCTTGAGAAGTGAGCTACACAAAGTCATTATCCCTGTTATCTCAATTATTACTGCTGGTTAGCCAGGGAGAACCAAGCTCCAAAAAACCGATTTAGACAACTTAAACAGCACTGCAGCAGCCTTTCTGCACAAGTCCTAATCTGTGCAGGGCTCACACAGTGTCTGGGGCACACAGGCTCCCTGGGCATCTCCCTGCTGACCCTAAACAGGGTGTAGGAGCCTACATGCCCAGAGGTGCCCCAAGGGGTCTGCAGCCACCAGCTTCCTGATGGACTCTCTTTCCAGACCAGGCCAGTGGTTTCTGTCCTCTTGAGCAGCTAAGGGCAGGTCAGGGCTGACAGAGTTCACTTTGCCAGCTGCAGGCATGTGCTGCCAGCCCACTGCCATGAGAGCCTTGCTGGCTCTGCTCCATGCGAGCTGAGGAAACCTGCCCTGGGCATGGGACAGGGCAGCCCAGGGAGAGCTGGGGCACTGCATGGGCTTGGCAATGATACCCTCTTTCTGAATTCACTAATGAGCCAGCTATCATGATCCTGAGTGTGAGGTAAATAAAGAAACTAAATAAATGTGTCTCTTCCTTGCTGACATATTTAATTCTTCGTATGATTCAGTCTGTAACGACTCCCAAGCACATCACTGGTTTTTCCTTTTGAGTCCAACCTAATTTTAAAATATATTTCGTCAGAGCTACTCAGGACAATTCATCCAACTGGACTGCTAAAATGGAAAATTAAAAACCTTGGGTAACACTGCTTTTATGGTACATTTAACAAATGTATTTCAGTTTTCTCCTGTAAAAGAAATCTGGTATTTCTACAGAAAACAATAACCTCTGCTACTCATACCAAGCCTAGATAGCTTTGTAATGGTATTATTGCAAAAATAAATTTTTTAAATGTCACCATCATTAGGATTTGCTGTGAAAGTGAAGTATGCTGCAAATAAGTGTCTCGTTCTAGTTGCTCTTTACAGAAAATTAAATATGCCAGGCGGACAGTTTCCAAACATGCTGCAGTGTTTGATTCTGTCATTAATAACTAAGATTGACTATGGATTTAAGCTTATCATTTGCTACTCATAACAAAAATTGTACTATCTTTTCTGCAGGAAATAATTTAAACATGTTCTAATCTGTCCAGCTGGGGACAGAGTCAATACACCTCTGTTTTGTACCAAATCTATCTTTTGAGAGGAAATAACATTATCGGTGGTCAAATCCTTGAGTTTTGGTGGCAATTTGTGGCAATTCATCTCTTTTCAGAGAACCATTTTAAGCATATTCCAACCTTCAAGAAAGCATTTAAACCTAACCAGCCTACTGATGGGTAGCATGACTTGACTAAAATCAACAGTAGACTGAGGGAAAGCCAACTGAAGCAAATGAATGGATGTTCCACTCTTAGAAAACACATTTTAAAGATCCAGCATGTCTTAAAGTCTTCTAAAAGGCTCAGTGTCTTATCACAGAATCACAGAATCATTAAGTTTGGAATAGACCTCCAAGATCATGAAGTATGTTGGTTGAATTATGAAGCAAATGTCTTAGAAAGGGAAGATACATACTCTAATTTTACCAGAATAATCCTGTTATCATATCAAAATGTAGATTTGTAAGTGAATAAATCCTTTTCTTAAAACACTAAGCTCCTGATAACCAGGGAAAAAACCAAACAAAATATGTAGATGAGATTCAGAATCTTGGACTAGAACTGTGCTGCTGTGCAGAAGTAAGACTTTGTAAACTTCCAACTTAGTAAAGGCGAAACAAACTAATGGAGAAGAATTTCACTCAAAAAAAAAACCCACAAAAAACCAAAACAACACAATAGAAAAGCAGCTGCTGTCCACTAAAAGCAAATGAAAAAGGAGTAAGTAAAAAGGACACTTCAACAGTCATGAATATGACAAATCCCTGCTAAATACTCATTCAAATGCATGGTGAACCATCATCGTCACGAGATGTTATTTTATGACACAGTCATGTGTCTTACCATTTCACAGTGGAGCATCACTGCCTTCAGCATTGTTAATTGTATGAATTTGGGGGTTACATACAAATAACAATTTATGCATCTAATAAGCATGGTGCAACAAAGCATGAAATGTGGGTATTAAATTCACTGGCTGACACATTTGCATTAATAGCATTTGACGTGTTCTGTGGTATTGCTCTTGGCTTCCTACTGCTGCTCCAAAAGAGCACAGGTCTCCCACACCTTCACCAGCCCTATGAGACCTTCCTATGTGCTGTAGGGCATCTCAGTCAGACCAAATTAATTTTATGGAGACAACTGAATTGAGCCCCGGGTACCTGTTTTCCTGTGCACTGCCTGGGGAGATGTTTGTGCCGCAAGAAGGTGACTGCAAAGCTTGGATGTTCAGCAGTCAAGAACAGTGACAGAATAGTAGTAAGAGAGTTAAGATTTTTCCCATTTGCAGATACTCCAACAAGGTTTTTTCAGGATTCAAAACTATCTACTCAAAGGTTTTCTTTAAAGATCACGGTTTATTTCAACTAACTTGCTGCAACTTTCAAATCTGCCTTGGAGGCTGCACAGAAAAGAATGAAAGGTTTATACAGCTCATAGTCCAGTAATTATGACTGAAACACTTAATTGTTTCAGCAAAATAGTAGATTCAGATGATACTCATCTATTATGGTGTTTTAACTTGGATTGAGATCTCACTTCAGAAGCAAAGCCTGACAGAGCAGGTTTAGAGAGCAGACTGCGTTCTAGGAGTTTCCCTTCTGAACTCCACATTCCAAAGGGCAGCCAGCCCAAAGTCAAACCCACAGAAATACAAATCATGTCAGCACTGAGTACTCAACAATTGCTGCTTTGCCCTCCAGGTCTGTTCCTAGTGCTCCACAATGCTTGCTAGTGTAGTCAGCTCTCGTGACTGTCAGATTCTAATCCAATGCTTCTATAAAGTAAAATTCTTTAATAACTTTGGGAGGTAATTTGGTGTAGGCTAATCTGCCTAACATGCCCTTTCTGACATGCAGTTTAGCCCTCCTGTGTTACGCCAGCCTAAATTTATGCCAACTTGCTAGCATATGTATCTAAAGCTAGACTTGGAAACCAGCTATGAAATTGTCATGACCCAAATTCCTCCTTGCCTAGAAACTCAAGCAGTCATCTTGTTCAAATAGTAAATGAATGCAGCACACTCCTGACAGACTGAATATCACTTTACCCAGGCTTGAAAGTTCATGTAGCAGAGATATGCCACAGAGGAGAATCAGGCTCTGCATCACTTCTGTTTCTCACATAATCACGCTGCCAGTTGCCATTAGCAGCTGCTGCTTCTCTATCACAAATACATAACTGCTTCAGAAAACAAACCATTTCTGTGATCACGGATTTCTATTTGTTTTACAACATAAGACTACAGGTAGGATTTTCAAAACCATCTAAAATGTTTTTGAGTTATACTAAATACCAGTTTGGTCTTTATTCTAAACAGCTACTGAAAATGCTGTTGCATTGCCATTGCAGGTAAGGTTTGGTACTTACCTCAAGTATCAATTTGTCATACCATGTTCTGTTGTTGCAAATAATAAACTGACTCAGTATTATGTCCTCAAAGCCAGCTAGCTCTGCAATTCCTGAATTACAATCAAGTCCATTACAAAGCTAGTATTCAACATTTAGTATGTCAGCCCTTTGGCAAGGCATTGAGACACAGCAGAGTATTTTTCCAGCCCACATACAGGTATATTTTTCAGTAATCATAATCTATCTAAGTTTTTAAAAAATTATTTAATAACGGAAGTTACAGTACGTCATCAGTCTCATATGCTTTTTTTTGCATGGTTATGAAGTCTCAGACTTAAACCAAGACAGGGTCACCATGCATTTCAGTAAAGCAAAGTGGATATGAAGTGCTTATGGCATTTTGTGTGTGCTTTTCCATCCTTTTCATTAGTTTGCTTCACAGGTCATCTCTTCCCTGCGGGAGACAATCCCATCACACAGATGGGACACAAATGTATGAACTGCCATTTGTGAAGGAGTTAGTTTTTTGAGCACATGCTGCACATCAGTTCCACCTGCTGCAGCCCTACAGGAGACACAGGCGAGCTTAGACATGATAAGGCTTCTTGCCACCATCACAACAACAGCAAGGTTTGTCCAGACGGTAGGCAGCTTTCCAAATCACTCAGGTGAGTTTCTTTATCCTCTCACGCTTCTATTTGTGGAAGGAGAAACAAATTCACAGGTCTACCACACCAGCATATGGTGTAAAACATATAAAACTCTTCACTGAAGAGAGTAAGGACATTTTCACAGAGCTAAGATGATGTCTTTATCATAATTTTCTTCACATACAGGATGCTAAGAAGCTCTGATTAAAGAAGAATAGTCTGAGAAAGATGTCAGAAGAGCTGGTACTGGAAAAAAATTAGTGTAATCACCACACAGTCACAGCAACCAGCCTGGGAAGGTGCTGAGTAAGGGGGTCTGTAAGCTCTTAAGATACCAGTGTTCAGCTGAGTTCAAGAAGACATTGCATTGCTTTCTTCCTGTTTAGCCAGCAGCTCAGTCAGATAAAAAGCTTCATGTTTGACAATGGGAACTGTAGGTTGGTACAACATTTGCTTGGTCCTAACCAGTTTGTTCATTCTGAAGTTACTGAGACAGAACCATTTCACACCTTGATACGCATACGAGAATGTAAATAGTATGGCTTTTCCAAAGCAGAATGGAATTCTCTGGGAAGGAATGCTCACCAAAAGGTGAGAGCATGTACAACAGTTAGAAATCTGGTGGGAAAGTTTTTCACGGGAAGATAGAAAGGAAATACATCTGTTGGATATTCAGTCATTTCAGAAGCGTGGTAAGGAAAGGAACGGAGAACACAGAGTGATCACTTTTTCAGAGGTCCATTAAGAGGATGATATTTAAAGGAATTGCATTTGGTTTTTCCTTTTTGATCTAAAAAAACCCCACCAAAAAAAACACTCAGTGATATAGGGATGGCAAAACTTAAGAGTTAACAACTATAAAGTCAGCAGCCAGAAAGGCTGGAGGGGATCTGTAATACAGACATTAAAAGTACTAAGCTTGTAAGTTTAATGATCCTCCGTCATAATGAATGAGAAAGGCGACATTCAGTGAAAGAAGAAAGAGAATTAAAAGCAAGATAGGGAATATTCTTTTTAATTAACACTGAAAAATAACCTTGTTCAACTATTGGAAAGATTCATCCAAGCAAAGGATTTAGTAATCACTAGAAAACATTTAGTCCTTTATATGGATAATAAAACATCCTCAGTTAATCCATAAAAGATTGCCTTCACACCTCACACTAGACAAAAAGTCAGAAAAAATTTCCCACCAAGTAAGTTAGTGTGCATTTCACCTTTTAACTGCCTCCAGTTACATTCTGCCAGTCACTGAGAGAGACAACATCCTGGATTAAATCAGCCAGTCATACGGTACAGACAAATGATTCAGAAATACACATCTTGCTGTTCTTCAGACCATTATATTCTCCTGGAAAATGGTAATTCAAGCTGAAAATACAAATGCCTGGTAATCTTCATGTCTCAGTAACTCGGATATCTTCATGCATCTTCCTGGTAGAAGAGATTTAAGGCAACTTTGGTGTTAACCTCATTGAAAGGGGAAGAATCCCAGGAACCTCAGAGTGTTTCAGGACTGTCAGGAATCTAGATCTCACAACTACAGAGACTTATGTGATAGCTGCATGATTCAAAGGGCCACAAAGCACCTACTTCACACTAGGCACCCCACTACATTGCTTAGCATCAGACAACAGACTGACTGCCTCTGGGTCTTGGGTATTTCCTAAAATCTGCAATGCCACAGGAAAAGAGCAATAGAGAGGGAGTCATCACATTTGACCTCAATATTTTCGCCTTCTTTTCTCTTGAGTATCATCTTCTAACCCATCTTTTCCATCCCAGACAGACATTTTTAGCTAAGCTCAGAAGCACTGACAAAGCTCAGGTATGGGGCTTACTGAATACCTTCAGAGAATTAAGGCATTTCAGTGAACACATCACATATACATGACATATGCATACAATGATGTTTTGGTGTTGCTGGGGGTTTTTTTGGGAGGGGCCTAGTGAAAAATTTTAAGTATAAATGTTCAGAGGTAATCAAGCTGCCAGCACATAATGACCTGTGTCCTTACACTGTGGGCAAGGTGTTTCTGTTGTAAACGTAACTTAAGCAGATGTCAAAGGCCATCATCTATTTTATTAATTACACCTGTGAAGAACTGTTGAATTTCATAAGCTAAAACTAATCATTTCAAATGCACTACCCTTCACATGCTGAGAAAGTTAAAAAACAGTGACTAAAAGCTGCTCTGTCTGCATCATAAGTAATATTAAAAGCCTCTTTCACTACTAAAGGTGACAAATATTTCCCATTAACAGATCTCATTTTCCATTGCTCATAAATTCATCATATTTGAACTATTCAGGCTGAAATTTTCCATTTCCAGTATCCCCCTCAGGTTGTTATGACATTAGAGAACTTGCACCAAAATGGTTTGGGCCATTAAAACAAAATCCTCCGAACAAATAGAAAGTTCTCATGGTTAAGGCAAGTCAGTCCTAATATAGTAGGAAATAACAGCCCTTATATTGGTGATTTCCAGTACTTTCATGCATAAGAGCATGAATTTGAAATTTACCATCTGTATCAGGCATGTGGTTATGCCATTCTGTGAACTCATCCAAAGGAACAGATGCAGAGACCCTTTAAAAACGTGTTCATCAACAGCTGGTAGCACCTGCCATCAGATACATGGCCTCTGTTGCTATTGTCAGAACAGACTCGATTCCCGACCCCAGATACTATGTACACTGCTGGGTGAACACATAGGAGCTGAGTGTGAAGAGAGGGCTTAGAGTGTACCAAAATTACTCACCTTTCTGGACAAAAAAAAAAAAAAGTAAAATGCAAACAGAATCCATTCTATCAGAATATAGATAAGATAAAATAGGTAAGATAGATATATAGCTCTAGTAAGAGAGAGAGTGAGAGAGCTAGATCTATAGACTTATTGATAAGATAAAATCTACCTTTTCCCAAGCATGTATTTTCAGGCATATTTCTCACTTTTTGGGAGCCAAGTTATCTTGTATTTGCTCAACAGGAAGCTACTGAGCTACTTTTCTGACAATATAGAAATATGCAAGGCTTACTAGCAGTATAAAGTTAAAAATTAAGAAGTGTTAAGAATATTACTGAAGATGCAGCAAGGACCTATGTGACTTTCAAGTTTTTTACTCCAATTTTCAAAGTTAGGTTAATAGACTTTTTTTACAGCAAAGATCCTGCTGAAAATACCAAATCAATGACAATCTTTCAGAATTTTTAAAACTCTTCTGTATTTCTGGAGAAGATTTTCCCTATGCTCACTTCTAAATCATAGAAATAATAAAAAATATCAGCCTTCCATTGATTGCAAAAGTGCCAATTATATAGTGAGACAGATACTTTTACAACTGATCTATGAAAGCCAATAGCAACACAAGAATCCAGAAGCAGTATAAAAGCAGAGCCTCTTCCAACTAGACCACAACTTAATTACTCATCTTTAAAATGCAAAATCTGAACATTACTTCTAAGATTCTTCTCCATATTTCGTCTCCTGTATTGAGGTTCAACAAACACACAAAACCAAAAAAAAAACCCCAAACCTGGTAAAATTTCTCACAGTTGCAAGTCAAGATGGCATTTTCACTGAAATGTTAACTGCACTACATGTGAATTATTCCAAAACTCTTATGCAGGACTCAGTAGGAATAGTAATTTACATGTACAATGCTATTAGCACTACAGTATATCTTCAATATAAAACATGAATGAAAGACAGATAAATAAAGAAGATCTTGCCAGAACATTTTGCTTTAAAAATAACAAATGAAAAGAAAATGGAAAATTTCAAGTTGGGTTAAATACAGCAAAGGTGAACTTTTCCATGTGAGAAACCCAAGTAGCCTGTAATAATTCCCAGGGCTATGACATATTTTATTTAACAAGCTATAGGTAGACAAAACTGGCATGTTATTATCTTGCTGGAGGAATATTCATAAAATGCATACAAAGCCACAGAAGCACTAGATTTGGAACCAAGTCAGGTATAGGAATGGCTACAGTAAATGTACACCATGAAGAAAGCAGCTATAATCTCCTATAACCTATGCTGCAGGACAAGCTTTATTTCACAATAATTCTAAGGTATCACACTCAGCAAAAGCTGTCCAAACCACTTCACATTTCCCAAAGAGTGTGTAGGTGAGCTGTTAGGCTGGCATAGTGCATGGCCTGCAAATAATACTGGTGCCCTTATGGAAACATTTTCATGAAGCTGATGCTTAACATCACATAGCTGCTCCATGTACCTTTTCACTGTGCTCTCTTAGGTAACATAACTATGCATGAGTGCAACACTCACAAAGATGAAGCTGTTTACTCAAGTTGTAATAAAGCCTTTGAAGCACTTTAAAAGTCAAGAGCATGACCAAATTCTGGAGGGTGTCCTTTGCATCAGAGATCTCAGGCGTTGCAGCAGAGAGCAATTACAAAAGTAGGTTCTACATAGGTGAAGAAATATGGGCAAAGCCAGAAAGAGTGAACAAGAACTGAATGTTCGTGCATACTGCTTTTTAATTAAGAACCTCTATGAATAAAAAATGTTGCTGAAAATGCTCTGTAGAAAAAAATATACTAAAAAAGTTAATTTAGCTGTGTTATAAAAGCAGTGTGGATGGGATGTCACAATGCCACCTTTTCTTCTGAAGGCAAAGATGACAGAGGGCAATGCAAGGCACACAGAGAGGTATTTAGCTGTGTCACCATAGGAACCGTTCTGCAGAACATGTAGGAGCAAAAGAGCTTGAGTGATGGAAGCATTTAGTGATGGGGAAAAAACCCAACCAATCAGTAAGAAAAACCTGAAATGTAAAATCAGCTACAATGTACTGTGGCTGGAAGACAGCTGATTCTGTGTGGTGCCTGAGTAAATCAAGATTAGAATAGAAGCCTGGTTTGATTCAATGCAAAGACACTGCAGATGCAGAGTGAAATACACAGTAATCACAGAAGGGAATTTTAAAGCAATCCAGAATTGTATACAATGAGAAAAAGTACATATCTTCCACACATGGCAGTGGAAGCAAGCTGTGTTTCCTTGGAAACATCAAAACAAAAGTTATGTGACTTTCAGTCAGCAATATTTCCTGAGACAGAATTAGGACCTACATTAAAAGTTTGATCTTAGTATTACGTATATTTTACGTAAACCAGAGTAACTGCTCTGAAATTAGTAGAATAATTCTGTAAATAAAATCAGGTACTTGTTTTTCAAACATGGAGCTAGTTTTATTCACAAAGAGTTGTTTCCATTATTATTTGGTTTCAAAAATGGATCTACTCCAATCCTTAAATTTTGTTGATGATTGTAACACAAATCCAACCTGAGATTTTCAGCCCATATTTACAGCACATCGAATCAAGTCTTTTTGATTCTGAGCTACTCTGAATGTCATAGATTTAACATGTCAGGGCAAAATGTTTAAGCTAATTCCTATTAATAAAAAACCTTATGTATGTGGAACATGGCTTTCGAAAGACACAGCAGCAGCAGCCAGAGAAACAACATAATCAGTCAGACCCTTCAAGCAAAGCACCCGGAAACACAAATTCATGCAGTGAGCATCAGCTTTCCATCCATACCACCTCAAACCTCTAAGCTTTCAACAGGCTTCCTGGCTTGGGATAGAAGAACATTATAAGCTAAGCTATGATTAAACTGAAGGGGAGAAAGAACATGACCATTTCCACTGGCATCATATGTCACCTGACAGTCTTTCACATTAATGAAATCTTCCTCTGCCTAGGGCATGGTCATCTGTATTGTGTACCTTGTAGGAACCCATCAGGACCTAGATTACTGTGCCTTGGGAGTACCTTCACCACTCTGCACAACAATAAACACCCACAAGATAACAACAAACACATATAAACAGGAAGAGAATGACTCCAGCCATCAGGGGAGTAACATATTGGGACATTCTTGCAAGCAGGAGAACTGGTAAAAAAATAAAATCTGAGCAATTTAAAATGGCACTTGCTCATTTTATGATAAAATTTAGCTGCAAGCACAGGAAACTGGAGCCTTTAGGGTCCTAAAAATATGCAGTTACTGGGGTTATAATGAAAAACAGTCACAATAAAAATTTTGTTTAGTAAAGTCAGAAGAACTGAAAAAACAATAAGAATTTTTACAGGGGATGAAAATTGAAAACGAAAATACCTATAATATTGAAAAAGGAGTAAATTACAGATTGGTGTAATAGGAAAACTACAGAGGTTCTAAAATAGTTGAATATAGCTAAAACAAGAAGAAATGAGTTGGACATAGCTACAATTTTTTAGATAGGTTACTTACCTAATAGCTATGAGCAATTAATTTATTCTTTCAAAATTATGTCCTTATTAATTATAAATGGGACCAATGTCTATTTTATTAGACAGAGCTGATCTGAAAAATAGCTAATGTCTCTAACGTGTCACATCAGTACTAATTTGCTACAGAGTGACTCTAAACCACAACTCTAGATTAGAAAAGTAAGTAGTATTAGTTCTTAACTTTTAAAAAAGCTGGTTTGGATATTTTTTTTCTTAACTAGAGAAATACGGTAACATTACCAAATATTAAATACAATGTAAGTCATAAAGATTTCCATAGAAAGGTTACTGAGTGTTTTATCTCCTAGAATGAAGAGAGGGCAAATAGTACATCAACTGACATTATTAAAAGCAAGGCAGAACTCTAAAAATCTGAAGGGATAAGGAGAAAAATGGAGACCTTTTTAAATGTTTGCCAGGCTATATAGCCCCTGAGATAAGGGCATGAAGATGAGGGCATGAGGGAGTTATGGCTAGTCTTGAAAAAATGATTCAAATGCAGGTGCATGTGTGGTAAAATGAAATCAGAATAGGTGCATTCAGCAGAGCACTACCACTCTCATGGTCTTCCCCAGTGAAAGCCACCTCACTCACCTCACACCCCAGAATGCTGCTTCCTGACCCAGCAACATCTTGTGTGCCTATTACTCATAAATTTTAGTATGTTGACGTAAATTCTGAAGAGCAAAGTCCATGAATTATACATTCCTAGATTCTGGTAGAGATGAGGTTTTATCTGTTAAGTTTATTTTTTAACATTTTAGTGTGCCTAGGAAACTAATTAATTAGACTGGTACTTTGTTGTGCTCTGTAACAGAGAAGAAAGACGATTCTGCCTCAAACAGTATATAGTCTGTATTAAGTCTGAGAATTTTTTCTCTGTTAGATATGAAGGTCAAGCTTTTAAATTCCATTTCTTCCTTTGTACTCTGTCTGAAATGGATCGTGCTTCACGCAGTCATTAATTATCATTTATAAATATTCTTTATTCCATTAAAGCAATTCAAATTTAACAAATAATTAAAGGACAGATTTTGGTTCCAGCACTTCATACTTACCCTTCTAGTAGCAATAAGCAGAATCTTGTCTCTAAGACTCAACTTCACTGTGAGAACAACACAGACCTACCTGAGGAGGAGTACATGGGGGCTATATCCCAGCAGGTCCCTTTCCATCAATCCTGCAAGGTGCAAGAATTAACCCATATCCTTTGCACCCTCAGTGTAAACTGAAATTTAGACCACCTTAATCCACAATCAAAAAATTATTTCTGTTTCCTCATCTCCTTCTTCTCCATCAAAAGATATGATATTCTAAGAAAATTCCAAGATTCAGACAATCAAAACATGGGTTATGGTATTAGTTTTATACTGCAGAAGTGGTAAATCTGAAAAGCAGTATATCTAGACAGTGGATTATGAGCTAAATTGTAAGAGGGGCAAAAGACAGATGCACACACGTGCAATTCCACATATTTAGCACCTCACAGCAGAGCAAGAACACAGAACAGCACACTGCTACGCTGACCAGGACTTCAGAGGCCATTTCTGGTTCTAAAGGCTTGCCCTTGCAGACAAACTTCCACATGCAAAATACAGAGGCCATCTTTGCTTTGGTTTTAAAATATAATCAATACAGTTTTATAACAGGGTTACTGAGTTTTCTATTGCCTTTTCTCCTGACAGATTCAGCTCTAAAGAATTACTCTGAAGAGCTGCCACTGCTACCCTGACTGTTCAGAATGTGTTCTGCCATTGCCGTGTCTGCCTTTGGCTGAAGAACTTTTTTGTGGGCTACTGCTTTACACTGGTGCTTCCCAGCATTCTAGCATTGTCTTACAACAGCTTTTTTCATTATACTCATTTGCCATTAAATCTTACATATTTTTAAAAAAGAAATCTTACTGGGTTTAATATGATAACATTTTCTTAGCTATTCTTAAGGGCTTTTAATTGGAAGGGCTTTCTGCTGCCCCAGCAGATGGATTCAGCTCAGGGTCTTTGTTGACTGGATCTGAGAACAAACTATAAATGGTTTGGACTGTGAAAATGATATTGGGACTGCTGATTTGGCCTTGTGTCAACACATAGCATAGCTTATTATGCGATGTTGTATTTAGCCAACAGCTTCATACCAAAACAAAGAAAACATTTTGTTCTTATTGGATATTTGAAATGGCCAAACACATCAACTTTCTCAAATCCCAGTATCGTATTTATTGCTATAGCTTATCTCCCCTGAGAGTCCATTAATAAACAAATAATATTTAGACAGTCACATCATAACTGAAAAACCACAGAAAATGTCAAATGTTATAACTACACTCTAGTCATCAAGTTATATGAGAAAAATCCAGACCTTTTAAAATAATTTTTCTCTGTTCCTTTTTCCCTTCCTACTTACAGCATCGATGACTTTTTTTAAAGAGACAGTTGAAAATTTCTAAGTTACATAGCACAATGAGGTGGTTTGTGGCAGACCAGCCTCTTTAGGGATGTAAGGAATCAAAACAAATATTTCACATTAAACAACACATCACACCTGCTGCCTTACAGAACAGAGAGCCTGGGTGCTGAGCTTCATGAGCGAGCCCAAAAGGATAGGGCTTTTCTCCCTCCAGTCCTTGTGCAGAAGATGGCAGAATTGCCAGATGTATAAAAAGGATGCAGAACTTTCTTTTTGTACAAACAATATTTGTTTTTATCTTGGTTCAAATTTGAAGATAGAGTTGGAATAGCTCCACTCTATTTAGTACTGTGCAGTACTCTATATATACAAACTCTTACAGATTTACACAGAATTCTGTACAGACATTGAACATTTAATTTTACAAGAAAGTCACACACTAAGTGGACTATGAATGATTCAAGAGATCTGTATTTTCAAAAACAACAGAGAAGAAAAAAACTTAAGACTCTAATCAACAACTGTGTAGTAAAAGCATTAGGGGAATTTGCTAGCCAATAGCAGTAGCATCCCAAACCAGTGATGCCAATTAAGTAACAAGGGCAATTCAAGGGAAATTCAAGGGCAATTCTACCCTTCATGGGTGCTTCCTCCAAGGCCTACTGTCCTGTACAAAAATCCAAATTACTGAGAGGTAATACTATCCTTCATCTAAAGAAGACTTTTAATGCAGTGCATATCAAATTGCTTTTCATGTTCTACATGAATAGCAAATGAGTAAGGTTTTATTTGGCAAGATGGATTCAGAAAAAGGAACTGTTTCATTTGACACTGGTAGGCAAACTGTTCAAAAGAAAACATTTTGCAAATGCCTGACAGGAGGACACAGGTGCACTACACAATGGTGTAATGTGAAATCCTAAAATCTGTTTACTTTTCATTTCTCAGCCTTTTTCCCGATAGAAGCATAGGTAAATAATTATATATATGGCCTCACTACTGCTTTTCCATCTACTGCCAGAGTGTCTATACAAAGTGCACTGTGATACAATGTACATGTTATGATCAACTAAAGAGCATGGTTTAAACAAGGATTACATATATTATGCTTTTCTGAAAGCAAACATGGCTACATGCCATATTTTAAATCAATTAAGATATAATTTAAAAATATATTATTAACAAATTCAGAAGTAAGAAAATTCTGTTTTTAAATATCAACAGTGGTATAGCCAAAATACGTGCTGATGACTTTACTCATGTGCTCCTATTTGATTAGCACAAATCTTTAAATAGAAAATGAAAACTCTTCAATAAGAAATAATAAAAAGAAATCAGGCAAACTAGTACTCTTAAAAGTAAGTACATTGGTGGATTATCAGCTGCATTACATTGCATAAGTAAAAAGGTATTTCCTCACATCTTCTTTTCAGACTCCTGTGCAAAGCAGATAAGAAAGGCTACCATAGAACTAGCCTTTGTAACTTTCTTAAACAAAATGCAAGGTAACAGAAAATCAGACTTTCTGAATTACAATTTGATTTAAGTTGTACAGCATGATGGTCTGTAATTCCAACAAAAGGGTACTTGAAGCAATATATTTTTGTCTGTTTTCACCCTAGCTAAAATCCTGTCTGCCTCTTTTTCAGTACTTTGCACAAATCCTGTTGCATTTGGTGGAGACAGGACATTTCTTCCAATGAAGACCAGCACTTTTAAGCCTTTGTACACCAAGCTCTTGTGCAAGTACAGTGTCAAGTACAAAACTCTCTCTGACTATCTAAGCTTGTTGTTTGCCTATATAAGAACTCAATTTTTTCCTACAGTGTTTCAGCTTTCTCCAAATCCCTATGTTTTGCAATATATCTGTAACAAACTTATTAACAGTAAATGGGTCCCAGTAACTAGGGCACCCAGGTAAACTTTTCAAGATGTTTCTGATCCCGGTTTAAAACAAACCTTCCACTCCCACTCCTCTGGGAGAGGTTATTTTAAATCTGGATCACTTTCAGGAACAAGAACAGAGAGTTTTATTATCAGGTTCTTCTCACAGATCTGCAGTAGCAGATTGACAAACATCCTCTAATGGTACATTTTTTTACAGGGAATAAACCTATGAACAAAATTAATTTCTCAGTCTTAATTCTGCTAAGGGGAAGATGGGTTTTCTCATGGCCCTTATAATCTGCTGTGGGACAACAGTCCTGTTCAGCAGAATGCCTCATTATTGTTAATTTTCTCTAACTCAAGAGGGAAAGCACCAGGCAGCCTTTAGGTAGATTACTACACACAAATACAAATGCTTGAAGAATTACACAGGAGAAGATCTGTTAAGCTTAAACACCCAAGGCTTTTTTTTTTTTGTGATTCACACATCACTTCTTTCAAAGAAGTAAGCCTCATGCTTTTTAATCTACACAGGGATCAAAAACTATCTCTTTCTTCCTAATTCCACAACACATTATCAAACACTGGTCATCTGCACAATTTTCACTTCAGCAGACACAATACAGAAACACATGCAGATACTGTAAAAATGTTAATAGCTCTTCAGCTTGTTAGGAAATGGAATCTGTTTTTCCTTCGTGTGTAATCCTTCTGCTTCCCCAGTCATGTGCGAAAGCTCTGCTTGAACAGCAACCACTGACATGGACTGCATAATCCACCGGATAAAGCAATTAACAGAGGGAAGCTTAAGGCCATCTCTGATCTGGCAACTAGCTATTTCTGCCATAGATTTGAATATTGCATAGCTGGGAAAAGTGTTACAAAAAAGTCTCCTTTCAGGGAAGGACCCTCAGTAGGACAATACTCTTGCATCTGCTTAAAGAAGAGTATCGGCTTCTGTGAAGACTAGTCAAGGGGGTAAAAATTTGCAGAGGTGTTTCCATTAATTTGAATGACTGACTGGCACAATTATTTTCAGCTAAAGGGTGGAGGCTTCTCACCAGGCAAGGACCTGGAGACCCTGAAGAATCTCAGCTGTGCTTTCTTCAAGGAGAAACATATTCCACATATACGCCTTGCCCAGAGAGAAGGGAGGAGATTCCCTCTGCTCCAGACTGCTCATGGAACACAAATGAGATGAAGGGAATAAGGGATTAGGAAGTAGTCCAATGGACAGATACATGTCCAAGAATACTTTTTCAAAAACATCCAGTCTTCACAGCAAGTGAATCTGGTTTAGAGAGGTGATCATGCAAAGTTTGAGTGAAAGTGTCAGAGAAGACAAATATGCTGCTTTCTTTGCATATAATCAGTTCATTTAATTACTTATTGACATAGTTAATTTGCAACATTATTTTAAAGTACATTATGCTTCATCACAGCTCTTTTTTTGGAGACAAAGTAGTGTTAGCTGTCTGCTGATACAGAGTATGACTGATCTGACTCAGTGATGCTCAGCTGCAACAAAATTGGGATGGGCTGAATGAAACAAAAGGATGTATGTAACAAATTCAAAAAGCAACAGCACTGCTGCAAGACTCAGGCATGCAGCAATGGTCCTCACTCAGCTGAGATACAGAAGGAGCCTGAGGTCTGAAATGGAGCTTCCAGCTCAGAAACAAATAATTCAGTTAAAACATCTTAAGACAGTATCTTGGATCTGCCCTATTTTCTTAGATATTTCTTGATCAAATTCTCCTTGGCTTCACATAGAAGTCATATTCTTACCCAGTAATCACTCAGAGCAGCGTTTGACAACTTCACTGTAAGATCTGTTAGTGAAAGGAGCCTTGGGTTTAGCCTACAAAAGACATTTGTAGCTGAAAACAAATCCAGAAATAAACATTTGGGTGGGTGATCAATCAGTCCTTTCACCTCATAATTTCATAGAGCTGTACTTTGGCATAGGTGCAAAACAACATGTTAGTCACTTCTGATTATTAACTGGTGATTTTTTGGACACTTCCCATAATTAATGGTACAATCTCTACTTCTACAGTGGCTGTAGAAAGACATCTTAAAATGTCAATCAAAATAACACATTCAAAAATATGAAGCTCATACAACATTTTAAGTCACAATTTGTTGAATAGTAAATTCTTTTTTTAGACAAAAAAGCTTTTTTCTAAAAAAGAAAAGAAGAGGATTATTTATGATTGCATCTCCTTCAAACTAAAAAAACACAGCAATACCGTGTTGACGACATTAACGACTCCTATTTAGAAACAAAAGTCTAATTCCCAGAACATGCCATATGGACTGCTTCTGTCACCAAAAGAGTTTCACACTCAAGGCATTTGTAGGAGCAGTCACCAAGTATATTTTCTGCACTTCATCATCATCATCCAAAGGTCTGGGTTGGAAGAGACCCGAAATTATCTAATTCCACCTACCCTGCCCTGGGCAGGGACACATTCCACTAGACCAGGTTGCTCAGAGCCCCATCCAACCTGGCCTTGAACACTTACAGGGATGGAGCATCCACAGCTTCTCTGGGAAACTTGTTCCAGTACCTCACCACCCTCACAGAAATGAACATCTATTCTAAACCTATTCTTTCTCATTTTAAAGCCATTTACCTTGTCCTATCCCTACATGCCCTTGTAAAATGTCCCTCTCCAGCTCTTTTGTAGCCCCCCTTTAGATACTGGAAGGCTGATATAAAGTCTCCTGGAGCGTTCTCTTCTCCAGGCTGAGCAGCCCTAGCTCTCTCAATGCCAAATGAGACTTTGTTTTCCTCTCCTTACTCAAAATAAATACCTTCTCCCAAAGCAATCCTGTTGAAACTGGGCTGATGATAACTAGTAAGGCAAATCAAGATGTAACATCTTACTTATCCTGAGCAAAGGGACCAGGTTTTGATCCCACAGCAGCAGCACAATACACTTAGTTTAGAATTGTAACTTATCAGTTAGGGGTCAGGAGATCCTGACCACATCCGCTGCTACTTCTCTTTGGTTTTATGCTGTCATTTTCATATTCTTTGTTTTTGCATACCTGCACAGCCGACTACACCACTACTCACAGAATGAATTGGTAACATTCTACTAAAAAATTCTGGAACTCCTGGACAGTGCAAACGGTGGGTTGCTAGGATGGTTCTTCAATCCTGCTGGTCCAGTATGGCACCCTGGTGTGTTCAATATGACACCATGGGAAAAAAACAGAATTGGAGCAGTAAGTCAGTTATTTTTAAATACTGTTTATGTATTTGTTAGTGTTATTCCCATGTCCCTGGAACTCTCTGTGGAGTTCCCCATCACCCAAAATGGTTCCAAAGGCCTTTCAGGACTCTCTGATGCTGCTGAACATAGCTAGGAAACCTCTCAGATGTTTCTGCATTTTTGGCTGACAGAAAACATTCTCTGTTATTTTATGCTCCTATTCCCAGGAACAAATGCCAGAAACTGAATGTTCAAGACACAGAACAGAAGTTATCCAATAACTGAATTTGAAGCCTTCCTGAGCAAAGAGGAAATAGACTGAATCAGCAGTCCTTTGAGATGAATGAGAAAATTTGATGCCCTTTTAATGATATATTCCATGCTTCTTTCGCACAAAAATTAAACAACACTGCTTGTCTGCACAGCACTCACATAGTTGCTGTAGACAATATTTTTTATAGAAATTTTGCCTTTAAAATTAAAAACTAAATACAATTCAGTGAAGCTGAAAAATCAGTTATTTCAATATGAAGTATCTCCTGTAATACCTGCCAAGCACTGGTGGTTTTCCCCTTGGATCTCAGTGGAGCTGGAATTAACACAACCTCATCTATTCTTTTCTTGGTAGCTCTCCTCTACTGGCAGTAAGAGAGCTCTGAGTATATGGGAGCTCCTGATTACTCTTGTCTGACTTCTACCAGGTGCAATGTCCATGGAAGCAGAATGTACTTTCACAGGGGAGTAATCCAAAAGTCTGCATGGCAAAGAATTCTGAGCCACAGCAAGACCAGCCAAAACAATCCTCAGGCTCTGCTAATCCATTCAAACATTCCCTCTGCTGGGTGTTTTCGGGGTAACCAAGCAGGAAATACCAAGTTTTACCAAAAAAAAAAAAAAAACAACAATTCTTTTAAGTTTAACATTTAAAATAGAATTAATTTAGCATTCACTGGGAAGTGTTACAATATACCAGCCTGTGCTGTATTGCATAAGCTCAGTTTTAATATCAGCCCTTTCTAAGTAAGGTTGTCCTGATAAGGAGAAGCTACTGGACAACTGAAACAATACAACATTCTTTCTGGGGGGTAGGAACAAAAAGTGAATTTATGCTGCAAAGACCCTCAGCATCAGTGGGAGGAGTGAACATAACTGCATGCCCTGAACTACACCTCGTGTCCATTCTGCAGCACGTGTCTCAGCATCACTGAACCTCCCTGCTCAAGCAGAGCCACAACAGCACCGTGTGCTGAGGTGCTGTGATAGACTACCCCCATCACACACACAACTAAAAAGAAGTCTGCCCAGTTTTCACTTTTTTCCTCAAGCCATTGCACATGACTTCACTTCTGTTTTGGGATAGGCATATCTGCCCATCAACAGCCATGACTGAGGACTTCAAAGTTATCTCAGTTTGAAATTCTTTGCCCATTAAAATACCTGCTTAAGAAATTGATTTATTAATAGGCTGTTTGCAAATTTGCGATCATTCCTCAAAGTCTTTCAAACACAGCCCAGGCCAAATATTTTTATGCTCTAAGCTTTTATTTTATGAATTTTCAGAGGCAGTTATCTTTGCAACCAGTCAATGTAAGCCATCTTTTTTTAAACACTTCAATATATTGTCTGTACTGTCTCAAGCAGGATCCTCTACACCTGCATTTTCACCTGAACAGACATTTTTAAAGCTACCAGTTCAAAATTTGAGGAGGGAAGTACTAGACTGAAGTACTGAGACATGACATGATCAGATCCTACCAACTCCAGTGACAACAGCAATCCACTAAAGCCACTCCACTGGAATATTCCCAGGAAGATGCTGTCAGAAAGATACAGAAAATAATAGCTAAAATCTTTTTTTATTAACATCATACAATAAGTTCTTAACAGCACTTTCTAGGAATAAGAAAAAAGGATTAAATCTCTAAGTTGTCAATGAAAAAGAAAGGTAGTGTGAAAATGAAAATTAAACATGTTTTTATTCCTGTTATAGTTCCATAAATCCTGCTCTTCCAGTGAGCCCACAGCAGAATCATTACAGAAAAAAACTGCTGTCCAGTGTGAACAAGAAGACCGATTTCTCTTCAAAGAAAGAAAGAAAGAAAGAAAGAAAGAAAGAAAAAGAGTAAACTAGTATATATAAAACTCACAAGGAAGACAGAAACTAAATTGATCTAAACATTGAAAATAGTATTTCAATGTCTTCATCTAGGACCAAATTTTAAAATGTTTGTATCTTTCTGAGGCATTGAAATACCAAATGTTTATTATTTGTTTGCAATCTGCAAAGAAGAAAAAATTTATTCTTTTTAAAGAGGAAAATTATGTGTTAGAAATATCTTACATGCCTGTCCTGTGTCTGTGGAAAAAGAGCATTTCATTCTTTTCTCAGGCACTCAGTCTAAGTCATCACTCATAAAAGCCAAAGGTTAGTGACAGGAACAAATAATATAAATATTATTTTATGAGTTAAGTAATTTCACTCTCTTTAATCATGAAGATATAAGGGGGTGCTATATGCTTTTTTAAAGGAAATGCATCTTAGATAGTCCAGCTGGAGAGAATATGAATAAATATGCTTATAAAAGGTATATTCAAAAAAATGAAGAATGAAAAAACCTACAAATTTTGGGGAATCCTCAAGAAACCACATTACAAATCTCTTTTATTTTTGTCTTTGTGATTGCTTAGCACAAGCAGAAGAACCTGGGCTCATCCCTGTGTTCCCCCTAGGCAGTACCTTTGTGGTTTATGTAACTTCCACATCTAACATATCAGGTAATGAGGTAACTTCTACCTTAGCATGCCCTAAAAACCCTCAAATGACAAAGGAATATTCTCAGAGTAGCAAATCCACAGTTATCCAACCACTGGTCTGCCTGGCTGGGCTGTACACTTGCATTGTGTCTCCATGCTCAGCATTGGAAAGTACTGCAAAGGAAAAGCTCATCCTTCCTTCCTGAGTACTCTGGCCTCCTCAGCCATTTCATCATTGCAAAACACATGCTGAAACAATGATTAGCACTTCTGGCATGGTTCACCTGCCTCAGTATAGGTGATCTGCTGTTACTGACACCATCAGTCTCTTGGAAGACCCTGGAGAAAAGAGCAGGGTGAATATCATACATCCTTGGCAAGAGTAAAAGGCAGCAAAGTCCTACCAAGTCAAACTTACATCCAATACCACTCAGAGGTATCAGAAACACTGCACCTGGCTAGATATTACCAAATCAGTACCTGGCTTTAAAGTCCTGACTTTTGCAAATCACTATTATCTCACTCTTTCATATTACTGCTAATTATACCTAATGGAAAACCAGCTAAGTGTTATTTCATAGTAGTATTCCCTTTGATTAGAGTCTTGTGACCTACAAAATCTACAATGTCTGATTCAGCTACATTGCCAGAATATAAAAAGCTCAAATGAAGGTAGAAGTCTCAGGTAAAGAAATTTGCTGTTTAACTGCCTGTTCTGTTTGGGTCAGCAAAACACCAGCAAAGTTTTTATTTTATAGAGAGTCTCAAAACTTCAGAGTTTTGCTTCCATGGAAAAAAAGCATGAAGAATCCAGGACAAGATGCATGCCCAGTGAGCATGAATAAATTAACATATTTAGAGCCAATCTATGCTGTCAGCTACAATTTAAATTCAAAAGGCTAGATATTTATGAGACGTGATTGGAGGAAACAAGCCAAGTAGTCAAAAACTGGTCCAAAACTACTAAGCTACACTCAAAACCAAACAGGAAGGGAATCCCATGATCCTAATTTGAGGTTTGAAGACAAAATTTAAGGTGGAGGAAAAATGTGTAAGATTCCTCTTTCATGTGGCTCTTTGGCCATGCAGGACAGCTCTGTAAGTAACCTGGGGCAACTCAGGCTTGCTCTCAGGCACACAGCACGTTCCAGGAGCAGGGTTAGCAGGAGGTTTGACAATGCTGGGTAGAAGTTGCCTTACAACTGAAAGCTGACAACACAGGTAGTGTCAGCCCTTGCATTCTCTGCCCCTCAGAGCAATAAACCCAAGGTTATGCTCAGAGGCACACCCAGGTGTTCTCACAGGCTCTGACTTCCCACCCGAGTGCTTGTGAGAGCTCCTGCACAAAGCCCACTCAATCCACAGGGACACATTCCAGCTTTTCCCCTTCCTTCTAAGTCCATTCAGCCTCTGCAAAAACACACATCAATAAAACCTTTGCTTCACTTCATGCATAGCCGACTTGCAAGTGCCAGGACAGGAAGGAGGAAGGCAAAAAAGTGACTGTCTCTACTTTAATTCAGCCACCCCAAGGAAAAGGGCTTTTTATTGACATCACACCCATTCAGATTAGATGCCATGAAAAGCACAGTCACTCAAGAACTCAGATAGGCAAATTACGAAAATCATGAAAATGTACTGTGAATAACCAATACTTACTTTTTGTCAGTGGAACAAAGAGGTAGGAAAAAAATGCATTCCTGAAAATCAAACTGAGTTGTGTCTAAGTATTCCCATTTCATAATGTAAAAATTAATGAAATGCATTTTATTCCAGTTATGACATAATATAGTTTAAAAACCCATTCAAAAGTTTTCCAGCAAACAGAGAAACATTTTCACGTCCAACCAGCTTCCTTATCAAAAAATTATACTAATCATAAGAGGGAAGAGTTTACCATGGAACCAGATTGTTTTAACAGCCACTTCACTTGACAAAACAATTGCCAAACAGTTTCTTTGTTTTCTGCTAATGTAAATGAGAAGGAAATATTTTACCTTTAGATTGCTACACTTTTTCAGTACTATCACTGAAAACACTTTTAAAATTACATTTTCATTGGCCTGTCTTAAAGTAGAAATATTAACAATTCTGGGCCAGTTTCACAATGTTATTGAAGTTCTCCAATGCACAACTGTTTGTGAGATAAGGAAGTCATGTCATCTATTGTTTCTCATAACCCATCACAATCTTTAGAAGCAGTCCAGCCAGCCAATCCAATTCATCTTGGAAATCATCGAAGTCCATACACATTTTGACAAGCAAATGGGTGGGATATTAGCATTAGAAGAAATAGAAGACACAAATTTGATTCCAAGAGCTCCATGAGCCTGCAAAGCAATGGGAGCTTAGTTTCAAAAGCTGACTGAGTGTGAATAAATCAGCTCTAGGAAAAATTAGAATTCCTAGATCATAAGTGACAGATGTCCCTTCTGCCAGAATGACTTTCAGGCCATTTCATTTTAATTTTATTAGGAGAGGAGGAAAAACGGTTACAGAGCAAAAGCAAAACATAAGATTGTGTACAGTGGGTTTTAAATTAATCTGCTAGTGTCAGGACTGTTTGTTTCATTCAGCTGGTCCAGAATAAAATTACAGAAGAAGCAGATAAAGAATTGACTCTCATTTTAAAATGGGGAACAGCATAATTCCTGGCACTTCAAGAGCATTGCTTTTTTACAGTTTGCAATGATCAACAAACACAGTTGGGAAAACACACTGGGAAAGTGCTTTGCTGAAGCAAGGGGCAAGCAGGCTTCTTTGCCAGCTGCTCACTCTGCACACAACGTCCACACAGACCAGGCTGGAAGTGGCCAGAGAGGTCTCAGCTTCACAGTTCCTAGCAAACAGTAGACCTTATGTCCACAGGATGCAACAGAGGCTGACATTATGAACCTCCCCTGGTTCAAATGGTGCTTGAGAAAATTACGGACGATTGATCCTGAGGGGGCTATCCTATGCCACATCCTAGATACCACTGCAAGAGGATGTGCTTTCTTCCCATGAGAGCTAGAAGCAAGGAGGGTGTGTTACAGAACATAAATCTTCAGGCTTAAACTTTTTCATTCCATTCTGCTGGTCACGCTAAGAATGAGCATGCTGGACTGCATGGACTTTTCATCACTGAATCACTGAATATGCTGAGTTGGAAGGGACCCACAAGGATCATCAAAGTCCAACTCCTGGCTCTGCACAGCACCATCCACAAGAGTCACACCCTGTGTCTAAGGGTTGTCCAAGTGCTTCTTGAACTCTGCCAGGCTTGCTGCTGTGACCACTTCCTGGGGAGCCTGTTCCAGTGCCCAGCCATCCTCTGGGTGAAAAACCTTTTCCTAATATCCAACCTAAACCTCCCTGACACAGATTCAGGCCATTCCCTCAGGTCCTGTCACTGGTAACCACAGAGAAGAGATCAGTGCCTGCCCCTCTTCCCCTCAAGAGGAAGCTGTAACTGCAATGAGATCTCCCCTCAGTGTCTTCTCCATGCTGAACAGACCAAGTGACCTCAGCCACTCCTCATACAGCTTCCCCTCAAGGCTCTTCACCACCCCTGTAGCCCTCCTTTCAACACTCTCTAATAGTTTAATATCTTTCTAATATTGTGGCACCCAAAGCTGCCCCCAGCACTGGAGGTGAGGCTGCCCCAGTGCAGAGCTGAGCAGGACAATCCCCTCCCTTGCCCAGCTGGCCATGCTGTGCCTGATGCTCCCAGGACATGCTTGGCCCTCCTGGCTGCCAGGGCACTGCTGACTCATGTTCAACTTGCCATCGACCAGGACCCACAGGTGCCTTTCCACGGCACTGCTTTCCAGCTTCTCACTCCCCAGTCTGTTCGTACATCCAGGGTTACGCCAGCATATGTGGCAAATGCACAGCTGAGTGACTGAAAGGAAGTATTTGACTTGGAGATGGCACTTCCTCGTGCCACAGAAGGACTAGATGAATAACTACTCGGTCAAACAAAAAAAAATGTAAATGAACAGTGGGAAAATTCCCACTGGCTTCCACTGAATCAGCCTATATTTTAAAATGAACTGTTGTTTACTACTCAGAACTTTAAACTCTAACTCTTCAGATACAGGGTTCCTTTTTTTTCTTAATCTTGGCTCTGGACTGGTTGATTTTTATTTATTTTGCATCTGTCTAAATCAGTACACTGGGACAAATTCCTGCTGGTGTAGTCTAGCTCATCTACCTCAAACCTCTCCTCCCCACTGACAACAAACAATGTGCTGGCTCAGCCTGCAGCATCAGTAGAGCTATAAAAAGCTTTCACTACCATTCTGTGGACACTTTATCATTACAGAGTTGGTATTTCTTGAAAATCTGAATTATATGTGGCATTTGGATTTCTTACAATATGAAAATTTCAGAGGGTCATTTTTGTAAAACCCAGTGCTTCGTATTTTAAATGTTGTATAATTTGTAATGTAAACTTTTTCCTTAATAAAAAGTATTTTATATCTAAAGTTACTGAACAAAACATTTTAACCTGCCTATATAAATGAAAGTAAATTATTTGCCAGAACACATTTGCCTGAACTGCTAACTGGGAAGTTGTGAGTTTAATAAAATGGCATATTCAGAGCAAATATATTCCATCGGAAAAAAAAAGTCTGGACACTTCCAGTAATGCAGTTTTAGGTGCCAGCTTTATTCTCAGACAAGTTCTAAAGCACTCAGAGGCCTAAGTCAAAGGCCAGTGAGTATCCTTACAAAAACTGATTTATTTCAAAGATGGAAAAAGGCTGTTAGTCTGAGCAGAAGAGCAGCAATACAAGGAAAATACAGCTGCACAGTACAAGGCAGGGAACCTAATTTCTTTCGTGATTCACCTTCAGCTTTCTTGCCAACTGCATGCCACGTCAGAGTTTCAGAAAGGTGGCCCCACGAACTGGTGGGCACCGAAAAGTGCTGGCAGGGTTTATCCTGTCAATCCATGCACCAAGAGGACTGGCTCTGGATCAAGGCCTCAGGGACAGTGGATCCCTGCTGGGACAGCCCCATGTCCTCTGTATGTGCCCAGCGCTGATGGCTCAGGAGTGGCACGTGAGGATGACGTGAGCCAGAAGAGGAAAAGCAGGAGAGTCATTCCTTGTGTTCCCATTCAGCTAAAAATTGAAGCAGCTCCAGCCACCTCACTGTACTGTCAAGGAGATGAGTATTTATATCATGTCACAGATGGCCTTGTTCATTAATACAGTCAGCAAATGACTGCACTCAGGATGCACCTATCGGGAGCTTCCAGCCCCTGTCTGGTAAAGAAGAGCTGGGGGGACACCAGCCTGCACTGCAGGCACAGCTCACTGCTGGGGTATCAACTCCCTCCCTGCCAGCACCTGCACCCCAGGGGAGGGGCTTGACATGGATTTCAGAACACTCCATCCCACACGTTCACACTCAGCCCTCTTAATTTAATTTCTTATTTCATATGTGACTCCAGTAACATTCATTCAACTTCTGTGGCATACAGTTGTATTAATCATGAGTGAAGCTATAAGCTATCAGCCACAAATGGTTAATTGTCACAATAAATGTATTTTTGAGTGCAACAAACTGAACAAAAATTAGAGCGAAATGTGAGAAAAAACAAAATGTTTGTATAATAAATAGAGCAACAGGACCCTAATACTCCCTTCAGCATCTGGATAGTACCATACTACAAAAGCCAAACAATAACAAGCATTTAGCTGCATGGGAGAACTGGCAACAGTTGGTGTTGGAAATCATGTTTAAAGCTAGGTGTCCATGTTCTTCAGGTGGGGAGCTCTTTTTTTCTGTTTGGTCCCTAGAAAAATGGGATACTGTAAATGCTTGGAGATCCAAGGAACAGCTGGTGACATACCAAATTAACAAAACTTTGCTGAGATATTAATCCATGAGGCTGTGCTTCTGCAGAGGTGTCCATATAGCTCTGCAGGAACTGCCTCCTGCACCCAGGCCTTTTATCAGAAATTTAAGATAGTGTTATTTATTGCAACGATCCAAACACCAGTAAATTGAAACACACAAATGAGCCTTTGAACAAATTGGACAAGTACTAAACACCCTGAAAGTCAGGACAGGCGGGGTTTATTTTATTTTGCTTGTAGGTGTTTATTTAGGGAAAGATCATGATTTGTGACTTACTTTCACATGAACATAGAGCTGGTGTCAGGACTAAATGACAGAACAAAACAATTTTCTTATTTTGTCTTCGTCACTGCAAGTCTGAAAAAAGTATATAATGTATGTATTGAAATGAAAATAAAATTATTTTGAAGAGAGGCTGGAAGATCCTTTGCTCATTGCAAAGCCTTTGAATGTTTGGGGGTTTTTATGCAATAAGACATCTGAACAACTTCAACAGTGCAGCAGTGTTGTCTGGGTCACATGCCTATAGCTGCCATTTAAGGCAGCCAAGCCTGAAAAACATTGGTTATTGCAGAGTCAGATTTTTTTTTTAAAGACAAATAGCTCTAAGTGGGATGCAATTCCAGTATGAACTGAATAGAGGTGTGGGGCAGAGAAATAGGGAAATGTCTAAGTCAGTTACTAGCAACTTCTAAGCAGGGTCATGCTTACAGCCTCTGATCTACCTGCTTAATATTCAACTTCCAAACAAGTGCTGGCAAATTGAAAAGAATTCCATATAGAGCTAAATGAGTGACATGAGCTATGGGAAAATAATACAGCATGCAGTTCCCAAGGCTCAGCCTACTTTTTTTATCCATAAAGGACTTGAGCATGACATAAACTGTATTGCTATGTCCCTCCTCTCAAAATCTATGTAAGCAAGTCAACCACAGCCTATGAATCTGTGCAACTTTTTTTTTAAGGGAATATTTAGCAAACTGCATCATATGCTGAACTTTTTTTAAGTATTCATGAGCAAAAAAAAATTTAAGTGCTTATCTAATGGGTGAGACAGAAGGAAATACCTCTTCAGATAAACTGATTTTCTCAAATTAATTCCTGTGCCTTTGGCACAAGAGCTCCCTTGCACCTCACCAGTACCCTTTTGCCTCTCATTTACATCTTACTCTTCAAGACACAATTTTCCTCCTAACTGCTGGCAGAGAAATTATTTCCTTTACGGCCATCCCCTCCTACCTGCTTCTATGGTGTTAGTACTGACTAATTTGAAAACCTGCCTCCAGCAAGCCCCACTCCTGCCACTTCTTCTAAGTGCAAGCCACAGGCATATGAAACCTGTCCAGGTAACAGAATATTTTGTGTGTTTAAGTTTATCCCAATTAAATAGAGAAAAAGGCTTTGAAAGCCTCCCTCCCCCACCTAAACCTTCTTCCTCTTCAGAGTGATTTATGGCAGATTCATGAAGAGCAGAAGACGGTCAAAGGGCTGTGACTCTGTCCTGGGACAGGGAAAGGTTTCTGAGACGGATAGGCATGTTCTGCATGAGGAAGGATCATGAAACCAGACTCTTTCAAAGGAGAAACAAGTGTGTCACAAGGCAACTCAGAACCAACACCTTCAAACATTTCACACCACATTTCCTCGTCGTAATTCAAGGCTAGGGTGACACTGAGGACAGATCCTGAAAAATAAACTCTCTTTTGGTTTTAAGAAGGGTGAATTACATCAACTAATACAAAATGAAAAGCACTAGCTTGGTTCTCTTGGGGGGATATGTTGTTTACAGAGGAAAATGCACCAGAAATATGTTTGTTGTTGCCAAATTACAGTGACAAAGAGGAGCTGGAAACCATGCTGCTGTAAAAAGTAACTGTATTTTGAATCATCGTACAGAACCATAGAATAGTTTGGGTTGGAAAGGACCTTAAAGGTCATCCAGTTCCACTTAAGGCAGCAGTATTTCCAAGGCACCCACACACAGCTTTTCGAGCCTTAAGCAAGTTTTAATGTTAGTATTAAGTACAAGTACTTCAGTGAATGAAACCTGGAGCCCAACTTCACACCCAAAAGCTTTCCTGTAATTCAGGGACTGACACTGAGACAAACTGCAACCAACCACTGGAGAAGTCCACACTAAAAACATGTTCTCAGCTTACTCACCTGGAATGCACTGAACTAAATACAGGGCACACTAGTTAAGGTAGCTCTCTCCTAAAACATTGAGGAAAGAGGTAGTATAGGAGGACAAATGCCTATTTAAATGACTGGAATGCAATAAAACTGGCATAAGTGGTACTTGGTACCACTTACAGCTCTGGTTTCCTTAAGTGCAGGGTGAGAAGTAAGAAGAAACACATAGGAAAGCAGCATTCCAAAACAGGAAAATAAGATATAATAAGGTGGCAGTGTGAAGCCTGCAGTGAGAATCTTTCAGAAAAATTACTTAAATCTAGTCCCTAGTAAATGGCTTAAAAACGATTATTATCATATTATAGCTGCAGTGAAATTAAGGATTAGATATGGGTATTTTGTAAAATTTCTCACACTTTTATTCTAGCTGTACTATTCAGCCCCACAGTGCAGAATTTTCTGAATGGAATGTCATGATTTGCTACTACTTCACAGGCAAAGCTTATAAATAATCAAGGGAAATACTCACTTAGCTGAGGAATATCACTTAGCCCCTGTTTGCAAGGTGTGAGTGAGCTTTCCAGAGTACACAGGACTTTAGCTGCTTTTTTCTGAGCAAAAAATCCTCTCCCATGAGACACATATAAGCAGATCCCTTTCCAAATTAATATTCTTACCTTATCTTTATTTTCAGAGTCAGAATCCTCAAGTTTGGTCCGAATGACAAAGGGTGTAGATAATCTCAGGAGAACCCGTTCAAATGTGGCACTGATTTTAGGAGAAACTATGTCAAAGCAGTCTTGGAATTTCAGGGTTTTGTGAGTGTCGCATCTGAGCTGCTTCCTAAGACCTTCTCCAAGCTGGAGAACCAGCATGTTTGGATCAAACATCAGGTGAAAGGGGAAAGCTCTGCAGAAGGTGCTGATGCTAATCCTCAGGTCTAAGGGGGAGTGGGAAGTTCCGGGTGGAAGTGCTTTTGTGGTATTTGCATTTTCACGTTCTTTGATAAGGAAAGTCAAACAACTGCAGTTACCTGGGTTTGTCCCCTCTGAACACAGCTTATCATTTGTGACCTGCTCTACTTCTACTTCCAAGCGGTAAATCTTCTTTGCTGCTGCTTTTATCATTCCTGTCATTGCAAATCCCACAATCTGATGCGGGTGAAAATAATGAAGCATGAGATTGCCTTCAGGGAGTTCTTTGCATAGGAAAGAAGGAGATTCCAAGGTGGCCTGTCTTCCAAATGAAGTTCTAATATGCTCCAGCAAAGCATCAAAGCCATTGAAGAAGTCTTGGAGGGTCCCACCTACAGCTCGAAGAACTCTTTCATTCTCATCAAAGCAGATATTGAAGAATTCCTCCCCAAACTTTTCTTGCATTTCCTCAAACTTCAGACCTATAGGACAATTAAACACTGATATCAATAACATAATATTGTTACTGCATCACATTTTCTCTTTTTCCTCTATTTGCTGGGTATTTTTCCAAAGCAGTGAGAGCAGTTTTTTTCACTAGACATCTATCCATAACCCTAGAAGCCATTTTTTTAAGTCTTCATTATTTCAGCTTGCTGTCCCAGCCAGTTATTAGTGGGCCTGTCTCCTTCTCCCCACTAGCAGCCAGTATCCATTTCAGTTTCCCTGATTTTGGCATGTCACATCCAGGTAACAAATGTACCCAGGCATGGCTGCATCCCTTCCATTGCTGACCTGGCTACAAATGAGGCTTCTACTCTTACAGCCCTTCTGTTCACTCCCTCTGCAAAGGATCCAGCTCTCCCCAGCTTGAACAATAAGCTACTGGGACTCAAAGGCAGTTGTTTGGCTTTCCATCCACAATGTAAAGCCCTGCAGCCACATTACACTTTAAATAGCTGGGGAAGAGGGGCTGTGAGTTTTGCAGGGCTTTTTACCCAAAGTACTATTCTCACTATAGGCACTGGGCACTGCCACAAGATACAAAGAAATAATTACTCCTTTTTTGTTGTCTGCAAAGAAGAGCAAAGCCTTTTCATTTTAAGCTTCTACTACACTCACCCATCTTCAAAAAAAACCTCTTAAGAGCAATCTACACAGCTAGTAGATGGGACAGCTCTGGGATATGTGGGATATCTGGATGTGAGATATCTGGGGTATCTCACAATGTCACTTCAAGTTTCTATCACATAAATTCCAAATGTTTTGATTTACAGAGGTGATAAGGCTGGCATTGCTGAAGGGATTGCTGAAAAAATACCAGTAATGGAAATTTGTATCAAATCCTGCTCCAGTTTGTTATTTACCATTTTAGTGATAACCTACAACAAATATTTTTGAGATGGTTATTAAGCATTTTCCTCTGTCTTATTTCAAGGAAGAGACACTCTAAAAGTTTCATCAGTCTATAATCCCATATCATAGTAGAGTTACAAAATTATTCAGATGTTTGTATTAAGATGTAATAGAATAAAAAGAAGTATTAATCAGCTGTATGTGAATTGCAAGTATCCAGAGTTTCAAAGCAAATTAATATAGGAATTAACAACTTAATTTCTTCACAACAATGAAATCATATAGAATTACATTTGGGTCAACTAGTCAAACACTTTAAAATTTACCTTTAACAGAAATGAGCAGTTATTTTTTTCCTGAGGGCACAACAGGCCCTTTATTTTCATGTGTATTCAGCATGCTTTATAACATCGGTAATATCCCAGCAGATCACTGAACTTCTCATTGATTAGACTGCTTTTAGGCTTTTAATTTAGGAAGAAGAGAGTGGTAAGTGACTTTCATACCTGAGGTATGACAGGGGACAGAAGTCATGTTGTTTGCAGACAATAACCTTTAATAATCTCAGGGCAGTGTCTGAACTGCCTATGCACACAGGCATAGTTAACACAATCAATATTCAAAAGGGATTACAATGTTCCCCAACTTTGCAATCTGCAACAATAGTTTTGTTTGGACCTTTTATATGATTAATAGCAAATTAAAATGCATAAAATTAGATATATGAATATGACAACATGAGAACACGACAAAGCATATTTTATGAAAGGTAACAGCAATATTTTGGGAAAGTTCGTTCAAATGACTCATAAAGAAATTTGATCACTGAACTAGGTTATTACAAAAATATTCCCAGGATCTTTTATGACCACAGATGGTCAGCTCTGCAGCTAAGCCAAAAGTAAGTACCTCTGGTACACAATGCCCCCTAATATCCTGACTCAGAAGACTGTGTGCCAATTCCTGACTCATTACTATTACGTCTGCGTAACATGGTATCGTAATATCTCACCCAAAAATACTCACTATAACCGGAAAATAATTAAATTCTAACCCATACCAATAATGTCTGGATATTAATAGCAAGGAGGTAAGAAATCATCATATTCATATGTATACACAAACAGATATTCATTGTTTTAAATCTCATTGTTGTGTATAGTAGTGATGTGTGAGCAGCTTAAGAAGTGTGCGTGTGAAAGTGAGAATTCTACTAGCACGGGCACCTAAGGCTGTGAGGTTGCAGAGGCTCTGAAAGCATGGGAACAAGACAGCATCAGAAACCCCTGGGCTATTCATCCAAATGACCAAATCCATCCCACAAAGCTGACCAAAAGGACATCCCAGGTGAACTTCAAGTGTGTTACACAATTACAGAGGAACAGTCAGCTGCACTGGCGCCACTTACTGCAAATGAGGTTTGCAGAACTGAGCACTCCTGGACTTCGCTGCTCCATACACAAGCCTCCTCTCATTATCATTACTGGGAACTGTATTTCAGTATTTGGGCCAAGGTTTTGATGATTGTCTGAGATTGGTCTTGTCCACCCAGGAGAACTGGCCATTCAGTCTGGACACAACGCACTGACTCCAAGCAACGTGAATTATACTATGAAGTTCTGGTAAATGACCTGGCTCGAGGACGTGCCACTACTTTTAAAAACATTTGAGCTTTGAATTGAGTTACACACAGTACCAAGAGAAAATCAGATCAGCTCTAATAGAAAAAAGGATATGACCAAACTCAACCAAACTGCTGGTCTGTGTTAGCTGAAAATTTTCTCTATAATAACAGACACTATAATATACTAAGAAAATTAAAGTAAGTCAAACAACCTTCAAAACCAAAAAAGTATAATGTACCTATAAAGGAATTTTTTTTCTAAGCCCTACTAATAAAAGAAAGATTTTTGCTTGAAGCATGATGTTTATCTTTGAATTAAAAATATTTATTTAATAAAAATTCTGATGGTACAAACACACACATTTTTTTCTGGATTTCTCTGCAAAGTTTTCGGCTTCAGTGATGTCTTTGTGTAAAGTTGCTCAAAATATTCAATATGTATTTTTACTGACTTATTCCTGCCTCTCTTATTGAAACAAATGATGAACAGATGCTCACCTAGCACTAGCTCTGTATATACTTCATTATAACCTTTTCACTTGCTGCCATATAAACAATACCAATATTTTGCATATCATCTGTGGATTTTCTCCCTACCCTTATTTCTATACACACCTGTTGGGTTTAAGCCCAGCTGACAACTAAGCACCATGCAGCGTCTTGCTCATCCCCCCCACTCCAGTAGAATGGGGAGGAGAATCAAAAGCACAAGTTGTAGGTTGAGATAAGAACAGCTTAATAATTGTAACAAAAGGAAAATGTAGTAACAATAATAGAAAATAGTAATAATGATGATAAAAGAAAAAAATACGAAGCCACACAGTAAGAGAAGTGATGCACAAAGCAATTGCTCACCACTGATGCCAGCCCTGTCCCCAAACCCTGATCAGCCCCTCCCATCCAGGTAATTTCCCCCATTTATATACTGGGCATGACATTCTAATGGTGTGGAATGTCCCTTTGGCCAGTTTGGGTCTTGGCTGGGCTGCCTCCCAGCTTTCTTGTGCCACTCATCATTGGCAGAGCACGAGACACAAAAAGGATCCTTGGCTTAGGATAAACAGTACTTAGCAACAACCAAATCAGTATGTTATCAACATTATTCTCATACTGAATCCAAAACACAGCACTGTACCAGCTACTGAGAAGAAATTAACTCTAAGATAAACCCAGGACAATACCAGATCAGGAGATAGTTTTATTACATGTAGAAAAACCTTCTTGTTAAAAAAAAAGAAAAATAAATCCCAGAACTCAATGCCTCTGTAGTGCATACTTTATTACATGTGGAGACTTCCATGGGCTAGCTGTTTACTTTAAAAATTACATTCTGTATGATTTCCAACTTCAATATATATCTTACTTCCTTTGTTTTTCTTTTATGCTGAGAAAAGACAAACAAAATCAAAATAATCTTATAACCTTCACATTATGCATCTACATATAAAGTCCAATCTTTTCAAACTCATCTCACATTCAATTGTTTTTCTGTTTGATTTTGCAGTGGAATAAATCAAATGAAGATGGCACTAAAAATGTGAGTCAACCTCTGTTCATCAAAACTGACAATTTGCTATTCCATTCTGAAAAGCCAGCATTTCCATTCTTTCTTTTTCACTGTGGACCTCTATGCAAAATTTTCATTCAGCTTCTCAGAAAAAACATAAAAAAATTGATATCTCTATGAGCACTTTCAAATGCAGAGGCCACTGTTCTCCCATATCACCTCATGTATGACCCCAACATGGCTTCCAAATGAGCACTGGCTTGCAATTAATGAGGAGGAAAAGTTTCACCAAGACATTCCACTAAATGGTAATGATACAAAATAAACCAAAAACATTCCCCAACTAAAGTAATTTGTTATTTTGGGCGTCTGCTATTTACAAACCTTCTACTAATATACCAAATGAAATTCCAAGAATCCATCAGTCTCAATTTGCTTTCCTCCTGGAGAGGGATATACTCTGCTCCTACTATTTAAACTACACCAGGAGCACAAATCACATATCTTAACTCTAATGTTTTTTACTTCACAGTTTCTTTTTGTTGCTTTTCTTTATAATGTCACTTTCATTCTAGTCCATACTGGAGAGAAATTAAATGTGCACATTGGAAACTGAGGCAAAGCATCCATAGACAGAAAATATTGCTATAGGCTTCCACTAAACAGCACTCTGGAATCTGTGACAAGTTGCTCTTCTTTGAAAATGTGTCTCAAAGACATTAAGAGAAGAGATCCTATACTTGTGAGCCAGATCCAAAATTACCAAAGTCTTTAAGCACAGGTTCAAAGTACAAATTAAGCATTTCACTGAACTGGAGCAGAAATAGATGATTTCATCCTGTAATAACATGCTAGCAAAAGGTCTTCACTTTCTTTTCAGCAGTTAATGTAAACTCCAAACACACTAAAAAATGTCAAGGAATTAATACAATCTTTTTAAGTATTTTGTACATTACGAAGAGGAGAAATTATATAAGAATAGGCTCCCATAAAGAAAATCACAAATCACAGGTTCTTCAGGAAAAATCAGAAGGTGAATGATGTGATTAAAAAAATCAAAGTAATCCATTAACTGGTACAGCATACAGAAGCACTTACAAGCCATCCAGTTTTTCCTAAAAGTAAATAATGAAGACAATGGCTGCAGAGTGGCCAGCATCTGACTCATTTGGCATTGAAAAATACCTTTTTTTTCCTGAGATACCATTCAGAATCTATAAATATCAAACCTTAAGGGGCTGGAACAATTAAATATGCAATTCCAGACCTCATACTGTGAACAGAAGCAGAATTTGCCACCTTCAGTTATAGCAAGTATCTCTTAAATGTTTTTGGATTATCAAGTTTTTGGCATCAGTAAGATCTTTTTCTTAAACAGACCTTTGGGCAGAAAGACAGGTGGCAATTCAGAATTCCAAAGGATGATTTCAGATGGTAGGGAAATCAACGTTTAGTCTCTGAATAAAAAAGGTTTTCTTGTGTACAGACTAATGCTGAAGGTACATTAGATGAATCATTTGGCTTGTAAGTGAGCCTAGTATCAGTATCTAATTACTGTAAAGAAGACTTTGATCTTACTTTAGTATGATTGTGAATTTATATCATCCTGGGAATCCAGATGGCATTTTTATATTACATTTTCAGTGGGTTTTATGTAAGTACAATAACATCATTTTATGCCCTTACATATGATTGTGACACAACTGTAAAATCTGTACAACACTTCTCTTACAGTGACATTCAGGGGCTGCATATCTTTCCAGATTCCACAGAATATCAATGAGAACTGCTGTTAAAAAGAATTCCTGACATTTGTTCACCTATAATATTTCTTTTATCCACTTTTAATGAGGTGTTTTCTTTCCTTGCCCTCTGACCAGTGACAGAACTATCATTGTAATTACTGTCTCTTGGTGAGGACCTGATCACCTGTGCTCAGCATATATATAAAAGATTCTGCTCCAAACTGTTGATGCAGGAAGCTAAGATGAAATACTAAGAACAGGCAGTGGAGGGGTTTTCCCCCCATATTGTGCTTTCAGTAGCAGCCAATTCTGCAAGCAAAGCCAAGTTATGTGAAGCAAGACTATCACGGTTTTATGTCTCCCAACACATGCTAGAAAGGTCACTTCTTGTATTTGCACAGGGCTTATTAAATGAAAACTGCAATCACTAGATCAGTAATTCCTAAAAATTAGGCAGACCAGGTTTGTTTCATGCTAATTCTAGAGAGCAAATGGTAATAAGGAGTTTTTTTCATTTGCTTTTTTTCCTTAAAATAAATATATATGTCTTTGAATTAACACGGTGAGCAAAACTTCACTTCCTGAAACGAATAAAATTGCAATGAAATCTATAAACTCTTCCCATGAAATGCAGAATCATCTCTCATAATACCTCACATATATAAAGGGCTCAACTCCTCTGACTAAATATAGAAATCTAATGCTCCTTGAGTCTTCATAAGGCATCCAAGACATATACAAAAGAACTAACAGATAGTTACTCTATCTGCCAAGATGTGGGACTTAAGGGAGACCTTCACATTTCTGAAGGTTTGACAGAGGCCACAAGATACCTCACAGCACCTCAGATAATGACAAACACCCACATTTAGTCAATGAATCATGGCCAGAATATGCTCTTTATAAATAGACTTCTACAAGATGCTATTGTACATCATAACTTCAAACTGCTCATCTACTGGTAGCTTATCTGCTTTCTAACAATAAATAGCTCTGATTTGAGAAGAGTGGGATGTCTAAGGCCATTTGGTATAAATTTCTGTCCTTTTCAAATTGAGATGTACTCATCTCAGTTTTGAAACCACATGAATTATGTGCTTTTTGTTTAGATTACTTTTGTGTTGCCAGTGCAGTGAAACATTTGCTAAATAACAGGAGCCCTGTGTGTATAGCTTAAGACCCCCCAGGATAAAGTATTATTAGAATCCATTAGTATTGCCAATCCTCTGGGCCGTGTAACATTTCCTTTCACGCCGTTTGTAAACCAACAACTTTAATTATAAATCAGGCCATGCATCCTAAATTAGTTGCATCCTAATGACTATCCGCAGTTCTAAGCGCAAAGGGAAGTGATAGAAATTCATATACTTTCAATATATAAGCATTTACAGTTCTCAGACACTTCCCAAGCAGTCAGTGGGCCAGACCTTAGTCCATCTTTACCAAATACATCACCTGGTCTAATCTCAGGTTGGTCTAAGATCTGTGCACCACCTTTTTGATTATTTCCTGCTTCTTCAAATGTAGCATTTCTTTGCAGTTATTTAATAGTTACCAGAATGATCCCAAATTTATTCCTCTTTAACAACAGAGTATCATAGGTACTGAGATATCCTGAGTTGGAAGGGACCTACAAGGATCATCAAAATACAACTCCTGGCCCTGCTCAGGATAGCCCCAAGAATCACACCATGTCTCTTGAGAAAATTGCCCAAATGCTTCTTGGATTCTGTCAGGTTTGGTGCTGTGACCACTTTCCAAGTGCTCAGCAGTGGAGCAATAAAAACTGAACAGCCTTCACCTCAGTGAAGTGTTCAGCCACCTCTGGGTGAAGAACCTTTTCCTAATATCCAGCGTAAAACTGCCCTGACACAGCTTCATCCCACTGCCTCATGTAACAGCTGAGATTTTCTTCGTTTCATAAAGGAAACACAGATCTTCAACTTTGACAAATGCACAGAGGACTTTTGTAGAATTATGCCCTTTGTACTAAATGAAGGATCAGCCCTGCAAGATACATTTAGGCATGAAGTGATTTGCCCTGTATAAAGCAGCCTGCAGCACATGTTCTCGTTGGTAGTGATAAGCAAATGTCACCCAGAGCAAGAACTCTCTAAAACCTTACACTAGCAATGGCTTCCACCTCCTCCTCGGTCTCCTGGGGAGGCTGAATCCAGAAACATTGTTTATCTCTCTGACAGGACAGGGCTCTGGGCCAGGACTCCATACAACTTATCATCAGGGGATTAGGGAATCCCTAGGGAATTGCCATTGTGCTGAATCATCCTCCAAACAGAAGATGCCCAGAAAGATAGACAGACATGCAAAGTCCTCACACCACTCTCTGAAGCAAAATCAAAAGGAGCATTATTATTATCCTGTAAGGTAAGAATGCCTAACAGGAAAGGTTCTTGCAATACACTTGAGCCCACATGCAGAGCTGACTCAGCAGCCATTCACATGTGCCATGCATTTTTTAAGGAAAATGAGGTAATTGTAGTAAAAATTTAGGAGCTGGATTTTTATAGGAGATGAAAAAGAATTCTGCTGTATAAATTATTTCCTTGAATAAAAAAAATGGAGGAGAATGTTTTTCTGTATCTTGAGCAATGGAAAGTCAGATAGGTAAAATTACTTCTCCAGGCCTTTCTGCTGAAACAACAATGGAAGTGCATTTGCAGCTTTGGACTGTGTAACCAAGAATTACTCATACAGTGTATCTAACATGGTGCTGCAGTACATGCAATTTAAATATTGCAGTCTAAAACACACAAATAAGCTTTCAAAGACAACATTTCTTCCATGGTGTTAGAGACTGGGTATGAACAGCTACTTCTGCTTTGCTGATTTTGCACAACAGCTCTTTTTATATGACTTGATGAATTTAGGTTACTTTTCATTAGTTTTACTATCAAAGTTATGGCAGATTACAGAGCTCCTCAGCAAGATGCAAAGAGGCTCCAAAGGAAAAACCAATGTCATTTAAAAGACATGTAACTGCCTTAGTGAAGCTCCCTTTCATTTTTCTTTTTTCTGTGAAGGATTGAAGAGTGAAAATAGCTCATGTTCACAAAGGCCATTAATTGTTTGCAGTGTCTGAAAAAAATTTGGAGGAGGTGAGGTGAAGGTTGTACATTTTTAATCTGACTTGTGCATTTGGGATGTGAAAATATCACGTGATTTTTTGGAAGTACTGAGTGGGATTCAAAAAGGAAAATCAGGCATTTCTCTACTGCTTTGTAAAGCCCAGTAGCACAGACCTTCTTTGACTATCTGCCAAAAATATAAACAGGAGACAAGTCATGAAGGCTTTATGTCCCAGAATAAATTCCTTACAAGAGTAGTTACAGAACAACAAAAAAGTTTTCACCCATAATTTCCTGTTGCCAAAGTTTTCATTTGCAACTACATTAAGGTCTTCTGCTTTATTCTGATGGCATTTGAGCAAAAATACACATTCTAATCTTACTTGAAATCAAATTATTTTAAATCATGAGGACAAAAGCAGTCCCAAACGAGATTTGCTGTCATTGCTCAAAATGCTGAATGCACAAATGATATGAAAATGTCTTTACTTCAAGAAGGTTGAAATCAGAATAGCACTGACATATGGTTTAAAGGATTAAAAAAATCCTGTTATCTCCATTATACAGATGGGAAATTGAGGCAGAGAAAGAATAAAAACTTGCCCAAGGTCAAATAAGAAATCTCTTCAGGTACAACTTTCTCTCTAACATACCTCAGTATAAGAAAGAAATGTGGTAGTAATCCATGTAACATACTTCATCATGGAAATCTTTTTCTTATCATTATTCCTAAAATAAGTTCAAACCAAAACTGTCAATCTTCTCTGAACATGGGTTAGTGCTGGACTTGGCAGTGCTGCATTTACAAGTGGACTTGGTGATCTTAAAGGTCTTTTTCAACCTAAAGTATTTTCTGTTTCTATATGCTTATGAAGGACACTAAAAGTATGCATGCACCAATTAATGAAAGCAGAGTCCACCATGAAGCAGTCTGGACTGTTTTTGAAAGAACAGAAAGTTAAATTAAATATTCCAGCCTCAGAAGCTGTCATTGCAAAGGCAAACTGTGTGATTGATCCTGTATCAGACACCGTTTACAGCATGTGAAGGTGATGGACATGCATCCCTTTAACTCCAGGGGATTAAAGCAGGATGACTTCTCTTGATGTCTAGACTTGTAGAAGGAACAACTCAGCAAGGACGCAAGGAGAATCAGGTCCTTGCACTGCAGGAAGATGGTGACACACTTTAGTGCTGACTTGACAAGAGGAAAATTTCAGTATTCATACATGATAAATCACATGCATCGAGCTGAGGGAACAGCTCGCTGTCAGCACTTTCCTGTGAGCATTGCAAGCACCAGGACCACAGTGTGAAGCACCTGCTCACAGTCTTCCAAGCTTACTAATGATCTCAGCATTTGCACTCTTCTGATGAATAAGGAATGCCAAATGACTGTTTTAGAGGTGGTTAGAGGATCGGGAGAGGTGAATCATGTTGGCATTATCTAAGGTCAGAGAGCAGGAAGCTGCTTGCAAGCACACTGATTTCCAGCCCTGGACAGACATTCATATAAATAAACTAAGAGCCAGATTCAGTTCAACAGTTTCTCTAGCCTTCATCACAGTCATATTCATGCTTACCTCCTGCCTCAGCAATGTCTGTTGTTCTAGGTACACACCCCAGTGGTTACATCCCTCTTTCACAGAGGAAGCCCTTACTAGTCCTTATTCAACCAGAAAAATAACTATGTATGCAAGAATTAATTACACAGCCTCCATTAATTATTTACCTGTTGTGATAGGAGCTACAATTAAAACAAAGAAGCTGGGTTTACTGCTCATTCCCTTAGGTTCTTGTGCCAGACAGGGAGAAGCATTGCTTTTAAATTATCCCAGTGTTTTACTCACACCAAATGGTTTGCATTTTTTGCTAAGAACTCATTCTTTAAGAGGTGAACTTGTCCAAGAAAAAGCATCTACAAACCAATTTTCAACAAAGTCCACATTAATAGTTCCCCAAGAAACAGTAATGCTTAGACGTTATCCCTACACTTTGATCCCAAAAGTCTGATCTGCCCCTAATAAACATGCACTCTGAGGATACCACTGAAGAAACAGTGAAGAAATGAAGTTGCACATTACTCAGCCATGCTGAGGTACTGAGACTAATATATTGCTTTAAAGGCACCATCAAGGTGAAAAATTATTCATAACTGTTTCTTAGAACACATACTTTGTGTCATGGTGAAACAAGTACTGAATGCATAGTCTGGCTTTTTGTAATGCTATTATGCACCTAATAACATGGAAAGTCTCTGCTTTGCATGAGTCCTGCCTTACCATTCATAGCTCTTGTGTTAGAGAGCTAGCATTCAATTATTTTAAAATAAAGGAAAAAGGTAAATAACACTGGGCACATTTAAAATTTAATTTGTTGTAAATTCTCTCCATGACCAACCATGCAAAATACACAGTGCCACTTCTTGCTAGCAGCAGTTAAAGGCATACAGAACATCCCTGACAGCACCTAGCATTTTGCAGAATAAGGAATCGGATAGCAAACAAAAAAGCACTTTGAAACACAGTCATCTCTCAACGAGAACATGTTTGCTGTTTCACAGAGCGTACCAAGTCTGTTTAACAGTTTGCAATAGAAAAGACAGATACACAATGCATATACCTCCAAAAGGATTTTAAGTCAGGAGGATACAATGATAAAGACCACAATGTGAGCACAGTATCACCTCACCCTGTTTCCCTGACATGGAAGTTAAATCTTATCTTAATTCATCATACACAGTTAGATTACAGTGCTGTGCTTCTTGCTGAAGAAAATCTAAGTTTCAAGAAAGTTTGGTGTTTCAGGTACACCCTGCCGTTGTTTCTCATGCCCTCTAAAGATAAAGGCCCACTAGGCCCACAAGGATAAAAAGTATCTGTTGTTTGCAGAACCCCTATAAAAACACCAGAGATAATTCCAAGGCCTGCACAGAAGCAAGTCCTCTTGCCAAAGGCCTTTGAAACTTCTCTAATCATTGGGTATTGCACAATACACATTCACTGCCTTCACTGACAATCAGTCTGGATTGTCTTAAAGGCTCAAAATGTCTGTAGAAAAGGAGACAGTGCACTGGTATTTAGCTGCCTATATCCTACATTTTGTTGGTTGGAGCAAAAATTTCTTGTTTCATTGTTGACATTAGAATGGTCAGTAAACTTTCCTTCCAACTAAAGGAAACAAATTCCCTTGAAAAAGTACATACCAAGTACATTAGCCGTACACTGGAGAATTCCTGAGACATCTTCAGTTTCTTCATTGCCAGAGCAGTCTGTATAGGAGCATCTGTTTGATATACTGTGAAAGTTCTTCTCTGCATCTCTGTAACTACAGTAAAAAAAATTAAAGTTACAACAACTCCCTATACAAATGCAAAGTCAACAGATGTCTTTCAGAAGTGGTGGCAAAGGATGAAGACCTCCCAATGATGGGCAATTTCAAGATTCAGCTGGACAGTGCTGAGCCATCTTCTCTAGACCATGCTTCTGTCAAGAAAGGTTGGACTAGATGAGCTTTGAGGTCCCTTTCCAGCCTGATATTCTATAATTGAAAAAGATTCCCTATTTTCCTTTTACGAGAAACATTACAGTTAATTAAGCAGTCGTTGTCTGATGGGATTGTAGAGAACCAGGACTGAACAGCAGTTTAACATTTACATCCAGATTATGTATTGCTATTCCAAAGCATCTCCAAGAATTTGAGAGAAAAAATTAAAAATTAAATTCAAAAGCTTATCATGCAAGGCTGTGAATTGGGAAGCACAGAGCAAAACATTACCATGCACTTTTCACTGCCTCACATTAACACTTACCCAATAACTTGATGCTCAAAATACTGCAGTGTCTTTTGAAGAGTTTGCCGAATGGTCTGAGGCTATGGAAGAATAATTTTAAAAATTGTGAGATTAGGGAATTGTAGCACTGTTCAATTAACAGATCTTTTAACGCACTGTTTTTCTCCAGTTTTACTCCTCTTTATCTTCTACCTGCCATATACCCGTTGCATCAACAGATATGAAATATTATTATTCATTCCTTGTATCTTACTTCACCATTTAAATAGGAAGAATTTTACAATGTGACATAATTAATACTGCTTATAAGGCTAGCTGCATATAACAAAGGAGCCACTTCACTCTCAAAAACAGCTCTCAAAAACTATCACCCACCAACCATCTCACTAATTTAAAATAATTAATTTGAAATAGTCTGCAAGGAAATGCTGTTATTTTGTGATGAAAGTATCACCAGGAAAAGACACTGAGTTTTTCAACTCTATATGCTCCCTAGGGCATTTTCTAATGAAGAATATTATAAAGATGCCATTTATTTTGGTTTACTTTCCTGACAAGCTATGACTCTTCAGTCATCTTTCAAATTATCAGGAAAGTCAAGTTCATCAAAAGAAAATCATTACATGCTTCAAGCATTTGTATGCTATTTCACTTTAATAGGTGTTCACCAAACTACATACGTGCATAATCGTTTTTATATCCATTATTACTACTACTTCAGTGTTCACCAAAACACTTACTGATATAACTGTTTATTTTCTGTACTACTACTGCTGCTGAGGTTGTTATTATTTTGAATGAATTCATGAGAGCAAATGAAGCACATGTGATATCCACGTAATTTTTTTCTTTTGAATTTTGCAAATCACTTATGGCAAAAGATTATTCCTTCAAAATTACTACTTTGTATCAAATTTGAGGTTCTTCACCTGTCTATTGTGACCTCATGCCAGAGGTCAGGCAGAGATACACCAAAGTGATTTATAAGCTCTTCTTTTGTACCAAAAGTACACACAGACATTTTGATTCAATTCATAAAAACACACACTCAAATTTTAGAGGTATTTGGTCTTTTCCTGCCTTTTGAAATAGACATCCAATTGTTTCAGATAGTAATAGTCAAAATGCCCCTCAATTAGAGGAATTTCGTTCTAAAACCACAATGACTGATGAAAGGAAAGATGGAGACAAACGTTTTAGCAGGGCCTGCTGCAGTAGGACAAAGACAATGGTTTAAAACTAGAAGAGGATAGATTTAGCCCAGATATTAGAAAGAAGATTTTTATAGCGAGGGTAGTGAAACACTGAAACAGCTTGTCCAGAGAAGTGGTGAGTGACCTATCCAAGGACATTCAAGGTCAAGTCAGATGGGGCTCTGGGCAACCTGATTTAGCTGAAGATGCCCCTGCTCATTCCAGGGAGACTGGACTAGATGACCTTTGAAGGTCCCTTCCAACACAAACTATTCCATGATTTTATGAACAAAAAATAAGCTCAACAGAGATGCAAACCTTTAAAGAGGTTTTTCTTGTTAATTCTATACCAGATAATCACCTTACTTGTCTGTGGGAGCTAAGCTACCTGTGCCAAAAGGCTTTAAAAGTTGCATATTCTCTTGTAAAACACAATGGAAGCACCATATGAATGAAATCATTACATATCAAAAAACATCCCCTTCTCAGTGGTACAGGAGATGTTGAAGTCCTTAGGCCTAATGGGGTACAAATAGATATCATGGCATGTTCTCACAGGGATTCAAAAGCTTTCCTCTGCTCAACAGGCAGAAAAATCCACTCTTCATATATAGAAAAGATATGTTTTCTCACACCAGCAACAAAGCAAAGCAGAATAGCTTTAAGCAAAGGAGTAAGAGCTGCCATTTCCCATCTCCATGCAGCATTTCCCTCAGCCCCACTCCCTACACACAGAACATTAGCACTCCACCAGCAACTCCTCTGACATGAAATAGCGAATAATAGAAATGTCTGATTGCTAAATTAAATCTCACTTCTGGTTCTCCCCAAGTGTTTTTCCAGCAAGCATATGGAAGGCAGCAATGCTTGGTACCACAGCAGAGAGAAAGGAAAACAGCTTTTTGTCTTCTCAGGAAGTTTTGCAGCTTATTGTCCATGGGTTGTCTTTGCCTTTCTCATGCCTGGCACATACATGCTGCACCCCTTAACCAGGGAAAAATCATTTTGACTATCTCAAAATTTGACAATACAAGCGATCTCCTAGCCCTGAACTTATTTCATCAGTAAACCTCGCTTCTCCTGCAGTGCTGAGTGGAAAAAAAATACCATGCTAACTTTCTCTTCTGAAAGTTAAATCAATTGCTTAGCTGTTGTCAGACAATTCTAAACAACCCCATGAAGTCATACCCCTTTTCACTAGCAACTCCTATCAAATCTTAGCAATTAAGTACAGACAAAAATAGGATTTACTACTAAAACAGGATTTACTACTAAAATACGGGCCATAAACAGAACTGTATATAATGTGCTTGGAGCCAGCATGAAAACTGATCCAAGGAGTCACAAAGTCTTTATTCATCTCTGATAAGAATTATTATGACAGGTTGCTGTGCATCGTTAAAAAGGCACTATGCTCACCTTCTCAGTTTGCTGTATTTCATCACTGGTGGATGTCATTTTGTACAGATGTAATTCTGTAACCAGGGCCATGTCTAAACAGAGCAGTGAGAAGAGATATGACACCTGTTTACAGCTGCCTACAAGGACAGTTTGGTGTATTGCTTCTTCAACTACTGATAATGCACTGCCCATGACACAGAGAACGGGCAGGAAAACATTTCCACCTCTTTTCTGCATCCAATAACAGGACTGGAGGGAAGCAAAATAGCTAAACCTCACTCTAGTAGCAGGACACACGTGACCTCTCCCAGAAGCACAGTTCCACCACTCAAGGAGGTAAAACACAGCCTTTAACCATACATCTCCTCCACTGCAATGCCATTCAGGTGTTCAGTGCCACTTGGAGAGGTTGTAAAACTTCATGGCTACCTAAAATTAAAAGATTTAACGTAAATGTAAACCAGTGACTATTACCTAAACAATTAAATGTCAATAATTCCTTTTGATTACAATGATTGACTAGTATTTGGTATGAATCACAAGAGGAATAGTCACATCAATTCATGTGTCTAAGGACGAATCAAAGTAACACAATTTGTTGCTGTAAATTAATCCAAGGATTGCCATACCAGATCACATCCAAGATCCATATGGAATGAGGATATATAAGGTATAAGGGAGCACTGGAGATACTCAGACTGATCTCTTGCATGGCAGAGAACAGAGGACTTCCTTAAAATAATTCCGAATTCAGATGTCAGGCCATGACTAACCCTAATGTGTCAGAGTAATTTGTGAAAAAAAACTGAATCACTGAGTCATACAGGTTTGAAGGAACCTCTGGAGGTCTTCTAGACCAATGTCCTGCTCAAAGTAATTTGAGTTAAAACTGGTTGCTCAGGTCATTCTCCAGACAAGTTTTGCATGTCTCCAGGGATGACAGGCCCACAGCCTCTCTGGGAAATCTGTGCCTGGGTCTGCACACCCTTGTGACAGCTCATTTTTTTTCTGTAATTCTGATTTTAGACTCCCATCTTTCAGCTTTGTTGCCTCTTACCCTTCTTGCACCGCATACCCCCGTGGAAAGCCTGGCTCCATCCTCCCTACACACCCTGATCACTTTAGCTGTAGACTGCAATAAGATACCCCCAAAGATGTCTCTCCTGCAAAGCTGAAGAGATGCAGCTTCCCCAGCCTCTCCTCAGATGTCCCATGCTCCATCCCCTGCCCATCCTGGTAAGCCTTCTGCTGGCCACACTATCAATCTCTGAAGGGTGTGCAGAGGTTGCTAATTTTACTTTATGACTCTGATGGCCACATTTGAGCCCTAAGGTGCAGTCCATATCCCACCCACCTCATCACCCACCTAAGCAGTCTGTACCTCACCAGTTTGGCTCTAATAACACTAGGGGAGAACATGTCAAAGACTTTCCTAAAGTCAAGGCAGACAACATCCCTTCACCCACTGAGCCAGTCATCTCATGACAGAAGTCCATCAGGTCAGTCAGGTACAATTCATCCTTGGTAAAAGCATAAAAGTGTGTAATGAATGTTTAAGGGAATAAAGCGGTAAGACTTGGCCTGGCTCATCTCAATCATTATCCTCATTATCCTTTTTTGTGCTAAGAAAAGGATTCCAAAAGGACTTGCTCCACAACCTTGCCAAGTACTGAGGCTGACTGGTCTGTAGTTCCCCAGACCCTCCTTGTCCTTCTTAGTGCTGGATGTGACATTGGCCTTTTTCTAGTCATCACCTACCTCCCCTGACTGCCATGGCTTGAAGACTTTCCTACCTTCATCCATGCATGCCTCAATTGTCTCCCAAGCCTGCTTCCAACTTCTGTTGACATCTTTTGCTGCATTTGAACAAAGTAACTCTTCTGGGGCTTCGAGGACAGCATCAAGGAGTCAATGAAGCTCAACCAGGTCCTTGTGCCCATTTACCCTACAGGCTAGTTTCCCATTGGAGCCTGACAAAATGAGCTATGAAGAAGCCAAAATCTGCTCTCCTGAAGTATGAGGTAGTGATTCATTCCACTCATTTGTCTTTCCCACTTCCCTCAGTGTTTGGAACTCCAGCATCCCAAAATCACTGCAGCCAGGGATGCCTCAACCTTTGGATCTTCAACCAGATCTTCCCCATTTGTTAGCAATAGCTCCAGCAGAGTATCCCCACCTTATCAGCTCTTTGATTACCTGTGTTAAGACACTCCAAAAATCTCCTGCATTGTTTGCACTCAGACTTATAGCCCTTCTAATGGATTTTGAGTTGGCTGAAAGTCTTGTTATTTATGATTTTCCCTCACAAATAACAAGACTTGCTATTTTGAGACTTCATCTAGCTGTCTAAAGGCTTCCACTGCTTTCACTTCTTGACCAGACAGTGCGCACCAGATGTTCCACCACACCACTCTGCTGAGCTGCCCTCTGCTCCCCACTCTCATGCTCTGGGCCTCTTTGCTCTGTCCAAAGAGAACTGCCCTTTTGAACAAAGGGAAAAGAACTTCCACTTTAACTGCATCCCTTCTTACAAATGTCTTTCCCAAGGCAATCTAACATAAACTTTCCAATCTTCTCAGAGGACAGAGATTTTAGCCTATTCCATAGCCATTTTCTGTTGCCTCTGAAATGTCTTTCATTTGATTGCAACACCTTTGGAAATAAACAGTGGAGCTCATCTGCCCATGTGCAGGCACCCACAGTGATTCATTTCACCCTATGGCTGGCATCTAACACATGCCTGAGGACTCAGGCTTTTCAAATACCCATTTCTTTCTTTTGTCTAGAAAATACATTGAGTGATTGCTTTAGACTTCGACATCTTGAAATGTTTAAGTAAGGACAGACAAACCCCACACTGAGGTGACAGAACTGCACACAGTATCCCAGATAACTCAGTCTAAATTTACATAAATGCAGTTTCAAATTCTCCATGCCATTCCTTTTGCATCCTAAGATACCTAGGCAGGATTAGGAAAGAAAGGACTGTACAGAATGGGGAGGTCCACTGCCAAGAGAGCAACTAGGCACACCAACAGTTCCTCCTTAACCCTAACAAAATTTCAAAGATTTTTCCTTGGAAAAGCTAAGTGGCTCCTAGCTGAGCTTCAAAAGAGTTTCAGCAGTCATGCTGTTAAAAACTTGAGTGCTTAAAATTTTAAACGTGGAAGTTGAAGCACTGAACAGCGTAACAGGCTCAGCTAGAAACCACTTTGCTTCTATCAGAATTTCTTCAAGTATGTCTGTCAGGTCAGGGGGCTCCTCCACACTGTTGTGCCCTGGGGAGTTGGAAAGTCCTTCCGAAAGGAATCTCCACCCCTGCATGCAGGAGAGGCTGTGGACCTCAGCCAAGTCAGCACTGTGACGCTGGAAGTTTTAAACGCTTCAAATTTCAAGTGATCAATCACAAACTCAGCAGATGTGTAAGACTTTAATTGCCAGCTTCACTGCTGGTGATCATTCATTAATGAAAAACATTACTTGTTTCATATTTCAAAACCAATTTTAGTCAAGTCTTTGTCTTTAGGTGATCGCAGATCTCTAAGCACACATGAGCAGGTGTGCATCTGGCCCATCTGAAAGAAGATAAATGGCAAAACAGTCATTTTCAGTCTCAGTATTTTTAATATTTACCCCATGATCATGTAAGCAGTGAAAAACTGTTCTCTCCCTGTCCGTCTGGTCACCAAAATATTGAATTAACAAGGTTGTAAACAAAAAATCAAGGCTCCAGCAGAAGACAAACATTTATCAACATTCCCAAGTGCCAGGTGTGGAGAGATAAGCATTGAAATTGCTGTGGCTAGGGAAAAGCAGAACTGAAAAAGAAAAGGAAGGCTTCTTTGGCACCCAGCAATGTCCTGATGATGCAGAAAGGGGGAAGATTCTGTAGCAGGTCCTGCACAGCCAGAATTGCTCTGTGTCCTATTCCCAATAGCTGAAGAATGAAATGAAGGGGAACAGACAGAAATCATAAATGGAGAAGCAGAGTCCCACGTAAGTTATCATCTGAAAATTTAAAAAAGAAATAATCTTTAGGGGCTTAACAGTGCTTTTGATAATATAAACAGGAAAAAAGATATAGTTTTGCTCTCTAGCTTCTTAACATTTTAAGGTGCACTCATTTTTTAACTGCTTCTATATGGGCTAAAACATATTTTCTTCCTGAAGACCAGCTTCCCAATTCCAGGTGTTTGTACTTCAGATAAAAGCACCCACTGCTTGCAGACCTCCATGACTAGCAGCAGATTTGGTATCAAGAGAAGAAGATGCATAATCCCCAGGAGTGGACTGTCTGGGGATCCAGGGCAGGGTGACTGACAGCTGGAGGCAAAACAAGCTGCCTGCAACAGCTCACGGTGATCCAGACAGGACCATGCGAGGGTGCAGCACCTGAGCTCAGTGACATGGCAGATAAACCTGAGACCATTCTGCTCCCCAGTTCACACAAACTGGGGTCCTCCTCACAGAGAAATACTTGTGCACATCAGAGAATTGCCTTAATTTAATAAATAACATTGAGACTAAGAATTTCACCCAATACCATTTCATGGCAACAATCCAAACACAGTGAAGAAATAAAGCAGAGCTAAATAATAATTAGAAATTGTAAGTTCTGCATCCCCAGCTGCCTTTCAGCTAGAAGAATCACAGACATTATGGATGGAAATTGCCTATTAGATCATCTAGTCTAACTCCTTGACAGTGAAGGATAAATATTTCAGGATGCTATCCCTTACAACACCAGCTGGGATCACTTTGTTAATTTTTGAATTTCAGCCATGTCTGGAATGGATAGAAGATCTGTTCTGTGCTACAGAGAGTATGTGTTCAGTAGGTAAGAATTTAACAGATGATCTATTGCTAATGCTACATCTTCATCTTTTAATGCAACTGGCATCTACTACATAAAATCATCAGTGCTACTCCAGCAGACCGATAGGAAATGAAAAGCTTTATATATTGGTCCTTTTCAAGGAATTTTTTCTGCTGAGATAGAAGAAGGACCAATTCCCCCAGTATAACTGGACCTAATTTCATATGCAGCTCTGCATAGGTATTTATCCCTTCGAAACCTACGGACAAACCACAGATGTCTCTCATCCTCATTTTGAAACTTAGTTTGAGAGTTGGCAAACAGACACATGTAGGAAGAATCTGGATACAAGACAGAATAATTTATTTTACTCAGAGCACTTCATAGCAGCCTTTAACATTTGCACAAGCGGTAGAAGAGAAGAGAAGGCTTTAACATTATGCATTTTATCAGAGTACAGCCAACTGCTGTGAGGTGGCCACTGGCTCTGCTCAAAGAGTTTCAAATGAAGGACATTCACACTTGTTTTGATGTAGCCACGAGGGCTCACTGCTTTAGCAGGGGCATATATTAATGATCCTGACATTTTTGTCTCCCTTACATCTTTCTCTATTTGCACCTGCATGCTTTGGCCAGGGGGGAGGCAGAGAAGTGCAAAGCAATTTAGATCACTTTTGTGGGATTACCACTGGTGCTGCCACGCTCTGCTCTGTCAGCCAGTGTGTCAGATCAGCCCATGGGCAAGCCTGTTCCCCAGCAGGGAAATGCTCGCTGCTTGCAGGCTGCAAAGATGTCTGCAATGTACCAATGTTTCCAAGACACGTTTTCTCCAAGCACTGTAGGGAAGTTAAGATTTCAGCCTGGAACTGCACAAACATTAAGAAAGCCAATATTACTATGACTGGTCTAAGAATTAGATGTCAAATACTCAAACTCACACTCAATACAATTTCACCAAGGTCAATACAATGCTGCAGGCCCTTAGGTGCAGATAATTTTTCTAATATTTTACTTGCTGAGAATGAATTTTCTTTGCATGAGATGTTAAACTACTGAACAAGACAAACAACCCAAACCCACTGTGACGCTCACATTGATGACATTTTCCAGAATGTTCCTCTTTAAGATATCACAGCTCTATTCCAGGCTATGAAATAACAGATTGATTGACTACAGACTGCCTGTGTGACTTTCTATATAAATTACTTTTGTCTCTGTTAAGTTGAAAGATACTCAGCAAAAGTCTGGTTTTATTATAATTTCAAAAAAAACCACATTCTGTTTGCCTGCTGAAATTAGGAATTAGAAGTTTCTCATAGAATGTGCCTTTCTTCACCATTTTCATGCATCACACCCACATTCTTGAGAAGGATATTACTCATGTAAAGCTCATCCAGCCTGGGCTACTAAGGGAATAAGCTCATCCCAGCATTGATATGGGTATCATTTGACATTACCTTATATTTCATTCAGAAAGACAGGCAGAAGTCATTTCTACAACTGCGGAGCTTAGCTAAACCCAATAGGTTAATGTAAATCATTAGGAGCTCAGAATACTTGTGCAAATTTTTTTCAAAATCTTATTAAAAAATCAATTTGCTACCTCTCCTGCTAGTGGCAGCAACTTGTTAACAGAGTAAAAGTGAAGAGCTAGTAAAATGAGCAGTATTCATGGAGACTAAGTGGCAGAGGTTTTTGATGGAGCCTCATTTGACATAAACTGCTACACTGCAACTTCTCTGCCAAAACCCCACCTCCTCTCACTGGAGGATTCATTTGCAATTAAGCAATTTCAAGTTACAGTAGTTCTGTGACATAACTAATAGCCTACACACTAACATAAATGACTGCCTTTATGTTCAGTTTTCTCCCACTGTCAGGGAAAGGGCTGCTTTCAAATAGACAGTTCTTAAATTCAAACTATTTGGCGGCAGCCACTAGCAGCTTCCTAAATTAAACAGGAGAAAAATGTTCTTACTTTAATGTGTTTTCAAGTGGGCCTTTAAGGAATAGCAGAAATAAATCTAAACGAACAGAAAAGTGTAACAGACTTGATTTTCACTTAACATCATGTAAGAAATGTGTTACATAGGCCATTCAGAAAATAAAATCAAATGGAAGTGTTCGTCAGTTTAATGCTGTGTTATGACGTAATTCTCATTCCAGAAAGATCAGTGCAGTGCTTAGGGGTACACAGTCTCCTCTGAATGCATGCCAAATCACTCTCAGCTCCTTTAGGGACAGTCCATGCCTCTTAGATGGGAGCAGAGTATTTGACTTTTCAAATCAGTGACAAATTATGTTTTTCTGATTTTGATTCTATTTTCAGCCTGGTATTGGATACAAGTCAAGATAGAACTGGAGCAAATGTGAAAATTGCTGCAAGGAACTCAGAATTCAGTAACATACTAAATTGCACTTCTAAAGAATCAAGCTATCTATGTCAACCAGTGTCAGGATACCATTCCCATATAGCAGAGCTCTTAAAGGCAAAAAAATATTATTTTGATAATGAATATCATATAGTATCATCTTCTCTACTTCTAATTAATCAAAATTTATGTCTTTGTGGGTGTAAAATTCATCCTTTAAAATGGAATACAATAAAAAAGCTGGAATCAAAAGGAGAATGTATCGTTAAATTTGTGATGCGCATATAATTACTGAGTTATTTCTTAAAAACAAGGTCATAAATCAATGTCCCTATTAAGTTCCCAACATTTTATTATTTATCTCCAATAAACTGAACCCAGCCTGGTGACAAGGGCAACTGTTTGTTTTGAGAGCAGCTGGATCTGGCTCCAGATTTCTCTGATCAGAGTGCATAACCAAAGACCATTTGACAGTGGTTCAGATGAAGGAGGACAGAGGGACATCTGTGTTCCATCAGGAACATGACTTACGAACATGTTAGAATGGATAGGAGCTGCCTTCACAATTACTGAGCTCTGTGGGAACATCACAGGGATCAAAGGCTGTGAGAGGGCAGAGGCAGTCATGGGGCAACATGCAGGGAGCAGTGTCGCCAGGATCCCATGAGCCCAAGGAGTCACAAGAGCTGTGGGCAAAGCCTGGGGTCTATTGCACTGGGCAGCTCAGTCTGCTCCCACAAACCATCACCTTCACACTCAGGTGCTGAGCACACCTCCCCGACCCTGGGGGCTGCAGCACAGGGCTGTGCCTCCACCCTCCCAAAGCCAGTGCACTCAACTGCACAGTAAACTGGCACTGGGGGAGGCAGCGGGGCAGCAACTTGATGAGATGTTCAGTACATGCACGGTCAGTTTGCTGAGTGCAGCTGTGACAAAAAAAGCTGCCTCTCCTTGTACTGCTGCCGCTCTGCCTCCCTGCTTCCCTAACCTTCCCCAGCACAGCCTACTCACAAATGCCAACGGTGGGATACGGATGGAGGTCGCATCACCACACACTTTTCCCCAAAATACTCAGCTGTTTTGGTGGGAGGTGAGCCCTCTCATCCTCCTAGTTCTGGCTTTCAAAAAAAAGAGGGTTTGCAGTGAGCACGTTCCAGATGAACAGCAGGAATCCTTCACCCATCCAGGCATGTCGGGAAACGTTTAAGAACTCACCGGAACATAAAATGAACCTGTGCTGATTGAGGATCAGGTCCTGACATCTTCTAGTATAACTACTGGAGGAAAAATCTCCAATAATCAATGTAAGAGAAAAGTTGGAAAATCATGCATGCTGGAAAACGCTAGAAACTGTTGTCTGGGAGCAAGCAGAATGGGGTGGATTCAATGCTGCAACACAGCAAGGTTCACTTCTTACTATTTTCCCACAGTTCCACAAAAAGTAATGTTTGTGCAAAGTCGCATTCAACTAAAATTAAGACTAAGATTACATGTGATAAAAAATGCAGTAACTTATTTTCACTATATTTTAGTATATTTCAACTACTTCATTACTGCATTTCATTCTACAGACTCTAACAACTGACAGTACAGCTCTACTAACTCATGAATGCATTGCACAGCAGATACATTTCATATACATTCCTGCACTACCACTCATAAGACACCGCCTGTTTGCACAGCATTCTCTCTGCTCTGCCCCATGGACACCCCTCTTGGGTACCCACCGCTCTTTTGCCTCTTGGATGCTCCTTCCTGCTCTGTTCAAGGCTCTCCACATGCCCAGAGCAGCTCTCAATAGCTCCTGCTACCCTTGAGAACTCTGCATGGTAAAGTAGTATTAAACACACACACAGAATCTTTCTCCAGTGAAAACACAAACCAGTATTTTACTGAGTATTTCAATCCTAGTCATTGCTGAAGGAAAGCAGACAACTACGGCTGAGTATGAACATCAGGAACCTGTAGCATCCTTCAACTTTGAAAGTTGGGATGGGGACAAATAACTGCTGCATTCATGTTTGAAAACACTAAACCTTGCAGCCTAGATACATCGTATAGACATTTGTATGCACATCACTGTGTTTATATACTTAACAGAGACCCCTATCTATAGTACTGTGGAATGAAGATCTATCTACATATATAAAAACTATTCAAGCCTTTTGTTTAGAAAGAACATCTGTCAGTGCTTCCCTTCAGACTTGCCTTCTAATTTAACAAACAGTATAAATGAGTCCCATTAAATCAATTTTATAGGCAAAGTATATTTTTTTTTACTTCTAATTAAAGTTATTCCTGATTTATATCGGTAGATGTGAAAAATTAATCTGATCCAAAGTGTTAAACATATGGCAACTTGACTTGTTGCATGAAGGCATATATTCAGTATCACAGAACTCAGTAAGAATGCACCACAATAACAAACCACCTGAACAGTGGTTTCTGTGAGTGAAAAATGAAAAGCAGGGAACCTGCTTCCAGGACTAGGACAAGACTTCTTTGACTTAATGACATTAATTTATTCCAAAATGTGTGAGATGGGAGTGAAGCTGTAGTTACAATGCCAAGATAAAAAGGGGAATTTTAAGTAATGTGTATCACATTAAAATTTTAAAATAACCTATTTTTTTGCAACAAGGGTTGCTATAATTATCTCCCAGGGAAACCATGGAAGCTGTTGTTTGGGACATCAAAACCAAATTAGATGAAATTTTTGCATTCTTAAACAAAATTTTTCTGAGAGCAGGGAAGAAAGAAGATTTGGATCTATCAGAGTTTTATTCATGCCTTAATTCAAGGAATGTGTTTATTTCAAAAACAAATTCAACAACTAATCTGCAAAATTCTAATTGTCTTTTATAGCAACATTATGCAGGACCTAACAGTCAAAGCTCGGGAAACACAAATACTAAGGTTATCTCAAAATACTGCACTGAACTACTTCTGAATACTTCAAATATTTTGGGTAACACATGCTCTAATTATACCATTGCATTACTATCAAATTAAATAGCTTCTTTTTTTTTATATACTAAAACAAGACAGGTCACCTGAAATATCATCTATTAATATCAGCATTACAAGATCAGATTCCCAGTGGAGAGGGAAAAAATCAATGTGAAAGAAAAGTCTTAACTGAAACTGGATGACTGTTAGCTATTTAACGCACTAACTTCTCCCGTGAAACAGCTTGTCTATTTCTGTCCAGCCACTTAAATCAACTCCAAACAGAAAAAAGTATATTAAAACCAATGCAAACTGAGAGCTGATGGTTAAAAGACTCAAAAGGAATTTCCAGAGCTGCCTAACAATATGAAAAAAGATGATCTGATGCCACGATAGCAGATACAGTTGTCCTGCAGATTAATACTACTTGTTGCAATTAATGTTTTATGCCTTAATACATTAAACTATCTCAGGGACCAAACAAGCATTCAGTTGCATCTGAAACTTCAGGAGGAGATTTTAGAGATGATCACAGACGTATGTAGAGGAGCATGGCACAATCATAACAGAAAGGCTGGAGAAAAATCTTCTATTTTAGACTCATCTATGAGAACTCCTGAGACACTGACTTCAGTGTTACAACATGATACCAGCATATGTGACAGGCTCTAGCCGAATCCACTCCTGATTTTAGTAGCATACAGACAATCGGTCACTGACTCTCAACTACAGTTGTAGCTATCCAGTCAATCCTTAAGTCGTGGATTTCAAAATCCACTTTAAAGAAACTGATCTGTCAGGAACGCTGCGCATGCAGGAGGCACAGGGAAATCTGTTGCTGAAACATTTCCGAACACATAGCCGGAACTTTGTTTCACCCTATTCAGAACAGAAAAGCCCTACAAATGTAAGAAGTTCACATCCCCTCGATGTTGAAGGCAAAATGTGCACGCCATGCATCATACAGATTCAACTTTTTGTATATTAATAAGAAAAAAACCCACGTTGCTAGTACCAATGATAAGCACCTTACGACTTTGTTTTCATCCAGAAAGGGACTCGGCAGAAATGATAAACCCAGCCAAAGCGGCAGCTGCGCCTAAGCGTGACTCCCGACCCGATTTCCAGCACCGGGCTGCCGGGAGCTGTGCTCCCGCAGGTTTGCGGGGCTGGCAGCCGGCAGCCGGAGCACGCACGGAAGGCAGCGGCTCCAGCGGCCCCGCGGGGCCACCCGGGAGCAGGGAGCGGGCACCGCCGCCCCTTCCCGGCAGGGACCCGAGCCGCGGGGCGGCCGCGGGGCTGTGCCGGGCGGGAGGGAGCCGGGGCCGGGCGGGGGCACTCACCGCGGGGGCCGTCAGGCGGCGGATGCTCTCGCCCAGCGAGTCCAGGTTGACCCGCCGGCGGCGCGGAGCGCGGCGCGCCCCGGAGCTGGCCGCGGCGGCGGCGGCGAAAGGGGTGTCGGCGGGGCCGGGGGGGCTGCGGCTGCCGTTCCAGCAGAGGCGGGACAGGGGACACTCGCCCTCCTCCTCGGGGCTCGTCTCCGGGCAGTCCGAGCCCAGCGAGCTGAAGGACTCCGACGAGATCTTGCGGCGGGACATGGTGCCGCGGGTCGGCGCGGGGCGGCGGCGGGCTCAGCGCGGGGCGGCGGGCAGCCGCGGCGGGCAGCGCCGAGCTGGGCGGGCGCGGGGGCGGCAGGCTCGCATGGCCGCGGGTGCCCCTGGGCGGGAGAGAGGCAGCGGCGGAGCCGCCGCGCCGGGGCCGCGCACACCGCGGCGCTGCTCCGCTCCGCGCCGGGCCGGGAGCGCGGGTGCCGCGCCGCGCCGCGCCGGGAGCCTTTAAAGCGGCGGCGGCGGCGACCGCGGCGGCTGCTGCCCTCCTCTGCCTCGGCCGCCCGCCCCGTTCTCCCCTCCCCCGGCTCCCTCGCTGCTCCGCGGGGATCACGTGTTGTTTGGAGCCCTTTCCCCCTCCTCCTCCTCCTCCCGCCTCCCCCGCCCCGCTCGCCGCCTGTCGCGCCCGGCCCCGCTCGCCGCGGCCGCCGCCGGCCCCGCTGCCCCGCGCCGCGGAGATGCTCCAGCGCCCGGCGGGGCGGGCCGAGGGCAGGGCCGGGCGCAGCCCCGCTCCCGCCGGGAGGGCGGCTAGGGCGCTCCGCTCGGCGCCCTGCGCTTTGGAGCCGGGCTAAGGGGAAGCGGGGAGGTGGCCCCGAAGCCCCGCACGGCTCCGCGGGGAGCGGCGGTGCCCGCGCGGGGAGTGGGGGCGATCCCGGGCCCTCCCGGTGCTGCCGCCCCGCCGCCAGTCCCGCCTCGGTGCTGGACAGCTCCCTGGCAGCTCCAGCGCCGGGAAAGCCGGCCTGCGCTCCCTGCCAGCCCTCTCCGCCAGCCAACTTTTGAAATGGCATTGGGGAAGCTGAAGCTTGGGAAAGAAATCGTTTCACAAACTGGGGAGACAGAGTGCCGGCCATCAGCTCTCGGAAGCAAAGGTTGTCGTCTGTGTGCAAGCGCTGCTCCCGTTAACACTGCAGGTCATGGCCAAAACGGAAAAGAAACTAAATTCATTCCCCTGCTACAGCCCTGGCAAGCAGAGAAAGGACTGGATTAGAGGACCCAGGAGTTTGGATCCAAGATGACATGCAAGGTGTTTCCTTCCCAACTTTCCTACCCATGCTGTCAGTTTAAAGACATCTTCAGAGATTCATGCCAGTAGTGATAACCCCATGTAGTTCTTCTCAGCAAAAATGCTCCAAGGAAATGTGATCTCAGCTGAAGTGGTTCGTCCTGCCATCAAGGAAGACAGCTTGTCATTACTTTCCCTTTGTTCAAACAAAACTTATTTTAAAAGGCAGTGATTTTAAGATAGTTTTTACTCTACCTTTTCCTTGTATTTTGACATGTTTTACAACCTTATCCTTTTAAATGTCTGAATGCAGCCTAAACAAGAACTCACAGAAGAAACTAGGGAGATTTCCACAGGTATGAAGGAGCTTTTGAGCATGGCCCCAGGCAGCACAAGCCAGTGTCTGCTCTCAGAGGGGGCACAGGTCTATGGCTGAGCATGCTGCTTTTAACTGGGGCATGAAAACCCTTGCCAGAACATTACTTCCAGTGTTGTCATCCCTGTTTCTCTTGACTCACCTAGTGTCTATTTTTTTTAATAGAAATATATATGGAGTCTGGTGATTGAAGCCTGTGGCTTGAAAGGATATATAGTAAAGTCAGAGTGTTCAATACTGCCTTCTGTTGCCATATGAAGTATTACATTTGAGGTGCACAGACTTGCTTTTTGCTGTCCTGGCAATGCCTTCGGCAGCCCTAGGACATGAATCTGACATGACTTCACATGCAAGTAATTCACAAATGAACCTTCAGATCTGTTGTCCTCCTCTGTGTTTCCTCCTCGAGTAATTAACAATATTCATCAGTATCTGAGTGTAGGGAGGTGAAACAGTCACTCTGCATTTTTCTTCTTCCCTCCAAAGATATCCTCATTTTCACAGATTCTTTGAGACCTGCTGCACAAGCCCTGGCTGGCCCTCAGGCCAAGCTCCTGCCATTGAGGGAACTCAGGAATTAAGACATCTGAAAAATGCCCTTTGGTGCTAAACATTTTCCCTAGCACAGAGTACTCTGTGTTAATATGTTAATGTTCTTCACATGTTTCTGTTTCCATTAAATTTACTTCTTTCTCACAGACCATTTCATACAGTCCTCAGTGAAACAAACTACCCTGGTTTCCTGGCTGATGCAGTGACAGTGACAACTGGATAAGAGCCACATAGTTTAGCGTGGAAAATGCAAATACATATTTATAAGTTCTAAAATGCTGAAATACCAATGTGTCAACTGGTTCCATGTGCAGCATTTCAGCTGTAGGGTAAGCAACTTGCTTGGAGGCAATTTGCATTTTATTCAGAACTAAGAAAAAGAGTTGCAACATGACAAAAATGACACTTTTTAGGTCTTCATTTTCCTCTTGAAGCTTAAAGTAGTACTCCACAATGTAACTTATTGGTAGCAGTGGACAGTGGTTCTGAGTTACCCTTGCTGCTTTAAAAATTACTTTCCTCAATGCTTCTCATGGCCATATTCCTATGTCTATTCATATTCCTACAATGATCATGAAGTGAAAAGGAAAACTCTTTGCCTCAGCGACTATTCCTGAGGTTAGGACTATCAAAACCACTTGCATATCAAACCAACTCTTTTCAAGAATGTAAAAGGTATTTTCCTTCAACATCTAGATAGTGAAGTTCACAGCTCAGTAAAAAATGCCACTAGAGTCTTCAAGTATTCTTTGCTTCAGCTGAAGCAGAACTTTGAGTAAACCTGGACACAGTGTTGTTATTCATTGGCTAGTCTGATTAGGCACCACCTTTAAAGCTTGTGAAAGTAAGCCTCATACCTGCCTGATCCAGTCACAAATGTATTAGTAGTCTGCATACTGTAACTCTGTTTGGGATTCATGATGTGAAGTACACAGAATTGGATAGAGGAACTGGCTGGAAAACTACCAAACACCATCATAAGTTGTCAAGCTAAATAGAAATGGACAGCACAAGATCCAAGATGATGCAGGGCCTGGAGGTGAGTCTGGTGAGCAAACAAGTCATTCAGTCCCCAGTTAATTGTCCTCATTCTGTTCCTCCTGATCCAGACACCACCTTGGCAAAAGCTAAATATCACAGGCGTTGCTTCATCTGACAGTCAAATGCCTTTGAGAGCCTGTAGACAGAATTTACAGCACATAAGAGCACAAGAATTCTTCTTTAATACATGTCTCATCAGCCCAAACTTGCAGTTGGCACATTATTGGATGAATAGCAGAAGTATGCGTAAAATGGGTAAGGTTGACTAAAACAGTGCCAATGCAACTTTTCTTTTATACTACAACAGAGAGCTATGTATGTGTCCCACATATATTGCAGACACCAGACAAAAAAACTGAGTACTTTTAATTATTTTATAATTTCTAATGCATAATTACTCTTCTCATTAGACAGCTGGCTGAACATGATCAAGCTGTGCCCCAGTGTCCAAGGAGGCCAATGGCATCCTGGGCTGGATCAGCAATAGTGTGGCCAGCAGGACCAGGGAAGGGATTGTCCCCCTGTACTCGGCACTGCTGAGGCCACACCTCAAATCCTGTGTTCAGTTCTGGGTCACTCACTGCAAGAAAGACATTGAGGGGCTGGAGTGTGTCCAGAGAAGGGAAAGGGAGCTGGGAAGGGTCTGGAGCACAAGTGCTGTGAGGAGCAGCTGAGGGAGCTGGGGTTGTTTAGCCTGGAGAAAAGGAGGCTCAGGGGGAACCTTGTTGCTCTCTACAACTGCCTGAAAGGAGGATGTAGCCAGGTGGGGGTCAGCCTCCTCTCCCAGACAACAAGTGACAGAACAAGATGGCCTCAAGTTGTGCCAGGGGAGGTCCAGGCAGGACATCAGGAAGCATGTTTTTCACAGAAAGGGTGGTTAAATGTTAGATTGGGCTGCCCAAGTAGATAATGGAGTTACTGTCCCTGGAAGTGTTCAAGAAAAAACTAGATGTGGCACTTAGTGCTGTGGTCAAGTTGACAGGTTGATGATTAGTCAAAGGCTGGACACGATGATCTTAGAGGTCTTTTCCAACCTAAATGACTTTGTGAGTCTGTGATTCTAAGGAAAATATTTTGAAAATCACAAATGTTTTCACCTTTTTTATCTATTTTGTTATTTTTGTCTTAGTGCTAATGAGCAAAATTCACAACACTGAGTTCAGTCCTGACAGAAAATGCACAGTCTTTAATTTCCATTATTTATAATGTGTTCGTTTATTGGTAATTATTCATTATTTTTATTTATTTGTTATTAACTATGATTTTCTTATAAGACATTGTATGCCAGAGTTTTGATATTATTTTTACTCACAAATGCCGGTTTTCTGCAGCTCACACAGCTTTGGAAGATTAAAATAACAAAAACAACTTCATCATAGTGCATTGCATTGTTCTATCTGCCTTTGTTGAGAAAATGTTGCTTGCAAAGCTGCTGAAAAAACTATTTGAATTAATCCCACTTATGCATTAGTTGCACATATCACACATATATAGTTCATATCATTTCACCTATTACATTATATGGCTTTTTATAATAATCTTTTTTATAGTGCTGCTGAACCTATAGGTAGTTAATTTTCCTTTAATAGAAAAGATTGTTGTCACAGGATCAATGTCTCCCACAGAGAAAGTAAACATCTGTTTTGCAAAGCATTTCTAAAGCAGCAGGAGACCGTTATCCTGTGACAACACTGTGTTACAATTACTTTATTGCAGTCAGGCAAAATGAATGATGTGTAGCAAATTTATTATTTTTTCACATTCTGCCAAACCTTCCTGTTCTTTATCCAATGACTTCCATCTGGAAGAGTGCCTGGAAGGATGGCTGGGGCATTCTGCCATTCGTCATTAATGATCTGTTGAATTACAGCTGGCTTAAAGAACAAATCAATTCTATATTTCAACTACTCAGAAATATGGTTTATGAGCAAGGTACAGCAAAGTCATGTTGGTCTAAGTTGATGTTTTAGTCATCAGGTTATGTTTGAGTCTGTCCTGTTATACAGCATATTACTGAAGCAGTAAAGAATCTATTTTACACTTCAAGATGAGATATTTTGTAATGAAAGCAGAAGAACCTGTGTCTTAATGCTTATAAAATGTTTTTAAGTGAGCCTCAGCACACTTTTAGGACTTTTGTTCTTGTGGATGAGAAAGCAAACAAAGCACTGGAGATATGCCACAAGACTCACACTGCATAGCAGATCAATAGCAGAATCAGGAATTCCTTGTTGCCTAGTATAACTTCAAGACAACTTTATTCAGGATCAATTGGCTTGAAACATGAATGGACAGCATCAGATCCGTTTGTAAATTCAGGGATTTCACTATACTGACCTGCCAAATAAGATCAATACTAGATGTCAAGACTGTGGAAAGAGCTATGTTATATTTGCATCATCCCTATCTCACACACCCAAAAAAAAGTGAAGGAAACCACTGATGGAGTGAGAAAAAAAAGGATGCCCAAATAACAGTGTGTTGACTCAGATGATTAGGTCAGACTGAGATTGCAAATCTCAGAGAGGTGTCGACATACAGTTTTAACTAATTGTCTAGAAGGAACACTCAGCCATCGAAACATTCAGACCTAAAATTTTACAAATTGCAAAAGAAAAACTATAGCACAGCACCCAAAACCTCTTATTACCACGTCACTTGCAGAGAGAGGCAGATTTACTGAATTCAACACTGAGATAAACTGAACCTTTTCTTGATCAGCATTTCTTCTGTGTCCTGAGTATTTTACCCTGAGGACATCAGGTAGTAGAGGCGGCATAAGTTCTGCCTCAGAGTTACCTATAAATCCTATCCAAATTCATTTAAAACACTAAAACAGGAAGATGATGATAAGCATCTTATATGGTCTATGGCTACCTCACCCCAGCAGTCTTTGCAGCTTGGTCAAGCCACTGTTTATAGGACAACTCCCTACAGAAAGCCAGTTTGTTTCCACTCCTGCAAACATATTTTTCCCAGAGATACTTCCCATTACAAGTAGGTTTTTTGTAAAGATATCAGTATCATCAGCAAGGCTAATCCAAGGAAAGTACAATGGCATGTACATATGAAATTAAATCCAATTTGCTTTCAAGCATCCTCTGTATCATAGCAGGGTTCAAACAGACTTTTTTTTCAGACTTCTGAAGCATCTCCCTCCACTCATCATACACTGTGTGGATCCAAAATGGCAAGGGCTTTAAGAGCTTCTTATGTTTCAGATGGTGGTTGAAGTAAACCAGGAACCTCAAATTTCCTGAGCTGTCTGCTGGGACTGCCTTTTCTCCTGAGGAGAGGCAGAGTTGATGCCCATGAGGCAGGGTGCCCCTCATGTCTCTCCCAGTGCTCTGGCTTGCTTGTAGAAGTTCCCTTTGGTGGTCTCTCACATGGCACATTCTAGGCAGCCCTGTGGTTCTCACCAGCACCAGGAATGTATGTAGCAGCTCTGGAAGCAAAAGCAAGGAGTTACAGGTAAGTCCTGGGAAAATTAGATGCAGTGCTGACCAGGTTTGACTAGGTTTGAACCTGATCTGTTGGAGTTTACCAAGGCAAGCAGTGCTGCACAGCATCTGGGGGGCGACCAGCCTGCAGCAGAGCTTGTGTAAGGAGGGCTTTTTACAGTAGCTCAGCAGGACCTGGCTGGGAGCAGGACAGCAGATTCTACCAAAAGATGCTGAGCCAGAGTACATGGCACACAGAGCTGTACTGCAGCTTCCTTTGTTTCCTCTGAGCAAGCTGCTCCTTTCCACAAACATTACACACTTTTATTACATTTCGTCACTTCACAAACTGACACCTTCCACCAGATGTTTTCCAGTTTAAAAGTTCCAAAATGTAAATCATTGCCACAGATGTACCTTACCAACTGGTCTAAGATTAATTCACACTGACATCTTGTCTGATTAGATTACCTTTTTCTATTTTATCTTAATGACAGGAAATCCCACAATATTTTACCCAAACTTGTTGAAAAATGAGATCTTGTATAATATAAGGAGTGCAAAGAGTTTCTCCTGAAAGCTTCTTTGCCTTCTGTAATTATCTGTAAAGACTTGCTCCCATGAAGCTCAAAAAGGAATGAAGAGGTTTTACTTTTATATAGTTTCAGCAACAGGAGAGGGAGAGAAAGAACATGCTTATAGCTATAGATGTAGATGATAAGAAACCATTAAGATAGTGCCTGATCAAATAAAAATTATCTACAATATCTACCTAGAGGATATTATTCACCAAAAACTGAGTCAGCCAAAATGTTATCCAAATGAAAGATCCTATTGAATATCTAGACAAAATCTATTGTAATAAAATCTACTCTATTTCCCCAAGAAGTGGCAAATGATCTTGTGAAAGCAACTTCTTCAAGCAGTAAAATGTAATGTACATGATGTCTTAGAATGCTGATATGACTGTGCCAGCCTCTTTCATCATACATATCTTCAACATGAACTTTCAGTCTGTGTCTGCCCAGTAGTGCATAGCAATTTTAAGTACTTAATAGTGTTCAGAACCCTTTCTAGATGTTCAGCTATCTAACCCACTGATGTTCAGGGATACTTGTGTAAAACCATTCCTAATATTGTAGAGAAATAGTTGAAAACATTGCAAAATATGGTGAGTTAAGTTTTAGCACCAGATAAGAATCCACTTTTCTGTTCCTTCCATTCTTTTCTTGTACCTTTATTCCTTGAAAACTTAATTGATCTTTTAACCTCATTCTTCACTTTCTCATGGCTCCTTAGAAAAAGACTACAGGCAAATATAAAGGTAAGTTATTTTCCTGTTCAGTTAGTTCCTGTCACTTTGTTTTGGTGAAGAAACACAACTTTCAAAATGAGTACTTATGCTACTCAGATCACTGTCACTCTTGCTGATGATATTCAGTATCAGGATACCACAATTTCCTATTCCACAGTTTCTTGTGCTCTTTGCAAAACAGATAGTCTATTCCCAGAGGAACGTTTCTATGCAGAGTTAGTGTGAATACTAATAGGAAAGCTTTGCACTAAGAGTTATTAAATAAATGTATTTTGCAATGGTGACATAACTAGAAACAAATGCATATCTGTATGTGTAATTTCAGTTTCATAATTTCAATTGGAACCTTTCTAAAATGTTCTGCTGAGGGGGAGAGGGAGAAGATAAACAAACAAAAAAAGGGAAATACAGGAGAAAAAGACCAATTCTTTTCTCTATGGAATACCCCTAATGGATTCTCAAGATCTCTTTCCTATCAACATATTTGATGCAAAAAGGTCAAAAAAGGTAGGCTACTATGAGGGAATCACACACCTGGGGTAGGGGGTTTGCAATGTGCTTGCCACAACATGAATATTTCACTTTTGCAGCACGTTTCATTCCAAACTTCTCAAGGTGATTTGCAAGCAATTACAAAGCAAATATCTGTAATGTGAATAAGCTTGAACAAAGAATCATTTCAGTAAGGAGTTGAGAGCAGTGTGGGACAAATCCAATAGTTTTCATCCCTGCTGCTGTGGCTGAGGTGCTCAGCACCTTGCAGAAGTCCTCAAGACTTCTTTGAATCCAGCTCTGGGTGAATCAACTCAAAATCTTTTACAAGAAAAAAAATCCACATGCAAAGTACATACTGACATAATGGGAATTTGACTGCTTCTAGCAATGCAAAAATAAATTCTATCTACCAAAATTTGCTGCTAGGGGAGTAATGTTTTAAAAAAATTGTCTTTTTAGATAGCTAAACAGATATGCAAATTATTTTTACAGAAAAGTGCCATTAAAAACCTGAAAGTATTGAACATTTTGCTATTAAGACCAATAAGTAAACCATATTTTTGGAATATTTCTTTTAAAAAGACAAAGTAAATCTAAGCTCTCACTGCAATGATGCAGCCAAGTGCCTGGTTTGCAAAGAGAGTGAGCACTGTAGTTCAGGTCACTAGTAAAGTTCTCTATAAAATCAGTTTTTCACTTCATTCTTCAGTAATAAGATTCAGCTAAAGCTAAACCACAGATGCTTCTGCAAAGCTATGGGAATTTGATTCCAGAGAGGTGGAAGTGTTAATACAGTTAGTTCAAACTATTTTTATTACTAATGTGTGCACTATGCAAAGTTTACCATGAAGTAAAATGCATGCCTGCTGTATGATCTCAAACTGATGGCATGGTTTTTCCTTCATGCACATGGTTTCTCTTCAAGTGGGATATTTCCATCCACTGACAACAGTTTAATGCTTTGCATGACTCAACACAAACAAGGTGTCAAAAATGTTAAAGAACAATTGCTTTGTTGTTTGGACACAAATGCAATGCAAAGTAGATGTGTTGCAGCAGAAAGAAGCAGGTTAACATTGAAAACATCCATACTACCTCAAATGCCAAACACTTCCCTGGATTTTAAGAAGCACCTTGAACTCCTTGCAGGTGAAAACTAAGAAAAAGTGCATGGCATTAGAGTGTAACTCTATTCAGTTCATCATATAACAGAAATTAATTTTTACTTACCGCAAAAGCATTAAAGTGATCTAGTGCAGGAAAGATTTGAAAATGAAAGGGAAAAATGTGGAATCACATTAAAAAAATATAGAGTCATGAACAAGAAACACTGAATTTATTGCCACTGATATTAAAATCAAGAATCTGAGTTGGTCTAAAATTAGTACAACCAGTAAGTTCCTGAATAAATAACTTCTTTGAGGAAGTCCAAGAATAAGTAACAGAAGCACTGTGCTACTGCCTGTGGTAGCTTCCTCTTTGTCCACAGCTGCCAGCAATTCTTAAAAAATTTATGTTTCAAAATTATTTGTTCTCTTTTTCTTTCCCACCTTCTCCTGTCCTGTTCTGTTCACAGTCATTTATATTTAAAAAATACAGCTCATTAAATATTAAAACCAGTAACTTTTTGATTCAATCAGACTTGTATAAGTGTACAGATATATAAAATAGAGGCAAAAGTTCTTCTTCTATTAGTAAGGGAAGTGTACCTGTAATAATCAAGCAGAGCAATTTCATCATAACCTGAACACTTGAGACATAGCTGGGAAGAGAGCGATTTTCAGGGTAATTGGATTTTAAATAGTGTGAGAGGTCTTCTGAGGAGTCTCTATGCTGAGTGAAGTCTCATCTTTGGTGGAACAGAAATATAAGTGTGAGAAACAGGCAGAGAGGCAGATTTGATGTTGCAAGGGACAAATTAGAAATGGATAGGTGAAGTACTTCTATCTATTTTATCAAAGGGAAAGTTCTGCTAATTTAAACCTGTCAATCTTGAGTTAATTTCTCTTTTCTTCTTTGGCTTTTATTCAAAGATACCAATTCTGACTTTCCATGAAACAAGAAGCCACTCCAAGGAAATCTCTATTTCCTGTAGACAATCCATTAACTTCTATGAGCCTAACCAGAAGCTGAGTATCTGTCAATAATTCCACATTAAGAAATTTAGCAATGTAAAATTAACTTTGCTAGCAAACTCTGGAAGAGAAATGGGTCACTGTAAACTTCAACCAACATTACAACCTTCCTTAATTTAATTTGACTTTAAAGCATAAGTTATAAAGGGCCACAACATTTGTATTCTTAATTTCTTCTTCTGAAATACTTTGGATTTTTTTACTGCTGATGAGATACCAATGTGCATAATGTATGCACATGACTCTGCATTGAAGACAGCACAAATAATAGAGTTTTATTATTTTAGAGGACTGGAATTCATGAAGTTTGAGTGCTTATATCTGGATAAGAAAATGAAGATGACTAACAGGAAGAAAAACAGGCACTACTGGAAACAACTGAACCATAGACGTGAAAGAAACAGAATTTTGTAAAAATGAAGTGATAAATCTCTTTATGCTATGATGGTTTTGCATAATCTTGTTGGAAATGAGAACAGCAACAAGCCACTATGTTTGCAAGAAAAAAAGTCAGAGGAAGCAACAGTCATCTTCAGTCCTGGAGAAATTAGTAGAGTTGGTGGCAAGAGGAGATCCCACTGCAAAAATATCAGAGAGCACCACCACTCACCTTGGCATCACAGCCCAGGGCTGGGAATGCAGTTTGGAGCCAGGACTCGGTGGGACAGATAGAGCTGTCCCTGCTTCATTTGCTCTGGGATGCAAGGCTGGCAATGCCTGCCCCAGCACTCTTCACCTTCCAGTCACCAACCCTACCCCTGCAGGCGCTGCCAGCCCCAGGTGTCCTGCTGGAAGGTTCTCACTGCCAGGCTCAGTGCAGTCAGCTCAGCAAAGGGGAAAGGAGGCAATGTACCCAAACTACAGCAACAATAAAAACACATGAGTGACGTGTGCTCTTCTGGAATTGACATTATTGAGCAAACACACCGAGCAGCTCTTCCCTGGAATATGTTTGTCTGAGTGCAGCATATTTGGTGTGATATTCTGGTTCTGTAATGCCCGGGTTCTGAACAGCTTAAGCTTTTATTTTACAACCTTGAAACCTGACCAACACAGGAGTTCTGAGAGTTATGAACTCTTGCTTCTCATTACTCCTACTGGCATTACCACCTTAAAAGCCTTAATAATATTTTAAGGAATCCTATTAATTATTTCATTGAACACAATTTCAGGAAACAAGAAAAGACTAGAAACTGCTGCAGGGAAAAGGAAGAGACATAGAAAAACAACCGAGAGAAAAAAGAAACAGAAAATGAAGATATGAAAGGCAGAGACAAAAGGGGCAGAAAAAGAGCAGTCCTTGGTGTGATTATACTGCCCCAAAACTACTCATTAGTATAACATTAGGGACTGAGCCAAGAATAAGTAAAGATAAAATCTAAAGACCCACTGATTCATTTGGCCAAAAGCAAAAACCTGCAATGTAGGTATTTACCCTTCAGCTAGTACCTTCACTGCTCTGTACAGTCAATGCACAGAAATAGGCACTGGGGGGAGGGGGGGGAATGATAATTTTGTCCTAAAATAGATGGCTACAAATAGGTCAAGTGAATCACTTCTTGAAAATACCTACTTCTCCCAATTGACTCTGAAAGGAACCTAGGGTGAGTTACAGTCATACCAGAGATAGCTGTAATTGAAAGAGATGATCCTACTCCCCAGCCACTATGCAAAGATAAGATGCTTCACTTCATCTTCACATGCATCCCTCACGAAGACAGTGGAAGCTCCTCTGTGGACTTTTATTGCAGCTCACAGACTCGATTTTGGTCCCCTCCACCACATAGATTGGAGTAAGTATGTTTATTAGGTAATAAAACATTTTGCAGTAACATACTAAATTAGAACCTGGAAAAATCAGTAAAATAGCTCCAAAAATGTTAAATATTTTGTAAGGATACAAGCAAAGGACCAGCAGACAAAGAAAGGTAAAAAAGAATGCTCCTTTCCTTTTCTTCAACACAGGTAGATGCCAGCAGCTGAGACAAGGTGCTGCATCAGGGAATAGCTGTTATCCCTGGCTCATGTCAACCTTTCTGCCAGGTGTTTGTCCCACAGAAAGGAGACCTCATGGAGCTACGGAAAAAGAGAGAAACAGCTAGAGACGCAAGTCTTGGTTCTGCAATAGCCTTCATGTCAGTGGGAACAAGGGAATACTTACAGGGAAGGGAAGGCAGGGTTTGTGAGCAAGAGGACAATGCCCGACTGTGTGAGTATTTGGCTCCATGACAAATCATGTAAAATTAAATCAGCGGAGATAGGTGACAGGAAGAGGAAAAAAAGAGAGTAAAAACACCTAGAAAACAGAAGTGCTATTCCTTAGGAGGAAGGAGGAATCTTACTTTCCAAACCAGTGGCAGAGAAGAATCAGAAATAAACCCACAGCCACTGATTGATGTAATGCTTTTATTTCCACAGAACTTCAAGGGAACTGGAGGGGAGAAATATATTTTCCTGTTGGTTTTGCTTGTAATTTTCTTTTAAGATATCTCTTGCCATTCTTGTCATTGTGCCAGGTAAGGTTCCCAGCCAAAACTTTATTTCCTTGGTACTTTATTGTACCATCACACTTAGGATGGCATAAGGACACTACACAAAGTCGTTTCTGCTCTAAAGTCATTACATTTTGGGCCACCTCAGATATAAACTTGATCAGAAATTTATTTAAAGCAAAGATTTCCACTGATTTGAATGGTGCCCTGGATCAGAATTTTTGTATATAAACTGAGCTGGAGAAGACAAAGCAATGCCAGAGATAAGCTTGTTTGCAAAAGGAATCTCATTACAGAAGTGTTGAGAGCCTCAGGGCTGAGCAGTGAACTTATTTTGTGGCATAACTGAAGAGCCACAAAGAATCAGGAGATGGGGATGACAGGGAAAGAGCTTCAGGTTTTATTTTCCCCTCTCTCAATCCAGTAGCATGTTTAAAATCTGAGATTCAGTGAGTGCACAACACCCATGCTAACAGATCTGGAGGTATTATTTGACAAAACCCTACCTACAACCCAAATATATTTTAGGGCCTGATGTGTTTCATGGTTGTGCCATATCCACTGTCATCTTCCTGTGCTGCAGAGTTGCTGGAGTAAGAATCAGTGAAGGCACAGAGACTCACAGTGGCGTGGGGAAAGTCATAATGGTGGGAGAATTTGACAATTGGTCCCTGCCAGGGAGGTCACATCTTTAGTGTTGTGCCATACCAAAGGGATCTTTCTTTTGCAGGATTCAGATGATGGCAGCCCATTGACTCCAACCCCTCAGGCACAGATATCTCACCTTTCCTCAAGTGTCAGCTGGGGGTAAACTCTCTGTAAGAGCGAGATTGCTCTTGTACAGTAACAGTGTGAAGAGCAAATCAAGCCCATTATAGCTCTGTTAAAATGAAGCCAGATTGACTTTTACGCTGTAGGATTATGGTGAAAAAATTATTTTGTCAATGTTTGTAGGTATTTTAAAGATGAAAGTCAATTTTTTACTTCACAGATTCCTGCAACAATGGCAGAATTTTAATTTGTCCTAGTCAGCTGAGATTTCCTGAGAGAGCAGGAGGTATGGTTCAAATGTGCCAAAATCCTGTGGGTTTTCCTCCTCGCCTCAGTCAGGCAGATAACATGTTTTGGTCTCCAAGGAGTACACAGGTGTAAAATGGTAACTCCTTGGGCAGAAAAGTGCTCTAAAATGCAAATGATGCCATGCTTGTGGATATTTGTGCCTGGCAGAGATCTGAAGACCTTAATAATATGGAAAATGCGGGTACTGTGATGGCCTTTCTAGATGGCAGCTCCTCTCGGTGTTGAATCCCACACCCCCATCTGGCACAAAACAAATTGCTATCATCTGTCTCTGGGCGAGTGTCCCCTGCCTTTGTGACTGACGGCACAGAATAACAACAATGAAACAAACACCTAAAACAGATTGATCTGGCTTTTGCCTGCAGCAGTTAAAAAAAACAGCAGAGAGCTATGAGCTCAGCAGCAGCACAGTGAATCACAGTGAAGCTCCCTGCCGCTGAGGAGAAATGTGGTTTTATCCCCCTTTGTGCTTGGCTGCTTTTTGCTCAGCAGCTTTCACTGGAATCTGGGTTTTGTCACGAAACTACTAAAAAAAATCCAACCAGCAACCAACAGGAATCAGCAAACTATACCAGCAATCAGATAAGAAGGGCAAATGAACTAATAGCAAGGGAAACATTAATAGTGAGGGAGACACTGTACAGCTCACAATCCTGCCTTAGGCTGATGCCATGCTTTTCAGAAGAGTATGCTGGGTGAAAGCAGATGTTGTCTCCACGCAGTACATACAACTGAGTATGAGAAGTCCCCAGCTAACCTTTAACAATTCACTGCCTTCTGTAAACCTTTGAAACACCCTTTGACAGGGTATGAAACCTAACTGGGGCCAGTGGCCAGTGGTCACAGCCCCACCACAGTCTGGGTCAGCCTTGCTGGCCAATGCACATGAGCTGCCATTCATTACAGTCATTCTGGTTTCATTCTGTGCTGGGGGAATTCTTCTTCTCTGGACAAAAATTTATTAAATATTCTCTTCACCGTGGTTTCTCCTGCTAGCTGTTCCCTTTTCCTTCCTCTGGCCTTCACAGTTGGTTCCCCTCAGGATACTCTGTACTCATTTTCTGTTCCTTCCAATCCAAACCATTCCATGGTTCTGTGATGTTATGATATGCTATTGCAGTGTCTCTGTGGGGGATGTGAACCTCCCCAGGCCTCCCTGATGACACCTGAACCCAATGGCCAATATTAGACCTTGCTCAGTAACCCTGATTGCCTTCTCTGCCCTCCTGGTGGGCAGATTGACCAGCAGAGCTTGACTGACTTCTTTATCAGAGATGAACAGAATGGGTTTGAAATAGGGGGGGGGGGGGGGGTCACTCCTGGAATTTCAGTAAAGAAAGCCTGTTACTGCAGAGAAGCTTCTGTAAATGAAATCTGGCTTGACCTAAATGCACAAATTCTCCAACTAAAGCCGAAGAAGTTTGCACACACCTTCATTCTGAAAACATAATGCTAATATCACAAAAAGTTGTCTTCCCTAAGCTGCTGCTTTTCTTCTTGATTGGCCTTTGTGTGTTCACACTTTGAATGCATAAAGGTATCTGAAAATAGAATATATAGACCATTTTCAAATTAGTCTCCAAACTCCAGTAGCCTTTAACTTCCATTCAAATAATTGATTGATCCTATTCAGCTTTACAGTTTAAAAAAGTTCTCATCCTTAATTCATGTCCTTGCAGCTTTTAAATTCATGATGACGTTCTCCATAAGAAATTTAATACATCTAAATGTGAACAGAAAAGTGTCCTTTCCAGGAGAATCCAAATGTGTTTGTTAAGAATCACTCTCAGTCCATTCTTAAAAATGGTTGCATGCCTCACCTCAAAATCAATTCTATCCTCTTCAGTAAATTAAACATTTCTACACTAATAAAAATCCACATAACAAGAATGATGGAGACTGTTGAAGAGGAACACATAAGCTATACTGTGCTCCATTCTCACCTCATCTGAAGCAAAGTAACCTTCGAACACGCCCGTTGGAACCAGTGGGGTTGTGATTGGGCTGTTTCTGCAGTTTTCAGGCTTCACCTGTCTGTGGCTGCACACATTTTGCAAGAAAGGCACAGTGAGCAGTATCAGATCTTGCTCTGCCAGTCTCCTGCTCTGTTGCTCATTTCCTGCAGCCAACAGCAACACTGAAGAATCTCTCAGGAGACACATTGCTCACAGTCAGTGGGTGAAGGGCTGTGAGCCAAGCCAGCATCCTTAAAGAAGTGCAGGATTCAATATCTAGATCAGGCTTTGGGTTTGCAGCCAGTAATTCACCTGTCTGCTCTTGGCACATGGCTGAGTGGGATTCCTGCCAACTGAAGGGTAGTAGCCAAGCATGACCTCAGCAAGGCTCTTCTCAAGTCAGTTGATGTTGAATTTCTCACAGACACAAGGGGAAATTCATTCTGCAGTAGCTGCAGTTAAATAATTGCATAAATTGTGGCTATTTTCAGAAACCCATTCAATATTTTTACAGCTCTTTACACTTTTACACACATACAGACATACATATGCAGCCACTATCAACTTCAGAGGATTTAATAGTGGCTTTTTGTCTTGGGTACTGGCAAGTTAATAACTATAATAATATAGAAATACCAATATAATTATAGGACATAAAGTACAGATCTCTGTAGGATTTTTTTTGTCAAACTTTCTTACAATGCTGAATGTTTTATTTGTGTTAAATGTGAACTTAATTAGTAATCAGAATGCTAGGTCTCTCTTTTCAGTCCTAAACCTCTGATACAAAATATTTTAATAGTCTTCTTTTCCTTCTTTGCAGCATGCTAAATGAGGCATTGTAAATTCAAATTTATACTTGATAGCTCTTTCTTTAAAATATCCTGAGAAGGCTATAATTATTTAAATTTCAATTTATAAGTATTTAAACTATTCTGAAATAAAAGACCTCAAACCTAATTAATCATATTTTGACTAATAGAATATTTTAAGGGTGATTTTTGTTGTCTGGGTTTAAAAAGATTTAGTGGTAATTTGGGATGAGGGAATGGTTTGCTGTAAGGATCAAGTTTAAGGAGAGCAAGCAGCTAAGAAAAGGAAAAAGGCAATGTCTTGCAGTCACCAATAAGCCTTGTGTCAGTCAGATGCACAAGGTAGGCTCAGCCCACAAGAGGCAGAGTGTCTGTCACAGAACCTGCAGGTCATTCTCATGCAAATGCAGAAATGACAGGGCCACAATTACTAATGGTGCCAGTGGGCCTTGACCCAATGTGAGCAGCTGCTCACAGACTGCAAATCACAGTGTGCTCATGCCTAAATTCAGGTACAACGATATTCTAATATTTTAAACTTTTGCCATACTCCTTCCTTAGTCATCCACACTAGAATGAAGTGACACAGCTGATAGCAGCTAAGCAACTCACTTGGACTACTCATTTGTTCAGAGAGGATCATTAGGACTCTTTTAAGTGTAATTTTAAACAACTTACTCTCAGCAACACAAAGCCACGGCTGGTCAGGGAGCTATGACTGGAGACCTGGGGCTGTTTGTCACAACCGTGGGCTGTTCCACCATAGCTGGGTGGAGAGTGGGTAGACCCAATTGTTGCAGCAAGGCAGGAAATGTCTAGCTCTAGTTAAGCCCTGGAATAGGTTGTCTAGGGAGACACCAGGGTCTCCATCAGGGAAGATTTTTATGAGTAGGCTCGAAGTCCAGAAGCCAGGTGAGGTTTTAGGCAGGAAAAAAACTGCCTAAAACTGGGACAGGAAGCTGGAGAAGATGACCTCTTAGCTTTCCTTAAAGTGGTATTTTTAAATAAATGTGTCACAGTGTTGCTGCTCAGGAAACCAGAGTGGTATTGCACTAGGTCCAACTTTGGCCACAACAATCCCCTGCAGCTACAGGCTGGGACCAGAGTGGCTGGACAAGAGCAAGGCAGAAAGAGACCTGGGGGTGCTGGTTGGCAGCCGACTGAACATGAGCCAGTGTGGAACGGGCTGCCCAGGGAGGGGGTGGAGTCACTATCCCTGAAGGTGTTTAAAAAAAAGACTGGATGTGGCACTCAGTGCCATGGTTTAGTTGATAAGGTGGTGTTAGGTCATAGGTTGGACTTGATGATCTCAAAGGTCTTTTTCAACCTAGTTAATTCTGTGGTTCTGTGATTCTGCATCCCACTCAGAAATATCCCACACAGATGCTTAGAGCTCTACAGGCCCTCAAGAGAACATGAACAGAAGAGACCATCCTTGTGAAATAACAGTAAGGGCTGCTACTAAAAAGAACTGCTACCCTGCCTGTATCAAATAATGACTTCTGTACAAAAAGGCCATTTTCAAAAAGTGTTTCAGTTTGATGTTCCAAGAGGCAAAAAAATACCTTAGGAAAAGAGTTTGAGCATACTGCATTCTCCTCAGGAACTCAGTGAACTACTGCTGCAGAAATCCCTACTCCTACCAATTATATAGGCTGGATAGAGCCTCTGATTCTACTCAGTACACCTCTAACTCAAACTTCTCCATGGAGGTTTGATCAAAGCTTGATGGAAATCACATCAATCAAGAAACTTGTTATTTATGAATGTTTCTGGTTGTTCCATGGTGAAATATACCCTGAAAATATCACCAGCTCAGGGGTATGTGAAGGTGTAGTAAGTTTGGGTAGACCTTGATTATTCTCATGAAGAAGGAAGAAGACTGTGTGTGCAGTGAGAGGAGTCCAGTCAGGGATTTGGGGGAAGCTGTAGGGGTGTCAGCCCTCTAAACTGCAAGTCAGGGAGATAACTGTTACAGGACACAATTGGTCATTTCTCTCAGATCTTTGCTTACCACCTGACACCCCCTACACCCACCTTTGTCACATTTACTAAGTTAACACATTGACATCAGTCTTCCTTATGGGATTCCTGATATCCAAATTGCCTTTTTTTGTCCTTTTATTTATAAGATTTTCAGTCCTTTCCCTAGGCCAATTGTGTTCCAAACAATTCATCCCTGTTGACCTCCAGCCATCAAGTCGGTCTCCTCCTGCCTTCCCTTGCAAAGAAGAGGCATTGCCACCCTCCTGTCTGTAAGATTCACATTCCCCAGGCACCATCCTCACTCCAGCGCTGATAGTGCTCACTGATAACCCACCTTGCCCGCAGGCACAGCCATCACCAGTGATTCCCCAAGGCTAACTCCCTTCTGTTGGACCAGTGAAAACCCAAGATTTGGTGTGAGAAACAATGTGACAGACTGAGCAGCCTGTCCCAGTGAAATTTGCCCTTTTGCTGGTCTTGTCCTCATATGGTTAAATGCCTGATAAAAATAAATTGCATTGCTGCTGAAGCTGACAAATGATTAATAGTCATTTCCCCAGCGTTCATCACCATGGTATTTTGAGAGAGATAATGAAAATTCTCCATTAGCTTAAGTGCTGGGGTTTCTCTTATGGGATCTGAAGAGCCATTGGTCAACTCAGTTTCAGCAAAGTTCCTTTTAAAGAAACTCACAAAAGAAAACTGAAGGCAAATAAAAGGAGCCCATTAATCACTAATTGCAAGTCTTGTCATTATTTTTAGATCTAGTTTGGCATTCCTGATTATAGTCTAACATTATCTATGAGTTTGTGCAATTCTTTAACTTTGAGGAAAGGGAGGAAAGCAAGAAGAGCTATCACTAAGTTACTTACCAAAATTGTGCTTTTTTGATTTTACCAACATGGATTTTTTTTTTTTAGGAAGAAAATATTTACAGTAAGGGTGGTGAGGCAAAGGAACAGGTTGCCAAAAAATTTTTGAATGCCCTGTCCCTGGGAATGCTCAAAGCCAGTTTGAATGGGGCTCTGAGCAATCTGATCCAGTGTCCCTGCACATGACAGAGGCATTGGAACTAGATGATTTTTGAGGTCTCTTCCAACCCAAATCGTTCTATGAATTATATGCAAACTGATGTGTGGTGTGGGTGTGGTGGAATTTGTTCACATTTCCCTCACTCTGCAGGCCCTCTTTTCCTCCAGGAGCAGGAAAATGTTTTGGAAATATCCATATTTTGTAGATGGCATTTTAAAATTAAATATTTCCAGGAGCGTGGAAGTAACTGAGTTAACTAGTTGAGAGTCAACACTAAGAAAAAAAATATCACTAAAACTTTTTATAATCCCTTTTCTTTCCCAAACACCCTCACATTTCATGGCCTTTAGTATATAAAAGATACAGAAATTTTAGGATATAATCATCTGAATACCACATAACTAATCTAACTCTTTTTTATTATCTGAGATTAGCACCAGACTTCTTCATTCATGAATTGTGAAAAACAGCTGCACTGAGAATCAGCTTTCTGAAGACAGACCTTATGGAATGTTCAACCACAGATGCTATGGGATGTTTTGTCTTATATATAGACATACCCCTTGAAAACGGGGTCAATACAAGTTATCATTCCCCTTCCCTCATATTAGTGCCCTATGTATGAAGTTTAATGGGTTGTATATTCTTGTTTGTTCTCTGGCCCCACAGAGTATTTAAGTCTTGATGCAAATTGGAACCATTTCAACAAGACAGGTGAGAAAAATCCACCCCAAATCCTGACAAAAAATCCATGCCAAGTCTTAAAGATGTGGTTGATCTTCACTGCAATTGTGTTCTGGCTCAAACAGAAAGGACACTTGATCCCAGACTTCCTCACTCAAAGCTACAGCTATCCTTGTCATGTCAGGGCACTCCATTTTTAAAAGATATATGATTGAATTGAATTTCTAAATTTTATTTCCATGACTCCAAAATATCATAGGACTTTACCTAGGACTGGAAGAATATGAGTCCAGATCTTTGCACCATGGAACTCTCAATTTATATTGCACTATCACACCTTTTCCCAGCTACTGAGTAAATAATAAGTACCCAATTACTCGGTAGATTGTACAAACACAACTTAGTTTAAAAAAACTGTATTTCATGACTCTTCTCTGTGTTAATGATCTGATCATTTAGCAACAAAGTGATCCTTACTTTCATGCTCCAAGGTTTTGTTCCAATTAGGCTGCAGTGTTTTCTTTTAGAGAGGTACACATCTGCAGGGGAGCAATGGGAAGTAATTTCCACAACTGAGCTTATAGTCAGCTAGTTAGAGCACATATCTCATGGTAAGATAGCATCTCTGAAAGAGACATGAAAAAAAAAGTGTAAGGCTAGAAGAAGCACCAGAAAGTACATTTAAACCTGGAATCTCTTTCAGTGACTGAGTGGCTCATATTATGCAGGCTGGCAAGCAACACATTCCATTTTCCAGTATCTATATCCCATTTATCATTTTCACTCAGCACTTCACCATAAATCTAAAGAGCATCAAAAGCTAAAGGGCAAACATGAGAAAAGATATACAACTTCAGTCTGCTTTATAGCAGTAAAAGGGTACTTTAAATTCAGTTTTTCTTTCTGTATTTTGATTTTACACCTTGTCATACATTAAGTCAAGTAGTTCAACTGCAAGGAACTGATCTTGGCCTTTATTATTACAAAGATCATGCATAAAATGTGCAAGAATTGATAACCCAGTTGAAATTCAGCTTGTAGCTACTCACAGAAGGCCTGAGAAACTTCTCTCTGTTATTTCTTCTCTCTTTCCTATTTCATATATTTTCAGCCCAGTTTGTACCAACATGTACTTCAGAAAGTGAGATGCTAATTAAGGGAGCTCTTCCTTCTCTCTGCTATCTATTCAATACAAAACATGTTCCCAGTAATTTGAACATATCATCCCTTACCAGCACAACATGAGTCAAGGAATGTGATTTTGCTTTCCTTAGGGACCAGTGAGATTCCCCAAACTGAACAGAATGACAGTCAGACTGATAACACCTACTCTATTCTGCCTGGTTTAAATAATTTTCCACTCCAGTACTACTCTCAATGGGGGAAAGAATTATACATTGATTAATTCACTGCTAGAGCTTCCACAATCACTTTTAAAATTTTCTCCAACTCTAACACTGGGTATAACAGGGACACTTAAACTCTTGTATGCCATGACTTCACGTTGTTGTTTTCAATTAATCCTCTTTAGAGGCAGTCAATTGGTTTTCCCAGGGCTTTGTCATCACAGACACCAGAAGCAGGCAATTGTTCTTGGGACAAATACCCAGGACTCCAACACATGACAAGGACTAACTCCAGGATGTGGTGTGCACAGAGGGAGAGCAAATAAAGATAAACCAGAGTGTACCTCTTTTCCAGCACCTGGCTGGGCTGGAACAAGAAGCCATTTGTATATACAGTATATTTGTATATACAAATATACATATATATATATATTTGTATATACAGTGTATTTGATGCTGTTCAATTACCTGCAAGTTTTCACTGACAGCAGACATTGTGAGAACATGCCTGAAACTGAAATCATTCTCCAATATGCATCACCCTATCTTGGTAAAAAAGCACGTCTTTCCCACTTGACACAAAAATAACTTGTCACATGAGGGATAAATATGAACGTCCTGCTCGTGATGTCAGCAGGTTTCTCAAATTCTGTTGATGGATCTTTATATTTCTATCAGTGACCTGCAGAGTCTTCAGTTTTGCAAGCATAAATTAACACAAGAGCAATCAATGTCTGGAGTCCAAATTTTCCTTTATTGTCCAGTTTATTTGTCTTAATTTTTATATATGTGTATATATTAGCCTTAAAGAAAGTAAGCCATTCCAGAGGGTATGTTCATACCAATATATTATTTGGATAGCTCCCCTTATAACAGTTTTTGTTGTCCTATGTGGCAATGACAGGTCATACTCCTTCAAGGTCTAGCCTGGTGCCTGAAGCTTTTGTCCTGAATATCCTTTATACTGTAGCTCTAGAATGCAGCTCTTTACACACATTGCTATGCAACTGGTACACATAGGGCTCCATTCATATAAGATGCATTTTCAATTTTGAAAACAGGTGCATTAATTAAATTCCCATTTTTAAAAATAAAAAATATCCTTCAATGTGAAAACTAGATTCCGTATTTTTAGGCCTAATAAGTTACATGTTTTCCTATGTCATTCAATGTCCACACATCTCTCCTGAGGAGAGATTTTTAACATTTTAACATTTCCTTAATGTTCCAGATCTTTCTTCCTTCCACTTCAAATTGAGTTCAGTTTTATTCTGCTTTCCAGGGTAGGAGTATCCTCATCACAGCATAGATTAAAGGAAGATGCTTAAAGATACCCTGTTGCACTGTATAACTGCTCACTTGAAAATCTTTGATAATTTAACACTTAAAGTTTGAGGCTTCCATTTCACAATTTCTTCAAATTGTGAAAGGAAGTTATAAGTCTTGACAGAGAAAGGAGAGAGAAGCAATCCAATTCATCAAGTGGAAGTGTTGATTCTGTAGGTGGCACTATGAACCAATGCTTCCACACAGCACTGGTTACAGTGCCACACAGGGAGCCACCCTTCAGAAGAGCTGCATAATTGAGGTCCTGACAACTTTGTGGGCATCAACAGCCTCCAAGCACTTGCTGCAAGAAGAAAGCTGTTTACATAAGTGATTTATCCAAAGAGAATCAGCTGATATCCACTGACAGACATCCAAAGGAATCCAAGCCTCTTGTTCGTCTTCTGTTGGGTGACCATGACCTCTCTCACATTTTTCTCAGAGCTACATCTAACAAGAACAGACTCATGCCAGTTCCATTCACTTTTTACATTGTGCAAATATTAACAAAGGAGGATTTATAAATATACAGATGTAGAAATAACATTAGGTGGTACAGAAAAGAATTTTATCTAGCACCTTGTGGTCTTTTTGCTACATCTGGAGTAAAGACTTAGAGTATATTCTATATCCTTGGAAAAGATCAAGATCTGAGCTTTTGCAGAAAACAAGGTTTCTGATTTCTTTGAAAGTACTGTTTTTATATTCTGTGTCAAGGAGAGATCTGTAGGGAGCATCAAAGGTTACTGGGACATCTGTCTGAAATAGTTCTGGCAGCTGAGGGGAAAAAAAATACAAGGAAACCTGTGTAGTATGAGAAAGCTGAGAGTGCTGGGGAACATCACCCATTCTTACTCTGCTGACTTTCCTGTGTACTTTTTCTAAATTGTTTAATTAATTAATTAATTAATTGCTTGGTAAAGGATGAGCCTGAAGCATGATAGAATTATGCCTGTGTAGTAAAAGAAACTTGTGGTTTTTTGGGATTTTGAAGCAAAGTCTTACATGTATGGTAAATTAACCTGGCATATACAAAAAAAGCAGGTATTTGGTGACCAAGTTTGCCAGTGGGACAGTACAAGGGAATCATTTGGCCAGATCTTGCCTTTTGCAGAATGAAAGTTAGCAGTCATGAAAATCAAGGATATTAGAGCAGTCAATCCTGTGATAGGTAAATGAAGAAAAACAAATATTGTACCAAACACAGCCTCAGCTGCTTTTGTCATGTGTTTACTAAAGGAAGAGTGAAGGCAGATTTAGGAAAAGTCAGAAATATAGTCACACTTATTTCACTGAAAACTGTCACAAAGGTTAAAAATTGAAAATTGTTGTCATTCCTCCTCAGAAAGACAAAGCTTTAAAGAAAGGAACACTCAAACTGGTCTCAAAGGACTGGTTTGAGCCAGCTGCTTAAAACACACTGGGCTTTATACAGAGCACTGAAGTTACCAAAACTGAAGAATTGTCTGAATTCTTGATATTTTACATGATGGTATTTTCAGGGGATGCTGTGTGTTCTCAGTGGGGTGCCCCACACAGAGGAGAATCCCCAGAAGATGGCAAGGAGAAGTGCTTGCACATGGCTATGACCAGCAGAGAAAAGTGAGTGAACTTTGGAGACTGACCATTTGAGAGACCCTATGATATGGAAAAAAAAAGTTTAGGTTCAGCATCTAGTTTGCTAGGAGTTGGATTGTCATTAAGTACTCACTAACTGACTGTTCTTGTAGGAAACAAGTCACTTGATGAGGGATATCCAACAAATGGTATCTGAGCGGGAGAGAAGAGCTAAGGGATCCACTTTTGCAGAAATGAGGTTCTTTCCGTTGTGGAAACAGCTGAGGAGGGAGGAGATGGGCTGTGGGAGACATGCTGGGGAAGGAGCCATCTGCACTGTATTCCCCAGAGGACTCCTGAAGGAAGAGGGAAATGAGGCATTGAATTGTGTACAGGTGCTCCATAGCTGAGTCACAATCTGCCCAACTCTGAGTTAAAAACAAGACCAGTTTTCTTGAAAGAGTCTACAAAGCTTGGGCACAGTTTGCTGTTATGCATCTGTCCCTGGAGAGGAAATTGTAAGTTCAGACTGCTTGTGGTAGAATTGATTGGAAAAAAATGTATTTAAACTTCTGGCAATCAGAAGACACAGCTTCAGTGCAGGTGGTCTGGGGCTGCTGGGCTGCAAACCTTCATTTCATGAGAAGGAGAGAGCCAAAGACCATATTCTGGGCAGAAAAGCCAAAGGGAGCAAACAAACCACAATCTATTCAAATGTGGAAAAACTCAAGGGAATATGGATTCAGTCTGCTATAAACCAAATGCAGAATCTGAGGAAGATTTCCCTAGGAACAATGATTTTCATCACCAAAACATAAATGTTCTTAATCAATCTGTGCCTTATCTTAAGAAGTTTTGTGGAGCAATCCATAGAATCCACTACTTCTGTGACACATCTGTGATGTGTGCCAATGTATTTTTGGATGGTGTAATGGACCATGTAGGTCATGAGAAAGCCAGACGTGCTCTCTGCATGATGCAAGGGGAAGGAGAAGAGTGAATAGTGACTAATGCATACAAAAAAGAAAATATTCTTCAAGAATAGATTTTTCTAATTTCATAAAACATACAGAGGACGTATGCAGATGTGTTCCTTTAAAGTGTGCTACAGCAATTTCTTATATTTCATGGAAGATTATAAAGACCTAGTAGCTGGGACATACAGACATACATTCCTTAGTCTGCAGAAACACAATAAAACCCCCCAGGATTCTTGATCTGTTCAATGCAACTTTAGATTAAATAAAAGTACAAGAACTTCCATACTAGGCCAGATTAAAGGTCCTTCTGGTGCCACTAACTCGACAGAAATAGCAACATGCATTCAATAACCTTCATATACTCTTCTGACTTCCAGTAGGTGCTGAAGAATTTCTCTTCGGGATGACAAGTTATAACAGAAGAACTGTCTTTTGTTTTGATGAGGATTTTTCACTAAATGCTTTCATTTTGGAGAAAGAAAAGCAATGCTGAAGGCAAGTGTCTCTTTGGAATTATTTTGACTTTTATTTAGCTCTGCCCCTGGGTGCACTTAGGAAGTTAACAGGAGTGAAGAGGCAGACAGACTATAAATGGTGAGATGGATATTCCAGAACTACAAGACATGTGAAATAAAACATGGAATTTTCTGTTCTGATTTTCTGTTAGAAGCATTCTTATAAAATGTTAGGTGTTGGTGACTGTTTTTTTCTCATGTGTCATATTCTGCAGGTCATTAAATGTCCAGTTGTACTTCTTGGAAAATAAAGGCAATGTGCAAGAGTATCTAAACTTTCCCTTCCAAAGAAGAGAATAACACAAAACTTGCAGAAACTAAATAGATTTTACTTCAAGTCAGTCAAATCCTCGTAAGCAATCACATTTACAACAGACACATTTTTACCCGGGTTGGGTAACCAACCCCTGTGCCCATTCATACTTGTAGGTGAACATTACAGGCTGCTTTGAACTAATTAATTCAATGCAGACTCATTTCAGCTTCTCATTGAGAAGATCTTGCCTGACTCAGAAATGTGAACACTACAAAATGCTTTTAAAAGAGAGACAGGGAACCAGCGTTTTGTGTCTTGATATTAACTGCCTAGATTAAAAAAAAAAATCACAGAACTGTAAGGGGAAGGCAATCAAATGTTGCCCTGCACTCAAAGGAAAGACCTTCCTGTTGAACTCCTCTTCATGCAAAAAAATTGCACCCAAACCTGAAACCTGCTGTATTTACATCCTGTGATCTAGGAATCTGGTCTGCATTCTCTTTGTTTCTTTTTCCCTAAAATACAGTTCAGCCTCCTAAACTTCAGAGCTCTGTTACGTTACACTATCAAATTATAAAATTCCAGATTTTTTTAAGCATAAGGCACACAACACAAATGGCTCATCTGTCAGGGTTTGCTGTAATCTGACTTAGCATTCTATCCAAAGGTGTTTATGAGACATGCCAGTGTGAACACTATTACACTTTAATGCGTGAATGCTTGAATTTTGTCTGCTATTGGCCATTATTTATTCACTCATATGTCCTTCCATTTTACCCTTTGGAATAGTTGCCTGTCTCTCAACAAAAAAGATCAAAGAATATTTTTCAAACCCAAATAGAAAAAACTATGGCCCAAATTTTGTCCATTCACAACACTAAACTACCTTTTCCCCAGGGTGACACTAATGCCTGCAAGAGGAGAATTTAGTGTTGGGTTTGCAATTATATTTACCATTAATTAAGGATTTATTATCATTAATAATTGTATAAAGTGAGAAAATGCTTACTATTGGGGGAATTTAGTTTAATATGGTTGATGAAAGGTTTCCATTCACAAAGAAAATGTTGTTGAAGAAAGCATAACTGGCACTCACTGTCTACGCATCTCAGGTTCTTCAATACGACATTCTTTGGGGTGTGATAAACTGGGAATCTTGATTTGAGCTGAATTAATGGGCTTAAATATCATCTCTGGCCACCCAGCTAAGGATTTCAAACCTGGACTGGACTCCTGAGATTCAAATGTTAAGGTCTAGTAGGAAACAAATTTAAGTTTATTGACTTTCTATCATGGTACCTAATGGAGCCTGAGATGCACCTCTGAAACAGACTTCTGCTCACAAGCTGTCACCTTTCTGCTGGGTACACAACACTGCCTCATTCCTTGTTTTTATGCTGAAGGTGGTAGAAAGGGCTGGTGATCAGAGCAATCAGTCCAGGAGGGAGAGATACAAATTCCAGTCCTCTCAGGCTGGATGAATTGGGACTGACCACCCTCTTGCCAAGGGAATACTCAAACTCCTGGGATAGCACCACAAATTGCTTTTCACTCCTCTTGTTAGCTCTCTCCTCCCAGCTGTGAGGGCACATTTGAAGAATCAGAAAACAAATTAACAAAGAGGAGCCTTTGTAGCCCACTAATGAGGACAGGGAACACAGAGGAACATGGATTTCAAGGTCTGATTCTTGAGATGTTTATCTGACTTTACCTTAAACTACAGCCAGTGAAATACAAAATGAAGTGTTGGGAACAGTAAAACATCAAGCTCTGTATCTAGCAGCAAGAGATGCAGCCTCCATGGTTTCTGAAACACAAGGGCCAAGGGGTGAAAGCAGACAAGCTTGAGAGCAGTGAGGTCTCACTGGGGATGGCAGGAGCAGCTCAAACAAGCAGGCAGCAGCTGGCAGCTCAGATCATTCCTGTTTACAGAAACTGGAATAATTTTCTCAACTCAAGGATCTGACAAAAGAAGGGAGATTTTTAAAAATATTAAATTAAAATTATTTGAGGTCTATGGAAAATACCTCACAGGGCTTAAAGCACTTGTTGTGGTTCTTGTATCAAAGGGGAGGCTGAAGGGTGACTTGACTGCACAGATATGCAGCATCACATTTCTTCTTCATCTTGCAGAGAAAAAATGAGTTGCAGCAGCTAGAAACTGAAGTCAGATGTATTTAAATTAGAAATAAGGCATACAATTATAAGAACAAAGGTGGCTAACCAACAGAACACATAACCAAAGAGAATGGTATGTTCTCTCCCCCTTTGTAGTGTGACATGAAGGCTGAATGGCTTTTTTGAACAGTATGTGTGGCAAAATACAAGGCCTACTGTGATCAAACACAATCTGCTGGGTGCAAAGCAGAATGATGGGTCCTGTGGTTTGCAGAAGGTCAGATGATGTATCAGGAACACTTATCAAACAGCAACTCTTGCTGAGCATGTATGTTGTTAAATGTATGTAAGGAGATTATCCCCAGCTGCCTCCCAAGCTGAGAGCACGCAGCACTGTGCCCTGCTGCTGTGCTCAGGCTTTCTCCACAGGAAAATCAGGGTGCAGTTGTCTCACCCATCCCTTCCCCTGACAAGGAGGTGGAGTGCAGCCCAAGCAGATGCCAGCACCCAGCAGAGTGCAAGTTTAAACTAAAAATATCTATGACATGGGGAATTTGCAAGCAGAGATCTCAGGAGGTCCAGGGTTGTTTATTTTTGTATTTAATTATACCTCTTTGAAACGAGAAGAGGGGAAACCAAGCAGGTCTCTACACAGGGAATGAGTGGTCGTGTGGAATATTAATACCTACATATTCTTGGTCAGCTTTCATGTGGAAATGTCCTTTCTGTGGGGTGTGTCACAGTGAGTCTGTCAGGACACCTGCTGGCTAGCAGAGCAGATGGGCTGACAACAGGCTCTAGCAGGGAGAAGTGGTGCCCAAAACAGGTAACATGGCATGGTGGCTGCAGCCCTCCCCTGTCCCAGTCCACTTTCTTGATAAAAGATGGCATCACAGACAAAATGATGTGTCGCTGTTGAGCAGCTAGCAGAGTAAAGAACTCAGTTCTCAGTGGCAAGAAGGAAAGACCTTTATTGTTTTGATTTCATCATATATATAGAGTTTTCAAAGGTCACCCAGACTGGTCAGTTAGAAACCTCCCCCTAGGCCTGATTGGCCAGGCCTGCACCGTCCAGATCTTGGGACACTGTTTTTAATAACATCCAAACTTTATTTATAAAACACAAAAAGAATTCTCATGGGACAGACCTGTGCTAGCCACAATGATGCCCATAGGTCTTGGGGCTGAGGAGCAGAAAGGGCTGGGCAGGCCCCAGGTTGTACCACGACAACTCTGGCAACACAGACCCCCATCTGCCCTGCAGTCAGAGGGATGTGGACAATCCATCCCTGTAGGCACCCATGGGACAGGTTGCCATGCAGCTATACCCTGGGACAAGTGTCTCAAGGTTATTGTACATGTTCACAGTGACGTCAAAACCGGTGACAGAAGAAGAAAACAGAGAAGGAAGATCCCACATGGCTGTCTTCACAGCAAGAGCAGGACAAAGGACTGAAGAGATGGTTAGCCATGGCTGTCATGTACAAAATATAAGTTCTCCTTTGAGTATTCATAACGTTGTCTTTAGTCCCTGTGAACTAAAAACAATTAGTACATGCAGCAGTTGTTAAAATATAATACAAGTAATCCATATGGGATATGATGGCTTCTAACAGCAGTTCTGCTGCTTCTTAGCAAGCAGGAAGAAATAACTCATCATTATAATATTTACACCCCATTGTACAGTCTATCTTAATGCAGGCTCCCAAAACCATAAAAAATCCTCAGGCTCTCAAGACAAAACTTCATATCATTGCTCTAATTTGCCTTGTTGAGAAATATAATGATGTGTCAACACACTAAAAAAAAATGTAATGCCTGTGTTGCATAAAAGAGAGCTACTTAATATCACTATCCACAGGGTTTTATACGCAGTTTGAAGAGACAACTTTGCATCCACGTTGGCAGCTGGTAGTTAAAGTTACGTACATGCTTAGTCTCAGGGGCACATTTTCATCCCACGCTGTACTAGATTAATGCAGGTAATACAGACAAAGAGTATGATGGAAATAATCTACAGCACATACACTCAGTTTGCAAAGAAAGGAAGGTATTTTTTTCTCCTTGCACGGGAAAGAAACCAACACAACCAGCTGATATTAGTTTCATCCTGTGCAGGTTGTGCCTTGCCAGGGGACTGTGCTGTGGTGGCTGCAGTGTCACCTCCTGCCAGGAGCACACAGGGAGGATGGGAAGCTGTCAGCCAGCTGGGAGTCTCTTGAGGATCATGGCCACTGCCCTTCAGCACACATGCAGGGTTTCATCTCAGGCAGGGAACGGGTACAGCCACTTCTCATCTGCTGCAGGTAAAGGCAGATGAAAGTTGGTCACCAAGTAAATGAACATGACTTATAATAAGGCTCAAGTAGCAGATGCAGTACAGGCTGCCCACAGTCTCAATTGGGTCAGGCTCAAAGCAATAAGAGCACTGTAGAATTGAAAGCAGCTTCTCAGTGGGCAAAGCAGAATAGCAACCACTATGCCTAAATCTTTATAGATCCTGAAAGTTTCAGGTTATGGTATTCTCCCGAGTAGGGCATGCAAATACAGTTTAATATGTTTCTATCCATCTATTTGTAGCGAAACCAAGTGACCGAATGTGTAGAAATCTCTTGCTGGATCTGAAACTATCAGCTGGAGTCTCCACAGAAGGAAACCACTCCAGTGAAGTCTTGTACAGTCTCACAGGCTTCTGTGCTCTGCATTTCATGTGCCTCACAACAACCAAAAATGTGATCACTGATGTCAAGACAGGATGTGCCACTGACCTTACACACTACATAACTGGCTTGGACATCTTCTCACTGGAACTGGGCAGCCAGGAGGGCCAAGCGTGTCCTGGGAGCATCAGGCACAGCATGGCCGGCCAGGTAAGGGAGGGGATTGTCCTGCTCTGCTCTGCACTGGGGCAGCCTCACCTCCAGTGCTGGGGGCAGCTTTGGGTGCCACAATAGAAGAAAGACATTAAATATTAGAGAGTATCCAAAGGAGGGCCACAAGGATGGTGAAGGGCTTTGAGGGGAAGCTGTATGAGGAGTGGCTCGGTATGTTCAGCCTGGAGAAGAGGAGACTGAGGGGAGACCTCATTGCAGCTACAGCTTCCTCATGAGGAGAAGAGGGGCAGGCACTGAACTCTTCACTTTCATGACCACTGACAGGACCTGAGGGAATGGTCTGAAGCTGTGTCAGGGAAGGTGTAGATTAGACATCAGGGAAAGTTTCTCCACCCAGAGGGTGGCTGGGCACTGGACCAGGGTCCCCAGGCAAGTGGTCACAGCATCAAGCCTGGCAGAGTTCAAGGAGCTTTTGGATAGTGTTCTCAGGCACATGGTGTGACTCTTGTAGTTTCCTGTGCAGGGCCAGAAGTTGGATTTAATTATCCTGATGGGTCCCTTCCAACTCAGGATATTCTCTGATTCTGTGATCCTGTGAACTCAGAGAGGGATGTTTCACATTTCCCATTCCCAGTGATCTTGCAGGTCATGGGGGCTGACAACGACCAAGGCCTCTCACAATGAGCTTTCTTCCAGAACATCACCAGATGAGTCACAGCTGTAATTCTGCCTGTTCTGACACTTCTGACTTGCACGGGTAATAGCACAGCTGACCTGCATGTCTACAGACTTGCTCCCAATCAATACTTTCCAACTGATCTTCAGAGAGAGAGATATTATTGGGGGGGGTAAATTAATCATGCTGCAGCAAGATAGAAAGAAGCTTTTCTGCATGGGCAAAGAGAGACCTGCGCACCAGCTGTCAGTTCACAGAGTTAGATAAAACTTTCTGCTTCCAGCATATGCTGAAATGATCATGGCTGTTAGATTACAGTTGTTATCAAACCTATTCTGTGTTTAGTAATGGGCTTTTTTCTTTGAAGAGTTCAACCAATCCACTATGCTGAAGAAATTAATGTGACTGAGGTAAGTCCATGCTCAGCAGCCCTTGCATTCTTAATCAGTAAAAGCAAAGTTCTCCTGGAATAATTTCATTTCCTTAAAACATCTTTTGTCAATATCATTCTCCTGCCTTTCTATCCTGTAATCAATCAAATTGGTCACCTGCCCTTGATGACTGCTCTGTCCTTGGCTCAGGAGGTGAGGCTCAATGCCTTTCCTGTGTCCCTCACACCAAAGTGGACTCAAAAGTCAAATAGGCAAAGCCTCTCATGACTGTGCTTTGTGACACCTCTCAATTACTGATTTGACTCTCACACAAAGTCAATCAAACCCTGTACTTGCAGAAGCTTATGTAACTCTGACTGCAGTCAATGCTGTTCTCCACTGTGTGATCCATGCCTGTGCAAGTTTCCTACAATATGCTATTGCCCTGTCTTGCAGAAACAGTATTTCTGTGCCTAAGCAGTGTAATGGCTAAGACTGCTTTTTGCCCCCATGATAAACACCCTGTAAATAGGAAATAGAAGCATTTGCTCTCTTGAGATTGGGAAGAGAGGTCATATCAACTTGACAGGTTCTAATAAACAGCCTCAGAAAAGGTGCTAGCTGGAAATTAGTTTCCATTTCTAGTGACCTGGGTGAATTTCAAAGTGCTAAGCTCTTCATAGCAGCTTCCATATACTTACCCATAGTTTGAGCCATTCAGTCCCCTCTGAGTATTGATTTTTTCACCCTGGAATAGTTCTGTTCTGCAAAAACGTTATCCAGCAACTGTTCCATATAAAGAGGTTTTATTCTTACTTACAAACACTAGATTTCATAATAAGTTATGAAAATGTTTAAATCAGAGGGAGGAATTTTGGTAATTGTAAAAGTCTCCCTTTACATTTTTTTGCCTATTTTCAGATTTCTCTTTCCTGCTTGCTCTTTCTAAGACAAGTGTTTCACATCTGGGCTTCAGCAAGTTTGTGGGCTATGCTAGTACAATAAAGAATATTTTTCCCCTCAAACTGTAGCAGGCAGGAAAGAAAATACTGTCAACAGCTACAGAACCCCCAAGGAGATTTAAGTACCACTGGGGGTAATTTTGCCTGGAAAAATTTATTGAGAAGAAAAGGCAATGCCTAAATACCATTTTTTTTTATTCAATGCTCATTTGAATAACATCAGCATAAACATCCCTTTTACGTGAGCTTTTTCCTCCCTTCTGAGAGATTGAGGGGGGTCTGGGAGAGGCAGGAGAGAGCACTGTGTTGCTTTACACTGTGCAACATTCAGGCACACCACAGGACCTTTCCCTCTCAGCACAGTATGTAGCAAAAAATATCACTATAATTATCATAGGGGAGTGAATAAGAGAGAGCTGCCTTAGCCAGATCTTGAAAATGTGCATCCCCCGCAATGGGCTCGTGGGAATCTCACAGCACAAACAGCTCAAATAGCACTTTTCAGTCCAAGTGAGAGTGAGCCACGTGGAGCCTTTTCCTGAAGAGATTGCTGGGACTGAGCATACAGCAGGAGAGCATTTTCTAGGCACAGAGCTGGGCTGCCACAGCATGCCTGATGCTTATGTCCACCAAAGACTTTGCAGGTTGACATAAGAAGCAAATGGATTTGGAATGATTTGCCCTCTCTCTGAGCCCAGCGTGCTCAGCTATGTCCCCGAAGTTTCACACCCCTCTTTTCCATTAAAGAGCACCTCTTTGTTCCTTGAAAGGTTGTTACCATGCAGGGGGCAAAACCCAATACATCTGCACTCATTCTTCACTGCTGCTAGGAGGAGCAATCATCTCCCACTGCTGCCTTTTCAAGCCTTTTCATCCTAGATGCAAAAGGAATCCAATCCTGCAAGACAGCAAGAGTGTCCCTAAAGGGTTTGAGTGCTTCCATTACTCATCCAACCAATCTAGACAGATATTTTTTGTATTTATTACGCTGAAAAAGCCACTTAGTGTCATTCAGCTGTGAGGATTCTCTCTGGTACTTGTTCAAATTGCATGTTCAAACAAGAACTTTCTCCCATATAGCCAGATTCTTATGATTTCACCTTGTAAAGAAGTCATAATCCTTTTTTACAATGGCTGGTCTGCTACCTTGGTAGCTATAACAATTTACATTTTGCTCAATTATAAGAAAAAGCAACCTTCAGTACACCTCAGAGGAGTAAAAGGTGCCTACACTGCTCAAGAAGGAAAAAGCATGGCAGACTCTTGCTCAGAGTGGTCACTTTACTGCAGCAGGCATTTGACTCTGGAAATTAAGGGCATGGTCTGGACAAGATTCAAGGGATGGATAATTTGCCAAAGATTCTTTTTGGAAAAGAGGCTGCTTTTGTTTTGTGTAAATTATCAATATCAGCTCTCAGCATAATAACTGTGAGATCAGTTGTGCCACAGAAGCCAGCAATGGATAATGTTCATGCAGCAGTCTGTTAAATGCTCCTAAGGTAGATTCACATTAGTGCTGCAGTTCAGATCAAGAATGGACACTGCAGCCACCCACTTTTCCTGCACATCATAAAGTGGGTCTCAGGGGGTACAAACTGGATCCTTTCAAATAAAGGTTAGCTAAAGGATTCACTGGGCTGTGCCTGTCCCTCCCCACCATTCCCAGCACCAAAAGAATCAACGCTGAGAGGAACACAAGTAACACTGGTGTCCATAGATGTCCATAGCCTGCTGAGAGGAGCAAGGAATTGGGACCAAAATTGTATTTCTGCCCCACAGTTACTGGGATCAAAGGGTATTCCAGTAAGCGCATGGAGGGATGGGACTATCCTTTTTCCTTGACATGGCCACAGCAGGGAAAGGGTTCTAAAGCTGCTAGCCTGTCCAGCCTACTGCATCTATATTAGGACAGACAAATCCCACCTTTTTTCTCTGTCCTTGGACTGCAGGAGCAACCTGCAGACTGGCTCATATTTAGACATCTAGAACTAGGCCAGATAATTTCTATCTTTCATGACCAGGCATCTGCAAAGACCAGAGGACAACTTGACTTTAAGAGTCAGCCATAGCTACAAACAACACGTTTCCCTGGCAAACGGCACAGGGTCTGATAGACAATCTCAGCCATGCAGCCAGTGCAGCTGGAGGTGCTCAGGGCCCCTGAGAGCCTGGGGGTGCCCACATCACAGGATGGGTACTGCCTGTGGTGATCTCCATCCTGACTCAGCTGTTGTGTCTCAGGGCTAGGAGGTACCCTGACTGCAGGCCAACAGTAACTGTATGAGCAGGAGGCTACTGGCAGGAAAAGGCTTCAAGACAATGCAGACAAATTCTGTTGAGTGGAAGGGGCAGATGGATTCAGCAGTCTTGAAGAGTATGTATTTCCTGGTGAAGGTAAGTTAACGCTGAAGCTGTGAGCTGGGCTCTGTCTGCCTCAAGTTATTAAATTAAGTAGGCTTGATTTTAAAAAAAAAGAGGTGTAGTGCAGCAGAAACCTTGGGTTGCTGGGCAGGATGGCTCTTTGTGTTAGTTTCAGCCTCTCAGTCAGACAGAGCTGCATCCTGGGAATGCTCCCTTATTGTTCTGTATTGCTTAGGATGACATGTTTAAATAGCAGAAAATTAAGTGGTTGTCATTTGAAGAAAGCTGTGAGCATCTGCCACAAATCCTCCCAGCGATGCAGCACCACTCTGAAATGGCAAATTTACCCCTGGATGTACTGGAGCAATTTTTTCCACTTTCCAAGTATTTCCCTTTCAGATGTGCCACTGCTAGTCTGTGTTCACCTGTCTCTCTGCAGATTGCACTCAGAAGGTGTTTCAGGCTTCCCTCCCAAATAAAGAACCATACTGTGACAGTCTGGGGCAGCTGGAGGGGCTGCCACCAGCCAGCCTGCCTGCATGGGGACAGGGCAGAGCATCTCTGCTGCTGTGGAGAGCTGTGACACAGCTGAATGTATCAGACAGTCACTCATTTTTCACCCAGTGCAATCAGCTGTCCCACACTTGTCTCAAGGTCACCTGTGTCCCACTCTACCTCATCCTTCTCATCAAAGGAGAGAGCTGAGGAATTCTCCTGTGATTAATAACCTTATCTATCCCCTTGGGCTTATTTTTTCCCTCCATTTTTAATTTTATGTTCTGCTTAACCAGCTGCTCTTGCTCATTAAAAAAACAAACCCTCTCTAGTTCTCATTAGCACCATATGTCTGCTGGTTATTTGAGAAATGAACGCAAAATATATTTAAAGGATTAGTCAAATCATGATAGGCAAAAAGATTGAAAGGCAAACAGCTAATGAAATTCCCATTACACTCTGTCTTCTCACTGCTACCCTTGCTGTCCCCAGCTAAAGCCAATACAGCATCCCACCACAGTCCTCCCTCTGTGTTCCACTAGAGCACCCACAGCCACAGTGAAATTACAGCCATGTCTCTGGCTCTCGTTAATTCCCCAACAGAGGTTTTTGTTTTCTCATTGCTCCTTCTTCAGGGAAGTTACCAGTGACCAAAACTGGCTTTCAAATGGGAGCCAAGAGCTAGTGTTCATTAGAGACAGTCGTTTCTAAAACACTTGCAAAATTTCTCAGGGCTGCTCTGAAGCATTCAGAAACCTGTGCAGCACAAAACACAGCCAGCTGCTGTTCTCTGCTTCCCCCCTTACAACCCTCGGCATGTGCTGTCTGATGCATTCTTCTTCTCAAATCTCTCTATCATTCCACAACCAAACATATTTATTTAATCTAAACTGTGAATACAGATAATGAGTTTTCTTAGGGACATAATAAGGCAAAAAGTCTAACCTATATCTCTGTCTCCAGGAGCTTCTGTCATGCAACAAATCCTGTTCCAGTGTTTATAAATTCAGTCTGCATCCTGATACCCTGATTGGTAAAGGAGAATATAAACAGCCCAGAATTTGGCTTGTCTTAACGCCTCTGCACTTCTTCTGAGAGTGTGACATCTCATCTGATGTGCATTACCTCCAGCAACACACGATCCCTTGGCAAAATGAACGTGTCCAGATTTCTTAGACAATCTCTTACCATCAGCCCCAGAAGCAGCAGAGCTGCTGAGTGACGCTTTTACAGCACTGGCATTGAAATTCATTGTTTAATGCAGACCTGCAAACAGCTATGCTGACAGGAATGAAAATCTGTATGTTTACATATAGATTCATAGAAAAATTTTCATATGACAAACCATATATTTCCTCTGGCATTGTAACCTGCAAAATGAACAGCATTACTAATGATGATCCTTTGGGTTTTTTGTTTATTGTTTTTCCATAGGAAAAAAACAGCAAGCGACTAATAGCTTGAGAAGAGACTTCCTGCCCAGAGGATACAGAGAACAGGAATGGCTCTAACTGGATCTTCTGCAACAGAAAATCTTGTTTAGAGTCATAACAAAAACTTGCAGTTTCTCCTAAGAGACTGAGCCTGTCTTGGAGGTGGGTTATTTTCATTTTTCCCTAAAGGACACCTGGAAAAAACTGAAGCACATGAGTCACTAAAGATAATACATGAAAATGTTGAAAAGGAAGGAAAAAATCCAATTCTTCTGATCACTCATTCAGCATGCTGCACAGAGGACTTCTTACAACCCATTACAGGAAATTTAAGTAGTAGATGGATGGTAATAGTTTAGGGGAATGGACAAAATCAGTATGGTAGAAACAGCTTGCAGTGGGTGCTGCATGATTAATAAGATGTTCATACTGGCCATGGGGGGAATGCATTTTAATATTTGGGTTGAATGGTTTAGAGCATCAAATCTTCCTAAGGTTCACATAAGAAATATTTAATAGCTGGTTTGATTGATGTGAGGGAAAGCTCCAAGTGCAATTTAATTATATTCAAGATATTTCAGACCATGCATTTAATTTCTTAGAGTACATTTTTTTCTTTATTGTTCCTACTGCTCTCAGCAAAGTTTCCCTAACCCTGTTTCAACCCTAGGGTGTGGACAGAGACCTCTGAGTCCAGCAGCTGACAGTGGGTGCCAGACCCATGCAAATATACAGCTGCATCCAGGCACCCCTCGGTGCTGCACCAGGGCCAGGTTTGCCTGGAGCAGGTCCAGGGGACAAGAAGCACATCAGGACTGTGCTGCACATCCAATCACCCACCCCTGCTCCTCACTTCCTACTGGTCCTGGTGCTCTCTGTGCATGCTGGGGAGCAAAACTCACCTGAACATCAAGCCCACCAGTCTGAACCCCAGCACAGCTCTGTGGGTGCTCTGGGCTAACTAAGAATGTCATCACTGGCAGAAAGGCCATGTATATTTTACCTGATTTCTCCTCTTGATAATGAATTGTTCTTGCAAGAGGGAAAGCAACTCTCTGTGGTGATGGTTGTTGGTTTTTTAAAAATAAGCATATTTAGGGATTGAATTTTAGAGATTTTCATTTGATCTGTTTCAGGAAAACTGATAGTTTGAAGAATGTGTTGAATAACTGCAGCACCAAGAACAGAAGTAGTTGATTTATGGCTCTCACTTAGTACCAAGAGATCTGTCTGCACTCTGTTGCTCTCAAAAGCGCATCTGTTGGTTCCTCCATGGGCAAACTGTGATGCAAACGAAAGTATGTTTTCGGTTTTTTGTGTCTCAAATTAGAATTTCAAGATTCTCAAGCGCATCTAAGAATGACTAACTGCTCTGGATCACTGTGGACAGGAAGTCTGTGGTTTTTATAGTCAAGACTCAGCATTTTATGACCAGTATAAGTTTCTGAGCAGTTGTCAATTAAGGGTCACCCCTTCCCTTCCCAATACAGAGCCATTGACACAACCATTCCACCCTCCCAGAAGAATAACCTGCACCATGGTGCATTTCCAGATATTCACATCTCAGAGAAATTTTTCCTTTACCCATCTTTGAAAAATGGAGGGCACTTGGGATGAAATTGGCAATGAAAGGCAGCAAGCATACCAAAGCAGCAGAAATCTGATATCAGAACAAAGATTAAATACCACTATTACCATGTGTCAACAGATTTACAGGGGTTTGTAAATTAAGCTGGTGTAGCTATAATTATGGAAGGAACTGTTCTGCCTTTTTAAAATGCTCTTTCAAATTCACATGAACTCGATTGAAAATAATATAATTGAACAACAAGATAATGCATCTTCCAGGGGTTGCTGTGCTCAGAGGTGGTTTGGGGTCTTCTTTAAAAAGCTGCCCACTTCTTAGGTGGCAAGGGTGAGGATTTAGTGTGGATTTCTGCAGGGATTCTTGCACACTTGCAAGCATCCAGGCAAGACTGCAAGATGCTGTTATGATTCCATTTGTAGGACACTGATGGAGAGAGGGCATTAGCATGTGAAATCATTCCTTCTCAATGTAAACGATGAGCAGAGTGCCTCTTGGTATCCATACTAATAGACCAGTTCAGCATAACACTGGCAGTTTGTTTTCTGAACTTGCTGGTCACCCAAAATCTTTTTATTATTTTCTTTTAAAAATAGACAAAAAGAGCTTTACTCCAGAGAAAGTCAGACCACTTCAACAGGGTTTGTTCATTATGGTTCTGAAAATTTTACTATTAATTTCTTATACTAAAATTATTGCATATATCCTGTTAGTTTTAAAATGAAGGCAAGCACCAAATGAATGTCTGAATGCACAGATTTGTGGTTTTGCACAGCTAATTTAACCCCTTCCCTGGATTTGGTATTGCAAGGAAACCTGTGGCATAAAGCTGAATCTAGTTTATTCTACTAGAGTACGGGTTAATGGTGGGGAGAGGCTGAGAATGCAAATTTAAGGTCTCAGATTCTCTTGTGTCATTCCTGTAAATCCCTGATGACATTCCTTGCACTGCACAGGCAAGGACGTGCCTTGTCTTTATGTGACAGAGAGCTCAGCGCAGAGAGTCTCTGGGTCAGGGACAGCAGGAGATTGATTTCAGCCTGCCTCTGATTAGGCTGCCCTATTTTCTGCATCTTCCACTCAAACCACTCCTTGGTATGAGCAGGTATTAGTCGTAAAAAGCATACTTGGCACATAATGGTTCATTTTAAAGGAAAATGGCACCTCTGGCACCAAGTCTTCCTTCTGGAAAAGCGGACCAGTCTATCTATTGTTATTAATGCTACTAATTTAATTTAAAAACTAGATTTTGCATTTCTCTAGCTCCCACAGGAGTCAAGCTCAGTGCAACAGGCAGCACATCCAGCCAGCCTTTTTGCATGTCCCTCTGCTTGGTGCATGTGTCTAAACTGGGGAGTTGCAACACAAAAATTGATGACTACAGCAAGGTGAAATGAGATCCCACTCCTTTTGCTCACTGATCCAGGGAGATAAAGTCCTTTAGGGAACAGAGGGCTCCCTCACCTCAAAAACAGATGTATCAGCTACTATGGGATATATACGGGATATACTATGGAATATACGGGATATACTATGGGATATATATGGGATATACCTCCTCAAGCCTGGCAATCTGTGTTCCAGAGTTTTCCAGAGGTGTATCCTGCTAATGGTGGGAGTCCTCCAGAGGCAGACACCCTGCTCCTTCCCTGACTGCCTGCTCTAATAGCTATTCATGTCAAGTTCATATCAGCACGTTATTTTTTCCTGCTTAAATTTTCCATCTTGAGCATCCAGCTACTGTAACTCATTATACCTTTCTCTGCCCTGAGCTTAACGAGCCATTCACTAACTGATATTTTCTTCCTGTCAAGGTTTTCCAGGTCACAATCAAACAACATTTCAGTTTTATTTCCAGCAGTCTGAACATCCCAAAACCCTTGAAAATCCCACATTTCAGCATTTCCTCTACCTATTACCTCCTTTTTTGGGGTGTTTTCTGTGTCTTCAGCAGCCTTTCTACAGCCTTTATAAAGCCCATGCTTTAGGATGCAGCATGCCCCTCCCCAAAAGAACCTTCAGTGACTAAAAGGACAGCAGGAGATTCTTGCTCAGATAATTACCACCCTCATAATGAAGAATATCTTCCTAATATCTAATCTAAACCCACCCTCTTTCAATTCAAAGCCATTACCCATTGTCCTCTCCCTACATACCCTGGTAGAAGGTTCCTCTCCAGGTTTCTTGTAAGATTTTGCTACATTTGTGCACTTAACTTCTTTGAGCCAAATATTTAACTTAAGATGAGCACATTGTTTACTAAGACAAATTAAACTTTGAGGTGTTAAAGGACACATATTCCTATGTGCTTTTAAAGTCTGTGGATGGGATAATAATCTGCTGAAACACCAGCAACTGAGGAATGGGGCTGTGAAACACAGACAGAATATTAGTGAATGCTTGGTTGCTCCACACCTTCATTTCTGACGTGGGGGCCATGCCTCGATATCTGATAGATAGCAAGGATTTTTTGCTGGCCTCACTGTGCAGGGAAGTTTGAGCAGAGCAGATCACAGAAAATGTGCAGAACAAAGGTGAAGAGCAGCAGCTCTGCAATGGGACAGGACAGGAATCACCTCTCAGGCTCTCAGAGCAGGAGTGCAGTGTCTGGAGGAGCAGGAGAGGGGCTTGGACATGGTTGTACACTCAGTGGAGACCAACAGCAGACACTGAATGCTAATGCAGATCTTCCTTGCTATCATTTTTGGCTGGAATGGCTAGAAGGGAAGATGGTCTTCATTTAAAGGAGAAAGAGATGAGAAGTGAAGCACAGAAAGAGCACCCTGTGTATGAATGACAGGTAAGTGACAGTGCATTTTGCAGAGCTGGGCATAGAGCATAGTCTATAAAATCCTTGCCTAGTGCTTATCAGGCCCCATCACATCCAAATCCTACATTTCCATACAATTCACATTCCTTCAACCTTTTTCCTCCAGCCATATCTTACAGGTCTATTTCACATCAGCATCCTTCTGCAGAAGAGCTCTGTGTTGATAGGCAGTGATGGCAATCTGCAGCATGTCATCCCTGATTGGAATCACCTGCTGAACATACACATCGTATAATATGGGATCTATTTATATTTATATAATATAATTATATAATGTAATTTTTATATTTATATAATATAAAATATTCAGGAGAAGTTGCTGCAGCACTTGCCTACGTTTTGTTCAACTGGTGAGCCCAGCAGGATCTCTGCTTGCAGGAGTCAGGCACCATGTAGGTTGTCAGTGACTCGTGCTATCAGCTAAGACAAAGCAAACCACTTCAAGACAGGTCGGGATTTTGAAGAGCACTGTTTGCACACTGTGTTTGCACATCCTCTTTCATGATCCCCCAGCCCCAGCTGGAAGCACAGCAGAGAGGAATCTCACTCTGGGCTGGAAAGTTAGATGTTTGCTGCTTTTCTTCTGTTGATTTGGACAGCTGGGGTTTGCACATTGCCGAGGCAGCTCAGAGGTCACAACTGTGCTCTGTAGTCAGAGTCACTGCTGACAAATGAATCGGTTCACAATGAGAAGCTCTTGCCATCGGGGATCCAGTGCTCCTCTCCTCAAAATGCCACTGCGTGGGGGTAAAGGCAACGACCTGGCAGAGCCAACACACCACAGAGATGCTCCTGCAGGTAAGGCAGGTTTTCAGGAGGTTTCTTGCCCTTCCCAGCAACCTATTCTCCTCCTTCCCTGCAACAGCATGCAGAAAGTTTGGAGGCTTTTTGCCTTTGCTGTACCTTGTTGAGTTCAGCTGTATCTTGTGGCCTCAGTGCTCCACACAGTGACTAATGGCTGGGCTGTAGCCTGTGCTGGCACAGAGCTGTCATCTGCATGATTCAGGGCTCTGAGAGACAGAGAAAAGAGGGTGCAGGGTGAGTGAGCACATGGATGGCACATCTCAAACTCCAGCGATGGGTAAATTATTCCTTTCCTGAGAGTGCTAGAAAGGACTGGGAATACACCAAGCAGATCTTCTTTAGAAGATCGCCTGGAGGTGATTCTCACATTGCACAGGAGAAAAACGCTGTAAGAAAGCACTTGGTACCCTCATGGTGATTGACAGAAAGAGCTCATGGAATCTCCTCAATAGAAGCCCATAAAAAGTATCCAGGCTTTAAAGCATCCCCATATCAAGGTCTAACCCAAAGCTGATGCTTGGCTCACAGGCATTCAGCAAAGAGGCACTTGGTGCCAAATCAAAAGTTGATCATAAAAGCAATATTCACTTCAGGCTGCAACATTACAGTAGTAATCTAAACTGCTGTTACGTAGCTCTAAACATCTCTTTCCCAATATGCTGGATTCCTAGAGGCCTTTGTCCTTTAATCTAAGCAGAAATTGGAGTTCTTTGTGGTTGTTGCTACAAAGAAGGAGGGTATACATCCTTAGCACTCTAGAAGTTCTTGACATGTTAGGTGTGCCCCAGTGTGTCTAGGGGCTTTAAGGATGCTGAAAAGTGCTGCAGGCAAAGAGTGGTCTATTTTATCATAGGGACAGTGAGCTTCCCTTCCAAGGTGGATCAAGATTTTCCCCAGTTGCTCCACTCTTTTCACATCTGAAAATTCTGACTAGGATTCCTCACCAGACCTGGACTGTCACTGCAGTCCTATGCCTTGGGACAGCTGGTGGCATTGCCTCACCTCAGATGAAATTAAGTGTCATCCAGCTTTGGCCATTTGGCTCAGCTGAAGGATGAGATCCAATTTGCAACTTACCTGATTAATAGCTTTTTCTTAGCAGGTAGCTCTAAAACTTGAAAGGGAGACATAGTCGTTTGCATCTTGGTCTGCATGCCTCTGGTCTTTAGTAAGGATTTAACAGCTGCTTGTGGAGTTTTGGGATTTTTTTTTTCCTTTCTCTTGCATCCCAGGAGGTGGCATGTATTGGCAGTAATGCTAGAGAAGCACTTTTTTTCTGCTGAGCTCTCTGTTCCTTGTTTAATTGGGGTATGTATGACACATGACAGTGGCTCCTCTTATTTAATGCTCTCTAGCAGAAATTGGGAGAAAGAATGTGTCTCAGAGACACACTTTTCATCAGACATGTCACAAAGCCATCCAAGTCCATGGCTGTGGCCTGCATTTGCTTCTCTCCACCTCACCACCAGTTTGATGCTGCTCCTGCAACATCACTATCAATGCTGGAGTCAAGGACACAGTTTCCAGGCTAATGGAAAGAGGACACTTGTCATGTTGTTATATGAAATATGCTCTAAAATTAAATTACATCATCATATTGCTGTTCTTTATTCATCTTGTGAAGCTTAGTCCCTCAAAGGACAATTAAAATGCAGACTGCATACTACAAATATCTATGCAAAAAGACTACAGGCTCTCCTTGGGAAGAGGAGTTTAAACTATAATTGCCTATTCACTGTTTTTCCTGCAGCTTTTATGCCATAATTTCTTCTACTGACTTGTTGGACATCATCAAAGACATTGTCTCACCACCCACCGTTGCCTATCCATGTTTTTCCTGTACTGATTGACTCTGTGCTGTCTGAGATGAGGATGGTTTCTCACAGTGGGAACACATATAACACCTCTAACAGTGCTACCTGTAGCTCTTTTTTGATACCTGCAGTTCAGGAGGTAAGCATGGGGACATGAAACAGTAGCTCATCTCACAGCTGTTTCTCAATCTGTTTTAGCTTCAAAACAGTGTCTGTGTCCCCTCTCGAGCTCAGCTCACTCCCATTATGCAGACTGCTGATGGGCTGGGTGTCACCCTCAGGATGAAAGGGAAGAGCTCTAACAAGGACTGCTCACCCCTATCCTTATCTCCCTATGCCAGGGGCACGAAACAGACAGCCTTTCTCCCTCCCTGTCTGCTCTGCCTCAAGGAAAGCATGCAGGACAGCCAATGAACCAGGGAGGGATTTTGCTCCATGGAAGCAGAGAGTCCCCAGAGCAGCTGCCATTCCTCAGGTCTCCACCAGCCAGTCCAGCTTTAGCCCAGCTGGGAAGGCATCGAGTTCACTCACAGGGATGTAATGAGAGCTGACAACTGTGCTGTGCTCCCACATGAAGTGGAGATTATGCAGAGTCTGGGAGTTTTGTGTCTGGCTCTTGATACCCGCCTGGCTCCTGGCTGGGGACATGGCCATCTGTTTTGCTGAAGGGACTGTGTGCACAGAGAGCCCCCAGTTCTGGGGGACTGTCACCAAGCCATCAGTTACCATTAATGCCCCTTGGTCACCCAGCAGCCCTGAATCAGCTCCTTGGAAGATTTTTCTCTTTCTCTGACTGGAATGTGTCACCTAACTCCAAGCTGAAGGGACTGTGTTTTACCCTTTAAACAGAGAACAAACAGTTTCAGGTTATTGCTAAACCTCAGACCTACTTCTGTAACAGAAGCAGAAGATAAGGACGTTGTCACTGATGGACTATAAATTACAGGTGTCCAAATTCACTCAGGTAAGTTCCACCTGAGGGCACTGCAGTTCATATATCTGTCATTCATAATAAGTCATTCTAGCAAGCAAACTCAGCCCAACACCTACTTCTGTTTAATTTTGAGTATTGAAAATGACAGGACTATTCATGCACCTACATTAAGCCTATGTTCAGCTGCTTAACTGAATTGCAGCAGCACTGTATAGATAAACTTTCAAAAAGAACTATATACTGTGTTAATTAGATGAATCATTATAATTTTGTCTCAATTTTACTTCAACTTGCTCTGCTTACATTCTTGAAGAGAGTAAAAGAGCAGGCAGGTTTAAACACAGTTCTGTAAGAAGTCATCCTCCTATGATGAGTTCATAGTATCACTAAGGTTGGAAAAGACCTCCAAGATCATCAAGTCTAACTTTTGGCCAACCACCACCATCCAGCTAAACCACAGCACTGGGTGCCATGTCCAGATGTTTCTTGAACACATCCAGGATTGGTGACTCCACCACCTCCCTGCTCTACCACCACCAACTCAGGGATGTTCAGCCTGAACATCCGCTGGCACAACTTGAAGCCATTTCCTCTTGTTCTGTCACTGGTTGCTTGGGAGAAGAGACCAATCCCTACCTGGCTACAACTTCCTTTCAGAGAGCAATAAGGTCCCTCCTGAGCCTCCTTTTCTCCAGGCTAAAGGAAGTATTCAGCCATGAACTAGAAAAATGAACGGCGTCCCAAACTGCCGAGAGAAGTAGGATGAAACTGATTTTTAGGAGGGAAATCCTTCTTCCTGGAGAATCTCTGTTACATGGTGGTAGTCCCAGCCATTAAGGAGAACATTTAAAACCCGACATGAAGAACAATTAAAAATGCACAATTGAAAGCAAGATAGGCCTGGGAAAGAGATCATCAGCGTAATTATTGTTTCTGTTCTCGTGGGTTTTGCACTCACTGACATACTTTTGGAACACAATTAAGGTCTTTCCCATCTATAGCTCACACAATCCTGTAAGGTGTATCTAGAGCTTTTTAAGACTGGACTTGCAGGGAAATGGGATTCCAGAAAATGTCTGAATGCTGCAAGGCAATTCTGCCATGTGGGATTTAAACTTATTTTGCCCCGTGTGAGAAACTTGACTGGGTGACATCTAAGGCATTCTTTTTGTCAGCATAAAAAATGATTTGACTATTCACTGTGTATTTTCCAGATCTGTGAAAGCTTTTGGGATTATGCTGGAGGAAAGATTTAGTTATGTTTCTATGGAAACCATAACACTTATATAAAAGCCTGCTTAACAAGCAAGAGTGTGACACTGTATCTCATTCAAGGTGAGCCACCTCTGAGATAACTCATTGATAAACTTCCAGCTGGGTTTTAAAGTCTGGGAGGACACCAGTGGATTTCTTACACCTCTAATAGGAGTGAGACTCAGCAGGTACTGCTGGATAACTACTTAGCACCGTAGCATGGGTGCTATAATCTCACATGGAAAGTTGCAGTCATTTGGTTGGACTTGAAAGGAAATTTTTCATCAGGTTGATTATACAGTAATGATTCCTAACTTTTTGTCTTTCTTACTTATCCTCTACTTTATAGATGTGCAACTTCACTACCTACAGTATGACCCGGAGGAGAAACCCAGTTATGTTTTTTTCATAAAACACTGAAGTGCTCCCAGATGTTTGTTTGAAATCACCTAGAAATAGGACTGATATTTTTTTCATCTAGGTACTGATTTTCCTGAGATGAAAGTCTCCTTTAAAATTAGAAAAGCCTTGTCCCCTTGGCACTGCTCTTCCCAGCAAGCACACAGAAGTTGCTGTCACAGTGAAGTACAAACACTGTAGCTAGCAGGAGACAGAATTTAGTTTTGTCTTTTCTCCTCAGAGAAGAGCAGGTTCAAATCAACTTTTAGAATCTATTTCATGTTTTCCCATTGACAGCACTTCTAGCCATGTTGTGGATTCTGTAGCAATAAACTAGAATAACTAAAGCTGGTTCTATTTGATAAGTGACAAAAGCTGAGACACAAAGTTGCTTTCTAAATTACTTCTGGTTATCTCACCATACAAAGTTCACTGACATAAAACAAAATTGCTGATGCAAGGATTGAAGGGCATTCTAGATACAACAACAGATTGGTGAATTAATTTTTTAATCTACTCCTACAATTTGAAAAAGTGAAATCAGTTAAACTTTTTTGACTGCATGAAGAGGCATTGTGCTTTAGGGTAAGATGGCCCTTTCTGGATTTTAACAAAGCCAGTTCTATATGGTTTTGTCCATGGACTTCTAAGTCATCCACAAAGAGCTGCAGAATGTTCCCCCTGAGAAAGAGAACAGCAGAAACAGAAAGGGGATGTCTCAGACCTGTTCAGGGCCTGCTCCTGAAAAGATTCATGCAGTAACCTGGCTTCTCATACTGTCCTGCTCCCTCTGAAAATTCTCTGTTTCACAGACCGAGTTAAGAAACTCATGCACGTGTTCTTGCAGCGCCATCACTTTTTTCTTTGCTACACAGGCATTAGAGAGGCCATTGATGTCCATTTTGATGGTTTATGTTCATTAAGAAATGCACCAAACCACCACTATCCTGTTGCTGTTGTGGAACTGGTTTTGAGTGATCAAAAAGCAATAGTTGCTACCCTCTGTTGGAGAGGCCCAGCTGCCAGTGCAGCCAAATGACCCCCAGCCAGGTGGCTGCTGCAGAATCCTCCAAGCCTTAGCAAGCTGTACAGAGTCAGGCTGTGTCATAAAGGGTTATGGGGTGACTGATGTCTACCAAGTTTTTCTCCAGTAGGACGTGGAAAGCTCAGGAAAAATGCACCAAAAACAAAAGTCTCCAAGAAAGATTCTGCATTATCTGGCCAGGAGCAATATGTTTTCTATATATCTGGTGTTGCCACCTTGCTGCTGTGTTTATGCATTGCCAGACAGCTCATTCATTTCCCCCAGCTTTCACAGAGCCAGCTACTCCTTCTTCCTGCCAGGACAGCAGTCTCTAACATTGCTTGCTGGAGCCTGGACTGCCTTGGATAGGCTCCCTTTCTGCAGAGATGAAGATGGAGCAGGCAGGTACAAATCAAACAAAAACCCCTAAGACAAAAAGTAAGTGTTCAAGCACAACACCATTGATACTCAGTCCTGTGGGACAAAGGCAAGCCCACAGGCTCAGTGTTGTGTGGGATCATGGAAACCAGAATTCAGTATGTCATAAATCACCTCTCCAGAGTCCTGCTGTTTTTCTTTGCATGACCCACAGGTAAATGTTCTCTGCTCCTCATATTCTGTAGCAATATTTCCAAATAATGATACTCAGAAAATTCTACACCAGTTGTTTTTAGTTGTCCCCTCACTGGCATTCACACTAATTAAGTAGGGTTGGTTTTATGGAGTTGGAAAACTTGCTAACTATGGCAGGTTGAACATGAGCCACATGGTGCACTTCACCATATACAGTATTAATGATATGTAGCTAAAGCACCTTCAGATGTTTTCTATGTATCTCAGAAAAACTAACACCTTAAGCTTCAGAGCACCTGTGATGGATGGAATATCTATTTTCCTGTGCAGCAGGAGCAATACAGACAAAAAGGCTAGGATTTCTAAGGACATCTTTCTCAGAGGCAGACCCAAAGATTGATTCGCTGGAGTACTGCTAACAGCAGGTCTGGTCTTGGTCTGACTCAGTCTTGTTCAATAGAATTGGCTTTTAAAAAGCACTCTGGGAAAGCTCCAGGCCTGCTGCTTCTGCCAACCTCCCTGGGAGCTGCACCACATATGCATGGATCAGTGGAAAACTCCTCTTTGCCTTCCCCAAGCCTACTCATGCTCCAGATCCAAAATTGCTGTGCTATCAGTAGATTCAGGGAAAATTCTTGCTCGGTCCTTGGTCTTGCCACTAGTGCCACTGACATTCCACAGGAACTGTGTTAGTTCTTTGGCAAGATGTTCCTGACTCATAGGTGTGCCAGAGACACACAGTGACTTTTTTAAGTCGTGCAGATGTAGCTACTCACAGATTCCAGCTACTCACATATTCAGCCACACCAACTCCAGCACAATTTGGTGATGTTTTTATACTTTCATTTCCGTTATAAGAGTGATTCCTCTATTCTGAGTGAAGAAAATCCCTGAGACCTACTTTCAAGTTTGTGATTGACTCATACTTTGCAAATGAACCATCAGAGGAGACCCAGCTGGAAGTATTCCATCAATATTCAGATTATAAAAAAATAGCCATTTGATTTTAAGTTGCTGATAAGTATATGAGAGAGTAAGTGAAGAGGAGGTGGTATTCTGTTTTCCAAACATTTCTTGGAAATGTTCTCATTTGGAATGTCTATTCACATACTAATAGGAAGATATGTTATACCTGGCCCAACAGGAAAGCATAAAAGGTCAGTTTTGCTGGCACTGTGAATAATTTTTCTCACAGTGAAATTCTTCCCAGTGAAACCTCAAAATTTAACTGAATCATTCATTTGCAAAGAAACAGCAGATGTTCAGAGTCTTCCAGCTTGAATTACCCTCTGGAGAAGGAATGTGCAGTATGAAGCTCAAGTTTTTCCATCATCTACATTTACATGTACATACACACATAAAAGAAAACAGGCCCTGCTTCCTGAGCAAAGCACTAAAAAGAAAAGCAATTCCTTCTTTCAGGCACATCAGCTCAATGGCAATGGCCATTCCAAAAATTAACTCTCTTAGAAACCTTCTCTATCTGGGCAATTGATGAACCTGACCTCTTTTCCTACACATAACTGGCTGCACACACAACTTAGATTCATGCAGTATATCTTTCAAAAAGACACAACTTGCTCACATGCTAAAAAAAAACCACTTGAAATGTCCTGTTGCGAGATTTGCTGGTGACACTGATCATACAGTGTTGCAGTATTAAATAGTTGATGGTTTTTTCTTGTCCAACGTGCTCTGGTGGGAGATGACCAGTAGTTGGCCCTCTAAGACTTCTGTGAAGTGCATGGAGCCAACTCTGCCTCAGCAAGGGGATTCCCCAGGTTTTGAAAAATGCTGCAGATAATTGTGTCACCATGACTCCTGCTCACTTTCATTGAATTAAGCCTGTTTTGCTTAGATCAGTGCAGCTATTTTTACTTTTATGCCCTCAAATATTGCCTCACTAATTATACTGGATGTCAGTTTGCAAGCTGAAATTATTCCTGTTTCATAAGAAAATGAAAGTCAAGCAAATAGATGCAAACTAAAATATGTCCTCTTGTGGGGCTTGAAAACAGTCATTTTGGAAGTTTAGTTTCAGCGTGGTAACCACTAACTCCAGTTAACTATGATAGCATCAGAATTTAGTTCTAGTTTAGTTTGGTTTACCTTGTTGAAAAAAGGTTGTAATTTTGGGGTTATTTATTTTTGTTGGGGTTTTTTGGTTGGTCTGTTTGTTTGTTTGTTTTGCTAAGTAATAGAGCTGAGGGATTTATATGTTTATAGAGAGCTGGATATATGATAAATAAGGATTTTTTTTCAGAAACTAACAAATTTAGATGGAAGCTAAAAAATGGTTCATTGAAGCTAATAATCAAGTGATGACTGGGTTGGTTTTACAAAATAAGCATTTCTTTAAGAAAGCAGTTGTACACATAAAATGTCTGCAGTTAGGAGGATGACAGAAAGCAGTTAAAGAATCATTTAAAAATACTGAATTATTTTTAAATAAATAAAAAAGTTTTAAATAAGTCAAATCCTGAGATTAAACAAATCAGAGCTATGAAAATTTACAGTGGAAGGTTTGACTGGAAAATTTCATATGAATTTTTTTTTAATTAAATCATTCAAATGCGGGAATCTTTCTGAGATTTCTTCTTGCACTACTGAAGCTTTGGTAAGTGCTTCACTGGAAGAAAATACAGTGATTATTTGAGTACTTCTTCAGGTATGTGACAGTAATAAAACTTTAAATGGATGAAGAGCCAGAATGGTGATGGCTACTATGCACGTGCTGAGGAGAGGATGTGAACTGGCAGAAGGAACCTCCATCATCAGCTATGTGCTTCTCCGTGTGGCTGTGGTCCTGGACACAACATCCCCACAGTCCAACCCAGCCACTCACCTGGAGAATGACAGCAGCACACCCCTACCTTCTTTCAAGCACACAAAGGTGCATAAAGCATTGCTTTGAGGGAATAGCAACAACTACACTTCCTAAAAGGTGTTCAGAGAGGCAGCAAGTCTTCTCAAACTCTTGCCAGAGAGGCTTGGTGGCTCAATAGAGCATGATAATGATCTCCAAACATTATTTTTCCCCGAACTGAGAGTTCATTCTTTACATCCAGCATATCAGGTAATAACCTCCAGCTTACCCAGTAAATTGGAGCATAAAAAAAGGATGAATGACATAGAGTTTATTCTTAGTTTGGGTTCTCCCCTATTCTATTTAAAGCATGAAGCCTAGAGGCAAAAAACAAAATCCAAGTCCCATGAAAATATTTTGTGCTGACAGCCAGATGAACAATCTTGAGGCAATTCAAGCTAGGACAGGGCAATGACAGCAAACCTTTGGTGCTTCTCATGAGCCCACCCAAACTTCTGTTTCACCCTATTTCTCTCATTAGTCATTTTGGCTTTGGTCAGAAGCTTCAAACAGACTCAAACTAATGCCCGTTCTTCCCAGTTTGTCATATTAACGGTTCAAATATTATTTCAGAGAGCAAACCTCAAAGAAACTTGCTGGTCAAAGTAAGAGAAAGTTGAGAAATCTGTCAGCTCTGAGCAATGACTAGAGATTGGGCATTTCACAGCAACATACCAGCAGTACATGATGCAGTGATTCAGCTCTGCTAACATAGCAGTAGCTGTAAAAGACATCATCATCAAATGCATTGGCCAGAACAGCAAGATGCAAGCAGTCAAAACATCACAGGCATGTCCCAGAATAAACCTACAGAAAAGCTTCACTGATACTTCACACGCTGTGGGATATGGGATGTGTAGGCAATGATGAAGGTGGAACAAGTGCTCATTTGCAGCAGAAGAACTTCACATTGTTGAGTGCTGTGTCATCCTGAAGCCCCTGTGGGGGCTCTACCTTGGTCTGGAGACCACATATCTTGCAGCTGTTGGTCCACGGGCCAAAGCTGCCCCATGCCAGTCCATCACCTACCAGCACAGCTTCATCTGAGCATCTGAACTGAATGTTGTTGGCTGCTGTGTCGTCACCTCCTCCCTGGGCCTTCTCTGTTCTCAGTGAAAAGGAGATCAAGTAGCCTTCAGGGCAAACTTGGAAGCTGGTCCAGGTACCCCACCTGACAAAAAGCAGATGGAAAATTTTCTGGGCTCTGTGAGCTGCTGGGAAGTGCTCCTTCTTGTCATGCTGCTCCGAAGCTTAATACTTCCTTGAGAGAGCATCCTGCTGCAGTCTGGGGCCCCTTACTTTCTCCTTTTGTTTTTCCTTGCCTTCCAACCACGTACTTTTCTTTTTATTGACATCTCATCAGAAAAACACTGGGAAGTTTGAGATTGAATAGTTATGGTTCTGGTGGGACCTCCAAGGGCAGCATGAGCACAAGTTTTATGATGAATCCCTAATGTGTGTGATGGGAACACACCAGGCAACAGGGAGAGCAGCCACTCTGCCTCCCAGAGGTGCAGTATTGTTCCCTGCAGCTGGAGCAGGGCTTACATGACACAGTTTCTAAATCTATGGTTAGAAACCCCTTTTCCCACATTTGCCCCATGTGCTGCAGATTTCCAAAGACGCACTCTAACCTTGGGACCATACTTCAGGTGTTCACAGTGCTCTGCAGAAATATCAAGGGCAAACAAAAAGTGTTAAAGTGAGGTAACCATGTTTAATTACCCTCAAAATTAAAGAACACAACCCCAACCACTTGTTTTAAATCACTATACTACAGCACAATGTATATAAAGCAAGTCAGAGAGAAGAGACCAGAGCAAGTGGTGACACCCATGGGTGTTTTGTGAGCTGGTGCATGACAAACAGGAGAGAAACTACTTACTCCCCTGCCAAGGACTCAATGGTTATTGAGTCATCCTGACAATGCAGGCGTATCCCATTCAGAGCCGTGTCATCTCTCCCAAACTGGTCAGGCTCCACCTGCAACGGAAATCACACAGGGACAGAGGTAAAGGCAAGGGGCAAAAGATCCAGGAAAAGTCCTTTACATGCCTGTCATAAACAGTCCCAACTCCTTTCTGCAATGGGAAAGCGAAAATGTCTTGGGAGGCACATGGAAAAAGATGCCTGTCACTGGGAAACTACCTAACCTTTGTAACATGTTCTTTGTGTTTTCTAACTATTTCTGACCCAACAGGTAAGGCAGAGACTCAGAGTCTCAGGAGACACCTTGGTGATGGATGCCTCTCTCTCTGAATCCAGATTTTCCCACTCACGTGACTTCTCCCAGCAACATCAGTCACATGCAGACTTTTCTGGTGTACCTGCAGTGGCAACATTTGCCAGAAGACTCTTAGTTTTATGTATGGAGTATCATAAGAAGAGGAAAAATCTGCAGAAAGTCCTTAGGGACAGGAGATGGCAGGGAACAGAGAGAATTTTACCTTCAGTGCAAATCCATTGGCATAGCCATGACGGCAAAACTCCTGGCTGCCCCACTTGCCCCAGTGGCCTCCATTGGGCACAGTGAGGACAGAGGTGTAGTCACGCACCCCTGTGCCTGGGGGGCAGAGGAGGAGCAGGATGAGTGTGGCTGGCATGAGGAACTTCATCTTTCATGCTCTGCATCTGCTGAAGGAGAGCTGGTGTATGGACTGGGGAATTTATAGCCTTCCAAGGCAGCTTGCCTTTCCCTACCAGTCCATTGACAAACACCATTGGAACAATAGTTTCCATCCAGTCAGTGACACAGCACTTGCTGACCTGCTCACAGTGCCCATGAGGAGATCCTCTGGGAGTTCAACAGCAGATGCTGTGTCCACAGGTGTATCCACCATCACTGAAGGGCTATAGGAAGACCTGTGTGCTCCTTGCTGTGCTTCTGGTAGAAGCTTGATATTAATTTCTGTTTCTGGCTGTGCAGATGTTTGACCATGGGAATGTTTGCCTTCTGAGAGTAACTGCCTTAACCCTTTTACCTATTGCTGTTTGGCAAGGCAGGTCAAACTAGATGAGGAAACACGAGGCATCTGGTCTGGAACAAAATGTAAATAAACCAAAGTCCTGTCTCCCTCTGCTGAACAGGATTCCTGGGAAGTTCAATAAATGAGTAGGTAATTTAGGGTTTTAATGTCCTTCTTTTCAACAGCCATTTTTACCTCAATAGAAAACTGTATGCTTTGCTTTTGCAGCAAGCTTAACCAGATGTGCTGGGATGCCCACAGTGATTCTCAGGGCTGAGTGCCTTTGGGGACAAGGGGAAAGCCAAAGTTTCCAGAAAGGTGATACTGAGCCTGAGAACACAGTCACAATGTGACCACCTGAGGAGGTCACAATGCAGGAAGAGGTGAATTTGAAAGCCTGGAGTTGAGATTCTCTTAACATAGAGTTAACTAATGCTTCTGAGGGCCCTTGGTCAGTCTTGCAGCACCTGGCAGAAGCCTTCTCTCTGTTCAACAGGCAAAGAGGAGAACACCTTTTAGAGAAGTATCTTGATCCTCAGGATTTTATAGCAAGATGAGATGCCAAACCTTGAACGAACAGAAGACAAGGAATTTCCCTCTGCCAGGTTGCTGTTCCAATCTCTGTTCCATCTGTTCCTGCTCCAATAAAAGGTGATGTTGGTTTTCCCATTCTTGACTCTGCATTCCTCTTATGCTTGTCAGTGGTCTGTACAGGTGGCAATACATGCAAATTAAGATGGTGGGAAGTTGGATGATCCTTTCCGTGAAAGGCATCAAAAGAGCACAACACGTGATGGAAGCACTGTCTTCCTTTTTAAACCTAAGCTTCTATTTTAGTTCTCCAAAGGGATGTCAAAATCCAGAGGAGATGTGTTTTCTCCCACAAGGACCATGTGATCACATCTGGGAAGCCAGGTGTGTTTGCTCAGGCAGGCTCACACAGTGGTAGCCGAGGACACTCAGACCTGCCCTTGGCAGCACATGAATGGAATGCAGCAGGAGTCTGAAAGAAATGGCTGGGACATGGTTAAGGCTGCAAAAGAAGAAGTAGGATTCCCCCATTCATTTCTCCTTTGCTGGCCCAAAACCATCACGTTTGGCCACTTCACCTCTGGCAGGAGTGATGCAGGTACACAGCATGGACCTGGACCCACCTCCCCTCTCAGGCTCTTCTCAAATCATAACATTCCTGCCTTTTCCCATCCCCAGAGAAGGATTTCAGGGCTCAGTGATCCCCCAGCATGCAGGGGAGTGGGACAAGGCAGGAGGTGAGACCACCTTCAGGGATTTGGCCATGAAAAATTACTCCCATGCACACTTCACAGGCCCATGAGAGAGCTCAAGACCAATAGGAGAACTATTAGAGAACTATTACTCTGGGACTTGGGAAGTATCACTTTCCCATTTATAACTAAGCAGCTGGTAAACTGGGCAGCCAAATGTGAGATGCCCTGGACTTGATTTCACAGTATATGGCTTAGATAGCACTTAATACATGCAGACCTGACATTCATTTTTGCTACCACATAACAGTGCCAATTTTGCTTGGATGTCTCAAAAAGTTTTCTAAGATCAGCTTACACAGAGTATCAAAATCAAGGATAAATCTACAGTGGTGAGATCTGCATCTCTTACTGACACACCTACCCTGCTTTCTTGCTCCCTCTCCTGTATTTTAATATTCTTGAAAATGTCAGAAGAGTTTTAAAGAAAATTGGAAAACTGATGAATTTGATTAATGAAACATGACTACAGTAAAATGATGAGGATGATACAGGGTGTTTCATCCTTTCATTATTCATCCAGTTTAATGTAATTATTTTTGCAGGCAGAGGAGCATAAAAATTTTGCCACTGTTTTCAGCTTTTATAAAAATTTCTGATTTTTTCAATAAACAGATTAATATAATATTAAGCAGTATACTGGTTTTATAAAATTATTATTGTGGTACTATGGCATATTTAAAATCTATATGGAAAATGGAAAATAAATTTATGTCTATAAAATACAAAAATGCATACCATACAAAATTTGCCTATTTTATGATGCCATTGAAAAAATTATACATTAGCGGTTCTTGAAAATTCATAAATTTCTGATTTTTACCCCTAAAAATACTGCACACTTGGGAATACAAACTTGGTTTGGAAGTGTTGTGCATTGTCTTTCTCATATTCTCAGTTTCTCATATCTGTGTAAACCATCTGCTGCCCAAAGGACTGAGATCATTTGAGATGCTGGACTCTTGTGAGTGAGCTATAGGCAGTGTTGAAAGCAGCAAGTGCCCAGGAACTCTGAATAGGAGCAGAAGTAAACCGCATTCGCCGAAAGAGAAGTGAATAAATACAGAGAGATGGTTTTGACTGAATGACTGTGTGCTTCTGTGTGCTCTAGGCCATTTTGCTCTCCTGCCACACTGTTACCAAGGTGCTGGTTGCCACTCATTAGTTCTCAGTAGCCACGTTCCTCAGCAGCTTTTCTGTCAAACTGGTCATTACAATTGGGTGTAAATCAATTGTAAATCACACAGCCTGGCTCTGCCAAACCTTCCTCACCTGCAGCTTGGCGTGTAGATAAGACACTCCACAGCTAACTGCATCCTGCAAAACAGCACACTATCTCATGGAAATGGTGCCTCAGCAAACCCAGAAATCACACCTAGTGCCAAAGTATAGTGAAAGGGCAATAAAGAATCTATTCTATTCTGTATAAATATGAATAAGCAAAGGGTTGCATTGTTTGGAAGGAAGAGGTGAGATTCTGAATGAACACAGACACCCACAGTGCAGATGTCTCCATCTGAAATAATCACAGTGGGCTCCCTTTGTAGCTGCTGAGAGAGACAACATGACAATAGAGGGGAACAGACACCTTCACACGAACCTCTCCCTAAAATCATCTATTCACCCCTGCTGAATACAGAGAGGCATGACCCCATCTGGACTAGTCTTATAACATCAGACTCTATGCTTTTGCAGGCTAAAAACAGTAGTGCTGAATGACAATTATTGTTCAGTAATATGGGCAAATGTTTAAGAGAAAATGAGTAATCAAATTATGTGCTATCTGGTCCTCATTTTCTCATTTGCTAAATTGACTCAGATTAATAGAAAATTGAATAGCAGGAAAAATATAAGAGGGAGATGTCAGAAATGAGGCAAGAGCTAGGATTTCCTAGATGCATGAGTAGAGAGAGAAGCTTTAACGCAAATAACATAAGTATAGCCATTTCTCAGATGTAAAAGGAGATAATTTAGCATTAGTGATCAGATGTAAAGAAGAACTAAATGTAGAAGTGGTGCTCCCCTTGTTGTGAAATTATTTTCAGGTGGTTTCCCACCTGTCCACAGCCCCAGTTTTCATATAAAACTTTACCTTGAGTATTTAGACATTTTAGTTATCTTACCTACTAGGCTGAGAATACATTAGTGGTTTTGACAGAGCAGTTACAATCTTTACACTTTCTCACATTTTTTATTTCTGTACAATTAATATAACTAATTTCCTTCATCTATGAATTATATATGTCTTCTTTCTATTGCCTTATTCTTTCTTTGTTCTTTGCAATTTTTGTTTACCGTTACTAATAACAGTTTAACAATTTCTTGTGAAAGCCGAATTGCCCTGCCATGGAATCTCTCAATTTCTTTCAGTTTTCAATCCCTGTCTGGGACCTACCATGACAAAACTACTTTTTTTTCCTGACAGTGCCACAGAACAATGTTTAAGCACTGTTGTTTAAGCACTCTAGCTCAATTCCTGTCATTTTCACAACTGTGTGATACTGTTGGTTCATACTCATGCACTGACAGAGGATTCCTGTCCTTTTCCTTCCTACTAAATTAATTTCAGCATTACTGCCCACACAAGAACAGAAAACACAAAAAAGGTCCACTTGTCATTGAAATCTCATTGTGATTTTCACTTGCATACAATGTCCAGCAAGCAAATCAAATACCCTTAAGAAACCTGCTGAGTAGAAAGAAAGCAGAGACCATGGCCAGTACCAAAAAAATTGCTTAGCTTATGTCTCATGGTTTTTACATCTTTTGCACTGAGACATTCACTTCTTTTCCTCACAGCTGTGTTAGGGGCCAGAATTAGCAGGAAAGGAGGTGCACAAATAAGGAGCAGAAAATAGCAGCTAAAACAGTAGGAGTATCTGCTCAGGCAGGATTGTACAGTGGCAGCTGGGTATAGAGAAAAGTTCTGTCTGGCTGCACTCCAGGTGTGTGGAAAGAGGCAGAGGGAAGCCATGAAGAGAACACCTGGGACCTGCAGATAAATCCAGAGCAGACAACTCAGTCCATTTCTGCCCAGGGTACAAGACACCACTGGGCAAGAACAGAAACCAAGGCATTGTCTCACTTAGTAGTGATACTTGGCTCTTTCTGAAGGTTTAATCCCCCACACACTGGTTTCTAGACCTCTCACCATTTTTGCTGATCTCTTCTGGACTGCACTCTGTTGGTCAAACACTGGTTTGAGCAGCATTTCAACACAGATCTTGTGACTGCAGCATGATAGTTGAAAGGTGGAAGTTTTCTAATCATTAATTTAGTTAAGATACCCAGCATACTAGCAAGAGTGGTACTTGCACCTCTTCCTGTAGAACTGCTGCCTCATCAGTCACTCTCAACTCTCCCTGAAAGTGGTTATTCTCATGTTAGTGCAATACTTTGCACCTGTGCTTATTTTGAATTCTATCCCCATCCTCTAATGTCTTTGTCTCCTAGGCTGGTGACATCTATAAATAAGCAAATTCTGTATTCTACTGTGCAATAAAATAAAATAGCGAGTAATTACAGACCTAGAATAGTCTCCTGTGGGACAGGGCTCAATATGTGTTTTTAAAGTCGTATTGGGCTTTTGACATTTTTTATTATTGATTCAAATTGCTAATTAACAGAAAAAACCCACAAAACAATGAAGAGGCAGACCCTCCTGTAGTGCAGATTTACTGACAGCCAGAGACCAAATGCCAATTTACACCCACTGCAAATCTTAACTAAAGATCACTTCACATGTGAAGTGATGTAACTCTAGCAACTTATTCTGAAAATTCATTGGGAAGAGTTCTCAGGAAACCTAGACTTAACCACAGCCACAAGGCTGTTCCACCCCCTGAAACTGAGTGTTGTGGCGTATCCAAAGTGATCCATCTCCGTGTCAGGGCTGCACTGCCCTGGTTTTATATTCTGCATGCCCACTGGTGCACACCTGGGCTTTCTTCTCCAGTAAAAAACAGGTGGTTCCTTTGGAGGGGGCAGACTGCCACGAGTGACAGCATCATCTGCATTGGGATCAGATTGATCAGCACTACAAGGCAAGCCAGGGACCACCACCTGGCTGTGGAAAGATGTCTGGTGCTAGCAGCAATGCCACTTCAGCCCCAGAGTGCCCCAGAGACCCCCACAGGCCCCTGCAGGGTTCTGGGACCTCTTGTCACTGATGTCACTTTTTCCAAGGTCCTCCTGGTGAATCTTGACCATCCTCCTCAGTTCCTTTCCTTCCTCTCTAATTGCCCTGTGGAAAACGGCAGAATGTGCCATAGCTGGGTTTTGGCCATGCCTGCAGTGGCAGGGTGGCTCTGTGTGCCAGCTCAAGAATGCCAAGACAAAAAAACAGGTCTTCTGAGGGTTTGGGGAGGGAGGGAAAGAAAGAAAGAAGCTGTGAAAAAAACTCTGAAAATAAAATTGAACATTGGTGGATTATTTTGATAAATGCAACATCATTCATATTTACCTTTTTTTTTTAATAAAAAGGGCTTTATTAACAGATCCTGAACACCGGTGAAGGGGAGGATGAAAAGAAAGAAGGATGCATGTCTTTCTTTGTCATAAAAAAGTCAAAAAAATGTTTAATATATGCAAACACCTTTTTCTTATATCAAAATTTTTTATCTCCTAAAATAATTCAGGTTTTGGGTTGAAAATACTTTAGCCATCACTCCGAGCTGCATGCTCATATATGGAGCACATTACACCCTGATCTACGCCCAGAGCCAGGCAATGCCATGGTCTAGACTATGCCTCATGTTTTGACAAAGAGTCTTGAGGCCATCACCCTAAGGCAAAGACCCATGAGAGTCCATATTCTTCCAGGAAATCCATATGTGGAATTACAATCCCCTTCCAGTCCAGAGCAAGGTAGAAATAAATGATGGTCATTGGGAACTACCATGTGCAATTATTGCTGGCCACTGCAGTCTGAACATTGGTTGGCACTGAAGAAGCAGTTTAAGAAGGTTTTCTCTCTCTCTCAAGAACTATTCCTAGACAGTTATGCTGATCCAGGGAATTTACTGTGAAACAGACTGTGTTGTCTATAGTTAGCCACCCACCTCTGGAATTGATGCTGCAAAGCCTTTAAGCACAGCATTAATCTTCTAGACTTCATTTATATCCCTAAAGGTCAGCAAATGCTAAAGGGCTCTGCTGTACTTGAGCTTGCAGCACCTTGAAAGCTCAGACCTTCAATCAGCAGCCTCCAAACCAAGGTCCCAAAGCCCTCACCACTGACCAGGGAAGTGATGACCTGGGAAGCAGCCCTGGTCCTGTGGTGCTGGCACAGCTTTAGCACCTCTGCTGGTGTGCTGCTCTGGGGTATCTGTCAGAAACACATGAATATGAGGGAAACACTGGTTAGGCACAGAAACTTGCAAGGTATTTTGCCTGAGACTAGTTTGGAGTAAAAACATGAAGGCTAGTCCTGCTGGTTTATGAGCAGGTATTTCTTCTGTGGTTTTGAACCTGCTGTATGCCTGACATCAGCTCCTGCAAACACACTGATCCAGACCTGCATCCCTCACCTCACCTCTACCACAGCCGCTAAGAGCAAGAATTGGTTACCACCTGCAAACAATGGCAGCTGCTTGGGGCATGATCTATTTGTTATTTCCACTCTGTTAAAGCCCTGATCTAGAAAGGTCCAGTTTACATGGTGAGTTTCCATAGTGTTTTTCATTGAGGTATCCAAGGACTCCACAAACATTAGTTTTTCTTGTGAAACAAGGGAGTGACATTTCTCCATGCAATAGTCCAGGCACCAAGGAGCACTGGACTGAAGACAAAAGCACCCATTCAGTCTGAATGCCAGATTTCTTCAACTATATTTCAAAGTTTCAAGTATTACATATCATATAATAATTCGGGGCGAAGCTACAATTGCTTGTAGAAAACACTGTTCTAAAGTTGACACTGTAGTGCCTCATTGCAAACAACTCAGACAACAACCAATGATCAGGAATTCATTTATGAATAAGTGAACTAATCCACCTTGAACCACCAAGAGAGTCATAACTGAGATGACCAAGGCAGCATTCACAGTCAGGACTCAGGTTTCAGTCCCCAGGCCCTTTCTTGCTGCCCAGTCACCCCAAACATATCTGTCTCCCTGGTGTCAAGAACCAGTCCCCCTTTGCAACATTTTCTTCTTTGTCTCTTGCCCAAAGACTTGGAAATGAAAAGAGGAACAATTATCCCAGCATCATTAAAATTGTAGCACTAAATGGGCAGATCCAGATCTCAGTGCCATATCCCACTAGCTCATGCTCTCATGGGTGATTTCTGATTTCTGACCCCTCTGTATCTTCTTTGGGAAGTTCTGACACTGTACTGCCTGTGTACAGCACAGGTAGATTTCAGGAACAGGGGAGGCTGTGTCTCTCCTTTCTGTCCAGCACCAAGGCAGATGAAGGTGTGCTTCAGCCCCAGATGCTGTTGCAGCAATACTCCTCCTCTGCTCAGGGCTGAAGTTTATCTAGTAGGGATGGAATAATCAGCCCAATTAATACAATTGCTGCCAAGGCTCACCTGCATAGGTGAAAAATGCTTTTTTGTTGTTGTTGTTGTTGAATTTAATGTTCACACTAACTAGGGCTGACAAAGAGATGTGGAGAGGGAATTCATATGATGGATATATTGGCAGACTTCACATTGTTCCAAAAACGCCTGTTGCTGAAGTGTTGACCTTTTACAACAGAGCAAAACTCTCCTTCAAAGAAAGGCCTGAACCCAAAGTTTAACACACAAGTACACAGCACAAGAAGTTTCACCACAAGCCTTTCTGATGTGGGAAAGCTACAACCAACTGAAAATTTTGGAACCAGTCAGGATAGCTGTTATTCCTCCCCTCTGCAGTTTCCTCTGAATCCTCTACTGCTTCTGTAAGACTCAAATGATTATTTTTTTCCCCAGAAGCCACTTACCTATGTCTCTACCCACTATAACTTGCACTGAACCAGTGCTGGTTTGTATCACTCTCCTCCTGGCTGAAGCCAATGGGCACAACCCTCCTGATGCCTTCCCCTCTGGAGTCACCTCAGAGCAGAGGTACACCCCAAACTTGTGGCAGCTGACAGTCTCTGAACAGACTTGAAATTTCTTCATGGCCTATATGCACTTCCCATTCATGCTGGTTTTGGTATCTCCTTGAATCCCTGACGCTGCTGTTTGCATTTCTTCTCCCAGTGGTCATCCCCCATAACGCACCAGACAGGGGAGAGACCCTCATGTTCAGTACAAGGGCTGAAGGAATACCAGAGTGCTGGCAGGGTGGTCCTTGCCACCTTGAGGAAGGACCTCAGCAACAGCAGAGGGAGAGAAGGAAGCAGACAGCTGCTTCTTTTTTCTTTTTTTTCTTTTTTCTTTTTTCTTTTTCTTTTTCTGGCACCACCTGCAGGTCAAAGCCCTTTCTCAGTGGTTCTGTTCACTCCTTCAGGTTTGTGTGGGCAGCAGTCAAATGGCAGGTCTGGGTGTCCCTGGCTGCCACTGTGTCACCCTGCCTGAGCTAACACACCTGGCCTTTCTGCTCTCTCTTGGTTTCTTACCTCAGGGGGAAAAAAAAATGAGTGCCTTGACGAAAAATCTGCCTTCCATCAGCTATTTGCTATGCTATGGTCCCTTCTCTTTATCTCACTCAGATAAAACTCTTGTGTACCAGGCTCTTTTGGAGTGGACCTTTGTATCCCAGTCCTGCTGCCTTTTCAAAAAAATTTTCTTGCTCTTTGCTGAGTCCATCTTGTCTTCAGTATTAAATTTATTACATAAAAATACTAAATCAAAGAAATAATTGGATACTCATGATACACTAGTTCTTGAGTTTCCAGTGTACCTGTTAGAGCATTTAATTTTCTAAGTAGTTTTAAAAAGGAGCTATACCCCCCAAGCAATGCACACTGTGACATCAGTAGAATTTAAATTTGCAAAACTTGTGGCACAAACCTCCACCATCTGAATGGGGATCACTACTGTAGGAGAAGTAAGCTACCATCTTAATATATAATTTTTTCAGTCTGTCTCCCTCAAGCCATAGCCTTATCACTGTTCTACAAAACTTTCCAGAAAAACCTTTGCATTGAGTCAGGCACTGCAACCACAAATGGAAAATTCCTGCACAAAGAGATATAGACTGCAAAAGCTACAAGCTACTGAAATCAGTCTCAGAGAAGCAACAGCTGGAAGTCTCACAAGCATTGCTAGCCAGGCTGTACACAGCAACAATGCATATAACTCCCAGGAGAAAATGTTAGCATCATGCTGAGTCCAGATACCTTGCAGTTTCTTTTAAAAATTGAAATTAATTTCAGATGGAACCCTAGAAGAGATTTTTTTTAAGGTAATGTATTCAATGTAGCACCTAACAGGCTTTATTTAATGTGCACAGAGGCTTGGGCTGTGCATGCAACAGGGAGAGAAAATACAAGAAAAGTAAGAAAGAAATACACTCTACAAATAAACAAATAAAGCTCCTTGCTCTTAATGTACCTTTCAGCAGCACCATTCATCTGTCCCACAGCAGAGTTAAGGTGAGATTAGGATTAGAGCCAGAGTCCCAAGGTCCTCAGGGCTGGAGGTCTCCCTTGCATCTTGCTTGGTGCAAGAGTTTGAGAGATAAAATATTAGGGTCTCGATAACAGATGACTGCAGAGAAGATGGCATGATTATCTGTAAAGATCTGAACTTGTTCATAGTGGTGAATAATTAGAAGCAATATTAGAAAGGAAAGCTTGAAACTAAGAAAATATTTGTTCTCAATAAGCCTTAAGTGTCAGGCAAAGCTAAAAAATTCAGCCACTGTATGTTCTTTATCAAAGGTAGATGTAATTCCGTGCTGGCAAAAGTTAGACATAATTTTAACAGGGAAGACATGCTATCACAAGGACTTCTTATTTCCTGCAAGGGAGGAAAATACAGCTGTACACTGCTTGCAGGGAAACTGTGCTTGGCTTTCCTCTAGGAGCTGCCTGTGAGCACTGCTCCGGGTTTCACAACCATGGAAGCATTCCTTGGAAGGAGGTTTATTCATCAAGTACTTAATTCTCTGTTCATTTGGGGTTACCCCGGGGTTCACCCCTCTCTTCAGAACTGCTGGAAGCCCCCACAGGGCTCCCCATTAGGGCTGCCAGGAAGTGGAGTGAGGAGAGGGAAGCTGCTAATGGAAAACACTGCTATGGAGCTGCCCACCCTTCCCGAGCCTGGTGTCAGGACAGGGCACTGAGGAGCTGCTCGGGCTCTGTGTCGAGGAGAAATGGCATTGCCATCACCAGGCTCTCCTTTTCTCCTGTTGTTTCCAGGGAGCAGGAGCACAAAGCACATTTTTGTCATCCCTGTTCCTAATGAAGAGGCTCTTGGGCAACCAGGGGAAATCTCCACTATCCCTTTAGCGGATGCATTGGATTTGTAGTGCAGGTGAAAGTGTTCTTTGCTGCCAGTAGTGTTTTATGCCAGCTACCCACATGTCATTAACTCCCTCTGAAAACCCTCCTTGATCCCAGAACATGATTTTCCACTGCACCACCACCTGCAGTGACTGCAGCAGTTCACAGTTGCTAGGCTGCATGCCAAAAACTATCTCATATCTAGATTTCCCTCAGAATGACCAGTTTTTCAGTAATTTTATGCAGTTGAAATATGCATTTCTTCCCTTTCTTGAAAATTTATGGAAATTTCTCAAGAAAATCTTTCACAAAAATAGGCCAATCCATGAAGGTATTTGGTCATTTTGCCCCTTCTTCACCTACAGTCAGGTACAGAATGGCAAAGCGCATGAGTTTCTTGAAATTTATGTTCAGCCAGCTTGGCTGGTTCACTAGCGTCACCAGTGGGGTTGGTGTGTTTTTGTTTCCACTGTATCCCTACATGAAATGCAGTTACAAAAAAAAAAAAACCAAAAACGCAACCCAACACCAAAAAAAACCGATTTTCTCTCCAAACTGGGGCAAGTCACTGAGGAAAAACACTCCATTAACAGCATGTGTCTCTTCTGTGGCCACATCTGCACAATTTTGTCATGTAATTAGACTTTGGCTCTGGCCAGCAAGGGATCTATTAGCTAAAAGTGCCTCAGACAAAAGGAAGCCTTAGTGCATAAATTAATGCAAATCAAGCCCAAGCATGGGGTCTTTCCTCCCTTGATGCTGGGAACTCTTATGTTCTCTGCATTGCTGCAAGAAATGAATGCTCTGCTGGAGCCTGGGGACAGCAAGCTGATGAGACGGCAGAAAAGGGCAAGGCAGAAGACAAGATCCAGGACTTCAGCTTCACAGCCTGAATGAAAAACAAATACTCAGAAAATAGCCAACTTTGTGGACTGGTATTGAAACCACGTGGTGTGTCAACTTCAGTTTCACCTGGAGGTAACACAGAATTCCAATGTTAGACACTGAAAATGCCTTCCTCAGAAATGTCAGGAAATGAATGTGCCTTGACAAAACAAATCAGACATGGCTCAAATTTCCTTAGCAGCATTGCAAAGTTCAACTCCAAGACCTCAACAAGTCCTAACTGGAATGCACTGCACCTCTGCAGAGGAGAGCAGTGCTGATGAGTCTCAGCTGCTGCAATGGCAGTACTGCATTGGAGGTCTGCTGCCCCTGCTCCCACAACAGGTTTTAATGCTGCTGCACCAAGGGGACTCAGACTGGAAAGGCTTTAGAGTCCCACAAAAGTGTTGCAAAGAAGTGAACGTATTCCAAAGTATACAGTGCAAGTCCTGTTCCTTAAATTGTTCACTTAAATAATTGGCTCATGTCTGGCAATAGCAGAGAAGCTCAAAATGAGATTGTTTTTGTAAGTTTGTTTGAGGGTTTTTTGACAGAGAGTTTACTCAAATAAACCACTGTTTCCACTCTTCTTTTCCCTGCTTGACCCCCAAATGTCCTTTCGCCTCCCACCCCCACCTAAAAAAAGAGCTGGTGCCAATCTGAGAGGGTGTTTCCTAACCAAACCCAAGCCAGATCTGGGTCAGTGCTCAGGCAGGCTCAACTGGGCTCACCCAGCTCCATGAACAATGCCATAGCTGGAGAAAAGTGTCAAGTATCCCAGAAAATTGGCTCCATGGTATTCCTTTCATGTCAGTGCTAGGCAGAATTTATTTCTTTGTTTGTTTTCTTCACTGCTGCTTGGGGGATATTTACCCTTTGCTAGGTTCACATTGCTGGTCAGGAAAAGGACTCCCCAGGCAGCAGGAATTTTCTGTCCAACAGTTTTTCATCTGCTATTCTAGTCCAGCTTGTATTAATAAAGGTTGAAGATTATTTAGTACTTCCAGTCTGCTGGTCAGTTGCAGAGGGGATGGGAAATTCAGGAGGGACTTAAACTCACAGTAAAACATAATGCATGCATTAATACGTGATTTAACAAATATTTTCATATACTTAATCTAATAAACACAGCATATGCTGTAATGTATATGTGGCCCTGGTTACTTACATTCTCCATCAACAGTTTGTGTAAACAGATCCCAGCTGTTGACTGCTTTTGCTCATATTCTCGATGTTCTCCCAATTTACCCTGGAAATATAGAGAAAATAAACACGTTGTAATGATGTTTTTGGCAGCAGCTGGTGTGCAGATCCCATAGACTCTTGTCACTTGGCATTTCATGCTCCCCTCTCTGAGGCACTGACAGAAGCTTGGGTGCCAGGGAGGGCAGTGGTGCAGGGGCCAGGCAAGCAGCAGGGCAAGCCCCAGGGAAAGCTGCTCCCAGCAAGCCCACAGACAAATGGGACATGATCCTGCATGGCTGAGGGGGAGAGCTGGCATCTCCCTCCCACCTCTGCCCATTCACTGACACCTGCAGCAGCCAACACTTCAGGGAGAGCTGTGGCTGCAGAGTCCCTGTGGGGCACACTGAGCCCATGGGAGCTGAGCTGCTCCCCAGGAGGCTCTTCCCACCCAGCTCCCCAGCAATCCCAGCAGAAGCTACGTGTCCTGTGAGTCTCCAGAGGAGAGAGCAGCTCCTGGGGCCTCTGCCACAGCTCAGCAGCTGAAGGTCAGGATGGGCTCTTGACTTGCAGAATCAGCCATTTGATTAGAGCAAAGAATTCTAGAAAGGTGTTCACAAGGTCTTTTAGTGAATTCTTCCTTCAAAGCAATCACAGAACACAAGTCACCACTAATGCATGCCTGCTCAAACTTTCCCAAAATCCCTCCAGTCTCAGTGATCTTGCAACCTTCCTATTGTTATCAAGGGCACTCCTTGGCCAGTCCCAGCCTGCTGCAGGGCTCATCCATTATTCTTTGTACCAGACAGAGTTCAGGCCATTGCCTTCCCATTTGCAGCAGTATTCTGTACTGCTGCAGGCTCTTATCCTGTCCCTCTCCTGCCGCAGCTGGGAGCTGTTTGCAATCCGTGGGAATATTTAACCTTCTCACTCCCTGCAGATCCTGGGTGACTGCACCCCTACTGCGATATGGTTTCTAAGTCCCTGGAGCAGTGCCTAAATCTCCAGTGTACACCCTACATCTTCCCCTGGAACAGGGGCTCCTGTACAGCCTTCCCCTGGGCCCCTTACATTTGCCACCCAGCCTGGCTCTACATGGCATGGAGGGAGCCCAGCCAGGAAGAAGACAGGAAAACCTGGGGTAGCCTTTGTCCCCTGAGCTCCCTGCATTGCCCTTCCCACATCCCCCCACAGCAGGCCTGGCTGCAGACCCCTAATTGAACTGCTATTCCCATGACTCCCTCTCCCCTGTCCTGCCATATCTCAATTACATGGTCGCAGCTCTCATGCTCGTTATGCACAGGTCATGCTTTCCAGACTGCTGACTGGTTTTGTTCTTTTCTGTTGGACTCTATCCAACTGGGCCACATCCTTCAGGAAGTTCAGTGCCCTCAGCTGAGCAGAGTACCCCTGCTCAGGGCTCACACTTGCTGAGAAGAAAATCACTCCATTTGTCTTGTAGGCTGTAATTGGGTTCATATTTCTCAGCGTGGAGATGACCTGACACCACTGACTCATGCATGGCCTTTGATCCTTTATGACCCCCAGACCTTTCTCTGCAGAGTGATGTTAATGCAGGTATTTTTCTTCATGCAGATGCTTATTTCTGCAGAAGGTGGGAGCTCACACTTGCTCCTGCAGAATTGGATCCTGTTTTTCTCAAACTGTTTCTCCAATTTGACAAGACCATTTGTCAAGCTCAAGCTGTGTCTTCCAAAGTACTTGCAGCCTATTCAGCCTGCTGTGGCCTGCAAAGTTAATAAGCTGGTTATTTATTTTATAGAAAACTATTAATAATGACCTGGCCTGGCATTTCCCTGCTAGTGAATTTCTTCCCAGAGGCCACCCTGTTCATTCATCATGAAGCTTTTCCGTGGAAATTGGATTTGGTCAGGCAAGATATAGGAGGAAACAAAGCTAAACTCAGATTATTACTCGTTTCCCATCTGAGGGAAAAACACGTAATGCATGTCATCTGCCATGGAGGCTCCTGGGCTAGCAAAGGGATTGTTCCTCCTGTGGCTGTACCAAGGGACAGTAAAGAACCTCTCCTTTTCCATGATCAACCTTCTGCCCTTGTACTTCCAATATCCCAATTCATTTGTGATTGAGGTATTTTTCTTGTAAGGTGGTTTGGGATTTTTTCTTCCCCTCTGTTTGCAATCAGAAAACACTTCCTTGGAGTATAACAGCTACAAGAATACTTGAAACTCAGGTTCAGACTAGAGGGATATTATTAAAGAAGAATTTTGAGGCTTTGAAGACAAGAATAATGGGGATTTAACTGTTCAAATATCCAAAGTTCCCAGACAACACAGATAATACCAGAAGGAAGTGCAAAGAAAGAGCTCAAAAGGATAAATCTGTGTGGTTTAGGAAAGAGAAGGGATGAGATAATGTCTGGAAATTGATTAAAGTAGAGAAGTGACTGCGTAAACTGGGAGGAAGAACATAAATCAGGCGAGTCATGTGTTCAGAGTTAACTCAAAGGATAAGTCCAGAGAAGAATTTTGCTGTCACAGTTATGGCAGTAACACTGCCATATCTCTAGTTTTATACCAGTTCAATCCCAAACATCTCAGCAGACATGGCTTTTTCACAGAAACTGAGTGCCCTGCTCAAAGGAGAGAATAATTCTAAAAAGGATAAAGTTTCTGAATGTCATATCCAGTCAAGTTTTGAAGATTTTTTTTCCCCCCACAAAAAATTCTTTTGTCAAATTTGTGTATTTTCCATCTTCAAAGTGAGCAAGAGCTGGCAGCAGTACATCATGCCAGGACAGCTATGGCTTTGCTTGGTCTAAAATACCAACAAAACTTCGCCAGTGATAAAGTTCCCAGGGCTCACCACCGGAAGGAATTTCTTGGCAGATTCCATACAAAAAGAGAAGCACTTAATTTTCAGTTAATTTTAATTTGCTTTTGCTCGCACACCCTCTTCAGGTCAGAGAAACCCTTTTAGTAAGCTCTCCAGGGTGGCTGTGGGGCACCTTCACTGCAGGATGCCCATCTCTCTCTGTTTGCATCTCAAAGAGACTATGCTGTAGGTCTCTGTTGCTGAGCCCTCAGAAGTGCTCAGAGTAGCTCCTGGCTCTCTATTCCCCTTGCTCACTGAAAAACCATGGATACATAGCCTGCACAGTTATGATCCTGGAAGTACAGGACCAGGAAACACGAGTTATTAACTTGTACGTGGGGAAGGGCAAAAGAAAATTGTCAATGTTAAACCATAAGGTAAAGGAGGCTGCAGGAGACAGTGAGTGCTAATATTGTCACCAGATGGAAAAAATACAAGTAACATACCTGGTGGCAGATTGCATGTGAAAACATGGCAGACAAAAAGCACTTTGAGGAACAAATGGCAAAGGGAATTAACACTATTAATGCTTCTTCACATCTGATTCAGGATCCTGTCAAAAAATATGTAGGACCAGCTGATATTATAAGAGAATATCCTAGTAGACATGGCCATTTTTTAATTATTTTTTTGCTCAGTGCTCATAGTGGAAGAAACTTTGTGTTCAGATGGCTCCAGCCATTCTTGGGGGTTGGGGTTCTTAAGAAAGATTAGGTAGAAATCAAAATTACTTTGGAAGAGAGATTTAAAAAGTCACAAAGTGAATAGCAATGAATAACTAAAACTGTTAATAAGAATGTAGGAGGTCTAGGATGCCTCTAAACTGGAAGAGTTAAGGTCACAGCAGGGATGATTATAACCTGCCATTTAATATTACTGGAAAGTTAAACAGGTAAATGTGAGGTCTGTTTTAAAAATTTGCTCCAAAGGTGATCTGAATAACTACAGGCCTCTTATTCCAGCTTAGATACTATAGTAAGGTCTGCCAATCTGTGCTGGATCTATGTGGCAAAGTCTTTGTGGTGGGGGAACTGCAGGGGTGGCTTCTGTGAGAAGATGCCAGGGGCTGCATCCATGTCAGGCAGAGCCAATACCAGCTGGCTCCAGGACATACTCACCACTGCCCAAAGCTGAGCCCATCAGTGATGCTGGCAGCACCTCTCTGATAACATTTAAGCAAGGGTAAAAATCCTGCACAGCAGCTAGAGAGATGAGTAAGAACACGTGGGAGGAACAGCCCTGCAGACACTGAGGTCAGTGCAGAGGGACGGCAGGAGGTGCTTCAAACAGTGGAGCTGAGATTCCCCTGCAGCCCCTGGTGCAGCCCATGGAGAGGCAGCTGTGCTCCTGCAGCCCATGGAGATCCACAGGGATGCAGAGACCTTTTGAGCCACTGCATCTGTTTTTAAACTGACATGACAGAGACAGGAGTACAATGTCAGTCAGTTTCAAAGGCTGGCTGATGCCCTTGGCAGCACCAAAGAATTCTTGATAGTAGGTCTTCTATCAAAAAACTATCTTTAGTTTACAGATGTGGGAACAATTTAACTGGTTTTATCTCAAATGACATTACAAAGGCCATTGCAGGAATGTTTTCAGCCCACACACAAAGTGCTGTTTCTCACCACCATCAAAGAAGGTTTATGCTGCTAGAGAAGGTCAGCTGAGAACACAGTTCCTGGAGAGTCATCTTAAAAACGGGCAGTAAATAACAAAATACCTTTTGGCCAAGGGAAGGGGGATTCACCTAAACCCCTTAGGTATCTACAATGTAAATATGTACATGCAATGTCAATAACGCTACTGCAAGCACAAAACACTTCATTCTTTAATCTTAATGTTTTGGTTCTGTGATTGCCTTTTACTGTTCTGCTGATTTTTTATTATTTTGAGCATCTGCACGGTTTTCAAATATTTTCCCTTCATTGTAACTCTCTATTCTTTTCTGGTCATAGGGTGGAGGACCTAAGTTGCCAAAAAAAAGATATTTCCTTTTGGATTATATGTTTGCAAAATTACAGTACTGATCTTTGCTCTGTACTAGCCATCATGTCTTCAGCTGCTGAGTCAAACACTATCCTGCCTTCCAACAGCTTGATTAAAAGAAGAAAGCACATGTCACACATGACCCTGCCACTAGCTGCCATAGCTTACCTGCAGAGAAGGTGCCAGACTCACTGAGTTCAAACTCCAGCTTTCCAAAGTAACATAATTAAAAATCCACCCATCCTGGGCTTGCAAGCTGGTACTTTTCCTGCCTGACTAGAAACCTGCAGGTTAACTGAAGAGAAAAAGAAGCAGTGGGTGAAGCAAAAGAGCTTCCCCAGACACTACAATGTTAATTAGCAGGGATGTTAGAGACATCACTGGACACTCTGGGAAGTTCAGTGAATCAGCAGGTCTGCCCAGCAGTACTCATTGGCCCTGTGCTCAAGCAGCACAAATTCAGCTGCTGATACTGATCCCATCCTTTTCATTTCAGTTCATTTCTTGCTCCTAGAGCTGGGAAAGTTTTCTGTAGGGACAGGGGCAAGAGAGGAGGGGAGGGAAAGTTCTTTGACCCACAAAGATTCATCACTCTGAAAGAGTTAAAAATTAATGACAGACAAGACAGGGAAATATAAAGCTGAGATTAGTTCCTTGTTTGTTTTCTTGCTCTCCACCATGAAGTTATAGAAATGCATCCAGTGTTTGCTTTCTCCCACAGGCAGTTAATTACTTGCGTGAATAGTTTTCACTGCTTCCTGCTGGAATATCCCAGAACCACTGACCCAGCATCACTGTCCCTGCCACCTCCTCCACACACAGCCAAAAGGAACAATAAAAATATCAGTCTTTTTGCAACCAGGATCTCCTTTCTGCCACCTGCAGTGGCAGGACTGCTGGGGTGGAGCTCAGACTGTCAGACAGAGAGGAAACAGAAGAAGGTGTGTGCAAGCAGAAGGCAGAGAAAACAGACCCTGCCAATACAAGGGACTCAAACATAACAATATTCAGCCCTGTGAATATAACCACAAACTGTGAAGCTTCTCTATTTTTTTGCAAAAAATACTCAGCTCGGGGTCTCCTTCCCCACCTAGTTCCTCTTCACTGCTTTTCTTTAAGATTCCTATACAGATCTTGGTATTTCTGACACTGCTCAACCCTAACCTTCCACATATCCTGAAAGCCCCATCGTGCAGCTAACATGGTTAGGGGGAGGGTTGATAACATCCCTTATTCACAGCTCTTCACTGGACACAGAACCTGGCAGCAGTCCATTGCTCTTGCTCGTGGTTGCAGCCACTCTGGTGAAGAAATCCAGACAATACCTCAAGCTTAGAAAGTGCTATGCCAACAGGAGTAGCAAAATATCCATGAGTTATCCACTCTCCTGAGCAGTAGGCTGAATACACAGCCCTTCATCTCTGTTGTCTTGTTTCTGGAATGTTCTTGCTGTCTATAAAATACAATAACACAGTAAGACGTCTCTGTCTTCATTGTCCCTTGTGGGATGCTGTGAGAACCTGAGGCCCTTTACAGTGCTAGCCAAGGGGTAACATCAGAGGCTTTCAGCTGAAAGCAGCACTTCCCCCTTCACCTGCACTAAGTGGCTCTTGCAGAAGCAGGCCATTCCATTCCTCAGTAACTGAAGCCTGGGATAACTCTTCCTGCCTGTTGTGGCTGTGCTCATAGTGCTGGTATATACTGAGATGTATATACATATCTCTTATATTGCTGACACTGCTGATATATTGGTAGTATAGACCTCACAGGACAACTCTCCCTAGTGACATCCTCACTGCCTCTTCAATGGACTGGGAGCAGCTCATCCTACTCTGAAATTACTCCCAGGATACCCTTGAATATTGCTGTCAGCAGAGGTTTCTTCTCTGGCTAGTCCCTTTGGAGGAACAAGGAATGAAACAGGAAGTCACATCTGAGAGAGACACAACAGCTGAAGAATGTTCTGCTTCTGCTGGCCTCCGCCACCCTCTGTGGATACTCACACCTCCTAGGGATACACCTGGGCAGCTGGGAGCTGCACAGCTCCATGGGATGATGCAACCACGTGCAGTTTTGCTCCCATTCCTCTGTCCCCAGTACAAGATGCAAGGAAACTGAAGCGAGTTCAGCCAGGGCCATACAGGGTGGGTGGCACCCAGAGCACTCATTTTGCGAGGTGGGCTTGACACACTTTACTTCATCACCTACACTTAATGCATGTCCCAGAGCAAAATGCAATGGCTTCCAGTGCAGGCACTTTCCTCAGCCTCAGGGGGATGGTGAGAAGGAAAGCAAGAGGGAAACAAGTGAGAACTTCTACAGGGTGAAGGACCCTGCAACTGCTCCATCTCAGGTTTTGCCTCAGCCCCTGAGAGGTTTCTTCCCCTTCCAGTCCACCACTTCTCCTCCCACCTCTCTATCTTCAACACCTCCTTGCAGCATTGCCAGGACCCTCCTCCAAACCACCATCTCCTTGGGGAATGCTCCCAGCTCTGCCCCTTTCCTTCCCTTGCACCCACAAGTTTTCAGAGCCCTGCAATTCCCCCGAGCAGGGCACACCAGCTCCCCACTGAGAGCAGGCAGGCAGCAGGAGCAGCACATAGCAACCATGAGCATTCTCCAGGAGCTTTGTTGACACTCCCCAAGGACTCCCACCCACTTTCCTGGCCAATAAATTCCCCTGTGCCAACACCTCCATGCAGTGAGGCACTGAGCAGGTTCTCTGTGATGCAGCTGCTCATCCCAGCCATCCTCTGCCTGCTGGGCTCCTGCTGCCTCCAGGGCATGGAGGCACGGAGATATGAGTCCATCCTCATGGTGCCAAATGGAGGCCTCTGGGGCTCTTGGGGCCACAAGCAATTTTGCCCCAGTGGCTATGCAAAGGGATTTGAATTGAAGGTAAGGTTTCACTTCTTTTTCAGGGTGGGGAAAAAAACCTGCTGTGAGACTATGCTATTTTGTTCTGATTGTATCAGGGCTGATCACCACACTTTGCCCCATCACAGCAGTTTGCATTGTATCTGCATCATGTAGGCAAGAAATCTCTAGCGTAGAGTATCTCTCCAGGCTCCCTGCCAGTAAGTGATTTCTTAGCAAAGGGGTCTCTTGGGTGAGAAAATACCTGGGGTTGGTACAGCAGAGCCTGTTCCAGATGGCCAGGACAAGTGTCACCTGGCAGCATCCCAGCTCTGGGTATCACAGCACATGTTGAGAAAGTGGGCATGGCCTGGGACAGCAGCCACCAAACAATCCTGGGTCCGGAGTCCCTGCTCCACCACTTGTAGAAAAACAGAGGTGGGAAAAAGCAGACAGTGCTTCCTGAGAAATGGCATGGAGCTGCCTCACAGCCCTGCTCAGCTGCACTAACGTTCTTGCTCTGTTCCGAAAGCCTCCTCCCCTCCCTCATCACAACAGCTTGCCTCATCACCTCTTTTAAAAGTGGGACAATGCTGACCTCCCCCAATTTCTTCCTCTCTTCCAAGGTCCAGCCCTACCAGGGATTTTGGCTGTTTGGCGATGACACGGCTCTGAACGGCGTCCGCCTGCTCTGCACGGACGGCACAGTCATCGAGTCCTCTGTGGGCTGGTGAGCAGCCTTTGTTTCCTCATCCTCCTCCAGGGCAGCAGCTTCTGGGGAGCAGGAGGGGAAAGCAGGGAAATGGTTTCTCCATAGGCACCCACACCCCCTGTAAAGGAGGCTCAACACCCTGCTTGAGGAGGTGGGTGAGTTCCCTTTGGCCATCCAGTGTGAAGGCTGCAGGGTAAAGACCTGATCCCAGGGAAAGGAACAGTGCTTTGGAAAAGGAAGGAAAGTTCAAAAATTACAGATCCGAAAGCTGTACCTTCTCCTTTTCCTCAAATGCTTACTTTGGAAAGTGTATTTAGTAACAGGGAGAAAGCAAGCGGCTGAAAGTGCCAAGGGGTTCTGCAGGAACAGCAAAGCCTGGAGCTGGTGGTGGCAGTGCCTCCAGGGGTGATGGGGATGGAGAGTGAAACAGGTGCTCCTAGAAACTTGCCACCCCTGTGTGGGTCCCTTGCCCCAGGACTGCCAGGACCCCAGGCCCATTGTGGTGTTGATTGCAGCACAGCAGAGGCTGGACAAGCCTTGGTAAGTTATTTTTTCCTCTGGCAGGTGGGGAAACTGGACCGAGGCCCAGGTCTGCTCCAGCAACAAGCTGGTTTCCTTCTCGCTGCGCGTGGAAAGGTGGCAATACCTGCATGACAACACGGCCGTCAACAATGTGAGGTTTGCCTGCTCCAATGGCACAGAGCTGGAGGGCTGGGGACTTTCAGGGGGACACTACGGCCCATGGAGCAGCAACTGCACCTCTGGGGCCATCTGTGGGCTCCAAACAAAGGTGGAGGAACCCCAGGGAAAGTGGGATGACACAGCTCTCAATGACATGAGAGTCTTCTGCTGTCATTAAGCCTGACTCCCCACCCCACGCCAGCATCTACCAAGCTGCATAGCATTAAACCTTGAATCTGTCCTTGCACAAAAAGCAGTGTGCCTTTTTTTCTGTCTTATTTTGTCAAGGGTAATCAGATCCCGTGGCTACAGCATTTTGTAAGAATGGCCTTTGTGTTCATTTTGGTTAAGCTTTTCAACAAATTCATGAGCTACAAAATTCCTGTGAGGGAGCACAGGGGATTCCCACACCTGTTGGCAAGGCAGGAAGAGGCTGAACAATGAAGTAGAAGAGGGATCATCTGGCAGAAACTGTGGTTTCAAAGGAGAGGAAGGGGAACTCTTCATCCTATCTCCATTATAATGCTTAGGATGTGGAGGGATCACTATCACACATCCATCCATCCACAAATAAGCTCAAATATACCATGCAGCTTGTGGTCCCAGGTCCATGCCTCTCCTTCCAGCCTTCTCAGCATGGCATCTCAACCTCTCCAGGAGCCCCGTGCAAAAGAGGATTTTTGTTTCAAAGACTGCAGTAATTCACATGTACTGCAGTCAGAAATGTACCATTACATAGGAACCTTTCCTGCACCCACCACCATCTCCTTCAGCATCCAAACCTCCTGCTCAGCTCTTCTCTGGAGTTCATATTTTGTCCCAATTTATTCCTAGGGCAATACCCTGTGAGTGAGGACTCCAGCCATAACCAGTATGGGACAGGGACTAGCCACAAACCCAGGTCCCACAGGGCATTAGGCAGGATGCCCAACAGGGTGGTTGGAGAGCATTATGATGCACATGTACAGGAAGAACTCAAGGAGGAAAGGAACAAACAGTAGTGATGAGGGGAGTTCCAGAGAGAATTGCAAAGATTTCAATAAATATTTTCCTCAGTCCCAAGAGTGCAAACAGGAGGCAGAAATCTGAGGAAGACATAGTAGTGAAGGAGAATATCCTCAATTCTGTAAATTTCATAGACTTTTCCCATACTCATGTATTTGAAATTTGTTTGCTACAGTATTCTCTTTGGAAATTATGTCTTGCTTAGGAAGACTGTGAATGGTCCTCAGTAACACCTGTGAGCTGAGACCTTCTGCACACACATCTGAACACACAGAGGATGTAATCTTTGCTTACTCCCTGCTGGGACTCCAGATGTTCCAGAGGTTTCTGAAGCATTACCTGTACCATCATGTGTCCTTATGCATCCAAAGGGACTGCTTGCCACTTGGCATGAAGCCATGAAAAGCCTTAAAATAGCTATATTTACAAGTATATTTAACCCTTTCTACCAATTTTCTGAAAACAGGTGTTTGAAAGTGCAAGAAGTTGTGTTTTTATTGCCAGTTTGGTTGGTTTCCATATGCTTTTCTTATTCCACACCTATACTATTAAGCCCCACAGAGCCACCTATTTTCTCAGGAGAGTAACAGCTTTAAAATCAAAAGAGGAACACTGAATATGTGATCTGGCAACAAGGTCACATATCCTCATGGATGATTTCCAATTTTAAGTCATAAAGGCACTCTGGAGGCAGCTCAATTTTTGTTACAGGAATCTCTCTTACAATTAGATATAACAGGAAAATGCATAACTCAGCTATTCTTCTGGAGAAAAGGTTCCCCTAGGGCACTCTGAAATACACTGAGACAAAAAGATGGGATTCTTGTCATGAATGTCTCAAGGGTTTTTTATGTTATCTTTGCATTATTATATCACTTTCATATTACTCATTACTCATTCACTTAGGCAAGTTGCTGTACACAGCACTTTACATGGCATTAGACATGAAAGAGTTTCTGTCAACAAGGAGGCTCCTGCAAGGAAACTAGTCTTGGAGGTCATTTCATGGTCTTCCCACTCAGGTCTCAGCCCTCCCTGTTATAACAAAAACATTTGATTGCTCTGAATCCAAATGCCATGGCAGACCCTCTTGAATAATAAATATCCCAGTTTCTGGGCAGAAATCTAACAGTGAAATGCTGGAAGAGATATCCCTGTCCATTACTCCTTCAAATTCATTATTTGACCAATATCAGATTTTGTACTGTGTATGTCACTACTACACAACAGCAAACCCCAGGGCTTGTCACAATCCACCACAAAGTGGCAAAGCTCACTTCTTGTCTACTCACACCAGCATGTGACCCCTCTTCTCTCAGGAAAACCTGAATGAAATACTGGATGGAAATCCAAGACTTTCCAATAATGGTCCTGCTTCAAGGGCAATTACTCTCCTCTATGCACTAGCAAGGGCTGGTTGAGATTATTTGAATGCTGGTCTGGTAGCTCTGCTCAGCACAGCTATCCAGCATACCATCCAGAGCAGAGTCAGCTCACATCTGTTCAGAGCAAGTTTGCAAAGAGATAGAACTCCTTTTGTTCTCAGCCTTCTCTTTCTGGAGCTCAGCACTGCTGTCCCACTGCTCCCACATATTCTTCTACACTGAGTTTCTATGCAGAACTTTGTTCTTCTTTCTGTTCTAGATGCAGGATAATGCCTGCTTTCCCGCAAACCTCTCTCCTCACAAAAGACAGAGTCCTGTGGAGAATGGGAGCATTCCTGTGACAGCTGCTTAGGGCAGCACTCACATGGTATTATTTGTACCTGAGAGTCCCTGTGCTACCAGAGAGGCTCTATCTCACTTTTACTGTCTGTTGTGGTGACAGATTTTACACGTAAAAACCATTGTGATGGACCAGGGCTCCTGTGGCATTTGACATTGTGCAAGCAGGGAGCAGAAGGAAGGTCCATGCTCTAATCTCTGCGGCAGCTTGAGCACTCACATTACCAGGCATCCTCTTCAAGTGCTAAGTGAGGTGACAGTGCACTTCTTAGAAGCCACAGGCCTGTCCCCAGCTGTCACAACACCTGTGACACCCTCTCTGGAGTGAGAGAATAAATATGAGCAATGAAATAGAGCAGGATGAAAAACACCTTGGAAATCTTCAAAGTGTTTCTCCCAAGAGTACAGAAGGAAGACACAGAACGTTTTGATCTTCTCCATTCTCATTCCAAGGCTTGGTTCCCTGGTGCCTTAGCAGCCTTTGGACATTGCTGTCACATGACACAGCTGAATTAAGGAATACTAAAGCTGGGAAATAGCAGTATTCAAAGCTTTGAAAAATGTTTGTGTCAGACGTCAGGAACTCACCTCTAGGCACTGAGCATTTCAAAGAAACTACCCCTCTAAAAGTAGTCAGTCCCAAGAGTGTCCTGGAAAGTTTGTTTCCTCCTTAAAAGCAGCAAGGGTTGAACTCTACTCTAAACTGCACTGTGAGCCTAGAAGACCTCTGGTGCTTATCAACATTCCCATCCTCTGAGACCACCACATTCCATTCACAAAAACTGCAAAGTTTGAACTCGGCTCCACACTGAGCAAATGTCCCCGAAGTTCAGAACTCTTCCAAGCCAGCTTATTTCCTCTATGAACTCTTCCAAGTCAGCTTATTTCCTCTAGATCATCTTTAATGAAGTACTTATTTATATTTTCCTTGAAGTAGAAATACTGTATCTGATTTTATCTGTCATTTTTTTGTTTTAGTGGGAGATTTGGGTTTGTTTCCACAAGTGTAATTTTGACCTGTTATAAAATCTGTACTGAAGTAATGGCTAATTCTGAACAGTAAGTAACAATTCCAGTAAATCCAAGGGAGGGTACAAACTACATCCCTCTGACCTTTCTGTGCCCCTTTCCAGAAACAAACAAATACTTTGAGCAAAAGAAAAAAAATTCTTGTGCTGTGGTTCTGCAGGGCCATAGCAGAGTGCTGCCAATACCCACATAATTAGAAGGAAGGTTAATTAATTGCTAAAGCACATGTTTCCAACAGATAATTCAGATAGAAAGCATATTTAGGTGGCCAACAGTTTATTAAATGAGATTATAATAGACACTTTGGTCTTTGTCAAGTGTCATTTCAAGATAAATTGATGTAACTCTTTACCTCTGCAAAGTCCGTTAGTAAAAAAGGGGCTATAATCTCTACTGATACAAAGCAGTGTCAGCCATCATTTCTTTTGGTATGAATGTTTTCCCCTTTTTTATTTTCTGTCCCTTGATATTTTTTATCTTCTCTTTGATTTTCTAGCAAAAGTAGTATTCAGCCTCAGCCATGACTTCAGATAAACACTTTCTAACACTTATTGCTGTATTGGAGATTTCCTTGTTTTGCACAGCTTCCCCAGTGTTTGCAGGGACATTTCCATGGAGAGCAGCCACTTTCCTTGTGCAGGATTCAGCAGCTATGTGGGAATAACCAGTGTTGCACAGCTTTCAAATGCTGCTGTGCCTAGGAGAGAGGAGTGGAAAGACGCAACCATGCCAGTTTACCAGCACCTAGAGCAGGTGCCCTTGGATGTCCATGAAAAAGCTGATTCTCTGCCAAGGTCTGAAGGTGGCCTTGCTGAAGAAGAGGAAAATACACATTTTCAGGGAGGCTATACCCTCACTGGTGTGCATGGAGACCAGCTTGAGCTACTCTAGCACTGCTGCCCTTTACAGCCACCTGGACTCTTCACAACCATTCCAGTAACGCTCTTTTTACCCAAAACATTTTAGCAAAGGAAGTGAGAGTTTTTCTGCCTAAGGCATGTTGTGTATGCATCTGATTTTATTCAGACAAGGTTTCCTCTTAGTGTTTAAAGGGGTGAGGACATCTTTTGAAAGCTTCCCAGTACCAACTTGCAATGGTGATCCTGTGGGTAACACTGTTGGGAGAGCATCTTTATAGTAGGCGAAAACATCACCTCTCATTCTTCTTCATTCTGGAATTATTTTCAACTATATTTAAAAAAAATTAATTAGATGAAGAAAGCAGACAGCACCATTTGCTGTTCTCATGCTTTCAAGTCCCAAAGATGTGGAAGTAACATCTAGTTTTACAAGAACAAGACACCAAGGAGGTACTATAATTTCACCATCTTGCTAATAACTGTGTCTCAATTGCAGTTGTGCCACATCTACCAAAGTCTCATTATGCAGGTATTTTTTGCCAGTTCATCACAAAGGCCTGTCAAAAAGCAACTACTGTCTAAGCACCCAATTGCCCTTCTTCTCTATATATTGCTTGTCTGCTTATACAGATTTGTCTAAATGCACCTCTGTCATTTACAATAAGGTAATAAGCCTAAAAAATACTTAGTGTCATCTTGTGTCTTCCACTTAGAACATGTTTTAAACCCAAACTGATGCCTTTATTACAGATCTTTCTGTCTGCTACTTGTAGCAGTTTCAGATACCACCTCCCAGTAATTGCAACAGGCAGAAAGAACATGAAACCATTCCAATGCTACTGTAATTTTCTTGGGCTGAAAAGTCATAAAATCACAGGTTAGAAAGGAACCTCAAGGATTTACCTGGTTCAACCTTCTTGGCAAAATTGTGGTGTCGACAAGATGTCCCAGCACCCTGTCCAGCTAAAGCTTAAAATCTGTGGTTGGGCAGGGAGCATTTGTCCTGTTGTCCACAAAAGTCAGTTTCCCCCAACTTCTCTCGTCAGTTTGGGCTTGATTTTCTCTGGCTTTTAAGCTGTTTGGGCCAAGCACAATGTTATTATGTATATAGGGTGTCTACTGTAAGGGGACACCTAGACCCTGCAACAAAGGGTTTGCCTCCCTCCCCAAGGCTTTTCATGCAAAGTCAGATGATGCTGAGAGGAAGAAATGTTGTGTCTCAGGAGAACCTGCCTTTAACTAAGGAATCTGCATATTTTTATATTCCTGGATAATTTTTCTAAGAAAATTAAGCAACATCTTGAAGGTTGAACGTTAGGTTGATGCAAATTTCAATAAGTGAGTTGGAAATACCTCAAAAAAGACAAGATTTATAATGGTAGAGAGAGACAAAGACCACAAAATGGCTGCAGAGCAGCCTTTATGGAGTCATACATCTCCAGCATTATTTTTCATACAAAGTGAGTAATATACTTTTAGTCAGCCACAACAGCTACAAAAACCTGAGTCATTCCTTTGCACAGGAGGAATAAATTATGCTGGGGTCAAATTGTGCTGAGATCCCTGAATAGAAAAATGTAATTAATAGATATGCACAGGTGCTTGTTAGGTTATGTTGTCCTGAACAGCACAGTAAAAGCAAGTCCAGAGCTGGTGTTGTCCTTGGACTTGCCATGAAATCTTTATTGCTGAGCTGCAGCCCATGTGTCAGGCAACCCATACCACTTTGGTTAAAAGGCTGGTGGAAAAGTCATCTCCAGCTCCTCGGGTTGAATGTGTGTCAGTTATTTATTTCGATATCCTCAACTTAGGCATCTAAAGAAACTGCTCTTAGTGCACATTTCTTTAGTACATGTTTCACAAAGAATGATTGACCAAATGAAGGTTTTTTAAAAGAAAATGAGATTTGATTTTCTTTCAGAAAATCACATTAAAAGAAGCTAGAGGAAATCCCCTGCCAGGGAAAGACAGACTTTGTTGTACCTAACCACACTGTTAAAATCACTAATTAATGGGAAAAAATGTATTTCAGAGACACTATGATCTGTAGGTCCAGATTAATTAGGATAACACTTTAATTATTCAGTGGTAGTACATGCCACCTTTGAAACCAAAATCATCAAAAGTGGGTGCTTGCAAGCTCAGCAACCACCCCAAATACATTTCCTTCTGCCTGTTTTAAGGCAGCAAGCAGACTTAATGCAAATTCAATTTTCTCTGCAAGGCCTACAGCCACCTAAGTTAGACAGACTGATACCCAGAAGCACACCCTGGAGAGGAGGGAGGACTCTGCAGAATATTTCTCCCCGAATTAGAAGAGATGATTCAGACCTCTTTGAAACTCTTTTGTGTCTCCTAATCTTCATGTTGATTGGGGTGAAAACAAGAGGGAAAGTATTCATTCTCAGCTTCTTCCCTCAATTGCTCTTCCAAAGTCTTGTTTTCCTTGTTATTTAAAAAAAAAAAAAGTTGTACTTTCTCCAAGCACCCTCACCAACCTCACCCAGCATATTTTCAGGGCAATCAGAGTTCCTCCTTCATCCCCTCTGACTGACTTTCCTAGCACGCCTGGAGCAGCCTCCCCTTTTGTGCCTTGTCTCTCTTTTGGGATTAACTTCTCTTCAGGCTGGCAGGACCTCCTATCACAGAAGCAATATCACCACCAGAGCCATTAATCAAGGCTCTGCCACAGGTAGGAGCAGACATTAGGCTGTAACTAGAGGCAGACAGGAAAATAAGGTTATTTTATTAGCAAATTTCAGATAAAAGCTGGACATCAGTCAATTGGATAACTACAATTCCTTCTGGCTTCCAAATTACAGAGTAAAACAGCATCATTTTCAACAGTCTGGGTCCAGCAGCACTGTGGGAAATGCACAATGATGGAATATGTACCTGGAAGTGCTCATTTTCTTTATGTGGTTCTGCCTGTTCCTCCACATACATCACTGATTTCTCCCTTAAATCTTGCAGTTTTCTCACTTCCCTTTCTTGGCAGGTACAGCAGTTTAACCTGAATTTTCCAGTCATTTTCTCCTTGGCTCTGAGTCAGTAGGTTCTGGAGCTGGGGATGATGAGGTATCCATCACTGGAAACCCCACTGGAACCCTATTTTTCCCTCAGCCTAAGTCCATGCTTGAGCTCAAACATGCCATGGAGCAGAGGCATTATGAAAGCCAGGACAGTGAGACGTGCTGTGGTAAAACTGAGACCCCCTCACAGGAAATTTTTTATTAAGGAATAAACAGAGGCAATGAGTCATTACATTTGGTGCTGTGGGAATTTTAGGAAAGCAAATATCAGCACAATCTCTCATCCATGTGAGACAGGACCCTTACCCAGCCACCAACTCAGACCTCAGGTCTTGACAGAAGCAGGTCTCCTCCAGTTAATCCAGCTCAAAGTTATGCTGGCAAACATAAGCACATGTGCACACAGGGTTGAATTCACTTCAGAAATAGTAACACACTCAATGTTTTCCCATCATTGGCCTTTAAGTGTCTCAGGTGTACACAGCTGCTGAGAACTGGATCTCCTCAGTTCTCCTCCAGATGCTGGCACTTGGACCTTGCAGCTCTCACAAACAGCACAGCAAGTTTACAAAGGAAGAATGGTTTGGGGAAAAGATTTAATACAAAGATAGGAGAGGAATGCTGGGCAGGCACAGGGTTCAGCACATTGAGCCATTTCAATCCCTCCTTCTCATTGCCTCATGCTTCTCACCCATTTACCCTGATCCCTTCCCCTCTCATAAACTTCCCACAAAAAATATTACATAATCCCACAAACCTCTTCTGAAATCCCATATTAACCTTCACATAGACCCAAAATCCCCCTCAAATTCCAAACACACTTGTAATAATCATGTTTTCCCTCTCTATCAGTGACAAAGCTGAGGCTGATGCCTTCAAGGCTGTGCCTGAGTAGCTCTTCTACTCATCCATTTATCAGCAACCAAAGGTTTTTTGTATTGACTAGATTGTGTTGGCTTGAGTTCCAATTGTCTCTGTCTCACCAAAGGAGAGAACATAATTTCTAGGTATAATGCTTTAGATACAGGTAGTTGAACGTTGTTATGAACACTTCAACATGTCTCAAGATCAATTGTGAAAGGCTTGAATATACACAACAATCATCTTGAATAAAAATATCCATAGTCACAGCTGAATCATAACAGGAAAAGATATCTTTTTGTACCTCAGTTTCCCATCTCAAAATGAAAAGCTGAGAGTCTTTCTCATGGATTACAATGTATTTGAGACAGAAACTGGTCTTGTTCTGTATATGCACAGCATTTCTTGTCTGATCCTCTTGGAGACCCAAGTAGTAATAAAATAGTGTATTATTTTCTCTGTTCTTCAAATAACTTTTGTTTAATAAAAAAATAACTATTTTATATAGTTACAGACACAGACAATAAAATCATCACACTAACAGAAAACTAAATTAGAGGTCTGAAATCAATATTACCAGGGATGAGCAAACTAAGATGGAAATATCACTGCATATCATTCCCAAAGTCTTGAACCATTCCACCAAAATAAAGTTAAAAAAAAAAACAACAAAACACAAAGACACCAAAAATTTCTTCTGCTGTAAATGCAATCACAGTGGCAGTCAAGATTCAAATAACAACAGTGTAATCTTCTCAAGATCAGGGAAATATCTGTGCTACTTTTTGTTTGGGGAACTTTGGAGGACAGATGCCACATTGAGGCTGATAAGTCTGGAGCCAGGGGCTCTTCTCAGCCCCTTGAGCAATACTTTAAAAAAAGAGAGACTTTTTTTGCAAATGTAGGCAGCCATGAATCCATAACTGAATTCTTGGCCTTTACAGCTGTATGTTATTTTTACTTAATTTTCTATTTCCTGATGCTCTTGCAGAGAATCCAGAAACATGAGCCACAAGGAACGCTAAATCCTCCGAAGATACACATTCTATCTGAAATAATATGTTCACTGTCAGCATAACAGTCCAGAGCTCCACACCAGCAACTTCTCTCCTTTGCTGTGCTCAGCATGAGTACAGAGACCAGAGCCATCATGCCCCTGGGGTTTGTCATGACTTGGCTGAAAGTGCCACATTACCCCCAATGGTGTGAAACAAGAGGTCTCCCCTCTTCAGGGGACTTGTACCAGGGAAAGCATAAAAAACCAACCAAACACCTGAAGTCATTAAATAAAATGGTTCATAAAACTCAACAAGAATTAAAGACAGGGGCTTATCCAATCAGAGGGGGAGGCTGCTGGTGTGACCTAGGGGAATTCATACCACCCTTTTTGCAAGAAGAACTTGAGAACTGGAGCTCAGCAGAACACAACTGACATGTTTAAATTTGACCTAACTGGGGGAAGGAAAAAAAATCATGTTCTTTTCATTAACGGCAGGGGGACAAAGAAAAGGATGGGACTGCTTCTGTCTAATCTATGCCCTTCAATATTTTCTATCACCTCTGTTTTGTTATCACCTTTTTTACATTTTATGTGAAAGGCAGCAAAACTACACTTCAGAAGCATCACACACAATGCATCATCTTAAGAAAAATGGGGTTTTGAGGTCCTTTGTCTTGACCAGGGATTTCAATACAAGCTCAAAATAACTTCCCTTCTGCCAAAATTACCCCCTTGATGTTCTTCACATTTTCAGGATTGTGCTAAAGTTTTAAAAATCATATATCCTAAACCAAAATACAATACATTTTAAAGTATCATACTGATCATCTGGATCCCAGTGCTATACAAGACCAAAGATGTGAATTGAAAAGTGGAATGTACCAACATTTCCAGGGTTTCATTATCCTCATAGGTTGCTTATGGAAGTATCACACATTAGTTACAGAGTCATTCAAATTCCACATATATCTATTGCTTTCTCTGTAGGCATATAAACAAAAAAAAGCAGTCTTGAGGAATTTCCAAAATTCTTTTTCTTTTCTTTTTTTTTCTTTCCCATATATAACAACCATTAGATGTTTGCTTGCTTTTCTTTCCAGTTCCAAGGTATGGGTTAGAAGAGTGCAGGTCCCTGGGTTCTCTTTAGTCTGTTTTTAGAAAAATATTTTTCTTCTGCAAGTCTTCTGAGACATTGTCCAATTCCTTTGACTTCTGAAATACAACTACTGATTTATATGAAAACTTACCCTCATTTTTTTGGGGATGGCCTCAGTTAATATCCTGTGGCTCTAGACAGAGGGGCACTCAGCTCTCCCTGTATTCCCCATGCCTCATTTGAGCATTAAAATATATTTACAAACATTTAACATTCAATTTGTGAAACATATTAAACTTTCCCACCTTTAATAAAACACAATTTGCCTAATATCTTAGAGTAAGAAAATTCAATAGTGTTCTGATGGATTCTGCAAGACTCACAGGAGATATCTAAAGGATATAACTCCTATATAGGAGTAAAATATAATGACAATAATTTTCTACATAAAAATACAGGCTACAGTCCAGCCTTCCTGGATTTGAGTTTCTACAATGCAGGTGTCTATGTGTGAGCCAGGTGTCTGAGTTCCCACTGGAGCCCATGGAGAGCCAGGCAGGACAGGACACAGCTTGGAGTCCCCTGACTCACCCCAACACCACCCACACTGAGTAGACCGAATCAAACTTGAGGTGAGATGTATTCTACTCCTTGCATCTCACCACTGAGTAGTCAAAAACCTACGGTTTTTGAAACGTTTCTTGGTGAAACTGCAGAATTAATTTCCAAGCAAGTTCTGATGCATTACCAAAGAATTGAAGGCTGAGGATTACCTGACAGCATGGGTAACACTGCCTTTGGTGGCTTCTCAGAGGACAAGAGGTAAACAGTTCAATGTAAAAACTGAATTCAAGAGACATAAGGGGTCTTGCTAGAAATACATCTACACTTCCACAGTCACATATTAGCTTCTCTTCCACGGGATACTGATGGGCATTTGAAAGATATTTCTTTCCACATATGGACAAAGTTTCAAGCAGTTCTGTGATTTAGTTGGGAACAAACACAGGCAACCACTGAGATGCTCAGAACTTCACTAGCTCTTGCTGATGCCTGCCTTGGAAAGAATATATCAATGGTGTCAGCACTGTCTCCTCTCAAGAGGGCCTGTCCCAACAGAAGGAAGAGATGCTTGGAGATGCAGACATGGAATCACAGCTCATCATTTTTAATTCCCAAGGGCCATTTTTCTGTGACACTACAAAACTTGCCAAAGGTGACAAGAAAATGCTGCAGGACTCCTGCCTGCCTATGGCAGTTATTAAACATAAACAGAATGTCACAGGTGAGATTTACCTTTTTTTCCCCAGCAGTGGTAGAGTACAGTGGAAAGAAGGAGAAAATTGTTCCAAAATCACAGTTATTGGAACATATCCTTTTGGAAACAGCTGTGGATTACTTGATTGTAGGAAGAAATCACAGAGAAGGCTTTCAGAATCTGAACATTTTGCTTCTTGCAGCAATGTGTTTTATCAGCTTCAGGGAATTTGGGACTTAAAAAAAGGAGCCTCATGGCCACTGGAGGGTGCAAAATTACCCAGCACAAAAGAGCAGGCTGTGTGCACTTCAAAACAACCTTTCTGCTACACAAATTCCTAAGAGGATAGTGAAAATTATACTCTCTTTCTTGGCAGTAAAGCTCTATCTGAAAGAAATTTTTCAAAGATGAATTTTATTTAGACTGCATAATGACAGAAAACTCAAAGTAGAAATACTGAAAGCATTGCTTAGATGGAAAGGTAAGTTTTTAAGGAAGTATGAAGATTCTCATGAAGAGAATATAAAAAAGGTATTCTCTTTGAAAGTTTGCTTACTTTTTTTCTCCCCCAAAAAATGTCCTTGTGAACAGGAACAAAGCTATGGGATATATGTCTAGGCAATTTTACACATACTATATTTGAATGTATCTGTAAATATTTATTAATGGCATTTTCACATCTTCCCCAAATATTCTACAGCATCCAGATAGTTTTTTGCTAATTTTTTAGAGACTGACATGCATGTAAGTTATTAAATACTTTGTTTTACCTTTTCTTTCATCATTGCTGACAACTATTTTCCCCTTTGAAAACTTAATTGTGTTTAGAGCCTGGTCAAAACTACTTTTTTCTAAAGTCAGAAGTCAAAATTACTTCATATCCCTTTTGATATCACTTGATAGCCCTTCATATTCCAAATAACAATCCATTATTTGACAATTTTTCCCAACACAGCAATGACGCCATGGTATCATTGCCTTCCTCTCAGTGCAGGTGTTAAATCTTCTCTCCTTGTCTTTTATGAGCCTAAAAGTCACTAGATCCATATCACATTTTAGCCCCTCTGATTTTATCCCTACACATTGCTAATACGTCCTTACATAGCTCTCTAATAATTTTCCTCTCCCTAATTTTGAGTGGATTATCATCTCTCCCATCAAACATTGCCCTGTGTTGACCACATCTGCCCAGGAGGGACTGCACAGTATTAGGTGGAACCCTGCCCCAGCTCTAATCTTCCTGTAGGTTGCTCCTCATTGGCAGAATGGGAATGAAAAGCATGAACTTTGCTCTGGATGGGTTGTGTTTTTTAAACTCCTTATGATGTGCATGGCCTAATTATGTGATTGGGCAACAGCCAGCACAACAGCTGATTTGGTCTGCAGTGTTCTGATATCAACACAATATTTGTAAATTCTAAATCATAATGTATTTGTGGTATTTGAGAAACAATTTTGAAATGCCAGTGCTAATACTATTCCTTTCCCATTATAATGAGTACAAAAATATATCAGAGACCTATGACAGTATGATTTTATTAACAGTTCTCAGCTTCACTGCAGGCTGCAGACACCCAACTTTTCAAAGCCAACCAAACATTCTGAAGGTCAAACACTATGAGTGTTTGCTAACTTTAAACTTCAAGACCCACTTGTTCAAATAAAAAAGATCATTTCCTAGTTCTAAACTCTGTCTACACATCCTCGTATTCTTTGTATATTTATTTTAAGTAATAATCCATCAGGAAGACATCCTTTTAAGGATCAACTCCCTCTTCATGATTCTTGTCACACTGGCCATTCATGGCTGCTGGAGTGAGATACAGTAGTCAACCTCTGGCCAATACAAACAAAAAGCTGGGAGTAGGCAAATGGAGTGGGTGCAAATACTGGGATCTGCACCCCAGCACGGCTAAGAAGGGTTTTGTCCAGAATTGTGACTACTCACTACATTAACCACAAAAGAGAACTATCCAGCTTCAAATGGTGACTATGAATCAGTGGGAGAGTCAGACTTTCATTTCTCCAAACAAAATAGAACTCTGAATTAATTCATTTCTTTAATCAAAGAATTGAAAGGAATCGAAATTTTCTTCTAGGCATGCTGTCAAACTGCCAAAGTGACTCAGCGAGCAGAATAATTGGTCTGTAATGTGATTATATTTGGGGATTCAGGTTGGGATTTAGACATGCTGCTAAAGACTAAACTGAAATAACAGATTTAACACAAAGTTGTCAGGCCTGCAGTTTTGAAAGGTCCTGCTGTCAGTCATTAAACAAGTGGGAACTCAGTGCAAAAAATAATTGGCTGCTGTGTCACCTTACTGGGGCTTCATTAGTAAATATCCTATAAGCTGATCCAGGTGTGAAACACAGTTCCTGAGAAGGTGAGACTGATAGTTTTTAGATTATTCCCCAAGACCTGTCCTGTTGCACAACAGACTCCCTTCAGAGGGAAACAATCAATAGCCCAGCAATGGAGACCATCTCCAACAAATAGACCCTCTCCCCAAGACCCCAGCTGTTAGGGAAGGGAGAACAGATCTTGGAGAACTCCCCAGGATCAGACAGTACCAGTGCACTTAACTAAGAGTCAGTCACACCCAGAGGAGCTAAGCACAACACCACACAGGAGAAGCACTCCTGTTGGCACCTGCAAAGACATACTGCAGTCAATGTGTGATGGGGGAAAAAACCCAACAAAACAAAACCCAAAAACATGCAATGACAACTGCATAGCCAGAAATCTTCTGTGAAGCTAAACACATGGACCAGAAGTTAAACAAAGATGTCTGCATAACACAAGTAATGCATATAGGATAATTTAAGGAAATGAAACATCACAATTTTCTTGCCCAGATAATGCAGACACCTGTGAAATACCACAGCACTCATAGCATCAGAACTGGGGAACAACATAGTGACAAAAACCAGAGCAGAACAGAAGGGCAGAATCCCTCCATCACTACACTGCTTTTGATGCATCCCAGGATACAACTGGCTTTCTGGGATGAGACAATGACAGGTCACATCCAGTTTCTCATCCACCACATCCTTCTTGGCAGGACTGCTCTCCATGACCTCTTCTCCCAGTCTGTACTCATGCCTGGGATCGCCCTGACCCAGGAGTAGCACTCAGACTTGTTGAACCTCATGAGGTTCTCATGGGCCACTACTCAAGCTTGTCTAGGCCCCCTGGACGGCAACCAGTCCTTCAGTTGTGTCAACTGCACCACCCAGCTCACCACTTGTGAGTCCTCACAAGACTCTTGCATGTCCTCACTTCCCAACAGCAAAAGACAATCCAAGCTTTCTAGCACTGCTGTTTCATTAGGCAGGGACTCACTGACCTTTTTTAAGTTAATTATTTAATACGCCAGAATCATATTACTGTTCTCATCTACCTGTATTCCTGCTTGATTTGTGTAAAAAATATACTGAGGAAGACAACCACACTGTTTAACTGTAAGACTACTTAGTTTTCCATTAGTGGAAAGGAAGACAACAAAATCATCATAGACAGCAGTTACCATCAAGATTTGATTTGGAAGCTATGCACAGAAGCTAAAAATAAGACTGTGCAGTCACAAATCATTTAAAACTGTGTTCATGGACAAAGAGCACTTCAAGGATGATGCATTCAACTGAAACAGGTGGGATCCCAGGGGTGCACAAGGAGCTGGGATCTGAGAGGACTTTCTAGGTGCTCTAAGCAACCCAAATCCCAAGTGCTGGGTTGGGCATGGGGATGTGCTGAGGCTTGGGGGCAAATTCACTTGGTCCAAAGAGACAGCAGATTTGCAGCTGTCAGAGGGAGCTGTGTTTGCCAAAAGCTTCAGACACACAAAGTTCATGTTTGCAAGGAGCTGTGAAGATCAAGGTCCTGAGGATTAAGATTTCCTTGGAGGATGCTATTCTCTTTTTTTTTTCCAGTTTAAAACAGTTTTTTAGAGGTTTTGTATTTGATAGGAAATATGAAATGCTATTTATCCACAGTCTTCCAGACAGCTATATACACAGACAAGAACTACTCACACAGATGTGAGATGAATTCTGTATCATCTGTTTCTGTTCTAATACTGAACAAAGTATTTTTGTTCTAAAGAGAAAATAATCCAAAAGCTTTCCAGAGAAGACTACACTTCAATGAAAGAGGGAGCTGGTGAACAGAAATCTCTCAAGAAGCATGTGCTGTTTGTAAAAAGCAACAATACCCAAATTGTCTGTCCACTCTGACTTCTAAAGCCTATCAAGCTGTTTAGAGCTTCTAAAATCCTATATCTACATGTTAATTACAGACATTTTTGGCAGAATTTTCAAGAATGGCCAGTAGTATATACTTTTAAATTCAACAAACCTGACTGTAAATCAAACCTGACTGACTTCAAGAACTCATGGCACATGATTTCAACCCAGCCTCTCAGAACTCCTGCAGGGTGGTGGCCCTTCACTATCTGCCAATGGCAAAGGGCAAAGCTTGCATGGTGCTGTGAATTGGATCTGTGACCAAAACAATGCTGAGAGCACACTTAAGTTTCACATATTTCTGAGCAGTTTTCACAACATCAAGACCTTTCCTGTTTCTCCCTCTGCCCCCTCAGTGCTGAGTGTGCAAGAGGTTGGGAAGAGGCACAGCCAAGCAGATGAACCGAATGGGAATGGTGTCACAGCAAAGTCTGATTCTAAGCCCATTTTTTTTCCTATGGAAAAACAGACTATAACCTTGGAGTTCATTTCCATCTCACCTTTCACAGATTATATTAATTTCTGACTCTACTAAAGCAACTCTTCCTATTGCATTTGGTACTTGAAATACCCACTGCACCCACATCTGTAACAGGAATAATGGAATCAGAAGTTGCAGCAAGTCCATCAGAAACAGTCCAAGTGATAGCAGGGAAACAGTTTAGCCAGTGCACACAAATATTGCAGGGTGCACATGCATGTGACATCAATTTCTAGTTGCTGCAATGCAGCATTGCTGCTTAATTTTGCAGATGACTCAAGATGGGGTAAAAAACCAATTTAAAAGTAGAAGCAGAATTCAAAATTATCTCATCAAAATGAAAATAAAAAAGGTCTACAAAAAGGAAACAAAGTCAGTAACGATAAGAGCAAGAACACAGACTTAGGTATAATTTGCTATAATAGCAACCTGTTGACCTGAGAGCAGGAGAGGATCTGAAGATTGCAGGGAGTCATGGGCATCACTATGTCATAGTCTCCTGAAACAGACAAACTGCTCTGGGGGATGTGTGTGTGTCTGTGAATAGCAGGATATTCCACCAAGAATGGCAGCAACCCTCTCATATCAGGCACAATGATAACACCTCTCTGAGATAACATATCCATTCTCGAGACTTCCCTCATATCCCATCTTAATGAACCAGAGAGCATCTAGAGCACAAAAGAATTAGAAGAATAGAAAGAAAACAACCTACAGGAAAACACTGAAAGAAAATGCAGAGTTTAACCAGAAGACAAGAATTTGGAGACAGCCTAACTGCAGTCCTCTGATCTATAAAAGCAGCCTCCAAAGAATGAAATAATGTTTCAAATATTCATAATGCACAAGGTGATAAATACTGAACTTGAATCATGGACAAAACAGATTAAAGATAAGAAGACAAATGTTTCATGATGAAAAACAGATCAAAGGATGTCAATGCCACAAATGTACCCACATTTCTCTTTGGATCAGCTAGATAAAAGTGTCTCCTGTCCTCTTCCTCTGATTATATGGATGCCACAAAACCACTTATGAGAGGCTTATGGTTTACTTACAACATTTTATAAATCCAGTATTAGCAGATTAAGCACATGAACAAGTGAAGTTTTAATTCCTTTCATGTACTTAAAACTATTTTCTCCTCATGGTAAGGGACATACTCTGACATGTTTAATGGTGTAAAGCCCAGTGTAACTCCAGTGAAATCACATGAAATCTCAGCATTTGTTCCCTAAATGTAATCCTAATACACACAGTCACAGAGATCTGGAGTGCTGGTGTATAACAGACAGTAGTCATGCCAGGCTTTGCACCTTTTCCACTACATAACATTAGCAAACCCTGTTAGCCATGGGAAAGGGTGATTCAGGCAAAGACCCAGTGCTGTAGTACAGACTGGTCAGCCTTAGTGGCTAAGAGGCTGAACCAGCCATTCCTAGCAAGCACCTGCTAAGTCTGAGCAAGTATTGCTTAAATTAGTTACCTAATGAAAGAGCAGCTTGGGTAAGATAATGAAAATCTAAGTCCTGCAAGAGCAGCCAGGAAAGAAGAGGAACTGAAAGATCATAAAGCCACCATTACTGATTCAATTTGCCCAGGTTATCTCCAAACTAAAAGCCTACATAACCCAGGTCCAGTTGCAGATGCCATCATCCATCAAGAAATTATGACTGCTAGCTGTTGTCTTCCACCTCCCTAGCAAGTTCTCAGGCCTCCTGAATGCTTGTGGTCAAACATTCAATGAGTTGTTCTGCACTAAAAGGGAGAATATTGGAAGAGCTGGAAGAGCTGCAATGCTTATAAAAAACTGCAAAGCACACACCTGAAACTGGCTATAAAAACCATCTAGAGACATAAGAAATCACTTGGCATTCCCAAACAAAGCCCTGTAACCTGTCACAACAGCCAAGAGGAAACTTTTCACATAAAATTTCAGAACCAAATAAGATGTTAAAATCACAGCAGAATGAGTTGGGAGAGACTTGGAAAAGTCATCATGTCTGGTCTCAAAATCAAAATGTACCTATCTCTCATTCCAGATTGGCAGTTGACCAACAGTGCATCAATGACCAGAAATCACAAACCAGAAAATCTTGAATAAAAATACTACCTCAAAGATAGAGGTCCATGAGGAATGCCTTCAATTTTATTCAAAAATGTTAATTGTGCTTGTGGATTTTTGCTAAATTTGTTTGTACAGCATGTATGCTCTAGGGTACTTGCTTTGCAAAAGCCAAAAATTTCACAATAATGAATTGATGCATTTTTAATTCTAAATACAAACTTAAAGTTGGCTCATCAGAGCAATTTCAGGCTGCCAGCTGCCCTGAGACCACATGTACAAAGGCACATGCAGCTTGAGCACTGAGGAATTAACTTTTTCCAGCTACCCAAACATCAAGTGTTCAGACTCTGCCTCCTCTAATGTAACCACCATGTGAGATGTGCCTCTGTGGACAGTGTTTAGGTCACACCCAGGAGCCAGGGACGGCAAAGAGCCTTGTAGGTAAAGATGTTTTGCACTCTACTATCTAGTCCTAGTTTACTTAGGATATTAAAGATCTTGTTTACAAAACAGTTACACTTAAAGCAAGAATATAGCAGCCTGTGTTCCATGACTTTTCAGCCATAGTCCAGTCAGAATTATAAAAACATATTTTAATGATAAAATGAGAAATGCAGAAAACAGGAAATGCTGAAACTTCAAAGAACTCCCAAGAGGACCCAGCAAAATTTTTCTTCTTTCATGAGATTTCAAGGCATTGGAGAACTGCCATGAGAATTACTATTAATTTTAACACATTGTTTCCTTTCAGAACTTTTATGAAATTTAAAACAAGTTGGTTGAACTCAGTAAGTAAAATCCCACTAAATCACATTTGATTACAACTCTGAGAATAACTCATTGTTTGGATTTATGAATCAACTGAAAAAAAATCAGCCCAAATAGACCTAAGATTGAACACTGATATATTGTTTTTCTAGCAAAGCAACAAAAATCCAAACTATTCTCTCTCAGGTCTTTTAACAAGTACCAAGCAACAATCCATCACTGTTACACTAAGACTGCACTACATGCAGCATCTCCCAGCTTTATTCCAAAAAAAGCTACAAAAGAAGAACTGAAAAGCAAGTGGAATATGGGCATAAATGAAAATTACTCGTTCAGGAGAACATTAAAGTCTTTCTTTCACTTTAGCTCCATGAGTTCATCCAGGCTTACATCAGTCTCATTTTTCACTACTTCAGTTTACATCAACAGATGACTTCAGGCAATCACCTTGACATCGACCAACTATTGGTTATAGGTAAGAATAATGACAGCAAGTAGTTTTGCAATTTTGCACTTCATTTTGTAGCTAATGGTGCAGTACAAATTTGAGCAAAAATAATAACCTCCAAATGCCGAGTCCTTAACATGAAGACTCATGCTTCAGGGTACCCAGACTGAATGGAACAGCCTGAGGAAAAGCAAAGAAAGTGAACATCTCACTGGAGCCTGTTTAGCTCTTTTACCCTAAGACAGACTAGGCTCCTCAAGTGACTATTCAAGGTGCTAAGCCTTGAGGGAGATGAGAGACTGCTGAGAGACCTGGAATGAAGGGGGAGAGAACACAATTCCTTCAGCATAGCAAGGAAATACAAAGTAGGGGAGTCCTCATAGCTGGAAGTTGACTTGATACCAAGGAAACATTGCATTTTATGCCAGGCACTGTGTAGAAGAGTAGCAGCACATATTACACAGCCTTCCTGTAACACAGGGCAGGACATGGATATAACCTAATACCTGTTAAGTCACACATGTAGATTCACCTGAAAAAAGAAGATCCTTTTCCTCCCTGGTCACACAAAAGAGTACATAAAAACACACTTATAACAATGTAAGAAATCAATCTTCCAATCCCTGTTCTCCCCTAAAGACACCTGAATTTACATGTTCTACCTCTTAGTGCCAAAGAACTTAGTTACTGGGTATTCTTCCAGATGAAAGAGGTCTATTTAAAATATTTTCATATTTATAAGAGTAAGGACTAAAGTCTAATCATACCATGCCTTCCACGAGTGCCCTAACAAGCTGTGTTGACTGTCATGGCTTCATGAATATTTAGAGATACTTACAAAGAGGAACATCTTAACCTGATGATATGCATGTCTGGGCTGTGACCAATTACAAGACACTATTCTCAGAATATGTCATAAACACAGTCTCCCATTCTAAAAACTTTTAACAGGGTAAGAAACATTTTCCTGTACCACTAGCTTGAGTTACCCTTATCCTATATTTCAGAGTCCTTTCCAAGGAATACCAGCAGTTTTGCTGAAACCAGAATAATAAAATAAGCACAGAGTCAGAGGACTTTTCTGCATACAAGTTGGATATCCTTTGTGAAACACAGCACTTCCCTTGATGAACACAAGTTCTGAGAGAAGTGATGTCAGAAGAATTGCTTTTCCAGCACAGCATCAGATAAAGACTTTTCCATGGCTTTAAAAGACAGTCACCTCTGCTGCTTCCAGCTATCATCACACAGGGCAGATGAGAGTGGAGGCTACATATGCTTTCCAAGAAAACAATTTTTAGACATGCTTTACACCACCAAAGACTGCACTCTACCTAAATTTGGTTCAGCAGTACCACATTCTAAGCAACTACTAGAAGCTACTATTTAATGTCCTATTTGCTAAGTAGTCCTCCCAATAGCCTAAGGAAGATCAAAACTTACTGGAGAACAGTAGAATTGTCCCTTTTATCCATGGCTTGCTGGTCAACACAGTATAAATCAGACATGAAATCACTAAAATGATCATCAAAGCTTACTATTAAGTTTTTTTCTCTTGAAGTGACACCAATTGAGAAAAATCCTACAGAAAATAATTCACAACACAGCAGATCTCCATCTCTACCAGGCTTATTTGCCACAATGCAGTGGTGGGGGTAGAACTGGGAAAGCACCAGATCTTCAGCAGAGCTGCAAAAGACCACCAAGGGACTAGAAATGAACACTTATTCAACCTTGTAATATTTAGTGATCCATTTCTTAACCTGAGCAGCTCACAATAGTTAACAGAGCAATAGCTCAGCAGGAAAAGAACAGGAAGCATGTTGAGACACACAATGCCTTAACCTCTCCTATGCCGAGGGCCTTCCACCTTCCACCATTTGCTGCCTTTCCCCATATTCAAGCTGTCATTTGCCACCAGCTATGGACTGTCTCATCATCCTTTGTGCTTGAAAAATACCACTTCATATTGAAAGTACAAAAAATTGCATTAATTCTTGTGCAGGGGGCAACAGCAGGTTTATCAATCACATCCTTCGTGAATGCTTATGTTACTGCAATGACCTCAATTTAAAGACCACAAGGACACAAAATCAGAAAACTATTTTTTCTGTATGACTTCCTTCTGAAGCAATGTACTGGTTTTAATCAAAATGTTCTTAAAATGTACACCGTTTTCTACAAAAATTCACCATGATAATTAAGCACTGGCTAAATACAATATAAAAAACATATCAGTTGTCTCAAAAATTATAAAAACTCCAAAAGCAAAAGTTACATTTTTAAGAACTCAAATGGCCACATGGATATTATCCATCTGGCTCAGCTGAAAAAGGAAAATCCAAACTCACTGTACAAATCTTGTTTTTCAGGCTGCATGATCACACATGTGATCCAGTGTCCAAAAGAGAAACAAATCATCAGCAATTAAACAATATCCTATTTTTAAAAAATATTACCAACATGTAACACATTGGTGTTATTCTTAACATCGGAAGTATCCTTTAGCGTGATTTATGGCTTATATAGTCCTTGACTCCAGGGTTGTTCTCATTCTTTCTTTTTGGTGAAGTCATATGGTTTCCACCATTGTGCAAACTGCAGCACCTTTTTCCGCTGCTCCTCAAAGTTCTGCCGGATTCCTTTCCTCCAGAGCCGCGGTTCCAAGTCCAGCATGCCACCAATAATTTCCTTTGCAAGTAAAAGTAAGATAGATAATGATAAATGCAAAATTACTGTATTATTTAACACTTTCACAGAATAAAGAAATATGTATCTTCAAATTATGAAATTGTCAGTTTTCTTCAAGTGCTAATTAAAACTTGAAATTCTGAAAAATATACCAACTTAAACATAGAACTGCAGTTGCTAGATGGTTGCCTCAGCAAAACTCTTTTAAGCACAGCACATTGCTGTCGTGCCTAAATATCCTAACACTGAAAGACTGTTAATGCATTAGTGCATTTGTGACTAAGGTAAGTTCAGAGAAAGAAAGTTGCCCACTTTGCTCTTCCTGCTGTTATATTTCTCCCCCAATCACTCTTCATGTTTTTGCAACACTGACTCTTTCAAAAAACATTTGCTTTGACATAATAAAGAAAGGAAGAATTTATTACAGCTCTTCCTGTATATAGTATACCTATCACAAAAAGTAATTTAACCAGATGAGGATTTTAGGAGTTGTCTGTGCATCTATATGTGTATGCACACTAATTTATACAATCAGGTGTCAGTGCACCTATATGTCAGTACTATGGCCATGAAAATACTTAAGTAGATGCAAGTATCTTCCCTCTACAAGATTATTTACCTGTAATGTCAAATATCTACTGTTTCTATTAATTGAAAAGAAACACGGATTTAGAATCATAATCTCAGTATCAACCAGTGAAAAAATCAACTACTCCTTTATTCAACAAGCCAAGTTACAATGACTCATCAAGAAAATGCAGATAATAAATTGAGATAGGGTACATCAAAGTAACTGTCCAGGCAGCATCTGTTTTAATTACTTAAACTTTCCAAAACAGAGCATAATTGGTAAATTAATCTTTTGCATAACAATACCTTTCCAAAGTAATGAGGGAAATTGTGTTGATCTTCAATCACATGAGCAAATCCTCCTTGAAGGCCAAAGTCCACAGAAAAGTATGGCAATCCTTTAGGAACCTACACATGCAAAACCACATTCTCAGATGTTTAACAAACTGTTGGCATTTAGTTAACCTCCCCACAAGTGAGTGAATTTGAACATAGTTTTGCAGTTGATAGTATCATGTTTTATTTTAAACCACCTCTCAAAACAACTACATGCAGCATAAAATTGCAACAAAGAAATGGTAAAGCAAATAGGTAAGGAAAAAGAACACACAGCAACTAGATAAAAAGACACAGAAGAGATGATGACAGGGTGGCAGAACCTCCAGAGGACACAGCTGGAAGAGAAGCTAAGAGATGGGACACCAGGCAGCAGTGCGCATACTGCGCCAATGCCTCCCTGACTCCACATCTCTGAATTATGTGGTTTGAGCAGAAATTTTAAGACAGCCACTAGCAAGCTGCATTTATTAAAGGTAAGATATTGACCGGTTACAGGAAATATTTACCCAATGAAAACTGATGCTCGGGGGGAAAGGGAAACACCTCTATGGACAATACATTACCAGAGATGCCTTCCACACGAATGGAAGTTACCCTTAACTTGCCAAATCAGATAACTTAATAATTCTGTCAGCCTGCAAGGGAGATGCTGGATATCCTGCCACAATAAAACCCTTTCAGTCTGACAGACAGATGTCCATCATTTATTGCTACACTACTGCAAGTAATTCCTGGTGTTTCACGGCAACAAGTTATTTTTCACCCTTTTAACTGTTGAGGATGTTTCTCTGCTGATAAGATTTACGAAGTCTCTAATTCATAAGCATTTCCTCTGCTACAGTCCAAATAACTATACAATTTTCAGGAGCCATGTTTCATTTATTGCGTGAAATATTGACTCTAAAAATAATTATTATTTAATACAGAGGAGTAACGCAGAATAGCAAGGAAGATAAAACATTTTAAATGGACTTAAATCATTAAATAAGGAAAAATGGGTTGGCAGGTGACACCTGAAAGAAAAGGTCAGCTTTTTTTTTGGGGGGGGGTTCTTTTTTTTAATTATTTGTCACAATTTCTGCATACAATCCACCCACTAGGTGATGTCTCAACCATATCTGACCTTCCTTCCAGCTACCACCAACTCCCAATACAACTTTCCAAGTTCCCAAACTTTAGCTCTGTCTCTAAGCTATACTCTCCGATCTTTCTGAAGGCTTCAGACATCTCTTTTACTCTAAAATTATGTTAAAATCACACAACTGTGTAACAATTTATGTTCATATACATTGTATTAATTAAAAGAACTGTCCTGACTTAATCTCCAAACTGACCTACCTTCAAACAAATATACAATAGTCTCAAAAATGTATGGCTAGGAAGACTCTTAGAGAAATTTTATGCTCTAATGCCTTACCACATTACAAGAAAATGGTATTTCACTTATTTGTGACAAATGTTGGCTTTCTTTGTTCTGAAACAACGAGTAGAAGATACCCCAAAGAAGCTTATTTTGTTCTGTGTTTATATCCACCTTAAGTTTAAAGTCTTCCCTAAACCCTTGCTGCAAATTATTTGAATACCTTTCTCTTCGGCATTTAATCTCCTCCTCTGTTATATCAGGCTTCATGTCTCATTATTAAAACTCATCTCTTCTTTCTCATAAACCAGGATTGCTTTTTTTCATAAAAAGGTGCTACATTCACTAAAGAGCACTTTCATAAATTAAGTATATTACTATCCAGTAGTAAACTGCTTGTGGTAAAGTCTATATATGACACATCTTCCACCTCAATATTAAAAAGACGGAACAATCTTTGAAGCTAACAGATCCAGCATTATTCCTTTAAGATTTGTTTATATAAAGATGTTTCATCTCAGTATCCAGGCGACAGAGAGGGTACTGTTCCCTTATTTTACAAAAAAAAAGATTCATAATGCTATTTATATTTTCACTTCATAAACATAGCAACACAAATGGCTGTTTTAGGTTGATGAAAAAGACACATCATATTTGTTCCAGGAAAGTAATTTACAAATCTTTGATCTACCTTAATTCTTGAAGCTAATCAAGAAAATTATGCCAGTACATGTCCTCAAAGTGTCAGCTTTGTTCTCAACTAATGCTGGCAGCTTAGTCCACCAATTGTTGAAATAAATGGAAATCATTTCCCTAATGTCAGTTAGGAGTTCAGACTGTTAATTCTCATCATACCTATGCCATCTTCTGATGCACTAATCTAATTCTATCCTCTTTCTTGTCTCTTTGAAACAGTTAATTATGGAAAAAGATTAGAAGAATGTGATGATAAATTCAAGATTCAAAACACTTCATTACTTACAGATTTCCGAATATCTTTTGAAGAAAGATCAATTAACTTCTTGTTCATGGACCACTCTTCATCAGACTCCATTATAGCTTTCTGTAAAATGATGTCATCTAGATGTGAAAACAGTCCTTATACAGCAAATACAGAACTAACTGTCGTGAAGTACATTGTACTGCAAGTAACAATTACTTCTTAACAAAGTAACTTTCATTTTGGTAACTTTTCTCATTTCCACAGCTTTTTAAAGAAATCACATAGTATTTTCAGACTCACCCAATTCTGTTCCTCTGTTTCTTTTTTTTTTTAATTTAACTTTTGCTTGACACAAGTTTCAAATAGAAGATCACATTCTCTTTTTACTCATCCCATGGAAAACCTCTCATGAATTCATTACATTAGCTGTCTTTCTTTTGTTAACACTAAGAGAAGAATCCAGCTTAAAAGGATGGCTGCCCTTAAAAACCTTTAAAGCTGACTCTGTAATCTTCCACAGCATGGAACTGTGTATAGCATGGTGTAAGCAACTTTTAAATTTCATTTGCTGTTGGTTTTAATGGTAGATACTGCTAAAATAAGTGACATTAATTAAATACTGGTTTTCCTCCTTTCTTGAGTACTCAAAAAACCCCTAAGTTTTACCAGCACCTGAAGCACAGCAGTCAGATCTAACAGGTGAAGAGTTTCAAGTGTGGTAAAAGTTACTGCAATGTTATTCACCATACTGCTGCTCAACTTCATCAAACCCCAATCACATTATTTCCAGAAAGCATAAATAGTATTTCAAAGAACAAACAATTTACTTATAAAAGGCAAATCATGAGTCAGTTCCTGAAAGCTTAAAGGACTGAGTTCCAGGCAAAAGCCTCAATGAACCTATTCTTACAGGGTCAGGGGAAAAAGACCAGAAAAGCTATAGAAGAAATACCTATCATGCTGTAGAATGTTCATCAGAGGCCTAAGGTACATTTTAAATTTGGGCTTACTAAAATAAAATGGGGATGAAACAGTATCTACATTGGTATTTCTCAGAAAAGGTAACATTATTTTCTCATTTAATGCTTGCCAAAGCAGAAGTTTTGCATTTTAAGTTTATACTACAGAACTTAAGTAAGAGGTATTGTAATCCTCCAAGCACTTCAAGAGACAGCAATTCTCTCACCTGCTTCCAGAATTTGTCAGTACAGTCAGACTTGGGACAAATACTCAGTGAAATACAGCTCTTCCACTGACTACTTGAAAAACTGAATTACCTCACAGGGCTTATTTTAAGATCAAGGAATATTAGCAAAGAATGGATCCAGAAGAAGGATTGAAGAATAATACATCCTTTCAAAAATAGCACTTGAGTATCAAAAATGTCTTCCAAAAATAGATGAATTAAGATATATACATTCAAATTACTTCAGAAAAAACATTTTCACGTACCTTAAAGTAGATTGGAGCCATATCTCCTACTTCTTTTGGAAGAGGAATGCATTCATATACCATATGATACCGCCTCTTCATACTCATGTTTGTTTCTAGGAACACACAGTCCAAGTCTTTATCTTCAAACATTTTCACCAATGCATTTCGGAACATCTGTTTAAAGAAAAAAGAAGTGTTATTTAAACTAACTTTTCAAAGCTTTCAGATACAATATATTATTTTACTAGCATATTATATTTGTAATAAACCAACAACAAAATGGAAAACAGTAGCAATCATACTAGGAAACTCCTGTATTGTTTACCAATTTAATATTAACTACATTTCCTATGATTAAAAAATAGGAAGTCTAGAAAACTATTGCAAAATACACAATATAATTAACACTGCAAACTTAGTTGTAACAAATACCACATATTTTTACAGCTGAAATTGAAACTATGTTGAACTTCATAACTGTAGTGCTCCATAAAACAACCCAGCTTTAACTGTAGGCCCCAAGCTGGCAATTTCTAAGGTAATGTCGTGGCTTTTACTGACTGCAGTTCCAATCACCCTTTTACTACTCCTTCCAATTATGCAGTTTAACAAAAGAAATTTTAAAAGGGGCAGTATTTCCAGTGGGCATGTTAGATCTTTAAGATCACCTGTAGGAGTCTCGTACACCACCAGTACCACAGTCCTACCACTCACGTAATTCATAGGTTGTCCTTTTTGCACTGACACTTTTTTCCAATTAACAGTGCTCAGAAGTACAAACAGCAGCATTAAAAGGCTAATCCCATCTAAAAGTTTAAGATTTCTTATCTTAATGTAAATAGAGAGCTAATGAATCAAACAAACATAAACAAATACACATATTCATCAGCATCAGCAAGTACTGAAGTAAAATAGAAGGAAAGCAAATCACTACCAGGTTTTCAATGCAACAGGACTAGAAACTGAGCTCTCCATCCCTTCAGCATCTTGTACAGTATAGCTTGAACCAAACTAAAAGTCTAAGAAGTGTGGCCAAATATGTATCTAAACTAGGCATTTAAGCTCTTCAAGTCATTGTGCCCTTAATCTTTCCTCACTAATGAGCTGCTCACTAATGCCGTGATAGGAAAATTTCATTCCCCTGAAACAACTGATGAATTACAGCCAGAAGACACTGACCAGTGCTCCATGACTGATACAGGATTTTACAGCACAGAGTGACAGGCTACTCTGAATTAATAGGTTTTTGTCATCTTCTTGTCACTCCAGCCCCCAGACATCTACTTCTGAAACACACTGAAGTCAGCAATGTGGTAAGATACCAAAAGCTGACAAAGACTGTCACTTGCAACTGCTACCCTGCAATATCAACTGAAATACAAGTCCACCAAAAAGCCTAGAATATCAACAGATGTTAGCTAACGTTTCCCCAGCTGCATTTTCTTGTTTTTAAATACATTGCACTTTTCCTCCAATTTCTGAGCAGGCCAAAGCATCAAGAATAATTAGTACTGGAAAGGACAAAACCATCCATAAGGGCATATAACAAGGCTTGGCTTATGCTTGGATGTAATGCACAACATTAATGCATGCGACAGTTCAGTCAACACAGAATGCGTAAAGGTTTATATCTTTTCATATTAAATATATTCCCTGCATATTTACTTTGGCAAGTGAGCACATCAGTCTAAACTACACAATACGTTAAATTTAAGTGCTTCAAGGCATACAGTATAAAGGAACCCTTCTTGCTTTACTCCAACTTATCCTAAAAAATAAGAAAACCAGCAAAAATGGTTAGCTAAAACATGTCCTCCATACAACATTTTGTGAATACATAATGGTGTGATAATTTTTTCCCTTCAACAGTAATATAAAATATGTCTTCAGCATCAGAAAGTTAGTTTAGCCACTCACTGTCTGCTTATACACTCACTAAAGCCTTCCAGACTCCTTCTACTGTACTTCATAGAAGTCAGGGGAAAAAATCCATGTATCCATCACTTTCCAAAATACTTTGCCGCAAAGAAACATGTACGCTGTCTATGAATAGATTCACAGGATCAAAGAATAATGGTTTTAGCAACTAGTAGCCTTTTCTAGCAAGTAAAACATATTTATCACTTTTCCACATGCTCTTTTGTTCCTCCTGATCCTACTTGCTGCACTTTATTTGATTTTTATCCAATTTTCTTAGGCATTTCTGTCATACACAAGAGAATTCCTTTTCCATCCTGGTCGGAGAGGAGCATAACTTACCAGGAAACACTGTATTAAACAACATCAGCCATGAGAGTCAATGTGGGGAGCAAATTTGAAAGGTCAGAGAATCCATCTGCCAGACTTGAAGCAAGACCAATGTTATTTAAGCTATTTCAAACTTATGAATTATGCTGGTTTTGAATCTCAGCAACTACAACAATGAAACCTTTCTCTAGTCTGATATAGTCTCCAATATTTCAATGTAAGAGATTGCAAACTGTTTTCCCCTTGTAATAATCTTGATGGCAGGGGGTGAGGGATTGACAAACATAGTCAATCTTCTAGGCAGAAGCTTATTACATCCCTCCCTTGATTTTCCATCTCCGAAGAAAACAGTACTAAAAATCTTCAAAATGTCTTCATAGGAGAGTTGGAAAGCACAGTTCTTCATGCTTAGCACTTTATTCTAATCATGCTTTTCAAAAGAGGCAGAAAATAGGATTCTAACAGAGATCTCATTGATTTTAAAAGTAAAACTGTTCCCTGTCAATTGATATCCACCCAAAACTCAGATTAGCTTAAAAAACTGAAGATATGTAAACAACATCCCCAGCTTGTATTGAATTTTAAGTCATCTGCCTGCTCTGACAATCCTTTTCTTTTCCTTGGCACTCCCAAGAAAATCCTGTGAAGCCAGTTATTCTACTGTCTGTAAGGGATCAGCTGTACCCATTTCATCTCCAATAGTTTTTCTAACATGGTTTCAAAGAACCTCCAAGCATGCATGTTCTGCAGCATTCCAGGAAAACTTTTGCTGTGCTTATGAGTTGGAAATTTTCTTCATTATTTACCCTGCCTCTCCTTTCTGTAATATTTGACCACTAATTTTCAACCACAATGCAAGAACATTCTGCCCCTTAGTGGAATCAGAAGAGAGCTGCCAGACTGAAAATTAAGAAAATAGGTACTTATGACAAATGCATTATTATCCACAACAAAATTATTTTATGAAACTGTCAGAATAGGAAACAGCTTCTCAGCAGACCTGGATCTCTTCCCAGATGTCTTCATCCAAAAGAGTGGCTGCAGTATGGTGCTGTAGAGGGGCTATCAGGCAGTGACCTTCAGTAAGGGACTGGTTGCTTGGTAGAGACAAGTACACCTAGGAAAAGCAAACAAAAATGCCCAGTTTTCAAGTGCTAAAAACCTTCCCATTACTGAGGCTAATAAATTCATCATTTTCTAAATTCAAACCAATAAGAAGCCATTACCTACTAATTACAGCAAGGTATTAGCAATTTTAGTGCTTTTTAAAAGGGCCCATTATCCACCAGTAGCTCAAACTAACTAATGTATCCAGAGAGCAGTTCCACCACCAAGGCAGAAATATCACCCTTATAAACCAACTGGTATCACAGCTATTATGAAATCACACTGTTTAGTCCATTCCAATATTTTTAACAGAGATACATTGCTGCATGCATTTTTAATTATATATGTGTGTGTATATATGTATATGTAAAATGCATACTCTGTGTCATGGTTTAACCTGGCAGGCAGCTGGACCTCACACAGCTGTTCACTCACTCCCTGCCCCCAGTGGGACAGGGGGAGAGAATTGGAAAAAACAGTATATTTTGTGGGTTAAGATAGTTTAAAAGCACAAGAAATTCAATGATGACGATGACAACAACAACATCATCATATAAAACAAGTGATGTGCAACACAACTGCTCAGCACCCACCAACTATTGCCCAGCCACTTCCCAAGCACTGCCCTCCAGCCAACTCTCCCCCCCAGATTATCCACTGAGCATGATGTCATAGGTCTGGAATATCCCTTTGGTCAGTTAAGGACAGCTGTCCTGGAGGTTCCCCCTCTCAACTTCTCGTGCCACTCCCACCTTCTCACTGGTGGAGAAGTATGAGAAGGAGAAGAGTCCCTGAGCGCTACTTAGCAACAACTACAAACATCAGTGTCTTATTAACATTACACTCACCCTAAATCCAAAATACAGCACTGTACCAGCTATTGGGAAAACAAGTAACTATGCCAGACAAAACCAGGACACTCTGTATATTTATCTATTAGATACATACAGACACATACAGACACACATGCTTCTGTATGAATTTATATATATATATATATAATCTCTAAAAAAAAAGAGTGGAATGTACCTTAATACATATCTATGCATCACTCCTTTGCCTATAAGGAGTTTCAGATCAAATGAAAACATCAATAATAAATGAAAACTTTAGAGGAAAAAAAAGACAAAAAGAGAAGCTATACTGGAACATTTCAGATGTAATAAATCCAAATATTTATGCAACTTCTAAAAGCATTAACAGAAGCAGAAATATTTCCAAACCAAACTTCTGTCTATTTCAAAGGATTCTAAGCTTAAAAATTGAATTCTGCACCTAATTTTCTTTGATATCAAGTTACAGTTCTTCACCAGTTCAAATTTCCTCCAGCGAAGTGTGATTTAGTCTTCCACAAATCCACCAACAGTCTAATCTCTGCACTGAGATCTTTCATTATTACTCCTGTCTTCCACAAATGTGAAGTCCTGACATCAAAGATTAGCTTTAAAATTCATTACAGATTTATATCTTTTTCTTCCTCACCCTTGATGAATTTGTGGAATCAACTGAAAGGGCAAAGGAAGTAAGATGCAGAACAATAAATCCTTCCATAGAAGCAATTTCGTTCCTAATTTAAAGCACTCTAACATAATTTCTTTTTTATTTCGATACCAGTGTTAAATTGCTATTTTCTTACCTTGGTGCCAATTGCAATAATAAGATGTTTAGAAAGTTCACTGCTATCAAAGCAGTAGGGGCACTTTTCCATGCGCGCAGCAAGTTGCTGATGTTCACGGATTGCTTTTCTTCTTTGTACTTCTTCCTCTTCCCCACTGTGTGCTCTCTTGGCTGCTTTGGAAACAAACATGTCATCCAGAGTGTAGTAATCTCTGTCAGTTTTTTCCATGAGCTGAAAAGATACACAGAAAAATTGCACATATTTATAAAGTAGCAAGAGAAAATACTTAGCTCTTTGCACAATGCTTCATTGAGAAAAGCATAAAGTACATGAGCAGTAGCATTTCTTCCTTTCATGTGACATCTGCTGCAGATGGAATCATCAAGTATCTCTCCTAAGAGCAGTCATACACAATCTTAGCACAGGTAATAAAACACAGATGTGTGACAGCAGTAAGAAGAGTAGATTACTATATCCCATTTCAAATTAAGGGCTAGATATTATAGTATTATCTTGAAATAATTTCAGCTATCTTTAAATAGCTGTACAATTTTATATATCATTTATTATCATATATTTTGTCCTCTCCCTTCTCCTCCTCCTCTCCTATTACAACTACCATTAAATAATTTTTTGTGAAATTACTAGACCATGACTCTGCACTTCATGTTCACATTCTGTGAAAACATGCCAACAGTTATTCTTACCAAGCGAACAGGACTAATCCATTTTGTGAAGAAAACAGTCTTTGCCTTCAATACTAAGTCTTTCTGAGTCCACATGTTGCACTCCACAACAAAACTTAATATATTTTAGAATATTGACTAGGGTAGCCCTAGCAAAGAACTAATGTTAGCTGAAGGCATTTGGAAGGCATGCTATTATAATTGAATCACAGTCTCCAAATTAAAGAAATTATTTCAAATATCCCAGGCACAGTGTGTATGGATAATCTAATATTACAAAAAAAACCAGTTGGGTTTGGTTTTTTTTTTTGAGAGTACACAAGTAACTTTCCCAAACAAAGACAACAGCTCTGGCTTTTCCCAAATACTGCACTTCTCTAACACAGATCAATGGCTTATTTTAAATATGCTCAGTACTTTCATTACCAAAGAACTGAGGAGGAGCCTCCTTAATATTATTTTATTCAGCTATAATACACTTAACCACTGATGAGCATTTCCTACTGGAAGGCACTGCAGACTAAAATCAACAGTTCAAGAGTTCAACTCCATTCTTCTTCTGTCTTAATGTAGTGCCGTAATTCTATATTTAACAGAAACAGGAGATTCCTGAGATTTAGAAAAACCATTTAATGGGCTGGGTGTCAAAAATCAAGTCTTTGTTCTTCTATCATATAAGCATTAAAAACGTAAAATTAGACCTGCAGCAGAAGCACTGCTTACAGAATAGCACCATTTTGTTATCACTAAACATAAAGTTTGGTTGTTTGGGTTTTTTTTTAATGAAAAATTTTGCCAGGAGAATGGAAATACATACAAAACATGAGAGCTGGCACACTAGAAAGAAGAATGAAAATCACAACACTTTGACTATCAGGAGTATCCCATGTGGCACAGAATATCATTACTATTTTGTTCTGCTTGCACTTGGAAGTAGTAATGGAAATTCCTGGTTTGACAGACATATTTAAATAATATTTTATTTTAAATTTTAAATTTATATTTTAAAATAATAGTACTTTTTAAAATACAGAGTCCCTGGTGATAGAATAAATATTCATCTTACTAAACAGCCTGGAAGATGCCTCTCTTCAACATGGATAAACTGCAGTATACGACATGATATCTGGGACCCAAAGCAAAATTCATACATACAAAGTAGTCCACTTTTATAAAGTAGGTGCTGCCTAAAATCTAGATTTTGTTTCTTCTGGTACAGTCATAAGAGATCATAGAACCATAGAATGGTTTAGGTGGAAAGAGACTTTAAAGAGCACCTTCCACTAAGCCAAGTAGCTAAGGACCCCCTCCAGCCTGGTCTTGGATATTCCAGGTATGGAGCATCCACAGCTTTTCTGGGCAACCTGTTCCAGGGCCTGATTTCCCTCAAAGTACAGAATTTCTTCCAAACAACTAAACTAAATCAACCCCCTTTCTGTTTGGGGGCATTACCCCTTGTTGTATCTGCCTGTGTGAAAAGTTCCTCTCCCTCTCTTTTCTAATCCTCCTCTAGGTACTGGAAGGTGCTGTAAGGTCTCCCTGGAGCCTTCTCTTCTCCACGCTGAACAACCTCTACTCTCACAGCCTCTTAGGACAGGTGCTCCAGCCCTCTTTTAAAACATTTATATTCCTATCTGTACAATGAGGTGCCTAGTGTGTTCTGCCAATTGCATTATTTGGCCGTAACTAAATCTCTCAAAATAAGTTCAAGTGGATTTGAAAGAACAAGAATAAATTGTTCTCTAAAATGCCAGAAGGAAAGCAAGTAATCATTTAAAATATTATTTCTTTCATACATATATTCTTCCATACAAAAGACAGAGAGCTAGTACACATCCAAAGAAGGAACTATGCTGATATATTACAGCTGCTGGAAAGCTGCTGTTCTGCATCATAGATGCAGCATCACACCTGCTAAACATGAAAGCCAATGCATTCTGGAAGTTGTGTATTTAGTTCCCTCGCCGTGCTTGATATTGTTTAGTATTGCCCTTGCTGCTCAGGTGCTGCACAGAGATCAGAAAGAAGCAGGAAGTCACTTTGACAGATCAGTTTAAAGTTGGAATTTTCTACAATATGTGATTGAATTATCTAAAGTTAATAAAGGAAATTCAGGTATCCATAAAGGCAATGCACCTGAAGTCCTTGTTTCTACCAGACACTGACCAAAGCCCAGAGCTGTGCTAAACTGACATGCTCATAAGACAGATCACTTCTACACTCCCCAGTCTTCTTTTTTCTATTTCACTTTTTTTTGTTGTTGTTGTTGTTCTGGGCTTATCTGCCAAATTTTTCCTTCTTTTACACCCTGTTTTTTTTCCAAATTTCCCTTCTCTTTCGGCAAGCATTGATTAACCACCAGACACAAAGGCAGCTTTAGTACTCTTATTACCAGGCAAAATGACATGGCCTCCCAAATCTCATAGTGTAACAGTGCAACTGTGTCATTTCTACCATCCATTTGCTTTTCCACAACCAGGATGCAGTTTTGGTTTAACCAACAGAGAAGAATCACAACTGTGCTTGCCCACGCCAAGAAAGGCCTGTAATACACAAACATTTAAAAAGCAGTCAGGGAAGGCATCCAAACTTCTCAGGAGCCCTCTGGGCTCTCATTTGGACAGCTCAAATACAGTGCAAATGTGGCCAAAACCCAAGAAAAGGAGTGAGATCTCTAACCATTCAGCACAGGAGTTTAGAAAGAAATCAGCATCTGACTATGCATAAATTAGAATGATTTGAGAAAGGGAAAATTACAGTGTTGTATTTTCTGATTAAAATCCTTATCATGATAATTACCATGAATAATATGAATATATTACATGAATAATTTCATTATCTAACATTCTGTTTACAAAATAATTGATGCCCTTTTTAATTTGTTACATTAGTGAAGCCATCAGGCACATTGGCATGGGCTACTTCCTAAAGTAACTCTTGCATAGTACACTCCAGGGTCAGCCTCATTTTTCTGCCAACCTCTGTCCAGACCACTGGAACCATATCTCACAGCTTCATTTTAAACCAATCCTACTTTTCTTATTCCACAGTAAAACCCCTGGAGTCTTATTCACTGCTGGCTTCCTACACACTCCATCTCAAGTGTGCTGCATGTTGTATCTCTTACTGGTCCCTCTGCTGATATTACCTGTTTTTTGGGTGGCCCTTTGAAATAAAAAGCCCTGCTAAAGAATTCGGTATCACTGTGATACTGAAAGGAAATCTTAAAAGACAGAACTCCTAATCATAAGAGAGTATACCTGTATACCTCAAGTACACTTTTCTCCCCTCTTCAAATTTCCTTTGAAATTTGTGGATGAAACGGGAAATTCTATTAAACACAATTAGCAGAGGCACAAAAGACACCTGCATGGTTCCAGTGTCAGTTATTTTCAGCTTTTCTGCTCTGTTACTTTTCTGTTTATTTTCTTGTTCCATTTTGTATGCAACTATTGAACTTCTGCTTTTCCTGTTTTCTTGCTAATGCAATCACAGCTAGAGTTGCTTCCATATAAGCTAATAAAAGTGCATCTGCTTGAAATATTTGTGGGAAAAAAAGTCTATAGATTGTATAAAATGTATCAGTTTGAGTTTAAATTGTCATGGCAACACTGACGTCTTCAACTTTAAATGACAGAGTTAATATTTGTGGAATGTTGTATCATAATATATTTTAGGAAGCAGCAAAGAAGAATAATCTATTATTTTAGAATACAAACCTGAGTGACATAGGAATTCATCTCACCACATTTAAATTTATTCAGCATTTAGCACCTATTCTGAACAACAAAATCACCGCAGAGAAGTCTTTCTGATCTCAAATACTATTTGCTTAAGCCAAATAATGGCAGAATTTTATCATGCAAACCTTATTACAATTACAGTCGCCCTACAAACACAGACATCTGAATTTGTCGGTTTAATTCATCATATAATTCAGCAAACAGGCATTTTCAAAACCTATCATCACACTGAATTAAGACTATTTTAAACACATACTATCAAAGGATTTTAAGATATCAATGCACAGAGTGCTTTTAAGGCCTGTGTCACTGACAGGAAAGGATTATGTATCACGTTGGTGAGCAAGGTAGTTCAGGACTACATCTGAGCAGCAGAAGACACCCAAAAAACAGATGACTGAGTACTGCTCAATGGTTAGGGACCAACCCCCTTTTTGTTTTTGTTTCTATTTTAAACAAAAACTGTAGATTTTGCTACAATTAGTTATTAGGACAAATAAAACTTAATACACAAGTCAATGACATGAAACATAAACCAAATATAATACCTTCAGCCATAGAATTCTGCTATTAAAAGTCTGATTAGCATTTCACTTTACAGTTATGCCTGGCCATAACTTTAATGTCTAGGAAAAACAGTCCTGCACAAGTCTTCATTTGGAACATATCTTACAATTTTAACATAATTTGGCAAGAACGCTAAATGCTTGTTGTCTTATTTAGTATGGGCTGCATTTACACTATTCTTACTGTTCCCAGGTTTTCTTCCCGAATCCAGCTGTCACTGCTGTTGATTTGTTTCCACATGCAGGAACAGCTTTGTGTCCACACAATATATACAGAAGGATGTTCAGTGCATTGAACTGAAATGCAGCAGAACAAGGTGTTGGAAATTATTTCTCTTGGGTTTTCACATTAATTTTTTTTTCACAGCAAATGATGCACATGATCTTTAAGTAAATGTAAAAAGCAACAGGGTACCAGAGCTTTGCTGGCTTTATCATGTCTATTAAATACTGTGCTAAAATTGCTTCACCATGTGAAGAAAGAGAAGAAAAAGGTTCATTACATAATAGTAGCAGCAGCAACAACATTTTGCATTTTGCACTTTAGCTTGTAAGGTTTTTCCTAGACTATTGTTTTGGTTTATGATGATGGAAATGCAAAAATGTGAATAGGTAGATTTGCACAGCAAGTAAAAATGATAAGGCTGGAAGTAATTTTCCATTTTACAGACTTTTACAGAAGCAAGGAATGGCAACATGCAAATTTCCTTTCTGCAAATCTGTAATACCAACATACCTCATGGCTAAATCCATAAAGAAAGGTCAGCATTACTAATAGAGCATTTTATTTCTCACTGATGAAATTCCTGTTAGGAATTACTGCACATATTTTAAAATACAATTAGTTAATGGCCAAAATTAAAATCGCCTGATGAACAACACAAATTAATTGTTCTCACTTTCTTTAAGTAAAACATAAAAAGGAAAAAAAAAGCCTCAGTAGAATTAATACGTACAAATAAAAGGTAATTTCTCTTGAGGTAATGTTCTAGGAATCAGTCTCTAAACACCCACAAGAGTCTATTGACATAAGTGAAAGGATTACATAAGTCTTAACAGCATGAATTTGGGAAAATTGAACCACTTACAACTGTCAAGGGCTGAAGAAACTACAGACAGGGTACTTAAAGCTATCAGTAGTGAAAACCTAAGACTTCACACACATTTTGTACTCTAAAACTGTCAGAAAAAAACAGTTTTCAAATGTTTTGTTGACTTTTTTGTATTCTAAAGTCATACTTCTACAACAATGAGAACCAAATCCACTTTCAAAGGTGAAGAAAGTAAAAAGAGATAGTGATTTAAATGGTTGGGTTTTTTTATTGAGACATAACACGAAATATGAACAAATCAAACTCTAGGCCTGCTTTTTTTCCATACATCAAAAAGATTAGTTGGATTTTAAATTTTTGTTTTAAAAAAGTTTTTTTCACCACTGCAAGTTAAAGATTTGGGCGTTTTTAATAATATTCATAAATCTGACATAGTAGCATGCATGGGATGGCTGTGGAAAAGGCAGCATTTCAAACTGCTGAGATAAGTGACGTCCACATCAGCCACCTTTGAACACAGGCTAAAGGGCAACGGGAGGAAAAAGCCTCAAGCACAGCAGGGTTGTCTTAGAAACACGACTAGAAAAATAAGAATGGACAAGAGGGCAATGGTAAGTCAGAATCTAAATTTAAAATAAAGACTCAACAGGTAAACAACTAACGAGGAGATGGCAAATTCACTCCATCAGATCCCATTGAGCTCTTGAGAAAAGCACAGGTGGGAAAAAAGCTTTAATAAGTACACGTATGGCTTGAACACTACAGATATTTAGTCTGTGAATCTTAGTGGAAGTATGGCATGAGATAATATTATATAGACTTTCACTTGCACAAGGGATTAGACAGAGGTTTCATGAAGAGAGATTTAGGGTCTACATACTGATATTTCTTCTAAGTCCCATTCAAGAAAGTAAATCCTTTCATGAATTATACCCTTCTATTTCAACATTCCTATCTCTCTCTACAAAACTGCAATTATGTTATTATCTTCAATAACAGCTAGCTAGCATTTCATTTGAAATATCATTAAAGCATGAAATATCGGGAAAATAACACTGATCTAGAGCAGAGCATTCAGCTGTGCAAAAGCCAGAAAACATGCTGGTCTGTCATTCTCATTCTGTTCCCATTGGTGAGAGCAGCATCTATTTCCTCCATTCTCAACAGCCTTGTGGCTCGAATTTTCTTCTGGGAATAGTCTGGGAAAGTGATAAAAGCCCTGGGAAAATCCATGAAGGAAATAATAGTGCCATAGGCAATTCACAGTGATTAGACGAATGAAATCACTGAACAGAATTTAAGGGACAGGATCTCCCTTCTCCCATCCTAAGTAGGATATAATCTGTAGACTTGCAGTAGTTTCCTTGACCACTCTTTTGAAATACAACAGATTAATTTTTGTGGATCATTCTTCCACTTCTCAAATGAAGGCAGAAAGAGGAAGTAATTTGTATGTGTTAAATTTGTGTAGTATGTTATCAAATTAAAACTAGCAAAAGAGATTTGTTTGCTAGACTTCCTGCTCGACATAAAACATTGCTGAATTCAATAAGGAGAGATGCAAAAATTTTGAAGACTATCTTACTGAACCCAGATCATAATGCAGATATTCCATGTAGTATAGGTTTATAACGTACATAAATAATCATCTACAATATCTGAGATCACACCCAAATTTTTCAGACTGCTGTCAACACTTCAGTGGTAACACTGATCTTGTAAGTGAGATTCTGTAAGAATGCATTCTACAGACATGGAAAGACATGAAAACCTCAGGGAGGCCTAGGACCAAGTTTCTTAATTTAAGATCAAGAAACAATCACCATCTGGGGAACACCATCACATTTTGTGGTGACAAGATCTGGGAATCACCTGTATAGAAATTACCAAAAGCATTTTAGATCTTAGCAGAGAACAACTGGCATCTGTGATGCTTCTTTTTATGAAAGCCAAACAAAAATGCCTTCAAAACCTAAATGTGACATTGCATGGGACTGAAGGACTACCTACCATGAATTAAAATTGGACATTGCAACAGCGTAATGGCTTTGACAAAGTATCTACTTTCAGCACATGCTTCAATACACTTAGCCAGCAAATAAATAGAATGGCTCAATCTTAAAAGGTTCGTCAAGAGCTAAGTATTGATTCAAGAAACTTGTTCTAATAAAATAATGTGATGGAGTACATCTTTGCCCAGTAACAAAAAAGAAACATATTACATAGCATCTGATCCAAAGCTCACTGAAATCAGGAAGAATTCAGAGCCTTCCAAAACTAAAACAAAGTATTTGCATGGGCTAGGAAATACAATAGATCTTTGTAACATTATTAATAAATTCTGTCCTAAAAAAAAAAAACAAAAACAAAACAAGGAAACAAAAAAGCCAAACAAACAAACAAAAAAAAAGGAAAAAAGCCTTTAGAATGAAACATACTAACCTCAGCTGCTTTCTCACTCGTGATCATTTTATGTTGCAAAATCAATCTCCAGCAATGGCTAAAAGGTATGGGGGAAAGCTCATAGAACTGATTCTTCTGCTGCACATTTGCAGCTCTCAGCATTTACTGTGGAAATTCTGAGCCAAAACCTATCTAGATCTCCCTATTTAATATTTAACAATGAAACTGTATTTCACTAAGTTGCTGTATCTTTTTTTGCTCCCACTCACAATTAAGGCCTCCACACATTTCATGCTCTACAACACAAGTTCTGCAATTTTATTCCTAACTGAAAAAAATCCCAAACCACTCCTTCACATTAAACTCTGTTCCATGGCCGCTTCCCATACGAGAAACAAAAATAGTTGTATTTTATTAAACTTTTATGCTAATTGTTCTAGTCTAGCAGCTGCCTTCCCCTACCCATCCACCCACCCCCCCAAGCTGAAGAAGTTTTCTTTACTTAGGTTTTCTTCAAATGGCCACCAGTCAGTGCCTCTGATTACAGGGTATGCTTACCAGCTTGGGTAGCATTCAAGATATGGGTGCACCACACATTGACTACATGCTTTAAAACATTCTTGAATTCTCCCTTTTCATAACCTCCAAAATTCTGCTTCTCTTTTTAATCACACCAGCACTGAGACGATGTTTGCAGACTCACAATGATTCTCAAATCAAGCATCAACAGCCTCTTGCATGTGAACAGTCACGGCTTCACGATTACCAACATTTCACATTCATCAACCCTGTCTTTCATCTGAATTTATTGCCTCAATACCTGTGACGGGATCTTTTCCTGTTTATTTGAGAGTTCTATAGCATAATCTCCTGTGTCTGAACTAGACACCTTAATTCCTTTTTTATCCATAATGCCTTTCAGAAGGCATTTAAAATAGGACAGGTGACTCACATCACTAAAATATGTACGTTTCTCCAGCGACTATCTAAAGCGGATCTTAAGAAAAAGTTCAGATGTTTCACAATGTAGTTGTGAAATTTCTTTGTAGAATTTCTTTGTAGTTTGAAATTCTACCATTTACAATTTACACTGACCCCTATTTTTGAGAGTCCTGCATAATTATGTAACCACAAACTATTCTCATCTTCCTCCAGGACTTCTCTTTACTCAGGCCTCACGTCCTCCCTGATATTTCTAATTATAACATACTTAATTAAAAAGTCATACACACAACACCTTACCTTTGATGCCATACGCATGAACAGTGAGTTTTGATCCTCTGCTGTTCTCATCTTCTCATTTCTGACCAAATCCTTCAGGTTCATACTATCATCATCCTGAAAATATCTTACTCTCTCTTTATCTACATGAGTAGGGACCTGGAAGCAAACATGTTAAAAATAAATATTAACCTAAGAAAGATCAGCTATAAAATTCAGACCCTAACAATTTCAACAAGTTTAAAGACCCATGAATCAAGCTAAGCTGATCCGAAACAACTAACAGCTCCATTTTACCTAAGGAAAAGAACATCTTCCCCTTTCTTCAACTGCATCACCATGTCTAAATAAAAATATAGCCTCTTTCCAAAGCCACTACATCCTTTATATCCTTAAGGTATCAGAACTACAACATTAACACTAAGGAAAGATATACAGTACTTCACTGAAACAGTTAATAAGCTCATAAAAATGAAATATTCTAGGAAGTAATTTTCATTATTGACAACTCTAAAGCTTTTGTAAAGTTACAGACACTACTGAAACACAGGAATCACAGACAGTACTGAAAACCTGTATGAATATGGTACCTCTGCTGGGAAATGTTGCCATCCTAGACAGAGTGCACAAGGGAACAGAGATGTCCCTTAGGGCAGGACTGAACTAAATTCTGAAGGAGCACAAGGAGTGGTCATTAACATAAAGCAGGATAGCATTTTTCAAAATGGAAAGAACAGGAGGATGAAAACTAATTTCTCACCCTCTTGTGTCTTTCACTTCTCCATTGCAGTGTTGCAAACTAATCTGTCCTATTAATCAAGAACATGCTTGCTAGAAATACCAGTTAGTGTCACCTCCACTTATCTCATAAAGATCAAAGTGCTACTATATTTACCATTTGAAGCAATTATCCTAGGAATAAAACACTGCTCCAGCTTCCAACCTTCTCATTGTTCCCCAAAGCAATTTTTTACAAAGATTAGGTCATTCTTATTATTATTATTATCATGAGTCTCTCAGTAAAATCTTTCTCACTTCAGAAATATTCAGCTCTGTTAATCCTGGTTATTTACACAATTTTATGTAATATAAACTATTTAGCTAAGAGACTGTGATAACTTTTCCTCGAATGTGCATTTAAATAAGCCCTAAAGTAATCCCTTGGGATATGCAATCTGAAAATAAACTTAATATATGCTTAATAAATAGGTACTCTAACACTTAACTACAATCATCTTCTGAAAGGAACTTTTTAACTACCAATTGACATTCTGATAAGATACTCATTAATTACAGCATCATAAAAGTAAAACTTAAAAATCATTTAAGAATTACAGTTCAATACTCAGATTTGTAAAACTTACCATCTGCCGCTTTCTCCGTCCTCCTTTTGGCTCCAGTGGCTCTGTTGGTCCCGTCACAGGCCATGCCCTTCCACTTCCATCTGTTCTGACAAGGACCACTTGCTCATCTTCTTGACGGCTTGAAGCCTGTGTCAGGTTTTAAGACATATTTTAAAACAGATGGTACAGACAAGCCAAAAGAAATACCTAATCCACATTAAATGAACATTTAAAATCCTAAAGATTAATTAACAGATTCTTCGAATTTTGTGTGTTCACTATAATTCAAAGTGGAGAGTTTCACCTTAACAAGGTATTCTTTTTCACATCCAAAAAGAAAAAAGTATTGAAAATACATTCAGTTAGTTAAATGCAAAGCTTATCTTTCCAAAAGAACCAAGTTTGTATTCTTGGTTTTTTTCCCCCCTTAAAGGTTTATCTCCAGAAGACACATAATGCTTCTGAAGACTTAAATAGATAATATTGAATTACGATACACCACCATAATTATAATTCTGTTCCTGAAAACCATCTGAAAAGCTACACCACATTACCACTTCTTTTGTGGACTGGGGGTAGGGACAATGACCATCCCCACGTCAGTCCTCCAAGAAGTTATAGAACCAGTCTTCATGGAAGGTCCTTCATAGGGCCCCCACTTCACAAGGGTGTTCTCAAATAATGGTACATATATTTTATATTTTATATTTTATATTTATATTTATATTTTATTTTTATATATATTTTATATTTTATATTTTTATATATATATATATACACATACACGGCAGGGGGGGGAAGGCAGAATTTCTTCACCAAAAAGTAAGTCTTTAATTTTCTAACATATTAATAATAATTTTTTTTTTAATAATTTAAAAGCCAGCACTTCCTGATTATACTCCAAAGATGTTTAGGTAAATCAGTTGATTAAATTAGAGCACATAATGGGGTCACCACTTAATCAGATGATATTAGGACAGCCTTTGTCAAATCTTATAAACAACTTTATTAATCTCAGTTTGAAGCTATTTTCTACCAAACTGCTTTCCACCTGCCATCCTTGACTAAGGAAAGCTTGTCCCAGAAACCCAAATAAAGTCTGAAAAATCTGTAGATACTAAAGAATACTTCAACAGACTAATCCCATTTTTTCAAAGAAAAGTCATCTAAAGGTAGAAGTTATGGACCAAAAGGCTGCCTAGATAAGCCAGACCTCTCTCTTCCATAACACCAAAGGCACATCTCATTTTGCAAAGGAAATCAAGATGGCCAGCACCACTTTGGCTGCAATAACAATAATGATATCTTCAGAGATTACAACATTACTTATTTCCAGCACCAGCCAGATACATGCCCCACCTATTCACAAGGTAAGGGCTTTTCTCATTACTGGGAAGGGAAAAAAGGTGATTCAGTCCAATAAGAGAAAAAGGCTGTGCGCATTCACCCCACACGTGTCATGCAACAAAAAGGTCACACCTGGCTGAGACACAAACAGCCAGACTGGGTGGACCATGTTTTCAGGCCATCACTATGTTGTTGAACTTTATACACAGCAGACAGGGAAAACAAAGATGAAGTTAACACCAGTAAGAATGTATCATAGGACTCTTCACAAATGCCACAGTTCTTTCAAAATTTGGGCAACTTTACAAGTTTGGAGGTTGAACACATAACCATTATATTGCAGTGAAAACCTTGAAAATCCAGAGCATTGCTAATTAGTCTGAAATAAACAGACCTTTGGAGAGGAGAAAAGAAATACCTTGTCCCAAACCCACTACACCCACATGGCAAGCAGGGATACAACAGCTCTCCCAAGAGGACTAATCAAATCCACACAGCAGAGCCCTTTACAGTTTTCAGTGAATAATCTACCAAGTAACCACTTCTGAAGGGTCCTGTTTATGTGAAACCCTCAGTCAGGAGCATCTTTCCAATCATTCAGCTCCTTTTACCTGCTGCCCCTATAAAGTCTCCAAAAGGATGCTGACTTCAGGTGAATCAGGTCTCTCCTTCCCCACACCTTTGAGTTACTAAGACAAGAAAAAGAATGGGCTTTTCCATTCCCAGTCTCTAAACTTTAACGTCACTGTACACATGGCTTTAAAAAAAGACAAACCACTAAAACCAATAGTCATTACACCAGCAGTGCTTCAACAACTGCAAAGAATAGTAAATGTCAGATTCTCATATCAATTTACAAGCATCTAATTTCTTTTAAAGTTATGCATCCCAAAATTTTTCTTCATTAAAATTCTTAATACAGACGTTTCAAGAAGGATGCCATTGATATGCAGGCTGCTATTTTCTCAAAATTAATGGAATTCAGAAGGTGCTCTACATGTCAGACTTTATTTGCCTTTGAAAAAGGGCTCTAAAAATCCAAAAACATTTGCACTTTCTTTCTTCTTCTCATTTCTGCATGCTAACACACTAACATACAAGCAGTAGGAAGCTACCTTCTGGATCTGAACCATGGAATGTGTTAGGCCAGGGACAGGGAATGGGAGCAATAGAGATAATACATACATAATTTTCCCCCTAATTTCCAAGAGTCCTGGGTCCTGACACAAGGCATGTAATACTGACCATAATGTATTTAGATTTAATATTCCAGAGGTAATAAAAAAGGCAAAAAATCATAGTAATTTTTAGCTTTAGAATACGAAGTACCAAAAAACAGAAGTGGTCCATCAAAGAGAAATTAAAGGAAGCAGATAAAAGGATAAAATAATTATGGACAGTATGAAGACTAATGTGAGGTCATGTTAGAGACTAACAGTAAATGCATACTAGGAATCAAAATGAATCCAATGGATGCAAGCCAAACATGATTATTCAGAAAATTAAAGATGTTATTAGAGCAAAAGACATCCTCAGAACTCAAAACCCTATTTAAATAGAACTGACTTAAAAATACAGCATAAAAACAGAAAGTTAATTGTATTAACACAAAAACTGATTTTTAGGAGGATCTTAGTAACAATAATTAGTAAAGATATTTCTAAACACATCAGAAGCAAAAAGCTTTCTGGCAGAAAAAGGAAAGATAGTCAAGTGTTTACAGCATTATCAAAAGCTAATATCTGAATAATAAATTAATTATTTGCATTCCATTCAACAATACTTTCTGGGAAAAGAAAAAGATTAACAAGAAAATCAGAATAAACTTTAGAAATCATCTTTAAACTGAAATATCGGTAAGAGGAGTTTTTCAAGCAAGTAAATATTTTCACTAGAGTTCCCAAAATAGAATTCCAATATATTATGTCCACATCCTTCAGCATGCATTACACCCCTTAAATAGGTCTCAGTATAAAAATAATGGAAAGTGGCCAATACAATATAGAGGTTCAAAATGTGCCAAAGGCTGATTCTGGGAATTCTGGAGAAATGTCTCTAACATTTGTAATGGACAAGTTCACACAAGTATAATAAAAAGCAGAATTCCTCGACATTTGAACAATTACACCATCCTGAGAAAGAGCCTTTGCAGGAAAAATCCAGGACTCACAGAAGTGACAGACTTTTTCAAAGCAGTGTGGATACAATCTAACTGCAAGAGTTACTTAATGCTCTCTTTTTATCTATTGATATTTTCTTTACACTTGCATTCCCATGACTACATGACGTGGTATATGGTAACACAATGTAGTGATTGTGATATAATAAATATTCATCAATAATTATGATCAGATAAATAATATTTCAGTTAAGGACAACATTGGTTTAAAAACATATATTAAAGTACTTTAAATATGACACCTACTGTTAAACGTTAAACTGAAACTGAAGAAGAGGCTCAGTCACTATCCCTGAATCTTGTGATGACTGCTGAAAAATCAATATAATTTACAGTCTAAAATGAAAAAAAAATAGCATGTATTTCTAGAATAAGAGGGGAATTGTTTGTTGCCATTAATTAAGGAACATGAATTTTTACTTCAGGCCAATTAAATATGCAAAGTACACAGTTGTTCTCAACAAATGTACAAACTGCTATAAAGCAATTATTACCCAACTGAACAAAACAAGCAGACAAGTCTGGTTTTGGAAGATAAAAGCTTTAAATTAAATACATAAATAAATAAAATACAGCTCTGAAAGACATTTTTGAACTCTCCAGAGATTCTCCCTGTTCCATAATCCAGCAGGAGGAAGTGGAAATCCACTGCCACACCAGGTGCGCAGCTTAATTTGAGGAGCAGCCACTGGAGCAGGTGAACAAATGGAGTAATCAGGCCAAGCATCTGAGATAAGATCTACTCAATTAGAATGGTTTTTCAATGCTAATAGCTAAAGGGGATAAAATATGTTTTAACAGTCAGTGTATTGTGGCATAGGGAACAACTAGAGCTAGAAAAATAGGTATTATTTTTTAATTACTGAGCCAACAAAAAGCTGGATGCTGCATGAATTGAAAGCTGTCTGCAAATGTTTACTGAGAACTACACTCAAGTGATACAAGCACTGTGTAGTGAAGAAATAACAATGCTCAGGAATATTCTTCAGCAAGTAAAAAGCCTCTACAACCAAATGCTAGCTTTGTCAAGTCAGATGCTGCATTAAGCGTGCCACCTGTTTCCTTTCTCCTACAGTCTTTGGCCAATGGAAATGCTTTGAATATTGTCTTATTCCTCTATTGGAAGAGTCTGTCCTTACATCATAGTATCAGTACATGTCTAAAAGATCTAGCACTTAGAGTGCTGGACTCAGTTATTTCTTCCATCCACTATCTCCCATTCTCTTCCATTGCTCCTTCTCCCATTCCAGTTACCCTTCTCTTAAGTTCTCAGGTTGCATTCACACATGATCACCACAGTTATCAGAAGGATGAGTAAATCCTATCTAGAAAGAGCATCTGCCTCCTTCAGTGGAGGCTATTCCTGAGGGCACCACGCTTCATATTCAGGAGCCATTTTACTCACAACCTGGAGTCCCCATGTAACAGGTTTCAAATCACCTAAGCTACCCATCAGACTCTTGGCATTTGTGAATTATGGCACTGTAACATTCAAGGTAATGCATACAAAAATCAGGAGGTAAAGCATTCTTCAGAGGAAGATTGAGGTTCGGGTCTCATAGCAAGATGAAACTAAAATGGTCAGAGGTCTATAACAGCAGTCCACTGTAAAGAAGTTGTATCTTTGATTTGGGTTTCTTATAGCAGAAAAAAAAGGTAAGACTAAGAAAAATACCAGCATGAGGAAAGAAAGCAAGAGCAAATTTATAACTAGGTTAAAAATCTAGTATTTCCAGAAAGACTTACTAAATACATTAATAAGAACCATTATGGTACATTCAAAAGGTGATAACATAGCAATGGGATTTTAAAAATGTTTTCCAATATCAGAAAGTTGGTCTGCAATAATTAGGCCCTTGTGTTTAACAGCAAAGAGAAGCATTAGAAAATTTAATGAAGGCTGCAACACAGAGTTGAACTATTCTACAGAAGAGCATCTTTATCACATAGTGCTTGGTTTGTGTATAAAGCATGAGACTAACAAAACCCCAAAAACTCCAAACCATGGGAAAGGATTAGGTCTCTATCCTTTCTTTCCACCAGTCAGTGAGTGACACCTGTTAATAACACAGTATGTAAAAAATTTCATTTGTTCCTGTTGATATAAAGAGAGTTGCCCTTTAAATTCAGCAATCTTTTGTTCTTATATTACAAAAAACTTATTTTGGCTATACTGTTTATTACTCAGAATAAGCAACCTGGCCTTCTTATTCATCTCTTCTTTACAATGAATGCCTCCAATCAGCCCTGCATGCAGAAATCTTTCTACTTCTGCTCAGGACTTATTTTCTTAGAGCATCTTTAAGATAGGTGATCAGAACATCATCTCATGAGTAGAATGGACACAAACACAAATCTAAAGTCAAAATCAGTAAGTCACACTGCCAGCCTGTGGAAGTAAAACTGGAACTAATAATGTATAACTTACAGCAGCTTTTAATGTGTCTGTCCAGTGATGCACCTAGTAATGGGGGAAACTAACACAATTAAGTCTAATTTTAAAATAATACTGGATATCAGGAAGCCACATAGCCTTGAAAATTCAACTTTAAAAGAAGCTCTAAAGATTCAGTTTGATACTCAAAATTGTTAGCTACACTTTGAAATGGTTAGTCACTTAGCCACATCAGTGAGTCACTGTAAGTATAAGATTTAAGAAAACTTGTGAAAAATGTAATGCCTAGATGGCTTGTTTCTACAGCAAGAACATCTGACACAAAACATAGACCATAAAAAAGTACTGCAGCATGTTAGTTCTTAAGTCCACAAATTTCTATTTCATCTTATCAACTGATTTAACACAGTGTAAGGGTAAATATAGCAGTAAAATTTAATATTTCTATATATTAGGAGAAAAACAGACCCAGAAAAAATGGCACCATCAGTTCTAAATGCTCCATGGCACCTGGATATGGCCTTTGTCTCCATTGTCAAAATGTACTTTGAAGTTTTTGTGTTCTCAGTTTGAATGTTAAGAAGTTTTAGCCATTCTGCCCTTTTATACTTTTTACATGTACTGAAATTGTAAGATATTTTACATCACTTAGTTATGATAAAATTTATCCAATATGTTTTAATTGCAAAAGCCAATTTCCTATAAATTACATTCAGCAAGCTAAACCACTTTGTCTTCATATGTTTTTATGTTATAAATAATTGTGAAATCTTCTCTTACTGACATCAGCAAGAGTGTTCAGGAAACACAGTCATCAATAACTGCATATACATACTATTTTTTTAAAGTATGCACTAATGACATTAAAGCTGCTCTGCAAAAGTATACCCACTTCGTTATTCTGAGTTTCGGTTAGAGCTAGTCAACTCTGTAAGGAAAACACAAACTTTTGCTGGAGAAAGAATGGCACAGCCGTCTTGCAGACAAGATTCAAGAGTGATGGAACAGCCGGAATCAGAACTTATGATGAGCTGAAAACATCTGAGAGTAAACAGGCCATGAGCCATCTGTTGCTGTATCTCCCTACCGTCTGAAGTTCCAAATAAAATCTGAGATTTTTATTGTGCATTTAGTGAGGATCCTTAATCCTCAGCTTTCTAGTTTTTATACAAGTATCTCAGCTATACTCTTCTGGAAAGCAATTTTAACTAATTTTTGAAGGATTCTTTATATGCTAAGTCTATAAACATTATTACAGCTGTATTTAGGTTCTGCACTGGTTAAGTTGGAATGAACATTATGAAAACATACTACAGGTAAATTTTGACAACCAAATATTTTCATTGCAGAAAAATATCTGTGTTTATAGTCTCAATTCCTAAACCTAAAATTAAACATCCAAGCACACCTGCAATTTTGAATGTTAATTTTCAGGGTGATTTGGTTTTTGCTTTTTTTGTGTTTGTTTAGCATTGGTTTGGTTTCCTTTTAAATAAAAAAACCCACACATCAGAAGCACTGATTATTTTCCTTCTTTTTTTCACTTCCTACTCCAAAGCACTAATTGCTATCTAAATTTTACATGTATACACACATATACACAAACACACATGTACACACACACCCCACCTTACTTTTAGATAACTGTCTCTTTTTCCAAGGAATCACTGCCATTTTTATGCTATTTGTGAATAGGTCAATCTTGAAAACACATGGAAAAAAAACCATACATTCTTAGTTTTCTCCATTATCATTACTGGAACCAACAGAATATTATTTCAGGTTTGCACCACATCTGATTCCTCTCAGCTACTTATTCCTAATGTCCCATGGTTTACTTGGCTCAGGATAGCAACTGCACTGCAAATCATATCTCTGGATAAAGATCCAGCATGTTCCATCCTGTCTCTCCTAATGCAGAACTATATACAGTGGATGCAATTTTATAGAATCACAGAATGTTAAGGGTTTGGAAGGGACCTTAAAAGATCATCTAGTCCCAACCCCATGCCACGGGCAGGGACACCTCCCACTAGACCAGGGTGATCAAGGCCTTGTCCAGCCTGGCCTTGAACACTTCCAGCGCTGGGGCATGCAAAACCTCCCTGGGAAACCTCTTCCAGGGTCTCACCACCCTCGCAGTAAAAAATTTCTTCCTAATTTCTAACTAAATTTCCCATCTTTCAGTTTGCACCCATTACTCCTTGTCCCATCACTACAGCTCCTACCGAAGAGTCCCTCCTCCGGCTTCCCTGTAGGCCCCCTTCAGATAAGGACAACTTGAGATTTAAGCCAAACTGTTTTATTCAGTTTCATTTCTGAAAAACAGTGTTAATTCTTCAAAAATAATTTTAAAAATATTATTTATACTGAGCTAGTTTCCCTAGAATTCTAACTCAGTCTGTAGTCTAATGCATCTCAGAAATCCAAATTAAACATCAGACCTTCAATACATCAAAATTTGTGTTCAGATAGAAGGTGTTGGAAATATAATCATCTTTATTATTTATACTCAAGAAGAATAATTAAATTAAAATAGCAGAAGCATTTCAAGTACATGAAGCTCTTAATATTATGAAGGTTTCCGCTAGAAAAAAAGCCCTACTTATGCCACAAAACTCATTAACTTTTCTTTGCATTATAAATCTTTTCCACCTGAGATGCACAAGCTATGGACTGGAGACTATCATTCTTACAGATGCAACAGGTAGCCGAGGAATGTTTTTCTCCTTTGAAACAGCATCGTGTCAGCCATATTTTTACTGTAATGTGAAATGCTGTGCCTCCAAAATTCCAGTTTTACTCTACAGATATCTTCATGCCCAAGAGGCTTCACAGAATTACTGAATACTCTTCAGTAGAAAAACATTCATACTAGACCGAAGACTGATGGACTTCCACAGAAAATTTAGTTATTCAAATGAAGACTTTCTATGATGAAATAATTAATATTTTTCCTATATATTCTCAGATGCATAACAGAAAAGCCTGTAGCTGTTTCTCTCTATTTTTCAGAACTCTCTTCTTTTAAATACTCTGTAACAGTATATCCTCTACCATGTTATTTTGCTTAAAGTACCACCTTCTAGCTTTCATTCAATTTTGTATTGATTTTGTTTGTCAAATGCAATTCATCATTATTGAAAACTGTCTCTAGCATTTGCTGAGCAGAAACTTGTCTCTGTTTCTCGCATACTAATTAAGTTCTATGGAATACAGAAACAGGCTTAGGGTTGAAAAGCTTTTCTTCTAAGCCATACTTTATTTGGGATTGGAAATAGTTTTAAAAGATGCATACTCTTTTACTGTATTCATCCACCACCATGTTGCTGGATTAGATGTTCACAGTAAGCCCCTTCCAAAAGATCTATTCTATACTCTGCCTCTTCCTCATTTGAATTTTTACCTTCCAATTTTTGTACTACCAAAATCCACTGCAAATTATGTGCTCTCAAAGGAGTGCTAATGCTCCAGATATAACTTGTTAAACAAAAATACCGAAGGGAAATATAATTTGTATCAGTTGTGACTGATACTGGCAATGGCAGTGGTGACATCCTCATAACCAATGTAGTAAAATCTAGAGTTTTGTAGCACTTTCAGAACAGAAATACAAACTGTATTAAAGAGGTAAACTATGAACATGTGGAAGTTGTGTCCTAAATGCTGAAGTCTCCACAATTTTCTGCTGTCTCCTTACATTCGATAGGTACTCATTTTCATCACCTATCCTAACTCAGAAACCCTATGGTACAGCAGCCTTCTCTTTGCACAGTTTCACTAGGACTCAAAGCCCAGCGTAGCTTTCTCAAAGTGCCCATGACAAATTAGACAATAAGCATCTAAAAATAAGCATCATTTCATTCTATCCCAAATGAAATCAAAAGTTACTTTATTTCCATAGATTCTGAAGGTTGCCTCCTGCTCAAACTTAAAGACAAAACAAGCACAATCTACATTTTAATTCATCCTTTTAAAAGGATCGTTTCATGTGCATTTATTGTAGCTGTACATGACTCAAGTATTTAAGTACAATACCCATTAAGACCCCAATGTCCATTAATAGATAATTTAACTGTATTCATACTAAAATTTACAGGGTTATATACTTAAGGCAGCCTGCAGTGAACAACATAGGGATATTACCCAAGCAGAGATTTGGTGAAATATATCAGCTGAGAAACATTTAAACTCCAAACATCAGTTTTTGAAAACTGTACTTCAAAATCTCATTTTGGGATTGCTTGGGGTAGAATTCTTGTCTAAGTCAAAATGCTTCAAAAGTAGTCACTAAATCATTGTAAAAGCTATATTTGCCTCTACTCTCCCTTATAAACAAAATTAAATTAGATAAAATTAAACCAGGATTTATAGTCTCTTCTATAAAGACTAGCACTTTATAGTCCCTTCAGTCTGTAATTTCTTGATCACTTTAAGGCAGAATAAACCAGCACCACTATCAAAAGAATTGATCCTGTCCTCTGCACAAACCCCTGCCATTCATACACCCCCTTATGCTAGCATAAGTCTTCACTCAGTCACACAGTGAACAGAATTGGAAAATTGATCCATGTCCAATTAATTAAGAAAAAAAACTTCCCAGGGAGATGCATCCAAAATTGTCTTCACTGCCTCCTCATTCATCTCCCCAGTTCCCCCAACAGAGATTCAAATAAGGCAAAGCCACATTTGAGGACCTCCCAGCATGACAGTGGCCATGCTGTTCCGTACAAGCAGACACAGACCTGCCTGAAACAAAATGCTTCATGTTTGTTACTGCTCATCGAGGTAAAGCTATCAAACTTTGGGACCAATAGGACATCCATTTGGACAACCATTTCTATGGAAACTGCTTCAGGTGCCTCACTTGAAATACACCTGGCTGAAGTGGCTGAGGGTGTCGCTTGCATGGTCTATGTCACAGAAAGGCTGAGCCATACAGAGTCAAACACACCTTCACAAATCAGCTTCTCTTGTGCTATAAGATGGTTTCTGAACATCTGGGCTGTTTAGACATACAGTGTGGCTTAGCTGGCCCTTGATACACAGGAGTACCAAACACATCCTGCTTGTGTCCCATTAGTCCAAAACCAATTGGAAGCTGTAAAACCAGTAAGACTACCCTGGCATCACAACGACAGGGCTTAGGACAGAGCAACTGTCAGCTCTGCTGGACTGCTCACCAGCAAACACCATGTAACATAGGCTAGAAGAAACCAGGAAAGAGGCACTGGCAAGGCATATTCATAAATATTTACATTTGGTACTTTTGCAATGACTACATGCTGTTAGATGTAAAAATGCTTTAATTAAAAATTAAAATAAAAATCAGACTACGGATAAGACCAAGACTGACCAAAATTGGTATTCATAACTCTGTTTCTAAGGAATAGGTGGTCCACTAACATTTCTGAGGACCACCCACAAAACACCCTTTACTTCCCAGTTATAAAATCTGAAGGGATTTTTCCTGTGTAATTACACAACTCCAATCTGCTTTATTCAGGTTCTTTTTACATTTACAAAAAACATGCCAAAGAATTGCACTGCAATGATGCAGAGTCTACCTACACAGATCTTTTGATATTTTAAATTCTTGCGAATTCAAGGTGTGAGAGACTTTAATAGTATTGTCACAAGGTAGTCAGCAAGAGGCTACACACTATATTCCAGTTCATTTTGTCTTCTAAAGACTGGAGAACTACTAGTCAGTGTATGAGGTCTGACATGAAGTCTTTTTGGAAAAAAAAAAAAAAAACAGTGGCTTTTCAAACTCAACTCCCTAGCAGCTGAATTTTCACTGTGGAATTAGGGTCAAACTGAACAAGAATATTAGTTTTTGCCTAAAAGTTTCCTCTCCATCATGAGGACAGGGCTCATAGCTTAAGATATTAATCCTGTTTCCTTATATCAGTGCTGGTATGGAAAACGTTTTCTTACATTTCTTAAATACTACCCTTCAAAAAGAATAACATTTGAAGTGCCAGCTTCTTCAGAGACAACAGAATTATGTAACAACCAGCACATACCAGTTTCCTTTTTAATGGAAGATATATATCCTTGTTGTGACAATATTATGAGTAAAAAAAAATCCCATTGAATTTGCTAAAGTGCAACGGAGAAAGTTTTGTTTACCAACAAAAGATACAATTCAATTTGGACAGTTACTCACCTGAAGTCACACTTTCTAATTTTCCTAAGTGCACTTGATGTTCTCTAATTCAGCTGCTACCTGTATCACACCATTGTGTTAGTGCAAAGAAAAGAAGAATATTTTCCCACTCACCTCTCTGCCAGCCTTTGCTGGAATCTGTCCTTGAGTATCTCTCAACTTGCGAGCATTGTCAAGTTTTGCTTGAAGTTCTGAAGCTAACTCCTTCAAAGAAAGTGACAGTACTCCATTAGTTTAACTATTTTAAACTTTTAAGAGACTTTCGTAACAAAAATAACCATTCCTGTCATTTTTTGTGGTTTGATATAGTATTTTAAACTCTAATGACACAAAAGACTAAAGAAAACATGTCAATATAATTCACACAACTCTTTACAGGATATAACATGAAAAAAATATTCACGAGGCATTTGAAGTATAGGAACAAGCATTGCCATAAAAAGACCAGAAAAAGTAATCTTAAACATTATTAAGTTGTACTAATAAATGCTTTGCATAGTTAAGCATGAGTATTACTTTATATATAGGACGTGAAATAAGGAAGCCTGAATAAATCTTTTTTTTTTTATTGTACACACACATATATGTATACACCTTTACACACATATATCCATTCTGGGTCTAGGGAAATATATCTCAGAAATTTTTGCTATGCAGTTTCGTATCTCTCTACACTGCATGTCCAACTTTTTCACTTAAGACCTTATTTTCAGAACAAAAACGTACAAGGGGTCGAAAATAAGAAGTGTTTACAGTCTTGTGCACATTAGTTTTGATGGTCCTGCTCTCTCATCCATCTATTAAATAAATAAAGTATTTCAGAATATCTTGGATTGCTAAGAATTGCCAAGTGACAACCTATCAACCCCTAAGGAATAAAACCATTTATACTCTGACCCCTCTCCAGTTTCATTGATTGGACACCAACAATCATGCCCATACTTGCCACCCCAAAATTAAGCCATTTGATCAACACCCAGCAGCAAATCAGTAACAAAAATAGATTCAGAATTCATTTGGCCCACATGGCCAACCTTGAGCTCCAGCCACCAGGACATGCTGTTACATAACCATCTGTTCTGATGTGTGGCAATGAACTTGTCTAAACAAGCTGCATTTTCCATTTGATTAGAGAAAGACCATGAAAAGTATTTAAAATGCCACAAGGCAAGGATTAGCTATTTTATTATTTAAACTGTTGTTGTTTGGTTTATTTTTTTTTACTAGGCTGATTCAGAGTGTATATATAGAAAACTGCTGTATACATAAAAACAATAGTAAAATTGTAATACTGGTTTCTGCTACATGATTTGGGTCAAAACAAAACAAAATGATAGACTATTAAATGAATTGCACTCTCCCCACATAACACCTGTATATTTTTTGTCAAATTATTTGTATTCAGTTCCTATCAGGTTGAAAAGAAAAAGACCAGATCTGTGCCCAAAGTTTTGTTTAGGCAATGCTACTGAAGCCGAGCAGTATCAGAATAAAAAAAAAGTTTACAAATTTTTGCTGCTTTCCATCAAGTCTTTGGAAAATCTTCCCCTCCCCAGTACATTAGCAATTAGTGTATAGATAGCTTCAGTCATTTTCCCCTGCAGGAAAATGTATTAAATAATATAATATCATAAGTGACTACATCACGCCCTCACAAACCTCTCATATAATTACATTAATAAGCATACTTTTCCTCAGTAGAGTATGGTTTTTAGAATGAACTAGGAAAATTACAGATTAACATATGGACACATCTATTTAAATCATTAACACTATATCTTAGTAGGAAATACACAGCTTGAAGTTACATTTAATTCACCTTTGAAGCTGGTAACATTTCAAATGGACAGGATTTCTAAAGAAGGTATAGCTGTTCAAATTTTTAAGCTACATACACACATCTATGAATAAAGCCTGTGGGAAAAGAATTAATAACATAAAATTGGTTTGAAAAGATAGTATTTGTAAAATGGACACTTTTTCCTAACAAAATTTGAATTATCTGATAGGGGCTTTAACAAGGATCAACACCATGCCCTAGTCCAGTAATAATGACAAAACATACCTAAACTTTCCATAAATCAAAGAATCAACAGCTCTTGATAAATATTAATTTATTACTTGCAGATATAACATGTTTTATATATTACCATAAATAAATATTTATTTATTATTTCTTAAAGATGCAGATTTTGGTGCAAATATTATGTCACAAGAGGCAAACTAAAAAGGTGCAGTAAAAATTAATCTTAAAAAATAAATATAAAGGCCCACAGTGATAGCATTTGCTTCTAAAAAAATAGAAAAATAGCTCCTTAACAGCAGCTATTCAGAGCCAAGCACTTGAAAAACACAGCTTAAAAGTAAACAGACTCTGACCTTGTTATAACAGAAACTTCCAAACAGTACTACTAAAGGGAATTAGCTCATTATAGCCATGTTTAATGTAATAAATAAAATACATATACTTCCAGAATTTAGTGTTCCACAAGGGTGAAATTCTTGTTCCTTCAGGTTGCTGGCTGAAACAAGCCATGTTAAATGTGCAGCTGTTTCCTCCAGCTCCAGGAGCCCAGTCTCAACCAGGGCAGGTATTTTGTGGAGCTGACCACAAAGCATTCCACTGCTGTTCTCAATGCAGAGCTGGCTGCAATGGCCTATGCGGTTCCTTTCAGTCTTATAATTTCCATATAATAATTAATAAGCTTGCTTATACAGCAGAGCTATGGACCACAAGCATCTACTCATGACAAAGCTGATGAAATATGTAAAGCTCCAGACACTGTTTACCCTGTAACACAGACAGGGAGCTTTGTAGTTTTCACCTGCCCCTATTTAATAAAAAGATGATAAATACTATAAAAAAGGCAACAACAACTGGTTTTGAATATGCTGCTTACCCTAAAAGCCCAGGGATCTGAATCCTCTACTCTAGTCTGTGAACCATTGCATTTAAAGCAGAAGTTACTGTAAAAGCAGTATCTTCAAATCCTAGCAGATTTTGCAGGTCTTTAATTGCTTGAATCAATACCCTTTGTGAAACCCAAACAATTAAGTCACTGGGAGCTTTAAATAAAAATTGCAGTAAATCGTGACAGTTTTTCACAGACGTTACCGTGTCTCCCATGAGTTCTGCTTTCACAATCCTCGCTCCCAGTCTGTTCATCTCCTCTTCAGTAAGGACCTGAGGCAGCTCATCCTTTGATGATCTGTAAAACACCAGCTGCACTAAAGCCATAGAAAAGCAATGTAGTATTCACCTGTGTAATTAAGTATGATAAGCCTGCTATACTGGTACATATGCTCCTATTGGCAAAATAATTGAAAAGAACACATCATAAAAATATATTTGCAGTCAGAAGTTGCCAAGGACTCTGAAACCAAAGAGCTTGAATAAAATTTTTATGAGGTTTGTTTCCTTTCACTTTTGAGATCAAATAAAAGGAAAGCACTATCTGTGAACATTTTCCCAGCATAAAAAACAACCCAGTCAAAAGCCAGTACCAGGTACAAGCAGGAAAAAAACAAGGGAAAGAGAAACAGAAAGTTATTTCAACCCACTCCAATTCTTCTTTCTGCCTTTGGTCAGAAAGGACCTTTGCTTCTACTTCTCAGCTCCTGCAAAATCACCCATTTCTAAGTTAATCTATTCATCAAATCACCTTCCATCTCTTGAAAAATCACATATTTTCCCATACTGCTCACAGTACAATCTTTGCATCTGAGCATCTTATGGCCGATACAGCAGAGTTTCCATGGAAAATTAACTGGCGCCATTTTAAAAATATGAAGTCCCCCTAGAGAAGCCACAGCTGGTAATAAAGAGTATTGTATCTTAATTTTAATCTTAAAAACTCACTGTATGACTTCTCATGATATTTATTAAATAAGGGCTCCAAGAAATATTGGGAAGAGACAGCAGATAAGTTTGGCTCTTGCTCTCTAACCCTAGGAAAGACTAAAACAAACTTAACGCTAAAAGTAAAATACCTAAAACAAAAGAGATATAAGAGTACAATTATGATATTGGTTCTTGCTGTTAGAGAAAGAATTCACTCACTAGTTGATATGGTTAAACCCTGCAGGATTTGAAGAATGGGAAATGGTGCCATCTTTAACCACCAGGTCTCCCCAGTCCTGAGAAAATTCCCAAGTTGCTTTTGTTCATTTCCGAGATGCCCAGTCCAAAACTCAGCAGAATTTACTTTAACTTCACCAGACACAGAACACTCAAAGATTAAGTTCTCACTTTTCCTTAAGCTATATCTTTCAAAGCAAGGCAGACTATTTCAGTAAAGGGAACAAAAGGCGTTTATTAATTCATCTACGCTTTTTTTTAAGTAGTACAAGTGCTTGAATCATTGTCTGAACTTTTTGAGACTCGAGACATTGTTTCGATTTGCTTTTTATCTTGTCTCAAATTAAACTCTGAAGCAGTCACATTATTAAGTGTGACTTCCAGCAAACATTAGCTGATGGACTTTTCCTCTGGGGAGATCCCTTGGACATCCAATCAGCACTTTTAATTAACCTATGTCATAACTGTCCAAAACACTTTGATTTATAGGCTGAAGAAACTTCCTCTGTGCTTTAGAAAAGATAAAATTTAAAAGCTATGCTTTCAGCATGAGAGATGAGGAACTGAACAGCAACACCTATTAATTCAAGCCTTCACCTCAAAGAAGATTTATTTTTTGTGACTGACAACACTACTGAAAGAGTGTATGTATTACAAGTCTTGAAACTTTAAGAAGAGAATGAAAGCAGCAGCTTATAAATTACTCCCAACAGATATCTACAGCACATACCCAAACCTGAAATGTTCTAAAAGCCAGAATTTTCTACAAAATTCTAGGGGGAAAAAAAAAAACTTCTGACTGAAACAGGAAGACAGGGTATTGACTATTTCAAGCACACAGAATCTCAGGAATTAAGAGTCATCTTAGAAGAACTTGGAAATCAGTTATGTCAATAAGCAGAGGCTGTATGGTTTTGCAGGTCTAAGTAATCCCCACTTTACTAATAAGTCAGCTTGGTAATTGCATTGGCTAAGAAATACAATTAAAATATCAAAGAAGATGTGCAATTTGGTTTAACAGTACCAGAACAAAAACAGATGCAAAAGAAAATATCAGCTGAACAGTTTCTATGTCGAGTGCTCTTCTGTGAGGAAAAGAATTATCTTTTCTATCACAATAATTGAATTATTTGAACTTGAATAGGTAAACCATTTCCGCACATGATCTAATTTCCCAAAATTTGCAGTTTTGTCCAATTACAATTAGCATTGCACTTAGTAAATGTGGCAGTTAAAAAAGAGGTACAGTTTTTGTACCTGCAATTAAAAAAAGTTAATCACCATTATTTCACAAAAAAAAAAAAACAGACTGAAAGAGAGTAGCTGCTTCTTTGAAGAAAACAATAGTGAGGTGATGGTGTCACTAACTTCTACTCAATATTTATATGTTATACTATGTCCGGCTGGATAGGATGGAATTTATTTTTTCCACAGCAATGTGGTGGTGCATTTTCCTCCACACTGTTCCTAGCCCTCCCTCTCCTAGGCCACTCTGCAATCCCAAGAATTCCCACTACGCTTTGGCCTTCGTGTAATGAGCTGGGTGGTGAAGCATCCCTTGACTATAGGAGGAACTCTCGCCTGGCTAAGGAGGGAACGCACTGTCCACACCCAGAACTCCTGGTGCCTGCCACAGTGGGGAACAAACGCAGAAATAATCCCCTGGCAGCCTCTGAACATTACTAACCTGAATCACAGCCTGAGTGGAACAATACCAATGCTACTGGAATATTCAAAATTCCAGTGACTGAGCCAAACTGTGGCCAGGATGGAAATTTACTGATGACTGAAGCCCAGCATATTGCAACCCCACAAACAGCAGTGCTACATGAGGCCCTCTGAGCTCTCCTGGACCACAGTGGGCTTCACCAGCATCACACTCTCAGTGGGACACCTCTCAGAACTCAGCAGCTCTCCAGTTGGCAAAGATTAGAGCACCATCATAGAAAGCTGAAAAGAGGGCCTGGGCTGAAACCCTCCACTCCTTGAGGCTCAAATCCTGTGCCTTGATAAATTCCAATACATTTGAAGTATTTCACTGAACTCAAGAGAACTCTTAAAAGGCTTTTTTTATATATACACATACATAAATTTTTATACATTTGGACACATCTATCCCTATATATCTCTTTTTGTCCATGGGCATGCATGTGTGAATTGACCTAAGATACTTTACAGCAAGTACAGTATTCATGTTGCAGTCTCAGGTTTATAATTGTCACTGTTGTGATTGTAGTAAATCCTATTGACTGGCTATGTAAATGTAAAATTAGTCAATAATTAAATACTGGTAAAATCTTGTGATTCATCTTAAAACTCTAAATAAAATTCAGACTGCTGCTACACCAGAAAACATGTGAAAATTTCACCTGTGGCAAACTGATACTTTTACAACATCATATTAAGATCACATCTTGCTGATATCTTAAACAGTGGTTCTTCAGGTGACCCTAACTAATAACAGATGTAATCCCTGAGACATAAACTGTTGATCAAATCTGAGGCAAAGATTGGACCTAGCCACACCTGAGCTCCATAAGTTTAGAAAGCAAGGGTCCACTCAGAACCTTGTGCCTCAATGAAAGAGTCTCCCTTACCTTTTTGTATCTTCAGACTCTGTGTAAAACAATCTAAATCAATTTTAACTCAGTTTTCCTTTTACTACATGTTTCATTCATGTAGTAAATAATAAAGTGAACCTTACCACCAAACTTTGTTAAGTATCATTTTTATGACTTTTATAGATTTATATTAAAACCATTTTTGCTAATACCTTAGATGGTGACTCTGAGCAACCCTAAACCTTTCATTCATTACTCCTGCCATGACTTACACTCAGGCTCATGCTTTAATAAAAGAAAGAGAAAAGGTGAACATCATGCAAATAATTCATATTCATGCTATCAATGAAAATTTAAATTTCATTGGCTTCTCCCAAAGTATAGCAAGTAAAATCTGGAAAAAATACCCAACATACAAAATATAAAGAACTGTGTAGACTAAGATGCCCATTTTTGGTTAGTCATGCAGTAGTCATTAATGTACATTTTTTCTTTGGAAATATACAGTGAGGTATATAAGTATTACATGTAGGAACAATTATAAATAAAATAACTACTTCATAACCCTGCTATGAGAAGCTTTTTCTGAAAATAACTGACATAAGCATATAAGAAAGAAAGAATATTTGATCATATTTCATCAAATGTTTTTTTCAATCAAATAATTTTTCTTACATACTCCAACAAAGAATATTTACTTGTTCAGCTTTCCCAAGCAATTTAATAAAATCATCCTGACTCTAATATACTTCTGCACATCCCTACAAATTATTGGAAAGATCTAAAATAAAGGATTCAAAGTAATAGTCACACTAGTCAAATCCCTGGAAGAACCAGCAAGCTGCTAATACTAGAGAACAGGAGGCTTTAAGCAGAGCAGAAGGTCAGCTCTCTACAACTTACTTGTCTGACCACCTCTCCTTACTACTCTCCTTTGTCTTTCATGAAAGCAAGTCAGGGAAAATCAAATTCCTTCTGCCTATTAAGTTTGTGTTTCCCTTCCCACTCCTACTAATCCTTCCTCCTTACTACGGAAAATGCACTTTCTAATCAGTACCTTCTACTATTTTTCATATGCTTCTACTTTAGCATATGAGCTCATCTCACAAGTGGCAAACCTATCCCTGCTGTATTAATTACTGCAGTTTTTAGTCAGCATTTTCTAACGCTTCTAGCTTGTATTTTATATATTCAATGACTGTTAAGATATTTTGCAGGGTTTTTTTGCCTATGAGGCCAATTTTACTGCAGTGTGAACTAACATTAGAAAGAAGCAGAAAATAACCTATCAATAGCAATTCTCAAATGTGCTGAGAAAACAGGTCAGGTAGGGAATATTCACTACATCTACTTAACTTAACTTATTTCTTCTAGCTGCCCTTAGCTGGAGGCTAAGACTCCTCCTCCAAACTAAAGAGATCTGATATGATCAGTGCTTATATTATATTATATTATATTGTATTACCAAAAAGGAGATAGAGTTTCTGTTATATTCTCCCATGAAAAAAAAGGCACATGAAAACCAAGTAAAGATGTTCATAAAATACCTAGAGGATGATGTTTTATTGTCAGATAAAATCTGTTTCTTCTCAGGTGTATTGCTTGTGTGTTCCTGTTGTGACTTCTCTTTTTCATCACCTGGAGTTCTTTTCCAACTTTTGCCATCAATTTGTTCCCTAGTACCTGATGGTTTTTGATCAGATATTAATTTCTCATTGCTATCTTCTGCGTGTGTTTTGGTCCACAGTGCAGTATCCTCACCAGGTTTCTGGAAACGGCTGCTCAAAGAGCTATGAGCTGGCAGTTTGGAAGAGGACTGCTGTGACTTGGAGTCTCTGGGTGCACTGTAAGATGACAAATCATCTTCAGAGGGTTTCAAAAATCTGTGTTTCATGTTGCTTAGGGATGAACTCTTTTCCTGATTTCGTTTTTCACTGGAGTATTTTTCTGCTTTGGAGCTGCAGCCCCTTAATACTGAGTCCATGCTACTGTGTCCACATTCCCGGTCTGCTCTTGACACATCTCTTTTGTAACCTTTGTCTTCCAGCGCTCCCCCCTTGCCATACTTCTCCCTGGAATAGCCCCCAGACGTGTTTCTGGTTCTATCATCTTCATCTCGTGTCATCTTTTCAAAATGCTGCTCTTTCTTCTCTTTCTCACTTTCTGGATAGTCAGTCTTCTTCCATCTTCCACTTCTATGATACTTTTCCTTTTTGGATGCAGCTTTTTCAGCTTCTTCTAATCGTGATTGAAATACCTCCACTGACTAAAAGAAAGAATAAAAAATTCACACCACTTTTAAGGCCATGGGATACTGTATACATATTTTAAATCTGCTGTAGGATCCGATATATTAAAAACATTTAACAAGAAAAATATATAAAAGGCTGGGTAGTTTTAAATCCTCCATCACTTGAGAGAAGCTTCAGAGGCTGTTTTTTCCTGCTTCTTTTCATATGTCTTGCACTACACATTCAGTACTTGTGCCTCTATATGAAAGTAATTTTTTCAAGCATCTATTAGTATGAAGAAAATTTAACTGAAGATCCTTACCCCATATCTCTCAGCTACAATTTCCTCAAAATTTCGTTTCTCTCTCTCAGCCTGTTCCTTCATCCTTTGGTATGATTTTCGCAGCCAACTCAATCCAGCATCTTCTACCACTGTAACTAAAGTAGAAAACAATAAGAGGTCATAGTTTTACATCTCAAGTAATTTTTCCTATTTAGCCTTACTCTGTATGTGACATTAAAGCTTTGCCTAAACTTAGTGTAAAAATTGAAGGAGTGCAAAACAAAAACAGAATTAATATACAAATACAATTACATATTTTCATAAGCTAATGCTGGTTATACCTCAGCAATACCACTGATTTAATTTAAGCTTCTCTAGGTTATCATAGAACACAAGCAGTTTCCATGACTGGCATATGACAAGTTGTGGAGTTTCTTTATGACATTTAAAGAACCTTCCTGTTGTTTTCCACATTCTGTGCCCATTCTTTGGCATACCCCTTACACACAAACAAGTGAATTTCCTTTCTCAGAAAATGAATGAGTAACCCACTGCTTCCCATGTGAGAAGCTAGAAGTGGTCTTAACATTCTGAACACACACACTCACTGACATCTGTCACCTCTTACAGATAGCTGATCTCTGTGACTCCTAAAAGTGGGCACGAGGCTAATGGCTTCTGGGACGGAATGTACACAGAGAAAGACTCTCAAAAAGCCACAGACCCCACTCTTCCCTGTTGACAGAATACAAAGACCCTTCTTATCACATGATAAATGGTTCACGACAATATGAAAAAGGTTTTTATTACTGCGTTTGCTGGAAATGGACAGGATAACCCCGGGGTAAGGAAAAAAGTGAAAAGGCTACAGAAATAATATTTTTCACAAACTGCATCTGTAAAGTACTTCATTTTGATGTGACTCAGACTTCTGTGGGTGAATACTTTAAAACTATAATTTGTGCAATGGAATGAAAGGAACCAAATGAGTTGACAACAATTTATCTTGTCTTGGTTAAATCATGCTTTCCTTTAATTAGTTCAAAATGGAGAATTTCTGTAAGGATATTGAAGGTCAAACCACTCAAGATTAAAAACTAGTGAAGAGAAATTCTGCAAAACAATGTACTTCGATATTAACCCAATATTCATTATGGCATTTTCATCCAAATTTACTTTATTACATGTATGACTAATAATATGTATATTATTCATAATCCTGTTACAACAACATTAGGACTAATTTGTTAACAACACAGAGACCAGAAATGACAGACAGACATTTAAAATTATTACTGTAAGTTGCTCTTTACCTTTCTTAACTGAAGCTTCTTCATCCTTCTCTGGTGGCAAACCTGTACCACCATCTTTCCAATAGGGATTCAGTTCTCTCTCAGACAGGATGGCCTAAAACAGAAATAATTTTAATGTGTCCATAGCAAATGGCTCATATTTTATAGAATATCTGACAAATTTTGAGAGTGTGTGAAGTCTATGTTATATTGTCAATTCATCACCACTACTTTCATGCTTTATGTATCTATTGTACACATTGTTTTGGGTACCAAAGAAAAAGCAGACACTCTGGTGTGGAAAACATAGGAGTATATATGGACAGCAAGTAGTTGGATGGGAGAGTTTATAAAAATCATTCTTTTCTATGATTAACAATACATATAAACTGTCATTAACCATATAATACATGCTGACATTCTGGTGATTTAAGATGTCCACATTAAATGGTCCTTCAACAGCTCTGAAATAATGTTCAGGAAAAAAACATGTGGAGAAAAAAGTCAAAAACAGATGAATCCCTTGACAAAGACAACAACCAAAGCATTGCATGCTACACAAGAATAGTGATCCAGGTCAATCTGGTTCCCAGGCACAACACAACTGACTTGGAAAACCTAAAAGCAACCAAGAGCCTACTGTGAGATGTGAGGACAAGGAAATATTAGCTAGTGATCAGTAATTACATTTTCAGATCAGACTACATTGCATTTAAGGAGGTAAATGAACAAATGAAGGAGCCATCAACTGTATGTAAACAGAGTTAATTCAATCACAGCAACCTCTTCTCCAGCCAGACCCTGATTCATCCATGTGTCCACCAACAACTGAGACAATAAAGACACAACTGCTCTAAGTTCCTTCTTTAGCAAAAAACAAGCCTCAGCACCTTACACTTTTAACACAGTAACTTATGTAAGGTTTTATTGTACCAAACAATGGTGCTCCTTTCACACACCATGGAGAAGGCCAGACCAACAGTTTGTCATTGTTACTAACAGTATTTAATACTACCAAAAGTGGCCTTCTCCTCACCTAGAAGATACTTTAAAGGCTTTTCTCCACAAGATAAGCCTCATGTATAAAGCCTTTCATCCAAACAGACCAATTTAATTAAAATCATTATCACATCAGGCATTAATTTTAATAACAATAAGGACTTACATATTTGAACAAATTCATTAGCTCATTCATCATACAAAATTTCGTAAAATGCAGAAAAAAATTAAGATAATAATTCCTCCTACCTGCTCAAGTTCTTGAGCTTTCTGTCGTTCCAATACTTTTTCTTTGTGTTTTTCACCTTTGACAGCTGCTACTGACGTTGTTTTCAATGACATGAAGTCTAAATTCATCCATTCTTCTCTCTTTAAAATAAACACAAAGAATCAGTGCTCATAATTCCAACAAAAAAATGGCTTATGTACAAACCAAACCAGGGCAACTACTGACAAATGTTGCTGACACTAAACAGCATAGGTTCTACAAACACACAGGAAATACTTCAATGAAAAGCAAATAAGATTTTAAGAACCCTAATCTTTCAATTTTTTATTTTTTTAATTTCAAACAAATTTCATGTCTCCCTGTAATTTGAAATACATATTTACAATGGTATTAAAGACATTAGTAAACATGCAGATTGTACAGATTGTTAATTATTAGCATGAACAAATACCAGGCATCTCATTTTGCTAATTCTAATCTCATGATCTCTTACATCTTTTCTAGTGTATACAAAATCTTTGATCAGTATCTGACCATAGTTTATATCTCAGATAGGTAAACACTAACTGCACCCTCAAACTCAAGTTATACATCTAAATTCCATGAACTCTACCCACAAAAACAGCTAGAAAACTGTGTTTATAAAACCTAAACCAGACAAAGGAAATTTTAAAAATAAGGACTGGTCTAAAGAAAAGCAGCATATTAAAAGCCTAGATATATCTACAACCTTTATACAGGTAAAACCTGAAGCCTCAAGAACAAGCAGTGACTTACACACTATAAACAATTACTCTATAAAGGCAGTATTTGGAGCAATTCTATAATTCTGGTATAGCAACCAAAATGACAAGATTACATCTATTTTGAAACATGTCCTTGCAGAAGAATCTTCCTATCTTCAACAGAGTTCAAGTCTGAGTCGTCAGTCTGAACAGATGCTATATGTCACTCTGTCTCTGTTATTTAAAAATTATGTTATGCAACATGCCAGAGAATTTCAGAGGTGAAACAAAACATTCCATTTCTCAAATCTCCTCTAAGAAAGAGAAGGAACTGAAAAATAATCTCTCTGCAAGTGATTCCATAATATCTATGTCCACATTAGCAAGCAATGTGCATCAACAAATGTGGATGTGCATGGGACCTCTGGAGGTCATCTGGCCCAACCCCCTGCTCGAGCTGGGTCACCTAGGGCCAGTGGCCCAGGATCAGATGGCTTGTAAATACATGCAGGGATGGAGATTCCACAGCCTCTCCAGGTAAACTGTGCCAGTGCCTGATCAGCCTTGCAGTAAAACAATGTTTCCTGATGTCCAGAAGAAACATCCTGTGATTTCTGCTCATTGTGTCTGGTTCTGTCTCTGGGCACCACTGAAAAAAGCCTGACTCCATCGTCTATTTAGGCTTCAGATCTGTGGTTTGGAGATTTTTATTTTTCTTTGTCTTTTCTTTTTTTTCTAAAGTAAGCACTCTGGACTAGTGTAAGATTGGTCACATGGAACACCTCAGGTGCTCTTTGAGAACATTTCTAATTTAGTTTAATCCAACAAGATATGGATTTATGTTCTCGAAGACTTCTTCATTATGTGAGACAAAAACCACATAGGATGACCATGAAGTTCCTCTCAAAAGCACATTCTTTATCCAAAACTATACAACCCTAGGAAACAATTATACAAAAACAATGCTTGGAAAAAAATGGTTTTGCAGTATAAATTATCAAGACATACATATTACTTTATAGTTTATACTTTTCCAAGATAGAATTAATAGACCTTTTTATTTTTCATAACAAGATGCACAAATTCAGAATGACAAACACAGACTTTTTTCAGAAAAAAAAATTTAGACACTAAATTAAAAATCATTTTCATGACTAAGGATATTGTGGTATAGGACTACATTTATTCGTAAAATCACCACAGTTCATTTCAGTGTTATTCCATTTTCCAGAATAAATACTGCTCACTGAGCACAAAATTCACCTAAGAAGATCAAAATAGGCATTGATGCCATAAAAATTATTGCTGAAAAGTTCTACACCTCTTTCTTGTATCTGTTTAAGCATCATAGAGGCAAAAATTCATTCAGTGGTAGAACTGCCACCAAAATTATGAAGAAAAAAATAACATGTCTAGTCAAGAACTTTAAGTTGATCTCTTCAAGAAAATCAAGCTAACTTGTCAGAGCCTCAAAACCTGATAAAAGCAATTGATGCTGAGCAACATTAAGAGTAGTGCCCTGTTAAACACTAAGAACTATGAGGTAGAGAAGTCCTCCAATCAATGAAAAGTAAGATTTACCTAGCTAAACAAAGACTTTTGTCTGTAAAATAGGTTTTGCTCAACACACTGCCAAAGAGCTCCCAAGAAACCCAAGCACATTTCACAAGCTGAATTTAACTCTGGAGTAGCTGTGAGGCTGCTCACCTGCAGGGAAGATTCTTTCGCAGCATCTGGTTGGTTGTTGACCTGCCAAGCCTCTTCTGTGCCGTCTGACTGTGACACATTTGACTCAACCCATTCAACTGAAGAATCCTAAAGTAAGAGTTTAATGTAAAGAATAAAAATAATACTTTAACATACTACTTGGTAACATGCAATACTAACCAATTATATTGACAATCAAAATTAATGCTGATTAGCATTACTAATATAATACTGTTTAATATTTTTAAAAAATGATAACAAAACCAGAATACTGATATTCCCATAGAAGACTGTTCCTTCACGATCAAAAAATTCCACCATACTTCATGAGCACATCACAGTATGCAACACTAGCTCATACTGGCAGTTTAGTTGCATAACTCTGCTCAAATTCAAAAAGTCAGAATAAAAACAAAATCAAAACCAACTGGGTTTACAACATAAGATTAAAAAAAAATTTAAAAAATCTAAATTCATTAATAAGTATGCTTCACATTTAAAAAGTTAGATCAGTTACACTGCACAATATAAAGCACTGTACATGCTACTGCCTGCTATTTTTATATCCAGCTTCCTACACTTGCACTTGTAAACAATGTACTGAGATTTTTCACTTGAAGCCAATAGAACTCCATTGAACAGAGTTTCTTTACTATTTATATGAACCTGTCTTAGGAGTAACAGACTTTGGACAAAAATTACAGCCAGGACTGTGCTGTGTCCTGTTGCGATCTGAAAGGTTTTGGTTACTCCCATTGAGAATGTGGAACATTTGTGCCTTTGGTTACTTTTCACACTGGTATTGTAGTTCATCTCTGATATCAATGCCTGAAAAATAAGTTTCATCATAATGCATGTTCCTTCACTCCATAAAAGTGACTCCCTGAAAATTAAAAATAACAGTGCCACGTGACTTGTACTGAAAATGCTGGCAGGATGTTTTCCACAATGTGGCCAGAAGGCAGCACTCAGATTTCAAATGCAGTCTCTGCACTATTTTGCCCAAGTGCCCCTCCATGTGAAGGCATGTCCTTACATGCCAAAGGCACAAGACCTTCAGACCAATGTACAACTCCCATGTTGTTGGGAGTGTCCATGGTTAAAAACCCGGGCAAAAAGGCAGAAGAAATACATGCTTAAAATCAAAGGCAAGTAATTGCAATTTTAGACACATCTTTCCATCATATACCACAGACTACAGGGTACCTATGGAATTTTCCTCTCTATACCAGAAAGAGGATTTTTTTTTGTTTCCCGTCTGCTGAAAAACTATAAATCCCTTAGATCCTAATGAGTGAATTCAATATTATAAAATTCAAAAGCACTCACATAACAGCCTATTTTAAATTGATTAAATACTCATTATATTAAAACTGACAAATATTGCCACAATTTTTCCCCAGCAGAAAATTTAAGAATGAGCCTTAATTTTACTAGGCATGCGTACCCACAGGGACTAATATGGTTCAAGTTTTAAGACTGTAATTTGAATTATTTTAAAATTTCTTACTTACCGAAGAACTGTCAAGTAAGTCATCTTTCTTTTCAGATTTTTGTTTCTTACTTTTCTTCTTTTCTTTCTTAGATTTTTTGGAATGTTTATCCTTTTTCTTTTTTTTCTGCACAAAAGTAAATATTTGTAAATGAGAGCCAGTAAACCAAATCAACCATATACAAAAAAAAAATCAAAACCTAGTTACCAAATCTCACTCAGAAAAGGTAAAACACTAAACTATCCTTTATTATCCTCTCTCTCTCTGGCATGGGGGAAGGGGTGGGACGGGATGGGGTGGGGTGGTAGGGGCAAGGAGGGCATATCTTGCATCCATAACCAATTTTTCTTCCCCCTCTCAATATCTTTTTCACTGCAACTAAGGCACTATAACAATACAGATAATATCTACTACACTAAATTTATTTTGGTCAAACCTATTTCTTCAGGTATCACTACATTACCAATACACATCTTTTCCTTGTTGAAATATCTGCACACTAAAAGGATGTTATTCAGTGGCTCCACTAAGGTTTCTCCTGTGAATGACCACAAATGAGACTTTGAAGCCTTGAATCCTCCAGATTTCTTCCAATGGGACTATTTTTGTCTGGTAGCACTTGCTTTTTTGCATTTGGTAGCAAATTGAAATTTTGGTAGCTGGAATTGAATGACAGAATTTTTTCCTGTTGGCGAGTAAAAGATTATTTCTACCTTTTTAAAAAAGCGAATATCAAAGCATAAAGAAATCAGAAATTGGGATGCTTTTAAAGATAGTCTTAAAGCCTTCAAGTCTTCTGTTCATACAAACATGCTGTAAGGGTAACAATCCAATTTGATGATTTACAATTCCATCACCTTTTCCAGTTGTGTTACCTGTTCCTTCACATCAGCAGGCATCCACATATCTTCACCTTGAAGATCCTTTAGCAGCTTGCAACTCTCCTTCTTTTCGTAACTGATTTTGGCCTTGGATGAACAGAGAAGAAAAATAACCAGCTGGAGCTCAGAAGCATTTCCTCACAGACACACCTGTGCCAGCCACACTGACACAACCATACATGATGATGAGAACTGCACTTGAGAACCTTTTCTTTAAGAGGACAGCAGTAAAAATACTTTTGCATTACATGTTAAAGGGGAAATTCACCTAGAACAGATTACACTCTCAGTTTCCTCAAAAGTTACAGCTTTGCAGCTCCTCTATCTCCAGTTTCATCCATCCTAAATAAGAGTGACACAAAGACATTCAACTTACATATTCTTCATTCTGAGAAGTCTTCTCTTATTACAACCTTCATGAAAGGAATATATTATATTATATGATGTATATGATATATTATATATATCATGTATCATATCTCATATATATATCTCATATATATCATATTATGAACTTCTAAGTTTCTAGTTTGAAAAATTCTTTGGGCAATTACTCCATTGCAAAGCACAGCTCACCATCTGTTAGTAAGCCTCTCTTTGTGCACATTCAGCTTTGAAAATATCTCAGGCAAGTGCAAAACTTGGAAATGCAGGAAGTCCACACAAATACTTTCAAGGAGTATACAAGTATGCAAGGATTAGCATTTTGAGCTGCAGAATGTTTCTCCCTTTCTGGTTATGGAGATAAAACTAGAAATACTTTTACAACTACTTCTGAAAAAATAACCATCATTGCAAACAATTTCAATTCCTAAAAAGGATTTTTATAAGCCATATCAATAAAATAATTATTTTTTCAGCCTCTGAAGTTCCCTCTATTACATTCAGCATAAACATGACTTCCAGAAGTAAGTTTACTTAAATATAACTTGACTTTAGGAAATTCTTTATCACATATATCATATATCACCATATACCACCACACCCCGATTAAACAAGAAAGATGTTTTATGTTATTACCACCCTAATTTTGTGTTAGAAAAGTCCTGCAAGTTTTAACATGCCTTTGGTTCTTCTGTTTGTTTCAGGAGTTTCTTTTAAAGTAACTAAAATTAAAAAGAAAAAAAGAGTAGACTTTGGAATTTTTATCTTTTAACACTAACTTTTATCAGAAAGTGTTGTCAAACACGAGCCAAGAAAACACATACAAGTTTTAAAAAGACCAATATTTAAAACAAACAAATCAAAAAGTCTGAGGAGATTAGACAACAGTTGAGGTCTTTCCTCCTGGTTAGCTACTAGCTCTGCAGATCCAAGCCTGTGCACTGCACAAGACAGTAACCTCCCTACCCCAGGCCAGTTCCTCTTTTTTTTCATATAGCCAAGAAGGAAATCTGCAGCCTTTGTTCTGATAGAAAATGATGCTTGCAGGAAGATGACCAATATATGACCTCTATAAAGGTTCAAAGACCAGAAAAATAAGTCTTGTTGTGGTTTTTTTAAGTGCTAAGTCACAAGGTAGGACTGCTGTTGTGTTTTTGAACACTGGCATTAGCATATTGAAAGTGGCACAACACAATGAACTCAAATAAAAGAAAAAAGCCCACTACACTTCTGTGCCCAAACAAAACACCCTTTTAAACCTTCACTGTCTGCTTTCTTAGGAGTTCCAGGTGATAAACTTTCTAATGCGCTTAAATGCAAGTGAAGCAAGGCTGCTACCCAGACTTCTTGATTTTAAACAAAGAAATATTGTAAAACAAACAAAAAATAGTTTATATCAGCTTTAATAAAGAGGCCAAGACTAAGGCTTCCATCTCTAGAATGAAGCTGACAGTATACAAAGCTGAATGTTACCTCTCAAAATTCAAAAGGCAGGTATAAAGAAAGAATGAGTTAAGAACACAGTCAGACATCTATTCCAATATCTAAACATTTTTCAGGTTATAAGTAAACAAAACAACAAAAGAATGAGCAGGACTACAATTCAGTGAGAGCGAAATAGCTGTTAAGCAGTACATAACATCACCAGAACCACCCAGGACTCCAAAAAATGCAGGTGTGTTTCCTGTTACCCCTCCATCATCCAGAGAACTATCCCAAGACAACTGGGACAACACCCTTGAAAATTCATGCAGGACTCATTGATTGATATATTCTCTTCTAGTCCATAGAGACAATGATGGCACTTTTGTCTTAAAAATATGTTAATCTGACTAAAACAAAATAACTAAACATGCCACATTTGTGGATGAGTAAGGGATAATGGATTCAGCTGTGAAACTCACAAAATGTCTACAAGCAACAGACTCCAAACCTTAGGTTAGAACTGGTCAGAGATGAAACAATGGAGATAAAAGGAACCTGAATATAGTTCTAGACAGGGAAAAAATTTTTTTAAAAATAATAAAAAATAAAAAACAGACTCCAAGCTTGTTTACTCCACAAGCAAACACTACTCAAGTTGCCAAGACTTAGACTGAATAAACCCCAAAAAACAGGCTTTCCAAATGCTCCGTTTTACTTTTGGTTGAGAAAGAACTGCATCGGAGTCAACAGCTCCCTTCCACCCCTTTTGCAGTTCTTAGGCACATAAATCTATAAACACCACAAATAAAGGTCACTCAAGATCAGCTTGTCATCATGTCCTCACTGTATATGCTCTCTGCCTGTCATAGAAGATTTAGCCTCTTATCATTTCCTACAATAACAAGTATATTTCATATAATATTGCTATTTCCTTCAGGCTACCAAAGTTACAAATAAATATTGCACAAAATGAGGTTAATAGTACAAATTAGGTACAAAAGGAGCTTTTATACTTTTTATTAGATCTAAAAATAAACAGGATAAATGTAGGCAAGTATTTAAGTAATTGAGATCCGTGATACTAATGAAAGAGGTGGATCATTATTTTGGCTAAGTACACAAATACTCATTTAGAATACAGTGACTGGAAATCATCATAAGGCTACAGATTGCTGTCTCCTGAATACTAAATGAAACAGGATTGGGCAAGATGAATGTGTAGTGGCAGATTGACCACCAGGCTGTTAAAAAGAAAAAGACAAGAAACAAAAGCATCAGGTGAAAGTTTGTGTCTCCTAGACAAAGATACAAAATACAGAAGATTCTTAACAATATAGCTATGCAAGATAAAAAAATTTAAAAAGGAAAGCTGCCTAGAGATCTAAAAATAAGAAAGAAGTTATAATTTCACCTAAATTATCATTTTACCATAAGAGTAGAAAGTTAGCAGTGATACCCTCTGAATCTTTTTATCTCTACAATCTAGCTCCCTCAAATTAGACTATTCATTTTTTATTGTTGGTGATGCTTTCCCCTCACACACACACAATTATTTCAAATGGAAGTGAGGTAGAAAATCTGCCTACACTACTTTATTAGCTTCGAAACTTACCTTTTTATTCTAAGCTGCAGGGCTTACTAGCATGTCATAAAATGTAAAAAAAAAACCAAAACAAACAAAAAAAAACCTAATTAATTCCCCTGTCAGACTTACCATTCTATCAGTGAGGACCAACTCTAATAGTTTCACATTTCTCAACCCACAGGATTTCAAGCATCTAATTCACATTAAGGTTCATTAATACTTGTCATACAACAAGAATATCCAATAATTTATACTTTCCCCTTTGCAAGTGAGGTATATCCTAGGTCACCACAGCTGTATTTTTACGTTTTTTCTCCATAAATACCAGATGACACATTTCTGAAATACCTCTATTTCAAAAGTAATGCATTAATTATGCAAATGCCTGTGCATGTACACATGAACACATTATGAGAACCAACCTGTCAAGAAGGGCAAGCATCACGCTACACTACACACTTCTGCAACATCCTAATAAAATTGCTCATGGTCTCCTTTGCAACAAGCACAAGGTGAAGTCTAAGGCTGGCAAGGCACTCTGGAAGGTCTGCTGATAAGGTGCTATAAAAACCATAACTATTCTACAGCACTATGTCAGCAATGTTTGCCAGGGTTGAACAGAGCCAAACTTTGCAGTCTTTCCCACAAGTAGGCGAAAGGGGCTTGAATTTCACAGATCCATCTGAATGTGGGAGGGAACCAAGTTCAAGGAAAGTGCTTTCTGGTTTTCATCAAGCAGGTCATTAAGGCCAGCCCACGCAGTAGCTGACAACAGTATCTACTAAATGAAGACTAAAATTTGCTCCATAGCAGCCTGTAATACACTGCAGATGCAAAACCCAAAAGCTGTAAAAGCTACATCATACCACACCAGGAAGAAGCAGAAAAGATCAAAGACACTGCCAACGGCCAAGTTGCAGGTCACACAATAAATGGAGCTTGTTATACAACAGTCCCTCAAAGACATCCAGAAGGGATGGAGTGATGTCACCCAGGGCTGAAAATTCCCTCCCCAGCTCACAGAAACCCTGTCCAACATTTTTTCCTGACCTCAACTCTATTTAGTATTTCAGCTCTCACTAAGGCCAGGGAAAGTATTCCATGCCACTGCAATGACCTTGCAATTTTCCACCTGTAACTGTGGTCAACCTCTAGTTCTTCAGATGATAATCACCATGATTCAATAGCCACTTTCTTCATCCAAAAAAAGAAAAACTCCCTTTTCCTCCACAAGCAATCAGAAGAAAATCTACATCACGTCAGATCAATACAGTATGACAAAAACATTCAAAATAGAGTGCACGAGCTAAGCTGCTGTCCTGGCTCCCTGCCACTGAAGGGCAAGGCTCTATTCCCACACCTCTCCTCTCTGCACTGCCCTTCACATGCTCCCACCACCTTACCCACCCAGGCCTGTTCCTGCACTCCAGTCTCAGTCAAAGCCACTTCCAGGACCACCCTGATCCAAAATGAATCCCACCAAAAGCAGGGTGCAGCTTCCTGAAGACCAAGAGTACAAGTTGCCCCTCTAGCAACGTTATCAAGACTACCAGTTTAAGCACAAGGAACAAGGGGAAGAAGTGCACCTTGGGGAAAAGAAGTGTGGAAAAGCTTCATTTCAGCAACAGCTTTCTGTTAGGAAAGTTCAAAAAATCTAACAGCTAGCCCAGTCCCTCAGACATCAACATAAGGCATTCAAAATATCTACAATGACCTTTTTTTTCTAATTTCAGGATCATCTCCCATCCTATCGTGCAAACCACTCCACTGTTTTAACTGTTTTGATAATCAACAATTAGAAAGGTTGCTGTGGTATTACCCTCTCAGCCTCCATCACCCCAAAGCTCAGGGACAGAGAGCCCTGGTTACAACAGTACTTCCCTCCAGGGAACTTAAGCACATCCTTCCTTGCAGTTCTGATGCTTTAATACCAATTCTCTGTCTGAATAACACACTTATTTTTGTGAATGCTTAGGTTATTTTTCTAGTCTCTATATTCCAATTATTGCTACACCCACAAAGATTTCCCAAGCAAACTCAAGAAAGAGCTTAGCTATCACCCCAGCTTGGCAACTTGCAACTGAATCAAAGTGCTGCCTGTACCACCACTTCCCCCAGACAGAGCTTTGCCAACTGGAAATGTCACCACTCTGTCATTTTCACCTGCCAAAAGGCACAGAAGAAAGGTCACTGAAACGACCATCACTTCAATCATTTAAGCTTCTTGTGATCAATAATCAAAAGTCAGATGTGTGATTTCAAGAGCAGGCTGCAGGAGATGTTAGCCTTCAGTCAGAAACAGCTGGGAGGCAGCAGTTGTTCTGCTGGTGAAGGTGCAGATACAACAGATAAACAGAAGCACCAAGGTAGCAACTCCTGCTAGGAAACCATAAACAGGTATTTTGTGGTAATGCAGGACCTCTCCCATTGCTGTGGCAAAGCAAGCTCCAGAGGAAGGCCTTACAGAATGTAACAACGAAAACATCTGTCATCATCACTGACCTTCACAGATGACCTGTCTGTTCAAAGATGTGGCTTGCAAACATGCACAGAGGTGCTATCTGAAAATCTTTTGTGAAAAGGCAGTATTCATTTCTCGGTACTGTTACTCTTCTAATATCACAGATTCAAACACTGAAGTGCTTAATTCCTTCAACAGATAGAGTTAGGGATGTAACACTTCAAGAAGAATGCAAAAGAGCAAGACCAAAAACGAGGTGCTTAGTAGTACAGCACAAGCAACTATAACCCCTAAGAGAGATGTGTTTTGCTACTAATTTCTGCCTAAGGAGAGATTTCTGTAATTTTCCACTGCAAACTACAATGTAAAATACTGCTGAAGCATTCCATCACCTCAGCAAATACTGATCACTGCAAAAAGCCAACTTCTAGGCTTTTATGAGGAAATATCTGATCATATTTCACCAGCAAAATCTGCTGATTTCACAGCTTCTTTAGAGCTCTAAGACTGTGAACTCAGTGATACTGCTATACACCATTTGTTGGGCTTGGTTTTTTTTAAATTTTAAGCTGTATTTTCAAAGAAAATAAAACAAGAAATGTAAACCAAAATTGGAGGGAGAAGTCAAAAGGATCAAACAAGATGTTTCCAAAAATAATGGCTTGCAAATCTCAAATTAATTTTTCAGAAATATAAATAAGTAAAACTAAACACATAATTTCTTGTTAGTGCAATGACCCTGTTTTATGGTATTATTTTATTTAAATTGTTTCAATGATGCACCTTATTTGACTGACATCTTAATTTATCTACACTCTACTTCCAATGCCAGTAATCCTTAAAAACTAAAAGGCAGGATTTTCTGCACAAGGAATGGTCAAATCACATCACCCTCAGAGGCCAAAGAGTGAAAGACTCAAAGTCCATGGAAAAAAGCCCAGGTAACAGACGAGCAATCCTAAAATATAAAAATACTTTATGATACCGCGGATGCAAGAATAATCCAAAATTTGAGGTCTTGATAGTTTTTACCAAGAAAATAAATGGTCATGTCTAGGAAAAATACACATCCCTGCACTTACCAAAACACCCATCAGATTATTTTCTTGCTGTAAACTTGTAAACCAAAACAGCAGTGTCATGAACTATCATGCTCATCAAAACAAGATGCTATTTCTGAAGCTTAATAACAATTTGCATGCCAACACTTAATTATTTGATTACTGATCATTATCATAAACATTATCAGCTGCTGGGTTTTATCAGTGCAGTTTGGAAGACAGACTACACAAAAAAAAAGAGAATGCACTTCCAAAATTTTAAAGGGAAATCTTCGATCAATGAACTGAGTGGCATATTGGTTCCTCAAAAGAAGTGCAAGTTCAACATTACATAACAAAAAGCTCCTTAAGGTGAGTTGGCTGAACATGTCATCTTTCCAGAAACAGAACTGCTAAAGTACAGTTATTTCTGCAAACTTCTCAGATTACCAGAAGCAAAGACTACACAGCTTTCCAGCTGTCTTTCCCAAATCAAAAGGCAAGAGCTTCCAGGATTTCAGTCACCAAATAACTATGTGATAAGTTACTGCATATCGCTTGCTGCCTTTCTAAGCAAGACAATCAAAACACCTTGAAATAAAGTCTTGCAGTAATCTTCTCCCAGTTCTGTTCACAGAATCATTAATTATCCTGAGTTGGAATGGACCCACAAAGATCATCAAAGTCCAGCTGCTGGCACTGCACAGGACACCCCAAGAGTCACACCATATGCCTGAGAGTGTTTTCCAAATGTTTCTTGAACTCTGCGAGGCTTGATGCTGTGATAACTTCCCTGGGGAGCCTGCTCTAGTGCTCAACTGGTCTCTGGGTGAGGAACCTTTCCCCAGTATCCAACCTAAAATTCCCTTGACACAGTTTCAGGCCATTCCCTCAGGTCCTGTCACTGGTCACCAGAGAGCTTCTCCTCTCCAGGAAGCTGCAGACTGTGATGAGGTCTCCCCACAGTCTCCTCTTCTCTACAGTGAACCAGCCAAGGGACCTCAGTTGGCTGCAACCTCTAAGCCCTTCACCATCTTTGTCGCCCTCCTTTGGACACTCTCTAATAGTTTAATGTGTTTCTTATACTGTGGCACCCAAAGCTGTCCCCAGCACTTGAGGTGAGGCTGCCCCAGTGCAGAGCAGAGCAGGACAATCCCCTCCCTCGACCACCTGGCTGCTCCACCACTATAGCAGTAGGCAGCCCAATCATAATCAAAGTAAAGCAGAGAAAGTCAATACATTTAAGACATTAATCTGTTCTCACACAACCAGCAACAAGTCCATTTCTGAAAAGCAGACAGCAGAGTATTGACATGGCAACTATGACATCCTCATGCTTTCACATTACAAAATGCTACATTGACTTTTCACAGAAATAACAGAGTAGCTAGAGGAGAAGTCTTAAAAATGTTGCCTTTTTACATAGCTTACTGTTACATTATTGGGTCCATAAATGAGAAGAGGAAACACGCAATGAGTTTTTTAAAAAAAAAAAGTTTCATTTCCAAATTTCTCTATCAGACAAATCAGTAATAAAGAAATCTCTACAGCCTTCTTTGGCCCACACGGACTTGTACAGGATAAAATGCTTATGACCCACTTTTGCTAACACATTGTAAAACTCTGGTAGAGAAAAGGAGGGAGGACAGGAAACTCCCAACCTTCCATACATCCTCTCCTTACTTCAACTTTTTGTTCTTACTGCAAGGAAAATAAATAGTTCAAGGACATTCATAAGATGACGAACACAGCAATTCCACAAGCAACAGCAAAGAAAACCATTTGGTCATTAATGTATGTTTCAGTATTACCTAATGCGCCCAAGAGAATCTCTGAAAATTAGAGAATCTGACTTAGCTTTAGGTTGCTTAGAAGTGAAAACTTAACAGTATGGAAAAATAACACAGACTCTATAAGGTGACTTTCAGTAAGAAGCTGAAAAGTCACATCACGGAAGCTTCTCAATGGCCATAAAGTTGAGAAGCACCTCCAATGCTTAAACTCTGTAGAAAACAATGTCATTGTGTCCAGATCCATTCCCACACTCCACAAAATTTGACTTGAAGAATTACAGTGCCTAGTATTTCACAAATTATATTCCATTCTGTTTCCCTGTACTGAATTTCTCAGTGCTTTGACATTCTCCGAACTGAGAATCTAAGCTAGTATCCCAACTAAAAAATGTCCAGTAATGCCCAGGGAAGCTGACAAAAGTGTATACAGGCTTAAGCCCAAAATGAGCCATGTCCAAAATATTCCTGCATCCTCCAGCAATTTGAGGCTCACCAACTTTTCAATCAATAACTTTCAACATATATTTTAGATTTTAGGCTATTTTTGTCTGGATGGAAGTGGAGTGCCAGTATTTGCAACATGCTGTACAAGAGACCCTACAATTTCTCTGTGCATCATCTGAAAATTCACTTCTTTTGTCTGCTCTAAGGCGGCTCCCTGCAAATCCCTGACTACAATCTAGTTCTTGAGCTGAAAGAAACAGCAGATAGCAATTCTCTATTCCCTTCTCCACATCATTTAACAAATTTACAGAACTCTCTTATATTGACTTTATTTTCAGCCTATCTTTCCTCATCTCAAACCTCTAGTGTCCTTGAAAAGCCTGTACCAAGATCATCTCTGCACCTTACTTCCCACTTTCTCCAAGGTTGTTTGATTCTTTTTGAGATGCTGGGACCAGGACCACATAAGCTTTTTGATAGTACACAGAAATGAGTAATATGTCTGTGCAACCATTTCCTTTGTTCTTTATTTTTCTCACAGTAGTTCAAACACTTGATCAGCTTTTGTCTAAGCAACAATGTAGCATCTTTATAGAGCTATTTATTCCCCAGTTGTTAGTTTGGAGTGGTAAAAGCCAACTCTGAGCCCACTACTGTGCACAGAAAATCAGTATTTGCCTTAATGCAGAAAATTAGGGTCGTGCATTTGGTTTTATTTAGTATCACACAAATATTGCAGATATATTTTTAAGGTATTCATGTAGGAGTAATTTGTATTCATGGCCTCTTAAAAATATGCTGGAAAATACAATGATGGTCTGTTTCTTGTTTAAATCAAAGAAAATTACAAAATTCAGCACAGATCCTACATACATACCTTTTCACACACTACATCTTAGCAGTAAGAAAACTTATCAGTTAGTTTCATTCTAAAAATTCCAAACCAATTTCTCTAATATTCTTCAACAAGGCTGATGAACATATTAACACAAAGAACATATTAACATACAAGAACATATTAACACAAAGAGGTAGGATCTATGAAGCTACAATATCATCAAAGAACTCTTGAGACATATCCTAACAGTGCAGTCAGAAGTACAGCCCTTGTGCTCAAGACACCACACTTTCTAGCAACAACTCAAACTCTACCAAAAACAACCCATGCCCTTTCTCCCCACGCACTGTCAGTACGAAGAAATGCTCTTCTTCATACCATTCCTCTGTAAGAGTACCTTTGGCTCATTCCTGTTGTGTTTCTCCAACAACCAAACCTCTTTCCTCAGTTTTACTGCCTCCCTAAATTGAGACTTACCCAAACACAATTAGAGGTTAAATTGCCTTTTCCACAGATTGCAGCATTTTTAACACCACAATCCAGTTGCTATAAAATCATCACAGAAGTGTTTAACGTGATGTGTAAAATATTCTTACTTCAAATTAGCAGTATTTCGGAGGTATTAACAAAAGAAGTAAATACCATCCACAGAGATTTGGTAAGAGGAAGCTGTAGAAAGAGGAGAGCAGACACTTAGAGACAGCAGGAACCAAGCACTCATAGGAGGACCCCAGACTATGGTGCACTTAGACTGTGAGTGCACAAAAGCTCAGGGACTCGGTTGTGCAGGGTCTCTCCTTGGAGGCACCCAGCTCAAGCTGGCTTTGTGTTTTGCACCATGATTAAATTGTTTTAAGGATTCACACATCTGGGACTCTCCTACACAAAACTGGGAGTCAGGCTAGTTAAGGGAAACTTGTCTGACTGTGTGTGAGTGGTGTGCCTAGGGAGTCAAGCAGAGCACACCCTGGCTCACTGGAGCTGCCCTCCTGCAAAAGGGCTTCAGTCCCAGCAGTGACAGCCTCGAGTGATGGGAGTGTGACTGCCAGAGAGCTTCCTGAATGGTCAGACAGGACAGTTTCCTTAACCCCATCACTGGAGTTTTTTGAGACATGAGTGAACAGAGCACTAGATAATCTCACCTAGGCTCCTTTTCCCACAAGGGGTTGGACCAAGTGATCTTTCAAGGTCTTTCCAACAGCTTGCTGTATACATGGAACCAGCTGAGAAGAAAAGGTAAAGTAGGATAATGGTGTCCTAGATAAGTTTTGCTTGCTGTTAAGTGTATTTTCTGAACATGCAAGAGGTTGAACTGAGCAAAGGAGCACTCTTATACACAGCAGCTCAAGTAAAGCAACAGACGTCATAACAACATCAACAAACTTTTGTTGGGTAGTGTGATTCACGATTACTAAATTAAACAAATTTCCCTTCAACTGCTTGTCAACAAGGAGGAAATCACTGAAGGGAACTTTTATTGCCGAGAAATTATTCACAACTGTACAAGGGAGATGCCCACATGATATATTACGTTAAATCCTCTCTCCTTCTGCTTTGCCTTGAGAAAAGACATCATTGTTGTGTAAGCATCAGGCTATTCAGGCCATTTCCCACTACTTTTTTTCTGAAAATATCTTTGCCCCACAAGATTTGGTTGCTGCTTACTCTGGCCTTCCTTTTGTCAAGAGCCCATCACCACAACCTCATACTCGTTTCATACTCTGTCTTCTCTTACACTTTTCCTATTAGCATGGGTCTCCAAGTCACAGTCTAAAGCACCTCTGAGTGGGAGCTTCCTAATTCTTGGCTTACACTACAGCAACATATCACTAGGCAAGTCATTGACCCTATGAAATCAGGCTCTCACTTCTTAACACACGCACACAATTTCAAGTTATTACCACTCCATGGCCAGGGTGTCCAAATGAAGGGACACAAACTCTTTAGGAAAGACAGGCCACAAGACAAGGAGAAGGAGTTGACTTTTATGTGTCATTTAAGGAAAGGCTGAGAGGTGGGCCTGTTTAGCCTAGAGAAGGCCGGTGAGTGAGGGTGGTGCGATCTTATCAATCTGTAAAAAAATCTGAAGAGAGACTGTAAAGATGACCGACTCTGGCTCTTTCCAAAGCTGTAAGCACAGAAATACCTAAGTGAACACCAAAAGGATCAACACCACAGGTGGCAGAACGCAGGCAATCAGGCGGGTGTCACTCAGAAGTTCCAGCTGCGCCCTGCCTGTCCCGGAGCCGCAGCCCAGCTGCCCTGGGCGCACCAGGGGCTCTCCGCACCGCGCCCCCTCCTCCGCCAGGACAGCACCGACCCCGCGCAGCACCCAGCGCCCAGCCTGGGCAACGGGGAGGTGCTGAGCGGCCCCGGGGCAAGGCTGCGCCGAGCCGGTCACCCCACCTGCGCCGGCAGCGCCTCCCGTTCCCGTTCCCGCTCCCGCTCCCGTTCCCGTTCCCGCTGCTCCCGGCTCCGCTCGCTCTCCAGCCCGGACGCCATCGGCACGGCCCGCCGGAAGCCGCGCAGCGGCCGTACGGCAGCCCCGCCGCGACACTGTCGTGAACAGCATCCCGCGCACTGGCGGGCGGAGCGGTGGCTGGGGCTGTGCTGAGGGGCAGCTGGGCGCGGCGGGGACAGCGGGGACAGCGGGGCACAGGGGGGACAGCGGGGCACAGTGGGCAGGGCGGGGACAGCGGGGACACAGCGGGGCACAGGGGGGACAGCGGGGCACAGTGGGCAGGGCGGGGACAGCGGGGACACAGCGGGGCACGGGGGGCATGGTGGGGATACAGTGGGGCACTGGGGGCGTGGTGGGGATACAGTGGGGCACGGCGGGGATACAGGAGGCACGGCGGGGGCCTCCCCGGAGCAGAGCTCTGGTGCCACGGAGCGCCAGCCCTCAGCCCGTCCGCACTCGCCAGCGTCCGCCGTGACGCGCTGAGCTCATGACAGGTTATAGAACCATCGAATGTCCTGAGTTGGAAGGGACGCATAGTGGTCATCGAGTCCAGGTTCTGCACGGGATCATCCCCAAGAGCCATATCGTGAGAGCTTTGTCCAAGCACTTCTTGAACTCCGCCAGGCCTGGTGCTGTGACCCCTGCCTTGGGGAGCCTGTGCCAGTGCCCAGCCACCGTGTGGGTGCAGAAACTTTTCCTAACGTCCAGCCTAAACCTCCACTGACTCAGCTGCACGCCAGTTTCCTGGAGTCCTGTCACTGTACGCCGCAGAGACCAGTGCCTGCCCCAACGAAGTTGCAGTCTGCAATGAGGTCTCCCCTCAGTCTCCTCCAGGCTGAACGCTCCAAGTGACCTCAGGCACTCCTCATACAGCTTCTCCAGTCCCCTCTACGTCTTCATTGCCTTCCTTTCAACACTCTCTAATAGTTTAATGTCTTTCTAATATTGTGGCACCCAAAGCTGCCCCCAGCACTGGAGGTGAGGCTGCCCCAGTGCAGAGCAGAGCAGGACAATCCCCTCCCTTGCCCAGCTGGCCATGCTGTGCCTGATGCTCCCAGGACATGCTTGGCCCTCCTGGCTGCCAGGGCACTGCTGGCTCATGTTCAACTTGCCATTGACCAGGACCCACAGGTCCCTGTCTGTGGTGCTGCATCTCATCTGTGGTGCTGCTTTCCAGCATCTCATTCCCCAGCCTGCCCATAAATCCAGGGCTGTCCCATCCCACACGCCCAGGTGGGTTCCCCACACCTTGCTCAGAGCTCACCAGCCTTGCAGGTGAAGGTCACAGCAAACACCATGTCATAGCTCAGCAGCTTATTGGAACCCAGTGCTGTGTGACCAGCAGGACCACACAGTCCCACGAGGGGCATTCAGGAAACTTCCCTGTCCAACCATCCAGAAGCCACTCCAGCAGTAACACTGATACCACTTGAGCTGGCCCTGGCAGCCACACACCCAACACTCACACAGTCAGACAAGGTTTCCCGCAGCAAAGTCACTGACATCTCAATCCTTCAAATAATTTAATCATGATATCACAACAAAATAACAAATTGAGCTGGGTATCTTCAAGGAGGGATCCCAAACAAAGAAACACCCAGGTTCTTATACACTCGCAGTCCAAGGACAGTAAAGTCTGGAGTCCGTAGCTCCTGCCATGTCGCTCAGTGTCCAGGGCACCTGGTTGGCACCACAGGTCCCTGTGTCCTTTGGAGTGTCACAGTCTCTTGCCTGGGGCTCAGGTTTCTCCCCAGGGCTCAACCTGCAGCTGCACACCAAGCACTAAATGTATTCCTCAACAGTGGGGATAGTGATGCCAAGGCTCATCCCTCCTGCCAGGCTGAAAATCCCTTACTCAGACCCTGGCCTGCTTGTCCAGACCAGCGTTAATGAGAGCAAACAAGGAAATGTGGCCCAAAAGATGCTCACAGGTTCCAGTGCAACGCAGTGCCCAGTGCTCCCCATTGCTCCACTGATCTTCCAGACTCTTTTTTCCCCGTTTGCAGTTCAGTGCATCCATGCTAGCCTGTGACCTGTAATGTCAGGGTGTCAGGTACTCAGAATGTGCCTGGGTGAGAAGAGGGAAATTAAAAAATATGTTCAAGCACTTGAAGCTTTTTTAATTTTTAATTGAGAAGTGTTCAAGCACTTAAAAGTTGCAGTTGGCCAATAGTATGTGACAGGACTTCTTTACCCCCGGTGAAGCAAATGCTTATCTAGGACATAACTTGTTTGGGATGAGATCAGAGCATTATTAATGTGTCTGACACCAAACATGTCCGCAGTTGCCAAGTAATAACATTCTTTATGCAAAGGTCTGAGCAAAGTGTTTGGGTAATTTGTTACCTATTTGCATGGGACAGTATGTTTTCAAAGTGATAACAGTAATTTAATCATCATCGCCATGGTGGTATTAAATGTGTAAATTTATGTAAATGTTCCATTTATGCTGACAGTCAACAAAGTCTCAAGAAAAAACTGTTGTAGATCACCACTAGGTGTAGAATGATAACTGATAGACTTTCATAGGCACCATTTGGAAAAGCAGTATGTTAACCCTCTTCAGGGAGCCATTTGCAGAGCAAACAGATGGATACAGAAGATGTTCCAGCAGGATTGACTAATGCTACTTTCAGTCCTTAGCTGTATGCAGCAAAGTACACTGCTTGAGAGAGGAGAAGCAAGAAAAGAGCATGTTTGACACATTAAGGAAAGCCTCTTCTCTGATTGTGATGTGCTCTTCTCACCAACAAATTGGTTTCTTTCCATTCCAGTGCTACCACTTGTTCCAGGCAGCCAGCAGAGTATCTCAAGTGGGTGCTCTCTAACTCTCTCAGCACACAGCCAGGCATATGGGCTTAATAGATTTGTATTAAATCTAAACAGAAAATTGATAGTCCATAAGCTGAGCCAACTACTTGTGACTGAATCCGTTTAGGAAGTATTTGGAAATGAGAACAGAAAGTCTGGAAATTGTGGAATAGAGTGAATAGTCATAGATGTGGACAATTTGGGAGTGAGAACAGGGAATGTGTATTCTGCATCAAACAGTTACAGACAAAGAAGAGGATTCAAAGCACTGGGTGAGATTTTGTGAGATTAGATGCCATTCTTGATGCCTATAACCCTCTTTGTCATTCATAGAGTTGTAATATGGATTTTAATGTAAAACCACTTTCTAATACTCCTGTTTGTAGGAAAGAAGGTATGATACAAATACACTCTTTAATCTTAAAAACTGAAGAACAGTAAAGCCTAGAAAGTTATTTCTGAGAGCTGCCTTTAATTTTGAAATCAGCAGTTAGAGAAATGATGACATAATTTAGTTTCATTTCCTCTCCTCATCCAAGAAAAGCATTTCCTCAGAGGAAGCAGGTAAAAATTAAAGTTTAGACTAATTTCTTTCTAAAGATACTAGTATGTCTGAGAGCTCCTCTCAGACATGCTCAGAAATCTCCAGTTCTTGATATACCACTTTTATTGGCCTGCTGGGCACCTCTGTTCTCGTCTCATTCTCAGTGCCTAAATTAAACAGGCTAATAAAACAATAATGCCTTGGAGATACTGATCTTTGCTGAACTCCTTCAGGGAGGCACTGACCTTGCCTAGTGAAGTGTTATTTTCCATTTAATAGCACATATTACACTTCTTCTGAAAGAAGCTGGTGACTGTCCAACTGCCCTGTGTTATAAGCTTCTGTGCTTCTAACTTTCACTGCTTGCCTTCAACTCGCAGCTTGATGTTTTATTTTTATTTGAAAAAGGTTAGAAAAAAAAATCCTGTCCACTCAGTGTGATCCTGTGCTGTTTTCTTTAAACAAAAGGCAATGTTTCACTAAGGGAAAAGGGGTTCTTTTTCTTTGAGAATAAGAAATGTTTTTGCACAGTGATGCTGGAGGGAGTGTCTTACCTTGGTTATAACAACATATTGTCAAGTCCTCATACTAAAAAACAATATGCAGTAAGATGCTGGTAAGAGGACCAAAAGGGGACACACCCCAGTCAAAATGTATTTAGTTTCAGTTAATTCTCATTCTGTTCATTTTTAAAACCACCCAGTTTTCAGTTGTCGGTGGTACTGTCAGTCATTTACATTCAATTCTGAGGGATTCCTTAGACTCAGATGGGAATTTTCATTGTCTTGTCTCAGAAATAAAAGTGTCAGTCCTTGGAGAAATTGCAAGGAAAAAAGCCAACCAAACAAAGAATTATGCAATTACAGGGAAAAGCATATTTCTTTCATAGAAATTTCATTATGTTTACTCAGGAGAAAATTAAAGCAACTGTGTCTAAATTCAGTGCCATAGAATGATAGAACACCTCACCCAAAAATCAATGCAGCAGCAGTGCCCTGGTTATTAGCTGCTCATGCCTGAATTGTGTAAAGAGAGCCTGAACTGTGCAGAGAGCACCTGACTTCAAAAACCAGATGATTTTCTACTGCCCATCAAAAAGAGCACTCCTGGCAGCAACAAAAGAGCCCCAGTGACATTGAGGCTCCTGACAGCCTCCCTTGGAAAGGAGAGCTCAGCTTGCCATGAAAACAAATGAGGAGGCTGTGGTGGATCGAAGAATGATTCACCCATTGTTCCATATTCAATAGCAAATTGCAAGTTGTCTGCCCTTGAGCAATAGTTATTTTGTTAATTTCCTCAGCTGCTTTGAAAAGAGATGATAACTTCAGCTGTAGTTCATCAAACCAGGGGGATGGGGTTTAGAAACATCCATTTTCCCTCTTCCCACCCAAGTTACATGACTGTAATAAAGTGAATCCTTGATCTGGGAAAATAATCTCTAGTGACAATTTGGCAGTTCTGGGTTAGTGGTTGGACTTGATGACCTTAGATTAGAGGTCTTTTCCAACCTAAATTATTCTGTTATTCTACTAGTAAATGTTTTGTGAGGTAGCTCTTACGTATGTGAAATAACTCGTTCAGTTCATTTCATGGAGGGCTTCTCCATGCTTTGGTGTTCTTCGGATTTTTTTTCCTTTGAGAAGTTGAAAACATTTTTATCAGACAGGAAGATCACAGCAGGGGAAACACTTATCCTGTCCTTGTTTTGCTGAGACTGGTGACACACCTTTTGGGAGAAATGACTACATCTTCTTCTGGTGCCTGCTCATCTTGGAGAGGTCCAGAGTTGCACACGTCAGGGAACTTCAGATCAGCTACTTTGAAAATGAGACACAAATACTGACTCAAGGTCACCTGGCTGGGACAGGAATTAAAACCCTGAGGCTTTCGTTGATCAGTTCCTATCCATCAGACTAGTGCAATAGTAACTAAAATATTCTTAGATGGAGTTTCAGTACAGTGCAATAGGTTGGTTTTGGTTCTAAGTGAGATAAAAGCTTATTTTTGGTTCTTAAAGATAGGCCAGCTCCAGATGCCAGGTTGTAGTGTAGTCACACAAATAGTTGTATCATCCTGTTTGTTGCAAGAGCAGCAATACCTTAAACTGATACAGGAGACACTGTTCAGGAGTAACCACAGCTTTTGGCTGCTCCTGAGACCCTGGGGCTTAGTCCTTTTCTCCTGCAGTGTTGTAGCTCAGTCCAATGCACACTCACACGGGCAGTACACAGCAAACTACAGGGAGCTACAGTAACCCTTCCAGCTGGACTGTGGAGTATTGCAGGAGAGTCTCCTCCTTTCACTGCAATATAGAGAATCAGAAGAACCACATGGATTTGGAAGCATGTCTTTCTCTAATGAAAAGGTGAATGCTCATGGGAAAGAAATTGTTGAGACCAGTGAGGTCTTGCTCCATGGAAAGGGCTCCAAGGCACTACAGCACTGTGACAATAATTGTACAGAGAATTTGACTGCTGCAGAGAGTGTACATAATTGTCTCTTTCAGCAGCAACTTGAACAATCTACTCCTCTCCAATTTTCACCCCACAATTCCTGAAATTGCTCTTCATTTTTCTTTGTGTTATACTACTGTGTGATGAGGGAAGGGCAATTTCATATCCAATTCTTGTCTCAGCCCTTGACCCAGAAATAGCTGTAAATATTGAGTAACATGCTTGACATCCCAAGTTACTGTCTTTGTCACTGTTCTTGACAGCAAACCCTCTGACAAGTGTGACACTACCAGCTTGTCTTGCTGCTCACCTCATTTTGAAGCACAAAGGCCCCTCCAGGCCGCTGTTATTGCTAACTTACAGGCTACACCCAACAAGCATATTTCCAAGCATATGTCACCATGCTGGATACCACCGAGCTGGAAAAGAGACCATAAGAGGGAAGACACTGGATTTCTCCTAGTGTGCTTTTTGGGCTCTTCTGTCCTAGAAGTTTCAGAATGGGAGAGACCACATTGTGTCCCATAGTCAAGTTCCAGTTAATATTTTTACATGATGTGGTTTCAAGCCCTCACCCTGCCTGTCAGAAGCATCTTAGAGAGCTGCTGACACAGGCAAGATATAAACACATCCCTGCAGGGGATCCTGTCAAGATGGTGGATTCAGAAAGGGATTGGTCACACGGGAATAATGTCCTATTAGAAAGTCTTTATGCCTTATAAAGCCAAGCATTTTTTTACACAGGGAAGGTGGACAAGAAGTGTTTTTTGACCCTATGTTTCCTCCTGCCTGTTCTCCCAGGATATTACTTGGCATGTCAGTCTGAACAAGTGGATTGACTCAATTGATAGGATTATTTGGAAAGAGCAAAGGTGATGGAAGAGCTTGGGCCATCCTAACAAATCTCCTACTTGGGATCTTGGAGTGATAAATCTAACTGTGGCCTGCAAGCTGGCTCCATGTCTTGCAGATTTGGTAACAGAAATGAAAGAGAATGGGGACAGAGCCAGAGATTGCAGAATTGTGTTTATTTAATCTGTAAAATATCAACAGAGACAGATTAATCTCAGTAATTTCTCTAATTTAAAATATACAGATAAACTACATCTCCATAATCAGCATTTCTTCATGAAAAAATATTTACATCCTTGCCACATACAGCCTGATACCCAAGAATAGTGCATAATACTTTTGGGGTTTTTTTTTGGGGGGGCGGTTGTTTTTTTTTTGGTGTATTCTTAGTACTCAATGGTTGGGCCAGAGGAAATATATCCTCTCATTCTGGTAGCCTGGTGAGAGGCAGTGACAAATTCTACATAAAACACCCTCTGAACCTTCCTCAGAATATGGGATGAAGAGTGAGGGAAGTGAGATGCGAAGCCAAACATGCAGCACAAATCATTACAATAGCAATAAAATTAAAAAAAAAAAAAGATAGAAAGCATTCCTCAAAGAAACCAAGCTCTCTTGGAGGGCATAACCACTCAACAAAAGGGTTGTGTAGCAACTGCACAGGACTGGTTCTTATGATAAATTAAAAACAGCATCAGGCTTGTTACCAGATGGGCTCCTTACTAAAGGGCTTTATGTCAAAATTTGCCAGCCTGAGATGCCTGTAAGAGGCCCAGAGGTAAATAATCTGAGGAGAGGATTTGAATGGGAAATATAAAATGTTAGGATTTTCAAGGACTCAAGCATGGCATTACTTGTGAGTCAAGGGGTTATTTCTATGTTGGTATATTAGGAAATCTAATGTGGGTGAGAATTCAGAGGCCATGAGACCAGGGAGGAAATACGCACATAAATTAAGGTGAAAAGATGGATGGCACACAACAAACAAGTCCTCAGAAGCAGATGTTGTGCACAAAAAATTGATTTACAAATGAAGAAGGAGGGAGGAAAAAACCAGCAGATTTGTGTTGGTAGATTTAGAGAGAACAGAAGAATGTATAAGGACTATGTACTGTGCAAATCACTTTTAGAAACTAAGCAAGAGGCAAGCAGAAAAAAAAGAATGAACATTGTCTTCTCTGTTTCTTATCCTTGCCATCTTTAACTAGAGGAATAAGGCAGTGTGAAAAGCTGGGGAGCTTTGAAATTGGAACTGAAGGCAGGATTTGCCTTCTAATAGCAGGAATGTGGGATTCACTGTAATTATTCTAACAGAGCTTCAGATATTGCCAGATTGTAACTTGAATGATTGCCAAAGAGAGCTGCAGCATCCTGTGAAGGACTCTGCCTCCCTGAGACAGGTGCTTTAGCAGTTCCTGGGTTGCTAGTTTATACTCTGAACTCATCCAAGTGGATGAGAAGTCTAACATTAAGGATCAATGTGTGTTTGAGCAGTCGAATGTCATGAGAAATGTCCTGCTTCATCTTCTGCTCTACACAAGGCATCAAAGATGAACTATCTGAGGAGACAGGATGGCTCAGCAACAGACTATGAGCTACTTTTATTGTTAATAATTTCTAAACTCTCTCTAGGCCTTGGAATCACAGATTTAGTTTTAATCTAGAGTCTGAATAAGACATCACATGAGGAAGCACAGAATCATTTATAAAAATATATATTTCACATCAATTTATTCTACTATCTTGTGCTTTGGTTCAATAGTTTTCCTTTTAATTAAATTTCAGTAGGAATATAAGACAAAGACGTAGCTAAGAGTAAATACATCTAAATAGTTTATTGTTGTGTTAGAAGATTTTTTTTTAGATAAAGGGCATTACTTTTTTAACAAAAGTAAGCATGTCACCATGTTAAAGTGATAATACAGAGCGTTTCTTCATTGCAAGGAGCAAATTAATTACTGATATTGCAATGACATATCTCTCCGCCTTACTTGCTTCTGAATTGGAAATTTTCTGGCACTGCTTTCATAATATCAAAGGAAAAAGTACTTCTGTCATTGAGGTTGCTGTTTTGTAATGGTAAAGCATAGGCATAGCCTGCTTAAGGGGTAGAGAAGAGTTTCATGTCAGAGCACTCTCTCCATGTCCCTGATGCAGTCAATGCCCAGATGTACCTCCTCAGAGCTGCCTCCTGAAAGGCCCTGATGCCCTCAGACCTACAAGCACCACCCCCCCTCTGTCCTGCTACATCAGACCTGCTATTCCCAGCCTGCTGGCTAAGCCACCTACCTCAGAGCCTGATCCAGAGCTCACAGGACACAGAGAGACAACTCTCCGTCAATTCCCAGGACACTTTAGATAAAGTCCTAAAATAAAATTATTAGACCACCTTATTCACTGGAAATGAAGGGAAGAAGAAACAGAGAGGACAAGAAATCCCACTAGATTGTCTCTAGCTTCCTCCTTGTGTTACCCTTCAAAGCCACAGCTATGGTTGACAGAAAGAATGTCTAGTTTTAAGAGTCAGCTCACAATATCAGATATTTGATGTTATGACAAAGTCACAGGTTAGAATAATTTAAACAAGGACACCTTTAAAATAGCTTAAAATAATTGTTACGTTTCTGAGAATTTTTACAGTATTTGCACACCAGTGGTGGCTCGCTGCAAGTGCAGAAGTATGACAGGAATACTGTACAAAATTAGGCCAGCCAGATAAAAACTGTCCAGGGTCTTGTTGTTGACCTGAACTGTAGGTTTCAACATAGATGTCTTTTACAGTTCAGTGAGGTGGCTTGGCTGAGAAATTTGTATCCAGCTTGTGGATGAGAGCACCATTGTCTGCATTCAACAAGCATCTCTGTAGCAAATATCTGTTAAGGAGGCAGGTGAGAAAAGGAAAATATTTATTTGTGGCCACTTGAGATATCAGGTATGGTCTTTCAGAAAGTTTGGACAAAGCAATGCAATTATGATTCTACCCCAAGAGGACACATACTAGCTAAGGCAGAGCAAGTTATTTGCATAATAAATCAGGGTCCAAATGCTGATGTTGTCAGTATAATCACTTCATATAAAGCACATTAACACGCCTAAAGGAGATTTGTAATAATGAATTAAATGTCTTTCCCTCTTTTCTCCCCAATAAATTATAGAAAACCATAGTGACACACAGAAAGTGATAATGACAAGAAATCCTTAATTGTAGCAGAAATAAAAATACACAAAAAAAAGCACACTGCAGACAGTTGCTATTAATCTTCTTTAGTATTCCTAGACAAATCTTTATCATTTTCACTTTGCAAGTGGGAACTGTTTCTGTGATATTTATGGTATAACAGAACTGGAATTCTGAAACTAAAACTTTTTTTAAGATTCTGGTAAACATAAAAATTTTGTAATATGTGGAAAATGTTACCACTCTAAATCTCTCATAATTTAAGTGTTTGGAAAGGCTCCCCATCCACTCAGTAGTGTCAGGAGAATAGTTTGCAAAACTCAGAACATTTGCTGTATGCAGTGACAGCTGCGTGACATTTATTTCTGGCACACGGTTTTCCAAACGTGCTCATTGACGTTCACTTTATATGAAGAATGTCTGAGTTCTGCTTGGGAGAGACTTAGAGACACAGCTGACTTTCCATGGCATTTTCAGAAATTCTCTTTATCCTGTATGCACACCAGCAGCTTGCTTTCACTCAGATTGATTGCTGTTTTTCTAGCCTATATTTAATATCTCTGATAGGTATTTAATTGCTCCCACTGGGATCATGGCATTTAACTGATCACCATTAGTCTCCACTGTCTGCTGTCATGCTCTATTGAAATTAAGTTGTAGTTTCTATTCATCGTGCTCTTCCCCATAACTTATTTTATAATCTCTCTGCTTTACCATCTCTTAGTACATTAAAGCAATTTCCTGACTTCTACACTGCCTTATAACTCTTAAAGACTGAAATATGAGTAACTTATGTCCAGAATCAACGTGAGAGTGATGGAAATCAACACTCTCAACCAAAACCCAGCAAGATGGACAGCTTAGTCTTACTTGTACTTATGAAGAACATCTGTATTTGTACTTACATGGATTAGAAGTTTCATATTCATAATGCCTCTGTGAGAGGAAGAGGGTGCCTAATCCTGGCATGAGAACAGGAAACCACTGTTTCCCCAAGCATGAAGACAGAGGAAAAGATATTAAAGGTCAGGGAAATAAAAAAGGTAAAAGTGCAGTGAGGAAAGGGAGAGAGATTATTTCAGTCAAGACCAAAGCAAATCCCAAATAAGATTTGGGGCATACAAGTTACCACTGTTCTTCATGTTCTTTCCTCAAAAGGAAAACTCAGTAGTCAAGTGGTCCATAACCAAGTGGTTGAGGTGATGAGCAAGCAGATATCCAAAGGAGGAAGTTACCCTATGAGAAGCCCATGCTGGAGCAGGCTCCTGGCAAGACCTGTGGCTCCATGGAGAGAGGAGCCCACACTGGAGCAGGTTTGCTGGCAGGGCTTGTGAACCTGCAGGGGACCCACACTGGAGCAGGGATGTAGCCTGTGGGGAAGGACTCACATTGGGAGCAGCTTGTGGAGGACTATCTCATGTGGGAGAGACCGCACATTTGGAACAAGGAGACTGTGAGGAGTCCTCCCCTGAGGAGGAAGCAGCTGCAGAGAAAACATGTGATGAACTGACAATAACCCCCATTCTCCATCCCTCTGTGTCACTGCAAGGAGGAGTTAGAAGATCAGAAATTAAGTTAAGAGCAGGAAGAAGGGAGGGGTAGGGGGAAGGTTGTTTTAAGATTTAGTTTGATTTTTTCATTTTCTACTCTTTTTCACCGATTATGATAATTGGTGAGTGATCTCTCCCTGATGTTATCCCAATCCATATGCCTTTCATTATATTTTCTCTCCCCTGTACAGCTGAGGAAAGGCATGATTGAATGACTTTGGTGGGCACTAGGTAGTACAAGAGTTCATCTGCTCACTGTGAGTTTATCTGCTCACAGAGAGTCCATCAAGCTCTCTGAAGAGAACGTTTGCCTGCATGTGCCCAGAGCTAAACCAAGGGTCATATTTAGGCCAGAGCAGAAATTCCCACCTCCCTACTCCTGGGTGCACTGAGGCACTGTGATGATCCCTGGGACATCGGGGACAACTGCCATAGGAGAGGCATTGGCATTCACAGCACAGGTCATACTCACATGAAGCTTTGCTTTCCTTTTCATCTCCTAGACTGCAAATGAATAACCATTTAATCACATTTGTTATTTAAATAAGGCCAAAAAGGGAACATAATTACTATGAAAACCAGCACACTGTGAAACTTGTAACATTTAAATCCAATTGTTGACCTTAAAGAGTTTCTTCTCATTACACTTCCAGGAGGTAAAAAGGGGCAAGTGAGTACTGCAGAGGTCAGCTTTGGTGGCTCGTAATTCTGTGCTGTAAATCTCTGAAATACATTTGGTTAACATCTACCTGCCCTCTTCCCTTGTCATTTTCTGTTTCACCACTTGACTCCTCTTTGAGCATCTGAAGAGATTGCCTGACTTTTACCAAAGAAATATTTCATAACACTTCCAGGCCTCAGAGGATGTCAGAGTAGTTTTAACTCTTCTGCTGTCTTTGAAAAGCTGATGTACCGCTGGGACCATCCTTTAGATCACAGCCCTCAGAAATGCCAGGAAAACCCTCTTTGGTAGGGAATTGTGTATGGCATGTCCACCCCAGTGTGTCTGTCCAACTAGCGCTGCCCAAGCTGGTGTTCTCCATACCAGAACCTCCTCCCAGAACTAGGACCCACTGAAACTCATCAGCATCAGGCTGCTTAGGACAGGGAGAGCGACTCTGTCTGCTCTGAGCCAGTGTGAAATGGACTGGAAAAGCTGCTGTGACTCAGCTAAAAGGAATACCTGGCAGGAAGACTGATGGCATCAAAAAGGCTGATAGCAAAATATGGCTCTTCTCTCAGACATCCCAGGTGTTTCACTGCAGACCTGGTCAGAGGGAATCTGACCTATTCATACATGTGGCAGTCAAAAAATTATGTTAATCAGTCTGGAAGGCAGGAAAGGCTGAATGTGACACCAGACACTGCCTAATGTGGCCTCTGCCAGGGAAACAGAGGGAAAGCAGGAAAGTTCTACAGGAGCCACAGGGCCTGCAAAAAATAGATCAGTGTTACATAAAGTCCACATTCAATTCAGGCTTTGTCTACTTGATGCATTTGAGCCCCAGGTTAGAACAATGCTTAACCCCATGTCCAATCAGAGCCAGTGGTGAATTTGGAGGCAGCACCTCCGAGCTATCCCCAGTCAGAACAAGGGTACTTTGAGTAATTGAGCACAACTGCAGACCTGATTCCTAATTTGTCACACAAGGTCAAGATATGGCAGCACTTCAGACTTTCAAGCAGCAGTTGTTTCTTGCCAGCACACTGTATATTCTTACAGAAAATGCAGCTACAGGCAATGTACAAAAGCAACAGCAGCTGCTGTGTGCTCAGCAGGAGTCCAGGCACCAGCAAATGCAGGGCCATGCAGATACAGAGCTTGAGAGATGTGTCCTCCTACTTTATTCTACATGAATGCAATCCACATAATCAGAAATAATAGAGAGTCCAATTTAGTGAGTTAGGCATTGCACAGACATCCAGCAGAGGCTGTCCCTGCCCTTTCTCACCAGTGGCACACTGACATCATGCAGCACTGCACCCTGGAGCTGTCCAGGCTAGCTCTGGTCCCACAGTCCAGCAGGGAAAGGGGTGAGCTCCTGCATCCAAACACTGTGTCCCAGTACTGCAGCCAGCTCAGGCCTTGATGCAAGTCATGCTTCAATATCAATGTGATATTCAATGTGTGCAAGTCAGACCCTGAACATGCCCAAGAGGGCTCATTGCTACAGACATGCTTCCTTTGTTGCCCAAAGGAAAGAAATCAGCTAAGACAAGGCTGCTGCTACATGCACAGCATCTGCAGCTGAGGAATGAGACCTTCTCCCCCAAGGGATCTTGGAAGCAGATAGCAAGCATAGCATAGTCCAGGTGAATTGTGGTGGCAGCAAGCTCCTCTCTTACTGCTATTGTTCCCTTCAGATTTTCTCCATTATAAGATGGGAGCCTAGGAGAAATGGTGACTGTGAGCAGGCTGCCAGCACAGGAGTCTTTAACCTGCACATGGGAGACAGGCAGGAGTAGGCCAAGGGCACAAAGCTGTCCTCTAAGTCCCCACCATGATTTAGGATGGGCATTGGTTTAAATGCCATTATTTACAGCAGAACGACCTGCCAATCCCATAGATCTTGCTACAACTACAGGTGATAAATCAATGTAACAGGCAATGAGGGTGTATCTTAGCAGCACTGGTTTCCAGAGGCACCAAAAGCCACTCACCCTACAAGTCAGCCCATTATATTTTAGTTCAAGAAATGCATTGCAGGTGGCACGCTCCTTTGGTAGCACAAGAGTTGCATTAAATAAATTGCACTAGTCCTTGTAGGCCACAGCCAAAAGGGCTGCTCTGAGTCAGCCAGCTCAGCATCAGTTCCCTTCTACTCCAGTCCTTTGCTCTTCTCAAGTGCAGTAAATAAGACTTGCTCCACTGCCAACTTTTAGGGGTTGAAACTACCCAGCAGAAACCCTGCACCAATATTGCCTTCCCTTTAATATTTTTCCCTTTTTTTCCTCCAGAGGATCTCAGGATCACCCCACCCCACCAGTCATGGTGCTCCAGGCACAGAAAGGTGCACTCACAGGAATGCAGATGTGTAGCAGAGCTGGTCTGGCTGCTCCCATTGGGCTGGAACTCGCATCTCAGAGGAGCTTTTAAACAACACTCCAATGAGGAGCTGCAGAAATCTGGAGATGGACAGCATGAATTGTGGGTATGTGAGAGTCAAGGAAGAGAAAAATGTCTGTGGTACCCCTACTGACTTTCCAGCTCCCTTTGAGGAAGTCATTATTACCACAACTCAGAGAGTACATTCCAAACTGAAAGAGATCTGTCACCCCTCATGGACACCAAAACAGGCAGGACCAAACTTGGGGCAACAGTTTGACTCCAGCTTAAATGCTTCATATGCCAATCACTCCCTCTCCCTGACCCACAGTTTTACACAGCAAACAGCTCTGCCTTTCCTACCCAGAGCTCCATTCCAATTACCTGTGGATGGCAGGGAAACCATTGCAGCTACATAAACTGGTGTAAGAGAAGGGAGAACCAGGCCCTTTGTCTTTAAAAGCTCATCACTAGCCTTATTGATTTGCATGGGCAGTATTTTCCCACTTAATCCTCTTCACTCTAATTCAGAGAAGTAAAGCAAACACTCTGCAGAGGTAGTAGCTGAGTTTGGCCATTATTTTGTTAACATATGTACAAAGTGCTAGCCACTGTTATTAACTCAATACACAATCTTTATTCTGTTATTTTAAAAGAGCCAATAGCTGCAGCCTGCATAAAAAATACCTTTCACAAAATACCTTTCACTGTAAAAAACAAAGAAAACTCTACAGGTAGTAGAGGAAACACCACAGGCTACAACTTTTCTAGAATCACACACCAGTTTCCCTGATCATAATAACTCTTTTGAACCCTCACACAATCCAGGGATCTGCACACTGCTTCAAGTTCTCCTTCAGAGAACACATGGTAATAGCGGTGGAAAACAGGGCTGAGCTCTTGTGATTCTTTGGAGCCACCTGGAACTGACACTGTATCAACACTTTCCTCTTTCTTTTTAGTACCACTTTTCAGGTGCCAGGGAACCAGCAAATCTTGAGAGTGAAAGGAGGTTCTGTTAGTGTGAACAGGCAGTCTGGAGTCTGCTCCTGGCTTGGCACCACAGCCTTCATCCTTGAAGTCATTAAGGAGTTGGTCAGACGATGCTGAGTCTTGGCTGCTGTTATCAGGCCCTTGGTCACTAAGTAGTCTCTGGGCTGTGCCAGTATTCATTTCCTTCTCTTTGTTTTTACTACCATTCTTTTCCTTAAGGTATTTAGACTTCTGATTTTTGTATTCTTGTTCCATTGCCCAGACATAAACGAGTGCTGTTCCACCAGGTCTTAGAAGCCGAGCTAGTTCACGGATAGTAGCCAGTCTGCGCTCCTGGAAAGGCAAAGCAAAAATGTTAAGCTAGTACATAAACAAAATGTCAGGAGCATGGAATGGCAGCAATTCCTCCTCAACCAAGATACAATAAAACTTGAAAAGAAGGTGCTATTTTCCACTATTTATTTTCATTCATAATATAGCCTATCACTGTGGGCAAGCCAAGACATTTTCCTAAACACAATTTCTTCATCAAGACATCATTGAAGTCAAGCATTGGAGCAGGCTGTGCAGGGCAGTGGTGGATTCACCATCCCTGGAGGTATTTAAAAGACCTGTAGATGTGGCACTCAGGGACATGGTTTAGTGGTGAACTTGGTGTTGCTGGGTTAACAGCTGGACTTGATCTTAAAAATCTTTTCCAGCCTTTTCCAGTGATTCTAATTATTCTCTTTCTATTTGAAAATAGTTCTGTGCTGAGCAGCATTTCTTGGACATACCAGTCTACATGGAAAAGACAGACCGCTTTTCAAGAAGGTGATTCAGTACTTAAAATCCTAGATTTTAATCTACCATACCTGATGATGCACAGGCTATGTTTGCAGCTGAAGGGGTCAGATTTACAGCTTAAACACAGGTCCTCTGACCACACGAACAAAGATATGTCAGCCTTCTCCAAAACAGAGTGTTTGGTACTCCATTTGGAAACATTCCCTGTGTTTCTAGTATGGAAAGATCCATGGGGCCCCTCTAAGATGGTCTAGAAGCTTGCTACCATGGCACACTTCCTGCCAGGAGAACCTTACCCAGCCCAGAGATACATTAGACTAATGAGTAGTGTCCCTTTTGTTTAGAGACGGACAACAAATGCACAGATTAAAAAACCCAAAATCACAAGATCTGCCCAAGAGCCCAAGATCTGAGCCCGGAAACAATGTATCCTCCGACTCTCAAAGCAGAGCCCCCTTCCCCAGTGTCATTAATTGCAAGCATACGAAAATGAAACCCAAATATCCGTACCAAAGCTTCAGGAGAAGCAAGGGCATCTGACAAAGCAGAAGGAGAATGTGAACAGAAAGCCTAAGAAGCAGCAGTAACAGAACAGCGTAACTCTGCTCTGATAACTGCTTACACCAAATGCAAACCTTTAAGTTCTTCCCATTTTGTTCTTCCCTTTGCTTGCACTGCAGTATTAGCAGCTCTGCACAGCAATACCACAGCACAGTGGAGCAGAGAGAGGGGTGACTTACTGCTGTTGAGAAGTGGTGTATTACAGCAATGGAGATGCAGGCGTCACAAGAACCGCTGCGGATTGGCACTGACAGGGCATCACAGACAAAAGCCTGGAAATGTTTTTCTCCACAAATATCCACCAGGTTTTTGCTGCGATCACAGCCAACCTAGAACAGAAAATGTTTCATTAAGCTTTTCATAAGAGGATAATTACAGGACTGGAATATGATTTTCACTTGTGTATTGCTTACAGTAATAGAGTCATCGCAGCCTCCTACTGAGGGGAACACAATTTAAAATCAAAACAAGAGCAAATGTGCGAAAACAGCCTTAAGGGAGTATGTAGTTCCCAGGTACAGACAAAAAGAAAACAACTGTAACACTTACTTTAAACAAAGATGAAAGACTGGATATTAGACAGCTCATTATAGCACTCTGATTTTGAACCAGCTTAAGACAGACCAGGTTTCAACCTAAATTTTCTTCAAAACCAGTTCAAGGTGTCTTGAAATAAGCAAAATGAGGTCTGACCTAACCTCAGTATTTTCTTTTAATTTCAACAGCCCTTTGTAACTTGACAACATTTGATGCAACCAAGTATTAAATTCACAAAAGCTGATCCACAAGTGTAAATAACTATCCAGTGACTCTGGTGGCATCACTAAAGTATGGCATACAGCTGCACTGATCATTCAGGTTTTGTCATTTCAGTGTGAGCAAGAAAGTGCTCAGATATCTTCCTCTTACTCCCCAGCATCATGATCCACAAAAAATTTAAGCACAACATAATTTTCCAAGGTTCTGTACAGTGCAGTGAAGTGACCCCTAGGAGCCATTGCAGAACACCTCATAAAATGTTCATTTTTTTCCCTTTCCCCTTTTTAAGTCCTGCCCGTTGTCCACATCAAAGGAAGTAAGACAAAACTTACCATCTTTGAAAAACAGCATATAGAAATATTTTTTTACATGCTTGCATAAAACAATAAATCTAAATTGATAAAGACCCCTTCTGAAAGTAATAGAGTGAGGCATAAGCCACCCTTGTTTTCATGTCTGCCATGCACACTGAATACGCAGACCAAAGCCCTGCTACCAAGTTGTGTATCAAACTTTGCTTGTATGAGAATAATAAATTTGTTTTCAATGACCACTAACAAGTAGATAGCAGAGAACAAGTTCAGAATCCTAAATAATTACTGTTGACAGTGTTTATTGCATTTGACACCAAAAGAATACTAAACCACTGATGCAAGAAGAATAGCAAACAACTTGCTCTGCTTAATCAACCGAGAAGAGACAACAGTATCACTAAAATTAAAAACCTCTTTTGCAATAATTAATGAAAATATATTTATTTTCCATCATAATTTTTCCTTTTATCCATTCAAATCCTTTTATCTTTCAGCCTACAATCACAGTTTTGAAGAAACCCAGAATTCTTATGTCCTGAAAGCTTACCAGTGAGGTGCTCTCTACTCAGGTCCCTGACTTTTGATGTAAAGAAAATGAAATAGTTGTGAAAATGCCAACCTGACAATACAAGATAATCCTCTACAAGAACAGTACTATGAATATGTACATATCATCCTGCCAATTAGCAATAAACAGACCTGAAAAGATAATCCTAACACTGCTTTCTTCATATTCGTTCCTTGGCCTCTCGCATTTACTAAAGCACTGAGTGAATTGCGTTGTTTATGAATAAAAAAGGGAAACTCTTGTTTACCTGAAAGCAAACAAATCCCCATCATTTTACACTGGCAGCCAACTGAAGTGTCTTTAAATTACTCTGACAACCTGCATGTTAGTGATTGCACACCTCATTACTGGTACCTTTAACTACTTCTGCAATTAAGACATTGGCTTGCAGTACTTAATAATAAAACTCAAAGGACCAAATTCACTGCTGGCAGAAGGAGGAAGAAGAATACTTGCAGCTTCCACTGACAGCAAGCTTTCCCAGAAAGAATAGCTTTGGCCCTCCACATCTCAAGTGAAAATGGGCTGGATAATGGAACACAGTCTCCCTTTCCCAAAATGACCTTGAAAAGGACTACAATGTATGTTGATGAAATCCAATGAACTGAGAATGAGAACAAAGGCATGGCTGCCGGAATGCAAAGTCCTCATTTGCATCTAAATTATATCAAATATTATGAAGTCAGGTTTACTTGTATTGACATACTTTCTAAAGCAAATGTACATCCAAAGCAAAAAGATGCTGTTTCACAATGGAAATGGAGACCTTGAAGCTTTGAACACACAGCTGCTCTAAATAGGTATATTAGGCTAAAACTTTAGGTTGTTTTAAATGTAATCACAACAACAGGTGCTATGCATACATAAATGGTGAACACAGGGAGTCACCACCACAGATGTCTGGTGCTGAAGCTAGGCAACTTCAGCATCCTTACTAGAATTATCACTACATGGTATTTCAAAATAATTATAATCTCCACATTCCTGCATTTCCTTACTTACAAGAGAGAAGCATTCATTAAAAACCAAACTACATTAGTTTCAGACATTTAGAAAACAATAAGGTAGCAAAAAGCAGGTAAGTTTAGTGGTACAATGCCAGCTTACAGCTGCGAGATTAGCTTATCTGTGGTTTTTATGGGTGTAGAAAACATGTACAGCAAGGGGCAGAGATCCCAAACTCAACTTTTCCCAATTCCACTAGTAACCGATTTTTACATTCTAAAGCATGCAGAAGCTTTGATGTGATGAAACTTCATTTACAGAAGAGTTCAAAGGACTGTTTTAATTGAGAACAGGTTTTTCTCTAATTAAATATATAATCAAAATTATTTAAAACTAATCTTAAAATATAGCTGGAAAGCTTTAATTTTTGCCCATTCATCTCTCTGATTTTGCTGCTCAGTGTGGGATGTTTATTGTCTTTGCTGTCATCTCTTCTAGAAGAGTGGAGAAAGGTGGATGACTTACTATTAGTTCAGTGTCCAAACCCAACAGAATCTAGTACATCTCTTCATGAGCCAAGTTGTATGTATACATTTTTATGATTTTCTATTTCTTATTATCTATGATTCTTCTCAATCATTTCTTATACCTGTTTTCTCAGTTTTCCAAATCAAATTCCTCGCTCAAACTCCACAATTTCTCATATATATCTTGAACAGCATGGCTGATTATTCAGCTGAATTTACTTTAGCAAGTCCACCTCTCAGCAAGTCACTCCACACCTTTCAGTATTCCCACAGAGGAGGCTGGCTTCCCAAGCTTCTCAGATTTTGCTCCAGACATCCATTCCCACATCCCCGTCTTTTTGGAAAGTACTTCCACCCCTCTCTTCACTGCTTTTCGTGCTGTAAATAATGGATCACAAGAGCTCCAGAGTGGCCACTGACACCTAGGTACCATGGCTGAAACCCACTTGGATTTCAGGTACTGCAAATCAGTGCATAAGGATAAGTACTAACTGCATCCAACTCTTATTTTAAGAAAGGAAATATGTATTAGTATGGAGGCCTGCAACTCTCTAACTAAGACCCCAGCAAACACAAAACTTAGGAAAGGGGCAAAAGCATGTCATCATTCTGGCATACCACACCCTCTCTGGGTAACACTGGATAATGCAAACCTTCAGACAACCAAAATATATTAAAAAAAAAAAAAAACCCAAGATAAAAGAGGAGAAGGGAGGGAGAAAGAAATATAACACCTGTGACTTGTCTACGTTTGCAGTAGCTCTGTACTGGCTTCCTGGAAATGGATAACATAGGCAGTTTTGCCATCCTGCTCCTTCATGCCATGCACTTCACCTCCACCTTTTCAGCAAGGAGTAGCTAAAGTAGATTTTATAAAATCTGCTTAATGCAGTGGTTTGGGATAGATCATTAGGGGGCAAAAGACACTAATAAATAGCTTGCTTTGTAATGATGCTGCAAATCTGCAAAAGATAAATCTTCTTGCATGCTGAAATAAAGATAGGTAAAGACAGGTTGAGGTTGCCCACCACTATGTGTTTTCTTTCTACATTATCTCATTCTAACTAACTCAGCCTGGTAGAATTAGTTCATTGAAGTATCTGAGAAACTGATTTATTCAGCACATTACAAAGCGATGAACAAAACAACATCTAATTCTGAAATCCAACCACCGAATGGAATTATGTGGCTCTCCAGAGAAATGCCTCAGCTATAACTAATAGCATGAGAACTTCAAGAAACCAAATTACATTCCAGCAAACAATTAGTCTGAGTTAGACTTTTAGCATTCCTTTCATGTAGTGTCTTCGTTTTCCATTGCATGCAGTCAGAGTATTTCTGAAAGCAAAGTGCTATGCCTAAGACCCAGAATTCATTTCTCAGTGACAGAGCAACAGAACCAAGCTGAGCATTTCAGCATTCATTCTGGTTTTGTGCTGCTCTTGTCCAGTTCCTTCTGAGCCCTCTTCCCACATCTCTCATCAATTCAATGACTGCTATTCATTGAGAGAAAAGGGCAGGAAAGGTTCATCTGTCTCGCCCTTCAATTGCTAAGATATGGTGAACTTACTCCAGGTACACCTTTAGTAATTGCTTTTGTCCCTCCTGCTTTTACCACTACTAAAAAGACATTAGGAGAAGAATCTAATCCCAATCTGTACAAACCCAGTGCAACTAAAACCCACCCAACATTATGCAACCACACCACAATAAATATTCACTCTCTCCCTTCCCCACACCCTGGAAAAATCAAGTTATTATATAGTTCTAGTAGATCCCAGTTTGGGACAGCAATGCAGAAAACAGAGGTGCACTTCACAGCAGGAGGGTGTCTCACGAGGTCTTGTGAAATATAAACTATGTTACCAAGTACCTTTGAATGACACACAAGACAGAAATAGGAATGTCTGTATTAAAGTAAATCATTCTGGCTCCTCTATTGACATAATTTTTTTCCTATCATCAGTACTCTGTCGAGTAGAGTAATTTCTTTATAAAAAACATTGCATTTTCAGTTGTTTGCCACTGAATTTCCCACCAGTTTATCAGTTCAATTAAAAACGTAAACCACAAATTTGAAAGACTTCAATGACTTTTCATTCACACCCTTGCCCTGTGAGGATGCTGAACATTCCTGCAGAGACTCAGACATCACCACATCTACCTGAGCAATGGAAATGAGGAGATAAGACTACAGTGCATAGGAATTGATGAGATCATTGCAATAACATCAATGAAACCCTTGTGGTAATCAGGGAATGGCTAAGACTGAAACACAGCATTCCATAAAAATAAAAGCTCTGCTTACAGATATGAATATTGAGCTTGAAAGCACTTAAATAAAATCTGTTCAAATAATTCTCCCAAATGAGGCTGGGTGGGGAGAGAATTGTGGAAAAACAACCCTAAAAATGTGTCTCTCTTTTGCATTCATTTAAACAATAAAAATGTGGATGAGAGAGAAAAAGTAATCTGAAACTCTATTAAATTCAACCTTTCTCCAGTCTTTGTACTAGCTACATCAGACACGGATTCCATCTCCTGCTGAAACATTCCTAATCTGAATTTGTTTGTCATGAAATTGCTGCCCTCTCACTGTGTCAGAAAAATGCAGCCATTACAGCACTGTCACTTTTGCTGAGCGTAAATGGACTCATGTATTTCATTGTCACACAGGATACTCAGGTAGGTAAGGCTGCATGCCATCATCCAGAGAATCTAAAGCAAGTACAATAGCACAGGCCACAGTGGAGACGTTTTCAGAGAGTACCTGAAGACTAAAACCATTGAGAGAGCTACCTCAGCTTTGATCTACCATCAGCACTGCTACTTAAAGCATAAAAGTGCACAGTAACCTGGAAAGCATATTGCTTGCCTTCAGGAAATGCTTGCCTCAGGTTTTCAGTACTTCTGAGTCAAAACACCCCAAGCGACAGAGCTCTGCCAACAACTCTATCCCTAAACAGCTCCTAATTTCACAGCACTGCTTTATTGCTTCTGTCCCAACAGGACCTGAGCTAAGAGCTCCAGTACACTGTGCACACAAAGAGAGATGCAGAATTGAGTAAATTAATGACTGGATTTTATGCTTCCAACTAAACAGGAGTAAATGAGGGAGAAAACTGATGTCCTGCATCTAGAGAGTACTCCCTTTATCTCAACAATGCACCTGATACATAAGGCATTCTGTAATCCCTCACCCTCAGCTCCATGCCTAAACCATGGCAGAAGAAATTAACAGCACTTGAGACACCTTGTCAAAAGTTTAAAAACACCTTTAAACACAATATACACAGGGGTTTTTTTTAACCAAACTTTGGCTGCTCCAGAAAGATAAATCTAGTAGTGGGAAGGAGTAACATCCATCCTCCTGAGGCTCTGTGCTGGCTTGTAGATGAAAACAACCAAATGCAAAGTCTAGAGTCTATCTCCATCCAAGAACCACTAGTTGTCACCAGTGGAAAATAAAATGTCAAGGGAGGCCACCTGAATGAAACAACACCCAGATTCTATTTTTCAACAGTTTCAACTGCTCCTTTATTACTTTCCTCCCTTTCACTGTTATTTTTCATGTTTTTTATTTCCCCTGCAGACACATATGAAATGAGGTAACTCCTAAAGTAAGGGAGAAGAGGAGCTGGCTTTCCTTTGACTGCCAGCCAATATGTGATCTTTCCTTTACTTAGCTGGTTAACTGTGGGCTCCAGAAAACAGACTGGTGCTGGCAATTTCTGAACACAGCATCTTGCATTAATTTCACTTTAAAACTCTACCACAAATCTCCACAACTGCAATTTACCAAATCCATTTTAGGTCCAGCTGACCTTCATGATACCCTGATAAATGTCTCTCCTCTCTAGTGAATCTTGCTGGTTTTTCGTACAGGAGACAGGAAAGAAAGACTGAAATTTACTGAAATTAGTAATTATACTCAGGCTACAGCAGTCAGGCATAAAGATGCCTACTCATTAATTGGTTGGTGTTGTTCTAGCCCGTAAGAACAGTAAGGGAGATAATTTACTAATACAGACAGGGATGTAAATAACAACTTATCTTTTTTAGCTGAATATAAATAGCAGGACAGCAACTCTTGAAACAGACAAACAACTCCAAGTTTTATTATCAATAATGAATGCTTTGCCCTATTTAGAAGTTTTCAAGCCTGATGGATTTCAGAGTGTTTCTCAGGACAAACGTGTGAAAGAATCAGACAATCCTTGAACAGGAGAGAGCATATACCATAACATACACTTCTCTGAGATTTCCTTTGGGTTAAAACAATGGCAAGTTTGACTCTTCTTTTTTTTTTTTTTCTTCTCCCCAAAAAGGTATTTTAAATATTTGCAATGAAAATTGTGTCTTGGTTCATATTTGTACAAACCTCATCTCCCTGATAGGAAGGGAGAGAAGTAAAACCAGACTAAGTAAAGACTGTGAGACAGGGAAAGAGAATATGAACAAGAATGATGTCAGAACTGTCTAAAAGTGAAGAAAAGGGAGTGAGAGAAAGGCCAGAAATCTGCACCAAAGTTGAGATTTGCCAGTGAATATTATGTTGACATATTTACTGGGCCTGTGCACAGAGCCAGATGCGGAACAGCCAAACCATGACATCATTCACAAATGAGATGTGTCACCAGGCCACAGGGAACTGAAGAGGACATATGAAAAATGGTGATGCCCATGGAGATTTCACCTACCCACCAACCACGTGAAAATCTTGTTGGAAGCATTCAAATTGCCCAACCATTTAATAAATGTATTCAACAACAAAGACAAAAAAGGCTAAAACCATCCATTATAATTTTTCAATCCACTGCACCCATTACTATTTTTCTTAACATATTTTAAATTACAAAGCAAAAGTGGCTTTGAATAAAACAGAAAGGCAATTCACATAATGAATACATGTGGAAACTTAAGACAATTGGTAATTGATCTTGAATCAGGAAATAGCTTCCTGTTCTTGGCATTCTTCCAATGCCAACCTGAACCTCCAGCGTGATACAAGTGTATGATAGAATAAATGCCAGAACCAACAAAAACAAATGACAGTACCTACTACTCACCATGTACAAATCCTCACTGATGCCTAGGTACTTCCCGTTACCACAACCAATATCAGCCACTATTGACCCTGTTGGCAGGGACCTGAGAAACTCTACAATTCGGGGCCATGGGCTATGCCTGGTACTGCTGAAGTGTGTGGCAATCTCTTCATACACCTTGTGCACATATTCTTGCTCCAGCTTTGAGGCCTCCATCTCATTCTGGGGAAATGAAGGTTGCACCAACCTCTGCTGTCCTTTCTGGCTGTCACAGACAGATGGGTAAACTAGATAGCAACAGACAGAAAATATTAAATTTTTTTAACAATTCCTCATTGATTAAGCGTATCTAACAAAACTAAATTAAAAGCAAAATATTAAAATGCAAAAAATGCTTCATTCCTCCTCTACCTTTTAAAAACTGAAACGCAGGTCAAACTGCTGAAGTGTTTGATGACCTGAAAACAAGCAACCTGCCCACATGTAGGCTGTTTGCAGCGATCATTAATCTGCTTATGTTAATGATGTTTACGTTCTCAAAACTGAGATTATGCCCTCAATGCCAAAGACCACGACATCACTGCAATTCAGCCTCTGAAATTCTGTTCTAAGGGCACAAATGGACTTCAGTTCCATGTAATCATTGAGCCACCTGTCTATTATTATCTGTACTGCCCTAACACACTTTACATGGTTCTATCACTGCCGATATGAGTGCTTCTCCTTCTCTAATGTACTTATGTTCTCAAAATTACAGGCCCCCTCAAATAAAAAATGATCAAAACTGAGGAAAACTTGAAGAATAGCAGTTACTTCTGTTATGGTACATTATGAAGCACTTGAAATGCCAATGAAACACAAGACCCCAGATTAGTCACCTGGCTTTAGAGCAGGCCAAATGCCTTCCTGTATAGAGAAACTCCAACAACCACATGAATGTAACCAACTCAAGCCATATAGCAGGATATGAACCATCCAGGAATAGCTACGAGAACTGCCAAAACTACTCGAAGGAATCCACTGATTTGCTCAAAACAAGAAAAGCTTACCTATTGGTGACAAATAACAATTTTGACTTGAAGGTTGCCTCAAGACACTTACTGCAATTGCAAGGGCTTCTCCTCACTTTCCTGAATGTAAATGACGTCCTTGTTTCCCTTCGATTTAATGTTAAATCTCCAACATCAGCAGTGATTGTTCCAACTTTTTGCCCAAGCTCTGATGCTTGAATGACATCATATTTTCTGGGTGTGATCCTAAAATAAAGCAACACAAAATAAAGGAATAATTTAATTTGTATCAGAAAAAAACCAAATCCATCTCTATAAGGAAATTTTTACAATGAGAGGAATGTGATTACAACATGCTATTTAACATACTGCTGCTTCTCAGTTTTCAACTTAATTTCAGAGAGAAAAGAGACAACACATAAACTAATGACATGAATTAAAGTGTTGTTTAATTGCATGTAATTACATTTCCCTCCCCTCCCTCCCTTCCTCCATTTTCTTCCATAAAGTTTGATTGTTCATTTGTCTTGTACTTAATTTAATATATTCATTCTTATCCTGGTTTTGGCTGGGATAGAGTTAATTTTCTTCTAAGCATCTGTGCTAACAGCAACAGTGCTGGGTTTTTGATTTAGTACAAGAATAATGCTGGTAACACACTGATGTTGCAGTTGTTTCTCAGTAACACTTACTCTAAGTCAAGGACTTTTCAGTTTCCCATGCTCTGCCAGTGGGGAGGGGCACAGGACGCTGGGAGGGAGCATGGCCAGGACAGCTGACCCGACCTGGCCAGAGGGATGTTCCATACCACAGAGCATCATGCTCAGGGTATAAACTGGGGGGAGTTGGCCGGGAGGCACCGATCGCTGCTGGGCACGGGCTGGGCATCGGTCAGTGGGTGGTGAACAACTGCACTGTGCTTCGCTTGCTTCTCTTGGGTTTTCTTCCTCTATCTCACTTCCCTTCATTTACTATCATGAGGACTTCCCAGTGTCAAAAATAAAATGCTGCATACCCTCTTGCGCGGCACAGAGTGGCCAAGCTATTGCAGTGCCAAGAACAGAGTTTCATCAGGTTACCCAACCAAATATGAAAAACATCACTAATGAGCTTCATCAGAAAAGTCAGAATTTTACTTTCACCTATGAGTCAAAAAGAGGATACATCTTTTGTCCTCCTTGATAACACTGTATAGCTTATTTCTAAACCATGTGTTTCGCTTCCAGAGGGATCTGAACAAAAATATTTTTCCTGTGCATTTTGTTAATGGGGTCTAAACCAAGTCTCTAATTCCTTGGCATCCAAGTATACACACTGAAAATATGTCCAGAATAATTTCAAAACTGACTCTTTCGCTCTTATAATTTGACTTCTGAGGTGTAGCTAAAAGGAATCAAAAATTATGTTAAAGACATTTTGACAATATGTATGTGAGTGAATTAGCTAAAACTTCTTGCTGGATGAGTAATTTTGATTACAGTATGACTTCCAGCAGCATGATGGAAAGCTTACTCCAGTTGATTATCTTCACCCACAAACTGTGTTTAGGAAAGGTGGACAAGAACTGGGATGGGAATCACTTGTACATGAGTAGAAAGATCTGGGATCTTCATTTTCAATGTAGTTTATGTCACTGGTTCTCAAAAGACAACCATCATTTGAAGGTACACAAGAATTAAGTAATAATCTCATTCCAGGTTTTAACAGACAGGTACACTATTCCAACTTGAATGCCTGCTGGCCAGTTCTGCAAGTGCCCAGCATGCATCCTTCTACCTCCTGGGACTATGGCTGCCCAGGGCCAGCTTGGAAGGAGAGCAGAGCTGGTATCCCTGGAGAAAGTTGAGGCATCAGCAAGGGCGAGCCCTCCTTCCCCTGGGAGCTGTGCCTAAGCAGAGGCTGTCCCACTGGGCCTTGTTCCAGTTCCAGCCCCACATGCATCCCCAGCTCTGTTTGTGCATGGCCACTGCCTCAACCCCTGGGCTGACATCCCAACTTGGCCTCAGCTCGGCCCATGGAGCTGCCTGGTGCCTGGGGCTGGGGACTGCCCATCAGCTTTCCTGGCCAGCAATGTCACTGACACAGAAACTGCACTGTTTTCTCAGAGCTGTACATAACCTTTCCAAAAGATGACTGACAGTATTTGACAAAAGAGGGTAAGAAGGTTGTAACACTGGTATCCATGTTCAGTCCTGTATATTAAACAACAAGGGAGTTCACTGCCCTAGGCTTCTATAATGATGCACATCAGAAGTACTGAGTGCTTTTAACAACTATTTAATTTAATGAGAGTATATACAGGTGGTATAAAAATTAACAATGTAAAGATTATCAGGGAGTTCCTATTCACCCTGTTTTAGAATACATATTAACCAGCGAAGTTAAAAGGCAGAAAATTTTCTGCCAGTAAAACAGTTACACAGAATGTAATTAGTGTCTCCACTTGACTGCTGAACCAGAGACTGCTTGGGTCAAACAAAGGAAAAAATGCTTACTATAGGCATTTCTGTCCAATACAGGGTTGCCATACTCTCCTGAAGTGCATTACTGTCACATTCAGAGCCAAGGCTTTAGCCTTTTTGCCAATTTCAGCACTCCAATTTTAAGTATGTCCCAGTGGTGCACGATTTAAAAAGGATGTATTTAAATTCTACAATAAGCAATGCCCCAAGACATATTTCAAGAAATCTCGTCCCAGCATCCCAAATCTACTCAATGCAGTATTACCAGCAGCTACAGTGTCCCTAAAGCAGCTGGAAATAGCTCAGGAAGACTCCCCTCTGTCACCCTCAGGCTCCCAGTGCAGGGGAAGTCACACTCTTAAACTAGCCTCTCTCTCAAGCCTTTGGCATATGTGATGCAATGGGAAAAGTTGTGGGCTGAAAAGAGAGAAAGGGAATGGTGACGCTAATTACACTACAATCAATTCTTTGCCAGTTCAGAGTCATTGAGAACTTTCACACTGCAGATGTAAGTGAGAGTGATTTCTGAGTGAAACTTCACTTTTGACAGCAGCAGAAAACTGCACCTCAGGGACTTGCAATTAGCTTCCTAAATCCCCAAGCTTTTCAATTTAACCTAGGCAGCATCTGTGCAGGAGAGTGAATTTGTATATTAATTAAAATGCTTGACTTGATTTCTTCCAGAGCAATTTTAAATACAGAATGTCATTAATAAAGCAAACAAAAAAACATTTTTTATTTCTCTATTATCAGCAATGAAGGGACTCATACACATACCCATGTGTCCACAGGTATCTGGATTCTCCAGTCATCACCAATAAACTGCATCGGGGCAACAGAATTGCCACTGAATGGCCATCAGGGTGTTTGAAATCCATCACAATCTAAAAAGAAACAAAATCAGTGACCATGAACGAGCATGACTAACAGAGCTTCATATACAAGCCAGGTTATCTCAAGTCTTAGTTTTGTTTGTCTCTCTAAAGTGTTCAACCAAATATTGCTATGAAACAGCGACATATTTCCTAGGGATTCAAAAGTCTCCAGATCTCCTGTCCTAAAGCTCTCTCCCTTTCAGCACTACGTTCAAATCTCAGGCAGTCACAAATATATGTATATAGAGTTAATTAAAATTATATATAAATTTCACAATAAAACCTTTTAAGGACAGTAGAATTGTTTCATCTGTGTACCTGTGAGGCAGAAAAGGACTGCCACCCCTCAACTAAAGGCAGCTGCATAAGAGGAAGAGAGGGCTCATTTGCTGTATCTCAAGCACCTGAAAGTTATGTACCTGGACTAAGGCCATCAGCTACTGTCTTTTTGTGATGTTTATGCAAAGAGACCAGTTCCTCCACAGGGTTATTCATCCTAGTGCAAAATGAAGAGCTAAGTGATGTGGAATGACCCTATGCCCTCTGGAAATGCCTACCCATTCACAGCAGATGAGCTGAGACAATTATCTCAGTAGATATGTAACATTCAGATAAGCAGTATTAGGTGAGAGAAATAATTTCCAACCTGCCCACATTCTTGGAGGTTTGAAGCACAACAAGCACACACAGTCTCTCTCTCAATATCCTGACTAACATGCCAACTACCAGACCATCCTTTCATTATCTGCCATCTGGCTTCCAGCCATGGCAATATAGTGAGGTAACGCTTTCAGCTTTATTCCAATTTCACAGCCCAGATGGCAGTGGTACATTTTGCTTCTGCTTGGGCTAGGAATGTTATCCTTTTACATTTCCCAAATGAGAGAAATTCTTGCTGTGGAAAATAAGAAGCAGGTAATTTAAGCAAGCCAAATGAGTTACAGAAGACTTACAGAGAAAGAAAAGTGGTCAAAAACTATTCAAGTCAGCAGTTCCTGGTACGCTGGAGAATTAGCACCATGAAAATGCTGCCATCTGATTTGTAACCTACTAAGTATGCAGTTTAAAAGCAGACTTACTCCAGTATGCCAGATTGAAACAAATCAGGCAGTTCTACTTCTGCGTACAGATGCTTTCAACGAAGAGAAAACAGCAGTGCAGCAATCAGTCATTCAGCACAAAAACCCAGCAAGACGGAGACTGAATAAGCAAGACTTTTAAACACTACCAATTGCCACTAACAACAATTACTATTTAATGTTGTGCACACTGAAGCAAAGCACAATGACATTTACATTTTCAGGAAAAAAATTATTTATGCTGTACTACCACTCACATTATAGTAACACAGCTCTTTTTTCTGTTGGGCTATCTCAATTTAAGGCAAGAAGTGACAAGGGTGACAAACAGGGTGGTTGAAAGGGATAGAGAGATATCATGGAAGAAGTGTAAAGCATAATTATAAGCTCTGATTAATGATCAGGAAACATTTCAATAGCTACATAAATGGATGAATGGCAGCCACTTGCTACTGTACTCCTTCCCTTGCACTTTGCAATTTCTTCCAGATAACCTCAAAGAAGCATGGGGTGAAGAAGGGGAAAATACTGTGGGCTTTACAAATCTGATGGGGATGCTGTCCTGTAAAGCACAAATAGCAGCAAGTCTCTGTAAAAAGATGCAGCTATCCAGCAAGGCAAATAAACCAGCAGGTAACTAATCAAGACCAGGAAGTAAGGAAAGAAAAAGCATGAAAAGAAAATAAATGGGGAGTGAAGTGGTAGGATGAAATGGGTGAGATGATGTCTCAGTCCGTCTTTTGCCTCTCTGGCTCACTGCTGCTGGTGACAGGTGTGAGGGGACAACATAGAGACTGGGTTCTTCAGCAGTATGGCAGAATAAACTGAATACAAGAATGTCCAGATTCCTTCTGTTACCCCACTGGTCCTGAGTCAGCAGTAACTACAAAGCTCTGTTCTTGCAGATGATATTAAAGAACTGCACTTTATCCATGAATCAATAAGGAGACCTCTACTGGGTCCCCTGCACTTCCAGTTCCCATTTCCCTCTAGGGCCCAAAAGAGGACCTTGTTCCCTTTCACTTCCATATGCCAGGCTGGTGACTCCATATAAAGTAGTGGGAAACAGTACCTCCAGCTCCCTGTCTCCTCTGCTGTTTTATCTCATGCACCTCCAGTTCCTTTTCCCCCACCATCTGTGTGGCCCCAGCATCTCTTCACAGAAGGTGCACCTCAAACCCTGTCCTGTTTGCATCCAAACTGTGCATCCAAAACAACAGAGATTCAGAGTGCTCTATAGGAGGTTACACATTGGGAATGAGAGGCCAGAAAACTATCCCTGGCAGCTGGATTTTCAGGCAGCAGTGGCAGGAAAAGAGAAGAGCATGTCCTCCTGGTTGAATTTCAACTATGCTAAGCCAGTAAGAAATACATGAAACAAAATTTCTGATGGTGCAGAATTTGAGGCTGAAAAGCAGTAACTTATCTGGGTAACATCTGGCAAGTCTAGTCCCCACCAGAACAGAATCCCAGCTCGGTTCCTGCTCCGTACTTTTCTGAGAAAGGAAAGTTTCTGTACTATAATCTCACTTTGTGTGGCTGCTGCCTATCTAACTGAACTTCATTCTTATGAGAAGCTGTGATGATTTGGGGAAGAAAATATAAACAACTTACAAATGGGCCATGACATTAAGTAATTAGCAGTAATTAGAAAAGTCAAAAATCCAAATCCAAAACTGACTTTTGCTAACGAAGCAGACTAGAAGCAGCTAGAATATATTAAGCAGCTAGAATATATTAAACCTTTGGACTTATCTATTAATAACAAATTTGACATTGCAATTGAGACAGAGAATAAAATTCAAGGAACATCTGAAGAAAATTAGTACAATTCCTGTGCTTCATTCCTTTACCTAGACTAACTACACCTGAATGCTTAAAAAAACAAGCAGGAGTACTTCTTCTATCCTTTGTTTACAGTACAGTAAAGAACATTTAACCCAGAAAGATTTTTGAAGAACTCTGTTCTTTTCTCTGGCAAGCCTGTTACTGACTGGAGTAGGTAACATTCCCACACTCCCCTATGTGTCTTTATCCTGGCACAACATTCTCAATTGTCACTGTCAAACACACGCACACAGAAGATTAACGCATTTGGTCCTCTTTTTAATTTACTAAGGACGTACAATCAATAAAGCAACTTTGCCACTGCTGAATCAATCTGCTCTATGACAGCTTTGCTCCACAGGAGCTATTTCCAATTACTATTTTTGTTTTTACCTATTTTCTTTCTTCTCTTAGATGGCAGGGTCAATAAAGATCAAATTTCCAGCTAGCTCATGGTGCATCAACCAAGGATTACAATCAAAAAATAAAAACAGTGGATGCTATATAAGTTTTACCATTTTTCCTTCTACTGTGGAAAAAGTGTGTCTCTAAATATAGCAAAAAACCTTAAAAGAAACAAACAGCAAATATCTACTTGTGGTTTTAAATAACTTGTCATGATGCCAGGTTGTTTAAGGGAGAGTGTTCATGACAAGGGAGCACATGAAGCAGTAAACAACTTTCAAGGATGGCTAAACATCAAAGCAAAGAGACACCCACATCACGAACATTGTTGCTGTGGCATAAAATATGGCAAAGTGCAAAAATCAGAAATGATCCAACATTAAAGGGAATAAAGTATCCTTTTTTCTTAACACCTCAGGGAATGAGAAGTTGTCATCACCTTTCAGTGCAGTGGTACTGTACTTCATGAAAGAGCAGGAGGATGAAGGTGAATGACTGGTCTATCAAATAAGTAAAGAGTCAAAGGCAAAACAGAAATAATGCAAAAGAGCTATAAGGACAATGTCAATAAGAGTTTCACTGCTACAGTAGGGAATGACAATTATTTCTCTAAGCTTTGTCTCGGATGCAATTTGTATTTAATGTTAATAGACTACCTTAGACGAAACATACTCTAAAGCTAAAAAAAGTACAATGTGGAATGCTTCTCAAATCTCTGACATTATTTACTGAATTTTCAGAGAGCAAAGACAGATTATCAGCCTACATAACAGTTTCCCACATGTAAAACAGATGAAAAGGAATGTCTACTTCAAAGACAGCTGAGAGGTTTAAAGCCCACACACAGAGCTTGAACAACACAGTGGGGCTCTATGCAGAGACAAGAGCCTGCTGGCTTACGCAGGACCCAGGCAATCAATTGGTAACACACAGCACCTTCCACTGCAAAAACCATGCTAAATTCCAAAATTTGGGATTCAGAAGGAAAGCAAATAGGATTATCTTTCCTGAATAATCCACATCATAGCAAATTTACCTTATGGAATATATGCAGATATTTACATCCTATGCCATATTGTCTGGCCATACTTCACAAAATGAGTGCAGCATTGAGAATCGTGACGATGAACTATTTCAGTACTGCCTTACTCAAAAATCTCTTAACACATGTGCAGGCCTCCCCCATATCAGATTTATACCAAAGCATACCATCTCTTGCTAAGCCTGTTTATCCACTTTGGCACTATGGTGATGTTACTCAGATGCCTAATATACTTACTAGGCTTGCTTTCTTCAAAAATTGTATTCAATTTTCCATCCATGCAATATGTTACTATCTTCCTGAATTTTCTGTATCATTTTAAGTACCTATGTGTTTCCTTTCCTTAACTGAAGAAGAAGAGTGTTTAAAAATATTTAAATATTTAAATATTTGTCATTTTTGAGTGTTTAAAAAATATTACAATATATTGACAGTACTTCGTTCTTTTATATCTGAGGTCTCACCTTGTTATGATTTTCTTGATAAGCCCATGGAGTTGAATGCACCAACTGAACAGCATACCAGTATCTCTCCTAGTTATTCTGTATGCCATTGACTCCATGATATGAATTCCCTTATTGTCTGGCCTCTGTTTACAAGATTCAGGCAGTGCATAAAAAGAGAAGAACTACAGTAATTTTCAAACTAAGCCCTGTCGGATGGAGGAACTTCTAATCCTCTGCAGGCCTTGCCACAGCTAGCTGGAATATATACCACTCTCCTTTCATACACAGCAATTAATCTCTTGAGGTTCACCAACTCCAAGTTACTAGGAGCTATCAGTCACCTCACTAGCTGGATGCCAGCTCCTTGTGGTGTCCAGTGAGGGGGCTGCTCTGCCCAGCCTTGGCAGAGGTTTCGATGCTGCTGATACTTCTGGCATGATCCCATCACCTTTGAACTGCTACTGTTCCCACTCCAAGATCATTCACAGCTGATATAAATTTTTTATGCTTCATTCCTATGTGTCCTCAGGCTGACTCCTTGTCTCAAAATCCAGGGTTACTGTTTGATTTTGGTAACTGAATAGCCAGGATAAAAGAACACAACAAGCCTAATCCATTAAAGATTAGCCATCAAATATGTCCCTTCCTACTTAAAAAATAACAAGTTTCTTTTTTACATCGGGGCATTACCTGTGGTCTTTGCACCTTCCCAGGCCATTACTTGTGTTAAAACTTAATGCTGAGTATTAAGACTTGTAAATATTTCAGTCTCTACAGTAAAAGGCAATAGTTTCATTACCACTGCTTCCCCCTCTCTCTGCCCCAACAGGTATAGATCTCTCCTTGCTGGAAAACGCTATCTAACTCAAGCATAAAACCTCGATGACCTTTTGTGAATCCAGAGACAAAGACTCTGTCAAGTTCTCAACAAGACCAAATTTATTCATTCTCACTAACATTTCATCTTCATCATTTAATAAATTGCCTCCCTAGCTCTTAGCTTAAACTCTTTTAGTACACAGAAAGCAAGAGGCTAATGCTGTTAGACTTCATCTAATTTCTCTTACTGACTTAGCCTCCTCTGCAGTATTTTTCATTCTTTCAGTCATGCATCTTCCCTCACATCCATGGGTGCTACTACACTGACATACAGGGAATTGCATCCCACTACACCAGGGCAGAATGTGCCTGAAATGCACCAAATTATTCATCCTCCTTTCCAAAGGAACAGAAATTTCCAAGGTTTTGTATCACTTGCTCTCTAATGGAGTACAGTTCAACGGAAGAGCACAATAGGACTCCTGTACATCCTGATCCTAGTGGCCTCCAGAGGACTCAATTTGTTCAAGATGTAATGCCCAGACATCACAAGAAAGCAGTTCTGTGTTCTCAATTACATCTCCTCAGACCTGCACTTAACGTATTACTGTATGTCCTGAAAGCAAATAATCCTTATTTACATGTTTAATACTGTGCCAAATATATGCCAAGAAACCATTTAAGAAGTCCTCACAACACAGACACAGATGTACTGTAATAAGCACAAATTTATATGCAAGTATGATATTTAGAGGATCCGTGTAGCACATTGTCTATGTGGTGCTGTGGCATATCTGCAATTCTGCCACACATTTATGAAAGTTCTCAAGAGATTTTCAATACCTAAGTAGAAAGGAAAACACTTCAGTATTCAAAAAGCACATCTCACCTTTCTAAAGCATTGATTGATTAAAAATATCTGTGGAAAAACACACCATTTTCATGTTACCAAGGTTGCAAATACACATAAGCAGGACTCCTTTCAACCATAATTTTACTTCCATGCAAGGCTACCTGTACATTTATCATCCTGTCATCAACCATTATAGATTTTAATTGCAGTTTTCTACAACAGAAGCAATGTAAGGAACTGTGAATAGGGCCTCCATGCAATACAAACAATAACTGATACAGCAAAAAACAGGCTTTGGCTGAGTAATAATGCCAAACAAGGAATAAAACAGTTAAGTATAATTTGCAGGAAAGAGGACCTGAAATATTTACATTCCAAGTGTAGACTCATACCAAGTATTATTCTGGCAAAAACCCACCAGCTGTAAAATAGCCCAAGTCCTTGCAGTTCAGTGGATCTCAAGGCATGCGTAAAACATGCTGCATGTTCCTTATCCTACATTGTGGGAAACTGGTCTTCCCTCACTCTCTACAAACATTGGAATTGTTCATCAATCCTTAGTCTCCTCCGCAGGTCTCAGCTTTCTGCTTGCAGTGCTGTAGTACAAGAACTCAAGCTAACTTTAAGTCTAGGGTGGAAATAAGCAAATCAGTTCAAGATTAAGATATCTACATTTGGCCTTAGACTTTAAAACAACCCATTAGGGAACTGAAACCTATGAAATGAACCAATAGATGTCTAACTCAAAATGAGCTGAATTACCCCGAAGGCTGGACTGACTCAATCCCCATTGATTACAGAGAAGCTCAGACATGCAGTGCACATGTACACACCTACTTGTAAACACTAAAATTTCAGTGTCCTAATCCTGGACTGAATACCTCTGACAAGAAGTTAGTAAATAAGGCACCCAAGTATGGATTCAGAAGATGCTTCAACTCTGTTTAAAACAGTTCTGCCTTAGTTAAAACCTCTTCCTGCACTATTATCATCACTAAAATCTTGGCCTCTACATACTGAGAATGTATAGTATGGAAACAGTGTGGTGCTGAATACCTGGAATGCAAAAGGACGAATGATTAATTTATGCACTCAGAGTTTAAAACAAAGTTCAACTAGTCCTTCTCAGACCTGCATCAAACAGCTGTCCCAGAGATCATTACAATATCAGAGAGCTGCCAGGACACAAGACATGCAAACTGTGCCTCTCCAAACTAATTCTTGCATCATATATCGTAAGGGCTGACAAGACATGGTTTTCATTCTACTGCTATAGAAACTACCATATGGCCTGCTTCTTAATCCTCCACATCTTCACTGTAAATGGGAAATCTACTGAGAAACAAAGATCTGGGCATGAATTTACAGAAACTGCGTAAATACGTTAAGAAACCTCACTCCTTACAAAAAACAAGCAAAAAAACCCCAAAAAAACCAACCAAACAAAAAAAGGAACACCAAAACCAAACAAAACCCAAAGAACTAATGAACTAAAGCCATCTGCTTAGTTAATGATGTCTCCTATGGCCACAAAGTATAATTCAAAACACTGCATGACACAAAAACACTTCTTTAAAATCATTTGAAGAAAACTGTTTTATCATTTACTCAATTGCTATGTTTCACCCCACAGAAGTCCCACACATCTAACATATATGTATTATTTTAAAGCAGGGAAAACAACCATAAAGGAAAAACACAATCTGAAATTTGGATAGGCAGTATTCCAGCAGTGCTGCTTTTCTTCACAAACAGTGTCATGTCTTTCTTCTGTCATTCCCTCCATCTGCTTCATTAGCACAGTGACTGTCTTCATATAATGCAGCCAAAGTTACACAAAAGGGCTCTAACCAGGGCCTCAACACCTGGCCCTGAATTTACAATGGATTGCTTGCACGCACTGCAGAGAGATGGAGGTAGTAACAGGAAAGGCAGGAGGAACAAGGACACCTCACAAGGAAGTCTGAAGTGTCCAGCTTTCACTTCTTGCTGCACCATCAACCTTGGTTTCTTCCAAGCATTCCTCTGGTGTCCCAGCAAACAGACCAGTTTGCCCTGCATTGCCCCTGGGCAGCACCTACAGGCTGCCTGCCTGCTTGCTTCTCTGCTAAGGGCACAACTCTCCCACTGACAGAATCTTTCTGTCAAGTGTATCAACATCACAGGTCTGACAGCTCCAGCACACTTTAACTGCTCGAAACACTGCCAGTTCCTCAGCAAAAATTCAACTCTACTGAAACAAGAGCTCTGTGAAGAAACTCCTCCCGGAAAGAAAAACAGAAACAGAACATTATAGCATGGGAAATACTCAGATTTGTAAAGATAGTATAAATGCAGACAGACTTCAAAACCCATTTGCTACACTTACTGGTATTACAAAGTCCTGTCCAAAGCCAAGAGGGACAATACACCACAGTAGGAGCTTCACAAAGTAAGCTTTTTTCTTTGCTTATAGGCTACTTGTGATTATTATTACTGACTGACTACTTGGCATTTCTACATGAAATTTGCCATAGTCTTAAAATAGGCTCCTATGACAATAGAGATGACATCATTGGTTAATGAAATTAGATTTTCTTATTGAATTTCAGAACTGAAGTACAGCTGAAATGCAGCAGCTAAAGATAACAACTTTTTAATGCTCAGTTCAGCCTGCTTGCTATTATTTGGTAGCAGATACCAGGATTCCATTTCATGCAGCAAGTATTGACCTTCTAAAAATAACATGGGGAATTGAAATAACTTCCATTGATGAACCCCTTGACAAAATAAATTTTTTTTAAAAATTAAGAAATATTTAAAAAACAACACAGAGGTTTCTATAAAAAAACTGAACTATATTTCAAGAATGACAACAGTAAACCTGATTCAAAAACATTTTGGCTGTAAAAATACCAACTGAAATGTACATTTAAATGCTCTATCAGTTTTCATAGAGTCATAGAACAGCTTGGTTTGAAGTGACCTTTGAGAGCATCTAGTTCTAAACCGCCTGCCATGGGCAGGGACATGTTCCACTACACCAGCTCAAAGCAGCATCCAGCATGGCCTTGAACATTTCCAGGGATGCAACATTTACAACTTCCAATGTCTCACCACCCCACAGCAAAGAATTTCTTCCTATTATCTAATCTAAATGCCCCTCTTTTAGTATCAAACCATTACTCCACATTTTGTCGCTACACTCCCTGAAAAGGAATCCATGCCCAGCTTTTCTGGAGGCCTCTTCTAAGAAGTGGAAAATTGCCCAGAGTCCTCTCTTATTTAGGCTCAACAGTTCCAACTTTCTCACCCTGTCTTTACAGCAGAAGTGCTCCAGCTCTCTTATAATTTTCAAGATCCTCCTCAAGACTCTCTCCAAAAGGTCCTTGTCCTCCTTATGTTGGCGGCCCCAGAGCTGGATGCAGCACTCCATGAGGGGTCTCATGAGACTACAGTAGAGGGGGAGAATCCCCTCCCTCAACCTTTTGGCCCCACTGCTTTGGATGGTCTCCTATTTGATGCTTCTTTTCTTTTATTACAATAACTATATTTTTTCGCTGGAATAAATAGAAACTTCATATTTAAACAGTTAATTCATCTCACCACCACAGAAGAATGGTTCATGTATCATAGTGAAGGATACATGGGAGGCATGAAGTGCAAAAGAGAAAAAAAAAAAGGTTTTAGTTTGAAACGAGCAGTACTGTACACTATAATATAATGTTTTTCCAAGATTTTTATCTATCTACATTTTTCCTACCACATGAAAACCAATTAGAAATACGTAGCAATAGGTATGGAATAGCAAGACACTTTTTAGAGAGCACATTTTCTTCCACTAAAGAATTCAGTATCTGTATTTGAGTGTCACAGTAATGCCTTAACAGCCAGACGTCTGAGAATTGAAAATGAAATGGTGCTGCCTCAGCATACAAAATAAGCACACTACAGAAACAGCAAATAGCCTAGAGACAACAGGTTCTGTTAAAACAGACTCAAGTTGATAAAGGAATTATGCAGAAGTTTCCCTTCATTATTTAGCAGTTATGACCCCAATCAGAAAATCATAAGCCCTACTGCAGACTGCAAACATTTTAGGAAGTATTTCACTCACAGCAGGAGTTTTCTCACAATAACACAAAAATAACTGGAACCATATGACATTTTTTATAGTACCTCTATATATTTTTCTATGTGATACTGAATGGATTTCATTTTCAAGTTCTTCCTAATTGCCGTTTCTTTTATCTCTCTTTCTACATTCACTTTGGATGCACTACCCAGAAGAGTTCAGGAGACAAAGAGAACATTCTTCCCACAACCCTTTCTCAACATCTAATGACTCAAACAAAATGCAGGATGCCGAAAAGAACAGTTGTCTGAAGAAAGCTAAGTGGTGTCAACCAAGAGGAACCTCAGCTCTGCCTTCCCCTCAGTAGCCAAAATAACGGACCATGAGCAGGAAACAAAACCCCTACAGAGAATGGAGCAAAGCAACTTCCTACTCTAGCAGACGCAGGAGAAATATCTCAGCAAGTCACAGCACATTCTGCAGATCAGAGATCCCACAGCAATCAAACTACAGGCTGCCTTCCTTCCTCAGCATGGAAGTAGGAGCTACTAGACTTTGCATAGTGGGGAGCAACTTCATGGAAAGGCATGGGAGATGGTTTCTTCCTTCAGTGGAGAGGAAGGCAGGCTGGCATAAATCCGACAGAAGGGAGACAGGAGACCAATCTTTGCAGAACTATTTACCTGGTATTGGCCCACTGGTAGTAAACGCCCAGCGTCAGACAAAGAGGGAGCTGAAAACTACATCTAACCAATATGAAAGGGAAGCAAAAATGCATATTTTTACATTAAAAACTTTGAAATATGGCTCTATCACAGCTTAGCATTGATTTTGTTTATCCCAAGTAGCTGAGGAGATATCAGAGAAAGCAAGATCTCTACACTGCTGTCTTCTTAACCAATCACTGCCATACATCTTCTAGAGAAATAATGTTATCAAGTCACTGTTCTGGGGGGAATTCTGACCAAATGCTCTTCTTGTACCATCTCAGTGCAAATTGAAATTGGTTAGCAGATTCCTACAGCACTTGGGAAAAGAATGCTTGTCTACGTTAATTGCACAGAGTGGATGCCTTGCTCTTGTTACCCTTGGCTAAAACAGGAATTAGCCTATCAACAAACAAGGAGGTTTTTTATTGCAGGACAGATTCCCTCTGAACAGTTTACATGAAAGCTGGGCTTTCAGAATCCTTCCAAAGGTTAAAATAACCCATCAGGTGGAAACATCAGCAGGACATGTTGATAACTGTGAACAGAATCCTTTATGCAAATGGAGAAAGGACATCCAGCACAGAAATAAAAACTCAGAACAGTATGTTTCACCTTTCCCAAAAGAGGCAGTACGACTGTAACAAGTATCCCCATGAAGGGGCTGCAGGCTTTGTTACTTATCTCAGAGAGCATATTTCAATGTTCAATAACATCAACAGGAAGTTCTCCCTTGATTTTGGCAGTTCTTGTATTTCATCCAAGCTCAATGACAGTCCATCACAGTATGACATGGACAGAAAGAAACACACAGGACATATTTATAAATAGCAAATGCAAATAGGAGAGACAGATTTATGAAGCCTGATTCATTTAATTTGCAGTGCTCAGGATACCTTTCACATGGAGCAGCTCTTCAATAGTTTTCAAAAATGAAATACGACTTTAAATGGAACAAACCAACTAAACTTGGTATAAAGAAAGTCCATTTGTATTTCCAGCTAAAACCACTGCAAGTCTCTATTCTTCAAGACCTGATAAAATCCATGACTGTAAGACATGTTTCTTGAGTTGCACCTGTCTTACAGATCAGAAAAGCACACTATTGAGCTTTAGGAATCCCACCAGGCTCATCTGAACAAACTTTTAAACTCAGCATTAGGTTGTAGTGATTAAAATTAGAATCTTCCATATGGGTTCAGAGACAATTTGATTCTGCCAATACAATCTCTTCTTAAATAGTGATGACTATAACTACTATTTCACCCACTGCCATCATCCTGCCAGCACAGAGAAAAAACTTTGGTATGGCCACTACCCTAGTAATTCCCTAAATAGGTAAGATGCTTTCTGCCTTCCTATGGAAGAAAAATAAAGCAATCTATATGTAAACAACAAATTAAACTGAATTAGCAACTAACCAAGATAAGCTGAGTAAGAGCTGGACCACACAGCAATATCCAGTGCTTGCCTATCTTGTTAAAGTTCATGCAAGACACAAAACAGCTGCTGTCAAAGGCTGGGTACAGTCTAGACTTTCTAAAGGCTTCTCATAAAATCTCTCAGCTATTACAGAAACAGCTGCTGCTATACCAGCCACAGGTCTCTGTTTGTTAACCAAGACAGATTGGAAGTAGATCAACTGATAAGAAGCAAAAGTGCCAGAAAAAGGGTCAATTATCAGACTGAGAAATGAGTAGAAACAGTATACCTCATTCTATCAATTCTAGAATGACCATACTCAAAGGTTGTTCAAAACGTCTTATGCAGTTTTTCTTTGTAACATTGCTCTGCTTTCAAGGTTTAAGAGAGTCACAGGTTTTCTTTATGGATCAAAGCACTTAAGATCTGCAGGCTAAGACATGTTGAATGTGTTCAGATGAACAGAAGTTAGGCAGAGGTTAAGGATGATCCACACATGGCCCCACTCTTTAACCCTGAGCCACAAATCTGGCTGACATCCCCTTAGCTTTTCTTCCCCAGACATTAGGTCAGGGCCTAGACAGAGCATCACAGCAGTTCTCAGTGTTTGTAGCAGCCTTTTGCCAGCCCAAGGTATAGAGGCAGGAAGCAGAGTAAGGCAAGGCAAAGAAGAGCTAAGGAGAACAGAAGGACAAGCCTGGGGCTGAGTCTTAGGAAAATGGGACAGAGCCACATAAATCATAGTATTGTGCCAACATAACACCCTCTTTCAGCAAACTGTGACTGTGTTTTGCTCTCTGGTATGATACATGGGTGTCCCATGGCAGTCTCAGACACAGAGGGGCAGAGCTGACAAGGAGGGACTGCAGGGTATTGGTAGCTGTTGACTAGGGGTAGGATCTGCAGCCAGGAAGGGAAAATTCTTCTATGGGTTGGATATGTTCGTAGCATGACTTAGTTCTTTATAGAAATGCTACCTCTGTATTTCTAAAGTTTTAATGAATCAAGGCTTACACAGTAGCATATAAAATGGCAAATTAGAAAAAGTGGAAAAACAGAAATCTCAATATTGATCAAGCTCCTGCTGCAATTCTGCAAAGAGAAATTCAACACAGGCTTTAAAATTAGGATTCTTTTGAGACAGCTGCAAACTTGGCCAGGCTTCTAAGATGAAACGCTGTAAAATTGCATATCTTTAGAGACACCAAATGGAAGGACTGAAAATAACACCTAACTGAAATAAAACCAAAATTCTCAGCAGAATGGACTGATCCCTGTTTTGCAGTACTTTGTTCAAATTCATGGACATAGAACATGATTTGCCATTAAGTTTAATAAAAGATTGCTCATCTAAATTAACCATTAAAATTAGCCTTGTCTTACCTATTGTGACAATTTCTGAAAAAAGAAAGTTGCATTCAATAATACAGCACTGAAACTGATATTCACTAATATTTTCAGTGTATCGGCTCCTATAAAAAAGGGTGAATATGGTGATTTATAAAATGCAATTACAAGCCTACAAGGCATTCTAGAAGTCTCACTTTATTCTGCAGCTTCCCAGGAGATGCCAAAGAAGTGGGTAACAAATAGGAATGATTAGCCTGAGACCCCCACTTTTCCTGAAGTGTTATGGGACAAGACAAATCACATCTCAATGCTTTGCCCTCAAAACAATTCAGCAGTTTTTATAAGCTAGGCAGAAGTATAAAGCAATAATGAGATTTTTCTCCTTCCAAACAAGTTTAATCCATCTTGTAAACTCCTCAAAACACACTGGATTGCACCAACCAGGGCAACCACTTGGCTTCTCTGTGCCTCTTGATAAAGCTGTTTCATGTGACTGAGACAGTAAAGAGGATCTCATATCTACATTTCCACCTCATTTCATACAGGCATTACAACTTCAATTGCTGTAGATTATCTGATGCGAGAGAAATGCAGTGTTGTGAAGAATCATGCCTTTATTTTGTTCTCAAGATTATTTGTTTATATTTAAAATGAACATACATGCCAATAACTATTCCTTTTTCAACATAAATTAGCTTTGCAAAAACAAGTTAAACTTACAGTGATTCCTCTAACAAAACAGTACAGGGTGCTTTGTTACTGGATAAACCCAGTCACCACTGAGGAAAAGACTAATCCTCAATAAACTGAGTTAGGTTGCAAGGTACCACTGAAGATGACAGTGGCACAAAGCACAGTTGGAGACACATCACTAGTGGGCTGCCCTTGGGATTGATACTGGGGCTAACATTGTTTAACAACTTCATTAATGACCTGGACGATGGGGCAGAGCACACATCCAGCACCTTCGCAGATGAAATAAAACTAGGAGGAGGGGCTGATACACCAGATGGTTGTGTCACCATTCAGAAGGATCTGGACAGGCTGGAAAACTGCTGCCAACAGGAATCTCATTAAGTTCTACAAACAGAAGTGCAAAGTCCTGCATCTGGTCATGAATAATCCCATGTATCTCTACACACTGGGAGCTGATGAGCTAGAAAGCATCTTTGCCAAAAATGACCTTGGGGTCCTGGTGACAAGAAGATGAACATGAGCCACCAATGAACTCCTGCAGAAGAAGGCCAACAGCTTCCTGGGTTACATTAGCAAGAGCACTGTCAGCTGCTAAAGAGAGGTGATCCCTCCTCGCTAATCAGCCCTGGTGAGGATGTATCTCTTGTACTCTATCCAGTCCTGGGACTGGACTTGGCTTCCCACTACAAGAATGCCATGGACTTACTGAAGCAAGTCCAAGACAGGGCCATGAAGGTGATTAAGGAATATCTTTGTAAAAGGAGATGCTGAAAGAGTTGAGACTGATCAGCATGGAGAATGGATGGCTCAGGGTCAGATAAGATGACTCTTATTAATGTGTATAAATAACTGATGGGAAGGAACGATGAAGAGGGAGCCAGATTCTTCCTAACAGTGTCCACCAACAGGACAAGAAACAATGGGCACAATTTAAACCCCGTGTCGTTCCATCAGAGCTCAAACAGTTTGGCTTTCTACTGCGACAGAGGTCAAATACTGCAACAGGTTGCCTACAGAGGTTGTGGAGTCTCCATTTGCAGAAATATTCAAAACACACCTGGACACAGTCTTGGACAACTTGTTTTGCTGACCCTGCTTAAACAGGAGGTTGGATTACATGACCTTAAGAGGTCCCTTCCAACCTAAACAATTCTGTGGGCCTGTGAAGATGATAAAAGAAGTTTAAGAATCTGTGCTGATAACTAAGTCGCAGGCTTAGGGAGGTGTTTGTGTTTGGTCCTCTGTTCTGCCTTCTTTTTCATAAGCCAAAGCATTTATTTCAGTTATTAATTATCACAATCTGCCTAACTCAGATCCTAGAGGGATAAGCAGATAAGCAATTGAAAGAAATGCTCTTTCTATGACTCAGTATAATGAGGCATTCTGCTTCCATTTTTTCCTCTGAAGTGTCTGGTTAGCCAATTTCCAAAACAGAATACAGAACAAGCTGGGCTGCAAGGTTATTTCTTTATGGCATCTTTTATTTAAATGTGTGTATTTGCTGTTGAGGAGAACAAAGAAAGGACAAGACATGACTTTATGTATGTTTTCCACCACGTTGCAGCCTAATTTATTCAGCTAGAAAAAAAACCAGTCATCCTACAAAGAGAAGAATAAAGAGAAGAAGAGAAAGACAACAAAGGTCAATGCTGTATGTGCAATTCCAACTATTTATTAGCAGTATATAAATTTTGCATGTGGTAAGATTTAGTGGGAATAGAGAAGGGGACTTCACTCCTAAAATAGCTAACTCACATGTTACTGCAACTGATATTTCCATTTTAAAATCAAATTAAGAGCTAAGTGCAAAAAACCACGAAGAAATAATAAAAAGTTGTAGAAGTAGTAGAAAGAAAAGGCATAAATAATGCAGTATTTCATGGGCCACTGGCTTGTTTTACTGCATCTGTGCTTTGATTGCCTGCACCTGAAAAGTGTATTCATGGCCCATCAGGAAAAGGCACTGAAACTTGGGAGATACCTAACAGGCTGTAAAACAATGCTTACGCTTGAAATACCTAGAAATGGCCCAAGTCTGGCTGTCTCCCTGGTTAAAATGTACACATTCCAACCTTTTATAGCTTCAAAATGCTCCAGGCAGTCTGCTTCCTAGAAAGGTTTGTATTTTTCACGTGATTAAAATCACTGTGCTTTTGGCCATCTCTGAGACCATCATGTAATACAATATCCTAGAAATGCACAGCTTATGGCGTTACATCAATGAAGTAACACAGCATCTGTGCCAGTCAGCCTTTTAATTGAAATGGAAAGGATAAGAAAGCACAGGGCTGCAGACTGAGGCAGAATACGTGAAATTAAAGCATGAGATAAAGATGAAGGAAGATCAATGGAGAACTGCATGCCACGATTTAAAACTCATTGATATCTCTGGCAAATCTTCCAGTGACAACATTGTATTGCAGCTACTTACTTAATTAGCATATCATACTACCTTTCATACTCCATATTAAATTTGAATGAATGTGGACAGACACCATGGAAAAATCAAATTAATAAATTAACAATATAAAAATGGAACTTCTCAGTAAAGCATCAGACCACACGTAAACATTAAGTTTACCTCAGCTCCCAAACTGAGAGAGATTATTTCATCCTCAAATGCAGAATGTGTATCAGTATGAGGAGGAATTCCTGTTAAAAAAAAACCCCAACAAATTAAGTCAATATAATAACAACAACAACAGTAATAGAGTGCTATCTCTGTTAGCAAGCTCTGTTTCTATGCATGTCCGTACGGAAAATTGGGATGTACAGTTGAACAAACAAAACTTATCATAAATGAGGGAACTGCCTTCCATAAGAATTCAGCTCTTTTCAATTCAAAATTGTTCAGTTCAGTTCAATTGTTTCGTTTTCATGGCCAGACCAGATGGACACAATTAACCTGTGTGTCTTGTATAATCAGCAGTAACACTTAGATGATAGTTCAGGTCAATGCAAGACGTCACTCACTCCTTGATGATTCCAAATGCTCTCCCTGCTGCAGAGAGCAGCTCAATCACTTTACTCTCCTTGTAGGCAGCTTAGCCCTTAGCACTAACAGTTATGGTACATAAGACAATTTTGGGCTTTAGTTCATCCACTAAATGATTATTTATTATTATTTCTGATAATCTAGAAATTATTTCTTATTATTTCTTCCTTACTCTCTTCAAAGAGCAGTGATCTCAAATCCCTCTATTTCCTAAGCCAATGACTGCATAGGGTTTCAGCTTCAGCATTAGTCCCTAATACCACAGAGACAGGCACTGTTAAGGATCAAGTCCTGCCTATGCTTTGAACTTCCCAGGCAAACACACATCATTGGTAGGCTAAACCCTGGGTAATATATCTGTCAGTGTGTGTATGAGTACACACACATACCTGAGAATTGCCAAAAGGACAGTAATTTTTTGGGGTTTTTTTAGATTTTTCTTTCATGTCTGCTAATTGGAAAGAAACTGCCAATCCCTGCAGCTTGTGTCACACATTTTAACGCCAAGTGCTAAAACAGCAGTGTGCATGCCACAGCAAGATCTCACCACATGGTGGGGAACAGCAGTCAGCAGTGGAGCAAGGCCAGCAGACAGCTTGGGAGAACTGCAACTGATCCACTGCAGGCCAGAGCAGACAGAGCAACTCCTATGCGATCCAAACTGAAACAGTTTTACTTGTTTATTAAAAATTCTACCCAAGCTCATTTTGGGCACTATAGAAAATTCCTAAGTTGAAAACAACTTTTTTTAACAGTGCCAGTCAGCTCTATAAAGCACCCTTATTATATGGCAGATTTGACATCCAATATTCTGAATTCCATTCGTTTCAGTGAAAACAATACAAGTGTTTTATGAGACCAACATTTAATTTGACAGAAAACCAGTGAGACTTGAAAACCAAGGACAGACAGATACCTGTTCGTTACAGCTCATAACTTTGCGTCAGTACAAAGCACTGAGGCTCTGCCTCAAGAGGCACACTGAAGTCTGTGCAATTCACCATGCAGCAGAACATCAACAGCTCTCCACACTGTCCTTGACAATTCAATCAAGACCACACTGACCTACCCAGCTGCTACCTACACACCATATATGCAACACACAGACAGAGAGAGAGCCACCTAAGCCAGCAGTTTGCCCTTGCTGCCAAAAGGGCCAAGAGTATCCTGGGGTGCATCAAGAAGAGTGTGACCAGAGGGGGAGGTGATCCTCCCCCTCTGCTCAGTCCTGGTGAGGCCACATCTGGAGTCCAGCTCTGGGCTCCTCCATCAAGATAGACAAGGAGCTACTGGAGTGCAGGGCTATGAATATGATTAGGAGTCTGGAGCATTCCTGTAATGAGAAGAGCCAGCGGAAGCTGGACCTGTTTAGTCTAGAGAAGAGAAGACTGAGTAGGGATCTCATCAATGCACATAAGTATCTCCAAGGCAGGTGCCAAGAGGATGGTGCCAAGTGCTTTTTGGTGGTGCCCAATGACCAGACATAAACTACAACACAGAAAGAAACCTCAACATGAGGAGGAACTTCTTTCCTTGGAGGGTGGCAGAGCACTGGAACAGGCTGCCCAGGGGACTGTGGAGTCTCCCTCTCTGGAGACATTCCAAACCCACCCAGAGCGTTCCTGTGTCACCTGCTCTATGTGACCCTGCCTTGGCAGGGAGGCTGGACTGGATGATTTCCAAAGGTCACTTCCAACCCTAACCGTTCTGAAAGCATTCAAAAGTATACGGTAACTTCCAAGTATAAATTTACAACTTCAAACATTATTAAGATCCTGAATGGAAAAAGTATCCTCAAAAAGGAAATTATTTAATGTGTCTTATGTGTGGCCCCTCCAGCATAGACACTCACAGCCATAACTCACTTTATAAAATTTCAAATGAAATTTCCAGTGACAACATGGCTCAGAACAAAGAGTATTAATCTGACTGCACTCCACTCATTCATATTCTAATGATTTGCAGTTAAGAAAGGGTATTTTGCTTTGGGCTTGGGTTTTTGTTTGATTTTTTTTAAAAACACTGCTTCTATTCTTGATAGAAATCTACAATTCTAACTAATCTCCTCAGATGTCCCAGCCAGAAGTACACAACTGTATCAATTTAACAGATTCTCAGATACACAAACAAATAGGATCAGCTTTTCAGACCCTTGTTCAGCAGACACTGTAATAGCTGTCAGACATTAATTCTGAGAGCAAAGCTATTGTTCTTTCTTCCTAAGGACAAATGAGATACTCACTTTGGAAAGCAAGCCAGATACGCAACCTTGATGACTAAGCTTAGCAAAAAGCACAGCATGTGATTTATTCTCTAGAAGTGTGATTAGGAGCACATTTTTCTTCAGAAGCCTCCAAATTTGGGGAAAATTACAAAAGCAGAGTAATTCCTTATTTCTAAGATAAGGGAACACTGCTTGCATCACACTTAAGACTCCATATATCACATATACTACCACTATATCATATCTACTAACAGCAAGAGCCATTTCCTGGAGACTGTATGCATATTACAGGAAGCAATGTAAGTTTGGTGTTAAAAACATGCACTTAAATAGAAAACCAAATATGACTACTTATTCCTGTATCTTTTTATAGTTAGTTTTCAAATTATGGCCTTGGACTCAAACATCATCATCTCCCATAACAGTGGTATCAAAAACTGCACCTCTGAATGTAAGTTCCCATGTACAGAAACCAGTATTAAGACTTTAGTTTTGTTTCAAAGCATCTCTGATGACAGAGGAAATACACTAAGCAGGTGCTTAAATCCTGTCCCTACACCATATCACAGTTAGATGCTACACTCTTCTGCTTTTCAGCGAAGCTGTACTTTGGTTTGACTGGGATGTAGTTCATTTGCTCCACAGTTGCCTCTACGGTGCCATGCTTTGGATTTGTGATGAAAACACTGTAGATAGTACGTGGATGTTTTAGCCATTTCTGAGCAGTGTTTACACAGCATCAAGGTCTCTCATGGTTCTCATGCTTCCCTGCCAGCAAGTCAGCTGGGGGTGCACAAGAAGCTGGGAGGGACACCTGTGGGACAACTGATCCCAACTGACCACAGGAATATTCTGTAACACCACATGACATTATGACCAGCAATAATAATAAGGGTGAAGTTTACCAGGGATGTCACTACTCAGGGACTGGCTGAGCACTGACTAGCCAGTGGCTAAGGAATTTTTTTTGCATCACTTGTTTTCCTTTGGTTTATTTCCTCGGCTTTTTTTTTCTTTAACTTACTCAACTGTCTTGATCTCAACCCATGAGGATCCTCGCTTTTATCTTCCAATTTTCTCCTCTGCCTTAGTGAGGGGAGTGAGTGAGCAGCTGCATGGTGCTTAGTTACCTACCAGGGTTAAACCACAATGTAAGAAAAAGAGTTCACAATTTTTGAGGGACAAATAAACTTACCTTGTCCAGGTTCATACTGATTTACAGTCAGTTGATCAGGTTTATGTTTGATATATCCCTGCTTTAAGCACTTCTCCAAGAATGGGTTGCAAATTTCAGGAAGACCTACTTATAGAAACAGAACTGTAAACAAGACAGGACAGCTTTTTACAATAAATATTACTGGAAAAATACTTAGAAACAGCTTCATATACATGCAAGTCCATCTTTAATAATGATTACTCTGCATTTTCTGCTAGCACACACATAACCCCCAAATATCAGATTTGGGGGCCTAATCTTCAAATCCAATATATTTTTAAGAGCTCAGAATTGGAAAGGACACTCCTCCAAGGTCTCTGCATTCAGAAGCAGGTCACTCCTAACAAATGCAACCTGTAGTATCTCTACACATAAATAAAACCACATCGAATCACAGACAAAGTTTTTACCAATTACAATAAAAATGTTACAGTCAAGAAGTAAAATTATTATGCAGATAGCCAGTTGTGCAGAGAGCTCTCTAAAAAATCTACTCACTGGAAATCTGTTACTGAATTAGATTAAATATCACCAAAAAAATCTGCTGAAGTTAAACAGGTGTTGAAACAGGAATGGAAGGTAGAGTCCTTCACCGAAGCTTTGGTTTGCTATTTGGTTTGCTTTGGTTTGCTATACCTGAGGACTTGATTGAAAAATTCTGCTGGGGGTAACACCAACAAATGTGTTACTGCTATCCCTTCCATGAATCTACTGATTTCTCATTTTTAATTGTTTTCCCCCAAGAAGAATTTATGCTTTTCTCACACATAAAATAGTCTGTGAAAGTAGAAAACAATTCACATATCAATCCTCTTACAATGATATAGCTTCACAATTAAAATCTTAATATAACCAGAATCCTTCTGTTGCCTGCTACATCCACCCCAGCACACATGCATCACCTTAAACACCTTCAAGTCTTACAGGAATTTAACTCTCCTATTTTACTATTTTTAAATCTAAGTCTATAAGATGACTCATTTGCTTTGCTCTGACTCACAGCTTTCAACTCCAAATAAGAGTTATTGAAACCTTTACAAAATTGCTTTCAGAGCAAAGGAAATTTTATTTCAGGGTGCATCCAGCAAGCTTCAAGCTAGTTGAGATAAAAATATACAGCAACATATGTCACATCCCCCAAACAAATTAATATGCAATTTGTAACACACAATTGTTTTATGGAACAAAAATCTAAAAAGGAATGACAATTACAATCCCAAAAGCCTTAACTGACCAGACCTCAACAAAGGGCAGCAACCTCTGGCTCCAAGTGATTGGACAACAAGCTTAAAGCACTCACAATAATTTGGAATGGTTCTCAAAATTCAAAAATATTCAAAAGCACTGTTCTGTGTGTGCTTAAGATACAGTGAAGGCTCTCCTTTAACCAGAATCTCACAGCCATAACTTAGCAAGGCTTAAAGGCTTTACATAATGGTTCAAACATCAGTGCAAAATAGGTACAATTTAATGGGGAAGTTCTCACCTCCAGGTAATGGTTTGTCTTTATCAACATTATTGTTATCATAGCGAAACTCATATCCAAAATGTTTTACTCTTCTATGCTTTAAGGTCTTCTGGGCTGTAAAAACACACAAGTTTCAAGTAAGATTAGACTACATAAAACATTCTAGGCAACCTGCTATGTTTTCCTATTTCATCTGACCTGTGAAGCCCAAGCATTTTTTAATGAGCAGTTAAAACAATGTATGTGACCCTTGTTCTTCACAGCATACACTTTCTGCCTTATTATCTTTTGTATTTCATCAAGCAACACATTCACTGCTGTTGTGAGTCAAAGGGATGGTGGTTTTAGACACACAAGAGACAGGGAATACCAATTTTCTTGAGCCACGCTTTATGCATCTTTTTCTTGCCCTGATCTCTGAACTCACACCTGATGAATACCCTGCAGATACATCAAGATCCTTCATTTTCATTAATCACCAAGTTACACATTAGCTACGGTCAACATAACCCTTTGCATTTTTCCAAGGAACGTATTTACACAGGAACTCTGAAGTGATTTCCAAGAATTCACTTATTGAAGAATTTAACTCCACAAGCTCAAGTGAAAGCATGAAAGCATGCAGAATGTATGCCTCACTAGTTATATTTTACTTAAAAGAAGACACAGCTCCTCGGTTGGACACTAAATTACCAACAGTCTTGTGCTTGGCATAAGACACATAAAAAAAGACTTTAATTGTCTCTGGATGCAGGTATCAATTCCAGAGTATCCAAGTAAATCCATTCTAGAATATCAACTCAGACCACTTGCCCTGAGGAGCTGATCATTTGCAGTGTTAAGACCCAATTTCTAAAATACTAAGAACACAGAATCATTTCTGACAATACATTTACCAAGATGTGAACTTCCGGTAACCTGAAACTGTAGGAAAAAACCAGCATAGAAGTATAGAATATCTGGATTTCTATAGTTGTGCCCACCATTTTGAGTATCTTCATCTCCTTTCCAGTCAATACTTTCCAACATCCTTCTTTCTTCCTCTGGAGAAATAATCTTTTCAATTACCATTAAGCCTGGAGGCAAGCTTGTAGGAACAGCATTTTGCAAGGAAACTGAGGTATATGAAAAAAAAAGATAATTTTGTCACTGTTTAGAGAAAATAAAACCATCTGTTTCCTATGGGGATATTTTTGCTTTGTATGAGAATACAGTACATCTGTTGAAATGTTTAATGACACAATAGAACACTCATTTTGGTCTTATTTGGAGAATGAATGATCCCTTTTTGTCAAGACAAAACAGGGTAAAGCCTGAGTTTTGAATCATTCAAGCACTTTCTCAAAATTTTACTGCATAGGACAAACAAGATTTTACACTATTCAAACACAAAACCACTTGGGATTTTCCCGCCAAAATAATGGTAAACAGAATTTCCCAATCACTTCAAAGTTCTACCCGAATTTCATTTTAATTTTGTAGAATTTTAGTGATTTATCATATCAGCAGATTGCTTCTCAAGACAGAGAAGTACTCCGTAATGAAATATATACAAATATGGAATACAAAACAATACCATGGGGAACATAAATCACTGATGTTGGGACATTGAGTTTGCTATCCTAAGAGCTCAAAGAAAGCTATTTGATGGCAGAATGCACAACCCAACAGCAGGAACCCTTTTTGCTAGACACTATGAAAGCACACAGAAAGAGCAACAGTTCTTGTAGTAAATAGCTTATAATTAGCAAAAAAAAAAAGAAAAAAAAAAAAGGCTCAAGGAGAAGGGAAAAAAAAGACAGAAATTTCATTGTGCAGATTTGTCTTCTTGGGGCGGAGATAGAGATTGCAAGACTAAGGTCACACAAGAAATCCAATGAATTGGCTCCTTAATCACAAAACTGTCATGTGCAGTATTGAACGGTCAGCAAATTACTCAAATCTTTTTTTCTCTTTTGCTTCCAAGTAATGCAGTTGAAATTAGAGTGAAATACAAGAAGTAAAGATTATTTTATGTCCTGAATCTCAGATTCTAGCTTTCATTCTCTGTGTCTACTTACAAAAACTAGAGTGCTTTTACCTCTATTTACAACCCAGGAAATAAAAGCAAAGGGGACTAGTATGCAGGAAGCTGGATATACAGAAGAGCAGAAAAACTGTACCTTTTTCCACAAAATTAATATATAGAACAATATTTTGGCCACAGTCTTCCAGTGTTACTTCCGTTCCATTAAGGGCATTAAAGGCTTTCTTGGCTTCTTCTGTTGTTCTATATTTCCCAAATGAATATGGTTTATTTGGTGGCATTAAGAGCATTTCCACAGCTCCATATTCTTCCAGTATCCTGAGCAATTGCTGCCTACTCATCCCATTACCAAGACCAGCATTGGCAATAACCAGGCTCTAATTGAAAAAGAAAAAAAAAAGTTAGTGATTATTGTTGGTTCATTTAAAGCTGACATTTTACCAAGAGAAAAGCACTATAAAGGAAAATTAAACCCACGAGCACTCTTTTATGTATTCTGCACAAGATATGTACATTTCCATGAGCTTGTTATATGAGGCTAAGGCAATCTTAGCCATATGGTGTGAAATCTGAGTGAAAATTAAACCAGATTTTATTACAAAAGTGTACAAAGATGTAACTGATGTTTCCACATTTGAATGGGAAGAATTTGAAGGATCAGGATGAACAAACACAGAGTAAAAGGTACTGCCCTACAGTGTTTTGAGCCATTTGAATTTCTTCATAAACTACAGAGGTAAATTAGAAACTCTAAATTCCCTTTCTGTCTGCAAGTTCCTGTCACTTTTTGCCTCATCAGTATCTATGAGGTCAGATCATTCCCTGATCTCATCTAACTCTACTGTGGCAGAACACCATAAATCAAAATTCTGAGTAGCTTTCTGTTAGGTCTCTTTTCTGCAAGGAAAGAGAAAACTGTCCCCATTTCAGCAGCTGCAAGTCAGCCAAGTAGTTCAACTCCCACAGAACCACAGCCATAATTTATTTACGGGAAGAAAACAAAATGGAAAAGATTCCCAAGATAGACATGTTTTAATGGGAAGTTTAGATGAGACAAATTACACTTTATAGAGAAGTACAGAGGACAGAAAGGTACAAAAGGTAAAAGCCTGAGGAAAAAAAAGAAACCACAGAGAAAGAGAAGAAAAGTTTACCTACCTACCTACATTTCCAATGCTTCCTCCTCCTCTATAACCCAAGCAACTACTATTTCAGATTAAAAAAAACCCTTATCCAAAGGCCATCAAAGTCTGTTCATAGTAACTGAACTGCTGAAGTACAGTTCTGCTTTGAAATCAAAGAAGCACAGAAAACCCTCAATCTGAGGAAGTGCATTTGGAAGAACTGCATTTTACACAAGACATGTGTGAGAATAGAACACAGATAAACAGCATTTTAACACTGTCATCAAAATCACAACTACCAGTCACCTGTGTGGCATGGGAGACGCACTCTATGCCCTCATGTCTCATCAATGTATGCTGAGCTCTGACCTGCTTCCTCAATACCTTCTTCTTCATTTTATGGACTTTCAAATGATCCTCACTGGTTTTAGTATCCATGCTGGCGATCTGGAAAGCAGAAATAACAATACATAGTGAGTGTCCTGCTTGAAAATGATCTCTCCCAAAAATAAAGCTTTATAAAGTCTGCTATAATGCTTGATTTCATTTTCCCATTTTTCTCTTCCTCTTCATGCCTTTATTCACATTCACAGTATCACTACATCCATTTGTAGGTTTTAACCTGTCTTCCCCTCCTGTTTCACACAGTAATTTCAGCTCATTTCCTTCTCTCTACAGTCTCTCCAGAGCAGAACATGAGAAAAAAATTGTGCGGAACTGCCATGAGATTCGTATCAGCTTCTCAGTTATTCTTGTGCCTCACCAAATGCTTGAGTTGGAGACGAAAAGTTTGGCTCCTTTTTCCTAATTGCAACCAAGTATGATATTTGGCCAAACTTGCCTTTTTTGGGAGTATAAAAATGTGTGCAATACTTAGATGTCCAAGAGCAAACAACTAATATGCTCCACACTTCATTTACCACATCTCCAAGGCCAAACTTAACACAAATCACATTCCTGTCATGAGAAGGAACAGAAAACTGTGTACACATATATAGCTATATTAACTACTGAATTTCATGGCAACACAGCATTTACCAGCCAGTGAGTACTTAAGGGTCACTGGCATTCTCCAGGTTTTGCTGCATCTTTTGCCACTTTTGGTCTAACACCGTATTGACATCATACAGCACCTTCCCACATCTCTCTGAGCCTAAATTCATTTCCTTTCTTTCTATTTCCTTCAAATCCAAGGGAAGAGTCCAGACCTCTCCATAGCCCAGTAAGATTATAACAAAGCTCCCAGACATTGATGCAGCTTGATTTTGACTTTATCTTTCCCTACAACATAACCCCTTACCTGTATTTTAGGGGTATCTTCTCTTCTTTGCCAAAAATCCTCCTAACAGTACAGCTGGACAATCCAACCACAGTTGTCTGTCCTATTCCATTCTTTTATCATCATCATCAACCTGACAACAATCCTTCCATCTTCTCTTCATGTAAAAAAAAAGATTTTGTTTCAGTTATTTTTAAGGAAAGAAAATAAAACAAGACTAGGTCAGTCACCCCTATATGTAATTATTTAACTGTGTCAGTCAATCCACTTGCATGCCTTCTGGCTTGCATGACTGCAGAGCTGCTTCCCAACACTTAAACTGCAGACACAATCATGATAATATCACAATATACCACAAAAAATGGTAAAGGTAAAATCCCCTCATATTAGTGTTTGCTGCAACTTTGTATTGAATGACTTAGCAAAAATGTTGTTTACAAAATTTACACTAGTTACATTGTTATAAAATATTGAAGTGTTGCACAGGAGCTGTAAGTACGTAGTCCCTGCCGCTGCTGCAGCATTACCATCAGCAACCTACACAACTTTTAACTGCACTGCAAGAGAAAAATCTTTAAAGAGAATCAGAATGACAAAAGCATTCTGGAAATAAAAGATTCTAATCCTCCAAAAAGGAGCAGAATAAATGCTGCCAAAGAAGACTCATACTTTTGCCCTTCCCTTTCACTTACTGGGTCATCCTCCTACCATTCCTCTTCCATTCTCAAACACGATTTTACAGTAGTCTTAAATGAATTTAAACACTTGTCAACAACAATTTCAAGCAAATGTAGCAAGTTACTGGCATCATAGGCTCCAACAATTCTATCCTGATATGGTTTCAGCTGCCTGCTATCAAGTTTGAGGTGGCACATGCATGGCCATAACAGTTTGAACCCTGACTTCCTGGCATTATTCAAGTTCCTACATGTATCTGACCATATAGAGATCACACTTATATCTGAGCCTGACAAAAAGAAACAAACAAACACCTAATAAATTACTCAGCACCATAATCCATCCTAACACCATTAGACTTTTGACATTTCCTAGGGTTTCTTAGATAGAATTCAAGCACAGCAATGCTCACATGCAATGAAGGCAAAATGCATGAGAAGAAAATCTCACCACTAACAAAACTGAAACAGGGCAGACTTTCAGAAAAAGGAGAATACTACTAAAATAATTATTTCATATGATTTCAGAAACAAAGTATAGAGGCTGAAAAGATCAATGGGTTATAGAATAAATCTTGATCTCTGCAAAATTATTTTCATTACAGATTTGTTAGGAACTGTCTGCCATTTCCCTTCAAAGCAACAGTGCTCATTAAGGGCTTTTTGCCTACTTTATACTCCTTTTCCCTTCCCTTCCTGAATCTCTTGGTGCTTTCTTAAATAATCATTTTCCTTTCCTGATGGCAGACCTGCAAACAGGCCACAGCTCATTCTTTGGACATAACATGCTTCTTTCTAAAGACAAATAGCTCAAAATAGCTCAAAATAGTATTCTTCACTTAATCAACAGTGTAAAACACACAGAGAGCAATAGTCCTCTTAACCTTCATTAGCTAAATAATGATTAAGAAATCTCAAACTTGCTTACACCAAAAAAAAAGCACAGTGACACACACCCACACACACAAAACAAAACCAAAAAAACAACGCCCAAAAGCATAAGATAATTAGAAGCCAAGGTACCTGAGAGGGAAAAAATAAGTCTCATGAAAAGAAGCACAAAAAGTTTTCATCAAGTAAATTCTCCTAAGTGCATCTAATGTATTACCCTTACCAAGTTTCAGCTGATTTGCAGGCTCCTTCAGCAAGCCTACCATGACCAAGTTGTCCAATTATGAGATTTCATAGAATCACAAAATCATTTAGGTTAAAAAAGACCTGTAAGATTAAGTTCAACTGTTAATCCAAGACTGCCAAGTCCACCACTAAACGCTACGTCCCTAAGCATCAGCATCCACACAATTTAGTCCAAAAGGCTTGGCCTGCCCAACTTTATCTGCAATACACAAGAGAACAGAGCCCAACAGCTCTACAGCCTACACATGCGCAGGTTCCTCTGGGGAGGGTGTCAGGCAGTGAAGTCTCAAACTTCACAGGAAAGTGACACATCTTTGACTTGGTGAGGTGGGTTTACAGAAAGAGAGCAAAAATATGGGACAGGTTAACACTTTGGAGGCAAGCAAATCGTATTCAGGTGAAAAAGCATGGAGGCTATGCACATCACCCATAGCAGTCAGACCATTGTCATGCAGCTCCTGCATAACAGAGGACTTCAAACTGAAAGGGTCAGGCCTCTCCCAAAACATCTACACCTCTACATACTGGAAGACTTCATCTGATCTCTGGGGAAAGCAGTTCTGAATTTAGTCAGGCCTTTAGTCAGATCCTCACAAATTACCACATTCTCCAGGCAAAAGCAAAGAACTCATGTCACAATATTTGTCAAACTAGCACAGAAACTGAAGCTGAAAGAGCTGAAGGACTGCTTTCTATCCTATCACAACCCCTGAACTAAACAACTGAAGAAGGAACAGATGAGCTGTGATTCAGCTGTCTAAATTGCATGTAACACTGCAACCCCAACACTTAGCCTTTCACCTGCTGCTCAGTAAGCTGAAGACTTTCCTGATGTGCTGTGTCATGCTTGCCAGCATCACCCGGGTGCCTCCAGCTCCTGAAGGCATCTCAAACAGTGCTACCTGCATAGATGAGACAGCTGAATATTCCCCTGGTCTCTGTCTGAACTGGGTCTAAAATCTGTCTTGTCTGTTGCACCATCACCGGAGGCTCAGTTTGGCAGGCACAGAAACCAACAGTCTGCCCTGATTTCTGAATAAAGGAATCACATTCATCTGCATAGAAGTAGAAAGCATCATTTCCTAGGATCTCACACCTCCTCTAAAAAGGCCAACGTGACTGAAGAAGAATATGGGTTAATCCACTGCTACATTCATTACTGCTACCACCTACTTTTACAAGTATTTTTAAAAAGTAGCTCCTGAAAATACACACTGAAAACGGTTTCCCCTTGCAGTGCGAGCTCATGTTATACCAGGTCACACAACTGGCCCGAAATTACTGCAGAGGTTAATGTAAGGCGTTAATGCAATGCAGGAAGTCTATTTACCATAGAAGCTGCTTCTGAAAGCCAAAGTACCCGATGGCCGGGCAGAGCTGAGCGGCGGCTGTCGGCAGAGGGAGCGCCACGATCAGGGATAAGCTTGGCTCTTTCTTACTCAGTTTGGGCTTGGTTTTGTGCTGCAAAGTCACCACAAACGTGTAAGGACGCTGTATACATACAGACATCTGGGGGGGAACCATTCAGGAAGCCCGAAGGTGAGATTTAAGTGCTCCAGCACTGGCCAAATGTGCGTGAAAGCACCAGCACACCCAGGCAGCAGCACGTCCCCCCGGCTATCCCACCCCATCGCTACCAGGGACAGCCAGCACCAAACCTCCCACCGACACCCCGCAAAGCCGCGGGCTCTGGGCACTCCTTACAAACAGAAACGACAATAGGAATAACCACAGGAGCGTGTCTCAGACTCACAGAATGTTAAGGCTTTGAGCAGACCTTAAAGATCAACCAGTCCCAAACCCCGTGCCATGGGCAGGAGCGCGTCCTGCTAGTGCAGGTTTCTCAAGGCCTTGTACACTGCCAGGATTGGGGCATCCACAGCCTCCCTGGGCAACTTGTTCCAGGGCCTCACACCCTCACAGCAGTGTCCGCTCTGCTCTACCCTGAGTACACAAGGGGGAGGCTGCAAAAGCTGTGAGACAGACGTAGGGACTGACTTGGCCTTCTCCCCCTTACACCACCTCGTCCGACAGGAACAGAGACAGAGCCGGAGCCGCGGCCAGGCCGCCGCGGGCTCTGCTCGCCGCACAGGGCGGCACGGCGGGGAAAGGAGGGGAGCCAGCGGCAGAGGCCAGCTGCTCTCCCCCGTCTCCCCGTCCCCAGCCGGAGCCGGGCGAGGCCCAGGCGCTGCAGCCCTACCCGGCGGGCTCGGCGCGTTACCTGCTGCAGGCGGCCATGTCGGGGCGGCACCCGGCACAGCACAGCACCGCCCCGCCGCGCCGTCACGGCACCGCCCCGCACCGCACCGCGGAGCGCCGGCGGCTCGGGGGAGTTTAGCGAGGGCAAGCGCCTACTGCTTTATTACTGGTCAAGGAAGTCAAGCTTTGGCGTTCGGCAAGTGCTGGATCCTGCACGTGGGTCACAACAACCCACAGTGTTACAGGCTGGGGGCAGTGGCTGGAGAAGATCGGGGGGAGCTGTTTGACAGCAGCTGAACATGATCCAGCCGTGCCCCGGTGGCCAAGAAGGCCAATGGCATCCTGGCCTGGATCAGCAATAGTGTGGCCAGCAGGACCAGGGCAGGGATTGTCCCCCTGTACTCAGCACTGCTGAGGCCACACCTCAAATCCTGTGTTCAGTTCTGGGTCACTCACTGCAAGAAAGACATTGAGGGGCTGGAGTGTGTCCAGAGAAGGGAAAGGGAGCTGGGAAGGGTCTGGAGCACAAGTCTTACATTTCAGGGAGCTGGGGGTGTTTAGCCTGGAGAAAAGGAGGCTCAGGGGGAATCTTCTCACTCTCTGCAACCACCTGAGAGTGTAGCCAGGTGGGGGTCAGCCTCTTCTGTCAGACAGCAACAGGACAAGAGGACATAGTCTTAAGCTGCAGGAGCTATAGGCTGGACATTAGGAAGAATTTCTTCATGGAAAGGGTGATTAGACCTTGGAATAGACTGCCCAGGGAGGTGGTAGAGTCACCATCCCTGGAGCCGTTTAAGGAAAAACTGGACATGGCTCTTAGTGCCTAGTTTACATGATGGTGTTGGGTCCAAGGCTGGACTTGATGATCTCCAGAGGTCTTTTCCAACCTGGCTCTCTGATTCTCTGGCAGCAGCCAGTTCTGTGTGCCAAGATTTCCTGATGACCAGGCCAGGGTTCTCCCATGGTGTGCAGCCATGTCTCATGGGGAGGGACATCCATGCCGGGTGGGTCTGGGGCAGTCCGTGTGGCAAGGGGAAGAGGGTGAGCAGCTCCCTACAACCACCTGCCATGGACACACTCTTACTGTCACTGTGCCACCTCCTGTCCCTGCTCACTCCGCGCTTCCCAGCTTCCCTTGTCAGCAGGCCCTCCCCATGCCCCTTTTCTCCAAGGAGAGCCAACTCCTTGTCATCCTCCTCACCACACGCAGAGTCTCCCTCTGAGTCCACACAGAACAAGTGCAATGCTTTAACCCTACATGTAGTGGGGCACCATCCCTCAGCCCCACACCCTCTCCACTCCTTCATTGGAGCCTCTGCCAGTGCACAGGATCCAAAACCAGATAAGGAAAGCCACATACACACTGGAGGTCAAAGACAGCTTCCACCAGTCCAGGATGGATTAAAGACAGCATCCCTGGGTCAGAGTGAATTAAACATGGCTTCCCCTAGGCCTAGGCATTCACCAGAAGAGACAATCTCCTAGACAAGCCACCATCACAGTCAGGACTGATCACATTGCCTTTGGCATACCATGGCACTAGAGACGGAGGAAGATAAAACCACACCAGTCCAGGCAAGGCTATGTGAAAACTGAGCCTCTGGTTGTACATAAATATTCCACTGCACCACTCTTGACCTGGCCAGGAACCCCACTAAGGCTGTGAAGTGAATCCACACTAGTGAGAGAACTGCCTCACTGAAAGGAAGCATCTCCACACCTCACTGACTCCCTGTAGAGAAAGTGGTCACTTAAATTAGAGATACAGTGTGTAAGCATTCACTTCATTTTTCTTCTTCATAGGCTAACCAAGCTTTATACTATGCCCCTAGACATAACCTTTACCCCTTCTTTATCCAAAATGCTGGAATTTGGGATTATCTACTTTTGCTATACAAGTGTTCTACTTCTCACTGCATCTTATTACCTAAAGCCTCTTTTCTTCTTTCTCTCTCTCTCTGTTTAAGTACCAAGCTGATTTTTATTCTTCCTCCCTCAGCCTCCTGTGAGTAGGTAACCTTTCTCAGCATCAATTATGTGTGGGATTCCCCAGTGGGTGGTATGTAAGGTGGCTGATGAGCCTGTAAACCTGTAGACAGAAGCCAGCTCAGTTTTTTCCCAGAAGCACACTCTGGAGGAATTTACCCATGGTTGTGCTTACCCAGAAGAAAACAAAAAAGAACAACAAAAATCCAACTAGACAAAAAAACAACAAAAAATCCTTTCTCTTTCCCTTGGAGCGTATACCATGCCCTGTGCCAGGGACACAGCTATTCCATGAGCAGGAGGTAAAAGTGCACTAAGCATGTGAGTGAGGCTGAGGTTGACAGGGCATATCCACCAGCCTGTAATATTTGGGACGTAGAAAGTGTTTGGTCAGAAGGGTGTTCCACTTCTTTTCCTCCACCACAGTCTGTGCCATTGCATCACTCTCTGTCCTTGATTCACACAGTGGATAGCAAAGTGTTATGATAGCAGAGATCTTCTGTTTAAGTTTTCTTATATGTAAAGGGTGAATATTCACTGCCTAGCTAGTAAGAGTGTAGCATAGATCTTGTTAACCTTTGTGAACACTAAGCCTTAGCATCATCTGGTCTTCTTGTGAGCCAGAATGAATGGGGAAAGAACAACCAGGCCACATCAACAGCTGCTCTATTAAAATATTCTCCGAGGCTCTCAGCTCTGGAAACCATCCAACCCTGAAAGCTACTGAAAGGATGATCCTAATGATACCCCTTTGTAATTCATTACCAATTTGTTCTGACAAGTGGAAAATACCTGCCCAAAGGTTGTTTCTCTTAAGTGCCCACATTCCAGATTCTGTGCACTCTCCATTCTCTGTGCATGTCCATGTGTGATCTCCGGGGGAGAACAAACTCACTCTGGGTTTTTTTTAAAGTATCTCTGTATGATTAGCATTGGTCAAGAATTTTTCATGCATATTACAATAACATTTCCTCTGATAATGCATCAAGATTTTGCTTCCATAAACAACATTCTCACATAGGAAATTTCCACCATTTAAAAGGAAAACAGTTAAAGGCTGGTAAGGGGGTTAATACAAGCTTATTTCAAACCAGAACTGATATGCCTCATATGATTTAAGCCCAGAAGCACTGTGCATTCTCCTCCCAAGCTAGATAAGACAGGTACAGGCTCCGCCTACAGATACCATAGTGCTTATTGACCACAAGTAAAAATACATCTCCGTTAACAACTTTATCACTTACTAACCCACAAAACAGTTCACAGAAGTGGGGATTCAAACACATTTACCTTTGATGTTAATATAATCTGTTCTTTTAAGTGCTTTAGCAGAAAACTCAGTATTTCTTTTTAAAAATCCCTTGTTTATAATTATAATATTTTGGTTTTAAACTTCAGCAAATATTCTAGCTTGATATTAAGTCTTAATAGTTTTCTTAAGAAAATAAAAGGTTTTTATCAGAAAATCTTGGCTCTGGCTCTATTTTTTTAATTGATAATGAGGAAACATCTTCTAAAGCAGAATATCATGCTCTCATTTAGTCACAGGCAAAAAATAAAATCCTACTGACTTTTCTCAGGAACAAATGACACTATTTGCTATGCTGTTAGTTATTTTATCTTTTCCACATTCCCAGGGAGAATCAAGGTATTTGTCAATCCCTGGGCATAAACTTCATACAATAACAAGTAAACACTTCTATTTCCTTCAACAAATGAGAGGTTACTGGTCTGTAGGTGGAAAGACAATCTTACTCCCTTTTATAGCATAGGAAGCCAAGCCATGCTTTAGCCTAATGTGATCACACTGGATTTCCATTACTTTCAAACCCAATTAAAAGGCAATCACAAGAAGATAGGATTTGCTATATCAAATCTCTTGATATAAGAAACTGCAGTTTAAGAATCATGACAAATAGGATATATTTCAGGATAGCAGTTTGTTACCAAAATAAGAAGAAACCTCTTAGCACAAAATCCAGCTCAAAATCACCCATGAATAATCCTGTAGAGAAGTACTGTAATAAAGGATGAGAGACAAGATGAATTGTTTTAGGATAGCATTCATGTAATAGTTCAGCACTTTGACAAATATGTGTTGACCTAAATTCAAAATGTGCTACTGCTGCTGCTTGTGATAATAAAACTCCATAACAAACCTCTGCAATGCCAAGGGTTTATATTTTTCAGGAAGAAGGCAAGGCTGGCTCTGTGCTGCATGTCATTTTTATTCTGCATTTGTGCTGTTCGATGCTAGATTTTGTGTTTCTTTCAGAAAAAAAAAACCTGCCAGAAAAATACAGCTTTCAGAAATTTTTTAGCAATTGCATAAGACAGAAAGAGATATAAGAAGCCCAAGTCCTTTTAAAATCATTGGGATTTTCAAATGCTAGTGATCAAAATGCTTGTATTCTCAAGAGACTTAAAATGTCAAGTAATATCAGTATGCTTTCTGATTTCTAAGCTTTAGGCTACAACCTGTTCATACCTCCAAGAAGCTTTTTCAAACTTTTTCCCACAAACATAAGATTTTGGAGTACTTTTTTTCCATTTCCTTTAAAAAAAGCTGAAATTTTCCTGAAATCTCAAGACTCAGTGTACTGGAACTTCAAGAAATTCACTAAATAACATAAATCTCATTATAAAATTGTAAGATTTGGTAACGCTGTGTTTCTGGCACAAACGCACAATTATTGGCAGGTTCACTTGCACTGATAACAAGTGTGATCCTCTTGTGGTTTAGCATGATGATACAGCCTTTTCTGAGCAGGGAGATTCCAGTTGTGTACTGGGACAGCTACAGATCTTGTCATATGGAGAACCAAACCAGTGGGTGAATGTTTAGGATTGGACAGGGCTTAGCTTAGCTAAACTCAGCACTTCTGCTATGCCATGAGCTTGCACTAATGAAGTTCACATTTACTAAAGGAAGGGAGGAACAGCTTTATCTTCTGTTATAAGACACACTGCAAAGATGTGACTGTGTTGCTGGGTATCCATTAATATTGCACTGGAACTGGAACCACTGTCTGTAGGCCCCAATAAACAGAAAATCTTTGATCCTTTTCTGGTGAATCTTCAGAAAATTCCTGTGAACTTTCAGGCATAAGACAGAAATTACTGTAATTATGATGTGCATGCTACAAGTCTGAAGATATTTCATTGTATGAACTGCCAACACAAAGAATCAGCTCTTGAGAGGTTCCTGCAACATGTGGACACAGATGTCAAAAAAACAGATAATTTCCTGATTTGATTAAGGAAGAACCCAAGCGCTGTAAATTCCCTAGGCACAACTACTGGAAAGCATAATATCCGTGAAGTTAATTTTAAAATTCCCAGTGAAGCTCCTGCCAGCTTTTTCTGCTCAAATAAAACCTCTCAGTGAAGAGTCCTCAGCCCTTCAAAATCCCACATGCACCAATACTAAGCAAACCATACATTGCATGAAATTGTCTTGTCCTCACTTTTAATTTTCTCTGGGCATAAACAATCTCAGCGACTTAGGGCTTTAAATCTTTCCAAATCCATGCAGGCTTTGAAGAAAAATTGATAATTCTCTGCTGAACAGGAATTGTTGCTTTCACTGCCCATGTGACTCTTTCTCTGCAGTTCAGGCAAAGTTTAGTTAAGATCTTGTGCCAGTCTAGTACACTTTCCAGGGTGTCAGGAAAGTTATATGAAGTACTGAAAGAACTATACAAAATCCTGATTTCCCTCTAAATCACTAAACCCACCAACACATGGCTTAGTTTAGCCTTGAAATCAATGTTATTAGAAAGATTCTCACAAAATATTTCTGTTTTCTCTGACTCAAAGACTGAAAATTATCATCCCTTCAAAGTCTGCACATACTTTACATTCTCTTCTTGCTCTTTATGCCTGTTTTACATAAATAAATAGGAAATATATATTTTTTAAATACTGTTTGAACTATATTATACTTTTCTGGCCCTACAGTCAAAATCTTACAGTAACCTGGCAAAACTCAGTTCTGTCACAAGCAATTAGGATTTGGTAGGCAATCAGGAAATAATATGACCTTGCACAGGGATCCTCCCTGATATCTGTACTGGGCAGGCAGTCTGCTTTCCTGCATATCCTTGTAAACCATCATTTCTCACAGTTGTAACTTCAGGACATAAATGTATCATAACGACAATCATGGAATATCAGTTTCTGAGTCTATCTACTTGAGCAATTAATACATTTTTAAGGATGCAGTTCTTGCAGTTCGGACAAAATCTGTGAAGGTAATTTTTAAAGACACAGTACTGTTTACATAAGGGAATTAAATATTACATTTCCATCGTGAGATCCTTGGTGCCCCCACTGACTGGAGAGAATATTGCAATGTATTCCTTAGACTGGGACTCCAATTCTTTCATCTCCTTTCAGGCATCTTCTCAGGAGAACTCATTAGCTGTTGCTTATGCAATAGATTTACTTTCTTTGTAAGAAGAATAGCTGTGCAGCCATAAGTTAAATTTTTCTAAATATAAAGGTTGTCAGATGCTTGCGTCACCCCACATGCTGCTCTTGTAATCTAGATTTAATTGCTTCTCTGGATCTATGTACACTCTAGACATATCTGGAAAACAGGAGTTGTAAGCTTTTGAATGGAATAGGCAAAAAAAAAAAAGATGAATCCAAACTTAGTGGGTTTTGATTTTTTTTTTTACAAACACCACTTGTCTGTGAGTCAGTTTGCTGATCTGTATGACATTTACATAAATATTTACCTAAATCACCAGGGGTTGTGAATCTTCATGAATCATTGTTGGTGAAACACTGTAATCTTGAATGAAGTGTAGCCCATACATTCAGAGTATGGATCTAATTAATGGCAGAAGATGAATGAAAATAATAGATTCAAAAAATCACATCACGTTCTTTATTTTCCTTGTTCAAAATTGATTTAAAATTTTTCTCTTATAAATGCAAATCTTTCTTTTTCACACAGACATAATATAGTTGACCTTATATCATCTTGGTGATGATTAGGACAGTTTCAGCATATTCGAGTTTGTTCACTTTTATTAAGAGGAAAAAGCAGATTTTGCTAGCAAATAGTATTTGAAATTCATGTCTACATCACTTTATTTTACTCTTCCTATTTAGAAATATCAATCACAATGATTTAAATTAAAATATAGTAACATTAAATGCTCTGAACTCATACATACATGAAGACTTTTCTGGCAAAATTCTTTGCTTCAAGGAATGGGTAAACTAAATGAGCATACTGGCTGCTTCACTTAGCTGTCATCTCTCTAAAGGCTCTATGAGTAAGCCTGACACACTTCATCTCTCACTTTACCATCATCTATATGCTTCTGTTAGTGTCTCTCACATTAAACTTGATGGTATCTTCAGTCAAAGGAATACAAGTAAGGCTAAGTGTGAGACTGGAAATTAATAAAATAACTAGAGATTGGTTTTAAAAGTTACCAAGAAGCTTGTGTGCACACTGCCCTAGTTGCTATAATATAAGTGCATGAGAGCCATATAATTCACCATCACTGGACAATGTGTATTTGATGTTTGCCCAAACCCAGGCACAAAGAATTGTCAGCTGACAAGAATCCCCTCAAGAGGGGCTCGTGAGGAAATTTGAGAACAGCCTGAGAAGCTTGTCAGTTATGGAGAGAGTAGCCTAACTCATGCTGAGTGAAAACTAGAGGGATTGATAATCTGAACTACAGATTTTGAAAATTGAGGTAAGAAAGTTCCTTAGGTAAATAAAGAGAGTTTTCCTATTCTTTCCATATTTTTCTTGCTACAACTTTTAAGATTATTCCAACAGTAGTAGGATTGTTAGGTAAGATATATTCTTTGTCTTGTCTATTTTAAGTCAAAGAATACAAGTGTAGCTAAAGTATTTCTGCCACCTTTGTATTGTCAAAAATTTTAAATTTTACTTTTTTTTTTAAAGGAAACAAAATAATACTATAAAAACATTAACTAAAATATAACTCCTTATGGTGCATTTAATAATGCTTGGGTGGCACATTGTCTGAGAAAAGTGCTGGGTGGTGTCAAAATATTTAGATGCTTCACAAGGACACAGCACATGTCTTTGTTATCAATTTTGTCTTTATCAGTAATTTCTGTAACAGCAAGAACTTCTATCCAAAATAATAAGGGACTTGAGCTTTTGATTTTTCACCAATATCTGAGCAACGTATGTTGCTATCTGGTTATTCTGCTGCTTCTGTCACCTTCTTTCCAATGCTTAATTAATCATGCAGGTGACCTTGATGGTTTTTATTAAGCACAGCAGGCTGCGTGAGCTATTGCTGGAAAAGTGTGACATTGCTCAACTAGTGGGGCCCTATTTCTATTTTTTTTTAATAGGGTTTCACTGCTGCTTCTAAGTACAGGTTGTATTTCTGCTGTCATGCACAGTTTCTTTCATTTGCCATAAATTAAAAACAATTACGCTGTTAAAAGGAAAATACAGCATAATTAAATATTCTCTAACTTCATATAAACAAAAGAGCTTTTTATAAAATGCTGGTTTTCCTCAACTTTCCATGAAATGATGATGCTGAACATAGGAATGATGGTAACCTGGGTAGCTTCCACACCAACATACTGAGTGAATGGGTATATCAAACTGAAATTTGTCAACAAGGGTCTCAGTAACATCCAGTCAAGTCTGAAATGGCACTGCATGACTACAGTGCAGCTATGTACCACTTCATGATTCCAGAGAATGGGCAGGAGGCCATCTGGAAACTCCAAACATGTTGGTCTGATCCTCTAAGTTTATCATAACAGTAAGGGAATAAGTCAATAAGGATTTCCATCTTACATTTTGAATTCCTCAATATTTGTGCACAAAAGCATGTCATCTGGGAAAGTAAGGCTACTTCTATAGCAGAGATCTGGCTTTTTCATGCTCATGATTCATCTTGCATAATTGTGAATGAATTGTCTTACAAATATCTGTTCCTAGATTTATTTTGGGAAGCATAACTGAATTCTGCTCCTGAAGCCCCTGAAAAGTTTCCCAATTTACAGTTTATTCTGTTCAGACATCTACAGACCTGCAGTCAATCCTCTGGCCTAGTGCTAAAGAAGTTTCTGACAGGCACAGGACCTAAAAGCAAGCATCTGATGTATTGGGGATGGACATCATTGTGATATAGTAATTAGAAACACTGCTGTAATGCAGGAGACAGGAGAAAGAACTACTTTTCTAGTTGCATTGATGCATGGAATTAAGCTTGAAAGATTACTGCAATGTGCAAAGCATGATGCAAATAAGAGATGAACTGGTAAAGCTGTAGTCCGATACCAACTCTTGAGTTGTTCCATTGAGCATCAGACCTCATTTGCTGATGGACCACATGGCTGTAGTGGAGGCTGCTGGGACCTCCTCCATGCCTGCCATTTGATCAGCTCTGCAGGTTACACCAGTTGCATCAGGCATGCTGATGGCAAGTGGAAGAGGGACTACGTAGCTCTAGCTAAGGGGAGAATTAAATACCAGTCTGCTTTGCCTTAAGACATGAACAGCGTTTCCTAATCATTACATGTTTAACACAACAACCCTAGTGTTTTCACCCTACTTCTTAAATGTGACAGTTGATAATGGGATCAAAATGACTGAAAAAGGAGATTCAGAAGAAGTTAAACTATGTTCCTGAAACAGGCATGCAGAAAGCTCTTTTCAAATTAGGCATAGAAAAGACTTAGAAAAATAGGTTAATTAGCATTTTCAAAGGACTTCTGAAAACATGAGACTATTGGCCAATATTGGGATGCCAATGTGGCCTGACATCCTGCTTACAGCTTCAAAGGAACATCTGGACAGATGCATGAAGCAGTAAGGATGAATGAAACACAGACTACTTCCTACTGGCAGTAGATACTGCACTGGGCAACTTTAAATGATTCTGAGGATGCTTCAGACAACAGTTGTTATTCTCTCAGAGGGGAGAGTCATATAAATAGAATGACGTGCCTATGATCCCGATTAGCTGACTTTAAACTTTGAAGATCAAAAGCCTTCAGGATATACTGCTGGGGAAGAAAGGACACTGATCTGCTTGACAGGTCGGTGAGATGGCATATGGAGGAAGGATACTGTCTCGCTGAATACTACCCCAGCTAGCCGGGACCTTAACACCTTGGAGATGTTCCCCGCTTTGCTGTAGGACCTTAACTGTATCACTGTGACTGGACTCCCCTGAAGCGCAGACAGGTATCGCCTTTCCTTGGCAAGCGCGGGGAGAAGGAGGTGGGGGTCAGGTCTCGAAGTGCGGGGATGCGAGGTGCATCCTGCGGCGGGGCTCGGGGGCCGGTGGCAGGCGGGGCACAGGGAGCGCCCCGGCGCGCGTTGGCTCCCACGGGTCCGCGGCCCCTTCCCCTCCCTGCGGGGCGGGCTCTGCCCCGCCGCAGCCTCCCCCCGCGCTCGCCGGTAGGCGGCACCGCCACCCGCCTTCCTCCGCCTCCTCCTCCTCCTCACCTTCGCCGGGCGCCGCGCCGGGTGACCCAGATCGGCGGCAGCTCCGCGTCCCTCCCGGCGAGGAAGGACGGCTCGGGACGGCGGCTGCGCTGCGCTGCGCTGCGCCGCGGGGATGGAGCGGCGCGGAGCGGTGAGTGCGCGGCGGCGGCGGGCCCCGGCGGCGGCCCCGCGGGTCGCTTAGCGACGGGAGGCGGCTCCGGGCATCGCATCGCGGCTCCCTGCGCCGCTTCCCTCCGCCGTTCACAGCCGGCGGTGGGAGCGAAGTTTTGCCCCTCTGAATACGGGACGCTTTATGGAAAGACCTTGCGGCGTAAGGAAATTTGGAGGCACTGAGTGGTTTGCCCATTCGGGGTATTTTTAGTTGATTTTTAAAATTTTTAATTTTCTTTTTTTTTTTTTTTTCTAACGGCCCCATTCCTTGTAATTGCCCAGGCGGAGGCCGGCACTGGGCAGCCGCCAGGCGCACGGCTCTGCGGCTCCGCAGTGGGCTCCGCGCCCTGCCCTGCCCCGCAGCCTGCCCTGCGCGGGGCCGCTGGCCTGCCTTGCCCTGCCGCACCTGCCCCGGGCTCTGGGCACCTCGGTTACATCAAGGTGTGCACATGAGAATGACGACTTTTTTTCTATAGCACTCTCTCCTTCGCTGTCTCACCTTCGTCCCTCCACATGGTCATCGTGTATTGAAGTTACACTTGCTCTGAGTTTACTCCAGGATTGATGTCTTTGATATTTCCCTTTGTCCCCACCGTTTCTGCTTTTCTTACAATTTCCTTTAAAATGGCTAAAAGGGAGTAGCGAAAGTGTATGTCAGAATGGGGGCGGTGGGGGGGAGGAAAGAACAACACCTTTGTCCCAATTCAGTCAACTCAACAGTCAGATCACAACAAGCTGGGTTTTTTTGTGACAAAGGCATTTGAAACAAAGGAGCCATTTTAGAAACTGAAAGAAATTTATTTTGTGCCTTGCATGCTTTGGTAAATCCAGGTTTTCATTCTTTTCTCTTCTGTTGCCCCCCCCTCCTCCCATACCCACTATTCTAATTTATTCTAAAATGAAATACAATAGAAGAAATAGCATCTCTAAAATCCTACATCATCCCTGTGCTCTACAAGAAGCTTACTGATTGCCTTCTGTTTCAAACGTTTCGTTGCGCATTTTTAAAGAATGTTATTTTGTACTGGTAGATTGATGAATAGTTGAATCAGTGGAGTGTGCTTGTGATAAGAACATCTCATCTCCCCAGGAATAGAACAGCAAAAGCCTCATTATGTGCAGTAATTTGGTAGGTGTTGCATACTTATATCTATTTTGCAAAGTGCAGGTTCAGACTTACTGATTCTTAGGAGAGCTTGCCTTTCTCTGACTGCCTTAAAAAATGTGGGCCACTGCTTTGCCAAGCTGAACAGGTGGACTTACATTTAGAAATATCCTTTGACTTGTTCAGTTCTCATAATCTGCATATAGTTTTAAGCAGTATTTCAATTAAAATGAATGCAAAACTACATTGCTGTAGCTATTGACTTATCATGAAGGCTAATAGAAGCTTAGAGACAGGAAGCCTATGATTTTCAGGAGTGAAATCATGTGACAGCGTCAGATGCTGTATGTATCACTCTAAACAGAAAATGGGCAGAAGATAATTCCAGGAAAGCACCAAACAATGAAAAAATCATGCAACAGAACGCATTTGTTAACTTTCCTACTGGTTCACTGATATACAGTAAAATATGTTTTGCTAGTGTAAAAACCTTCTGTGACTGAGCATATAACCAAAGTGTCTATGAATCCTTAGCCTGCTCAGGTCTTTAGACAGGGCTTTCTTAACCATAGGACAGCATCACATTAGTTCACTGACAAGTGTGAACCCAAGAATTTTCTGTGATCCAACATATTCCTGTCCCTCTTGACAGGGAACTGCATCCCCTTGAGCTAAGCTATACTTAAGTGGGAAACTTCCGGGCCATGTTGCATTAACTGGGTATTTTGTTATCTATTATCTTCCCTGCACAAACAGACTGGCTGCTGGGAAAATGCTGTTGCACAAATGCTGGAGTATGTAGGGCTCCAGACTGCTGCTAGTATTTAAATAATCTTGTATTTTACAGTTGTTCAGACAACTTGCGCTTGTGGTTAAGCTGTGATCAGCTATAAACCAATTTAAACAAAAATTATGTTCAGTTGTACAGTCAGGGCATTATAACTATACAGAGCCAGGCAAGCTTTATTTTTCCCAAGCGGTCATTTGAAGTGTTAGCAGAAAATTGCAAGAAGAACAAGCTTGGGTTGCCTGGAGATCAAATCTTGTTGGATTTAATGCCCTCTGGCTCATGAGACTACGGTTTTTTTTTTTGGGGTTTTTTTTGGGTTTTTTTTGGTTTTTTTTATGAACATCTGCTCAGTTTTCTTGATTGAAAAACTTCTTTCATTTGACATTCCTTTTAAATCCTTTGCTTGGTAATGCAGGGCAAAGGACTGCATGAAATATGTTGCTCTCCTTGAATGCAAGCTTTGGGAAGGGGGCCTGAAAAGTAAACTCTACAGTAGGGAATACAGTGGAATACTGAGAAGGAAGCCAGGTGTTGAGATTCCAACAGAATCTCAGAATCAGAGAAGGATGAAGTAAGGAAAAATATCTCATAATCAGAAAAGAAGGATGAAGTAAGGAAAAATAAAATGAAAAACATGGCTGATGTAAAGAAATGTGGAGAATATTTGTGGTAGTGCAGCCCTGTGGCTAAGGCTCAAGCTTAGCATCCTCAGTATCCATCTAACATGATACGAGCTCAGCCACCTGCCTAAACTCAAGTGCTGTGCTGTGCTGTGCTGTGCTGTGCTGCAGGATTTGCCAAGCCCAAGCTGGAGGTGGAAATTCTGCTTGTTCCTGCCAGGCAGTGGAAAGGGAAGTGTGACAGCAGAAGCTGTGGGAGCAGCTTCCCGAGTCACTGCTTAGTGGAACATGGGACTGCGTGAGCACTCCTTTTCAAGGCAAAGCAAGCATTTTAGTGACAAACTGACCTGTCTGACTTTGCCTTGAGACAATTATGGATATGTTTACACTAGTGATTTGGCTTGCATCCGGCTCAGGTATCTGAACATCTCCAAAGGCCTTCTCCGGTTGCTTTGTGGTGGTTCAGGTCTCAGAGGAGTCTCGCTGCAAGAGACCTGAACTCTCCCATTGAAACTACATCAGGACTTCTACTTTGGGAGCATTCCCATTTAATTACTGTGCCTTGCATGAAAGATATTGGTTTTTTTAAAGGACCTCTCAGCTGAAATCTAGTGAGCAGTTCCCATCCACTTTAGCATAAAACCAGTGAAGAGCCCCACACTAATTTTGTTAGCTTCAAATATTTCTGGCAGCTTGATCTGGAGTGCAGTGTCCTACTCCCCTGCAAAATGTAAGCAAACACTTCTCAGCTTTCTGTTACAGCTGAGAGACCCTTCAAGAAGATAGTTTCTAGCCCTTACAGTTGTTACAGTACCTGGATGAAACTGAGCGATTGGGCACGGTGGTTTTACCTCATCCTAATCTGTCTGCAGATCTGTAGGCTGAGCACTCCATTCTAGTACAGACTGATACAGCCACAGCCATAAAAAGGAGCCTGGGGAACAGGAGAAATGTAGGAGGTACAAAGACTGGAATTGAAAACAATTGACTATATAACCAGGTGAAATTGCAACTTGTTAGAACAGATTTAAGAGGTGCAATATGCTGTGGTCCTCAGGACTGTGTCTATAGAAGACTGTGTACCTGTGAGTTCTTCTGTCTCTGATGGGAAATTACTTCACAGGCATTTTTAGTCTAAATACAGATGTCTACACTAATGTTTTAGCTATGGCAGAGAGTGTGTTTTTTGAGCAAATGTCCCAGCTTTTGTTCTCCACCTTGCTTTGTGGACTAGTCTTGGAGCACCTGAGAATAAACAGGTGAAAATATTTTGGGAGTACATCAACTGCAACCTGTTATTCAGCCCCAGGGACCAGATGGGACCTACTCCAGCATCCGTATAGTGTGCTTTGTTTAAAAACAAATAGATTTCCCCCATCCTATGTAGTTTCAAGTGCTTGGCAGCAGCATTTCTGTTGGTCTGTGCTCTGCACTGACATAGCTGTAGCTTCTGTAGTAGCTATGTATTTTGCTTTTCCAGGGGAGGATACTCACGTAAATTAAGAGACAAGACCAAATCCAAAAGTACTGGTTATACAAAGTCCTGTCTCCACAGTTCTCTATATCATCCTTCTAAATTGGCCACAGTTAACTGCTGTCTTCTGATGGTGCATAAGGAGGAAAGGCAGTTTCTATACAGAAGGCTTGTTTAGGGTAGTGTGCAGTTGGCTATCAATTTCACAAACACAGGAGTTATTCCTTAGTGTATATATACCATCTGCTATTTAAGCCCATATTGTATGCCTGTGTCTGTGTCTGTGTCTGCCAAAAGTGAATCAATAAGTTTCCTAAGACCCCAAAACTGATAGTATTGGGAATTGCTCAACTGAGCACGGGCTTCTCTGGCTACTCACACATTGCACTAATAATGAACAGACGTTTTGCAATTATTTTTCTTGCTTCTTTCTTTTTTTAGTAATCTTATTCATATATTTGAAAAAAAAACAGCCAGCCCAATTTCATTGTCTTTCAGGATGACTTGGGTACTCAGACTTGTCCATGGTGTAGCAACAATTTGTCACTACACTGATAATACTTGCAGGATCATGTGGGTGTGCAGGTGATAGAAATTGTGCCCCTTGGCTGTCCTGTGGTCATAGAAACTATAGTCTTCTTCTGGCAGGCAGTTATAAGAGCAAGTTTCTTATTCCTTCTCCCACTCTGCTTTCACAAAGCCATATTCATATCAACATTGGCTTGGATGTATGCCATAAAACAGGTTGTGCCTCTGAAACACTAAAATCAATGTGGGGTTTGTTAATTTTGGGCTTGTTAGGCCTTCACGCTGTCAGTGTTAAAGCAGCCTGAGGAGAACAGATGGGTTGAAGGAGGAAAAAAGGAGTTCTTGCTGAACCAAGCACGGAAGGGAAAGAAATGGTGGTGTTCCCAGAAGATGACATGGATAAAAGGATATACCATAAGCACAAATTAGGAAAAGGCCACACGACCTAGTCCCAGCTTTTTCATGTAGGACTACAACAGTATCTCCAATGGTCTGAGATAGTCATGTTCTTTGTTTGCCCAGACCAACATGTGCTATGTTCTATGGGATACTAAGTCAAGGATAAGATCAGTTGATATTACTGAATTATTATGGGTGTATCTGAGCAAGAGTTCTGGAACTTCTTTAATTTATTCCCTTTTAGGAGTTTTTCTATCACTTTACACTTGTGAGATAAAGAGTAAGACTATAAAAATAAATGTCCACTTTTCTAAGTAGAAAGAGACACTGAAGGAAGAAGACTTTCAGTGTTGCAGCATGTTAAGAATAAATGCTTTATGGCAATCCTGTCAATCATCCTGTCGTAGTCTGCATTCTTCTCGGCTCCACTTTGTTCTTCTTCCCCCTTGGTAATGTTGTTGCAGGAACAGTTTTCAATGGTCTTCACGTTTCTTCTTTCTCTTTGCCAGCATCCTTTTCTGTCTGAGACTGGGCACCTAAAAGAGTGTAAAGGTCTGGTTGAACCAAACAGGAAGTGGCAGAGGGAAGGAGAGCAACACAACACCTTGCACTTCCCTTCTCACTCACTTTTTTTCTACTTAGTTGAGAAAATACATTCTGTGCAATTACCACATAAGAATATTTCCTGTGTCGTGCTTGAAAGTGTGTTTCATTAGTCTTGCTTACCAGCTGGTATAAGTTAACTGACCTTCAAACCATTCTTTCCATCTTTACCTTTTGCAGATCTTCATTGCCTTTTCCTCTTACTTTGTCGTGTTAGTGTGGTGTTTGTGTTGCTGTATTTTTCCCTTCTATGAATGTCCCTGTCACCAAACTCCACCATAGCTTTCTTTCTCCATTGCTTGTAGAAGCACTATTTGACTTTCATGCTACTTGAAGGTACCTTAAGCTACAGAAGGGTGAAGGGGATCTTAATCAGTCATTTTTACAGTTGTTCACAGCCCTTGTTAAAAGAAAATAGAATTTGCTAAAATACTTGTGATTGTTCCAAATGGAAGAGTCAGCTGGTAGTTGCTGGTACATAAGCCTGTCTGGACAACAGATTTGGGAAGATGTCTTAGAGTGTTTTTTTGTTTGTTTTGGTTTGAGTGGGGTTTTTTTGTTTGGTTGGTTTTTTGTTGTTGTTGCTGTTTTTATTTTTTTCTCTTTTTTTAAACTATGTTGCCATTCAAAACTTTTCCCTAAAGAAGGGCTTAAACCTAGGTCAACTAGAGCATGGAGTTTGCAATACATTAGAGAAACTTAAGAAAACTTTCTGCTTTGTGTGATAAAACAGATTATTTCTTCCACTTCTCCTCACTCCAGACACTGATAAAACCAGAGTGATCTACCCTGCACGTGTCCTTCTGGGCAGCAAATGCATAACCAGAGCTTCCAACAAGGTCATGTACTTGGAGTTGTCCTGATTTCCTACCTCCTGGGATGCAGAACATCTCACTGAGCAGCAACCAGGAGATTAAATTGTAGGCCATGAAGCTTGCAAAGTAACTGCAGTGGGATTTTAGATCCTCATGTCAGCTGAATAAGTATGTTCCTCCTTTTTTGGGGTCCCTCTGCAGAGTGCAGGACTGCAGGCAGCAAGCAGCTGGTGCATAACACTTCCTATAGGATGCTTATGGTTTCACAAATGTGATGCTTCATGACATCATCTAACTGGCTCACTGCATGGGAGGTCATCATTCTTGAATCCTGTCTTACTAAAATTGCAGAAGGAAATGCAGAAACTCTCATGGATCCTACTTGCTCTGCTCTTGCATGTGTGTCTCTTAGAGCTCTGTGGAAAAGTTGTTATTTCCATGCCAAAGTAATCTGGTGCAATGATGGGGAAATGACACCACATGGAGCAATTTTCTGTTAGATCAGTATAAATTGTCTGATCTGCATCAGGTTCCTGGGTAAATAAATTTATTTATGTTCCTCTAGCATGAAATCTGAGTTTGGCTTTTGTCCTGACACCTCTGGTGTCCTTGTCTTAATTTTTTTTGGGGGAAGGGTCAGTTAACAAACTAGATCTCAAAGTCCTTAGTTTTACATCCTTTCAGGCTGATGCTTGGCGTGATGTTGTATTAATCTGATGGCTGAGCTAACTCTGCTTGGTCCAAGCAAATGTAACAGATGTTGGAAAGGTAGGGGAGTGGATGGAACAAGAATCTCTGATGTAATTCTATTGAGATTACAGATCTTTGTATAACCTGTTGATAGGATGAGGTTTCTTCCCCACAGACTACTGTTTGTTAGGAATTGGTAGGGCTCTAAAGAAAACCTAGACTTTAGTTGATTTTGGTGGCAAGGGAATACTTCATCTTTGCATTTTAACATGTACCCTCCACCCATCTCTAGGCAATGGGGTAGAAAGCAAGAAGGGAGGGAGGGCAAAAGCACATCAGTCGTTCACTTCTGGAAATAGTAATTTCGGGTTTTTTCCATGAAATGTTTGCAGTAATTAGTCTGGGAGGTAGCCAGGCAGCCTCTTTGGATTTTATGCATCTAGCTTTGTAGGATTTATTCTAAACTTGAAGGATTGTTGCTACGAAGTGTGATGTTTTATTTAGAACAGACTTCCTTGCAGCACAAGCTGTTGTACAGTGTGTCTGGAAACAGAGCAAGTGGGCCAGAAACATTCCACTGCAAAACATGTAGACACATGTGAGCCACCCAGATGAAGCTGCTCTTCTCCTGGATGAACTCATCAGTGGTCAAGTGAAAGTTCATGAGAAGTGACTAAAAATTATGCCTTTTCATAATGCATGAAGGAGGAGGGTGGAGGAAGTTGCTATACATTGAAGACTGTTTTCAAGCATGAGAACTTCATTTTTAGCTGATATGTCATCTACTCCATCACCTTTTTGATAAAATACACTTTTCTCAATATATAAAGTGAGCTTGTTAAGGATTCAAACACTACAGACAGAGACAATGCCTGGATACTTCAATTCCTGTTGAACCTAGGCATCTGATTACATTTCTAGAAGTTTATGGTATTCTAGGTTGTGGAGAGCTTCCTCTATTTTTTACCTTTGTATCTATTATTAGAAATTGAGTTATTATTAGAAATAGAATTATTAGTACCCAGCAAAATCTTCACCAGTGACCTGAAGTGACTTAATGTAGTTTTGTCCTCTATTACTTTCAACATTGTAATAGAGCAGAGCTGATAGAAATTGGTAAACATAGATTATTGTCACAGTTCTGCATGCAAAGTGCCTCTGTATGTATGAACATCTTTGCTGAATTTCTGGGATTTAGTTTGCTTTGAACAATCAGATATGAGAACCATAGCCTTTTTCTTTTAAAGGGCAGACATCTACAATGAAAGGTGGAGATGCTTTTACAATGCTGATATTTGGCTTGATGTTATCTTCATCAAAATGTGCTTTATCACTGAGCAAAAATCTGCAAAGGAATCACAGCATGTAGGCTGAATTGAGTGGTGTTAGAGGTAACTTGCCATGTGAGATTTGACAAGTAAGTTTTTTTAACCCAAATACAATTGTATGTGACTGTCTCTTACGAGAATTTTAAGATTCTCTTGATCCTTCCTTATTTGGTAATGATTTAAAGAGGCAGTAATGGACTGAAATGCTAAGTTAGAACTACAAAATTAGAGACTTTCAAAGCACTGTTCCATAGCTTGAGAGAAGCTGGGGGTTTTGTGCTCTCTGACCCTCCAGCTCTGCTGTGATTTTAACCTTTTATTCAGGAGATTTTTTCCTTGTTATTGCTTAATTGTGTGTTATGTGCTCATGCTCACAGGACTAAAATTCAGTTTAATTTTACTTCATATCTAGCCTTGCCCTCACTCTCCTAGTGAAATACAGAAATGTAAAATGTCAACGTGTGATGAAGATTAGAAGTGGAAAAATCTTATTACCTGTGACAGTGTGACTGAAGTCAAGTCTTGTTTATTAGTGTCATCAATCAAATGTGACACTTTTTTCCAATATTTTCTTCTAAAGAACGCTTGATGTTGAAAACAGCCTCATCTTGGGCACATGGAAATGAAAATACACTTCTGTACTGAGATGGGAAACTGAGCTTCCACAAAACAGGCATTCACTGTTGATCTCTAAGGTGAGTCCTGCCAGGGACTGCATCTGTTGGAGTCAGTCAAAGCCACTTCTGAGCCAACACAAAACTTTTGAACTGCATGGAACAGGTGACCTGTTCTTGAGAGCTTTTTTAGCAATAGAGTTTCAACCTCCTCTGAGTTGGAGAGGTCTGAGCAGTGTTCTTTCTATAGCATTCAAAGACCAATAAATCATTATGCTGTAATTGAGATGGTTGAAGATCCTCTGCTTTTACTAGTTTGTTTAATACACTTGAAGTGACTTTTATGCTACCTTTGAGCATGAATGCAAGTTGGAAGGTGCAAGTAGGTATGTGTCCATCCCATGGAATAGCTGGATAAACAATACTTGCTTAGAATTACAATAGCTTACCAAACTGGGGTCCTAGAGATATTGGGGTTTTATTTGTATTTGGGGTTTTTGTGTGTTGTATTGATGCTGGCATGACTCTTGTAGACTCTCATTCTTGAATTGTAGGACCTAATATGACTTGGTTTTGGTCAAATTTCATGGTGGAGGCTTTTGGGTGGGAATGGTGGGCAGAAATGGATAGAAGGAATTATTTTTTTCCATGCTAAAACTGAGCTTGTTTCTTGGGAAACATTGCAAAGTATATAGGAATTTATTGAGAACTTGGTAGCTCTTTAACTGATAAAATAGCTGGGACTTGGGCACTCTGTCTGTTATATCTCTATAGCTCTACAGTACTAAGAATATTTGGGTATAACACAAATCATTCATCTCATGATCTCTCATGAGATTGTCCCACAAGAGTGACTGTGGGGGAAAGCAAAGAACCAAAGGCTGGAAGGGAGCTCACATTATCTCCAGCCCAACTGCCTGCCCACAGCAGGGTCACCTTTGAGGTCAGGCTTCTCAGGGCTTCATTCAGTTGGGGCTTAAACCTCAAAGAACAGACAGCACAGTCTCTCTGGGCAACCTGTTACACTTCCTGACTGTCCTCTTGGGAAATTTTTTTTTTGCCTTTCATCTGGGCTGAACCTCTCCTGTTTAAGTTCCTACCTGTCGTTTTTCACCTTCCTATCCTGCACTGCTGTAAAGAGTCCATCTCTTGACTTTTCAGTGACATCCTTGTAGGTACTGGAGGTTCTGTAATGTCCCTCCAAAGCATTTGCTGCCTGGGGCTGAACAAGCTCGTCTCCCCCAGCCTCACCCCCTCATCTCAGTGGCCTCTGCTTAACTCTCTTCAATTTGTTGGTGTTTTTTGTGTATTGCTGGGGCCCCAAACTAGGCAGTGTCTAAATATGGCCCAGAGTGCTGAGTAGAGGAAGATAATCTCTTCCCTCAATCTACTTACTGGCTCTGCTTGTGTTCATGTAGCCCAGAGTGCTGTTGTCAGTGTTTGCATCCTGCTGGCTTCCAGCCAGCTTGCTATCCTCCAGGACCTCAAGGGACATTTCATAATGTGTATCAGCTATTCTTCCCCTTTCCAATTCTAGTTATCTCAGATTGGTGTTTGAGATACAGAAGCACTAACACTCCCATCAGCAAAAGAAAAAGGAATATACAGTACCAAAACACTTTTGGTGACATAAGGCTCAAACCTATTGTCTCTCACAAATAAATAAATGTAGGCTTTTGAGGTGAATGAGGGGTAGATGTCAACCCTGGACACTACTGGAAAGAAAAGTGGCAACCTGAAGTCATCATGATGGTGGCCTTCAGAAAGATGTACTTTAAAACTGCAACAACTAGGCTTAAAAGTTACTTGGTTTTGGGTTTTGGGTTTGGTTTTTTTTTTTGTAATCTAATGATCCACGTAAACAAAGTGCTATATCCAGCCTGCTCACATTAATTTTTTTTTTCTTCACCACACCTATTCTTTTTTTAGAATTGGAATATACATTTTAAAGTGGTTGCAATACACAAAGGGAGTCATTAGCTTGCAAAACAAAGATTGTGAAGGAAACTACCTTGGGTTTATATTTTTCTCTGAAAGTATTGTGATTTATACTAAATAACACAGCTTTTCCTCGCAGCTGCATCTGCATCTTTATTGAAAACAAACAAAGCAAACCCTCAGCTTCAGATAAAGAGGTGACTTTTAAGGCTTACTCTTTATTTCTTTCAGCCTCCAGCAACTGTTAACCTTTCAGATTGATGCATGTTTTGCTATACTACTAAAAAGATCATAGAGTCACAAGAAATTCAAATGGTTGATGTTTATTTAAGGAAAGTTTCCCTTATATTTTGAGACAGATCTTGAAATAGTTTTACTGTTCTATGTGATTATGGTAGTACTGCTTCTCTTCCAGGAAAAGCTGTGCTTAGTTTTAGAAGGGGAAACTTCTGTCTAGTTTAAAATAAAGTGAATTAAACAATTGGCAATGAATGGGTAAGTGGGTGTGTTGTTGGAGGGAGTAGGAAGCTGCTTTGTGGAAGTGATGTGATATGGGATAAAATCCTGTAAGCTGAGAACTTGAGCGTATGGGAAATCCAAATTTCATCTCCTTACCCCACCATTCTCAATATGGAGCCCTAAAACATGAATGAGTCTCTTCATGCCAAAGAGCAAACTTCAAACATTGAGTCTAGAGGATTTCTGTAGTTGTAGGTTCAAGCTACTTCTAGGGAGTCAAAGGAAGATTGCTAATGAAGTCAAATCTACTTGTCTTTAGACTTATTTCAGTTGCATGACTTAAAATCAGGAAGAGCCAAAAATCTGACTACAGAAGAAGAGAAGTATGTTGTGGGTTCCTTAGTGAGAAAATGTGTGTATGGCATGAAGCTGGAACATTTCCTAAGCTGTAAAAAACCCACAGCTACAAGTTCACATGAGTGAAACCATGTAAAAGCACAAAGTCAGGCTCTGAACAGTGGGCAGATGCTGTGGCCAACTGGCTGCTCCCCAGCACCTGCTGGCTCTGGGTGTCCTGCTGTCAAGTCTTCAGAATTTTGTATTTCAGTCTCTCCTTATTCATAACTGCTGTCAGCTTCTCAACTGCATTGTATGATTGTTGTGCCTTTTCTTTCAACAAACTCATAAATATTTATTAACAAGATTATCTATCACTTGTTGATGAGAATCTTTTTCTCCTGGACCTTGAAAGCCTTCCTGATCTTCAGATACCCAACTTGCTGAAGAAGGTCTTTCCTAAAGAAAACAGGAGGCTGGAACTCAAGTTCTGCTCCCTAAATAAAAATGAGTGTGTGGCTTTTTGTTTGGTTTGGTTTTTTTTTGGTTTTTTCCTAAGCACACGTAGTGGCAAATGGGCAAATCCTGAAATGTTGATAGAGCACATCATCCTAAGCTAGGGCCATCCTAACAAGCTAGGGCTGTTCTTCCTGTTCACTTCCTGTTATGCTATAACAACATCATTGGAAGTAAAATTTCACTTATGAGAAATCCGTTACATTTTAAGATAAAAAGAGATTGGCAGAAATCAGGTCTTGTGGCTCTACAGGTTTATAAATAGTTGAACTTAGCTGTAAATTGTGGCAACAGTATTTTTAAAGAGATTAAAGACTGTTTTCTTCACAGCAAATCTTTGCTGAACTCCTCTCGAGGATCACTTATGGAGGTGTATGGAAATAGGGAATGCTGCCCTGCAGTCCTACTTGTTTAAAGAGGACTGTAAATTCCCACCTGATTCAGCTTCTCAGTCTAGCCTGGATGTAAATAGCTTAATGCCATGTGTATAAGAGTGTTCACAGAAGCAAATTGTTGCAAGAATCACAGAGCATGGTGTTGATTTCTATCCCTGTACTTAACAGACAGCCTTTAGAAAGGCTGTCTGCCACACACAAAAATTAAACATTTTACCTTATGAACCAAGACAGCAGCACAGATTCTCTATACTTTGGTTTGAGTTGAAAATGTTGCCTTTAGATCTTGAAGCCGTCTTGTTAACAGAGTGAGGTGGAATTTGATTGCTTTGTGCCTCCGTGGAGGAAACTGCTTTGGAGGCCATGACCTTCCTGTGGACCCAGTTAATAGCTGGGCCTGTCCTGTAGGGAAATGGCTGTTTAAACTTGCAGGGTGAACTCTTTCTCTCCAAGCTGCAGGGCTTTGATATTGACTTCTACCACATCAGATCTTTAGCTGTGAAGTTTCTTTCCGCAAGCTTTCCCACACATATTTTAATTGAAAGGGAGAGCACAAGGAAAATTGTTTCTTGTAATTTCAAGTGTGGGCTTTTGAAGAGATCCAAAAAAGGCACTTTTTAACCACTTGTCATGCTTGTTGTGTCACTTAGTTTTTCTTTTTTTTTTTTTTTTCAATCAAGTGCCTTCCTTTGAGTTTGGCTTTTGGGGTAGAAGACAAGGGTCTCTAAACAGCTACAGTGATGTTCTAATTTTTAATGAGCATTCAAAACAAATTTATAATTTATAATTGGCTGTAGCTGGTAACTATTCTTGAAGAGATATTATCTTGAAGCTCTACCATGCCATGCTTGTAAGAGCTATTTCTGGAGTTGGGGCAAGTGGAACTGCTCTTCCCTTTAAAGCAGTAATAATGAAATAGCATAATTTTCAGCAAGCACCTTGGTCAGAATCAAGAAGCAGCTGACCTCAGAGGCTGAGACTAGCATGCACTTTTAGAGGGGGTTGATTTGACAGCTTCTGGCACTTCTGGTGTGTTCCTTACACTGATGTCCTTATGGGTCAAATTTTGTGGTGGAGCTTCCTTTGTTCAAGTTGATGCTAAAACGCTGAGACTCAGCTGTGGGAATCTTTCACAAACTGTATCTTTTAAACAGCAAATTATTAGACTGGAGAAGGGGAGCAGGTTACATCCCCTCCAGTTTTTGCCTATCTCCTGTGCTCGCTGCCACAGAAGACCTATCAAAAGCTGTAGCAGGAAGTGTTTGGAGCCTGCCTCTTGTGTTCATTAATGAAGTAGAGTTAGCATCTCTCTGCCCCTGCAAGCAGGTGTCACTGCAGCCAGCACCAATTACAGCTGAATTCAGGGGACAGCAACATGATTCAGCCAGTCAAAAACAATATAAATGAAGGAGGCTTTCACTGTTCAGGGATTATATATTTTTAGCAAACTTTATGTGATGTAATCCAACAAGATAGCTGTATTTTTCTGAACTTAAATGCTTGTTCTGTTCCTGTCAGCAGGCAATAGCACAATATAAAACTTGCAAGTTACAAAGAGGAAAGAATATGCGAACATGGTAGGGCAAGAAGATTTTTATCCCATCAGTGCTGATAGGTCCTGCAGAAGAAAATATATTTGAGGTTCTCTAAATTTATAAATTTGTGACAAAAGGTCAGATTTCTTAAAGCCTTCAGTACTTTTCAGCATGCAATGCTAAAGAAAAATGGGCTCTTAGGTGATTCCTTAACAACAGAACTTTCATTCAGGCCTTTGTGTGTGGTTTGTACTGGTACAGAGCTTGAAAGCATGGTTTTTTCCCTTTAAATCTTGGATTAAGTTGTTCTGATAGCAGACATATGTAGCAGTATCCAGTTTTCCGGCAGCAAGTAAAAATATTTTACTGCCTTTCACAGGACATGAAGTACAGTAATTTGAGAAGTCTGCATCTTTTAGTCAAATATCACTTGTATTTGAATACTTAATTTTAGAAACTTAAAGTAAAGAGGTGGTGACTGGGAAGAGTCTACACTACACAGACAGGGTTATATTTATGAAATTTTTTCTTGAATTCTTCCTGTTCTCCTCTACTGGAATTATCTGGTAATCATTATGAACATTAACTGTAGAACACCAGATCACAGAACCAATGGGCAGCCTGGTCAAGGTATTTTAAGAACTCTGAATTCAAGAAGTGTTGGGACAACACTCTCAGGCACGTGGTGTGACTCTTGGTGTGTTCTGCTCAGGGCCAGGAGCTGGATGTGATGATCCCTGTGGAACCCTTCCAACTCAGCATATTTTATTATTCTATTATATGTATCATGCAAATTATGGTGAAGAGAGGACTTCTAACAGCAGAGTGAACTGAGCATCTCTTGAAGTTGCCACTTGGGAGCTGCTGTGAACCAGACAGGTGTTTGAAGAACACAAGAAGTGTTTGAAAATGTCTGGATACTTCTCAAGCTTTCTCACTTATTTCTGTATTCTCATTCAAGTTTTTTACTTCTCTGAAAAAAGACATGGGTAAAATACTCTGGTCAAAGTTTGTGCTCAGACTGAAGTGTGAACAACTTACGATTTTTCATATTGACATGAGATTTTTTTCTTGACATATTTCCCTTGTATTTCCATAGATATTTGTTTCAAGGGCAATTTGGGAAACTGAAGTATCCCTTTTTTTTTAATCAGTAAATAAGTCTCAATTCTATTTCTACAGCACTAATATCACCTGTGAAGAAGAGGTCATCAGTGATCAATAGATTACGGCTCTAGCAACACAAACCAAACCATCACCATGAAACACTTCCTGAGGTAGGCAACTGTTCTGTATTTTCTCAAAAATGTTGAATTATCCTAATTACTTTTATACTGCAGTGAGCTAAGTGGTTTAGCTGTTACAAGTGTTAGAGAAGGTGTAAACCAGTTTATACTAGACTGCTTTCTGTTCACCTAGATTTCACTATTTAATTAAATCTATTCTAATTTAAATTTTCCTTTGCAGTTCTTAGTAGAAGCAAAGAATGTGGGAACCGTCTTGTGGGATTGGAGTGGTGATGTATCAAATCAGTAGTGGCTGATATGTCAGGGGAAAATAGAAGAAATAGTAACATAGAACAGTCCTTGAAAAATGTTGGGTTTTTTCCTTCCTGCTCTTGTCCACTGTCAGGATTTTAGGAGTATTGTTTATAAAAGCAGAGATGCTTCCTGAAAATGTGCAATTGTTTTTGAAGCTGATCATGCTCAATTTGCAGGAGAAATGTCGATTACTTGCTCCTATATATGACTTACATCTGTTTCTCTATAAACCAGGGATAGAATGGGGAACTTGCAGACAGCAGATGTAGGTGCAGAAAGCCCATGTTGTATTTGTTCTGTAGTCAGTGGAGGGAGTTGAGCACTTCTCAAAACTAATACAGATCAAGAGCCTAATTTGTGTATAAACCAAAGAAATCATATTCTGTCTGCATGGGAGGAACCTTTTCAAGAGGACTAAAACATATGCTTCTGTATGGAGCATCTGTCACTATATTTTTCTCCCTTTTTAGACTGTTTATAGCAAAGAATCTTACACACTATGGATATCAGCATCACTACCTCTAGGCTGATCATCTGTAATGAATTTGCTGCCAAGCCAGACTTGGCTTAACCATTTCTGTGGAGTGTTTGGGCAAGCTTCCTCAGGTATCTTGAACCAGCTGCAAAAGGACTCTGTAAGCAGGACATCCACAGACCAAAAGCATAAAGCAACTATTTGTTTGCTAACATCCACAAAACACAGCCAAGGTTGAAGTGAGCCTCAGTTTAAACATCAGTGTGGTCAACACCTGGGAGGCACCAGTCAGGAGGAAAAGAATTGTCTCTTGCAGCTTTGTGCCCCAGGTTCTGGATGGTCCCAACTCTTACACCAATTCCATGGCTACTGGAACTTTCAGGTCCAGTGACCTGAAAGTTCCCAACTAGCCTGACTAACATCCCTGCATTGCCTTTTCCTTCACAATTTTATAACACCTCATGTCAGACCCTTTCTTCTGGAATCCTGTTAATTGTTTCCTTCTCAAAAGTGCTGCCTCTGTAATTCTTACCATTTTTTCTCTGCAGAGGCTTGTTCAGCAGCCTTACCCAAGGTCAAAAATTGGTGCCACAGAATTTGGTTTGTGAGTCCTTCATAAAATGGACTCTACCATCCTGTGAGAGGGGTGGGAGCCTCCAGCTGGGATCACAGAGGGTGTTAAAGTTTGCCCCCATATAGGTCTGATATTTTCCAAACATAAAGTAATTTTGCTCCCTCCTGATGGAGAAGCTGAGCTGCTGACAACTTTTAAACTTCTTGTTAAAGTACCTGTTCTTCTCATCTTTAGCTTTCCTGGCCCCTTGATTATTTTTCCGTATTGGAGAAAGAGTGCTATTTTGAATATGTGGGTTCCTGAGACTATCATGGAGAAACTACCTTCTACTTCTCTTCATGCTATTCCTGAATAGTCAGTGAATCCTAAAAGATTTGAAAAGTCTTGGTGGTGCTAGATTTTCTGAAATAGTCAAGGTAGATCTTCTGAAAAACAGTTGCTTATCTAAACAGGACAGTCTAGGACTTTGCTACAGAAAGTCCAGTATTCCAAATGCTGAACAAAAAATTGGATTAAGGGACGGGGAGGGGGAGAGTACAGAGCACCAAAAATATGAACACAGTGTTGAAATAGGAAAGCTATTTCTGTTTACTTACAAGCATCTGGATTTTCTTATATTATGTTAATCCTTGGTCATGAACTGGTAAGAGTAATATCCTCCCCATATTCTGTAAATATAGTATAAAACCAGAGAGATTAAGAAGTAAAAATCCTCCAAGAAAAGCATGTACTGGGGATAATGAGTTCTGCTCTATGTGTTGCAACCTGCAGTTGCAGGTTTGTGTGATGGGGAATAAGGTGGTGAAGAGTGGAACTGCAGGGACAAATATGTGCAAGACAAGAATATTAAGCCTTCCAGCTTGGAAATCAGCAGGGAAAAGAAAATAGTTAATATATACTGTGCCTCCAGTGTTACCAATAGCAGCAGCCATCTGGGAGCTTAAAGCACCCTTAACTGTATGTGAGGATCAAATGCAGAGCTGAAATGTGGAATTCTGATGGCAGGGACTGCTCAGTGGCACACTGTTTTCCTGGTTGCACAACGTGGAGCAGACACCAGAGTAGCTGATACAGATGACATAGATTATCTTTGCATTTAAAACCATTGAATTTGCACAAACTACAAGTAATTTTGTTGATTGCAACATGGAAAATGCCATAAAACAGATGGCAAGAGGAACAGTGCTTTCATTTCTGAAGTTATGATAACCTTGACTTTGCTTTCTACGTAGTGACAGTACTTTACCTGTAGCAACTTCATGCAGCAGATATTTACCTGGAGATCCAAGGAGAACTTTGAACAGTGGATTTCAAATCCAGCTTCTTATGTTTAGTGAGCTCTGGAAATCATCAAGTCATCCCATTGCTCAAAGCAGGGTCAGGTGTAGCAGGTTGCTCAGGGCTGCATCCAGTCACATTTTGAGTACCTCCAAGGATGGAGATTATGCAGCCTCCATGAAAAACTGTTCCATTTGTTTAGAATCATAGAATTCCTTAGGTTGGAAAAGGCTTTTAAAATCGTTCAGTCCAACCATTAACTCAGCACAGTCAAGTCTACCACTAAAGTATGTCACCTGAGTACCACATCTAAAGGTTCTTTAAATATCTCCAGGGATGGTGATTCCATGACTTCCCTGGGCAGCTTGTTCCAATGCTTGACAATTCCTTTTGTGAAGAATTTTTTTATAATTTTCAATCTAAACCTTCCCTAGCACAACACAAGGCTATTTGCTCTTGTCCTTGGGAGAAAAGAATGACCCCAACCTTGCTACAACCTCCTACAACAAGTGGTTGTAGAGAGCGATTAGTTTACCCTCGAGTTTCTTTACTCCAGCCTAAACAACCCCAGCTCCCTCAGCTGCTCCTCACAGCACTTGTGCTCCAGACCCTTCTCAGCTTCCTTTCCCTTCTCTGGACACACTCCAGCCCCTCAATGTCTTTCTTGCAGTGAGAGGCCCAGAACTGAACACAGGATTTGAGGTGTGGCCTCAGCAGTGCCGAGTACAGGGGGACAATCACTGCCCTGATCCTGCTGGCCACACTATTGCTGATCCAGGGCAGGATGCCATTGGCCACCTGGGCACACCCTGCTCATGTTCAGCTGCTGTCAAACAGCACCCACAGGTCTTTCCCAGCCACTGCCCCCAGCCTGTGGCACTGCCTGGGGTTGTTGTGACCCAAGGACAGCACTTGGCACTTGACCTTGCTGAACCTCATACAATTGGCCCTGGCCCATCAATCCAGCCTGTCCAGATCCATCTGCAGAGCCTTCCTGCCTCTAGTAGATCATCATTCCCACCCAGCTTGGTTGGAGAAGGTGTCTGTCTATTAAACAGTGCAGTAGTTGGGGGAACTCTAAATCCCTAAATTTAGACTTATGCTCATATTCCCAATTAAAGACAGTGTCCAAATGAAAATAGCTGGTTTAAGATTCTTTTTTTTTCAGCTTGCTCTGATATGAATTATTTCTGACATCTGAAATTTTACTTATGAAAAAATAAAACCATTTCTCAGTTAAATACCTAATCTTTCAGTGCTTTCTCTTTTTGTTGTAAAGGGGTTCTGAAGAGTCTGTCAGTAACACTTGTACTTTGACTGTAATTTATCTTAAACATCTGAAATAATAACAGCTTGGTGAACCAACCATAGTAGACATTTAGGTTTTTTTCAGTAAATCTTGGAAACTTGACATCTTCTCTTGATCTACTGCAAAGCAGTCTGTAAAGCACTAGCAGATTTTAAGTGTATTGGAGTCATATCAGATAAAATGAAAATCAAATCAACAAACAGCAAGAGCAGAGAATGTGTGGAAAGCTGCTGTTGAAGACTATTCTTATGTCTTCCGTAGTTGCCACGGTGAGTTGCTCCCACGTCTAAATGGGCTTTCAGTTGTCAAGTCTGCAAAGGCACAGAATGAAAGCAATTTCTTGTGTTTTAAAGGAGGTAATAGCAGGTCTGCTTAAGGCAGAAATGGTGATTGGCACATCACTTCTTGGTTGACCTTGTATACACACTGTAAGTTATGCACATAAACCAAAGATAGTCAAGTTAATGAGCTCCTAGCAGGGTTGTATCACTTGCTTACTCACCCATTTGGACAGCTTATCAGCCATGACTACTGTGTCCTTGACTTCTCAAACCATAATTGGAATTCTCAGAAAGGATATATTGATCACTCTTTTCTGAGATGAGTATGTCCTTCAGGAAAAATAGCTGCGTAGGAATCTTTAGCATCTGTAGGATCCAAAACAGGACACACAGGAAAAAAAAAGCTGTGTAAGTATACTCAGTGACTTTCATTTCATTCTTTTAATGAAAGAGGTGTGGGTTTTTTTGTTTTGGTTTGGGGTTCATTTTGTGATTTTGGGGGGGTTGGTAGCAGTGGGGTTTTGGTTTGGGTTTGCTTTTTTTGTTTGTTTTTTTGTATGTTTTGGTTGGTTGGTTTGGTTTGGTTTGGTTTGTTTGTTTTGGGGGTTTGCTTTCTTTCCCCTTAATTTTAAGTCCAGTAATTAGCATTGAGTATCTACCTGAAGTTTCCATTTTCCCCAGAGTACCTATGTTTGTTACTAGCTCTGAAAATTCTAAAGTTCTGAAATTACTGAGGGAGGGAATAAGCACCTTCTATTCTATAAGTTTCAAAAATATTGCACAGTAATTAATCTCTACTTCCCTTCAGGAAGTACTTCCTGTTGCATTAAACATGTATCTTGCTGTTTAGGTGAATAGATTGCACAGGAAAGAGCTTCACAGAAATATTAGGCAACATTTGGAAACTTTTGCTCAATTTTGCTTCTGACAGTGTATCATAGAGAAGGCAGTCTAGAGTCAGTCACTTCTAAATAAAAAGCCAGATTTCATGAAAATGTGATGTCACGCTGTCATTGGTGAGAGATGTAAATTCTAATAGCCATCCCATGTGCCATTTCCATCACACTGTACCAGCATCATCTGGGCTAGTCAAGAGCAAACCTGGAAACACCTTGTTGAAAACCACTTATGTCCTCCCCTTTGCAATTTGGGTGTGTGAAACAACATGCACGGTGCTCTCTGCTGGTTGCTGCCACATGCTTGCTTTCCCCAGGCAGAGCAGCACATGCTGTGGAGAACAGAAGCTCTGTCACTGCTGCAGCAGTGCTCTTACTTTGTGCTCTTTTTGGCTCTAAATTTCTGTCTTGCAAGGATCTGAACAACTGTAAAAACCCGTTTCTTCATCCTCTTCCTCATGGAAGAGAGCTCTCCAGAATCTCTTCTGAGCCCCATTATTGCTAATAGAGATAGGTTGCTTGATTGGTTTTGTCATGCAGCATCCTTGGCAAGGGAGTCACATGTTGATTGGACATCTTTTTATGGATTTTTCATTGTTTTACTTGAATAAATGTTCATATGGACTGTTGTAATGCATGTATAAACACAAATATGCAGGTCTATACAGCTGCTTGGAATACAGGAGGAGAAGGAGGTTGGATTGAAATAGGAAAGAGCAGAGTGTGAGTCTCTGATGAATCCTTCATTTCTGTAATACTTCTGTTCTTAGACCTCACCTCAGGATCTGAAATAATGCTGTACCTAGTCATATAAACTATTTTCTGTGCTGAGAAACCTGAAAAGGCAAGCAGGTGTGGAATAAAACCACAAAATAAATAAACAAGAATAACCAACCAAAGGGAAAAAAAGCCACAGAGGAGACTGAGTGGAGAGGAGGTTTGGAATTTAACTCTAAAACAAACCAGAAATTAATGCCACTGTGCCACAGTCAAACACATGGTTCACGCTGTGATTTTGTGGGGGTTCCTGTTCATGAGATGCTGTGTTTTGGTTTAAAGTGCATAGGGGCTAGCATAAAACTTGTCTTGCATAATCACTAGTGTGCTTTTGTTACAGGATTTCTGCAAGCAAGAACTCCCTTTTATAAACAGCTTGTGTTACTTTTTATGTCTTTCATGTTAAAAGTGGAAGGTTTCAACTATTGTAAGCTTGACATGGATGAGTAGTAAAAAACTGAAGGTACCCACAAAGATTTAACTCTCTTCTATAAGCTGCCTAGTGAAAATTAGTGTGTGTTTGGTTTCTTAGTAATAGCTGCTAAGTCTATTTTAGTGAATCACAGAGATATTGCTTATGTGCTGTAGTGTCATGCTTTTAGTAGATGCATTTTTATCAATCTTTGTGCAAACCACAGCCAAAGCAGAACTTTAGTGGACAAAGTGGTTGTATTTATGTGGTCACAGCTCTATCCCATTTGGAGTTTTTCCTTGGATTTGCAAATTTGTCATTAATCCTAAGGTAAAAATATGTAATTCAAATGCACTTGATACCTTCCCTCCTCTAAGCCCCCAAAACTTATCCACAACTTACAGTACTCAATTGTCCACAATATACTACTCAAAATGCTTTTTCATTAAATGGGTTGTCATGTTTCAGCATTGGAGGCAACTAAGTATAGGCATGAACTTTCTCAAAAAACATACAGTTTTTACAGGAGCTTTCTTGTTCCTTAGAAGGAAATCTTCTTACATGGACTTTCAAAATGGAGTTAAATAAGTCTTTCCTCTCATCTTCCATATAAATGAGCTCTGCATTTTTGCTTTAAAAGAGACCTAACTTTTGGAAACAAAGCAGACTGAAAGAATGCAACTCTAATTTCTACTACAAATATATGGTGAACATTCAGAACTTTGCTTTACCATACTCCACCTTCCAATTTGGTGTGCTTTTAGCTGAGTTGTGCTCAGGAAACTAAGGAATGGCTGTAGATTATGTTTGAATTCTTCAAGGATGTTGCACTACTCAAATCTGTGAAGGCTGATATCAAATGTCTACTGAAAAAACAAAATGCCCAATGTTAGGCTATGGGGTTTTCCAAGCCACTGTTAAAGGTTGCAGTTGAAGGTATTAGTTGACTTTATCTGAGATTGATTCTTTGATATACTTATATCCCAAGGCCAGTGGGATGGGGTTGTGGCTAGCACAGACCTTTCCCGTGAGAATTCTTTTCTCTCTTCTTCCTGTGTTTTATAAACAAAGATAAAGTTTGGATGTTATTAAAAACAGTTTCTCAAGATATGGACAGTTCAGGCCTGGCCAATCACGCCTAGGGGGAGGCTTCGAACTGACCAATCTGGGTGACCTTTAAAAAGTCTATATAAGTTGGAATTAAATAATAAAAGTTTCTTCTTGATGCCACACTTTGAACCTGGATCTTCTTTCTCTGCTAGCGGCTCAACAGCGACATGGGGTTTTTGAGCTACTCAATCTAGTGGAAGGTGTCCCTGCCCATGACAGGGGACTGTGGAACTGGATGATCTTTAAGGTCCCTTCCAACCCAAATCATTCTGTTTTGATTCTATTATTCTACTTCTGATTGTTGGAAAGACTTCTTGCCTGATGATGGCCTTGTCTCCTGGTGGTTGGTGTTCTTAATATTGAAGGTGATAGGCTGCTGTGAAGCACAAATTAACTCCTCACAGTAGTGTGTTCTGGCACGTCTTGAGTGACAGGGCACCAGATACTTTGATGTAAGCACCTGTGGTGCTTTTGATTGGCCCAAAACATCAGCAAGGTATTTTTAACATCTAAGAGAAATTTATTCCCCTCAGAAGCTGTTGTAGTAGGCCTGAGGAAGTGTCTGAGGGGTGGGGAGTGGCACAAAGATGGCTCCTGTGTGTCCTGAGTGCAAGTTCTGGAAGTTTTTACATCAAGTCCAGCAGAGCCAATCTCTGATGGCTCTGAAGGTGATGGACATGCTGCCGGCCAAGTTTGGGCCAATTAGAAGTGCTAGTTACGCCTCTGTGAAAACATATGTAAGAAAAAATCAAAGAAAGGCAGGCACGTACTCCTTTGTAGTTGGAGGAGGAGAAGGTGGAGGTGAAAATATGTGGAGGGAGAACAGCATGGAAACGCCAAGGTCAGTGGAGAAGGTGGGGGAGGAGGTACTCCAGGTGCCAGAGCTGAAAACTCTCTGCTAGCCATGGTGAAAGCCATGGGGGAGCAGGAGGTCCCCCTGCAGCCCATGGAGTCCACAGGAGTGCAGAAACCCACCCACAGCCCACGCCAGAGGAGCAGGTGGATGCCTGGAGAAAGCTGTGAACCAGTGGAAGTCTCATCTAAAGACTAGAGTTAAAAGTGCAAAGGCCTTACAAAGGAGAGAAAGGCCTTGCTCCTGGGATGGAAGCAGCCTGGCCTTTGCTCAGGAGAGTCTGCACCTTATGGACAAAGGGACTCATGTTGCAGCAGAATTCGGGGGGGATGTTGCTCATGAGATTGGACCCATGCCAAAGAAGTTCCCAGAGGACTGTCTCTCGTGGGAGGGACCTCATGGCTAAGTAGAGGACCCCTCTCCCTGATGGACTGACCAGAGAACAAACCCCTTACCCTGCCCCCATTTTGTGTTGTTGGTTTGGAAGGAGGGAGGGGGGTGAGTGGAGAGACTGCTTCTTAAGAGGGAGGGGGTGAGAGCAGAGAAACTGTCTAGAGAGAGAGAGAGGTAAGTAGAGATAAAGAGTATTTGTAGTAGAAGAATTGTGGTGATGAATAGATTTATGGACCTACTCTGTGTACTGAGAAAATTCACCCTGCCCCTCCACCCGAGCTGTTAGTTGGAAGGAGGAAAGGGGGCGAATAAAAAATGGGTTCGTAAGAGGGAGGGGGGTGAGTGAACAAAATAGTGTATGAAAAGTTTATTTTTGTCTCTCATTTATCCTCCGACTCGGTTAGGTAATTAAATCACTTTGAAACTTTAAGTTTGGAACCTGTCTGCCCTTTCTTCCATGTGTCCTCCTACCAGTGGCCTATCTCATTTTACTCATGAGATTGGTGTGTGTTTTTACAGTTTTTTTCTTTCCCCTCTCCTGCACGTCTGCAGCAGGAGAGAGCCGGAGTGCCAGCGTTTAGTCAGGGTCAAACCCTGACAGCACCTGAAACTTCTTTCTTGTCTGAAGCTTGATTCCGTCATGGGACTGATTCCTCATTCTTAGGGTGTCAATTTGTATCTAAAATAGAGGTGCCCTATTGCATAAAACCAAGGAGGTTTGCCTGCATGCAGGCATTTGGGAATGCTAAGTGAATTAACTAAAAGTGCAAAGATAAAGTGGATGCTTTTAAAGCATTTTAAATACTTGTCTGGATGCTTTCCATTTAGACATAAAATGTCTTTAGTTCCCATAGCTTAATCCCCCTTCAAAGATGATTAAGATGGAGCTAACATAAAGCAGATTAAACTCCTGTGTGGACATTAACACGCGTTAATTCATCTTCCCTTCCTTAAACGTCCTTCTACTCCATGCCCTTCAGGAAGTCTTTAGGAAGTGATGGAGCTCTTCAAGCTTTACATACATACATATATACATACTTATAACTGATTAGACTATATGGAATTCAGTATGTTGAAATAATCACTGCAGTCTATTGAAAAGATAATAGAGTCTCCTAACAACTGTTCTTTAAAAGCATGAACAGCAGAAAACAGTAGGCTAATAATGAATATTCATGTACACAGGCTTAGAACATAATGGACCAAATTATTTGTGAATATTTATTGGCAGGCTAGCATATCAAAGCTGCATTGATGTTTTCCCATAATATCATCATAGAATATAATGATAAGAGAGGTTGAGGCTGGAAGACAGCTGTGGAGGTTTTCTAGTCTATCCACCTGTTCTAGCAGGACCACCTGTAGCTAAGGACCATTCCCAGATGACAATGTTCCTACTGTTAGGTCCTTGCAATTTTTCTTTTATGAGATGTGTTTCTGAACCCAGGGGCTGTGGGTGGGTCCCAGTGCACCCCATGGGGGTTGACAGATAGTTGGGTAATGTGGTAGGATCTTCATAGCCATAGAAACAAGAAAGCTAAATTATTTCCAGATAAGTTGTTTCCCATTAAATATGAGTTTGGGGTGTGTTATGTAATTGTGGTAGCAATGTGTGGGCTTTGGCAGCAGCTATAATACTAACAAAGTTTGAAATAGAGTGTTTCTCATGTACACGGCCTTTTTCAGGCTTTTGTAGGATCACAGGATAGTTGAGTCTGGGAGGGACTTTAGCAGGTCTCCAGTCCAACCTCCTGCTCACAGCAGGGTTAGCACTGAGGCCAGACTGGGCTGCTCAGGGCTTCTTGCAGTCAAGGATTAAAAAACTGAGGAAGGAGACTGCACAGCCTCTTGGCAAGCTGTGCCACTACCTGACTGTCCTCCTTAAGCGGGAAAAGCTTCTCCTTGCAAGGCTGATTCCCTTGTGTTTCAGCTTGGGACTGTTGTCTCTTGTCTACTGGCCCTGCAGCACTGTCAAGAGCCCAGCTCTGTCTCCTTCAAGAGCTTCCTACAGGCACTGGGGGTTGCTGTTATATCCCCCTGAAGCTATCTCTGCTTCAGGTGGAAACAAGCTCAGCTCTTCCAGCCTCTCCTCGCAGGGTTTGTTCTCCAGAGCTACCAACTCCACTGAAATACATCCAGTTTGTCAAAGTCTGTCTTCTGTTGCTGGGGCTCAAAACTAGTTGCAGTAGCTAAATAAGGGTTTCTTGGCTTGCTGTCAGTTCTGTACTTTGAGCAATTGTGCAGCATCAGTGCTGTGTAACAGCTGCTCTTGGGAAGAACTGGCAAGCCTCAGGACAGGTTCTTAAACACATTTTCTCCTGAAAGGAGAGAAGCTTTGATTTCCTTAATTGTCATTCTTAGGGACCTCACATGAATGCTGTCAAGATGTCAAGTTTGTCAGGATACCAACCACTCTGCTTGGAGCAGATGGTTGATGAGGCAAAACTAAACCAGGGTGATTCCTTGGATTCTCAGCATCCATTGTATCAGGGTGAGCTGTACTCCCTTCTCATGTAGTCTTGTTTACCCAAAGCATTGGTAGGAACTATACAGACTTTTATTTTAAGAGGACGAAGAGTTTTCTGTAAGAATGCTTTTGAAAACTCTGGAGTTGACTTATTCTGTGCTTCTAGTAGTGGTGCTTTGTGTGTGAGTTTTTTGCTGGCTAATACTAAAAAGTGTGGTTTAACATTTACCAGGGTAAGTGTTTGTAGCATGATTGCTGCTTTTGCTCTAAAGGTGCCTTTAGGCAAGGGGAATTTGGGGTGAGGGAGTACTTGCTGTTTGGGTGGTGATCACGTTGAAACAAACTCTGCTCCAGATTCTTATTCTCAGGCTTCTTCTTTTGCCAGGATGTTTGTCCAGGTATGCCTGTACTTCTACTGCAAATGCTTGTGGCGCTGCCTGAAATTCGTGGTCAGGAAACTAACAGGTCAATGTGAATTGCAAAGGATTTGCTACAATACCAAACCTGGAGCTGCCAGAACTATGAAAATAGGTAACTACAAAATACTTAGTTCTGCATGCCTTTGTAACTTTCTGCATATACTAAAAATAGTACGACATTGTTGTTAGAAATTAGTTGTTAAATTGATCCAATGTCAACATGCTTGTCTGACGTGATGCTTTCAAATACTGTTCCCTTACAGAGGCATCCCTGAAAGGTTCAAAAAGTAAGGTGAGTGAAAGATCTCATTGTTCGCCTTTTCTGTGGTGTCCTATCATGTTGCTTTGTTCAGTCTGCTGTTTGCTCCCCCCAAAAAAAACACTTTAGGTTTGATATGATTTTATATTAAAACCATTTTCCACTGAAGAGGGTCTTGCATCTGCAATGGCAGTTGATCTTGCAAAGTCAAGTAGAGTGTGCTGTGCTCCAGGGACAGACCCACCGTGACAATGATGGAATCAAGGGGACAATTTGCCATGGTCGAGTTGATGAGAGCGACGTATTGTAATTTGGGGGTTCTTGGCTTGGTTTCTCATCCTGTCTTAGAATATCTGGAATCTGCAGTCAGTCACTCCCACAGTTAGAAAAAACACCATTTTTTTTGTCTGGAACGCATCTTTCCCAGCTTTGTTCCCTCCTTTCCTCTTAAATACATTAATACAGAAAAGCCTCTTTCACTTCATCCTTTCACTGTATTAGTGTTTGTGTTAACCTAAGTTCTTCTCTAAGGCATTTGTATATATGTTAAATAACATCCTTCAGCCTTTAAGTTCTCTGTCACAAGAGTCAGTGGTGTTGAAAAGCTTACCTCAGTCTTAGCAAAAATGATGTCATGCAGCTCTTAGTTCAGTATAGTGCTTCCAAATGTATTTCTAGCACAAACAGAAAGGCAGAATCTTATTGAAAAACTTGAATTTAGGCAAATGTGTCGTTTTGACACAAATCACAAGAAAGCTCAACCTCTTAAATTTTCAGATGGCATGCTGGTTTTTGAGCACTGAACTTCCAGGGGCATTTCTAAAAATAGCAAATATGTGTGAACAAAAGAATGTTTTGCTGTGTTACTACAACATGTTGGGAGAGGGAATGTGAAATGAAGGCTAGCATGGATGGTCTGAAGCTGCTATTTGATCTGCACTGAGGCCTTTGATCGTCTTCACTGACAGCCTCCACAGAAATGCAAAAAACTGACAAGGGCAAAGGTACTCGAGTTCTTACAGGGCAAGTGCTCTGAAACAAGTCAGTAGGGTTGAATGGTCTGGAAAGATGTGCACATGTGTTGAGTTGGGTCTTCTGGGCTCTTAATGTAGAAGATTTCGGGTATCAAACTTACCATTGTTAACTTCTGTTGACTAATAACTTCTATAGGAATTAATATGTGTTTTAAACCTCTTTTTAGCGACTGCAAACATCAGTAAATGTTCACCCTGATGCTATTGAAAAAACGATAGATGACATCATGGAGCTGAAAAGGATTAATCCAGATGTAAATCCACAGTAAGTTCACAGTTTCCTTACAGAGCAAATGGGAATTACTGATTTACTGTAATTCAGTAATTACAGTAATTTTACAGTAAAATTTACAAAATTTTACAGTAATTCAGTAATTACTGAATTACTGGTTCTCTATAGTTATTGTGGCACACAATTTGAAGATGAATTCTGTCTCTCATCATAAAATTCCAATTTAAGCTTTCCTGTCAAAAAACTGATGTGAAAATGAATGATCTTTTATGGTGACTTAATAGACAAATCCTGAGTCTTTTATCTGTCTTAGTAAATTGTTGATGCATGAATTTATGGGGGCCACTTCCTCAGTGATAAAATACCACCAAACCAGAGGTCCTGGCAGGGACAGTGATGGCTTCTTAGAAAAGCTGTATGCAGCCTTTTGAGTAGGAAGAACATGTAGTGACAGGACAAGAGGGAATGGATTCAAATTGAAAGAGAGTATTTTTAGATTAGACTAGATGTTAGGAATACATTCTTTACTGTGAGGGTGATGAAGCACTGGAACAGGTTGTCCAGAGAATTTGTGGCTGCCCAATCTCTGATAGTGTTCAAGGCCAGTCTGGATGAGGCTCTGAGCACCTTATGTTAAATTAATCATATTTCTTCTAAACTTTAGACATCTGCACTGAAGTTTTACATGTAAGCCATTTATTTTATACTGACATTTTTTGGAGAACTTTGAGCAAAAGCAGGTCAGCTATTTCTTTAGACATGATTAAGGAAAATCCAATGCCTTGCCTTATCTTGAATGTAAAAAACCTCAATCCAAACTGTCTTGTTTAGAAACACTGGTGCTTTGTTGCATAGCAGAGACTTGAAGTCTCCTGGCATAAGGACAAGGGGACATGTGTCATGCTGTATGTGTTTCTGCAAATCTGTATGCAGTCATATTTGTTAATGTAGCATCTTTGCAGAGCTGAATTAGCATCCCAGGGGGGCTTGAACTGGGCTGTTCTTGAAGGCTGTGGACTGTTGTGAACTGAAGAGAAGAAGGCATCCCACAGTAACTTTAATTTATCAATGCCTCTGAGATAAGTGTGTGTATTTAGTAGCAGGAGCAAGTAGGTTGAATAACCTGGTGGTGACATGTGCAGTCTACACTAAATATGGAAGTAGACACAGAGTCACAGAAATGCTTGGGCTGGTAGGGAACTTAACGATCGTTTAGTTCCCCTGCTCCAGTTTTGGACTTGCCTCCATCTGGTGGAGCAGCTGGAGCTGAGTACAGTGCAGGTGCAAGCCCAGGTACATTGCTGCTGTGCTCTGAGAATTGCCACAGCCAGCACAAGGATGACAAGGAGGAGGTGTGGGACATCAGCAGATTACCCACATCCTGTGTTTGGCAAGAACAACAGAGCCTTAATGAAAAGGAGAGTGGGAAGTCTAATTCTACGCACATACCCTCACCCAAACAACTTTGCATGGAGCCTTTAGATAAAGTGCAAACATGGTTTACTTGGAATGTGTTGTGCATCTTGGTCTTAATTTTTTTTTTAATATAAAATTCCTCAGCTTTTCCACAGCCTGTGTTGTACTGCTCTAAACTATTCTGAGGCTACAGAGAAGTTAAAAACATTATGGCAGTGGTTTAGTGATACACTACAGCAACTCACAGTCTGTCAGCCTTTTCAGTTTTCTTTAAAATGCAGTCTTTCTGTAAAATTGGAGGCTATAGCTAGTGAAGCATGTTTAAAAAAAACAACAAAAAACCCCTAACAAACAAACAACAAACAAACAAACATACAGCAAAGGATGGAAAATGCTGTGGAGCTTTTTCTGTCTCAAAGGCTTATAGCCTCATATGGGATAAAACTGCAGCATGAGAAATGGACTAATGCTGTCATGTCTGATTGTGTAGATTAACAATGGCATCATTTAGGTTAGAAAAGGTTTAAAATCCTCAAGTCCGACAGTTAACCCATCACTGCCAAATCCACCGCTAATCCATGTCCGTAAGGGCCACATCTACACTCCTTTTAAATTCCTCCAGGGATGGTGACTCTACTACTTCCCTGGGCAGCCAGTTTCAGGGCTTGACAAACATTTTAGTGAAGAAATTATCCCTAATATCCAATTTAACCTTTTTCTGGGGCAACCTGAGGCCATTTCCTCTTGTCCTATCTCTTGTTACTTAGGAGAAGAGGCCAAACCCCCCCCCCCCACCTACACTCTCCTTTCAGGCAGTCATAGAGAGTAATAAGGACCCTCTTAGCCTCCTTTTCTCCAGGCTAAACACCCCCAGCTCCTCAGGTGCTCCTCACAGGACTTGTGCTCCAGACCCTTCCCAGCTCCCTTTCCCTTCTCTGGACACACTCCAGCCCCTCCATGTCTTTCTTGTAGTGAGGGGCCCAGTGGTTTGCCTTGTTGAATCTCGTAACATTGGCCTTGGTCCATGGATCCAGCCTGTCCCTATCCCTCTGCAGGGCCTTCCTGCCCTCCAGCAGATCAACACTCCCACCCAACTTGGTATCAGCTGCAAACTGACTGGAGATGCACTTGGTCCTCTCATCCAGATCATCGATAAAGATATTAAACAGAACTGGTCCCAGACAGAGGCTTGGGGATCACCACTGGTGACAGCCCCCAGCTAGATATAACTCCATTCCCCACCACTCTCTGGGCTTGGCCACTCAGCCAGTGTTTTACCCAGTGAACAGTGCACCCACCCAAGCCAGGAGCAGCCAGCTCCAGTAGAATGCTGAGGAAAACAGTGTCAAAGGCCTTAGTAAAGTTCAAGTAGACAGCATCTACATCCTTTCCCTCATCCCTAGGCAGGTCACCTTGCCATAGAAGGAGATCAATTTAGACAAGCAGAACCTGCCTCAAAAGATAAGCAGTGAAAATCCTTCTGTTCGGAAAATTTGAGAGTATTATGGAATAAACAAAATGTTTCAGTATATCAAACATGACAGATGAGGAACCTGTGTGGCTTAATATCAGTGCATCCTGTGTTCCACAGAGGAATAAGGGTGCACACTTAGCTTGCCCTCTAAATTCCTACTAGGGTGTTCAAATAATTTTAGACATTATTAAATATTAAAGGACTTATTCCCATATACAAGCAAATATCTCTATGAGCATGGCAGCATAAGCATACAGCATGACTTGCATTTTGTATTATAAAATCTTAATGTAAAGCTGTTGTTTGGTGCAGGATTTTCTAGTGGGCTTTTAAAAGTTTGGCTTGGGTTCTTTTGAGAGTATTCCAGTTATTTCATGTGTGTTGGTTATGGTTTTGTTGATGATGCCTCAGGAAATGTAAAAAGGAAACACAAAAAATCTGCATTTTAATGAAAAGAGTACCATTATGATGATTCTTAACATGAGACAAAAGCCAAATCTGCCTGGAGGCAGATCTTTGAAACTGTATTACTTCAGGGTTTTGGCTTCTTTATGCTAGCTTTTGTGGCACAGAAGCAAAATGATTATTTTTAGCTTGTTGCTGAGTTTTCTCTCCCCCCCTCAGCCCTTTTCAAGTTTATATCTCTGATCCCAGGGAATTGTTTGAGAAGCTGTCATTGGAATGAGGAGAAAGATTCAGTAATGTGCTTGTTATAGGCATTCAATGCTGCTGTGTATAGTTATAATGTGATTTCCATGTGAAAAATCAATGTTCACGGTTTTAAAAAAAATCCCAAATATTATCATCTAAGTAAGGCACTAAATGAAACTGTGCATTTCACAATGCCTTGTTTAATGTAATATCAATCTCTTGGAAATTTTTCCATTGCACTTGAAGTGTTAGACTGTGAATTCATGGATGCAACACCAGTTGTGCATTAATTGTGTGTGTACACGGTAGTGCTGTTTCATGGCTACACATAATTGAGTTGGATTATGTTGCTCCCCTCACCCTCAGGTTGGGAGTATCTCTTCAGGCATGCCTGCTGCAGATTGTGGGGTACAGAAATCTCATTGCAGAGGTGGAGAAGCTGCGCCGAGAGCCGTACGATTCAGAGAACCCGCAACATGAGGAAATGCTTCTGAAGGTAGGCACTGAAGAGGTACTGGGAGGGCATCCTTTATTCATGTCAGCTCCCAACAGCCTGGTTCTTAAACCTCTTTGAAATATCAGGAGCTCTTGTCACCTTCCTCCATCATGTACCTGTTTTAAAATAAGACTGCACAGCATTATAATCTGGTCTGGGTGTAACACCTGCCAAGCAAGCAGCTCTCTCCCTGGTTGATAAATGCATTTCCATTGGCTGGACTATATCTAGGCACTGGATGTGCAGCTCTTAGAGCACAGAGCTGTTATCTGCAGTGAGCTCTGGAAAAACAGCTTTGTGTCCTACTTCAGTACCTCTTTCTCCAGCACAAGAAGGGTATTTTTCTCTATTAATCGAATTGCAAATTTATTTCTTCGATTTCTTGTATCTTTGAGGGCAATGTCTGTGTATACCAATGGCAAACATCTATTTTTTGTTGTGTGGAATGGAAGTGTGGGAGTTGATGACTTACTCGTTTGTAGTTACCAAATGTATTTCCAAAGGAAAAAAATGAAACTATTCTTTAGATAATACATGCAGAGTTATGGAAATCATACCAGTTGGGTTTTACTTCCCTCATGCTTTCAGGAAAGCCTTGCACTGGAGCAGATAATAAAAGCATTTTTTTATCTTGAAGCCACAAGTAGAGGAAGAGCTAGAGAGCTCTTATGTTAGAAAGAAATTGGGGAAAGAATAAAGGGCCTGGAAAACAGTCTAATAGCAAGTCTTGGTCCTGATCCTGTTTTAACCATAGCTAGTGCAAGATGCTTCAGAGAAATGCCAAGAAACATAGGATAAATGACAGTGAGCTTATTAGCTACAAGCAAAATGTCTTCTTAAAGAATTTTAAGAGTTCTTTTAAAAACATGCTACCTGTTTGGTTATAGGGGTTTTTCTTTTTCAATTATTTTAAAAAAAATATTGAAAAATTAAACAATACCACATGACGATGAAGATGTCTTCCATCTTGCAGTGCAAGGCTTTACACAAGTTACAATGAGAGCTTCTGGAAATTTTATCATAGTTACTTGGTCTTCCATAAATCCCAGTAGCACTCTCAGATGCAAATAACTACTTCTAAGACTGTCTCAAATGGTCAGGGTTCCTGTTGGTGTCTAGAAAACTATCTTTAAGGTTTGCCCACTGCTGGGACCAGTCTACCAAGGAGTGGTCAAAATCCAGAGCTGCCCTGAAGGAGTGTTCTAACCATCAGGTAGGCTTGGGCAGATGGACACCTTCTGTTCAAGTGCTGCCCCTGTGCAGCCAAATGCACAAATTTATGGGAGTAGAGTGAGTTTTAACTAAAGGGACACACAGATTTACCCACTGAGGAAGCCTGTGGCTCTGAGGTGAGAGATCCAGGTGCCAGCCTACAGTGTTGGTCCCTGAAAATACTAGGCACCTCACTGCAGGTTAAGGAGGGCCTTTGGCTCCAGGAAAGGGTCCCATAATACCCTGGGCATCAACATTGCTCAGAGAGCAAGGAGTTGGGTCTGAGAATGGGATCATAGGTGAGAAGGACCAAGGAGCTAGCTGTAGTCTCCTTCCTGGCCACCCAGCCTTTGAGGGAGAGGTCCTGAGAATCGTGTCAGCAATGATGTGTAGCCATGTAAGTGCTTTAGAAACATAATTGTATGAGCATAAAAGCAAAATGGAAACTGAACATTTGTCTGAGGACAGATTAAACAGTGCAGTTTATGCAACATTATGCAAACTCATAATGTTGAAAAAAGTATCAGTTTCATCTAAGAATTAGCACTTGTTTACAGCAGGTGTTCTGATTTTGCAAATGTCAAATGGAAATATGTCCAAGGGTTTAATTCATTTTCCAGCCCTCAACATGGGAGAATAGGCTGGTTGGTTTTTATTCCTTCTAGGTACTCTGCTAAGTGATCTCTGCAATGGGTGATTCAAGTTCCTAATGGCTATCATTTATTCATGTTTACCAGGAGAGTGCTTTATGAATGAGAGAAAGATTAACTTAATGTGATTGAACTAATGATTAATGCTGTATTTACTGTTGATGGATGAACTTTGGTTTAAACAATGGTGCTTTATGCAGTCATTACAAAGTGAAATCATTAAAGTTTTAACCTTCCAAGGGCACTTAATTTTAACTGCAGTTAAAATTGCTAAAATTAAAACAATTTTTGTTTTTATTTGGGAAGTGCTCATACAGCTCTTTCCCTTGGGTAGACTTTGTCTAAATGCTTTTCTCGAAGCCGTACTCACAAACTAATGATGAATAATACACTTTCTTAATTCTAAATTCTGATTTCTTAATACACTTCAGAAAGGGTGAGTTTGTGATATGGCACATGAGGTGTGCATAAAGGTATGTATTTGTCATATGTCAATTTAGGCTGCTTTTAGGTGCATAGTAACATGATATTTAGGCACTAAAGTCACTGGACCAGAGCAGTTAAATGGATTTATTCCAGCTGATGATCTGGCTTGTTAAATCACTTTGGACTTTTTTTTACATGAGATCAATGAATGATTCTTCCCTTAGTTAAATATGATGGTGCACATGCTATCCTTGTATGGATTTTTTTGGGTTTTTTATGTTCTCCGATTTGCTTTTCAACACTGTGGTAGCCAAGTCAGCACTCTTGATTTATAACCTTTCCAGAGACTTGCTAAAGATGCCAGAGAAAAGATTGCTGCAGAGCCTCAGGGACTCAAAGCTGCTCTGCTGCTCTGTTAGTGATTTACAACCGAATTCCAGCCCATTCCTGTCTCTGTGCTTATGGAGGCAGACACCATTTCGATGCACAAAGCATGAGATAAACAAGTCTTTGTGTGAGATGCTAGAGCAGCTGTGATAAGGTCAGAAGGGCCTTGTAGGGCTGAAATGTCTGCAATACTTCAGAGTGGTTTGGGATTTCCCACACACACTCATACACACATAAAGAGGAACTCCATTTGATTTTGTGTTTGGGTTGCTGGGATAGCAGTGCAGTGATGCTACTGCAGTGATCTGTTCAGTGGTCAAAACTTAGCTTGGTTTAAAAAGAGAAGAAAAAAAAGGCCATACTGTGTGAAGCTTAATTATGTTTTACCTGTAATCTTCCTAGTTGTGGAAATGTTTGAAGCCCAATTCACCACTGAAAGCTCGAATTTCAAAGCAATGGTGCGAAATTGGTTTCCAAGGTGATGATCCTAAAACAGACTTTAGAGGAATGGGTCTCCTGGGCTTATATAACTTGGTGTAAGTATGTTCCTCTGTAGATGGGTTTATGTGTGTCTGAAGTCAAGAAAAGCAGCATTACTTGCAGATTTTAGCAAATCTGTGGGAATAATTTATAAAAGTGCTGGGGACTTCATATTAAGCAAATGAAAGAACTTATTTGCTAGCCTAAATTATGGAGGGTTTCTCTTCTCAAAGGGGTCTCCTTTCTTTCAGTATTCCTAATTCAACCTTGTAATACCACTTGCTAAGCCCTTTCTTGGTTTCTCTGTGACACAGTAAGTTAGCACTGTCTTCCTACAAGAATGAAACCGTGAAGTGTATTTTCACCAGAATCTAGATCTCTTTAAACAAAATGCCCTGGAAGTATGTAGGTGGGAGGGTTATGTTACTGCTCAGCTGGTTTCTGTGGGAATTTCATGCCGAATTCTTAAGCAAGACACTTGAAATGCAGTCACTGATGGCAGGCTTCTGTAGTTAGACAGCTGCTTGAATTTCTGTCAATACTTAAAATTAAGTAGTGAGTTTATACCACTTTTTCCCTCCAACTCATGCACACCAGGTGTTAATGCCATAGCTGTGCTTTGTAATTTGGGAATTGACTAATCCCTGTTATTTTCTCCAGCCCTTGTATTTGCTGCAGGTAGTTACATAACTTAGAAACATTTGGTAAAACAAGTTCTCTTTATGAGGCGAAAAAGAAATATTTTCTGCTTTTGCAGATTGAAGGACATAAATCATCCTCTGTCCGTATGTTGTTCTCTAGTAAATCTCATTTGAGGATCTGGACTCTTGACTCTGGCTTTGAACTTCCATTTGAAATTAATCCCTACCCTGTATTTAATTTCTTAGTCTTCTGTGATGACTCTTATCTTGCTTAATGAATCTGCCAGATCAAGAAGCCTGAACTGCTTTCTCTTGAGCTCAGCACCCAACATGCTCTACTAAAAAGTAGCTGATTTTCTGTGGGGTGGGTAGAAAGGGGACTCTGGTAATGCACATTCACTAAACTTATATAGGAGTGAGCTTGTGGTTTGAGGCTGCTTTAATCTTTCAGTTTGGGGCTCTGAGTGGCAGCTTAATGAGTTTCACACATCAAATTCTACTCCTACTGTGTAACACATGCAGTGATTTTTAAAAGGGTGTGTATGGACAGCTGGGTATGACTTCAGATGCTTTTTTTTGGTTGTGTTTCTTTAACAATTCACTCTAAACATACATGTCTGCAGGTATTTTGCTGAATGGGACACGGAGGTAGCTCAGCAAGTTCTCACTGATTCTCTTCACCCTAAATACAGGTAATGCTTGAGACCAGAAACAATAACCTCAGGGAGCACTCTGCTGGCTCTGGTTGAGGAAGGGGGCTGGGTTTTTTTCTTCGTTGGGCATATCCTTGGGTATTGCACATGCTGTCTGTTTTAAAGTACTGATCCTGAAAATTGATCAAATGCAAGAGGCAAACTTGTGTTCTGAATCTTAAGAATAGTTAAATTTAGTGTTAAATGTTTTCACTTTTGATTTCAAATTATTTCTGTATTTTTATTTACCTTTTAATTTGTTTGTGTTTTTTTCATAATAAAGGGAAGTCACTAAGAAGGAGCTAAGGTATTTTTTTTCTTTTTTCTAAGTTTTCTGAGACACTACATGTAGATAAAGATCAAACTACAATTTGGTGTGTTATAAACTCAAAGTCTTTGTTGCAACATTAAGAGATCCATATTCTTTTCTTTAAAGTTGAACCAAACATAGCTGGGGGTGGAACACTGGGTATATATGAGCATGCTTATGTATCTAAAATGAAATCTGCCTTGCTTGATGTAGTTAAAGTGGCTGACTTGATAATCATAAGTAATCTAGGCCAAATGTTGTTAGCAGAGCTGAAAGGCTCCTTCATTTATAGTCACATACCCTGTCTACATTGATTAATGATGGTTCCAATCTGGCTAATCCATTGTCCTGACTGTTGAGAGATCAGGTACCTTCAAGTGTCACACACTGTGTTGAGGGTAATTTGTCAATAAGAGACTTACTCCATAATTATTGGGGGCTTAGAGGTATCTTAGCCAGTTACATAGAAATCAGTTGCCTTAAAAGACATTTTTCTTCAGCCAGTAATGTTAGATATTCATAAAGCTGATTCACACCTAAATCCTGAAGCTTTTCATCTCCTCAGGGCTTTTATTTGGTTGTTGTTGAGTTCCTAATGGTAATTCTGTGACAAAAAGCCCTTGGAACATACTAGTGTTCTTTGTTTGCATGTTTGATTACCAAGGGCAGTCCTGGAGTGCTGTGTGAGCATGTGCAATTTCCATGCCTTGACAGAGCATTCAGTAGAAGATAGATGCTGCAGGTGGTGCCCATGGTGATCTTCCTGATGTGGTTGCTTAGCAGCTGTGCTGTTTTCTGATGAGATTGTGATCAATGGATTTTCTATCTCAGTTGAACTGTTTCACCTGCCCACATCCTATGTGTGCTACCTTTATTATTCGGTCTTTTCCTGGTGTTTTCTAACTGATGTTATGTCACAGCCTACAAAGGTGGTTCAGATTTTAGAGGATGAGCAAAGAATAGTGTATTCCTGTATGCTATTTAGGAGGTGAAGTTTTGTCCTCATGCTTGCCACCTAGTAATACTCAGGTCACAGTGGGTATGAACCTATTAGCATCTTAAGTACTTAACAACAACAATTTTTAAATGCTATATGTACATGAAACTCAGGGAATTGTTTTAAGTGTAAACTTATTGAAGTTCAAGCACAGTCTAAGAACAATGCTTTCACACATAGCTGTCTATAATTTGAGACCTAAAGCTTGCAAACTCTGATTTGCCTTACCAAGGCAAACTCCCACAGCCGTGTCAAGGTTGTAGCTCCTTGGTTAGGGCTGTTTCCATGCCTGCCTTTAGCTGGTTATAAATGCAGGCAATGATTTGTGCTAAACTTGCTCATTTCAGTAGACTCAAACCCGGCTAGTGGGATGTTGGCTGACTGGTTGGATCACACAGCTCTTTTAAATCATTGAAGAGCTGAAATTTAGTTTGAAATCAATCTGTTCCCTAACTAATTTTGTTTTAAGGGAGGCGTCTTCTGTGTCCTTGAAAAGCACTGCATTATTGGGCCAAATAGGAAACACTGTTTCTTATCTTTGACTGTTGAGTGATTTCTAATTTGGCTGGTCATAAAAACATACTGTGAGAGGACTATTTTCGTGTTTGCTACCTCAGGTGAATCATGCCTCCAGTGATGAGTGTCATGTAGGTCTCTGAAAATACAAAAAAGCCAAGGCCATTTTTGACTAGTTAAATGCAATTTCAACCTTTTGTATAGCTCAAGCTTAACTGAAGTGGAACATCTTCGTGGTCAATTTAGTAAACAACTGGCTTTTGCTGAAAGCACTGACATAGGTGCATTTTGTAATGGTGAGAAAAGTTTATTGGCAATGCTCTCAAGCCACTTACCCATTTCTAGTGTTTATACCAATCCATTCATCCAGAAGCAATGTTAAATGGGATTAGCCATATAAGAGAAAGTAAAATACTGTGCTCAGTCAATGTTATAATATCAGAAAAGCTGAAAGAAAATATTTGTCAGTTAGTAATGCTTGGTAATGTGGAGTTTATTTTTTTTTCTCAGCCAACTTAGCAAAGCTGAATGGGAGAAGAAGAAGTTTGATAAGGCAATTGGGTAAGTTTAAAGGTATTTTTTTAATTTGCTACAAACACAGCCAGTAACAATGATGCTGTATATTTGAGGGAGAAAAGGTGTTTCCTGGTTACTTTTAAAAGGAAACTTCTGTGAGCATATGAACATCAGCTATCTTAACCACACCTTGGTTTTGATCAAACGTTACAGGAGAAACACTTCAAGTTACATAGAGAAAAAAATAACCCCAAAATTTTGTAGCAAGGAGAAACTTTCTCTGTGTGCTATATATAGTGCAGTGATTAATATCTGTTTAATTCTTCTTAGCACATGACATGATCAAGTGTCACTTCTTGCTGTCAAAGCCAGGTTCAGAAATGCTTTTAGGAAAATATAATAGGGAAGAAATAGTAGCGAGAGCTTTTTCTTCTTAAGCAGTGGGTTTGGTATAGCTGCATTATTCATGAGTATGGAACTGGATGTTCCTTCTGAATGTATCTAAAAATCTGTAATACAACATTTTACCGCACATATTTAACTTTTCTGTGAAACTTGCCGTTAGGCCTCATGCTGATGTTAACTTTTGGACTTCTGGTTTTTGGGTTTTTCCTCTCCTGAGATGCACAAAAAGGTCAAAGAAAAAGAAAATATTTTGGTTTGCTTGATAGAGGTGTTTGAAAAAATACCCAGGACCGTCTAGAGAAGACAGCTCTATTTAGCTGAGAAAAAAATCCAATCACTGAATATCCAAATGTGTTTACTTTTATCACTAAATGTCTGTGTGAGCCTTTATGTGCTTTCTTGGGAAATAGTAACTGCTAGAAATGTCAGGTTCTTTATGCACCAGCCTCACAAATTAACTTTCAGTTTCTGAGTTTTCTTGTACCTAAATGTATTTCATTAGTTGATATCTCTTAGCAGGACAGAGTTTGCTTAATGAGTCTGATTTTCTTGTTTCTGTTGCTAGCATTCTCTGATTTAGGTTTTTGCCTGTTTCCTGGCCTGTGTGTCTAGTTCTCTTTTAGGAAGAAATTGGAGGTGATTCAACTGGATTTTTTTCACAAGCTTTTTAGCCATGTGAATCTCTTTGTAGGACAGGTTGTTGAAACCTGATGTTCCTAACTATGGGTAATGAGTTCCAGTGGGAACTCCAGCAGTTAAAAATAGCAAATGATGGGTCACCCTGCAGCCGTGGCCACCGTGTGGAGTCCTTGCCCTGTTTCAGAGGCGAGTGCAGGAGCACAGGGACGTCTGTGCTTGTTCTTATTTTGTGGAAATTAATCAGTGCTGTTCCACAGACAAGTTGACACAGTGACGAAACTCCAGTTTTTTCTGTGACCGTGTATTTGACCATGCTGTATGAAACATGCAGGATAGATGTTTTCCTGGCTTTTCACCCCCCAACACACCTTGGAAACTCACAAAGGAGAGAATTAATACACCTTAGTAACACATGAAATCTGCAATGTCAGGGTCATCAGTGTTCCTTAAAGTGTGCTGAAAGAAGGTTTAATCTCTAACAAAAGTTGCTGCTTTTTCTTACAGCTACTCTTTTGCTATTGTGGGCATTAATATAACAGACCTTGCATACAACCTGCTGGTGAGTGGGGCTCTGAAGACCCATTTCTACAATGTTGCTCCAGAAGCACCAACACTCACTCACTTTCAGCAGACGTTCTGTAAGTACTGGGTTTGAGTGTGGGGCAAGGGGTGGAAGGGCATAATTGGTACTCTGCCAACACCTTTTGTACTACCCATAGTTTAAAAAAACAAATAAAATCCACTGACACAGCACAGAGACTGTAATGTTAGTCTTGCTCTCCTGTCTTTAGGATGCTTGGATTCAGCTCGTAGCTGTGACAAAGGCCACTTACCAAACCAAGGTGTAAAACAAACAAAGAAACACAAACAAAAAAATGCACTAAATGCCTTAACAAGTGACCTTCCTGTTTTTTTAAATAATAAGAAGAAAGCAAATGTGCTTTAAGGAGCGTCTGAATATTGCTTCCCCTTAAATCCAACTGGCATGTGATACTTGCATCTACATTCAAGTGTTACTCTCCATCCTTCAGCAGAGTTGCAGCTCCCCCACGAAAACAATGATTTGCCAGCTCTTTCCCCTGTATTTGAGCATCCCTTCTACAGCAGAGGCCTGCTGTTCATCCTTGCACAGTACGAGTAACCCCTCTAATATTTTTCAATGTGTAGGCAAGGAACTGATAACAAGCACCAGCAACATCTTTTCCTGCTTTTATACACCCTGGTTTAATCTTTCAATTCATGAATCCATATGTGAAGATGACTAGTGACTTCTTGTGTTTATTGTGAGAAGTTCTGCCAGTGTGTGTAATATTCATCCAATTTTGGGGTTGTCCAAAATATGTTTAGACTTGTCCCTGCCCACTGTCATCAGGTGACAGACCTCAGTGACTGGGATTCTCTGTGCAAATCGTAATTTGGCTACTTTTCTAATTTTATATGTCATCTTCACATGTTGTATTTATCTCTTCTTCATTTTTATTATTTTGTAGGCTACCTAATGCATGAATTCCACAAATTCTGGATTGATGAGGACCCACTGGACATAATGGAATTCAATCGTGTCAGAGAGAAATTTTACAAGCGGATCTTGAGACAGCTCCAGAACCCAGAGATGGCTCTGTGTCCTCATTTTGCTGCATCAGAAAGTTTGATCAATATGTAGTTACTCAGTTGATTTGATTTGGAAACACTGTCTCACTCTTGGTTTAGATCACTGCTAGACCATCACTAGCATACTGAATGAACATGGCAATCGTGTGCATGTTTTTGGCGCAGTGTTCATTTATTTTTATCACATGATCCCCTTATGCTTCTCTTGTTGGGGATTTTTCATTTAAATGGGTGCTCATATTGCCTCATTATGCAGTGTTACCTTCTGAATTGATGTCCAGATGTCAGAGTTTTTCTATTTTTTTAGACTTTCCTCATAATTCAGCATTGAAAATTGAATTGTATTTCTCTAGCAGTGTTTTTGTATATGTGGAATAAGTAGCTGGATCTTGTATTGTGAAAGCTTTTTAACTTCTTGGTATGTTTTAAGATAATTACTGGCATTTCAAGCAAATATGTGTTTGGACCTCATCTAGAAGATAATGTAATTTAATCTAATGCAGGCAAACACATTGAAGTCCAATTTTCTCCATGCAGCCATTATACACTTAATGCAAAATTAATGAGGCTTATGAGATACAAGTTGCAGTGAGAAGAGTTTATGCAGAATTATGATCAGATGCATGAATATAAAATGGTCTGGTGATGCTAATACAGTGAACTGTGAACACTCTCACAGCTACCAGATACTGGCAGAGGCCAAAAATTATAACATCAGGCTGTTGTCACCAACACCACCATGCTGAAGCATGGTCTAGATTCCTGCACATTCCTTTGGATATACAGGGGTTAGTGTTTTGTGTCACACGTTGGAAGGCAACATGATTTGGTCACATGGTGCTTGGTGAATTCAGGGGAGCAAAAATATATATCTTTTCTTTGAACTACTGAAAATGTTGCTTTGGTTGTCAGTTCAGTTCTAAGATCTGGAGGAAATAATTAATTAGAAGGTTTAGAACAAAACTGCTTCTGTTTCCCAGAACACTTATAAAAAAAATTAAAATGGCAAACTGCCTTTTTTTCTAAAACCATAAATGACTAAAAGCATTTGACACTAAGATTGTGTAGTATACTGAGCAACATCTACCATGGCATTTCATACCCATGGTATTTTTTACCTTCTAAGCAATCAATTTTAGTATTATATGTTTGTGTAAATCACTTGCATATGGAGATTAAATTGAGTAGTGTCCAACTACTTGTGAATTAAATGAATAAATTATACATCATTCTAAACTGAAGCACTGTGGGTTTTATTTCTGAGATATGCAGTAATACAGATGAAAAGTGTTTTATTTAATGGATCAGGTAAAATGGGATGTAACAGCTCTGTGGTATTCCCAAGTCTGAAGTGTGATTGGAGCTTCCTCAGATAAGGTGCTTTATATCATTTTAGTTACTGTTTGGGCTACCACTTTATTAAAAAAAAAAAAAAAAAAAAAAAAAAAAGGAGCACTTCAACTTCTTGCAAACTCCTTCTCATTTCTTTGCTAAAATGTAAGCTGGGGGTCAGGACTTCTCTACAAGACTAGAAACTTGCACTCATTGTGGAGTTAATCAGCAAAATTCTATGGGTATTGCAATAATTAGTCTTCTCCAAAGAATTTGGATATATGGAACTATTTGCATATTTTGCATGAGAATACAAGGAATAAATCTATGCATGTTTAACTTAATGCCATTGATTTTGGAAAGTGGTTATTTATAGTCATTAGGTCTCAAGGACTTTTTTGTGTCAGTCTTGAAGCTTTTAAAATAGGCTTCTAGTAACAGTTTTTATTGTTTCAAATTTTAGGCTCTCGCTTTGTTTCCTTGCCCCACTCTGACTTAAATATTTTCTGCAATTTATTAGGTTACACTGGTTTATTTTTAATACTCTGCAATGGAGTTCATGGAGTTGCAGGGGAGGGAGGGAAGGCTCCTGCTACCTTCTTACTGCTCTGATCCTCTCAGTTATGCCTTGTCTCAAGGTGTCAACTTCAAATAAAATCAGAAGATGTCATCTGGCTCTGTGTCAGATTGTATCACTATAATCTAACTGGTCTGGGTGATTATTTTTCCTGTCTTGCAGGAAGATGGATTTAATGAAGGTAAGTGTGAAATTCCTTCTCCTGTGGAGCCCTTGCATGCTGGTGCCTTCAAATCTTATCATCCTGCCCCCTTGTGCTTCAGCTTTGGCCTGTGACATGCTTGTTCCCAAAATCCATGTCCAGTCTGGGGCAGAGAATATCCCTGGTGAGTGCCTAGAACTGGCTGTGCACTGCTGAGGAAGGATGTCTGTCTGGCACTGCTGTCCTTCCTCCTCAGCAGTGACCTCTTACCATGATGCAAACATAAGCTTTTCTTAAAAAAGTTAGAATTTGCACTGTCACAGTACAGATCCAAACTGGCCTGTGAGCAACTGGATGCTGCTTTTTCTAGGAAAATTAAAGAAATGGAGGAAAAAGAAGTATAAAAAGTTGTTTCAATAAAGAAGAATCTATGTTTATGCTCACTGCAGGGTGCAGAATTTTATTTCATTAAGTATAGAGAAGGTTTAGGTTGGATCTTTTGAAAATCTTTCCACAGCTTCATGGTTGTTGTGTTTCACCAGCTGTCTCTCCCACAGGCTCAGGCCTGGCCATGTGCATCTTGGGCACCAAGTGCTTCCTGCCCAGCCTGTAAAGTGCATGGTCACCTTTCTTTCTTTACAGGTAATTTTTCTCAGGCAAATAATTTACACTGGCAATGCCATGCAGCCCAGGTGTTGTTTTAAAAAGGCACAGCCATGTTGCAAGTCTAAGCTCCTAATTTACTGTCTAAAATTCAAGACAACATGCTGAAATTATGCAGAATATGTATTGCTTTGGGTCAGCAGCTGAAAATGTAATTGATGAAAGTATAATATTGGGAGGTTGTATGTGTTAAAATGCAGAAATATTTATCTTGATCTGTTTAAAGGCAGGGGGAAAAAGGGCTATGTAGTATTGGAGTTCTTTAATTCTGTATGCATAATTTTATGAGTGGCCTATATTTCTTTCTGTTACAGATCCAGGCACTTCCCATAGCACAGACCTTTCTTTTCCCAGCTAATGTGTATTTAAGTTGTTACCAGGGCTCCTTCAACAGCTTAGGTAGACACTGACTTGTCTTCAGTAACCTTGGTGCTCTGCCAGCATCTGTGGAGCTGGGGCTGTGAGAGCCAGCAGGATCTGTGCCTGGGGGGTTGATTACAGCCAGGAGGAGGATAGCAAGTGCTACTCCAGCTTCCTGGCAGTTTTTGGCTTGCATCTCTCATTTTCCCTTTGAGGGAAGGAGAAATATTTTTGTTGTGTTTCTAATTGGCTCTTTTGGAAGGCACTTTTTCAAATGCTGGCACTGGTGGTATTTTTATGTACTATTTTTAGAAACAAACAAGGTCCATTTTATCTGTACGATTTGTCTTGGAGAATTGTATCTCCTGGCTGTTTCCTGGTGCAGCACTGAAGCTGGATTGAAAAATTTACTGAAATTTAATGAAAGAACAATCTTTAAATGCACCTGTGCTGACTGTGTGCCCTGTGGGGCACAGACGGCTGGTGATGACTTAGCAGGCTGAAACACTTTGCTGCAAGCAGGACATTTTCAGCATGTTCCCAGCTGAAATAAGTGCTTTTAGGTGGAACAGGATGTATGTGAGCAGAGTGCTGATGCTCAGGTTAATGAACCCAGATCTGCTGCTACTGGCCCGATGAGTCACTGGTAGCATCATGAACACAGTGGCATCCATTATGAGGGATCATAATTTCCTTCAAAATCCTCTCTTCATGGACTGTGGTTAGCTTTAAACATGTCATTTACTGACCTGTCCCTTTTTGTCAGAATGTGACTGGAGACTTTTGACTTTTCCACAGGAGTGACCAGCATTGTAGGGTTGTCCCCTAGTGGGGTATTGCAGACTGTAGTCGTTCCTGTCTGAGTTCTACGGGAAACCCCAATCCACAGCTCTGCCCCTTGGATGGATCTGACTGAGACAGGAATCAGTTACAGCCCAAAATAGTAACTGGAGTGTACTTCTATAACTGTTAATTCATGTCTTTGGCAAGTACTGTTGGGGAAGTGAGGAACTCTGTATACACATTGGGAAATAGGAGAACTCTGAGTATACTTCCCTCTGTCCCCCAGCTGGCTCTTAACAAGCTTGACATCATCAACGTATGACCATTTTGGCATCACAGGAAGACTCCTCTGGAATTGTGATTTTCAGAGGATTGTTCTACTTTGAATCCTGTTAACCATCCTGATTTCCACCTCTCACTCCTCACTTGCAACTTGGTCCAATGGGAGCTCAAATTTTGCACTAATGAAACCTCTAGGCCACACTGAGAAAAACAGTAGGGCTCCCCCCTGTACAATTGCATCTGCAGCATGGTGCAGCTAAAAATCACATGAATAATTAAAACAGATGTTTTGCAGAAAACAATCCTGAAACGGATAAGGAAATGAATTATTCATTATTTTCCTTAGTTTGCGGCAGTGCAGGTTTTCTGTAAGACTCACCAAAGATTAGACAGGACTCTTTCTACCAGATCCTATAAGAATATAGCAGGACTGGCTTTGTGCTTTCCCCTGTGGGCAGTGCACATAGAAATCAGGTCATTACTTACTCTAGTAAAGGAAACTGTTCTACTCTACATAGAACTATAATTAGAAAAGAGATTTAGCTCTAAAACCTCCAAGCAAGAACTGGGTGCAGCAGCTTAGCTCCGAATGAGCTGTGAGGAAGAGCAGAGGGATGGTTACTTGTGCTGTTGCATTCCTAGGCCTGGGCTCCACTGTGCCAAAGGACTGACAAATCTCTAGGTGGTGTATTCCTCAAAGAGCTTACAACCTAGAATGAGGGAGGGGTAACCCAATTGAAAGGATAACCAAGGAAGGCACATGGAGGTCACTGTGAAAAAACTAACCCATGGACAACAGGGCATGGCACTGTGACACTGGAAATGGGGACAGACAGATGAGACCCCAGCTTGAGCACTGCATCCAGCTCTGGGGTCCTCAACTGGGAGGACATGGAAGTGTGGGAGTGAGTTCAGAGGAGGGACAACAAGATGGTTATAAAGGGATGGAGCTCCTCTCCTATGAGGAAAAGCTGAGAGAATTCAGATTGTTCAGCCTGGAAAAGAGAAGGCTTGAGCTGATCTCATCACAGCCTTTTAGTACCTGAGAAAGAAGGAGAGAGACTATTTACAAGAGCATGGAGTGGCAGGACAATGAGGAATGGTTTCCAACTAAAAGAGGGTAGGTTTGGATTAGGTATTAGAGAGAAATTCTTTGCTGAGAGGGTAGTGAGGCACTGGAACAGGTTGCCCAGAGAAGCTGTAGATGACCCATGCCTGGAAGAGTTTAAGGCCAGGTTGGATGGGGCTCTGAGCAACCTGGTATAGTGGAAGGTGTCCCTGCCCTGGCCATGGCAGGAGGATTAGAATCAAGTGATCTTTAAGGTCCCTTCCAATCCAGGCCATTCTATTATTCTGTGATCCCTGGTGCCTACCACATGAATGGGAAGAAGTATGTGATTTCTCAAAAGAGACTAGTCAGGATGTACCAGTAAAATGTAGACACAGCCTAGATGTAAAGCCCTGAAAGGAGGCTAGGGACCAAAGTGGGGCCCATGGTCATGGTCCAGAGACAAGATAAGAGTTTTCTCCACAGTTAGAAAATGCTTCTAGGCACTTCAGCTTATGAAACCTGGATGGGGGAATGCCAAAGGGGCAGGATGCAGAATACCCAAGGATGCAGTTTGCTGATTTGGCTCTGGATAGTCTCACATGTTCCTTTAAGCTGTTATGACTAAGCCACCATTTGCCTCTTCACTTTCTCCCAGTTTTCCATTCACATTGGCTGGTTGGTTTCAATTTAAGCCAACTGACACACACTTTGCCTCCAGTTCCCATGCCTCTGTCCCCACTGGCCCTTCTCACACATTTGCCAGCAAGCCATTTTGCAGAGGATGTGAGTGTCACTGCTCCGCAGCTCTGTGGCCAAAAAAGAGCAGAAAAAGAATGGTGGGAGCAGAGATCTGAACCAGTCTGAAATGTCCTGACCTGGTGAGCCCCCTCCTCCTGCCATGCCCTGGCCCAGCTTGCAGGGGGCTGCTGTGACACCAGGGGCAGGATGGCTGCTCTAAGCTTGGCTGTCTCAAGGGTGCTGTCTACAACTGCTTTGTGCCTTTCTTGAGGGCTGTGGGAAAAGGACAGGAGCTTGTGGCTGCATGGACAGCACAGGGCTTCTCTAGATCACCTGCTAACTAAGTGCATGGGGTTGTTCTGCCCCTAAAGCATACCCAACCTCCCAACAGGCTCTGGCCAGGGAGAATCAGCTTCTTCTGTCTTGCAGAACAGAACGGGGTTTTTCAGGGGTTTTTTTGTCCATGCCTGAGACAGGCCTTGGTTAGTGTAAATCACATCTGTCTGCTGTGAAACTAAGCAAATTTACACTGGTTCCAAATCTGGCCAGAAGAAATGAATGCAGCAACAGCAAAGAACAGGGGATTCTGAGCCCTGGCAAGAAGTTATAATCCCAGCGCAGTGCTCTCCTTCATTTGCTGGATAAAGACAGGTCGGAGGGAGATGTGATCATCATCTATCTGTAATCAAAAATCTGTAAAAAGTAAAAGAAACTCCTTAACACCAATGTAGTATTGAGAAGCCAGCATTCTTTTTTCATCTGGAGGCATGCGGGAATACCTTCTATGCAATACTGTGCATGCTGAGTACTGGAAAACTCCTGTTTAGATACAGTACTTTACATACATATTCATTGGTTGTCCCAGAATAAACATGCATATGATAGTCATCTCCCCAAAATCATTGACATATCTTCCCTCCCCTTTACACTTATGTTCTTTTGTGCTAGGGGTCTCTTTGGTGGTCCCTGGTAGTCAGCAATCCCAAAGTCATACCTGAATGATTGGTGAACTTGTGAAAGCTGGCAGAACTGGGGCTGGTTGCTTTCCAGTTCTCCTTACACAATGGGCATTGTGCATTTCCAAAGGCCAGTGGGTGTTGAAGAATAAGCATTGTGGTAGCTCACTAGGTGTAGATGATTTTTCATCTGGCAACACAGTGAGTGGGTCAGAAAGCCTTCCTTGATCGTTGGTGTGAGTGCCCTTGTATTAAAAGGTAGGCTAAGCATTCCTATCCTTAGAGACTATTTGAAAAGCTTGCCAGTGACTTTCTCATTGTGTGAAATATCAGTGCTTTTGGAGAACTAACGTAATTTCTAATTCCAGTAGAGATCCAAAAGTTATAGAGAGGTGGTGGGAGCCTGCATTTTGGAGCTGTCTGAACTGCAAATCAAAGAGAGATGCTGGCACTTTAATTTGCATTCATTGGTGCAAGTTAAGAATAGAGAATAATGCATTAAACATCACTGTCTAGCAACAGTATCTTTTATGATCCTCTTACTTTTATTATGGATGTCTATAATCACTGCCTATGAGTCTTATACATAATGGTGATTAACTTCTGGTCACTGTTCTTCTCCATTATTTTTTTAGGCAGAGCAATGACAGCTCCTAGATATACCTGAGTGCTGAGAATGAGAGACTCTCTTCCTCAAAGAGACAGAACTGCCTTTGGGACAGAGCATCATGGGAGGCAATGCAGCCTCTGTCATTTGCATGAGGTCATCTGCGATGCTACTGAAAATTTAATCACTATAACCCTAATATCAAATGCCTAAACTTCAGAGAGGGAGATAAGCACAAGAGTGCTGCATTACCTGCACAAGCAGTGGGACTTGGACGTCAGCCTTGCACTGTGCCGGGAGTTAATTCCAGGCTACCTCACTGCCGTTCCTGGGATAAAAGCAATTGCAGTATTTTTCATTTTCTTTATATTAAATTGTCTGTAACAAACACTGCAATGAGAAAAATGTTGTGGTTTAGAGTCAGAATTTTTTTTGTTAATAAGCCCCCATAATTTCAGTGTATCTCAGCTAACTGCTGTCATATGAATGAGTCCCAACAGCCATGCTCCAGGAATGACAAGGCTTTGCCTGTTAAAGGAATTCAGTTTCACAAAATCCCTGTACATGGACTAATAACACCTACTTATCACATTTGAAGAAAAGGAGCTGCAATGCAAAGTAATCTAGGTTTTAATTATGCAAGTGCATGGGAGAGGCCTGAATTCCCACACTCTTCTCTCTTGCTTCAGCCATGAGCAAGCTTTCTTCAAAAGACAAGTAGGAGACCCTCAGAGAATGAAATATCTTGGTTTGTATTTGGTGAATACAAATTCTGGGCATGATCTTACTGTTTTGTCTCAGCTACTGTAGCAGCCACTTCTATGATATAGCTGAATTTTATGTTATTCCATATATATTTATGTATATACACACTGAGTATGGAACACAGTGTCTCATCTTGTTTAAAGCTGTCACAGCATCTTCATCATCCTGCAACACTTGAAATCTGATCTTTAGGCAACATCTGTGCTGGTTTTGGCTGAGGTAATTTCCTTCATAGTAGCTGCTATGGGGCTGTGTTTTGGATTGGTGCTAGAAACAGTATTGATAATACAGAGATATTTTTTTATGGCTGAGAAGGGTTTACACCAACCCAGCAGCGAGTAAGCTAGGGGTGCACAACAAGTTGGAAGGGGACAGAGCTGGAACCAAAGGGATATTCCAAATCATACAGAATCACCCTCAACATATGAAGCTGGGAGAAGAAGGAGGAAGTGTGGATGCTTGGAGTGAGGGTGTCTTCCCAAATAACCATTATATGTGATGAATCCTTGCTTTCCTGGAGATCACTGAGCACCTGCTTGCCCATGGGAAGTGGTAAATTAATTTATTTTACTGTGTTTATATGTGAGGCTTTTGCTTTACCTATTAAGTTGTCTTTATCTCAGCACGAATTTTCTTACTTTTACCTTTCTGATTCCCTCCTCCATCTCACTGTTGGGGGGTGAGGGAGTGAGTGGGGGGTGATGAGTTGCCATCTGGGGATAAACCACAGCACCATCTAAATGCAGAAATTCAGATACCCCTGGCAGAGGGGGAAGCTTCCTCTCTTTAATGCCTGCCACTTTTTCTGGTTTCTAATATGCTGACCCTCATATCATTGACACCTTCGGGTTTTGCCTCCTTGCCTATATTTTCCACCTCCATTCTTATCTCCTCAAAACCAAAGTCCCATTCCCCCTTCAAAACTTTTCTCCTGGCAAGGTCCACACAACGTAAGCCTTCACCACTTATGTCTGACTATACAATGAATTTCAAAACAGAAGAGAAAAAAAAACCCAAAAAAACAACCACAAAAAACAACTGCAAAGTCATAAGCACCAAAATTTGTATGAACAACCTCACATTATGGTGAGCTAAGGGCCGTTATGATGGTGAAAAGTCTAGAGGGGAAGCTGTATGAGGAGTGGCTGAGGTCACTTGGTGTGTTCACCCTGGAGAAGAAGACACTGAGGGGACACCTCATTGCAGTGACAGCTTCCTCATGAGGGGAAGAGGGGCAGCACTGATGCCTTCTCTGTGGTGACCAGTGACAGGACCTGAGGGAATGGTCTGAATTAGGAGGGAGGTTTAGGTTGGATATTAGAAAAACATTCTTCACCCAGAGGGTGGCTGGGCACTGGAACAGGCTCCCCAGGGAGGTGGTCACAGCACCAAGCCTGGCAGAGTTCAAGAAGCAGTTGAAAAACGCTCTCAAGCACATGACGTGGTTCTTGGGGTCATCCAGTGCAGGGACAGAAGTTGGACTTGGATGATCTTTGCGGTTCCCTTCCAACTCAAGTTGTTCTATGATTAATTGCCTTCCAGTTGACCCCTCTGCGTTATAACCAAGGACCATTCTGTGGTAAAATCACGAGATTTCTCGTCTTGTTCTCGAAAACATCCAGAGGTTTTGGAGAACCCCATTCCCCGGTGCCAGGGTCGCTCGCAACCGCGGCGCTGCCACCGCGTCCCTCCGGACAGAGCCTGCCGGCGGCCGCGGAGGGAGACTGCCGCCAGTTCAGCACCCTGGACAGGGCCAGCACTGCCGCAGGGCTACTGACTGGGTGCGCTGGGCCTCCGGGGCAAGCATAACCCTCTCCGCCAGCTCCTGGCAATTCCCGTGTTGCAGCCCTGTGCCGCCAGTGACTGCTGCAACAATAGCAGTGGGGATGCTTTGCAACAAAGCCCTTTGCAACAAATCAAATCAGCTAAATTACAGTTGAGTTTCTGACGGAATTCAGAGTTTGGCAATCGTGTTGAGGCCGTACCCCTTCAGGCCTTTCGAAATGCACTGGGTGATTTTTTGCTCAGTTTGCCTGTCCGAGTTCAAGGAGCAGCTGGACAGGAATCTCGGCCATATGGTTTAGTTTTACTATTGCTGCGAGGAGCAGGGTGTTGGACTCGATGATCCTTATGAGTCCCCTTCCAACATGAGAAAATTTATGATTCTATTCTATCAAGAGTTGCCTCAATAAGAGTTGGCTGTTGTGAATTCTCTCACCCTGGGGAAAGTCTGCCAAGGATTCTGCACTTCAAGACCTGAGAGATCCCAAAGAGACAGGAGCAGCCTGGAGGAAATAAAATCAGTGTAGCATTTGTCTTCCCTGAGGAAAGCATTTTCCATGCTGTGAAACTCTGCTCTGAGTCACCTAAACACTTCCTAAATTCCGTCAGAGAAAGTGGAGATAGGCTTGTTCACATACTCCTTGTTTGTTCCTTTAAGGACATTACAGCAACTTTCTATTAGTGTTTTTCTCCATTGTAAAATGTCTTCTTCTTCCTTGAGCCAGGCTGGGAAAGCTGAGGCTTCTTAAACCCTGAAAGAAGCCTTTGATTTTTGCTTTCATAGGAACTCCTCAAGAGGTAGTATCCCTCTGCAAGCTAGGACAGTTGTTATAAAGTATTTCTGATGAATTTTTGAATCCTGTGGTGCCCTGATGATAGGTAAAACAAGGAGCAATAACTCTCCAGAGTACATCCTGAGATTTAGCAGTCTGTGGGTTAAGCTTCCTATGTAGCCAGCAAGTCTATCCTCATTTTTGTCAGGACTTGATGCCTTTTTTTTCCTTTAGCAGATTTGTCTAAACATTTTTAAACATATCCATTCTGTTTTCTTGCAGAACATCTTGTACTTTTGAATTTTACATTTCAGTTTTTCTCTGTGAAATGCTTTCCTTTCTTCATTTTGTATGTCATTATTGTGTTTGCTATTTATTTGATGGACTGACTGCAAACAGCCAGTCTTTGTGCCCTTATTTGCTGCTACTCATGTCTTTTCTTCAGTTACCTTTTTTTTTTTTTAAGGTAGTCTGTCTAATTTCTTCTCAAGTTGAAACCGTTACAATGCTTTTTATCATTTTATTGCCCTCCCTGTAATTTTTTAACACTGACCATGCAGCTGTTATGTTCAGAGAACTCTCTGCAGTGATTCCTAGATTTTTCCTGTATTCCAGTGTCTGCTGAGCTCATTATTTTCTGTGTTGGAATGTTCTTTCTCTTTATGCATCCTCCTTCACATTTGTCAACTTTTAATTTTATCTACCATTTTATCACTTATGATTTGGCATTCAGACAACTTTCTGCAACCCTTAATCTATGACATTTATACCACCAGAAAATTTTGCAATCCTTCTGCTTTTCCTGTAAATATGTTAAATGATGCAGTCTCTTGTGGACCTCCTTTCATTATGCAATTTCACTGTTCAATGCCACTCTCTTTCTGTCTTTCACCCAGTTGAAAGGAGAACTCCCCTTTCTGTCCCATGACAGTTTGTGGTTTTTAAAATTTATTGATCAACTCACTTTTATTGACTGTTTCAGAGTTATAATATATACCAAAGGCAGGACTGCCCTTTGCAGAAGCCTTGCTGACTTAGAATCATAGAACTGCAGAATTGTTTAGGTTGGAAAAGGCCTTCAAAATCATCAGCTCCAACTATTAACCCAGCACTGCCAAGTCCACTACTGAATCATGTTCCTGAGTGCCACATCTACTCATCATTTAAATACCTACAGAGATGGTGATTCCATGACTTTCCTGGCCAGCCTGTTACAATGCTTGACAACACAGGCAAGTACAGGTCCTTGAATTCTATCAGTTTCTTTTCTGTGGCTTTGCTTTTTTTCCAGTATGGAAACAGATCTTCCTGGTCTGTAACTACCCAGCTGTCCTCTGCATTCCTCTTAAAATATGATACTTCATCTGCCACCTCATGTTCCTCTGGTACCAGTCTGACGTGAGCAATAAGTTACACTCCACAGTAACTTGGCAGGCAATTTCATTTCCAAGCTCCTTTAAAATCACTGGGTGAACATCATCTGGTCCTGCTGATATATCACTGTTCATGCTATTGGCTTCTGGCCCTTCAGTTGAGACCATTTCTCATCACCTGCAGATAAAAGTTCTAGCATGAAAACTCTCCTAAGCCCTTCTACAGTGAGCACTACTGCAGGTAATTAATGTACCCTTCGTATACCAAACGTATTTTCTGAGCACTCCTGCTGTGTATCTATCATCTGCAAAACCTGCAGTCTCCTGGCAGGTTGCCTGCTTCTGATGTATTTTATTTTTAGCTTTTAATGCATCCGCCCTGGTGTTAATCAACAGTTTTTCTTGCCCTCCTTACAACTTTTTATTTAACTTTTCTGAGTTCTTTTCAGTTTTGCCAGTGTAGATACATTTTCTGTGTTTTGAGCAGTAGTGTTTTATTTATAACTCCTCCCTGTGCTTTTCTGATTCTTCTTTTAGCCTTCCTAGTCCCATAAGGAAGTTTCCCTCATGCACATTGTGGTGACTGTCACACCATCATTTTACAAATGTAACATTTGATCTTGATCCTGTGTTCTGTTAATGGCTGCACGACTTCTCATTCTGTGATGTCTGACTGCCCAAGAAGAAATAATTTATGTTGTTAAAACATGTAGCAGGGAATCACAGCCCAGTTTGACATTTTCCCACTTTGTGGAGGCGGTGTGAAGCCGAAGTTTCCTATGGCCACTGTGCTTTCTGCCTTACAGCCTCACTGGAGTCTTATTCTGGTTGACACTTTGGTCCTAATTGCACTTTTCCTATTTTTGAAATGCCAGGGTAGAGTTTTTAACAGTTGGTTTATTTTGATAAATATTTCTTTAATGTATGCTGCACCTTCCTTCCTGATATTGTTGTCTTTGTCTTCCTGATATTTGCATTAACACCATGTCCTGTGGCTGTCTCCCAGTTCCCACCTCTCTCACAGGCCAGTCCTGGTTAACAAACAGATGCTCCAAATCTCCCAGCTTCAATTTGTTATTAGTAATATTTACAGACAAAGAAACAAAAAGAAAAAAACAAAACAAAACAAACAAAAAAAACCCAAAAAAAACCAAACCAGTATATCTAACTTGGGTCTTCTGTTTCTGGCTAAATGGGCCTTTATTTGCTGAAATTGCTGATTGTTTTGTTCCCCATCTCAATTTCTCTGATTTTCACCCTGTTCTATACCAGAAGGTGCAGTGTGATATGCTTTTAAATCTAGAAGCTGAGCACTACTGTATGGAGCTGGCTGTGCAGACAAATTTTCCCCAAGCCTGAAAGGGAGTTTTCAGTAATTTCAGTGCTCAGATGAGTGCAGCCTCAGCAGAAAAAAGAGCTAAAACTTACAACCAAGGCTGCAAAGGGAGTGTGACTCTGGGACAATAGGTGTAAGTTCCCACTTACTAATCTCACAGGAAACTTTATTTAGCTTCATTATGACATTAAATTGATTATATCTGATGTGATAATTTCAGTTTAACTGTTTTCTTGATACAAAAGTGAAAATGCAACTGAAATACCCAGAGGTATCCTTAAGTAGGGAAGTATCCTAGACTGAAAACAGAAAAAAACAACCAAGGCTTAGTGTTTTCAATATTTATTATCTTCTGACTTCACTTAGATTTAAACTGCTAAAAAAAATTGGCTAGATTTAAAATTCTACTGGGGTTGTAAAAATAAATTTGTTGCAAAAGAAGTCCATTAAACTCAGTTAATTATTTTATTTCAAGCCCTATAAGTTCTAGAACCTAGTAATTTGAAACCATAGCTTGAAATACAGGCATAGATTTACAGTGTGAAGTTTATAGTTTCCAGACCATAGGTTCATTAAAGTGCCAATTAATATTGCTTATAGTGAAATTCTTTTACTCAAAATTGTGTTTTAATGAAAGATCTAAAGCTACCTCTGGCGTATCTCTTCCAGCTGATGCTAAAACTGAACTTTGTGGAGAGCAGATCAAAACCAGAGACACACAAAGGGGCAGATCCTGGTCTGATATAACCAGGCTCATCTCCACTGGAGCACATTGGGGAAATGCTTTGCAGTGAGCAGAAGCAGATCCTGCCTAACATGGTAACAAGGCTCTGATCTATCCTACTGAAACTAGCAGTCACCAGTGAAACTGTGCTGCAAGTATTAAAAAATTATGTCCCTGCTTTCAGCTGTGCCAAGAGATGTCCGTGGACAAGCTGAACAGCAAAAGAGCTGAATACAGCAGGGAAAAGAGGTACATGCAAAATCCATTCTGGATTATTTATTGCTCACCATGTCCCGTAGTTTTGATTAAGGAATTGGGTCACTCCCACTAGATATTTTGGATGATACATCTGGGCCAGGCTGTCACAGTGATGTGCTTGTAGAAATGTGCAGATTTCTATGAGCACAAGGTAGGATCTTCTCCAGGAGCTCTCCTCCCAAGGCACATCTCCACAAGGGTTTAAGACCCTCCTGAGCAGCTCAGACACGTGGATCACCATGAATATCCTGACCCCAACAATTTGATCTTCAGGTCACCTGAGCCACATTCATTCTAGGCCTACACATGGCAAGGACAGCAGGGCAGAGCAGGCATGGTCAGGGCCTGACATTGTCTGGTAGACTGTGTATATCTCAGCCATGAGCCTGAGACAAAATTCCCTGCCTGCTTCCCAAGAGAGGAAAGCTGAAACACAAGGAATACAGTCATTTGGAAGAGAGACACAGCTCTGGCTTCTCTTCTGGGTACACCAAGAGGCATAAATGCAAAGCCAAAAGATTAGAGCACATCCAGGCACACCACAAGCTGTAGTAGAAGGAAGCATGAATCTACATTTATCTAACTGCTGCTGCCAAATCCAAATTATTACTCATCTCCCTCATCCACCCACTCCAGCCAAGAGCTGGTAAGTACAAGTGGAATACAGCACACAGGGTGGGACAAGATAACCACCTCTGTTCATTCCCTATATGAATTTATGCTTCTCTGCATTCCCTCACAGATCAGCCCGGTGTGAGTGGAGATTGGCACTAGCTGATAAGCACAGCAGAGCCTGGTTGAAAATGCTGTCATGTCTGTGCAGAAGCTGACAGCTGAACTGTTAAGCTGGGAGGTCAGAGTTGATTGGCTCTAGCAGCAGCTGTGTGTGGCCCTGAGAAACGTGCCAAAGGCTTTTCCAGCTCCCACCCATGAGATGCTAATCCGTGGGTAAACCCTGTGCAAAGGGGGCAAACCAGCTCAGCTGTGGAGGTGAAGATTGATTTAGGAGCCCCTGCAATGGCAGCCCAGGGTGTCAGTGCCTGTCAGTCTTCTTGATCCTTTCTAGCTCACTGCACCAGCAAAATATAGATTATGATTGTGCCAAGTTCTTCTTGAATTGCAAGGGCATCTATTGCCTCTGGCACACTTCCAAATGCAGTTGTATAAATAGAACTGTGCTGGACTTGCGACACAGTGAGGAAGTTATTTATGCTTCGCATTTTTTTTGGCATCACCCAGAGAAAGATTTGATGCATATACAGGAATGCTGCCTTGATAAGGCTGAGAACCCCAGGTTTTGTGTTTTCTTCTTTTTCTATGTCATCTGCTGAACACATACACAGAACTTACACATTTCACATTATATACTCCCACCTGCTGAAGGCAGAGATTACACAGTGTGCATTTTCTTTTCCATGGAAAACTGAATTTTGGGGGATCTTTTCAAATTAAAAAGTATCACTAAGAAAACGTTTGTAATCAATCCACTTAGAAATGCAGCACATGCAGTTCCTTGATGTCAATCACTTTTTATTCCATACTCACTTCTCTCTCATTGCATGACAATTTCCTACCTTGTGATTTGGTATATCATGAGAGTGGTTGGTTATGTCACATGGGATAGAGAACCTGCCTGGCCTGGAGCCTGGGCAATAAAGGAGAAAAGGGCACAGGTCACACAGCCTACAGCAGCCATGACACATCATTCAAAAGCAAAGTGGGCACAGCTGGCTTTCAAACATGACATTTGCCTTTGACAAATTTTATTTTTCATTGATAGAACAATTTTCTTAAAAAAAACCCCAGAAACTGGTTTCAACTGAAAACACACTGGATCAATACAAGCATTCTGGTGACCCCACTGAAGCCCACCAGCAGACTGAGGGAGGTGATCCTTCTTTTCTGCTCAGCACTGGAGACATGTCTGGAACCCTGTATTCAGTGCTGGACTTTCCAGTACAAGACAGACATGAAGAGATTGTAGCTAAGGGCTGTGAAAATGGTTAAACACTTGACTTATGAAAAAAGGCTGAAGGAGCTGGGACTGTTCAGCATGGACAAGGCTTAGAGGGATCTTCTCAGTGTATGTAACCACCTGATGGGGGGGAATGAACAAGACAGAGCCAGACTCTTCTCAGTGGTGTCCAACAACAAGACAAAAGGAAATAGGAACAAACTCAAATGCAGGAAACACATTTAAACATAAGAAAACCCTTTTTTACTGTGAGGACAGTCAAGCACTGAAATAGTTTAACCAGGGAGGCTGGAGGGGCTAGAGCAGGTACTAACACTAAAGTATTGTTTTAATGAAAATTTTGCCTAAAATAATTTGACTGATAGACTAAAAGTGACTCACAGTTTGCCCAGAAGTCCTTTGATGTTCTCCATCTGCTTTACACTGCAAAGGGATGGAAAAACATGATAACATACATGTCCACAGAGCCATGTCCTGCCCAGAGGTTCTTTGGTGAGCAGGAAGGCAATGGAGAGAGCTGGAGCCTTAAGAGTCACATCAAACTCCTGCATTAAGCTCCCTCAAAACAGGAAATTTTGTATTTATACATCTGTATTTGGCTGAGGTTCTTTGACACTAATGTGCCTGTACACCTGTAAAGTGCTGGCTCTTCACAGCGTCTGGCACTGAATGTTGAATTGCGTTTTTCCTCAGTTTCAGGCAAATTACCTAGGCAAGTAACTAATCTCATTCAAAGTCTGCTCGAAAACTAGAAATGCCTGAAAAGAGAATCACTTAGGCTGGTATTCTCACTTTTAGGAACTTGCTCAAGGTGATTTACCTTAATTGCACTGTCAAAGTCAGATGCGTGTCAATTCTGAAAAACATTGGTGGCTTAAAGTTATGGATGACCCAAACTCTCCAGAACAATTTCTCAGCATCTTTCTCAAGCACAAATACAGGCTGGGAGGAGAACAGATCGACAGCAGCCCTGAGGAGAAGGACTTGGGGGCATTGGGTAATAAGAACTCAATACTCCAGCCATGTGCACTCAGCCCAGAAAGCCAAAAGTGTCCTGGTCTGCATCCAAAGCAGTGTGAGCAGCAGGGCAGGGAGGGGATTCTGCTCTGCTCTGCTCTGCTGAGACCTCACCTGCAGTGCTGCATCCAGATCTGGGGTCCTCAGCACAGGCAGGACATGGGCATATTGGAGTGAGTCCAGAGGAGGCTACAAAGATGATCAGAGGCCTGGAGCACCTCTCCTGCGAAGACGGGCTGAGAGAGCTGTTCAGCCTGGAGAAGAGAAGAGAAGAGAAGAGAAGAGAAGAGAAGAGAAGAGAAGAGAAGAGAAGAGAAGAGAAGAGAAGAGAAGAGAAGAGAAGAGAAGAGAAGAGAAGACTCTGGGAAGACCTAGCAGCCTTCCAGTACCTAAAGGTGTCTGCAGAATAGCCAGAGAGGAATTTTTTACAAGGGCATGTAGTGATAGGACAAGAGGGATGGATCTAAAGTGAAAGAGTGGTCCAGTGGAAGGTGTCCCTGCCCTTGGCAAGGTGGACTGGAACTAGATGATCTTCAAGGTCCCTTCTGACCCAAACCATCTCATAATTCTTCCTATCTGAAAATTGCTAGGATCACTTTGAACTGTTGCTGAACCACTCTTAGTTCAGACAGTGAAGCCCACATCTCTGGTTTTTCCACTGCTGAGATGAGCCCATAAATGTCAATTTGCTCATGGTATTACTCTCTTCTAGGAGTTACAGCCTGTGAAAGATGAGAATCCTTCATACTGAATTATCAAGTATTCACTGTATTTAAAAATAGATTTTCCATGTCCTTCTCCAGCCACAGCTTGCACATCTCAGCCAGGCTTGTGAACACAAACAGACCACGTGCAATAGTGGCAATAGAGCAGCACCTGGTGCAGGGTGGGCTGCAGAGAAAGGCTGAGTCCATTGTTGACAGAAATTCATTTCAATGTCTCAGTGCTTTTTTTTTCCCCAGAAAATTTGCCATCCCTACAAATGCTGGACTCATTTGTAGCCAAGAATAAAAAAGAGGTGACATTTTATCATTGCACTGAAATGGGGATTTATTGACTGGGAGGATGAGAGGCATAAACTGCAAGACAGCAAATCCAGATGGACAGTACACATGACACAGGGCAAGGGGGATATTAGCAAAGTTCAAGCAACACAAACCCTTAATAAGTGATGCTACCAGAATATTTGCTCTTTTCTTAAAGCCTGGGCCCAAATCCCACCTGTGAGGGCTACCTCTGCCTCATCATCAAAGACCTGGGTAGCCCAGGACAGCCCTGCAATATTTCCCGCTCCTTCCAGACTCCTGGAAGGGAAAGAGACCTATATCAGCAACATGGCACATATCTAACTGCCTTCCTACAGGAAGCTGTACTTTGTAGAAGATACTGGCTCTCTGAAGCCATTAAAATGACAGATGGGGAATGCCTAGGAGGAGTTTGATTACTGATTTAACAAGCCCAGGAATTATGGGGTCTTCAAGCTGGCTCAAGATTTTTTTAGCAGGCAACAACACCAACCCAGCAACCGAGACAGGGTCCCACCTCAGCCTTCTGAGGCTGGGCATGGCTGTGCCATGGCTCCTGGTGTGCCACTCCAGACCTGGAGGAATTTCAGCTCCGGGCCAGGCTCATGGCAGGGCTGGGGTGTCAGCAGGAGCCTATGTCTGCAACTGGCCGAGCTCATCCCTCCATGCACTGCTCCAAAAACAGCTTGGCCAAAAATAGAACTGTGGGAATCCCTGCCTGAAATTGAGCTTCAGAAAATGCAATTATTGACAATGCCCCAGTGGGACAGAGGTTCTCTCTGAAGTCTGTGTCCACAGGCACCAAGTGTGTAAGTCTCTCTGGACAAAAAAGGGACCCAAATAGGTCATGTATGTGGCTACACATCTGTTATGATGCAGGATTTCCATTCTGCAGCGCTTTTTAAAAGAATATAAACTAAAATGTAAACAGGAGGAACAAGCAAACCACCCCACTTGCATATCACACTGTACCACAGTTATTATGAGCTCAGGTCAGGAGAGGGATAAGGAGTGCTCAAAACAATAGTTTTACATGGTCTTTATTTAAACAAAATGTGCAAGTGGAAGCTGAGGTTTCACATTCCTTTCTGCTAAGCGAGTTTATGCCTCTTACATTGGATAATACAGGCTCTTACATTACATACTGCAGTTTTACACCCTGGAGAACCCAACACTGATGCCAAACGAGCCAGCATGGTGGGCTGGCAGTACAGAATGCACAGAAACTACCAGAGGAGACAGCCATGTCAAACTGTTCCTAAGCATCTTACATTTACAGCTGGATCACTGCAGACTAAAATAATTACACCATCTCAGACCCATTACAAACATTAGCACAGGCAACAGATAGAGAATAAAAAAGAGGTTCACAGCATCCTCAATTGATGGAAAGCTAATCACTGTGGCATGCTGTGGGTGTTACTTATGTCTGTGGAGGCACACACTGAAATCACCTCCAGAGTTTCTGAGAGTCTTTCAATCCTGATAAGACTTCACAAGGAGCCACATGAGGATTACAGTAATGAGGACAATCATGAAGTTGAGGCAAATTTCTCGTGTAGAACGTTCCATTTTTTAGGAGTAATGAGGATAGAGCAGAGCTCAGCAGGCAGAGCAGAAGGAAAACTTCAGTGACTTGCTTGGGTGTGTCCTTGAGCTCAACCTTCAGGTCAATGGCTCTTTAAAAAAAAAAAAGAAAAATACATAAAGAACAGATGCATGAAGGTGGCAGATTCAGTCAAGCTTTTTACGTCAGTCTAAATAAATGTAGCTTCAGTGGCCAGCAGTCAGAAAGCACTGGGGTGCTAAGAAGTAAAAGCCTTCTTTATCAGCTTATCACCTCCTTTGATTTCCAGCATTTGACAAGGTGCATTCCCAGTGTTACCCCAAAATACAGTGCACAGGGGTGAGCAGTCTGTGGAAATCAAGGCTGCTTTGTGCAAGCAGTTTCAAATAAATAATGCCCAAGCCCCATTTAACACTTTCAACAAATACATATTGTAAATATACTACTCTTAAAAGTTTATAAGTTCCCATATTGGTCTGTGTATTTGTTTTGAAGAAACTAAGTGCAAACTATTACTTTATATAGAAAGACTAATAAATCTGAATTATTTGTTACCTTATTATTTGTTTGTTACATTATTTGTTTTATTTGTAATTATTTGTTACATTAAAAGTACAAGGAGAACCTAAGGTTAGACATATTCATTTCTGAAGAACTTCACATATTTTGTGAGTCATTCCTACAGATTAAATAGTATTTTCTAAAGAAACTTCTGCCTTTCCTGAAATTTCAAGGTGCTAAAAATCTCATATTTCAAAAATCCCATTCAAGTTGTACTCAAAAACTTTTCTATTGGTTATTGTTATTATTTACTTTATGACAGCAATTTTTGAATGTTATATGTTTTTGGAGCTCATGCAGAGAAAAGAGAATGCTTTATCATGAATATCACACACTAATCCCAGCTGTATACCGTGTAAATAAAATTAGAACCCTTAAACAAATGAGGCATTAACTGTAGACAAAGAATTTCATCTACCCAACCAGATTAGGCTGTAACATCTCTGGTGCAAATGAGAAGCCTTGGGACCATACCAGCATGAAGACAGAGAGTTTCAATTGAAACTGCTTTAGTTGGCAGATTAAATATTAAAAGCCCAGTGCCCACAGTTAACAAATTCCCACATTTTCAAGTTGCTTTGCCAGCCTCCTATGTCCTTGCACACAAGAAAATCTGACCTAATAAGTAAGCCAATTTTTTACCTTGAGGAAGCAAATGGAGCCCTGTGGTTCTGCCTCTGGACTTTGGGTCGCTGCAGATATTATTCCTCTCCAAGCTTCTCCCTATCTCCCACTCTGTCTGGATGCTCTGTCCCTGCGTGGGAACTAAAGTAGGCTGAGGGTGGAGACCAACAAGTGTGTTGGCAACCCAAGTGCTGACATCACCCCCCCCCCCCAAATATTTTTAAAGGGCTTAGCTGGGTTGCAAATTTGGTTAAGGCTGTTTGTGCAGTGGGCTCTGTGGGCAGATTTGCTTCTTTTGCCATGGTGCTGTGCTAAGAGCAGAGCTGTGTGCATCCCTTGGGAGTCAACTGGATCTGACAGAGAACTTCATATAATCATAGAATGGTTTGTATTGGAAGGAACCTTAAAAACTGTCTAATTCCAACTCCCCTGCTGTGCACAGGGACATCTTCCACTAGACCAGGTTCCTAAGAGCTCCATCTGATGTGGCCTTGAACACTTCTGGGAACTGAGGCACCCAACTCCTCTGGGCAACCTGTTCCAGTGCTTCACCACACTCACAGTAAAGAATTTCTTCCTAATATCTAATCTAAACCTACTCTTTGAGCTGGAAGCCATTCCCCCATGTCCTGTCATTGCATTCTTTCCTTCAGCATGTTGGTGTCTTCTCCAATGTGGGGAAAGGGAAAGAAAGAGCCACTTGAAGAGTTCTGTGTGCAGAACTAAGGATCTCAAGATCATTTCCAGGATAAGAAGCCTGTCTACATATCTACCTTTTTGAGTACAGCACAGCTGTTTTGTGCCACATATCTATAGAACTGCTCAGCTTCTCAAGTTTATATACATTTCAAAGAAAGTGAGTAAGAGCAAAATATACTTTTCATTTCAATAAAAATAACTGACATCCAGGATCATTTGCTGAATAGAAAAGTTTGGGACTAGTTTGTGCCGAAAAGCACAAACCATTTCTTTAAAGAACTACACTCTTGAACACTCTTGAATACCCTCCCCTCACTGAATTTCTGTGCTGGTGTGAATGCTTCACCTATCTGAGCATACAAAGAAGTATTTCTGCCATCCTGCAGTGTTTCACCCCAGAAAGACACTGCTCTGTTGGCTGGAGAGTTGCAACCCCCAGCTGCCCCTTTATCTTTGCACAAGGCACTGCTAGAATTTGCCATAAGCATAAAGAAATGGCTATTTGCTTCCTTTGAATGGACACAGCAGAGCGAGCTGGACTGCAGTGGGAGCAGACTCCTCCGTGGGTTTCCCCCTAGGTGGAAAATACAAGTATTTCCACTGAAGTCAGAGGGGTCACTTCTGCAACACAGTACTGCCAGAGGAGCATGGGGATCCTGACCAAGCTGAAGTGTGTAAGGCCATCCACAATGCTGGCCTTATTCTCACTGCCAAACACCGTGTGATACATAGCATGAAGAGCATTTATTGATTCTGATGCCTTTTGTATATTTATATTCAGGCATGCTGGGACATACTGTAGCTCAGAGTATCCAAGCTTGTTTGTCACTGTCCCCCTCCCCGAGCTCCCAGGTTTCTCCCTTTGCACCATGGCTGGCACTCACATCACGGGATGATGCTGGTGAGGGAGGCCAGCTGGCTGGAAACCTACCCAGTGGAAAACACAACAAAACAAATAGCTGTGGGTAACCAGGGGGGTGGAGGGGAGCATTGCTTGGGTTTTGCTGGATGATCTCCCTAAATAGCCTCCCCGCGGGCTCAGTGGAGGTGGGAGGGGGATCAGAACAGTAGAAGCCTTCCTTTCCATTGGTTTGGCTGCCTTGCCCCTGCCCTCCCACACAACCAGGCAGCACGTTCAAAAAAGCCAGGGTGCTGCGTGGGAGTCTTGTGCTAAAAGACACTGATCAAACAGCAAAGGCTTTAACCCATGCCTCATTCAGGAGTTACATGCCTAAGGAGGTTTGCAGGGCCCTGTTATGATGCTTCCTCTGCTGAGCCATCCTTTCAAGGAAAACTTGGGCAAACGTCCCACTTTTACAGGGATTTGGGAAATCCAGGTTGCAAATGCTCCTTTTAGCCAGAGGGAAGCAAGATTATGAATACCATGAGCCTACCCTAGACTATTTCCTCCCTTAGCATGTTCTGAAGTAGAAATCTGTGGATTTCTCATGCGTTAGCTCATCTACTTTACCTTGAATCACATAAATCTTCACCAGAAAAAATGGTGAAATATTTGAACGCTATTCACCCTAATTACTAAATGTTGCACGGCAGTGCCCAAATAGTCTCCATGGGCTATGGAAATGTTGGGATTTATTTTATCCTCTGCTAACAGAAAATTCAGAAAGTGTATTTTCTTACCTAGAACCTGTCAGCTTTGGTCCCCAGGCCTGAATTTGCACTTCTACACTGACAGAGAACCTCTTCCTGCTCGGTCACAGTTCACCTCCTTCCTCTTGAATGTCCTGCATGATAGCTAGAAAATTTTCCTTCTTCAAAACAAGGAAACATAAATATCATTAATCAGAGCACACAATGAACACCCCAACTTGTCTCTACAGGCACAGGTGTTTCTCTCATTTTCTCTGCTGAGGATCTTGCAGCAGACCATGGATGAGCCTACAGGATTACAAGAACTCATTGCTGAACCAGAAAAAAGTTCATCTAACCCAACATACTGACTAGTGGGAAAATCTAGAGAAAGCACATAGAAACACAGCAAATGGAACATGATCTTTGCCTAGACATCCTCAAATGTCTGGGAGTCAGTCTACTGTGATTGCTAGATAGGGCCTACAAACAGGCTGGGTTTATGGCTCCCTCTTGCTCATTCCATGAATAATTCTAGATCAGGCAACTTGTTCATAGTTGAGCTTCTTTACACAACCTTCTACATACTTTCAACATTACAAAAGCTGTATAGCAAATTAAAATATTCTGTATAGCAGAGAAAGTAACTTCCCTCAACCCATCAGCAATTTGAAGGCAGCTCATTTGCTAAAAGTGAGAGCATGTAGCCAATGAACACTTTTTATTGATAGAGCTTGTTCCTAGTAACTTTAGAAGAGCCAAATTATATTACGCTTCCTTCTGATGTCATCTGACAGGATGTTCCTATACATTACATATGTAATATATTACATATGTTACACACACACACACAGAGTTATTAAAAAAGGGGCTTAGCACTGACCAGGAGGTCCAATAAACACCCTGAGCTGTGGAATGTGCCTGGATGTTAACTGTGAATCCAACCAGTGTCTGAACATCTGACTTCAACTAGCCACAGATTAGAGTCTGAGGTTGCCAGAGGCTGAAACTTTTATCCCCTCCACCCAACACCCCTCCCCTCCAAAAAATCCCCCACATACTCCTGCTCTTTATGCACAAAAAGCATAAGGACCTTAAAGGCTTTTAAAAGTTAGCTTATTTATCCAAGTGATTTAGTACTGATTAGGAAAGCAGAAAGAGAAAGAGAATGAACAAAGCAGTTTTACTTTAAATGCTAATCCAGAGGTTTAAATACATTATTGAATCTTTTTCTTATTGGCACTTTTGCTTCTTTTTCTGACAGATCTGGATGTTCTCAGCTTTCATGTGGCCGTGCCAAAGCTCCATTTTCATGCCTCACATATCCAAACTTAAGGCTCCAATCTATATTTAAAGTTACTGTGACTATCTCAAGTTCTTCCCAGCCTACTAATCAAGTACCATATAATCTTTCAAAGCCATTCTTACACAATTAGAGGATATTGTGCTCATTTTTGCTCTCAGCATTACCTTTTTTACCAAGTGCAGCATATGTATGCATAAGTGTGGGGCATGAGTCACACAGATGTTTTCGTTTGTTGCCAGCATCATTCCTTGTTCTCTCTCAGAGTTCATTTATTTTTACACTTGTTCTTATAATATTTTTACTGGGTGTTGGGGTTTGTTTTATTAATTTTAGACTTCAGAAGATACCCCTTTTATTTCTCTACAACATTTTCAACTGGGCAAAAGTTACAATACTGTGAGACAAACTACAACCCTCTGTGGCAATGCAGTCGGACCAATAAAAGATCACGAGCAACCCTGAACGCAGAGGGGAAAGAAGAAAACTTGAAATTACTTCTAAAGCACCACAAACGAGAGGTAAGATTAAAAGGATAAAGCAAAGGAGGCCTTAATTTTAAACTTTTACAGCTGGCTGTCTCAAAAAGCAATTTAAATGTCAGGTCAAGAGTGAAGAAAACATCAATTCACCTTCAGCAGCAGTGACCCAGTAACTCCAGGGACAATCAAGCAGTGAATAGCATTAGGAAATTAAATATCACAGGAGGAATTATGCAAAAATGCTGTTGAAAGTTAGATAAAAATTGATGTATTTTACATCTCAGCTCCTACGTTCTTACATCCCACTTGTTCGGAATGGAGCTGAATTCTGGGACACAGCCTTCATCTTTCACAGGATTTTAAGGAAAACCATTAAAAGTCAGCTTCCCCCTATGATGCTAAATGTCAGACCTTGAAGTTAAACAGTTTCTCCAGGAAGATAACTAGAGGTTAATAGGGAATTCATGGCTACACACTGGGACATGCTATCACTGTGCTTCCTGTCCAGTACTGGCAGAAGCTATGGAGAGGGTTTTGAGCTTAAATGCCTGTAAAGCTAATTTCAGCAATCAGGATCAAGGTCACACAGGTGCAGATTACTGTGGCCACACTCTTCCACACCACCTTAAAATGTGCTGCCAGACAGAGCTGCAGTTTGGGCAGACAGAGTAGGCAAGAGCATGTGAGCATGTCCTGGGATTATGGACCCCTGCATTGGCAACATCTTCAGAAGCAGAGCAGTTGTGACCTTTGCCACATCAGTAAAGACTCCAATGAATGTCATTTATGAGGCTTTTGCTTAAAACCAGCAAACTTCTGTCCACAGGCATGAGGTGTCAGCAGAACAGATCAAAAATCTTGTCAGCATCGGCTCAAAGAAAAAACAATCTGCAAACCAGTAAAGTGAGAGGGATTGATGGCAGAAGCTGCAGTGGAAGGAGAACACCTTCAAATCAGAAACAAAATCAATCTTTTTTATATGGATTTCTGAGTGGTGCAGGAAATTTCTACAGGTGGTGGAGGAAATTTCTACAGTTGGTGCAGCAGGGTCAGAGGCACAGGCAGAGAAGTGCAGATTTCTGTACTCAGGCCTTGATGTTCAGTGATTTTACATCAAGAATTATTGATGCCCTTTTAGCTATCAACGTGTCACAAGTCTTCTGCAAAGAGTTCAGCTATCCTGGAACAGGTATGGACACAGAGCAACAAGGGTGGCTGTGAGCCCACAGTCTGTTGGTTGCATCCCAGTAAATGAGCATATGGGCAGAGACAGGGTGTTTATCCCTGAAAAAGGAGCAGCTTACTACAAAGTTACTTCTGAGTAGGAGTTTGGCCAGGAGTTTGGCCAGGAGTTTGCACTGATGTCAGTCAGGTTCTCCCCTTACTCTAGCACAGACTGAGGCATCTGTGCACTTACTGCCTGGTTTGATCTCTTCCATGGAAAGAACTGAGTCTTCAATGAACTATGTCCTGGCACCATGAACAAATATAATTTTTACCTCTGTGAACAACCATATCAGCACTACTGGTATGTGACAAGCTTTCAACTTAACCCATACAGCTGTTGTGTGAGTTCTTGCATCTCTGAAGTCACTTACAAGGCAGCCTGTAACCCCTCCCTGAGCAGGAGATCTGCCTTTAGTTACTGAGCAGCCACCAGCTGTTGTGCCAACACACCCTGGTGCTTCCAGCCAGCAGTGTTTGCGTGGTTCTGCAGGGCTGTGGGATGATGAACCTCTCTCTGAAAGCCTCCAGCCCAATTCTGCTGCAAACCCCACGGCTGCCTTCACCCCACGTGTGCTGTGTGGTTCTTCTGCCTTTGTGGGAGAAGATGCTTCATATTTACCACAGAACAGCAAACACAGATGCCATGGAGCAGGTGTTGCATTTCAAGAAAGCAGCACTATTTCTCCTCAGGCAGACAACATCCTGCCCAAATCCTCCTGACAAAGCTTTGGCAGCCACAGGGGAGTGTTAAACATCCCTGGCTGGCTGTAAGAATACGAAGAGGGGTCTGTTCCAGAGGGGTGATAGGGGCTGTCGTGAAGGATAAAGCACTGCTGAAGGAGAATGCTGCAGGGGAGCAGCCTGTGCATGCACAATCAGAAGGGAGTGGAGGGACCACTGTCTCTCATAAAAAAACCAAAACCCACACACCAAAAATCCCCCAAACCCCACCAAGAAAAAAAACAGAAAGCAGCCGCATACTTTTATCCAGGAATCAAGAAAAAGAAACATGGAGATCTGCAAAAGGGAATGTGTAGGGTGAGGTCTGGGTTCAGCTCAGGACTGGTAGAGAGGAAACCACACTAAGCAGGATATCTGTATTAGAACCAGGAATATTGTTGAACTTAAACAACAACAGAAGCTTATCTCTATAAATGCTTTGTGGCATGAGCCTTGGTAAAGCACAGTTTAGCACTCATCATCGGTTAGATAGTGGGTTTTACAGTAGTCTGAGTTTCTGGATGCTGTAAACAAGAACCCTCAGAGAATGCCTGGACAGGGGGAAGGCAATTGGGCTGGAATACCTAATGCTTCTGCAAGATTTAGGTGTTCTCTACAAATGCAAATGCATGCAATGAATAGAGATACTGCCACTAAACAGGACCTAAAATATCTCTTCTGGCCCACCACTACCACAAATTCCCTTTGCAGAGATGCTGACACTCACATTTCAGTATTATTCATTGAGACAAGTCCAAAGCCAGTATTATTTATCAAGAAAAGCTCATGAAGGATCTCGTCCTTCTCTCACTGAATTCCACAGGAATCTTGCTATGGGTTTTAGAAGGGGCTGAGCAGAACCCTAAGCATTTGCTTGCACTGCTTTGTATTCATTAGGAAAAACAGAGCTAATAAGGGCTGGATTGACTTGATGGGGGGGAAGCAGGAGCAGATCCACTCTCAACAAGGATTCACCCTTCATTTTTGAGGTGTTTATACACAGCCAAAGAGAGTCAAGAGGTCTCTAATGACTTTCTAATCACAACAGGCATTGACCCTATGTGAGTGGGATGAAATATGAAATAAACCTTGACTCAAGACAATGTAGACCAGAGTTTTGTAACTAACTAATGAAAAGAAATTGTTATTCTTTTCAGAGCAATGTACTATTATGGAATAAACCAGAAGTAAAACACAGATACTCTCAACAATCCAGTAATCCCTCTCCAGGACCCAGATGCTTGCTCCAGGCTATGAAATGCAGCTGAAAAACTTCTGAGACTGCCAGGATCTAACCCAGAAAAAAGTTGGAACAGCCCAATTAGTGGAACAGTCCAAACCAGCACCCTCATTCTGGGCCCTGCCAGTTCTTCTTTTTTCCTCTAACTTAGTCAAAATCAACATCTGTGATATTTAGCCATTTGGAGATTGTTCTCCCAGTCTGTTTCATTAGGCACACATTTTGGCTCTTGGAAAGACAAGTGTTAAGAGTGAACAATAACATTTAACAGGACTACTGGCCAGTAATGTATTGGAGCAAAGCCTTTTAACACTGGATAGCTACATCACTATGGTTAAGCTACCTCTGTTGTTTGTGATAAATGCTCTTTGCTCTCTTCTTGTCTTAGTAATCCCAGTTTGTGCATCACTGATGAATAGTTAAATCCACTTTTTGCTTTCTACAAAATCAATGAACACATCTCTGCATGAGCAGATGGAGCCCTCATTACCTGAGGGTGTAGAATTGCAGGGAGCAGCAAGTGAGCAGCACACAGACACCCACACTTACACCCACAGACTCGAGTGTTGTATGGCTAAGGGGCAAATAGGAGATCCACTCCCTGCTCAGCTATCATACCTTCCCTTGGGAAGATCACACACTCCATCAATATGTTATCTTTCATTCCCTTCCCTGAAATAGGAAACTACTTGTTTCACCCTCTCAGGGCTTGATTAGGCAACTGCTAATATCAAACCTGTGCCCAGCCAAACCAGCTGTCAGCATGACTCTCTTTGGATAAGGTCATGGACATAATCCTGCAGCAGTGAATAGCTGACCTGCAAGTGTGTCATTTATGGCATCTGGAGCAGGACACCTCACCTTCCCTTCACCCTTGGGTGCTCTCCTCAGTGCTACCCATTTTCACAGCGCAAACCTTTCATAGGTGGTTACAAGATGCTCTGCTTGAAAGTGGTGTGTTGAAAGCATTGGCTCAGTGCACCTCTAGCATCTGTCCCTCTGAAGTATCTTCCAGTTCTTCCTTATTGGAAGACACATCATCTGCCATCTTCTGGACCTTTCTGCATCACAGGAGACACTTTCCAGGTGGTCTGGCTAAACTGTGGGCAAGAATGAACTCCTACCCATCATAGAACATGATCCAGCTGTGCCCAGGTGGCCAATGGCATCCTGCCCTGGATCAGCAATAGTGTGGCCAGCAGGACCAGGGCAGTGATTGTCCCCCTGTACTCAGCACTGCTGAGGCCACACCTCAAATCCTGTGTTCAGTTCTGGGCCTCTCACTGCAGGAAAGACATTGAGGGGCTGGAGTGTGTCCAGAGAAGGGAAAGGGAGCTGGAAAAGGTCTGGAGCACAAGTGCTGTGAGGAGCAGCTGAGGGAACTTGGAATGTTTAGCCTGGAGAAAAGGAGGCTCAGGGAGGACCTTGTCACTCTTTGCATCTGCCTGAAAGGAGGCTGTAGCCAGGTGGGGATTGGCTCTTCTCCCAGGTAACAAATGACAGGACAAGAAGAAATGGCCTCAAGTTGCCACAGGGAAGGTTTAGATTTTATTAGGAAAAATGTATTCAGTGAAAGGATTATCAAGAATTGGAACAGGCTGCCCAGGAAAGTGGTGGAGTTGTCATTCCTGGAGTTGTTTGAAAATGTGTAGATATGTCACCAGGGGTTGGTGTGACATAGTTTAGTGGTGAGCACAGGAGCACTGGGTTAACAGTTGGACTCAGTGACCTTAGAGGTCTTTTCCAACCTAAATTATTGTAACTCTTCCCTGCAAGAGAGGGTCAGGGATGCAAGTCAGTGCACTCTTTGGCTTGATTTGATAATATTAACAAGATCAGTACTTAGCCCATGGGACCTAAACAACCATCTGACAGCTAATAGACTGCTCAGTCTGGACAATGTGTCACTGACCTGTGTCAACCCTGGATAATAGAAGTATCTCTTAATCCAGCAGGAATAGCCAGGGAACCACACTGATCCTCTGCAGAGCTCCTGTGGGGCTTGTTATGTTTTTGGAGAGAAGGGGCAATCTGTGCCAGGTCAGACAAGAAATTCGTTATTCCAGGAAACATTAGAGGGATGTTGCTTCATTAGCTTGAGCCAAAGTTCAGTTTTTCCACCCTGACACACAGAAAAGGGTTGAAGTTGTTGATGATTACCTGGGCAATGAGGGCACGAGAACCTTGCTAGCTTGTGTTGTTTTCTGTGTGCAGTCCTCCTCGTAATAAAAAGTTATTGGTTCTGCGCCAATTATTTTCTGAGCATGTGGCTTGGGTATGACCAGCCTGAGAAAAGGGAAGGTGCTGGGGAAATGTCAGCCAAGGAGCAATGGAGGAGTGTGGGTTATCCACAGGGGGCAGGATGCACAGGATACTCTGAGCCAAGGAGCCTGCTTGCTCCTCACCCTCAGAGGCATAACTGCATGTTTTGCCAGCTTACTGCCTCCCAAGACATTTGATTTGGAAGAAAAAGAAGGTCTTGCCCTGAGTGACCTCAAGAAATGCAGTCTATTAAACTTGGTTGGAAGGAAAAGTGGCCAAGCAGAGGCCCATTCAAATTCAGGAAAGTGGTGAGAGACAAGTCACACTGACTTAGAAAATGCTGTTGGGCCCTAAGTACTTAAAATGCTTTTAGTAGAACTCAGAGACCATATCCAGTTATCACAGGGCTGAACATAGCTGGAGACAGATGTAGGGCACAGAGCTTTCTGCATCCAGCAACAAGTATTTTTGAACATGATTGGTCCCTTGGTCACTTGGTCAGCAGTGGCACCTAAAATGGGATTTACTGTGATAACTGGCCAAGGCTGGTGCTTCTGGCTTTACTGCACTAGGCATAACAGAACTGGTTTAGAATCATCAAGGAAATGCATCTAATAAATAACTGGATTTTACTAACTTCAAAATCTCTTCTTCAGCAGAAATTCAGACAATTACAGATTTAAAAATGCAGTAGGCAAGAGCACAAAAAGCCCATCACAGTTTTCTTATGCAGAGATTGTTCCTAAAATCAGGTTATTCGGGTGGCTCTCCTTCCCCCACAACAGTCTTCTGTTCTTCAATCCATAAACCCACAGCTCAGACACAGATTGTCTAAACTGTTCGAGTTATGAATTTCATAAACACCTTTGGCACTTTAGCAGGCTGATGCCTGTAAAACAACTGTAATCTCAGCAACAAATATTGCTGATCCCAACCTTGGATTTGAGTTGCAATCTCATTAGTGCCTGTCTCGTCCAAAACACATCTCAGAAGACATACAGGAGGTGATCAGTTTTCTGACAAACCTTCTGAGTGCACAACAGAGACAAAAATTGCAGCCATCTGTCTGCAGCATCCCCAGCTCCCACTCTGAATTACATGCTTGGTACCCACTGAGCCCTGTCCCTATGAAGGAAGGAAATTTATTCTTCTGAAATCAGGCCCAGTGCCCACCAGCTCTGTATGTCTGTTGCATTCACTGCTGTGTGTTTTGTATTCCCTTTCTGTCGTGTTTTATTCAGAAGTGTCCAATTCCCATCACAGGTTATCAGGTTGCACACGACATAGCGAGTGAGGAGAAAGGTGTGTTGTATTGTTAGATCTCAGTCCCACCAGCTTTACCATAAAAACAAAAACATCCCCTGTAGGAGGCAAGCCCTTTGACTAAACAATGCACAGCTTGCCACACTTTATCTTCACACATGGCTAGGCACAAATCCTTATTTACTGGGTTGCTAAAAGTTTAACTAAGCTCCAGTTTAAAAAAAAAGGGGGTGACAGGATTCACCTACCCATCAATTTGTCAGGACTTTGTCTCTGCTGCTCCTTCTCTTTCCAGCAAGGTGTCCAAACACCCAGGAGGAGTGGAGGGCTCTTCTCCCCTGTAAAACCTCAGAGATTCCCCCCTTTGCCATATAAACCTCAGAGATGACCCCCACCTCTGAGCTTCCCACTAGTCCCAAAGGTACCGTTTGTCCACCCAGGCTAAGCCACATAGATGCTGTGCCCAAGCACAGTTTCTGCAGTGTGACACTGGGACCCTTCACTGGAGGCAGTCTGGATATGATCATCCCATCTTAAGAGGGGAGGGAGGAATTATTCACAGCTGTGTGCAGGGCAGCTGGGCCATGCCTCCCCCTCTCAGGGCAAGTGATGGCCCTGGTTTGTTTTATTCAGTAGCAAAGGTGCAGCTGCACAGGACTAACATTTGCCAGGCTGGTCAGGCTCAGTGTAGCCTGACCTGCCCTAGCTCCTGTTCCTTGCCCAGCTTTTCAAGCCTCCTCACCTGGTACACCTTGTTGGACCTTCATTTGAGTGCTTTTGGGCTGAGATAAAAAGCAAAGTGTTAAACTGAGCCTGGGAGAGGAGCAGCAGCAGCAGCAGCTCTGGGACTCCTGACAAAGGGGATCCATGCTATTAACAGTGTCACAAGGGAACAGCTGTCCCAGTTTCAGCCCATGAAACATTTCTCAAATAAACTTCTGGAATGTGATAAGGAGGTCTAATAGGATGTCACCTCCTGGAATTAATGAAGCGTTAGGAGTACTCTAAGGTCACAGTCCTGCAGCAAAGAGCAGCTCTGAATGAAAGCCACCACTGTCCTCTGCTGCTTGGATTTGTAGTTATGTAGGCACATAGTGGAGAGTCCCCTTGTGCCAAGGGTCACTCAGGCACAGGACTAGCCATGACCACACGTGCAGTCCCAGGAAAAGAGGTGCCAAACCCAAGCAGGTCTCACAACTCAGAAGGAAAGACACAGGCTTGTCTTCTCTGGGGAATTCATTAGGCACTTGACTGCCCCTGGCTTTTGTACATCTATGCAGGCTACAAGAACATTCCCCTCCTAAGCTGGGCTGGTGGATACCAGAAAACATCAGGAGTGTTAAATTAGCTGCGCTGGGGTTTGTATGCACCTTTTTCCATTCGGAACATTCCCTGCAAACTTTTGGTAAAGACTTCTTTCTACGCCTTTTTTTTTTTTTTTGTTAAAAACCACTTGAGCCGAGAAAGCCTGGAGAAAATCACTGACACATTGGGTGAGATTTTTAAATGCCTCTTCTCCCACCTCCCTCTTGGTAGGACACAGGAGCAATTATTCACAGTTTATTTCTCACTATCTTTCCCAGAACTGCTCACTGAGGTAATGAATTTACATAAATCCATCTGATCTGTAAATACTGTACTGTTTCTTGGTTTTCCTCTAATATGTTTCTGGGCAAATGTGAGAAGTTCAGCGGAGAAGCAGTTAATGTTTACTGCAAATTGTAGCTGCAGTGTGCTCAGGGAGAAACAGCACAGCTGGCAAAACAACCTCCCTCTAGGGCCTGATTTAAACCCCAGGAAATCCAGAGAGACTCTGTCATGTTTTCAGTTCAAGCAATACTTATTCTGTCCATCTCTTGCACCTTTCACACTCTTGTGAAAATTGGATGGACCTGCAGGACAAGCTATTGCAAAATAATGGGAAATATTTTCAGGTCTACTTATGGCATTTGGACAAAAAAATTCTTTGAAAAAGTGTTGGATGTTTTATTCCAGAGACAGAAAAAGGAAAGCCTGAAAATATTACTTACCAAAAAAAAAAAAAAGAAAAGAAAAGAAAAGAAAGCTTGGGTTTTTTTTTTTCCGTTCAAAAGCCTTATTTGTTTACTTTATAGACAGCAAGTTCTTTTCTTTGAATTTCAAAGCTGAGGATCACTAAAAACTAAGCTCTAGTCTTTCTGTTTGATAAAGGGCATAGTGGAAAACTGTTTGCTGTAAGTAGTTCATGGACAATGAAACTATTGCACTTAGTCTTTTTTATGCCTAGATAAACCCAGAGGAGAGAATGGGAGAAAAGATGAGACAGTTATATACAGTAAGCCAGCATGATTTTTTTTTGCTCGCCTGTCTGTATGATGAAGACTTTAGTGCCCACAGCCAAAGCACAGCTTCAGCCCAACAAGGCCAATCTTTCTGAGATGCCCCAGCAGTCAGTGGAGGGAAAGGCCAAACTCAGCATCTTTGGATCTATGGGATGTCAGCCAGTGCAGGTCAAGTGGGCAGCAAGAAGAAATTCCTGGGAGTGCTGAAGGGCTGGGGCAACTTTTCCTGAATACAGCTTGAGCTCTCCAACTTTCACAGGCCACCTGCTTCCGTCTCAGGTGGAGATGAATAGAGAAAAAGCAGCTGTGGAGATATGTATGAGCACAAGACATTTATATTTCTTTCTAGCATAGTCCAAATAACTACACAAGTAACTTCTTTTGCTGTTTTTGGAGATGGAGAAGAGCCAGGAATATTTTCATAAATGGACACCATTAAGCATGCCAAAATAGCCCTCATCTGTCTGTTACAAGCATTTTATTTCAATACAAACTTGCTTCCTGAACACAGAAAGAACATGGCCATGGAGCAAGATGCTCTAAGCAAAGAGGAAAGATAGTCTAGATAGGAAACCTGGAGTTTATGCAGGATTCACCACTGACTCCTTTATTGCGACTGAAATAAATTTGCTTAAAAATTGCAATCCAAACCCAGCCAGGATCAGTCTCACTTGTCAAAGTTATACATTTGGAAATATTTGCATTCTTCATATACTTTATGTCCTGTAAATATCTTCTGTAAAAATCTAAGAAAGTTGGGGGGTTTTAAAGTCTATTTCAAAAATTATTTTTTCAAGAATAAACATATGAACCACAAATTCCCTGCTCTTGCTCTACGTAGCAAGATTTCCCTATTGGTCCTGTGACATTTTTACAGTTGTGAATACGGGTCTTTTACCAGACCTTTGGAGCTTGTCATTCCTGTGAGTAGATAATCTGAAGGCCTTGGTGTTTGTGGACAGACAAAGGACAGATTCCAATAATTTATAGAAGGTTGAAAGCTAATCTTCACAGACACTGAATTTCAAGCAGAGTTTTCAGTCATTATTCCTTGCGGCAGCAGCATCTGAAGTATTCTTTATAGCTCACAGTTCTATATATTCCCACCAGCCCTGTTCCAATGCAGTCTTGAGGCCTGGCAGGTTTCCCAGGATGAGTTGTGTGCTCCCAAACAACCACGGCACAATGTACAGCCAGAGCCTGCTGTTGACAACGTGGCCAGGGCAACATTACGCTGCTGCTGCCATGGTTCTGGGGCTCCAAAATTCCCCCCACAGCTAGCCCTGGAATGTGCATCCATCCCTGCCACAGGACACCTGTTCACTCTTGCTTCAAAATCTCTTTAAGAACTGGATGGGCATTATCTAATCCCAGAAGGATTTGTTTGGATGTATTATTTCCACAGTGAGGATCCTGCGGTATAATATTACAGCTAAAGTTTGGTGCTCTTATTCTTCCAGGCATGGAAACCTAGAGAACACATGGAGAAGGATAAGGAGGACTAGATAGCTCTTCACTGAGGGCACTGGTTAAATTATCCACTGTCACCTTCAGCCCTTGTCTGACTACCAAGAGGCAACTCCAGAATGGACACAGCTGATGAAATCAAAGTAAGCCACGAAAAAATAACCCCATAGGTGGACTGGGCCTGAAAAAATATGTCTTCACATACAAGCCAAGCGTTTTAAGACGTTTAATTAAGTGCCTTAGTTATAGAGTGGGAGGAATGTGGCTGTGCAGTTAACTCACTGGGGGCTTGCAGCCCAGCCGACACCACAGGAGGGGACTTTGAATTAAGGGTCTTCTGAGAGTCACACTCCTATTCGGAACTGAAGGGAGCCAGGACAGGAAAGGAAAAGCTCACCAGTGCCAGTGGCTCTTAGATCCTAACCTCTTTCCTTCTTAGTGGCAAAAAAAGTGCTAATATTATAAATGTAGATCTCAGGGGGTGGCGGGGTGGCCATTCCCTCCACCCACAGCCTGCCTGGGTGCCGAGCTCCCCGGAGGCAAGGAGCCACAATTCAGCATCCCAACAAGTGCTTAAGTGTATGCTTAGCTGTACATGAGTCAGCTGCTGATTTCAAAATAGCTCTTTTCACTCAGAGTTGAGTGCACTTGAGGAGCTTTGCTGAATCAGGCCACGGGCAAATTGTTATGCAGGCGTGTTGTATTCAAATGGTGATGTCCTTAATGGAAAAATTGATCTAGTCTTGTTCCAGCCATTTCAGACTTTGCCACTGACCAAGAGAGGGGCTTTCTGTAGTCCAAGAAATATCTTGACAATGCCAATAAAGCTGAAGTGTAACCAGTTTCAGCTTTTTCGGAGCTTTCCATTCCCTAGCCAAAAGCCACATGTCCAGGCACTACATAGAATGGTAATGAGTACACAACCCTTGCTCTGTGCATGGCAGGGTGATACCATGTATCACAACCCACAGAGCCCAAGGGAGAGACTGTGGCCCAGTGTCCCTGCAGTCTGGGGCCACAAATTCAGCCAAGCCAGGTTGAGGACACTTTGCACCTCAGTTACAGTCCTGTGACCCCCATCCCCTCTAACCCAAGTCCCTACCATCCCACAAGCCTTGAATGGCAGATTTTACAGCACAGCACTGGGTGAAGAATAACCCCCACAAGCTGTGGGGGAAAAGCAAACCTAGTCTTCCCTAGGCTGAGGGAACTGACTCCAGATCTTTAATTTCCCACATGAACGCTGCAGTCATTTCTCATTACACTCCAAAGAAGCAGCTGTCACAGCAGTTACCAGTGCCACCACTGAATTTAGTGAGGACCCTGTCCCTGAAGGTGTGGGGACACAGGTGCAGAGACCAATATATGGGCCCCAAGAGAACCAGGTCAGCTAGCCTGACAGGTGTAATTTTGGGATCATTGGTCATTATCCTGCAGGTCTTCCATACCATTCTTTGCTCTGAGTCTCGTCCTGGTGGCGGGTCAGTAAAGGATGGTGTTTGAGCCATTGCTTTGCCTGTTGTAGCATTGGTACCTGCTGGAAACCTCCAGGAGAATGTCAGAAGTCAACCAAAGTGCTTCCTCTGAGGGCAAAGTACTCCAAAAAGACATACAGAGAAAAGGCTCCCAGGAATCCTCACAGAGCTTCCAAAGTCCTGCAGCCAGGCTGGCCTTGCCAGAAGCAGGAGGTTGAACTAACTACCAAAAAATTATGATAATAGCTTCTAATTGATTTAGCCCTAGTAGGTTTTTCTTAGTCTGGTTCTTTTGATTCTATTTTGGGTTTGGTTTTTGGGGATTCCTTTAGTTGCTGTGATGTCTGCTTCACTACCATGTCCTTTAACACCTCAGTTATGGAAGTACATGTCCTTGCAGATGGAATATTGGTTGGGTTGCTCCATAGCAGCACAGTGTAGCCAAAACAGGCCTGACACCTATAGAGGAGACATGCACTAGGTCAGGATAACATCACTAATACCTTGCCTTCAACCTGGATGCCAAAATAGGGCAAACACCAAATGCATGCAAGATTTTTTTATTGTGATGGCATCAGTAGGCACAATTTTTCAAAAGTATGTGAGCAAAGTAATTGTCAACAGGGCAAAGACAGCTGTAGCTGTACATTGGAGGCATCACAGTAAAAAAAATTGCCAGAGAGAGAAGAAGCTCAAGGGCATAGCAATAGATGGGACAAGAAGAACTGATGGCAAGACAAAAAAATAGCACAAGTGGCATCAGGAACAGAGGTCACCTTCTGCCCCTGTTTGGAGGGGGTCAAGAGCTTGAAAACATAAGGCATCAACAAGGAAAATCAGAGAAGAAAGAGAGCACCTTGCTCTGAGTTCTCTTACTGATGAACTCTCAGGACCTCAGCAATTATGAATGACCAAGACCATAGCCAGCAGTGCAAACTGTTATCTCTGTGTTATCATACACTCACAGTTAATTTATGACTGTCAGGGACTAAGACTTTTCTCTACATAGTGGCAGCGCTTAATATGGTGTAAGAAATACCCATTTGCGAGTACGTTGCTAATGAATGAATTTAGTGGACAGTTTCATTTTAGAGTTAAGTTGGTATGATTTTCCAGTCTTCCAAATACTGCCATCACTGGTCTCAAGTAGCCTAGAGGATATAAAGAAAGATATATTCAGTTACATAGGCAGGACCTACCCAAGCTGTAGCTGTATCTTGTGTCATCTAATATACAAGTACAATTTTATTCCCACATTAAAAGCTGCAGTGTAGCCAAGGGCTACTTATGAACTTAACAGTGATATTGTTGCTGCCCTTTGAATTAGGACCTGGAAACAAGAACATTTGCTTGAAAGGTGAAACACAAATTGCTGGGTTAGGAGGTCATTTACCTGATGGCTTTGCACCTCAGGGCTCCTATTTTCCAGCACTTCTAACTACAGTATATGCACACATGATTTTCAGTTTAAGTGGAGTATTACTGTTTGCTAATGCACTTCCTCATGCTGGAGCTGCAAGGGGGACTTCAAAGACACTGTGAAAATCATTATGAATCACAAGACTTGGCACATTTATACCAATTAAAAAAGCAAGTTCCAAAAGATTTAACCAGGCTTTTGATTGATACTGGGATCCCAAACATGTCAGGAGTTTTAATGTGTTTTAACAAGGGCAAGGAATTAAATCAGTCCACTGACACAGTTGCAGTATCAGAGAAAGGGCTCAGACTCACAATTAAGAGATCACTCTTTCATTTCAGGTTCAGCTAAGCCTCAGTCTTTTCTGTCAAGAGCTCACTGATCAGTGTCCAGACATTGCCCTGCTCTCAGATTTATCTGAAAACCTCCTTTTGGTGTATTCTTCCCTTCTCATTGTCTGCAATCAATGTTTTTTTCATTATCAGAATGAGCTCAGTGCTGATAAAGATGTTCTGGTCTTGGTTCCTCCATCAAGGTGTCTGTAAACAACTGCAGCCCATCTGCCTTCGTAATGAAAAGGATGGGGAGGAACGTGATTTGGAAAAGATCCTGTGTCTATTTACAAGGCCATCTCGAGCTATAATTAGGCAGTGCTCAACTGGATGTGAAGGAGGTCCCTGAGCTGAAATGTAATACTTGTGTGGAATAGAGTAGAAACAAATTGTAATGCCAGACCCAATGACTGGATAAAATATGGAATAAAATTGAGCAGATAAAAACAATAAAAAAAAAGAAAATGCAGGATTAAAGTCTACATCAGATTTATTACTCCTATTTTACACCAAACCTTCTTTGTAGCCCACAAATTAACTCCCTCCATGTGGAAACATTTCCATCCCAGAAAGAAAGAGAGGCAAGAGCACAGGCAGAGGAGGAAGCAGTGGCTTTGTGGAAGCCGGGACATGGCTGAGGTGTCCTGCAGCACCACAGACACTGCTGGAGGCACAGCGACCCTCAGGAATGGGCAAGGACACTGACACAGCCCTCTCAGAGACACAGTGCCCTGTGGGGCACCAGCTCTGCTGCTCCTCATGCCTCCTTTCCAGCTCACTACTGCCCAGGGCTGTGCCAACCAGATGTGAGTAGCTCCAAAACACATAGGAATTCAGAGGAGAGCAGCGATGGTAACTCCTCTGGGATATCTTGGGAAGCCCTGCTCCAGAGAATTCTCCCTAGGAAGCCCTTGGTGCAGCCAGTGAAGAATGGGACCTGAAATGCACCTTCAGCAAATATGGCCTGGAAGATGTCACCCACCTGCTTCCAGGGCTCCTGGTGGGCAGGTGCTGGCCAAGGACAGGCATGACTGAAGAACTACATTTCCAGGAGTCAGGCACCCAGGGGGACTGGCACAAGCTGTGCATCCCTCTGGGCTCCAGCAAACAAGGCAGTGGCACTGTGACTCTGGAATCTACCCAGTCACACAGACAGTGTGTTTATTAGAAATCATTAAGCACTTGACAAGTTGCAACTTCTTTTTTAATCTCATTAACTATTTAGCTTTACCTCAGGGTCTGTAAATAAAAGGCATCCCTGAACTGTACTGCTGCCTTGTATCTGCCAAACCTTCAGGGAGCTCATGGTGCCTTCCCGGCCAGGGAGAAGTCTCTGACAACTGATAGAACATGGAGCAAAACCACATTTGGCAAAAAATGGGGATGAACCAAAAGTACAGGTATTTGGAGGCTAAATGAACCCACAGAATCACAGAAGAGTCTAAGTAGGAAGGGACCCAGAAGGACCAAGTTCAACTCAAAGTTAATGGCCCACAGGGGAATCGAACCCACGACCTGACCAACCCCACCCATTTTATCTTGCTGATTCAACATACTGCAAATTTCTGACCTCATACTGATTTCTGATTTTAGTGGAGATGGTGTTTATGAGAGCCAATTGTAACTTGACCTACTTATGCCTTCCAAGCCTAAGAATAGTGTGTTTGGGCTGCTGCTGCCTGCCAGGACTGGCAGCTGTGTCTCAGATCACTATCAAACATGCTTGAAAGGGTGTTTTCCACTTAAGGAGATTGACAAGATGCCTTTTGCCTTTTTCAGGTTTCATTTATTGATGGGGGGAAAACACTAATTTCAAAGTATTTGGGACCTAAAAACAACCTTGCTAGAATTTGCCCTCCCTGTCCCTGCAGCAGTGCTCAGCAGCACTCAGCCCACATCTTCATGGTGCTTGGAATTCAGCTCTCTCTGGTTCACTGTAGGCTGCACCAGGCCCTAATTTCACACCTGTCTTTCCATTATCCTTTTCTGGGTTTTCCACTTCATTTTAACATATTTTTTTCCAGAGATCAAATGGGTTTCTGGTGACAGCAAAATATCTTTGATTTCTTTCTCCTTTTATTTCTAATTTTAATTTTTCCCTACTTTTAGGATTACATAGCACCCTCTAGGTAAGAGCTGTCAGATTTCTCTCCTTGAGAAACATTTGTGTTTTGCAAAAATGAAACTGAAAAACAATTAATTGCAAGTCTTAGAAGTTGTGGGGGAGGCAGAGAGGGCATGGAATAAGGCTTGGATTTTTATTTTAAAGAAAGCGAAGGAGGAACCTCTACTCCCTCTCCATGGAAGGGTGGTGAAGTCCATGCAAACCCCTGGGAGCACTTCCCAGGGAGTGTGGGGGAGGCCAAAAAGCAGCAGCCAGCACACCCAGTGCCAGAGCCACTGCCAGGGTCGACCTTCAGTGCTTTCTGGGATGCTGAGCGCTAATTACACTGCACATTCCTCTCCACTGGGAGCAGCTGACAGGTCTTGGGGACAAAGAATGTTCTTCAGTGCAGTTGGAGACACAAATGGTTCCTTGCCCAGGGAGCACTGGGGAGGAGTGCAAGGGAAATCCTAGAGGAGTTCCCATGAGGGTCTTTGCTGCATGCATGCCTATGCTCCCAGCCTGGGAAAGATGCCTTGTGGTGTGTTAGACCAGAGCCCAGAGACCCCAGTGCCAAGGGGAGTGGTGAGGAGTGAAGGGAAAGGTGACTGCCATGCCCTGGGCAGCCCTGCGTGGGAGACAAGAGCTATCCTTTCTGCCCAGCCTGGACAGATACCCTTCCCCTGCTGTCCCTGTGCCAGGGCTTGCGCTGTCCCCAGCTGCAGCATCACTGCTTCCCACAGGTCCACCTGTGAGATATTAGTTTCCCCTTTTCAAGCAGAGGCCCAAGCAGGACATTCACTGGGGTGATCCTGGGCTCCCAGATAATTGAATCTTGTTTTGATGCTGGGCAGCTGTTCACCATGGAGTGTGGCTGTGAGGCATCTTCTCCCCTGCAGCCCCTGGGATGCACACCGAGCCCTTTCCCTTCTGGCCACTCAAACCACTACCCTACCATGTAAATTTAAACATTTACTCCAAGTGCCTAACAGAAAGATAGAGCCAACCTCTCCACTCCCAAAACCTTCAGAGACTGAGGATAGGATTTGTCCAACTCCATGCACAGATCTCCTGAAGGCAGGAGCTGGAGAGTGGGTCTCCACAACCTCTTTTTTTCCTTGCTCCAGTTGTTGTTTCTGGAGACTATGGATGGCCAAGGACATGCTGTGGTAGGGCATGGCCAAACACTCATCCTGACTGAGAGGTCAAAACTTAGATGATTTAAGACCTATATGCTCTCAGCCTTTGAGACAATGGCAAGAAAGACAGACCATATTTAAAATATGAAGGGCTTCTCAGAGGAATATAATGTTTATTAATGTGATGCTTATTTGCATTAAAATCAGTGATATTTTTTAATACTTGTCACTCCTAATGGACATGTTTTGCAGAAACATGTTTTGATTCATCTTTCTTTGTCACCTCATAGCTGTTACTAACTGCCACAGCTTTGTGATTTGCTGCTTTAGAATATCGTACATCAGTTGATTCACACATGATTGTCATCTTTCAGACTGAGCACTGTAGATTTTATGAACAGGAATCCCCTTATCTCCTTGAAAAGTACATTCAGTTATGTTCAGATTTTTAATTACTACCTCTAATTTATAGTCCATTATCTATTTGGTAAATAAAAGTGGTTGACAACACCTAAAAACCAATTTCACTAAGTGCCCACCCAAAGACACTATTATCATCATGTTTTATTACAATGGTAGTGTTTGAAGATCAGACTGCCCCCAGAATGCACCCAGCAGTTAAAAAACAATAATATTCCTGCATTCAAACTTATGTCTATACTCAACAGTTTAAAAAGAGATAGCTGAACATATAGGTTTTCTTTGCATTTACTGCAAACAAGTGCATGAGGAAGAACAAGTAATCTAAAAATGTTACTGGAGGAAAAATCTTTTCTACTGATACAATCAAATATAATGTGCTTCATTCAAATTATCCAGCAGAGAAAACTTCTGCACTCACGTACCTGGGACATTGTGTGACTCATTTGCTGTGTACTGATGATAATATTCTCCATGTTGGTCTTGTTCTGCTCCATTTACCCAGTCCTCATCTCCAGGAGAGCCAGCAAGCAGCACCAGAGCAATCACCACCCTGCTGCTGTGATGCACAAGGAAACCAGGGCTATGGACTCTAGCTTGGTCTGAATTGCCTAGGTAGTTGCTTCTTTTGATCCAAGGAATTGAACAAAATTGCACAGTGGTTCTACTAGGAAGAAAAACTGAGAACTATGTTATTTTCCAAGTATGTAAGGAATGCTTTTCCCCCTGAGCATACTCAGAGACCACCAGGAACATGCAGTGTCTCTGGCCTGGAGTCGTTCCACCCAAAGTTTCACACTTTATTTCTTTTTTTCTTGCAGTCTCACTGAAATCACCTTCTTGTTTGTCTACAGAGCTGAACCTTGGTTGTTTCCCTCTTTCTCTTACAAATATGCAGCAGCTACCATTTCTTTCCTTCCTACTGAGGTTTTTCAATCAGAGCATTAGGAAACAACCTGGACCCCAGGTTCCAAACTCATCACTTCATCATAGAATCATAGAATGGTTTGGGTTGTAAGGGACCTTTAGAGATCTAGCCCAAGCCCCTAACCATCAGCAGGGACATCTTTCACTAGATCAGTTTGCTCAAAGCCTAGGCAAACATTACTTTGGACAGTTCTTAGGATGGAGCATCCATAACTTCTCTCAGGAAGCGTTTCCAGTGTCTCACCACCCTCATCACTTTGCCCACATGCAATAGTTTTCCACTATGTCTAACCAAGGGGGCATTCAGTCTTCCCTCATTCCCCAAAATGAAGGCAGCTGTCATGGCCAGAAGCTTCTGCATGCTGGCATGACCACTCAACCCTCAGCACACTAAGGATTTGTTGATTCTCCTCCTGTTTGATGGTATTCTGAATGCATGAAGTCAAAACACACAGAACCGGCAAACATCCAGGCCTTGGGTAAGGCATCAGCCTCTCTGAGCAAAATGTGTGTGGGACCAAAACAAATTTAAATATTAATTTTACTACTTCTGCCACATCAGTTTTGAGCTGGCTGGAAGCTACTTGGGCTCCAGAATGAACCAGAGCCAGCTCAGGGTGAGGATATGGGTAACCTGGATGTTAAGCTGTTGACAGGCACCTCATAGCATGGTAAGCAGAGAACTATCTGCCAGGCTGCATATCTCCTGTGTCCCCTCTCCAAGGACTGTGACCCCTGAGCTAGCAAATATCTCTGATAGGACGGAGATCTGCACTGAGATATATCTGAACCTACTGACTTGTGCTTTGTTTTGAGCTTCTTACTTCAAAAAGGCAGAGGAAGCCTTTAAAATTAAAACCCTTCCTTTAATCCTTTTTTTTTTTTAATTAGCAAGTAACATGGAGTTCAGTGAATGAAAATAACATTGAAAATAAAGAAAATACTTCATAGAACTACATTATGTCAATTGTTTTAATAGAAAAGCATGCCTGCTTTCTGAGAGCTCATTTTGCCTGCTCTACAGCCTTGATTTTAACCAGATTAATTGCTCTGGTTTCTGCAGGACTTTCTGCACACCTTCTGCAGGAAAGACATGGATGCACACAGTTGTCAATGCTGATTAAAACTCATTTACAGCCTCAAAATATGCACCATGTTCTGCAGCAGCTCAGCTGAGCCACAGACCCACAGCCCCTCCTCTGCCTGAGCTTGATGATATTGAGAGTGGCAACAGCTCTTTGCACGAGTGCTGAAGTTGTGCTATGTTCTTCTCTGTTGTTAATGTAACCAGGCTCTCTCTCTCAACAGGATGACAAATAAGAGCCCCAGGAATCGAGGGAATGTGCATGGACATCTAGTGAGCTCATAGAAGTGGTGCTGGTCTAAAAACTTGTCTCCTAGGTGATGAGAGCCTCTGGAGCAAATTCCCACATGCTGAAGGATTGCTGGGTATGTATTCACAAGATGCACAGTGAATAGAAAGACAGTTGATCTTCCTCATACTTGCCTGCATGGGAAGGGGGATTTTTATTTGGGAATACAGTGATGACAGGGAGTGCTGTTCTGGAGCAGCTTATTTGCCTATGACAGTGATAGTCAATTTTCCACGTAAGGCAAAAGAGTCCAAGAGGTCTCATGCTTTACCTAAAGGAAAGATTTCCATAACATTCCCATTCTCCATATGGGCTCTTCATATGAGAAACAAAAGCCTGCTCAAGAAGGCTGCATGTCACCATGCCTCAATATGATACTTCAGTGACTTTTTATGCAGCAGTAATTTCAAAGGTACATGTTTCTGTTAGAACAAAAATAAGATACCTGAAAAATGGCAAATGATTGTACTTCCTTCTACTTCCTTAAGCTGAAAAAATGTGAGAAACTTCCCATTTGCTGCCTACACAATAGATGTCATGCGAAAAGAGCTGGATCTCAGTTTGAAATATGAATACAGCTTTCAGATCATCATGTCCAGATCTCTGCTCTTGGAGGATTTTCCTTGGAGAACGGATCCAAGCCAGTTAAATCAATGTACAATTTTATTTGGAGCTTGACTTTCTTTTCCCTCATGTTCTGGTTTCAGAGCACCAGAGCTCAAAGGTGTGCAATTACTGTGAATTCTTGCACAAAAAGGGAAGATCCAGGCTCCTGAGTGTTGTCACCACCATGATTACTTTGTGAAGAGCCTGTGGAAGTTTTAAGTGGAGAAACAGAAAGTTGGGTTGCTAGTGCCAGGTTCAAATATTTATTCATGAGCCAGGTTCCCCCAAAATCCAAACAAAATTTTCTTTAAATAGCAGCAACAAAGGTGTTCTCTTGACTTAAGCTGTTATTACCCCTTTGGATTATATTTCCTCTGCAAGCACAAGGGCAAGAAATTTACTTTTTGTAAAAGGCAAGACCCTCATCTCAGACTTTCAGAAACCACAGGTGTAAAAGCTCCCAGAGTGACTAAAACATCACAGGCAATGTTCTAAATAAACCTGTCTCCAAATGCTGCTTTGTTTTTTAAATGCATTGACTCAATACCTGGACTTCTTTTCTTCTCTTTCCTTCAGTGCTTTTTTGTTTCTCATACAGAGGGAAAAACAGTGCTTTTTTAGAGGGTAGCATGATAACGTTTTTGCAAGTAGATCCAGAGTCTCTTCTTCCCCTTTGAAATGCCTTAGATTATGAGATATTTTCAAGTTTAAAAACTGCCAGGGAAGGAAATTTCTTCAGAGGTGTCCTTTGAGTCAGAGATAAAAGTGATGCCCAGCAGGTATAGGCTAACAGTAGTCAAAGAAAAGATGAACTCCCAGCAGAAGCTGTGAAATTCACTCCCTCTAGTTCTGCTACTGTATAAGACTACATCATTCTTTATTTCTAACCTCTTTTTTTTCCTATCCACTGGCTTAACCATAAGTGTGCAAAAAATCTGCCTGTGAATCTGTGTTCTTAGCCTAATTATCCTGCTGTTTATGACGTTTTCCCTGAGGACAGGACTATAGACTACCAGCCATTTCATGCAGTGACCCAAGCTCCATCAAAGGGTGACACATCTGGACACCTCTGCAGAAGGTGAAGCACACCCCAAGGCTGTGGGAGCAGGCAGCAACTTGAACCTCACAAAGGCAATGTGCAGCTTCCCTGTTTAGCAATGATCTTTTGATACATCCGTGAGCATTTAACATCTTCTGCCTTGGTAAAGCTGAGGTTTTGTGAAAGTTCATTGATAGTCCCTGGAATTGCACATTTGAGTGTAATGCTATGAATGCAGTAAATGCTAAGATCCTTTTGCAAAAGGGGAAAAATTAATCTGGAAAGGCAGGGTAAGAGCATCCAGATGTAACAGGAGAGATGCTGGTGGTGAAAGGAGTCCTTCTGAGAAACCTGTTTTTATCTCCTGCAAATCTGTTTTACCATTTCAGCCCACATTCTTCATTTGCCCTCACCTCATGCCACGCTTGTTTAATTTCAACCTGAGATAAGCCAAGGACAGAAATGCAAACTCTGTTTCCATGACTCTCTCATGCCACCTCCAGCTTCCCCAAGAAAGCCAAGTATGCAGAGAAGAGTGACAGGGAGAGGTCTGTTCTGGCAGGACAAATTAAAACGTTGGATTCATTGGTGCTACAGCATAGAATCAATGTTGCACATTAAATAGTCCTTTAATGGATGTCAGGGAGGAATTTACATTCTATCTGGCTAGATAAATTATCTTTTAGGTATTAACTGTATTCCTAATCCATTTCTAACTCCCAGTCCTTTAAGATTGTTGAGGAACAGACCCCTCAGAAGGTGCTTCTATCTCTAGCTCCAGAAGCATGTACAAAGGAAGCTGCTCTAATACCTGGAAAAGTTGAGTTTAGAAGATCAAATGACTATTCACAGCCAATTACCAGTGCTGTGGCAGACTGAGTCTCCCTGGCTCAGCTCCTGGGGTCTCAGCTATCAGTACAGATGCTCAGACCATGGCAGTTTCATTGTGTTAGTTGAGAACCTGTAATAAAATACCTTATTTCCATGCTTTCTGAGTAACCTGCACTCCATGCACCCCCACTGTGCCAGTACTGCAGGCAGAAACCAAATAAGCCTGTGCTGACTCCTGCCTAACCAAACAGAAACCATAATCCCTGTATGCAAAATGCCTTAAATACACTTCTTCCAAGTTAGCTAAATGGTGCTGATGTTCTCTGATAAATAAAAGCCCTAGAAACTGTTCCCAGTGGTACAGTAGTGAGCAGAGAGGAGTGTATCTAAAGACAACTCCTTTACACCGAAGCTTTATATGAAGAATATGCTGAAGCTTCATCATAAATAATTAAATACCTTTCTAAACTATTAATGCAGCTTGTTGATGGCTTCTGTTTTGCTTATGGTGTTTCAAAGGTGTTGACTGTAGGCAAGTATAGATCTTTATCTGTGATGAAAAAAGCTTTGAAAACAGTATAACACCTTTGCAGTTAAAAGTCTTTCTCCAGACAGGGACTTAAAACTGAAGTGTGCTGTCTGCAAAGCAGCATTCCTAAGGAGAAATATCTAAAGATCAAAACAGAGCTCAGCGAAGTCACAGCAAACAAATCTATTTGGTGTTTGACCAGCTAATGTCAGCCACTTACAAAACATAGAAGTTTCACTCCATAAGGCCACCACCAGAAATATGCTGAGCTAGACAGAAATTGTCTGAAGCAATAACTGACATTATTTCCAAACTAACACCAAAAGTGGTTATTCAAGGCACTTTAGTGCTCAGAAATCAGGTATGAGACTGCAGTACATCACTTTTCCTTACAGTTCCCCTCCATTTAGAAAGAGCTTATGTGTATCAAGGCAGATGGTATCCAACAGATGAGTACTCCCAGTTTCTGGAGCGTGCCATGAACTTGCAAATTATCAGAACTCTATTTTTGAACTTGGAGAAATGTGAGAGAGGTTTTCCAACTATTTTCTGTTCAGAAAGATTTGAGGTTTCTAATCAGCTGATGAAGGGTTGCATAGAGTAACCTGGAGTATTCCAGTCAACCTCCACCAACCAAAGGGCACAAATGCCACAGCTCTTTTGCCAGATTTATGTAAAATCTCTGTCTAAGCTTATTCTGCTAAGAATGATCCCACTTGGCCAACAATTTTTGTTGTCAACCACATGCCCTGTACATGCATGAACAACTCATGCATGTACAACTCATGCATGAACAACTCTGCTCTGAACAACTCCAAGCTGATCCATAGATAATATTTCTGTGCACTCTGGTGATGATGACAGCCCATTAATGGCAAGTGTCCCAGTGGGTTGCCTTAGTGATTTCATGTCAAAGTAAAAAGATTTATGAGAAAGAGAGAAAACTAAGCTCAGACTCAAAAAAATATTCTGCTAGTTTGTAAGTAGGGTCCCAGATGTGGAAAAACATGCCCCCCTGCCCCATCCTTGCCTTTGTACTACCACAGTAAAATAACCAGTCTCAAAATGCCAACATTAGATCATCTCCTGTTAGTGCAGTAAAGGGCACTGCAGAAGGGCACTGCTGACCTGTCCTACAGAACACAGGGAGCCCCTGTTAGTGCTGTTATGTGCTGAGCTGGAATTCCAGCGCTGCACACAGCTGCAGGGCATTGGAACACTCGAGCCCATCTGCTCTGATGTTTATGTTAAATGGGTTGTTCATGTAAATACCAATGTAAATGGTCAAACTCATTATTTCCTCCTGGGAAAGTGCTTCATCTGTTTCAGTGAGAAGGGACTGCTTCTGTTGACTCCTGCAGCCTGCCTGCAGACCTGTCATTGCAACATGATCTCTAATCAATTAGGCCACTTCAAAACAAAATGAGAGCATTGAGTGTCACCGGCAGATGCTGAAGATCTGTGCCAAGTGGATAAAGCCTGTGTAGATTTTTGAGGAATATGAATGGAAAGAATAAGCAGAGAAAAATGAAATGTTGCTAGATGTTGGAGCAAAAATCGTGTTCTGCTTCAGCTGGACAGGAATAGCAGAGCAAGGAGCAGTGGCATCAGAGGGGATGTTCTCCTGCAGCCTGCTCTGCATCACTGAGACTCCCAAAAGCCTCCACTCACAAACAGAGCCTAAGGAAAATGACTAAAGTGTTGAGTGCTTTGCAGTTCAATCTAGTTACCTCTGGATAATGCATGACTTCCTCCCCATCTCATAGCACTAACCCTTTTTGGTATCATATTGGGGCACAGACCTTTTTTGGAGTGCCTGATCCATCTTCCAGACAAGGCACTTTCAAAACTACCAAAACACTTTCAAATTGCTTTTGTATGACACTATTGGTCTGGATTCTTATCTTGGCAATTTAGCATCAAAATGTCACTGACTGATCAAAGCGCTGGAATTCACACTATTTTTCTTTGCTTGAAGAAGCAAAATTATTAACTAGGTTATTAGAATAAAGACTTAACAGTGTATGTATTCACAACATTTTGCTCCCACTAATTAATCTCTGATCTAATACCCTGCCAGAGGATCACCTTACTACTGAGATAGAGATCACAGCACACAGAAGCTTAATTGGATGGGAAGTAGTCCCAGAAGGACACAACTCTGCTGCATATTGATGCTGTGCTGGATCAAAGGCTGCCAGGGGCTGGGCAGAACTGGAACCCTGTGAATGTGGCTGCAAATGCAGTTGCAAGGCTTTGCTGGCCCCAGGGCCCTCATTGCAAGCACCAGGGCATCAGAGCACAGGAGAGTGTCCCCCTCTTATTGAAGAGGGTTTTTAGTCAGCTTTACATCCCTGGAGGAGGCAGGGTTACATCTCAGCACCAGGATGATCAGGTTCAACAGCACAGTGTCCGGGCTGGGCTGCTGGCACACCTCAGCTGTGCCTCTGCAGGGCATATCCCCAAGGCTGGCTGCCAGAGCTCTTGCTTGGGTCTCTCTGAATTGCCCACCATGCCTCAGTGTCCACTTGTCCGTGCAGCCTTCAGCAGCAGAGGGGGAAGGCAGGGAGACCCGGGGTGGGCACAATGTCCATGACCCACAGGGCCATTCAGGACCTCATTCCCCTGCCAGACCATGCTGCCAGCAGCCACTGCTAGGGACATGTCCATCGTGGGGCAAGACTGACCTCACTGTGGCTGATGGCAGAAAGGGAAGACCAATGCCTTCAAGTTGTTTTTAGCCAGCTTTAGTCAATTAAACCAGGAATGTGACCAAAATTCATCTAACAAAAGCATCCATAGGACAATTCCTTATTGTGAAGAATCAGATGGGCAGTTGTCATCTGCTCTCTCTTCCCTGCTTTAAGGATTAATCACAGGTCAGCACCTGTCTTGCATTGACTTTATGGCTGGTCTTGCTTTCAATACACAGTCATTACCTCGTGGACACAAACCTGTCAGCATTGTCTGGAGGACATGGGGCACAATCCTCAGAAGAGTTCTTCTGTGAGGCTAAAGGTCGATTCAGTAATGAGTGACTCAACATGCAGCATCTCCAAATTATAATCAAAATTGAATATTGGATCATTTTAATGAAATTAATCCATCACTTCTGCTAACGGAATTGTGGTTAAATGACCTGGGGCAAATTGAGGCAGTCCCTGTGGAAAACTTCTTAGCACTACAAGCAAATTAAAAAGAAAAATGCAGGTCTTCTTTAAAACAGTCTTAATCCGGTTTGCCTTGGCAAAACTTGACTCCAAGTTCTGCCAGCAGCCTGATAATGCTGCTAAAAGACAATTGTACTCTGCTGCAGAAAGAAAGGTGAGCAGTTCTCCAGTTCTCATCATTCAATACTGAGATGAAAGGTCCTTTTCTTTACAAAAAAAGTTACTAACACTCAGTAGACCATAATCCTCATGCTGGAGTCTTAAGGGTAACAGCCTGGGTTGGGAGATCGTCTTTTGAAATGTTTTTCATGCTTGGATAAATCATTCCCTTCCCTCAATGCAGTACCTTTTTTCCCAGCAGCCATTCAAAAATGAATGAAAAATCTGTGAAGGAATTGTAGACAAAAGACAGCAGACACCTTAAACTTACAAGGAGCTTTGAAAAGACCTACAGAAAACCCAGATGGGTGTGTGATACATCATTAAATGTTTTATTAGCAGCAGTCGTAGTAGCTCACTGGAGCCTCTGAAGCATCTCACTCACTCCTCTGGGTGACTCATTTCTCCCTCATCCCAAACACTGCAGCCCATCACAGTGGAAAATACCGACTTTGCAGGGCAGCATTAAGGGATGAAGAATGTGCACTCTGAAAACTCCTGTGCTGCCCTTTAACAAAAATAGACCTCGCTGAAAGAAAGCAGCGCCCAGGCACGTGCACAGCCTTGACATTTGAGAGATTGTCATCCCACCAGCACTAATGAAGTCTGTGCTAATGCTCATCACTGGCTGTTCCTGAGTGGAATATGTGCAGATTCCTGATAGCCAAGTGATTTGTTGCAGAAATCACACAGCAGAGGGTAGCAAAGGACATTATAAAAGGAACCTGGAGCATGAGTGAGGTGGGCCTGGCACATTTAACCCTGCTCAGTCTCCTGGAAAGGTATCAGGGGTCAAAGGGTTTATTTTGTTCCCATTGCTTTCTCCTTTCTGCTGAGAAATGTTTTCATGGCAAGAAATGCTAAGAAATATATTAGTATAAAGCAAAACAGGAAGGGAAAAAACAAATACAAGGAGGAAGTTAAACCTGGTGTTTTCATGGTGTTTCTCAGGGCCTTCTGCATGTTAGCTGCCATGAAGCTAGGGATGCTTTCCTCCTTGCAGAAGCAAGATCTCAGTTGTGGCTGAACCTGCAGTTTTGGCTCAGGGGCCAGAAAACAGCCTCTTTTATTTACTGGTGAAAACACAACCATAAGGCTGTGCTAGTGACCTTGCTCTGCAGAATGTGTCTCATGCAGTGTTTTGCATCCAGAGCTGATGCATCCTGGATTAACATAGCAGCCCTGCACTTGGTGTCTGGTTAAGATCCTCACCAGAGTGGAGGGCTGAGGCAGCTCCAAATCCTGCCATGTGCTCCTCATATCCTGCTGCAAATCCCTTCCAGGAAAAGTCTTCATCTGTGTATCTCAAAGTGGGCTTCAGAAAGTGAGGCTGGACCCATGTTTCACTGCAGTTGAGATGATTTAGGGCTCTGTATCTTCATTCTGTCCTTGTGAGCACAGACTGATGCTGCTTGGAGCGCCCATGGCAGCTCTATTGCTGCAGTAAATGCTCTTTGCAGAGACCAGAGGACACTCACTCTTAGCAGACGATGCTCCACTGGAAACTAAGACCCCGAGAAAGCCACTGCAGCTGCAGTGCATCCCAGCCGAGGGCTGCACTGCTGTAGGTCCTTCCTGCTGCCCCAGGGGAAGCCTCACAGCAGCTCCTGGAAGAGTTAGGGGTAGGTGAGAGGTGCCCAGCACCCTGCCCTGCCTCCTGGTATTCCTGGGCAAGGAGAGCAACCAACTGCCTCGCTTAGAGTGAGGAAAACAAGCAGGATAAGAGCAAAATCTCTCTGACAGAGCCCAGCATGTGTCACTGCCCATGAGCCAGTGCAGCACAGAGCTGAGGTGGCATCTCCCGTCTGCATGCATGAAACCTGCAGGTAGCCCTCGGGGTCAGCTAACCCTGTCTGTTCAGCCAACACAGACATTTCCCATGGCAGCAGGAGCAGATAAACACTGTGAGAGGGAGGGAGGGAGGGAGGGAGGGAGGGAGGGAGGGAGGGAGGGAGGGAGGCAGGAAGGAAGGAAGGAAGGAAGGAAGGAAGGAAGGAAGGAAGGAAGGAAGGAAGGAAGGAAGGAAGGAAGGAAGGAAGGAAGGAAGGAAGGAAGGAATCTTTTTGCATGTTGGTTCCTGTATCACTACATTCATAACCTTAATAGCACATTAACACAGAAAGTGCATTAAAGCTGTAATTATGTTCCAGCTCCCTGAATGCTTCTCTTAATTCAGTCACGCTACCTTAGCTTTGTTATGAGTTACAAATCATTCTTGCTCTCAAGAAGCAAATCAACTTACAGATGTTGCAAGAGATAGGATTACTCAGCAGATTTTCTTTTTTTAGCACATGTAATGTAAAACTTTATTAAATGAAAGCAATTTCTCCAGGGAAGTCCAACAGGCGCTTACACTGATGGCAGAGGGAGACAAATTGCAAAGGTTTTTGAGCTTCAAGGAGCATCACATTGTGAAGGAATTCTGCCACAAACAATACAGCAAAGCAAGAACACAAGTTGTATCCTGTACCTGCGCAGGTTTTTAAATACTCATTGATTTTTCAAGGGCACAGATATTATGCATAAACATATATTATTATCAGAACATGAAGTGTTGACTTGCTTGAGATTGGTGGCATCTTTTTTACTCTGAACAAGATTTTTCAGTCAGTTTGAATTTTGCTATGGTTTTGGTCAAATTTTCAAGGAAAGATGACCCAATAGTTTGAGACCAAAATTTTAAAAATTCCCCACTTTGTTACAATGATCTGTGTGAGGATGAGTTATCCAGTTTATTAAATAATAATAATGGGTTAAAGCAAAACGAATTCTTTCTGAACTACTGGCAAGCATCCATACTCTTGTGCAGCCTTTTTCTGCTACATTTACCCCATTTACAATCACCACCTTGGTCATGCATTTACTGAATTACATGGTTGTGTTGGAGAAGGTGCACTTTTGCCTATATGAGTGCTGCTCCTAATTAAAATAATTAGAGACGGTGTCAACAGATGGTGCTGAAGAGCAGCAACATCACCCTGGACTGCTGTAGCATCAAGAATATTCCAAAGATCTGCAACCGATGCCACCAGCTGCTGATTACATAAACTTCCTGTACTTCTGGAGATACTGCACGGCTTCCAGCCATCAGTACATAATAAACTTTGGTATTTCTATAAAAACATCTGAACATATCAAATAAACATGAAAATTTCATTTTGTACAGTAATAATATGTCTCTATATTTTTTGGGCCATCTTCCTTAATGCCTTCTTTGGAAGTTGTCTGTAATGTAGTTCCAGTACATGTTGTCCGCCCTTTTGGAGTACCCTGGAGACTCTGATGCTATGATTTATGGGGATGAAACACACATTTCACCTGCAGTGACAGTGATCTTTCTGCCTTGCTGCTCAAGCTCTGCTCCTGGTATTGACACAGGGAGACACTCTGGAGATGAGCTGGTGAAATAAAGTCTGTTTTGAATAGGGTGATATCATGGGCTTGAGTTCAGTGATACTGACCCCAGCCAACACATTTAAGATTAAAATATCACAACTGTTCCCAGCTGGCAGCTTAACAAAAATACATCACTCTTGAAGGGCAAGGAAACCTGCTTTTGGAGGCTGTTTACTCTCAGAGAGTTCCAAGAACTGTAACTTTCTTCACACTTTATATATCTAAGAGCCAGCACATGAAAATAAAATCAATCCTCCTACTTCCAGAAGAGATTAATTCAATATTGCTTTGAGAATTTAATATCAAGATTTTAAAGAAATGCTGCAACATAAGTAAAACCTGTACCTTTTTCTTAGTTTTGGCTGGGATTGTGTTAATTTTCTTCCTAGTAGCTGGTACAGCATTATTTTTCACTTGTGAGCAATCAGATGCAACATGTTAACCCATGTTGTACAAGAAATCAGATTTTTCCTTCCATCTCTTTTCTGTAAAATCTATAACTTTCAGTGTTGAATGCTCTTATACAAGAGAAAAATTAAATTGTATCAGGAGAGGAGTGAAGGAGGTACATTTTGGATATCACTGCACACAAATCTTGTTGAACCAGCCATGGGCCTCCCATAGCTGCCCAGGAAATCTCTCTATGTCTCTTTCACCTCTCACATAAACTGTAAAGTTTCAGTTTGTATAGCTGCTCACTACAGACACCAATGTCTGTAGGAATGGGACATTGCACTGGGTTGGGGTCTCTAGGTTTGGCTCAGTTCCGCCTAAAAGTAGGCATCCAAAACAAGAAAACTCAACAAATAAATATTGGCATCTCCAAGGGAGAGCTGAATTTCTCCCTCTGAGAACTGCAAAGAGAGAGCTCAAGAGGGTGAGGTTCCAATACCTTGGATGCTGTTTGCCTGATGAATCTATGTTTAGGTGTAGCCTAAACTTAAACATTAAATCTGCAACATCACAGTTCATCGGATTCTCATCAGGTGTAACACTGAAATTGCCAGGAGGCTGTATTTTGGGGAAAAAATACCAGTTGCAGGATCCTTCACTTTGCATTTTTAGGAATCTCTTGTCTGCTTGCTCAAAATTGTTCATTATTTGATCACGGAGCATGTGCAGCTTCTGTCTGTCAAACCTCCTAAATTGATTGAAATAGCTAGTTTCAAGACAAGCAATGAAATACCCCACAATAAATAGTGTGAATGAATGGTGTTGACAAGAACTGATGTGCTTGCTTCAGACATCACATCGCATGCAACTGAGTATGTCCGACCTACAAAAGGTCAAAAACCTTAAAATAGCTAATGTCCACAAGCCCATCCTCTCCCTCAAACTCCAGAGATGCTAGCACTCAATTAGTGACACATTAATTTCTTATTTCCCAACACACCATGACATTTTGATGCCAGATAACTTCTACTGTTTTGTAACCAAACCTTGGAGGAAGGCTGGATGTCACACATTTTTATTTGGATTCTTGGGTTTAATGCAAGTGACAGATGGATTTTTTTTTTCTCCAGCTTATTCCAATATTCCAAAAAGATTTATGTTAAAGACTCACCCAGACACCTTGTCTCAGAGGTAACAGAGAATCTGGCATATGCAATTTGTTAACTGAACATTTGTTTCTCCATGAGCAATACATGTGTCACTTGTGCTCTGAAGTAATATATCTTTCTTCAAACAGTCTGCACCCACTTCCTTCTGATTCATGGGACAGACAGCAAGGACAAGTGATATATTTGGCCTCATCCCACACAAAGCACGTTCAGGGGACCAGCACCCCATGCTGAGGACTCTTCAAGGTCAGGCTTCAACTACCTCATGTACCCAGAGCTCGGATCACACCATGGTGCTGGTTTGTGATGCAGAACTCTTCTGCAAGTCAACTTTGCCTCCTCTTCACCCAGGTAGCCATTCCACAGGGATGCATTAGAAATTTAAGGTTATGAAAGGACACAAGGTGTACATGACCATCAGCATGTGGCTGGCCACCGTCCCAGGCTGCTGTAACCCACCAGAGTTACAAGGAGATAAATGGGAGCCACCATGAGGACAGCAAGAGTATAGTCATTGACAGAAAGATTGACAAAAAATACCAAACCTTGTCCTCACTGAGAGCTTGAAAGACCTTGGTGGCATTAGCACACATTAGCCTTAGCTACACACAATATGCCAGGAAATCTTTGCAGGGGGTAAAACCACAGCGTAAGAAATTAAATCACAGCCTGTATCAGTGAAACGGAGCTTTTAAGTTTTCAACTCAGAATTTAAGTGTCAAATCACTACACTGTCCCAGTGTCTGTGCTGGGGAATCTGAGCTGTCCCACACTGCTCCCCTCTCCTTTTGGCTCAGCAGAAGTCCTGCCTGGCCCAATTTGCCTGAATCAGATTTCAACCTCCTGTTACAGTCGGATTTTAAAAGCCTTGGAAGAAAAAAATCCAGGTTGTGCCTAGAATCTCACCCATGTTTTAGACAATTTTGATTTCAGTGGTCTATATATTGAGAAGATGAGCTACTGCCTGAGCAGTCACACCATATCACAAGATGGTCTTGCATTTTGAAGACCGGCCAAAGTCTGAATCAATACACACTTCCATGGACTTTCAGATAAAATATACACTATGTTACACTGATTATATATCACATAACTTTAGAAAATAAAATAAAAAACATCCCCTCTCAAAAGGAGTATTCTACATGGGAGAAGACCCAAATGCTTTTCACAAAATATCAGCACCTGTTCACCCTTCTGTGCATGAACTATGCAGCGGAAAAGCAGTGTCTGTGGCTGAAGCATCTGTTGAACCTTTGTTTTCCTATTGCTAAACAAAAACCAGGTAAGATTTTTCCTGAAAAATTTTGCTTGAATAAACTACACCAGAAGCACACAAAGCCAGTCTGTGTCATTTGATCACCAGTACCTTCACAAAATGTCATATTTCCTTCTAGAGCAAAGCTTAGCCTGTAAAATAATTATTTGTTGGGCAAAATTAACCAATACAATTTTGAGCAATAAAGAAACCCTAGCTTAAAATATAAGCAAACCAAGACCCATTCTCCAGCTGCTGAATACTTTATTCTTTTGTTACTTCATACACCTGAGCTCTGAGGGCTTGTAAAAAATATAAAATATAATAAAATCCCAGTATGGTTTTACTGATATTAAAACTGCAGCCTTGTATTTTTTAGTCATTTATTGTAAATATAAAGAAAGGTAGGAAAACTGCCAGTGTATCTACTGAAAGTACTTAACCTTTTGGATATTACTTCATTATTGTTGCAATGAGACTTGGCTTAGATGACTCAATTTTTTGAAGAGATGCCAATTTTATTACAACTCTTTCAGCAGAAATGTGTCCCGTTTGAGGGAGAAATTCAGTGAGAAGTGAACTTCCGTCCAAACCTTTTTGCTTTCTCATCCAGAAAAAAATCCCCACTTTCAGTTCTGCTGAACAGAGTAAGAGCCTGCCTTTGCCTCCCCCACAGATAACAGAATGCACCAAACAAAAGGCCAGAGAGAAATAAAAGGAATTATAAAAACACATATTTGAACTTCCCATACAAGCAAAATTCAAAATAAAATACACGTAGCAGCTCCAGCTGCGACAGGGAGTGTGGCAATATGAAGAGATGAACAGTTGGGGTGGAATGTAGGCAGCAAATCCTTCCGTAGAGGAATGAAGTTCACCGGCACGTAGAAGGTGTATGAATGTACTATGGCTTGCAGAACCAGGTCCTTTGAGAACCTGAGAGGCTTTTGCAAAATGCTATTTGAGGGCACCTGGCACCTGGGGCTGGAAACCATGAAGCCCTCAGACAGCATCGTGCAGATTTAGCTCCCTAATGCAATATAAAACATATTTGCTCCACTTAGTGACCCGGGAGCTTGCTTTGGCTTAGTTTTTTCCCCAGGCATTTGTTGTTAATTAAGCACTTAAAAATAACAGTCTCACACTTTCCAGAGATTCCACGTAAATACTAATCTGTCTTCTTCTAGAGGCCAGATTTTCTGCAAGGGCAAATCAATACAGTTTCACTGATTGAGGATCTGGCCTTAAAAGTCTATCCAGTGCATTAAACCCAGCACAGTATGACATGTGCCTTGGCAGTAAAACAATTCTCTGGATTAATATTTGAGAGAAATTTGGCAATTAAAAAAAAAAGCTCTGTTTTGAAGTGCTGCCATTTCTTTAATCAGTGCTGACCACCACAGTTTCTCCTCTTGTGAACTGCACAGTTGTGGCTGGAGTTTCACTTTCGCTGTCCTCGAGCTTTAGCCCAGCGTTGTCCAAGCCGGTGCTGTCGGGCTGGGGAAGGGCTGTGGGCTCTGCTGTCTGAGTAGGAGTGGAGCAGTACATGGTGAAGCCCACCATGATGATAACAAAGGACAGGATGTATAGACCTGAAAACTGGCAGAGGAGAGAAATAGATGCATTAAGTCTTGTCTGATGTAAGACTATGCCAATGCTGCTTTGTTTCAAGAATGTGAAAACTATCCTTCCTTGTAAAAATTATTTTAATGAGGATTATCACCATGAGCTGTATTTAGGTTCAGAAAACAAAATTCAACAGCTCCATTTACTTAAAGACTTGAGCTCCTGGCTGGTTTTCTCTACATCTCATTCCCAAGAGTGTTGGACATGGAGTTTCCTCAGGTCTACATGCAAGAATCTTAACAGAGAGAACAAATGGGTGTACACACAGTCGTATGAATGAAAGTTGTTTACACACAGGAATGTTGAAACACTCTAAGAGAATTTTGATCCAACACATCCAACTATTTCAGGTTCTGGCAAGAGATGAATCTCTGTCCTATCACAAGTCACCAGAGCAGTTCGTTCTCTGCACAGATCTCTTAACCATTTGCTCTCTACACCCAACAGGTCTTTGAAGGGAGGGAGGCTTGGGCTCCTTTCACAAGACTGGCATTTGTGCTCTATGAAGAGTGGTGAGAGCTAAAGAGCATGAATTGCAGAGGTACATCAGGCACTCCATTGTTCACATGCCTGTTAAAATTCCAATAAATTGCCAAGATTCATCCACCTTGACAGAAAGATAAATGCTTACTTTGTAACACCAGATTCAGTAATAACAAATGCTGAAGTTATCCACAGCCAGGAACACCTTTCAGCAGGTTTATTAAAATCCTCCATATTCCCTTTGTCAAACCACAGTGATTAAACACTAGGAGGAACGACATAGCATATCCTACATACCTCTGTCAATATTCTCTAACTTCCTTATCTTCCTTAGACATGCTTGAAAAATACATTCTAGTTTATCAGGTTGAAATGAATGATAGGGCCTACACGGTGGACTCTCATCCAAAAAAGACTGAGGCATCTACAACTAAGGCATTGCAATTCCTAGCTGGCGGTCACTTGGGTTGGAAACCCTTGGATGTCAACACACAGAAGGAAAAGTAGACTGAAACACAGTGGCCTTGTGTTTAGTGCCCTCTCTCCTCACCTTGTTGGCTATTTGCCTGGAGGAGATTGAACTCAAGCATTCACTCTGCACGGGAGGAAGCATCAAGCTCTGAACATCCCCCAACAGAGGTAGCAGGATCGCCCATGGTCATACCATGGACTGACCTGTTCCCATCAAATGAGCAGAGCCTGGGGCTGTATCCAATCAACTGCACAAATTCTCCAGCCTAAGGCCATGACTGAGGACGTGCCTGTATGCAAGGACCTGTGGCTGAGCAATCACAGGAACTGCAGATCCCTCTCACAGCACGTACAAGGCTGGAGGTGTCTCTGATCCCAATGAGTGAATTCCTCAAGGAGTCAATACAGTCACCAAGGCAGGGTGCCAAGGCTCTTGCAGTATAGCTGTGACTCAAGGCCTGCCTGTGTTTTTGAAGCTATTGACACAGGTGAACATTACCCATGCTGCTCCAACAGGCCTACAGTCTTTTCTTCCCTTTTGTTTCTGGTAAGAACTCAGTGCTATTTTCCTGGGATTCTTTTCCTTTTCATTTCAAATATTCCAACAACTTCATTGCTTCAGACAGTGATTTCAGTCCTACTTTGTGCAGCTGATATCCTCAGTCTTACTACTGAGCCTAGAGAGTACTTTAATGTTACTGGAGGACTGTAACTCCATCTAGTGTCTGTTTGTGCAGTGTACTCTCTTCCATAGAGCTTTATACAACAAAAGCATTTGAAGATCTTTTTCAGTACCTCTTGAGGGATTACAAGTATCTATATAATGAGATCATTAGGAGGCACAGCACGGATTCATTATGGAGTAAAAGAAAAAGAAAAGAAAATAGTTCAAAACAGGCATGCAAAATTCACATTTCACTTAAAGTAGACATGGCTGGGCCAAAATGTTAAGTGCATTAGCAAAACACTGGGCACAAATCAAATCTTTATCAATTCCTGGATCTGGTCCCTGCTGTAGCCACTGTTTGCTGTCCTTCTGTAAGTTTGTTTCACAGCAAGCTCAGCAATTCAGAGCTCTCCACTATACAGGCCAGCCAAGCCTCCAGCAGCTAGTGAAATACCACGGGATAACGGGGAATACAGAGCAATTCCCTGTATTTTTGCTTGTAGATTCCTATGTACAGAGTGCTTTTTAATCCAGCAAACATCCTGCTTGGTTTCTTTGCCACATAGGTAAAGAAACTATATGGTTAATTTGGTAATAGGATTTTCTACCACTGAAAGCCATGTCAAAATGGGGCTCTCTCAGTTAGTGGTTATCTCAGATAACAGATCAGATATATCTTAAGTTATCTCAGATCCTCTGACTACTAAAAATGTGGCATTATTATTGCTCCCCTTTTTGCTACTTCATTGTTTCTAACCCCAGATGCAAGTTCCTATTTCAGTAAGTATCTGAAGTTCTCTTAACACAATCCCAAAGTCTTCTCTAAATAATTTTTCTTTTTTGCTATCAGAATACCTTGCTGTTAGCAATTATGAGATGGCCTGCTCCCAGAAAAACCTCTTTCCAAAATAAGCTAAAAACATGAAAAATAAAAGTTTAATATATCACTTCCAAAGCTCTTCGTCCTCTTCACTATTATGAATATAAATTTATAATCATTTTTTGACTTAAGCTATCCGGGTGCCAAAATACACGTTTGGAAGTGACTTAGGAAGGATTTAATTGTTAGAGTGTAAGCACTGTTTGCTTCCCACATTCATTTTTAATGGATGCTTTGTAGCTTGGAGCAAAGTTTGGAACCCAAAACATGGAGAAAAGCTTAGCTAAGAGACTCTTGAAAAGGAAAATCTAGCTGCTGTCAGACCCTACCATTACCAGACTCTGCACCGCCTTCGTTTTCAGAAAACAAATCTGACCTAAAAGCCTCTGGCTGAAGAGAAAGCAACCACATGGAATAATACAAATTAAGTTCCTAAGCAAAGCTCACAAGCTTCTCACTCAACACTTCCAGTCACTGAGTGACTGACTCAATTACTCCAATTGCTTTAATGAGCTAGGTTCTCACAAGTGATTCTGGATGAAAAGTGGAGGGTGGAATGAAATCCTTTTAGCACTGTCATTTAGCTTGAGCAGACACTGCCAAAAATATTTTAGAGGACAATAAAAGTAACTGCCTTTTGGAGAGTGTACAGAATAATACATTTATCTGTATTTTTTCAGATCCTTTAGTCTCTCCTTAGCAGCAGCACTGAGAGAGCTTGATTTGCAGCCCAAGATGTTGCTAATGAACAGATCAAATTCCTGAAAGAAAATATTTTCTGAAAATCAAACTGGTCCCCTTTCAGACACCAAATACCTTTCAGGAAAGGGAGATGCAAACCGTCTCCTTGGACACTTGGAGTGACGAACCAGATCTAACATACAGTTCCACAAAGGGCTCTCAGTGAGAACTCTATTATTGGAACACCTCAGGAAATTATTTACTATCTCTTAACATTAACTTATTCCTTCAAGTGTGAAATGGTTTAAAAATGGCTCTCTGACTAATGGTGCAAGGCTCTGTCATTAACTAAGCACAACTCCTCCTGACTGACACCAGCCAACAATGAATGATAGAAGCTGCAGAAATTTACAGGTGGCAAGCAACTGTTCTGGGGCTTCTAAGAACATTCCAGTTTTTTATCATTTTGGAGCAGGAACACAACTGAAAGAATGTGAAAGTGAAGGAATGAATGTACTCACATTGTAGCGAAACAGGAATAGCCCAAAGAAGAGACTGTAGAGATCTGAGGTCAGAATCCCCAGGTTGACAGAGGTTGCACTGGTAATTTGTATCACAACTGGCATGAAGCTGTACAGACCAAACATGCACAGGGCAAAGGCTATGAACAGCAATGCTGCAAAAGAAGACAACAAGTCACTCCCCAGGCACAGAACAATGACTTTAAAGAGCACTGATATTCTTCAGATGCTTTAAAATTATGCATTTTTATCTCCTAAAAGATATGGGAATGTACATATAGGAAAGGCATGGGAGATTACCTTGTATTGCAAGAATTACTGTTTCTATACAAGACAGTTCTCATTCATTCCTACATAACATAAGAGCTGACTGAAGACATTTAGAGCTACATTTCTTGACAACGCTTAGTTCTGTTCAGGTCAAAATGTGTCAGTTTTTCCAGTACTTCATTTAGGAAGGACAACAGAGAAATGTTTTTGTGATGCTCCAACACCAAACACATCAGTAATTCAACAGGTTTCATTTTATTTATTTCAATTTATTTTGAAAACTTATTTCAAGTCATATGTAAAATGCAAAACCAGTTTTAATGTTCAATCCTGCAGGCCCTCTCTTTGCTGAGCTGCAAAGTTTGCAAAAAATAAACTTGTGAAATATAATATTAATGCTGCTTATTATTCAGAAAAAGAAAAGAAAAACACCAGCATTTGAAGTCAAAATTTTATAATTTTCCAGTTTTCTGTAGCATGTACATTATTTTATCACAAACATACCAACATGCCAGTTCCACTGAATTTTCGGCAGCATCTTATGTTCCACAGCAGCTCTAGAGTCAAATAAAAGATATAATACAGTAAAAAAGGGAAAAAATCATACTTGAATAAAGAATTTAATCATTAAAATATATAAGAAACATTTTGATTTAAAAGCCATTCATTTTTTCAAATTTTACTGAATGACACTAGCTCAAACATCTAATAAATATGAAAAAAGACATGAAAATTAAAGTGCCTGAAAGTCAAGAGCACTGTTATTTAATTCTTACGCCTTCTTCACAAGTGTTTTAATCCTTCAGCAATTCAATTTTATTTGATATACCATTTGAGGAAATTATTAACTATAATGATGAGAAACGAGAACTATATAATTTATTAGAAACACTTCAGTGCATCTGGTCTGTTACTCAAATGTGGTTATTTGTAAGAGCATACATGGCTTCATTTTAAACTTGAGTTTATTATGGAAGATCTCCTGCTAACAATTATCTCCTGAACTTTTCCACAGAGAAAATCCATTAAGAAATACATTCCTGTGAACAGTCCTCAGCATACTGAGTGTCCTCACAAACATCAACAAAATCAAAAATGCAGCCAAATATCCTCTGTGTCCAATTGCAGAAGTTCAGCTTTGGAATTGCTGTAATAAGTGTAGTGCAAATAAAAAGGATATAAAACAGATGCTGATCAGCAACAAAAATCAATTCAAGTGGAAAGACTCCCATATAGGCCAAATACAGATATGACAAAGAATTTAATAACATCATTTCAAGGTATACAAGCAATCATCTGTAGAATATTCTTAATTAGTTTTAAAATAAATATTAGATCCTTACAGCTGTATTCCGCTGATAATAGTCCCAAACAAGCCCACCATTCCTAGAAACTCCACTCTGCTCAGACTTTTCACAATGTATTCCTCACCCACATTAGAAATGGCATAGCAAGAAGCACCAAGAAGCACTAAGAGATCTCCAATCACCACGTCACTACCTGTACAGAAATATTAATCCACAATAAGGGTAATGCCGCAAACACTTTTTAACTTTTCTTAAAAAGAGAAGCAAATTTATCTTTAACATCTCTATCTTCCTAGCTCATTCCAGGGGAAGGGGGAAGGAAACGCTTCCTGTGTGTGCAGAGGAGTGTCTGAGTGCAGAGTCTGCTGCCTGCTCACCTCACCCTGCACAGTGAGGAGGGAACTAAATCCAGAATTTACACCTCATCCCAACCAAGACACTACTGTATCATCTGGTCCAATTCTACAGCTCACCTCAAGCACTGCAGAGAATTGAGCAAATTCCCAGTTAGAGATGCTCTCTGCATTTCAAGAATATTGTCCCCACTTTTGCAGTTAGGCCTGATTCAAGTCTTGCTAAAATCAGTCTCTTGATTTTGGCAGGACCTGGACTCAGCTGCAGGTTTCTGACAGGTCCTAGGCGAGCCCTGCAGACGGGTGGCACCATGTGTCCTGCTGTGATGTAATTATACTGCAAATGGGACTCCCTAAATGGGACTCCTGTGCTACGATCACTCACCATTAAATGCCTCTGTGCATCAGCTAAATAGCAAAAGGATCACTGCTGTTTAAATTCTTCGATTGGTTTAAAATTTCCTTCCCTAAGCAATCACTAAGAAAATATGTCTAAAATATGAGGGTAAGCACTAGTAAGAATCCCCCAGGGCAGCAAATAAAGCACAACTGTCCTAATGTCTCAGGGAAATATTCTTCTCCCTCAGGACCAATGTATTTGTACCACATAGCAGTAAAGCTAAACTTCAGTTTGTCTTATGTCTTACCTACAGTAACCCCCCCAAAATAACACCACAAAGGCTTATCTCTGTACTGCCTGATGAAGACAATGCTCTGAAATTTACCTTCGCTCATACCCTTTGGCTCTGCAAATTCAAAATTCTTATTCAAAACAAGATCACTATGATATGGGTTGATGTAGGCATCTGTCATAGAGAAGATGAGACCTGCCCTTATCTGCACCCAGCTGGCTCCTGGCCCCCAGAGCCCAGCCTCTGTCACAGAGGTCCCAGGAATCCTGGCATCCTGCCCCATCTCTTCTTGCACTCCATAGCAATCCCCCACTTTCCAGGCTGTGCCCTTGGGGAGTCATGGACCATTTCTGTTGGGTCTGCAAAAGGTAACTCTGAGAAGTCAGCTGCTGTGAGCAACTTTTTATTTGGTACTTGTACTCAGAAAACTGCAAATCAGAGATGTCTGGCTGCCAGTGGGCTGATACTGTATAAACAAGACAAGGTTCGCAGGGAGCGGCAGCTTCTTCTGTTAAACCATCTCACATGATGGTCAGAGTGAATAAGCTTTCATGAATGAGACTTTCCACCAAGTCGAATGAACAGCAGCAAAATTTAAACATAACAAAAGTGGGGTTTCTTTAAGGCAGATGAAATATCCAAACATAAAAGCAAAGAAACTTCACAGCTCCCCATAAAATCAACATCTCCTCTTCTTGGACAAAAAATAAAAATAGCAGCATGTTCTCTTCTAAACAGAACTGTATGTGCTACTGTTTCTGCTTTACAAGTTCCTGTCCACAGCAGGAACCATCTTTCTGCTCTTCCCCCCCCCAATAAAGGACTCCTTACCTTCACCTTCGTCCCTCCCTGCCAAAATGTCTGCACCCACCATTGTTCCTACACCCAGCAAACAGACAGCAACAGCAATAAAATGTATCAGCTTGTATCTTGCTCGGAGAAGGAACCACGACAAAGTCATCAGCACAGGAATCCCAAAAGAGTCCAGGAGCTGTGTGTATAGAAAAATGGTTTGAGTTAGAAACCCACCCCAAATCCGCACTGCAGCATCCTTAAAGCAAATGCACAGGATCTTACTTCCAACCATCAGATGTTAATGAAACCTGTAAAGCAATGCCAATAGATTTGTTTAAGAGAGGAGTGAGACCCACATTTCACCATTAAAAACGCTTTGCAAGTGAAGGAGGATCTGGAGCAGGGGTCCACCTTCTCCTGGTAAGAAAGCACTGATTTAGAAACTCTTCTAATCATGGCTCTAATCAATCTTTGCAGCTTCACAAATGAATGCTAACATGTTGCTCTGAAACAGCATTGCTCCCCAGGGCTCCAAGTACGTAAAGCAAAAATCTGGAACTATTGATGGGTAAAAGTAATCTGATGTTACACTGATGTGACTATGACAAGGACCTGAGCCAGCAGCTTTGGGTTTGATTACCCAGCCCCCCAACCCTGGATCATACTAAAAACCAAAATTGGTATGTGGGTTGGAAGCCACGTGCAAAACCAGTACAAGTAATATAGGAAGGGAAGAACAGCTTTTCTTAAGTCACCTTCCCAATCTCCCACCTTCCCACAAAACCACATACAAGCCACCAATGCATTTTCATCACTCTGTCAGAGCTAACTCTCACTTAGTCAGAAGCAGATAACCCACTCTAATTCACCCATGCCACGGCAGCAGACACACAAGGCAGCAGGAGTTTTGGAGCACTTCAGATGTGTTTGCAGACATTGCCCCAAGCAGACTAAACAGCTGTGGCTCAAGGATGTCTGTACTCCATGAAAAGCACTGACACTGACTTCATTTTTTCTCTACATGTTCCTATGCATCTTTGCTTTGCTGTTAGACCCACCCACAGAATCACAGAACTTCTTGGACTGGAAGGGACCTTAAAGTTCATCCCGTTCCAGCCCTCCAGCTATGGGCAGGGACACCTTCCACTCGACCACTCCAACCTGGCCACAGACATTTCCAAGGATATTCTACCTATTCTCATTTAGTACAGAAAGCATCAAGAGTTAGCTGTGTACTCAATACAGAAAAATACACTGCATAAAACAGACATATTGCTCTAGAACAGCCAAACACCATCAAGACCACTGAGCCAATCGTAAAAGGCTTAACTTTTAACTCAATGAAACAGATCTAGTTTCTGAATTTGTCAAAGGAAAGAAAAGGTGTATATTCTGACCTGTCTCAGTAGAGTGCCACGGAACTACCTAAGGGAACAGCCTACAGCAGAACATACAATCAACTTCCCAAAGATTCCTCAGAAATTACTCGCTAATGTCAGTCCTTAAAACTTGGCCTCTTGAAGTCCCAACAAAGTATAAGGTCCAGGTCAGTAGGACTGGGCCATAGTCCCTGCAATCAAGGCAAGAGCCCTTAGTTCTTAATGCTAATTTCCAGACTCTGCCTGCTTAAGTGCAGCACTGCAGTCGACTTCCGTGCCGTGCCATTGTCCCCAAGAGCTTTAACCACATTCATTAACATTTTGATGATATGTCTGCTTTTACTTGTTCATAAGTACACATAGTAAAGTCTTACAAGCACAGTGCTAAGGGAAGTTACTAAAGATTAAATCCTAGCAGTGCCTCTAATCCTTCCATCTGTCTTTGCTCCTTGGATTGCCTCCAGCTTGTCCAGTTTTTAAAGCCTGTGAAGTGTAAAACTACTTCTTTAGCCTGTATTATGAAAAATTACAACTACCTGAGTCCCAATATGTCATACCAAGTATTTCAATACAACTTTACACTATGGAAAACATCACGCTGTGACCTTCTATCTTGTCACAGGTCTCATTCTCTATCTTACCTTTAGTCTAGACTCAAGAAAAACCTCTAACATTTCCTTCAGATTAAATTGTTTTGATTAGCATCAAACAAGATATACTAAAAACATTAGAAAGCCAAATTTTTACCCCTCTGGTTGAAGACACCTCTTCTACTAATAAGTAAGCTTTCACTTCCCATTAATAATGTTAGCATGTAACCTTCCAACCTCCAAGCAGTTTTTCAACCCAAACAAAAAGAAAACCCTTTAAAAATATCTTAATTAGGATGTAAGGGAGTAGTACATAATGAGACAGAAGCTCTTTCAGTAACACCAGATGCGGAATTGCTACAACCACACCAAGAACATACTGGAGAACTACAGTACCATGGCTGGAGGACTTGCAGCCAGGACACACAGGCACCAAATGATGAACAACATGCCCTGGTAATCTGTTCCAGGAGACAATTACCCTCAATTATGGACAGATGAAATCAGATTTCCAACTACTGGATCTTGCCTTCCCTTCATCTAGTACATTACAGAGCTCTTCTGTACAAAATCAAGATCAAAGAGGTGCAAAGCAGATATAATATCACAATGAATTGTGTCAATGGAACCAATTAAAAGAATAAAGTTTATTTATTGAGGTTTCATGACATTTACAGCAGTACTGTGGTACTGACTACTATTTCCAGTAGAGCCTCTTTAAACTTGCATCTTATTCAATTCTAGCCTGAATTTTTACAAGGGGGAAAAACAGATAATCTGGTAATTTGATTTACCAATGTTTTGACTCAAGCCAGGCTTTGGCCGCACTGTTTATAGGAGGTTTTAAAAATAGGGTAAATTATTAAAAGATGTTTTAATACATGGTTAATAAATTATCATAGACAGCTGGGGGGTCATTGGTTTGCTTATAATTACCAGCTTCAGACAGCTTTGTAAGCAAGAAAGCTCAACTACTCATCCTGCTCATTCCCTACAAGACTCCCTCAGGGCAGCCTCCAGCTGAGCCCCAGGGGCTCATCCTGCATTTTCTCCTGTTGAGGCTAGCACTCTTCCTGCAGCTGACTTCTGTCAATAGTTGCCTGAAAAACATATCCATCTGAATTATATACAGAGCAAATGCTAAATGTGCCAAATAACATGCTGAAAACATGAAACCACAGCTATGTTGCTTGGTTTTTTGCTATAAATCACAAAATCATAAAATATCCTGAGTTGGAAGGGACACATCAGGATCATGGAGTCCAACTCCTGGCGCTGCATAGGACACCTCAAGAATCACACCATGTGCCTCAGAGCATTTTACAAGTCCTTCTTGAACTCTGTCAGGCTTGGTGCTGTGGCCACTTCCCTGAGGAGCCTGTTCCAGTGCCCAACCACCCTCTGGGTGGAGAACCTTTTCCTAATATCCAACCTAAACCTCTCCTGACTCAGCTGCATGCCCTAAGAGATGGTCAAATCGCAACACAGTCAAGTCCTGCCACAAGACAGAAGGACATAGGCAGCAAGGAGTATCCTGGCACTGCTTCAGCCACAGCCAAACAGTTCAGTTGTGGGCTAAAGTCTTCTGTATTTAGAGAAACCAGAGTTGCCATCCCACTATTATCACCTTAAAAGTCTCCAAGCCCCTTCTGTAAAATGCTGGTATTTGATAACTAAAGGGAAACCAGTTCTGCTTTTGTGTGCATGTGTGAGAAAATACATGGAAGTTCCTTGCTGAGCTGAAAAAAACTTGTCTTTGAAGCTATGTTTCATAGTGCTGAGCTGAAGCTCCAGCCAGCCAGCATCTTAACATTGATTACACTGCATTTGGAAAGGTGCCATATACCCCTGTGCTGCTGTTATGCTCCCTGGGCATCCACTTACAGCCACTACTGCAGACAGGCCATCAGGCTGCGTGCTCTGAACCACAGGTACTGATGTAGCTGCAAAATTGCTTGCCAAAAACAGAAAGAAAATGCCTTGCACTAGAGCAAATCACAGACTTTTGCTGTGGTGTTTTTTTCCTCCTGTATCTCATTTCTGACAATGGTAAAAAAAATGGCAACTTCAGAGAATATACAAGAAACCTTAGGGCAACAGGACATTGCAGCCAAATCAAAATCACTAAACTGACACAAAGCAGCATCAGTCACAAGGTTACCACAATGGGAAAAGGCTCAGAAAATTTTTGGCAACCAGAGAGGACAATCTATTATATCTATTCTTTCTTAATTTCTATGAAAGAAATCATGGGAATAGTTTTACTACTTCTGAGAACTTGGATCAAAGTCCTGGCTTTTTCAGCTGTAAAGTATAAGGTCAAACAGTTTCTCACTTATCAGCTTAACTTGATCTTGAGACTGAAACATGTCACTCTTAAAGCTTTGATTTCTTAGGCATTATTTGTAAGGCGATTAAAGGCCTAATGAGTCGTAACACATAAGTATGAAGTGGAAATGTGACAATAACAACCCAAGAGGCACAACTGGTCTTTAGCAGTGCAAAGAAAAGTTCCTGCAATTTTCTAAAGGGAGCCCAGACTACAGGAGTTTATTGCTTTACAGGTAATTCTCTTAAATATTAACCCCTGTTACTTTGACTCTGTAAAACACTGACACCTAAACACTCCTTTCCAACTAAAAGCCAAGTCTGCATGTTACATTGTTTTTTATTCAGGTAAGTGGGACCATGATCCCAGCCACAGATCCCCCCCTACTGCTAACAGCAGGCATGAACTGGCACAACCTGGACACACTCCCTCCTTGCTCATGCACCATCCTCTCCCTTGTTCCCACAGCAGCTGTGAAGTCACACAGCTTGAGTTAGCTGTGAGCTAACTTGAGCCTGACACAGCTTGCCAACAGTATAGCCAAGTGTAGGGTTTACTACCACTTTGCTCAGTGCTCTGAGCCAGTTTGTTCAAGGAAACTGGCCCTGCAAACTCAGGAGAATGCAGTTGGAGGCAGGAGGAAAGCACTGACTCTTCAGCAGTTTTTGTCTCTGTAGGGTGACAAAGAAATCCCCAGTTTTAGCCCTTCTGCTAGTAGAGCTTTTTCAGAACATGAGATTCATACTAGTGCAGCAATGCAATCACTGGTGTTGAAAAGGATTTCAACTATTACTTTTGGCATGCTGACTTTCTTTCCACCTCCTCCAGAGAGGGCCCTGAACTGCCACACCCAAAAGCCACAAGGCTGGTCCCTCACTGCATTGTCAGCAACACCAGCTAACATTCAGTGTGTCCTCACATGTCAGGGTACTTCTCACAACTCCTCCTGCAGCTTCAAGGACTAGGCAAGAGATCCACCTCACTCTCATCAGCAAGAATCTGCACTGAGTGACTGTTATCTGGTCATAAATCTTTACTTTGTGTCAGGAGAAAAAACTGAGTGACCGTCAGCAAACTCTTAGAAGTGCTTTTATCAAAATATTGGAGTTCAACTCAAGAGCTGGCACAGGGTAATACCAGCCAATTTTCCCTGCTTCCTGGAAAAGCTATTCATGAAAGGCTTAAATAGCTTCCATGTCTGTCCTATGAATCTCATTTTAGAAACCAGTCCAGAACTGTAAATAAAAGCAACAGCTCAAAAAGAGAGATCAGTCCTTACCTGCACACTCGTGAGGCTTGTATATTGGTAGGCTTTTACCATCACGTAATTGGCTTCAACATCAGCCAGTACTATAATACCATACTTCCACCACCTGTGCTTCAAAATGTGCCAAATACTGCCAATACCTGTTTAGAAGAAAGCAGCAATGAATATGTGTTTCTTTTCAACCAAATGTTGCACAGGAATTTTGCTTTTTAGAAGCATAAATAATACCAAGATGTTTGACTTTGCCTGCCCTTGCTTAAGATACAATAACAGGAAAACGCAGCCTGGGAGGAGACAATACAAATGGTGAAAAGCACAGAAATTCTTTCACATGAAGAAAAACACAGCAAGACTAGAGTTGTTTAAAGAGTAAATTAATAAGAATAGGAGGAATACTAAATAGCTTCTGGTAACAAAGCTTGTTACAACAAAGCCCATTTTTCCTAATACAACATAGGATTTCAAACCAAAGAGCATAAAATTCTAAACAGATACGAAGTTATATAAAATTAAATGCACATTTAACCTGTGAAATTAATTTCCATGTGTTATTATAACACAGGAACTTTAAAAACTAGGATGAGTATTGAGTTCTTTAGTTTCAAATTCTGAAAGGAAAATGTAGAAAAAAAAAAAAAAAACAAACCATGAACCAGAATCTCCCATCCCATATTTCACATACCAGTCCTAACCACCAGCATTGTTGTATAAACTACAAGCAGCAAAGCATAGTTGAGGAAACTTTGGAACATTGGAGTATTCACTTGGTATTTTTCGGCCAGATACTGGCTTGTAACAGCAGTCCCACAGATAAACAAGGAGAGCATCTGGCCCAGAATTACAGTTTTCCAAACATGCCTGTGAACATAAAAAACAAAACAGCAAGTTTAGAATTAAACATTCAAGTTTCTAAAAGAATATTTGCTAATTGTACAGAGTAAACGCCATTTTTTTTAGACTGAGGCTTTGTTCTTTTTCTACTTCCTACCACTGTTGTTCTGATCTACAGGTAAGCAAGGTTTTGTGTACACAGAAGGTCTAGTCTGATCTCAGGACTGCCACACGAGAAGTGACCCAGCACAAACTACCAACAATGGAGTCTGCAATTACTTGCAAGGATCTTCAAACAGGTCACCTGGGCAGGCTCTACCCATTAGCAAGTCCTAACCTTATTAAGCAGGTTTTGAGCTAAATCCTTTGTTCTCCACTGAATTTCATTCTGACTTTGGTCAACAGAGATCAGCAAAATGGAGATAAAGCCCAACTACCTTCAGGCTCATCTGAGACCTGAGTTTTAGTGAGCTGAGACCTTAAGCCAAGCAGTGCTAAGGAAATATAAAGGCATTAATGATAAAACCATAGAACAGACCAGTTTGGAAGGATCTGGAAATATCATCTGGTCCAACCTTTCATGGGAAAGGGAGCCTTGATGAGACTATTTAGCACCTTGTCCAGTTGCATCTTGCAAACCTCCAGTGATGGGGACTCCACAGCATCCCTGGGGCTGTTCCAGTGATTGATTATTCTCACCTTAAAATAAATCTTCCTTATAATAAGAATTATAATTAACACTTACTGTGGATTTTTTCAGTTCTATTACATCGTGTTCTGCTGTAGCTGAGGATGGAGTTAAGAATGCATTTTGGGCAAGATCATGTTTGCATATAAAGCTCCTCTTTAAGTCCCACCTACAGCCAGGGGCCAGGGGGGATCTCATACTCTTAGAGCAGCAATAGCAGTTTCTCACCTAACGTAAGATAAACTATTCTAGATGGTCCTAGACAAACAGAAGCATGTAACTCTATGTATCTTTTGGCTTGCTTTCTCCTGCCAGTGGAGGTACTGAGATTTGCACCACTCCAGTCTCTACACATGCACGATATGACAGTGACAGGAGCTCAGCCTGCAAAGTGCGAAGTTCCCATTTAATTTGTTTTCTCTGAAGACTACTGATGAGAATTTAACTGTCTGCACAATCAATTAATTTGTCTCCACTCAGACTAACTGAGCAAGGGAAGAAAGGACTCCATTAGGATTCTGCACCTACCCTGTGCCCTCATCTCTCCACGCTGACTTCTGGGAAGACACCACTGTGTCAGGCACACCACCTGAGAGTAACGCTGGCTGTTTTCCCAAGGTGGGTCACTTCAACACAGTAACTATCAGCTTACACTGCTATGCTGTGCAATCCAGCTGCCAGGCAATGAGAAGGGTGTGTTCGACAGTGCTAAAGCCAACTACAATCAATCAAATCCCTCCTTTTGGAAGGGAGGCATCTTCCTTGCACAGACTCTAATGCACCTGCATGAATCCTGTTTTCAATTCAGCCTGACACCAAGGTCTTCTGACTTCAAACATGCTGCTGGGTACATTTTTTTCTCCACGTACATTGTGATGAGGCAGCACATCTCTACAAAGTCCAGCCATGCTGCCTTTCCAAGAAATTTGAACCCAATGCTTTACTACAGCTTGCCTTGGCAATCCCAGCAATGGTGCACATTCACACTCTAAGTATTATATATCATGCAACAATCTTGCAAGGTACTATCCAGTCTCATCAGAGTAACTCTTACTGGTGTGTGAAAGAAAAACATACTCATTTCTAAATAGATTTCCAAAATACATATGGGGGGTGTTTCATTAAAAATAGCAGAAGAAAAAATTTGAAGTTACCTCACTTCTGTAACATTTTAACTAATTTCTTTTTAATTTCTTTATATTCCGGTTAATGGTCTCATTGTGATATTTAGTGAACAAATCAGACACATTCTGGTTAATTATTCTGGCTGATGCAGAAATATCTTTTTATGCTCATGTAAAGCATTTAATCAGTTGTCATCAGAACAAATGTAATGTAGGTTAGCTAAAATTTCAAGCAGGCATGGATGATGATTCCAGCTTGCCCTTTACCAGCCCTGTGAACTCTGGCTCCTTTGCAGCAGGTAAAATGAGAGAAGACCCACTGAAATTCAAAGGAAGATATACCGTGGTGAATAAAATATAAAAAAAGTGGTTTCAGGCATTAAAAAATAGATGTACACATTTTATTATTAAAATAAAGCTTCTTGTCCCAAACTAGAAGAAAAGTATTTCTTCTTCACCATCAGCACACAGGGAACACAGCAAGCCTTTAGAAGTTTATTGGACTAAACTCATCCTGTGCTTGGACTAGCTGGGAGGAGAGTGTGGACATAGGAACCAGACACAAATAGAGAATTGACTGGGCAAAACTGCTGCAATTTTACTGGACCAAAGTCTGCGAAGCCTGTGTGGTGCACAAAATGAACTAAATTTGTCAATATGCTGCCAGGAGACACTAAAGCTGCCATGGCTGGCCCGTGAAGAAGCCCTGATCTCCTGGACACAAACTCCCCTTCACCCATCTCCTGGGTGTTGTGACAGAGATGGGCAGAAGCACAGGCAATACCACCCCACAAGCTTGGTCAAGGAGGATTGTTTAACATGGACTTCTGTGTGTTAAGACTTTAAACTTTTTGTCTAGGATATGAGTTGCAAGGGGCAACTTTGCTGAGCTACAACACCTTCCCTGCAGCAAAGGCCTGGACTCTGCATGCAGCATTCTGGCAAACTGGATAGCGACCATGTTCCAATGAGAGGGTAAAATGGGGAAAATCTGCTGCCATTCAAATTAGCTAACACTTGATCTGCTTCAACCATCATTTACTGAAAATAAGACAGATCCACCTGCCCTCTTGCACTTGAGTAACTCCACTAAGTTGTTCCTCAGCTTTTCTAATAGCCAAGTTTCCCCAGTTTAAAGTACCTAAGGAATTACACCCTCGCATTTTTGCATTTGGGAAGAGATGCAGGTGCAGAACCTTCAGAACTGTTTGCTTTGTGGTTACTGCCCTAGCAATCATTGCTACTTAGTTAATGTATGTCTTGGCAGTCCTAGAGCATTTACTTCTGCTGTAACAAAGGTATCTGACAAAGCAAGCAGGCTTCATCACACTTCATGCCCGTCTCTATTTTTCTCTATTTTAATTCAGGGATTTTTTTTCCTTCCCTGAATATATTCAAAACGTTAACACGAAAAAACACACGGAAAGATATTGTCCACCAACAGTGGAAGGCTGCCCTCAAAAAATGTCTTCTGTGAATCCCAAAACGCTCCATACCTGGCAGCTTTCTCAGCTGTGTGTAAGGTATCAGCCTCTTGCTCTGACTGCCCCCTAATACCAGGTGGAAGTCTCAGCAGGAAGCAGCAATGGTTTCCCCTTACACCATTTGCCGAAGTGTCAAAACTAATTTCTTCAAATTGAGAAGGCAGCACTAGGCATGATGCACTGGGCTCACAGCTTATCTTAAAAGATGCATTTGATACCCTGTAAAACTAGGCAACAAACTTTAAAACCTACTGTTTGCATTTTACAAGGCAAGTTCTTCTGTGAAAAATGCTTTAAAGACACAAGTTTCCACTTATTTTGGTATTGATACAAGTAGCGATGACAGTGACTTGCTTATTAATAATTGATCATTTCTTGAAATATATTAATTATTAACTTTTCCATGCCAGAACTTGATCCTCTCTGCTTTTTTTTTTTTTAATGCACTGGAAAAGACTAATTCACTTTGGACTCTCAGACGATGCAAGGTAAGTGGTCTGAAAAGGCCTTTTAGTTTTATAGTTGAGGAGGGGGATTTGCTGTTGGCTTTTAATGCTTAGTAGAAAGCTACAAAGAAATTACTCCTCCCTTTCCTTCAGGCACCGTATCTTAGCTAGCTGTATCTATGGCTATGAGCAAAATTAGGAGTAATTTTGGGACTTTTTAGAGCATGAAAGTTTGCCACAAACTGCCTAAAGTGAACACTGAACAATGTGTTACTCTAAGAATCATGAGAAACTCAAGTTGGCTTTCACTGGTTGCATGTGAAATGCAAAATAAAAAATACACCAAGAGATTAAAATACAATCAGAGTCTATCCCTCAGGAAGTTAAAGAAAATTTAATAAGCACACAATTAACAATTTTATTGGTGGTTAGTTTACTAAATCCCATAATTTTAATGTGAGTTGTTTCCATGAAAATAAATACAGCTTTTCAAATATTAATTTTATTTATGTCACCAATCTAATACTAACATGCAAAGCCTAGCAACCCTCTCCACATACAGAATTTACTTGCACTTAGCTTTAACTACTGAACACTTCCTAAACTGGGGCGAAGTGACCTTTTCATTTCAATAATCTCACCTTTTCATATCAGTAGTTAAAGGAAAATGCAGATTCAGACTGAACCCATATTGCAACATAATTAGTAATTAGCTAAGAACAATAAAATATATTTTTAAGAACTAACATCATCAGACATTAATTTTTCCATGTTCCCCTTTGAAACTGAGGTCAATTTAATTTGTAAAAGATAAGAAACAGAAAAGCACCAGAAATATTTTCTAATGGTTTTACTCAAATTAAAGAAAACAAACAAAAACAAACAAACAAAAAAACCCACCACAACAAAACCCACACCCAGCCTAGTTTACTCCATATAAGCATTAAACCTTCCTACAACTCAGAAAGGCCTCTAACAAAACTGAAGTGGCTGAGCCTCCTGTCACCTGGGGGAAAAAAAATAAGAAAAAATATCAGTTCAGTATCTCAGACAACACTTTGCAAAATTCAGTGAAAGCACTTGATTTTCTTTCAAGTACTTTCCACAGACTCACTTAGTGTAGCCCTTTGATAACTACTAGCATAGGTTACGTTACTGAAGAGTTCAACAAGTTTCTATTTTGCCTTTTGGATCTCTCCTGGCAGACAGGAGGAATGAAAAGAGAAAAACTTATAACCTAAAGAGAAAAGCAGGCTTTGCCCACTGACACAAGGCTGTGCTTGGCCAGCACACACCAGTGTCAGACTCCAGCTGATGAGCATAAGGCTGGCAGGAAAGCCAGCACATCCTTGGCAGACAAATCCAATGCAATAATTACTAGTGACCAAACCTATGGCCCAAAAAAGCCTTTTAAACAAGGGCTATTCCTCCACAACCCCCCTCGCCGATGGAAAGTGAAACTCTAAGTGGATGGCCTAGAAGTCTGAGGATGTAGTTCTGATCTCCTGCAAGGCAGTGCTTTGCAAACACCAGCTTTGAAACACACGCTATGTCTGCACAGCTCGGCAACCTTTTTTCCACAACTTTTCCATGCTTAACTAGTGCTCGTATTTCAAGAGATACACGTGAACGGGTCTCTATCCTGAGCTGATTCGCAGAAGGAGGAAATGGGGATATTGGTCTTTCTGGACTCCACATCTCATTTCAGCTATTTTGTTCGATTCCCTTCCCTACCCCCCACGACCTGTCCTTCACAACGATGCTAATCGAAGAGTAGGAAACAGAAAAAGTGCGGGGGGGGGGGGGGAAGGGAAAACAGAGAAGGAAAAAAAAAAGCCTAATGCACGTGTTTCTATGTGAGAGCACAGTCCTACCTTAACAGAGTAAACCACGTCATTCGCTAATTTCACACTCAGCCGCGGCGACCCTTGGCGCTCTCGCCAGGAGCATCCGCAGGCTGCCCCTCGGCGGCGCTCCCGGAGCAGTCCCGCAATCAGAGCGCTCCGCTCCCGGGCCAGCGGCCAAAGCTCGCCCGGGCTCCCCTGTGCCAGGCCGGCCAAGGGTTCGGGCTCTGCTCAGCCCTGCGCCGCCCGGCCCGTGTCCCCCGGGCCCGCACCCCGCGGCCGCTCCGGCCCGGGCACCCCGCGGCCGCTCCCGGCGGCACAGAGAGGCCTCCGCATCCCGGCGGTGCTGTCCGCCGGCGCCGGCAGCAGCAAGGGCGCTTCCCCCTTCCTCCTTTGCTTCCCCCGCTCTGGCGGGCGGCCCGGAAGCCGGCGGGCGGGAGGCCGGCGCCGCGCGGCTCCACGTGGAGGCCTGGGACTCACCAGGTGCAGAGCTTGGTCCGGATCAGCAGCAGCAGCCGGCGCCGAGCGGCCTGGGGCGCTGGCTCGCCCGCAGAAGCAGCAACCGAGGGCAGCGGTGTCTCGGCGGCAGCGGCCGCTTCTTCCATGACGCGGCGCTACCCCGGCGCCGCTCCCGCCGGGAGCAGGCAGCGATGGATGGAGGGCGGGCGCTGCCGAGGTGGCGGGCGGCGCCCGGCGGACGGAAGGGATGAGCAGCAGCACCGGGACAGCGGCACAGTGCTCCGCGGGCACCCGCCGAGCCCGGCTTTGTGCCCGCCGAGGGGCCGCCCCCGGGAGGGGCACGGCCCGTCCTGTCCTGTCCTGTCCTGGGGCGGGGGGTCGGAGCTGTGCTGGTGTTGCTTCCCCTCGGCGCTCGGCGGCCCCGTGCTTTCAACCGCCGGGCGCAGGTGGGAGCGGCATGGGCGGCTGCAGCAGCGCCAGCGCCAAGCTCCTGCTCCTGCTCTCCCGCGGGGCTCCCCGGCAGCAGCTCGGCCCGCTGCCCCGCTGCGGCTCCCTGCAGGGCTACTTTGCCCCCAGCCCCTCCGCAGGCATGGAGCCCCAGGGCATGCGGGGCCTGGCTGCGGCTGGCCTGGTGCGCCGGCAGTTCAGGCGCATCTGCCAGTTACAGGAGTAAAAGTTACAGTAAACCCTTAACGTTTAACTTCTCTCAGCTTTCTGCGCAGCCTCGAGCAATCGTAACGTTTCAACTCCCACTTCTTTGCTGCTTCTTTCCCATGCCTGTGGATTTTTCACATCCTGTTTGTCTTCACCCACATCTCAGGGCAACTTACCTGGAGAATCCAGTGACATTTTGCATACCTTGGTGGGTATTTCAACAACACTTCTTATGATGCTCTGTATGTGCCACAGGTGACAGCATTGAGCCCCGGAGGTGTCGCCAGGAAGAGCAATCTTTTGCCCTCTTTGGGGCAAATACTCGTCACTCTCCTGGCTGTACTGGCAGAAGGGGTTTTCTGCCACAAGACACTGTTGGTCTCTACCCTCACCTGTTCCCCACAGAGCACCACGATTTAGTTTTTCTCCCCCTACCACCATAACATTTTCCAGATGTGTCTTTCTCTATCACAGTTCTCCCATTCAAATTGTGTTTATCTTCCATTGCTATTACTTAAATTTCCCATACTTTTCCTTCACTTGTATAACACAATAGTTTATTGATGTTGTAATTTTGAATTCCTAATCCAAAAAAAATCTTGCTGTGACTCCTGCAAGAAATCAGTTTGTCCAGATTAGTCTCAGGGTTGTGATAGTTATGAATCAAGTCATGCTAGTCACAATGCTTCACAACCTAAACTAAAAATAAGTTTAAAAGGAGCAGACCTATCAAACCATGTCTATTTAGTCATATCTGAGTTCCACAACTGTGGTACTATTATCTTCACATTTAATTTTATTCATCCTATGTCTGCAATCTGCTTCCAGTTTTCCAGAGATGGGGAATCATGTCTTCGGTGCTCTTTGTCTCCATTTAAGCTCAGCTCCTGGAATTTCTTGCTACAGGTAGGCTGCAGCAGCTCACACCAGAAAGGCACTGCAGGCCTTTGCAGGGGTATCTATGAACTGAAAGTATGAAACAAAATAAAACGAGTTTAGCCAGGCAGGGAACTCTTTTTAATTTTAATTAAAAAACAAACAAACAAAAAAAAAAAAAACACAGCCAGTAACAACAATTGTTACAAGTACCCTTTGTTAGACTTTGGGGACTAAGTTCATTGCAAAGTACAATAAACTTCGCTATCTCAGGAAATTTTTATGGCATGTGGACAACATGGCCATGAATGCAGCAATATCTGAGATGTCTAAACGTGACTTTGTGTTCAGCTACTCCTGCTTCATGCTCCTGCTTTACTACCAGTCAGGGTCCATCTCATGTGACTGTAGCTGCATGTTTCTGGGTCTTGGCCAGCCCCTGAGTTTGCCTCATGCCAGTGAAGAGCTCCATCTGCCTGGAGTGTGTGCCAGCCAGGCTGACAGGCATTCCCTTTCTTTCAACTCAGAGCTGGTATTGCCACTTCCCTGTGCTGTCTCACCAGTGGAACACGGGAGTGTGTGCATTTAAGGCTGGGCATCCTCGTTTAGAGATAGAAACTCTGTTCCTCATGCTCTACAACAGTAACTGGTTTCACTGTAATATAGTTTAATGTGTCTTTTCCGGGATGAGTGAAATCCCTGGGAATGACTCTAGTTTATCTACAGGCAGGGTTTATTTGGAATCTTAATGTCCCCCTGGACTAACTAGTAGGTATATAACTCTTTTTTCACAAAGAATTTTTAGCAATACATTTGTAGAATTCTTTAAAAATTAATTATTTAATTCAAAAGTTGTGTCTAAAATATCAAGCTACTTTGAAGTGTGACTGAAAGGAGCTAAGAATCCAAATATTTCTTATAGTTGGATATCTTCTCGAATGGATGAAGGATAACTCAAAAGTACCAGCGTAGCTTTTTTTGCTGCTTTTCAAAAATAAAAAATACTTTTGCGCTGAGAACACATAAAAGAATTAGCACAGCCATTACAAATAAGACAGAGACATAGCTCTGGTATCCTCAACTGCTTTCAAATCCTTTTTGCTAGTCACTTTCATTTCAGTGTAAAATGAAGTAAGTTTGAGTAGGTGATAAAAGTAAATAATGGTAACAAGTAAAGGGCAAAGCCATTGTATACCTAGACACTTTGTTGTACATTACTGTAACAAAATTATATTTTTTGCACCTGCATTATGGACCAAGGGAAAGACAAAAAATATTACATGAATTGAAGTTAAAATCTGAAACTGCAGAAGTGATTCCTTCTAAAATGCTGAGAAAGCATAATGTCAGGGTTTTTTTGATTGGAATTATATGTGCCACTAGAGGTCCTTCATGGTCAGATTATGTCTTCCTCCACAGCGTTTTGGGAGGGCTTTTTCTATTTTTTCATCCATGCTATACATGAAAATTATCATTGCTAAAGAAATTTATTTTGTTTAATATATTACATTCTTAGAATGATTTTTCCTTCATTAAGCCTTTTCTGGGGAGATATCTATACAAGGATTTTTCAGATAGCATTTCTTCAGTAAAAACTCTTGGTTTATTATGAAATAATAAATTTTATTTATTTTTTAATTCAATAACTGAATGTTTTCACATTTCCAATTTCTCATTGTCTTATACCACATCTTCAACATAATTGTTTTTCTTTTAGAAAAATAAAGGAAGAAAACAAATTTTAAACTAATGAGTGAAATTAAGATAAAAAAACTGGAACAATAAAACAAGATGTAAGGTAATTTTCCTCTGCTGTTTCATTATTTTCTTATTTTTCCTAGTCAGAAGTTGGTTAAAAATGTCCAAACACTATTTGGAAGTACTGTGCAGCCTTGGGACTGATATTATATTTATCTCTACAGAACACAATATCATTTATTGGGAAACCAGTAACAAAGATTTGTAGCTCATTTTTTGGAAATTATTAGGAACTAAGGCAAAGAAATACTTTTTCCTAGGATGGCCATGAGCTGGAATGGCCTAACAGCTGCACAAAGGGCAAATGAAATCACAGAATGCATCAGATGGAATCAAGACAGAGATGTGTTACCCTGTACAAAGTCCTGGGGAGACTTTTAATGAAAGATAGGGTATGTGCTAATTACTCGTATTCAAGACAAATATGCAGAAAGGTGCAAAAGGATCTACAGGAGACCATGGGCTCATTGGTCTAGCAAAAGACACTGAGAGAAGATGGGAACACTGTCAGAAATGCACTGAGAGCAAACCCTACAAACAAGCTTCTTTGGATCAAAGACAATATTACTACCAGAACAAACACACATATATGAAATATTAATAGGTTTAGGCTGAAAATGAACAGAGGGTTCCTTACTAAAATTTACAGTACAGCTGTGTCTATTGCGACCAACATGGCCTGGGACAGATTTTCCATAGGAATAGCAAAAACAACAAATTAAATACCTGGCAGCAGGGCATTAGCCCTGATAACCAAAAGATTCCTTGCCACCCTGTATCTTTAAACAAAAAAAAAAAAGGATTTACAGATGAAGGAAATCACCATTTTTAAATTAAAATATTCTAATATTCTCTAAAACTCTCTTTAAAAAATCAATCTGGGAAACATCACAGTAAGCTATTCAGTGCAAAAGCATACCTTATGGCTTCACCACCATGTCCTGTGGTGCAGGGATGGTTCTGCTGTCTCTACCAAGAAGGAAGTATGAAGAAGGATGTGTTTTCACATTGTAATGTCAAGGTATCAACTAAACAAAAGCAACTGAACAAGGAAGGGTCAGAATTTCAATATGTGGTGAGTTTTACTTACGAGAAGATATCAAGATTGGAATTTATGTACTTTATTGTCATTGCAAATAACCAGAGCCAACAGAAGTGGTAAGACAGATGCATTTTGGGGAAACCAATATGAGGTCACACAAGTCTATGCATCTGTAATTCTCATCTCACATACCATCCTCACTTCCTGTTCACCTGAAATGTGACCTCCTGCCTGGAACTGTATGCAGGGGAAAAAAAAAAAGGGGGGGGTTTGTTGCAAATTTAGTGTTTCCAAGGCATAAATAAACTGATGTGGGTGTTTAATTTCAGTAATAACTAGCAAAATCTCAAAGGACACTGGTTTTGCACCCAGTCTAAACACAGCTCCCTCAAATCTTTAACCTTCCAGCATGGACAAAACATATAGATATTGAAAGAGCTAGAAGGACAACTGGAGATTAACAGCTTCAAACCATGAGCTCAGTATTAGAAAGGCAGACATAATAAAGCCCAAGGACCACCAAAATTTAAATCCGTTTAGCACATGTTGAAGACTTTTTTGTTAAAATCAAAACTCTCTGTCCCTGAAATGAAAGAAAATGTTCTTCAACCCTCTGACAGATTTTTCTCTTAGAAGAATTGGATTTCGTGGAATAGCATCTAATACCTCTGATTCTGCAGCTGCAGGATACAATAAGTCCTCTTTAACAGGCATCTTCTACTCTTTTGACTTTACAGAATAGTTGGGTTTTTCTCAGTTGATCACACTGATGACTACGAAAATAATACTTGAAAATACCCAGAAAATTGCCTAGAGTTTCCTCTATACTGATGGGTACAACCTCATCTGAAAGCTTTCCACATTCTTTAGGAATTATGATCCAATAAATATTCCCAAAATTTGTGATGACTTTTTGTTTTGTTTTGCAGGGAGAAACTCCTGGCACAATGAATTTTTGAGGATCACGTGGGTGTACTTGGCTGCATTTCTGTCAGAGTGGGCAAAGCACACAACATGGTTATTCTGGCCTGGACAACAGGCCTGGGACCTGATAATTCAGTGTGTGTTGTGTCTACCATTTAGTCCATGCCTTCAGCATGGGACACTTGCACTGTGTTGGTATGAAATGTTGGGGATCATACCAAGTGGAATTGGATTTCCTTTTCTAGGATGGACCACTGTACTAAGCCTTCCACCTCTGGCTATGTGTTCCTGACCCTTCTCTTGTATTCCTCCAACCCTGAGATTACCCATGCAGCTGGTTGAGCCACCAGAAAATATCTTGGGATATGTGGGTTTGGGGTGTTTTTCTTAAATAACATCAGTGTTATATTGACTCACCTCTCTGCATTAAATTCCAGTCATGGAGTGGGCCTCCAGTCCCATTGCAAAGGTAGAGGCATTATGGAGAAAGGGCTGGGGAGACAAGAGCAGCTCTGATGTAGACCCATTTTGTCAGGATTGGGTTCTTCTTGAGAAACTACATTTTAGCTGTGCTCACATCCTATTATTATTATCATCAGACTAGGAATTTTAGTCTTAAAAAGAAAATCACAAACAAAATAGTCTTTTTACTATATTCACCCCATTTTTTAATCAGAATATCCTGTGATACTGCATTCAGCCTTGACATTACATGAAAAATAAAATCAATGTAAATTTAATTGCAAAACTTGCCATTGTGAGATATTTCTTGATTAAGATTGTGTTCATTTCAGTTTACTTGCTTGTCTGTGATGGGATATTGTCATAGTAATTGAGACTAAACTTTACAGTGGCAAAGGCCAGAATCCACAATTCCCTGCATGAGTGTGAATGCCAGACTTTACATTGTGTGGTGCACTTTTAAATCTCACCACTTACATACAGACTAGAGCTGAGAAGAGACTAACCAGGCCCGGACTAAAACAGGTTTAAAGGCAGGATAATATTTTACAGGTAAGTGAGATCCCTGTTTCTAGTCCCAGCCTAACAGAAGAGTTGGAACAATCTTTCCATGATTCTTTTTACACCTTACTGGCACTGGCACTTTTCCTTAACACCTTGATGAAAAAGATGTAGGTAACAACATCTAAGGCAGCATTGTGATGATCCACCACAAACAGAACATGGATTCCATGCAGAAGAAATTCTTTAATTAAATCAACTGGTGTAATTTGAAAAGAATTTAGCCAGACACACAGCAGTGCATCCAGTTGGGTTTGCAGTGTTGCAGATTTGGGCAGCATCAATGTGATATTATTAAGACAGGGATCCTAGGATAGAAAAAAAAAAAATTCATAGAATTGCAGAATAGCTTGAGTTGAAAGTGATCCCTGGAGGCTATTTAACCCAAACCCCTGCTTAAAGCAGGGTCATCTTGAACAGGATTTTCAGGGTCCTGTCCTGTTAAGCTTGAATATCTCCAAGGCTGAAGATTTCACAAGTCTTTGGGTGCTTGTTCCAGTGTCTAAGTATCCTCGTGGTCCAATAGATACATAAATAAATAAATACATAAATACATAAATAAATCCTTTTCCCTACTCAGAAATTCCCTCATTGCAAATTGTGATTGTCAGTCTTTGTCTTTATGCTGTGTGCAATCAGGAAGGTGAAGACTGCAAAAAGATTCCCCTTAGCCTTCTCTTCTCCAGGTTCCCCCAGCTTCACCTTGGCTGACAAATGCTGCAGACCCCTGACCACCTCCATTGCTGTACACCCTCCTAAATGTCATTTTCTTTTTTTTGCTGGAGAACCTAAACCTGAGCACAGCAATTAAGGTGATCATGCAGGGTGATTTCAGCAGTTTTAACATGTATTGTCTCAGAAACATGGATTCTGCCAGGTCCTTTCTGAAGACTTATATTCTCTTACTGATCTATTGATTCTTCATTATCTTTGTGGGTTTTGTGTTTTCTTTCATTATTTTTGTGTTCATATCTACACTGAAAGAAGTGTTAGTTAGTATAGACTTTATTCTTTAAATAAAAACATGCCTTCTGACATTTTAAATCACACTTGGAGGAAAAGTATTCTGTAGAAGCATATTACGTGTTAGACAAGAAAAAGCAGAAATTGAGTATCAACATCTGTATGGAACTAAAACCAAATTATTTTTTCTTCCTTTTAGTTTTTGGCAATCCAACAAATCACAAGTAATACCAGACATTTGAATTATGTAAAATAAAATTATTCTACATATAAGAAGATACTGTAGAATACTACATAAATAATGCAAACAGCTTTACTTTTTTTAAATTCCTACATATACAAAAGCCATTTCATTGAAATGTCTAGCTTGAAGAAATTTTAGTTAAACAATATGCTCATGTCTCATATCAATTCCTTCTCAGAAAAATAATTATCTTTTCTCAAAAACATTTTTTTCAGTTTTAAGTATTTAAAGTCAGGGGTTTTTAAATATGCTTGCTCTTCTATCCATGTTGGAGTTTAGGTCTTTGTATTTGTATTCTGAACAGTTCCTAAATACTTTTGTTAAGTGAGGAAAGAGAGACAAATGTTTCGTAAAAGTAGAATAAGAGCTACAGGTTAGGTATCACCGAGACCTGTGGAACTGCATTCCACTCTCTGTTTTAATCTTGGCAAGGCATTCCACTAATGAGTAAATGATGCAAGCTGTGCCTTGACTGTAGCATTACTTTAGTTGAACTTTCACTATGTGGGTAGATGTTGGAAGACATTTTGAACCTAAGGTTTAATATACATTCCAAGGGAAATTGTTTAGTTCTCATAAATTAACACAAAATAAGCAATGTTAATCATGTGTTTATTTTTTTGTTTTCAATATCAGTGTAAGAAAATATTGGTCTTTGAGACACTTGCAGAGCTTAGTTGCCAGGTTAGGAAAATATTAAGTACCCACTTACCTTCATGTGTTGAAGTGCTTTCCTAAACATTTTTTACTAAAAAATGTAACCAGATAATTTTAGTCATTCCTATTCCTCTTATAATTCCATCATATGATTTAGATTGTTTTAGGACTAAGATTAGTCACAGTTTTGACAGTCTTAATACATATGCAACCTTTGTAAATTCAATGTTACATTGAAATGTAAGTTAATGATGGAAATTTTTCTTTTCTTGGGGGAGGGTTTAAAAAGATATGTAATTTTCTGAAAGCTTAGCTGTTTTTTTGTAAAGTGTGTTCTGTGTTTCAGATTCTTATATCCTTTATAACAATGTAAGGTAGTAATAAGTTTGCAAATTGTAACACAGACCAGAATTTTATTTGGTCATTTTCTTATAACTTTTCCTTACTTGGTCTTCAGCCCTAGAAAATAAAAGTTAGGTCTTCCCACAGGAAATACACAGGCAAAGAGTTGTTAACCAAGACTGAATAACCATACAAGAGGATAATATGATTGTTGCTTTTTCATACTGCTTGGGTATCATGAATGTCATATCCCATGCCAGAAAACTGGCATTACATCTGTGAAAGAAGAAAAAGAATGGTTAGGCTGATTTACAGAAATCATGTGCATGATTTTATTACAAAGTTTATTATTTATCTGATGAAAATTGTCATTTTTGTTGTGTGCCTTGTTTCTTCTGTTTACATTTCTTTTCTGTGTGATGTCTGTTTGGCACATTTTCCACGTCCCTCCCCCAGCAACCCTTGATCCATCAATATCCCTTATCCACCACTACCACTCAGCCCACTTACACCACAAAACCCCCTATCAGCATTGCCCAGCCCTCCAAAACAGTGATATCAGCCACTACTTCAGCAGTCACATCAAATGTCTCAGCTTACAGTGACCACTATAACCAGTATGTACAAATCAGTGGTTGTTCAATTCTCTCAGCATGCTAAGGAGGGAACTCCTGTTATCTCCACTGCATTAACAGTGAGCTAAAACTTTTTCAAATAGCTCTGATTATTTTTGCATTATGAAAAGGCCGTTGTGCTTCCTGGAGCTGTAAATAGTACAATATCTTAGACAATGCACACTTAAGAAAAAGAGCTTCCTAAATTTGTACTCAAATATGTACTTAGTTGTGTTTTGACCTGCCTGGAACTGTCCCACCTTTTCCCGTTTCCTTAGAAGTCAGTCAGAACTTAACCAAAAGAAAGAACAAGGCTTTCTGCTATTTGGAAATTGCAAGCCAGATTTTGATTTGAGTTAGAGTGGAATAAATCCAGGGTGGCTGCCAAGACTGTACATATACATCTGAACTCCAGCTTTGATGTAGCCACACTCTATTTTTCTAGCAAAGAAAAATAATCCAAATCAAAGGACCAGGTAGCTGAGCCTGCCAGCTGGCTTTGGCTAGCTGTTACTACTGGATGAAGGCAAAAAAAAAAAAAAAAAAGTCTGTACAACTGTTTGACATAAATGCATCTACTTGAACAAAATATGAAAACTTGAAGGTTTAATAAGACTAATGATGCATAAGTGTTGACCAAAGCAAGTAGACTTTATCTTCAGGTCTGTCTTGAAGAGATCTGGTGATTGATCTGTAATGTCAAGAGAGCTAGCTGTGCGTGTTTAGCACCTCCCAGGGAAAAAAAAGTGACAGGCTGAACATGTTTAGCTTGTGTCCCCTCTTAAAAGCAGCTGGGTAATTGTCTTCTAGATTATTTGATAGTCTTGTATGGACAACAGCTTGTACTAAATAACATTCATCACGGTGTTTCTGTTGGGGCAGTGAACATGATGCTGTCATTTCCACAGACATCAGAGAACAGAGCACAGGAACATCTTAACCACAGCAATTGGAATTTATTCCCAGAAAAAGTTTTTTATAGAAATGATCCATCTATAAACCTGTCTGTCGGTCTGATCCTGAAAACCAGTGAGAATCTCCTCAGCACCACGGGTTTTTTCCTTTGGTTTCAGCAAAAAATACTTTGTCAAACTGTTTGGGTTTTTTATCAACTTAAAATGCCCTTGGTGCATGCAGACACATCTCTGGCACAGGACATCATGAGCACAACATGACATTACAACTTCTCACCAAGTACTGCTAATGCAGCCACGTAAAACTAGTGTCTTCCGTAAGACAGAATGGGTTAAAGACATTGTGTTTTAAGCCAAGGTGTAGATTTGGAAGGTAAAATATAGAGTTTTTCTGTAATTTTGTGTTAAAATAATAGGGTGGTGGAATGGTTGAGGTTGGAAAAGACCTATAAAATCGTCAAGGACAACTGTCAACCTGGCACCACCATGTTCACCTACTGGTGAACCATGTCCCTAAGTACTACAGCTACATGTTTGTTGAACACATCCAGAGATGGTGGTTGCACCATCTTCCAACTGAGCAGCCTGTTCCAATGCGTGACCACCCTTTCACGGAAGAAATTCTCCCTAATATCCAGTCTAAACCTCCCCTGGCACAACTTGAGGCCACCTTGTTCTGTCACTTATTACCTGGTAGAAGAGGCTGACCCCCACCTGGCTACAACCTCCTTTCAGGCAGATGCAAAGAGTGATAAGTTCCCCCTGAGCCTCCTTTTCTCCAGGCTAAACACCCCCAGCTCCCTCAGCTGCTCCTCACAGGACTTGTGCTCCAGACCCTTCCCAGCTCCCTTTCCCTTCTCTGGACACACTCCAGCCCCTCAATGTCTTTCTTGCAGTGAGTGACCCAGAACTGAACACAGGATTTGAGGTGTCGCCTCAGCAGTGCTGAGTACAGGGGGACAATCACTGCCCTGATCCTGCTGGCCACACCATTGCTGATCCAGACCAGGATGCCACTGGCCTCCTTGGCCACCTGTGTCCCGGAAAACTCGTGTTTCCGCAGCGCAGAGCGGAGCTCCATGAGGAGTTCCCCATTCCCAGGCCGCTCCCCCTGCACAGCCCGAGCGCTCCGCGCCGCCGCGGGCAGAGGGCGCCCCCTCGCGGTGGCATGGCGCCCTCACAGGCCGCAGTCACAACAGCGGCAGGCGGTGAGACTGCCTAGGTCCCTCAGGGCCTGGAAGAATTCCCCGCTCCTTCCGGGCAAGAAAGGCAACATGCATGGCAACTGCAGTGGTAATTAAGCCATTCAAGCTTTTTCTGCCCTCAGCCTTTAACAGTGATAGACCTCGGGCTGCCCTGTCTCCTGAGCTGAAGGAGCACGAGTGTGGGAACAGTGACCCTCCGTTTGTGTATGCTGACATTGCACGGGACCAGCTCTACCAGGGGAGTGCTCATGGAGCCTGATGAGATCCACACTAGGAGTCTGAAGGAGCCTGCAGATATTATGGCAGGACCCTTCGTGATCCAAAGGTCTTGGGAGATTGGGGAGTCCCTGCTGACCGATGTTAGTCCCATCCACGAAAAGGATGTGAGGGAAGACTCAAAACTACAGACTTGTTAGTCTAACCTCAGTTCCTGGGAAAATTATGGAGAAGATTGTTCTGGGTGCTATTGAAAGACATTTAAAGAGGAATGCACAGTCCACATGGGTTCACAAAGGGAAATTCTTGTTTAACTAATTTGATGTCTTTCTATGATAGGATCACCGGCCTACTGGATGAAGGGAAGGCAGTGGATGTAGTTTTCCTGGATTTCAATACAGCTTTTGATCCTGTTGCCACAGCACCCTTCTGGACAAGTTATCCAGCTGTAAGATGAGTGGGTTCATGGTGTGCTGGGTGAAGAACTGGCTGAAGGGCAGAGCTCAAAGTGCTGTAGTGAATGAGGCCACATCTGGCTGGCCACTGGTCACTTGTGTTGTTCCTCAGGGCTAAATTCTAGAGCCAGTTCTGTTCAATGTATTTATCAACTATCTGGATGCAGGAGCTGAATACACCATTAGCAAGTTTGCTGGTAATACCAAACTAGGAGGTGCTGCTGACTCTCTTGAGGGACAGGAAGCCTTGCAGAGGGATCTAGATAGATTGGAGCATTGGGCTTAAAGGTGATTATTACACTGTGTTCAGGATTGGTGCAGCCTTATCTTGAATGCTGTGGGCAGTTCTGGGCCCCACAATTTAAGAAGGATGTGAAGGTCCTTGAAGAGCTTGTCTGTTTTGGAGAAGAGGAGGCTGAGTGGCAGCCTCATCTCTCTCCACAGCTTCCTGAGAAGGGGAAGTAGAGAGGGAGGTGCTGAGCTCTTCTCCTGGTTATCCAGTGGTAGGGTGTTCAAAGCTGTGCCAGAAAAGGTTGAGACTGGGCACTAGGAAGCATTTCTTCACCAAGAGGGTGGTCAAACACTGCAGCAGTCTTCCTGGAATGTGGAGGGTGCTCCAAACCTGTTGGCATTTAAGAGACATTTGGATAATGCCCTTAATAACATGCTTTAACTTGGTCAGCCCTGAAGTGGTCAGGTAGTTGGACTGGGTGACCATTGTAGCTTCCTTCCAACAAAGATAATCCTATTCTATTTTATTCTATTCTGAAGTTCCTATAACAATTACTGGGGCGATGGGGAAAGGCGAATGCTCTTCTGTTAAAATGCTGTTAAAATGCAAATTCTCTCTCTGCAATTCTGGGTAAATATTAACTATATCTTTGGTAATGTTTGATTTTTAAAGAGTAAAGAACAGTTTCTTCTGTATATATATCACACTTACTTGGCATGCCAGACCACAGTATGTGTTTTGAAGAAGAAAAAGTAGTTTCATTGATTGCTTATCCAGGAAAATATTTAACATCCATTGTCATACTCTAAATGTTAAGATGTGAGTTCTGCCAAATCAATAATGTACTCAGAGGGCACACATGGTAACATTACGGATACATAGATGTTACACCATTGTTTTATAGCATAGGTATACTTTAAAAACTATGAGGATGTTGGACATACTTCAGAGATGTATCTTTAATTTCTCAGGTTAGCTAAATTTCCAGATTCTGTCTCTGCACTTCCACACTGTAAATAAATTTTGTGAACTGAAGCTTCAGCCCTTTTCTGCTGCAAGGCATTTGTAGTGACCTTTTGTTGGTGGATTAAATGGCTGTTGCACATGCAGTACAGACAAACACTCATCTGAATAGAGACTCGAGCACATCCACTTATAGCCTTAGAGTGGGGTACTTTGTGCAGAACCACTTATCTGCAAATGCTGGACCTTCTTTTTGTATTGTGAGAGAAACCTTTTGGCTTGAGGATTGCCAAAGCTGGTAGTCCAACAGGGGTGGGGCTGCTGCAGCTCCATGTTGCCAGATGCAGTGAGCACCGAGGTGGGCTATTGCCTGTGTTCCCAGTCCCCCAGGGTGTGTGAGCATACATATATACATAGCTGATCTCACAAACAGAAGCACAAACATCCTAATCCTGCCTCCTCTTTGGCAGTTTGGGGATTTTAATTGTGAAATGTGTACATACATTTATGTACAATAGGCCATGGAATGGCCAACAGTTCAGGCACTCAGTTTGTCCAGTAACTGACCCTGGACCCTTGGCCTTTCACTTTACTTTGCATAACCCCACACAAACCAACGTTTACAAATGGGCACTGGGGATGTTCCCAGTAACTAACTGTACCTGAGTCCTCCTGTCTCTCCTTGACTAATGCTCAGACACATAACCTGCAGATGGATCTCAGGTTGACCACTGACCTCACAGCCTCTCCTGTGGTTGGTTTGGACCTCTTGGTCCCTCCAGGAGCCAGCTGCCAGACCACTCTGATATCCCTGGTATCCAGCCTAAACCTATGGCTTCTCCAATATATGACTTCCAAGCCTCTTAACCTTCTCACCAACTGATCCAACTTGATATTTGCAGGTATGCACACACTGAAATACATCCCTTCATAGCACACAATCTTCTCAAGAAAAGCACCATCCTCTCTCAAGACAAACTTATTTCATCGGCACTTGCTCATAGCACACCTCTCAGGTGACCTTTACAAAGATCAATAGAACAGGGGTTGCCTTTTGCTTACAGCATCAAGTAGTGGTTTATTTCCTAGTCACATCATGTTTCTTACACTTTCCAACTGCAGCAGTGTGGGTTCCTCCCCAGACTGTAATCCCCTTCAGTGTAGTACCTGCTCCTGCAGGGATTCTGTCACGTGCTGCAGTTGTTTCAGGATGTTTCTGCACCTGTCTTTTTGTGTCCTTGTACCCTTACACATCTCCCAGCAGCCACTCCTCTTTATTAAATGTGTTTCACAGAGATGCTGCATGCTTCTATAACTGGTTCAGGTTTTGCCACCTGGTGGATTGATGGTATCTGTTGCCAAGCCAGCTGGAACCAGCTGCGACTGAAGGGCAGACCCTTCTCCTACAGGTTACCCCTGTAGCCCCACTGCTACCATAACTCTGCCAGCTATGAACAGTGTAGTGTTTTCTTTCAGTCTGAGGCAACTCACAGTCTTTCGAATTAGGGGCTGTGTTCAGGCAGAAGCATTCTCAGCCTCATCTCAGGTTTCCCCAGCCTTTCACTGCCCTCCAGTGGATAGTGCTGCTTGTCAGCTTTGTCTGCCGTGGCATATAAGGCAGTTTTAAGGTGTTTCCTTTCCTTCCACACCATATCCTTTAGCAAATAAAAAAAAAGAATAACATGCATGTGAGTGACAGTGTTCCTGGTCTGAACAATGAGAATCCCTAAAGGTCTTTGATTGATTCCTGCAAAATCACAGAGCTTTTCTTTTAAACCCAGACACATTCTGGAGCATAAGAACGGAAGAAGTGAGAGCAAAGACGTTTGAATGGTATTTGAGAGATCTCAGAGAGGTGTTACAGTGGGCATTTGGCATGTTTATAATAGTTTTTATTTTCATTCCTGGTGTCAGAAGGTCTGCTGAGTTCTCTTTCAATTCATAGTGTATTTTACCTGAGATGAGGAGCAGGACTTCACTGATGGAAGGCTTGTCTATATTTCTTCCTAAAGAACTGTTTCTAGTTTGGGGGACAGTTCTATTCCTGACAGTAGCATTAAATGATTCAGAAGGCACAGCTGAAGTGAAACTCTCTTGGGAGGATGGTCAGGAGCTAGCTCTTAACTGGAGTGCAAACAAATCCTCGTAAAACACACCCTTCTTCTCTCTGTACACCTCTCCCCTCTCCTTCTGCACTCCTGTTCCCACACACCATACACTGCACTCAGTCCCTTCAGTGAGACAATGGGCAGCGCAGAGGTTGGGATCAGTGCGTAGTGGTTCCTCTATCAGCAGCAGTCCCTTTAGAGTCATGCCTGGTGGGCCCTGCTCAGGCATGGTTTTCTCTATCCTCCTGGCCATTTTTTCTTTCTGTGCTGGTGCTTTCTGCCCTTCATGAAACAGATGTTTCAGATGTGCTACAGACCCATCTGATGTCTCAGAGCCACAAAGCAGTTTGGTTGATGTGCTCAGCTGTGGCCTGTGGTGGTTCAGGTGGAGACTGGCTGTGTCCAGTGTGGCTGTGACCTTCCCTCGGAGCTCACGCCTGCAGTCCCCTCCCCAACCTGCTAATTATATTTAGTAGACAGATACTTGACATTTTACAAATTACGTGGCTTCCCTGTGCCATGGGAGAGATGGTGCAATGAAGTGGAGCAGTTGGGCAGGCTGGCATTGTGGCTTCTATCACAAGATCCTGAATGACACATGGTACAATCCTGAAGGGAGCATGAGTGGGTCAATGTGGTTGTTCCTGCCATGGTCTGTCATCCTAGCACAGGAATATGGGTGGGTCTTGGGTTTCCCTCACTCTTTTCTACTCCCTGGACTCAGAGGCTACAGAAATAGTCCTGCATCCTAGAGCAGAGTCATAGGGCTTCCCTCCCCAGCATCTTTCTTCTTTACCTAGTCTGTAAATGCTGTCCTCATTTAGATACACTTCTTGAAGTTATTTGGGGTAAATAGCTCTCTGACAGTAGTCTTTTAAGTCTAACACGTTCCAATGATTGCCTTTACTGTGAAAATTTCATCCACTACTGTCTGCTAATTCCCTTCTACAAACTTCTTCTTTGTTCTAAATATCCTCATGTGATGTGTGCTTTTTGAGCAGAGACACAGTCTCTTAAATTTATAAGAAATTTTATTCACTTTAAAAAGGCTTTAAATTCCCATGAACAAGAGAGAAGACTTCCTGTCCTAAAGGCACTTGGTCTACCTCCAGTGTAAATAAGGAGGGGCTTTTACTGGAAGCAGAGGGGGCAGTGTTCTGGGAGAAAGACCATTGGGCCTATTTCCAGTTGCAAAGCATAAGACAAGCCTTTTACACCAGAATTAGGAGTGTAGGGCCACTGTCATTGTTTTTTGAATAAAAGTTGTCTCTGAGCTACACCATGCATCCCATGGTCACAAGGAGATGAGGTGGTGTGATATTCTGCTGAGTGATACCCAGTTTGCTTGAGCACATGGATAAGTGGATAATGATGATTCCTGATCTGCAAACACATCACACACAAATCAGAGCTTCAGCCCCACCAGAGGAACAGGTAATCCCAGAGGAACAGGTCACTCATTCTGACTGGTTGACATGCTGGGTCTATGGACGACAATTTAGCTTCCATGGATTGCAGTTCTTGGGCTTCAGCTCCTACATGGTATCAGATGACTACCTGTGGTGTTGCTCCCAAAGGACTATCATTTTAACAATTTAATACCTTTCATATTAAATCATTGATATAAGTTGGCAATGGCTCGGCTAATCGCACCACCTGAGGTCAAATATATTTTCCTTCCTCCATCCCAGAGGCAAATTAGTAGTTCCCACCAGAGTTTCCATAACCCTCCAGCCCCCCATCCAAGTAATGTACAAGAAACATGAGCTGTGCTACCAGCTCATACTGGATTCATCTAGTCAGTTCAAACTTGGCAGATGTTGTCGCAGCTCATTTGCCTGGGCAATTCTTCCAGATAGGCTAAATCAGCAGAACTTGCCATACAGGGAAGTTCTTGTTTAATATTTGCCAGCAGTGCAGGGAGACTTGTTTGCCTGTCCTGAATTATCTCAGCAATTACATTTATGAAGGCAATTAAAAATAATACTCCTTTTAAGAAATTATCAGAGATTGCATCTGACCAAAAGTGGGAATCTGTGAAAAACAGAGGACCATGATGGTGGGCCATGATTTGTAGGATTCCTTCAGAAATGCAGTGCTTACAGAAAAAAAGTATCTCTTTGATCACTGTGCCCAAAGAGTCCATGACACAAAGCTCAGAAAAAGAGCATTCTTTATTAGTGGAAACCTATATTGTTTCACACACCAGCATTTCTCAAACAGAAAGGAAATGTGGGAGAAAAACATTATCAGAGCAAAAGAGGCATAGGATCCTAGAAGGAATTATTCCAAGTGACAAATGGAAGAGTGAGGCACAAGAACAAATATTTCACTTGTTCTGTGTAGTAGAATAAATTTCCGTTTTGGGTTTTGTTCTTAATCTCACCTAAAGGCAATAAAATCCTGCCTAAAGACAAGTTTAGGCATTATCTGTGAAAAGTCAATGTGCACAAATTCACTTTAGCATTTTAGAGGAGCAGGTAACATGTTCCTGTATTTTCATGATTCTTTACTGAATTAGGTGTGTCTCTGTAACTGTGGTTGTCTAAAATGCCATCTTAGATGTGTAAAATGGCAAGATTTGCAGAGCTAGATACCTTCTATTGCTCCTGGAATACATGGATATTTGGGAGGGAAATGCTCTTCTTGTAGTACATCTTATCTAGGTACAGCAAAGATCAAGCTGTGAGTCATTGCTCTGAGTTTAACATAATGTTACTAACATTTTGAAGGAGGAGATAGTTGGCCAAGAGGGGTGAGATGGTGATTCAGGCACACACTGTTAACCAGTGTGGAACAGAGATGGCTTAAGAGGTGATGAAATGCGAGGAAAAGTATAAAATATCTAATAATTATAAAGCATTTTTTGAGTAAATACCCGGTCCTTGATTTTTAATACTGTTAAGTTAGTTTGGTTTTTTTCCCCAGGCTTGTCTTTGAAATTATGTTATAGGTACTTCTGGAAGATCAGGTCTGAACAGTTAGGATAAGCTTTTGTTGTCCCAGAGGTGTTTCTCTTCTTCTTTGACTGTCTCTGTGAGTTCATTCCTCTGTGAAATATTTTCACTTGCATCATCTCCACAGAGCCATTTGAATGCCTCACAAAGTGAATCTCTATGTAAAAATTTATTTATTTAGATATTTAAGTATTTATTAAATTTTTCTGTAAGTCCATTCATGGATTCTGATCACTCAGTTGGGCAAGTTGGTTTTTTTCTGAGGTTTGTACAATGTTTTTCCATGCACATATTTATCATCTCAACAAAGTAAGAAACACCCTCATGAAACAAGAACATCTTCTAAGAGGTTGTCATTTAAGAAATGTCCTTCCCACCATCACGTGAAACCTACCTGGCTTGATGATGACATCTTAGAGGAAGGAAAGTCACTGCTCATTAGTAGGGAGTATACCACCTCCAGTACTACTCTATCAAAAAAAAAAAAAAAAACACCAAAAAAACCCCCACAAAAAATAAAGAAGTAACACCAAAACTAAAAACAAACAAACAAACAAACCCCAAACCTTACAACAAAAAAATCAATACTTTGCATCTATTGAAACTTGTTCTGTGAAAAAATGAACAGCTCTATCAGCCTCCAGACCAATAGCCTAAGCAATTAAAACAGGCATGGATGGCATCTTGCTTTCAGATTGGTCCCTCAGTTCTCTTGGGTCATTGGGTGGCAGCAGAAGGTACAGTTTCTCAGTCACAGGCTGTCTGGGGTTGAGAATCAATTTCTTTCATCTGTGTTTCTCTAAATTTCTACATAAGTGCATGTACACGTTCTTCAGAAGTGCTGTGATCTATGTAGTCACCTACCCACTTACCAACATTTGAGAAAAATCCATGCCAGGTGAAAAATGTAACAAGAAATGAGAAAATTTTAGATTGAAACATCTTTGATTTGCATCTTAGTGCAGTCATTTATGTGATAATGGAGAAGATTTGGAAGTTTGGGGGTTTTTGGCTCTTATTATTTCCCAGAATTTAGGTCTGATTCACCCTCCCTGGGAAGACCAGATAGAAGCTGCCAATGCACAAGTGGTAGAATCTGTCTGAAGGAAAGTCAGATTTGTGTTGCTGCTTTAACCACTCTGCTCTAACCATCCCAGCTCCTCAAAAAATAGCCTTTTTTAATCACTTCTTCTGACTGTTGGTCTGAGATCTTTGCAAGAACTGCATGCTGTCAGGGCCTCTGTAGTCACTAGTAAATGAACAAAACCTGAATGACTTGGACAGAAAATTCACCCACTCTGTTCACTTCAAAACAGATAACACAAATGGAGATTCTTTAGGTAGCATTTATCCTATGACACTCAAAAGATCACAAATGGAGGTATAAGTTTGTGCTTTAGGTATGTATATACTACAGTTTTTCTACAATGACAAGCTTAGCTAGACAGACCAGATTGTGGAAGCCTGATAATATTTGGAGACATATTTAGCTCAACTGTAAATGCCCTAGGCAAATTGACTTTGCTCACCTGTTCGGAACTAAATGAGCTGTGTAACTCATTAGTGTGGGGTTCTTCCAGCCCAGATGTGCAAAGAACACCAATCTGCTGTGCATCTGATCTAGGTATTATGCAATGAACAAAGTCCACTTAAAATTTTTCAGTATTCACATTTGGCAAGTATCAGAGCTACTGGTACCACATACCTCAAACCTCTGCTTCACATGCAAATACTTCTGGTATATAAGTGCCACTTTTTCAGAACACTGAGGAAAGATTCCCAGGAATCACCTGTAATCATGTCCCATGCAGAACCGCAAGAAATTGACTGATTTTAGCCTAATGAGGGTTCTTTTATCATTATAATATGTATTATTTTAATTGTTACTTAATGTACAAGGGAGAAATGTACAGGATACAGAAAGGAACGCTCTCAGAGATACAGGCAGACAGAGAATCACCATGTCCCAGGGACTGACTGGCTGGCCAGAAAGGTACATGGAGAGAATGGATTCTTGGAGCAGGTGACATCTTGCAACTTCAGCTCAGCATGCATAGCAAGATAAATCCCTCTGGCAGCTCCTCGCTGTGCCTTTTACAGCTTTTGAGCTGCCAGGCCAAGTCCTTGCTGGAAGGTTCTGAGGTCATGTGGATCTGTTCCTCAGGGCCAGCCACCCATTCATATTCCAGACAAACTCATTTTGGGTCTGGGAGACATGATCTCCCAAGCAGTGCATGCAACCCTTCTTTTGACTTCACCCAATCCTTGGTCTCACTCATCCACACTGTGGAGCAAGATCTACACAAGCCTACAAGGGAAATCTATCAGTCTCACACTAGTGACCAAGTAACACATTGCAGTATTAATACCAGACCTGGACAATGAGAGTACAGCAAATAGCCCCAAAGAGTTACAGAAGAAATGTGGTTTCAGATGTAGTTCTAGCCAGCCACAGGTACTTAGGGGTTTAGTTGCATTTGTGTCCAATATGAACAAAGGAAAACAGACTGTGTGAAAAAAAAGTCGCCCATCTCCTCTCCCTGTCCTTTTCACTATCAAAGTGCCTATTCATATCAGTATCCATTTGCTGCTACCTTCTGCCAGCAACAACCTACTTCCCAGCTCTCCTAGCCTCAGCTGGGTTTTCAGGCTCTCTGCCCATGGCTCCCTCACCCCAGACTACAGAAGAAGCTGCTCCAATTCTGTTTACCAGAAGTTCAACTTTTTCCTTTTATTTGGCTCTAATGCCCTTACCAGCCATCTGAGGACTGTTAGTGTTTGTTATCCCATATGGTTCTCAGACTTTAAAAAAAATCTGAGGAATCTATTGCTCAGCAAATTTATCATAACATGATAGTCAGCTGAAGGTCCCAGTAGGGCAAAACAATTTCTCTGACGCGGGAATCTCTACTGACACAATTCTTCTATTACCGTGGGTAGAGACACTTTCACCAAGGCCAAATACATGCAGTTTGTTCCACCGGGAAATGAGTAGTGTGTGTCCCTGTCATTTCCAGTATTATGTCTTTTCTCTAGGGAGTTTGCATGGTTCTCTCTGGGGATGTCTAGATTGCTAACTCTCCTTTCCACTTTTGCCACTTTCCCAGCACATCAATATAGTCAGGCACTTGTTCCTCTGTATCTGTTGGCCTGCCAGCTCCCGCCCCACTGGATACCTTCCTTTCCAGGTCCGTGCCCCTTTTTCACCTGCCGATCTGGTTCCTTCCACACCTTCCCCAGCATTTCTTTTCTGCTCCTGATTTCTTTGCAAAATCATGTTTTAACAGTCTCTCTCCCACGATTTTCCATGCCGGCCTGGTGCCCTGCCCCAGCATCCCCCTACTCTTGTGCCAAGGCTACACTTGTTGCCCGCGGGGGGAGCTGGATGCTGGGCACGGGCTGTAGCCCCAAGGCAGCGGGGAGCAGCGCTGCGCTCCCTGAGCTCGGTGCGGCGGAGGAGGGCCAGTCTGGCCGCGCTCATGACGGCACGGTGGGAGGGCGGCCCCGGCGGGCTGCTCGGCTGCACCACCGCCCAGCGGGCGGCAGAGGCGGCCCCAGCTCGCACTGACGGCGGCGGCGGGGCCGAGGCTGCGGGAGCAGCGGGAGCAGGCGGAGCAGCGGGAGCAGGCGGAGCAGCCGGGGCAGCGGGGGCGCGGAGCCGCGGCCGGAGCGGGGCAGCCTGGTGCTGAAGGGACAGCGCCCACCCGGCCCCGCCCCGCCCCGCCCGGGCAGCCGGCGGGGACTGCGGCGCGGCGCCCCGGGAGCGGGGCGGGGGGATCGGGCGCCCGGCTCCCGCCTCTCGCCGCCGCCCTGCCCGGAGCGGCCCCGTCCTGCCCCCGCGGGAGCGGCGCTCCGGGCCCCGCGCAGCGCCCGCCGCCGCCCGCCCGCCGCGCCGATGCCGGGCGTGGGGGCGATCGGGGCGCGGTGCAGGCACCGGCCGCGCAGGAGCCCCAGGAAAAGCCCCAAGGCGGAGCCGGGCCAGGCCGGGGCCGCCATGGACGCGGCCATCTGGATCTACCAGTTCCGGCTGATCGTGCTGGGCGACTCCACCGTGGGCAAGTCCTGCCTCTTGCACCGCTTCACCGAGGGCCGCTTCCCGGGACCCCTGCACTCCGACCCCACCGTGGGGGTGGACTTCTTCTCCCGGCTGGTAGAGATCGAACCCGGCAAGAGGGTCAAGCTACAGCTCTGGGATACGGCGGGGCAGGAGCGGTTCAGGTACGGGACCTGGGATCTTACCCACACCCCCTCCCTCTTGCTCCCCAAACCTGCCGGCCGCCGGACACACCCTGCTGTCCTCCCGGCCGTGTACCCTCCTCGTCCGACACATCTCCGGCCCCAAGGACTTTGCCGCGCCCCCAGCACATTTCCCTGCACCCATTTGGTTGCTGTGCCCCAAACAGTCCTCCACCCCATTGCCTGCCACTGGTCTTGGCTCACCATCCCTCTTGCCCCACTGCTCACCAGTTCCTTCCCAGGAGTTTCCTTCCCCACTCTTTCCCTTCACACACCAGGGAACAGCTACCCTTCTCCTCCCAGCTCACTCTATGGGGTAACAAGTGGCCCTGTCCTGTTTCTTCTTCCTTCCCTCATCTTTCCCCTGAAGTCCTGAACCAAACATAGCAATCCCTCTTCCATGTTTTTTCTTTCTTTGCTGCAAGAGGCCTCTGCCTAACTCTGCGTTGCTTACTTTGTCATCACCTCCGAACTCATCCTCCCCTGCAGTATTTCCCTCTGCCTTTAACTTTCCCATTCAATCTGGAGACCAGGCCGCCTCCCAGCTCTTCCTCCTTGAAGCACAGCAGCACCGTGTGCACCAGTGCAGCCATGGCAGTGTGGAAGCCACTGGCAGCCAGCTACAGTCCCTTATTAGTGTTTTATCTGCATTCTGCACCTGCTGTGCACTGATGGTTGCCAGGAGTCTTCACTAATACCTTTACCATTTACAATGTAGCTAAACTAGCTCAAATGCTATACTGAGTATTAAATACCCTCCTTTGTCCCCTCTGTTACAAACAGGTAGCAAAACTACCCACTCTTCCTCCCCCAGAAAAGTCACAGTCATTTCCAAGTTTACAAACTGATAGTGTCACTCACTCTTGTGTCTCTGTGGCATTTGTAGTGCATGCAAGCAGAGGCAAGTTGTGGATGGATTGTAGTTAGGACTTGGGGTTTCACAGATATGAGCTCAGGGCGGGTGCAAATGTGTAACCCATCTCTGTGTACCTGATGCACACACCTGTTGTTACTGGAATGCTAGCAGGAGGATTGAAATGGGCCTCTTCACTGGCCAGAATCAATTCCTCTGTACTCCTGTCTTCCATCACAACAGTTGTGCAGATTTCCACGCCCAGCTGAAGAGGTGGGATTGCACTGTTTTTCTGGGGGAACAACAACTTTTTTGCCACTATAATAAGCGTTACAGTGAAACATCAACTTTCCTGGGCTTGCATGAGTCACAATTTCAGATGTATTTTTGCAGGTAGGCTTCTGAAGGGTTAGCAAAGAACTTAACGGTGTTAATGGACAGCTCTTAGTATTTTTCACCATCTTTGTGCTTTCCAGACAGAATGAAGAATAGCTGTAAATCAGTGGCTAAGAGTGTATAATCTCTTTATTTTGAATGTGCTGACAAATAGCCAGGATGGCCAATGACAAGACACTCAACTGAAAGAAATGTAAATGCACAGAAACTTGCATACATTTAAAATCAAATCATAGCCATCCTTTAACCCTGGAATGCTCAGGGAATATACACTGATGAGTCATGCAGTCAGCTGCTCTTAAATTTACCATTAGTATACCTCTGTGTTTTTTCTAATACTCAGAAAGTACAACCTGAAGAAAGTAGTTTTAAATATTTGTGTTTGTTTTTCTGCTAAGAGTTGCTTTTCAGTTGGTGTATTAAATATCATAGTGTTTATTGTATAGTCTGTTTCACGTTTAGTCAAATAAATTATAACTACTTTACTAGGTTACACCACAGGCTAAAATGTTGCACATTCTGTTCACTCCTAATGGAGAACACTACAGATCACAAGCAAAGAAGATCTTAGGGAAGAGCTAATTACTCCACTAAGTTATCTAATTCTGGGGAACACCAAGCAGTTTGCAGTTCTGATTTCCAATTCTGCTCTGGCTCACGCATTGGGATTTTAGAGGAGGTAAAACCTGTCTGGAAAGCTCCCTGGGGAGTTCCCTGCATGCAGGGCAAACTACTGGCTGCATAATAACCCCCCTTCTTTTGGTCCCAGGTATTAGGGACATTCCCAGGGGAAAAGTAAGGTGTGACACACCTGCCATCACACTCTCTTGAAAGATATCATGTACTTTCTTGGAGGAATTATTTGGGAAAAATTCTTACGTATCTTTAGTTCATTGATGATTCTGTATTTGAACTGAATTTCATGCACTGACAGGGCAGTTATTGACTATATTTTGACATCAGTAAGGCATCATTGAGCAGAATCTCTCATTGTTTAAGGTGCCACATGGAAAACAACAACATTATCAGTAACACCGTTAACACCTGACTAGAACAAGAACCCACAGACTTGTTTAGTATAGACTCAGGTTAATGCAGATTAATGTAAATGAAGGGTGCACCCTCAGTTTATTTCTATCTTCAGATCAGTCATTTAGAGCAATCTGCTACTTTGGATGTGTTTTACATCATCTACTTTGCTATGATTTTTGTTCATTTGTTTAATTTTCCCATACTTAAATCCAATAGTATATTTAAACCATGGAACCCCCAATGTTATAAAATGCTCGGTAGTGGTGCTAAGACTGAGAGATCATTTCAGTAGGGACAAAATATTGTGGGGGTACTTCCATTAACCCACTTTTTACTAGGCCAGGGTATTAGATACATTCTGCTTCTAACATTCTGGAAATTAAACACTATCCTATTCTTTTTCAGTAAACAATATGTACTTTCAAAATTAATACCATTACAATGTAGTCTTTAGTTATAGTATAAAAATAACTTTTCAAAATTAGATGAAGCTTTTAGTGAAAGTTAGGTTCCTCTGGTAAAGATCACTGAGATCATAATGAAAAACAAACACTGTGACTGTTTTAAAACCTCCCTAAAGCCACAGTCTGATGTGATTATACAAAGAATCATAGAATATCCTGAGTTGAAAGGGACCCACAAGGATCAAGCCCAAGTCCTGGCCCTGCACAGGACGACCCTAAAAATCACACCATGAGCCCAAGCACATAGTCCAAAAGCTTTTTGAAGTCTTTCAGGCTTGGTGCTGTGACCACTTCCTGGGGAGCCTGTTCCAGAGCCCAGCCACCCTCTGGGTGAAGAACCGTTTTCTAATATCCAGCCTAAACCTCCCTGACACAGATTCAGGCCATTCCCTTGGGTTCTGTCACTGGTCACCACAGAGAAGATATCAGCGACTGCCCCCCTCCTCTTCCCTTTATGAGGAAGCTGTAACTGCAATGAGGTCTCCCCTCAGACTCCACTTCTCCAGGCTGAACAGCCCAACTGACCTCAACTACTCATACAGCTTCCCCTCAAGGCCCTTCACCATCCCTGTTGCCCTCCTTTGGACACTCTCTAATAGTTTAATATCTATTGTGGCACCCAAAACTGTCCCCAGCACTCGAGATGAAGCTGCCCCAGTGCAGAGTAGAGTGGGACAATCCCCTCCCTTGCTCAGCAAGAAAGACATTGAGGGGCTGGAGTGTGTCCAGAGAAGAGAAAGGGAGCTGGGGAAGCTGGAGCGCAATGTGAGGAGCAGCTGAGGGAGCTGGAGGTGTTTAGCCTGGAGAAAAGGAGGCTCAGGGGGGACTTTATTGCTCTTTACAGCTCCCTGAAAGGAGGGTGTAGCCAGGTCGGGGTTGGCCACTTCTCCCAAGTGAGGAGTAGTGGGACAAGAGCAAATGGCCCCAAGTTACTTATATTGGATATTAAGAATGAATTTGTTTGCAGCAGGGTTGTAAAAGCACTGGGACAGATTGCCTGGGGAAGTGGTAGATTACCATCCCTGGAGTTATGTAATGTTAGTTTAAAAGCCATGTAGGTGTGGCAACTCAAAGGAAATGGTTCAGTGGTGGACTGTGCAGTGCTGAGTTAATGATCACTAGAAATTTTTCCAACTTAAATGATTCTGTGGTTCTACAATTCTTTTCTCAGATTTTAGAAAACCACACAGCATGATATTGTAGGTATCAATGTATCTTTAAGAATTTTGTATTTTTTTTTCTTGTGTTCCTGTTTTCGAAAGCCTCTCAATTATATGATTTTTTTTTTATAATGAGAAAACTAATTTAAAATTATGCATACCAGAGCTACAGAAAAAATGACTGCTGTCTCTCTGATATATTTACCCAGCTTTTGTGATGAACAGCACAAAGTTACAGGATACTTTTTTAGTCATCCCCAATAAAAGCAGTACACACACATAATTCAATATAATGACTTAGATCATCAGCTACTGTAAATTAGCACATCTCTGCAGAAGAGACTTACAAGAGATGAGGGTACTGTGACTGCTGTGTATAAGCACCCAAAACCACACAGAGGGCTGTGTTTCTGTACTCCAGTTCATAGACACATGATATAACATCTTTTTATATAGAAGTGCTTGGCAGATGATGCACTGCATTTTCAATACTAACTTTCTTTCTTTCCTGGCTAATGCTTTTCTTTGTTTTCAAGGCTTGGCGGGGGATGCTTGGGTTTTTTGTTTGGTTTTTTTGTCTGTTTTTTTGGTCATGAAAATAGGTTGTATTAGCTTTCACTTCTCCAAATCAAATCCCATTTTTGTCACTCACATTTGCTCTTACTAGAACCACCTGAATTATTTTTATGCCTTCATTTGTGTTTGCAGACACTCTAGAGGAAAAAAAAATGGTTAAGAAAACCAGAAACAGATCCTTATGGCACCTTTATTCAATACTTCACAAAATGTGACACCCCTCACTTATGGTCTTAAACAATTTTGTGGAAGAGTGTGCCATTTTTCATATCCAGGCCTTTTGAATTAATCTGAGGTTAAGATCCTATTTTCTTCACATTCAGGGAGACACCGCATGGACTCGGTTGCTGGGAATGTAGAAAAGATCTTTCTAAGCATTAGGAGAAACAGTCTCTCCCTCTTATCTAAGTAAAACCATTTCAAATGCTGTTTGCTGTGGCTAAATGAATTTAGATATGCCAAGAAATCTCACTCTTATTTATCTGTGCACTTACCTATCTGTAATAGGACTATTGCTGCTGACTGTACCTCTGTGTTCAAATTGTTATCAAAAACTCTATTAAATGCAATGAACTGAAAATCAGAGGGTCCTACCATTATAGAAAGATGTGTTATTGTGTACAGTTCATCCTGCTTCCTGAAGTTTCAAGTTGGCATCAGCATCCTCTTCATAATCATGAGATAAAAGGGAATTCATTCTTAGCTTACATTATGATTTCAAATAATGACTGTTGAAAGATTGTGCATCTCATTTAGAGAATACTTATATATACACTAGCTATATATTTATGCCAGCAACAAGTGCTTGTATCCGCTCCTTGGTAGGCTGTCACTTTCTTTAAAATGTCTCTTCTCACCTTCTCTTTTCTCCCCTACTGCGCATGATTAGAGACTTAAAATAATTTTTTAGTTCCTGTATCTTTCTTTCTCTTTCTCTAACATTCCAACATTTTACTTTGTTATTCTAGAGCACATTAAAAATTTTTTCAACCAGAAGAAGGAAAAAATTCTTTCAAAATTCCTTCCAGTGAATGTTCTGGAGCTTAGAGTTCTCAAAAGTAGAAAATATTTCTTGCCAGCCCTCATGCCAAAAAATACTAAATCTATAAAGAGCTTTTAAACCTCTCTGTGAGAGAGATGCTGGAGGCAGATGTGTCCCTTGCCTGTAATAAGTGTGTGTTTGCCCAGCTCACTCAAAGCTTTTGGACAGCTTCGTTCAGGGAGTTTCCTTTCTCTGCCTATTACCTGTTGATTCTGCAAGCACAGAGAGTTATGATTATTTGTATAAACTTTCTTTTAAATCATGTTTCTGCAAGGAATGCAAATGGATATGCCTGTACACTGGCAAGTTTGGGCTCCAGGTTTCGCAAATACGTATTTCAGTTTGAAATAATTAATTAGAACAAAGTGAAGTGCATGTTTATATGAAGCTGAAGGACTCAGATTTACACCAAAAGAATATATCTTTTCTTCTGTGAACATGTCCCACAGTTTGCTAATAAAGAGCACTTTGCAGAATAATTCAGCATTCAAAATTCACCCTAAAGATGTTGGATTCAGGAATTTTTAGAAAGTGAATTTTGAATGTAGGAAAAACAAATAGTAGTCTAGTGATAAATAATTAAATTTCAATTAGCTTTTAAAAAGCAAAGTTATTTAATAAAACTTATAAAATATAAAACCACATTGCCATATGGAAAAGTAATCAATTTATTAATAAACTGAAAATTATTTTAATTTTCCTTTTCCTTTTTTTTTCTTCATAGATCAATAACACGCTCTTATTATCGCAATTCTGTGGGTGGCTTACTAGTGTTTGACATCACAAATCGACGATCTTTTGAACATGTGAAAGACTGGCTAGAGGAAGCAAAAATGCATGTGCAGCCCTTTCAGATCGTGTTCTTGTTAGTAGGACACAAATGTGACTTAGAGTCACAGCGTGAGGTTGCAAGAGAAGAAGCTGAAAAACTGTCATCTGACTGTGGTATGAAATACATAGAAACTTCAGCAAAAGATGCCACAAATGTTGAAGAGTCCTTTACAATTCTTACACGAGACATCTATGAACTTGTAAAAAATGGAGAAATCTCAATACAAGATGGATGGGAAGGTGTCAAGAGCGGCTTTGTTCCAAATGTTGTACATTCATCAGAAGAAGCTGTAAAGCCCAGAAGACAGTGCATCTGCTGAATTTGTAGCATGCCAAAGAGCCCATGGGGTGTTTAGAAGATGATGCCAATCTAAATGACAGAAAAATAATTTTGAAACAATATTAGATCATGACATAACTAAATCATAGAACGGTAATTTGGTTTTGTATCCTTCTGTCTAGGTTATAATACTTTAAGTGCTTTCTTTTCTTTACAGAGTACCATAACTTCATGTGGTCTTCAGGAAAAGAGATCGTATATTGCTAAAGGGAAAACTAATTCTATAGCAAGACACTGAGAAAGTGCAATAATCATTGCGACAACATCCTCGCTTGGGCTTTGTATTTTGGATACTGTTTAAAATCAAGCCTTGTTAGGTGAGGATCACATGAGCTCATTACTTTTGTTCATCCTGCCTTAGCTTTGGACAAGAAAATATTATACCTTATACTTTTTTAATGTGATTCTTTACTCAAGTGCAGGGTTGCTAATGATCATTAAAGTTTAGAATGCTGTAGAATTTGATAATAAAGATAACTCTAAAGAAAGCAAACTGAAAGATTGCTCCAATAGCAAACACTTTTGATATGACAATGCATACAAGCCTTATTAAAGAAAAAGAATGTTTTAGAAAAGATGATTTATTTGTATACAAAAGTAGGGAATAGAAACAATGGAATTTATTATTCAATATTTTCTGAATTGTCAATGAAACTAAACATAACGTTACGTATGACCCAGCCGATCATATTATTTGACTTGTATACAAATCAGCTTTCCTGACCACTGAAGTTACATTTCAGTGGCCAGATCCTCAGCTGGGTAATTATCATAGTCACACTGCTGCCTCTGGAATTATGTTAATTTACACAAACAAATTCCATATTAGCTTTAAAAAATAAACCTAACTAGAAGTCAAAAAAGTTTAAAAGTGCTGCAACCCATGGGAACCCAGGCCTTAAATTTGAATAGAGCAAGGAGAGTTTTATTCTTAGCCAGCAAATGTTAAACTGTTGTCTAAAAATGGAAGGTTTTAAACTAAAACTGTTACAAATAGAGCATTTGGAGAGGAAAGACATTCTAAAATAATGCTCGGCTACAGAGAGCAAAGTTAGAGAACTCCTATTCTAAGAAGGAAACCCATAATGGCTTTTAATAACAACAACAATAGGAGATATCTGTGATCATGTAGCATTTTACTGAGCTTGGAGTCATCTTCCTACTCCTCTGAATATAACACACACTAGCTTTATGCAAACTAGGTCTAGCACTTAAATACCAAATAAATCTATTTCTATTTTATTGTAGTAGTATAAAAGATTACTTGATCTCCAAAGTTGATAAGCATCTACAATTTATCTGGCATACTCATAACCACCAAACATCAAGCCAGTATTCTTCATATAAAGGTGTGTTATTGTGTACAATTCTCCTTTTCCAAGACCAGGCAACAAGTCTATCTAATTTTCTTCTTCAACAAGCATATGATTGATTGTCTCTCAGTTTACTTTCACATTCTTTTACAATCCTTTTTCATATATTTCATCATATGGAGACAGGTTGTTTGGCTCCAGTTATTTTATACATTATGGGCAACTAAAACCATTGACGTCTAAGGGCACTAAAAGTTTAAGTTTTTCTAGCCTGAGTCTTACTTGCACTGAGGCACAGTTACATTATCATGGAAGGATACAGAGGCCTTAATATAAACAGGAATCAGCCTTAATTCATTAGCAATTAAAACAGTTAATTTTAGTCTCAGCATGCCACAGAGTAATTGCTGTGACCCTGATTCTCTGTTAAGCTACATGTATTGACACCAAATCAACTTTGTTTTGAGGGTATTTTAGGCCCTCTTTACAAAGTAAACATGACTACAGATGCCAAAAGGTAGTGTAGAATCAGGCTGTGTGCATTTGACACTGATTCCCTTATGATATGGAATGCATCTCAGAAGATCTTCTCTTCATTGTTTAAGAGGCCAACAAAAAAATCAGTGACTGGAGACTCAACAGACCCAAAGTGTACCACTGGTTCACTGTGTGTTTCTGAGCAAGGCATTTACGTTTTCTGTGCCTGACCTTCTGTATCTCAAATACAGAGATGATTGTTCTTCCTCAAATTCACAAAGACTGCTGAGACCAAATCAGTCTATATGATCTTCAGTCCTGGACTCTATCCTCTGTGTGCTACCTGGTTTTGAGTGTTTAGCACCATGGGATGCGGACAGTGGTTTCTTCTGACATACCCAAATAACAATAATTTTTTTTTAAATTAAATCAGCCTTATAAATGCCAGGTATTGCTGTGAATCTACATTTCATTGCACATTTCTTTGCTTTTAAATTAAAATCTTGTATCTTAAATTTCTCTTCCTGAATACTCTTGAGCCAATTAGCTTTTCATTCTGTATGAAAAATAATGGGTTGTACTGGGGGGAAAAGGACTGGGAGAAGAGAGGAATGGAGGGGAGGTATGCACAGAGAAATAAACAATCATCAGAACAGAGCCTTAATCTCTGTTGTCAATGTTGTACCTGTGGTATCACATTTATTACACTGGGAATAGAGCTTTTAACCAGATTCAACTGTGTAAGGAGCTGGTATTTTCAATGCAACTAGAAGAAAAATTCACTGCATTTTAAAGTACTGTGCACATAGTTGTCTTATTTGTAATTTCTAAAAATGTAGATTAACATGTACTTTCAAACATTGTCTGTCTTTATAATGTATTAAACCACTACTGTACCTTCTCACTACACACTTGCAGTTAATAGAAATGTCTGATAAATAGATAATTGGCTGAAATGCATAATTTTCTTTTCAGATGCTTTGTAATATGTTATGTAAGTAACAGCTTGAATAGGCTGTAGAATGGGTTCAGTGCATGTATATTACTTTTCCCCCCAAGGAAACATGAATGTTTATAACAGAATTAAATTACCAGAAATTACAGAAATTGGATAAATTTTACTTGGTAGCCAAATTTAAAAAGTAGGAAATATTTAATAAGAAAACACAAACTTTGCAAATTAAGGTTTGGTCAATCCCCAGTTAGGAAATGGAAAATGTTGAAAAACCTTGACAAAGGTTTTATTTGGATTCATAGGCCTCACAAATTAATGGATAAAAAGTATAGTTTTGGACTCCTAAAATGTTTAAACTTTCATTGCTTTTATTTTAGGTTTGATAAAGAATAGCAAATATCTTCCTCTACTCATTTAAATAATTTACACATGAATTCTTCCAATATTTTGGCTTGCTTATAATTGTATCTGTCCCATGTATAAGCAGAAACTAGCCTCGTACCTTAGGAATCAACCAAGGAAAAGATTTTGAGGTAGCAAATGTTCATACTGCTCATTTATGCCTTCAGTATGGAATAGACTTACGAATATTACTTCAAACTGGTGACTGTCCTGTGCTCACAGAAAACAATGCAGGCTTGACTGAGCCCCCCAAGCACACTGTGCTGCCCTGTGCTGAGATCCCCTCTGCCTCAGCCGAACAGTTATTGCTACGCAAGTTGCCTGTCTGAAAGCAAAGGTGGGTGGATGCACCATGATCACCGATATTTCAGTCTCAGCATTTCAGTTCCCTTAGGGAGTACATGCTTCATTGCCCTCTTTTTACATAAGTAACATCCAGGAAGAGTGCTTTTTCCCTCACTGTAGACCCCAGCACAATATGAGCTACTCCAAGACTCCGCCTTTGCTTTTTACACGGAACTGGCACAGCAATTTCAGCAGCCTTTATTCAGTCTATAAGAGAAAGAAGGAAAGCTGAGGGTTTATTCTCTACATGGGCATGGAACCTTACCACAAACATGCTGGACTGTTTAAGAAATCATTAAATATCAAAAAACAATTGTCAATAGCAGACATTTGTATTTCTCATTCCTCAGAGTCTATAGACTCTTTCAAATAAGTTAATGAAATTAAAATTCTAAAAGAGGAATCTGTAAAACATAAATCTCCCAAAAAAGCCTAATGGATAGGACTACGCAACAAAATAAACAGATTTAAACAAAAAAGTCACACATTTATGTAATGATCCTTTGCTCTAGTACTTAACTGTGTGTGGTAGCACCAACGTTGCCTAAGTTCTTTAAGGATAATAATGGCATAATTGAATGTATTTAAAACTAGAAAGATTAAACCAAAAATTCATCTGCCTAATCCTCTGAAAAAATACTACTATCTTGTAAATGCATGTACACTTACTTCCCAGCTCAATTCTAGTAGTAATTCAATATCTGGGTCTAGTGCTACATTACGTGCTCTCCTCTGAAAACTGACTACCTGCATTTGCTGTTGGTTTACTCACTAACATTTCCCCCTCTGTGAAGTGAAAACAGCTGTGGAAAAAGTGAATTTCTCTTTTGAGCATGGCAGAATTGTTTATCGTGTGTCAATCAATATGCAAATCTGATGAAGATGTGCCAGTTGAGCATAATATGAAGACTATGAAGGCACAGGTTCCTGAGTACAATTTACCTTGCATACTACTTAATCAGTGGGAGTGTGAAAAAAGCTAAGTTGGTTCTGCAAATCTAAAAGCATTTTGCCAAACAGGACTTCTAATGTGGAAGAGCCGGCTCTATAGGCACTGGATTCTACAGAGCAATGGGTTTTCTTCCAGAGTTGCTGCTCCCACAGGCAACCAGTGGAACAGCAAACACATGGCTAAAACGAATCCAGGAAAAGAGCTTCAAAGCACAAATGTACAAACATATAATATACACAACGTTAGCTTCTTACCCTGGGGAGTCAGGGAACAGTTGTTTGGCTGCAAATGCCACTTGCATGGCTTTTTCTCCCATAAGCCTCCACAGTGGCTAGACAGGAATGGGGAGTAGCAGGCTCTTTATGGTGGGGTAGGTAAATATTCATTTAAACTCAAACTGAGGAATTCAAAATCCCAATCCCGAGCTGCTAGAGTAGATCACTGTCTTTGAAAGCATTTAATTAATTTACTTCTCAGAGAAAGTAATGTTTTAAGCTAGGCCTGAGCTCTGTGGGTGTGCTCAGTGTGTAACCAGCAGAGAGATGACTACCCGCTGGGAGCAGTGCTGTGAGCCAGCTGACAGCATCCCCCAGCAGCCTCACAGGCAACAAGGGCAGCTCAAACTAAGATTAACCTAATCACAGGCTGCTACAGGCTCACCTTGCAGCTGAAGACCTTTTACAGAAAGGTAAAAGAACTAGCAAAACCAAAATCTATGCATTGTCCAGGTAAAGAAACTGGCATTTCTGCTATAGTTCAATTACTGCCATTCCTCACTGCTGTGGCTTCAGATATGCACCATCTATGCAAACTGAGTTTTCCAGCTCCAAGAAAATTGTGGAGGGACAAACTGAGCCTCCTGCAGCAATAAAGTCAGTCACCAGAGAGGAGGCTGCACAAGATTAGGGTGGAAGAAGGACACATAATTTTTTTCCATCCCTTCACAGCCCTGGGGGAGCAGTGAGACTTACCACTGCCAGAGCCCTTAAAACCCTATAGAAGTATTCATCACTGTTGTGGGATTTGTGGGATGAAAGAAAGCGCCAAAGACCTGGAGTCAGCACAGAGATGCAGGTTATTGACTCCCTAACTCCAACACTCCCTAAGGATAAGTTACTTCTGTGGCACAGCTGCAGAAACAGTTGGGTATAACTCTGTGCTGGCACTATGTCTACATTGCATAGTGTCTACATTGCATAAAAGCAAATGTCTACATTGCAGGTTTTTTCCCCTTTCACCTTCTCCCCCATGTGATTTCTTTACAGGAAGGGACTGACAGAAGCTGTCAGGGTCTGATAATGAGCAAGGCAATAGTTGAAAATATTAGTGGTAGCTGCTAAGTATTAAGGTAGTAAAACTGAGGGGAGGAGTTGTGGAAAATATTCCAGTCATAATCTTAGTAATAAAAACCTTCCAGGGTTGGCACTGCTCTGCAGCACTTTCGAGAATTGTCCATTTTGGTTAAGTTTTCAATGCCAAGGAAATAGTTCCACTATTTAGTAATAATTTATATTAGTTTGTCATTGAAAAATAATTACTGCTTATTATTCAGGGAGAAAAGTCTTCTCCATGCAGATCATTTCAGAAATTTTGCTGACATACAGCTTGTGTTGTATGTTTTAAAAGAGCAAGCTATGCCAGGATGTAACTTTAAAATATGCAAGTCTCAAATCCTATCAATCAGACCATTGAAATGCACAGTTCATTTTATTGGGATTTTTCTCTGCCCAATTCTCTGTGGAAAAGAGAGTCTGATTCTCAGAAAAGCTTTTAAAACAAAAGAGAGGCAAAGTTTACTGAGCTTTTGAAAAGAGATGCATATGTGAACAAGTGTCAGAAAAGTAGAACATGTTTTTTCATGTTGTATCCCCTTTCACTCTACCATGCTTCACAAACCAACTATAGCTCCCCGAGTACACAGTGAATGGAACAGTAAATTTCTAGCTGTCAAAAAACCACTGGGAGATCAAATGTAATTCCCCACAGCAGTTCTCTGCAACTCTGTGCTTGGGTGAGGAACAATGGCCACATTCTGCCTGACGCATGCCATGTGCTTCTCTGTGTCCCAGGAGGAATTTGGCTTCAACAAAAACCCTCCGGCAGGTTCTGCCTGCAAACAGTCACTCTGCACCACCCCACACCATCCTCAGTGACACTCAGGATAAAAAGTGTTAGGTTTTCCAGCAATGAAACTGTGAGGGAATAGCACCATGGTCTGAAAAACACATCAGAGAAAAACAAATGTCAGGGAGAGAAGTTTTTAAGCTAAAGGACAATGTTGGCATACTAACAAGGGGGGTCATACTGAGATGCACAGGATAGGTGGCTCTGCTGACGCTAAGATAGCAAAGCTTTGGGCCACTTTAAGTGAAAGCAACAGTAATCTCTACTGCCACATGCAGGCAATTTCTCCAGAATGCCATTGTTATTAACTGAAAAGGTGATGTGAAGTCCAGATAGTAAACACCAGAAGTGTTTGCTTTCTTGTTGAAATGGAAACAAACATAGGAGAAGTTTGGTCACTGACAGTGCTTCTGTTTTCAGCAACAGGTAGATGTCTGAGTGTCCTTGTCCTTTTAAAAGGATTGTCTTCAGTGACTTGCAGCATGGTTTGTGCATGAGGTCATTGTGACAGTCCACACCAATGATAAACAAGATTTTCCCACACAAAGAAAACCTGTAAGTTTTAGTATCCCTACTAAATAAAACTAGTGTGATAGGAGAAGAGTTTAAAATGGACTAATCAAGCATCAAATGTTTTTTCCCATCGTGGACTAAGTGAAGATCAGAAGAAACTATGTTCATCTTTATTGGTCCCTATGTTTCAGGGCATTAGAACAGATCATAGAAACACGTATTTCTCTGTGATGCAACTCATTCAAAGCCTGGAATCAGCTCACTCAGAGACATCTGGAATATTAGGACTGTATTAATTTCCAAATGATTAGGACTGTATTAATCATCCAAATCTTAATGAGCCGTTCCTTGCAAATCACTTTGAAGCCGTGCACATCTCTGGGATTGTCATTCACCCTGCCTTTTACAATCCATGCAAAGGATATAAAACTGTAGGCCAATGTAGTACCAATCAATAATTAATATCTTCATTACCAGCAGAATTTAATAATAATCCATTTGTAGTAGAATTAAAGCAAATAAAACAATATTATGTAACACTTAGTAATGTCAAAGAACCCTGAAGTGGTAGTAAAATACCATAAAACCTTAAGGCTCATAGATGTCTTTACTTCCCAGAAAATTCAAGCACAGATCTTCAGGGAAGAAAACAATTACAGTCATTGTGTAAACTGTGCATAATAAGATGCACATTATTTTTAATATCACAGTAAAAAGTACCACTGTTGCCTTGTCTCCCTGCTTCTCAGATCTTCAAGTTCTCTTTATTCCTTGGCTAGCCTACTCATAACTATTGCACAAGAGCATATTTGGGCAGGATGGAAGAACTCTCATAGTCAGTACAGTCATTGCTGACCCATCCAGGCCAGGAGCATAAATGTTACATAATAACTACCAGGTGCCCAAGGAGACTTAGAAAAGACCAGACCATGAAATGTACTCAGGTGCTGCTGTATCCCCTGTACTACATTTTTGTGGCAACATTTGGTAAGTTTGGATGAAAAGTGCAAATACAGAGAAATCCATAATTTTCAAACACAGCATTTTAAAACACCGCCCCACTTCATTTAGCTTCCATGTTGGTTAAGCAAAATTTGCTATTATAACATTCTAATGATTTGTGTTGTGGTTTTGTACTCCAAGCTTTGCATCAAAGGGACCTGAAATGAAGTTCTCTATAGTAGCTCATTTTCTGGCTCTATGTATCAAAAGCAGCTTATAAACCTCACAGAACTGTGGCATTAATAGCAAATATACATTCAAAAGAAACCTAATAGAAAATTAAAAGAACAAAAAATATCAAATAATTGGAAATGCTCATGTTTTTAAAGGATTTGGGCAAAAGAGAATAAATCAGTTCACAGACTAGTGGCTCATAGAAATGGCTGCCTCCACGTCACATTCTGTAGAATATGTGTCTGTATCTCAGCTTCTCTGGTACTTACATACCTGTAACTTAACACACAGACTGGGCAGAGGAGAGGCTGATGCACAAATACACAATGCATACATTATACTGACCCTGCTGGAGGCCTCCTAACTTCAGCACTCTTGTAGAATATATGTGCAATGGAAAGTGCATAATGCAATTAGATCTATATTGCATAATTATATATCATATGTAAAACTGTAAAACTGAGTCCATTATATGTGCAATGAATACTGTATCCTTAAATATTTATACTACAAAATATATAATAACAACAAAGAAATAAACAAACTAATTGGAACATTTGGAAGCTGGAAACCTTGTCAAAATAGGAGATTATTCAATACCTCCTTCTCACTTCTCAGTTAAAAGAAGGCCTTAATACGACTATTGTAATTTATTCAGTTACTAAGGCTGCAGACCACATTTGGTCAGCATTATCAAAACTTCCACAACAGCACACACATTTCTTAAATCTGTTTTTACAGGTTTCCTTACACTTCAGGGTCTCTACCCTCTGCAATATGAATTTATCTTCAAATCCTGTGCCCAAGGAGAGGGAAAGGAAGGGCTGCAGTCCTTGGTGGCCCATGGTGTGCCTGTCCATGCTAATGACTCATGGCAGGGCAGGTCAAACAGGCAGCATCAGCTCTCAGGGCTCTGAGCCTGTAAGAAAAGCTTGGCGAAATTTTCTTCAAGATACATTTTTAGGCAAAGGGTAAATGTTTTAATAGAAAATTGAGATTTGTTTTATAGAAATAAACTCTGAAAGTTTCCAAACCCCTTTAAAAAGGTGCCTAAATGCAAAACATTAGGAACATTCCTAAATGTTCCCTTGTCTCACTGCCAGGAGTCGGACTTTGACAAACCTTGTGTGTCTCTTCCAGCTCTGAATATGCTGTGCTCACAGAATCACAGAATGTCAGACTGGAAAGGACCACAGTGGGTCATCTGCTGCAACCTCCCTCCTCAAGCAGGGCTACGCTAGAGCACATGGCACAGGCTTGTGTCCAGACAGATCTTGAATATCTCCACTGAGGGAGACTCCACAGCCTCTCTGGGCAATCTGTCCTGGGGCTCAGTCACCCACACAGTAAAGCAGATCTTCCTAATGTTCAGATGGAACTTGCTGAGCATCAGTTTCACCACGTTGCCCGCTGACCTACTGCTTGGCACCACTGAAAAAGGCCTGGATCCATCCTCTTGGCACCCTCCCTTCAGATACTTGCACACTGACTGATTCTGTGAATAGAACACTTGTGACAAGCGGTACGAAGAACGACGGCTCAGCCGGAGAGGGCAGCGGCTCGGCTCGGCAGAACACGGCTTAGGGCTAGTGGCCGTGCGGGGTATGCCTGCGGTGCTCTCCGCTCCCTCCAGCCGGCCGTGCGGGGGGCCGGTGCCGCGGGGACAGGCCGGGCCGGGGCTAGTTAGTTATTCAGATGTCAAGTTTTTGCCGTGCTTACAAACCGCAGCGCCCCGGCACGCCGAACCCGCGGCTCCGCGCCGAGCGCCGTCCCCGCGGGGCCGTGAGGGCAGCGGCGGCGGGCCGGGCGGCGCGGGCGGCGGGCCGGCAGGGGGCGCTGCAGGCGGGGCCCGCAGCCGCGCTGGGCGGCGCGGCCGCTCCCGGCGCCGCATCATGTGGGCCCGGCCCCTTCCATGGAGCCGCGGCCGCCGAGCGCCGCCCGGGCGGACGGCGCCATGAGGCTCTGAGGGGCGGCTGCGTGCGGAGCGCCCGGCCGGTCCCAGCGCTGCCGAGCTCCCGGAGCCTCGCCGCAGGACAGGGAAGCCCAACGCTGAGGCCGCCGCCGCCGCTGCTGCTGCTGCCGCCGCCGCCGCGGGTCCGGCCGGGCGGGCGGGCGGCCCGGGGCCATGTAAAGCGGCAGCGGCCGGTGGGAGCCGAGCCGAGCTTGAGCAGAGAAGCCGCCGCTGCCGGACGGGGAGGCCCCGCGGTGGGGATCATGGCGACGTCTAATCTCTTAAAGGTGAGAGCGGGGCCCGGCCGAGTCCTGCGAGAGGAGGGGGGAGGCGGCGGGGCCGGGCGGCCCTGCGGGTGGCCGGGCCGGGCAGGGCGGCGGGGACGGGGCAGGGATAGGGGCAGGGTTGGGCCGCGGGTGCCGCTGCCCGGAGTTGCCGCTCGCAGGGCCCTCCCGCAGGTGAGCGGCCTTGGGCCGCCGGCCTCGGCCCGGCCCGGCCCGCTCCGGCCCCGCCGGTCGTGCCTGCTGCCAGCACCGCGCTCCCTCCCCCCGGCTCTCCCTTCCCAAACACGCCTCGTTGGGAAACAGCGTTGCGTCGTGCGGATAGACAGGGCACGGTGTCTTCTCTTTGTTTATTTAAGAAAACCCGGCTGTACGGAAAATGAGTTTTAAGTTGAACAAAGAGTTGGAAAATGTCTTCGCCGAGGGCAGGTGCCGTTATTGGGGTGGCCACCGTGTTCCAGTTTTTTTGTTAACCGCAGTTTTCCTGCAAAGGAAAACTCCCAGAGGCCTTTCGCTTACGTTAAGCAGCTTTGCTTTTGTAGTCATATGTTTTCAAGCACTTTCCCGGCGTTTGATAGCAGATGTCAGTCACCCCAAGCTGCTGCAGGTTGGAACAGAAGATCTCAGTAGGACAGTCCAGTGTTTGAGCTCAGGACTGCCTGTCCTGATATTTGCGGTATGTATGGGAAGACTGTGTGTGGCCTTTGAAGCCATGCCAGCACAGGGAAGATGGGCCTGCTTGAAACCACTGTTATTAAATGCCTCCAGTAAGTGTTTCTACAACATCAAGTAACTGCAGTGGTGAGATAGGCCTAGGGAAGGCTTTCTGCTTAACTTGAGGAGTTAGCAATTGAAGATATATATGTAAATATAAACATAAATATTTGTTCAGCACTATGTGTTATAGTTCAGTGTGGTCCTGAAAAAAGTGCTGCTTGCATTTGAACAACCTGACCTAATTTGGATGTATAGATCTAGCCTGAATCTGCTGGTTTTATGTATTACTCTGAGACATTAAGGTTGAAGAATTGAGAAATAATTTATCCCCTTGTTTCTTCCTGGTAATTTTTTTAAGATCTCCATATTAAAAATATATGTTTAAAAGAATCTTCCTTGAAATTGAAATGAAATTGAAATTAATTTTAATTAATTCCTGTATATTTTTATGCCTGTAAGAGCTTAGTTAGATATTTAAGCAGATAACATTTCCAAATACTTAAAAATAGGAAATTGAGGAACGCAACAACACGGGCAAAAAAATTAATGTCCCATAAGAAGCCTTTTTGTGGAAAAGCATGTGTTCAGAGCAGGGCTCAGACAGTTGTATCCACTTGTTAATATTTTAGAGTATCTCTTTACTGTATGTTTGAGGGTTTCTGGAAAGTCCAACACTTGCTTTTATGCTACACGTGGTGGGATAGCCCACAATAAATAGGGGAAACATGGGCCTGTAAGATTTGTCAGCATTCCACTTAAGCTATTTCAAAGGAGTAATAGGTGTTCAGTAAGTGAAAACAGAGTCAAAGGCCTTGACTTGGCGAGATGGCTCTTGCCAAACGGAAGTCTTTGTGTTAACTAGTCATGGTTTTGCCACTGGCCTTTGAGTCATCAGTCCTTTTATTGACAACAAGATATATATGCACCATGTGTTTTAGGAAAAATGCTGCAGATATATTTCTTCTAAAATAGGCCTTTCTGTGTTTCTTTTCTTAAAAACACTTTCACTCAAAGTGTTTTTAAGCACTTCACTTATTAATAAGTGAGTTTTCCAATGACAATAAGGTATGATTCCCACATTACAGAAGGAAAAATTATACAGTGATTTGGCTTTGTTTATAATGGCAGAATAAACTAGTGTGAGAATTAGAACTAGGTAAGTTCCTTCATTCCCCAGTTCCACTTGCCAGAGTGCTCTCAGAGAAGCAAACTGTTGATTCCAGGTCAGTGTTGCCTGGCAGTGCCTCATGCCATCTGAGTCTGTCCAACATACTTCTGCTTTCATCTTTAAGGGGAAAAAAAGGCAATGCCTGGGCACAGTAAAAATCCCAGGATAAGAAAGGAGAGGGGTTAAAATCTGCAAATTGTTTCCATGTCTTTTCCAAATAAGCCTGCATAATCAAATCTGAGTTGGGTATAGACAGGTCTTGGTTTTGCCAGCATGAACAGGAACTGAGCATTTTCTTTTGTTTTCCCCCATCCTGGTTCAGCTTTCCCACACTGAGTTGAGAAAATGAAGTTAAATATTCTTTTCTTATTCTATTAACAGATCCTAGCTGAATCCAAATCTGACTGGCTGTCATAATTTTAAAAGGCATTGTTTAAACTCCACTAGTGCATAATTTTCCTAATTGTAAAATCTTTTTTTTTAGTGAGAAGCATATTCTTGGAGAGCCTTCTTTAAATGCAAAATTAGAATGACCAATCATGTTCAGTCCTGGTGAGACAGAACAAACTGTAATGTGATGGAAGTACTGCAGTACTTAGTAAGAGCCATTACAGGGTCTGCTGGTGCCTGCCCTACTTGTAGGAGAGCTGCTCTCCCTCGTCGAGGCAGTGGCTTTCTGCTAGGTGACTGAGCCTGAACCATGTCCAGCAGAGTCCCCTCGAGTTTTCTGTCTCAACACACATGTGACACACGTGACACTCTTAAAGTGGGGTACTTCATTTCAAGGGCCCTGTTGGACTTGTGACTTGTTCTCTTTGCAGTGATGATACAGTCTAAACCAATTCACCCCTTTGACATGAAGACACTTGAGTGTTTCTGCAGTTTCTGGAGCAGAAAGCACCTCAGCTTATTGTAGCATAAAGAAAACCTGTAGCTGTATCCATGCTGGCAGATCTTGACACGGTTGTAAAGCCTTACTGGAGCTGCCAGCAAATGCAGGAGTCTGTCCTTGCAAGATGAACTGCAGCATGAGCCTGGTCTTAGAAAAGAAGCAGCAAAGGAAGCAACTGTTTTTCCATGGACTTAAATAAAATGAGAATCATTATTTACCTTTGCATCAGTTTCCACTGTTTGTCACTGACAACTAGAAACACATTTGAGGTTTTTTAATATTTCAATATAAAGTGCATGTTTCCAGATCTGTGTTTCAAGTTTATCTGTCTCTTCCTGGCTGTTTCCATTTAGGATATCCTTAAGAAGCTAGGGAGTGTTGCAGGGTGGTTAGTTACATACAAAAGCTTTTCCTGTGGCTACTTTTCTTCTTTGGTGGAAACTTGCTACAAGCATTACACTGATTTTTACAGCTACTTGTAGCAGAGATTAATCAGACAGTGCTTGTTTCCATCTAGGACATCGTATTTCGTACCTCATCCCTCTGTGAACTGGCTTTAGTAAAAATACTATCTGGAAACAATGCAATAAAGGTGAAGATGTTACTCATATGTAAATCAGATATACAGTAAGACCTAGAGGATGTTGATTTTCTGCAGTACTGTTTAGAGCATCTGGTAGAGATGAGGGCTGAATTGCTATGTGGCCTGAAATACAGAGAGTGCACAGCAAAGAGAGCTCCAAATAGACATTTTGAGGTTCAGAGGGAGAGTAGTGTGAAGGTCTTGCTGTATTGCCTTACCTTGTTATATCTATTATGTTTACATGCTTATGCATAGAATTGAACAGAGGAAAATAAAATGCGTAAAGTAGTATGTATTTCGAGTAAAGTTTAGTGTTAAAATGGGACTTTAAATCTTTAGGAACAAGTGTAATGAGGTGACTTTTGAAACAAATTATTTCATAAGTGGAGCTATTTTTCAACACATTAAATTTTAAACTCTAGAATGGCTACTTAGCCAGGGTATGGCTATCAACTATAGTGCATATTTTCAGAGAAGATTTGATAAGTGGAGTGATTTTATTTGGTATGCCTTACTGTCCTGCTTACGTTCCTTTTGGAGCTGTGGTTGGAAGCAAGCTAGGAAAGAAAAATTTTCCAGGAAATACTGCTCAGAAATTGCATGGGTGACTTTGGTGACAACTACAAATTGCCACTGTTTGACCTCCTCTTCTACTATAAAATTTGTTTTCTCTGGTGCACTAATAGGGATGGAATTAATGAATGTGAATTATCTGTGGTAGGTGGTATTTAATGAGGGGAGACCTCATTGCAGCTACAGCTTCCTCATGAGGGGAAGAGGGGCAGGCACTGATTTCTTCTCTGTGGTTACCAGTGACAGGACCTGAGGGAATGGCCTGAATCTGTGTCAGAGAGGTTTAGGTTGGATATTAGAAAAAGGTTCTTCACCCAGAGGGTGGCTAGGCACTGGAACAGGCTCCCCAGGAAGTGGTCACAGCACCAAGCCTGGCAGAGTTCAAGGAGCACTTGGACTATGTGCTTGGGCACTGGTGTGATTTTTGAGGTCATCCTGTACAGGACCAGGAGTTAGACTTGATGATCCTCATGGGTCCCTTCCAACTCGGCTTATCCTGTATTTCAGTGAATTGTTTATTGAACTTAAAGAATAGTTCAGTTGAGTACAATTTTTCATCCATTAATTTTATTTCATCTTTGACTTAATGAAAGAATAAAGAGGGAAATGAGGAAAAAAATTTACTCCTATGTATAGGAAACAAAGTTCTAAACTTCTGCAATGGTATTTCAGGACAAGTTTTATTTGAGTAATTCGTTCTAAAAAGGAAGGCAGATGTTGCTTATTAGGTGGACATACAGTTGTTGCAACTGAAATTGAAGGTTTTTTATGCATTTTAGGATTAAATAGGTGATCACAATCTAAATCGTACAAACAGTTGTGTTTGCAATGCTCTTCCTCTCCACGTTTTACAGTGAAGCTAATCGTATTCACAGAGAGCATTCAGGTTTTATCTTCAGCTGTTGTCAGTGAACGGCTGAATTGCACTTCACAAAAATTGGGTCCTCTCTGAAATTTCATTCCAAAGGAAATCTTTTGAGGAAGTTGCTAGTACTTTCCTTATAATGCCTTTTCTGGAACTTGTAACTGTTCAGTAGCTGATCTTTTGAGTTCATTATCCTTCAAAGAGGGACTTGGAACTGAAATATCTGCACGTAGAAGCTAACAGTTTTTGCGGGACTAGGAAAGATTAGAATAACACACCAAATTTTAGGGAATAGTTGCAAAGCTAGCTAGCTAGCTCTGTATGGGAGAAGCATTTAGTTGATGATTTTCAAAGATGATACATGCAAATGACTTTTTCTTTCTTTTTTGCAGTGAGAAAATAGGTAAAACTGTCTCTGATTTGGCAAACAATTTATTATTCTATTTTGTATATTGCAAGATTTACAGACTTTATCAACAGGGGCTGATTCCATGAAAGCTCTGTTCAGTACCTGCCACAATGGTGTGATAATGCTGTGAGGCCTCCAGGTGCTGTTGCTGTAAAAATAGTTAACTGTGGTGCCTGTTGCATCTGTATAGCTTGAAAGTGAGGTATCTTTGCACTTAAGAACACCAGGGGATATAGCTGCCAAACTGTGCTTACTCTGAATACTAAATAACAGATTTAATTGTAAATTTCCATGTAGAAATTAATCAAAAGGAGGTGATTGAGGGAACATGGTGTGCTGCTTGTGCTTGTTTATCTGCAGAGATGTTAGTAGCAGAATAGTGCACTTGTCAGAATTTCAAGTAGTTGGACTGTATTAGTTGCCGTATTTGAAGTGAATTGTGTCAAATGTAGTATTTCTAGCCAAGATAATGATCTGTTCAAAAGTAAACAGTGCACTAGAACATAACCCTGCAGATAACTCAACCAGTTGTTATGATCTTTCTGCCACGGAACTCTCAATCAGCGTATTCTTTTAACTGCAGGTTATTCTTTTTAAAATGTGGAGCTTTAAGCAAGTAGAATCACAACAAATGCAGTAGAACTGCTGTTTTTCTCTCAAAGTTGTTGTGTTTAGGTTTTTTAAAATAATGGAAGTTAGCCTGTATACTGTGGTGAGATTTTCCAGAATAATCAGAATTATATGGGAGCACTTAATTTCTTTAGCTTTCCTCTTACTTTGTATTGTAAATTTGAAAAATCCACCTTGGATTAGATTTTTCAGCATGCTGTAAATAATTTTTATCTGCACCAGCTGTAGTCTTGGCCTTCAGACTGCCTGTGGCCAGTTAACCCACAAGGAAGGGCGTCTGTGGTACAGCAGCTCATGTGTTAATATGCTTCCTTCCTCCGTCTTTGCTGCTGATGCCAGACGCACAGTGAGAGAAAAAAGTTACATGGTAGCATCCACAATACGATTCCTGATTCCTATCTGCCATTTTGATCAGGGTAATTTATTCAAGACAGATTTGCGACTGCCTCCTGACTTTCACTGTATGTATCTTGGTTGGGACAGTGGAGCTGACCCAAGTATCATTCATGTTCTCTGTGTGTAACTTCACCAGCAGCTGAAGAACACTTGCCAGAACTTGTTGCATTGTAGCTAATGCAATGATTAAATGAAGAAGTTGGCAGTCTCTTTGTAACAAGTAATAGCTCTGTCACTTTTTAAAATAATACTGTGAAAAGTACTGTTCAGCTGTGGTGGTGTAGCTTAAATGCTAGCTTATGAGGGATACCTGAGAAAATATTTTCATGTTAACTGTAGAAACTGCAATCCTTAAAGATAACTCAAGATACTGGTTTGTTAACAATATATTTGTTGTTCCTTTTAGAATAAAGGTTCACTTCAGTTTGAAGACAAATGGGATTTCATGCGCCCAATCGTTCTGAAACTTCTTCGTCAGGAGTCTGTCACAAAACAGCAGTGGTTTGATCTGTTTTCGTAAGTAATTTTTTTAGTTTCTTACATCCTTCTGCATGATGGGAATACAGTTACTGAACTACTCCTGATACAAAAGTTACATGTGACACAGCTTGTGTAGAAACACAGAACAAAAATACTAGTTTAAGTATGCCAACATCACTGTAAGTGTGCAAAAGTAGAGCTTTGCTGAGATTCAGGTCTTTGCAAATAGGACGGAGAAAGAACAGCAGTGCTTTTGACTTCCGCTGATCGTAGTAAACAAGTTTAGTACCTGCCCACAAACTTTTTGTTACAATTAGAGAGAAAATGTTTACTGCTGTGTCAGTAAATTCATTTAAAGGCAGTTTGCTGAATGTTACATTATTCTGATTTGAATGGCTTTCTTCTAAAATATTCTAAAATAACTGAAGTAACAGGGTGGTGCAGTTTAACTGGTATAATTTGAATAGTTTTTACCCAAAGAATGAAATATAATAGTTTCCAGACAATGTTTTCATTAATGAGCTTTCTATAAACTCTGCCATTTTCTTCCTTCCAAGAAGCCAGAAGTTACTTTTCCAGAAGTTTGGGTGATGTAGATTTTTTTTTTTATTTTTGCAAATATGATATAGAAGTGAGTTACAAAAGATATATCAGAAGTATATCTAAAAGGATCTGTCTCAATGGAGTTATTTTCCCTCAAATACAGTCATAATTTAGATCTGCAGACTCTCTTTTGCTTTTTAAAATCTGTTACAACAGTAGGTTTTTTCTCAAATGCAGTTTTGTTGCACTGTCTTTATTGCTCTTTTTCATGAAGACAGCATAGTGACTCCTTTTACACCCAGTCAATACACCTATCACACTTTTCTGCCAGCCAAGGGGAAAGGTAATCTAACATGTAGTGGGTTTTAATATCCTATGATGTGTCTGCTGTAGTAGTTGCCAGAAACATGGTATAGTTAAGGTACAAATTCAATTCTGAGTCATTGCTTTAATTTTTAATAACTAGTTCAATAATTCTGCATTGGAATTGAAACTTTATATTTATTGTTTTTATCGTAGCTGAGTTATTGAACAGAACTTAAGTAACTTCATTGCTAAATTAAGGCTATTGAGGGAAAGGATCACACTTCCCTAGGTTTATATTTTTGGACAGTGCTCTTTGTTAAGCTTCTTAATAAAAATGCAAAATCTGTAGGTGTCTTCTATGTGCCCTTTGAGTAAAATTATCCAGTACTGCTTTTTTTCACTGCTGCCAGGAAACAATGGCATTCTAAATACAGTAACACCTTTTCTGTCTGTGAATGTTGTGTAAGTCTCACCAGTTAGTTTAGACCTCTGTAAACCTTGGGCCAGCACCTTTAATCTGTGTCAAAGCAACTTGCAAGTTTTGTCTTTTCAGTCAAACTAAAAAAGCTGGTTTTGTATTCAAATAAGTGCTTTGATTTAATAGGAGCAAAGTAATAGCTTTAGACTATGTGGGTGCTTTTCTACAAAGATGTGGCCTTGTTGCTGAAAGGTGGAAGAATAACCAGAGGACAGTACTGAGTCAAAAAAAAGGCTTGCTAAGCCATGTTAAATATGATGTATGGTGAAGAGTATAACTCACTTTTAGTCTTCAATATGGAAAGAGTAGGAGTTAAGTTACATTTGCTGGGCTGTCAGGTAGGAAAAATTTCATTTGAATGTTGATTAAAACTCCGTAATAGAATTTTGCTTTGCAATGCCATTTAGTAGCTTTTCTCCAGTAACAATTGACTTGAAAATGCTACCACTGAAATGTTTGAGTGATCTTATTAAACTAATTAAATCATCTTTTAAATTACCTGATCCCTCAGGGTTCAAATTTCTCACGAGGAAGGTCTATTTCCTTTGTAGGATGTTGTAGTGCTTGGATTGTGAAACTGTCAGGGAAGGCTGCATGTTAATGACAGCATTTTAGAATAGCATGGGCTGAGTAGTTATGCTGCTACTGGCAAGTTACTTTTGTCTTTGTTGAGAAAAGCTTTTAAAATTGCGCTTAATTCAATAAGGGTTATTGAATAGATACTGAAAACAGAATTGGCTTATACATCATCTTGACCATAGCCTTCTCCTAGATAGGTGGCAGTTACTTACTTCCAGGACTTTTCTTACAGCTTCAGTCTCTTCCCTAGACATGTATTCTCCCATGTATCACTGGGATCTAATTGAGTGTTGTTTTAACAACAGCAGATAAAGTGTATTAATATCTTAGACATATTAAAATTATGACTGTTAAGGCCTCAGACACTGCAGCATTAAAATTTGAGTAGCTGTTACTAAAAGGTGGATAAATTCTTTTCTAGAGATGTACATGCAGTTTGCTTGTGGGATGATAAAGGTCCAGCAAAAATTCATCAGGCTCTGAAGGAAGACATCCTTGATTTTATTAAACAGGCACAAGCAGTAAGTACTTAACATTTCATAACTTCTATGCACATTGCTAGAAAAATAGCCAAATAATTCTGACTTTTGTTGGATCTAAATGTGTTGCTTTTTTGTTTGAAATTTTGTCATGTTCTGGAGGTCGTAATTACCCTGCAAACTTCTATTGACAAAAGGAAGAGCCTTGAGCATTTGCCTTGGCTGATTGTTTTCTCAGAGTGCTTGAAGCTGGGATGGGCAGTGATTTTTTTTGTTGTTGTTTGTTTTTTTGTTGTTGTTGTTGGGATTTTTTTGTTATATTAAAAACCCACAAAAAACACAGCATTATTTTTGTTTATCCAACAGTACTTAGGGAATTTTATTCCACTTGAAAAATTCTAAAGGCAGAATTTTCCATAAGATATTAATGTCTGAAAAAAGTGTTTACATAGCTTCAGTGCTATTTTGACATGTTCATGGATGGCTTTAAAATAAGCCATATCTGTGGCATTCTACAAATACCTGTTATCGACTCAGCAAGCTTTGCTGTCCAGTTTTATGGGCTTCCCTCCAAACAAGTGAAGCTGTCAATAGACTCAAAAGAAATTCTTCTGTTTGTAACACATATTACAGAAAACATCTTTTGCGATGGGGGATTTAAAAGAGGGAGTTGTTGTGAAATTAAAAAAAAAATTCTAGAGCATCCCATGACAAAGGTTTAGAAAGGAAAAAATAAAAGTGTACAAAATCTTTCTTCAGTGAAGTGATTTACACCACTAAGACTTTGCTTCAAGGGAAATAGTTTTTTACAGAGGCCTTTTTATAACCAGGCCTATAAATGTTGATTTTTAAGTTTCACAGTTTACCTGCTTACATGTATAAATGCTATGCTGAGCTGAGGCCTTTTGATGTGGTCTGTGTTGGCTGTTATTTGAGAGACAGGTTTTTTGGCATTATGATAGTCATTGTACAATGTAGCTAAGTTTTCAGGCTTTAATAAAATATACATGTTAACTATCTGTCTGGGCCTAATGAATGGTTAGTAGACTCCATTGTGTCAAAACTTGTCACTGTATGGAATATAAGATAGTACTCGTAGGTTTATGTTACTTCAGGTTTTTTTTTTTTAACATGGTTGTACCAGTACATGCCTTTAGACCAAAGTTTTTAATTTTTCACTTGCAGATTACTTAAAAGGAGAAAAAAAAAAGGTTAATGTGGAAAATTTGAACTTACCGAGTGCTTGTTTGTTGCTATCTTTCTTTGCCCTTTATAAATTACCTCCTCTGCTCCCCCCACCTGCAGAGAGTGCTGAGTCACCAGGATGATACAGCTCTCCTCAAAGCCTACATAGTGGAGTGGCGCAAGTTCTTCACACAGTGTGACATTTTGCCCAAGCCCTTCTGTCAGTTGGAGATCACTCTGATGGGCAAGCAGGGCAGCAACAAAAAGTCCAACGTGGAGGACAGCATTGTTCGAAAGGTGAGTGAGTGCTGCTGCCAGAGAGCTTTGTTGCACAGCTAGCCTCAGTTACAGCACTGAGGGGATTCTGGAGTTCAAGATGAAACTGCATCAGTCATGCAATGTGATGTATCACTTGGCGTTGGGAGGGTCAGAACAGCACTGCAACATTTTTTTTCCACTCTCCACAAGAGTTTGACTTTGTTTCTGCAGTTTTGCTTTGGATATTAACACAGGTGGGGCTTCCACTGTGTTGGTGGCTTGGTAGCCACTTTGGGGCTGGACCAGAGGCTGCAGGCTCCAGTGGGTGGGTGTGGAGCAGTGCATCACCTCAGCCTCACAGAACTTGCCCTACCCACCTTCCCCAACACACACTCCAGTTGTTTTGAGCTATTAATCATTTCTCTATTCCCCTTTGCCCTACTGTTTTGACATCTTGTCCTTTATACCTCTTGAAGACCAGGAAGAGAGAAAAGCAGGAGAGAGGAATTGCCACCTCAAATTACCTTTTTAGTTTTCATTGTTTGTTGGAGAAAGCATGGCATCTTAGACTCCCCAGGATTTGGCAAACTTGAGCTGTAAACACTGCCTTTTGCAGAAGGTAGGAGACCTAAGAAATTAAAGAAAAAACAAGGTGGAGTGGACAAAGCAGTGAGGAGAATCTGAGAGAAAGAACTGGTTTCTAACAATTCAGATTTTGGTCAGGACTGAAGCTGGTGGAGGTGTCTTGTCTCTCATATGCAGTCCAGTTAGACCAGCCCATGGGTGGGACATGAATGCCCAGAGTCTCCAACCTATCTCATTATTTCATGTTCACTGCTGAAGGTCCTCTTGATTAAGGCATCATTCTCTGTAGTTGTCTGAAAAATGCCTTGTGGAATCTCTTCCCTTGCTTGAGAAGTTCTTCATATATTCACCCAAAGTGATGTGTGTTTTTTTCCTTCAAATATCTCTATAAAATTTCCCTGTCTATAATGTCTGGAAGCACTCTGACCGGGAGAAAGCTGTTTATGTGCCTTCCAGGTTGCTTGATATTCTCACTGTTTCTTTTTCAGTTTTCACTCGCTTCAGCTCTTTTAAACAGTGCAATATAATGTTTATATCAGTGAAGTTAAAATACTGGAAAAAAGTAGTTGAGGAAGCGTAATCAAATAAAACTTTGCTTCTACATATGTTGCAATGTTTTAAACATTCTCTTCCAACACATAAGACTTCAGTGTCAGAAATGGAAATTAGCTGAAATTGAGAGACAGTTATGGAGAAATTAAGACTAAAGTATGGGAAACTTAACTCTCTTGAAATCTGACTTTTATTAGGTTCTAGCTGTGTTAAAATCTAAAATTTACAAACTAATAATGGAATGAGATAATCTAATCTTTATTATTAACTTTGCCATGCAATGGTGTGAAGTCGTCCTAAGCTTGTTTTTTAGTAAGCTTATTCACAGTCATGAGGTAAAGTTTGAATTGATAAATATCGTGCTTAAATTGCATTCATAACTGTTACTGTCAAATTTGTAGATACTTAGGTTTGAGCTTTCTTCTAAGCTCAATGAAATGGCCTAACTCGGATAGGAAAATAACATTCTCTTTTAAGCTTTGGCATAATTTTGTTCGATATTCAGTGTCATGTAGAAAGAGCCAGATCCAGTGTCTGAGGGCAAAAAAAAAATAACTCCAGTAACTGGAAGTTTAAAAGCAAACTAAGGTTTTTAACAAACCTATAGCATGCTTCAACTATTTACTACTGAACTAAGCTAAAGGGATTTAGGTGAGCACAGGTATGGTGGTCAGGTGTAATGCAATGCATTTACAGCAGCATCAGCAGCAATCACCAAAAATAATAAATCACACAATGGAATATAAACAGTCACATTGAGTGCTAAGAATTTTGATAAGAGCCTCCACAACTAATTTTGAAACTTTGCAGTGCTTAGTTGAGATTTGGAGTTTTTTATAAACTACATATGCATTGCTTGCATACTGAACTTTCTTGTTGGATAAATGCAGTCTAAAGCCATCAGTCCTTTTCTTTATGTAACTGTGGTGTTAGTTGAGTTTTTAGTTTTTTCTAAGACTGTGCCTGCCAAATGGTGAACTGTATTTGGGTGTTTGCCTCAAAAGTACCCCCTGATACTGCAACTCCTGATACACTGTGTTGCTGGAAAAGTTACTTGACTGTTTATCAAGAACTGTAGAAATAATACAGAATTTCGGAATGACTACATGCGTTCAAGACTGATTCCCCTAGCTGTCAAGTTACATTAAGTAAATTTAGAATGTGAGCTGAATATGGCTTCTATAACAAGTTCAAAGCAAGATCAAGTCCTAACGTAGTTGAACTGCTGTGTATGACCTGAAAATTACATTATAAATTGCTTCATTTCTGTTTCTGGTCTCTTGTATTTATTTTTTTTGCACAAACTTAGGTCTGCGTGTACCTTTCTGACAGGATTTTTTTTTTCTTCCTGATATGCAGCTCATGCTAGATACATGGAATGAATCCATATTTTCAAATATAAAAAACAGACTTCAGGACAGTGCAATGAAGCTAGTTCATGCAGAAAGACTAGGAGAAGCTTTCGACTCCCAGCTTGTTATTGGAGTTCGAGAATCATATGGTACGTCTTGCACACACCGATCTGTTGCCTCCTCACTTTAGTAAATGAATTTTCTTCATACAAAGTTGGCAGTTGTGGTGGTAGGGTTGGGATTATCTCAGTATTTTGTATTGATTGTTTTTGTTGTGCTTGTCGATACATGATACCAATTAAATTTTGTTTATAATCTTTAGCTTCTAAGTGATTTATTTACCTGTGTGTCATTTACTGCAAAATCAATGTTTTCAAAGAGAAGACTACTTTTTGACCTTTTGGAGTTGCAAATATAACTTGGTTTTTACTCCTTTACATACTGTTTCTCTTTCTTTAGACAGTTTGAAGAAGAAATGCTAAACAGGCTACATTTAAGACTTTCAGTCTTTTTCTTTGTTGCAGAATTGATCTGTGTATCTGAAACTTCTGTGATGTTTCACCAGGGCTGCTACTTTTGAAAGCTTTCCAGCCTGTTGAACTAAAGTTGTGGCTAATACTCTCTGAGATGGCTTTTTATAGAAGTCCAGTTCTAACTTTTTTTTAAAGCATATTCCATTTAACAACTATTTATTTCTCTGTAACAGTTGAAAATGGAAACTCTTCTTCAAATAATGCAAAGCACTGCAGTAAGCTCACTGTCTCCATTCTTGTAAAACAGGAAAAAAGTCTAAAATGGAGACATTGTAATTTCAGGAACTGTGTCTTAGAGAAGCTTTTTGCTCAGTCACGTGGAGAACTTTTCACTTTATTATGGCATTATTCTGATCACTTTTGTTCCTTCCTTACAGTTTTGCAGTTGTATGTGTATTTATGGTTACCATGTTCAAATGTCTGAAGTGCTGGAGCTAAGTGTGAAGTTCTTTCCAGTTTCCCATAGTTGATCTGAATGTTTTTGTGTGCAAAGATTGGCCAGATTTGGTTACCGTTGTGATCAGAGTCCATTCACCAGATATTTTGAATTGTTCAACGCCACCTCTTAATAGACGTCTCAGTCTCCCATTGAGATTTGCTTATTGTTAGCAACATAAATTTCCAAGACTTGAGAGTAAGTTTGGACTTTCTCTTTGCAGTTAACCTTTGTTCTAATCCTGAAGATAAACTTCAGATATATCGGGATAACTTTGAAAAGGCGTATTTGGATTCAACAGAGAGATTTTATAGAACACAGGCTCCTTCTTATTTACAACAAAATGGTGTACAGAATTATATGAAATATGTAAGTAAAAATTCTGTTGTAACTTTGTACTGAAAGTTTTAGTACTTAAAATGATTGCTGTTCTACTTTTGCACAGGCAGATGCTAAACTAAAAGAAGAAGAGAAAAGAGCACTACGATATTTAGAAACAAGACGTGAATGTAACTCTGTAGAAGCAGTGAGTATAATGTGTAAAAAAATTATGTATTTGATATTGATACAGTATACTGAAGTTTTTAGTTCTGTGTTACAGTATTTTTTGATAGCAGCAAATCAAAACTGTTTATTTTACATTTTCTGATCATCAATTATTTGTTGCAAAAACATGTATTACTTTCCAGTCTGGTGATCTACAATTTTTGCAGGTGTTTTAACAGTACATGTAGATCAAAAGTTCAAACTGAAGAGCAGGTTTTTATTCAGGTTGGTTTTTGTTCTTTCATTTTGAGTTAAGTATGGTGGGTTTTTTCCTGTGCTTAACAGTGGATGAGAATCATGTTGGATAGTAAACTGGCAAATGTGTTTGGCAAAGGGTTTGTCAGTGCTCATTTAGAATACCTGAGTTATTGTTCATTGTAATCAAAAATAGCAATAGAAATTTCATTAAAGCTGTAATACATATTTCCTCTTAGACTGAAATATGGCCATTTAACATAACAGATGGGTTTTCTTTCTTTCCTTCCCCTTCTTCCCTATTCAGCAATTTTTTACACTATTCAGGTTCTAAAGGAAGATTTAACTACAGAGAACAGTTCATAGTTGTCTGTGTAGAAATTAGTCCAGGAAACAGGTTATTCTAAATAAATACCTTTAAAATCTGGGGGTTTTTTGCAATGGATCAAAATGTGCTTTATGCCTTTTGTTAAGCTGTGAATCATTCATTTTGCACAGCTATAAATTGTAGCCCGTATAAAGAGGCAGACAAGAGAGAGATGGTCCTGATATGTGCAGGCAGTTTCTGTTCTAGATCTAAGGCCTTGTTCAAGGCATCCAGCCTGGTCCAAATAGGGTATGCTGGAATGAGAACTATTCTTAGCTCTTGGATGTATACTTGGAAATGAAACAGGGTAGTTACTGTTCCAAAAGTGGTGGCTCCCTTGAGAGAAAAGAGACCACAGAAATACTAAGCTCATTAATTCTTTGGAAGAGACTTTACCACATTTACTAACCTAAACATTTTGAAGAAATATGGTTCCCATATAGATTCTGTTCAAACTGCGCATACTTTTATGAATCAGTGAATGAGTTAATTTTTTTATAGAGCTTATTGTTGAGAACAGGTTGGATTTTGTGTCATGGCAAACTTGAGATACATCAGACTTCAGTGTTCAGGTGACTGCTTGAGCTAATCCTGTGTTTAATATATTTCAGCTCATGGAGTGCTGTGTCAATGCCCTGGTGACATCTTTTAAAGAGACTATTTTAGCTGAATGCCAAGGGATGATCAAACGAAATGAAACAGAAAGTAAGTGAAACTTCAAGAGCAGTGCAGGGTGAACCCTGCATGAACTGCATAAAAATAGATTTGTGTGTAGATATATCAAATTACTGTTTTTAATAGATGGTGGCAGTTTCATATAAAAATACTATTGCACATGAACAGTCCCACAAAAAATTTGCATCATTGGTTAATTTTTTTTTTCTATCACTTCTGAAATTTATGTGCACAGTACCCTAATTTGAATAAGTGCATAGCTCTCATCTTGCTTGAAAGAAAATATTTTGTGCTCTGTTTATTTTTTTCCTACACTTATTTTCATCGTGTTGACCAACTCTGGTAAGTGCTACATATGTCTTTACTTTCTATTTGAATACTCCAGATACAAACATTTCCTCTTCATTTCACCTCACCCATCTCTTTATACACCCAGGAAAAAAGTGAAACATCCCTTTATAAAAGCTTTTTTTTCTGAAAGGCAGGGAGACATTTTTCTTATTCTGATTATTGATGCAGGACCAGTAGGTCAAATGAACAAAATCTCTGCAAGCTGTTCATGTGGTTTTTTGCCATTATGTCAGTGTGAGTATTGAAAGTTAGCTCTGCATGCCTCTCAAAAGTTTTCAGAAGTTTTTTTAACTCTTCTGCAAGAAGCTAAGATGTTAGTGTGATTCAGAAGTCTTGTGTTGGTCCTGTATGATAAAACAAGCTAGATATTTCTTTAAAATGTTATAATTCAGGTGAAAAATGAAAAAAAAAAAAACCAAAAACCAAAACTGAAATCACAGGTTAATTTTTCTTTGTCTTGGTATCCTGCAGCCAGGGAATATTTACTAATGTCTTACAAGGTTTTCATTTCTATGGAAATGAGAAAACTGTTTTATGACTTAGAATATTATAGAAAATACTCACTTCTAAAGCCAGCATTTAAGAAAATATTTGACCTCAAAACTATGTCATCCTGATCTGTTCATCTAGCAGGATGATTTCTGGCAGTAGTCCAGAGCTAAATGTAGAAAGCCGTGAAACTTCTTACAAGTATATATTACAGCCTTTGGGAGAATGCAGGAGGCTTATGTAAATGCAGAGCTTCAGAAGAGTTCATCTACAGGCACCAAAGGATCTTTCTTTAGAAACCTGCTGAAATATTCACACAGCCCTCTCTTGTGGCTGTGTCTGTCCTGTGATCGTGCTTGGTTGCAGAGTACTTCCGTTTAGTTTGTAAGAACTGTTTAAAATGCTTTAATGAAGGATGCAGGTGCAGATGACTGAAGCATAATTAAAGACTGGAGCTATACATAGTAATGTATACATCTGATAGTATCCTCTGTTGTGCTGTGCTGTGCTTATGCATGTGACTTTCTGATATTATCTACCCCAAAACATTCTGTGATGTTTTCTTTATTAAACAGCACTGACAAAAAAGGGCTGTTTTGGCAGGGATTTTTGGCTGTGAGCTGGGCACTACTGTAAAATACTCGTTATATTAAGTAATATTTGCATGCTGTGAAGACAGAAAAGGATAATGTTTTCCACCTAGAAACTATCAAAAATGTCATAGCTCTCAAAGATTTCAGAATTGCCTTAGTGTGTTTTTGTTTGCTTATGGTATTGGGGAAGGCATGTCTAAATTTTAGTCTTGAAATGCAACAGAAATAAAAGTACACTTGCCTTTCACAAATACAGAATGAAAGCAGACTTTAAGTTCCCCATGAACTACAGTATAGACTTCTTTACTCTTCAGTCATGTGTTCTGAGACAAATTCCAGTGAAATACTCTTGGTTTTGTTACATTGAAGTCTGTCTTTGAAGAATTCATGGTTTTTTGGGTCCTGCAGTCTTAGGGATGCGCCTAGAGTCATTCTTTGCTACTGATTCTTAAAAGAAACCACTGATTTTTTTTCTTGTGTTGTTTATGCTATCACTACTGTACAGAAACAGATGTAGAGCCCTACATCTTTTAGTTTCTCTTTTTCTGCCATGTCTTCCTCCCTCTTATTCTTTTTAAAAGCCCAGATTAAAAGATCCAGTAAAAGTTGAGTGAGCTTTTTGGACTTTTTCTATGTAAAAATGCTGCCATTTCTTACAGTAGATCTAAATTGCACTGAGAATGCCTCTGACTAATTTTTTTTTCTGGTTCCTGAAATCCTGTCATTCAGCCTATAATGAGTTGTCTCTAGTACCATTGCAAGTTCTTATTCAAGGCTGTTTGTAGTTTCCATTCTCTAATTTGCATTGTTATGTTCTAAAAGGATTTTTTTCTTCTCTGTGCTTTTTTATTTGCTTCTGCAGCAGCTGTTAAGATACAGATGATGGTAGCATATTTCATCCTCAGTGGTGATGGGATCTTGATGTTTGCTGCTGACAAAAGTAATGCAGAGGAGAAAGCAAAGGCTGGGCCTCTGAGTTTTCCCCTTTCACAGTAGACATAACATTGAGGAGCTAGGTGAATCTATAATTTTTTTCCTATCAAAAAAGAATCAGAGTCCATTTGTTCTACTTCATGAAGCAGAGTCCTTTGCCGTGTTGAGTTCAAATCTCTGTGGTCTCTTTATAACAATCTGGTGACCTTAATCCCAGTGTCATTTGTGAACAGCTTTATCAAGATGATAATGGATGTTTCAGTATCCTTTTTTTCTCTTTTTTTTAGGCAGTGTTGAAATATCTTCACAAAAAGTAGACAAATAAAGCACATCGCTTTTTGAAGTTTTTGAACTGGTAACTTTCAGACAAACTGAATAAACTCTTTGGGAAAGAGTTCACTCTTTGCATTAGTCAGTTTTAGTTACTTCAGAACTTTTCAAGCTTTTAAGTAAATCAAAGCATTGTTAGTGGTATTGAAAGATACACAAAGACAGGTGGTTTTGGCTTTAATTTAAAATTTAAAAATGTCTTGAATCCATACAATTTCTTGTATAAACTCCTGTAGGCTTCCAACTAAGAGACATTTTTGCCAGGGATTTGAAGGCAGTTAGAACCTGGACTTAATCAAAATTTGCATTGGTTTTAGGGGGGTCTTATTCAAGCTTGTGCATAAGCATACTATGTAAGATACAAGCATACTATATTCATAAGGAAGTATTACATCACAATATATAGCTTTTTTTGCCTTCAAAAGAGTCTTCTTGTGGGACCAGAATTAGAACAGTACTCAAGACATCTTTCTTTTTAAGAGAGGAATTGGATTATCTGTTCTTCAAATATTTAATGTTTCACTTAAGACATGCCTAGGAGAAATGCAGTATATTTGGGTTTTATACAGGTCTTTGACTGGTGGCTTCATTAGTATTTGTATCTTTCAGAGTTGCATTTAATGTTTTCGCTGATGGACAAAGTTCCGAATGGCATAGAGCCTATGCTAAAGGATTTGGAAGAACATATTGTTAGTGCTGGACTTGCAGACATGGTAGCAGCTGCTGAAACTATTACTACTGTAAGTGTATTGGGTTTTAGTAAAATACCAACAGGAAAACAATTTTGCAGAAGTTAAATATTCTCTATTTGTGGGACAAATGTGTGAATGGAAATAATTTTTTAAGATTTTGTGTTTAGAGATCAAATTTTGATCCAGTGAAAGTTTTAAATGTCTTTAGGATAACTTTTTATTGTTTGTGTTTTCAGTTGTAGCTTTAAAAAGTGAATCTAATTTGCAGTAAAGGTTATAAATAAAGTGCATGGGACGCTTATGCAATACAATTGTGTTAGAATCTTAATTTTAAAAGCCTAAATCAATTTTTCCGGAATTCTAACTTCCTGATGAAATTTGAAATTTGGTTTCAATCTAAGAATGGTTGTTCAGTGTGGAAATTACAAGGTTTTTTCTCTCTGCTGTATTTTTTCAGCTTTTTGCCACCTTTTTTTCACTGGGTCTAGGAGGGCTAGGTGTCTGCAGCAATTGCGATGTGGCATGTGTCTTTTATTGGTCCTTGAAAACTTCCTGTAAAATAAAATGTTATTGTATAATATTTGAAAGTTACAGTTTGGGATTTTTTTGTATATTGGAAATACTATCCTGCAAGTCTGTGTTTAGGCCTACATGCTGTAGGCATCTTCAATACAGAGACTAAAGATAAAATGTGCATTCATAGTATGCAGGCTTTTGATAAAACAGCATTTTTGCAGATTAGGGAAATATATGTGTGCTTACACTGAATTCTGTGGAGTATTGTTTTTTTATTTGATTTTTGCCTCTTTAGGATTCTGAGAAATATGTAGAGCAATTGCTCACGCTATTTAATCGGTTTAGCAAGTTGGTTAAAGAAGCTTTTCAAGATGATCCAAGATTTCTTACTGCAAGGGATAAGGTATGTGTTTCTACTGGTCTTTCATTCACTGTGAGAATTGTCGCAATTTGTATAATGGTGTCTCCAAAACCCTTGTGCCTATTCACTGTTAAATTTAGAAGCTGCTATTACCCTATTACATATGCAGACTAAAATATTGGTGAAACTTACTACCGAGTAGCTTCTAATTTCTGTTGTAGTCCTGCATAAAGTTATATGTATTCAGTTTTGTAATGTTGTAGAGGACTTTAGATGATCTTTGTATCGAGAACCTTAATGTCTGATCCAGCAGTAATTTGTGTTCAGAATTTACTATGTATCTGTCTCATGACTTCAGACATGCAACCTGCTCCATGTAATCCCTTCCTAAATTGTTGTTTAAAGGAAACTAGTATGGTGGTGGAAAATAGGAAGATGCAATCCATCAGTTTTTGGGAAATTGAGTCATAGAATTTGAGCTGTCAAATTGAAAATAGAATCTGCAAGCTTTGGGCTAATAAAAAAATTAATTTCATATTACAGTAGTGTACAAAGAGATAAAATCATTGCAGTTCATATCAAAGAGAAATTGAGTGAAGCACCAATAATCTAATTATTTTTCAGGCATACAAAGCAGTTGTGAATGATGCTACAATATTTAAACTTGAATTGCCATTGAAGCAAAAGGGGTAAGCCATGTAAACTTTATGTGACTCAAGGTTTTTAAAATGTCTCCTCAAAAAGTAATGCTGTGTTTAAAAGAGCTTTGTGTTATTTGCATTATGGAATTTCAGATTCCTTGTCGACCTCAGGTAAGACTGTCTTTGTGTGGAAGCAGATCAGTGAATAGCAGCCTATTTCAACTTAAATTTATTTGTAGTAATTGGGGATCTATTATTTTATACTATGAGTCAGTTTGTTAGCTGAAGCTCATAGTGGCTTCCTGGACTATTAATTCCAAAAAACCTCAGCTGTATAACTCTGCCACAACTGCAGCAGAGATCGTGGGAAAGATGAGGCAGTATTCTTCATGGGAATAACTGCAGCTGACTAAGGTGTAACCATCCACAAGCTGTTTTACACCTCCTCTTGTGCCAGTTGTGAGTGTGACCTGTCCAGCTGTTGCATTTTTGTTTCAGTGCAGGATTAACCAGGTTAGTTTAAACAACTTCCACTAGATTAGGCAGACCTGCGTGACTCAAGAAGAAGGACCATGCTTACAGTGCCTGCTCTGCTAACTCAGCCATGAGAAGGTAGCAGTCAGTTAATTGATTGTTAACATTTACCATGTGATGTGCCACTTGAGTAGGAATTTGTATATATTTAGGTGCTTGGGATTGCTTATATATAGTTTGTCATCTGATTTACTATGGAAACAAAGCTTGTATAGCTGGGCTGCCAGCTTCCCTTTCAAATTGCTTCTGGTTAGGGGTGGATGGTTATAAATATCTGTCCAGCATCTTGGTTTGTATTCTCGGTTTGGTTTTGGACTAATGGCAAGCCTGAATAGGGATTAGTCTGTCTCCTTTTATTTATTGGAGAAGTGCTGTCACAAAAGACTGGATCCCTGCTGTCTATACTTTGCATAGATGTAGGTAAGGTAGAAGAGTTTTTCTAGGTATCTTCTAATGTTTCAATTTCCCCTGGGACCATCCAAATCGATACCTCATTCAAACTGTTTCACTCCTAAAGTGAAACCTGCCTGGTTGTTTCTTGGAAACCACTGTAATTGTGATGGTCTTCTGTTCAGCATTCTCCTTCCTAATCACTTTGAAGTTGTCTAGATATGCAGCTTGGTTTGAGCAAAATGAAATTTTATCTTCCTTCGTCTTTTGTAAAAGCCAGAAGACTTGTGATCTGCTTGTACTTCAGATGGTCTTTAGGAGGGCAGAAGACACTAGCCTGCAAGTTGCTTCACAAACTAAAAAAAAAAGACAAGGTGTCTGAAGAGTGTTTAGAGTGCTCTATCTATACTAATTGATTAGAGGGTGAAATAATGAGCAAGAAAACTAGGTCCTGAGCTTGCTTTGGGCCCTTAAAAGCAGCAGTCAAGTTGTTGCCATCTGACTCTAGAAATAGGGATTGGTCCTTGCTTATGGTTTTATTCACCAGTCTAGACACAGGTTCAGAACATGACCTGTGCTTGATGAATTTTTGAAGAACCACAGTCTCTCTACTGTAGCATCTTGTTCAGCTTCAGTCTGCTTTTAATCTCCAAGCTGTTAGTCCATCCTTTATAGCTGTGGTGAAATAATGTTATCCTGTTACTATGTGGTAGATGTGTTGAGTTTTGCAGTCTGTCAGGTGTGGTGCAGGAGGCTCTTCTCATTACAGCATACTGAGGAGATGAGTGAAACATTTCACTGTAGTATTTGTTAATTCTTTACTGGAATACTTCTTTCCGTGCAATATTTATTGTTTCAAACTGTGGTTCACCTATATCCTTCATTGTTACAGTTCTAAAATTACAATTAGTTAAATTAATCAACCTATAGAAGCTGTCTGAAAGTATTTGGCAGTATTTATTCTTTCAAGAAGAAAGAGTGTTATCCCTAATTTTTCATTAGTTTATGAGAATATAAATTCACCACCAGGATCCTTGCCAGGGGGATCAGGAGAGAGTGGTCTGTCTTGTTAACAATGTGACTACTCCAGAATGGCAGGATTCTGTATGGTTTGAAGATATACTGTTCTTCTTTTATCTAGTGTTGGATTGAAAACACAGCCTGAATCCAAATGCCCTGAGCTTCTTGCTAATTACTGTGACATGTTGCTAAGAAAAACACCACTAAGCAAAAAACTAACCTCTGAAGAAATTGAAGCAAAGCTTAAAGAAGTGGTATGTTTTTGCCTTCTATTTCTCAATTATTCTGAAGAATAAATTTGTTCTTTATGTGGGTCGAGGCCTTGATCTTCAAAAACAGTTATGCGAGATGTAATAGTAGAGAAAAGAGTTTATTATGTTACTGTGTGTGTTTAAATATTGTAAATCATTCAGTGTTTCATGTCTCCTCTGTCAGTTAACAAAAGTGGTATACTAAATTAATGCCTATATGAGACTGTAATGTATTACAATAACTAGTATTTGCCTAGAAAATAATACAGGAGATTTTTACATACCAGTGTCAATGTATTTTTGATTTAAGAGAATTTCTTGTTGCTTGACAAATGAAGAAATTTAAGGTGTGGTATTATGAAACATTCATTGTTGATGTCTATCATAGTATTAACACAGTTGATCTTAGGGCAATGTCAAGTAGCCTTTTTCTAGTCATAGTCTGCAGTTTCATTAGATCAGCATTCAAAGACTTGTCTGGTTGACAATGCAAATAAATATATTGAACTCTATTTTTGACAGCTTTTGGTACTTAAATATGTACAGAATAAAGATGTTTTCATGCGATATCACAAAGCTCACTTAACAAGACGTCTGATACTAGATATATCAGCTGATAGTGAAATTGAGGAGAATATGGTGGAATGGCTCAGAGTAAGTAGCATCACATCTTTCTTTGGTTGTGTCTCATACTTGTGGTTAATTAATATTCCAGTCTTGAACTTAAATATCTTTCTTGCTTAGGTGAGTTCTGTCTTAAATTGCAGGCAACTCAGGGCATCTTATACTTCCCTTCTATCACAGTACTTTGTGAAAGTAAAACAGTTCTCCTCTTCTCTAATAAAGGCAGTGATAGATTTTAAAATATTTCATATACAATTACCTAATGGCTTCATAGATTCCATATGCGAATGAACAAAATGCAGTGTACTTGTGTAAGTATGTAAATAATTTGAAATGCATTCTAATTTTGAAATTTTATGTAGATTAGAATATTATTTGTATGTCTTAAACATTCCTTCAAATCTCAGAACTCATGGATTCCTTAAGACATGCGTACATTCTTCAGCACTTGAATTTCTTTAAAAAATCAACATATGCCCTTAAGGGATGACTACTTATGATCCATGCAGAAAACCTTTTATATTGCACTGCAGGTTCACTGTTACTGTAAAGTGATGATACCTCTGTACTTTTATGCTCTTAATTTATTTGAGCTTATTATTTTAAAAACAAAGTTTTTTGTTCATAGTTTTCTATGCTATATTTACTGTTCTGTTTGTTTATGTAGGAAGTGGGAATGCCAGCAGACTATGTAAACAAGCTGGCTAGAATGTTCCAGGATATCAAAGTGTCTGAAGACTTGAACCAAGCCTTCAAAGAAATGCACAAAAATAATAAACTTGCTTTACCAGGTATTGTTTTCAAATTATTTGCTATTTTTAATTTCTCTTAGTGTAAAATAACTCTGTTAAATCTTAAGTTAAAAATTATGTCAACTGCAGTTTGAACGCAGTCTTCATGGCATTGTTGCCCCTAAATTGGAGGTCTGTAGACTCTGCTTTCTCTTGCAGTTGATGCTAGAGCTATATCACTCTGTGAGTTGTTGTGGGTTTTCCTTATGAGCAATCTTGTAGATACAGATTCCCTACTCTTATAGACAAATTGCAAGCAGGGGCTTGAATTGGCATCAGCCAGGTGAATGCCTCAACTACCTCCTTCTTTTATGCCCTCCTCATTCTTCAAGTGCTCCTTGCAATCCTCCTTTATCTGCCAGCAGGAGAGCTGGATGAATGCTATGAAGAGCTTAAATCACATTCTGAGATTGTTTCACTGATGAGAGAGGCTGAGGAACATCAAGTATTGGACCTGCCACTGCTGAAAACCCTTAAGTAGTGCTTGTAAGCATCAGCTGTAAAGCTGCACCAGAGTTCAGGGAACTCTGCAGTAGCAAGCCAATAAAACAGGTTTCTATCAGTGCTGCTGGCAGAAAACCAGTGTTGCATAAATAGAGTACTTATGTTTAAGTTGGTAGATACCCTACAGCTTTCTGAAAATTCAGTCCTCCAAAGTTGTGTTCAGAATAGAATAATAACCTGAAACATTTTGGTTTATCTGTTATACCTGGAGATTCATATAATCCAATATCATCTTACAGCTGACTCTGTGAATATTAAAATTTTAAATGCTGGTGCCTGGTCCCGAAGTTCTGAAAAAGTGTTTGTCTCGCTGCCCACGGAATTAGAAGATCTCATCCCAGAGGTTGAAGAATTTTATAAAAAGAATCACAGTGGTAGAAAACTCCACTGGCACCACCTCATGTCTAATGGAATTGTAAGTGTGTGGCTTTCAGCATATCAGTCTCAATGACTGTACTCTGTGTGAATTTATAACAGTGAGAAAGCTTGTAATCCAGACAGGCTTAAAAGTAAAATTTCCATCCTCTTCACAGATAACATTTAAGAATGAGGTTGGCCAGTATGACTTGGAGGTAACAACATTTCAGCTGGCTGTGCTGTTTGCGTGGAACCAAAGACCCAGAGAGAAGATCAGCTTTGAAAATCTTAAATTGGCAACTGAACTTCCTGATGCAGAACTTAGGAGGACTTTATGGGTATATCCCTTTCTCTTGAAACAGATTGCTTCTTGATTTTTTAACTCTGAAATACTGGATTAGTATTTCTAAAGCATTGTCTGATAACACTTTGAAACTGAAATGTGAACGTCTTTCTTGTAATTAATCAGTTGTAATGCTAGTTCCTTGCACTACTGCTGAGCACACACAGCCGTTACATTAGCACATTCTCTCTACGCATATTACTTCACAAGCTTTTGGAAACTGCAGGAATTTTTTGACTGTATGCTGCCTAAAGCACAGAGTTATGATTGTGTTTTGTCAAGTGGGTCTGGTCTAATTCTGGCAAATTAGTGACACCTGATAAATATGTGTTGCTTAAAAATAACTTCAGTGTTTGCTTTAGTAGACTTCTAAGTATTTAGCTCATGAATAAAGAGAAAAATCACATAAGTTAGACTTAACACCACTTCTGTAGCCATGAGTTTGTGTATTTTACTACTTTGTATGGTTTTGCTTATGTTAACACATTTCAGATGGAGATTTGGTAAACTGTATCCTCTCTCTGATTTTACTAGTCCTAAACAAGGCTATATGGGTCCCTCACTACAGTCAGCACAGCAGTGAATTATGGTCTTAAAAAGTAGTTGTTTCCATTTAGAAAGTCTGGTGTTTTATTTTCATTCTTTCTCCCCCTTCCCTTTTCTCTGTAGTCTCTTGTAGCATTTCCAAAGCTGAAACGTCAGGTTTTATTATATGAACCTCAAGTCAATTCACCCAAAGACTTTACAGAAGGAACCCTCTTCTCGGTGAACCAGGAGTTCAGTTTAATGTAAGATGATGTTTGAAAAGTAAAATAACAAAGTACTGTTTTGTAACTATAGGAATTCGCTTTAACTTAACCCTTGTTCTTGAAAGTTTTGAAAATTAAGCTAGACACAAGCTTTGCTGCCCTGGCCTCACTTAGATTTGGCAATAGTCATGCTTCAAGTAGGTGATTGGACTAGATGACCTGCAGCAGCTCCTTCAAACAAATGTTTTTGTCATTCTGATTTCTGTGAAATTAAATTTGTCACACACCTAGGGATGAGGTGCAAAATTGGAGGCTTTGGTATGTTCCAGTTAGCAATGGGTCCATGAAATTTCATGGAAGACAGCCTGTAATCAGAGCACTAGTGCTGTATTGATTATTACACACACACAGAATTTCAAAACAGAGTAATAAGTTAAAAAAGAGGAAGTGAAACTGCTTAATAATATGGTGTGCTGCCAAAAGCCAGGATTTTTGGTGGGGTTCTCACCAGAGAGGAGTGTCTTTATTTCTGTAAGAAGTGCAGTGCTTATTTACTGGTGCTTTGAAATAATTTGAGCACAAAATAACACAAAAAGAGAATATCTAAGTGCTATATGCTATGTTCAGTGTATTTTACTTGTGCTTCTGCCTGCCTCTATTGTCAATGACTGTGATGAGAACTGGCTCCTTGCTAGTAACCTCAGATTCTGTGCCTCATTCTCAGTAGCAGCTGGACATCTGGATCTGTGGAGAAAGAGATAAGTGATGAATCTGCTTTCCTGGGGCTTAGTTTCTTACCCAGGGCTATACTGCTTATTCCTGTCATCAGGATTCTGAGCTTTGGGAAATGATGAGAGGACATAATAGAAGACACAGGCTGTAGAGAAAGTTTGTGGGTGACCACTGATGAATGCTATCAGCTTCCTTTGTTGCAATAGCTGGGGTTTGCCCCAGACAGTTCTTTGATGGAATATGAACTAGTCAAATTTCCTGAACTTTGTTGTAAAAACTTCCTCCAAAGAACCCTACATTTATATAATTAAATATATTTTTCTGAAATTTTATTGTTTCAGTTGCTGGATTTACTTGTAGTGCTTGCTAGCATTATTTATTATTATTATTACTTCATTGTGTGGAGACATTGGCGTTGAGTTTTAATCTCTCAGTCAGCTCTCTCACTAATGCAATGCTAATAACCTATACTTACCTAAACTGTCATGGTACTCCTTGCTGCTGTAATATAAGTTTACCAGGAATTCTGTAATTGAAAGTGTATTTTTTTTTTGTGCTTACTTTCATGCAATACAACTTTTTTCAGAAAAAACGCTAAAGTTCAGAAAAGGGGCAAGATAAATTTGATTGGTCGATTACAACTTACTACAGAGAGAATGCGGGAAGAGGAGAATGAAGGAATAGTCCAGCTAAGAATATTGCGAACCCAGGCAAGTAACCTGCCAGAGGAATACAAAATTCCCCTATTTCTTTTGTTGCATTATCATTACTGTAATTTGTTGTATTATCGTTATGTGCTGTCCACAATTGGATATTGATGTATGAAATTGGTGCTTTTGAATCCCATTGGAAGTTACTTTTGCAACATGACTCTAGATCCTTGTGAGTACCTGATTTTGCGTGTGTGTTCGTGCACTTGTATTATCAGCCTCCTGTTCTGAAGCACCAGGTCACCATCTCCAGAGAGGACAAAGCAGATATTGAGCAAGTGGTGAAGGCCTAGTGATATACAGCAAATCAGCAATGATGAACAAACAGCACTGTTGCTCCTTGCCTTACCAGGAGCCTCCTGTTAATGCTGTGTTCATTTTGTCACTTCACCCAAACGTTTCATTTTTTTTTTTCTTCTTGTCCCCCACCAGGAGGCTATCATCCAAATAATGAAAATGCGGAAGAAAATTACTAATGCCCAGCTTCAGACTGAACTGGTAGAAATATTGAAAAACATGTTCTTGCCACAAAAGAAAATGATAAAAGAGCAAATTGAATGGCTTATAGAGCACAAATATATCAGAAGAGATGAGTCGGATATCAACACCTTTATATACATGGCATAATTGGAGGACTCTGCAGGATGCTGAGAACATAAATGGAAGGGTGCTTGGACAGACAGCTGCAACAGTTTGTGCTGCAGAAGGACTTGTTTTGACTTTCGTTACGTATTAAAATCCCTGCCTTACCTTACAGAGGACTATATTTTGCCAATCTCATTCAGCTAGCATGATGGCATTCCCTTCATGTTGCACACTTTTAACAGCATGCTGTTTTGTGGGAAACTTGCATTCATGAAGAGCCCATTGTGAACTTTTTAAAGTAGATTTGATTTACACCCACCAGGAAGAATACAGGTTTGGGTTTTTAGATGACCAGTACTTGCACAAGGAAAAAATATTCAAATATTCATGCACTGAGGAACTGCTATTAGTTTTGTTTTGGGTTTGTTTTTTGTTTTGTTTGGTTTTGGTTTTTGGGTTTGTTTTTTTATTGCAATTAGGACTAGAAGTAGCACTTTCACTTTTGTGTTTTGGATCAACAGAGTAATGTACTGTCCACCTCTGATCCTTGTCATGTAATAACATTCAAGAGACACAAACGCATTACAACTGATATGTATTTGTTACAGTCAAAACCTGTTGGCTAGAGCAGTGCTTCAATCTAGTACCTGGATTTTAATAATTGATACATTAAGTGACACAAAAGTAATTCCAAGTCATGGGTGATATTTTTCCCTAAGCAAGAGATCATTGTTTTTAAATTGTTTCCTGTAAACAAGTGGATATGTTACCTTATTTGGATGGATGATTTGCTACAATCCTTTTTGACAAGGTAAAGGCTTCTTGAATGATACTTCACTCTAAAAGCAGTTTTTATGGGTGGGTCTGCTATATGAACAGAAATATTAAGTGTATTTCCTTGTACATTTAATATTTATATTCCAAATATTTCAGTATGACTACATATATCAGGATGCATTAAAGAGTAATTTATGCACAACTCCCCCAGAAAGATAATAACACTTGAAGATCCCTGTACTGTTTCCTCAGTGGTAACTTTTATATACATGCAAGGTTAATCCAATTGGACTAGTCAACATCTTTATATGAAAAACAAACCCTCTGCTTTTGATTTTGTAACTGGTAGGGTAGGAAATACACTTCTAATGAAAATGATAAAACGCTAAGGAAAATACCTTGTTTAGTGTATGCAGAGAGAGTGCCAAACACACATCAGGAATTTCAAGTTTTAAATGTTACCTCTTCCATTCTCAATCATCTGAAGTAGTCATTTGGCACTGCTCTACTCTCTGCTATTCTGAAATATCCCAGCATGTACTGGAGCGATACCATGAGTCATAGGAGCAGAGTGCCTGTCTTTGGACAAAGGTAAGTTGTGTTTTACTCAGTTCTGTATGAATATTTCTTCTATAAATCGCAAGTGTGCGAAGTTTTTTTTTTTTTAATTAACCAGTTGAACTACAACATCTAAAGGTCTCATCTTCTTTGATGATAGAAAGGGAAGAGGATACAATTAACTTTAGTCAAAAAAGAAAGCCTTCCAGTAAGTAAGAGGAGAAGTTTTACTTTCACATGGTTACAGTAAAGTATGCAGTAAGAGTGGTTTAAAAGCAAACTTTCCAAGAATGGCTGTTTGCACCCTCAAGCAGGCTGCGTGCTCTGTTACTAATGTAAATGCCAGTGTGACTGCCTGAGAAGAGTGTGTACTTGGACATCTGTTTGAGTAAGAAATTTTTGGTAGTGAGGGTTTCATGACCAAGAGATGGAGAGAAATCAAGGCCTGGCCAATTATAATTGATTGAAATCTTACAGCTTGTGTTACATGCTTTTATTGATACTCAAAAGTAGATGCTGTTTAAAAATATTGCATCTTTATGTTGGCCCTGTGGTGTTGCAACTCAGAATCAAAAGCAAGTGGTGCTCTGTGTAGTTAACCAATGAAACTATTTGAACATTAGAAAACAAAATTCTAATAAAAAACTTTGTGCTGCAAGACTTCCAGTCTTTGTAAGTTAAAAGTAATAAATGCTTACTTGGGATAATTGGGGAAACATGACAGTCTGAGCACACTCTTCCACATGAAAAATTCCAACCCCTAACCAGAGAAGAACAGGTGTGAAATGGTCACATGTAAAGACCTGCCAAGGGGATAATGCTGATTTTTGAAGCCATTGTTTTAGATTTGAGAGAGAAGTTTAAGAGACTGTGTTTCACATACAACTGTTTAGGAAGCTGAAGTGTATGCAGAAAGCAAAAGGTGGCTAAAAGCTAAGGAGCTACACGTTCCCTCATAAATACAAAACCCTAATAAATACAATACAACCTAATTGTTACCTGTATATTTCTCAAAACCTGGGATGGAAATAGAATTGGTAATGTGCCTATGACATGGTCATTTTTTCTTTAAATATATACCAGAAATGGATGTCGGGTTTTTTATGAAATCTGAGACAGACACCAGCAAATTTGTTAAAGATGCAGAATCACGTTTAGCGTCCTTCATCAGGTCACTTCACCAATATGCACTTAAAACTAGTATCACCTGGGGCACAGGGAGATACCTGGGGTAAGCTGTTCTTTTGGGGAGGGTAGAGTTCAGATCTAAATGAAAACTATTCTTCACTTGCAATATGGCAACAACGCACTTTTAAGGCTGCAATTGTTAGCTATGAATATATATGTCCAAAGACCTAGCTTAAGGAGGTGCTGCATCTGAAAAACACGTTGCCACACACACTGCCACGGTGAATAGCTAAGGAATGAAATCTGATACAGAAGGGGTGGGGGGGAAGTCACTCTTAATGGGTTTAATTAAGAAATACTGTTAAATCTTTCTCTGTCCCAACAGCTTGATGAGAATCTCAGTTTCAATTCTGAAGTCTTCCATTTTCCTCTTTCCACAGTTGGTGTCCCTAACTTCTATTTCTCCACAATTATCTTTCATTTGTTATGACTGTAATGCAGTTACATTTCCAAATGACAACGTGAGTTTCTCATTTTCACCTTTTTAAAATTAATATAAATGTTCTGAATGTTCACATCTTGCATTTATCTGCATTGGGATGCCATTGTCCTGTAAAGTGCAAATTTTAAAAATACAATTGGCAAAAAGATTTGATAGTTTTACAGAAAGATTTGCTATCTCAAACTTTTCTATTTTCATCTAAATGACTGGGATGCTATCTTTGTAATTCTTTGAGGTCATATTTGTGAAATAAACAATACATGAAAGCTTTCCTGTCATATACACTATATGTAGTCTGGAGTGTTGAGCGAATTCGAGTTCCTAAGTTGTAATAACTATCTCCGTATGGTATTTACAATTTTGAATGTGTGCCACTACCAAGATAATAATGCTGTACAATTTTGAATGGTGGTAGTTTCTGTATGGCAGTCCAGCTGAACTATTTTGATGTACTGCTTAATTTTTGAATTTTATTTTTTAAGTTGTATAATTTATTTTCTTGCAAAATAAAAATGTAATTTAAAAGACTACTCATTTAGCAAGGCATTTTGGTATCTCACCCTGCAAAATTTTAAAGTTGAATCTAGGTGCTGCTCCTAAAAAATGCCACTGTAAGAAATTTGCCTGACTTCAAGTCCTAACACCTGTTATGATCAGAGTACTTTTTTTAAAAAGTGGAGACTTCCAATTCTTTTCTTGTTAATTTTTTTTAAAGTACTTAAGGTTATATGTAGAGCCATTTCATCTTCTGAATTCTGTTTAAAGATGAGCTGTAGTCTTTCAATTTCAGTGTATCAAAGCCTGCCATACCAAAAATGGCTGGGAGTGCCTGACTTTATGGCATTTTTAAAAAGGGACATAACCCTTTTTAAAAATGCCATGTCTCTGTGCAACTTACTGGGATGAACTTGGATTGCTGAATATTTTGGTTGATATTTCTCTGAAGTTATTTACAGTGTGTGTCACTGAAAGTTACTGGTGTTGCCACCAGATAGTTGGGATGTTTGGGTAGCTGATCCTGCAGTAAACAGTGATGTGAGAACAGTTGTTTGCCTGAAGGAGTGCTTTTAATGTAATAGCTTTTCTTCTCTGATTGTCCTTTCCTTCTAATGTGTATCTCATTTTACATTTCAACCCCTTTCCTTAAGTGCACCAGCTAACATCAGTGTTTTTGTTTTGTGCTTTCTGGTGTGGAATAAATAGCTATTTTTCAGTGACTGTTCAGTACTGCACATGGCAATTGGCCAACTGACAGTTTTTGCAGACAGAACCACTTGTTTTCCCTTTGTCAGGGCAACATATAGTCTTTCATCATGGTTTTCCAAGAGTTCTTCTCTAGAAGCCCCAGTTATCACAGGAGTTCTTTGGCTGAACCAACCCCGGTTTAAGTTCATCATTGACCTAAATACAAAAGGCTCTAAACCTTGTTCATTCTGATAAAGTGAGAATGTGGCTTTATTTTCTTTACCTGTCAACACAGAATCACAGAATTGTTTAGGTTGGAAAAGACCCTTAAGATCCTTAAGTCCAGCTGTTAAGCCATCACTGCCAAGTGCACAACTAAACCATGTCCCACAGAGCCACATCTACACAGCTTTTAAAAGGCCAGGGATGGTGACTCACTCACTTCCTTGGGCAGCCTGTTCTACTGCCTGACAACCCTTTCCATGAAAAAAGATTTTCTTAATATCCAATCTAAACCTTCCCTGGCACAACCTGAGGCCATTTTTTTGTTACTTGGTAGAAGGGACTTAACCCCACCCCCCTTGGCTACAACCTCCTTTCAGGTAGAGTTATAAGGTCCCCCTATAACCTCCTTTTCTCCAGGCTAAACAATCCCAGCTCCCTCAGATGCTCCTCACAGGACTTGGGCTCTTGATCCTCTCCCTGGGCATCTCAACATTTCTAGGTAGACATGGTGCCTTGCATTTGATCCTGGTTTATTTTAGTGATGCAGATCTGCTATGGAAATTCAGTTGGATGTTGTGCTTCAGCTCCTGTATGCAACTTGAAACACCTGTAAGAAAGAACAGTTGGAGGCATGAATGGCAGCTGCGGCTTTCCTTTGCTGATCTGAGGCACAGCCAAAGCAAATATCACCTGCTGAGCTAAGGAAGAGCAGCACAGTGTGACTGTTCTTAATAATTTGTGACTGAACACCAAAAATTAGTGACTTTGAAATTAGTAGGTTGTAGTTGTTCTTGGTGAGAAGAGATGCTGAAAAAATTGAAGAAGGGGATGCAGTGTGGGTTTCCTCCTGTTTTTAAGACCATGGTCTAATATTATGTATGTACAGCTCAGGATTTGCCATCTACACCATTGACTTCTGCTACTGAAGACATCAAGGAAATAAGCACACCTCCTGCCTTTCTTGGAACTTACTCAAGCTGACGTGAATATGCTGGGCTTGAGCTGCCATCAGTCATTCTGTGAAGGCAGCTGCCGAGACCGTTCTCAGCCGGGTCTGAATTCTGAGATAACACGGTTAGAGGTTTGTGCCATGGCCAGGCAGGAGGGAGGTTATGGGAATTAAGTTGCTGGCTCTTCTGAAAACAGCACGCAGCTACAGCACAAGGGCACGCCAGACACCAAGTGCCCCAGGCTCAGCCAATAATACTCGGCACCTGCATCCCCACCGACCTTGTCGTGCGCAGGCTGTTTCCGATATGGGATCCACGTGGAGATTAAATGTCTGTGGCTCAGGTCAGCTTAACCCGCAGCGTGCGGCGGGCGAGGAGCGGGCCGGGGAGGGGCAGAGCACAGCCCGGAGAGGCCGCACCCACAGGGGCGGGTTCTTTTCCGGCAGGGATCTTCCACGCTGTCTCCACACAGCTCGCTACCAGAAATTTTCCTTCTCGGCGCGGCATCCCAGGCTGTCCGCCCCGCGCCTGGGGCTGTCCCCGCACCCCCTGCCCTCTCCCCGCCCCGCCTGCCCCGAGCGGCAGCAGCGCCAGCCAGAGGAACGTGCCTGGCGCTGCGGCATCACAGAACCACCGAATCAGTTAGCATGGAAAAGACCTGTGGGATCATCGAGTGCGACCTGCGGCCCAACACCCCTGTGCCAACCAGACCGCGGCACTGAGTGCCACACCCACTATTTCTTTAAACACCTCCAGGGACGGTGACTCCACCGCCTCCCTGGGCAGCCCATTCCGGTGTCTAATCACCCTTTCTGCGAGGAAAGTCCTCCTCACGCCCAGCCTCGCGGGGCTCCGGCGCCCACCGTACCGGCGGCCCTCAGCCCGGCCCGGCCCCGCTGACGCCACCGCCCGCCTTCCGCGCCAGCCAATGGCAGGGGCGGGCTTGGCGCTACCCGGGCCGCAGGGCCAATGGCAGCGGGGAGGGGGCGGAGCGCCGCCGGCTATAGGCCGCGGCGGGGGCGGCGGTGAAGGTGACGGGGGCGCCGGCGGGAACATGGCGGCGGCGGCGGGGGCGATGCTGTGCGGGCGGCGTCCGGCCGCGGGGCTGCTGCGGGTGAGGCGACCCCGGCTTCCCTTTCTCCTTCCCCGCGCAGCCCCGACCGCGCCGCCGCGCCCAGAAAGGCTCGGCCAAGGTCACACCGCTCCTGCGGCGGGGCGGGCTGCGCCCCCTCCCCTCACCCTTGCGGGAAGCCCCGGCCCGGGAGGGAGCCGAGGGGAGGGAGCGGGTCCCGGGCCGGAGGGAGATGAGGGTGAAGGCGCTGGTGGGTGAAGGGAGGCCTCTGCCGCCCCCGCAGCCCTGGGCCCAGTGAGCGCGGCGGGACCTTTATCCGCGATCCTGAGCGCGGCTTTTTCCACTGCCAGCGCCGGGAATGCCGAGCCCTCTGCCGGGGCTCCAGCGCCTTCCCGCACGCTCCGCTGCCCCAGCCAGAGCCCTTGGACCAGCCGGCACCCGCTGCGGCCACAGCGATGGGCAGCAGCTCTCAGAGGCTGTGGCCAGGCGGGACACGAACCGGGTTGGATTCCTGGAATGGAGCAGTGTAAAGATACAAAACTGCACCTGTAGGTGTTGTTTCTCAGCTGGGCCGTGGGATGCTGCTGCCCAGCCGTGGGATGCCTGGCAGCACTGCTGGCGCTGTGGATGGAGGTGATCGCTGTGCCTGCCTTGCCTGGGGCGCTGCTGACCTACCTGGCAGTGGAGAACTGTGCTGGGAAGGAAAGGAGGGCAGGTGGATCGCATCCCAATTGCCATAGGCAAAGTTGGAAGTTGCATTTTACCAACTGTAGAAATGGGGTTTACTTTTATATTTTGGAATCTGTGATCGCAAACAGAGTATGAACACTCCTAGCAATGCCAGTTGCACTTGGTAAACAATTGTCTGGTTTGTCCGGTTTAAATTTCAGGCCTCGTGCAGTAAGGGTGTTTTTTGGTAGTATAGGTATTTATTTTGCTAGGCGGGGTTTTGGTTTGGCTTTTGGTTTTTTGACACTAACCCTGGAAAGCACTGCTATCAAAGCCCTGTAGGGACATAATTCCTTTTCAGGAAGAAGTTTAATTTAAAACTTCCTGCTGGCTATTATAACCTGAGCTGAGGAGAAAAACAGACAGACAAAAATCCCCAAACTCCTAAAAAACCCATAAATTAAACAACTAATTCAAAGTAATAGAAAAATCAGTATTTTGTCAGTTGAAGGTTGTCAAATTAAGAGGAGAAACAGACTGAATTTTTATGTTGCAGACAAAACCAGAAGGCATTCTCTAATTTATAATAATTATGGTGTTCTTGTGGTGTCTTTAAGCAGTTGTTTTTAATTAGTATTTATTTAGCTGTAATTCAATAATGACCAGAAGTTTCCAGTGTGCTGAAATGTTATCTAAGGAAATGGCTAAAGAAAGTGGTTTAAACCACTCATGGAAAGATCATTCTGTTAATATATGAAACTATATCTACAGATGTAATTTTGGATCTTTGCACTGCTTAATAGATGAAGTTACCAGCTGGTGAATTAGACTGCTGAGATAATCCCTTTTTCTTGGTTTTATTATCCTATTTTGGTGTGAGGTTCTGAATTCATTATCCTCAATTTTGTTCATGAAACACCAAGGGAATGGAAACTGTAGATGGAAACTGCCACTGTTTAAAAGCAGTGGAGTTAATGATAGGAATGAATGAACCAAAGTCCAGGGAAGCAGGCAGAGGGACTAGTAAACTTTTTCAAGATAACACCACTCACTCCTGGCTTTAGACATATGCTGTAGGTGTAGATAAAAGAGTTCGACAAAATGAATTGGGTTTTGTTTTTGAAGGAGCATTTGTTTATTTTTCAGAAAACATTTTATCACAGATGTTATGGTGAGACTGTACTAGACTACACTTCTTTTAAAAGGCATGTTACGATTTTTTCATATTTTTTCGATGTTTCTTAGATACTAATTTTTGAAGTAATGACCTTCTATGAAAATGGTACATTACTGAAACATCATGGCATTGGCTTTCTTCATGTGAAATTCTAAGGACTTTCTTATTTTCAGGCTCTGAAATATACAAGCCGTGGCTATGCATCACAGCGTACTTTAAATGTAAGTATAAAGCACTGTCTGACTAATAAAATGCTATTTTAAACTTCTTTGTTAATCACTGACATTTTTAAGAAAATCATCACCAAAAAACTGCCATAAAGACAATGTCACTTATGCTCAAGCCACACTTCACTGCAAAATCTGAAATAAAAGTCAGATTGCCATTTTTATTTTGATTTGTTAAGTGTTTGATAGTGCAGGACAAAATTAGAAATATATCAGCTGATGTAAGCTTCATGTAGCTATCAACCCAGAATGGAAGAAGACAGTTGATATCAACTGATCCCATTGAAATTATTTGTGTTACTGCAACTTGCTGTTACAACATAAAAGATGAGGACAAGTATGTTACTACCAATGAAGTCAATCATGATGAAGGAGTTACAGTAACAGACTGTAACAGACCTTCTTAGTTTTAAACAAGTATCATTTGTCTTTATTTTTTTTCTACTGTTTTCATTCTTTGCCTCATGACCAAACCCTGTAAAGTTTTGTGCTTAACTTCTGCTGAAACCAACACAGATGGAGGCAGTCATTACTGCTGTCAGGGGCAGCCAGAGGTCTGACATGGGCGTCTTTTTGCTGCCAGATTCTCGTGCTACTCTCACAGGGCTATCAGGTAGACATGTGGCTGCAATACTGAAGCTAAGAGGCAAAATAAGAGTAACTTGTTTTGAGGGGCTGCTAGTATAGAGCTGAATGTCATACCATGTCTTAGACTACTGCTTACACATTCTGCTGGGACCTGAGCTTTTGAGTATGTCCAGGGATGGAGACATCACAACCACTCTGAGTAACCTGTGTGAGAGTTCAGTCACACTCCCAGAGGAGAAGTGTTTCCTGATGTCCAGTGGGAGCTCCTTTGTGTCAGTTTGTGCCCACTGGTCCTGTCACTGGGCACCACTGAAAAGAGTTTAGCTCTGCCTTCTTTGCACCCTTCATTCCAGTAGTCATATACATGGATGAGGTGCCCCTGTTGAAGTTCTCTGTGTGGCAGTGCAACACTCTGGTGTATTGGCTGCTCCTCCCAGCTTGGTGCACCAGCAAACCTGCTGAGGGAGCACTGCACCATCATCCAGCTCATTAGTGAGGATGTTACACAGCACTGGACCCAGTATTGACTTCTGGGGCACATCATTGGTAACTGATCTCCGGCCAGATTTTGTGCCACTATCACCACCCCCAGCTTGGCTGTTCAGACATTTTCTATCCACCTCCCTCTCTGCTTACCCAGCCCATACTTCATTAGCTTCTGTAGGAGGATTTTTTGGGAGACAGTGATGAAATCCTCACTGTGGTCTAGATAGACAATGTCTGCTCTCCCCTTATCTACCAAACCACTCACTTCACTGTAGAAGGTCGGCAGTTTGTCTGAGCTTGGCTGCCCCTTGGTGAATCCATGCTGATGAGTCCTGCTGATTTTCTTGTTCATGTTCATGTAAATGGTTTTCAGGATTGATTGTTTCATCTCCTTTCCAGGGATTGAGGTGAGGCTGGCTGACCTGTAGTTCCCTGGCTCCTCTTTCTTACCTTTCTTGAGGATAGGAGTAATGCTTGGCTTTTTTCCAGTCCTTGGGCACCTCTCACAATTGCTGTGACTATTCCAACATTATTGAGAGTGACCTTAGAAAGTCACCTGCCAGCTCCCACAGCACTCATGGGGGAGTCTGACCAGGGCCCATGGAATTATGTAGGTCCAGTTTACCCTGACTTGTTCCTCTTCCACTACAGGTACATCTTCCTTGCTCCACCCTCCCCCCAGTCTCTGGGACCTGGGATTCCCGAAGGCTGCTCTTAGTACTGAAGAACGAGGCAAAGAAGGCATTCAGTACTTCAGCCTTGTCCATTGTCACCATGTCCCCTGCCCTATTTAGCATCAGATCCATATTTTTGCTTCTTAGATGCTCATGGAGGCCCTTCCTGTTGCCTTTGACATCCCTAGCCAGATTCAATTCTTGGCTTTCATAACATCCCTGCATGCTCAGACTGTGTGCCACATTCTCTGTCCCCATTTCCACTTACTGTATGGTTCATTTTTGTGTATGAGTTTTGGTGTCCATCCTGGTATTTTTACCTGACTTACTGCTGTTGCAATGAACTGCTCTGGAGCTTGGAAGTGGTAATCTTTGAACTTTAACCAGCTTTCTTCAATCTCCCTTTGCTCCAGGATGTTGAAGATTCTTGCAAACATCTTCAATTCCAAGGCTGAGCTCAATGCACTGCAGCTGTTCTGTCACATAAAGGGCGAACCTCCTCCTCTTGCCCTCCTGTCTGGTCTTCTTGGCCCGTCTTTCTAAGGAGCCCTTATCCCTGCATGCAGCACTCCAACCATGTGAGCCATCTCCCCACAGCTCCATGATCCTAAGCTTGTAGTGCTGCAGCTGCACACTGATCTCCTTATGTTGACTCCCCATGCTTCATGCATTAATAAAGATTTTAGTGCTCTGAAACACTTGCAGGATATAAGAGAAGCTGTGACATCAATGAAAGAATAAGAATGGTTACATTTTAAAAATACTGGTATATGTGTGCAATTGTGAGAGAGATTGTGACTTTTACTCCATTTTTCTGCACGTAGGAGGTGGTGATAGCAAGTGCTGTAAGGACACCAATTGGATCTTTCCAAGGATCCCTTTCATCATTGCCAGCCACTAAACTTGGTTCCATTGCAATTAAAGGAGCAATTGACAGAGCAGGTATGTATATACATTTCTTTTCCTGTGACAAAGAAAACCTCGAGTGGCTCAGAACAGCATTAGTCTGTGTCTTGTCAATTGCTCGGTAATGAAAAAATCCCGGAATGTCCTGGGTTTTTTTGCTCCTGTGATGTTTTTAAGTCTATCCACAAATGCCATTTAAGTAAAGTTGACTGTCAGGTTTTGGTTCAATCTGAGTTAAGTGCTGCTTCTAAGAGCAGAATGTTGCCTAGGGATATCTGTGCTAGTCCAAATCTGATTGAACATGTTAATTGCTTTTTTGAGGTGGGGTTTTATGACATGTGTAGGCTGCTGCAAAGGCTACTAGTTGCTGAGACCACCGGCCTTCCCTTTCCCTACCCATTTTTTATGTGGGCACATGTACTTGAAGGACAGCTTTGTGAGCCTTTTGATGGATTCAATCTAGCAATCAAAAACTGTTTTTAGGGGAGAGGAGGAGAACTCCCCTAGATGCTACAAGAACTTGGCCACCTGGGTGTTGCAAGAGATGCAGCAGGAGAGCTGGCCTCTTCTCTGTGATGACAGTTAGTTGTGGCCTTGGCTTGCCCTTGCTGAACAAACAGACAGAAGTGTCTATAGACATAATTGTAGCACATGAAAAGTTTTATGCATTTAACCATCTGTGAAAATTGAGCTGCTCAGGTGACTAATGAGACTTGGAAATGTTGACTTTAGTGAACTAATTGTGGCTTGTTCTGCAGGGTGCCAAGGAAATTCTCTTCTCTGGGGGTCAACAGTTCACCATACTCTGTGAATATGAGGGTAGAGATCTGGGATGCACCCACAGGAGCCTGGGTGCTGCTAGAACCTGGGTTGGATGTGGCAAGTTTCATTAGTCTTTGATAGAAAACCTCAGTGGGAACCTTTGTCAAAAGGATCCTGAATCAAAACGATTTTGTTTTACAGGTATCCCTGCAGAAGAAGTGAAAGAGGCCTATATGGGCAATGTCCTGCAGGCTGGACAAGGACAAGCTCCAGCAAGACAAGCAGTCTTGGGTGCAGGTATTCATTCCCTTGAGAGCAGGGTTGAAGGTTTTCTGTCTTTATGTAGCTGGAGTTGGTTGGGCTGTGAGTTAAAGGAGAGTGGTGGGCAGCCTTTTGTCAGGACAGTCTGTGTATGCTTTTTTCCCTCTGGTGGGTGAAGGGTGCATGTTACACTCATGCAAGTGGGATGTTCCTGCCTACAGTGTTTGAGAACCTGGGGAAGATGGTACTGTAGACCAGGCTGGTAATTCCACAGTACTTTACATTAATGGTGGATGCTGCTCTGAATCTTTCACAAAACAGGCTTTTTTCTTCAGTATATCATTATTCTTAAGTCTTACTGGATAAGGAGTCAGTGAGTTTCCTTTAACCCATGAGTATGTCATTACACTCATCTTCCCATGGATTCTGGAGCTGACACTGGAAGTATTCACTATATAATGTTAGCTCTAACATGGATCTTATTGGCCTGCAGGAATTATTTTCTTCTTCCTTCTTCTCTGTTGATGGGATTCCATACCTTAGCATGTTTCTAGAAAAGCCTATGGAGTCAAGGAAGAACTATGTAATTTCTTGGCTCTGTTCCTGTACATTTTTGAGGGTGAAGGAACAGTTTCCATGTAGGGCAAAGTGATAAATATGGCTCTTTTGTTTCACAGAATTATGGAGTGGTTTGGGTTGGAAGGGACCTCTAAGATCTAATTCCCACCTCACTGCTGTGGGCAGGAACACCTTCCACTAGGCCAGGTTGCTCAAAGCCCTGTCCAGCCTGGCCTGGGGTCTGTCTTGTTACCAGTTGCTAATTTCTGTAGCTTTGTGCTTTTTCAGCCTTGGATGCTGCTTGGAGGCAGGGATCAGGATTTCAGGAACAGGAATAGTTCTGGAGTCCGTTCCTTGATCTTCCATTTCCTTGCTTTCTGCCATACCACAAGTCAGTTGTTGGAAGGGGGTCTCCAAGAAAGATGGTGACTATGGAAGAGGGTAGATAAATTGCCCTGGCAGGCTAAATAGTGCAAGCTGGACATCCTGGGCTTAGATAAAAATTGGTGCCATATGAAATGTTGATGAAACACCAACAAAACACTGAGGTCTGCCCTTTAAATAACACAGTTGTGCAAACAACTTCTTTGACTCAGGTCTGCCAATCGCCACTCCTACTACAACTGTCAATAAAGTCTGTGCTTCAGGAATGAAATCCATCATGATGGCAGCACAAAGCCTGATGTGTGGGAGTCAGGTATGTGGATTTTAGTCCTGTTCTGTGGAAAAAACACACAGTTGATGTTGTAGATCCCATCCTACCAATGACTGCTCTTTGATTTGGGATTGTGTTTTGGCTTGGGATAATAAAGCTAATTAGCAAGGGTTTATTTTGTTTATGCAACACTAATTTAGTAGCCATTTAAGTATGTTTTGATTTAAAACAGAAAAAAAAATATAGTTGGAAAATTGTCAGATATGTGTTTAGAGCTGACTAACAAGGTGGATTCTTTTGGGGGGCATTTACATAATCTCTCTACTGCTCTACCCCCACCCCACCTGCCAATTCAGCCCCTAAAATATAATTAAGAGAATTTTCAAGCTTTCAGTTTTGAAAAACTGAAGAAATTTTTATAGACTTAGTTTTTGGTGACTTGACTCTCAGACACTTTTAACATTTAAATTAGTTAAATACATATGGTCAAACAATGTTGTTTCCAAGTACACTAAAGATTTTTCAGGCTTTTTTATTGTTTTAGAAGAAGAGGAATTTATTGTTGTGGAATAAGCTTTTTTCATTAAAGAGCTTAATGAAGGGGAATTGCTCATCTCTGTACAATGGGAAAAATACTGTCACTTAATGGGAGGATAAGAGAATACATAATTTTCAGTGAGCCTTTAATTGCTGTGCAGCAAAGAATGTGGGAGAAGTGTGAATATGAAGAAAGACATTTCAGTTTTGTTTTTAATTCGATACCCAAAGCATTTTGGTAGCATCTTTGGTTCTCTGAAGTGAAAATATCATCAGTTCAATATATATTTTTGGCTTACAAAGTAAGTGGCTCTTAAGTGAGGAATACTTTTGTGTGTGTGTTTGGAACGAAAGTAAAATATTTACATTTTGGTGTCCCTTCTTTGAAAACCACAGTGTAACTGGAGTTAAGCAACTGCTTTATTGCTGTGGCCTTGCCCTGCAGAGAACAGCACTTTGTCTGGGGCCTGCTGAAGCTGGTGGAAATCTTGTCACCAGACTTTGAACCAGGCCCAGTATGTCTTTGTAAACAGCTACATTTGGATTTAGTCATTTATATCCAATGACTTCATGAGAGTGGTTGTGCCTTTGGTTTGACGGATGTAGGCCATGAGCTCTGAATAGAACAGGAGTTTTCAGCTGAATTAATCATACAAGCTGTGCTGCCAGTCTCAGCAAAAGCAGAGACTCAGCCAGTTATTAGTCTCTTAGAGCTATAAATTATGGGGGGGTTGGTATTGGTTTGTTTTTCTTGGCTGTGGACTGTGAGGTATCTGTGGTATGACAGTCAGTGATGGTTCCCAGTGGCTCAAGTCAGTGTACACCACTATATGAACAATTGTATTGGCTCTCTCTCCAGGTCTTTCACTTCATGGAATTGAAATGCCAGGGATTCTTGTTCCTCTGATCTACTGCTGCTTCCATATCTCCACTGCCTTTCCAATTTATCTGTATTTTCAGTTTTGTCTCCTGCCTTCTTTCTCTTCTTTATTGCTTCATGTCACTGTTCCTGGATCTAGTTTATAATCTGTTCTGAGCTAAGCCATTATTTCTCTGAGTCTTAATTTAAAGAAACCTTTCATCTTCTTCTTGCTGTTTTGTGTAAAATGTTTTTGAATTTATATGAACAGCACTGTTGAACTCTTGAGGACTCACACTGCTGTGTATTTTTCTTACATTTATCTGTATTTGAAATACACCTATAAATACAAGAGTGTCTATTCTTCACATCCTGAAATCCTAGGGATTTTGGGGCTATAGCCTGATGAACAGTGGGTATAGTCCCTATAGCTTTCCTGTTGCAGGTTTTCTGTTTGCTTTGTTTAGCTTGAAAAGTACACTAACTTATAAATGCCCATGATGATTCCAGTTATGTAATTGTTAATTACTAATGTGTCTTTGTTTTTGTGGCCTTTTCAGATGATAAAACCATAGTGTAACCATAGTGTTTTTACATAGTAAGATGAAACAATATTATGTAAGACTGCAGGTACTTTTAAATCTCCTGCCTCTTCATATAATGGTATATGTCAGAATAACAGCAGTTATTCTGACTGCTGTTTGTTCCAAAGGAATGTGGAGCTTGGAATAAAGAAGAAAAATGAGAAATTTACAGAGGAAAAATCCCTGTAAAAGCGAAATTTCTAATTTGATCTTGGAAATTTTTGACATAAAAATGTGAGAGATCAACATGTGTCTTGCAGCTTTCCTAAAGCTGTGTACCAGACAGAAGTCCAGTTATTCTGCCAGGGTGGATTAACAATCTTCAGTTGTTCCTGCTGTTTGCTTTTTAAATGCTTATAGGGTTTTTTCCCTCTTTCTCTAAGACTCCTCAGAAAAATGAAACACCCATGCTTAAGCTTTTGCTAATTTATTTTCCTACAAGAAGTCTTGGAGAACACACTGCTTGTTTATTAATTTAAGCTTGTTTCCTTTGGGCAGGATGTCATGGTTGCTGGTGGAATGGAGAGCATGTCTAATGTTCCATACACGATGAGCAGAGGGGCAACACCTTATGGAGGAGTAAAGCTGGAAGACCTGATAGTAAAAGATGGGCTCACAGATGCTTACAATCATATCCATATGGTACATATTCCTGCACAGTGCTAACGTATCAACCTCATGAAGCTCTGAGGAGCTTGCTTATAGTTATTGAGAATCTGCTTCATCTAGCAAGCCTGGAAATGAGGAGGAAAAAGTCTTCCATTTCCAGGTTTCTTGCAGTAGCTGTAAAGGAGAGGCTAGACAGAAGACCAAAATAGCACAGCAGTTTGTGTGTTAGTATTTACCTGTCTCTGAAGTCCAAATAGCCTAAAGCAAGGATTAAGAGAAAAAATAATTCTGCTAATGATGGATAGCTGTTGCTCCATCTGAGGGAGGGAGCAATCAAGTTACTTGGTGTCTTTGAAGGTACCTGCTCTGTAGGATCCAGCAGGCTCATGTTTTTTCCCTCCCCCAGTGTACGTATCTCATATCTCCTGTGGGAAGGTTTGAGTCATCTGGTGTGCTTACTCATCAGCAGGGTAACTTAAATTGGACAAACAAGGGCAAACTTAGAATGGGTTTAGAAAAACAGATGATTTAGAAAACAGCTGATGCAAAGATAGTCAAGAACAATCACCAAGGAAGAAAAGTTTGAAAAGAGAATGGCTGCTTTCAGCTTATGAATATTTCTGACCTTTACCAGTGGCAATTCACCACTGTGGGGTATTATTGATTGATCAGTTAGTGCTCTTGCTGAGGTACAGGAAAACAGGTCATGAAGAATAGGAAAATTATGAGACCATATGGTTCTGTGGCTGAACAATCTGAAGATGTCAGCCCTAAGCACTTTAAAACTTACTTTCGCATACAGTTTTTTAATTGGAGAAAAAAACCAGCCTTTTAAAGAGAGTTCCTCTATGGTTTTGATCATCTCGATGATATTTCAAAACCAGAAGTTACTATTTCAGCATGACTGTGTAAATCACATTCAATTCTAGAAATCTGCTGGTTTAGTCTTTTTCTGTTGTACCTGTGCTTTGCATCTTCAGAAATACCAAACCTAACAGGCCTGGTTTTCCCCAAGGGCAACTGTGCTGAGAATACTGCAAAGAAGTTCACTATTTCCCGAGAGGAGCAAGACACTTATGCCATAGGCTCTTACACCAAGAGCAAAACAGCCTGGGACTCAGGAGTTTTGAAAAATGAAATAGTTCCTGTCACTATTTCAAAAAAAGGTATTGTGGAAAGATGTGATGAGATGAATTGTGTTTCTCATTGAAAGCTATAACATTGTCTGTATTCAGTGAAAACTGAATGTTGTTTAAACATGCAAATCTCAGGAACATTAATTTTGATCCCCTAAGAATTTTCTGTTAGGCAGATTTTCTGGTGAACAGCAGTCAGTGACCTGTCTGGTTTTTGTTTTTCAATCTTTCTTAAATGTTACACACAATATCTTCTTTCTTTTTTGTCTAAGGGAAAGATCAGCTATTGAATTTAGTTATGGTTTAAGGACATTTGTGTTTTAATTTACATTAAAGATATGCTCTTTGTCCCTTTTGTTCAGCCACTTGGAAATATAAATGGATTTGCTGTGAATAAATTTGATTAAGGAATAACTTTTTATTTCAGTTTTTGTAAGCACCTTTCTTGACGTGCATTTACATTCATTTGCACTTTTTTCCTGAAGTAAGTTATTTATATAAGGCAGCATTTAGTCACAGTACTGTGCTAGAATGTCTTAATAATTTTCTATAAAATACTCAACCTAATCTGAATTTCAGGAAAGCCAGATACTGAAGTGAAAGAAGATGAAGAATACAAACGTGTTGATTTCAGTAAAGTTCCCAAGCTGAAGGCTGTTTTCCAAAAAGAAAATGGTAAATACCGTTAAACGAGTTGCTTAATTTTCTGCTAAGTGCAAGGATACTTTGTCAGGGTGGAGAGAGCTGTTCACAAGAGCTTGAATGCCCAATAATAGACCCTTTATTTTTAAATGTCTGCTGAGATAAAGAAACATGCTGTACAACAGCATGGATTTGGTTAAAAGAACCTTAAAGCAGTGGGTACCTCTATTAGGGACATTTACTTTAAAAAGACTGACACAGATTGGTTCCAGTTTTGCCCTTGGCTTGGTCTCTGCCAAGTATAAGCTTGTGGCAGTGGGAGCTGCAGTGCCTTTATAGTGCCTTTACAGAGTTGCCATTGCTTCCTGAATCTGTAGTTGATAAATCTTCCTGAGGGCGAAGTTTTCCCTCATTCACAAACCTTTCTGAGCTGGAATTCGGTGAAAATGCTAGCAATGCAGCTGCCGTGGAAGGCATGATCTAAACCAGCACGGGCATAAGGATACAAATACCTGTGGCTGTGCTTGTTTAATCAAACAGGTATCAAAACCCAACTCATTTTTAGTTGACTCAGTGCAACAGGTGTCACCATATGATTGAGACTTCATGGTCAATGAACTCAGGGGAAAACAATCCTTAACAGGATACACATGAGCTGTTTTGCATAACACTTCCACCTCTGTCTAAGGAATGGTTTATCTTTTCTAGGAACAGTTACAGCTGCTAATGCCAGTACTCTGAATGACGGAGCAGCTGCTTTGGTGCTGATGACAACAGAGGCAGCCAAGAGACTGAACGTCAAACCATTGGCACGGATAGTAGGTATGATCTTTCTTATCTCTAGGGAAGTCCTGGAAAATGCTCCCATAGCATGCTCTCAGACTGGCTCTCAGACATAGTGTGCTCTCTCTCCTGTTTGGCTGGTTACCTGACATTATGGCTCAGTATAGTCCTTGAAATTTCAAGTGTTGTACCAGCAGACTTTTGACCATAAACAGAATTTTCTATACATGGTTATACTAAAAATCTGAAAATACTCTTGTGTGGCTTACTTAGGGTACTGCATTTTCGATGTATCTAGTTCATGGACCATGGTATTCAGAATTTTTCTATTTTGGCAGGGTTTGCTGCTTGCATGAAAGAAGATCATGTATGGCAAGAACACAAGGTCTTTAAACACCTTTTGTGATTTTTTTTTTTCAGCTTTTGCAGATGCTGCTGTTGATCCTATTGACTTTCCAATTGCACCTGCATATGCTGTTCCCAAGGTAAGAATAAAACTGAGTGGGTTTTGGAAAAAAACCCAGAAAACTTCTCTAGCATTCCACTGTTGGTTCATCCTTCAGTGGGTCTTCTTGAATTAGGATTGACATTATAATGATGTCATAAACACAAAGAACAGATGTTTTTTAGAGGATCAAGGCTAGAATGCAGATCTTCAGAGCTAGCAAATTTCTCACACCTATTTTGAAAGAGAATATTATTCAATACTGTTTTTAGCAACTTTGGGCATGTTTATACCTTTGAAGCTTCCCAGCTTGTATGGCTAAAAGGCAAAATAAATTTGATTATACAAGGATAGACTCGTCCTAAAGGAACTGAAGTGTATGGTGTGAGGCAGTACTGTGTCAGTTTAAATGGACTTACTGAAGCAGCAATCTTGGTGTGTGATGGAAATGTATCCTTGGCATGGGCTACTCTCCATTCCTTCTTTGGTGAAGTTTGTGCTTCAGTCCCTCAGTTTTGCTTTTTCCCATCTGACAAAGAGGTTCCAAAATGTGAATTTGTGAATCAGAGTATGGGCAGCCTGAGTCACTGACTTCAGAAAAGACCAATTATTTCTATAATTAATTTCCTAATTTTTTCATAGTAGTAATTATTTTTTATTATTTCTAGATTCTAAGTGAGTCAGGCCTGAAAAAAGAAGATATTGCAATGTGGGAAATTAATGAAGCATTCAGTGTTGTGGTGCTGGCCAATATTAAAATGCTGGGCATTGATCCACAAAAAGTAAATATTAATGGAGGTGCTGTCTCTCTTGGACATCCAATAGGGTAAGCAAAATAAACACTGGGTTTTGCTCTGCACAGAGGCATTGTTTTCTAGGTAAACAAGTTTTAAGCAAATAAGAGTATGTTTGAATTTAATCATTATTATAGATTTGGTTGTGGGAGATTTGTTCCCTTGTTAGAAGAGCTTTGCTCCATGTAGAAATACTTTGTAATATCCAGGCTCACATAGCTGATTTCTTTTTCCTGAAGAAATTTTAGATATACATACACAAAACTCATGTTTAAGAACCTTTGTGCTTATTCCTCTCTAGCTCCAGTACTTAATCTGTATCACATATTTACTATAGATGAAAGGATTTGTTTGGTCTTTTTGTTGCTACTATATTCTGCCAGCTGTCCTGGGCAGGTCAAATTAAGAATTTCCTTTAAACTAAGCTATATTCTTTTCTTCTTGTTGTATTTAGAATGTCTGGGGCAAGAATCGTCGTTCACATGGCCAATGCTTTGAAACCAGGACAATATGGTCTTGCAGGAATCTGCAATGGAGGTGGAGGTGCTTCTGCAATACTGATACAGAAGCTGTAGCTCAAGTAGCATCAGAAACACAGCCTTAAATGCTCTCTGATCAAAATCATGAGTGGTAGCTGTTACACCTTATTTATCAATCAGTGGATGAATTCTATAACTGCTATTCTAAAATTTCCTAAAGCATCAATGATTACTGATCCAGACATCTGGGCTTTTATCGCTTTATCAGTGTAAGTTTTTATACAGTACAAATAAAAAATGTCAAATTATAATTTTGGCTTGACACCTGACAATAAAGAATGTTAACTATGGCTCCCTCTGTCACTGCCGTGTCATTTCTCAAAGGCCCTTGAAAAGGAGTTCTCTTGGTAACTTACACAGTGCTGCTACTGGACATGGCTGTTTTCTCCTAAAAATTATTTGCTCTATGACAGCAACTTTTTTCCTATGAAAGTGACGAGATGATTCACATCTTCAGTAGTACCAGACTGCCTGAGCTGAAAGCTTGTGGTGGGTAGTGGGTGTCCCATGCAAGAGTTACATTTGGTCTCAAACAGCAAATTCTTTTTAAATGTCATTATCACTATTAAGCATTTTATGCATTAGACAATTTTTGTGCTGGCCTGCCCATGGCCTTCTGACAACTGCTATTAGAACTTAGTGTTTAATACTGAACTCTTTCTTCAAAAACAACTGACCAACATGACTTTTCTATACAACATCTGCAAAGCTGCTTAGTGGACTTAAAAATATTAAGGAAGACACAGAAGTTTTTATTAAAACAAAAATATTTATTCAAGCTGTAAATGCTATGCAGTATTTAGTTATTGGATGGGTTTAATATAAACATCTACTGCATAATCTTGGTTCCTTAGGAATCCTTGTAGTCTATCTGAAACATTGCCCTGTTGCTGTACAGATCTCTTACAAGAAAACTTGCAATTTTTTTTTTAAGATGTCAACAATTTGGGAACAAAGGAAGAAATACCAGTAGAGAAAATTCTGCAGTTTTGGAGCAAGGTGTGCTCATTCAGTAAAAGGTAGGCTGAGCTTCTCCTGCACCCCTTTTGGAGAGAGTTTGTGTAATAGCTATGACAACCTCTATGTTAAACAGAAAAATCAGATGCAAATTTTTCCATGTCTGGCTAAATATATAAGAGATAGATAGTAACAAACTTCTCAGCAGTACTAATGAAAGGTGAAGGAATTAACTTTTGCAATAGAACACGCTGTAATTCTTGTTTAGCTGTTGCTTCAGTTTAAGTGTTCATACTGAGGCATGACCCACACAAAAGTACATTGCTTGAAAACAGCTTTTGCATTCGAATTACATCCTATGCAGCAAATACTGTAAACAGAGGAGTTTTGCAGCCCTGTCCAAATCAAAGTTCTTGTCTGAGTGAGTGGCTGGGAAAAGCTTCATTAGATGATAAATGCTTTTTGAGGTTTTATTGGCCTTATGTTTAGCTATTGGTATTTTTATTACTTCATTCAAAGCCTTACAAGTTTGACAGTTATGAGACGAGAGTGTGAGCACAAGGCAGTTAGATCTGAATATTTAAGTCTCTTTCAGATTCAACAAGACAATGAGAAGTGGCCAAGGTAGCTGCCTGTGTCTTAGAATGGTGAGTGACAAACACCACCTTTTCAGACTGGCTGAGCAGTTCAGAGGGGTAAGTAGAGAAAGCAGCAGAACACAGACAACGTGGTCTAACAGGAAATGTACAATCTTTCTTACATTTCATTTACACAAATTTACAATTTTGCAATTTAAATGGCTCTATAATTATGCAAGTGCTTTTTCAAAAATAAACATATACCAACTCAATGATATTTACACTTTGCAACCTGCTTCAGAAACAGCACGACTTTGCTATAAAGTGAAACTTCAGTGCACTGAAAGTGCAACTCGCCCTTTAGAGTTATCTTCTCCTCCCATGCAAAACCTCAGCACCACTCCACTGAACTTCAGATGGTCCAACTTCGACTTCTTTGTGTTCATTCATCATAATGCAAAGACAACAAGAACTTGTCCACATCCATTCCTGCTGGAAAAGAATTCGGGAGCTTCTTTTTCTGTAGGAGAGGAAAGTAACAACTGTGTTAAATACAAAGAACCTGGGGGAACTGAAGAGCCTGTAAGCATTCCTTTCTTCCTCATCCTTCCATCCACCTTGTACCTTTTCCTGCACAAAGCTTCCCCAGAACTCACACTGCCATGTGCCCTTCACATGTGCCCCTTCTCTGCAGAATGGTGTATTTTTCAGTCAGTGTTTCAGGAACATGCAAGAACTAAGTATGTGAATTACAGAGTTACACTCCTTTTTGGTTATTTACATCCATTTACATCCAAAAGACACCTTTTGTGTCTCACACCTTGATGGCCCTTAAATCCTCAAGTCAAAGGCACAACGCTGCACACTACAGAGACTGGCAGTATCACTCATGGTGATAAACAAAGAAGCAAGAACAACCTGAATTCTAGTAAGGCCTACTTTGAGTTTGGTCCAATTCCTTCATTCCACCTAGAAACTTACTTAGAATTTAGAAACTCATTTATGTTTTACGAGAAATAACGTAGTTTTCATAGGTGTGTATTTAGAGAGTAGGAGTTACTTGTGTGTATCTGAAGACTAAATCAATCCTAAGAAATCTTAGTTCAGAGTATGCTCAAGAGGCAAAGTTTGAAAAACTGAAAAACATAAGCTGGATGTCAGGGATTTGCACTAGCATCTCTGAACCATCCCATTACAAATAGTATACACATAGATATATATATTTAGAATTTTAAATAAAAGAAGTAAACACTTGTACTTGCCTTTATTTTCTTTTTTTTTGATGCAGTTGGAGAGCTCTGAAGGTCTTTTCTATTTGCGGAACGAGAATTTCTCTCGCCCTCATTCAAGTCCTCCAGTTTCCTTTTCTTTACGGTGCTCCTCAGAGCCCTGAACTGCTGGGTGTTGTCCTTGAGGGGGGTGGCAGTGCTAGTCCTTGCGATGGCTGCCCGGGACAGGATCATGAGGGTGTGGGCAGCCATGCTGACGCTGTTCTCGCTGCCGGTCTCGCTGGCCGGGCTGCAGGCAGGCAGGTCTGGCGTGGCAGGAGGCACCATGATGCGGGGGGTGGTGCTGTCCTCGGTGAAGCGCCGACACGTCGGGGTCCTGACGCTGTCTGCGGTGTCATCCATGTGCCTGTCCCCCACTCCAGACGGCGTCCGGGGGACTGGCAATTCTCCGTTTTCGACCGTCTTTCCGGTGGGGCTTTGCCACTGGATGTCCTGCAGCATTTCCACACACTGTTTGCTGAACGGGCTGGACAGGCCAATGCCTTGGCTGGAAGCTTTAGCAGGCTCTCGCTTCGGCTCCTTCGAGGACAAAGAAACTGCCACCGACGACTTGCCACTGCCTGCCCCATTCGAGAGCGATCCCTGCTTTTTGCTCAGCTCTTGTACTGAAGCAACTGTCTTCTCATTCCACAGGCCAACGCTTTGTTGGCCATTTGAGAGTTTGGCAGTGTCCTGGTTCTTCTGCTTGTCATCAGTGTCCCTTCGTAACTCATTTTCTTTGTTTGCTGTAGTCTTGTGGAAGGGATCTAATGAAAGCCCCGTGGCTGCCACCTTCCGCTCGGGCTGTGGCTCCTTTGCAGATGTGGTTCTGTTGCTACTAATTTCTGGCTTACACAGAATTCTGGGCAATGTTTTGTCTTTCTCTCTCTTTGGTACCTGTGCCTTAGCAGAAGAGGATGCAGAGTCAACAGCAAATAAAGTATTTTCATTTCTTTCTTTCTGGGATGAATTCTTAGTAGTCTGATTTTGGGTGCTTCCCCCTGGAGTGGGTAGGAGGTTATCAAAGCAAAGCACTCTCCTGTGACTCTCACTCTGTCTTGAATTTGAACTTGTGCTCTCTGCTGGTGCCACAGGTAAGTTCTCTTCCACTTTTCTTCCTAGTTCTGCACTGGTAAGCTTGTCCCAATTTCCAGTCCTGAAAACGAGATGAAAATATGTTTATTCTTACTAGGCAACTTCAACTGGCTGGAAGTCCTCACTCATCCCTCAAAAAAAAAGCTCTCACCATCCTAAATGTGTTTCATCAACAGGCAAAGACCAAGAGTAAAGGATGACAAAAAGCTGAGCAGAAAGCTCAGAGAAGGCTTTCTCAGCAAAAAGGTAAGAAACAGTCTGTACCACTGAGCAATTAGGTAGACTGGGGCTCTTCAGCCTGGAAAGAGACATCACTGAGGGGAAATGCAACAGAGGTCCGTAAAGAAATGCCACAAAAAGGAAAGTTTTTGCTGTATCTTCTGGTAGGAAAGCTAGGGGCTTCAAGCAAAACACAACAAGGAGGTCTGGACATTGCATGTAACTGAGCATGTAACTAAGCCTGGAAACTTTTTTACCTTGGGGTACTTGTGGATGCTGGTAATTTACTTGACTTCAAAAAGAAATTGAGTGCATTCATGACAAGACAGTCCACCTCAGAATACTACTTATGGTTCTGGAAGTGCTTGGAGCTGACATTCCTAAAAGGGTGCCAGAATATTTTGGGCAATGTAATCATGCATGTGCCTTGTACTCTTCCCTACGCATTTGCTGTGAGTGGCAGGATACTGAGCGAGGCAAAAAGCTTCCAGTGGGCATCTGGACAATAAGATCCAAACTCCTGGGGCATGGTCTCCACCTGACAACCAGCCCCAATCAAGTGAAAAAGCCACCACTGCACTGTAGCAATGTGGAAAGAAAAATGCTTCTGCTCTGTCAGCTCATAGCACTGTTGTGTCTGTGCCCTTTGCCTGGCTTATGCTACATTTCCAAGCAAAGTTTCTGCATCATTCATCTATGCCTGTAAGACTCTCTACCTGCAGATAAATCTCTGTGACTTCTAAGAGGAAAAGTCAAATTTCTGGGATGGTAACTTTTTACCTTTGAAATGGCAAGAAAGGTCTGACTGGTAGCAGTTTGGTTTTTTTCCACAAAATTTGAGATGAGACAGAGGGTAGAAAATCGAAATAAGAAATTACACCTCTTTGGAGGGAACATTTTCCTCTCTTTGCTATGCAAACTATACATCTAGAGATGAATTAAAGTTAGCAGAAAGCTGAATTAGCAAAGTGGTAATATCCAAGATACTGCTTCTGCGGCTTTTTAAAAATCTGTACTTTTTGCATGCATGTATACTGTATAACTTGAAGTATGGCTGGGTTTTTTTAATAAGTTGATATTAATGTTCCTGTTTTATCTCCACTTTTCCAACATTTTAACTGAGTTCTGAATAGGCAGATTTTTTTGATGTATGTGTTATTTTTACAGTAAAAGATCATTTCACCTCAAATATTAAAGCTGAACTTCTGATCTCCTCCTACACTCTTTTGCTCATTCCAACATCCTTTTGTTTCTGAAGTCCATTAATGATAAGGAGAGTTCCTACTGCAGCCTTGCTTCCTTCTCTCATTTGCCCAACAGAAAACTAGTACCTACCCCAATTAGAAATTAAGTTACATTCATCAATATAAAGTTAGCATGCCGTTGTCCTCGCCATCTTTGCATTCAGTTCCCACTTTTTAAATAACCAAGCAGTGTTCTAATCCACACAGCTGAAACACAGATGCAGAACCCAATCCAATAAACTCTATTGGATTTGGGTCAGAGAATGGTAAAGGCAATGAGGCCACACTACAAAACCATGGGTACCACTCATCTGAAAAGAAGAAACGAATGGTTTAGTCATTTAAATCTCCCAGTAAATGTAACAGGCAATTCTCCTAGCTTAGATTCCACGCAAACAATTTTTATTTAACAATTGAGACAGGAGAAAATGAAGACAAAGCCATACGAAATTAACAAAGGAACAACAGCAAGACAATTCTAGCACAGGCTGCACCAGTACCAGCACACATCTGTACCAATACTCCTAGCAGACAGGCAGCAGGAAAGGGAGTACTGCTTATGCCACTATTAAAAAAAGCTCCTCTCTTCACCAATATTGAATGAAATTCATGACAAGAAAAAGAAAGCAAGTTTCAATACCTAGCACTACTGACCTCTGTGTTCGAGGATTTGCATGGTTCAAAGGCTCAGCTACATTTGGTACCAGTTTTCCTGAAACAACAGATGAAGTATTAATGAATGACAGATAAATAATTTCACAATTAGTACAATGACATTCCACCTGACAGAGAAGCAATAAAGAAAAACCCAGCAACAAACTTCAATATTTTGTACCACTAAAGTTTACAAATTAGTAGACTAGCAAAGGTGCCCAGCTAAGATCAAACAAGAAGTGTGCTCTCTATACTTACATAATGCATGGCCCTACCAAGACAAAACCATCTACCCTGAACTTAAACATGCACAGTGGGGATTTCCAAGTGGAAGGGAAATAATACAGGGAACTCTCAGTTACCCATCAGCAAACCAGAATGCAAACTACTATACAATCCTAGCTTTTATCTTAATTTGAAATTTCATTCTATTTTCATTTTTATGTGTAAGCCTACTCTTTTTTGAAAAGGAAGATAGGCTAAAGCACAAGTTGTCCTTGTAGCTCAACGTTTCTATTTTCAATTATTTTTATTTACCCCTTTCCAACACTGAGAAATGAACACAACTCCAGTCTTGTTACAATAACTATTGAAAGAAGCAAGGTCTCAATGAAAAGAATATACAGAATCATATACTTGAAAGGGCAAAAGGAAAATAGATAGAGTGCATTTTTTGTATAAACATGCAACACTTCTATTAAATGTTTTTTCTTAATAAATGTTTAGAACTGCCAACTCTTATAATATCTCCGTTATTATATGGCTTGGTTTCAATGGCAGCAGTAAACTATTTAAAACCAACAAGATGAAAAATAACTAGAAACATAGAGAAAAGTAAATTTTTAAAACTGCACGAGAACCTTGTGGTATTAAATTTTGGAAATAAGCTTGATCCCAAAACTGGAATAATGTTGTATGCTGGAAGACCTTTGTAAACTGAGCAAATAGAGTCACTAACTGCAGGTATAGACCTCTCTCAAGCCATTCCAGCAGCTGCCAGGCAGAGAAGCAGAGAGAGATTTATCAAGCTTTTTTACTTAGAACTGACTTGTCTAGAAACCCCTGCTTTTCTTCTGCTCTTCTCAAGAACGCAAGGCAGGTACCTGTATTAGTCTTGTTTCTTGCTCCAGGAATCTTCTGTGATTTGGGAGGGATGGGAAGCTTAGGGACACTTCCATTGCACACTGGGTTAGCCACAGGCATATGGAGAACCTTGCAAGAATGAAAATATTCTATTACAATTTACCAAAGCACTTCTTCTCACTTCAGCTTTAATTCTGAAAATCTTTATTTGTGACGTGCTACCTGGCAGGCAGGTGCTGAGAACGTATTTCCATTTTGTCCTACTACAGAGAGAGGTATCATTCCCACCATTCCTTGCAAAACTGGTTGCACTGGAGATGCAATTATAATGGCAGAACCTAAAAAACACCAAAGCGTTAGGTCTGTACAGAAACTAAAAATACTTCAGTCAGAAGGAAAGCTTCAAGACAGGATTTCTTAAAATTATATGTGGTCAAACCTGTGGCAAGAAAAGCTCTGGCCTTTTACAAAAACTTCACTGTCCTTGCTGTAGTTCACTACTAGAAAACAGGGTGAGTACCAGTGTTATTTTTAGTTTATAAGGAATTCTTTAGATAAATCTTTTTCTTTGCAAGAGATAGCTTGAAATAAAGCTTGAAGTATGATAAACCTATCTTAAGGTTTAAACGTTAAATTAAAATTATTTATAAAAAACAGTAAAAGTATCATTAAATAGCTTATTTAGCTGTGAAATATACAGGAATTATAAAATATGGGAACTATCATAGCACATTAACTGAAACGAGGAAGAAAATTTTCAAAAGTGAAAGAAAACTGTTCCTTTCTGTATGAAAAGATCAATGAAGGTAACGGTTGCATAAAGAAATTATAACAACAGAAGAGGCTGTCACTCTAAGACCTTGCACATACTGTTGCACTGGTCTCTGACCTCAATGAAATGACTGCATACAGAAATTCAAAGGTAACTGCAACAAATTTTTAGTTTTTGAAAGAAATCTAAATGTGGTGAACCAGCTGTGGTAAATCAGCTGTTAAACCAGCTGTTTTTAACATTTCAAAAAGCACTCAAAATTTTTTTATTGCTGTAGTAATAAAAATGCTTGTACCAGATTTTGTATCATGGAAAGGAATAATGTTATACTTTCGTATTTACTTAAAAGTACTTCTAATGCAGACTAGGTTTTTGAAAAATGAAACAAAACCAAGGAAGTAATTTAGGAAGGACTAGATATATCTACCCAGTTATCTAAACTAAATATGGATACCTATAAAACAAAGCATTCCAATTGTAACAGTATTCTTATTAAAATAAAAACCTGTTATATTTAGCCAAAACAATGGAATCCTTTCCAGTATAAACCAAAATATGCTTCCTAAATCTAATGCTGCTAAAATGATGTAATTTAAGCTTCTGAAGTATGAGGCTTTTTTTTTTTCATTCAAAGCAACCTAATCAATGACGTCTGGTAGTTTTTATTTCATTTCTACTAGCAACTAATACACTAAAAAAAAAAGTAACTCCTGGATAATTTCAGGTGGCAAACAGAGCTGTTTAAAAATTGTTTACTTTTAATGCATTTAGGAGGGAAAAAAAAGACCACTGTATAAACACCACATTTTCAGTAATTTTCTAATAATGTGATTACCCTGTGGGAAGTTTGGGGAGACAGTCTGGTTTGCTGGAAATGTATTGCTGGATCTGGGAGGAGTCCGTAACTGTTGTACAGCTGGAGCTTGGGAAGCCAGTGGCATAGAATTGCCAGGCAATACAACTACATTTGATGGTGTTACAGCTGCACCTAAGGTTGCTGGATCAGTCATACAGGTGGCTATGTAAAGGTTGCTTGAATTCCCAAAAGCTGTGCTTGTGGCTGGCATCAACTGTATAAATCCCCCTTCGTTGGAAAGATGAGTTGAACCTGCAACTGAAAAACCACTGCAGTCTTCATTTGGAGTGTTAACCGAGGTGACCACAGGATCCTTAGGTCTAAGCACAAGAAGATTCTGCTCTGCCAAAGCTGAATCCACGTTTTTTTCTGTGTCTTCTGAAGTCAGACACTTAGGCAGGCCTGTAGTTTTGGTTGGAGATTTGGCTGGAGATGACAATATTATAGTAGGCAAATTTTCTCCTGTGATGCTGGAAACAGCATTATTTAACTCGGTGTCTGATGAAATAAATGGATCATCACTGATGATGATCTTGAGGGACATTATGTTAGAAGGATCAACATCCATTGGTTGACTACTAGAAGATACACTGCTTATACTTTTGGCCTCAGTACCTGACTCATCTGTTGAGGATGCAGTTTCAGGGAGAGGAGAGTGGCATATTTCAGAGGTAGTAAGATTATTTTCAGTGGATACTACAGAAATTTCTGTACATGCATTATCACCAGAAGAGAAATATAAATTATCAGCATCTACTTTTGTAGAAGAGGAAGGTTCTTGCATTTCCACTTGTGTACCCTCTGAGTTTGACAGTCCTGAAGGCAGGTTAAAATCTTTCTCACAAGGCTTATCAAGTGCATGCTGCTCATTTGAGTAAGTTTTGTTAGAAGTATCAACAACTTCAAGTTGCAGCTCCGTTTTGTCAAGATCCGCGATGTCCACTGCAGATGTTGCAGCACAGTCTGACTGTGTGCTCTGGTCCTGAAGGTTAGAGGGGTGACTGGAGTTCTCCTGTAAAGCACCAGGCAAGGCAGCTGGATCACTGGTTACAGTCTGTTCTTTTCCTGCATCTGCTGATGGGCTAGAAATGGACAAGTTGTTTTTCCTCAGTGGTGCACTGTGGCCAGGGCTCCCATGGGAAGGGCTTCCAGGAAGTGTTTTTTCAGACAGTGATGTGTCTGGTGACAATGGACATTTACTTCCAGAATCAGTTTTGTTTTCACTGGCTGTAGTATCCTCTGGCAATGAAATCAAAGAAATCTGAGGAGTACCAGAATGAACATATTCTAAATTAGGACTACTTTGAGAGCTATGACTTGGTGGACCTTTTTCAATTTCCATAGCACTTTCACTTTCAGATACTAACGCAGATGACTCTTTTGTAACATAAGTATCTGCACAGTGTTCATCACATTTGCTATCAGAACTCTGTCTCTTGTTAGGTTCAGTCAAACCAGGCACAGAGTCAAAAGCAATTTCAAGCTCTCCAATATGTTCAGGGGTAATGGTTGTAAGTACTTCAGTCTGCTTCCTTGGTCTACAATTCCCATTCAGCTGTTCACTGGGTGTATTTTTCTTAGCCACATCATCATCACTAATGCTGGGCTTCAAGGCACACGATGCTTCTCCTAATGGAAAACCTTTACAGGATAGTGGTTCTCTAGAAGTATCACCTGTAAAACATAAAATAAACTAGTTCCATAATTATTAGAACAGATGATCCTTTTACGGCATTTTAGAAATAACTTATCAGCTCAATGGAAAACGTACCAGTTCACACAAAACTAAGTGGGAATAATGTTACTCATCCTTACATTCAAGTTGAGTGGAGTATTTATATGGAACATAAAGTTACATACACTAGATAATCTGAAAAATTAGTCTGTACATTACTAGCAAGTACACACATAACATGTAAATAGCTCAGGTCACTACATCAGGTTTCTGGAAGCACAAAAAACATCACATGATAAAAATCTCTTGGCTCTATTTCTCATATATCTTCACTAAATATCTGCTACTCATGGACTATTATTAAGAATAGTGAAGACAGATTAACATCCCTTTTGTCCAGAGTAAAACCATTTTTGTGTATTAATTAACAGATACATTATAGAACAGAGATAAAACATTAATATAGTTAGATGTAAAATATTATCTTATGTGTTCCACAATGGATATTGCAAAGTATTCATTTGCTAACAGTCTGGTTGCATTAAGGAGCTTATCAAATACACTTTTTAAGTACACTGATGGGACTACTGTTAAATTGAATAGACTGAAACTTTCTAACAGACCAGGTGTATCTGCATGTTCATACAATGTAAAAAGCCACTTGGATATTACCAGTGAAAAAAGATCATTTTGAAATGTACAAATTGTCTGAAAATACTTTCATAATGAAAAGTTAACACAGAAATCTTAGAGAAAAAATAAAAAACCTACATCTGTTAGTTTCTTCTGCTCCTAAAGATCTTTCAAATGTTTCCAGGCTATCCTCACCCACCAGGATTGCGTTTTCTACTTCATTCCGACCAGAAATACCAGCAGGTAAGTTCTTGTTTACCTTGCTCTTTCCTATTTTCAAAATAAAGCATGAAGAATGGTTAAATGTTATTTTACACATACAAGTCATCACTACATTTTAAATGAATCATAGTGCAAAAATCTCCTTACGGTTAATGTGAGGATACTCCAATCAGACAAATAGAAAATTTTACAACACTGAACAAGTATGAACTATCATCCTTTAGACCTGGAGAGTGTAAAATAACAGCAATAAAACAATCACTGAGCCAGCCCAAAACCAGAGTATCAGCCACAGGAAATGTCAAGCAATGCTTGGGAAGCCTCATCATTCCGACGCTTTACAGTAACAGTACAATTGAGTACAATGCAGCCTACCATAATCAAACCAGTCAAAGAGAGCCTGGAAAGCTGGATCTGATTCTGTCTGCTCCAGAATGTCCTGGATAGCCTCTTCTGACATATGAATTTCACCCTGAGAAAAGACATGATACACAGAACTGTCAGACAGTTACTTCTACCCCTTAGAAAGGAAAACAGGCAAAAATTGTTTGCTTTTCAGATTGTTTTAAATTCTATTACTCTTGCTCAGCATACAAACACGAAGACTAATGCTGGAAACATTTTTGCCACAAATTTCATGTCTGTCAAAAAATTTTAAGTGACCGAACTTAATAAGGTTCTCCAAAACCCAAACACGTCTGTCAGACATTACCCCACCACATACATATTGGAGTATTCTCCACATAATGACCAGGACTAACCAAAAAGAAGGACTAAATCTCAGGCTACACTGGAAGCTTATGCAAGATGGTATGCATGCTGTGAGCCTGTACAAGCGAACCACTGGTAAAAAAATTCCCCAAATTAATCCTAGTTTCTTAGGTTTGAATATATCTAGAAGCCAACACCAAGCAAATGGAAGTTTTATTTCATATACCTATTACATGTTCTATAATATAGCTTCCAAGTACTTTTTTGTGGAAGGCATTTGGAAAGCACAGCTCCATGTGACAGTGCTCTAAGGTTCCTGTTTCAAGCTGACTTGTTCGGTAGCAGCCCAGGAATAAAGTGAGTAGGAGATCAACATACTCGATCAACTAAAATTTCTCTTGCCTTTCTGGAGACCCTCTAAGCACTCTACAACCTTAGATATGGTGGTTTAAGGGTGGATATTCCATGTGAAACACTTGATTTTGTCTCAGCTACTCTTAACTAAACCAAGAAACTGCTTTGATTTATTTTTGCTCAGAAAAATGGAGCTTTTTAGCTCTGTATTGTGACAACTGACCTAACATCACCAAGCAAGAGAAGAATAGCATTTATAAACCAGATACCTCTACTTCACAAACAGGTAACTGCCCCTACTCTCCTCCCTTTTCATGAGGGCTCTGAAGATTGTAATTTCCCTCATTAAAAGTTCTTAGTTCTGTGATTGCCAGCTTGAGGCTTGTAGAAGAATGGAGAACACTATAATTACGTTTTGTTTGTAGCAGCAGAACACACATTTCCTCCAAAAGCAAGAAAATACTAAATTTGAAGAAAAAGCATCATTGTTTAGGTTCCAAAAATAATTTCTCTTGCTATACTAAATGATTCATGCTTATCTTGGAGCAAATAAAAAAATCGGATCAGAGTAAACACATTTGGAGACAGCAAGGCATTTTAAATTACGTTTTCTTCTCTAAGGCTACCGATTAGATCCCCAGTCAGAAGCTGGTATCCAATCACTTGTATGAAAGACTGAGTGAGAAGCAGACAGCTGATGACTGTGGGACTGTTCTTAAATCCAGTCTGAGTGTAAGGTTACCAGCTAATTACTGCCAGAAGCAATCCCACTCCCTTGGCTTTGGACCCTGACGCATGCTTATGCTGCCTTGTACAGGCACTGGGAATGAATTCAATATGCTAAACTGGTACAAAATTGGCTCCTGCAGAACACCAGTGTCCTGTCAGCTCAGCTCCTCAAACCTGCCAGCACCACACAAGATCAGAGCTCACACCTCTGCAAGGGAAGCTGGAGAGCTACGCCTGCACAGTGGGGAGCCCTCAGGGAGGCTCAGCTGTACTGGGAAACAGAAACTCATAAAAAGAAAGGACAGGAAGAGGGGAGAATATCCTCAGATGTCAGAGGTTCAGCATAGTTCCTGTAACTGATCATTCTCGAGTGCCTGGCCTTAAAAAAATTGTGAACAGGGCAATCTACACCTACCTGAAGTCCAAGGATTTCATCAATTGAAGTCTCCTGTTCCGTGGGACCACTGTCTGCCTGTTTAGGAGCCTGAGCAACACTGCCATCACTGGAACACATTAATCATTAGTTCAAAACTCAAAATAAACCAAATTTTTATTTATCATACATAAATATGAAGTTTAGATGTTTCTTTTATTACCTGCCTAGGATTTTGTTGATGTTTTCAGCGAGCTTCTCCTGAAGAGATTTGTTGCTCAAGATTTTTTCTCTGGCATTTTCAATAACCAGTTGCTGGAAAACAGTTTTGAAGTGGTCAGATTTCTACTTTTAACATCACTAGAAAAGGAGCATGAATTTCTGACTGACCAGTAAAAAATTATTAAAAAATCAATTCAAAGAGAGAAGACTTTTATAACAGAGACAGTCATCTGTGACTGCATGACATTGCTATGAAAATCAACCTGAAACATTCCTGTACTTCTACTCTCCTAAAACACAGAAAGGCTTGTTCTAAACTACAGCAAGGCTTATTGTACCTTCTTGTTTCCATTCTCTAAAGAATTACTGTATTCTGACAGCCAACAGGTAGCTTAGCAAAGCAAATACATCAAGAAAAACAAAACCCTACATAGCCATGTCAACCTTGTGAGTTTAGCACACACAAGAGCTAGTTCAAACACAAACCAATGCATTTATCTTCTAAAAGTAATTTCTGTAATAACCAAGATGAACAACATGTTAAAGACTAGTTCTCTTGAGTCTGAATTTGTTTCTTAAATGTAAATACCTGCTGTAAGCATATACTCACTGGGAAGTTACCATCAATTAATTCTTCTAGAGGCTCACTTTCTTTTTCTATTACCACTTCATCAGAGTCTTGAGAACTTCTAGTTGCTGAAAGAGGCCCAGATGTTGCAATACTTTTCCTCTTCTGAGATTCACTGAAACATTCCAGGAAACTTACGATGTAGTTTATGAGAAAATTGCAAACAGTAGACCTAATGGTGAGTAAATCAAGTGCTTCTCTTCCTTCTTAGCAAACAAAAAATCATAATCCCCAAAAACTTAATTACCTATTGAAAATACAATAAAATCTGGTACCTGTTTTATTATCTCTTATGCATCAATTGTGTCCAATTTCACAGAAGTTACTAATAAATATGGAGACTGTGGGCAAACAGCACAATGGCAAACTGAATTCCATGTCCACCATTCAGTATTTACTGCCCCTCCACTACTTGTTACTTTCACTGGTGGTACCAGTTAATGGATCCTAATTAACTGCAACTCAAAATCATATTTGGGCATTACCACTGGAAACAAAGACCTTTCAAGGAACATTTGTTTTCAAAAAAGAAAAAAATGCTGGTTCTGAAAAAATTTAGATGATAAATAGGAAATGTAATGTTTTTATATGAGACCACAGTGTAGGCTGTTCTGAAAACACCAATCAGCAGTGGCACTAAAATCACATTAAAAAAAATCACAAAGGAATAGGGAAGACTTGACAAAAAAAAGGGCATTCGAATCAGAGAATAAAAAATGCAAAACCAGTGTAAGAACAACTTTTTACACAATTTCTAGTGCAAATACTATTTTTTTTCTGACAAAATTTACTCAAGTCAATAGTTTTGCAAAGTTAAATGCACATTTTTATCAATATTAAGAATTTTCATAATTGAAAAGGACCTTTTGGAAGGAATACCAAGTCTCAGCTCCAAGATTATTTGCTTGTGTCTAATACTGGAGTAGCGTAATGACAGACTCTACACAAAGAAGCACTAGGAGCCTCCTGTCAGTCTAATGTGAAGCTCTTTGACTTTCCTTTCCTTTGTGAAACATCACACACTAGATCCCCTCAGTGGACCTGCCATTTGAAACACTCTACCATTTAAGAAAATTTACACTAAAGATTAGAATACTGTGTAATTTCTGTTCAATTAAAAAACCAAACCAAACCAAACCAAACCAAACCCAAACCCAACCAAAACCACACCCCTGTTTACCTTTTTCGCCTTCCTGGAGAAAGCAAGTTTGAGTGAAGCTTGCGTTCTTGTGATGTTGGAACTTGAATGTGTATGAAACCTCCTGCTTTATAGGTGGAAACAAACAAACAACAAAAAAAAAAGAAGTCATGATGCCAACACCTTTCCCAGTGACACTATTAAAGCACTACAAGATCTACACATTACTTACTATGTTCTATTCATTTCCGGGAAAGTCACACAAAATAATTTGGTACTACTATGAAAATGACGACCATTCCTTTTAAACATTTCCTGAAATAAACATCCACTTAATGTGGATCATCCCTATCTGATGAAACAAGTTATTTGAGTGAGGGTGAGAACACAGAACAGAATAGCCACAAATTAATGCAATTCTGATCTCTGAACTCACATTGGCAAGCAAGTATGCAAGAGCCATTTATCTTTTGGGCACGTCTTTTCTTGTAATCACCTGAACCAGCGCGGAGAGCTAGGGGAACAAAGCTTGAATTTCCTGGAACTTTTTGGTAGAAGATAATTAGCCCTGCTTTTAGAAAGCTTCCATCTATAGCCATAGATTTTTCACAGAAAAAAAGGTTTAGAAAAATGTGCAACTTACTGTTGATCTTTTCTTGAGTTTGTGGCTGGTTCACAAACAGTGTATTCACTCTTGTCTGTGGCATGCTTTGAGTTAATGCTGGTCTGTGAATTACTTGAGGAGGTACAACAGAAGAGGAATTCTGTGGCCCTGACTGATGGGCTACTGACAACAATCCTGAGTTTGCAGGAGTTGACTGCTGAAGCATTCTCTGTCTTTTCATTTCCACAATGCCACTTCTTGTACGTACTGGAAATAAAAAAGATGAAAATATATGATAAAGGAATTTTAAAATGTTGCTGATTTCCCAGACCTATTAAGGGTCCTCATGGAAACTTTTTTGTGCTTCAGCAACTAAATCTTGAAACCCAAACAGTAAGCAACACCAGTCTTTGTCTTCTGTGTTACAGGTTTGAGACAAAATAATTCACGTACAGTCAACTTACACTGACACTGTAACCACACTTGTACTCCTGCTTAAATATTTACAGGAATAAATCATACCAAAATGAGATTTTATTACATAATGTATCACCCATATAACTGGCCTTAACTGAAATAGCTAAACAAATCTAAGTCTGCATTTATTTTTCACATGGAATCTGACAAATTTAAACAACAGACCACCACCCAATTGAGTGAATCTCAAATAGAGGGAACAATCACTGTATCTCACATTCTATTCTCTTATACAGGTCACTCAGTAAAAATACAACAGAGAAAAATTTATTTATAACCATGTAAACTTCTGAAAAGTTTTCAGCAGAGAAAATGCTATAAAGAGATTTTAAGTACCCTGCAAAAACCTCAGCTTTTATTTTCCTTTCCTGATGATTCCAGTAATCCACAGATTACACTGAAGACAACAGACATGCATTACTGATTGCTGCAGCAGTCCCCCCATTTTTTTGCCAGAACAGATAATTTTAACATAAAATCTACTGATCCCATGGAATTGACTCAATTACTTACTCCTCTGATTTGAAGAAAATCTGAAATCTGAATTCTGCATGCTCCTAAAAAAAACAAAGCAAATGACATAAATTAATGGAGCATAATGGAAGCACTCAGCTACACAGTGTGACAGTACCAATCATGTCGTTAATGTCAGTCTGGTCTGGTCCTAACCACACATTCCTTCAGAAAAATCCAATGATTGATTTTTTTATTCTAACAACGGTAACAGATCCTCCAAATAAAGCTTACTATTGCATTTTTTATCAAGTAACCACAAAGGTATCAGATTCCAAATGAGTCATAGTATATTGCTTTATTACAGGAAGGTCACATGCTCACACTAATGCTCTCCTTATCTGCTAGTTCCACCTTAAAATCTTCAAATGTCTATTCAGCTATCAACTCTAACATATCCATCTTTTTCATCATCTCTCAGAGGAAACACAGAGCCAAACCATTCTCATACAATGATAAGGGGAGTTGGTCAATATAGGGACTCACCCTTAGAGTGAAATTTTACTTTCTTGATTTCAAAACTACATTACCTGATCTGAGAAAGTGTATAGTCTAATTTTTTCCACAGAGAGGACATCATTGCTGGAACTTCATTTGTTGTTTCTAAAATGAACCATACAAAAAAAAATTATGCCCAAAACTGATACACGTTGAGAAAGAAGTAAAACCACAACCAAAATAATTATTACAGAATGTTTCAGACATCATCTAACTTTAGGCATCCAGTTGCCTTCTTAATATTCTATTATTAAAAAGCCCTAACTCCTAGTTTAAAGAATTTTGATTGATGTGGATACAGTTGGTTTTAGAAGCCTAGATGAAACTGAATTCATGATTGTAATTCTCAGCGGAATTTGCACATGGTGTTGTTGACTCCTCAGCAAATAGATACTAACCTAACACATGCTACACCCAAACTCACTTCTGGAAATGGTGTTCACATTCCCAAGTCACTTCTGTGCTTTTGAAAATGATAACCTGGCAAACAGGCCTTTAAAAGTAATAGTTTATTTTATGATGTTACCCAAACAGGTAAAAACATTTGGCCTTTTTGAAGCACAGAACATCAAAAGTGTAAATGAAAAAAAAAAGTAAACAGTTCAATTTACTAAGTTTTTCAAGGTGCCAAGTGCAAAGCATTTTGAAGGAAGTATTGTTGTGTCCTAGTTACCACTTCTATCCAACCTAATGTGAAAGGAAAAAAATGTTCAGAAATGTTCCATACATTGCAGTCTTAAACTGCAAATTTTACAACCAAGCACCACTAAAATCTGATCCTACAACAGATATCAAAAATCTGTATGACTTGGCAACATTCTGAAGCTTGATAACTGCTTTCAAAAACAGCTCTGTCTGCAATACTCATACAAAACATTCAGTAATTCTGAAACCATTTGAGTTAGTCTTAAAAACAAGACAGGAAATATTTCATACCACAGGACTCCTGATTATTTCAAAGAATCACAGAATACCTCAAGTTGGAAGGAACCCATAAGGACCATTGGGCCCAACTCCCTGCTCCTCACAGGACCACTTAACTCTAAATCATGTGACTAAAGGCATTGTCCAGATGCTCCTTGAACTCTGACAGGGCTCAGTGCCATGACTACTCCCCTGGGGTAGCCTGTTCCAGTGACTGACCACCCTTTCAGTGAAGAATCTTTCCCTAAGGTCCAATCTGAACTTCACTGACACAGCTTCATTTAATTTTCTCACGTTCTATTGCTGGTCATTAGAGAGATAAGCACCTCCCCCTCCTACTGATAGTATAAACAATAAACAGTATAATTTTACAAGCATAAACTCATACATTTTGCACACTTTATTATCCCTCTATGTTTTTGTGATATAAAAATCTCACATTTGAAGTGAAAATATGTACTGGCATTTGCAAACAAAGATAATAAATTACTTTTGCTCACTAGATGTAGTGGTTGTTGCCTGTGTAATATAGTAACCTTCAAATTGTAGCCTAAACGGGGGATTACTCTAAGACCATGTACCTCTTCCTCAAGGAGTTCACAGCAGGTAAATAAAAATAAAACAGCACCTCATTCCGAAGGCTTACCTTTTGTTTTCATGGCTACATATTCATTAAGAATAGTTGTCAAGTTTTTTCCACACAGCGACTGTAAAAAAAATACCGATCTTAGAATCTGCTTTAATAACTTCTACTTTATCTGCAGTAGCACATCATATTTAAGGAGTTCCTTAGAAGTCTACAGCACACAAGGGACTGTACTTGGTAGAGAGCAATCAATGGAACAAAATGCTACTATGTACCCAAAATCTGGTATACTCGGTCTCAATGCACTACACTGGTGTAGCAGTTAGAGAGCTCTGATTTACACTCGCCTTTGTTATTATGGAATAAAACCATGAAAATTAGATTATGAATAGCTGTAGTTCAAAAGTTTTATTAATCTGGATAATCTATTTACATTTGGTTTGTCTAATTTTTGCTGGCCATAGCTTGGATTGTGACTCCCTACAACCAAAGTACAGATGACTAAATGCTTGTAAATAAGTTCAACAGTTTGTTTTGAACAGGTGCATCAAGAAGGTGCACCTTGGATCTCAGAAAAGACCTCCACTTTTGAATACTGTCAACAAAATCCCAGACCATGAAATTAACTAGTATACTAGAAGAAACAGAAAACATGAAGAGGAAACACATTTAAACACTAAGATGTTGACACACAACAATACCTAAACCTTGTAATTTGCACAGTATAGTAAAAATCCCATTTTGTACACGCTAAAAATGCAAACTAATTATGCTCTAGCTCTACTCACATATATACAGATGTGGTTACACAACATTTATGCACACCTGAAATTCCACCTTTCACCCAGAACAATGCAGGTGATACTGAACAGAGAAGAAGCTGAATACAGTTTTTGTCAAAAAAATTTGGTAGACTTAGACAAATCTGAGGTGCCTTACCTACGTATTTACTATGTACCTGAAATGGAATATTATTGGCTGCCATGTCTAGAATAGGAAAGGGATCTCCAGTAAATTACAAAAGCAGCCCTGAAACCAATAAAACCCTTGTGATAGCAACCTTCCATCAATCAACCTCAAAGCTGTAAGGCAGATTTAACATAACATATTGAAACCAATTTGCATATTTCACGCTTAACTGTTTCCTTGTAAGATTAAATACTGGAAACCAAAAAACTGCTAATATCACTGGATGAAAAAATACCAAACAAATCAAATGTAAAACCAAACATTTCGAGCAGCATTTGAGAAGTAATTGTCACACTGAGAAATCCTGAATATTCTTTTCCTCGGACGCAAAACACCGTAACTTTCTGCTTTGCAAATACAAACTCACCAGCAAGCAGGCTGGGATAAAACCATCTTCTGTACAGTGCTCTGCATATTCTTTCAAATCTGAGCTTTCCAGAATAAATTGATGGCAGGTAGCTTGAAGATTTTCCTGTTGCAAATAGCCTGCAGATGGAAAATTTTGCCATTTTATTTATTACTTCTGCTCAACAGGTAACACAGCTGCATGCAGTATTGAAATAATTAGATAAAAATTTGTATGTAAGAACAGGAAGTGAAGTTATTTTGACAAAACATATGCTCCTACAAAGCATTTAATAGTTAAAACCCAGAAGAGCAAAAAATATATTTTGGAATCACACTGTATTTACGAACTATTCAAGACTGGAAGTGAGGCAATATGAACAAATTTTGATTTATCTTTAGTACAGTCAAGAAAATAAAAATTCTTGGCTCAGAAGGCTGACAAACAAACCCTCATATGGGCCGAACCACCCTATTTGATACTTCAATGGAAATCTACAATATTTTGTTAATAAAATGCATTGCTATGTAACAATAATGCTCCACACATGGTACTGTTTCAAAATAGGTAAAACCTGTACAGCTGCTGACACAGTGTATAAGATTTATTAAAAATATTGGCATTGTACAAAAGTTAATAACATAAGAAGGTTTTTTTCCTCTCACTTACAGTAATTTTCATTTAGGATAAATGTACTAGATGCAACTTGTGCTCTCTACACACCCTAAGATTCAGTAGTTACCCTAACAGGAAACATACTGAAAAAGTTTTCCAAAATTCCATTCCTCATCAAGTATGTTCTGCTTTAATCAAACTTTTTAACGCTGCTTTAATCTTCAAACACCTTAAACACTAAAATACAGAAACAGACCAATCTGAATGAAGGATTCTAGAACAAAGAATCACAAATAAAATGTTTCTTCTTTCTTGCTCTTAGCAGAACTTAACATGGACTATTTTAAAGGAAGGATAAAACATGTGCCTAGTTACACAATGCAGGATATATATACATTAGCATATCTATGTCAAGGGACCCCCAAAATGGTCCACCTCAGTTCATGAATGCCTGCAGAAAAATGTGGCCTTTAAGTTTAAATGAAGACAAATATTTTTCAGGAGATCCGAGTACAGCTGAAGAAAAATAATTTCCAACATGCAAGCACTTGTTCAGGTCTTCAACAAATAGACAAACTTGAAAGTTAAACACAGTTTGGGAATAATCACTGTGAATTTAATCACTGTGTAGGAGCAGGCCTATCTGACAGAAAATATTAGTAGTGCCTGTGGAAAGGAAAGGACTGTCCTATTGAATTTTTCAAATATATTTTTCTAGAAAAACCTCAAGCTGCAAATTGCTGGAAGCCGAAAGTGTATTTAGGTAAACACGATTATATCTCACTGTTGTCCAGGCTGGAAGATGGGTTACTAGGCTAGGTGGAGCTCTGATCTGTGCTGGTATGACTGCTCTTCCAATCAAACTCACCCGAACATCTGCTCCAAAAGTTGCAGTCTTTCTTTCTTGAACCTACTACTGCAATATCGTAAGGGATGACTGAATGCTTGCATACAAGCACATTTACATATGCCAATTTCCTGCTAACAAAGCATTCCAAAGGCTAAAAATGCCTGTGCAGCTAACCCAAACTGCTTGTGCCCACACTGTATAATGATGTAAGAGTATGTGGTCCCTAACATCACCAAAATCAAATTAAAGGCACAAAAGGTGCCATACATTTTCAATGTATAGAAATGATTCAGTATTTTGTTCTATCTTAACAAATGTCTAACTCATAGTACACATTCACTCTATCAATTAGGAAAAGATAAATCTTATGAATTTTCTAAGTGTGAGCTCAGCCTCTCATTTTAGTTTTGCTTCTTAAACCAACAGTCATCAACCTTCACAGCACCAGAAAAATTTGTTGGTGCTGGAGGAGAAAGGTGGAAGAGCTGCACTGGGAAGTCTGTTTAACTGCTGAAATTCAGAGATGCCTCAAAGAAGAGGAATCCCTTCTAGAAATGATTACAAGGAATATCCTGTTCTACAACCTTAGGTTGCTCAGAGGTTTTCCAGACATGATGCATGCTCCATGAGCCACAACAGACACAGGCTAGGTCAGATAATCCTCAGTGCACAGGGTGTTGCCAAGATTGTGTGCTATGTCTGCAAGTCTCTGGTAAGCACATCAGAGATAAGCATTCCTCCTGGAAATTTGTAACTGCACCAATTTTGTTTGGAAGAGTGAAATAAGAGCTCTCACTTGTATGATTTCAAATCCTTTACAGTGCAAAGTGTTTCTAAAAATCCTCTGGTACTTCATAGCAATAAAAAAATTGCATCTCTTACTAACCTTTTTTCTCAAGACAGTAGCAAGGAACATTTCGGGTAGTATTTAAAAATAAATTGTGCTGGAGGAACACTGAAGAAGAGATTCAGCTTTAATGGCTTTGGAGTCAAAAAAAGTATGAACAACTGAAAACTGAAAATCACAGGGCAAGCTGCCAGGAAATCTTGGCAACCTGTGCCAATAGGTATTTATGTGTGGGACTTAAATATGTGGGTCATATTTTTGCTTACCATCCGTTTGCTCTCACCTTTGGCAGTATCAAAATTATCCAAAGCATAAAGTAATTTAAAAAAAATCCACTGTCTACTACCAGTGTCCTGAACACACTCACGCTGTGCTTTCCACAGATTTTGATTACGCCTGAACTTTCGGTGCACCCACAAAGGTGAGCAAAACACGGCCGGAAAGAAAAACCATCTGAGCCTTAAGGCAGCCTTGCCAGGGCTTTCGGGTCACCTTTGAGCGCCTGCTGTAAGCAGGAACTGTTTAAGCACCCTCAGCAGCTCTCAGCCCGCAGGTGGGCACGGAGAGCACCACGTTTCCCGGGACTGGTGAAGCACCGAGCGCAAGGCAGGGCCGGGAGCGGCCTGCTCCCTAAGGACACCGATCCCTCAGGAGGAGCCGCGCTCGCTCCCCGACACAGGCCGGCCCGGAGGGCGGCGGGGCCAGCTCGGGGGCCGCCGGGCCCGGGATAAACCCGGCGGTGACAATCCCAGCCCGGAGGGAGCCAAGAGACGCGGCCGAGGGTCAAGGGCGAAGCAGGCTCCGCGTCCCGCCGCGCCGCGGCGGCTGACAATGCCCAGCAGAGCCCTCCCGGCGCGGCCGGCGGTGCGCGCCTCACCCATCCCTCCCTCCCTCCCACCCACCGTCCCCGGCTCGCTCACCCAGCACCAGCCGGGCCACGTCGGACGGCAGCAGCATGGCCCGAGGCGGCGCGGGGCACGGGCGGGCGCAGCTCCCGGAGCGCAGCCGGCCGCCCCGCCACCCAGGCGAAGGCGCGGAAACTCCGCCAGCCAGCGCCGCGCCCGGCCCCTTCCGCCGGAACCCGCCGCGGCCGCTCATCCGCTTCCAGGTCCGCCCGCGGCCGCTGCTTGCACGCGTGAGCCGCGCTGGGCTCCGCGGCGCCGGGAGCGGGGCTGCGTGCGCCCCGGGCAGGTGAGGGCCGGCCCGGCTGTGAGGGGGCTCGCGGCGGGCCGGGGTTGCCGGGGAGCGGAGCTGCTGCAGGGCAATGTGGGCACCCCGGAGCGGCACCTCGCAGCCGCTCGGCCAGCTCCTCTCGCCGTGACTCGTGTCATTTGGTGCGCCTTCCTTGCCCTGGGTAGATTGTGTAGGAGGGTGAGGGTGGCCGTCGTGTGGTAGTTGGGAAACCATGTAAGTAGTACGACAAGTAGTAGCTGGCTTCAGTCTTGGGAATTTTTCACTGTTGTCATTATTGCTGTTGAAATACCAATAAGTGCATTCTTCTCGGTGAATGCCTAGGCCCTACGGCAGACGAGCCCTGTGGCCGCAGTTTTCGATCGAGCGCTCCAGAAACCATTAGCGTTTAAAAAGTTCCTTTCTGTTTCGTTTCCAGAAAGAGCCGCAAGTTTGCTGGGTTGGGTTTTTTTGTTCCAGTGCCCAACCAGCAGGGGGAAGAGGGTGGTTGAGCATTGGCACAGGCTCCCCAGGGAAGGTCACAACATCAACCTGCCAGAGTGCAAGGGCTGTTTGGACAACACTCTCAGGGACATGGTGTGATTCTTGTGTCCTGCACAGCGCCAGGAATTGGTCTCGGGAATCCTTGTGTGTCCCTTCCAACTCAGGATATTCTGTGATTCTATGAAATTGGTAAAGGAATGCTTAGTTTAAATTAGTTCGGTTGTACAGTGCAGGCAGCCTTCACGCTTGAAATGTTTTCTTTTCCATACACATCTATCAGTCACCAAATCTCTGATCATACTTAGTCCAAGCCTGATCTTGGTTGAAAATAAATGCAGTCTAAGACAGTAGATATTTAAAGTTTTGCTTATCTAAATGGCTTTTTTAATATTCTCACGTAAGCGCTCAAGAGGCAGTGCTGTGTGTCATGAATGTCTGTTCTCAATTACTTATTACAGCAGTAGCATATGCTTAGAGTTACTTCCAACTTGTGTGATCTGCCTTTTTCAAAAAGGGTTTCTCTTGGGTCTGCTTTAAAGGTGTGAAAGTAGAAGCATGGAAGTTAAATAGAATGTCCTGGTTGTGATCTGCAGCAGCATGGTTTTATGTAATGCAAGGTATAGCCAATTCCAACATTTGTCAAAGAAGAGGTGTAATTTTAAGTGATCACAAAAGGCAAAAGTTTTCTTCTTACATCTGATGTTTAATCATCCTTTGACATGTTGAGTCCCCAGGGACCTGTCAATAGATAGTGCTTACCTATGAAAATGCACAATTGAGAGAGGAAGAGCATTCTCCAAGTGCTGTGTTCTTATGGCAGCATCAGGTTAAGAGAGCTACCAAAAGTTAGTACTGCTTGCCAGAGTGTTTTCAGGTCTGTCATCCTTGCTGTAATTGCACTCGCAATTGTCTGCCCAACTCTACTCAGCAATCATGAAAAGGGAAGGAAGTCAAAGCTATGTGAAGGGGTTCTCTGCAGTTATTCTGTGACTGTTGTCTGTGGAAACAGATTATATTTTTGACCTGAAACTGCTTCTGTTCAGTGAGCCATTGAACATCGTGGTTCTGTTTGATACTGGATTTTCAGTATATTGCAATCCCAGGTTTTGTACTTGTCTCTGTGTTAAATAATTGGTGTTTTATCCATTTCTTCTGTTTGCAGATACAAATGACTCTGCTTTAAGCTGAACCATGAGTCTTGCATTACACGATCTTCTTAATTGTTGTCGTCGCCTTGAAAATGAGAAAGCTGTGGAGCGAAGGGTAATAAGTTTTATTCTGGGGTACCAAATCAATTTGGGGTGCCTCAGTTAGCATTGAAGGGAATCATAAAAAATTATTATTCTTGAAATACATTTTCAGAAGGAAATTGAAAATTTCAAGCGACTTCTCCGTGATTCTGAAACAGTTCTCCAGCTGGACCGGAATTCTGATTCTAAACAAGGAAAGCAACTCAACTGGGATGCTGTATTTAGGTAGCTTCTTGCTTTTGTTTTTGAATGGTCACAATTTTGTTAAATGGGACATCATTCTTTTGTTAGCCAGGCCTATTTTAATGCTTGTCTTTCTGTATATTAATTTAGACTTCTTGTCAGCTTTTAAACAAGAAATTACTTACCTTAGTCTCTAAAGGAAGTAAATTTAAAATGGCCAAAAGTGCCACACTTACCACTTACAGAAAACTGCTAGGAAACTGATCGTTAATTGGGTGGATGGTTTTCCTTGCAAAAATAATAGTTACTTTTTTATTGAAAATTATCTTTTGTAGCTGATTTTCAGTGTATAGTTTTTATGTAGATTACAGATAGCTTTGTTAAAGTTTCTTGTGCTGCTGAATTCCTCAAGACACAGTAGAAAGACTGCGGCATATGAAGTAAAAAAGGTGTGCTGAGGTTTGTAGAGGCTAATCTTTGATACAGTCTGCTTCAGGTGTACTCTAAGATTGGACTAAACATGAGTGTAATAAGTTCTTGGAGCAGCTTCAACCAATGTTAAATTTCATGTTAAAAGTTCATGTGAATTAGTACTTTTCATAGAATGGTGTCTGGTCAGCTTTCCATTATGTTTTTCGGTTGGAGAGCTTTGGAATAGTTCATGTTTCACAGGTGTACCAAAAGTTTCATAAAAAGCATTTGATAAATTTTATATGTTGCTGTAGAGACAGTCAGTAATACATTAGAAATACATAGGAGGAATACAAAAATAGAGACTCTAAACTAAATTCAAATAGTAGGCCAGAAGATCTATAGCAATTACAGTGACAAATACAATGAAAAGTTTAATTTATTCATAGATCTAAAATATAATTAATATATTAACTTTGAATCATAAAGAAATAGGACTTGAAGGCTTCCCCCAACAAAACCAGTAATAAGTACTTCTTGTTATTTTGTTTTGTAATGTTGCAGCAGAATAAAAAGACTTAGCAGTGGTTTTTTTCCTAATTATAAGTTGTATGTTTAGCATTATGCAAAGTTTAAAGGAAAGTTTGCCTCCTACTCCAGGTTGCTTCTGGATTATCTTTAAAACTTACATCTCCTTTTATAGATTGTTTTTGTCATGCTTCAACTGTAATATATTTCACTTGGTTTTAGTCTTTGATAACTAGAATTGTGAGAAGAACAGTAACTGGCATTTTAGGCACTAACAACACTTTCCTATTTTACTTCAGTTGTAAATAAGCAGATCCTTGGTTAATATCTCTTTAATTTTTGAAGTGTCTTGCAGAAATATTTCCAGAAAGAACTTAAAAACCTGCAGCAGACAAAACCAAATGCATCTGCTTCTACCCAAACTACCAGACAGAAGAAGATACAAGAAGTTGGAAGCTTGGTCAAATATTTCATCAGATGTGCTAATAAAAGTCAGTAATATGCATTGTCATATAGAGTTACTGGTTTGGTTGGGTACTTTGCTTTCAACTTTGAATTTTTACTTTGAAGTTAAGTTGCCAGTGTAGCATTCATCTTGCTTGCTTCCAGATGTTCAGTATTTAAATATCTTAATGTGAATCAGTCCTTTGTGCTCCTTATGTGTCCTTTTTGACGTTAACAGTGCCTTTTTCTAATTACTCAAAGGGTCTGTAACTTATCTATCCTCTCATAGGTAATTTATGTTTTACAAACAGTTTAAGAAGATATTTTCTAATAGAACTGTTTCAGAACTGTAGGTTTTTTTAAATTAAGTAACATTTACAAACAATTAATTACAGATTTTATTTGGTAGAATTTGGGTTAATTAAACAGTCTCATATTGTTTCTTCACGTAGGAGGACCCAGGCTGAAATGTCAGGAACTTCTGATTTATGTCATGGAAATTATAAGAGATCCAACAAGTTGTGCTGCTTATGGTTCTGACTGTAGTAGTATACTCCTAAAGGATATACTTTCAGTAAGAAAGTACTGGTGTGAGGTATCCCAGCAGCAATGGTCAGGTAACATCTTTGAGCCTACTTAAAAATGTCTTTTCCTTTTATAGAAGCATGATTAGATGCATTTTAATTTGTTTGATGCCGTGTTGTGTGAGGTAATATACAAAATAAAGGTAAAGCAATGTCAGCCTTGAAGGCTTACACTTGAAATAAACAAAGAAACAAAGATTAGGAATGGAATTTTTTTGTTTCTTACTGTGTACTGTTTGTCTATTGCATGCTGAAGCATACATACTTATATACAGTCAGGTTATGTATGCATGGTCAGCACAGGGCTTAACATATATAACAAATCTATGGAATGTGTGTGCTGGAGAAAGCCTGAGTAGAACTGGTGTTGGTGTGCAGTTGTTTGCAAGTTATTAAGAACTGGCTGGTACAGTTTTGATACAGTTAATGTATTACTGTCAAATTTTATTATCTGAGTTTTGTTGGCTTATGAAGTCCTTAAAAACCATTGAGACACTATATGCACATATTGTATATAAAGAAAAACTGAAAAGGTTAATATTTAAATAGACAAAAATAGATTTAAAAGGTTAATAATGATTTAGATTACAACCTGAACTGAGTGGAAATGCAAAGATAATTTTTTGCTTTTCAGAGGATTGGATTTGACTCCAAGACAGTTGATTTATTTAGCATGGAGAAGAATGGTTATGTACTCTAAATTGCTTGACATGTACTAAGCCCTAAACTCACTGTTTTCATTTGTTGATGTAAGAGAAAAATGTTTTGAAAAGAAAAAAAGTACTAGAAGTTTTACAGTCTAGTTTGTTTAGTGTCGCATATGCAAGTGTAGAGGAAGTTTAGAGGTACTGTCTTTATTTGCATAGTGTAGTATTTGCTTTTAAGTCAGAGTCTGGTTTTCTGAAAATGTTCTGCTCCATAGCTTGAATAGAGTGGCTTAACTACAAAATAGAAATAAACCTGCAAAGAACTTGGAAGAGGGGTCTGGTAATACTGGGAGTAAAGACAGAGGTAAGGAAAACTGCTGATGGTTGGCAAAGCAGAGTGACTGAGATGGAATCATTCAGGATGGGAGATTCCTGCCTAAGGCCAGGCTGTATGGGGCCCTGAGCAGCCTGGTGCAGTGAAAGGTGTCCCTGTCCCCTCAGATGAGGGGTTGCAACTGAGTGATCTTTAAGGTCCATTCCAGTCCAAACCATTCTGTGATGCTGTAGTTGGGTAATTAACCTGAGAGTGAGATTGCCGAAGTTAAAGAACTTGATACAATTTGGCTGTGGGGATAGAACTGGAAGATTGAGGAGGAAGCTGGAACTGTGGGGGAGCCCTGCTTGAGACTGGGAGCCAGTGAGGGGAGTAGATGACAAAGTGCTGTCAGCCTGCAGCTGGACCAGAAAAGGAAGGCAGAGATTGATCAGCTAAGGATGCTGGAAGCTGGAGTTCAGAGCAGTAAATTTGACAGAAGGAATGGGTCGAGAAGCCAGGGAGGTTGAAGACAGATATTGAAGGAGGTGGAGCAGGGAAACTGAGTCTGAGTGTCACTGGAAGAGAATGTAGGTATGGGGACCTAGTGGGGGTTGCTGTGTGCTGGTTAGTTTCTTCCAGAGCATGGAAGTTTAACTGAGTCTGTGTATGGGCAAAAGCTGGAAGTGTGACTGAAGGAATTTTAACATTAGATCAAAATTTAGTGACTGAGGTCAGGCAGGGCTGAAGGCCATAAATCTAGAGGAAGTCAGTCTTTAATCCATTAGGTGAAACAGGTTGCTTTTACTAAAGAAGGGATATATAATCTCTATAAAGGTTACCATAACCTTTTCTAATGATTGGACCTTAATGCTTATAACTCTTCGGGTACAATAAAGAAGTCAGGTGTTTTTTTTATACAGTCATGGATCTGTTGCTGTTGAAAGTAAGAACATGGATTCCAGCTGTTGACCACAGAGTGGGGTCTCTGTATCTTTAATGCAATATTTTGTGTCAAGATTTTTTAAAGTAAATCTCTTTAATATATATGTTTATACTTACTTGTATATTTTTTAAATACATTTGCAGAATTGCTGAACCTGTATAGCCAATTATACCTCAAACCTTCTGGGAATATTAATAGAGCCTTGGTGGCTAGGATCATACACACACTTACAAGGGGGTACTGCTTCCAAACTGATGGCTTGAGTTCCGATATGCTTGTCTTCTTTTCAAAAGCAATGCAGTCTGCAAGGTATGTTGCAAGTGCTCCTTTTGTATGCTGTAAAATAACTTACTTTAAGTATTTGGGATTAGACTTGAGTAACAAAAGGTAATACTTCTTAGACATATTTTCTTCTGTCTTTGAATGTCAATTAAATAACTCCTCTAAAATACTAGTAACTTCTGCATTTGTTAGGCAAATACTATTCTGACTGTAGTTACTTGCTAGTCTTTACATTTAAACAGTTCTTGTGAAAAGAAATAAGATTATTTCTTATGGAACTTTGAGTGTTAGGTTTATGTTACAGGCAGGAGAAGAATACTGCAGGCCTGGATCATATTGTTGGAGCAATGAACATCTTCTGCAACAAGTTTGCTGACAACTGTCGCATACGGATTTGCAAAATAGGGGAAGAAATTTTGCCTACAATGCTTTACATATGGACTCGGTATAGACCAAAGGATTCCCTGAAAGAATCAATAATTGAGTTATTTCGTCTCCAAGTTCATATTCATCATCCAAAGGGTGCAAAAACTCAGGGAAGAGGTACAATAAAAAGCTTAATTTTTTTTTATTGCTTCATGTGATTGTTTAAATTATTGTGCCAGCTCTGAATTTTGATACTGAGCCTTGAAAACATTAATGATAATGATGTTTATTTGTCAGTAGCTTTATCCTATAGGTTAATATTGTGTGAAACTAAGGAGTTTTCAAATTGTATGCACTAAGACCATATTAATTGTGTTAAGTCCTTTAAATGTAAGGGCGTCTTTTAATCAAAAGGCAGTTTCAATTGCTAAATGAAAATACAAAGTCTTTGGGGAAAGGAAATAATTATTTAGAGTGTGTTTAGATTGCCCATTTATTGGTATCTGACCAGGTCTATTTAAGGCCAGAAATTACCACTGTCAGTTAAGTTTGACTTGCACTATAAAACTGCTCAGAGAATATAACTCAGTAATTGTTTGTCTGTCATGGCCTATTTTAGTTCTAGCATAATTTTTCTTTATACTTTGTAGAAATCTATCCATTACTTTAATTGTATTCTTTCCAGCTAGATGAAGAGTTTATTAGAAACTTAATTCCTATCCTAATTATTTGTATATGCTGATTGAGTTCTCTTAACTTTCTCACTTTTTTACTTTATTCATTTTCCATTACAGAGTTTGCTTTGCATCTCTACATTTGTTGGACTTTGTATGCTTTACTCTGTTTTTGCTGTATTTTGCATTGTCTGGGTAGGTTTACATATTGTATCAAGTGGGTGATACATGCTATCTTTTAATTGTTTTTGCGTGTACAGGTGCATATGACTTAACGAAGTGGCAAAGCATCTTACATAACCTGTATGATCTGCTGGTGAATGAAATAAATCTCATCAGTAGCAGAGGGAAGTATTCCTCAGGCTCACGTAATATTGCTGTAAAGGAAAACTTAATTGAGTTAATGGCTGACATTTGTCATCAGGTAACATTTTTATTCGAATATAAAGTTGACTATATAAATACTACGTTGTATGTTTTGCCTTTTAAAGTAATATGATGTAAGCATTCTCTCAAAATAATATGCTGAAGTATTCATACCTTTTGTCTGCGTTCTGTTGTGTTTTGTTAATTCTGTACAATTTAGAAATGTATTACACTGTATTTCCCTAGTGTTTATTGTTTGGCTATAAACAGGGGTTTTCCTATAGTAAAGAGTAATAAATAAGGATTCTAATTGCCTCTTAAGAGGCTTTATACTCAGTAAAAAATGAACTAGTTTAGGTTGGTATTTCAGTTTTCTTGTAAATAGTGAGGTTTTTTTTTAATCTGCATACTTTTTAATTTCTCTTTATGAAAGGTTTTTACAGAGGATACCAAAGTCCTTGAAATTACCCAGTCCTATGCTGTTTCCCAGAGAGAGTCTGGTGAGGACGCTGTGCCAAACAAGCGCAGGAGGATTGAGCTTGGCTGGGGAGTCATTCGAGACAACATGCAGAGATCCCAGAAGGATTTTGATGTCATACCTTGGTAATAACATCTTTGCAAGGAAAAAGTATCACTCCAGAGATATTTTTACATTTAACATTCTCCTGAATATGCTGTGCATTCAAATTGGGTGTCTGCACATGTTATAATTGTATATCTAAGCACTTATCTTAGATTCTCAAAGCGTTTGGAAAGCTGCTTCGAGCTGGCTGTGGCATGGTACAGTAACCATTAAGGGTTTGGCCATTTTGGACTAGTTCACACAGGTTTCTGTAATACCTGTCCTGAAAACTGTTGCAAGGCCTGGCTTTTTACCTTGGACCTTGATTGAGGGGTATTTTGTTTGCCATGAGGGACTTCTGACCTGGAGGTATAGCTTCATGTCTTCTTTCACTCACTCTTGCAGGAGGATTCTATAGCAGAGAGCATAGCAGGGAGTCAAGTTATTCTTGTAAGACTACAGATAGACTCTTCCAGAACTTAACAGTTGTAGTCCTAAGCCCAAGCATGTTGACTGTGTAACTAAAATAGATTACACTGAATGTTTTTTGCTGTTACAGTTCCTCTCTGTCTTTCTGAGTTTTCTTGGAAGTTGCTGTACGAGATACCAGAGCAGCATAGCTGCTTGTGAATTGGGTCCTGAGCTGGGGTGGCAGGTTTCTGTGAGGGTGTGTTTATTGCTTGCAGTATTGAGGCAAAGTGGCTGTTTAGGATCCAGCTGAGAAGTTAACATGTGTGGAGCTACCAATCACCAAGAAATACTGAGAGTACTGTAATTTCATAGAATCATAGAATGTCTTGAGTTTGGAGGGGACTCAGAAAGTTCATTGAAGTCCAATGCCTGACCCTGCACAGGGGAGCCCCAAGAATCCCACCATGGTTTTCAGTATAGTTGCAACCATTGCTTTAAGCAAATCCCTTTCACCTTAACCATCCCCAGCTTAACATTTTTTTCATTTGATAAATTTAAATTTTTCTGTCTGCAGAGATGTTACAGTAATGTTTCCTATTTATGTAATTTCATCTTTGAGGTCCTTCTCTGGGTTAGAGTTTATAGCAGGCTAGTCCAGAAGAAGGAGAAAAATACTTTTTTTGGCCCGACACTTTTTTTGCTAATAGTCAGAAATCTGAACTCAGCTAAGAAGAAGCCAGAAATCATTGAAGTTAGCGGTAAGAAATTGCTGGTGATAGTGAGCCTAAATAAGCACTCTTTACAAGTAAAAATGGTAGAAATACTAAATCTTTAACTTTTCATAGTAAACAAATCAGCTTATTACTGGAAAGTACAAATGAGAAGTGGCAGTTGGAGAAGGCTTAATTTGTGTGTTCATTTACTTCTAAAAATGCGAATTTCTGTATGTTTGGTATTTGTTGCTTCACTTTGTGTTTTTCAGGTTACAGATTACAAGTCAGTTAATATCAAAGTATCCCATGAGTCTTCCTAACAGTGAGCTGCCTGCCTTACTCAATGTCCTTCACCAATTACTGCCTCAGCAGCGCCGAGGAGAAAGGACCCCATATGTGCTGAAGTGTCTCACAGAGGTAGCTTTGTGTCAAAACCAGAAAACTGATTTGAAAAGCACCCACAAGCTGGAGCTGCAGAGAACCTGGGCAAAGATCTGGACTCTTACCATTCGCAGTGTAAGCCTTCAGCAAATTGAAATGGAGAGCTTTGGACTGCTTGGAGCTATGATTCAAGGGAACCTTGTTGTAACAGACAAAGAACTCTGGAAGATATTTTCAGGACCTGCATGCAAGCCTTCAAGGTAAAATGGAAGCAAGGATAGTGTTTTGTGTCTGATTCATATTCCTCTTTACTGTGCAACCAAAACCACTGTGTTACTCAATGTTATTGTTGTGGTGACTGTATTTCTATTCAAGAACTGCACAGATTTGTGTTCTAAGCATTTGAAATGATCATAAATACATAATCAGACTGAAAGCAGAGGCAAGCATCTTCACATTTAGAATGTACTACAATTTAAAATGGACTAAAAATTTTAAAATCTGACTGACAGATATATGTTGATTTTTTTGAAGTTAAGAAGTATGTTTTCTTCTAAATTTTTATTCTGAAATAAATACTCTGAAGTAGCCTTTAAGACAGACAGGAAATGTCTGCAATAGCCAAGAAAAATGAAAATGCAAAGATTTTAATAAAGGAGTTGACCAATATGCATGCTTGTTAACTTGCTTGTGTACTTGATGCTTCCTGTGCATGCAGAAATACTTTGTTTTAGAATGCTGCTCAGCAAATATCACATAGTGTCTCACAAATCCCATTCTGTTTTTGTTGCAGTTCTGCTGTATGTTGTTTATCACTAGTGATGTCTGCCTATTCAGTGCCAGAAAATTTGGACATAGGAATCGAACAGAATAATGCTGAAAGAAATCTGGGTTCTGTGTTAAGGGAGGCAATAATGAAATGGCTCCTGTCCAGCTGTTTGGAGGAAGAAATAGAAGAATGTGCAGAGTTGCCTCCTGTGCTCTGCAGGTAAAGTTTTTTGACATAATTTTACATGTAAGTTCACCCTAAAACACAGAAAATTCTGCAGGGAAAAATGTATTATAGTAATGCAGAATTCTATTATATTAAAGCTTAAGTAGAATCTGTAGGGTTTTTAAGCTTCCTGTAGAATGTCATTCTAGGAATATAATTTGGTTATCTGTCCATATCATAGCAGATATGTGACCTGTGCATTAGAAATCTTCAGTGAAAACGTATTTTTCTTTGAAGATACACTGTTAATCTGGTTAATGTTTGGGTGTATTTCAGGAATCCCAAGAGCTTGTCTGATTGAAAGAAAATAAAAAAAAATTTCTTTTTTACAGTGATTTTCCTCATCTAGTATTACAAAAAATTCTTGTGAGCCTTACAATGAAGAACTGCAGAGCTACCATGATCTTTTTCCAAAATGATGCTAAATGGTATGTTTTTAAATTAATCTTTATAGGTACTTAAGGTAGAAATGTTGCTGCAGCTTTCACCAATGCATATATATTTAAGCCTTTGGACTGTATGCAGTTTCCTCTTAATGAAACTAAAATGTGTGTGACTTGTTCTGATGCAAGATAAGACTTACCTACTAGAAGTTAAAAACACTATTTCCACTGATTTTGTAGATTCCTGCTCTAACTGTGTAAGTTAGGCTGAGGTCAGGGATCCTAACACAAAGCAGATGCTGCTCCATAACTGCAGGAGAAGCTAGGATCTGTGTGCAGGCTTCATGTTTTCTTACAGCTCAGTTAGAGCTAGAATGGTATTGTCCATTCTGCAGTAAAGATCATTTCAGAAAGTAAAACATCAACCAAGGTTTGGAAGCACAAAATGATACAATATTTTATTTTGCTTTTGTATGTTCCTTGTATTTAAAGAATAGCTTTTAAGGCCTGTAAGTTGTATACTGGCTGCTAAAGTAAAAACTGTGTCTCTTCTTCAAGTGAGCAACATGTGCAAGGAAAAGAAGAAAACAATTTTTCTGATCTTGAAGAGCTGTACCTGCAGACAACATTTGATGACATGGATATTTTCAGTAACTTTGCAGTAAATGTTGCAGATAAAAATGTGACTGTTTCAAGACTTTCCATCAACCAAAATCTTAGGGAAACACTGGAGAATTGCCTTTTAGCAATGTCAGAAAAGCTTTTAAGCAGTTGTGGTCCTAAGGTAAGTTAGGAATTTTTCTTACATGCTTGCATTTGTGCTCCCACACAATATATTTTCAAGGCAAAGTATATGGATTCTGTATTTTGTGGTGATAAAGCACTGGTACTTATACTGTATTTGATTTAGTCTCAGTTTGTTGCTGCTGAGCACCTTGTCCGATGTGTCAATCTCTTGGTTGGTGTTCTGGGTTGCTATTGCTACACTGGTGTACTTAAAGAAGAGGATGCCTGTAAGTCAGCCTTGTTTCAGAATGCTAAGGTAAGCACTAATGCATTTGGGAGCTATCAAAAATGAAAAATCTATGGAATATAAGTTAATTCATAAAATTTTGTTCATATTGACACTTGTTCAGAGTACGGGTTTCTCCTCAGAAAAAGGCAGCTTAGATAGGTTTAAATACATTACTGCTGCTGAAAGAGAGAAGTCACTGAAATTCCTGTCAGTACACCAGTGCATCAGTTTTGTAGTGGAGATTATTCTAAATATTGATACATTTCTGAGTCACACCTTTCAAAAAAGTGAAAGTCATGAACATGTAGACAAAGGACTATTTATAGGAAAACAAGTCCTTTCATTTATAGGTCTTTTATTCAGGAATTTAAGATAATTTGATGGTTCAAACCAGTATGAAGACAGCTATGATAATTTTCAGAATTACTACTATCTGAGGTGGTTTCTTGCTTAAATGCAGAAACCCAAAACTTACACTTTATGGAGATATGCTGTATTTTTCTTTTGTGATAAAAATATTAATGTTTCAAGCACATCTAGGCCATGGTTTTGTCACTTCACGAGAAAAATGAGCAAAACAAAAGTCACAGAAAAAAATGTGGCTTCACTGATGCACACTGTGAATATCAAAGCTGTATGAATGAGACTCATATATTTTTGTCTTTATGTGTGTGCTGTGTAAGTGCCAATGTATAAGGGCATTTCACTGAGGTTTTCTAACCATATTGTATTTTTACTAGTCTCTCATTCATTATGCTGGAGAAAGCATTTCTCAGTCTAAAAACAAGCTAAATGAAGATACCCAGATCAACACACTGAGGACTTTGATAATGCAGTATACAAAATGTTTGTGCAATTGTACCAAGGTAAAGTTTATAAAGGAATTTAAATTTCTTTCTTAATTAATGAGATCAGAAGATTGAGTATCATACTTATAATTCCTGAAACAAAATTAATTAACTTATCTGTGCATCTTGCTTCCTTACAGAACAGTGCTAATAAAATGCTGTCTAATATATTCCTGCATTTGTTAACATCAAAATTTATGAACGATCTCATAGATATTTGCAAGAATCTGGTGAGTATTCTGTCTGTTTCTGAATGCAATGCCCTTCAGTGAGAGGATTGTTTTTACAGCACTATAATCTGGAGGAAAACCAAACAAGATACATATTACTGAAAAAGTGAATTGAAATACATTGAGTTTTATGGAGAATTTCTAACTGGAAACATTTCTGTTTACTAGTTGAACACAGGCTTAGGGTAAAAAGAAGAACAGTTGGATAACATTTGGTCAAGGTTAGCATTCCAGCTCACATTAAAAAACATATTTATGCCATTTTTCATTTTTTAAAACACTTTGTTACAGTAGCAGTATATACAGAAAAATTCTATAACACATAACATTTAACTTCAATGCACTTACAAAGTAGTTGAGTTTTCTGGTGTTTATTATATGGGTAATAAAACTAACTATAAATTGCTCTCCCATGGGAAAATGGAGAAGTGTGGCACATCACTATGTTTAGCACAGTTCTTAAAACTTCTTTTTTGGGCACATTGTCCTGTGGTCAGAATGAAGTTGAGAAGTTGGTGAGTCTTACAGAGAGAACTATTTTTGAAAAACTAACACTGTCTTTGGCACAATGTAAAATGCAGAGATTAGTATCTGTCTGAGGAAGCTTCTGTCCTAAAGAGAATAGTTCAGACAAGTATAGAAAACAGGTTTATCAGAAAAACTTACTGTCTTCACCTGTTCTGTCTCACTGGGAAACTGCAGTGTCTGTCCTTGTACTATGTCTGTGTTTCTTCTGTCCCTAAAAGCCAACTTTAAAAGGATGTGATATTTTTGTCAGATGACAGTTACTGGAAAGCCAAGTGCACTGGGAGAAGTGGATCTCAGGAATGATCCTGAGGAGAGTATAATGGAAGCAGATAGCCGGGTATCTGATGATCTCTTTGAGGATCATTCAGTGGCTGACATCAGTGAAACAAATGAATCTGGTGACATGCAAACGGTAACAGGTAAGTCCTCTATGGCCAAAATTACTTCCAAAAGCTTGTTTTAGCAAACATCTATTTGCTTGAAAGGCAGTGAGATACAAAATTGTTCTGCTTTCTTAGTAATTGAAGCAGGTAATGGTTAAACCAGGTACTTTCTAACCAATAATAATTTTCATCAGTGTTTTAAAGATGTTAATGAAGTGTTCTAGCTCATTTAGAAAGGAGAAGTTTATTTTTTTATTCTATAAATAAAATAATGCAAGAAGATAAGCTAACTAACTTTTTGAAAGTCAGGCAGAAGTTTTGGCAAAGAAAAGACTAGAAAATGTGTCTGTAGAATACTTGTCTCTCATTAGATTGTGCTTAATTTTCTTTAAAACAGTCCTATTTAACTTGTCTCCTCCTGATTCGTAATTCTTGACACTATTATGTGGACCTTCAGAGGGACAGGAGCATGTTGATTCCTGCTAGGAGCTACAAGTACTGATGTTATCTTCTGTTTTAAATTCTTGCTTAAAATGTTGTGTATCTTAGTTTTTAACCAGGACTATGTCTTCTGTTTATTGTTGAATGAGAAGGAAATTGGGGTGTTATACATATTGGGATGTCACAAACAGCAGCTGGTGTGTTTTCTTATTAGGTTGAGTAAGTGTCTTTAGAAGTATCTTCTCCAGGCATTTGATAAATAATTCTAGTAAATAAAGGCAGCAATTGCAGAAAGTTACAGCAGTTCTACATGTAACAGGAAAAAGACATTTATACCTATCTTGTTTAGGTTATAATTGAAATTTCAGTGAGGATATTAACATAGCAGGAATCATTTCTATGTCATCATTTCAATTTTGGGGAAGCTTGAATCTGTAATTTAAAATATATCCTAAGTTATAGTTAACAGCACAGAAAAACTCAGTTGCAGATGGTTCTGCTGAGTTCATTGTAGCCCTGAGGGAGAAATCAACTGATGTATAGGCATTTAAGTTTAAAATCCTCTGCTTTAGAGAGGTCCTTTGTAGAAGTGGGAAGCACACTTAAGAAGCTGTTACCCTGATGCCCTAACTACTCAACAACAAATGAATGTATAGGTTGCTCGTACTCCATCTGTTTTGAGAACTTAGATTAGTTCTGTAAAGACCTAAAATGCTACCACCTTTTCTGTTGTTCTTGGAGACACATTTCTTACGTGAAAATCTTATTTCCAGGTGCTTTGAGCCCGTTAGCTGAAGAGCAGTTGACAAAGCAGGATTTGCTTCTCCTTGAAATTGTGAGGTTCTTATGTATTTGTGTAACTACAGCCCAAGTTCAGACAATGAGCTTCCGAGCCTCTGATATACGCAGGAGGCTGTTGATGCTGACTGAAGGCAGTATCTTTGACAGCTCTAAGCCACTGCATCTGCACATGGTGAGTAGGAGGCGTTTTTACAGCAGACCCACTTCTGTAATTGTACTGTTACTAAATTTGCATAGTCTCCTCAATCATATATTGTCTTTCTTTTGTCATCAGTCCCCTGAGAAGGCTTAAAATGGCTACATTTAGTGTTTTTGAAGTGTGTTGTGGTTGGGAAAACAGCAGTTCGAATTTTTAAGCCAGAAAATAAGTTGAGAAATATAAATATCTTGCCTTTATCATTAATTATTTGTTAAAGAACTAGAAATAGTCTCTGTAGTAGAATAATCTCTGTGGTTTAGTTTACAAAGGAAATATTTTTTGCTGCCAGAACTAAAAATTTCATGGTCTGTATTACTGTGTGAACAGTGTTGGCATGAAAAGATCATCAGTCTAACACAGAATAGCTGACAATAGGTGTCTTTGCTGCACAGTTTTCTGTGAGACTTAACCAAAAAGTTCCCTAATTTTTCTTATTGTCTACTTATTTTCTTAAGTACTGTTTTCTCTTTTGGTTCTGTTTGAGTTTTTTATTCCATTTGGTTTTTTTATTCCACAGTACCTGATCCTGTTGAAGGAGCTCCCTACTGAAGAGCACCTTTTGCCTGCAGTTGATGTTGATACGCTTCTTAAGCCTCTTTCGTAAGTAAGAAACTATTCAGCATGTTTGATACCTATTTCAGGGGGTTTGGCAGCTTTTTCAAAATACTTTTTTCTTTCTTACTTTCACAGTACTGTGTGTTCTTTGTATCGTCGAGATCAAGAAGTTTGTAAAGTAATCCTAAATAATATGCTCCCTGTAGCAGTAGGGTTGGCCCAGTTCAATGAACATGCTGAAGAGACAGGGGATGCCAAAGGACACTTTTTGACAGTTGTTGGAGCTTTTTGGTATGTTATTTAATGCAGAAGTCTGTTGGACATAAAATTTTTGGTTTTTAGTTTTTATCTTTGCTGTCAGTAAGAAGAATGTAGTGCTGTTGTGTATCTTGCTGGTTTTGTACTATGGTATCTTTATTCAGCATTTAACTTCTCCTATTTTCTGTATCATGCTATATTAGAAGTAAGAAATTCATCCTTATGATACTATTAGAATAATAAACACTACAGTATTGTAGAGAAACAAAGACTGATTCTAAGCTGAATTACATCAGTAATTATGACAAGTGATAACTTCAGCAACCAAAAATAAATATGGTTTGCAATTACCAATAAAAATGTCAAATCCTCCCAAACATGCCTATAGAGCACAAAAGAATCAACTGTGAGCAGCAGAAACTAACTTGCTAGACTGTTGCTCAGAATTATGGGCAACCTTTTCCTTTAATCAAGTATTCCTTGTTTCAGGCATTTATCTCAAGGAGGGAAATGCACAGCATCAGTAAGAGTGGCCCTTCTGAACTGCATGAAAGCTCTGCTTGAGGTAATCCCAGATTTTCTGACATTCATTAGCATACTAAATATTTACTTAAGATGTACTTAAAAACAGTGTCTAAAGATCTTTTCCATATTTCAGTGTGTCTCCTGTACATTTTAAATCAGAGTATTAATTTTCTTCAGGTTGATCCTCGTTGCAATTGGGCAATCCTTAATGTGAAAAATGAAGATCTGCCTGTGAGTGATGCTTTCCCACATTTCCTTGCAGACAGTCACCATCAAGTTCGCATTCTTGCTGCGAAGTCAATCACCAGGTGATAATGTAGATACATTTTCTGTTTATAAGAATAATGTTTAATTTTACTTAACTAGCTGTCACTTCTGCTACTGCATGGCTGCTCTTTTCAGTACTTCTGGAACTTAAATCTTGACAGAATATAAAAGCTTACCAAATTTGGTTCAAGTGTTCAAACCTGAAGTGTTCAAACTTCGTCTACATTTCAATTATTCTGTTATGTGAGAGATCTATATATAGAGAGAAACTGCGGTATAAGAAAATAAAGAAAAATCTATACAAGAAAATATTTTTTAAAATTATATTCAGAAAATCAGTCTTATTGATACGCACGACGTAGAGTAATTCTGTAGTGTTATGCTAATAATTATTCTTTTTTTTTTTAAAGTTTGTTTCAAGATGTGAAACAGAGAGATTCTTCTGGAATGTCAAAACCTCTTCCCCTGAAGCTCCAGCAAAAGGCTTTTGAAAATGCATATCTCAGAGTTCAGGAAGGAATGAGCAATCTGGTACCAACATCTATTCATTAGCTTTGCCTAGTTTTGATCTTTTGAATAAAATCACTTTTAACATGATATTGTTTAGTTTTCCAAAACCACTAATTCTTCTGGACTTCTGGTAATCTGAGCTGGTGAAACAAAGTGATAGTCCGGAAATTCCTTTCACGTCCAGTCACTCACTGTTTTGCCCACACTGGAAGTTTGTAAATCTTTTCAGTGTATATTTCAGACTGCTCTTATGTATCATACAGCATCAAACCTACAACAACAAGTGGTAACACTTAAGAATTATCAGAAAATGTAGCCTCAATAATCTAGAAAACATATAAATAATAAATATGGGGCAATGTAAATTAAATTTTGTGTTTGCATAATATAAGACCAGATTTGTAAATTTCAGAAAGATCATGTTTCCAGTGGTGTTAGAGCAGTTTTCATAACACTGAGATTTGCTTACTTCAGTGCAGTGACTGGAAAGACAATGGAGTGGTATAGTACCATGGAATTCCTTTAACTAATAATTTTTTTTTTAGTGTCTTTCAGTTTTCCTCCTTCCTTGCTACCATTCTAAGTCATCTACTTCATCTACATTTTCCATTTTTTTCTGTCTCGCTATCATCTATGTGCATGTCATCTCTTTGCTGCATTTTCCTCTCTTCCCTTTGCCTGCTGTCCTGCAGCTTGGGCTTGCTGCTGAGGCTTCACCTCTGACATCTCGTTTCATCCCTCTGTGCTGTCACCTCCAGCTCTTTGTCATCATCTTGTTTCTGTGTTGCTTTGGCTCCTTATTCTGTCCCCTCAGCTTGGTGGTGTCTGTTAGCTTCTCCCCTTTCATTGAAGTTTCTTGTTACTTTTATTTAAACTCATCACTTGTCAACACCATGCCTTAACAGGGCATTAAACTGCATTTAAATGGTAAGGCAGTTCTTTCCTATATGCATCAAGGAATAAAAAAAGGAGGCTTTACTTGTTCAGTAGTATTTATGTCAGAGCCCTTAATTTTAAATTATTTATGCTTATTTTTTAACTATGAAATTGCTTTAACAGAATATTTGCCCAAGTTCTTCATAATTTCTTATTGAAGGTCAGAGGTGATGCAAGTCCTGAAGATCTTTTGGACAAACAGTGTAATGGAAAAGCAGTTTTGCTGATGCTTATAACCATGGTTCTGTGCTGCAGTCCAGTCTGTGAAAAGCAAGCTCTGTTTGCTATATGCCAGTCTGTGAAAGAGAATGGATTAGAACCTCACCTTGTGAAAAAGGCAAGTCTAACATTTCATTTTATATTTAGGTTATAAACTAAGGTTAGGTTAAAATTGGAAGTCTACAAAATTATTTTCTCAGTATTTAAATTTGTTAAATATTGTAAAGGTATGACTAACATAGTACTTACATAACTGAATGAATTAGTATTTATATTTAATGACTTACATAGTAATAATGACATCATAAAAGGCAATTTTAATGGTAAATATTGTATGTTCAAAGCATAGATCTGAAATACAAATAGACTTTTATACATTGAATATTGCAGATCTTATTTAAAATAATCATTTAACCCAGTGGAAGGAAGTTTTCCTGTGTGGAAAATATGTAAAATAAATGCAAAGTTTTGGAAGATGGTATGTGTCTTGTGGAATTCTATTTTGAAGTTCAGAAGGGTATACTGAAATGATTCTTGTTTATAATTCAGCCTTTCATATTGGTCATTTTTTAAGGACGTGTTCCTTCTATCCTTTCTTTCTATTTCCTGCCTCCTGTTTTTGCACACAGTGTGTACCCTGCAAAATGTGTACAGGCCATCCTTTCTTAACTCTTGTGGGTTAGTTGTAGTTCCTCGATTGCACTTTTCTGGGGTACGGCAATACAAATAATAAAATTGTTTGTGCAGAACAGGAGCTGAGTTGCAAAAATATTCATTAAAAGGCTGGGGGGTACTCATGGAGCTCTAATATTGTCAGTTTACCATAGTACCATGTACTCTCTATGCTATTTTTGCAATCTAAATTCATGCATTTCAGGTTTTGAAAAAAGTATCTGACATTTTTGGCTATAAAAGTATAGAAGACTTCATGACATCACATTTAGACTATTTGGTGATGGAGTGGCTGAAAATAAATGACAGTGGATATAGCCTGTCTGCTTTTCCTTATGTCCTTCTGAACTACACTAGCCTTGAGGAGTTCTACAGGTAAGTTTGCTACATTAAAGCATTATAAAAGCATTATTTAAATTTTATTTACAGTTCTGAAACAGGGTCTCAAATTGAAAGATGTGGTAATGCATCAGGATTTTGTTGTAAGGAGATGTTTTGAGAACTTTTGAAATGTGTTCCAAATGTCATGTGTATTATATTTTTGCAAGTCAGATTTTTTTAAAATTTTTTTTCTGTAAAAGTAGCTAAACAATGATTGTAAGTTTAGTTATATAGTAGAAGAATGGTATTTGCTATATGATGCTCAAGGTTTTAAAAAAAATAATTTAAGGACATTTTGGAAATCTATTTACTGTGTGTAGGTCTTGTTACAAAGTTCTGGTTCCACACCTGGTGATTAGAAGTCAGTTTGAAGATGTGAAGTCACTTGCCAACAAGATTGAAAAAGACTGGAGACAAGTTCTAGCAGACTGCTTTCCAAAGTTACTTGTGAATATCCTCCCATACTTTGCCTATCAAAGCCATGGAAAGAGTGAAGTAGCAGAGCAAAGAGAAATGGCTTCTAAAGTCTATGACATGCTTAAGGATGAAAACTGCCTAGGAAAACAGGTATCCATTTAAAATGTGTAAATTGAGATCTATGGTATATAACAGACCAGAATGAAACATTTATATATTATTTAAATAGTTCAAATTTATAGATACAAAACTAGTATTTTAATAAATTCAAACTAGCCAAATTTTTATCCCAAGGATTTCAAGTAGCTATTCAGTAGAATGTTTAAGGCAGACAGTTGACTGATGTATAATTTTTTTCAGAATGCAATAAAAATATTTTTATCATTCATTGTACAACCCTGAGTTTCTATCATATATCTGTCACATTTTCCTCTTAAAGTATTTTTGTTAATGCTTTATGAGGAGCCATCTTATTCAGAGGCAGCCTGTATATTCAGAACTAGTAGTAAAATGAAACATAATTTTTTTCTCTGTATACTGTAGGAAAGTAAATTGTTTTACCCATGACTGCCATAGAGAAGCTTAACCAGGCTTAATTTATGAGAGAATTGTGTGTCATGGATAATGGAACAAATAGAGAATCTAGACAAATAAAAGTAGGCTTTCTCAGAAGCAACAGAAGTATTGGGAAATTTTAACCAAAGTATTTTTTTCCTATTAAAATGCTATTATTTTTCTTCTTGTAGCAAATTGATAATTTATCTCATAGTAACTTACCAGAGATTGTGGTTGAACTGTTGATGACCTTACATGAACCAGCTGGTACCACAGTAGAAGAAGGGGCTTATCTAAGTAAATACATAAGGTATGTAGATTCTTTAAATGCTGAGTGTGTTTGTATAACATTGTGCATTAAAATGTGCCCTTTGGGCATAAGAAGAACACCGAGGTTGAGAATTGAAGGGGTTTATTGTCATTTGTAATGATTCATCATAGTCATGCTTTCTCATGTAGTTACTCACCAAGATCAGGAAGGAAAAGCTCTGTAATACTGCAGCAAATGGAAGGAATGAACAGAGGGCAAGAGAACACTGTTGTGTGTTGGTGAGCTGGACTGTTGTGGTCATGCCAGTTTAGATCAGCTCAAATTGGGATGGACTGCCCTCTCTGTAAAATTGGTCAGATTTTAGTCTCTAAATTAAAGTGATTATTTTAACAGTCTTTAATATCTGGAAGACAGAGGGGTAAAGTGAACTGTTTCTTAGTGGTTCTTGTCGTGGCACCTCTTATTATTGGTAAGGAGATTGGTTAAGCAGTGCCAAATAAACAAATTCCTAATTTATAGAAAGAGTGTAGTGCCATAAGTATCTTCGTGTTTATTAGCTTTTCAGTCTTGGTATCCCTAAAATATCCCTATTTGCATAATAATTTTCAATATTTTTATATTCAGATACAAATTTTTGGAAAAACGTTGCATTTTTTAAAGTTCTCAAAGAAGATACCTTTATTGTAAAAATATTATTAAGTTGAAAGAAACCTAAGCATATCTGGGAAAATCTGCCAAAAGTTAAGGGGCTGAGGATTTAAGAACTCTTCAAAGAATTTTTGTGCAGTGAGTTTTTTAACAGACTGTAGTGTCTGCTTGGAAGCAAAGTTGTGCTTTCTAAGAAGGAAATGGTAAGAGTAAGAGTGATGAAACTTAGGTTATGCACTTCTATTACTACTATGATGCATTTCTCTCCTTTTTGAGGTCCCAGAAAAGTTCACTACCCTGTTTTTCCTCAACCAAATTGTTCCCACAATTACAAAATGCAGAAGACTTATCCGTGGCTTGTAATCAGATTTTTGTACAAAGTATCTTAGATGATACAAATGTGTTGGGTTTTAGCAATATCATCTTTCAGAAAAAAAAATAAAAATAATGTTAAGAAAGTGCAGTTTAGAAAGGTGCCATAGAGAGACAGCAAGCAACTGCTAAATAGGGAGCATGTCACTTTTCTGGATGCTTTTGGTGCTTCTTACTGAAAGCAGAAAATATTTTCTAGGAATTAATGTGTTTATTCATTAAGACTTACTGTATTAAATGCAAGGGGTTTGATTTTTGGGAAGAAAAATATAAATCTCTTTTTTATTCATTTAGGGAACTGGATCCTGCTCCTAATCCTCCTCATTTTCCATCGTATGTGATTAAGGCAACCTTGGACTATATTAGCAACTGTCATAAAAGCAAATTAAAAAGCATTGTAGCAGTTCTTTCTAAAAGCCCTGTAAGTATGATTACAGTAATGTAATGATGATTTTCTCTTTCTGTAGAGGGCAAAATTTCTATTATGGGTACATTTTGAATAAATTAAACATTTTCATCATTTCTGTGTGAGGAAAATAAACAACCTTAGACCCTTTTCTGTTAATTTGTTTGTCTACTGAAATGGAAGATATCCTAAATTCAGGGACAGAGTTATGTGCATTATATAACTATATTACTTTATTAATTATTATGTAATTGTTAATAACATATATGTTATATAATGTGTCTTACATAATTGTGTAAGTTATATAATTATATGCATTATATAATACATATAAAGTAGAGAGGATTATTTTAAAGGCTGGTGAAATCTGTGTGTACCAGACACAATTTAGATGTGACATATTTGTCACATGTCTGAAGAATGTTCTAAAATAATTACATTTGGGCAATTTTATCTAAACACAGCCTACCATTAAAATATAAGTTTGTTTACCTTTACTGACAGTGTGAGATTTTATGGTCAGTGATATCTTTTGATACTTGATTTTCATTTGTTATAGAAGTATCCAGTAGACAAGTATCAAGAGAGAGGAAATCATACAGCTCTTGCTATAAATCATAAACATGTTACGTCTAATAACTTTATTGCTTAAAAATATGTCTGGTTAAAGTTAAGCTGTTTTATTGCATGTGTTGTCAACAACTTACTTTGCCTACCTATAGATAATATAAAAATAAGAAAAAACTTTTCTGGAGTATGTTCATCTAAAGCTTTTGAGTGGAAAAGTTAATATTGCCAGCCAGTGGAATAAGTTTTTTAAAATGTAACCTGTCTGGTATTTTCAAATTTTATTTTTAAGTTTACAGTTTTAACAGGTGCAATCTATACTGCTGCATCCTGTGAAATAGTGCATTTTGCACGCATGAACATTGTGTTTGAAAAAATATGGGTTGACTCTTTAGCTGATGTTTTAATGGTTTTTATTTTATGTTTCTCCTGTTGATAAAAATTGCCATAACTCTTTGGCTTTCTGAAAAATATGCGTAACATTTTTCATGTGGGAGGAATAAAAAAAGAAAATGAGGAGATATGTGGTTTATAGTCCTGTTTGGAGAATTGGCTTCTCTGTAGGTCTTTAGTTTGTTTAAAGCAATAAAAATAATGAAGCTTTTTTGCCCATGTTGGGTTTTAAGTTTTTTAAGTTTTTCTTGACATCTGCATTGACATTATGAATAATATTTTTACTCATATTTTATTCATTTTTAGGATTCATTCCAGAAAATCCTTCTAGCTCTTTGTAAGCATGCATCAGATACAAAAAACATTTATAAGAAACACAGAGTTCTTGTAATTTATCACTTGTTTGTTGGTCTGTTACTTAAAGAGATCAAAGACGGTTTAGGAGGAGCCTGGGCTTTTGTCCTCCGAGATGTAATTTACACCCTGATTCACCACATCAATAGCAGGTAAACAAAGGGATTAGTTCTTCCTGTCTGTGCTCCCATGCTCCTCTAACCTTACGTTTGGATATGGCTAGCAGATGTTAATTAATCTGTAAAATTCATTAAAATTTGCTAAGATTAAAAATTAAATTGCTGTGCTTTTATAATTTCAGAATTTAAACATAGAACTCTTAGTAAAATATGGAATGTTTTGTGCTAGCCTTGTATTTAGATGTTTGCTGCAGTGCAGGTTTTGTATCTGTAATAGACTATCAAATTGTAGAAATAGCATTGGGCAATTTTGGTGACAGGGTGTTTAGGAATTTAAAGCATGTGGAAGAAAAATTCAAAGCATGGAGTTAAGTGCAAAGTAAGCACACATCAAATAAAATGTGCTTATTGAGTTAGAGTGTTGACACTTGCATTCTCACCTTTAAGTACCTAGTGAGAATTGTTATCTTGGCAAAGTGGTTGGAGGTAAGGGAAAGGATTTTCACAGTGAGAATAGTCAAATTGTGAAGCAAGTTTCTCTGGGAAGCTATTGGTTCTGCATCCAAGGAACATGTCAGAATTCAGCTCAGCAAATCCTCAGAACCTGATCTGAATTTGAAGCTGAACCTGCTTCAGGGAGGAAGCTGGACTAGATAATTTTCAGAAGTCTTTTATAACCTAATATTTTTTTTTCTTTAAGCTAATGGTTATTTTAGATAGAGGAGGATTCAGAGAACGTTTGCCACTTTGTTCTGCTTCTGTCAAGATTGTCCTGGCAAATAATAATCTAAAAACCTTTAAGAAATTTTTTTTTTCTCTTTGGTATGTATTTTTCTACAAGATTTTATTCCATTTTTCAGGTTATCAGTCAAATTCAGTGTGTTTTAGTTTTCCTGTGTCTCCAGAGCTAAGTCTTTGATTGATCAAGTTGCTACATTTTAAAGTTTTGATCAGGTCATCATGATTTTATCTTTTCCATTATTGTCCGCTGTTGTATAAAGTGTCAATATTTGAGACAGTGACCATTTGTATTTTTTCAATTTCTCTTTGTTTCCTGTGACAGACCCATCGTAATCAGAGACATTTCCCTGCGCAGCTTTTCACTCTGCTGTGATCTTCTGCATCATGTTTGCCACACAGCAGTTAGGTGTTGCAGTGATGCTCTGGAGACCCATCTTCATGTTATTGTAGGAACCCTAATACCTCTTGCCATGGACCAGTCTCAAATTCAGGAGCAGGTAGTTTTGTGTTGCTGCTTCTTCTTTCTTTGTTACCTCTGCAGTTCATGTTTAGTGTTGTTAAGGCTCTATGTGTACTTGTGTTCAACTTTAATTCCATTTACCTATGCTTTGGAGATTTATATAAAAACTATTTGGGATGTAGTACCATGCCTTTAATTTTTTTAAACAAAAGCAACTCCACTTTTGGTACTTATGTTTTGCCAAATAGTACATCAAGTAGCTAAGCAATTCCTTAAAAACTCTGGATGATTTCATGGGAATGTAATGATCTTTGGTACAAGAAGGTGTCTAAAAGACAAAGAGGAAATGTGTGCAGAGAATAGATTTCAGTAGTTCAGCTATTTATTTAACAAATGATCATTAAAAATAAATGGAGCACATGGGCCTTAAAAGGGAAACAAAGCAGTTTCTGTTGTGTGATAAGCATCATTTTCCTTCTGGTGCTGCTTTTTATGTGCATTCTGCTGGGAGGGAAAATACAGGAAGATTCAGACACTTACAATTAGTAGCTGAAGGTGAGAAGAGTGTGCCTGTTCCACCTCAGTCCTCATGTTGCCTTCTGGCTTTATCTGGTTCCACTGTACCATATGCATCTGCATGGTTGCACTGTAGCCCTACACTATCCTCCTCCTTGTACTTCCAGTTCAGCTGGAGGGCTGTGCTGATCCAGCTGAAAATAACCTGGCAGTCTTGTTTCACAGCTTAATGATTGTGATCAGATTTATGATATGTCTGTGTAAACAGTTGCACATGCACATCTGCAAAGGCAAGGTGTCAGGGCATCCCTAGGCAGTAGCAAAGTGGGGAGGTCAGAAATTTCTGTGAATTGGAGCTGATGTCAAATATTAAACCTTCTCATGATATTCCTGCAGGGATGTCTACCCTCCAATGATCACTTTTCCATTTATTTTTTTAATTTTTTCTTCTAGCATTGAATGAAGTCTAGTTAATAATCTGCAGGTAAATGAAAGTCTTCAAATAAAACCCTAAACTATTCAAAGGTGCTTGGATTGAATATCCAGTTGCATTAATTTTTAAGTAAAGCAGAAAAGCAATGTTTTTCCAAAGGAAGTATGGTACCTCTTTGATGAGCATTTATTCGAGTTGTAGATATGTTGTTATACAAATTCTGCCAGAGTTCAGTAATTTGGGTGGTAAGTTATAATATATAGGCATTTGTCTAAATTTCAAATTACCAGCACTTGAGTGAGAATAGAAAGTCCTGGTAACAACCAGAACTGCTTGGGTGCAGTGTGTTGTTAAATCATTGTGAATATCATAGAGATTATATTGGCCAGCATTAGAAATCAGCTTCCTCAGAAGACAGGATACAACTGCAGGCTCTGATAGTAAAAGCTTTGATTTCTGTTTGGGAGGAGGAAGAGCAAACGTGCCTCACCATTTTAGAATATATCTGTGATTTCCCCAAGCCTCTAAACATCTTACATCTATTTTAACAGTGTAAATAAATTATCTTACCAGCCTAATGGAACTTAGAGAAATACAAATGTTGTAACCTGAATAAGTAACATGGCTCAAAAATGTTCCTCTGTCTTTGTTTTCATTTTCTTTTAATGTTTAGGTCCTAGGCTTGTTGAAGTATCTGGTGATAGATAATAAGGATAATGAAAGTCTGTACCAAGCAATCAAATGCTTAGATCCTTTTCCTGAATATCCAGCTTTTAAAGATTTGCGAGCAACTCAACAGAAAATAAAATACAGTAAAGGACCATATTCTCTTTTGGAGGTAATTACATTTTAAAATACATCTCACAATACAGTGTTTTTTGTAATGAAAACTTTCCACAGAAAAAGAATTTTCTAACTATGGTTTAATTAGGTATGTGAATTCTTTTTATTTCCAGTTTCAGCCACTGAGATGCTTGTGGGTCTCCATTTTTACTTTGCATCCACATTGTTGCTGAGATCCACTGCTTTACCTGAAGCCTTTGTTTGTATGCTATATGTGCTTAATACAGTGTTGTTTTTGCAGGAAATTAATCATTTTCTCTCAGTTGGGGTTTGTGATTCACTGCCTGTAACACGGCTCGAAGGACTGTATGATTTACGCAAAAAGTTGGAGCAATATAAAGATCAGATGAAGGATCTCCTGAAAAATTCCCCGGGTACTGATATCAGATTTGGTGTTTTCTTTCTTTTCTACCTGGTTTTAGGTGTTTGGTGGTGTATTCTAATTTGACATTGAATGTTTTTTTTTTGTCTTGGTTTTTGTATGTTTAACAATGTAATGTTATAATTTCACACACAGAGTAGAATGACATTTATGATTCATGCAACATCAGAACTATGTTTAGCAAAGTTCATTATAAATACCAGATGAGGTGTTACATGGCAGAGAGGATGAGATACCCTTCAAGCTTTTAGCATGGGGCATGTATGATTGTGAGTGACCAGGATAATGTGGAAGTATATTGTTATATGGTTGCTTAATGAGTTTTCTTGTATATGAATCTCCCTACTCTTTTAAATGTAGTGAAGCTTCTTTTTATTAAAGGCATGTTGTTAGAAAGTAAAACACTCATAATAAGTGGTAGGATTTAGTTTAGTTGAATTTTGACACATGCCAGGATTGTGTTTCAGCCCTCAGTCCAGATCCAGTTCCTTCCTATTTTGGTTTTCAGATAATTGTGCCAGTCCACTTCACTTCTGTACATCAAGTCTTCATCAGCTTGCATGCATGATGGGAAGATGAAAAACGCTGATGTAATTAATTGTAAATAAGTGCAAAGTAAAATTTGGGGGAAGAATTGTAATGTTGTAAGGCCACGGTGTAAATGCATTTTGGCCCCCACATCCTCTATATCATTTACAATTTCAGTTTCCAAGGTCTGTTTGAACTGAGTTAGTGAAAGGGCAACAAGCTTGTGTGGAACAACTTCCATCAGAGGAGAGCCTTGTGAGACTGGAAAAGAGGTTGAATAGGAATAGAGAGAGGTGTATGAACTGGTCAATGAAATGATGAAGCATAGTAGGGAAGTACTTATCACTTTTATCACAGTGAAAGAATTTAAACCCCAGAATTAAGTTCCAGATTAAATTATGTGGTAGCAGTTACACAAGAGAAACCATGTAATTTTTTAAAAAATATATTCACCATGGAACTTACTACTACTTGCTTTGGAGATTAGCAACAGAACTGACCTTAAAAGGAGTTGGACATATTTTATAGAGATTATTAGGTATGAAGATGTGCTCAGGCAAAGCCTGAGAAGAAGTACTTACTCTTGCTTTGCTGGAGACAGGCTGGCAAGCTTGATGGGCCTGTTGCCTTGCTTTTGCTTTGTAATAAAATTATATTAAGCACTTAAAAATATATTATTATATTTATTTATTTTTATAAAGATGTCAGCAAGCGTAAAGCCCAATTCCAGGTTTGCACTGCAGTCAGTACTTTTTTTAAAAGTATTGCTTTCTTGGTGGCTTTTTCTTCCTTGCACTGATAAATCGTATTTTTTCCTAGACCATTTTTTTGGTAATGATTATTTTAAAAAAATACCTCAGACAGGGAGCAAATATGAAAGGACATACCTACCTTGAGAGTTTATAACTTGGCAACATTAATTTGGCAATTGAAAGCTAATCAAATTCTGAGAAAGTCCTGGCAGAAAGCCTAATTTTGAGGTATTCCTTGGATTTAGATTTAGAATAGGACGATGACATTAGTTTAAGGGCTGTCAGTGGAGCCACACAGTATGACCTCAGTGTTTCAAACTGTATTCTTGCACCAACTTATGCTAATATTTCATGTATTTAGTTATCATTTTTGCATCAAAACTGTGAAAATAATAGCATATGTGCATTCTAGTTTGGGGGACTCTTTGGCTTATTCAAATGCACAGACATTTTTCCAAGCTATGATGAATAAGAAAAATCAGTAATTTTGTAGATGTACTCTTTAATACCAGCTTGCTTCAGCGTTAATAATACGTATTTACATATGCAGATAAAAGACACTGAAGCAGTTTTCTTCTAATAACTTCACATGACAAATATACTGACGTGTTTGGCATCTGTTTTTCTTTCTGAATGATAGAAAAGCCAGAAGATTCTGTAGTAGTGAAATTGGTGGTGAGCTTACTGCAGCTGTCCAAGATGGCAGTTAACCATACAGGAGAAAAAGCAGTGCTGGGTAAGTTAATTAGTCCCACAGGCTAATTAGGGCTGTCATTGCAAACACCAGACTGAAACTGTGGTTGGTCTCAGTGTTACTTCCCACTCTGCTTCCCACTATCAACACACCTGCAGAGTATGAAGGAAAGAGCAGGGAAATAGATTTTGCTTTCTTTATGATGAACATTTAACATCCCTTTTTAAAAATTATTTTCTAGGTTAGTTTTGTTTTGATTTTTTTTTCAGTGGTTGTGTGTTTTGATAAAATATTTTGTGTGGAAAGCAAATGAGGGATCAATGTAATGCAAATGTAGATTAATTCTAGCTGAATTTGCCAGCTACTGTTCACACAGGCTACTGTTTGCATTTACCATACCCTTTAGGGATTGAAAATGAGTGATTCTGACCTTTTGCACTTGCAAGTTTCTGACAGAAACAAACATAAAACATATATCTGATATAAGCTGGAAAATCCAGAGCCATAGGCACTCTGAGAAAATTGAGTTAAAAAGCATAACTGTAATATTTATGAATCCTAAGCTGCAAGGTTTGTTTATGTGTAATTTTATCATAAACCTCCTGAAGTGATTATTTATAAATATTTATTGCTTTTTACCCCATAACAGTTTTAGTTCCAAAAGTAAAAGGGTGAGACCTTGTTTTAGTGTGCATAAGACTATAGAAAGACTATAACATGACATGCATTTGCAGAGGCTGTTGGAAGTTGCTTGGGAGAAATAGGCCCCATGGATTTCTCCACTATAGCTCTGCAGCGTGCTGAAAATGCCCTGGATTCTAGAGCAGCGGATTTACTCGAAGATAGAAAACTTCAATGGGTCTTCATAATGTTAATTCAAATAAATACTGCTTTAACAGATAATTGGTGAGTATGCTTATTTTCTTTAGTTAACTCAAATCATATTGGGAACTATTAATTTGTATGTTGTTCAGATGACCTCACAGTAACCTCTGAAAGTTAGAGTAACCTCTGAAAGTAACACACAGTAACTCACAGTAACCTCTGAAAGTCCTGTTAGTGTCCAACCATGTGCTTCTCCTAGGCTCAGACTATTTACCCAGTCAGCCTTAGATGTTCCCTAGAAATTGTGTAATAGGGTGCAAGCCAGAGAGTCTCCTCTGTGCTGTAGAGGATAGCAGTGCTGTGGAGTGAATACTCAGGCTTTGTTTTATAAAAAAATATGCAATGGTGTATTCCTTCTCCAAAAATTTCTGATTTGATACTCACATAGACTGTGGGGTTATTTGTCTTGTGTATTTATAAAGGTTGGTTTTGAAAATCAAAAACGTGAATGAAATAAGTAGTAACAATGTTGTGTATGTTATTTTTTCAGTATTGATGTTAGAGCTGCTGCTGTTTCCTGTTTGAAAAACATATTAGCCACCAAGTCTGGCAGTGAATTTTGGGAAGTTTATAAAAGTAAAGCTGATCCCATGTTAATCTATCTGCAGCCTTTCAGAACATCTAGGAAAAAGGTACTTCTGAGACACTTTACATACGTGGCATATGGGGTAGAGAAAAAAGAAATACATATATTTTTTAAAAAGTGAATTTGAAAAAATGTTAGAGATAGACTTTGATAAATGCCAAATTTGCCATCAATATAATTGCAAATCTGATTGCTTTTGTACATCTGTTTCTCCTTCCTATTTTGCCAGCATTATTTGCAGCTTTCCCTTCACATAGGAAATCTCTAATTTGACATTAGAAAGCTGTGTGCTTTCATTTAGACAGACAATTTTTGATTACCTAATCAATAACATAATACACTCTTTCTCAGGACTCCAGTGTTATTTGATGCAAAAAAATGGTGGAAAATAAGTCAGAAGATAAGTGCACAATTAACCATAAATCAGATATTTCCTAATTTTTAATCTTTTTATTTGTAAATTAAATGTGATGCCTAATGTGACCTTATTTATGTTATCAGTAAAATTTTATTTTTAGTATTTCCAGATTTCATTGGAAAACTTTACATTTGCATGAACAAAATTGATATTGTTCATCCATGGAAGCACCAGTGATAGTTAATATATTTTAATGTGTGCATTGCAGTATGGCTTTTTAAAGTGCTGTAGAATTTTTTTATGTTTGCAATATGTGTATTTTCATTCTAGTTTCTTGAAGTATCTGCTAATGATACAGAGGCTCCTTTAGAAAGATTGGATGACACAAACCTATGGATTCCCCTGGGAGAAAGTCATGAGACCTGGATCAAGCACCTAACTAGTTCAATATTGGACAGTGGAGGTGTGAAAAATGAAGTTCTCCAGTTAATGAAGCCACTGTGTGAGGTGAGCTAAGTCTTACATGTGTGCATGTAGGTGTGCTGTGATGCACAAAAAATATGATTACTCATCTTGTGATAGCAAGTAGTAATTTCTGCTATTCAATAATTCAGGACCTTTGTAATCATATATTGCATATATTCATAGAATATACTCTCAAGGTACAGGATTTGACAGATAATTGCAAACACAGGTGAACTTTATATGGCTGCTTTAACTGAATGCCAGCATAGCCCTGCTGAGTGGTTTGCCTGTTCTGTATCATGCATTATATGTTTGTTTGAGTAATTGTCTGTTTGGGTGTAACCTGAGAAAGACAACCAAAAATGATTTCTTTCTCAGCAGCTGCTGTGCATTATTGTTTCCTAGGTGAAAACAGACTTGTGTCAAACTTTGCTTCCATACCTGATTCATGATATCCTTCTTCATGACTCAGATGAATCCTGGAGAAATCTTTTGTCACTTCATATCCAGAAGTTTTTTACAGCCTGTTGCAAATTTGCCTCATCTTGTAGATCTACTCCAAATTCTGATTCAGGTAATGCCATAATATTTTTATTTCAGCTGAAAGAAGGACTCTGGTTGTGAAAAATCTATCTTCTGATATCAAATGTATGATGTGCACTTGTAGGCAGGCAGAATTTAGAAACTCCTGCGCAACTGATCTTTTTCAATGGAGATAGCAGTGATTTTGAAGCTGTTCATTGGCAGCACCCAAGAAGTTTCTTATGTCTAACTTCCTTTCTTATTCACAACTGGATAATGTTTAGAGCTTGCTGAATTTGGATGTTTTGTGTGCTGCAAGACAGAGTCATGGACTGTCTTTTAAAATGACTGATTGACAGTTAAATTCCTCTCTTACTCTAACAGGAGCAATAAAAAGCAGCTTTCACATGGCTTTTCCTCTTGGAGAAGACCAACCCTTGCTTTAACCACTGCCTAGTGTTGATAATGGTCTTCCTGTGCATTCAGAAGCCCTGTTCCATTCCAGCAGAATAAAAGGAAGTTGGAACCAAAAGAACTGCAGCAGAGTATGAGAAAGGCGTACTGGTTGATTGGGGTTTTTTTGTTCTGTAGCTACTGTACAATGTCTTCCAACTCCCTTCTTCAGTGGCAAATCACCAAAGGAATGAGTCTGTACAATGTCTTACAGCCTCTTTACAGACAAGTCATGCAAGTTTCAGGTTGCCTGAGAGGAAAAGGCATCCTTAGTATTGTGCTTTTTACTAAGAGTGGTGTAAATAAGCCTAATACTAGGTGTATTTTGAGGTATGTTTTATGGATGCTGACCAGACTGGACTGAAAGACTAGAACAGTATTCTTTAACATTTTTGAATTCAGGTGACAAGCTGTTTCTTTGATTCAGGTATTTACATAAGTGTCTCACTTGGTAAGATAGAGAAAGATTAACAATTTTGTATTTCCTCCCTGTAAGCAGCCAGGGAAAATACTGCACAAATTTATGCTCAGGTGTACAGATTGACTCAGAATGTTTTAAGAAAAATATGAAGGGATTTTTCCAAGTTTAGTAAACTTGCAGTTAGTTCAATGATACCAGTGAACAAATGATAGAGGATCCTTCAGACATGGTGATTTCATAGAATCACAGTCACTGAGTTTGGATTGTCTCTGAGATGATCGAGTCCAACCTGTGGCTGAACACCACATCAACTACACCATGGCACTGAGAGCCACATGCAGTCTTTCCTTAAACACCTCCAGGGATGGTGACTCCACCACCTCCCTGGGCAGCCCATTCCAAGGTCTAATCACCCTTTCTGTGAAGAAATTAATCCTAAAAGGAATTCTATGCAAGGGGTCTGACGGAGGCAATAAATTTAAAAAAAAAAAAAAAAAAAAAACACCAAAAAAACAGACATATAAAAGTTTTAAATTGAGCTCTTGAGGTGCAAAACTGTCCTGGTACCAGAAAAAAACCAAACATGAAGTAGCTCATTGTGTGAGTGATTGTTTGCAGATAAACTGGAGGTGCAGTAGCCAACAGAGCAAAGATATGTTAATTCCAAAATTGGCATGATAGAACATCAGTATTCAAAGCAAAAAGTTTAATCATCTGGTAACTACCAGTTTCTTCAAGGAGAAACTGTTACCCTATGAAAACAAGGAGAAAACTCTTCCTAGAAAATCCGGATAAATCTCATTCCAATCCATCAGAATCCAAACTGGAAAAAAACAGGTAGTTAGACATTGGAGAGTTAAATACTTCTGAACACCTTCATTTCTGTTTGTTGGAACACACAAAATGCCCAGATACTTTTTTAATGTGGCTTTTGCTTTCTTTAGGGGAAATTGCTACTTCTGCATCTTACTGTAATGTAGTAGTAATTAAACCTTTGCTTGTGTGATCCCTATTTCTTGCTTTTTGGAATTGATATTCAGAAATTACCTGAGGAATGAAGAAGTTATTAACCCAGTCACCAGAACACAACCTGTAGCCATCTGATTTTTTTTTTAAATCCAGAAGTAACACATGGAAACATAAATCCCTTGAAAGTATGTACCTGTATGTGGAAAGTCAGGGGTTTTGTGTAACCATACACATTCTAAAATCTGCAACAAAGTAATTTAACAGTAAGTATTTCTGTGACTTTGCAATGACTTTATGGCAGAAGCCTAATGGAAGAGATCTGTTACAGAGCTTTTTACAATGATCTTAGTTCGTCTCTGAATTCTGTAAGAAGAAAGAGAATCCATAAACTAATAATAATAGATAATTTCATAAAATTGTGGTATAAACTACTATAACATCACTAAGTAATGTAAGGAGAAGAAATACATTTGGTGACAAACTATTAATTTATATTTGGAAATGCAATTCAAGGAAGTTTTTTGTTATTTTCTTGACAACAAAATTGACCTTTTTATTTTATAAGTGGATATGTTATGACAAAAGTTCATTATATTCTTTCCTTTGAAATTTATATCCCAGAGCAAGAAACCCATAATTTTAGAAGTTTGGATAAAGTATCTCGACGAGCCATGCTTGCTGTTGTTGATTACTTGAGAAGACAAAAGAGGTGAATTTCAAGCTTTCCAAAATGTCGCCTGAATTTAATTGTGACTGTTCAAAGATCTGCTGATGCTCTAGATTAAAGAAAAAGGACATGGTAGAGATCATGTTGGTTAAAAGAAAAGATGTAGTAGTGACCTTGCATTTGTTACAGAAGTGATATGGCTACCCTTAAAGGGTTCTAACTCTGCTGAAGGAGTTTTCTAAAAACTTTTTGTCTGATACACTTCTCGTGGTGTGGGCTTTCCAGGGGCCAAGATAAAATTAGCCTTTGGAAAGCTTTATAGTTAATATTGGGTTTATTTTGTTTAATGTTAGAGAAAAGGCCTGCTACAGCAGTATTAAAGTCTTTTATTTTATCAGATCTGTTTCAGGTACAGTTTTTGACGACAGCTTCTGGCTAGATCTGAATTATCTGGAGGTTGCTATAGCAGCACAGTCCTGTGCTGCTCACTTCACAGCCTTGCTCTACGCAGAAATCTACGCAGACAAGATAAATAGGGACAAGCAGCAAGAAAGGTAGAAGGAATGCTGGTTCTTGACATTTCTGGTAAAATGTATCATGTTCTGTGTGTCCCAGCAGTGTTTTGTTATGTGAAAGGTCAAGGAAGCTTTAAAAATATTCTGTAGGTGTGTGTATGGATGTGGAAAATATTTCCGCCAGTCCTTGAATGTAATCCAAGCCTCAACATAGTGTCATGTTGACTTGTAATAAGAAACTTTTCTTAGTGCTGTTGGTTAAATTACAGCCAGAAGTAAAGAGGAGAAAGAAAACCCCACAATGATGACCAGAATTATGTGTGAATAGAGCTAAATGATCCTTGTAGGAGTTGTCTTCTGTAATGAGCAATTATCCTTGTTTTCTGGTCTTGCGAGATCAAAATATGGAACTAGTTTAGGTTTTGTGACAAGCCACTGTAAGGTAGTGAAAATAATATAACAAAAATTTGGTTGTAAGCACATACATTAACTAATTACTTTTATTCTTTCACAGACAAAAGAATACTTCAGGCATTCACGAAAGCAATTTGATTTAATCTTAGAAATTACAAGGGGTGGGGGGTTGTTCTTCAATAAAACACCTTGGAGTCAAAATCCTTTGTTGTTGATGCTCCCAGCTCAACTGATCATTTCCCCATTCTGATGGAGAGCTTACCAAATAACCTGGGCATATGAAAAGCACAGTCTTGCATTTATTGTTTGTGCCCCTCATTTCTTTAGTGTTTTCTCAGAATTTCTTTAGTTCTCTGTATGACATTTCATTTAACTTTACTGGTTGAAACATTTCTTTTAGATCTTTTAAAGCAGCTAAGAGTTTGACATTTGAAGAGGAAAGTCAGAGAACACCTATTACTACTTTGACTGAAAAAAGTAAAGAAGAAACTGGCATAAGTTTACAGGTACTTGTGTGTGCTTCGTAATCTGAATGCAAACCTTCTTGCATAATTACAATTAACAGTAGGTTTCATCTGAGCTGAAGGTGGATCTACTAGAGATTAAAAAATGTGTTTTTAAGTTCTCCTCATGCTTTAATTCAAAGTGAGCTCAATGGCTTTCTAGACAAGTTAAATTAAGTATTTGGTCACCTAAAACATTAACTGGCAAGTTTTAAATCACAACAAAGTAGACTTTGTTTCCCCAAAGAACTGATCTCAGGGTGGTAGCCAGCCAAATATTTTTCAGTTTGTTTTGTCACAGATACGTGTTCATTAAAAATCGGCAAGTGATGTAGGAATTGTAATAATCAAAACCAAAGTAGTATTATCTCCCACAAGTTTATTTGATGTATCAAATCTGATCCAGTAGCCTTGTCTAAGTTATTTCTTTCCATAGTTCATTATTCCAGAACTGTGCCTGTATAACTTCTAACATGCAGTGCTTAGCTGGAATGTCTGATGCTCATTCAGTACTACTGCCTTTTGCAACTAGTCCACCTAAGGCCCAGATCAGGATATTTTTTTAATAAATAAACAGAGAAAGTAAGTAGTCCTGAAGAGTTTTGCTACACTGCATAACTTTTTTCTCCTGTCATGATAACAGGCTCAGGTACTACATAAAGGAAAATTAGGCAATGATGTTACATGTAAAAACATTTATAAACTGATATGGTATATGTAAAATTAACCTGAACTGGTTCCAAAAAAGGTAATTCTTTTGTTTTGTTGTGCATGTTCTAGGACCTTCTGATGGACATCTATAGAAGCATTGGAGAACCTGACAGTCTTTATGGCTGTGGTGGAGGAAGAATGTTACAGCCATTAGCACGGTATAATTTATTCATGTTCTTATGTTCTTTAAAGTCACTGCTTGCATTTACTAGTAGGGAACTTAAATTGAAAACTTCTTTTTCACTTACAACAGGATAAGAACATATGAGCATGAAGCAGTATGGGAGAAAGCCCTTGTAACATATGACCTCGAGACAAGCCTCTCTCCATCCACTCGCCAAGCAGGAATAATAGAGGTAACCTTATTTTATAAGGGGAAATGAGTGTAGGAATTGATATTCATCATGCTGAGGCATTTGTAGTGAGTCCAAAATTGTTGTAGGACTGAAAGTGATCTCAGTTCATTACATGTAGCCATTGTCACAGACATCCAAACTGTGTAATATAAGACAATTCAATATTTCTTCTGAAAACAGTAAGGTTCCTAGACCTCACACATAATGCCCATCATGGTTAGTGAATTTTGTGAAATACTTAAAAATGAGTATATTGAATATTTTTCCAGATTTTGGCTAGCTCCTAAAATTGCAGGATATAGACAGTAATGCAACTGGTTGTTGTTGCTATTTCATTCTTTAAACCTCTCCATTATGGCAACTGTCATACTGACACCATGGATTTTCTGATACAGTAGATAAAAAGAATTGATGTTATTTTGAACCCTTAAAATATATTGCTTTATTTAGCCCAAAAATATTTACACCAGTTTATAATGCTGTAGCACAGGTATATATGTTTTTCCCTCATTTAATTTTCCTATGGTATTTTTATTTTCTTACCATAAATTATTTAGTATCACTGTTAAAATTCCATTGTGTTTGTCCTTCATAGTGGCTTCACACATAATCTGATTAATTGGTGGCAATTATAAACACATTATGGTCTTCAAATAGATAGGAGTTGTAGAAAATATTTTCAAATCCTCATCAGGAGAAACAGTTCATTAAGAAGTAAAATTAATTTTGACTTGCTACCCAGGAATGAGGGAATGCAGAAATGTGAGATGATAGTTAGTTTAAAGCACCGTGTGAAAATTTATTTCAAAGAATGCCAGCCACAGTAGTAATAAAACCATTTTCCTGGAGTTGCAGATATCAGTAGTGTGACTGGTAGTCTTATTAAAAAGCTTTCATCTTATGTGCTATAGAGTTTAGAAATAGTTATGGTCCTGTCTTTCCTGCAAAGGGTTCTTCGTTTCCAAACATAAAACAAAGCTCTTAAAAAATATCAGTTCAGTTTAATAAAGGAAGAAAATCAACTTTGAGTAATTTTCTTAATTCCAGGCTTTGCAGAATTTTGGGCTTTGCCACACTCTTTCTATGTACTTAAAAGGGCTGGAACGTGAAAACACTGAGTGGTGTGCAGAACTCCAGGAAATACGCTACCAAGCAGCGTGGAGGAATATGCAGTGGAGCCACATCTCTTCTGTGAAGTAAACCACCTTATGTTTTTACTAGTTCTTTAAGCAAAAGGCAATGGTGTCAGATCCAAACAAAAAAAAAAGACAAGATTAGAATATAGTTTCTGGGAGGCAGGTCACCTAATTTGTCTTAATCATTGAATCAAAAGCAGTGTTTTTCACTTGGACTTGTCTGGTTTGAATGCACATCACTTTTCATTCTCCTGGGAAACTGTACACAAGGGGTGATTTTTTTTATTGTTTGTAACTCTAAACTGAATTTTTCCATTTTTGACTCATACAGTAGATGTGTCTTAAGTACAAGGGAGGGATAGATAGTTTTTCATGTCTAATTAATAAGAAAATGGGGAAAACATTACTCAATAAGCCACAAGAGGTTATCAAGTTCTAGATAAGTAAACACCAGTAGTGATTCATGGTTACTCACTCATAAGGAGCAATGTCCTGAAGAGAGGATACTGGTGGATGCCTAGTAGCAGTTGTTTGATATGACTGACCAGGATCTAGTGTGAACACTGTCCCTAGCTGCATCATCTCCCATTTTAGGAGAAATACAGAATAGCCTCACTATATTTTGGCAAAAGAAGAAAAAAGGTTCTGTGATAGGATCTTCAGTAACTCCTCCTACATCAATTTTCAGTCATCAGGAGAATGAAGGATTTTTCCCCTAAGACTCTTACAGTGGGATGGGCCTGGGGAACAGACTCTGGGTGTGTTCTTTCTCTTCTCCTGCACTATCTTAAGGTCATAATTTAGACACACCTGGAGGACTTCACAAACAGCCTGTTGAAGGGTATATGCCATGACATGATCAGAACAAACTTTGTATAGATGAGCTATAACAAGATTCAGGATGCAAGAACAGCTTGAATTTATAAAACACGAAATTAATTTAAAACGTAAAAGGTTGCATGATTATTTTTATTGTGCAAAACAGCAATCTATCCAACTGCAGAAAATGTACAGCTAAAAATATTCGTCACAAAGACAAAATTTACTTCTTTGTTGAGAAATATGGTTTTCATTTTATTCTATGTTACTTTTGTTTTATTTGTTAGAGATGAAACGGGAAGTCCAGGGTACCATGAATCATTATATGATGCTCTTCAGTCTTTACGAGATAAGGAATTCTCTGCTTTCCATGACAGTCTTAAAGATGCCAGGTAACAAATTATATGCAAATATTGTGATGTTAGAGAGAGAGAGAATGTATGTGTTTGAAGTCACAGGTTATGCATGAAAGACTGTCATGGGGTTTTATGGGCTCAAATAAAGACTCATGCATAGAATGAAATTATTACTTCCAGACTGCAACCCTAAGCATTTTAACTTCAATTTGTCATCTGTGCATATGTAATTTGTGTGCTAATTGAAGATACATTTCCTGTAGTATACATCTCTTACTTTGTGGTCCTTTTAAGTGGATTCGAGTGCTGAGTGCTCTTCTTTAGCTGAGTTATCGTATAGGCTTTGGAGTTTCTATGTGCTTACTGTGTTTTCTTTTTTTTTTTTTTTAATTTTAATGGTAATACAAAATAACTGCAGACTGAAGAGTTTTGCTTTTTCAGTTCTATTCACTCCATGGAACCTATGTTATGAATATTTGGAATTATTTGCTGATACTAAATATTCTGCTATTTTTCTGTTAAATCCACAGAGTGAATGAAGTAGAAGAGCTGTGCAAGGGCAGTCTTGAGTCTGTTTATTCATTATATCCAACTCTTTGCAGACTGCAGCTAATTGGAGAGTTGGAAAATGCAGGTCTGCTGTTCTCCAGGTGATTTCTTAAGATTGTTTCACACCACTTTTTCAGTTTTCAGGATTTTTAGTTATCAAGCATAGCACAAAACTTAAAATTACCTCAACAGATTTTGTTCATCAACATCTCAAACTACGGTTAAAAATTACAAGGATTTTAGTTTCACTATGTAAAGACAATTTCAGATTCTCTTTATTTCCAAACTGGATTAATTTGCAGTCTAGTTTGAATTGTTTGGTATCATGTCAATATTGTGTTTTAAGTAATTGTTTTCTTTTCTTTGTATTGCATTCCCTAGCACTCCAAGGTAGCAGTCATATCTCCTTGCTTCTGCCTTACTCAAGTAACCATGTCACCCTCTTCTACTTTCTTTTCTAAAAATGTTTTCCATTTCCTTGATGGTATCCATAGCTTTACTGAAAGCTGTTTCACTTTGAATCATATTCTTCATGGACCTCTCTTACCATCAATATTCTTCCTAAATTCTTAAGATTGCTTTTTAATCACAGGAAGGTATTTATCTCTGCAGTGCTATTAACAGTGAATTTTCTCTGCTATAGTTCCATCAGTTTGGTAACTAATAGTCACTCTAGAGTCTTTTAAGTGGCCCAGTGTTTGACTGTGATTCCCTTTGCTGATGGACCTGTAACACAAGTTTTTGATGCTGTTCAAGAATGTTTACAGAGGAGTAGTTCACCTGAGTGTTGTACGTCATGTTTGTTAAGAGTGGAAGGCTGCTAGTTTAGTCTGAATATTGTAACCACTGTAGAGTTTTATGGACTATTTCTTGGTTTTGAAGTGTAAAATTTGAACTTTCTCAGCAGTTTGCTTTTTAGTCATCTTGCATTTCACTGATATTTAGTGAGCATTAATAACAAGTCTATTTTCTTTTGGCAACAATTGCAGATCTGTCACTACTCAGCAACTGAATGACGTTTATTTGAAATGGCAGAGACAGTCCCAGCTTCTCAAAGACAGTGACTTCCATTTCCAGGAGCCTATCATGGCTCTGCGCACTGTAATTTTGGAAATCTTGCTTGAAAAGGAGAGTGAAAATACCAAAAGAGAGTGTATTAAAGACCTCCTGACCAAACATCTAGTAGAGCTCTCTAGATTGTCAAGAACTGCTAAAAATACACAGGTAATAAATTCCAGAAAAGATCAGGAACTGATGTTTAGGTTTTTTTAGATTATAAAAAACTTCATTTTTCAACAGTACTGAGGATTAACTATATTCTAAGTTTATTCAATGAATCAATTAATCTGAGACTTAAATTATGTAGAATTTTAATAATAAATTGTATTTGTGGGCATGTTGTTTGAATTTTGTTTATAAGTGTAAGCCACTGTATGAGGTAGATAACGTAAAAATTACATTTTTAATGAAGAATGCTCTTCTAGGTCTGTTTCTCATTTTGGTGCAGTTTTATATGTCCAGCTTTTACTTGCATCATACTGTCATAATGTTCCAGAGTAGAACTGCAGAGATAACTTCATTACATCTCTATATTTAGTGTTGTCTTCAAAGTTGTTTACTCTCAAAGCACCATTGCACTGTGCTAAATCTCTTTCTCTGAATGACTTAATGGGATTTGCAGTGTCAACGTTTTTTTAGTTGCTGATGCATTTAAGGTCCAGAGTCAGCCTTGGCTTGTTCAAGGTAGTGCATCTGGAGGAGTAACTCCACAAGAATTTAGAGAGAAACAATATCCTCTGAGGACCTTTGCAGAAAATAGTTCCAGCTAAATACAGAACCTGGAAAGATGTTTAACACTTCACATATGCAATACTAAATTAAACTTTGATTTCAGGAAGGTCCTCTTTTTATGAATAATGATCTTTGACAACAGCTGTCTTTGACTTCATGAAATTGCAAGCTTTACTCAGTGTCTCTGGAGCTGTTTGGGAGAATTACTTGAGATATTTTTGTCTCATGCCTGCCCAGCCACCATCCCTGTGGCAGTGAGTGTCCTGTAAGAGTCTCAAGTTTGTTAAAAACAGTTTGCTCTTTGCACTGTCATAGTGATACTAAGTAATAAGGATGGTACTTCACCAGTGGTATGAGTGAAGATGCAGGCATGCAAAAGAAGTAGTGTATGGTGGTGCCATATTTGAATTATTTTTTGTGGTCTGTAATAATGTATGTTATACATATAATAATGTAATAATAATTGCTAAGCTGTAAATCCATTACTTCAGTAGGTTCTGTTGATAGAATTTCTCTACCTCCAATTTAAAATTTTAAAAGTAGATACTTTATTATAGAGTTTGTAAGGCTTGATTCCAGTGTATTTTTGTTGCAAATCAGGATTTTCTGAAAGTATATGGAAAAGTAATTTCATATTTTTGCTGCAAATAAATTCTTAGCATTGGATGGGCAGGCTATGCTGCACAAGTAGAGAAAATGGAGACAGAGTCTAAAACCAAAACTTGCTGTGAGATACAGATATTTCACTTAAAGAATTGTTCATGATCTATTTTTTCAATTTCAGCTTCCAGAAAGAGCTATGTTTCAGATCAAACAACACAGTCCAAAGGGATATGGAGTTTCTGAATGGCAGCTAGAAGAAGCTCAGGTTTTCTGGGCTAAAAAGGAAGAGAGTCTTGCACTGAATATACTTAAAACAATGATAAAAAAATTAGATGCAGATTGGTTTCAGGTATGCATTACATAATGTATAAGCTATGGGGAATTAAATTATTTAAGATCCTAATTCCACTTTTGGAAGTTTTCCCATAGAAGAAAATTAAAAACCCATCTGCAGTATTACTAAATTGGGTTTGTACTCTCAAAGTCTCTGAGAGAAAAAAAACCTATGTTAGCAAATCCTGTTAGGGGTTTTCAAAGTGAGTCTGTAAGCGTGGCAAATGTAAGAATTCATTATTCATAGTCCACCACTAAACCATGTCCCTAAGCCCCACTTCTACATGTCTTTCAAACCCCTTTTAAATAGGGATGGTGACTCCACTACTTCCTTGGGCAGCTTGTTCCAATGCTTGACAATCCTTTTAGTGAAGAAATTTTTCCTGGTACCCAATCTAAACCTCTCCTGTTGCAATTTGAGGCCATTTCCTGTTGTCCTACTGCTTGTAACCTGAGAGAAGAGACTGATCCCCACCTGGCTACACCTTCCTTTCAGGCAGTTGTAGAGAGCAACAAGGTCTCCCCTGAGCCTCCTTTTCTCCAGGCTAAACACCCCCAGCTCCCTCAGCTGCTCCTCACAGCACTTGTGCTCCAGACCCTTCCCAGCTCCCTTTCCCTTCTCTGGACACACTCCAGCCCCTCAATGTCTTTCTTGCAGTGAGAGGCCCAGAACTGAACACAGGATTTGAGGTGTGGCCTCAGCAGTGCTGAGTACAGGGGGACAATCACTGCCCTGGTCCTGCTGGCCACACTATTGCTGATCCAGGCCAGGATGCCATTGGCCTTCTTGGCCACCTGGGCACAGCTGGATCATGTTCAGCCACTGTTGACCAGCATCTCCAGGTCCTTTTCCGCCAGGCAGCTTCCCAGACAATGCCTGGGGTGGTTGTGACCTGGCACTTGTCAACCTCATGGAGTTGGCCTTGGCCCATTAATCCAGCCTTTCCAGATCCCTCGGGATGATGTTTGTTAAAATATGATCTACAAATACTTGAATAGAACTTAATTTTGTGTACCACTGTGGTGAAAATTACTTTATATCCGTACCTTTATGTTTACATATGATGGCTTTCTTTGAGTATTTCTGGAGGATAAAAGATTCTTCCTTTGAATACTTGTATGTTCTTAAAGAAAATCACACATTAGAAAAGCTGGATTATTTTGGGCCAAGTTCTCTATGCATATCAGGGCAAAATCAAGAGTTGCTGCTCTTTGATTTTTGTGGTTTCTCCATGGATCAGTTGACTAGGCCATCCAAAAATTTAGTCCTTCCTTACATTTGTCCTGCCCATGTAAGGAGAATTTGTGTTTTCACAGCCTATTATGATATTTACATATGTGTTTCACAGTCAGTGTTGCTCTCTTGGTCACACAGTCTTTAATAAGTACCCTATACTAGAAGTATTTTGCAAACTTATCCTACTTGACAGTTAAAGCTGAGCATCCAATCTGAAGACAAGTCCTTTGGAAACCTGCTCCATCATCTTCTCAGAGCACTTTTAATCAGGTTTCCATGTAGAAGTCTGTCTGAAGAATTTAATGATCACACATGGTTATCGTGGTTCCTGACTGTTACCTGTGGGGTCATCAGTGGTACTTCAGGCTAAGAAGGGATATTATAAAATACAATTCTGAAAACATGCTGGGATTCTTAAAAAAATTTTATTACATTTTGTCATTGGTTTATTCTGCTTTTCATTGTTCAAACTATCAGGTATTTTAAAATATGTGCTCCCCTTTAGTATTGCATAGAATGTGAATGTAATTTAAGGTTATTGACTACTGTAGATGTGGATGGAAAATTACTCTGTAGATGCATTATGTGTAATAGGCCCCAGTGAATTAATTCTGTTCAGGGTTTAAAAGCTTTAGAAACTGCCTACCTCATATGTAAAAGATATTTTTGTTTGATGCCTCCCTCTCTTTAATTTTTTTTCCCAAAACTTGCTTTTTCAAAGGTTGAGAATGATCCTCACCTGAAACTGATGTATACAGAGTGCCTGAGGCTCTGCGGAACCTGGTTAGCAGAAACATGCCTGGAAAACCCTACGGTCATCATGCAGAAATACTTAGAAAAGGTGCATCTGGTCCTAGAAATCTTTGAGATAGCATGTGTGTGTGATATTTTAAATATGGTGTTAAAATGTCAGCTAGATTTTTCAGTGCAGCCTTTCTTTTTCTGGATTGAAAATATGGTTTCTTATATAGATATTTTCACATTGTATTGTGTAATACTGTAATCTCATAAAATGTTCAGAATATGGCTTTGTAGAAATCACGGTGAAACATCTTATATTGGCCTAGAAGCGCAATGATAACAGCTGCTAGTTTAGTGTCCCTTTCCTGTTGGCTATCCCTATCTCTTCCTTCTCAGGACAGATTATTCACTCACTAGGTTTTCAGTATGGTCATTGTATTTCACAGAGCCACAGAATCAGTTAGGTTGGAAAAGACCTCTGAGATCTTCCGAGTCCAACCTATGACCAAACACCACCGTGTCAATCAGACCATGGCACTGAGTGCCGCAGCCAGTCTTTCCTTAAAAATCTCCAGGAACAGTGACTCCACCAGCTCCCTGGGCAGCCCATTCAAATGTCTAATCACCCCTTCTGTGAAGAAATTCTTCCTAATGTCCAACCTGAGCTTTCCCTGGTGCAGCTTGAGGCTGTGTCCTCTTGTCCTGTCACTTCTTACCTGGGAGAAGAGACCAACTCCTACCTGACTACAATCTCCTTTCTGGCAGTTGTAGAGGGTGATAAGGTCACCCCTGAGATGCTTCAAAGTCTTGTTCTAGTGTTTCAAAGTACTGTAACTTTTTTCTTTTAAGCTCTTAGACAGTAATAGAAACATTTGGGTTAACATTTGTCCACTCTGCATTTCATTATTTCATGCTAATTTGTGAAACTCAACATAGTTGCCTCTGTTGTTATCTTTATGCTTTCTTCACTCTGATGATTTGCATCCATGACTTTCATATATAATTTCCTTTTGTCACTTTCTGGACTGTCCTCCATTTACCGTCTTGTGATATAAGGCTGTAAGACTATTGTGAAACTTCATGCCTCATTACTGTAAGAGATAGAGAAGTGTGGAAAATTCCTATATGGTTATTAAAGCTGTTTCATATAGGACAATCTTTCTGGCTGTTTGTACCGAAATATTTCTCAAATATTAAATTCACTTAGGAGAAAAATATTCAGCCTGTTAGATTTATTTTGTATGCATATATATTCCATCACAGGCAATATTAAATGATCTATTCAAGCAGATGACCCTGCCTGAGCAGGGAGGGAGTTGAACAAGATGAACTCCAGATGTCTCTTCCACCCTCAATCATTCTGTTTCTCTGTGTTAACAGAGTTTCATCAAGTATTATGCAGTGCTAGTTACCTGATTATTGATCTTACCATTATTGTAACTTCTCCTTCAGGCTGTGGAAATAGCTGCAAGCCACAGTGGAGACAGCAATGATGAGCTGAAGAAAGGAAAGATGAAGGCTTTCCTCTCCTTGGCTCGTTTCTCTGATAATCAGTACCAGCGAATTGAGAACTACATGAAATCCTCGGAGTTTGAAAATAAGCAGGCATTGCTGAAGAAGGCCAAGGAGGAGGTTGGTCTCATCAAGGAGCGCAGAGTTCAGACCAACAGGTGAGCATTCAACTGGAGGCTGGGTTACCTTGGAGCTGTCACAGCTCTAATCTCTGGGCAGCATGTGCAGCATGGGTCACATCTCTGCAGCTGAATTTTTCCTCCTACACAAAGCAGTGGCCAAATGCACAGTGCTTGTTGTGAATGATTTCTGAGCTGTGCCTGCGTGTGGTCTAGGCATGTGCTAGATAGAACACTTAAACATTATGGATGATCATGGCCTGGAATTCATGCTTATTCCCTGGATCTGTTCAGTTTATTTGACAAAACATTACAGAGTGAAAATAAATGAGTTGAGATTTATATCCATTACACATTTAGTGAGAGAATACAGTTAAATTTAATCCAAAATTCTTAAGGATTTAGTGAGAGCAGCTGCAGATGAGCAGAAAAGGATGAACTTAAGCTGTTGGAGACTGAAGTCTTCACACAAATGATCTGTACTGGATACTCACATTTATACCAATATTGAGGCTAAATCATTTAAAAGAAGACACTGGCTGAAAGTTTACTTAGACCAGTGGGTCTCTGCACATGCAGCAAGGGAGTAGCTCCCACAATTCAGTTTCTTAGTTGTTTATTTTACTGTGCTTGTACATACAAAATAACTTCAAAAATGTTAAATTAGTAGATGAGAGAGCTAGGGACAACCTTGCTGTAAGTTTATTAAAAATAATCTGTTGTTTAAAAATAACATCTGTTCACATAGATACACAGTGAAGGTTCAGCGAGAACTTGAGCTGGATGAAGGTGCAATACAAGCCCTGACTGAGGATCGTAAACGCTTCTTGTGTAAAGCAGTGGAGAACTACATCAGCTGCTTACTGAGTGGAGAAGAACATGATATGTGGATATTCCGCCTCTGTTCCCTATGGCTTGAAAATTCTGGAGTTGATAGAGTTAACGAATTGATGAGGGTATATGTTTGCTCCATTTTTTTCCTAATGCTCTGACAAATAAATACCCATCTTTCTTCTCCTTCTCCTGTATTTCTAGTGGATGAATTTTGTAGCTCCTTAACTTTTCCCAAAAACTTTTACTTACCAGTTAATTTTTTATTAGTGAGATCTGTAATTCTCAATGCATTTTAATTTAAATTAGCATTTTAATTTGACAAGTCTGTATGATTAAGTATATCTCACGGTCTTTTACTGTGGTCACCTTCTTCACATACCTTGGAATCTACCCATCTTCAACATCCTTAGGTACATTATTCTTGTGTATGTTATATATACTTTTAGGTGAAAAGCCATGAAAGATAGAGTAGAAAATAGTACTTCTCCTATGAAGGACTTGTAGCATTTAGGAGACATGGGCCAAGATGATGTGATACTCACTGAATTGCTGTTTGATTACACAGCTGTTATTTTTCTTAATTTTATTCTTTTCTTAATGTATTTTATGATTACAGTTTTTGTTAGGTGTTTAGTACAGCTCTCTAACTGAATTTTCTCTACTATAGAAAAATGCACAGAAGATCCCTTCATACAAGTTCTTGCCTCTGATGTACCAGCTGGCTGCTCGGATGGGAACTAAAATGATGGGTGGTTTAGGATTTCACGAAGTTCTGAATAATGTAATTTTTGCTTTTCTCATCTAAAGATAATCTTGATTGTCTTGTAGTGCCCACTTCTAAACAATATCCACCTTCCTCTGAGCACCTACAGCTAAACAAGTTATGTAGGTGATAAGGGTGTATTGAAAATGAGTGATGCCAAATCAGTATGGTGGGGGAAGAGGACTGGGGACTTTTTAAATTTCTACTTAATTGATTTTCTTGTAGTATAAGCATAGTCTCATGCAGCTCTAGGAATATACTTTGAATGCTTTTTCAGTTGTGGAAATACTGTCTATTACCTTTTATTTAATCTTAAGAACCATAGAATTTCAAAAGAATTAATAATGTTAATTAAGTATTGTTTTTCTTCTTCTGTACTATTTTGAATAATGGGATCTTTTTCTTTCATTGACAGCTAATGGCTCGAATTTCACTGGATCATCCACATCATACTTTGTTTATAATATTAGCTTTGGCTAATGCTAACAAAGATGAACTCCTCACAAAACCAGATGCAATAAGAAGAAATAAGTTAATTAAGAATGCACCAAAAGAAATCTCCCAGCTTGATGTGGTGACTACAAAAATTTCTATCTTATTAATCACATTCAATCATTTAATTTCATTTTAAAATGAAAAAAATACATGTAAAGGGATATTTTAGTATAGAGCTCATCAGCAGACTTCTGTTAAGAAACAGTAGGAGGGAAACTACTTTTAATAATTAAAAAACACCTTTTGTGCATACATAGGTAATTATTATTGAAAGAAATAATTACAGGGTTGAACAAAATATGGTTAATGTTTTGTGCCACAAATAGCTCTGATTATTGCAACCTTTTGTGATAAAAGTCCCTGATGTGTCATTCTGTCAGACATTTTAGATGCAAGAAGGACTTGAGTGGCTTTATTTTTTAAAGAATAGAGTATTTTTTCTGCCTTGAGTGGTAACGTGTTCCATCTAAGCATTTGGCCTTGTGCAGTATGTCTTTTGGTCCTTGATACGCTAAAAGGCATGCTGGTGGGTTATACTAAACTGTGGTTGCATGTTAATGTTGTAACTGCTTAATTTTTGTTTAACCTGTCTTTGGAATCATCCTGCATCTAAATTATTACCCCTTCTTTCCCCCATTACTGTAGGCCTGACATAGTTGATATTGCCCTCTTACCCCCCACACTGATACATTTTTTCACCACATTTTTATGTGGAATTTTTTAGCCTTTCTCTCACATCTGTAGTTTTTTAGGAGTGGCATTTGCTAAACTAAGTCTCTCAGAGCCAGGCACAGAAGGAAAGGAATGCATGGACAGGTTTCTGTCTTTTGCATACAAGATTTTTTTTCTTCAGCTGGGAGGAAATAACAGAAGCAGGTAGATGGTGGAAGAACATCTAAACCTGCCTGTCGTTTTCTCTGAAGAATTTTTGCATGCTTTTTGCACTTTGCCTGGACAGGTTTGCTCCCTCTCTATCTCCAATAATATTTTACGTTACTCATTATCTCAGATTAGATAGCACAGAATTTTTCTTCTAATTATTTCAGGTCATGTCACAAAGGGCTGTCCATTACTGCAGTTTGCTGTGTTTTCATAGGACATATCTCAATTGTACTTAATTGACTGCATGTTATGATGCATGTTTAATATTAAAAGGTGCAGTTTACAAGATCTGATGTTTGTATTCCGCTGGGTTTTTTTAGGACAGAATGGAGGCTGCTAGCACTATAATGAATATCGTAAGGAAAAGGAGAGCTCCTATGGTTAGAGACATTGAAGCACTCTGTGATGCTTACATCACATTAGCAAATTTAGATGCTAATCCATGGAAATCTCAAAGAAGTAAGTCTTGGGAAAACTACTTTTGTTTTAATAGTGAAGATAGGTTTTATTTTCTCATATTAAAAAGTGTATTTCCAAATAATGATATTTAGGTAAATGGGGTACTGCATTAACATTATGTCCTATTATTGATAGATACAGAATGTAGTCTGGATTAAAAGTCATAGTAATTACTTACACTGTAGGGCTCAGGTTCTTAGTATAAAACACTAGAAATCACCATTTGTCCTGTGGTCATCTTCATCAGCTCAACAAAAGTATGTAGTGAGGTTTTGTGTCCCATAAGCAATGTAAGCTGGGTTTTGTCAATTTGGATGGTTTTTTGTAGCTCTAAATTTAAAAATATTAATTCCTTTTAATTACAGAAGGAATAAGTATTCCAGCAGACCAGCCAATTATTAAACTGAAGAACTTGGAGGATGTTGTTGTTCCTACCATGGAAATTAAGGTGACTGAAGTTGAAATAAAAACACACTATAATACCACATCATAGAATCAACTTCAAGCTTTTGTAATGGTAGTCAGGGAATACATCTCTTCATCCAATTCCCATGGTTTTTACAGGTCCACCTATGGGGATACTGTCTTGTCAGGTGGGAGGTGCAGGGTGAGATGATTTCCTTAGAAGACCTTGATCCCAAGGTTTATGTATGCTGGACAGTGGTTTATCGTACAGAGACAGCTTTGCCACTTACCACTGAGTAGTCTCTCGTTACCAAAGGGGTGGTGAACTACCTAACTCACAGAGGGATTTGGGAGTCTGAATCTCCTGTGTCATAGGCACTGGCTCAGAGTTTCAGGGAGGCACTGAATGTCTCAAAAGGTGTGAGAATTAATAGACATGCCTCTCTGTTGTTCCTGTGTTTCTATCATTCAGTAATGGGGAATGATCCATTCCCACTGTTGTAAGTGATTGATTGGATGGGTGCATAGGCACTCACCCTTGATGCCATACACTCCACCTGGGAAACTTAGCAGTTTCAGGAGTGTAGAGTTGCTTTTTGGGCCAGTGTCTAAATCTGAATGTTGCAAAGCCAGAATTCCTTGTGTTGAAATTCCTCAGGCTATGTCTATAAGGCTGAATAAGTCAAGGGACTGCTTTAAGCTGTGTGACTTCAGAGTAAGAAGTCGCCACCCATGCTAAATAGCATCTGTTTGTAGGACTCCTGTTGGCCCCAGGTGTTGCTCCTTTGTACAGCTGTATTGTTCTTTTCTTTGCCTTTCTTCATCTCCAGAGCAGACTGACTGAAATGGCTGCAGGTCTGTGCTGTAGCCTGCTGGGGCAGTATTTGCCTACAGCTGGCTGAGTGGGGTTGCTCTGGGGCATGAGGATATGGAGGGTGGCGGAAGATACAGATCCTGTACCTTGCAGCAGGTTTGGGACTGTAAATTGGGTCCATTTGCAGCCTACTCTAAGCCTAACGCTCCCCAGCCCTATGTGAACATTTTCCTGGGACAGTGCTAGCTGGGACAGGCTAACATTGTGTCACAGCTTGTTCAGTGGAAATCTGCAGCACCATGTCCCCTCTACCACTGAACAAGGAGGAATCAAAAAAACTTCTTTGCTCAGCATATTTTTGTAGCCTTTGTGGTATTATCCTTGTAGATGATGGAGTGTTCATATTAATATTGAGCATATAGTTTGCTAACGAGGTTTGCAAACAACTCATTACCACTTTGTCTTGAGTGAAATTGAGGTAATACTTGCATTAATTTTAACCTTATTTTTAATTTCAGGTGGATCCCACAGGACAATACGAAAATTTGGTCACAATAAGTTCTTTCAAGCGAGAATTTCGTTTAGCAGGAGGCATGAATCTGCCTAAAATAATAGATTGTGTAGGATCAGATGGTAAAGAAAGGAGGCAGCTGGTTAAGGTGGGTTCTGTCAGTTGTAGTGGCATCTCAGAGACTTGGCATGCTGGAATTTTTTTAAAGTTCTGTCAGTTTTCTCATGCATCATTTCTGTACCATGAACAGACCTTTCACACTTCACTGTCAGTTTTCTCAGTTGAGGAATGCTTTAATAAACAAAATTGCAAAGTATTAATAACTAATATAATATAAATAAGTAACAATATTAAATACATTTGTAATTGTTTTTCAGCAGTGCATGTAATTAATACCCAGTAGCTTACCTGACAATTCCCAGACCTGTGACTTGCCTGGTCATGTCTCAGCTGGTGACCTGAAGTGTACCATAAATAAAAACCATCAACATTTTGTGTTAAATACCTGTTTTTTCTTCCCCTTATTAAAAAAAAAATTCAGAGACAACCAAAAGCATTGCACATAGAAGTAAAAATCTCTAAAAAAATTTTTTTTCCTTCAGCTGATTTCATTTTCTCTTTGAATGTAAACCTTGAGCAGTTGCTGGGAGAATTCTGTTTTGGTGCTAAGTATGGGTTAGTTTTGAAAGCTTTAAAGAGAAGCATGAATCACTAGATCTGCATCCAGTAATCAGAAGTGCCAACTGATGCTGCTTCACCTGTGTGCTGAGTTGCTAAATAAAGGTGAATGAAACATCTGTTTTTAAAAAGAGTACCATAAGACATGTGGGTTGATTGAAGCCTGAATCAAATAACACCTGCCAAAAAATGAGTGGTGATGATTTAAGTTAATGATGATTCTGTTTAAGCAGCTGAGCACTAATAGAAAAGCAAATACAGAGCAAAAAACAGCTGTTAATTACATTTTATTGCAAGTGATTATTGTGGAAAAGTAACTTGCGGTTTGTGCAGTTTTTTTAAATAATTTTTGTAGTTGCTGAACAAGAAATTGGACGCTGAGAAGTGTTTTTTAACTGCTGTTTCTGTTTATGCTGAAGGGGCGTGATGACCTGAGACAAGATGCTGTCATGCAGCAAGTTTTCCAGATGTGCAATACTTTGCTCCAGCAAAACACTGAAACACGAAAGAGGAAATTAAATATCCGAAGATACAAGGTAACCTTGAACACCTGTGGCAGCACAGAAATAAAGCATATTTCCCCATTCTCCTCTTTTTTAACCCAAAAGCAATATAAAAGGATTTTTATTTATGTGTTACTAAAATAGTCACTGCCCCTTGAGGTATGGAATTAACAATGTATTTTATTAATTACAATTTAATTTTTTTCAAATCATTAGAATAAATTTCTTGATGCCTAATATATATTTAAATACTCTTCAAAGCTATCTTTATATGAACTTATAATTGAAAAGAAATTAAGTAATGCACTGTCATTAAATTTTAAGTTGCTAGTCATTAAACTTGAGCATAAAAGTTTATTTATGAATTCTCATTAATTTGTTGTGATATTCCTTAATTAATAATTAATTTTAGTCATGCAATATTCCTTACAATTGAATTCAGAAGTTCCATCTAGGATCTTTTATGCAGAATGTGAACTGTTTTTTTGGAATTGGGAATACAGCAATAAATTCCTTTTGTGAATGCAGAAAATGTATTTGAATGGGAACTTTTCCTTCCTTGTTCCTTTACTTCAGATTATAATAATAGCTGTGAAGGTGACTTCTGAATAAGTACTCTCAAAGCATAAGCTCTTGTCTTTGACAAATGAGAAATGTGCACTCTGGAATCTCTAAAGGTGCTTATCTGAATTGCTAGAGTGGTTTTAAGAATTCACAGATGGAGCTAAAGTCACATTTTTTGAATAATTTTCAATGAAGACTCAGGTTTTTATGTGTGTAAAAATGAACGACAGCAGGGAAAATAGAATGGGAGTTGCAATTTGAGATAAAAAGACTTTCATAAGAAAAGAAAATTGAAGGAAACAGGCAATAGCTAATCATTAAGTTGTGCTGAAGTATCTGGTGGAAGGTTCTCTGATAGAAAAAATTGGAATGGATTTTTACATTTGTATAAGTGTGTCTTTAAAAGATATGTTGTGGTGAGCTGCATGGTTTGGCCTTGTTTGTCTTAAACAAACAGAAATGTGCACTCATGCTCTGAAGGGTGTGTATTCATAGTTCAGTGTGTATAACCATCTCCCATGTACAACCTCCCCTCCATGGTTCTGCTTTTCCAGGTGGTTCCCCTTTCCCAGAGAAGTGGAGTTCTGGAGTGGTGCTCAGGAACAACTCCCATTGGGGAGTTCCTTGTGAATGCTGAAGAAGGAGCTCACAAGAGATACAGGCCAAAGGACTACTCGGGTTATCAGTGTCATAAAATAATGCTGGTGAGTCCAAATACCTTTTAAAAAAACACCAAAAAAATAGCTGGTTCATTATATTTACTGGAGGGGGAGTGGAATTTACAGAGAACTATGTACTATACTTTTAGTATTTGTAATAATGAATATTACCAGTGGCATGGAATGAATAGATATGCAGACTTTCAGTTCAGTTCCACAGACCATCTCACCATAAGTTTAGAAAACTTCAGACAGGTTTACTTGTTACTTACATACTCACCATTGTGCAAGAAATTATTTCCTTTCAAATTGTTATAGTAGTAACAAGATAAAAGTATATTTAATTTTGGCTTTGTGCATGAGAATGAGTGAGAATGAGTTTCTCACAGCGACATGAAGCCATCAGATAAGCAGAGGTACCAGAATAGAGTGCAAAGCAAAGAAGTGTTTTCCAACAAGATCCATTTACCTATAAAATATGTGCACCTTCTGCACCAAGGAAATAGGAGTGTAGTTTTTCCCATGTTTTTTAGCCTCTGAGTTGTGTATGAAAATAGAATTGTTTAGTAAAACAGATAGATTGGTGCATTAATCATTGCTGCAAAAAAGACAATAATTCTTAGCTTAGAAAGAGAAAGAAGTGAGAGTAGCATTTGATGGAGGGAAGGTGGGCAGAAAGGAGGAATCTGTCCCTTTTGAAGAAAGAGACTTTTCTCCCAAAGTAGCTATTCATGGGTAAAACATCTCTTATGTGTTTAAAGGATGCTCAAAAAAAACATTCTGAAGAGAAATACAGAATCTTCATGGAAGTCTGCGAGAATTTTCAACCTGTGTTCCGATATTTCTGCATGGAAAAATTCCTGGATCCAGCTGTGTGGTTTGAAAAACGGTTGGCATACACTCGCAGTGTGGCTACATCTTCTATAGGTATTACATTGCATTATTTAATGTGGATTTTTAGGTTACACAACCAAATAGTTTAAACCATTTCAGAGGTAGTGGCTGTCCTGCTTTTGTCACATGTCAGAAAAGGCACAGTGGGGGCAAAAAAGACCAGCAAGAACATCAGCATTATTTCTGTAATCAAGATTTCTGATTTGTTCCTCCCCACCCCCATTTTTGCTACAGAAGGAAGAATGAAATTCTGTGTTTCTTTGTTTATATAATGGTTTGTGTTCTTAGGTTCTGGTAGTTTCTTTTTTTTTTTTTACTTAACTTTATTTCTCTTGTTTTGATTTACCATTTATTAATTCCATGTGTAGCCTCAGATGTTTTAGCTGAATTGAAAAGCTCAATCTTTTATTGTCTTTGTACTGGCATTCTTATCCATGGCTGAAGTGGTTATTTAAGTTCTGGCATTTTTCCTTTGATTTTCCTGTCATAATAAAGAAATAGAAGTACTTAGATGTAAATACTGTAGATTTTTTTTTTTGATGACTCAGTTATGTATTGAGTCTCTGGAAGACATTTGTTAGTAGATTGTATACATTGCAGTAGATCCCATTTTAGATGCTAACGTGTTTATGCACTCCCCTTTTACTGAAAAAAATGAAGTAAATCTACAGTTTAGTAGAATTCAGATGAAAGATTTTTGTTGGAAATACTACTGCTGTCTATGTCCCATCAGCTAATGAAAACAGTAATGGGTGTAAATTACAGCAAGGGAAATACAGTTTGGAATTTTTCTACATTTAAGGATAATAAAGCACTGAAATAGGCTTGCATGAAAGATCTTATAACTTGGATCACTGGAGATATTTAAAACTGACAGACAAAAGTTGTTTGGTTTGTTGGGGGGGTTTGCTAATGATAGTAATAATTACAAAACCTGACTTTATTATTCACTTGCTTTTAGGGGTTTTTTTAAGATGCAATATTATTTGATAAACTTTGATCTACAAATAGAAATGGGCAAGAAATCTGTGGAGTAGACTAAACAAATGCCTATCTGTATGAGAACCTTTTCGCAATTTCAGTCAACCTTTTCTTTTTGGGTTTGTGGAATGACATTTGCTCTTTCACTGTGTAATATCTCTATGTGGGGGAAAAAATATTCTCACTTTGATTTATTTGCATCCATTACAATTATTCCAATAACCCTTCTTAAGCTTCCTCTGTTTTTTATGACATGGTTTCAACACTTACATTTTTGTTTCAGTTGGCTATATTCTTGGACTTGGAGACAGACATGTTCAGAATATCTTGATAGATGAACAAACAGCAGAACTAGTGCACATAGATCTGGGTAAGTGAGACAGCAGGAGAGCCTTAATTTTTCTTTACTTTAACTTTTTCTTAAACATTTATTATTCCTTTATTTAGGGGTTGCTTTTGAGCAAGGTAAAATCCTTCCCACTCCAGAGACAGTTCCATTTAGATTAACCAGGGACATTGTGGATGGAATGGGTATCACCGGTGTGGAAGGAGTCTTCAGAAGGTGAGTGCTCCTGCATTGCACAGGGATAAGGAGGCAGCAGAGTACTTCCAGCACTATGATTGTTACATGTTAAATAGTTCTGATGCTTGAGAAGAGACTCATATTTCTGCTGATAACACCCTAAACCTTTAGCTCATATGCTCAACTTATATAACCAGCTGCAAGTTAATTATTGTTGCTCAGTGTTTCATATTGTTTCTAGCTAATGGGTTATTGTCACCCTCTTGTGGAATTCAGGGAGGGCTCAGTGTTTCCAAAGGCTCCACAGCTAACTGTCTCGGAATGATTTTTCTTTTCCTTCAGAACTATGTATTTCTTTCAGAACTATACTATATATTTGGAGCTGTTAAATTTCTTTGAACCAATTTGTTTTGACTCTAATTTCTGTTTAGTTTCATGTGAGTAATTTGGAGTCTTTTTCCCCTTTTGGATCATGTATTTGATATCACTTTGCAAGTGCAAAATATAAATCCCATAATAGATCTGAGCAGCAAAACACAAAAATCCCAAAGGAGTTGCGTTTCTGTCAACCTCCATCCTATCTTTTGTGAATGACCCAAGGGATTCCTAAAAAGCAGGACATTTCCCTCATTCCAGACTTTGATGATGTTCATGAATGTAATACTTGCAACCCCCAAATTTCATGTCTTTAAAAGAGTACATAGTGTAGGTGTTGTCTTTCTAAGGCAGCAATTAAAGTTAATAAGTAGTTCCTAGTATACCTTTGTGCCATGAAGGAGCAGTCACTGCCACTTCTACTCTAAAACTGATGCTGTCAAATTCACAGTTCTGAATGACTTCTGAAACTTCTGTCCCATGATACAGAAAAACATGAATTTATTGGTTCCAGCTGAAGTAAATAAGACTATAAAAGCCACTGGTAGAGATTCTGTTTCTGCCTCAGCCAGCCTGACTTGTACTTAACAGTAGAGGTGTAAGTGCATAAACAAGTCATTGGCTGTGAACATGTTCAGGTAACTTCGGGGTTTGTATGCTCATCCTGAAATAGACAGGAAGCCTAATTGCTCTTTCCCAGGAGTACCTGCCCCATAGGATAGCTTGGCATTCCTTCCAGGAGCTTAGTTTCCTTGGGAGTGAATGTAGGTATCCAGTTCTGTATCAAAATCATTGGAGGGATTTCAGAAATTGCTTATAGTCTGGCTACTAGATCTGCTCATTGCATGGAAAACAGCCCTTCCAAGATTCTCCAGTGTGTTCCAGAGCACCCGTGGCACGTGTTTTCATCCAGCCAAGCAATTCTGCCATGATGGCACACCTGAACAGTCAGTGTGAACTCAGTGGTTAATTCCACATATAGAAATATTTCAGACAGTGAAACATCCTGGTCATCCCTTTCCACAGAGAAATAATAATCAGCGAACTACACAGTCTCCTCTTGGTCTTACATGTCTAAATTTCTCTTTTTTTTCCAAGTGGAAATAGGAGTAGCCTCTCTTATATGTTAGAAATTAAATTTTAAGTGGAGTACAATTATCCATTATTTAAATTACAAAACCACCATTTTGTTTTACCAAAAAGAACCTAAAATATTGTAAAATATTTTCTAGATGCTGTGAGAAAACAATGGCTGTTATGAGAAATTCTCAAGAAGCTTTGTTGACTATTGTAGAGGTAAGCATTTTTTCATTCTTTTGGACAGCAACCTGCCAGAACGTCTTCAGTTTCTTGTCTTAGTCTTCATATGCATCACTGCACCATATACCCATTTAGGGTGTATTGTACTGAATTAGAACTTAGTGGCATTGGTCACATTTGTTAATTAATGTAATCTTTGATAAAGTTATAACCAGTTTGCATTTTCCTGTGGGAACTGTTTCCTTCAGGCAGTTTTCCCTCTTCAGTACCTACATGCTTCTAGCCATAGTGCAACATTCCCAGCAGGAGTAATACTGATTGAATCAAATCCTCTTTGCATAAGTCAGGAAAAAGAGAATGAAATTGATTTTTGAAAGCAGCTTATACTGTGCATTAAAAGCTAATGATTCTATTAATTCTAGCACTATATTAAAAAATTGCCTGTTCACTGCTGAGGTGGGACTGATGGCAAAACTTGGTGAAGTATGAACAACACAAATACCTGCAAGCGATCAGAGGCAGTTTTGTTGTTGGATCATTTACTGAGCAATTTAGCCCAATTCTATTGGTTTAAAAAAAAAAAAACACCAAACCAAAACATTCAACCTCCTAATATTGTGGTTAGTATGAGCATTTCCAACAGTGCTAGGGCACTAAACTAGCTGTAATTACCAGTTTAAATTAAAAAGAGGTTTATTTACTCTGCAGGTGCTGCTCTATGACCCTCTTTTCGACTGGACCATGAACCCCTTGAAAGCTTTGTATTTGCAGCAGAGGCCAGAGGATGAGGCTGACATGAGCTCTACACTCGGTACTGATCCACAAGAACCTAAAAGAAAAGCCAGGTGTGAGATTGTTTTCTTACCCTCCTGCTGCTGCATTGTTGCCTTGCGTTGTGGTTTTCTGCACAAAAAAAACATGTAGCTTGTGTTGTTCAGGATCCATACCTAGAGCTCCTGTTTTTCTTTTTTTATTCTGCCAGCAGTGATGACCAGAGTTTTAACAAGGTGGCTGAGCGTGTTCTGATGAGACTTCAGGAGAAGCTGAAAGGTGTTGAGGAGGGAACAGTGCTCAGTGTGGGAGGGCAGGTGAACCTCCTCATACAACAGGCCATGGACCCTAAAAACCTGAGCCGACTCTTTCCTGGATGGAAACCCTGGGTGTGACTTGGAAGGATCCAGCATGCTTTTACAAGAAACCTCTATCTTTGCAGCAAGTGTCCTAACATTTCAAGTTGGTATTTCAATTAAAATCTATATCAGGAGCTACCATAAAGCCTTATACATATTAGCATTTGGTGGACAGTTTGGGGTGTTTTTCAATCATCTGTTACTGAGAAACATTGTTCTGCTAAGGTTCATCCTACAGTCTAAACCACCAAGCACTGCTTTGATGCTCCTCGTGACCCATGAGGACTTTGGGCAGACTTGATGTGTGGTATTCTTAAAACATGAGATTCATCATTGCTGTGTGTCTGTTAAAATGCTGGACTCTGGTAATTCTGTGTGGTAACATGACTGTGTAGAACGGATGATCCCAAAACCAGGGCTCATGCTATAACCAGCTGAAGTACACTTCCAAAAGGGGATTATACTTTAATTCCACAGTGACAGAAAAGAAAATGAGAGAACCTCATGTGTCATGAATCAAGGGTTCTTGGGGTTGGGGTTTTTTAAGCTTAGTTAAATGGACACTTCTGTACATAGATACAGACTTTAGGTCAAGTGTAATATGGCTGCTTTTTTTTCTGTTGTAAATTAAATTATGTTGGTACTTTATTTTTATATTACTCTAATAGTACAAAACAATAAAAAACTACTTTGCTTTTGTTGCTCAGACTTCCTTGACACAATATGTTGACTATACAAACACTTGTAAAGCAAAGTGCCACTCTGTATCAGCAGTCAACACCTGTCAGAAACACTGAAGTTGTATTTCAAGTGCAAACATCTCATTCTGAGTGCACGTGGTTTTACAGAAGACATTGCTCCTTTTTAAAAATAAGAAATTGGATAGTCTGAATATGGATAATCAGAATCCATTCCAGTAATGGTCTAACTGCCATCAGTAACAAATCTTGCCAAATCATCCTTATATTTAAAAATATGAATAAAGGTTGGTGTACACTTACATTATCTTAGTTTACATTTCATGCATTTTTGCAGCAGTATAAATGAACTGTTCCAATCACCATTTCAAGGATTTTTTTTGTACAGTGTTCCCACAATTTTTATGCTGTATCTTTATTTTATAAGATATTGTCTACATGGCAGAATGAATGTCTTGTACTATGTTTTCATGAAGCTGACATAAATTTCTGTTGATCCCTGAAACCAAAAGCACATCCTGGCTTTTTTTGTGGGGAGGAGCTATCATCTGGGCTATGGTGATCTGTTTGTTCTCTGAAAACAAAACCTTAGTGACAGAGCATGCACTCTCTATGTGAAATTTAAAGGACACTTAGGAAAGGGAGAAAAGTCCTACCAAGCAATGCAGGTAGGAAAAGACTAAACAAAAAGTTCTTTTTTTTTTTCCACCACAGATTGTCCTGGGCTGATCTGTAATGTTATTGTCTTCCGTATCTATCTGCACACAAAAATTGTTACTGTCTCTTACTAATCACTGTAGTATTTTTGTACAGTATATCCTCAGTAAAGGGAGAGCAGACCCTGCTTTTGTATGATTTTTTCCATCTAGATACAGATCTAACACTTCCATACAACACCCTGTGGAGGCAGCTTTGCCTCCACATACACTTTCCCTAAATCACCTGTGTCTGTGGTAAAGAGTCCTTGAGATTTGTCATTTGATTTCTTGAAGACCAAACGTTTAGCTGTAGGTGTTTCTCAAACCACTGCAGAGAGAACAATGGCTTTGGAAACTCTGTCCAAAAGTGCTCCAGACAGAGTTCAGACTATGTACAATAAACAACTGATAAGGCAGTTGTACTTCTCATTACTCGCCTGGAATTTCCAGACATAACTTCCAGTCATTGTACTCCTGAGCTTCCCTTTGCCTGGACACTACTATTGGATTTGGGCCCTTCAAGCCAAAGGAAAACCTGAAATGATGTAATTGTACAGTAGCTGAAGCTTGTGGTGTGCAGGTTCCTCAACAAACCTTCCCAATCCACTCTTTGTTCTTTAGGGAATGTAACCTCTTACGTACCATAAATTTTATCAACACAATTAATCGTTGTTAGACAGCAAATTACACTTTGTCCTCAAGTCTCCAGCCCTGCTTCCAAGCCCTTAAACATGCCATGGAAGTTCTGGATAACGCTTATCAACAGGAGATGTTTTGCTCAAATGAGTACTTCCCCTGGGCAGCTCCCAAAACAAATGCTTGCATGGAGACTCTTGGAGTGTCCTGAGCTGTGACAGGACTAGACCAGTACTCCTCAGTTAAGGTTTTCATTCCACAAGGTTTGCCAAGATACCTGAAATAGCTCACATATTATGTAGATATTTAATTTGAAAGTAACATTGCCTCACTCAAAAATTAAATGTTAAGTCAATTACTCAAGTCAGATATAAAAAAAAAGAAGCAATGTCTCACCAACCTCGCTAGTACCCTGGTAATAAGAGTTAAAAATAAAAGGATCACTTTGTAACAGCTTTTTCAGCTTTCAGTATAAACTTTGAGCATTAATTTGGCAATCTACTGTGCAGAAGCCTTGTGCTGTGCTCTAAAGAAATTCATTCTGAATAACTAAATTACTGCAAATGCGTTTTGAGCAGAATGTTGACATTGGTGTTTATAGCAGAGTCCACTATAAAGCAGTTGACATTTGCTTTTTCAGTCAGGCAGTGCTTGTTTTAGTCAGCTTCTACTGCTGAAATTGCAAGTCCTCATCACAATGGAGTAGAGAAAATAGAAACAAATACTAGCAAAATTACCACTTAGGATTTTTATCCATTGGAAAAAGGTCTTTCTCAGAGAAAAATTAACTTACTGGTGTTACATCTGGTCCTGATATGAAATCTGTTTCTCTTTCTTGAAAGGCAGTAAAAGCCTCTGTTCCACTGAAGTTATGGTGTGGAATGTGAGTCAGTTCATATGGATCATGCTGTCACTTAAGAAACTGGAAGTTTAAACAAAAGAGTGGAAATGCGAATAAAGGTATAACTCGCATCTTTAAAATTACACTACATACCTGCCACAAATCCTTATAACACTAACTTAAAACTTTAAAAAAACAAACAAATAAAGTTTGTGACAGTTCTGTTTGTGCCACAGAAATGGAGATAGAAGCAAATTAACTTTCCCTAAGATGGCACATCTAACAAACTAGTTTCTGTAATTACGAGACGTATCTGATATCAGTGCTGTTGTATCATTTAAAATACAAAAATATTTCTCACAAAATAAGTTTGTTGGCCGATTTTTTCCCATACAACAGTGTGAATCCTAAGTTACATCAAACAATTTAAATCATCTCAGTGTAAAGGAGAGGAGAATCTGGTTCTTTATATGATTTTGTTTTGGTTTTTAGACTTGCCTCACTACCTTAATCAGTTGATTATGTTAACACACCTATGCATTGCATAATGTGTAAGTAGATCATACACTCTAAAAGCCCCTTGGCTATGTCAAAACACAGAAACTGATGCCCTATCAGCACACAGCTGTCCTACCAGTGTAATTAAAACCAGTTTTAAATCAATTTATTTAGGTTTCTGAAAACCACTGTGGGTGCAAACCTCCATGTGACACACATCTCATTATAATTATCTCTTATCTGTTCACCTTAATGCTGTCATTTACACACAAGGTCTCGTAAAGCCCTGACAATACACGAGGTATTGTGCTAAGGCAGACATTATGTACAGAAAGATAAACACAGACCTTTCAGCCTCTGCTTCTCCTCAGGATGTACAACAATTACTTAAAGAAAAGTGTTCTGTCATCATTCAGTTCCAAATTACTATTCTTACTTTATGTAAAACATGGAACTTAGCTTGTGGCCTCTGCTTCTCACTGTCCTTTCTCAACTGCTTTCCTCCTCACTCCTATGCTATTTTTTGAGACTTGGTTTTAATGATTATATAGGTCATACAGTATCTTTTTTTTTTATTCTTTAAATCTCGAAAGCCCTTACTGAATGTGGCTTTCAGCCTGTCTCTCCCCTACTTCATTGTTTTCTGTTTTCATTACAGCATCTGCATTACAGCTTTTTGTAGCTTGTTGCTGTGAAAGAACTACTCATCATTAATTCTAGGCATGCTCAAAGCTTTTAAAGTTAAATAGTGCTTTAAGGAATTGCATGTCTATAAAATCATTTTAAGGAACTAATATGATAGTATTACAAATATTTCTACATTTCTATCCTATTGCATTTTCCAATTACTCTTTATTAGAAATATGAATATCTCAGCAAGGAAGTGATCCAACTGACTATACACCAAGGAGTTTAGTGGATTTCTTAACTGGAGGAGGAGGCTGTTACAACATGTTCTCTATATAAAATAAGTGATTTATTGCTGGCTGTCACAATGCATTTAATATATCCAATTTATGAATAACTCATTATTTTGGTATTGGTCTTTCAAATCTTTCTATGAGCTAATTAGAATTTACTGAAAATGCTTTATCATCCACTGAGAAGAAAATTAGGGTTTCCTGGTTGTAGAGTTGCTCAATTTTTTATGATCTGAAAATGATTTATCCTTGCAAATTAATACAAACCAGCTGTTTTTCTTCAAAGATTCTTGAGACCACTCCCACGTATAGATGTGTGGCCTTTGCCAGTTTTGTTTTGTACAAGAAGGCACTATTTCCTAATACTAGAAATGTTAAATAGAAAGAAAGTGCTGCAAAGGACTGCATTTGCAGCCATTTATGAGGTTGTTTCTCTTCAAAAAATGCAGTCAGAACCGAAATAAACTTAATTCTAAAATTATTTAAGTGCTCATGGAGTGGTTACAATCCAAGTGGTTAAGCAAGTTACAATCTTGCTTAACAAAATCATATGCCAACAATAAAAGACAATAAAACCAGTTAAATCCTTAGAGTAATTCAAAAGTAAAGATTAAATATACAGAAATCTCGACTGCAAGAGCTGCACATGTCAAAGCAGATTTTAATGGACTGTTAAGGCTTTGGGATTCAGCTGAGTGACCTCCCTGCTACTGTTGCTGTAGAGAAGAATTCATGGCAATAATTCCTTATGGCACTTCACTGTGGAAAGGCAGTGAAGCTTTCTTTCACAGGGTCAGTCTACATGACAAGAGTGACAAGTATTTACTTTCTCAAAAATGAGCCCCCAGGTCTGGAGTGACAACCACTGAACTTTAGAAATAAATCCTGAATCGTGATTGGCAGTGATGAGTCTGGCACTGAGTATTTGCCTCCCGTAGTACTTTCATCAGCAGCTCTGACTCACCACACAGATTGTGTATTTTTCCTCTACAAAGTTATAAAAGGGCTCTGTAACTCCTACCTACACAGCCTTTCCTTACTTCATGTGAACACTTATTGAAAGGGATCATCTTAGGAAAAATAAGTAACTTTTTCACCTTGGCCTTCACACTACAACTTGAACAGAAGTCTAAGGAGTGCCTAATGCTTCATTATCCTCATGTATAATTTAATTGAGGTATACTAATGACATTTTGTGCATAAGGCAAAGTTAAATAAGGAAGAAAAGGAGAAGGTTTGGGAAAGAAACCAAGTAATTATGGAAGAAAACCAGAAATTTAGTAAAAATGCCAGACAGCTGGGCGATAAAGTAGCTTCCTTCCAGCAATTTCAGGTGTGGTAGCCATAATACTTAGTTAAATACCTCAAAAGCATTAAATATTTACATAGGACTATGTTTTTTCAAGTTATTTGAACACCAGAAAACAAGAGACAAGCATTTTATGCCTAAATCAAAGCAGACATGTATTAAGGTATTTCAAGTAAAAGAACATTTAAGCATTCCATACCATTTTTAAAGTCTCCCTGTAGCACCCAACTCAGAAGCCTACACACCATAGGCTCCCTCTGTAGCTACCAGAGCTAGAAAGGTACATACCCAGAGCAATTTTACAGCAGCCAAGATATTAATTTCCCTGCAGAGATACCAATTTCTTCCTCTTCACTACAGAGGGACCTTGAACAACTCTGCTGCTTGCTGATGAATCTCTGCTAAGGGACCAAAGACAGGTGGAATAAATCTGGCCATTAAATGTCTGCCGTAAGAATCAGGTTCAGCTGAAATCAACAGAAATGCTAAGATTGAGTTGGAAAAAAGGCTGTGTTTTAGTGGTAGAAGACAACACCTCCCGCACCCCCCAAATCTCTGAGTCAATAACATTGACAAGTGGTTAGCACTGCAGAGATTGTGGATTTAGGAATCTAGTTTTATCCACCTTGACTTGCTTTGCTGCACACATTTGGTGAATGCAAATATTCTTAATGCTTTCATGCAGTGGCAATTTTGTGCATTCAGAATGAACACCACAGAGAATACCCCATATGGTAAAATGATGCTTACACTACCCAGCCTGATTTTGATGACAGCATTTGCTGCAACACCTAGCAACTCTGTCTGCAAGTGGAAAGATAATAATCTGTAATGCTTGCATCCTACAGAGAAATTAGGTCAGAAAGTATATTACTGTGAATACTCTGTTTCAATTACTTGGCAGTACTTGCAGAAACAGGCTCTTGATCAAGTTTAGGCCTTTTAGTAGAGAAACTAGAAAACTTGCAAAATATAGCAAGGTTTCTAGCAGGCAGACAAAGCTGCTTAAAGAATACACCATCTACAGTCTCCCAAGAATAAGCAAAGGAAGTCAACTTGGCCTATAAATATTTTTATAATTATCAAGCAGCTTTCAAGTGGCTTGTAAGAAATGAGTTCCAGTCCATTATAATTAATTCTAAAAGAGAGCTACCTTCTGTGTGCTCAGATGCTTCTCTTCTTCCTTCCCTTTAGTTTTGTTTGTCTTTACTTTGATGTTCAGCTTTGTTTTCCCTTGGATCATAGTTTCAGTTGTTTTCAGCCTCACAGTGCATCTGTAACTGTGGGACCCAGAAAAAGCTGGGGGCAATCAAAAATAACTGTCTGATTTATATTACTGTAATGAGCCTTATTTTACAACCCCATGCCACAACTATAAAGCAGTGAGACAGTGAGTAGTAGAACCCAACAAGCCACTAGTAGAATGTATCTTACTTTGCATTGCACTCCAGAACTTGTACAGCCCACATCTCCTGAGGGTAAATGCTCTTCACCAGAAGAGGAAGATCTCTAAAGCTCCTCTAAAACCTGTAAGTTCTTTGTTGTAAAGAAATGTATGTGCATCCTGGAGAGAAGTGCAAATATACAAAAAAAAAAAAAAAGACTCTTTAACTTACAGTTTTTGAAAAAAGCTGTGAACAGATTTTCCCATTCCAACCTTAGAGAATTTAAGAACTTTAAACGGTCAAATAAATCATATTCATGTAAGAGAAATTGAACACATTTTTAGAAGAAATAGTTTATTTTTATATTAGAATAAGCTAGTAGTGGAAAAGCTTTTAGAGAGATGTATAAGTACAAAATACCGTCCCACATTCACTACGTAGAAAGTAGGTTGCAATAGAGCATCTAGATCCTTGAATTTGTTTTTCCTAAAAATAATCACTGAGTGAAACTCAGCTCTTTTTCTCCACCTTAGATTTACAGAGATACCCTGAAAAATACAGGATATCCATATCCTTTCTTGAATTCTTTTCTAGCCATAAGTAACTACCTGTGACCCTTGAAGAATTATTGCCTCCTCCTTTTTAAGTAATAACAGAGAATATGTGTATGATTGATGAATTAGAGTCATCTGTTGGATAAACCAGCATGTAGGACAGGTCCTTACTTCTGGAAGAACGACCTCTGTAAGTACATGATGCTGAAGAAAAAAAAAAAGGCCATGAAGAGTAGGAAAAAAGCAGGAATAACGAAAGGCAAAGCAGGCAGGAGTGGGTTTATGAGTGGCCTTTCACAAGAGCTGGTCCAGAACACAGACTTGGGTGCCATGAGAGAGCAGAAAGGAGATGAGAGGTGAACCTGAGGCTGAACAGGAGACCAGTGAAAGTTTGCAATAATTCTGTGATCATCCTTGAGGTTGGGGTACACACGATTTTGGGCTCTTGGGCACATGGTGTGACTCTTGGGGTGTCCTGTGCAGGGCTAGGAGCTGGACTTGATGAGCCTTGTGGATCCCTTCCAATTGGCAGCTTTCAGGAAGACCACAGAAAGCCATCCCAGTGCCTGAATAGTGAAACTACCCCCTTTAGATTTCTTAGTCCATGTATCTTTCCCCAGTGCTTGTTTTCCCCTCAGCCTGACGGACAGGTGTAAGCTGAAACATAAGCTGAAACTCATGCCATGACATGACAAATGCGCTTTCCACCAGCTGGGAATAAGCAGAGAAATCCACCTTTTTCTTTGAGGATCAAGCCAGGAGGAGGGGGTGACTCACAGGGAGTTGGCACTGCCACAGCAAGCCCTGTCTGCTCCAGTCCTGGCGTGTCTGGTGACTACCAGGGAGCAACTCTCGGTCATTTTTTTTTTAATTTGGTATTTGATTAGTGTGAGACTTCTATTACTGGATAGTTTTAGAGTTTAAATTAGAGTTCCATCAAGAACATTCAAGAAGGAGAGCACTGGTGAGGATCCTCCCTGTCAGAATATCCAATTACTTAAAGAATAATATAAGAAGAAGGAAATAATACCTACTGCCAAAGAAGTAGATTTTGTCATTGATTTCAAAGACAGCTGAAGATATGCAATTGAATCTCCCAATGGATCCATTTTTAAATGGATATGTATGTTCATTTGTATTTTTATGTCATGTCCATCACATTGGTAAGTAAGCAAAATCTCTGTTTCTTAAATCAGAGATTACCAAATAACCAAATAAATACCTTGATTTCTGGATAGCCTGTGACCAGTTAGATATGGTAGCAGCATGTGTACTACTTTGACTTTCTTTGTCAATAATGTGAAGGCCTGAGAGACAACTACCTTATTCACACTGTTGATCCAGCCCAGGTAAGTGGAATGTTTAAATGTATCAGAGAGAGAAGAAACTTTATTTCATTTGGATTTATTAATCCTTCTCATCATGTAGCATTTTGTCCTGTATTGTTTACTTTATCACAGAAAAAAACAAACAAAAAAAAACCCCTAAAGTTTTTTATTGTAAAATAAATCTCTTATATATGGTTATTGCTGTTTGATCAGTCAGATGGATAAAATAAGATAAATAAAAGAGGAGAATGCCTGTACTGATTAAACCAGGAGATGCTGTTTCACAAAACCTTTTGCCTTTTATATAACAAGGAGTTTCAAAACTCTTGAATGAAGAAGAGGACATAAAGCACAAGAGGAAACACACCCTAGATTTGCTGATGATATTGCAACTTGGTTTCAAAGACAAAGACTTTGAAACAGTGATCACAAAGCTGTGAAAATAATATAAATTCTGTTTGAAAGCAGGCCCAACTACACTCACAAGATAGCTTTTGGAACTACTCAGGCCAGTTTTAAGAGACAGCTCTTGCCAGAGGCCTTCATCCTCATCAGTACTCCAAATTAAGATTTATTACAGAAAGCAATTACATGTAATTTAATTTTAAATTAAAATGCAAAGCTAAATCCAGACAAGTATTAGTCTGACAATATGGGGAAAATACAAATGTAGGTGCAATATTATACAAATGGGCAGCTTTAACTATAAATACATTATATTGTTCCATGGAAGAACAGAGAGGACCCTGTAATAAGCATTAGTTTAACTGAAAATACAGGGGCTGGTTTACCTACTGTGAGTGAATTCTTCTTGATCATGGGGAAATGCCAGGAGAGCTGTCATGGCTCTCAGAGATGCCAGCCAAGGGAATACCTGCTGGCTCCGTGATGGGAGCAAGTGTTCCTGTGAAGTCAAAACACTTATTTTGTAACTCATTATTTGTTTTCTTTGCTCGCTTTCTTTCCCACAGGAAAATCTGTCTCAGCAATCAATGAACAACTGATTGTTCATGAACTAATGATTTTTTTCAAGATGGGGAAGAGGAGAAACTTTCTAGGTTTAGATTCAACCCAATATAAAATATTTTTGTGTGAAAGAGAGGCTTAGCTTAGTTTTATTCTGTCTTCTTTTCAGGCAACCACTTAAATTATTTGAGTACTATCAGATTGTATTTATTTAATCAGAAAATACTTATTTCCCATGCCATTAATGAGTATGGAAAATTTTAACCATTTATTAACTTGGGATAATGTAGCATAGTGATCCAATTCAAGAAGTCAAAAATTAGTAAGATGGTTAGTTAACACAGTTTTGCAGTAAAAGCCAAACCATTGTAAGTGAGAAGACACACAAAATGTCTGAATATTTTCTTACTTAATAAATTGAGTAACTTAAGTGACCAATATAATATTTTCTCTTTTTCTATAGAATTAAGAATTGCTTAGGAACAGACCATTTTGTTCTCAGAATCAAGAAGGAGACTACAATTTTATACTATGCAGTTTTCAAGGGCCAATTTAATGAGTTCAGTGGCCCTTGGTGTTGCCTCTGTTGCCCTGAAAATGGCAGCTTATCATCCAAGTTCATTGGGCTCTTCATATCTGGGCAGAGGTTGTTAAAATTATACTTGATGGTGTAACCATAAGAAATAAATCTAACTGACAAGCAATAAAATTTCATCTCCATAGCTTTGCCAGTTATGCATATAATTTCTTACTTACTTTAGGTTTTTAGCTAGTCTTGACAAATGACAGAGTGATTCAAGGGAATTAATTTAGGGGACAAACTGTTAAGCTATCAAATTCTTAGAAATAGAACTATTTATTAGTTCCTATTAGTTCCTATTTAGAAATAGGAAACTGCTTAGCTAGTTTTAGATGTCCTGTGTCTTAACCTTAAAGATAAGCAAGCTAATTTTTCATTTGTCTGTGAACAGTAGGTGCTTTTCCCTTAATTTTTTCATTGGATTAGGTAACCTTCAAGACCTTATCTATTGTTACAAATCTGAATGCATCCAGCAAAAATCCAGTGCCGTTTACTCTAATGGGACCAGAGCCCGGCCTTTCTATAATTTGTATTCCCCATCAAAAGGGATTTCTTAATGGCCTCCTTAACAAGATAATCCATCAAGGAACTGGTGACAACTGCACCTAGTAACCTACTTAACAGATCCAGTTTGACAACAACTATGCATTACGGCATGTCATCAAGGCAGGGTGTAACTTGATATTAAATGTAGCAAACCCAGTTGATAGTGGACCATAGCTGCTCGAGAAGGTTGAAAGTGGTAACTGCTGAGCAGAATTGTTTGGCTTTGGGGTGATACTGACTTGGGACTGGAATAGAAAAAAACATCTGCTGCATGTGAGGGTAGTTCAATTATCATCAGATTCAAGTAAAGGCGTGAGCTTGTGAATGGTACTCAGAGCTGTGTGCTCATGGAGGACTTGCCGAAGATTTCATTTCATCAGATCCATAGGACAGGCATGTGATGGTAGAGGAGACCTCATTCAAATTGGCATCTCACATGCATATGTTGCCTGTTCTGAGGTGATTGGTTCAAATTTTACAGGGAAAAGCCAATTCTCCAACGTCTCTCTCCACTTTGAAATAAAAGATCCTATTGGTAGTGTGTGTTTCTATGACTGGAATGGAACTGCAATGATGGAAATATATTACATATGTAATATACATCTATCTTGCAAAAGAGTAAATAGCATTAGCCATCAATGATTCCAGTGAACAATTCACTATACATATACTATTATTAATATTTAGGAAAAAATCACCATTTTTCTGGATCTTTGGGAATATTTTGGTTTGAGACAACATTTTATCACAGAGAAATTTGCTTTCCTGCAGGTAATCAGAATTTCGAAACTATTTCACAAGAAATACTCAGAAGTACTCTGCATCTTATGCATGTACTACTTGCATGTAAGTATTGCCAAATATTTACAATTGTTAGAAAGTCATAAGCTATGTGATCTGTACCACCTTTAAATGATTGTGTTTTTTAAAGAGTCAAAAGTTAACTTAGAACAAATCAGGTATTTAAAATTTAAACCTACATTTCAGGTTCAGTTACAGGAAGTTTGGGATCAGTGTGACTGTAGGTTACCTTACAGACACAAATAAATCTTTCAGAGAGTAGAGGAAATACCAAAGTCTAAATAATATGGAATGGTTGTAGTGTGAAAAGACATGCTGGAGTTTGTCAGCAAAGATTAGTCCACATTAAAGTACCTTTGTTTCTTAGGCAGAAGAAACCAGAATTTACTGGCAGACATGCAGCTTCTATCAGTAACATACATTCCTGACATTTTCGAAGTAAGTCACGTTGCCAAAAAGCCTAAGTAAACTTAAGGAGACTTGGCAGAACAACTTGAATCCCTTCTCTGAAGGATTTTGCTTGAATGCCTATGTCAGAGGTATGATGTTTTCTTGATTCTTCTGTATCTTATGTTTAAGCAAATAAAATCTTACCATATAACCCAAGCTCTTAATTTCACAGTTTTGAATTATCTAATCTTGGAGATCACTGTTAGTGCACAGTAATACAGGATAGCCTATTCCTGAAGTATTCCTTGAAACTTATTTTGATTAAAAAGTTAAGTTCATGCTTTGCCTTCACTACAAAGAACATACCAAAGTATCTGTAACAGGCATATTTTTTCAAAAGTGTAACAAATTTTACCTTCAGATTGTTTTTTGTTTGGTTTGGGATAATAATGTTTCCTTTTTCCATTCATTAAGTGATATGAACTGTACTGACAAAACTACCTTCTTTCTGAAATGAAAGCTGATGGGTCCTGAGCAAAAAAAAAAATCATTTGGAAGCAAACCCAGTTTTCATTATAAACTATTTTCACTCTGAGAGCAGATTTCAATGTTAAAGTTAATAAGATTCTCAAGTATCAAGTATTCACTGTTGTAACAGTGAAAAATTTAGTGAGAGTAACATGCAAGATGAAATCAGGTGTTGTACCTGCACGATATTAACATGGTAGCAACCATTTTGGTTTATCGTGGCTATCAGTCATGAGATGGCAGATGTCTGCAGCTGGAGTGGTGAAACAGCTTGGCTGAGCTTTTAGGGAGGCATAGAGTAGCTGAAAGTGTGGGTACTGTTGACCCAATAATAGGCAAAATCATCTGCTAATGGTAAATTACCTCTGTGAGTCACATAAGCTACGGGGGAAGGTAAGGTCTCACAGGTATCAATCACTTGAACTGATCATCTTTTGGACAGGTTCCATCCAGGATAATGTATTTCATGGATTCTCAGCAGAAAGGTTATCATGTTTCACATGTCCTGTATCAGGTAGGCCCTTCTGGCACTCTGCTGAGCTGTCTTGAGTCTCTCTACACTACACTGTGAACCTGTGGTACAGATGGATCCTGACTGATTCTTTTTAGTGTTGGTAGTGGGATGGGTCATGCCCATTCACCAGTGGCCTACAGAGTATGCTGGCATTTAAGCATATGTGTAACTTCTAAAATTCATCAATATCCCCACTGACTGCTTAAAATTAATTACTTTGACGTTTCATAACTGTACTCAAAATATTTTGCAGTTGTCTCATACCTGTAAAGTACATATTCAGCTTCTTGGAAGAGGAGGTCTTGCACTTTTCAGTCCAGGCCTGTAATGCCAAATCAATGTATCTGACTTCAGTCAAATCTTCTGTGTACTGCATGACTAGGATATATTGTGATAACATGTATTAGAAATGTATAGTAATATATTACACATTAATATTAATATTATACATTTAACATATGATTAATATTAATATATAACTTTATAGTCTTATAAGCTAACAAAAATACATAAAAGTGCAAAACTTTTAGTTTTTCAGTATTATCAACAGAGATATAAACATGAGTAGTGTCAAAACTGTCAGCACAGAAAGGCTACATTACCTCTTGGAGACACTCAAGAGCTGGGTTCATCCTTCTGCTATGTGACTAGATAAATGTTTGTTGTATGACTGAAATGTAGTTCACAGAATAATGAACATCTGGAGTTCACGTAGGCCAAGCTTCATCTCCTTGGGGATAGCAGTTTAAGATTTTTCTCCCTTATCTAATTGGAATTTCCCATGATGCAGCTTCTGTCTGTTGTTAGGATTTCTGCTGTGTCCCTCTGAAAAGTCTTTCAAAGGCTGACCTAACCCTGCTCACTCAGCTTCTCCTCACACACCATATGCCCCAATCCCTTTATCACATTGGTGGTCCATAGTGGATCTGCTCTGCTGTGTCAATGTATTCCTTGCAGGGGAGTCCAAAACTGCATAGAGCACTCCAGCTGCAGTCCCCAACTGCCAAGCAGATGGGAAGATGCACCTGCCTTGACCTGCTGGCCACACTCCTGCTAATACACCTCACTGCTCACTCGATGGGACTCAATTAAGTAATGTGCTACAGATGTCTACAGTGACCTCAAACTAACATGCAAATAATCCTTTTTCCCTTATTCTCACAGCAAAATGCAAAATTAGTGCCATAACTGTCTGTAGTATAGATTTTCTTATTAACAACTCAACACAGAAGCATTGTATTCAAAACTCAAGCATTAGTATTCATATAGCCTCATTAAAATGCTATAAAAGTATTCACAGACAAGAAGGTTCTAGTGGTTAAATCCTGTGAACAATATATTAATATAAAATCTTGCACTTCATCACTGCCCTTACAAAGAAAACTTTTGTGTAACTGCAGTGCTAAAGGAGCTGATAATATCGTAGGTTTATATAATGCTTCTTTTCCTTATTATAGTTTCTTTGCAAGCTTCTCAAACGTGCTCCAACAGGTGATGTATGTTTCCCCTGTCAGCTCTCCTCCCTAACTAAATAATTTACTCTGTAATGTAATAAATGTGGGGCGTATGCTTTCCAGCAGGGATGCTTGAATCTAACATTCCATCAGACAAGCTTTGATTATAGGGCTTTTTTAATTATGAATCTACAAGGCGGGCCTGGCACGATTCTGTCATGAAACCAGTATACTGGTGATCTTGAGGTAAATCTCAAAAAAGTACAGTCAAAAATACAGATGGAACTGTATCTCCTTTGTGTTCAACAGATCAGGATTTACTAGTTCTCATTTCAAGCTGAAATTGATGTTGGGTGTTTACAAATGTGGGTGCCTAAATATATTAGGACATACATATGACATAACATAAGAGCAGTGTTCCCTATATGAAGCTACTGTAAAGGTTAAAAGAACCTGAAAATTAAGAACCTTACATAAAGGCTCTGCCTGACCAACATTTCTGGAAGTCAGACCTCTTCTCTGCAGATATAAAAGCATAGCCCCTGGGCTTTAGGACATACTGTTTCAAACAAATAAACCCTGTCTCTGTCATCACTGGTAAGGCACTGATGAAAACAGGACAGGTTTTACTCTCTGTATTTAAAAACTGGAATTGCCATGGCAAAATTCAGTACCGTGGTATGGTAACTGTTTTTCAAAATTACCACCACCAAGTGATTTTTACACCTTTGAACAGTTGCTGTTCAAGAACTACCATAGAATAATACAAAGTCTAGTCTATGTATGCCACCTAAAAATTCTATTTAATATATACATTACACTTTACTTGCAAAAACAGGTTTTATTCAATATTTAGCAGTTCCTTTAACACACCAGGCCAATAGGTACCATCCTCTCATCAAACTCAAATAGATCTGACATCTTTTCTGGCCTGGTGGGGCAATTGTTACTACTGTTCTTCATTACAATTTAAATTGCATATAGTAGCACCAATGGAAAGAAGAGAGACTTTGCCTTACCTTCTGTTATCTTTGGAAGACCTGCAGTTATAAATTTAGCAGATTTTGTCAAATTACTATGGACTTTTAGTAAAAGTTCCACCATCTCTCTACTGTTAATTATGGCAAGAAGATTATTGTAGTAATATTTTTCAGGGTACTTCTTGCCTGTAAGCTATAAAAGCATCTGTAAGGCACTCTGTTGACAAACTAGTCTTTGCTTTGAAGTGACACTTATTACAAAAGCAAGGAGTTTTTTCGCAGAGAAGAATTAAGAATAATTTCTTTCCCTTTTTATGAGGGAAGAAAGGGAAGATAAAATATTAACATTTATTTATATTAATAATTTAAATTTTATTCTGATTCTTCTTTCAGTTTGAAAGACTTCTATTTCAAGCCAGGCAAGTTTTCCTACACAGGTATTTCTAAAGAACCATAAAGTGTATGCCATGACTCCCCCTATTCTCTCCCATTTTAAAAAATGTAAATGGATCACTTTTGGACTCTTGATTTGAAGTATGTGAAAACTTTTTGATTTGAAGTATGTGAAAACAGTTGTTCAACCACCTGTTATGCTTAATTGCCTTTGCTGAGCACACCACCCCCAGAAATACTGGTGAATATAAAAAGCATATGGTATAATGGATAATATCACAAAATAAGATCATATTATACAGCAAAAATGACTGTACACATAGAAGGAAAGAGGAGCACATATTCAGTTTTAAGTGTCAGCTTCAGCAATGGAACCCTGTTCCTGAATTATGATGTCGAAAATTTTATGTCAGATGAGTTGAACATCTATTTATAGCCTGAAGTTTTAGGACTGGTTGTCATGCTAAATAAAAATACAACCACTATATCTATGTGTGTTAGAACCAGAACAAGGAGGATTATGGGTAGAGCAACATGATACAGGTTTTTTTCTTAACTGGCATCATGTAATGAACGACTGATGGACAGTTGCATTAACCTCTTTAAAAACCTGAAGTTCCTTCCATATTTAGCATACTGAAAAATCTAGCCCTTCCTCCTGCTCTAATGCACAAATTCTATGGGAGTAATTTGCAGTGTAGAACCAAGAATGAAGCCTGCATGAGGTGTAGAGCACTAAACTTTGTGTATGAAATCAGACAAGTCCACTGTCCTATCTCCATTCTTTTCAGTTCAGGGAGAACTTGGTATCCATGAAAGCTTTTATCTGTCTGTATTGAGTCAGGAGCTGCTCAGGTGAGCTGCATTAGCCAAGCTGAAAACAAAGAGGACAGAAATAGGTGCTTGTGGGCACTGAGCTTGGAATTGGTTTCTCTTTCCAGGACTATTTATCCATTTTGAAGTAGACAAACTTGGGTAAAAATCAGCAGAGGTATTTGGAGCCACATCCAGGACTAGGATTCTTCTTCTGCCCCACCTGAAGGCACCCTTTATCACAAAGGTATTACCAACTCCCTCTGGCCTCTAAAACTGATGAGTATTGTATCATGTTCTCTATTCTGTTATCTGTCACAGGCCACGAAATAATCTGAAAGCACGACCAGATCTGGTATCTGTAAATCTCAAATATTCATTTTCTTCGTCTACTTACAAAATTGTTTTGTATACAAGAAACAATCTAACACCGAGGTAAACTTCATGAAAAAATCATAACACTGTTTTAATGTATCACAAATGCTCCTTTAGAATAACTTGCACTGACTCATGGCAAGATCTTTTGTGGTGACTAGTTCCTCAGAAAACTTTGGTAAATAGGTTCCATCTGGAACACGAGCAGCTCTGTGCTCTTCTACCTGATGATGCAGTACATCAAACAAATCCCCCAGACACTCCCCACTGCAGGCTCAGTATCTGTCTGGTGGTGGTCATGGAGCCAAAATTGTGGGAACCAGCGCTGTAGATCAGAACGAATGTGAAAAAGGGTATGAAAATACAAGAATACATAACTAAGAATGTCTGCTAGTGCATAAGTGTCTTAGGTTTCACAGCTTAATTCCTATTCTTGCATCTTAAGTGGGTGATTTTCTCCATCCAGTACAGTTACAGATCTTCCCTTAAAGGCTTTTTCCTGTGGCAACTGCACACTGAGTCCCTGTCATCAGGCTGAGGCACAAGTTCCATTCCATCCCGTATTTCAGGTTTGCTGGCTTGGCGTTCGGCATACTTCTGAAATATGTAAACAACATTTAAGAATGCTATAAGCACCAACATATAATTCATGAAGCAGAATTTTCCTCCTCCCTTCCACTCAGGAGCCTACCTTTATCCAGGCTCCTTATGTCATTGTTTACAATCTCTGCACAAGGTGTCTTTGTAACACACCTACTAATAGGTGACACTGCCTCTGAAAACCTCCTTTCATGTTTTTGCCTATTATTATGGTAACTTGAATATTGTCATTATTTGTGCCTAACCACTTTATGCAGATAAGGCATTGAAATGTCATTTTTGTACACTGAATAGTTCCAAACTTTGTGTCACCCTGTGGCTGATGAAGCTGACATCCCACTGCACAGCAGAACAGGAAAAAAAATCCATACTTTCAGAGAGGAAAAACTTCTTTCACTAGGAATTTGCATTTTCTAGGGAAAAAATGACTACTGGGCCTGCTTCACCCCCTACCACTCTACTACCACTCTACTAGACCTTCTTTTCCATGTATTCATTGTTTTGTAGCAGAAGTAGTTTTTGTAGCAGATGTAAGTATGAGAAATATGAAAGGAAAAAGGAAGAAAACTGGACATACAGATTATTTCCTACAGAGGCTGGAAACCAAATACCAAGTGACAATGAAAACAGTCTGACTGGGGATGGGGGCAAAAAATCTGAATGCTGATTCTGTAAAATAGCTATTATGTAAGGTTCCTTATTTAATGAGGAAGCAGGGTTTAGCAAAGCTCTTCCAGTGATCTCCTGTGAATAATATGTACCATGTCTGCTACTGACCTAAGTAAGGACTGAATATGAAATTTGTAGCATCAGTAGCAGTAGCAGCTGGGGAGAAAGTAATAAAGTGATCTCTTGTACTAACCTGAAGCACTTTATAATAGTAGCAGTAAAACCTGTGAGGCTGAAGTAACTCTCTTGCCATTAACTGTCCTTCTTTAGCAATTTTTCTTGCTTCCTCGTCATTTTCCTGGAAAATTCAGATGAAACCAATGAATAACAGAGCAATCATTAAGTTACTCAAAGCCTGGCTAGCATTAGGAGTTTTATTAAATGGGCTATTCAAATCTGCAAATTTATGTGCAATTACAGGTAGATTGCAAAGGCATGATTAAAATTGCAGATGTGTTTGAAAATACTGGATTGCTTTTATTGTCACTAGTGGTATCTTAGGGCTATCAATAACAACTTCCATGACTAACTGTACAATTTTGACAACTCAGCTGATTACTGCTCTACCATTTTGTCCAAACCACAATCCTCTTCAAAATCAGGTCTGACATGTCCCAGACATACTTAGTTTTACAGAAGACAAATACACAGCTGTTCTCCTGTCCTATGCAATGGAATTCAATGTCTTCCTTTTAAAAATAACTGCTAGAATTCATGTACTTATTCCCAAGCTTTTTAGATCTAGATTTCAAAGCTTTTAGTACTCTCCTCTGATTCCTTAGGCAGAACTCCAGTACTCTCAGAAGAGAAATTTCTGTGTTTTTTGACGTAACAGTAATATGACTTAAAACACAAATGGTGTTTTCAATCACACAGTTACATCTGTCTGCTTACAAGATCCCAGCTTCTCATTCTGAGCATGTTACAGAGAAGCAATTTTTTGTACATTCAAACAGAACATGCAGTAACTTCTGCTCTAGTCAGGGCCTAAAAAAGCTCTAGTATTAATTAGGCAGTATTTAGGTATCTGGTTGTTTCTTTCACAATTACTTTAGTATACTAAGGCTCTGACTCATGAACTCTTCTGCCCATACCTAAAATGAACTCTTAAGTATTGCCCTAAATAGAGATGGTTACTTCAATTAAGGCCTTCCCATCTTATACTAAAAACAGAATGTACTTCCTTTATGTCAGGATCTTGATAGAGTTCATGCAAAATATATATGTGGAAATATAAGAGACTATTAAGAGAAATTGTTTACGTGTCTGTTTATCACTGTGAACTTGAATAATTAATGGAACTTACCTTAGCCCATTTTATTTTCTCTAGCAAGTCCTCTAAGTTTCTCTTAAATGGAACATAATGTTTCCAAGGTTTTAATCCAATATAAAAGTGTTCATAGTACTGGGAATCTTGCTTCAATACCAGGCTGTCACCCAGCAACAGGTATGGAAACCTGTAAGCTGCTACAGTGCCATCTACATTCACTTGGTATTTGTACTACAGAGCGAAGAGAGAAGGAAAAAAAAAGTGAAATGTTTTGTATCAGAATGAGAAAACCTATGGTGTAAAATATTTTTTTAACAGCCAAGAAGTAATCCTGTTTATTAATTTTCATCTTCAAATTAATTTTTAGTATTATGCAGATGTAGTTTCACGATCTTCTGGATAACATAATGGGAAAAGGATTTGTTTTCAACCCCAAGCTGACAGTCAAGAACCTTTGTGTCACATGAACTGCCTGATGGGTATCCTACTGAAGTGTCCTGGGATAGAACAAGGGTTATAGCAGGGAAGGAAATAAAACTAATCTATACTTAAATTTAAACAAAGAAATTTATTCTGACTTAAAAGCACATCATTTCGTAGAATAATCTGAAGCATATTATTAAATAAAACAATCTGAAACACTATACTAAAACTAGCCACGAATGTAGTGCTTTGGCAGATGTTCTTGGCTGTTACAGCATTTCTGATATATCAACTTCTGGAACAGAATTTTAATTGCTATATATTATAATGACTTTGTACAGGACTCTGTCCCCTTCCTTTTTTATACCTCTGTTGCAGTAGAATTTGTGTGTTAGAGTACAACAAAAGCACTCATCTATTTTCTAACTTGTTACTACAAGGACTCTTTCTGACATCCATAATGTAATTGCAATGGATACAAGTTGTGTCCAATGTTTTTATATTTACCCCAAATAAAAGAAACCCTGATGGCAAGGGATCCAATTTCTCAATCTATTAAAAAATTAAAAATAAGCCAAGATGTCTCTCTAAAGTCTTTCTTGGCTTTCTTTACAAGTGTGTCACACTAGGACATCGATTTCAGTTGGTTTACCTACCCTGCATGGACCCATGCTCCCAGTGCAGCATATTTTGTTTACTGAAAAGAATTAACAAAAGTAAGCCTTGTCTTTTCAGCTGGTAAGAACTTGACAGCAAAATTAATCCAAAACCGCAACTTGCTTGCTACCTTAAAGAAGTCAAAGAAGCCCATCAGCTGAGCCTTCCCCAGCTCTTTTTCTTTTTCTCTGAAGAAGAAATATCCTGTAATTCCAGCATCTAGTAGTTCTGGATTTTCCCTGGATAACTTGACAAGATGGAGACGTTCTTCTCGGCTGTCTCGACCTCTGAATAAAGCCCGCTCAGTTTTGTTTTCCCAGAAGGGGCCTATGAGCAGGGAGTGATAAGGCAAAAGCAAAGAGCAGTGAAATGTTCACGGTCTGTTTCATGCAAATAAGGAACTTGGTTTGTCAGTGGCATTACACTCAGAGACATGGGAAGACAGGCATGGTTTCCCATAATCACTTATTAATCACAGGGTTAAACTCCCAATTCTGGTTTGAATTTTGGGATAAAAAACTGAGCTGCTCGTAAAAGAAAAATCAGAGAATTGCTTTTCCACTCAACAGTTTTGTATTTAGTTAACTTCAACTATCTTGAAAGCTGCATAAGTGATTGTAATAAAACACTGAAGGAAAATACTAATAATTAAAGCAATTCTCCACCCATAAAGCCTGCCACAATAACCAAACGTCTTTAGTAAAATCTACTTCTGTTACCCAGCAATTTAGTTAGGTCCTTGAGAAATCACCTAATGATGCCTTAAAAAAGAAAATAAATGGCTATGTTGTGTCCTCTAGATACTTAGCAAGAGCCTGAAAGACTTAATCTCTGCTTACTGCCAGATTTTAAAAACATTAAGTATGTCCTTCTCACCCTTCTGCTGAAAATTTCCCCAAAGGACCCACTAAGTGGTGTAATCTTGTATTCTCTCCTAATTGGAAAAGCAGCTGTACTAAATCAGTAAGCACACAACGCCTCTAATTGATAGTTTAATTAAAATATTTAATTTAAAAACGAATAAAGAAAAGAGAAACTGGGAACTAATTAAATAAAAAGACGTAACTTCTCACTCAAGTTTTACTCCTTAGGTATTGCTAATGCCATTGGTTTGATCCCTAAGTATTCATTAATTTCCTGGGGGTGGAGGAAGACACCTGTCAGTAAAGCTGACTCTTCTTTCAAAGCCAGAGAAACAATTCAGGAGATCCCACTCTGAGGTATTTTTTATACAATGTTTTCTTACTTGAAAGAGGCTGTAGCACAGTATTAGCTTACTTCTTCAGGATTCAAATTCATTTTTTTGTAATCAGAACACTGGGCCACAACACAGTCAGGCAAAGGGTTGCTGTTTGATCAGAAGAAATATATTTGATCCCATTACTGAGGAGAAAGCCCTTTCAATTATATTTAGTATTCTTTTGCCAGGTCACAGCAGGTATCTTCTGGATACCTTTAAGTTAAAATTCACATTTGCAACTGGACTTCCTAAATTTTGGTTCTAAATTATACTCCTCCTTAGTGGCAGTGTTGAAATGTGTTTGTAATCTGTAAAGACTAAACTGTCTTGTATTATGAGATCTCCTAGGACACTCTGAACTTAAGACCTTAACATATTATTTTAATGCAACTTGCTTCTTTGATGGAAATCACAAATTCTTTTTAAATCCAGGACCTCTAACTCACCTGTATTTCCCTGAATGGACAGGAGATCATTTGTCACTCCACGCAGTGTTTCCAGAGTTGAGTGGGTTACATCATACGTCGGAAGGATGATATCTCTGGAATCCACAGAGCCACACCAGGAGATGACAGGTAAAGGACCAGGTGTATCATTAGCTTTCCGATGCTCAACTGGCCAGTCTCCAACATTAAGATAAAACTCCACATCAGGAAGACGAACCTAAATGTATACCCAAGAAAGGATAACAACACAAAGAGAGAAGCTGTTTGTCACTCTTACATATATTTCTCAGTTCTCTCACATCATGCAGACTCAGTAGTGCTACTGGATCGTTCACAGATTTAGCTGTGCTTAAGGTATGAATTCCAAGTTTGTGCCCTGCAAGCAGGTATGAAAGAACACCCAGAGGCCAGGAAACAGCTTGCAGTCGGGCCTTAGCCCCTGCAGCTGAGCATTTTCATCACTGCCAAGGCCAGCCCCCACATATTACCCCTAACACACAGTGTTTGTCTTAATGGAAAAACAAAAATCAAATCTTTCTCAAGATACAACAAATGCCATATTTAAATATGTTTAGCCTGGAGAAGAGATGACTGAGAGGGCATTTTTTCAATGCTTACAAATATCCTAAGGGCAGGTGTCAAGACGATGGGGCTAGACTCTTCCCAGTGGCGCTCAGAGACAGGACAAGGGGAAACAGGCATCTACTTAAACACAGGGAGTTCCATCTAAATATGAGGAAAAACTTCCTTACTGCGAGGATGACAGAGCCATGGAACAGACTGCCCAGACAGGCTGTGGATATTCAAAACCCACCCTGGAGGTGATCCTGTGCAACCTGTTCTGGGTAAACCTGCTTTGGCAGGGGAGTTGGACTAGATGTTCTCCAGAGGTCCCTTCCCACCCCAACCACTCTGTGATTCTGTGATATTGCCTTAATAGCCTTACGTGATCCAAACTGATACCTTTCTGGCCAGCGACAGGAACATTTCATCGGAGAACATCTTGAAGTCTGTGTACTTCCCTAAGGAGCGACGGTAGATGTGATTATCAAGGATAGTGTAATGAACAATAGCTCCTCTCGTCTGGCTGAACTTTGCTGGGATTTCCTTAAGCATTCGCTGCAGGTCAATGGTGGGAAACGAGATGAAGTCTTCTGTAATCTGAGGTTCTTGGGATGGACAGGACATAATGTCCTGCCAGACCTCAGGGTGTTCTTCAGGACAGTCACAATATTCATGATAAACTGGGCCTGTGGAAAACAAAGCAACCAGGGTCTACATTTGTGATTCTACAGTAATCATAATTTATACATTACAGTGGCTTTGACATTTTCTGTTCCTTGTTTTCTAAAGTTTTCCTGGGAAATAATCCTTCCTATAATTTCTGGAATTTAGCAGTGTAACTTAGAAAACAACAACATTCTTCTCTTTTCAGAAATACCAGACTTTGTGTTATCAGGGTGAAATTATTCTGCTAAATGAAACTCCGTTACTGTGAACCTGCCAAAGCACATGGGGGATTCTGAACTGTTTGAGCTGCCCACAGCTACCACAGCCCACGTACTCAGTTTCAAATATAGCCTAATTCAGAGCTTTGGCACATTACATTATATCAAAAAATACCCTTACCTTTCAAAATATAAGGTGACTGAGCCACATGCTGATCACCATAGAGTATCTCAATTTTTAAGCCTTTTGTGACACTTCCGTACATCCGATACCGCATGAGAAATGTACCATCGTTTCTATCCAAAGGCCGAGGGGTGTAAATTCTGGTGGCTTCTTTTGGAGACAGTGCTTTAATTACCACTTTAAACTGTGTTCTCCCTGGAAAGAGGAAAATAAAACCAGATGTAAGCATTCTAAGCTATTAGAATCACATCTAGTAAATAAAGGTAAGAGCAAACACTGCTGGATTAAGACCACAGAATTTAATTTATTTTTTCACTGCAATTTTTTAATTAAACCAAGTTGGTAAAACTAATTTCTAGTGATGAAATATCATCCTACCAAATTTTCTTGGTCATCACATACCTCTAAATGGAAAACCTGGAGGTGGAGATAAAAAGTTAAATATTTGATTACCAGACAGAAGGAAAGCTAACAGTATTTTGAAGCTAAGATTATTTTTAATACTAAATTTTCAAGGTAGTGCTCTGAGGAACAATAATTTCCTCTAGAGTAAGAAAGACAGGAAACCAAGTTAAAACAACAGGAGAAAAGAATACTTGCCAGCTTGTGGAAAGGCAGTTGCAGCATGCAGGAGTCACATAGAAATTGTTCAGCTTTGGGATGCTGCTGACTGTCTTGCACATTTAAAGTCTCAGCTACTGAAAAGCAGGGATAAGAGAATGAGAGTAGAGATGCTCCCTGGACATCTGTCTGACCTGTGCTTAAAGATCACCAGCATTTCATTATTAATGCACTAAGACTTTTTAACTGGGTATGGAATCATTTATGGACAATACGGGTACGCATAAACATAAATCTGTTATATTCTTTAATTCTATCACAAGAGGCTATTGTCAACATTATTTATTAAAAAAAAAAGAGGGGGACAAATTATTCATGAAGCATGACAGCTTAAGTATTGTGAACCAAACAAATACAGTGAATGTTACCACCAAGCAGTATATAGAAATAAATGAAATTGAAAAAATCCAGATAAAATCTAGATGCTACTAAAATTGGAATATGTCCCAACAGCACCAGATGATTGAGGTAAATATTGAGAAATCACAATTTTACCTGCTGGTTATGTACGTGCTGCTCTAGACATGAGGAGCCCTGGATCTACCCAAAGAATATATCAGTTTTAGTTGCTAGTACTTTAGATGCAGGAATCATGTGATAAGGGAAGTGACCCATAACAAAGCCCTCTGGGAAAAAGCTAACTCCATTAAAAGGGAAGGAAAAGGAGAAATACCGAGTATTTCATGTAGGCACAAGTAATTCACTGGAGGCAACAAAATTTTGTTTATGATTTACAATATTCATTGTGTAACAGGGCCAAGGCCTCTAAGTTCTACTGCAGTATTTAATCATAACAGCTTTTTGATGATTTTTAATTTTTTTTTTAATGGGAAGAAGTCACCATGGTACTTTCATTCATGTTTTTTTGTTTCTCTCAATCCAAAGGAGTTAGAAAAAATGTGTCCTTGTTGAATCAGCACCACTTCTGCTGTTCTGTTACCCTGAAAATGGACAGCATTTTAGCACAAAATAATTTCCCAGTACTGAAGAGAGATTAAGATATAGACACAATCAAAATAGGATACTTTAAGAAATCCAGATAATGACATTCCCTTTATGCATTTTTTTTCTCTTGTGCAGCTTGCAAAAGAGGTATTCCATGCATGGAGGAACAAGTGAAGAAATGCAGGGAAAGAGGGAAAAGGCAACAAGATATTGATTTAGGCAAATTGCTAAAGAACAAAAAACCTAGTCACCCTATTTCTGACATGTATGCTGAAGAGAAATTAAAAGATCTGAAAAAAAGGGGTTTTTTTTCTTCAATTGCTTTACTGAAATTGTTGCTGGTTACTTCTGCAGATGGAAATTACAAAATTGATGGAGTCACTGAAGAGACATGGATTATTAGCATATCCTTTAAGAGACTTAGATGCAAGAGCATATATCCAGGAACAAACAAGTACAGGTCTTGTGTGTGACAATCACAAAAGCCCAAGGATCATGGACAACCAAAGACCCAAAGGGAGGTCCTATGGTGCCCAGATATGAAGGTGACTGAACCAAGCTGTACAACTCTGTTTAGCAGCACTGGAACAAGAACTGGAAGAAGCATGCTCTGCTCTTGGAAAGCATTTGGTGAAACCTGCAAGAATACCTGGGAGGCCTTGAAAAATATTTGTTAGCTGAGTATGTAGATCACCCGAACAACACTTAACAGCTGATTTTATCACCATGTACATAAAGATACAGTTGGCAGTTGTTAAACCTCACAGAAAAGGGTAAAACTTCACAGAAAAGAAGGATAAGACATATCTAAGTATCCAAAGGAAAAAAAAAACTATGCAGTTTACACTAATAGAAAGTTCTGTACTTTCAGAAGGGATTTTTTAATATTTGAAATATTTTTTCTAGCAAAAGAATGAATTCTGCATCATTTGACATCTTCCTACAAAGGCAGGTCAAAGAGTTACAGCCTCCGGGTTGAAATTACAGTGTGATGTCCAATGGTGCATTATCAATTCTTGTGAACAGACTTGACATTCAGAAAACAAATCTGGATTTAAAATCTACAAATTATACTATACAAGCTTCATAATTGATCCCAGTAAGTAGTGACCCATTTGACTGAAATTCTAATGCACATAAAACACAATTTAATAGATTTGGACAAATTTTACAAATGTGAAGCCATAACTGTAGCTCTTCTGCTCTGATCACAGTGTTCCTGTTTTGCAATGGAAGTGATAATGCAGATTTTTTGCTATCTCATTAGGCATATCTCGAGAGGTATTAAGTTTACATTGGAGAGCAGAACCTAAATAAATATTGTTAACTGTAATTCTTAATGACATTTTACAGATAGAATTCGAACATTTTAGATCATACAAGAACGTAAGTTTATAGCCAGGGTCTCTGTGAATTCATTAAACAGTGCTCATGCACTGGAATATTATCAAGTCTACCAGTAATTTTTTAAGGATCCTTTTTACCCTCCTAAACAATTCTCAGCATGGGACAGCAGTCAGCACAGGCTGAGCCAACAGCTCTTCCCTGTTGGCAACACGCATGCTCTGTCTTTGACTGGAGGCCACAGCAGGTCATGGGATGAATGGAGATCACTCCATGCCAGATGGCATTGGGACCTGGAAACTTTCCTGGGACACTGAATTTATTAACATAAATATGAACACACACGAACACACTGAGATGAAAACTAGGTTCTCAGTACCCATGTCCTACCAGTTTATCTTGGAGGATTTAAACCAGCATGAGAATCCAACTGAACTTCACACCTTTTCACCTTTAGCAACCTGTTGTTTGAAGCCAAGGCTCTCCCTGCACAGCTGGTATCAGCCTCCACTTCACTGGCAGTGAGCGTGCAGTCACATTCCTGACTGCAATTACAAAATTGCACTGACATCCAGCACCAAGCTCCAACAGCAGATGGAAGAAAAGTCCAGACCTGAAGCATCCATGGCTCTGTCAGACTGAAGACACACTCTGTACAATATATGTCTACTCTTTGATTCTGCAAGCAGCAGCTTTCTAACGACCAAGACATGAAGAGGCCGTGCATACGTGGTAGCTGCCCTCAGTACCATCGCTGTGAACAGTAAATAATACACAGCAAAATAAGTAGCTCCTACCCTATATAAATTGGTCACATAGGATTTCCTCCGGGGCTATCTCAGGGTTATCTTCATTATGGAATCTGTGACATAACAGTATTTTTTATTCCAAATTGAAGCTATTAGTACAGTGTGTGGAGTTAACTTGCAACAGCAAACAGCTGACTAGCATCAAACCACTGGCCTGCGAGAACAAATCCAATTCCCACCCTCGGGAGAAGTGTCATGGGATGGTTTGTGCTTATGCTGAGTCAACAACAGATGAAAATTACTCCTTAACGGAGCAGCATTAGGATAACAGAGCCCAGAGGGCTCTGCTGACCGAAACAGAAATTTTAAGCAACTGGTGTGTGCGGCATTAAAAATAACTGCGTTACCACTTCCCAGCGGGGTATTGGGATTTTATGTCCACTAGCTCCAGGAGCACTGGTCCATTTTGAGCTGGCTGGTTCTTTGCTGTAAATCCCATACTGTTTAGAGCAGACTACTGGTGAGAGCAGAGGAAGCACCAGAAGAAAGGAGTGTCTGGCCATGTGCTTCGCTCGCCATCGGACCAGCGTGTCCCGTGGGGGCAGCCCCGGAACAGCGACAGCACAGACACCGCACGGAACGGGGAAAGGAAGGAAGCACAGGAGGACGGGAAGAGGTTTAGGGCTGGGCAGCTCCGGCCAGCTCCTGCGGTGCAATCGCAGCCCGGGGCAGGGTGTCCATGCCGCGCCCCTGCCCGGCCCGGAGCGCACGGACGGTACCTGGCGGGGAGCGGGAGAAGTTGCGTCCGGCCGCGCTGACCGCCTGGATGTAGAAGTAGCGCACGGGCAGCGTGAGCCCCGCGTCCAGCCCGGGGCCCCACGCCAGGCTCCGCTCGGCGCTCACGGGCTCCGCCGGCTCTGCCGCCAGCAGCAGCGGCCCTGCGGCGCCCAGCAGCAACAGCAGCAGCGGCAGCCCGAAGCCCCCCATCGCCCCACGGCCCCCCATGGCCCCGCCGGCCCCAGCCCTCGCCGCCGCCGCCACCAAGCTCTGTCGCGCCCGTTCGGAGCGGGTCCGCGGCCTCCTCCGGCCCTGCGCGGCCCCCGCCCGCTCCCCGCCCCGCGGGGCGGCCCGACGGGGCCGGGGCCGGCTGGAGCCGGAGCGAGGTGTGGGGAGGGCCGGGCTGTCCCCGGGCGGCTGAATCCGGCGCCGCCTTTCCTCGTTTCCTCCTCCGGGCTGTCCCGCGATGTCCCCAGGGCTGTCCGAGGGTGAGAAGCTGCCCGGCCCAGCCCGGCGGCGGGACCGGGCCCTGCCCGCGGGGTCGGGCACGGCAGCGGTTCTGAGGCGTGCGCTGCCCCAGAGCCGCGGAAAGTACAGCAAAACCCCTGTGAGAGCCAGGAGCGCCCTCGGACCCGCTGGTGTGCGCTTGGCTGTCCCGAGAGGTTTTTCTTCCCTGACTGTGGGCGCTTTGCGGGACGCGCTCCCTCCAAATAACACATTACCTGTGGCTGAGGATACAGCTCAGACGGCAGCTGAACAGCTGGCCTGCAGTTTAAAGAGCAAAAAGTCATCTTTCTCTATAGCTTATTGTTACTTATCTGTATAGCCTTGTGTCAGCTGATGTACAGCGATTGCTGTAAAAGGAAAAAAAAGCCAAACCCAAAACCCTGAGATAATTTAAAACTCTTCACTGTTTCTAGGATTTCCCATGGTAACTGTACTTCAAGCGAAGGACAGAGCAGGGACCCTGTTAGGGCACACTGAAACACTGTTCCCTGTCACTGGGCTCAGCTCCATGTCCCGGAGAGGAGGCTCAGGCACACATCCATGACCAGGTGCTCCTGAGGCCTCAGGGTGAGATGCAGGTGGCCCTCATCAGTGCTGTGATGCTTGGTGATGGGGAAAAAGGGATAACTGTATTATCCTGTAGAAAATGTAACAACAAAATAATTTTGTGGGTTTAAAAGGTTGGGATAAAAGTAAAGAGGGTAAAACTCCAAAGATTTGTCTCCTAAGGTTGTTTTATAATTTTTATGATTTGCTGCTACTAGGAAGTATTTCCAGGTATCTGTAGATGGGAGGGCTTACAAGGCTGTAGGAGAATTAAATCAAGCTTCCAGGCGAGCCTGGATTTTCACATGCAAAGCAATGAGAGCACAAATGATTTCTGCCTGGTTTTGAATAACATGAACTTCAAGTCTCTGTGCATACAGACCATGAAAAACAGGTTCCTTGAAAGAGGAATTATCAAGTCTGGTTTCCGCCTTGCTTTCGTCTTGAGTCTTCTCAATTCCCTCACTTCAGATAGCCACAGATCTCCACCGACATACCATGTGTGATACTCCCAATAGGTCCAAGAAATCTTTTGTAGTGTTGCAGGGTACAGGGCAGGGCTGAGGTCAGGTGGGGACATCAATCTGCAGAGCAGGATCAGTCCCCATGAGGGGAACCGAGGTCGGACACCGCTCTGGGATGGCTGCCTGGTCCTGGGGATGTCAGCCTGCAGATAGGGCCAGACTCAGCAGGGCCCATGGCTGGGCAGAGAGGGCAATGGACAGGTGGAGACCAATGACCTACAGCATCAGTGGGGCAGGGTCTGATGGCTCCAGGCTGGGCTGAAGTGGTGTCCTGAGCCATGGGCAGGGAGAGCCAGGGGGAGCCCTGAGGAAGAGGGGGGATCAGGGCCTGATGGTGCACTGGGGCCTGTCCCTGGGAAGGAGCCACCCCTGTTCTGGTATGGGCTGGGACCAGCTGCTGGGACCAGCTCTGAGGGAATGGCCCTGGGGGTCCTGGTGGGCAATGAGAGGGACATGGGCCACCAAGGAGCCCTAGCAGTAATACTGGCCTACAGCAGCCTGGGCTGTATGAACAGGGGCAGAACCAGAGGTCAAGTGCAGTCATTATCCACCTCCACTCACAATTGTTAGACCACATCTAGATCCTGCATCTAGCTTTCTGCTCCCCAGTACATCAATACATTGGATCAAATCCAGGGGAAGCCACTGAGCTGGAGCACCGGCCCAGTGAGGAGAGGCAAGGGCAGCTGGACTTGTTAAGCCTGTTAAGAGATACTTTCGATGAGGGGGTAGACCTTACAGAATCCCCCAGGAAGATCATGATATGGTGCAGGGCAGAAGGATGAAGGACAACTGGCACGAGTTGAAAGAAGAGATGGTCACCCTGTAACACATCCATGTTACAGACCCCGAGGCACAGGGTGCACAGAGAAGCTATCCAGTCTCTGCCCTCAGGCATTTTCAAATCTTAACTGGATGAAGCCTTGAGCAGCCAGCCTTGACCTTGAAGTTAATCTGCTGTGAGCAGGAGGCTGGACCAGAGACCTCCTGAGGTCACACCCACCCTGAGTTATCCTTTGATGAAACCATGAGATTTCTGTCCCTTCGTTCAAATGTCATCAAGATAGCAAAATGCTCAAAGATCATCCAGGTGGACAGAGGTCTAGACAGAAAAACCACCTTAGTTCATAAACCATGTTTCCTTCTGAAGCCAGACTGAGGGACTGCGTCACTGAGCTCAGGTACCACAAATACTTGCTGTAGTAATTAAGGCTGAAAGACCGTGATGAGTCTCACACACCATTACATGGCACGTGGCAGCCAGGCTTCACCCAGGCCTAATTACAGCTGAAGGGATTTTCACGTGGAACTCATCACCTTGTAAAACTACTCATCAAACAGTACCCCTGGCCCCTATGTGGAGTATTGGCACCTCAAGGCAAGTTGTAGGCATATGGCTCTCTAAGGGCTTAATATGTCTACTGTAAAGATTCTACCACTGATGCAAAACTGTGTGCTGGAGACTCATCAGCTGATGGGACAGGAGAAGGTGACACATCCTTCCTGTGCAAGAAGCAGGTCTGAGCCCAGCAGCTGATGTGACTGCTGGCTGCAAGATGGACCAAGGCCGGCTGCCCTGCTCAATCCATGGCTTTGTTGGCCATCAGCATCCTGATGATGTTGGCAACCAGGCTAAGATGCTGGATTTTTTTTTCCAATAGTCTATTGCATTCATAGCAAGTGAAAAATACAGTACCAATACATTTTTTAAAATGTAGAATGCAGAATTTATTTTTAAAAAATCGTTTTAAATATGAAAATCCTATAAATTATCAATATTTATAGAATATATTTTTGCCGAAGAAAATCTTGGAAGAGTGGAAGTGTCAAAATTTGGCTCTGCTAAACTGAATGGAACTGACTGCTATTCAAAAGATACCTCTCCTTATGTTTTCATGCAATTGACTGTTAGAATACTGTTATTCAGTGTAAATTCTAGTTTGCAGATCCTCGACTTCCACAACTGCAGTCTTCCACAACTGATTTACTGTCAGGAGCAGTTTTTACTTGCTTACATTAAATCAAGCTACCTGATTTCCTGAGATACACAGCATAGCAAATGAAAATAATTTATGCCAGCAAGGCGAGAACTTAATCCAGCTACTGTTGAATGGGTAGAAAATAAAACAAATAAAAATGTTCTAAACCATCTACCTCTACTCAAGAAAAACTGTATGACCATTTACTTCCTTTGTAAACATTTATTTTATTATCCTTTACCTTACGTAGGCTGGTATTCCCAGTTTCTGGATTAATGTATTTTGCAGAAATGTACAACAGCAGAAATTCCGCACAGATACTCAGCTGGTTTTATTGTCTTACCCTACAGAATCCTGTACATAGAGAATAGAGACATTTACATACAAACATAATTTCTCCTTAGAATACCACATTTTACAAGACTGCAATTATACAGTAGTCATTTCCTTCCAGCATTGCCTATTTCAGTATATTCTTACATCCTTGTGAAAGAGGCACGTTGTAGAGATCAATTCTGACTATAAATACACAGTTTATGTTAGTCCTTCTATGTACAACAAAAGACAAATTACCCCAGCACAAAGTAATAATACTTATATATCAGTACATATTTGAACTACAGACCCACTTCTTTAACGAAGTTTACAGTATGAAAAAATAAGGATACCTCTTACCTACTGTAATATTTTCAACTTTTAGTTACTTGTGGACTAGTCAGTGAAACAAGCATTGATTCTTTTGTGTAAAATATATTATTTTGAAATACCGGTATACTATCCTTCCAGTTAGAAAAATATAATTATGTCCCACAGAAATTTTATTGGATTAAAAAGCATATAAAAATATGGACCATCATTTCAGACCACATGTGAAATTAGAAATAAAGTAGAAGAAAATGTATAATTATTTTAAAATAGTATCTTCTGGCCCAGTGAGCCACTTCTGATTTTTCATTAAAAAAAGAACAAAGCTTAGTTAGAAATTAAATGGCCAGGGAAAAGTTTTGGCTACTGAGTAATAATACTACATTATTGGTGTGGCTGAAGAAGAGCCACTGGAACATGTTTACAGCCATTCAGTTTGGAGGACAAAGAGTATTGTGATCACACCAGGAGCAGCTGAAAAATACCAAAAAGGGTAAATAATTTTAGATTTTGAATTGTTAAAAGTGTATTTTAATCCAAATTAACCAGTTTCCAAGTCAAAGGCAGAAATCTGGCCAATCATGTCAACTGTAGTCAAAGCTGTGCTGGTTATGAATCTCCCATGTCTGGAAAGCAGAATTCTATGCTCAGCTGCCTTTCCTTTGGTCAGTTTTTCAGTGCTGTACCCTGTGTTGAGCATTTTCTCCTATACTAGAAGGACTTCTGCAACTCACATTGCTCACTGCTCTCGCAATGCTGAAAAGTCCTGGTGTGGAATCTGCCTCAACAGCATAGCAGAAAAAATGCCACCAGGGACATTGCTACTATGCTTCCCAGGAATGCACAAAAAGAACATTCATACATAATATGCTGTAAAAATTTAAGAGGTTTCATTTTGTGAGGATATTTGTTCAGTGAGGGATGGATTAGCATTTTCATGCTTCATAATGAGTAAGATTGGAGAAAAAGCAAATTATCAGCAAAGTAACTTCTTGGTTTTCTGTGAAGTTTTGTAAGAAAAAACAGCTCAAGCTAGAATTTATCCATTCCAGCACTGTGTACCTGACAGGAACCTAACTACTGCTGACTCAGAGGAAAGCCATCTCTGGACTTACACTGCCCAAAGCACCACAGCTGTTTACCTTCTATTATTTGGGGAAGGAATTTCTTAACATTGTTTTTCCCTGCTAAGAGAAACAAGAATGGTGAAGCCACACATTTAATACAAAAGTCAAATGGTCAGCTAATATAACATGCTAACTCCTTTGAAACTAAGGAAGTTGTACCAATTTATAGCAGCACAATTACGGGCTTAATGTATTTGACATGTTTTTGCCTGCCCAGAAACTACCACGCTATCGTGCCTTCTTCTACCACAGTCCCTTCATAGCTCTGATTCTTTATCTATCTCATCCAGGTAATATTCATCATCAGTGGTGGTATCACTGTCTGAGTCTGAATAAGCGGCTTGGTCTTCCATGTAGGTATCAGTCAGCTCTCGGGGCGACGAAGCTGATGACATTTTGCTCCCAGCAGAACTCGAGCTCAGAAGCTCAGCCCTGTTTATAGAAGAGTTCTCTGTATCTCTGAAAGCACCAGGGTTATTAAGAAGACATGGTCTCCATAATCGTCCTTCTGTTAGTGACCTCTTGATATTTTCCAGGAAAGCCAGCTGTTGCTCTTTGCCAAATATACCAAATTCCACAGAAGGATACATTAAATTCCTAGTGCTGTAACATTTCTCATTGTCTGATGCCCAATTTTCATTCTCATCACAAGACAGCAGCTCTGAGTAAGATTTATATCTCTTTCCATGTATGCCATCTTTGGGTAGAATATTGCTTCCTGAGGCAGAGTTCTCTAGGAAATCTCGGGCACAGAAGCTCTCAGAGAGGTGACGCTCACGCTGACTTTTCACGTGGCTCTTGCGCAATTGATAGCCATTGAGGTTAGCGTTTTCTAAGCCAGAAGGCTGAGAGGTATTTTGATGCTGACCAAGCACTGTCTGGGAAGTCAAATTTTGCTCTGGACATGTGTCTGCCTGCAAGCAGCTATTTACATAGGTGTTTAAGTTTTTGTCAGTTAAAAGTGGCGAGGGAGGAGTGCAGGCATGACTGCTAGCTCTTCCTTTCTCTTCATCCAATGAGTATGAGGTAGTAGCACTGGGAGCAATGGGCTGGATTTTGCTTTCCAACACGAGATCAAGTGTTTGGGAATTCTTATTTCTTGTGGTTACTGCTTTATCTGGAAAGAGGGTTGTGAGTCTTGGCCTATTTTCCACTTTCACTGCAGTTTTCTGAGGGCTGATGGATTCCTTCTGGGTGTATGAGCTTGTAAAAGGCCTCCTTTTGGTGTTAATGAGCAAAGAAGGATCATTCTGATTTTCAGTCTTCTTGTTCTCAGCTGTTCTTGGTCTTGGCGTATTCTTGTCAGAGTTCAGACTGTGATTCTGATTTTCATTGTCCAGCTGCAGGAATGGCTGGTGGGAATCCATTGAAATCAATGAGTCAAGGGACATGTTGACCTCTAAAGAAGTGGCACTTCCATCATTCTGTGAAAAAATGTTACTTATGTGCGGTTTGGGGGGTAAATTTTTACTTGAAAATTTACGACTTGTTTTGTAAACAGCTGCCAGTTTATTTTTAATTGAAGGTCTGTTTTTCCTTTTCTCTATATCTTTGACTTTCTCTCTTGTGCAGTCACAGAGAAGCTTGCTCTCATCTTCTACACCCTGTGTTATCTTCTGATCTTGTGTAACCCTGGCGACTTTAATGTTCAGGTTGCCTTCACTATGCCTCTCTGATTCCTGAAAACTGCTGTAAAGTTTACCCATATGAGAACTCTGTGAGTTTTGCTCTTTCTTAGTTTTTGAATTTTTTACTTCATCTGTACCTGTGCTAGCCACTTTGTCCAGCTGAAGTAATGGATCAGCACTGGAAGCTGTGCTTACCTCAGATGCTTTGCTCTGAGACTCCGGAAGGACTTTGCTACAAAAGCTTAAACCATTTTCTTTTTTTCTTGAACTGTCAGCCCTTAATTGCAGTCCACTAAATTTATTATTACATAGAGGGGTTCGGTGTAGGAAATTTACTCTCTGTTTGACTTGGGTACTATCTCTGTACTTGTCTTCCATGGGAGTAAGTGGCACATCAGCACGCTCTGCGTTACCACTCCTTCCAGGGGAACTCTTCTCTCCTGAGCGGAGGAGTAAACTGCTCAGATTTTTCTTGTTCACTTTTGGGGGCTGAGAACAAGTTTCAGAGCCTCCCTTCTGTACAGTATTTTTATTTGTTGAAGTAGAATATAAAGGATTCTCTAAATGTCTGCCTGGCTTGGGAGGGGTTGATAAAGTGGACCTAAGTTGTGTGGCTCCTTGTAAAATTTCCTTCTTTTCTTTTAGATGTATTTCTGACTTTTGGCTGCTTGAAGAATCAGAAATGGCCTTACCTGACTTAGCCACTATTCCTGGGGATTGTGAGCCACCAAAAGAAATTTCTTTTGTCGCCACATCAGAAAGCACATTTTCTGCTAAAGAAAGATATGCTGAATTGTCTTTCTTATTAGGTACCACACTCACTGGCTTCTCAGAGCTAGAGGATAAGTGAGAATTTTCTTCTTCACTATCAACAGTAGTTCTTAAATTCAGAGGTGTGACCAGAGCTGAAGATGCTTGGTCAGAAGAATATGAAGGCACCTCTTTTTCTGAAGTAGTAGGGAAAAAACCATCTTCTAAACTCACATGATCTTCATTACTCTTGTTTTGTATTCTTGGTGACTGAGCATTTTCTTTGGGACAAGGTAAATCTGCATCCTCTGGATTCTCTCTAAAGAGGCTACAAAATGTTCTTGAATGCCTCCGTGGCAGTGTGTAATAAATAGAAACTAGTTCATGATACTTGACATGATCTTCATCAACACAAACTGTAAATGTGCTTGTGGTTTTATACTTCTGCAAGAAATTTCCCCCCTCCTTATAATCTGAAAACACAGAGGATTCTCTTCTGCTTAGATGTTTACATCTGTCTGTCAGATCAACTGATGTACTACTACTTAGTGAATCATTAACACTTTTGGTTAAAAGACTGGGGTAATCTTTGTTACTTGTATCAGCATGTAATGATGCTGATGTTAAAAAGGAACATTTTGGGTCTAAACAAGACACATCTCTTTGACTAGAATAAAAGGTGTCAGCTCTATGCGGAGTTTCAGACCTTAAACAATCGTATGTTGTTCTACTTTCTCTAGGCAAAGAGATGGGTGTATCTGACAGAATACTACCAGCAATGCTAGCTGATTTTCTAGGCAAAGTGTAATAAATAACAAGGGGGTCAGAAGATTTGGAGCTGTTTCTGCCAGGGGAGCCAGTAATACTGCAGCTACTGGTATGTCTTGGTGAGCTGTCTTGCTTGTGAAACCTTCTGATACAAGGTGAAGTACTCCTCATTTCTCCAGTTCCCTTTTCAAGGCAAAAATAATTTAAACTATTTTCAGAGGTATTGGGGTCTCCATCAAAGCTACGCGTATAAATATTTCCAGAATTTCCACTTTGCGAAGAACTAGTAGTGAATTGTCCATTACAGTCCTTAGTAACTAAAGTGCTTGCATTTTGCAGTGTTTTCTGTGAAATCTCCTTGCTAACACCTGTTCTGCTTACTTGAGCTGTTTTGCCCCCTTCTGCTTGAGATTCAGTAACTGTGCAATTTACTGAAGAGCTAGTTAGTGTTCCTAAGCATTTAGAGTTGTCTTTATGAGAAAGTGCTTGTGGAGAGCTTTGTAAGAAATTAGATGAGCACTCAGGAGGACAGGACAACATGCCTTGACAGTTTGCTAATTTTTCAGTAGATAGAGCAGAAGTAACATTCAGTAGTGAGGACCTTCTCTTTAGAGTAGCTTGGTTAAGGACTTCTGCACTCCAATCACCCTGTTTGATGCTCTCTCTTTGTGCCACATAATGCAGATTATGTTCCCATTCTTTCTGACTTGGAAGAAGAAGTTCCTTCCTGCTCTCATCAGCTGGCAAAATACAGGGAGGCTGACTGAACACACTGGTGGGTGGGCAATCATTTTCCTTCATTTCTACGTTTCTTTTACCACCATTTGATGTATAAATTTTTGCAATATCACCTCTGGCAGTTTGTCTCTTTGATGTCATTGTGTTAAAGAGAGATACATCTCTTTGCCACATGGCAGAAGCAGGGCTGTTAGAGGAAAAAGTCCGGGCATTGATGTAGCTTGTATCTGCTTGTTGAGGAGCTGACTGTAACAGCATGTCTTCATCTGACTGTTTCATACCTTCAGCCTTTTCCAGGTGTGTAAAGTCTGCCTTAGTACTCCTTTGGGTAACGACAACTGAATTCCTGTTCAGTCCTGTAGGTTTTGTTTGGTCCTTTGAATTAGGAAAGACTGACTCATCAGTTCTGATACCAGATGAAGAAACTGAAGAGTTACAACTTACCCAAGGCTGAGAGCCCTCAGTGAATTCTGAAAAAGTTCTGTTTGCACTTCTTGTCATCCTCTTGACACTTGTATTTTCTGGAGAGTACATGTGGAAATCATTCTGCAGGCGCTGTGAACCAAACTTGGCATTCTTTGTATGTGCCCACTGCTGGTCATTTAAATTAGCCATAAATACTTCAAAGCTGGCATCAGGGGAAATAAACACTTCATCACTGTAACACTGGGGAATATCAGCCCAAGAAGCATAGCTGTCTTTTTTTCCATAAGAATTCTTTTGGTTTGCATACAACTTGCCATGAGAAGAGGCATCTCTATAGTAGGATCTAGAGAGGTTATTTTCCGACTGGTATAAAGGATAGTTTTCCCAGTTATCAAAGGGCAATGGAGAAGTAGTGTTGTCAGGGCAACTAACTCTACTAAAGCAATTACTGCTTGAAATAGATCTTCTGTAGTGGTGTTTTGAGTGGTAACTTGGGTATTTCTTAGTTTCTTGTAAAGAGCTGGGATATCTACCATGGTCTGTAGCATGAAATTCCATCAGTGATTGAGTTCTAAACATTTTATCTGGAGTTTGTTCAGAAGAGTCTGGTGTGTTGTTCCATACAATGGACGACAGAGGAATTCTTTTTGGGTTCTGTCGACCAAACCTTGGTACAAAACCATTCTTGCTCTCCCTTGCCAAGGGATGCTGTAAACTAGATGCTGACAGCTGATCAGAAGATACTGATGATGGACATCTCCGAAGGGAACATACAGAGTAACTTCTGCCGGCTGTATCCCTGTTCATACAACTCTTGTGCCGAAAGCCGCTGTTGTGTGTTACGGAAGGGGGATATAAGCTCCCTTCTGAAGACCGTCCAAAAGAGACGGAAGACAGCCTCCGACGGTGCAGGCGAGGATTTCCATCGACTGCATCACCATAACTGCAATTGTCTTGAAAGGCTGTCTGGTGCCAGTTTATATATGCACTGTGTAACTTCCTTGGTCTGATGAAAATCTTGTGCTCATCTTTGGCCCTTAGTGTTCTCAGTCCATCTGGGAAAAATGTGCTAGGCATGTCACTCCAGTCATTTCTCTGTTGCCCCCTACTAGCAGACTGCCTCTTTGAAGTAGGGAATGCACTGCTACTTTGGACATTTGATGCACTACTAGTAGAAACTGTCCTGTCCAAAGGGTCTTGGGCTTGTTCCTGGGCCAGCTGGTCATCCAGATCACTTAGAACTACACACGGAAAAAAAAAAAGATACTTGTTTTTGTTTTCTTTAATAATCTTCTGACTATTTATGTTAAAAAGTTTCATGTACTACATTAATAACCAGAACTGGCTTTAAAAGGAGTCAGCTTCTCAGCATTCAAAACCCTTCCCAAACCACACATTCTTCCTCCATAGGACCTTCCAGCAGTCACCCATTATGACTACAAGAAAAAAAATGCTATCCTCCATGACTGCTCTTTATGTAAATGTTAGTTTCTATGCTATTTAAAAGAAGAACAAAACAATTTGAAGTCTGAGCTCTCATTCACACACTGCATATATGTGTGTGTGCGTGTGCATGCGTAAACCTTCCAAATATAGTTTGTAAGCAAAAAAATCCATGAAAAGAATTCATTAGGCAAACATGGACCTTGCTCTGTGTTCACAAAGCACACTTATGATGTAACTTAAGAAAACAGAATCCTGCAAACCATCAACAGGCATATTCAGTAGTCTGGCATGTCCACTGTTTGTTTCATTCATAAAAGAAGTTGTCTTCTGAATTTTAGTCTGTTACTTTTAAATGAGCACTGAAAATGGCATTTTCTGGATAAAAAAGGGTAATTAAATAGTTAGGAAGCTGGGATTCAATCTAGCAACAAAGACATATTTATATACATATATATATAGGCCACCTTATGAACCAGAATTAAACACTATATAGCTCAATTAACCAAAATATTCAATAAGAAGACTAAGTGACAGCAATGTATTAAAACTATTTTTATTGTCAAAACCAATTATGCCTTTGCTAATTGTATTCTTCTGGTATTTTGAAAATACCACACATAATATTTAATGGATATGACTGTTTTGTTACAGAATTTCCTAATCCACTTAAATAAATAAGACTGACCAATCAGCCATTACAGATCTGTGCTACCAGTACAAAATCATCAAGAAAGTATTGATAAGTATGTATAGTTGGAATAAAATGTGATCCAAAGGTACTAAAATTCTCCATTTTTCTAAGTTTCTCTTCAGCACACAAAAGAGAAGACCCCTGAGAAACTCAGCTTAGAACAAGAAAAAAGATGAGTTGTTTCTGAGTCTTCCATTTGGATTCATGAGCCAAGCTAAAAAAGAACCTGTAACTTTTGACTGGGGCTATAAAGTTTCCCAGAAAATTAACTGAATGCCATAATGCCTCTTGCTTCTGTGGTTTGTGGCTTTACAGTTTATAAAAGCAGGCCCAGTAATTCATCATTATCAAAATTATGCATGCAGGAAATTGAGATAGAATTCTTCTCACAGAACCATTTGTCTGCATCTAAAGGGTACAGTATGGGATGCTGACAGAAACTGCAGAGAGAACTGCACACAATTACATATGATTCTTCTGCACTGTATCAGTATGAGATGAAATACATTCTAAGAGTGATCAGTGACATCTCTTGAAATCAGTGCTGGAGAATACATTCTGCTGTCAGACAAAGAAAACAAAAAGTAGCTACTCTGCTAGAAAGTAATGAGCCATATCTTTACAGCCTGTGCTTTTGCAGAAAATTCTCTCAAAACCACAGTCACACTTCTGGTAACAATACCATCAGAACAAAGTAAGGACACACACTCACCGCTGAAAATCTCTTTCTCTAGCTGTTCGTTCCATTCCAGTGTACTTTTCTCCGCTGTTTCATTTTGGTTTGTCTCAAAAGAATGATCACTTGTTTCAGCTGACATTGGGGAATTACACATTTCAGCCTGTTAAAAATTGTAGGGTAACGTGAGTTCTACATGTGGGTTCAAATCACATTTCCCAGGTCACATCACAAATTGTGTCACAAGTCCCAGAGGTCAGCAAACTCTGTCAGTCCATTAAATAATGTATTATTAAAATAGACAACTGACGGTTGTAAAGTTGCAGGCATTTTATAGACTTTTATTCACATAATAGGAGAATGACTCACCTTGTCCTCATCCTGTAGCATGTTTTGGATAAGGGCATAGTTTACTTATTTTATCCAAATGCATCCTTATTCCATTCTATATCTCAATTTACTTTTTCCCAATCACTTTTTCCTTGTCCAGTGTATTTTAAAATTCACATACTGACCTCCCAACAGAGATTCAGTAATCTAACGCTACAGTCCATTTTCTTATTGGAAGACAGTGGTAAAAGTGGGGAAAATGCCATCCTATCCCCCTCTGTGTTTGGATTACGTGTTAAACTGGAGAGGTTCTATTGCACTCATATTTCTCTCAGTTCACAGTCTCAAATGGTAAAAGTGCAGACAACTGTTTAACTGCTGAATTATTTTAGCTGAGACTCTTCCTCCTTTTTTCAAAAAAATCCACTCTACTACTTTTTTGTTCACAATATTCATAGTATTTTTCCTGTCTAGCTATACTATAGCTTTATATAATACGTTTATATAACAGACAGGATTCTCTGATAAGATCTTTGCTCAGTCATATATTAATATAGATTATCCCTTTGTTTTTAAAATATGAGAGAAGGGAGGTGGCCAGTTTACATCCTCTCTGGCTTTGATTATACACTTTATACCTTCTTAGTCCCCTCTGTGGTTATACCACCCAACTGAAGACAAGGAAAAACATGTTAGTAATACAGGGCAATAAAACAATTAAAATAGAAAATATCATCCTTGGAAGAAAATCTGTTATTTTAACAGCATGCACTTAAATGACATCAGAAATAAATCTGTTGTTTTATCCTTAAAATGAGCTTGTGCTGATAAAATGGAACATCCACTAAAAAAAAAAATTTCTACTTCAAAATTTACGTTTAAATGGAAACTGTGTATGGAAACGTTGCAGAAGAGGTTCTAGCTTACTGCCTGCCCAGGCCAGCTACTCTTTTTCACCCTCGTACAAATGGAAGTAAATGAAGTAAATACACTAGATTAGTGTGAGTTTTGATCAATTTACAGGTTGGTTACAGTTGTTAAGATATGTGAGGGTCTTGATCTAGGAAAAGATCCATGCAATTATTCTGGCATTATGAGAGAACTGAAATCTGGCAGAGCTAGACTCAAGGTCTAGCTAGGAAAACTTTGGACTTTTCTGCTTAACAGGCAAGCTCATTCTACTACATGCAACAAGTTCAAAACACAGACATTTTGCTCAGTGTTTAAAACAAGAACTGCAAGAATACTATTTAAACAGGTGTTAAAGCAACAGCCCAAACCAAGGCAACTAGTTTTTGAAAAACTTGCATTTAAACATTGCAGATAATAAATTGATAAGCTACTTACCGTTGCCATTTCTTCCACTTTTGGGGATGGGCTAGAAGAACTGTCATATCTGTAGGCAGAAGGATTTAAATGTTGGCTTTGAAAAGGAACTTGATGTAATTTTATCAGGTAGTGAATATCCAGCAGTTTCTCATTTTAACAACTATTGAGAAGCATCTGAAGAAAACTTGCTCTATGAAGAATTCATCCTTACCTCCCACTCAAACAAATCCTGCTAAAATAAAATGCTGGAAAATGTACCATTCTGTTTGGCCTTGTCAGCTTGCTCATAACTGCACAGCCAAAAATGAACTCAACCTCCTGACATCTCAGTGGCTGCAACAGCATTTTGGTATTTGTTCCTTTTCCAAACAACAATAATTTAGTAAGTATTACTCATAGCCCAAGTTATATACTTGTAAATCTCTGAGTGGTTTACATCTGCAATTCTATTGTTTTTCTCTTCCATTTCACCCTGCTCAGATGCAGAGCTGTGCCCTGCCCCTGCGAAGGAGGAGAGACAGCAGATTGTTTTTGGTGTGAACTTTGGAACTTGCTGCTATTCACCTGAAACAGCCTTTATTTACCAATTTTTAAGACATAGTAGAAGGTTTATCTGCTTTCCTAAGCTATTTAAGACTGCAAGGGCTTGGCAGAGAACTGGCTTGAGTGTCCGTGAGTAATGCAGTGGTTAGAACAAGCCGAGAAGCCGTGAATATAAAAAGTACTCTGTTCAGTGGGGTGACTTGCAGACAAATACAAAATCAACTAAAGAAACAAGAACACGACTTAACTTCACTGAGTCTATTCGAGTCTGCACATCCTTATTTTACCACTAAGTAAACCCAGTCTCTTCAAAAGCCCTGAGGGAAATGTTGTTCAGCCTGTGCTTATTGACAGTTCTTCCTTGTCTCAGAAACTGTTTTTTCCCAGGAAGTTAATTCTTGAGAGAAAATGAAGTAGGGAAAGATGGTTCTGCTCAGTCCTGTTTGTCTCAAAGTCTTTTTGAATGACCTTGTTCTTAGGCTCTTAAAACCTCCTTGTGCTCAGGTAGACTACTTTATTGTGCTTCAACAGCAAGTATAAACCGGCTTGTTGGCAAGTTCTTTGTGGCCCAGCCTTTCCTCCTGAAGTGCTTTGTCATTTGTTTGCAATGTGCTTGCAGGCAGGGAAGAACAGTTGAAAGGTGCAATTTGTTTTTGCTTCTGTAATTGTGAACTGTAAAACCAGGATTCCTCTCTGTCTTGGGGTCCAACTGAAACCAAACAAGCCTGTTGACTTCAGTGGGCTTAGGATTTGGCTAGACAGCCTGAATCTGAAACTCCTAATTTTTCCTTGTAGCTTTGAATAAAAACAGCCATTAAATCATGGGTTACCTCTCCCTTTGAATGAAGTTTACAGAACCAGAACTCAGAAATGTATGTAGCTCTTCCTTTAAACTTGAATACAGTTGAGCATGTTTTTAATGCTTCTAAAACAAGTTAAGAACGAAACTTACGTTTCAAAGTTTTACAGTGATTTACTGCAAATTAAGTTCAGTAAAATCCCGTGGCTTAGCAAGTTACTTTAGTTTTACTTCTATGCATAACAAAAATGCAAAAGCTTTGTTAGAAGCTTTCTTCTTCACCTTTACTGTGCAAAGCTACTGTACAGCTCTCCCCACTTGATGTTGTGTTAATTGCTCCTTGCAACGAACCTACATGAAGTAGGACATGTTAGTTAGAAATGTCAGTTAGAAATGCCTTCTGATAGTCTAGGCAAAATTTAAATTTTCATTTGCACCTCTGGCACTATTCTAAATTCATCCGTGTCTCTATTGTCACTGCTCTTTCAGAAATAACTGGTCATTGCATCCTGCTTTATTTTTTCTCCCTGCTAACTTATACAGACAAGCTTATTTTAATCTTTTCCCTATGCCAATCTCTCCATTTCCCAAACTGCCTCATTATTTTCTATCAACTGTTTTAAGGTTTTCAGCATTTCAAAATTAAAGTTTTGCTTACTTTCAGAGAAATATTGCTTAATTGTAGGAAATAGTTATTCCGTTTCTTTTTTGGTAAATTATATTGAGCAATGTTTACATTATTTTGCACACAATGCATACACAGATACTTGTAACTATTATCTATTATTCATAAACAGCAAAGAAGCTAAATTGATGTTCAAGTTCAGAAATATTTGCAGTCTGAAAAATACTAGTCTGTATGGAAAAACAAGAAATTACATTTTATACTTTTCCACTTACATACATATGTATCTTTTTAATGAGAGTCAAATATAAGATTAAAAGATGACTATCACTACTGGTAACAATAATAAAAATCCATGAATTAAAATCTGCTGCAAATTAGTATTTCCACAGAGGCAAGGCACCTGTCTTCCCCTGGCTACCTCCAAGCTGTCTAATGTCAGTATAATCCATTTTCTTCAATACTATTCTTATCAGTACTACCTAAGAAGCCAACTAAATACCAAACACATAACTCACATACGCTGAAAACACATTTAAACAGCACTTTTGTCAAGGATGAATCACAGTTACATGTTAGAAAATAGTAAGAATGAATTCAAGAACACCAACACCTTTGAACCAAAAGTGATCAAACATTTCACTGCCTTCAGACTACAGTTACAAACCTTTTATTAGCATCTTCTGTATCTCCATGTAAGTGCACTCCTTCTTGTAGCATCCATAATTTATTCTCACAGTAAAACACCACCGCAGCTGATGAAACTGTCTCTCCAGAACTGAAAGGACCCTCTAACCAGCCATTAATGTTTAGCCATTGGAAACCTTCTGCCAGCTAGGCTTACTTACAGGATTTACAGTGCTGCGTCCTATAGTGTTTCACTAGCTCTCCAAAATAACTCTACCTGGTGAGAGGCAGATCATTTCAGTGCTTTGCCTATGCATAAAACAAACCACATGCCACGGCAACACCTAGAAGAGGGTGGGGGAAGTTTTCAACAGAGAGGCGTGACTAGAAAATGTAGCAATCAGCTCAGTTACACGTCAGGATTGACTTGTTTATTTTTCAAGGTATGCTCGGCCAGAAATCAAAGGCTTCCGAGCCTGAGATATGATAGATTTTCCATGGAAAAGCCAGATAAACACACAGGTGAAAGGCTGATGTAATGAGTAGGCATGGTTTGGGTTTTCTGCCTTCTTAAATTAAGAAATCATTTCAGTCCTTAGATTCTACAGCAAAGCCAAGACCTTCATGTGTACATTGGCTACCTCACCGTGCAGCAGAATAAAGCACCCTTGAAATCTGATTCTGTTACACAAGTGTCCCTTTATTCTTCAGGGACGACTATGGCCCAGCAGTTCTGTGTTCCAGGATGAGGGGCATTACTGGGTCACAAGAAAGAGGAAGGAGGAGATGACAGGTATGGAGCAGTGTTAACACTGCATATTCTTTTTCTATGTTGCGTTGTTATGTAAGAGAATTGTTACCAGTGAACATCCACAAAGCTAACCTCACAACCTCTACTCAAATCTCTCCTTAAATCTTCTGCTTTGATACAAACATTCCACAATGGCAAGCTGCTCTGTTACAAAACCTACAAATCAGACTAATCATAATTTCTTTAGAGGCTTGCATTTCCTGTCATTGTTTATTACAGCTGTTCCTTGTCTTACCATCATGCCAGCAGGGAGCCCCAGGCACTGATCAGAACACCAATCTGAGACTCACTGAGTGAAGATCAGCTTTTTGTACCAAAGATCTTGCACTTTTATACTTAGATTTCACAGCACTGCACTGTGCAGCTCTACCTGTGATTGCCAGTACCAAGCATTGCCCTAAGATGCATACAAGAACAGTAAGGCTTCATTCACGTGTTGCTGACATATGGCCATCAAGGACAAAATTTAAGAGAACAGGCAGCCTAATTAGCCTGACTGTAGTTTCCCCCCCACCCCATTCCCCCTGAACAGCAGCCTGAACCCTGGAGATGCCAAAGCAGAAGGATGCTCTGCAAACAGCAGCTCCAGGGCTGTGCATGAGACCATCTTTGGTTCGGATCCAGCTGAAAACAAAGCACTGACCAAGCACAGAAGGCAAAAGCACTGAGAGCCGTCTGGTTTGCCTGGCTGGAGCTAAAGCTGCCGGGCTGCCTCTAAGCTGCCTCTGGGCTAGAAATGGTGGGAACTGATGCAGCTGAGCTGCCTGGGGCTGGTACTCTCTGCCATGACTTGGGAAAACTACACTTTCCTATTGTATCACAGCCATAGGGCACCAGATCACAACATGGGCCTCACACCTTGTCCTCTTGAGAGGGAGTTAAACAGGATGCAGCTGCTCCTAAGTCTACAGACTTTCATATACTTTAAGTCTTTATGAAAAACCTGAGCAAAATAGATTTAGCCAAGAGACTCTACCTATTACTTGTGACTTAGTCCTCTTCTGACGCAATAACAGATAATCTCTCATTACATGACCAAGTAACATCCCAATCTTTCCAATGAGGTGAAAAGCAAGGCACAGGAAAAATAATTTAACAAAGTTTTCTAAGCAAAACACAGAACAATTAACAGACTTTTTTAAAGCTGGAAATAATATATGTTCAGATTATAGCTCACCGTGGTTGCTTCTGAGTCTGGGTTTTCCTTGATTTTCTAAAGGAGGAAAGCCAAGCAAAAGGTGATCTGAACCCCAGAAAGGAAGCTGAAGTGTTCTTTTGTGCTTGAGGATTTGTGCGGGATGACATTTTTATTTCTTTATGATCTAAAAACATGATAAAAAGGAGATTTGTTTCAAGTTCTTAATATGTACAGTATTAAAATATAAATAAATGTCATGTCATCATAAACAATTTTCTTTTGCTTACCTTTTATGTCAGGAAAATCCAGTTTTATTGACATTTTTGGACAGACTATGTGGCATGCTGGTTTATAATGATTAACTAGAAGACAGAGAAAGATAAACAGGTCTAAAGTTTCAAAAAGTATTACTGCTTTTGGGTGATCCATGTGAGATACATGACACTGATTATCAGAAAGTAACCAGCACTCAACCATTTGAAAATTTTAACAGTTTAAAAACATAGGCAAATCAATTTGAAAATTGAGGCACTCACAATCATTACGCACTTTCTTTTCATGTTTGTAGGAAATATGTGACAACCCAGAATATACAATGACTTAATAGACTGTAATGTAACTACATGACAGTAACTCAGCCTAACGTGTCTTCTGTATCGTAGAATTCCTTATGATGGGATTCTCGTGGCCACTGCAGTATTTTTTTTTCTGCTACAAACTGCATATCAGTACTGTATATTCAATGCAAGATCTTGTGAATGTTTTCTTTGGGAAGGTTATGATTTTTTTTCTGTCTTCAAATGGAATATAAACTCAGTCTGCCTTTAAAAGCAGCTGGCATTTGGTGTGAAGGTGAGGATGAGTATTGCTCATAGATTAGGGAAAGTAACTGCAGGGTCTGCTACATACCACAGGGAACTGGAGGATATAAGGAAACAAGACTTCACTCAGCAATAAGGCACTATTTTTTTTTTCATTTAAAACAACACATGCCTGAAACAATACAACAGCCTGATAATGGCTTATCCAATAATTGTAGCAGAAAGCAAACCCAGAAATTAGAGTAAAGTGTCATTTATAACAGTAGCAAGGGGCAGCACTTTGGACATCATCCAAAATGAAGTGAATAATTAATGTAATGTGAATTAAATCCTATGTGTAATACATGTCTTTCCCTTCAGTGACAATCACTGTCTTCATGACTTCATTACTTGAAAATGCCACATTCTTTACCCCTTTCAGAGCCTAACCTCTTGGTGGCATTGACTTTACAATGCAGGTGACATCAGGAGAGTCCTAACAGCACTCTGTCATAGCCAGGATGGGCTAGGGATGTAGACACAGCAAGGCTTGCACGTAGAAGTAGCATCTTTTATTAAGCCTACTTATACAGTTGGAAATATCAGACAAGCCTCTGAGGCACACAATCCCTTCTTCAGATCTGAAATAGAAACAGGAGCTTTCAAAGTTAAATACCAGAGAACAATTACGCAGAGTCTAGTTAGCTAGCACATCAATTAGACCATATCTAAAAGAGAAAAATAGTAGACAGCTGTGGACTAGAGGGGATGTTGGTGAAAAATGGTCAGGAAAGACTGAGATCTGTTCTGTGTAGGTCTGTAATATCAGGGAAATTTTTAAGGTTTCACTTTTCTTTTGAAACACATGACTGTACTTCCAGTTGCTATGAAGCACAAATGGGAAGAGCTCAATGAAAAACATGAACAAGTGTGAACGGAATAAAAGCATATATTATGCATGAAAACTATCTGAATGGAAGATGAAAGACAATGCAGAATACCATGCTTTTTATAGAGACACCATGTTTATTGTTCATGTTCATTTTGGATGGGCATCAGAACCTGTGAAATGAGATCTCAAGAAATTGCTTCCTGGTCAGGCCAACTTTTCAGGCTTTGACAGCTTTGACACTCGTCCTGATAATAAGTACTGGTGTGCCTTTAGCCCAGTGTTACCAGAAAGTTTTCCACTGGTATATTCAAACCTTTCTCACCCAAACCCATCTACTTATTCCGAATGTCATTTAGGTGCTTTTAGTTTTTTAAGGAAACTAGGTAAAACCAAACTTTCTTGTCCTAGTTTTGCCTGGTATAGTTAATTTTTTCCATAGTAGCTTGCATGGGGTATGTTCTGGATTTGTGCTGGAAGCAGTGTTGGTAACATGGGGACGTTTTTGTTACTGCTGAGCAGGGCTTACACAGAGTTAAGGCCTTTCCTGCCCCTCACCCCACCCTACAAGCAAGTAGGCTCAGTGTGCACAAGGAGCTGGGAGGGGACATAGCTGGGGCAGCTGACCCCAGCTGACCCAAGGGACATTCCAGACTATATGGCACCATGCTCAGCATACAAAGCTGAGAGGAGAAAAAGGGTTGACATTCAGAGTGATAGCGTTTGTCTTCCCAAGCAACATGATGGAGCATGATGGAGCCCAGCTTTCCTGGGAACGGCTGAACACCTGCCTGCCCACAGGGAAGTGGGTAATTTAATTCTTTGGTTTGCTTCCTCATGTGCAAGGCTTTTCCTTTACCTATTAAACTTTATCTCAACCCATGAGTCCTCTCACTTTTAACCTCCTGCGCATCCCGATGGGGGTCAAGTGAATGAGCCACTGAATGGTGCTTAGTTGATGGCTGGGGTTAAACCACAAGAGTCCTTTATGATGCCCAATGTGGGGCTTGAAGTGTGAGATAACAACAGATTTCAGTGGAATGTGCTAGACTGAACTTATCTCTGTTCTTGCTGTTTAGCTAATAATTGACAGGCTCCTGTGCTTGCCATGGGGCTTGCTCGCCAGACTGTATATTAGTGCCTAGTGCTCCTTGGTGGAATGGTTATGTGCCATGGTTATGGTGCACCTCTGAAGGGATTGTGGCCAAGAATAAGTCCATACTGGAGAAGGTACACCTCGAAGCATCTGTGGCTGTGCACCTGGTCATGCTGGAGAACCTCAGAGTGTGTGGCCATGGATAAGACCATGACAGAGCAGGTACTCTCCTGCAGGGACTGCAGCCATGGGTAAAGTCATGTTGGAGTAGGTGCATTTCTGAAGGCATTGTGGCCCATGGAGGAGGCCATGCTGGAAAAGGTGCACCTCAGATGGACTGGGGCTGTGGATAAGTCCATGCCACAGCAAGTACATCCCTGGAGACACTGTGGTTCTACTTGGAGTAGGTATAGCCCTGAGAGACTGCAGTATATGGGTAAGTGCAAGCTGGAGCAGGGGCAAGGGGAAGGCAGTGGGACCTGGACAGTGTGGGACCTGAGTGTGATGTAAATGGTATGGAAAAAGGAGTAAAGAATGTGACAGATTTGGCTGTGATAGTTAATTATTTCCACAGTAGCTAATATGGGGCTATGCTTTGGATTTATGCTGAGAACAGTGTTGATAATTCAGGGATGTTTGCCTTGCTACCGAGCAGGGCTTACAACAAAGCCAAGGCCTTTTCTGCCTCTCACCCCACCCCACCAAGAAGGATGCTGGGGGTGCACAAGGAGGCAGGAGGGGACACAGCTGGAACAGCTGGCCTTAGCTGACCTAATGGATATCCCATACCCTATGGCATCATATTCAGCACATAAAATCTAGAGGAAGAAGAAGGAAGTGGGGGATGTTCACAGTGATGGCACTTGTCTCAAGTCACTGTTACATGTGATGGAGCCCTGGAGGTGGCTGAGCACCTGCCTGACCATGGGGAGTGGTGAATGAATGCCTTGCTTTGCTTTGCTTGTGTGCATCACTTTTACTTTATCTATCAACTGTCTTTATCTCAATCCACTTCTAGCCTTCCAGTTCTCACCCTCATCCCACTGTGGGGCAGTGAGTGAGCTGCCAGCTGGGGTTAAACCACAACATTTTTTGTACAATGCAAACATCACTGCTTTGATTGGGAAATTACCACTGAATTTATAATAATTATAGCAATTTTATTTTGATTAATAGTTTTTTACTGTGAGGACAATTAATCACTGGAACAGCCTCCTCAGGGACATGGTAGAGTCTCCATCACTGGCAGTTTACAAGATGGGACTGCAAATGGTGCTAAATAAGCTCGTTCAGGTTTCCTTTCCTTTGAAAAGCTGGACCTGAAGATCTGATGTCCTTCCAACCTGAGCCATACTGTGATTCTAAATATGGCATAACACTGTCAGGGATTTTCTGCTCTGAATCCCAGCTCTGCTTTTAACAGAATCTGCTTAAAGAAGCATACTAATTTTGAAAATATCTCTTTCCTAAAACTATGAAATGAGAAGAAGCTCAGTGCAATTTCAGAAACTCATTAAGTATTACACTCTGACATGACGTAAGACATTTGTTTGGTGACCATTATTATATAGATAGGGAAATGGACAAATGCAACTCACTGGTATTTTTGCTCTTCTTTAGCTGATGCTCTAATGGTGGTTTTAACATTCTATTGACATCAATGTAATTCTGAAATTTTCTTCTTTTTATTTCTTCAAACCATTCTCCAGTCACTCCCTGCAGCCCTTTTTCAGACTTCTTTCTCTTCAGAATTTTGCTAAAAAGGAAAAAAAATATTTTAAGTCATTTTAGAGAGTACAGGCCCTTCATTAGGAGCTCTGCTTGGTGTTCATTAAAGTATTTACAGAAAATTTCCACATACAATGACTTTTACAAAGTCACTGAGACATGATACTTTCACAGCAATCACATAAAAGTTTTAGTGACAACAACATTCTACAGTTTAACAAATGAGATTATGTGACCAGATTAAGTGGATGACTCATATGCTTGCATTGTTCTCTGCCTTGAAAAAGTGCATCTTTTTTTCTTGCAAAAATAAGGTAATTCATAGGCATTCTAAAACTAATTGAAAGTAAGACTAAATTGCTCCAACAATCAAATTAGAATAAACAACACTCTAAACAAAGCAATTTTTGAGATATTTTTCACTCATTTAAGTAGAAGCAATAACAAAATTATTTTTATTTTCAAGAGGAAGATCACAGACGCCCTGACTGTGAGGTGCCCACTACACATTTTCTATGCAAAGAAGAACAATAAATTGTGAATTCAGCTAATAGATATTCGTGCAACATGTTCAACAAGTTTATCACATTTTCCTCTTTCCTTGATGCATAGTGATTTTGCCTGTGTTCAATATGGATGGAGGCAGCTGATAATGAATATGAATGTTCTACCACCCTGAGGTGAAGCCTGAGCAAGCTTCACACATGTGGCTGCAACTGACAAAGCTATTTAGTAGCAAGTTCAGGTTTTAGACCAATAGGTCACAGGAATGAATTGTTTAGCTGGACATAAAAGAACAAGGTACAGTTGCAAAGGAGTGGGAATAGTGCAAGGGACACGCAAAGTTACTTGTTTCCAAATTCCATTACACAAATGCTTAAAGTATAGATGCAAATGCAGCAAATCCACACCCCAACTGATTCTGATGGCAACAAAACAAGACTTAGTGCACAGCCTGGAGATGTAATACCAATGCTTGAGCAAGGCTTTCATGTAAATCTGCCTCCTTAATCAGTGGTAAAACCTGTGTCTAGGAATACAGATGCTCTCAGAGAACACAAATTATTCCAGTTATCAATTTAAATAAAAACTCATATTACCTGAGACAACACTACTTCACAAAACAAAATTAAATAGCTAGTCTGGAAATGGATATATTTTGACCTGGAATTTGTAGAGTCCATTGTCCATGCTAGCACCTACTGTGCATCTGGTGGCATTTGATGACGAGGAAGGCTAGAGGGAGAAATTTTTGGGAAGTGAGTATTTCCCTTGAAGAAGATTACCCAGCCACATGCACAAGTACTAGCCATTCCAAATAAACTTATTACAGAGGCAAAAATGTTAATCATCACAGATATTACCGCACCATGGGAGTGACTAAACACCGTAAATGCATTGTGCAGCCTGGAACGCAGCCTAGCACTGATGTGAAACAGGAGGGGATGAACAATGTGCTCTCAAGAGCCAACTTCATGACCTCACTGCTGTGGCTTTACCAAAGAGGATCCAAGATACCGGCAGGAGTAAAAGCACAGCGAGCAAGGCATGAGCTGCTCGGGGAGTGGCTGCAGCCACAGCGACTGCCCGGGAACCAGCGCCTGGGCAGTTCTGCTGCAATCCCGAAAGTGGAGACCATCGATTCCAATCCATGCCCGCGGACTTTCAGGAGCCAGCCATGCCGAGCTCCTTCTCCCGCGGGAAGCTGCGCTGGGATCGGCGCTCCCGGGAGCAGGCGGGCGGGGCTCTGGCGCCCCCCAGCGGTGGCCAGCGGCAGCACCGCCGAGCGCCGCTCCTGACTTGTCCCGGACAGCTTGGCCACCCGCCTGCCCGCGGCCCGGGAGCGACAGGAGGGACAGGGAAACAGCTCTTTGCTGCACATGTACGCATTCCAGAGCAAAGGGAACATATAAAAACACCGCAATCACTCCAACATCGGCTGTGGCAGGCACTGCACGAACGTGCCTTGCACTGAGAAATGGAGTAAAAGTCTTGCACAAACACTGACTTCAATGCTTGATCACTGTAAAGTCTTTACCGATACGTGCTTGGCATTATCTGTAGTCGTTATCTGTGAATGTGCTGCTTTTGAAATCTCCTGTCATTCCCAACTCATGAAATAAATCCTTTAAACTGCTTGTGAGTATTTATGCACGCTCAGAGCCCCACACATTGAACCCTATTTGCATACTTCCTTGGGTAACAAATAATATTAATATGATACACAATATGTAATTGCAATATCGCATGACTATTAAGGATTTCTCCTTCGCAATGACTCCCAGCCAAACCACATCATTTCCCTACATACCTGCTCTGTCAAGTTTACATGCCCCCTCATGATACTAATGAACGACAGTTGTGAGCCAGAAGGAAAGCCTGTCTGAAGAAACAATTACAGCAGGAGATGCTATCTGCACTCAGTATTGCAATGAACTTGCCTCTGAGGCAGCACTATTGTTACTTGGATTACACATTATGTATTGAGACACTGCTCCATAGGAGTGTCAAAACACCTCTTGCCCTCTAAATCAAATGTACTAATCCAGCTTCCCCGTCTACTCCATCTACCCTGACTCCTCATTTGCCTGCAGCTACTTTTGTACACTTGGACCCACTACCCTTTGAGAGGAGACAACATCATTGTGACTGGGAAAAGGACTTAGAAACTGCTGTGGGATTGAAAGCAAGTCCTTTCCCAGGATTACATACAGGAGACTGCTCCACAAACCAGAGCAGGCAGCAGTTCTAAATGACCTCACAGGCCATACCTCATTACCTTTCCCATCTACTATTCTACACAGCATCTAAACTAATGAATCACTCAAGAGCAATTTCTTTGCACTGTTTTAAAATTTCCTTATTGGCAAAGGGATGTCCCTGTATTTCTTATAGACATCTCCAGGGAAACGTTAACCTATATGTTTGTATGCACTAGACTTTCATGTGGGTTGTCATAAATACTGTCAATAGACATGTAGCCTCCCCTGCCACTTCCTGTTAGGATAATAAGCAGCTTTAATTGCTACTGTAAGAGGAAAGGTATTTGCCATCTTCACCCTGAATATAAAGAACACACGTGTTCAAGGTAGTAGAAACTGGGTTGCCAAATAGGACATCTAGGGCCAATTCTGCTGTTTGTAGGGGACAGAGGATTAAATCTCACTTTCGCTAAAGCAGAAATTATGATTCCTTTTGAATTTAGCAGAACAGGATTTGGCCCTAAAGGACTCTTAGCACACACCTCATAAGATAACAAATAAACAGCAACTATGGAGAATGAGGAATTGCACCAAAAGAAAAAGCAGATTCAATTTGCTCATTGGATCAAAGCTCTCAGTGTCTGAAAAGACAAGGCTGAAAGAATTGCAGATAAAAACAGTGTTAAAAGCATTAGATAAAAACTACAGCACGGCAGATCGCAAAACCAGTAATGTAAACCAAGATTTTCTCTTTACTCTGTTCATCTTCCTTGCTTTGTCGGAAAGGAAAGGCTAAAGATGTTAAAAAACAGTGCCTGAAGAACCTGTTCTTTCCTAATTTTTTTACTTTAACTTATTCCCTTCCCACTGCTTTATACATTATGCTGCACTGGTGAACTGTACAACTCCATCACTTCTATGACCAGTTATTTTTCTAGAAAACTTTGTCTGTTATCACAGCCACAAGTAGCTCTAAAATGCATATGCAAGAATTTTTTCTTACTTACAGTTCCTTTTCATTTTATGAAAATAATTTAAAGACATACTTTCAAGTTGTCATCTTATTTGGAAAAAAGGGGGAAAGAAGTATTACTGACAAAGGTAAAGACTACCACAGCTGAAGTAATTTGAAAAAAATATTTTTGTCATTTCCTAGAAACATATAATAGCAATAACAACAACATTCTGGTTTCCAAGGTGTCAGAGAAGCTTCTGTTGCAGGTTAATCCTACCAGGAAGAAAAACAATGATATTCAGAGTCAACATACTCTTTCCCAGCATGTCAGATCCACAACAGCTCTGTTCTCTAAGGCAGTCTTTATTCTTAGTAGCTGGTATACTTTTATTCATGTCAAAGCATTTTTTGTTTGTTTTTCTTTCTTACTGCTGTCTGTTTGGCTAAGGAAAATGAACCAAGTCAGCCTCGTTATTACATGTACAACATTATGCACAAGTAGGTGAATCACAGAGGAAAAATGACTCTCCTGTTTTGGTTGCACCTACTACAAGGCAATATAAAAATATCTAAGTGAAAATGCACTTATTTTATTTGATATTTGTAAAATTAAGCATTTCTGCAGTAATTCTCTGAAAAATCAAGGTCTCCTCTATTTCAATGAACAAAATGTATTGGCAAGAATGCTTGAATCTAACCTGCTAGGTCATTGCCAATCAACCACCCAAATTTAATTTTCTCTTCCCTTGAAATACTAGTTTTCTATCTAAGTCTTCATCCTTTTCCTCCTTCTGTCATTTTTGTTATTATGTATTCATTTTATAATGTCCATTAACTCACTAATGGCTCTCAGATGTACTTATTTGAGTATGTGCCCAATAAGACTGAAGATGTGCATGGGCAACGAGAATGGACCACAGCAATGATAAACAAGGAGTCTGCGGGTTCAGTGTTTGTTACTGACGGTGGCCCAAACACCAATAAATGTAATGGAAGGACTTCCACTATCCTGAGCAGACATCAGGTCAGGCTGCAGGCGGGAGAGTCCCCTAGTGGTGACAGCCCTCCATGGAAAGGAGCAACTGGAAGTGCCAAGAAATGGCACTTCCCGAAGGCCAGGGGCACCCAGCACCCAACTTTATGGGATATGTTTTCAATTCTACTTTGATGGTCGCGTGAAGTTGCCAGATCACAATTATACCTAAATATTTATATTCCGAAAATGTGCAAAACCAGAAGATGGCAGTCAGAAAAAAGTGAAAAGGGAATGAATCTTCTCAAGGTTTTCCTCCCAGGCTGTACATTTAATAGGCAGAAGTACTTTAAACACAAAGATACCACTTCTGGACATGATTTTGATATGTGCCCTGAAGTATCCTTTCAAGCAGCAAGTAGGGCTACATAACCAGATACCTGCAGACAGAAATATAATTTTGTCCTTAGAACACTTTTCTGAAGATAGGTGTCAGATTCATACATTAAGTCCTGCTGTGTGTGCCAGGGATACAGTCAGGGAATATGTGAGTTAAAGGCAGAACATCTTTTCTTTCCTTACTAAAGTTCTACCTTGTCTGCTTATGGGGAAAGCCCTTCCATTTCCACTTCTCCTTTTCTTAATTACCACACAGAACAAATCACAAAATCTGACATTATTACACTATCTCTATTCAGCAAATTTATTCTTTTAAATGAAAGCTGATCACTTGTTTTGAGATAGCCTAATCCAGTGGCATTGTGTACATTTATTAAACACAATTCACAAAGACAGTGAGACTAAGAGCATACATGAAACATTCTCATTGGACCCCCACTGTACATTGAATAATTCTACTCTATAAGTCACAATGTCCTTTGTGTCTACAATTCTTTAACTTAGGCACTCTCTGTACAGTGCCCAAAAGTTACCTCTGTTTTTTTCCAAAACAATAACTTCTCATATTAAACGATGTGAAATTAATATACTGACTTACACTAGCTGCTGTTTTCCTTCATCAAGTCCAACACTCCTTTCCCCTTGAAGCTTTTGTCTGCTTTCCTGAGCAAGAGCATAGAATGACACTTTCCTTTGAAATGGAAAACTAGGAAATGTTGTAAGGGCAAGAACAAAGGTTAATTCTCGCACTGACCACGTAATTCTCTGTTCTGGCAGCTCAGGAATCAGAAGCTCAATGACTGTCTTCAAAAAGTGAAGTTTTCAAAGCACAGAGCATTGAAAACTGAGATCATGGGAACTGAGGGTAATTAATCATGCACCTCAAGGTGCAACAATGCCTCAAAACATGACTTTTAACATGAAACTATTTCTTTAGCAGCTACCCCAGGCTTACAGTGAAAATATCATTTCAGCCCTGCTGGAACAAACAGAAAAGTCTGTAAGTATATAACTTCTGGCATACTTAGAAAATGAAAGCTTTTAGTCCTTTGGGCAGCTGGTCACTAAGAGTGAATGAGGTGGAATACCGCTAGGAATGTCACTGCTGTTGGTGACTCTCCAACTTGGGCTGACTCTCTGCCATTCCATTCACAACAGGGAAAAGCTCTATCCTGTAAATATTTTATAGAGTAGTTCCAGTGTCTCTGTACAGGCTACAAATGACAGTCAAGAAAAAAGGCTGTTACTTTACTATGCTGTTAATACTTGCAAGCTACCTACCAATCTTATATGGTAATAACAAAACAAATCCATGATGCAACGGAAAGGAAAGCCACCTATCATCTTTAAAGTGTGTCACATAGCTTCTGAATGGTAGTAATTGATGTCTCTAATGAGATTACTTCATTAATAGGAATTTCTATTAATGTTAATACATGCTAATAGGGGCAATGGATATAATTCTCCATGTAAAGATTCTGATTTGTTTGCAGTCATAGATGTAGTCTCAGTCCAAAAACACTGCATGTCAGGAATAAGTTTTGAGCTCCCGAATTTCTGTCCCAGAAATCTTACATGGAAATATAAGATGTATACCATGTGTGCCACATGATGGGTTGAAAGGCTGAGGATCAGGTCTCTCAATAAATCTGAAGCTAATGATTAACAGCAGACATATTTACTCTTCCAGGGTAGAGCTGCTAGCTGATTACAATCAACTTTTATAAGTACTGATAGCATGCAAAAAGACAGTCATCTATTGCAAGTAATTTACAGCTCAGCCATGCATTATAAACTAAACTGCCTTAAAAAGACATACAATGCAGATGCTATTCCTCCTGTTATTGTTTGACTTTCTTCATGCAAAACCTTTCATAAGAAACAATATAAGAAAAAAAACCCAAGAAACAAGAAACAAAACACAGGCCAGGTGAGAACTCTGAAAAGAGGGGAATTGGTTTCCAATTGAGAGCAATTCTCACCTCTACAGGCAGGTTTGTGTACGATGGTCCAGGGGTCTGGACACAGCTCTAAAACTGAGAGGCTCCAAGCAAGCTTAGACATTTGTTTGTACAGAGCTAAGCCTGAAGCCTAGGGCTCCCAAAATACACCTTTGTGATGTTAGATAATTGTGCAGAGTCTCACATCGAGCAGAGTTTACAGTTCTGGACAACAGAAGTAAGACAGGTCAGAGTGTACATGCACATAACTTATGTGTTACTGTGACACTACAAAAGCCTCATTTACATTTCTTTAAATTAAGGAAAGAGGTCATAAGAATTAATGTAAGCTTTAAAAGTTGACACAGTGGGTTTTTTTCACCTGGAAATGTGATGCTTATATACATATATATAATATATACTTACACAGAGATCCTCTGCTATAGTAGCTTAGAATCTCATAATTTATCACAGCACTTCCCTGGAAATAGAATGATTATAGTATAATAATACTTTTAAATATAATATTTACATGTATATAGTTTTACATATATGTAAGAACACACAAATATACACATATAAATATGTATTTGAGAACACACAAGTCTATAATGCAGAAAGAAAGGCTGCAGAGCACCCCAGACACACAGCTGCAGCTTTTTCCTGACTGCAGCTTTCTGCACTCAGACCCTCACTGATCTAAAAATCCAGACATGGCAAGCAGAAGTGTTACAGTTCCTTGATTATTCCAACAACAAAGTAAATTCTATGTAATTTACGTGCTATAAAGTGTAAACAGACTGTGCTTTTCATCATTTATGCTTAGCTTTTGTTTTGTAGTTTTGATGTGTTTGTTCCCAGTTAATATGGTACCAGTATATGGATTTATTTATTTCTGAGGTAAGACTGAGAAAATAAAGATAGTTTCCGTTAGGAGTTGAAAATGCAGCCATTTAAATACAGTTTATTATAGTTAACAAACTATTGTCAATTATTAATTTAACTTCTGCACTTGAATTGTGGAGGAGACAGAGGGTGTTGAGAATGTAGAGACATTACTATTGGAAAGGTCAATGTGGGAAGTGGGAAGTGCGCAGACTTCCTACAAGATGCATGAGACTGTAATTGGGTCACAAGGTCATGGAAAACCTAAAAAATTGGACTTTTCTGCATTAGATATTCCAGAATGACCCCCCATATTGACCATCTACTCAGTAGTTAGTGCTTGCTTGTTCTGCTGTGTCCGACCTATTTATTCTTGAAGACTGGTCAATTTATCTGTATAGACAAAGTTCAATAAATTCTACTTTTATCATTAAGCTTGGACTTAGAAAATGTCTGCCCGTGATTTAACAGTGAGTCTTTGCTTAAATCTCATCAATTTCAACACCATCTTATTTTTGGCAGCCCTAGTGACATCAGAAAGTGAGCTCAATAATAATAACAACAATGATCTTTGCAATTTTCACTTTTACACTGTTTGGTCACTCTAAAATGCAAACATTTGTCTCAGTAGTCTGAAAGACATGGCACAAGGCCTGTGTTTGAATGAGCACGGGTGAAAGTCCCTGAGTATGTCCTTCCCGCTCCTGTGGGTTTGGCTGCCTAGAACCTGGACCAGCTTGGGAAGAGCAGATCTGGGTGTCCTTGGAGAAAGGTGTCATGAAGACAACACCACAGGCATCAGCAAGGGCGAGCCCTCCTTCCCCTGGGAGCTGCATCAAAGCAGAGGCTGTCCCACTGGGCCTTATTCCAGTTCCAGCTCCACGTGCATCCCCAGCTCTCTGCATGGCCACTGCCTCGACCCCTGGGCTGACATCCCAACTTGGTCTCAAGCCTCACCACCTCACCCCTGGCCTGCCTGGCCATCACGGGGCCACGGCTGACCCTGGTCACTGTCACCAGGCCTGAGATGACTGCTTGGCATGACCACTGGGTTGTGGTGGAGCTGGGTGCCCTCAGAAGGCCTGACACCAGCCCTGGGTGTGACTCAGCCCCACAGCCAGGCCCTGGCACTGCCATGCCACCACAGCCATTGCTGGGGCTGCCCATCTGTGTTGGGCAGATGCCCCTACCCTGCCAGCCTCATGGGGAGACACCATGGCCCCAGTAACCCGAAGAAAGAAGAAATACATTCAGTGCCCTACAGACAGGCTCTTCCAAACATAACATGCCTCAAGAGGTTCTTCCTTCTGCTGCCACACTCACCAGAGGAAATTCTCTGCCCTCAAACACCAAGTACAAGTCTTTGGAGGAAAGGATTGACACTGAAATGAGTTCACTACGAAAGGACAAGACCAATGAGCTGGGAACAATGCCGGTACAGACCCTGCTCTGTAGATGTAAAACTGGAGTTTCACCACAGACTTTGGGCTAGTTAGCCCGGATGGACAGAGCTAAAAACTGACAGAGAAAATGGCACACACAATGCCTACCTGCCCCTGGCCATTTCTACTTGCTCTTTCTCACCCCATGTCCAGTCCCTGAGTCCAGATCCCACCACAAGATGGAACTACTAAAAAACACAATGAGGAAAAAATTTGATATGCAACTTAGCAATTGTGTTTGGTTACAGCACCCTCGCTCAAACAAGGGAAGTCACAAAATGGGATTCTTATGATAGTAATTGTTTACCAAACAGAATAAAGCTTTTTAAACCCCAGTCTTCCTTGCCTTTTTTTTTTTTTTTTTTTGTGTTTGCACTTCTTTAGCATATTAGCCCTTCAGGGCTTGAAGGACCTATTTTCATAAGTGTTGACAAACCACTAAACATGCCGGTGGCACAGTATCAGTGGCAAGTAATAATAGTATCTCATCCACAAACAAGACACAATGGAACACTTGCGCCCTGAAACATTCCCGGGTGGAGTATCTCTTATGAAAGAATTTCTTTATTAATGCTTTGTTCAGGGAGGGAGCTCCACTGGAAGAATATACCCAGGTGCTGTCCTGGTATCCTGCCTGCTCTCCTCACCCATGCAGCTCATGTATTTTGGAGCTGACTAAAAAAATTCTATGTAATTATGAGGAGTTGAGCCTCAAATCTTGATCTCCAACACCCAAGAAGTTATTCTTGGTCTCCAAGAAGGTAAAAAGGACTACTTTTGTGAATATGACAAAATAAAGCCTGCAATGGCAGACCCCTCAAACTGTAAGTAAGACAATATAATGGGAGCACAAGTATGAATATGCTCAAATACATACAAAACTTAGTATGTCTGAACTTCTGAAACAAGTATCTTCCCAAGGTTATGAGTATGAAGAAGGTGAAAAATACATTTCCAACACAACGTTTTATTCCCACCTTCTATTGCCAGATCTGTGAGAGCAAATGTCCGTCAAGAGAATACAGTAAGGAATTACTTGCAACAAATGAACTCAGTAAGTGATCTGCTGTGAGGCAGTAAGAACAGTTGTGTGCCTGTAACAAATTACTGCGTCCTAATGATTTATTGTAGACTGTCTGGAACAGTCTAAGAAGGGGATTCATCTTTCCCACAACACTCATATGTTTTTAATGGGTCAGCAAGAGTGAAGCACTGAGTGGTGCTGACTGTACCTCCCAATTAATTTCATATTCTTTTCATCTTTAAATTTGAGGATAAATTAAAATAAACCTTTGTTTTGCTGCCATTTATTCTCACTGTCATCTGCAAAACAGACCTACAAACAACCTCCCCCCCCCCCGCCCAAAGCATAAACCCATCTGGAAAAGAGCAAAACAAATTAAACCAATTTGAATGAGTGCTCTCCTCTCCCAAAAGCTCCATTTCCCTTTCCTTTTCTTTTCAGTTCCTATTCATAGACAGTGGCTGATGTGCCAGATATGTTCTAGAGCTGGAAATTAACTTTTTACCATTCTTCCTACTGAGAAAAAGAAAAGAAATCCTTACATAATACATGCATTGTTAGTTCTCAAAACATGATCTAGAAAGTAAAGTGCTATTCATGGAGGTAAGTTCATTTCCCTATTCTGTGGCTCAGTCTCTCAATTATTTTCAATGTCTCATTTGAAAGTGAAGATAACAGAATTTCCCTTTTTCTTAAGGATTGACAAACAAAACCAGCACAAGGCTATTGTATGCCGTCATAATAGGAGCATTATATAAAACAGCCAAGTCTCCTAAATAAAAGTTAATTATTAAAGAACACAGAGCTCTTGTTCTTGTGTCCTTTTACATGCATTTTCTATTTATCCATAGCTCTTCTACTGTGTCTCCCAACTGTTCTTTTTTTGGACAATCTGCAACTATACCAGCTACCTGTTCCCATGCCACATCCCCCTACCTGCTGCCTCTTTTAAGTAGCTGGCTCCATGTCTCCTGGCTCTTCTCATCTCAGCTGCTTTCTCTGGGCCCAGATGCAGTCCCAGAGGTGGAGGTGCATCTCAACACCCAGTGCTCAGACATTATGAGACATCAGAGACCCAAAGCTGACTGGAATGACACCTGCTCGGGCACTGTCTCCACACTCTGCAGAGGGAGGAGCTGCCTTGGAGATAAAAGGCAGTAGCTCCACCTCTCTATCCCATAGTTTCATGCCCTCATACTGCTGAGCCTTCCTACAGGGACAGCCAGTTCCTCTGCTACCTGCCAGGCTCTGAAGTGCTGTCCTGAAGAGATGGAAAGCAGTCAGCCTCCCTTCACCTTGCCCATTTGCTTCATCGATAAAGGACAGAAAAGAGAAGCACCTACAGGTTTGTTTAGCTTTTGGGACCTGGAGCTCTCTGTGCAAATATATAGAGCTCTCTCTGTCAATTCTTTTTTTATTTCTGTCCACAGCAGCTGCAGAACAAAGCTTAAGAAGATGAGCTGGATGCATCTCAAGTCTTGAAACCATAAGTCAAATAACATCTTGAATGTTTTTCTGTTGTGATTTTCAAGCCTATTTCATTGCATATGGAAGGTTGATCTGTGGTATTAATAACTGTGCAAGTATTCATTGTGTTCTTATGGAAAGTGAATTGTTAGGGAGCCATCTGAACATGGATACTGCACTCTGAACATGCTGTATTCCTCCCTATCTTCTCCTGGGCATCAATTGTAACTGAAATACTCATTACAAGGAACCTCCTGTTTCCTTAACCAGGTTTATTAAAATAGCATTTCATGACTTGAGTGGGACTTGCCATAATACTGCAAATACTATTATGGTACAATGCATGTATATTGATATACAGAGCCTAAATTCCTCCTCTCTTCCATGCTAATGCTTATGGATAAATGAACTTTTCTTAGAATTGGTATTGTGAATTAAACTGGATGGGCAAAGAAACTTGAAGAGAGGGTTACCCAAGTTCAAAACGAGCATGTACTTTTCCTTTTAAATTATTATATAAGTGATTAATAAGTTTCTGAACTATTTTCGGTGTTTATAGCAGTGAGCAGCCTTTGGTGAGTTACACCAAAGCTGACTTGCTGCTTCTCCGAACTTGTTTGAAGGAAGAAGGAGGCAGGTAGGGCCGGTTTGCGGTGGCTGCTCAAAGGTCCTACTGAGAGGAGCCACGAGAGGGCACTGGAAGAAGGAGCTAGGCAAAAAGCCGCAGTCCTGGGAACCAGCAGGCCAGGACAGCAAGAGCTATGTCCCCGGCCCGTCGCAAGAATAAATTAAAGTCCAACAGTACATACAGTTCATTTCATATAAAAGCGAAAGCTATACTGAGAGGTCTCCCAGGCCAGGCTTAGAGGTCTGAAGCCTGCCAAGGAAGCTAAGAAAGGGCCAACAGTACCCAGAGAGTGTGCTGGGGCATCGGGAGCAACAGGAGAGGACAGCACCAAGTCGAGCTGAGAACTACACAAATGCGCACAACTGACAACCTAACTCACATGTTCCTGCTGCACACAAAGGCTACAAAGAGAAAGGGAGATGAGAGAGGTTCTGTAATGCAACCACTTCCCAGAAAATATCCCCGTTGTGCATTTAGTTTCACAAAGGCATCGGCTGCCTGGGTGAAGAGAGATCCAGTGGTTCTGCCCAGTGCAGTAAGCAATAAGAAAAGAAGGAAAATATGTGCATCGGGAAACAATTGCAAGCTCAATACATTTGAGGAAGTCACAATAAACCACAGAAAATGTCAGAATTCATCTTCTGATCTTATTTCTTATTTCATCTTTCAAAATTAACTGGTGTTAACATTTTTCAATATAACAAAAGTAGCTTGTTCCTGCTTTTTGGATTCCAGTTATATCTGGGAATGGATTTCAATTTTTCATTGATCTTTTAGGAGACTGTCAGACAGCTATGTGCTTGCTTGTATGACATCAAACAGTATGGACAAGATCAGGGCAGTCATTAGAACCTGACTTCGATCTGCCAGCAAATGCTTCATTCCCTCTGTCAATCCAGTCTAGATTGCTCTATACAGGGACATGCTATATTGTAAATACAGACAATCACTGAAAAAACTTGACAAGTTTGGTATTGACCACTGGTTGTTATTGATTTGCTCTCTGGCCCTGAGCAGCTCCAATTAGGTCTTTCCACAACCATGCCCAAGAGCAGTTTGAAGGGCAACTCTCTTCAGTAACTTTGTAAAAAGAACAGTATTGATGAAATTGCTCCTTCCATTCCACAGAATCTCCTATATGCCTCATTTGATTGACAGCATACATCAAGTAGCTTCAAAATCATACTTTGAAAATATCCCCGGAGTGGGCTGCCACAGTTCTCAGACATTATTTTTAAATCTTCAAACTGAAAAAAATGTCAATGAAGTTAATTATCAAAATAATAGTAGTAAGAATGACAAGGAGGCAGGCTATATGGGACAAAGGGGAACAAACGCAATTTTGTTTAGAGCCTATGAAGCTCACTGTGGTCATATTGGAACTGCAAGATTTGGCCCTCCAGGGTGATCACTGTTATTATTTTGATTATAGTAGCACAGGGCAACACCACACAGACTGGAACCTGTCTGCTCCTGATGGGAGTCTTGTGGCCTGAAGAGCTTACAATCTAAATAAGACCAGGTAGACAAGTGGAGTGAGAAAGAAAGTACTTTTATTAGGTCCAAGAGAGATTAGGAAACTTGCCCAAGGACACATACCTTTGACAGATTCAGGGTTTAACCTAGATTTTCAGTATGGTGCCTTGGTCATAAACACTTCACCTACCTTCTGCTCAACTTGTGAATGCCTCTTTAGGTGGGATTTAAATAGACTACATCTCAGTAAAGCATCACCAGAAACATCCTGTTATACCATGTTTATTTTGACAGCTTTCACATACAGAACCTTTTCTATTGACAAAGTCCTAAGTGCACAGATTAAGAATCACATACAAATTTGGGGGCAGGTGAAAAGCTCGAGCTCAAGAGCGAGCTACTGCTTCTCAAGGCTCTATACAGCATTGGAAGTTTCAGTGTATTTGCTTCAGCTTTAGTCTCACGCAGAGTTTTAAACTTACAGGTCTCCAGCTATGTAATTCCCCACATCCAGCAAAATATTCCTCCTTTTTTGGGGGGTCATAACAAGACACATGGGACAGAAATTAATCAGAAAAAGAAAAGTAATACCAAATTATGGAAGAAAGAAAGTGCCAAATTTAACTCAGTCTAGGTTCACACATGCCACAGAAAACTAAGACAAGTTTTAGATGTAAGTCAGTGCTGACACATAATATTTAACCATGCCCATCATAAAATCCACTTTACTGAAATAAAAAATACACAGTACAAAAATCCACGTGACACAAATGTTACTCATTAACATTCCTTCTACATCTTACACGAAAGTATTACTTGTGAAAAGTGCCCACTTGCAAATTTAAGAGGACACTGCCTCTCACTTCACAACGTGCTAAAAGTCATACCTGTGAGAAGAAATTACCACCTTTAATAATAAACGGCTCATTTTCCAGCATAACTTCTATCAATTCCTCGACCTTTGCTTTCACTATCAACACAAATGGCTTTGATGATTGCACGTAGGGGAAATATGAGCTACAAGCAAGGTCGAGGTGTCCTATCTCTTCACCAGACAGAGAGAATTCAACTAAGTCACTTTCAGGACTCTTGTGAACTACCTTTCAGACAGGTGAGTGCCTGGCTTCGTTTCCAAAAGCTGCCAGGATCGACTCAAAAGCCGCAGAGCTGCCACGTTTCCCTGCAAGGTCCGGCACAACTTCCCCGCCGCCGCGGTCTCCCGGGTACCGGTGTTTAGCCCACACCCCATGCCAGCGGCACGGTGAAGCACAGAAGCGGCCTCCTCCTCCTCCCCGGGGAAGGAGAGGTGCCACGGGGAGCCGCAGCCGTGACTCAGAGCCGTCTCTGTCACAACACGCGTTTCCCAAACGTCCCGATGCTTCAGGTGCCCGGACGGCCGGCTCCGGCTGCCGCCTGCGCTGGCGGGAGGCACTGGCACTCCCCGGTGCCCCGATAGGACCGCCGGGAGCTCAGCTCTCCCTGCCGCGCAGCACCTCTGTCCCCCGGCGCCTTGGCCAGCGCAGACCCTTTCCCGCGGGACGCCCGCCCTCCGCCCCCTTTCCCGCTCTTCCCGTCAGGATGAAGCGGCCGCAGCTCCAAAGCCTCCCCGTGCTCCCGGGCTGTGGCCGTGCGCCCTCCGCAAACGCACACCCCGTTCCGCGCCCTCCGCAAACGCAAACCCCGTTCCGCGCCCTCCGCCTCCGCGCGGGCGCGATGGGCAGCGACAGGACGGGGGTGAAAGCCGGTACCTGACTCTGGCCTTCTCTGCCCGCCGGAGCGCCGCGTCCCTCTGCAGCACCTTGAAAATCGCCCTGGCTTCCTCCTCGTTCAGAAAACTGAGATCTGGCCCCTGGGGCGCTGCGGTCATGGCTTTGCTTATCGGCGGGCGGGCGGGCGGAGGCGGGCGGGCAGCGCTGACCCCCGCGCAGCGTGCAGCCACACCAGCATGGCCGGACGCCGAGCGGACCGCGCACGCCGGCACCGCGGGACGAGCGTCCCCTTGGACGGCCACAGCCAGAGCCGCTCCCGCTCGGAACCGCCCCGGCGCGGGCTGGGCACCTCCCTCTGGAGCGATGGCAGCGCAGCCCGGCGGGGCGGGGCGGGGCAGGGCAGGGCAGGGCAGGGCAGGGCAGGGCGGAGCGGGGAGGTGGCACCGGAGTCGCCCTCGGTTTGGAGTTGCCACTCGCTCTGTGCTCGTGTCCCACCGCGAGCGGGCCGCGGCTGACTCGGATGATGCGCCGAGCGCTCGGCGCGGTGTTTGCTTTGGCGCTGCCCGGAGAGCACACACCCGCCCGGCGGGTCGCTGCGCTTCCCCGTGGCGGTCACGGCGCGGGTCCCACCGGGCAGCCCCGCCACGCCTCTGCCCCGCTCCCCGCTGCACCCGAGTGCGGCCCCGCCGCTCCGCCCGGGCGACGCTCAGCCCGCGGTAGCCCCTCCGCGGAGCGCTCCGCGTCCCGCCGCTGCAGAACGTGCCCACAGTCCATGCGGATGGATGCAAATCGGCCGCTTTTCCTTGACGAAAGAACGGGACAGTGTTTCCTGTGTTTCCTATTTACTCTTCTTTAAGGCTTTCCTGAAGAAATAGTAGAGAACATAAGTTCTTTACCTGGGAGTTATAATCGCATTTCGGAAATAGTTTCATCCTGATTTCATTCTAACGGCTCTGATCCAGCTCTGTGCTGGTGAGAGCACCACCAATTGCCATGTCTCTCCAAAGCTTGTATCTGTCTAGTACGCTGTATTAGTTGAATACTTTATAAAAGGTCCTTTGAAATTTTTCCATCGAATAAGAGCTTTATTCGGAGCTGAACTGTAGATGGAGAAAGAGAATTGTGGTAAATTATTTCAGGCCAAGGAAGTTGGGGCTGCTCATCCTGTAAAAGAGAAGGTTTGTTGCGGAGACCTTGTAGCAGCTTTCCAATATCTGAAGGAGGCCTACAGGGAAGCCAGAGAGGCACTCTTTGTTTGGAGCTGTAGTGATACGACAAGGAGTAATGTGCACAAATTGAAAGAGGAGAAATTTAGGTTACCTATTGGGATTTTTTTTTTCCACTGTGAGAGTAGTGAGATACTGGAAGAGGTTGTTCAGGGAGGTTGTGGATGCCCCAGTCCTGGTAGTTCAAGGCCTTGAGCAACCTAGTCTAGTGGGAGGTGTCCCTGCCCATGGCTTGAGATTAGACGATCTGTAAGGTCCCTTCCAAACCCTTAATATTCACTGATTCTGTGAAAGAAAACACAACTTTTATTATGACAAAGCAAGTCAGTGGAAAAAGACAGGTCAGTGTGCAGCAAGAACTGGGCTGTGATGCACGCAGCCACCTTCCCACCCAGCAGCAGGCTGACGTGGGGCTGTGGAAGAATGTTTCCACACTAGGAAGCTGAGTGGTGCAAGTGGAAATAAGGGCCTTAGAGCACAGTGAGAATAATAGGTTGCATGAGGCTCCTTGTTTTGGAGGAGCTTCTGGCATTACTTGTCTGGCCCAAAAAGGAATTTACCTGATTCCTGGTGACCAAACAACAAAAGCAAGGCTATGAGAGACAATTGATGAAAATGTAAAAAAGCAAATTATGAAGAATTATGATGTGGAGAGGGTATGTCTCCAACAGAGAAAAAACCATGAATTTTTAGTAGTGTATGTATGTGAGATGCTTCTGGGTAAAGTCCAAGCACTTTTCTAGAGGTGCAAGAGCCACAGCTGTCCCCGATGCACTAGGAGAACTCTCTAAGGGTAAACATCCTGTCTTTCCCATTCTGTTGCATTGAGCATAACAGAGTGACTGTTTCACCAGCAGAAGCAGAGTGTATGGAGTTCTCCCGAGGACTCTCCCAGGCAGTGAATTAAACATCACTCTCCCTTTCTGACTGGCACCTGCAGGATATGGAAAGCAGTTGCTCATTGTCCTTCTTCATCATGCTAGATCTGCTCCCAGAGCTGGGGCAGAACATGGTCACATTTTTTTCTGTACATCCATTGGAATAAAGCTCATCAATGCCCACACTTGCCTTAAAAACATTGTTTGGTTTTATTGGTGAGTTGTGACTTTTTGACTTGCGCAAACTCATAAGACGTCTGTGCTCATTGCAGGAGATTGAACTACATGATCTTTAAAAGTCCCTTCCACCCAAACAATTCTGTGATTCTATGATGAAAAATAAATACATACATCCAGAATATATAGGAAAACTGTGCCTTTTCTTATGGTTTTGCAAAGGAAATTATGTTTTACAGTTTTTACATATAAAGGGTGAATTCCCCCACAAATTTGGTGGCTATCTATAATTATATTTATCCTGCATGTAAGTCAAGAATGGAATTGTATTTTTAACTTTCTGTCATTCTTTTTCTTCATTTGTAGAAATCTGATTAATTGGTGCTTTTTTCTTCCCATCATTAAAATATTTTTTGGCATGTTTTTAGTGCAGAGGGAAGCAGGGACAAGATGTTAATTTAATGTATAAGCAATGTATAGTCCTTCAGATAATAAGAAAGAAATGTTTTTTGTTCTGTAGAAAGCAGTGGAATTGTTTAGAAGAGTGACAAGTACATACACTAATGGCTTTAGAGGGATGCCGCAAGACTTCACAGTGATTTTTATTTCAATGGCTTTTATCCAGACTATTTAGAGATTTGGGCATAACCATTTGTATAATAAAAAGACCTTCATTCTACACAGCATGGTAAGTCACATAAGCATTACAAAGTGTGTGTTGGACCATGACTAGAAAGAGCTCCTGTCTACGGAGTCTTTTACTAGAAATTTATTTTGTGAAAAACAACCACTTTTCCAAATATCTCTTCATTACTCCACCTCACTTCAAATTTATATATTTTCCATATATGGATCATGATGGCAAGAAAATCCTGCCTGTATGCCAGTATTTAGAGTCTCTAGCACCTTATGTGCTTTAATTTCTGCTCCATAAACCTAAGATAAGATACATGCTTTAAATTTTTTGCATGGGTTTTAGCTAACAGCTGTTCTAGGACAACACAGAAGTATTTCTTGTAAATAAGTAGTATTTTCCGGTTTAAAAACCTGAAACAGAAGGCCAAAACAGCATATGAGAGGCTGCAGACATGAGACATCATTAGTAATGTTAATTGCCAATGCCACTAAAGAGGATGCTGACACACATACCTTAATTATAGGGCAAATTCTTCAAAAATTGCATTTCACAAATACTGCTGAACCAATGGGTGGTGCTAACTCCACTTATTCTCAGTGGAGGAATTCAAAGTGTAGGGTTCTGGAAAGCCAGAAGGATTGATTCTAAAAGTTGGTCTGTACCTAGGGAATTAAGAGGAATGCGCAGAAGGGTTGGTTAAATCTTGTTGCAATTGGCCTTGAGGCTCATATCAGCCTAAAGGCTTGAAAGAACTGTAAGGTCTTGTCTGTTCCTGTTGAACTAATTACTGTGTAAATTGTCAGCCAGATTAGTGAAGGCTGGTTTAATTAACTCCCTGCATTAAGTGAGAATGGATTCATGACCAGGCAAAGAATAAATAGGAAGCGTCTTTCATTCAAAATGTACTAAATCTGCTTATTGTGTTTGAAACAAATATTTCTAACACTAAGCTAGGTCAAAAATGGTTGGATCAGAATACTTGTAAGGACAAAAGCAGTACCTCTCCTCTGTTTAACAAACCCATCATTTATATCTCTGTTTCTTCTGATAGTAATTATTTATTTGTGTGTGTTAAGTTAACATCTGGAGATCCATTTGAGTTTCAGGGGACAGGGAGGCTTGCAGTGTATGGTTCCCATGGCCACAGGTCAATATTTCCACTGAGCAGTGAGTGTCCTCCAGGAGCTTTCACTGGGCCCTCAATTCCCACTTCAAAAGAGCTTTGGACTTTCATTTAGGCATTTTAGCTGTGAAGTGGTGCACTTTGAAGAGTGCCTGGACATCAACATCCAAATGCTGTTTGTGTTTTTGTAGCTGTTTGCGTGCTACACAGCCTCTTGTGAGGCAAGGAGGGAGCCAAGACCAGGCTGAGCAGGCTGTGGAGCGTGGGCTGTCACTGACCACCCTGTAAATGCCACAGGCAGCACAGCTGCTCCCACAGGGACAGCCAGTCTTCCACGTACACTGCGTTCCCAAGTCACATCTTGCAGCCTGTGTGGCTGCAGACTGCTCCTTTTCACAATCTCCTCAAGCACTTCCTCTTGCTGAGTCTGTCATTCACCTGCTTCTTTTTTCCTCCCTATCCCTTGAGTGTGGGCTGCTCCCTTCCCCCACTTTGAGGCTCTGCTCTGCCCACACAGCACATTTCCTCACCTTACAAGTACTGCTTGCTGCTGCTGCCTCTTGCTCCAAGGCCTTCCTACCCCATCCAATGTCAATATGGACTCCTCAATTCTTTCCCTGTACAGGGTTGTTTCTGCTGAAATAGACTTCTTGATCCCTTAGAATGACAAAAGGGCATCATAGCAAAACATTATCCAGTTTTTGCCTACTTGGAGAAAGGTAAGAGTGATCTCCCAAAAGCTTCTTAGCATTGCATAGCAGCAAGGAAAGGTATCATGAGAGTGATCTCTGAAATGGTGGCTGCAGTCTGACCCTGGCACTTCATGACAGTACTCTCGGTCTATTTGCTGCTCCTTTGGAAAATTACCTCATGACACCTCTTTGTTTTGATTTTTCCTTATGACTGGCTGTCCTGTCCTGCCTCCCTTACTTTCATGATTCAGTTAATCACTAATTTTATTTGTAATACTCATTGGAACTGCACTTTCTCTGGACTGGAGAGAATATTGTGAGTAGGATACCTCACAGGGCAAGACAGATTGGGATTTTAGGGGCTTGCTGCAGAGGGCTGCAGCCTGGAGAGGCATATGAAGCAGATAGTCACCTTAATACCTCAGGAGTGTAAAACCATTGCTTGGAATGGGAGGGTGTACATGTTTGCTTGAAATTATGCAGGATTTCTGCTTTATTATAGGTCTGATGTCTTGACTGTCAGAACCATAGTTTGGCTAGTATTGCATATAGCATCTGCTCTCTTGGCAGAAACTAGGTAACCTCCTCTTCCTCCTTAACTAATATGTGCATAAACATAATCACCACAGGCCAATGCCTGAAACACTGCAGAATTATGCATTCAATATATTTAGGTCATATGCCAGTGCATGCAACCTATTAAGACAAGCTTGAGTAAAGGTACAAAGAACCAGGCATGACTAAACAATAAGGAAAGATGTCATCAGAAGCAAGAAGACAATCTTCAAAACACAGAATTCATATCCTAATGAAGAAAATAGAAAAATTCATGAATCCTTGCTGATAACAAGAGCCAGAGGTGCCACTTGTTGAAGATCTCTAAATGAGGACTAAACCTTTCTTCAACACATCAAGAAGTTCATCAGAGAGTCTGTAAGGCTGAACAATAACTGGTATATAAAAGAAGCACTATGGAAGAGTCAGTTTAGCTTCTGAAAATGAAACTCTTTACAGTGCTCTTTTTGAAGGATGGCAGCAAATATTTGGACAAAGACAGCCAAGTTGATGCAATGTGCTTGTACTTTTGAAAACATTTGACAGTACCATCATCAACAGCTTCCAAGGAAACTCAGTAGTCATGAGATTAAATAAAAAGTCATTTTATGGGTAAATAACAGGTTACAACTCGGGAAACAGAAGGTAAGAGGACAGGTTACTTATTACAGTGGAAGAAGGTCACTGGCAACAACTGGTCACAACCACTAGTAACTGCTGATTTTTCCAAAGCTCTGTGACCTGGAAAAGAAGTGAGCAGTGAGGTGAGCAAGTTTGCTGGTGTGGTGAGAAAGTTTAAGATACGAAGATATTCAAGATAAAAAGGACAAAGGCATACTGTGAGGAACCACAAGAGGCTTTTGTAAGACAGAATGACTAGGAAATACGGTGGAAAAAATCCTGGCTTCACATATAAGCATCTTTCACAAGTAAGTAGTGGACTCTGAGCTGACTATTACCATTTGCATTCAAGGTCTTTTTGATATGCATAACTTGTGAAAACATCAGAAAAGGAACCCAGATAGCAGAATTTATTAGAAAAGGAAAGAAATCTGTAGTTTTCTTAAAGCTTATATATGAATATGGAACTCTGCATGGAACATAGATTATATTACTTATGCATATACCATATGAACACAGATTTCTGAATATATATTCTGAATATAAATTCACATATATTCTCCATATAAATGAGGGAATTAGAATATGGAGTTCTATATATTCTGTATTTCAATGAGGTATAGAAATGGTGGAAAGGACTTAACTGTGGCATTTTTTCAAGTACAACAATGAGGAACCATCAAATTGATCTAACAGAAGCCAGACCAATGGCTGTAATCAGGAGTATGTGTTTCATGTGGCTGCAGAGGGCTCCTTGTCTTAGATAAGAAGTTCCTGAAGATTTTTCTCCTTTTATGCCTTCTGGTCTGCTGTTCTTCTAATGTGATCATGACCAACTGCCATGAGCTTTTGTTGGAGTGGCTGTCCTCAGTTGTATCCTTAAGAGCCAACAGATCCCCTCTTGATACCAGATGTTCTTCACTGTCAAAGTCTTAATAATTTTGCAGCTCACCAGCAGCAGCTAAAAGAGGGGTGTCAGGGTTAAAGCAAAGTGGTGTCAAGATATGAGGGCATACAGAGGGATAGGTGAGGCTGCTCTGTATGATGGGACAACTTTACAGGATTGGGAGTGGACCAATCCATTTGACTTGTGCATTTTGGCATCAAAACTGCTTTCAGGAACTAGATTCAAACTCAAAACTTCTCTAGTTGTACCTTAATTTCTAATCGGCCAGGTTTCATGCTTATGCTAGATTCAGGTTTTTGTGAACCAGCACAAGAGGAACATAGGCAAGGCATGCAAATCTAGGTCAAATCTCATGTGACAGTAAAGGCATAGCTCAAATGTCCCTGTGCTTCCCTCTGCATGTGTTGTTACATAGAAGCTAGCCCAAATCTGACTGCTGCATCTGACCTGGTTTTGGTTGGATAGAGAGATAATTTTCTTCTTAGTAGCTGGTATCTTGTTGTGCCTTGGATTTAGTATGAGAACATGCTGATGACACACTGATGTCTTTAGATTTCTAAGCAGTGTTTTTATCAAGTCAAGGACTTTTCAGCTTTTTGTGCTCTGCCACCTAGAAGGCAGGAGGGGCACAAGAAGCTGGGAGGAGGCAGAACCAAGGCAGCTGACCCCAAAGACCAAAGGGATATTCCATACCACATTCCATACCATCATGCTGTATATAAATTAGGTCAAAAGCTGGCCAGGGGGTGCTGCTGCTTGGGAAATGGTTGAGCATCACTTGGCAAGTGGTGAGCAACTGCCTTGCGTACCACTTGTTTCGTATATTCTAATTCCTATTATTATGATAATTAACATTATTATTATTTTCTTCCTCTTCTGTCCCATTAAACTGTTTTTATCTCAACTCGCACATTTTCTCACTTTTACTCTTCTGATTCTGTGCCTCCGGGAGTCATCTTAGTTGCTGGATGGGGTTAAACCAGGACAGCAACATTAAGCCATCTATAGTCCCTGGAATTGCCATAGTTGTGTAGGGTGATATATTTGTTTTTTCACCAAAAAAACCCCAAAACTCTGATACAATTTTAGAGCAGCCAGCATGGCTCTACCAAGATACCTGGCTGCCTTCAGTGATCCCTGCTTTGGGGATGAAAGGCAAGCAATTGATTCTGGCAATTAGCAAGGATATCAAGACCATGTTTGGTAGTATCTTTGTAACCACATTTGTGAGATATGGATGGGATGTGTTGACTACAAGGTTGATGAAACAAATGACTGGACCATCAGGCTAAAGAGTTTTAGTTAGTAGCTGAAAGTCTAACTGCAGCCAATTAGGAGTGGTATTCTTCTGAATTAGATTGTGACCCTGATGGTATTTAACTTCTTCACTGATCATCTGAATGATGAAATGGAATACATCCTCATTAGCAGGTGACATTAAATTGTGGGGAACAGATGGCATGTTGGAAGGCAGGGCAGTTATTCAGGGGGATCTCAACAGGCTTGAGAAATAGCCAGACAGAAATTTCTCAAAGTTTAAAAAGGCAAATTAAAAAAAACCAACCGAACAAGCAAAAAAACCCCAAGTTTAAAAAGGCAAGTAAAGCCTCATCTAAAGCTCCATGGTACTATGCCACTGTACAATTTGACAGGTTAGGACACAGTCTTTCGGAAAAGGACCTGGGGGTCATGGTGAACAACCCAAACCTGGGCCAGCAATGTGCCCTTGCAGCAACAAAGCCTAACTGCACGTTGGGCTGCATTATTATGACTGTAGCCAGCAGGCCAGGGAAAGCGACTTCCTTGTGAACTAACGAGGCTGCTCTGGAATGTTGGGTCCAGTTTTGGACTCCCAAATACAAGAAACATTAGCATATGGAACAAGTCCAGTGGAGGAGCATAAAGAGGACCAGCGGGCTGCAGCCTGTGACGCATGAGTAGAGGCTCAGACAAAAGGGTTTGTTCAGTCTGACGGAAAGGTTAAGAGGATTTACTTGTGTATGACTTTTAAGTGGATGGTTACAGATCTCCTTGGAGGTCCATTATTAAAAAAAAAAAAAAAAATCCTGGACTTATTTTGGTTGAAAGGGACTTTTAAAGAACATCTGGTACAACCCCCCACCCCCAGCCATGGGCATGGACGAAACCTCACCCTGCCTGACTTTGAACACTTGCAATGGTGGATTCATGGTTGCTCCAACACTCTAACAGGTTGTCTACGGATAGTTGCAGATATTTAAAATTTGACTGGGGAAAGCACTGAGCATCTCAAAGCACTCTGCTTTGAGAGGCGATTCAACCTGACAAGGTCCCAGAGTCCATCTAGATTACTTTATGCTTCTGTGATTCCAAGTGGTTTATAGCATAAATGTCACACTTAACTCTTCAAAACAAAAATCTGCAGAGACACAAAATGCTTCTGTGTACTGACTGAAAGATGTAAATGTAACCCATCATGAGGAAGTTTGTTTCATTGTATGTATCAAGTAGTTTTTACTAGAGACTAATAACCAGATTATCAGAGATAGTAACTACCAGCAACCGTGATTGGTGTCCTTAGAATGTAATGATTTCCAGTGCTGAGTGGAGAAGAAAGGTAATACATTTAACAAAAATTATTACTTCATTTTTCATTTAATTAAGAAAATTAAAATAAATGAAACACAATAAAAAAATCTCACAATCTATAATAAAGGTGCATAACAGAAAATCCTAATGATATCTTTAGTAAAATTGTTTCTGAGCTAAAACCATTTCATACTCTGTTTAAACCCTGAAGGAAGTACAATTATTAATGCCCCATAGAGAAAACTTAGGGTTTATTTACATGCTCTGTTTTGGAGAACAAGGTGCAGAAAGTATGATATAGCTAAATCAGAATGCCTCTGTGAATATGCCAGGGGAAATGAATACAAATTGTGGAGGGCAAATGCCTTTCATTCCAGCTAAGCAGCAGATTGTCTTGAATTTATTTATATTGCAGATAATTCTGTGATCATTTTTAGCACCTAACTCCAAGACTGCTTTTATTGCAAGAGGATCACAAGAATAAGGCAAAATCCTTACTTTATTACATTTGGATAAATACCCCTGACAGTGGAGGGGAAGGAGCAGCCCATTCACATCCTTCTTTTAAATATCAGTTACTATTGATGTTGGTCAGCTATAAATATAGCAGATCAAAAGAATAAAGAGTATTATTGAATAAAAAATATTTTACCTTTCCTTTGTTTATAGCAAGCAAGTTCTATCTGGAAGATCAGGTAAAATATACATCTGTGCTTCAGTTCAACTGACTAACTTATCCTCTTCTACATACATTGATGGTGAGTCTAAATACCTCCATCTGCCAAAGAAAGTAATCATTTTACTAAATGTAAACACATGTACTGCAGACAGCTCCCTTTAAATGAATTAGCCTAATTACTTCTATTTTCAATGAAGAAGACCAAATGGTTATAGTACACAATTTATCTCATTCAAAAGTAGACATTTAAATAGGTCAGATGAATCATGCCTTAAAAGAGGCACTTTCTCTCCATTGAGTATAAAGGGAGTCTGGCATGACTAGCTCCAAATTGTAAACTGTATACATCTAAAGTTAGGTGAGAGGAATCTCATCCCACCTGTTTGTGCACTTAATAAAAGAAGAATACCAATACAATATAAAATTGAACAAACTGTCCCCGGGCTTTGAAACAAGTTGTTTTAATCTTGAAGCAATTTAGCTCTTAATTTAGGGTTTGATTTAACTCCCACTGAAGTCCATAGCTGCATATTTTAAGGAGAATTTAATGAGTCTTGTCAATTATTTCTGTTCACTCTCTCATCAAGTATACTTAATTAAATTCACTGAGAAATGGATACCCAATGTTTAATGAGAAAGGATATTCTATAAATACAGGTTATAATTTAAACAGGATTTTTTTGTAAATTAGATTTTCCCCCTTCCATCTTATAAATTAAATATGTAAGCAGTATAGATAAATCCTTAGTGATAAATATCTTTAATAATTCAAATTCAAGTAACATCAGGAAATAGATATGGTTTTTCCTCCCACAGGATTAATAACTCTTTAATTAATATGTGTAATATATTAAATGAAGTCCGGCAGGATGTTATCACTCCGTTTAAGTGACAACTCTGAAACTTGCTTTGTGCTGTCACCTTTGCAGAGCTTCTCAGTGCTGGGCCCCAGATAAGAATAGGCTTACTATAGTATTCATAACACAGAGTGCAATGGAGTTGCAGTTGGAAAGTCTGATAGAAACTTTCAGGCCCTACCATCAGTGATGGAAATGAATGGCTATCCAAATGAAACCATTGAAAATTTACTATGTAGCCAGTGTGGAGTTCTAGTCCTGATCTTAATGTGGGGAACTGAGGAAACAGTGGGCACGTATTACATGGCTGGGACTGTGACATGTACCACAGGGGCCTTTGCTGCCACTAATGGGGGAGATGAAGCCAGAAGATTTGTGTTCTCTTTTTGCCTTGATGAATTGATTTGCATGTTCAACTGGTATAGAGGTCCTGAAGGAAGAGAGGGAACTCTGTGAAAGGAAGGAGTTAGCACCTGAGTGAGATTTACAAACCCTGGAGTTAACCTCTACACTGCTATTACCTAATTCAGTCTCAATTTCTACCGAAAATCTGCTTCTGAGTAACACATTTGAGATTCTGAAGCCAGAACATTACCAGGAGCTGCATGAGCAGTGTGGGAGAGGAGGCTGCTGCCTTTCCTTGGCTCTTTGCTGAGAACTGTGTGTTGTAACAAGTTCCCCAGACAACCCTTGTTTCGCAACCCTGGTGCAAAGACAAAAGAGGTCAGCTTGGAAGGATTTTAAACATATTAAAAACTGAAGTAGCAAACCTGCATATTAATAACAGGGTTAAATTAAAAGAACTGGACCAGTACAGAGTGGCTGAATGCAAAGGACTCTCTCCAGTGCACCTGGTAAAAGATGATTTAAGTAGGAGGGGAAATAGAAGCTACTTCAATACATTAGGAACAATGATACAAAATTGAATGCTTTTTCTTTTATTTAGCCTACCCCATTCTTGTGGTATGAGAATTTCTGCTAAACAAACAGCTCTTCTGTAAACTAGCTCTGCTGTTCCATTCCTAGCTTTCATCCACACAACATCCTGGCTACCTTTATTGTGGCACCAAATCCAACCACTTATGAATAGTTGGTCTGTGTAAGCCTGTAAGGGAGAACTGTGTGCTCTGCAGAGCTCTTTAGTGGGGAGCACTGAAGATGATAGCTTGGAATGTTAGCAGGGTAACCTCAGCCCTGTTGGTGCTCTCCTTCTGGGTAAATCTGTGCTTGAATTGTTCTAATTGTGTAAACCCGTATTTAAAAACATTTGGTGCAGACTAACTGAAACCCTGGGGTCCTGAAGGGGTGCAGAAGTAAGAAGGGAACCTGAAGGGATGCAGAATAAAGAAGTTTTTCCTGTTCCAATTGAAGTAACTACATTGGTAGTTTTCTTGCAAATTATCACTTTGTTAATGGACCATACAGATTTGTATTTCAACTGAAAAGAATGTGAAGTTTCTGTGCATTAAAAAGTGACTGTGCTATGAAGTCCATTACTTATGTTTTTCATAAAGAATAATGAAAAACTGAGAAGTTGTATCAATACTCCACAGAGAAGGCATTAGAGGCTACACACACAGACACACACACAGATATAAATTATAGTTATATTCAAGTATATAGTAAAGTTATAGTGATATCACTGTAGCATTTTCTGGTATTTTTTGGCACAATGCCAGTGACATGCTGAAAAATTTATATATGTTCTCACTTTCCTGTAATACCATCCATAAATTTTGCCTTATACTGGTCTATTTCATCAGATGAAAGAATCACACACAAGTTTTATAACACTATAAAGATAGGATGAGTTTCATTTCTTTAATTACTAGCACAAAAATGCTAGTAAAAGTATTTTTGATGGCACAAGAACTGTCAAAATAACTTAATCAGTTTTAGCTTCTTGTTTTATTTACAAGTTTACAAGATCTACATAAAAGCTTCTTTCTTAGGAGAAAAAGAAAAATAAAGAACCGTGATGGCAAAGCCTTAGTAATGGCTTGGCTTTAAAGGCAATAGGATTTATGAAAGGTACATATTCAGTAAACAATCACATTTATGTACTCATCTGGATTTGATGGTGGAAATGTTGCCACAGGATCAGCATGGCAACAGACATTACCAAATCAGTGAAATTGCACAATAATGATTTTGTGCCATATATAGAATGGAAATTCTATCTACTCTCATGGGCTAGTTTGCAAGAACTTGCCTACCCTGCAGGCCCTTGTATACCAGATTTATTGCAGTATAGAGATCCTTATATAGTGATGCTAATCTTCTATTGGTTAATGATTCTCAGTCATTCTCTTCTCTTGAGTCGTGGGCTTTGGGAGTTCAATGGGCTCTGACTTGTGGTCATGGTCTCCAACTACCAGAATTACCTTTTCCACAGCTGAAGCTGATTCAGCACAGTTGCTGAGTTGTCTTTATTAACCTTTTCTTATCTTGTCTGTTCTGCCAAATTTCCTGGTGGCCCATGCATTCTGCATTCTTTGTGTCCACTATCAGTGGTTCACTCTTCTTCCCAATCTCTGGTAACCTTCCCCTGGATCTGAGATCCTGTCAAGCCTTAAACCTTAACAATGCAGTCCTACTGACAAGTAATTTGTCCTTCTAACACCCAGACATCACTTGTTGGCTGCTATCTGTTACATGGATTAAATTTCTTTTCTTGTTGATTAGGTTTGAAAGTACACTAAGATCAAAAACATCAAAGAACATCCTTTCTTAAGAAAATTTTATATATTCCACATTTTGCAACAATGGGATACCTGACAGCCTGTTTAACAGATCAGATGCTGCCCCAGGAAATGGAAAATGGCATTTACAGGATTGACTACCTTAATCTGGCAGAATGGACTACCTTAGGTGTTGTAAGACATGGAAAAGCAACATTTTGCAATACCTGGGTGACACACTATTACTCAACAACAGCAGCAGCTGCCAGCTGCTCCCAGCTGGACAAATAATTAACATGGAGGGAGTTAGGACCTGCCTATCACCCTTAACTCCTCTCCCCTGTATGGACAGTCTCTGGTAATAGTATCTACATTTTGTATGATCTTAAAATTCATCAACTTGTTAGGAGCTGGATATGCTGTCAAGGGTATGGGGACAAGATCAGTAATGTAAAAGCAGACAGTTTCTAAGGAGGAGCTGAGTACTGCTACCCAGGACAGCAAAATTTTTTCCTTTCTCCTTAATTTCCTTGGTGCTGTGATGCTTGGTAGAAGATGCTCAAACAGGAGACAGAAATAACTCTGTGCCTTTGCAATTAACCCTTGTCATGGACTATTAAGTCAGATTACCAGAAATACTTTTTCATTCAAACATCTCCTCATTCAAGATGAGAGGCAAAACCAGTCCTTCCTCCATGTCCTGATGGTGACACGCGTACCTGTTTTCCATCAGCCCTGGTGGCAAAGAACAGATCTGTATTCTTTCAGGACAACAGAAAGACTTTGTCAGCCAATGCAAAAGTAATTTGTGTGCTGCAGTGGCTGACCTTGAGCCTCCACCTAGTCTCTTGCTCACTCCTCCCAAGAGGGATGGGGGATAAACTTGGAAGAGCAAAAGCTGAAGACTCATGGATTGAGATAAAGAGTTTAATAGGTGAAGAAAAGCTACTTGTGCAAGCAAAGCAGAATAAGGAATTAATTCACTACTTCCCATTGGCAGAAGGTGTCCAGACACTTCCTGGGAAGCAGGGCCTCAGCACATGTTAACAGTTACTTGTAATGACAAATGCTTTAACCACAAACATCACTCTTTGCCATAGATTTCATAGCTGAGCACAATATTGTATGGCATGGAAAATCCCTTCAGTCAACCAGGGTCATCTTCCCAGTTGTGTCCCCTCCCAGCTTCCTGTGCACCCCCAGATTATTTGCTGGTGGGTGCTGTAGAAGAAAAAAAAAGCGACCCTGTGGCTGTGCAAACACTGCTCAGCAACATCCAAAACACTGGTGTGTTACTAACACTGTCTCAATCCCAAATGCAAAACACAGTAGGCTGTGAAGAAAGTTAACTCCATCCCAGCCAGACCCAGTGCAAGGGCTGATCATGTTCTGCTGCTGCAAGAGCTGTTGTGAGAGGAGAGGAGCCCCTCTGCCAGCAGACACACCTATGGAGGAGACTGATATGTGTGGGGATGGTGTATCACTGTAAACCTACAAAACAATTAAAAATCCATAACTTGTTAGATGTCTGACTGATGCAGTCCATGTCCTCTCCGTTTCTCAAACAGAATAAGTTATAATTGTATCCGTATATGTTTTGTTTGCATTCAAAATTCAACACATCAAGCACTACAGCTCAATGGACCAAACTGCGTTCCACTGCTGGGAAAATGCATGGAGGAAGATGGGCAGGGAAGGCACGGGTGTGAGGGGGAGCACAGCTCGAGGCATGGCTTCCCAGGCAGGGCTGACACAGAGGTGTTGTGGCCAGAACCAAGAGTGGCTCCCCAGCAGGGGTGTAGAGAGGGGTGCGGCCCCAGGCACAGCTCCAGAGGTGAGGTACGCAAGAACACACACACCAGGTCCAGGGTGGGGTGGAAGAGCAGCATGTGTGCTGGCAAAAAGCCCAGGTCCTGGCTCCATGCCCAGAAAATGACAAAAGAGGGAACCAGGAAAGGACCTACCCAATGACCTTATGTGGGAAATCTAATTATGGCTCCAGCATGCGCTGTGGTGATACCTTGCTGGAGCAAGGTGAGGGTGGAAGCAACAGTGAGGGCCTAGGGTGGAACAAAACAGGCTATGAGGAAGGCAAATGTGTGGACAGATTCAGTAAGAGATTAGGAAAATGCCAACTAAGCATTGTCAGATGTTAAAGCAAAATTTTAAATTGGAACCTGCAGCATGCAGACCCAATAATCACCAGCATCAGTTTCTAGGAGGGAGAGTAGGAGAAACTGGTGAGAAGGATGGGACAGCTGCAGGTATCACTCCCACAGCAAGACAATGCCTAATGTGACAAAGTCTACTAGTGCGTGGTTGACCCAGCAACATACTTGGAATAACTTTGAAGTGGGAAAATACTTTTGACTAGGCCATTGATTTGTGTCATGAAGGTAAAGTATTGACATAGTTGTGCAAGGCTTCAGCTCCACTCTAGTGGATAACCAGACCAGAGTCACTCTTAGAATAATGAAGGGGAATTGATTTGGTTGCATGAGAATCACAAGTGAGTGTAAGAAGGCAATCAGGAGATTAGAAAGAGCATTGGAAACCTCTAGTACTGTGACTTGATGAGGAGGCCAAAAGAAAGAGCAAATCTTAGTCACTGGCTTACAGCCCACTTCAAATCTTCTACTGCATTTTTAATTCGTATTACTTAATGACATATTCCTATTATTCCTCTCTTAGAATGATATACTTCTCATTTAACAAAAAATAGTAACCATCAAATTGTGTTCATGCCTGTATTCCACCATAGGAATTAAAAAGTAAAATCTGCACTTGTAATTCAACATGGATCAAAAATTTTGAACTCAGACCTATATGGAGGAAGAGCTTAAACTTCTAAATGTGGAGGTTACCCTCCTGCTGTTGTGTATTATTATTATATTTAAGAAACAGGACTGGGTAGATGATTTTCACAATCAGGCTATGCAGAGATAAAACAGCTGTTTTTCTTCCAGTGAAAATGATCCAACAAAATGATCCTGAATACTAACTGCCTGAGTTAAGGGTAAAAACAGATTATGTATACTGAGGTATTTGCAAACTGGCTGAGTAGCTTGTTGAATGAAGATCTACTTAACCATACACTTGCTATCAAGTAATTTGTTAGTAACTTCATGAAAGAAGACCTTGCTCTGGTGCAGAGTGACTATAAATTGGAAGCATTGTTAAATACAATACTAGTTTATTATGTTTGTGTGGTGATAAACTAAACTATACGTTAAAGAACAATGCAATGGAACCACTGAGGATTTTTCTTATCTTCCATTTCTCAGTCCCTGAATATTACTCTTTCACCTACTCCTCCTAAACCATCTTCCTGATAAAAAGATAAACCCCATATTTCAAGTGCAACTGCATATGTTTACTGTAATGCTAGAGTTTCTTGATTATTTGAATCTCTTTATTCAGTGTTGAGTAAAACTGCTAGTGAGTTTTTTCCATAACGTTTATGTGTATCTGTAGGAAGAGTCTGTTTCTCTGTCACCATAGAAGCCTCTGCAGAATTCTAATGAAATCAATTAATCTCATTAAATGGGACATCAAGGCAGGTATGCATTTAAACATTTGTGAATGATGACACTTCAACAGCTGTAGAGCTTCAATATATCAATCCACATATTTTAGCATGTAGCTGTACTATGGATATTATAAGTGCAAATGAGATAAAAACCTACTGTGATATCTTAGAAAACACAGTGCAACTTTATGGCTCTAATTTGAAGCTCTTGGAATACCAAAATGACAAATTACTAAAGAAGTGCACAAAAATTTGTAAATTTATTTTTACAAAAACCAGCATATGCCACTGGGTTTGAAGGATCCATTTTCTAAGAAAGTAAAATTTGGTTTTGTTTATTTTGAAACTCAGGAGAAGAGAGGAATGTATATATTACCAGTTCTCATCTCCTTATAAGTCCCAAAATCAGACTTGAGTCAGAAGAAAGGTCTGTAAAGGCATGCAGGTGTATATGACAAACACAGCTTTTATGTCTTTACTGTGCACTGAAAAACTCTTGTCATAATCTGTACTCCCTCATTTTTTATTTTTTCTCTTTTTACTTTTTTTCTTTTTTCCCCCCTTTCTTCTTTTCTTTCTTTGATTCTGTATTTACATGCTGCAGAGACAAAATGATGTGGCTAAGTGATCAGGATAATAAAACATGAGCTTATGTTCAGATAATGGTCACCTACTTCTGACAAAAATCATGAAGTAAATCCAAGAAATTTATTTTTAAGTAAATCTAAACCATTATAGGAGCAAAATTTACACCTTGTTAAGGTTGATCCTAGACCTCAGAATGTGCAAGGAGATCAAGCTTCAAGGTTTCCAGGGCAGTTTTTCTAACAGGAAAAAGTTAACCCAACATGGGAATGTCAAATGAGGCTGTTGGGATACTTCAAAAGTAATACACTGTGAATGCTACTTGCACATTTAAGGTGCTAAAGACAACAGAAATAATTATAAACTTACAATGAAGACCTCTAAAAATCTTCAGCATATCATAAACTTACCTGTCCACAAGGGTTTTAATATTCTGAGTATAGCTGCTTCCTGGCAGCTGTGAGAAGTGCAGAAGAGTCTCTGTGAGCCCATCATCCTCCACATTCCATTGTAGTGTGGTACCCAGCTGCTGAAGAGTCAGGGAAATGCATTGAATCCCATCATTTTGTGCACAAGCAGGGTTTGAGACCAGGTACTGCAAGGAAGCATTTGCCTGAACTCTTTGGATAAATGCTTTGTACAGTAGAGATGTGATTTGATCGTTCACAGTGGCTAGCCTGTAATTCATTTTAAAGATGTAATTTACTGTGTTTATCAGAGGATTAACTGGGAGGAGCTGCTAACTCCCTCAAAGGCAGGGAGGGCTGCAGAGAGACCTGGCCAAATCAGAGGACTGGGCAATCACCAACCATACAAAGTTCAACAAGTGCTGGATTCTGTGCCTGGGATAGGGCAGCCCTGGATGTATGGACAGACTGCGGAGTGAGAAGCTGGAAAGCAGTGCTGCAAAAAGGCACCTGTGGGTCCTGGTCAATGGCAAGTTGAACATGAGCCAGCAGTGCCCTGGCAGCCAGGAGGGCCAAGTGTGTCCTGGGAGCATCAGGCACAGCATGGCCAGCCAGGCAAGGGAGGGGATTGTCCTGCTCTGCTCTGCAATGGGGCAGCCTCACCTCCAGTGCTGGGGGCAGCTTTGGGTGCCACAATAAGAATTTGGGGTGTCATTTAAGAAAGATATTAAACTATTAGAGAGTGTCCAAAGGATGGCAATGATGATGGTGAAGGGCCTTGAGGGGAAGCTGTATGAGGAGTGGCTGAGGTCACTTGGTGTGTTCAGCCTGGAGGAGACTGAGGGGAGACCTCATTGCAGTTACAGCTTCCTCATGAGGGGAAGAGGGGCAGCACTGATGTCTTCTCTGTGGTGCCCAGTGACAGGACTGGAGGGAATGGTCTGAAGCTGAGTCAGGGGAGGTTTAGGTTGGATATTAGGAAAAGGTTTTTCACCCAGAGGGTGGCTGGGCACTGGAACAGGCGCCCCAGGGAAGTGGTCACAGCACCAAGCTTGACAGAGTTCAAGTAGTGTTTGGACAATTCTCTTAGGCACATGTCGTGACTCTTGTGGATGGTGCTGTGCAGGGCCAGGAGTTGGACTTGATGATGCTTTGGGTCCCTTCCAACTCAGCTTATTCTGTGACTCTGTGATTTACAAAGGCTTTTCTGGCTGTCTAGAAAGAGCATATTTTCCAGCAGCTTATTCTTCACTGCATTTTTAAAAATTTGAATTGATGTTCCTGTCCTTCATGTATGTATCTCCAAGGTCTTTATTTTGCAAAACACATTTCTCCAATCCATACTATCAATGAACTGACACAGAATGTGTTCATCCTGTAGAAGGATCTTGGGGGACCTAAGAAAATGCAGTTATCTATTTCAACCTATAGCAGTTGCCTTGCCTGCCTCAGAATCTTGACGGCTCTGAACAGCTTTTAAAAATCCATCTGTAAAACCAAACTGCTTTTCCTGCTGCATTTGTTGCCCATTGAACCCCTCCCTGAAGCAGCAGTAATTGGATTTATTGCAGAAAGGCATCCATGAACAGGAAGTTTCTTGTTAATATTACTGCAAGGAATGGGGTGGAGTGGTTTGAATGAAGACGCAAAATAGTTGTTATCAAGAGTGAAGATCAAAGAGAAGGTGATGAATGGGCAGTTTTGGTTGTTACTGCTTTTGAGAGGTGACTGAAAGGAAAACAAAGCAATACACACACATAAATTACTGTGAGTTAAAGCTATTGGTCTGGATTCTTAGGACACCCAGTTTATTCCCTCTGCAGTGTTTAAAATAATTCCACATTATGGAAAATAAACATTTTTATTATTTTCTGTAAGAACATAAATAGTAACTCAAATACCTCTTCATTTTCCCTAAATTTAAACTGAAATCCCTCACTCTGTATCCTGGATTTTCTCCTCTGATCTCTGGTTTCTTTTCAAGCATGTATTTTGTTATCTTTGCATATAATTCAACAGCATAATATGCCATATTATGCTGATATATATTATGCCAATTTTTGTGGCCCAACAGCCAATAAGCACAGATTTACAATGAAACAGAATAATAATAATAAATGGTAGGAAAAATCAGAAGCTTGTTGTCAATCCAAATTTGAATCCATATTGTTGTCTTCCGAACCTGTTGATACTATCCCAAGCAGAGAGGCAATGCCAGGTGAAAGAACACGTTCTTGCCAGGATAGGCCTCTAAACACTCAGTGTTATTAGAGCTGCTTGTTGCAGTTTTATTCGTCCTGAATGGAGCACCTTCTTCCCATGTCTGGAGCATTTAATTCACATTAAAACCTAAGCCTCATGTACATCTACAGCAAAACTCCAACAAGGAATAGATTTCAAGTTTTTGCAGTATCTGTGTTGCCGTATTTAAAAGGAAGCAAGTGTTTTGGGGCTTCTTCTCAGAGAGGCTAAGCTATTCAGATCAGATGTTCTCTGCTTGGTTTACCCTTTCCGTGCAGGGAAAGTGCTACTGTTTCCCTGATGTCACAAGGCTGGATGCTTTGGGAACAGTTTGGGACTGATGTAAATGAATGCATGCAGTTTTCTTCCGTGCCAGATGAGGAAAGCCAGAGCACGGTGTATTCTCTTTGAACTTTACTGAGTGACACAGCAGTATATAAATTCTTCACAGACTGTCTGCAGTCTGGGGCAGAAAGTTGAGTACTGTTACCCTTAAACTCTACATGCAGCCACCTGGCTGGACAACATGCACACACCCAACAGAATGGTGCACAGCAATAGCACTGGGGCTTTTGTTGCTTTTACTTTCAGCTGCTCCTGTTTGTGCCTCACAGGATAACTTCTATCTACACAGACAGTGAATGCCTGGATAAGAATCTTACGATAAAAACAGTTTCTTTGTAACACCCAAATTTTGTGAGTAGTAAAAAATCAACTCGGCAGCCATCATTGGTACATATGAAGTTGGAATAGGTTTTCTCATGCATAGTTTCACCTTTAATTACATTGAATTTTAATTGTTGTTTTATTGCCTAGCTAGTTATTCTACAGTCTTCACAGGAAATCCTTTGACACAATGGAACATACTGTGGAACAGTGAGCCAGGAGCGCAGAGTGACAGTGACACAGGCAAGGACAGTGTCCTCCTCACTGGCAATGCGCAATCCCACAGTACCTGAGCAGGGCAAGCAGGGCAGGTGATGTGGTGATCACCTAGCTCAGCCACATGCCAGTGATCACCAGACTCAGAAGTCTGTGGTGATCCAAGGTCCAAGGCCAAGCCATGTCCCCTCTGGAAGCCATGAACCTGATCTCTGTGGTAGGAAGTTTATTCTGCCAAACTCTACTGGGTGGCAGAGCATGTTAGCTTAGACTGGGTGGCTGTGACTGTAAAGCGCCTGAATTTGGCAGGAGCCAATCTTCTGTAGAGCTGTATAGAGAGCTTTTATAGCTTTTGTGTTTTTTTTTATTTTTTGGTAAACCTGTCTAATTTAAGTCTGAAACAGAGATGCTAATTTCATTAAAGAATACTGGATATTTTTGGAACTGGATCCAAAAAGTAGCCACTGAAAGATCTGTTAGATTTGTTTAGGCTTTAAGTTTGCCTGTGAATCAACCACAATTGCTGAAACAACCTGTTTCCTGAATTATTATTGACAGTAAAATGATTTAAAGGATTGCTAAATTAAGTGAAGCTGGAACACCAATCTGCTGAGAAGCTCAGGGAAGCTTTTTATGTCCATGTCTTCACATGCCTCTTATTGAGTCTTTACATTTGATGAATATTAAACTCTTTGGAGAGGGATAGGGGGCAGTCAGTTCCAGTTTGTAAGCACTTAGATGCCCTGTCTACATGTCATGTTCCCATTATACTGAGTGGAAATCCAGTCAATACAACTAATGGACTCTAAAGGGGGATTCAGATGACTAAATGAAATGTCTCTTTCAAAATGAGTCAAATAGCTCTGCAGTTTCCAGTGGTATTGAACATAAGCATTCAGTGCCCTAGGGTATTGAAGCGTCTGTACAAGGCTGGCAGATATAACATGGGGTATATGGGAGATCTATGCCCTTCTGGAGAAGTAGCTGAAGCTCAGGAAGGGTGCCTTACAGCACCTCAGATGGCAACTAAGCCCCTCCATTTAGATGCCTATATATATATATATATGTATATATATGATCTGGAGCTGAATATCTCACCTGAGATTTAATTGTTAGGAAATTTTAAATCATTATGTTTGTTTGCCAAACAAAAGTAGCCAGAATATCCCATGGAAAATGTTATTTTTCTTAACAGTGTTTCTGGTTTTGCTTTTTCCCATGTTCTTACAACCAGCAGAAGTACAGAAATGTTATTGTTAGATTTAGAAACCCAGCTATTCAGGCACGTGGCTGTAGTCTATCATCATGAACTGACCTTTGGTAGGGAACTGTAGACAAATCTGCACAACTTCATCACCACACACTGAAAGAAACCCTTCTACCCTTTCCTTGCATTTGTGATTGTGAAGATAAGGGGATTTAGCAGGGCAGTTTTTCTGTCTCTAGTTTTTGGAATGCTGTGATCACTCTGGGGTTTGGAGGTCATGTGGCTACTCATGATATAGTGACAGTATTCTTTTCACCTTAGCCTTGTCAACACCTTCTACTTGAGAAATCTAATGCAATGGAAGTAATAAAGCATGAAGGCAAATGTATTTTTATGAGGCTTTGCAGTTATATATGGGATTAATTGGGTTTGACAACTTTGAAGTTCATGCAGCTGTTATCCATACAGGTCCACACAGGACTCCTACAAGTATAGGGATTGTTAGTAGGAATGGTTGAATGGTAGGGACATGGGCGTGGGTCCAGTCTCATCTCTGGCAGCATAAATCATCACTACCAGGGTAGTTTATCTTCAGTTTCCTTTTGCCTTCCCACATTGCCTCTCTGTGACTTACTCCCAGCCCATATCCCTGCTTTCAAATTTTTCTCATGACCCATTATTATGAAATATCAATCTAATGAGTCTAAACATTTGAAACAAATTTAACTTCTACAGCCAGAAATGGGCAGGCTGGGTGGCTTATACTTCCCAGCCACAAAAAGGGTGTTATTAAATCATTATAAATAGGAAAGAAATGTACACTTCAGAGTTGAGCAATACACCTGGTGAATAAACTAGAGGATCAAAATAATAAACTACAACTCTTTTTTCAAATGCAAAAATAATCAAGCATATAAAACCAAGGATAATAAGGCATAAGTGCCTGCTGCATAAATGTGCAGTGCCTTTTTTTACATATGTGGCAAACCAAATATATTGTACTATGCTAAGGGTCTGGGAAAAACAATACATTAATTGTCTCCTGAAACAATTACGAAATACAAAAGGGCCAAGAACTCTGCTAAATGAAAATGCTTTTTTTCCCCAAAGAGTGTCTTTAGAATTAAAGGACAGCGTTTACCATGTCATTTTTATATTAAGCTTCAGTAGCACCACAGTGTGAACCATTCTGTTCAGGGAATGGCATTCTTCCAAAATGTGTGATCATCTGAAAGGTTAACTCATCTTTTGTAATTTCATTTGTCAAGCCTATATCTGATCAGGAGATCAGCTCGGTTGCAAAAGGACTGTCAAGTGTGTTCAAAATTAAATGCATATATATGGAGTTCCCTGGTTTGGCCTGAGCCCTGGGACTGTACAGAGATCCCAGCCGTCACAAAAAGGCAGGCTTGATTATTTAATGGTCCTTCTTAGGGTGGTGTATCTGTTATGATCCCAGTTATTACTAGTTTTTATTTCTCCAGGTCTGTCACGGCCCCTAGTGGCCCAGAGACACCCAGACACCACCGTGGGCCTGGCACCAAGAGCCCCGAGAAGGGTGAAGTGCTGCAGGGCAAACTGGGAAGGGGTGAAGTGATGGAGCCTGCGAAGGCTGGGTGTGTCCGACAGCTCTGTGAGGCAAAACAAGCTCCAGCAAATTCCATCATATATTTCTTGCAAGATCGGTCATGTTTACAATTTTCAATAAAAACATTTTTGTTGACTTAAAGGAGAAATGCTTTGATTTTGTATTTGTTTTAACATTCATCTTGGGTCTTTATTAAAACAAATGTACGTATCATAACATTTTGAAGAGGCAGATAATTTCATTTAAAGATTGAAAGTATGACACAGTAAGTAATTAGATTTTAAAATTACTTTCTGTTTTATAGGTTGTTGTCTTGTCTGACAATCTGAGTAAAAGCTTTTTTTCTTGCCCATGGAATTGTTCTTGTAAGGCCTGAGCTTACATCACAGCTTTCCCAAAGTGCAGGTGGGCTTTCATTGGCAAAAAGTTCATTCTCAGTGCCCTGAAAATTAAATAATGAATATTAGCAGTCCTCTTAGAAAACAAAAAGTCCTCTGGCATTCCAGAAGAAATGTGTTTATGCCATTTTAGGTATGCCATCTTTAGCTTTTGGAGTGTCTACATAAACCCATACTCCTGTAATTTATGCGCTTGGTAAAAGCATTTTTGTTTTATTAGTTCCCCAATAAGAGCCCATAATGTCACCTGCACATTAATATTTTTGTCATATTGTACATCATTTGGACAGATAAAATTTCATAATAATTTTGTTATAGGAACATTACCTCTATTAAAAATAACTTCCAAATCTGATTGCCATTTCCATATTTTTTCCCAAAATGTTCTGAAGCTACAAATATTACATTGAACATCCATTCTTTCACTGTGGGTGTCTCATTCAAAGACACTTGGGCAGAATGTGCTCACATGCTTTCTTTCATATCTCCTGAAGCATATCAAGTAAGCCTTGGAAGATAAGAGTATTGAGAGCCTCTTGACTGAAGAAATTCTCCTAGCACATGGCTGTTTTATTAAGAAGGGCTTTAGTGGTATTTCACTGACAAATGATACTTCTGGGGTGACCTCCTCTGGTTTGCTGACTACTTTTTTAGGCACGTGATCAAAATTATGTGGAAAAATTGAAAGTAAGCAGGTTAGTATAAAAAATTCAGGGATTTAATGTGAATGCCAAAGTAACTCAAACACATACAGTGATAATTTTTAAAAATTATTATTAAAAAAAAAGCAACCCTTACTTACCTTAAATTCCTGTATAGATTTGCAGAGGTAATATTTAACTGGGGTATGTGGTATGGGAATGAGGGTCTATGCAGCTGAATGAGGCACCAGAAGAAATGGTACAGCAGGAGTGCAGGGAGTGATGCACGTACAACAAATCAACAGATTACGACCAACGATGAAATGCAAGAAAGAAGATAGGGAAGATTGGGGAATTGGCAAGATATGGGTGTTGGGCCAGCTATACTAAATCCTTGGCGTGAAGAAAGCCCCATAACACAGATACGGAGCTACAGCAGTGTGGTACAACTCAGCTTGGCCCCGAGGTTTTCTCATGAGAGAATATGAAGGATACCAAAGATTGCACACCATTGTCACCATTCAGGATGAGCCCAGACAAAGTGGTGAGGGCTTGATTGTCAGGACACAGCAAGGGGCTGGCTGCTTCGTAAGAGCCAGGTTCTCAGCCTGGTAACACAGCCCCTGAATGAGGGAGAAGGGCATGGCCATGGCCAGCAGCTGTGGTCAACCAAGAGTCCAACTCATCAAACATGTCTGAGGCAGGTCCTAGGTCAAGCTGGAAAAATCAATTCCCTGGTCAGGAACAGGATGAGGATGAGGTCTGGTGGCCATAATCAGGGTCAGATACAGTCACTGATGACTGAGCATGTCCACAGTGACAAAGCAGGTCTGAGGTAAAGTCAGAAAGTCATACTACAGCTCAGAGTCCCAGACAGTGGGGTCTATGGCCAAGGACAGGCATGGCTGTGGCTGAGCTGGGGACCAACATGACACCGGACATAACTGGCAGGGCCTGAAGCTGCAGGGTGGAGCTGTGCCAGGGTGTAGGAGGAGGACTGAGGTGAGGCTGGTCAGGGCCATTAAGGTCTATGAGTGCCCTCAGGGCCCTGACCTTGACGCTTGGTGCCCCTTGTCCTCCTCACTATAAATAACTCTTTCCAAACACACGGTGTTCAGGCTTATGAGTAGGAAAGACCAAGTATGCATGAAAGTGAAATCCATGGAGAGTGACTGTTCGTGAAATAGGTCTTGATTAAAGTAAAAAATTGTTACCTTCTTTTCTGTTGTCATGTATAGGGCCTTGTCACTTTTATTGTTATAGCTATACTCCCTTCGTTTCTCCAAATTATAAGAAAATAGCAGTGCTTGAATAATTTATTTGTCATCTCTCTCTCTCAATCTCTCTCAGAAGGGCCTCTGGTTTTACAACAGTTTTAGGGATAGTGCTATTACAAGGCAACTGAAATATACTTGCACATTTTAAATGTCTTATTATAAATTTCACAAGGTAGAATTTGTTCCTGTATAAAAAAGAAACTTTTACAAACCCCTGTTTCTCAGGTAAGCCCCTCAGGGTGAGAGCACCCTGCCCTCAGCAGAGAAATTAGAAGGGCAGTTCTAGAGCCCTTGCAGGCTCCCAGACCTCCAGCCTGGAGCCAAAAGACTTTCCATCCAGCATTTTACCTTGTACTGTGGGGCACAGGACAGGGCCCTTTTGACTTTCTGTTTTCCTTTTCTGGTATATGAACCTCTTGGCTATTGAGCAAATCAATTATTAAAAAGCAACAGAAACATGTAAGCATAATTAAAAGTGGTTTTCATGATGGCAGCATAAAAAGTTGTTTTAGAAACAGGACAGCATGATTTTATTTTCCAAATTTTTTTCATTGAGGATTTCTGTCTGTCATGACTCACACACCACTGCTGCTGCTCTGTTATGAAAGAGATGAGCCCTGTAGGGAAAACATAGACCAGGTGAGCAAAGACAGCATGTTCAAACACAACACTTTTATTGCACATTTACTTAGGAAAAGAGTAAACTTACTCCAGTGCTGCAACAGCAGGAACTCTGTACAGGAGGGTTTTTGCTTGTTTGTTTTTCTATTACGGGCAGACATAAACTGCTTAAAGTCACAGCTGAGCCCTGTGACAGTCTGACTTTGCTGGACTGGGACTTTGTTTTGTATGTCAAAGTAATGTGTTGTAACTGTGGGAAACATGAGCCACCTCCTGAAGCACACATCTTTTGGAGCGGATCAGCATCTCCTGCAAGCAGCTTTTTATTAGGTAGTTCTGGACAAAACCATTTTTGTTTCAAGAATAAAACCTTCAGTATCCTTATTCACCTGCACAGGAATAAACCTCTAGAGAGAGCCACTGCATTCAAAGCTGTACCTGGGAGGAGAGATCTCACTGGGGCATATTTAAGGGAGATTTTTCCATTCCCTCCTGAAATTAGTAACTTCATGGATTTTAAAGAGAAAGCAAACATCTCTATGATCATAGGTTCCCCTGATCTCAGGAAGGAAGAAAAACATCTTTCAGTGATACACTCAACATACATATGTCAAAAGTGGAGCTAATTAAGAGACACTCCCTTTTCCCTTGGCTTCCTGGAATCCCAAACCCTCATCACAGACAGTAATTATTTTGAGAGTCTTTCACTGTTCCCCTCATCAACGTGTTTACTTCTTCCTTATGCCATTGCATAAGTACGTTTGTAATTTTCTCTTCCTGATGTGGCACAATAATTCCACAGCCTGTTTTTGTTTTTAATTCCGTGTGCTGATGAAGTGCTAAAACTGACTCAGCGAATTGTTTCTGACCACTGAACAACTGCAGAGCTACGCAGAGCTTCTCATAGGGAGGGGTTAAGAATTGGTGAACATAAAGATAGTGTAATATAAATCTGCAAGTTGATTAAATCTAGATCCTTTGAGAGATATGTGCCTCTTACAGAGACAAGCCTTATATCATGCAGTGTAAAACAACTTCCCTGTGACTTTCTGCTAACCCTTTGCATAGTTCAAGGCTCTGAGCCAAGGCTATTAAGACTGGCTACAGCTGTATTATGAAAAGTCAAAGCACACATCAGAGGTTAAACTCAGCACCTTAAACACAAGGCCCACTGTGTCTTCCAATTGTATTTTGATTTTTACAAATTTGTCTGTTTTTCCCCTGTAATGAACGAATGAACAAATAAAGCATTAACAGCCTTGTCACAGAACTCTTCCTCCTGATTCCAGCTCCAGAGTACTCCCTCCACCTCTGGGGTCCTCAGCATGAGAAAGACATGGACCTGTTGGAATGGGTCCAGAGGAGGCCATGAAGATGATCAGAGGGATAGAGCACCTCTCCCATGAGGAAAGGCTGAGACAATTAGATTTGTTCAGCCTGGAAAAGAGAAGGCTTTGGGGTGACCTAATTGCAGCCTTCCAGTACCTGAAGAGGGTCTACAAGAAAGCTGGAGAGGGACTTTTTATAAGAACATGCAGTGATAAAATAAGGGCGAATGGCTTCAAACCAGAAGAGGGCAGGTTTAAATCAGGTATTTGGAAGAAATTCTTTGCTGTGGGGGTGGTGAGGCACTGGAACACTTCCCAAAGAAATTGTGGATGCCACATCCCTGTAAGAGTCCAAGGACAAGTTGGATCGGGCTCCGAACAACCTGGTCTAGTGAATGGTGCCCCTGCCCATGGCAAGGGGGCTGGAACCAGCTGATCTTTAAGGTCCTTTTCAATCCACCACCACACTCCTCGGGGCAAAATTTACGCCAGCACTAAGCACACATCCCTCTTCTATTAAGGCTTTTAATTTTCCTTCCCGTTTTATAATCTCTCCCACAGCGTAGTCCCCTTGCTGCGGCACGAGCTCATTTCCCTGGGCTGCACGGCACGCACTGCGATTTTCCCCACAGCGCGCCGGGCCGGAGTCGCTCCGGGCCAGCCCGAGCGGCGGCGCGGCCCCAGTGACGCGCTCCGCCTGCGCCCGGCCCCGCCCCGGCCGTGCGGACCCACGCGGGGCGGCGGGCGGCATGGGCCGGAGCGGCGGCGGGGCGGCTATGGACCCCGTGCGCAGCTTCGAGCGCTGGAAGAAGAAATACACCCGGCGCACCAACAGGCTGCGGCTGCAGCGCAAGCAGAGGAAGCGGCCCGAGTGGCAGGTGGAGCGGGAGAACATCGGGCGCCTGGTGCAGCGCTACCCCGAGGTACGGCCGGGCCGGGAGCGAGGGGCTGTGCCGGCGGGAGGGCACGGCGGAGAAGCGGCTCCTCTCCCTCTCCTCGTGTGCCGTGTGCGTGGATAGGACTGGCAGAGATGGTAGCTGTGTGAGGGTCCTGGGCAGGGGTGGGGAGCTCCTCTGGCCAGTAGGGTGGTGTGCTGGGAGACACTGCTCGTTAGCAGGCAGAGGGCTTTTACCTCCACGGGGTAGGGATGGTGCTCTGCTCTTTTCCCCCAGGCGGAGGAGGAGGGGCCAGTAGCCGCAGTTCCAGTGGTTTTGGCGGAGGTGACTGGGCGGGCTGTGGAGCCAGGGGTACTGGGACCCTCGGGCGGGGGAGTTTGTGGTTAGGAGAGCAGACAGGAGGAGGAGGAGGAGGCTGAAGCAGGTGGTGAGAAGTGCCGTGACCAGTGGCACTTGGCCCTTCTCACCGGGCAACGTGGATGTCTCCCGGCTGGAGATGGGACGCGTTTGTCTCCACAGAAGACGCACGACAGGCAAACATCAGTATGAATGAATGTGTTGTTTAACCTCAAGTCAGGAAATAAGTATTTGAGTGCGATACCTGAAGTGAGTGGTGTTGTTTTGTCACCCAGACACCCTTGAATTCCTGCGGGAGATAGTCGGCTTTGGGATCGCACTGATCAGTGGAAAGCACTGTAATTGTGAATAACGGGTTAGATGTGCTCTGCTTGTGGTGCTGCTCTGCCTCCTGCCAACTTCTGCTGAGTGTAAAAGAAGTTGACTACTGAAATACTTTATTTTGAACAAATTCAGACTGCTGCAATAGCCCATCTGATGTATCACAAACCTGTTAAAATCTATCCCTTTAGTTGCACATGGTTGATTACATGAATTCTTCTTTGATGTTAGTAAAATACTTTTCCCTCCTCTAGGCCTACTGTTTTCCTATGCAGACAGTCCCTTGGCTGAAATTAAACAGAAGCTGTATACATCACTGAGTTGTGAATATTTAGCATGTAAAATAATAAGACTGGGAATTAGCCCAATATTTGACGTGATATATAGCATCTTCAAAGTTACCAACTGAATTTGGAAGTGCTCGTCAAAAATTCCAGTATGTAAAAGTCAAAAAAAGACCTTTTTGTGGTGATTCTGGAAGGATTTTTTCCCTTCTCCAAAGTAATATTTGGCAAAAGTTTAATTGCTCTGTTAGGACACAGTGGAAACTTGAAATCTACCTTGCAAGAGCTTTGCCTTAAAATGTGTCAAGACCAGGTTTTAATAGGGGTGGTATTCCCTTTACCTGTTTTTACCTTTTATTTTTAGAGATTAAATTAATGTGTTAGGCTACTTGTCTTGATTTTACTGGAGAGAACTAGGCTGAAAAGAGTAGTGTTGTGATTTAGATGCATTAAACACCTCTAACCCCTCACTCTTCTATAATAGGCAGAGCCTGTAAAAGGCTTGGTACCTCAAGGAGATAAAAGGCTGATCTGACAGCTCAGTAGCTCTTCATCTGAGGCCTTCTCTGGAATTGTTAACACAAGAGGTCAGGAGGGTCTGAAGACTGTTTTGCTTGGTCCATGATTTGGGAGGTTTCTGGTCAGCAGTTTGTTGGAGATAAACAATACCTATTAGAAATACATGAGTTGTAAGCTCCAAGTTTGATATTTAGAAATCTGTTTATGGATTTTAATCAGCATGCATTTAAAGCTGTATATTCTACCTTCTTTTTTCACCTCAGGTTTTATAAATATTGTAGTCTCTATCTTTTTCTTCTTGAGTTCTATGTTTTTTTTCTGTCCTGCTACTATTTGTTGTTAACTTTGCCAGTGAAAGCTGTTCACATCTGCTAGAACAGACTTGAAAATACTACATTTTTTTCAAGATCTCTACTTGATGCCTCATGTTTTTAAATCATTGAACAAACTTCATGCTAGGGGGGACTGTGTGTGTGTGTGTAATTAATAGCTCTCAAGTATGGATGCATACAGAGAAATGAGTTGGTATGGGTCAGGACAATGAACTACTTTTTTAGTATTTTTTTTTCCACCCTGTGGGACAGCTCAAAAAAAAATTTGAATACACCGAGTGCTAGAGGTTGGTGAATCTGGTGAGCTTCAGGACACAGGTGAACTCTTCTCTTCCCAGTCAGGTAGTTGTAATATTGCTGCAGCTCTGGGTGCCCAAATAAACCCTGCAGTGAGGATGAGCATACATTCTCAGTAGATCCCTGCTAGGAATCTGAAAACACAGATCTGAAAAGGACAGCTGAGCTGTAATAAGGTGGAGACCAGAGACCTCCTGAGGTCCTGTGATTTCATGGTGGTCTGAGCTTTAAATTGTGCTATTAGCTTGCATTATTTAAGTGTATCATTACTTACTGAATAGTTTATGGTAGACCAGTGGCTTTGGCTTAGGTCAAACTAGGATAGATTGCCTGGCTAGTTAACTTGAATCAGGTCATACTGAACTACTACATATTTATCATAACACCAACTCAAAGAATGCTATTCAATTTATCTTTTATGGTTAGGTTGTAAGCATTGATTACAATTATTTTGTTTCAGATAAATGCAAGTGAAATCCAAAGATTTTCAGATTTTCCGTTGTCAAAGAAAACTCTTAAAGGTGAGTATAGAAGCTTTCTTTGAAAAATAATATAAGTAAAAAGGAATGCATTGTTTATCTGCATCTACACATTTTTTTCCTTTAAACTAGGTTTTAGGTAAGTATTGCCCTGTACAGTGTTGTCTAAACAGAGCAATGCAGTCCCAGACAAATTAAATAAAGTTTTTTCCTTCTTCTTTTTTTTTGTTCCTCTTCCCCTCCCACACTCTCTTCTCTTCTCACCCTGCAAATCCTAGGCTTGCAGGAAGCTCAGTATCGTGTGGTAACAGAGATACAGAGGCAAACCATAGGTTTGGCTTTACAAGGTAAAGATGTACTTGGAGCTGCAAAGACTGGATCGGGCAAAACCTTGGCTTTTATTGTTCCAGTAAGTAATGTACATCCTTCTGTTTGTACTCAAACCAAGTTGTCTGTGAAGTATGGATGTCAGTTCAGGTTAATAGATCCTGAGAAAAAAGTTACAATTCACCTGGTCTAAGTGTTTCAGGAAAGTCAAAATACTTAGGAGTTTAATGAAGCTGTTTGAAAGAAGTGTATTTTTTGTTCTAGGAATATTCCAAGACTTAGAAGTTTCATTTTGATCCCCACATTAGTAGACCCTGTGTGATTTAGGAAGTTTTTCTCTCAAGGATGTTTTCCTGGTGCAACTCCAGTTGTACAATTTTTTTGGCATTTGAAAACTAGATGTATGAAACAGAATGGTGGATTTTCCTCAGTTCCATAGATTTTTTTAGATGAGTGGTTTTTACTCATTTAAAATTCTACAATTTGGACCTTATATATCAAAGTTAACAATAGTGATTGTGGACTTCTATTTCCTTGTTTTTTATGAACTCCTTAGAAATCACTTCTAGGTGAAGGCAGAAAAGTGAGATGAAAAACTCTGTCACGGATGAACATATCTGACAGTTTTACTCAAGGCATCATGATCTGCATTTCATTTCTTAATTTTAAAAGTATAATTGAGGCATGTGCTCTAAGTGTACATGTAAGTGGATACAAACCACATGTTATGATGAGATGAAGGGGAATAAATATTTTTTTACGGAGTTACTGTTTTAAACATTACTTGCATTTTTGTAAGCGTAAATTTCTTTGGAGGCTATTTTGTCAATAACTGTGGCAACAGTAGCAGGTGCTTTGAATACCCTCTCTAGTAAAGATTTGTGCTTTATGCTGTTTTTTTTCTTTTAATCTTATTAGTAGAGAATAAACAAATGTAGGCGACTTCAAAAGTCTTGTGAATTTGAGAAACAAGAGTGAGATTACTCCATTAATTAATCAAAGAGTAGAAGTACTTTGTTTTACAAACCTTATTTTAAAACAGTTTTAGAGAAAAGGGCTAAGAGAGGAGCTGAAGAGATGAGGAGTAGAAAAAAATTAATTGTACAAGTATGCTTACCAGCTCTCAGTATTTCAGAAGGCTTCAGATATTCATACCTGTAAAGTCCTTGTGTTAGGATTAGCTAACTAATACAGTGTTTCTGCAGCATGAATTCATAAGAGGAGGAATAATCCTGGTGTCAGCTGTATGGCAACTTCAGTTGGAATGCTCTATATGTGATGTGTAGATAGTACTGTTACAAGTCTATAAGCCAGAATTAAAGCTTCAATAATTAATGTTCTTCCAGGTGCTCATTCTGTTCCTGGTTCCCACAAAACCTTAGGAGCAGGGAAATTTCTCCTATTTGTCTATACTGATTTCTAGTATCATATAAATGGCCTAATTTCTAGAATTTAGCAGAGTAGGATTAATTGTGCAGTAAAATGTTTATGATTTACTGCCCATTACTGTCTGTCATAGGTTGATACTGGAGAATTTTGCTACAGCAAGTATCATTACTGTTAGTTAGAATTTATATATAATTAGACTATATGAAATATGCTCTGATATTTCTTCACATCATTATTTTAATTCATGTAGCTTTGTCTTTTTTTTTTAAATGACACTTTTTGTTACGAATTTGTTGTTACCCATTTTCCTTCTGAGATTTTTGTGATGATAACATGGAAATTGCTTTCAGGCTTTGGAGCTCCTCTATCGCCAGCAGTGGACTTCAGCTGACGGACTGGGGGTTCTGATAATATCGCCTACGCGGGAGCTGGCGTATCAAACCTTCAAGGTGCTCCGTAAAGTGGGCAAGAATCATGAGTTCTCAGCTGGCCTTATCATTGGAGGAAAGGTGTGTCCTCTCTTGCAGTTTGCTGTATGGAAGCATAGTTGAATGCTGTTATTAAAGGCTAGTTTAGGAAGGAAACACTGGCATTGAGAAGTCAAGGAGGAGAGTAGTTAATGGGAACCATCAGCGGCCCATTAATTTCCTTGTGTTTATTCTGTGTCTTTTGAAGCTTTTGCATATTTAAAATCTTTTCAGGGTCCATGGCTGGATGGACCTTCCTGCCAAGTCTTCCAGGACTATCCTGTTAATTTAGATTATTCTGCAATACCTTTTCCTCAAGCCACGGGTGTGAGCATGCTGAAGAAATGGTGACATATCTGTGGGAAGAGGAAAGGCTGCTCCTTGACTGTTCTTTCTAAAAGCTATCAATAGGTTAAACTGACCTGACCATTTCTGGTACTGAACTTCAAGTGTGAACAACTAGAGCTAAGCTGGTTTAACTCCTTTTCAGGATCTGAAAGAAGAGTCTGAAAGAATCCACCACATCAATATGCTAATTTGCACTCCAGGACGGCTTTTACAACACATGGATGAAACTTCATATTTCTATGCATCTGATCTACAAATGTTGAGTAAGTGTTTTAAGTACTTGAAAGTACTCAGGAATATATTGTAACGGCTCGTAATTGTGTACAGCACTTCCTTGCATAAAAAGTTTAGTCTTGTCATGGTATGTAGATGAAATGGCATTTGAGCTCACACATGCTAAAATTAAATCAGAAAACAGCAAAACTTGTTTCTTGTGTTTACTTATTCTGAAACAGTTGCTGAGCATGCCTTCCTTAGGATGATAAGAACAAGCAGGGGTTTTAGTAAGGAGCACAAACCCCAGTGTAATGCCCCATACAATCCTTTATATTTGTCTCTACTAATGCTAAACTTACCTTTACGGCTATGTCTCTTGTGTCTTACCTGACATGATAAAACTATCTATATGGAATATCCACTGCAGTGTGTGTATTTTGGACCATTCTAGAAAACATTTTTCTTTGTGTTTTAAGACGGATTTCTGCTCCTTTTACTGTTTTGTTTGCGTTGTTAGCATTGTTTGTTTTCATCCTTCCAGCCTGAACAAAAATTTTCAGTGTAATGAAAAAGTTTGCCTGCTACTAAGAACTGCATAATCTTTAGCATAGCTTGAGAAACTTAGAAGCAATTAAGGAGCTAATGAAGCTGATAAAATGTGAAATTATGCTTGCTACACTTAGTACGATTCATGGCAGTTAGAGAAGAATTGCATGAAATGTAGGCTCTTTTAAAGCTTTGTCTCTGTGCTACTCGGTTTGTACCTTGTATTTCAGTGGCAAATTCAGCTTACGTACATGAAAGTGTTTTGCTGTGTCACAAATACTGCAACACTGTTTTACATTCTGTGCTTTTGTTTCAATAATAGGACAGGGAGTCTGTTAGCAAATTGCCAAATTTACTGTTTATTTGAGATGCTGATTTTTTGCTTCAGCATGTGAAACTGAGGGCTGTAGTGCATAGATCATGGGAAATGCTGTGATTTCTGTTGCAGTATTTTTTTAAAAACATGTTTTATGAAGTACATGAATATCTAAAGAGAATCCTGTCATGTACAGTAGTTTAAATTAATCTCTGCATTCGAAGTACAGATGGAATTTTGTGCTATATAGATTTAATGTAGGCGCTTTTAAAATAACTAAATCTAAAACCACATTTCTCATCTTTATCCTTCAATCCAGTTCTTGATGAAGCTGACAGAATTCTAGACATGGGGTTTGCTGATACAATGAATGCAATCATAGAAAATCTACCTAAGAAACGCCAAACCTTGCTTTTTTCTGCAACACAAACAAAATCTGTCAAGGATCTCGCACGGCTGAGTCTGAAAGATCCAGAATATGTTTGGGTTCATGAGAAAGCCAAATTCAGGTATGTTGGGATTTTTTTTTTTCTGGGGAGGGTTAGACAGTGATCCTACTTAACTGCTTCTCTGACAGTTCCCTGAATCAGAGGTTGCATTGTGCATCCATCACTGGATCACTGTCTGATTCTGCTGTGTGCCTTCCTGAAAGCAAGGAATTTCCAAATAAGAGGGGACTAGTTCTGACTGAATCATCACAGGGAGGCTGAACCTGTGCTTGTCTTGTCTCCTCAGGCAGCTTCTCAGACTGGAAACTTTTTTCCTAGGGAGGAAGCTGCAGAGTGGATTATAACCAGTGTCCTGGGTCTAGCAGCACTCAGTTCTGAATTACTCCTTTTTTTTGTTGTTTGGCTTCCTTGCCTCCTGCATGTGTGTACTTATGTGCAAAACCACCTCGTGTGTGTGCTGTTTATAAATCTGGCTTTCCAAGAAAGTGCTACCCTATTGGGGAAGTGCAGAATGACAGTCTTGTTTGTGTGTTTAGTATTAGGTGCCCAAAAGAAAGCATGTGGTATTAGAATGTGCAGTAACTTTTGTGGCTTCCTGATGTGCTGCATTTTCTGTGCATGTTTAGGGCTCTGGCCCTGTGTGCACAAAGTAAATTTGTCCTGCCATACAGTTTGGAGCAGGATGGGAGGCCCTTGCTGGAAGGGGGAAGTATGTGGTGTGCCATGCTCAAAAAGTTTTAATGTCTCACTAAAGGAGTGTTACTTTTTGGCACATTATTTTCTTCTGAAATCCAAATGAAGAATGTTATTTTGCATTTCTGTGGGCTTGATCATCTGAGTGTCAAATTACTTATGAACATGGATGATTCTTTTTCTGCTCTTCTATGAAATATGCATCTATTTCCATATGTAAGATGCAGCAGAAAGGTGAAGCACAGTGATAAAAATGGCTTTCCTGGGAGCAAACAAGAAACCATCAGGAAAATGCACAACAGAGCCTCATTGAATTTGGAGGAAGTTTTTGCTATTTGTTTTGATTATTTCTGTATTGTACTGCAAATACCTTTTTTAAATCAGAATTACTGTCAAAGGTGTCTCAAATAAGCATGATTGCCAGAAAAAAAGTGTTGTTAATATCATCGTAGCAGAAGATGATGTACAAATGTAGTACGTAGTCTTCATTTTGGGGACTTTCTGTTTCACAGATCTTCACATTTGGTGAAGTCTATTTTAAAGTACATTTAATTTTTAAAAGTATTTGAGAGAATGTAATTAGATAGCAAACCAAATCAGAAAAAAGGAAAGTATTAATTTGTTTTAGAATTGAGTGCCTTAGTAGTACAGGTTATTGCCTCATAAAAGCAGTTTCTTCTGAAAGACTTAGAAAGCAAAAAGTGCTGTGGCGTAATTAAAATAATAGAATAAAAACTGGAGGAGTGTCTTGTAATTTTCATCTTCCCAAGTGACCACCTTTAAAAAATTAATTTTGAGCATCCTTGGTCTGTTTACGGGGAAGCAGAGGGACTGTAAGAGTTGAGCATTTAGATGTGTTTCAAAGCCAAATATTCCAAAGAATTTTTTTGTTGTTTTATTTCTGTTTTAAAGAACAGAAATGCGAGTTCAGATAACAATTCAGAGCTTTAGAAAGTCACTTTGCATGTCAGTGTAATCAGTAGAAGTGCTTTTTTTTTGTGTGTGATTAGACTGCTTTGACATTGCCTTAAGCACAAATGATGCTTTAATAGGACTAATAGATAAAATTGCATTTTAAGTCAAGGCAATTTGAATGTTGCTGCTTAGACATGGAAAGAGTTTGCCTTGCTAGTAAATGAATTCTGAAGTAATGTCAAAAGTCATCTGTCCCTCCCCGCTGGTTTTTAATAAGGAAATTGATGTAGATTTCAAGTGAAGCTGCTAAGACTTGTTCCTCAAAGTGGGAGAGCTTTGCAGCCTGACTTTTTTTCTCCTTTTTCTGAGTATGTGTAAGACACTATTAGCTTAAAAGAATGGTGTGACATTTCTGTGATTTATCTAAATGTACTTTTTTGGTGTGGGTTTGTTTTGTTTATTTTTTTTTCTTCTTTAGTACCCCAGCAACTTTAGATCAGAACTATGTTGTCTGTGAGCTTCAGCAAAAAGTAAACATGTTATACTCTTTCCTGAGAACTCATTTGAAAAAGAAGAGCATTGTGTTTTTTGCAAGCTGTAAAGAGGTATGTTTCTGTTCTACCCCTTCTCCCCGCAGCGTGTTAAAACTAATAAAATGCAGATATTAATGTAGATGTCAAAGGACCAAAGAGGTGAGATTTTGGATTAATCTGCCAAAGGAAATTGGAGGAACAAAACATCACTTGCTGCGTGTCATGGAGTGCCTGGCTTCAGGGCAGTTCAGCAACCCAGGCTAAGTACAGGAAGGTTCTGGAAACCTCAGTGTACTCAGCCATTTTTGTGGTGTTAAAAATGAATGCTAGAAGTTAATGCCTGTAAGGCCCAGCTGTTTCAGTTTTGTCTTGTGACATGGTTCATAGCTTACAAAGTATTTCAGTAGCTGTGCTTGCTTTCCTTACAAGCTTTTAAGTCTGCCTATTTGAGAAAGTGTGATTGTGAAACAGTACAGGGAAAGGTTTTTTTTACACAACAAGTAATCCTTCACATACCTACGTGTATAAGTGTTGTGGGACTGTTCTGTTGAAGCATTTGCATGGGTTTGGCACAGGTATTTGTATCTGTAACTATTGCATGTATCAAGTATTTTACAATGCCAGGTATTCCTTGCTAGTATAATACAGTGCTAGTATTTTACAATAATAGACCATTTTACAAGGGTCTAGTAAATATTCATTGCAATTCTTTCACTTGGGCAAGAAGTTGCAATATTTTTGTTGTTCTGCAGTTGACTTGGGGGTACACTGAAGTGGTTGTACAGAAATTCCCAGAGCTGCAGCTGTTCCTGCAGTTTATGTATCTGCTTATTTAAAAAGATACTAGGTAGCTGCCTGCTATAAAATTAAGCTGCATCATGGGTACTGTAGGTAAGGGTAAACAGGCTGATTTTATGGGAAAAACTGTTGAAATAGTAAACTGAGACTGTAGATTGAGCTGAGTTGCAAGTACAAAACACAGCACCCCTCCACTACTGTCTAAAAGCAGTGCTGCTGATGGACTTCTGATACTTTGGTTCTTTGCGTGCAGCCTGACTACTCACATCCCAAGTTGTTCTTGCTGTTACCTGCTCTGGCTTCCTTTAGGAAATGCCATCAAAAAGCTTGACAATGTTTTGCCACAGTTGGTTTAGTCTTTTAGTACCTGGGTGTGTAATAAGGTCTCAAAATAATGTCTCTTGTCTCTGATGTGAAGAAACGTTTATTTAATTTGATGTGCCATGTCAGTTGCTCTATCCACTGTATATGGTCTTAACAAGTTTAACATTGCATCGTAACTTTTTTCTGTCCTGATTTGCTGGGCAGGTCCAATATCTATTCAGAGTGTTCTGTAAGCTTCAGCCTGGTCTTCCTGTACTAGCACTCCATGGCAAGCAGCAGCAGATGAAGAGAATGGAAGTCTACACTTGTTTTGTTCGGAAAAAGGCAGCAGTGCTTTTTGCTACAGATATTGCAGCTCGTGGCCTGGGTAGGTACCCACAGCAGCAACAGCTAAACCTTTTGAGCCCTTATCAGATTTCATACTCTGAGGTCCAACCCAATTTGTGAAAAATAAGCTGTAGTTTGCTTAGGAGCTCATTAGGGTGTCTGAAAAGAGAGATGCTTCTTAAAGTTTTGCTGTTTCTTTAGAAGAGGCCCACTTCATTTGTACTTTTCTTTTGATCCCAGAAAAACTTATGTGGTATGGAAATAGTGATGTATTTGCTTACTACATGCTGTAAGGCAAGATTTCAGCAGTTTTAAGTATTTCTGATATGCCTGTATCCCGTGGGTTATTCCAAAGGATATGCAAAGTTACTAACCTACCAGTATGTGGAAATGGAAACCTGGAATTTTAATTTCTGATACATGAGTGGCAATACAGGATTGTATTGGTAAGGAGACAGAGATGAGGATAAAAAGATTTCTCTTTTCTTTTTGTACTTTGAGGCGTTTAAGTATAACACAGACTTTTCAGGAGTTCACTTGTTCTCTGGGATAGCAAACTCTGTTGTCCAAAATGTGAGGTTTTGTCACTGTGCTGCAAAAAGAAGGAAGGTGCTCTAAAATCTGAAGGCCGGAATTAAAACTGTTTATCATACCTTCTATACTTCTGAAACCTCACCAGTGACTATCTAATTTGGGTATGGTTAGTTTGGTGTAGAGTGTGGGCATAATTGTGGAATACAGTGTACCTGCAGACTTGGTTAGGAAGTAACACTCCAGTGCAAAGCATGCTGCTGCTGGGTGAAGTGCAGCAGTTAGAAAGTGTTTATTGTTAATACCAATTCGCAGCCAAGGTTGACATTTGTCAGGCTTGGTCACCCCCTCCCGTCTTTGAGAGGGACTATGGTATTTCTGTACATGACAGCTGAAGTAGTGCAGTCTCACCACAGCTAACTTCAAACCTCAGTGGTGTAGGATATTAACAGTGTGGGTGAAAAGTGGGTCAGACATTGTTATATAATTGTTAACTATAGTGGTGTTTTATCATCTGTGTGATACAAAGCATGTCTATTCTTGTCAAGTGTGAAATTATGTTCCATTCATTGCACTGTCATAATTTAGGAAACGAACACACAATTAATTTAACTTTCTTTGATGGAGAGAGTGATTGTTTATGTATGCTAATACATGCAACTAGTTTTGTTTCAGAGGTTGTAAACCTAATGTCTATAAATGGGTCCAAGTGATGGTTCTTACAGGATTACTGCTCCAAAATAATATCCTCATGAATAGGAGGGTTTTGAGTCCAGTGAACTTATTTGATGCATTTTTTTACGCAGATTTTCCAGCAGTGAACTGGGTCATTCAGTTTGATTGTCCAGAAGATGCAAACACATACATCCACAGAGTGGGAAGAACAGCCAGGTTTGTTTGCACTTTTCATTAGTATTTTAATGTTTAAAATTAGATCACTGTAGGGACAGATTATTGGCTAAAGACTCACTTGAAAAAAATTAAGACATATATTAGAAAGAAAAAGGCTGTTATCACTAAAAGACCCTTTTGATTAGTTAAGAGTAATGATTTAACTTAATTTCTTAGTGAGCTTCAGAGACTTGTTGTAGCAGACGAAAATATCCCTGGTTGTTTCCTCTGATCAGGGAAGATTAACAGTGAGGAAACAGAAAACCTTTTTCACTTGGCAGGTTTACCTCAGAGGCTGAGTTCAGTGTGTTTGTGGGTGGAAAAGCTTGTTTTGCTACTGGCATTTATAGATAAATAAGGTTTTAGACTGTGGATCCAATTTCTTTGTGTCATTGAAGACTCTTCAAAAGAATGGAAATATTTCTTCCTTATTTTAATTTGGGAGGAAGGAATCAAATGTTAATTACAGGTTAAATTTTTAATTTTCTAAGCCTTTTGTGGAATTATATTCTTAGGCATAGCTTTAGTTAAAATATTTGTGACTAAGTCTTTATGATGGGAGTTACCCAGATACACTGTTGAAAACCAGATCCTTCATCTCTGAAGTAGATTTTTAAGTCAAACAGAAGCTGTTACTGCATATAATTCAGTAGATCAAAAACCTTATGCAATTATCTGAAGGATGAAATGCAAGACCTAGCATTATATCTTGTCTATAATTTAATTTGTTTGTAGTAGAGCTTGCAATATAGGCAGTTGTCAAACCTAATGAGAGAGTACTTGCTTAGAATAGGATTTCAACACTATAGGAATTCGAGATCTGTGTTCCTGGATCAGAAGGCTGTAAATTTTAGTGACTATACCATGAGAGTGCACTTCCAGCACTCTCTCAAAATGTAGAAGTTTTAGCCACGTTTTCATTGTAATTGGTAACATTTCTGCCCCATTCTGTCTCTGTGCTCTCTGTTTTCTGATCTGCTACAGTAGAAGGGAATGGTAAATTTTTAAATGGCTTTGAAAAAGACTTGTCAATGAACAAAGTCAGTGGATGTTATACATAATTAGCTAAAACACATAGCTATTTTGCTAATTTAAAATTTAGATATAATCTTATGCATACCAATTGAGAGAAAAGCATATAGGCTTGGTTAGAATTCTGTAATATTTTCTTCTTTGTCTTTCTGTTTTTTTTAAGTCCTGTGTGGCTTCCACAGAAGGCTTGTAATTTTGTCTTTATGGCATGCTGTCATCATGGAAGGAAAACAATGTATTTGGCACTGTTTAATTGGCAGTGTTTAGGATACTGGTTGAGCTCCTTCTGAGCCTTGTCACTGAGTTAAAGCACCTCCCTGGAGTTTTAATCCTCAGGCCTTTTCCCATTGCTTATTAGGAACTGAGAAGAGCAATTTTAAGTAGGTTTAGCATGGGGAAACAGCTCTAAAGAGCTACAAAGACAAACAACTCCCCTTTGTCATAATGCTTTTATTCAAATGTCACTCTGAGAGGACCTTAGCCTGGCAACCTTAAGGGTCTGTCTTCAGTGGCCTCTTAAACACAGCCTGCTGTGATTGCTTGATGGACAGTTTTAGACAGAAAATTGGGGCAGAGTGTCTGTCTCAGGGGCTGTTGGCTGTGCTGGATGCCTGATGGGGCTGTAGTTTGCATGTCCTTCTGTGTGAATTTTTCAGTAGGGAGACCTTACAGAAATTGGGAGTACGTCTGAGCAAGTTGTGTGAGCTGGAGGGTGTTGACTGACAGTGAAAACAAAATCCTTCTGTAGGAAAAGCTTCACGGGTATTTTCTGTTTCTTAATCTGTTACAAAGATCAGCAGGTTCTACTTGTACTGGGCATTCATTTTGAAGAAACATACAGGCTCACTCCATCCTTAAGGTAAAGCAGTTGTGGAAGGAAATTTGTTAAGGAAACTTAATAGCATGAAATAAATCTTTGAAAATAAAACAAGGGAGATGTCTAATAATTTTAAGTAAGTACTGTGCAATGAGTAAATATGCTAATGTGGTTTTTGATGTGGGTAATTGAGAATGTAGTTCTCATTGAAATCTGAGTGTTGAGTAGGAAGCTTCACTTGTTTTCAGTAGCTGCAGTTTGTATGAGAAGCTTGTATTTCTTCTAGAAACTTGATAAAAATGAACTGAACTGCAATTTAGTAGTCGTCATTAATGAAGGTAGAGATAATTACAAATTTTCATGGGTTATGAGAATATAATTGCATAGAATGAAAGCTAAATTAAATATCACAGCTAATTAAGAGGCTGTTAAACTGTAATTAAAACTGGGATGCCGAATACTGTTTACTTTTGAAGTCAAATTATTTTGTGATACAAAAGTAAATATGAAAGGAGAGAAACTATGTTAGGGATGAAGCTGGAAAACCTTTGACTATGTCTATATTACAATTTTGCAAAGCTTGATCTATGGCAAGAGGTAACGGTTTATTTTTAGGTTCATAAGGCCACTGTGTTCCCTAAGAAACATTTCACTGGCATTTTACCCTGTTGAAGAACATAAATTGCAACTCCTGCATTTTTGATTTATGGTAAAGTAAGATCAAGAAAATCTGGGTGTTGTCCAGCAATGCTTTTACTTTATAGTAGAATTGACATATATTGAGTGGGTTTTTTTAATAAACTTGAAAGGTATGCTACAATTGGAGTGATTGGAAGCTGTTTCTTCCAGCTGCTTTTAATGTCTTAACTAGTTCAGTGACAGAATTTCTAAAATACTGGCAATATGGTGGGCAGTCCAATAAGTACTTCTGGTGTTATTTTTGCCACACAATTTGTCAGAAAAGTCAGTAGATTAAAACACTAGATTACAGCGTTTCCCTGGGGGTTTTAGTTCTAAAAATTCTAAATAAAAGCTGGTTGTAGCAATTGTCTGCAAAACTAATTTCTTCTGGCTTTTAATTTCTATTGATGCCTTCTATTCTGTAACCTATGAAGTCTGCAGTTGAATGTATTCCTTGATGAATTTTGTGAAACAAGTTACAGTGCCACTAGGGGACAGCAGAAGATAATAATAACTTTTGAAGTATACTGGTACTCACTTTTTTTTCCAACTGTTTTTCCAAACATAATGTCTAAGTTGTATGGCATGAAAAAAACATATAGGGATATTTTTCTTCCAGTCACGATTGCATTGGTGAGACAAGACACCAAAAAGTCTATTTTTTTTTTTTATTCATGCTTAAATATCTTCAATTTTGGATGTACCTATATCCTAGCAAGTCTCAATAATTAATTATTTTCTTTCCTGGCACTACATTCATCCCTCCACTTAATGTTTAATTTTTTTTTTTTTGCTTCAGAAGCTACTATTAAAAACTGCTGCTTGAGTTTAGTGTTTTTTCTGTCATGAGTCTTTTTTTAAAGACACCGACACTGGAATGTTAACGAGGAAAAATCTTTTTGCTCTGCAGTTTTCATCTGTGGTATGTCCAGAGCTACATGCAAGATATAGGTCTGACTGGCTCAGACTTGTGATGGTATTTAATGCAGCCTAGCTGATTGGGTTTCTTAGGTGCTTACACTGATTTAGGAAGGTCATTGTGATTTTGTTGTTGTCATTAAACATAGTGTGCATACAGGCATGTGGGTTCTGTCTAGCTCTGCGTATGTGTTTTTTCTTTTAGTGAATTGTATTTCTGAAAACAAATGGAATAATAAGACTCCATGTTCCCAAAGCAGAATACTATGTTACCTACCAATATCTACTGATGTGGTATTATGATCATACTGGCTAGTATGATGGTTAGACCCAAAGAGGTATGAATTAAGACTTCTAAGGAGAATGTGTTTCTTGATGCTTTGTGAGTACTGGAGAACACACACACACCTGCCAAATTATGGACAGGTGAAAGAGGCAGGTCGTAGAGTGATCTTATTCTGTCACATAGTTTAGGCTTTGAAGCTCATTAATGCTCATGGGGACTCTCCTTATGTAAATGCACGTTATATGTGTGAAAGTGAGAGTAATAAGCCTTTAGAGTAGTGTGGCAATAAAGCATTTAAAAATGTGAGTACTTAATAGTACCTTTTTCAATGGTGGAAGCTTGATTTTTATTTCTTTTTTTAATTGGGAAAAATATTTTAGGGGTATTTGTCCTGGGTCCTGAATAATCAGGACACTGAGATGACAGCTCCTTGTTTTGAATATTTTTCTGTTTTTATTTTAAGACCCACTGAGGCACTTTTAATATTGTTTAAAAATAAATGCCATATTAAGACTGTCTCATATTATATTGCAGTCAAGTCATCATCCTAACTCAAGTTAAGTAAAAATAGCTGCCAGTGGAGGTCACAAGACATTGTTGACACCACATTTAACTTGGAATTCACATTATTAAATTCTCTAAAATTATACACTGTATCCTAGCTACATTTTTGACTGTGGCCTCTGAAGCTGCAGTTGAACTGACTGGCACTGTGTTATCTGCTAGAATTCTGTTCCTAATGGAATGGTATGAATGTTCCTGTACACTGAACGATTAAGTGCCAAGGTTATTACCTGCTGGTGGGAAGCTATGCTGTAAGCTGGAATAACAAAATAAATAAGCACATGTATTTTAACTCAGCAGAGTGGACACAGCTGCTCTGGGAAATGGATTGCTTCCAGTGTAGGCTGGGGAGCCAACAACCTCCCAAGGCCTTTTGAATTCAATTTATTCTAAGTCTAGCTTGATAAGGTTGATGAGCCACTGCCTGTTCTTATCCATTATTTCTTGTGACCAGGACTGGCAAACAGGAATGCTGCCCCAGTATGACTGAATGAGGGGGATTGTGGTTTTGTGGTATGAGTAAAACCCAGTTGGTTCTCTGAACTTGCCAATAGATATAAATGGGCTGCTTTCCAGACAGAAACAGGAAAAGGATATTAAGTGCTCAGCAGAAAATCAAAAATAAACTGAAGCAATCTCTGACTTCATAGCAAAATTTACTGATAATTTTTGGGGGATACTGAACTATGGTGCATGCAATGGAGAAATAGAAGTGAACAAAGCATTAGAAGTGAGCTAAAGCAAAACCAAAAACTGAAGCCAGTTCATGTTTTGTTGTTTTAATGCTCTGTGGGATGTCAGACTGTTCACAGCTCATGGGAAGATGCTCTTCTCTCTGGGTGAATGGAGGACTCAGGAGTGTACACTGGCTGTCTGCTGTGTTTGCTCAGCTGTGAATGGTCAAGACACTTTCTGGTTCTCTAATTTTTGTTGGGCTGCTTTGGTAGGACTTGCTGTAGACACTACAGCACAGTTTCAGGTTGCAGTGCACACAGACCTCATTAAAGACTTGTTGTTTTAAAGAGAAATACGTATTACAAAAAGAGGCCATTGATCATGTAGATGGGATAGAAATTCCAATATGCATTTATTTTCTGTGCTCATTTGTCATTTAAAAAAACAGAATAACAAATCACCGTATTATGAAAGAAACCCGGCAGTGTAGAAGTTATGATAAATGGTAGATAAAACTCTTCTTGTTCCTGGGCATGGAAAAATAATGTTTTCTTGGTTTGAAGCTTAGATTTCACCAGTCCTCATTATGTCAGAAGGCCCAGAAGGTAGTATGATTGGAAATGAAGTTTTGTCTGAATTGAGCCTGATACTGGAGACCTAAAACTGTTACTTTGTTTAAGAAATATGTTTAGAAATAGTAGCTTATGTAGTGAAATTTAATGCTTGAATTGTAAACAAACATGAATTATTATATTTCTGTTGAAGCCCTTAGGAGTAGATATGGATATTAGTTTCTCTTTGTTAACAGATTTATTTGTTATGTGTATCAGATTGAAATAGATCTACTCAGAATAAAGCTGTCCATTCTGATATGCTTTGGATATATTTTTATAGATTTCTTATATTGTTCCTTTACACAAAAAAGCGCAACACAGACAAATGCCTGCATCAATTAAATGTTTTTTCCTTCGCTACTGTTGTTATTTCATAAAAAAATTGAAAACAGTTAAAATTTTAAATATAAATGACATGCTAGAAATAGTAGAACTTTAGTCACTCTAATTTTTTTCCTAATCCATCTCATATTAAGCATGATTGTTAGGTTATTAGCTAATAACTCACTGCCATTTTTTTTCAGTCTTTGCAAGGACATATCTTTGCTCTTGAAACAGGAGTCTGTGCTGCTTTTTGCATTTTGCTCACCAGTTTTTCCACATGATGAAATCATCTTGTTCTTGATTCTTTATGGAAACTAAAATTATGTACAAAGATTTAAGGAGCATTATTTTTGCAAAAATCAAGTGGTCCAGATAATTTCTGTTCTGAGAAGGGTATGCATGGTGTGTAGTGAATAAGTGATCGCCTTATGTGCTGAATAACTTGGCTTCACAGTGGGAGTAACTTCGATAGTTTTGTATTTATATTTTTGCAACTATGTATGATAAACCAAGGGTCCATCAGAAGAGGAGTGAAAATACATAATTAGGGTGTGTCATAATGCATGTGCAAAATCAGGCACATTTATTGGGATTGGTTTTGATGCTATTCCAAATGCTTAATTTATTGACCTTAATGTTTTGGGGAGAGCAGTCTCTTGCTTGTTTCTGGTAAATCTAGCAGATTTGCTCTGGATGAGGAAGAGACAATTGAGCAGTTGATCTGGCTTTCCTAGTGCCTGATTTCCTTTCTCTGAAAGGATTTACTGTGGAGAGTTTTTGAAATGCTAGACTATCTAAAAGCAGCTTGTTGGCTTGGAATGCAGTACTTTTGGGAATGGGCTGTGATTTAAGGTCACAAGTTTTGCAGTGATACCTTACTTTCTTCTATGTCTTTTGACAGATGAGATGACAGCATATGTTGATGTCATATGCTTGCCCAGTAAGGCTAAAGTTAGATCTTTAATCAAGTCAGCCTGGTGAAGTCCCATTCAAGTTACAGATTAAAAAAACCCCCACAAAATAGTTTTTTTTGAGTATGGTGGTAAATGTGACGTCCAAAGCATAAAAAAAATGCTGATGACTCCTGGATGTTCGTGTGCGGTAAATATCTTCAAAAACCTTATCACTTCCCATATAGTGCATTTTCTGTGATGGGAAATATTCCAATTCAGGAAACTATTACGCGAGTATCTTTATATCTGCAACTCTCCTCCCTCAAATTTTATGATTATCTCATCATCTTGGTTTTCTCCTTTGCCAGTTTTTAAAATAGATTATTTTTTCGTGCCAAACAAAGCAGAAATATTGCCTTTAACTCTGGAAATTGGGCATCAACTTATGTCTTCTTAAATACAAATGTTAGGGTAACTTGTTGTGATATATCTGTTTGAGACAACCTGCATGACATTTCCTGTAAGGTCTGCATATCCATGCACCTTATCTTTACAGTTCTCTTTCCATAACTTTTTTCCTACCGGATTTTTGCTTTACAGCAGAACATTGGTTTTGTGGTGACCATCAATGAGATGCTTCCCATTCCTATTTTATTCTGTTATGACCACAACTCATATGTCACTGACAATTAAAATGTGGTGCATTTGACTGAACCATATGTTACAATGGTCATGACAAGGATGTAGAAGTACTCTGAATGTAGTTAGAACAAGTTTAACTCTAGCTGGTGGAACTGATTGACAACCACACAGTATGTTTTCATTTGTTGCCTTTGTGATAATGGTAATATTGCTAGCTTTAATAGTGTTGCCTACGGGTATGTGCAGGAGTTGACTGGATCTGATCAAGGGTGGATCAAGATAGGTTAAGATTAGGCAACAATTGAGTGCCTATTTGGCCTGCACAAAACCCATTTTTTTCTCATCCTGTCTCCACTGGACTGTTGCCATTCCATTTCTTCATGCTTGATATCAGCTGTCAGTTCAGGGTGATTTTTATCAGAAATTTAAGATAGATTCTATCATGGTCGATAAATGATCCTCTTATTTTCATGTAGGGTTTTTTTTTTTTTTTTTTAATCATGTGAAGCTATTTGGCAGCACTTCATGTTTCTTTGCTATGGAAATGGTATTCTTAACATTTTTAATCCATTTTTCTCTGCTTGTAATTAGCCAGTACCACATTGTCCTAAGTAATTTATCTCACTTCCTTCTTGTCTGCTTTTAATGCTTGCCCTTGATTGTAGGCATCTTGCTTTTTCTCATCTTCAGTCACTGTAAATATAACCCTTTCCTTGATAGCACTAATTATGATTTTCACAGCTTCCTTGCTTGTAAGTCGTGCTTGAGTTGCAGAGAAGTAACTTGCCTTTTTCAAAAGTATTGAAGTCAGTAGATCTAGAAAATAAAGCAGATATGAGCTAGAAGTAATTTTTTTCCCCCAAAGACTTTCTGCAAGTAAGATGCAATTTTCCACAGACCTGGAATGAATTGTGTCTTGTACCCTAAGAGACTGTTAATATCACAATGCAAAGATGAGTCCTTTCTCTGGTTTCTTGGTCACCTTGAGGAGATGACAAGATATCATCAATTACTACACAGTCCAAGAAAGTTCGATTACTTTGAGGTTTTTAATTTACTTTTCTTCAGCAGAGCTGCAGTGCATACTTAGTGAATAATAAATCACCAGAGTGAATTAGGATTTTAGGAATGATACTTGGTTTTGGTGGTGATGGACAACCTGAAGGCTGCAATCAGCAAGGATGGGGAGAACTTCTCCTAATTTGATCTCAGCTGCAGAAGTTGTCCTCCTCCTGAAGAATTACAGTAACTAAGGTTGTTTCTTCACTGTTTTATCATCTATAAAGGTTTAAAGGTTTTATCTGTCTGCTGAAAATAATTACAGAGATGTTCTTTTGTTTGCTTTAGTGGAGAACTTTATTCCTGTCAGATACTGAGGGACGTTCTTTTGTCCTATGTTTTAGGCATTGTAATAGAAGCAAATTTTGAGCAGATCTAAGTGTTCTGGTTATTGTTTGTGCCAGTTTTTAGTAGCTTGTGCTTTCCTAAGTTTGCCAATATGGAATCTTTTTGTATAAAAGATGCAGAGAGAACGCTTTTGAAAATTTAAAAAAACTTTCCACTGAAGCCTCTCTCTTTGGGATTATCTTTAACACCATATTTTTTGATTAGAACATTGAGGTTGTTCTTTTCTTTTTTAAGCCATAATACTCTGCCAACTAAAACTCCTTTTTTATAGGCTGCATTTTGCTTTCTTTAACTAAATGTCCACTGGGACACTGAACAGATACAAACCTTCCCAGATGGTATTTAAGATTGTTTGGGTTTTGGCTTTATCAATTCAGTGATGTTTTCATTTTCATATTTTGCTCTGAAGTACCGTGTTATTTATTAAACTCTTTGTTTTAATTGATTAGATCACAATTACAATACAAAACAGGCAAAGACTGTGCCTCCTTAACTGTGCCTCCTTCAAATATGTTTAAACTGTTGGCATTTAAAAGAGAATGTTTCCAAAATATGTAAAGAAAAAAATTGTACTGCATCAGTAGTTACCAGATGTCTTACAGTCCCTTTCAATTTCTGAAGGCATAGCTCTGTGAAATATTTCCATGTTGCTTTTCTTTTTCCTTAATAGGTGGCAAAAGATGAAAGTGTAAGAGCTTGAAAACCTGTCTCTTCTTTGTCTGTGTTTTCAAGAGATTGTTTCTTTACTTAGCTATAGTACTATTTTGTCTACATAAAGGCTTTGCAAGACTTAATGTAAACATTGAAATGGTCATTGTCCATAGATACCAGATATAATGCTTGGTTTCTTTTTGTGAATTACCTATAGAATGTACCTTTAGGATTTGTACTTTCTGGAGAGATAACTGACTCAGCATATAATGAGTTTAGCACTAATAACATGAGATCACTTTTTAAGGGTCAGAATGAAGGTTTATCTGATCCTGCATCCTGTTTTCAGAGTGACCTCATGGATACTGGAAAGATACAAAAGCAAAACAAATGTAGAATGATTTTTCCTGTGCTGTATCTTGCAGATTCTGGTTTTGTGGCTTGTAGAGGGGGTATTTGCATTCTCTGGCCCTTGACGAGTATTTAATTTGTGATTTCTATGACACTAGCCTTTTGAAGTGTTTTGCACACTGAATAAAAAAGAGATATTACAAACAATGTAATAATGCCAAGTCAGGCACTCTGGGATAAGAAATACCATAGGCAACAAAACTACACAAATCACTTTGTGCCTGTGGCTAACTTCAAGGAATTTGAACAAATCATCGTTTTTAGGGGTTTATAGAGTACAATCAAGGCTTCTCTTGACAAATGACAAAGATTGTTAAGAGATTTAACAGACATTCTTTCCAGATATAAGATCATTCACATAGCTCTTGTTGGAATCCTTTCCTTTTGTATCATCTGCTTTGAAGAGAAGAGAGAACTGTGTGTTATTCTGTACTCTAAATTGCTGAAACTGATATTGGCAGCAATATTATCACTGTCTTCCTGTCTGGGAGATAAAAGAGAATATTTTCATCCTTCTTTCCAACAGTGCTCTGAGAGCTCAGGTTCTTTTGATGAATAATTGGCGGTCTTGGTAGTATGATCATCAATTTTTACAATAAAATGCAAAATCCTCTAAGATTCAGTGGCTTTCCAGGATTTCTTTGCTTGTTCAGGGAGTGGCAGTGTCCGATAGACACCCACCTTGCAGATATATCATTTGGAATTTGGTTGGGTTGAAACATACAGAACTTTCTTAAAAGGTGCACTTGGTCTACATAAGCAAGTTATTCCCAACTTTAATTATTGTATAAAGGTTATAAACATTCATGGGGAGTTTGGTCATCAGTGAGAACATGCTATTGGTAAAGATAATAAATTTCCCTAAGCCAAACATATGTATTGCTTTAGAACTCTTTTTTAAAAATATTGTACAAGCTGATATTTCTGTACTAAGAATGTTTTAGGACTACTAATGAAATTGATTAAAATCAAGTCAGTATAGTTTTTGTACAGTACCAAAGTATTTGTATCAATCCATGTATGGTCAGTAAATTTACACGATGGCGGCATGTAACAGAGATTCTCCTTTTGTATGAATTTTATTTCCATGTAAAATTAAAAAATCTAGAATGTAAAGGTTAAAATTTCACAATGAAAACATTTACTAGACATTTGTAAAATATCTTTAGAAGTCAGTCTCCAAACCCATCATATATAGCACTGGGGAAAAAAGAAATCCCAAGCATCCAAAATCATTTTGTTGTGATTTTTCAAAATCATCAAATGAAAGCAGAAAGCTGTAATAAAAGCTGTCAGACTGTTTTAACTGCAGATTTTGTTGCTAGTTGCATTGCTTACTGTGCTGTGACAGATAGTGTTTATAGTTTTCAAACAATTCTGCAGTACTGTTTTTGCCAAGTGATAACTGTTTATCCTTGGAGAAATGTGGGCTCCCTGGATTCCACTTGAAATGATTTTTATCAGTTAATGGTATGATTCTTGCTTGGTGTGCCTGAGAACATTCTTCTGCGCTCCCTGGCCTCCCTAAAGACGGGAGTTTAAAGCTGCTCTACAGAGTAACTTACCAGTCTTGTTTTGTTTTGTCCTACACATTGCTCTCATCAGTTGGTTTATGGGTTGAATTCTGTCCAATTCTGGCATTTTTCTGAAATTCAGTTGGAATTTTTTTTTTTGTAGTGAAGGACTGTGCAATATTCTCCTATTAATCTGTTCCCTTAAGAACTATTTGTACATAGAAATGAGGAGACAGTGTATGTGCTACAGTAGATACAGACTTAGTGCCTACAAGCTCATCATTACCCACTTCTTCAGCAGAACTTTAACCCATTGCGTTGTTTGTTTATTAATGCTATTGGATACCTTTCTCTATGTGAATGTCCTGAAACCACTAAATTTGCCAAAAGCAGGAGCTGTTATTTTCTTGCACAAAGAGAAAATGATCAAGAAGATGCTTTAAGAATAAATTAGCTGATTTTTTTATGTCTTTGCTAACCATGTATCTTGAGTAATTACCAGCTCATCTACATTTGATACAGCTGTTAAGTGCACTGAAGAGTGAATGCTAGATATGTTCTTATGGGACCAGTTTGATTGTGTCTTTTCTTTTGCACCTGGAAACAGCTTCTGTAAATGAAAGAGCTCCTGTTTTTATGCTTTTCTTTCAGTGATATCTCTGTGACCTATTAGCCTTTATTGAACATATAAGAAGGAGTTATTATTTGAGATCAAGGCACTTACCCTTTCATAACCTTTCCCTTTGGCTTGCAGGATATACAAAGAGAATCAGTTTTTACCAAGTGTTAAACCTTACTTATTGGTAAAGGGTGAATGCAAGTAGTTGGACTTTCTAGTACTGTAATCAAAGTACACTTTGGTCAAATGCCATTTGTTTGTAACTTATATTTCAAATCGAGGGAAGAAGAGATTCACTGATCTGAATCCATGTCTTAGCCCCAGAGGTTTAGAACTCCAGGCATAATTTTGAAGTCAGCTCAAGTGGGGATATTGGCAAGTCACTTAACTGGTTTGCCTCTTCTTTTCCCTTTGTTAAGTGAAAATTTTTGTCTGTTCTTTGGACTGCTTATAAGGAATCAAACATAAATTCTCACTGGTTACTGAGAACATCAGCAAAAAATGTAATTTTTTCATGTTTGCTTGAAGTTTCTTTTTTTTCCCTTCTGATTAGGTACAAAGAAGGTGGTGAAGCTTTGTTAGTATTGCTTCCTTCAGAAGAAAAAGGCATGGTGGAACAGCTGGCACAGAGAAAAGTACCTATCACTGAAATCAAGTAAGTGGCTAATGGCTTGTCTGTTATTCAGCCTTCTTTCTGCAAGACAAATGTGTGATGAGTCTATGACAATCTTGATAAAGTGCTTTAATTGCCTGGAGCTGGACAAATCAGAGAAATGAATTAGTTTTGGTAGTGTTGTAGAAGGAAAAGACCTTGAGAGGTTACCTATTTTATTGCTGTTCCCAAAGGCAGGATGAGCTGCACAAATCATTCTTATCAGATGCCGATTAATATATTCACAATTTCCCAAAGAGACCTCGTCTATACTCAGCAGTTCCTCCCATTAACATTTTTCTTCAAATGTCTGATAAGACTTGTAAGTAATTTAAATGAAATATTTCTTTTGTCTTGTGCCAAGAATATATGGAAAATTATGTATTCTCTTACTCTTTGCAGCTACTTTTTATGTAATTGAACATTATAATGCTCTCTTTCTCTTTTGTGGATTAGACAATTACAATTTCTTTAATCTGTCTCTATCTGTTTTTATTGCTATTATCATTTTTGTTTCTCTTACCTGTTTTTCCTTCAGCTCTAGACTATTTCTCCAATTTGTCATGACCTTTCTAAATCAGTTATTTGAAAGATAGGAAGTGAAAGATGGTCATTTTACATACAAAAGAGAGTGTTCCAAGGGAAAGCTGTAAAGAGCTATGCTATCTGTACAAATAGAACTGACTTTGAAGGAGTTGCAGAAGCATATAACAATACCAGGTAAAAATAGAAAAGCATGTTTCCATTTTCTGTTACATGCAGAGTAATTGGTATGTAGGAAACACAAAAACCCTAACTGTAAAAATACTAGAAAAAAATACCACCACTAAAAGAATTGATAGTAGTTTCTTATTTAGCAGCTATAGGTAGGAAGTTTACTGTTCTTTGAGCCTGTCAGTCTGATGTGAATTAGTAGAGAAAAGAGAATGTGAAGGAAATATGGAAGAAGACTTGAAAACAAGACAGAAAATGTGGTATGAACCTGACTCCATTTTGAACACGTATGTAGTTCAGGTCACACCATACCAAAAATTATACAGTAGAGATAGAAGAAATCAGAGAAGGATGACAGCGTAGAAAATGGAAGTTTTGTATGAGTGGGTATGAGCAAAGCTAGGACTGTTTTACTTTGAAAAGCTGTAGTTTGCATGTGAAGATACGGATATGTAAGCGAAGAAGATAATTAACTATGCAGAAATTGTCTGTAGAAGAATTGTTTTTGAGAATAAATCAAATTAGGATGAAACTTTAGGTCATTATTTGCACCTCATTGCTTAAATCTTAAATCTTAATTCAGGTTTGCTCAAAATTTACAAGTTGACATTTCTTTAGAGAATAGAAGCAATGGTTATAGCACTTGCTGGATTTAAGGTTTAGTTTTATTTTTTCCAAGTATTTTTGTTGCAGAGGATATGCCATTTCAAAGGCTCTTCTGAACTGTACTTGTGACTGCTGTTTTTGTGTAACAAACCGAGTACACAGCAGCTGGTGAAATAAATCCAGTTTATTTCAATAATAAACAATAAATGTTTCTGGTCAAACACAGGTATCAAATCCACGTAGGATGTGCATGAGCTTCACACAGAAACAGTTTTTGCTAAAACAGTGAACTAAGGGCTAGAATGCAGTCCAACAACTACTTAATGACAAACCCAAACAAAACCCCACCAACTGAATGTGGATAATATTAGCAAAGAAACTGAAGTCTGATACCTTCTTTTCCCTTAAGCATCATAATGCTTTAAAAGGATCTGTTGTATAAGCAATGCAGGAAATTGTCTCTTTTTCCAGACTTTATCTTTTTCCTTCTTAAAATGATAGCTATTCAAGTACTTAATCTTATTTTATATTCAGTAACTGAATGTCTGATCTCATGCACATTATAAATATTTCCCCATTCTTTATCAGCTAAGCTTTTAACTTCCTAAGTAATGGTGCTAATTGTTTGAACAGCTTATCAAAGAAAGAGGTAAAATGCCTCTTTAGCTTGTGTTTATTCATGTAAATATAAGTTCATGTTTTTGTACTGGAATAATAATCCAATTTTAATAGGGCAAATATTTCAGCCCCCATAAATGTATATTATATTTATATTCCAAGTTAAATGTCTCTCTGGAGAGACATTCATGGCTGTATCTCTTAACAATTGTTAATCTGATGTTACTTTAATGGAAAACACAGCTATTTTTTTTTAAACACTCCAAAAATTCATTCTTGTACCAAGCCACTAGGATATATGTAAAATAAATACATTTAAGTAATATTCTTAATTGGAATCATTATTAGAAAAGTCAGTCCTTTTCATTGATAATATATTTTAACAACCTGCCCCAAGATTCAGTTTTTCAATCTGCAAAACAAAACTTTAATAGAATTTGTAGCATCATTATGAAGGGGAATGCTTTCAGTTGGAATTGTCTGCCTAGTGTGTTAAGATTTAAAAGGTGTAATATTGTAAGAGGCTAACTGAAATCCTTAAAATGTTATTCATGTAATTACTTGTGGATTGCAAACCAATTTAATTCTTGAAGTTTTTAACTACAAATTTTCTCATGCTGTTTACTTCTAGCCAGTTTCCCAGTTAATACAACCCCGGTGTGTTTTGTTGGTTTATAAATTGTTTGAGAAGTTGCATCAACCCATGGATTATGTTCCAGGTTCTCTGTTGAAGTCTTCTGTTGTTTGTTTTTATTCACCTAATTATAGATTCTCAAGAATTCTAGCTTGGAAATTAGAAGATAATGAGCATTGCTCACTGCCAACAGAGTTAAACTGTTCAAGATTCTGAAATACCCTCTGAAAGCTTTTTTTAAAATCTTGTTTCTAAAACATTGCTGTCAATTCAAGTGTTTGTTTTGCTGCTTTGTTAACCTTTTGTCTGGTGTAGTGGTCATAAGAACTCTGTTACTTTCCTTATTTTGTATTTTTTTATTTGCAATCTGTTCTTCATGTTCCTTTGTTTCATTTAGACAGACGGTTTAAAACAGTTCCATAATCTGGAAGTAGAGAGAGGAGGAACTTTCCTGTTTTCTGGGATACCTAGGATTCAAAAGACTAGGGGTTTAGCCTCTTTTCTTAATTTTCAGTTTTACATGTAAGCTGCCTATAGAGGTTGTCAGTAAACCAGTCCTTTCTAATCAGCACAATTTACAAGCTGCCAATTTACAGGTAGTGCTTTTAACAGTACATAACCTCTTCATTGTTCTAGCAGAGAAAGAGAAAGTGCAAAATATGCAGTAATAAATACCATGTCGTAGAGCATTCAAGTATGTCAAAAAGATACCCTGAAAGTATTAAATAAGATGTACATTTTTGTAGGGGTTCTGTAATCTCCAAGTTTGCCATGCAAGCTGTAAACTGAAATTATTTTTGATAATATTTAGAGGTTACTTTGTTGAATCCAACTTTGTTGGATGAAAAGATAAGAGCTGCTTCATCAGGTGTTACCATAAGAGATTTTGTGTCTAGAAAATTTTACCAAAGGAAGTACAAGTATATAGATACCCATGATGTAATATCGCTTTCTTTAATATTATGACCAAAAAAAAAGTGATTTTTGATGAAAGCAGCAATAACAACAACAAGAAGACACCTTTTTTTCCTTTTTTTTTGATAGTACTTGGATATGTATTCCACATGTCGGTAGTGTTACTAAAGGGAATCTATTAAAACTCACTGCCTCCCAGTGACTGTAGTTACTGTAAGACAATACACTGGTGTCACTAATTAGTGTGGTTGTGCACCTGAGTGTGATCTACTGGTGTGAGCCTTCCTTACTCCTCCCTTTCTCCTCCCTCCAGCCCTTTCTGCTCCCTCCAGCCTTCAGGTTGTCTAATGTAGCCCTGGAGACCCACATTCCAGATGGAGAGCACAGTGCAAAACCTGCTGCTGCTGCTTGGGAGCTGAGTGGAATATGGAAACTGTTTTGCTGCATCAGGGCAGCAGGGTCTTTTAGGTGGTTGTTGATCTTTTTTGCTTAAATTCTGCTTTGGGGATGAGTGAGGAAAAGACAACATCTAGTTAAAACAGTGCTTCTACCCTAGTATAAAAACCAGGGGAAATGAGAGGAAATCAAGCTGTGTATCAACCAGGAAATTTGGAGATTGCTGTCTGATCAGTTCATAAGGCCAAGCAAGCTGGGTTCATGTTTACATCTTGGCACAGTCAAGTGTGGCCATTTATGTAACTGGTAGGCTAAACTGCAGTTTCAGAAAGTTGTACTGCTCCTTAAAGGTAAGATACGTGATAAGAAATAACCAGCCTACTTCAAATGGCAGACAATGTTATAATATGCCCTTCTAGCCTTTGCATAGTTGGTTTTAGCTCACTGATTCTTAGCCATTCAGGCAAGCTTATAAATGATGGTAATTCATATAAGTGTTTAGCTTTTAGGTCTGGCTGTCCTAGTAGCCACATATATACAATTTATTGTAAAGAGTATTATTTGTTCAGAAAGAAATCACACACAAACTTATTAAAGCCAAAATTCAATTTAACAATGACTAGCTTTCTCATTTTTTGAATGCCAGGATGAGAGGAAGATGATAGTAGGTGACTGTCATGATAGAGTGTTGGCGAAGAGAATCCAGTACTACTCCTCTTTTTTTTGATACTCAGTATTGCAAATTTGCTCATTCAATAACAAACACATAAGCTCAAAATGTGCCTGGAGTACCATGTTCTTAGTTGCCATTGCTTAGATTTATACCACATTATCTAGCTGTGTTTTTAACTGTGAAGTATCTTGTGGGTTTTTGTCTTTTTCAAGCCCTTTTCTTGCAAATTTCAGTCAACTTACTCAAAATTTATATGCAGTTTACAAAATGTTGCTGTATTTTGTCTAGGATTGTTCTCTATTATTCTTTGAGCCTCAATGACATACAGTCTCTTATAAATAATGAATCATATTCCTACAATAATCAAGTCATAGAAAATAATGAGTAATAGCATGTCCAGGTGAGAATTGGAACTTGGTAAGCATTTTGAGTTTGACAGTGGCAGCAGGGAATGTTTGGCAGTCTCAGCTACTCTTTGAGTACTGCTCCAAGGCCATTTTTGCATTACTTAAAGATTTCTCATAGCCCATATTTCTCTATTTTATGAGAATGTACAACTGCCAGATGCTTTCCTGACACCAAGTATGAGATCTGCTGTTTCTTTCCCATTCTTAAAACCTGCTAATGCTGCTATGGAGGGTAATCAAACTGATGAATTATATTTTGCTTCTGACTAATCTATGTTAGCCGTTGTGTATTTGCTTATTTTCTTTAGCTCCTTACAAATTGTTCTTTTTGGTATCAACAAAAAGTTAATTGTTTAACTTCCTTTTTACTCCCTTTGGATATGACCACTGTATTTACCTGGCCTGTCTGATAGGATTTTTTTCCTTCATCTCAGATGAGTTCCTTAGATTAGATACAACTATGACTCCAAGTGCTTTTACTTTCTCTAGTTGCTATGGTGCAGATTTCTTTTGACCCAGCTGATTTGTCTGAGTACTTGGTTCCCTCTGATTGGTGATTCTGGTGTGAGCTTGCACTCTGCTATAGCTGTTGTAAGCTGACTGATTGCAGCTGCCACTTTGAGTGAAGACAAGGGAAAAAGGCACAAAGGCACTCGCTAATTTAAAGGCTTTGAGGTCATCTCTTAATAGCTTTCCCATAACTTAGCAGCAATCCAACACTTTTCTGAACTGTCTTACTACTGTGTTCAAATGAATTTTTTTGTAACTCATGTTATCCTTTCTTTACTTTTTGTATCATTATATTTCAAAGATCTGTTGGTCAGTTTGTCCCTCATGCAATTTTTCATGCTTCTTTTTTTCTTTCTTATATCTTTACATTTTCAGAGCCAATTATATGCTGTCTGGAAACTGGAACTCAAGTTTTTTGATCTTTCACTAAAACTGTAGCTAAATAGTGCGTATGTATAATCTAGTTTTCCCCTGGCTGCATCTGAACAGAGTGAAGAAATTGAAATCATAAGGGAATGCAGTTTTCATATTTAGTAAGAATAACCACCTACCATGGTTGCTAGGTTGTATGATAGACTGGGGTGGCAGTAGCAGCTCAAAAGTAGATGAGATCTGGGCAAATAAACCTGCAATAATGTAAGTATCACTGGAATAAGTTTAAAAATTCAGAACCTGGGAGAGGGCCTGTATATCTTTTTAGTAGGTTTAATGGCATTTTCTATAGTACCGTCAATATCCTTTATTTACTTGAGAAGCTCTTAAATCTGTTTAATCTCAGTGTCCTTTATTATTGCTCACCTGGCTATTCTTTATAAGAAGTACTTAAATTTCAGTATTCCTGGCACAATGAATCTTATTTAAGCTTTTAAAAGTGCTGACAATTTCCTTATGAAGACTTCTATTTCAGTATAAAGTAGTACTGTAATTCATTATGCTGTTCCTGTATTTTTGCAGTATTTTTATAAAATCAAGAAGTTCTTTTCTGCTGATTTCTGCTTTGCTTTGCAAGAAGTTTCACCACCTTCAGTGAAATCTGTCTGAATAAACAGCTGCTATTTTTCTTTTCTGCATTATTTGTTTGTGGAGTGTAATCTTCATCCTTAATACGGTTCCATTCTGTGCTGTTTCAGTGGTAATAGCTCTATGCATATTAAAACAATGCAAAAGATGTGAAGATACTCCTGAGAACCTAATAGGTGCTTATTTTGGTATGTTCTAATAATTAAAGCTTTCTTCTTCTTTTTTTTTTTTTTTAATTAGAATTAATCCTGAAAAGCTTACAGACATCCAAAAGAGGATGCAAGCTTTCTTAGCTCAAGATCAGGAGTTAAAAGAGAAAGCACAGAGGGTAAGTCATCTGCTACACTATAATGCTTGAGGCATGCTAGTTGAACAGATCTGCTGTTTGAGTAACTGACCAGCTCTTACCTGCCCTAGAAGCAGTGTTTGAAACTGAAGAGCCACCAGAGATAACTGAGCAGTTGGAGAAACTCCTGTATTTGGAGAGAAACATAAATTAGATAGAACCAGAGTCTTCTGAGTGATGCCCAGTGACAGGAGAGGAGGCAACAGGCACATATTTCTATACAAAAAGCTCCATTTAAACACAGAAAAAGCCTTTATTGTGAGGGTGGTTGAAGACTAGAATGGGCTGCACAGCAAGGCTGTGCAGTCTCCAAATGCTGGTTATCAAAAACAGGGTTCCTTCCTGAGCAGCCACTGTAGCTGACCTTGTTTTGAGCAGGGGTTTGGACTAGATGGTCTCCAAAGGTTGTTTTCAGCTTCAGCTACTCTGAGAGTTTCTTGGAAAGCTGATACAGAAAATTTCAAAATAATACTACTAATAATGAAGGTTACTTAAAAATAGCAGATCACATTACTTGACTTAAAAAGTTGGAAATATGAAACCACGTAGGCCTCATGTCAGCATCTTGATGAATTTTTATTGTCACATACCCTGAATATATGTGATAATTGTCCTTTCTCAGGGCAAAATCCAGTGCATTGAGTAAAGCATTTTAACTGTTGTTTGGATTTAAATGAGCAGCAAAACAGTTTAGAAAAGCTCTTCCAGGTAAAATGGAAAATTACATGAGTGGGTTTATGTATGGGATTTCTTTGCTGTGCTCGTTAATGCTGGGACCCTTCGTGGTCAATATGTGAATTTCACCAAGTTTTTATCAGGTTTGGGGAAGGTAGGGAAACTTCAAATAACTAAGTAGGTTCCTGGACGAGAATGAGCTTGGATGGAAAAGGCACCTTTTATGAAAGGTGGCCTGTGAAGCATTTCTGGAAGTTGCACTGCCTCTTGCTATCACTAAACACATTTGCTGACCTTTCCCTGGTTTTATAATATTTTTAGGCCATGAACTCTTTGGAGTAGAGCTTACTACTTTTTTTAATTGAAGCACTTTAACATGTGGGTTTTCTGAGGCTGATTGGTTTGTTGGTTTATGTTTTAACAATGTATGTCCTTAGCCTGTGAATTCTGTACTTGTATCAAGTGTCTTCAAAACTATACCAAATCAAATACTCAAATTGAGATGCAGGGAAACACAGTTGGAAGGATGGATAATAGGCAAATCTTTCATGTCATTTTTTCTTATATATGTAGGTCAAATTAAAAGAGTGTGACCGAAGGCCGAATGGTGAGAAATCCAGAAATGCCAAAGCCTGAGAAATACATGATTGCAGAGATTCTGGATTTGTGTTGATAACTTTTTATTTGTATGAACTAGCGTGGGGATTAATGACACTTGAAGGTATACTGGTAAACCTGAGTGGTAGGATAAAATGAAAAGAGGGTTGTGAAAGCTTAGAGAAACCAAGAGTTTTAGCCTTTCTGTTGAACTGGGATGTAAAATGAGTCAAGTTGAAATATTTAAAATGCTTGGGATTCATCTCATCTAGCTTTAGATGTCCTCTGTGAGTTAGTCTGCCTGAGCTTTCATTTATAGCTGATAGAGTGGAATAAGCACTTCTACAATGCCTCTTGACATAGATACCTTAAAAACCCTTTGGGATGGATGGATGAATGGTGGTTTCTTTGTGCTGCAGAAGTAGCCTGTGTGATGTGACCTAGCTTGGATGCCTGCAGTGGGGACACGTTGTGAGTCAGAGGAATGGCATTCTTACTTTCCTAAACAAGAAGATTTAAATCAAAGTGCCTGGGGAAGTCAGTGGGAACTTTGTGAATAAAATGTCTAAGGCAATGTTCCAAGGGAATGCTTTTGAAAACTATTTTTGGCGTTTAGGTATTCCAGGTTTTTGTAGTGCATAAAGCTTTACTTGTAGCACTGTGGAATGTCAGCGTAAGCTTCGTCCTGGCGCTGCACAAGCCAGAGGCACTGGTGGTGTGTCATGATCACCTCCAACTGGCACGGGAAGTTGCAGTGACACCAGTGTATGTCGGAAGTGACAGAGCAGCTGGTTGGGGGAGGATGAGAGGAGGAGGAATCCAGCATCATCGTACTTGGAATGAAAACACTAACAAACCTATGTTTCTGGCTTTGGCTTTTTAAGGTCTCTTAAAAGGCAGAGAAGGATCATTCTCAATTGAGCAAAAAAAAAAATTATGGCAGTTTCAAAATAGCACAAGAATAAAATCAAACATGGGCTGTCTGTCAGTGTTACAGATAAAAACTTCAATTAATTTTGAAAAATGTTGGTTGCCATATAATTACCATCTCAAGCTATTTTTGTTGCAGTTTTTAGTTTATGGATAGCAGAGCAGTGTTGTTCTTGCAGGCAAGCTGTAAATACATCCAGTTCTTGAAAAACTTGAAGTATGGACAGGTGGTTTATCACAGAAGTGTCCCTCCTTAATAAGGTTGAAGTATGAATGTTCAGACATACTATGCAAATGTGCCCCAGTAGTCTTACATATCAATGTGAATAAACCAATAAAATTAATGCAAATGAAATCCTGACCTTGGATCCTTATCTGTAATGCTGGATTTTTCAGAGGCATGAGTGTTATGTTGTCTAGCCTGTCTGTTGCAAGCTGCCAAATTCTTGACATTTGTAGTGTAAGAAATAAATTCCCTACCTGAACGGATCAGATAGCAGTGAAATAGCACAGCTGTGCACAGAAGTTCAAATAGGATGGTAGTCTGCCACCATGTGTTGAGGGTGTGAGGTCGAAGTTACTATGTCCTCTAAGCTTCTTGATTTACTTCAAGGTGCTTTTACTTTGTTTGAGGAAAAAAAAGTTCTCAATTACTAATTGCTTCAACAAACTTCATGGTTCATTTGGTAGGACATGGTTTCCCTGCTATTGCTTGGAAAGACAGTTTGAATTGGATTGGGCCTCCTTTGAAACCTTTGCAGTTCTTCTCATGGTCTGATGCTGCCTTTTGGCATTTCTTGTAATTTTAATATTTAATATGTTAGTTTCCCCAGTTCTGGAAAACAGTTTAAAAAAAGAATCTATTTTTCTTGCAAGCTTGAATGTTACTGCAGCCCTGAAGTGATGTCTGTCCATTAAATTCTTCATCACACCCAGAGGGATGTGCTAGGTGTTACAGCCCGAGATTCCAGTCACACCCTGTTACTTTTGAATGTTGTCAAAACAGCACATCAGTTGAATTGTGTGCATTTTAATGCTTTAAACAGTTGTCCAATAAATAGATAAATAAATGAAAATTTAAAGGTAGTAAATTCATAGAGCATGGTCCTTTTTCCTTATGTATTTCCAGTACTTGTACAATAATCTCCAGTGTTTTTGGGGACCTGTAGCTACTACTGTAGCAGAACTGTAATGTGTTTATGATGCCCAACCATAACATTTTCTATAGTAGTACAAGTTAATGCATATCATATTCTTGCAATGTTCAGTTATTTTAAAAAAGCCTTCAAAGTGATATCAAACAGCAAATATGGCAGGAGACAACAACAATTGATAAAAGAGCAGGGAAAAAGTTCAGGCTGACTGAACTTGTTCGCCTTGAGCTCCCACGTGTGTGTGCTCAGACTGACCAAGTCTTAGGAGAACTAAGTAAAAGCCAACTGAGATGACAGCATTTTAGGCAGATTGAAGTCAACACACTGAAATCAAATAAAAAAATCAAAGTAAATAGCTTGATTTCTCTTCCTGTAAAGTAGAACAGCTCTTCTGTGCATTTGTTTGGTGTTTCATTCTTAGCTATTGTAGTGCTTGATAAGCATACCAAAAGGTGTGTTCTTTCTGCCCTATATAATTTGTTAATTTCTAGACCATGTGTACCAAATATATACTAGTAAAGTAAGTGGACGGCTTTACAAGTTATCCAACAGAATGAGATTTCAACCCTGTAGCAAGTAGTGACTCATGTAGATCTTCAGATCTGCAAATCTCAGATTCACAGGAAGGATACTTCTTTTTTAACCTGTTTTTATCCATCTGTCACTGCGGAGAAAAAAGAGGCTTTCGTTGATTTTTGTCACTTGCTAGACAACAATAGATTAATGAGATCTGTCAAATTTGAAGCCTTTTCCTAAACATTCTAATTACCTTTGTAAAATGATTAATAATTTAATGTGAGCAAAGAAGTATTTTATTCCACATCTCAATCTTGGTAGCAGCTGAATGAATTAAGCTCACACTTTCAACAGCTAGAATTAATTGAAAGACACAGTCAGGAAGGAAACTTTAACCAAAAGATCCTTAGCATTTGGAAAAATAAGCACATGAAAATTTACTTTTATAGTGAAGTAATGGGCAGCTTGAAAAGTGTATGTCTTAGGTTTACATATCTTAAAATTAATAGTTTTTATTTCAGTTTACTGAAGAGAAAAGGATGAGTTTATAAGATTGTTGAATTCACTGTCTTCATTTTTGGAAATGTTTTTTCTGTTACAAACATTTAAAGAATCCCCATAAGACTTCAATGCTCCTGACTATTGGATCTTTGCTCCTCTATCTGAGGTTACCAAGAAATAGTTTTTTCATAATTCCACATGAATTATTAGTACAGTAGTTTTCTCCCACAGATGCCTGTACATAGCAGAACAGGAGTGTGATTATAAGATGCTTCAATGTAACTCTCTGAGCATAACTTGGTGTAGTTATTGGTGTTTGGTGGTTTAAGCCTCATGGTAGGAGTTTTGGCATGTGTTAGAAATTAGGTCACGAACAACAGAAATCCAAGGATCTTTTCTGATACTTGAAATGTTCCAGTATTTTGCTGTGGCTGTTAGGTAGAAATAGACTACGTAAAAGAAGCATGAGAAGATTTAAGAATCTTTCCATTTGGGAAGAATGGAAGTAAAAGGCAATACAAGATTAAATTATTCTGTTAAGCAATGCTTCCAGTTTTCTTGGTGGAAGTCTGGGCTTAATTGATAGCTCAGCCTTGGGCTGGTCTTTGCAGATATTTATAGTGAATTTATATAGTGCATTCATTGACTGTGTGCATGTGATGAGCTGATGGTAGATGCAAGGTAGTATGAATCATCTTAGACCACAGTGAAAGGCAGCTATGTTGAGCTGAATAACTTCCTGCTGGTGGCTAAGATTAAGTCAGGACACCTCAGATTGATAGCAACAAAGTCTATTGTAAGTTCCACATAATTCAGATATCAGAATAGAATAACAACATTCAGAAAATATAGAAGAAAAAATCGAATTGAATTAGTGTTATTTCCTTCTGACTAATTTGTCATATTTTCTTTCTAGGGAAATATAAGATGACATACTGTTGGGAAATATGACATACTGTTGGGAAATACTGCCAATTCAGCCAAAGTGAATGTAATGAAATATTTGAGTACTTGAAGTTGCATCACTTCTGTTGTAGTGATAAATTTTGTCTGATGGGTATTCTGAAAAGAATTTCAGTCTGAAATCGATGTTAGACCACCTAATAGTGAAATTCTGTTTTGTGTTTAGAGCAACAATATAATGTTTGTTTCTTGTGTTGGTAATTGAATGGTGTCTTTTTTTGTTGAATACTGCTATTTTTCTTTCAGTGTTTTGTATCCTACTTGCGTTCAGTTTACTTAATGAAGAACAAGGAAGTATTTGATGTTTTCAAATTGCCTCTAGCAGAATATGCCCTGTAAGTATGGTCAACTTAAAATATGAAAACTGTATAGTGAGAAGTTTTGCCATGTATGATAGCTTTAAATAGCTGTTTTGATTGTGTTAACACACAGAATTGGACAGTCATCTAGTGTATTTAGTTTCATAATAATGCTGAGCTTTTGGATATTTTCAAGGGCATTCTAAATGGAAATTATGTGTAAAAACAATATCTTGCTTAACAGAGAAATAACTTAGAGCTGAAGGTACATTTGGCATCTACAGTAGAAGATATAACTTCTGAAGTAACAGTAGAAGACATAACTTCTGAAGTAAAAGGATTGAGAGTAATGTTTTGATGTCTGCCCCCCCCGATTTGCCCTTCAGCCTCATAGCTAAATATCAACCTGTAAAGTGTATTATTTAAAAATAAATCAGAGTATCCAAAGATGATGTATTACAGTATCATTTTGAGTGTGATTGGACATTTCTCCTTGGCCATAAATTACTTTTCAGAAGATTCAGTGGATTTGGTAAAGATGAAGCATCAGCACTAGACTGATTAGCATTTATCTGGTTATGTCTATTTTTGTATGTGTATGTGAATCAGTCCACATTTTGTATGGGAGGGAAATTAATTTTGACAGGTTGACTTTACAGGATGACAGGATAACAACCCCCGGAAACTGTTTTAAGATGTGACGTTTTTGAAATCTCATAGGACATAGGGTAGTTGTAAGGGAGTAGGAAGGTGTTCAAAGGTACACAGTAAATTAATTTGATATGTGTGGAATTTCATACAGAGAGGACTAACTTGTCAGCATGTGGCATAATGAACTAAAATGTGACAAATTACTAGACTCTGGAGCAGCTGGTTTGCCTGTGCTGTGCTGTCATTAACATGATTATGTTTTTTAAGATACATAAGCCTATTGTAAAAGATGCTTTTTAACTTCATGGACTGAGACATTTTGAAAAATGAGAACTAGCATAAGCTCAAAAATTTTTGCTACATGCAATGCCTGACCCTTTTCCTTTGTGGTTCATCAGCATCTTTAAAAAATCTGTTGCAGGTCTTACTGTGCTATGAATTTAAGAAATAGGGGCAGAAGATTAGGGCTAAGAGGGATAACCACACAATTTCAACCAGTGTAAGAAATCAACTATCAGATGGTGGTAATGCTGAATTTTCAGAATCCCAGTGCCTCTTTCTGGATTTCAGCATGGTGAGCCATCTAGTATCTGTAGACAGAGTAGTCGACAGTTCTGTTCTTCTCAGGTCTCTCTGCCAGGATTTGGTCCTTCATCAAAATAATTTTGAGTCCCAGCTTTGGAAAACTACTAATGTCATTCCTGTAATAAAATGTAAGAAACCAGTCAGTTGTTTGGAGAGAGTAGGAAAGGTTTAGTAAAGGCTGTGAAATACATGGAAATGTAATCAAAAAGTCAGAAGATAATAAATCTGGGAGATAATTTGGAGATTCTATTCTAGTTTGTTGGCACTCTTCTTCCCTGATCTCCAGACTGCTAGTCTACGTAAGTACAGAACCCTGCAGTTCCCTAGCTTTCAATTCAGTGCACAGTCACTGATACATGGATCAGTCATCTTCATGTATATAAAAGTCCCCTGAAGTCATATGTTTGAATTTTGCATCTAGAAGCAACCTTGGTTTACATTCTGCACACAAACTTACGGCAAAACCTGAAATGAGAATCCTTTCTTCCCTTTACCTTCTGTGTGCATTTTCTGAAAAGTACGTCAGCCTTTCTGTGGAGATTTACTGCTAGCTTGATAGATGTTACTCCACTAAAAATCCTGCAGAGAAAATAGGCTGCTTAATGCCCCTGTCAGGTTTGCGTTGCAGGCTGTTGCCCACATTCCCTGTTGCTCTCCTGCTTGGCATGTCTGTGCACTGAGATTCTCTTAAGCTCTGTTGATTGAGTCTGCAGAAAAGCAAGTATTTTTCATTTTTATATGTTACATAAGATTATATATATTTTATATAGAAAACAAAATATATAAAACATGTGTGCATGTCTATATAGACACATACCCACATACCTATTCTAGCAATTGATCACCTTTAAGCTATAGTACATTACTATTTTCTCCAGTATCCTCTCATTTTAAATTTTTATCAAGAATAATTTGCTGGAGGAAGACTTGCGTAAGCCTTGTGTTAACACAGGCAGCCTTTAAGTCTCATGAAGGGGAAGCTCAGTGCTTGCATTAAAAAGAGAAATTTGTCTTTTGATTGCGAAGGACAGCTTTGGAAACATAAGAAAATGTAAACAAACAACAGGGTGAAAAGGAATAATTACTTAGTCTGGTCTCCTGGAGAGGAAGCAGTATTTTGAAATCTTTTCCTTCTCAGGCACTTTATTTTGGTAACTGCTAACACATATATATACAGTGTTCTCCAAGGGCAGATCTTAACAGGTGAGTGTGCTGGATGGACAGGGTAGTCACAGTTCTAAGGGGCTGCCAAGGAAGGTAATGTCCTCTGTGACTGCTGTCATGTCTTCGAGGAGAAATACAGCATATTTTTCTCTGTTTCTGCCTGTATTAGTACATAGAGAATAAATGAAACGAGTTGAAGCCAAATAATCGGGAAAATGTCTGATACACATGCCTTAGGATCCAGATAGTTTTGTAAGTATTGCTTGCAGATCAGTATTAAAAAGCGGTAGGTAGCTGCAGGTGCTGTCAGGACTGAAATGGGTGATAGCAGAATACATGATCCATTTGTCCACATCTGTCTGTCCTTTTGCTAACCAGGGCACTCTCATTGCCACCCCCCACCTGGCCCTTACTGCATGGTCAGGGCAGAAGGTTTCATTTGTTACCTTGATCTGGCTGCTGTGAGTGAGTGCAAGGCTGTCTGTCTCATCCTCAGGCAGTGCCTATTGCAGGCTTTGCACTTCTTGTCATCCCTTTGTTGGTTCTTGGCCCTTCTTCTTGCTGCCCTTATGCTTACTTTCCTACATGCTGATCTCCTAAATCAAAAGATGGCTCCTAATTACTGTTCGCCTGTTGTTTCCAGTCTTCATGCACCTGTAACCAGGCTTACTATTTCTCATGCTGTTACCTAGTTAATCTCAGCCTCATATGTAATAACATACTAATACATAGCTCATACAGACCCCAGCATTCCCTGCAGTCACCTGTAGAGTTTGGGCATTTCTCATTGAACTTCAGCCACCTGGAGATCCAGTTGTCCCTTTCTGAGCTTCGGTAATTACTTCTGTGAACTTCTTCCGTGGAGCTTTCTGAATAAGCTGCAGTCTCCTCTTTCGAAGTCCAGGGTCATTATTCTCTTAGTCATCATCCTCATTTCTTCTAGCATCTTGAGCTATCTTTTCTCATTCTGCAGCCAAGCCTGCTATTGACCTTCACTCACCTTAGAAGTGAGTGTACTTGCATATGCATGAGTAGCAGTTCCAGTAGAGTGCCTCTCAGAGTTGGCTAAGCCAGCTAACTTGGACAAAAGGTTTTTAATGGACTCTGGCAAACCTACTTGCTTGTGCTCTGCTGTGTTGCTCTCTGAGCAAGTGTCAAGGTAGTTCAGGTACCCAGGAGTGCCAGAGTTTGGAACTGCAATGTGGAGGTTCCATTTCCTTTTGTAAGGAAGACTGTCTTTGTCTTCTAAATTAGATTGCAACCATGACATCCTCTTTGTTCTCCTTCTCTTTGGTCCTGACCCATAAACTCTTGAATAGCTTGGCCCTCCTTGTTATTGATAGAGTGCCAGGCATTTGAGCTCCTAATGTAGAGGAATAAAGCTGGCTGGTAAATAGCACAGCAAAAGCAATTTCTCTGTTCATTTTGCTTATTAATCAGACCATCTGGAAAGCCTGTTAGTTTGGATTTGTGTCATTTCAGTTGATGTGATTTCTTCTGTTTTCAAATGGTTGCTCATCCCATCTTCTGAAAACATTTTAAATGTTAAATGTGGATGTGGGATCTATTCAAAGGCAAGTTATACATATTTCTTTCTTGAAATAGCTTCTGGGAGTATTTAACCTTTTCCAACCTATTTTAAGTCTTTGTCCAATCCTGTTCTACAGTAAAAGTCATCTCTGTGCTGTGTTTTTATGTGTTCAAATCATTCTGAAGAAGTTCGCTAATGGAATATATCTATATTTAGTAAATGTAGTAAGTTAATATTAGACTGAATCGGTAACTTGTGCAAAGTTGTTGTACAGCAGTTCAGTGTGACCTCAGATTCTTTACAACTGTCCCATATTTTAGAAAGACCTAGCAATCTTCTGGGTGCAGATTAGGAGCATTTGTCACACTTATAATGTAAAGATTTTACTGATCCTACATTTCTACTTTGATTTATTTTTTGCAAGGACAGGTTTTGCTTCGGGTGTCTAAGATTTGGTCTTTCTAAAGAGTTCAGAGATGTCCAGCTTTTCTCTCATCCCAGTAGAGGCAAAGTAAAGTTACCATGTTAATGTAAACACACTCAAAGTCTTTGTATATGCACAAGTAACAAACCTTAGAAGAGGCACCATTTTAAGTCTGTTACACCGTTCATTTAAATTAATTAAAAAAATGTTTATTAATGTTTGCTCTTCCTTATTCACTAGAAAACAAAGTGGTATTCTCCTTAAATCCATACAGTGACATTTCTTTGCAGTTTTACTCTTTTAACTTGTTTCCTGAAAGTCCTTGTGAGCTTGCTACTAAATTAACACAGGTACTTGAGCATTATAGCTCATTTGTGTAGTTACTCCTATGCATTCCCTAATCAGTGTTAGGGAATGCTGATGTCTGGCCACCTTGGTTTTGGCTGATGAATAGAAATGTCAGTGGTGCTTTGATTTATAGTAGCAAAACAGTATCTTGATTTCAGTATAGCCTTTAGAAGCTGATTTCAAATGTCTTTCTAGAAGAGCTTTCTCTTAAAAAGTCATTGCATTTCACACGAGAATATGAAACAGGATTTTTAGTTGGTTTGTCAACTGAATTTATGTTGCCATTTACAGGCTACCATAGTCTGAAGCCTACATTGTGATGTTAGTGTGTTTTTAGTGTTGTCTTTTGGGGTTTATGAAATCTCACTAAAGAACTTACCTGCTTTTTGTTTGTCTTTATCAGAAAACCTTGCACATTTCTTATTCCAGGTGAGTGTGTGAAATGGTAGCACTATAGTAAAAAAATAGCTGTAACTTTGGTCAGTAGGATTGTAGTCTGAGTGGCATCTAATGAATTGTTGAAAATTAATAGCGCCCTTTCTAGTTTATGAAAAGAAAAGCTGGGTCATACGTTGAGTTGTTTTAGTATGACTGAATTACAGATTTGGTGAATGGTTAAGAAATAGTTTCTAAAGAAACTGTCAAATCTTAAAATATGAGGAAGCTTTTAGCAGTAGTAGAGTGCCCAGATTGTTTTTCCCAGATTTTTCTCCATTTGGAATATACTATGAAAAAGAGGCAGTAATGAGCCAAAACGCTGACATTTCTTTGAGAACTTATGTAATTAAAAGTATTGGGGGATTGTTTGCACATACTTTGTCTAAGCTTATCTACTATTATTGTCTTACCAAATAAATTTGCCTTCCTTCTGTCTGAGGTCTGTATACTTTTGGTTCAGAAGTAATTTGAATTCTGATAGCACTGGTGTTTTTTGGTAGGCTTGCTAAGCAGTGTAGAAAAGTTGGCCAAGACTAACTGACAATTAATTCTACTCAATTATTAAAGTAAGGCATCAGTGCAGTACAGCAGTCTAGAAAGTGGAATTTCATATTTGAATGAAAAAAAAATCTGTGGTGAAATCTTGTCTGCATCATGGGCTGCTTTTTCTCTGTTTTGTAACTTTTGCTGTAGAGAGAATAGTTGTTCACCTTGTCAGACTTTTCTCTGCATGTGTGTTCCTGATCTTTGATGCTAGCTTTGAAGGTGTTGAAAAAAGCTCTGATAAAATCAGACTTTTCAACCATGTGTACCTTGTGCCTGTCTGCTTGAGGAACAGAAGTGAACACTGATTGTGTAGTTGCCATACAGTATTGCTGCTTGCAGTGCTTTGTCAACACTTGACAGCAATACTTTATGTAGAATAATGTGAAATCTGGAAAAGCAAAAGAGCGTTTCTCTTGCAAAGGATTTGATTTTTGCGACTTCGATTCCCTTGCTGAAGAGATTGAATGCAGCAATCTCTTAATGTGTGTTTTACTGTGCCTGGTGTTAAGGCCCAATTCCAGGTTTGAATGGCTTCCAGCTGCTGCAGTGAAGCATTGCATCTGCTGTTTGGTTATTTCCATTACAGTTAGTCAATAGGCCAAACTTTAACACATCATTTCATTGCAAAGGTAATTAGTGTTTGCTGTCAAACAGTAAAACAAGTTTAAGATCGCTAGTTGCTCCAATTTCAGTTCCCAATGGTGTTGAGTTATCCTCTCAGGAATATACTGTCAGTAAATGTGCAAAATACACTGGAAAAGAGCTGCCTTTGATCCTTTTTCATAAAATTTTATATGCTTTGTTATTGCTGTTAATTGCATGTAGAACAGTGCTGAATTATCAGAAGCACTAGACCAAAATTTTTACATTACAAAATAAACTTTATTTCTTGGAAGATTTGTTCTTTATCCTAACAGTGCAGATTGCTTTTTGGGTTTGTGTCTACTTTTTGGTGTTTTGACCTGTGGGTGGTACCAAAAGCTTGTACCAAGTTTAACCTTCGGCGTGGTTACATTTGGGATGTTTTTGTTTGTTATTTAAACAAGGCACTCCTTTTGACTACCCTGTCCCATTGGCTACCATTAAAAGTTCAAGGCTCTTCAGGGCCTCCAGGCCTACTTTTGCTGCTCTGCAGTATATTTTGGGTGCTTCACTGACTTTTTGTAATGACACTTCTGCCAGGTAGTATGGATTTGATTTTTCCCCTGTGCTGTAACTTGGGTTCCTTTCAGAGGCTGTGTAGAAAAAAGAAGAAACAATGCTATCTACTTGAAGAGCATTGAGAGGAGAGTATAGCTGTGTATAGCTGTGCATGTTCTGAATGGAAGGAGGCTGGTGTTTTACAGGTGTGGGTGCCTCTGTATGTTTGTAGCCAGTGTAGTTGGTTAATCCTTTATTCCTCTGTTATGTGTATGTACAAGCACCAAGTACTACTTTCAGTTCTGTATCACAGGTTTTTAAATGTAGTTGTGGTCTCTATGTGTTCCTTACACAGTACCAGTGTCCCCTCACATTTTTTATTCACCTAATGAGAAGGCTCATGAATTCTGAAAGAGTTGTTTGTTTGTTTGTTTTTTTAATTTAGATTTGACAGGGTCAGGTGTAATAACAGTAGGCAATTACAAAGTTTACTGAAGTCAAATGGGGTGTTGGAGTCAGGGTATCTGTTCCCATGCCGTGCTCTCCAGTACTGTCGCTAGACACAATTTTTGCTTTTTCTACAATTTTTTTCCCTTCATGTAATTAGCATTAGTATAGCTTTGAATTATCATAAAAAACTGGCTAAAATAATAGTTTTTCTGGCACTGTTAGTTACATAGGCCATGTAAAGGTAAAGCCTTGCTGTAGGGAGGTGGAAGCAGTGAAATTGCCTTTAAGCGAGAAATTTCTCTCCCCTGGCTTTTTCTGCAGTTAGTCATTCATCCATACCATGTTTGTTCTCCTGATCTCTCAGTAACTGTGAGGTCAGAGGGGATAATGTTCTGGGTGTACTTCCAGTAGTGAAGGACACTTGACAGTTCAGTCTTATCTCAGTCCTTGACATGAAATCCATGTATTTTCAATACCAAATTACATTGGTGTTTCTTCCACCATGTTTTGCTGTGAATCATAGATAATTAATTGGCTCTTATCTACAACTTTTCAGCTCCTTTGCTTTCCTTCCTGGGAGGCTTGTTACTGGGAGTTCTCAGTTATTTCATTTCATTTCATTTCCTCTTCCAATGTTCACTTGTATTTTTCATGCTAGATTTTTCTAAATGTGTTGATCAAATTGTATAAATGTCAATGATCATAATTGAATCACTTGAGTCGTCAGTGAGGGCTTCTAATTTAGTCAAATATTGTGTATCTACCTTTAAAATTATTTTATTTGTTGAATTCATGCTTTAGATCACTTGGTCTTGCAATGGCACCTCGTGTGAGATTTCTTCAAAGAGTTCAAAAACAGCTGTGTGCAAATAAGGCAGCCAGTGGGACAGACCACCTGGAGGAGACAGAGCAAAATGAAAATACCCTCACCTCAGTGAATGAGGAAAGAGCGGAGAAGCGTGGAATTAATTTCAGTGGAAAAACATCTGTTAACAAAACAAAGGAAAAGCAGAGAAGAAAAGAAACTGAGGAATGTTCTGCTTCCAGTGGAAGTGCTGAGGAGAGTGGTGAGTCTGAGGATGAATCAAAAGAGCTGTCTGAGGAGGAGGAGGAGGAGGAAAAAGAAGTTTGTGTACCTAGCAGGGTACCAGACTCAGACTCCATGCAGTTCTTCGAAAATGATGTTGACGATGATGATGACGACGATGCTGAAGGTCTTGATTTGCTGACAGTGAAACAACGGGATGTTTTTGGTGTGGAAGCTAAAGATAATCCAGCACCGGTAAGCATGCTTTAATAGTAAGGCTCATGAGTCTTAATCATGTTTTATTGGACTTGCTCCAAAGAAGGAGGAGGGGAAAAGACGAAATTCTGCTCTTAGCAGAATAATCACTTGAAGTTGGATGTGTTGTGCATATGTATCAGAGGTCATAAATACTCCCAAAAGATAAGTGGTGTGACTTAGCTTTTATCATTTTATGCAGTTAGCATAAAGTAGTTTTACTTGCATAATAAATATCCTTGTACTTGCCTTAATTTATGAATAATGTGACTCAAAAACCTGGGAAATTTTGACAGTTTTAATTCTTACCACTTCCTAATTTTCTTGTACCTCTCTAAATAGCTGCCACTTTCAGTCATAATTTTGATGGTGAACTGCAGTTTATAGCACTGGGAACTGAATTGCAGTACAGGATGATCCACTTCCCGACAGAAATCACAGCAAAATGAATTTTTACAAGAATGTAACCTTCAAACAATGACTTTTACTTTCAACAGGACTGTTGCTATTAGGAACTGAGCCAGTATCAAAGAGAGAGGAGGTGCACGTTTCTTGTAAAGCATGGTTGCATAATTATAAAGGTTTATTGAAAGCGTTCATGTAAATCTTTTATTTCCTCAGCTAGTAGCTTTATAATTTGGATTTCTTTCTCCTTGGTGTTCTGAGAAATATTTAGTTCTTTTAATCTATAAATACAGTGTTACAGAAAGGGTGGTTTGGGGTTGTTGTGGTTTTGTTTTGTGTGGGGTTTTTTTGTTTGCTTTTGGTTTTTTGTTTTCTGTTTTTTTTATTATTTCTGGAAAGCAGATTTGGTATGTGCATATTGGGTTTTTTTATTTTTTGGTGTATCCACTGCTATCTAGCAACTGTATTTCTGTAGTAAAAAGATACAAGCAAATAGCCATCTGGTTTGGCAAGATGTTTTTCTGAACTTACACGCATTCAAAGGGAGCCTCCTGTTAAGCAACGTATTTATTTTTCCAACTGGTATTTTAAATCTTTTTCTGAGCTGTTACTTAACAACACAGGGTACTTACCATGACCTTGAAGCTAATCAGCCTGCTAGCTGCATTAATAAGCAGCATCTTTCCTTTAGTGAGCTAGTTTTATCAGATATCTTTGTCAAAGGTGAGCAGTTGCACAGTAATCTGACTGCTGTTTGCACTCTCCTCTCTACTGTGAAGAGGCTGACAGAGGTTGCAGTCTTGTCTGAGAACTGTGGAAACAGAATTAACTTTTTGTTCCAGTTATTCTGAGCCTGAGGGGTTCTGCCCAGGCATGGCCACTGCCTGGCAGTAGCTTACATTTATTAAAAAAATTCAGTTTTGTGTAGAAAAGAACTGTGTTTTAAAAACAAAGTGGAGTAAAAGATCTGTGCCTTATTTAAAGAATGATATTCTAACATCTTTCTTATTGCTTCCACAATTTTGCATGCTGAAATACACCAACCATTTCGTGCTGTTTTTATATGCTGGAAAATTTTGTTCAGGAAATGGTAAAAGGTGAAAGTTTGAGATAAAAGAATTAACAGAAGGAATTTTATGCAAAGTATGAGTGGTTTAGAAAGTAATTTTTAATCACACTGGGTAACCTTTTAAGAGTTTTCCAGTATTAAACATTTATAGGTTAGTTTATGTTCAGGCAACTCTGAAGTTGTGAAGTAATTATTATTGCTTCAAGTTCTGAAGTAATTATTACATTAAGTCGGTTCATATTTAAAGAATTAGTATTCTGGGGTGTGAGAAGCACGGAGCAGGGTGAATGCAGTTTTCCTGTTGCTGTGTGTTTCAGTGTCCTTTTAGGGATAACTCAGGAACCAGTTTGCTGCATTTCTAGGATGAGGCAGTGCATTAATTAACAGTATGAAATACTGCAGAGAGTCTAGCAGTGTGAGTATATACTCAGCTGCATCAGTTAGGAGGGTTTTCTAAAAAATCTGTTCTGTGTGCTAAATAATATAGGAGTCCTTTGCAAACATTGGTATGTGGTCGTCTAATTGGGGGTTTATGAATTATGAGTCAGCCCACAAAGACTGAATTCAGTTTGCATTTATGCTTTTAATGTGCGTAATTGATTTTGCAATTTCACTGTTTTTGCTTTAGGCTTCTCATTGACAGCAATGCAGTCCTGCTGTGGTCATTGATCTCCAGGACATTTTTTGTAAATGGAAACATTAAGTTCAGTTTCAGTTTTTGAATAGCTGTTGTTAGAGACACCACTGCTTCCTCCTCCTTGTCTCTACCCTAGTCCCTCCAATGGAAGAAGGAGCAAGAGGAGGTGTTAGGCTGGCTCTGAGTATCCTCTGTGATGTTGTAGTGCCCTGACCTTTGATGTCAGGTGAGGTTGGCTCATCCGTCTTTGTACCAAGGGAAAGGAACTGATCAAAAAGAGCAGAGGTTATTTCAACTGATGATGGACTAGAAGGGGATTTGCAGGATTTTCATAGAACGGTTTGTTTTTGATGAATGTATGTGGTACCCAACCTAACAGTGGAAGGTAGGTCATGGTGTGCAGTGTGACACATCCAGTGTTAATCCTTCTAACAGTGTGACATGTGGCTCAATTTCATGCTTTCCCTTTCTTGGTGTGTGTCCCCTGGCTGCATGTGTACTCTGTCTCTGTCACGTTTTGTGACAACACACATGAAAGAAAAATCTGTTCTCTGCATTGCTGAATAAAAGGAGAAACCTTGGATAAGGGGAAAGACCTTGGCAGATATTGCAATTTTGTTGTGAGCTTCCTAGCTCATTTTTTTTAAGAGATAGTCAGTGGCTGCTCTATTTATTTATTTATGTCAGGATTTTTAGCTGTTGATATAACTCATGGGGCTTATTTAGGAGTACAATGTTCTTATGCATAAAAAGAAGGTCAGCTATATGCATAGAGCCATTAGCAGATAGGCAGTATTTAGCTGTTGTGTTAACATTATGGAAATTATTCTTTTAAAGTACATTTAACAGTATTAGCAGTATTGATGTTGCAAAGACTATAAGTACTCCCTGGTTACAAACTTTGTTTCTAATGCTAATTTTATGAAATTGCTTTTTGCATTTGGCAATTCAAAGGCTATACTTGTTCAACTTCTAGCATTGTTTATTTTGAGAACTAAGATTAAACCTATAATATTTTTTCTTGGTTTTGTTTATACTTTAATTTTAGTCAACTTGTCAAACATATCACATACTGTCAGACTTCTGCTCTTGAATTTTCTGTTTTATCATGGAAAATACTTCATTATGAGTTCTTAGGATTGCTCTGGCTTCCTCCCTGCTCCCCTGTCACTTGTTTTATGGACTCCTAAAACTTCTCAAGTGTATTTGAGGGCTTCTTAGAACACTGTAACAAGCAAAAGCATACAGGGGGTGCCTTGAATAGTACTTGCAGATTCCTTGGAATTAATCTGGACTCTTGAAGAGCCTGCTGTTGTGGCTATGGAAGCAAATTATTTTATATGCCGTGGTTCTGTCTGAGCTACCTGGCTTGCCTTGCAATCCATTATTATTACATACAATGAAATTTTTTTAACTTCTCAAACATGTAAAACAAACACTGTAAACTGACATATTATGACCTGGATATGTGCATATCAATAGAACAGGAAGGTAGAGGTAAGTGTCCCTGGCTACCAGTGATGGGTGAGTCTATACCAAGAAGAAGAGAGTGGTAGCTCCTTGTAATGTGGACTTAGCACATTACATAGATCAAGGTAACATACTTTAATATGCACCAAAGTGAGGACATAGTTCCCTGGAATTTTATTCTGTGCTGTTGAGAAGTTGATGTTACACTCCGCAGAAATCAAAATTAATTTTCACTGATGTGATTTGTCTAGATTGTTTCTCTTACATTGTCTTTTCTTTCTGAATGGGATTTCTTTCCTGCTGTTAAATGTTCCAAGAGAGCTTTTCACCACTCTTAGGTTTACTGCTTTTTTGGTAGGAAACATCTTCTCGTTCTTCTCACCACTTCTTACTAGCTATTATTCTTATGCTTTCATATTGATATATTTTAAACAGCTGACTTCGTCTCCTTGAAGCTTTTCAGGGGACAGCAAGTTAGAAAATACCCAAAGGATGGAAGAAGCAAGCAAGCAAACTGGCTGGCTCTGGTAGTGGCATTTCCCTCAGGGGTAGCCTGCTTTGCTCCTGCTGTAGCGGTGTGTTGTGTCCAAGAGAAGAAAGCTGCTCTGGGCAGCCTGCTGGCTCTAAAGAGGGCATTATTCCTTGGAGACATGTTGCAAAGCTAGCAGTCTGGCAGAGAAAATAGAGAAGTTACTTATTTGTAAGTTAAATAAAAGTCAATACTGTGATGTATTACATACCATAAAATCTCCTTCCTAAAGAATATAAGTCCTTTAGGTTCTCAGCCTAGTAACAGAATGCTTATGTATTTCCAGTTGAATTACAGCAAGTAAGGATTTATAGGAAGAAAAGAATATTTGCATATGAGTGAAGTAGGCCTACATTTAGGTATTAGCTAGAATGCTTCAAGATTCCAGTGCTCTGAAAAATTACCAGCCATGAATGGAGATGAAACCTGCTGACTGTACCTCAAGCCTCCTTATGCAGAGCAGCCACCACAGAATGCATTCTACAAAGTGAGTGGAAAATTTTGAAGAAATCACATATTCTTCCAATGCAATTTCAGTAACTTCAATACAACTAAAACTAGTTTTTTAAGGATGTTTATGGTGTCCAGTTTTATGTTCTGTGTAGTTTATAAAAGTCTTGTTATTCAGGAGTGCTTCTGAGCTACCAAAAGGACAGATCAAAACCATTTCCTTGTGTTCTTGGACAACTTTTGTTTTTCGGATTTGCAGAAAAGTTCATTTTCCTGGCTCTACTAATTTTGAGTAGAACATTCATGACTTGCTTGCTGGATTAAACTGTACAGCAGAGGCTTTTCAGGCAGTCCCGTAGAAAAACCCATTACCCACATTAAACTCCAGGTCTGTAGGTCAGTCATTGTTTTAGCCTTTCTTAGTTGCTTTCTCAGGTTAGCTGCTTTAGCACCCTTCCGTTGGCTCCACATACATCTCCAAATTTCTCTCTAAAGATTTCTATTTCAGTTGCATTTTTATGAGTTTACTAAGAACTTCTGTAGCTTATGAAAAATTCACTGTAAATATTTAGGTTTCTTGTACTAATAAGAGAGCACTCCAGATACTTGTGCTAATCCCTGTGATGCTTAGGTTAATGAGCAAAATCTACAATTAGAAGAATTCTACAATTAGAAGTCTTTGAGTTACTGGTGAGCTGTGTATTTGAAATAAATGGCTGCTATATATCTCTTAAAGGATATCTGTTCAAGATGGTCATCCTGAATACTTTATTCATGTTGAAAACCTGGATAAAAAAGTTTAATGAATATTTATGAATTTTATTTTATATATCTGCCCTTGTCACAGATACTATGGAGTGACACAGACTATGGAGTACATAATTCTGATGTGCCGAGCTTTGCATCTGTGGAAAATTTGACCTGTCAAGGGTACTTTTGAACCATTGTGAATGGTGGTACTTTTGATGCCCACAGTCCATCCTTGGTGTTTGTTACTCTTGTAAATAGAAATTGTGTGTAGAAAGATGGGGATGAGTAGGAAACCTGCTTTGAACATTTTTATTAAAGATATATGAAAGGAGCCTGATTTGAGCTAGGAAAAGCTTCCCTGGGTCTAGTGGTAGTTGTTCACAAGTCAGTGACTTTTCCAGCTGGCTGGAATGTTGCACTTGCCATCTAGAGCAGGGGATGTTGACAAATTAGTGGCCACTCTGGCACACTTCTGAACTAGACAGTGCCACCTTTTTGTTTCAGTTACTAAAGCCGTGAGTTAAACTCCTTAATTCCATATGCCACCTGGAGCAGCCTCACAAATCCCCTTCACTCTGTGGGACCTGCTGAAGTACCACATTGTTTACTGTCCTAAGGAGAGGAGGCTGTTTGGCAGCATGTTTCTGTGGCTGACTTTGCTGATGTAATCTGGAACTTGTGTTTAACAATCTGAGTTTTGAACCTGGACTGGAAGGGATGCTAAGCCATTTGTACCTTAAGATAGTACAAAACTGTGAGGAACTGCTGATTCTCTCAAAGGCAGGGAGGCTGGCAGAGAGACCTCAACAAATTACAGGATTGGACAATCACCGGCCATATAAAGTTTAACAAGAATAATTTCTGGATTCCGCACCTGGGGTGGGGCAGCCCTGGATGTACAGACAGACAGGGAATGAGACACTGGAAAGCAGTGCTGTGGAAAGGGACCTTTGGGTATCTGGTCGATGGCAAGTTGAACATGAGCCAGCAGTGCCCTGGCAGCCAGGAGGGCCAAGCACGTCCTGGGAGCATCAGGCACAGCATGGCCAGCTGGGCAAGGGAGGGGATTGTCCTGCTCTGCTCTGCACTGGGGCAGCCTCACCTCCAGTGCTGGGGGCAGCTTTGGGTGACACAATATTAGAAAGATATTAAACTATTAGAGAGTATCCAAAGGAGGGCAACAAATACAGTGAGGGGTCTTGAGGAGAAGCCATATGAGAAGCAGCTGAGGTCACTTTGAGTGTTCAGCCTGGAGGAGACTGAGGGGACACCTCATTGCAGCTACAGCTTCCTCATGAGGGGAAGAGGGGCAGGCACTGATGTCTTCTCTGTGGTGACCAGTGACAGGACCTGAGGGAATGGCCTGAATCTGTGTCATGGGAGGTTCAGGCTGGATATTAGGAAAAGGTTCTTCACCCAGAGGGTAGTTGGGCACTGGAACAGGCTCCCTAGGAAGCAGTCACATCACCGAGGCCTGGCAGAGTTCAAGAAGTGTTTGGACAACACTCTCAGGCACAGGGTGTGACTCATGTGGATGGTGATATGCAGGGCCAGGAGTTGGACTCTGATCCTTGAGGGTCCCTTCCAATTCAGCAAAGTCTGTGATTCTGTAGTCTTTCTGGTCATTGATGGTTTGTGCTGTACAGAGTGCTCTGAGTAGGCTGGACTATTACTTCTATTTTCAGGTTTCAGCATCTGGTCCAAATTCTGGCTGAAATGAGGTGTGTGCTATGTCTCGCAATTCAGTAGACCCAAAGTGAGAGAGATGCATGGTCTTGTATGTCAAGAAATATTAGAATACGGTATGACTTGAAATAATTCACTAGAACCTTATTAATTTAATATTTCTAGCAGGTTGCTCAAGCCTGCAGTAATACTCTCAGTTTTAATTGTTCTTTGCCACTGATTTATAGCCTTGTTTAATACATTGCAGCAGTTTCATAGGTGAGGGTGAATGAGCAAAATACTCTGCATTAAAACTGCCTAGTTTTAATCAATATTCTCTGATTCCATCGGATTTGGAAATTACTAAAATGTCACAGTTTCGTTTAAAATCATTAGTCCCTGAATGGTCGCTGAGCAATGGCATTGGAAGTATTTATAACTACGACATAATTTTGGGTAAGTGTTCTAGGAGTTGAATGCTAAAATTGTGAAATACTACTAGAAATAATACAATACTAATTTTTAAAGGAAATGCTGCTTCCTAAAATAGTAATAATGCAGACCAACTATCAAGTATGAATCTGGAATCTTGTGACTATCTGTCAGCACACTTAAAATTATGATAATTATTCTTTATTGTGTAGTGTCTTCTCTGCTACAGACATCTGCGACTGTAAGCATTGCTTAACAAACTACCCATGCACATTTTAAACAATATTTTGAAGCACATTTCTAAATTTGTGTCTGAGCTGTGTAATTTTCAGATGGAATAATTTGATAATTTGAAAATAAGATTTGTGGGTTTAGTGGTGATACATCAGCTGTTAGCCAAAGTGAGTCCTGGGGTAATTCATTACAGTATCACTAACATTCTGCACATAATATTTTAATGGCTATGGAATAGCAAACTGCTGACTGACCAGGAGCTAGGCCAGTGATCACACGAAATCTGCTTGGTCGGTTGCATGGAGCAGATATTCCATGTTTCCATGAGGCTGTGGTTTGTCTCAGCTGTGAGGAGTTAAACTGTTGGCATCCCAACTGGCATAGAATTTCTCACCTTCTGCAGCCTGGTCTCTCTGCTCCCCATCTTGGATAAAGCTGCATCCTCTGAGAATAAAATTATCTGAAAGCAGCATTATTTTGAATGAGTGAAAGGAAATTAAAACAATTAGGACTACAGCCCCTGGCTTTATTTCAGTATAAAACAAATTAAAAATAAAAGTCTTTGGGCTAGCTTGGAGGGGAAGTCTTAGAGGTCTTCTCATTCTTCATTAGCACACTATTCCTGTGGTAGCTTTCCACTTATTTCAATGTAGGGTTGTTTCTCTCCTTTGCCTGAGCTACATATGTGTTTATTGCTCTTGGAAGAAATCTGCATCTAGCCGATGCTCACTGGATCAAGACAAAATGTTTTGCTTGCTCCTTATGGCCCATATGTTCTGTATGGACCTCTGTGAAGTAACAGGGTTATGCTTGAGAAGCGAGATGGCTGGCAAAAATGCCTGAAGAAAATTGGGTGCATTAATAAATCCCTCAGAAAAGCATACAGGTGGGTGTCCTTGAGTGGGAGAACTTATGGGAAAACAAAATGGCACTGGTAGCTTTTTGAGGACCTAAATGGCAGTATAATTTCCCTCAAATTTGTCCCCTATGTGACCAAGACCACAAAGCATTTTTCAAAACTGTCTTTTGTGGTATTTTTCTGTGTTAGTATTGACTGTGCTTCTTGCAAAGAGATTGTGTGCATAGGCCACTGGAGAAGAAAGGCCAACATTGAGCCATGAAACCACTAGTATTGCAGTTTTTAAAATTAGTTTTACCTGCTAGCAGAATAGAAGTGAGCGTGTCTGAGGTACTTGTGCAAAGTGGATCTTGCTATGAGTGCTGTGAGGAGGGAACACAAAATACCTGTTTGAAACAGTAGCTAGTACTGACACTGTTCATTTTAAACGGGAGTTCCTGAAAGTGTCTTTCTTGTTTCCATAATCTCCACATTGTGCAAAATTAATATTAGTTGATGTTTTGTTTTTGTTGACTCTTACCTGAGTCAGAGTGGGAGAGTCACAAAACTCCAGCTGTGTGGTAGCAGCTTTCCACCAAGTTTGCAACAGAGACCACATCTTGCAGAGCATAAAATGAGAGGGTGTGTTTCTGTCTCCATAGGTCTGTATGCATTTACCTCTTACTTCTGAGAAAAAATACTTTTTGCAGTCACCGTTCCTCTTCTATAAATACATACAATTCTAGTCTGAGCTTTGTGACTCTACTTCTGGGTGCTATTCTTGCGTTTGGCTACTTCAGATCTCATTAATGCAGAGCAGGGGTCCTTCTGGTGAGGTCACAAACCCCAGTGTTAGTCCTAAATTATGGGTGTTTTTTTAAGTGGAAGACAATAGAAGAGGAAGCTGATAAAACTAAAATGTATATTAGGAGCTACATTAAGCCTTTCCATCTGAGGCTGCTTTGCATTATGATGCACTGAATACTGAAAATGCACTTCAGCCATAGCTGTTTACATGCTTGTAATGCAGTAGGTAGGTGCATGTTCTGCTGAATTCTGTTATATTCCAACCACAGGAGCTCACTGATGTGGGCTTGCAGAAATGGGTAATTCTCGGTTTGTCTGTGTATTTTGAGGCTGGCATGCTGGCCTAGAATTACATCATCTCTGCAGAAGAACTCTCTGTGAACTGTTACTGTCATTTCCTGTGATGTCTACACAGTGTGAGATTGAGCATGGGAAGAGGATAACTTCCAAGAAGTTCCATGCAATTTTACATGTCCTGGTCACGAATGAGTACTGTATTTGCAAGACAGATCTTCACTGTATTTTCTCATGTCCTGTTTCTTGATAACAATTCTGGGTTATAACAACTTGTTACTTTCTCTAGCTGTTGTGCCAATAGTTTCCCCAAAAATATTGTCTGAAAAGTATAAATAGATTCTTGTTCATCTATTCATTTTTATGTTGGTCACAAAAAGATTAAACTTTTTAAAAATTAGGATGCCATTTGGAATATATTTAGATATATGCTATGTGCCTGAATGATGTGGTAACAGGAAAATAAGGACCAGTAGCAGAAATCAAGAGGTGCTATCAATGGTAGGCTGTGGTAGGTCAGTGAGTGTTGATGCAAAGTGTATTTTGATCAGTGTATTGAAAAGAAATACTCATCACCAGCTTTGGAAATCAAATTTTGAGTGGGAGTTCCTAGCACATACAGCTCTTACACCAGTTTAGAAACAGTGTTTGAAGAAGGAAGTGCATTGTAAAGGAAAGCTTTGTAAGTAGCTGTCATAGAAGTTATTGGGACTGATGTCAAGAGAGGATTGAAGGGAGAAAGGAGAATAAGGTGAGAAACCAGAGCTGGAAGTCAGTAGTTTTGTATGGATGTGACAAATCCATGATGCATCTTTTGAACCTGTCCCTTGGGGAGCCCACAGGATACTGTCCACAAGTTTCTGTCTCTCTTAACATCTTGTTTCATGAAACTTACACCACCTCTTTTGCACTGATTTTTGAATATGTGTTAGTGTGTTGCTCACTACCACAGTTTTGAATATTGAGTATTTTACTACTATGGGGTTTCTTTTTCTACAGCTTTTTAGTGCTACAGTAGTTGCATTTTATAGATGTAAAGTGAAGTGGTCCTCTGGTTTGACTACCTTGGATATTATAACCATGTTGTGTTCAATCACTCCTGTATTGAATGAAAAAATGGAATTTTGTGTAAGTGCACCTTTCAAAAGGCATCCTTTTTAGATCTGGAGAGATTAAGGGATTCAAAATCCTCTATTACTAGTTACTTTTTCCAGTGGTTTAACTCATTTTTTCCTGTTGAATTTAAGATGTGGGTATGGAATTGAAGAATAAAGACAACAGGGGACATAATAAGAGGGCAACAGTGGAGAATAAAGATATTCCAGCAAATATTCCTTTGGCCTGCAAGAGAGACTTTATTTTAGAACAGAGAAGAATGTGAGAAGAAAATGTGATACTGTTATGGAGGAGGTGAATGACATGATATGAATTGAAAGTGCAGTGTGCAAATGCAAATTAAGGCAGCTTCTAGCTTTTGGACAGTTTGTTGTTCAGTGTTAGCAAAAGTAATTTGGAAGGCATCCCATAGTTCCTTAGGTGTGGAAAAGGACAGTGTGGGAGTTCAAGGTTGTATATTTTGACTGAGTGAACTTGAGTCAAATTTCTGCTCCTTGTTGGTTCAAGTATTATAATTATCTTAACAAGGGAAGCTTTTAAAAGAAAAAAATTATGTACCATATCTTCAGGTAATTTTTCTCTCTTTGGTTGCAAGATCAGCATTTACTGTAAGCCAACGACATGTTATGTTTTCATTAACCAGTTTTTTTTCTTGTGGTTCTACTTTCACAATCCCTTTTTAACATAATTTAAAACATAAATTACTTTGACTTCTCTGAATTTTCAAGAAGTGTTTTATTCTTTTTAGTGCAGGTTAATTTTTCAGTGGATCATTGAAAATAATCAATCTTGAAATTTCTCTGTTACTGGTAATCTTCTTTTATGCTTGGAAAAATAACATTCATATTTTATTTTTCCTTTGAACACTTTTAAAGCAGTTATGAGCAATAATACTCATCTAAAACATTTAATGATGTAATATAGAGTAGCTGTTAATGATTAAAACCAAGCAATTATAATGGAATATTTACTGGGTGAATTGAAAGGAGATTAACCAGTAAATAGTGGTATGACAAACATGAAATTCTTCTAGAGGAAAAACATCAGAGAATTGGAATGTAATTTTAGCTTGAGTCTTTTATCAAGTCTGAGCATCTCATTGAAATATAAGTGTTGGCATGTTGTTTTCATTTTTTTCTTTAGTTAGTGGAATAATACTTAAAAGGTATTTTTAATTAGGCTGTTGTTGCATGGTCAATGTATCATGAGTGCTGTGGTCTCCAAAATGGATGGAGCTGTCCTGGCATCCACACTGTGCTGGTGTTGGAATAGGAGGTAATTGATGTAGTTGAAAACTGATCTCACTGGTCCTGCTTCTGTGGGTCTTCAGCTAGATGAATTCCTTGCCTATGTGTCAGTTCAGGCATCTCTGATTTCCTTTGCCTCACAGTATATATTCTCAGGTGTTGGAACTTCTGGACTGTAATATCTACAGAGCCAGACAATTCCTCAGATATTTTTTTGAAAAAAGGATGTGAAGTACTTTGGAAGAGGTTTAATTTTACGTTACCATTTTCTGCCTGACTGGACCTTTGATGGGAATCTAGAATGGGGCATGTTTCCTCCTCGTGCAGATGTTGGCTACCAAACTGATGCAGCAAGTGGTGGGAGGCAGGAGCAGGATGGGCTGTGAGAGCTGTGCTGTCCTGAGGCTGCCGCATTCCTCCTCTCCTGAAGAGGTGACTTTGCTACATAATTCCTGATGGGTTATATGGTAGCTCTGAAGGTACTCAACCATTTAGGTAAAGAGGCATTAATGGCAGGGAGTTTAGCATTTCAACTGGAGGAACAGTACTTGTAGTGCTGCTTCCTCTCTTTCAAGTCTGAAGGTAATAAGAAAACCAAGTGGAATAAAAAAACTAGCAAAAGCAATTTTTCTGCACATATAACTGTGTCTAAAGATTTTACAACTGAAGAATTGTTAGCTCTTCTTTTCAGTTATTCGTCTGAGCAATGCATGGCTTTTAAAAGACATACTCCCAACTAAATTTGTTCTCATTTTTGCAGCAGAAAGGCTCAAATCTGCATTTAAGTATTTTAGTCAATATTAAATATAAATTCATATGGATGTTCAGTACATATTTGGGAGGTTAATGTTTATATTAAGTATTCTAACTTTTAAATCTGGGTTATTGATTCTGTGATGTTTTTCTGTCTATTGATAGTTGCCCCAGCTGGCAACTAAGCACCACGTAGCCATTTGCTCACTCCACCTCAGTGGAATAGGGGAGAAAACTAGAAGAGTAAAAGGAAAAAAACCTCCTGTGTTGAGATAGAAGACAGTTTAATAGACAAAGCAAAAGCTGCACATGTAAGCAAAGCAAACCAAGGAATTCATTCACCACTCCCCATGGGCAGGCAGGTGTTCAGCCATCTCCAGGAGAGCAGGGCTCCATAATGCATAGCAGTGACTTGGGAAGAGAAATGCCATCACTGCAGATGTCTTCTCCTCTTCAGTCACTCAGCTTTATACACTGAGCATGATGCCATGTGGTCTGGGATATCCCTTTGGTTGCGTGGGGTCAGCTGTCCTGGCTGTTTCCCCTCCCACCTCCTTGTGCACCCCCAACCCACTCACTGGTGGGGTGGGGTGAGAGACAGGAAAGGCCTTAACTCTGTGCAAACTGCGCTTGGCAGTAACCAAAACTTCCCTGTGTTACCAACACTGTTTCCAGCATAAATCCAAAAAATAACCCCATACTAGTTACTGTGGAAAAAATTAATTCTACTCCAGTCAAAAGCAGCACACTAGGCTAAAAATGTTGCCACAAAATCAGTGAAATAGTATTTGATTTCCAAAAGCCACAACTACTAAATCTGTTTCAGGAGTGAACCCAAACTTCATATTCTTAATTCTCTTACACTTTTCCTCAATTCCCTTAGAATTTCATCCTCCTTGAAATGTGGTGGGCGAGCATTTGTGATTCACACAAAAAGTGCCATATGATGCTGAAAGCCGTAAATATATTTGCAAAGTGGTGCAAAGCTCTCAAAGCTCAGTACTGTCTTTACAGATGTCTCTGGCCAGGGTTTACCATGAGAATGTTTAATGAGGTGGCTCAGCATAAGAGCAAACCAGTTAAGATACGGGTGACATGAAGTTTTTCGCAAGTGTAGCTCTGTGTTTGAGTGTAATGATATTAATGTAAGGTGACTTAAGTTCTTCAGTCATGAGAGATTATATAGCGGTGAAGGACATTTAAGGTGATGGGAGAAAACCAGGTTATTTCTGACTGTAAAGCTGTAACTTGTTTGTTTTCCTCTCTTTGGTTTGTTTACTCTGAGCAAATGCTATGAGCTCAATTTCTGTGCTGTGTAAAATTTTTTTGTTTTGTTTTGTTTACACATAGGTTACTTAAAATTCATTGAGCAGTTCTGTGTACTTTAATGTCTGGTATTTGTGAGCTGGGTCTTTGCATTTGCAAAATGACGGAAAACTGTTGAAGGTGAGAGCTTAGTAACCTATAATGTGAGTTTGAACACTGCATTCAGGCTTTTTAAACTTACCGTTTTTATTTATTGTTTTTTCATATAACAAGGAAAAGCTCTAGGAGTAATCTTTGGAGTTCTCTGAGACTCTTCTATCCTGCCTAAATAAATCACTTATAACTGAGATTCACTGTCTTGAGACAGACTTCTTCTGTTCTGCTGTGTTCAGACAAGAGCGGTTTAGGGCTATCTGTCATCTGCCTTTTCCAGCTGTGCTTCCTGGGGTCTTGCTGGAGTGTATACCTAATGCACTGACCCTGTTCACAGCCTAAAAGGACTTGGAACAAAATAGAAATTTAGTATTTGTGCTGTGGTACCCAGGACATCTGAATGTCAAACTCTGTCTGATGAAATCGCATTCTTTTCCCATTTCAATAGAATTGCGAAGATAATACACTTGAAATTTAAAGTTGTTATTAAGGATAAGGTCACCAAGTACATCAGAGATGAATTGGAATTGACCCTGCTTTCTTTCCACTTGAGTTAATTTACCGATTTACTAAGCTATCAACCACTCAGGATTCAGTGCATGACTTGAGTGTTACAGGTTGGGGTTGTTGTAAACTTTTATCTTATGTACATAAAATATTTAACCCTAATAAGATTTTAGTTTTTATGGTATTTCTTACAGTCTCAGCTAGGAGTATCAACACTTAATGGGAGTTAACATGGAATTATTCCATGTTTTGTTTCATGATTGCCTGGAAGATGCCCTGTTTTAGAAGGCAATTGTCAAAGGCTGCAGAGTCAGAGTATGTCCCGCTCTCAGTCAACTTTGCTTTCAAAGATATTTCATATAATGGTATAGAATAAATTTACTTTTGTACATGAACTGTGCCTCACTTTGTGTTCCCTTCTCTCTTATTTTCTCTATGTTGTTTTTCTTTTTGTTAGTCCTGACTCGGTCATCAATGCAGGAATTAGCTCACATGGGAGAGAGAATTTCTTGCCAAACAGTTTTCTTTGAGCAGAAAGATAAATCTGTTGATCTTGCCAGTCTTGTATTTAGTGTGAATGTTGGTCATCAGATTTTCAGGAAAGAGAATGAGTTGATACCATATTGAGGTCATTTTTATATATAAGCAAGGCTGAATGCAAAGGTTTCCTATTCTTTCCAAACAGTGATAGGAGTTCCTGAACCATTCTTCAGGAATTATGGAGACATAAGCCATCCAGTTTACCTTCAGGTATAGATTGAGAAGTGCAGGATATAGCTATATGTATTAGTGAGTAGCTATATTTGAAGAAAACCAAGTCATCCCTTTTGGGTTATTCAACCAACATGATTTCCTTCGGTGTATGTGGATATGGTTAGTAGCTGGAAATTTTGCAGATGCCCACTGTGCTCCAGGAGCAGCAGAAGTCACCTGTTGCTAAGCATTAGCTCTAATTACTCACAGGGAGGGAAGGGATTTTTGGTTTTTTGTTTTTATTTTGTTCTAGGCAAATTTCAGAGAAGGCATTGCTCAACCAAACGGCATATACAGTAATATAAGAAAAAGTATGTAGGCATAGTATGAGAGAGAAGTTCAAACCTCACTGATAGGCAAGCAGTAAATGGGAGCTTAGCAGTGGCAGTTAGAGTTCTTTAGTTCTTTGGAGACATGAGCTAATTTAAAATGTGTGAATTGTTAATACTTCACCTTTTTATTGTATTCCTTACTTTGTGTGATATGTTAATGGCAGTTGAGCCAGTGAAAACCTCTTTTCTGTTTTATCAGAAAGCTGCTGCAGTTGTTAGACATTACTTTGTGAACGTCTGTCACTTTTAATATTGAGTTGGCAAGCCCCCAAATTGTTAATGACTAAATGAGTTCTAAGATCTGAATGGGCTGTGCTTGTACTGGAAAGCTTTGGTGGCTAGCTGCATGCACAACAGGCAGCACTTCTAAATACTGGGTCTAGACTAATTAGGTCATTCTAATAGATGAATTGGTGATGAAAGTGCTTAAAACTTTAGTTGAAAGAATCTTCAAACAAACAACAACAACAACAACAAAACCCTATCTAAGAATTCCCTCTTGAGCATCAAATAGAGAAGTATTGCTAATCCCAGCTGTGTAGTCAGCGTAATGTGGCAGCCATCCCAGACCTGGACTTGACAGCTGACTGCTGTAGGCAGAGTGGCAAGCTGCAAACAACTGTAGACAATTTTTGATAATGTCCAGGGTCAGAGGGAAGGTGCATAAAAAATTATTTTTTTAAATGATTATTCTGCACAGAATGAGGAAACACTGAGACAGCAGCAGCATCCCTTATTCTCCACGCAGGTATTGGCAAACTGAGTACATCAAAGTGCTGCATTGAGTAAATGTTTTTTAGGCAGATGAACTCCTCAGTTTTTGAAGTTACAAGAGGGGTTATTTCATTTTTCAATGTTTTGAAAGCATTGAGACACACAGGTTAAGGTGGACAAAATTTTTTTGGTAGACAAGAGTTAAAAAAAAGGTAACTGCTTGAGAAGGAAAGAAAATTTGCTTTAGGGAGTGTTAGAGACCTTTCTGTGTGGCCTAGAGCAGATCAGCAAATCCTTCTAGTCCTTTTGCAAAGTATTTAATGTATGTGTTAATGCTTGAATGGTTATTTCTCTAAGTGCATTCACAGATGATTGATTAGAGGGATGAAGCACCTCTCCTGAGAGGAAAGGCTGAGAGAATTGGGATTGCTCAGCCTGTAGAAGAGAAGGCATGGGGTGGCCAAACTGTGGCCTTCTAGTACCTAAAGGGGGCCAACAAGAAAGCTGGAGAGAAGGGACTATTTACAAGAGCATGGTAGTGACAGGACAAGGGGGAATGGATTCAAACTGAAAGAGGGTAGGTTTAAATTAGATAATCTTTACTGTGAGGGTGGTGGGACATTGGAACAGGTTTTCCAAAGAAGTTGTGAGTGCCCCATCCCTGGATGTGTTCAAAGCCAGGCTGACTGGGGCTCTGAGCAACCTGGTCTAGTGAAAGGTGTCCCTGCCTGTGGCAGGAGCATCAGAGCTAGATGATCCTTAAGGTCCCTTCCAACCGAAGTCATTCTGTGATTCCGTGAAAACTTCATGCTTCACTTGCAGAATAGAAGTATGGTTAGAAATGCAGTAATAGAAATCCGGAATGAAATATGTAAAATGGATAGTAGGATAGAAAGCCAATGGCATCCTGGTCTGTATCAGCAATAGTGTGGCCAGCAGGACCAGGGCAGTGATTGTCCCCCTGTACTCGGCACTGCTGGGGCCACACCTCAAATCCTGTGTTCAGTTCTGGGTGACTCACTGCAAGAAAGACACTGAGGGGCTGGAGTGTGTCCAGAGAAGGGAAAGGGAGCTGGGAAAGTGTCTGGAGCCCAAGTCCTGGGAGGAGCAGCTGAGGGAGCTGGGGGTGTTTAGCCTGGGGAAAAGGAGGCTCGGGGGAGACCTTGTTGCTCTCTACAAGTGCCTGAAAGGAGGGTGTAGCCAGCTGGGGGTCAGTCTCTTCTCACAAGTGACAAGGACAAGAGGAAGTGATGTCAAATTGCACCAGTGGAGATTTTAGATTAGATATTCAGAAAAGTTTCTTCCCGGAAAGGGTTGTCAAGGCGAGCCTGTCATTGTAACAGGCTGCTCAAGGAAATGGTGGAGTCACCATCCCTGTAGGTATTTAAAGGACATCTAAATGAGGCACTTGGGAACATTGTTGAGTGGTGGACCTGGCAGTACTGGGTTAATGGTTGTACTTGATGTTCAAGGTCTTTTCCAACCTAAATGATTCTATGGTTCTATAAATTGGGTTTGTAAATCATCTCTGTGACACAGGCTGCAGTACTGCAACTTATTTGGCAAATAAAAGAATACCTTGGTCATGGCAACTGGAATATTCATCAATTGGAAAGCCAGTCTGATACTACATGTATGTCTAAATGATGAGGCTGACATACTCCTGCATGTGCACTAACTTATGTTAGAATCTTTAGCACTCAAGCAAAGTGTGCTCATATGAGAGTAGCTTGAAATTTGAAAGCTCCTCTCTCTCTGAACAGCATCAACTGCCTGAAAAGCTCAACTCAGGGCTTTCTTAGAAGGTGTTTATTCTTGGTACATGAACTTGCAGCTTAGCCTTTTTCTGCTCATCTGACCTGTGCCCTGTGCTTTTGAAATAGAATTGATACTTGCATCTGCAACAGGAAAGCTTAAAGGTGATGCCTAAAATACAATGATACCAAAAGTGTGATTATTCTCCTCAGAAATGCTTCTCAATGGCTGTGGTAGCAGCCAGCTTGAAATAGCTATGGGTGCATTTCCTTTTATTGACTTGAATGTGAAGATGTACTGCAAATAATCCAAAAGTTTTAAAGCACTTTGCTTGTCCAGATTTTTAGTAAATAATTGAGTTTGTAATTTTGTCATTTATGAAGACTCCATGAGTATTCTTGTCTTGGCAATATGTCCCGAGAGATCCTTTATTACTTCTTGAATGACAATCTAAGTGCTGCGCTCAGCCACCCCTAATGAGTGGGCTGAGCGTGACTGGGGAAGGAAGCTGTTAGTGACAACCTGTTCCCTTTAGGTTTGTCTAGGGCAGTAAATAAAAGGTACATAATTTGCATAAGCCTATTAAGTGGTATTCTCAAGGGGAATAGCAATAATTTCTAATGCTGTTTTCAGTGCTGACAGTTGATCCATTTACAAATTAGATATTGAAAGGGATTCCAGTGAAAGGAGAAGGGGGAATGTTTTGTGGCTGTGCCACAGCAGGATCAGGAAAGTGCAGAAAATGTGGGTCCTTCTGTGTGAGTGCCCAGTCTCATATGTTGTCTGGAGTGAATGGAAAAACAAGCTATACCAGTATTGTTGTTTGAAGAATAAGGTAATTTCAGAGATTTAAATGCAGCTGGAAAGAGATTAATGAGCACAGTATAAATTCCATGTGACTATCTGTTTTAAGATAAACGTATACAGATGCTTGTTTTTCTGCTTGAAACAAGCCCAAATGAATCACAATGAAATTGAACATATGTTATTTGCACTGGCTTGTTTAAATCTGTCTCACAACAAACATTTTTTGGAACTACTCAAATTTGTTTTAAAGAACCAATGCTTTTGTGGTCTATGATGTTTCTTGGAGTGGCAGATTGAAAAAGTTCAGTACATCATCTTTGTAAAAGATTCTATTTAAAAAGGGACTTGTAGAGTAGCTTGATTTGGTAAAAGTGTATGAAAAGACAAAAGGAAACTTTTCTTTAAATCTTTATAGCATTGCTTTTAGTTTTTCATTTAGGCTTCCTGTATACAGGTCCTCACATTGTGTTACCTTACTGTTCAAAGGGTGACACAATTGTATGGTTGGCCAAGGTTTCAATGTGACTGTCTTCCAAAAGTAAAAATGATTTGTTGATAAGCACAGTTATGAAATAAGTATATCAAAATCCTCCCTCTTTGTTCTGAGATGGAAAATTAGTGTATCCTGGATAACGGGATTGCCAATATGTGCTCCAAATACAGCTTTAACATTTGTTGTGGACATCTCAGAAACAAATGTTCAATTTTCGTTGTCTCTTTTCACAAATGTGTAAAAGGGGTTTTGCTACAAGTAGTTTTTAAAAATGTTGACTAGTGTAAAAAAGTGAGGTCTAGAGAAGAAAAGAGAGAAGATTTGTACTGTATTAAGCCCCTTCATTATTCTAAAAAAATATTTGTTATAGCTTAAAATGCAGATTTTAATTTGCAGAATAGTCAAAGTGTTATTCAAAGTCAACACTGGATTGTGTTCCTAGGGCTTGAGACTATTATTTTATTAATGCTATGTAATTAAAATGACAAATGGAAAATTAGAACTTGGCATTTGGGGGTAGTTTTATTGATATATTCCATTATTTATTTTATGTGCTTATCCAGCCTGCAAGTGTGCATAAGTTCTTAGACTTTTGACTAATTCTTGAAACTTAAATTAGTGAAAGCTTTCTTGAAAGATACTATGGAACGCTAGTAGCAGGTATTGACTTTGTGATAATAATTCAAACTATAATTATCTTAGGTCTCTTCACACATTGTGAAATATTTGCATAAGGAACACAGAAATCTTTAGCAAGTAGAATGTATATTTGTTGACTACTTTCTGGTTTGAAAATGTGGTGCTTTTATGCCCAGAATTAACACATCAGCTTATTGTTGCAGGAAGTTTTCAGTTCTGTGCCAGTAAAGCTGACAGCTTTGATTAGATGTTGCAATGCAGTCAATAGGATTGTAGTTTGTCATTTGAGATTGCCTTGGTTTCAGCGTGGAAATTCTTGCAGCAGGAGGAACTCCAAACTCTGCCAGTGTGCCAGCTTAGCTGAGGTTTGCCTGCTGTCTTAAATGGAAGCATCATTGGGATAAAGGCTGTCATTCTTTTATGCACTTGCTTGATCTCTACTGGAGTTCTCAGGGCTGCACAGTATCAAGGTGAAATCTTTTCAAAAGTGAGCATTTTGAGAACAGTCAATTTGGTGGTCAAGCAGTCCCTGGAACAATGTCCCCCGCTGCTGGATGTTTTCAAGAGGTGTCTGGACAGTGCGCTAGATAACCTCATGTTGTCTCCCTTTCCCATTAGAGGTTGGACCAGATGATCTTTTGGTCATCTTTCCCGTTTCTGTTTTGACATGGTTACGTGGCAGATTGGTAATACTCCAGATGGACAGGTCTGTACACTGAGGAGTATTAGCAGTATTTAAAAATATAGTCAGGGCTCCCAGGCATCTGCTGCTCAGTGCAATGACTCCAGGTTGCAGCACAGCCGTCCATCACTGCTGGATGCCTCACATGCTTGACAGGCAGCTTCTGATTTCTGGTCTGGCACTTCAGGGTAAAGCAGTACACTTTGATAAGCCAAAAACCATATGGTTATACTTAGTGAAAATTCTTGAGCTGATGATTGAACTGCTTGCTACATTATTGTGGCGTGAACGTGGCAGGCAGCACAGCCAGCCTCAAATTGTCCTAAGCTGAGACACCACTGTCCCCAGTCATTAGGGGGCTGATAAGAATAAGTTAGCAAGCCTGACACACAGGCTTGCTCTGGAGTTGCTTAATCCTTCATCTCCTTTATTGCAGTGATGCAGGCAAAAAGCAAATATTACTGCTATTTTCAGAAGGGTTCTGGGGGGTGGGTTTTAGGATTACAGAGTTGCTCTTTTTTTCTTGACTTAGTGCCCAGTTTTAAGTAGAAATTCAAACTGATGCAGACAACTGTGCATACTGGCTTAGGTGCAGGTGCAAATGCTGGAGTTGAGATTGTAGAGTTAAAAGTTAGGGACCAGAGTTTTGATTATTCAGGTTGTCTTCTGGAGACTGGGGGGAGGTGGTGAGTGTATTTAAAAAAAAAAAAAACGGTCTCCCCAAAGCCTTCAGAATTATTTGGCTGCCCCTGAAATAGTGTAGAAAATGTTGTCTTTTTTAATGCTTTTTATTATGAAAACACCAAAAGAAATTACTTCTGCTCTTTCAGAGAGGTTAGGGAAGGATAGGAGTAGTTAAATTTCAAAATTGTTTTGAAGCTGGTTAATTGAAAGGATCTGTAAGGTAAGTGTTGACACTTCTTTAAAAGAGTCTTCATACCTGTACTTGCTTTATTCTTTTGTAATACAGTGCTTTGAAATATTTTTATGCAATTTTTTTTTTTTTTAAAAGGGAGGATTTTCTTAGGATTTCCTGAGGTTGTATGAATTTCAGCACCAAGCTGGAAGGATTTGCTTATTCTGTACAGCACATAGCGACACACATGACTGTAGAAAGGTGGTTGGGAAAACCTGAAGTACGCATGATGAAATCTGTGTGGTTACTTTTGCCTACCTGTTAACTTGAAGGAATGGTATATCATTAAAACATGGGACTGAAGATATTTTTTGTTCTACTCATGGTGAATCTTCCCTTTGTTGGTCTTAAACAGTGTAACTTAGTCTATTTTGATTTCCTTTACTCCACAGAACAATCAGAACAAAGCATTTTCCTAGGTCAGTGGTGTGTTGACTCTGTAGAATACTTACCTGTCTCTGTGTTGAATCAACAAACTCAAGAACCAAGTCAAGAGCCTTATACTGTGCTTAACTTTGAAGGCAAATTGTGCTTTTTAAGTGTTGCTGTATTTTTTCTGAGGAGTTTAAGTGGTACTTCAGTGTTTTAGAGAGATACTTAGAGCTACTAGCACAGGTTTGATTGTATTTTCAGAGCACCTAGTGAAGTCTCTGTTCCTGTAAATGATGCCTTTATTTTAATAGAATTTCAATGATAGAGCCGGGGTGGGTCTTTAGAAAAATTCCCAGACCCTCAAGTTCATTGCAGACCAAGAACTACCATCTTGAAATGCTATTCTCATTTTTAAACCTTTTCCTCTCCCCAATAGTGAACCTAGAGACAGGAATGGGACTGTTTATTCAAATTGCCTTTAGCTGTATCCATTTAAGAAGAAGCAGAAAAACCTTTTGTGTAAACAAAAGCAAATACTAGTTTGCATCCCCTGAACCTGTGTCATTGTAAGCAAGTTGCTGCCTGAGTAGTATAGTATGCATTTAATTTGGGACTTCTTCCACTCATAAATATTGAAAACAGCTGATATTAAATTAAGTGATTGGAAGTGTAACTGTACAAAATGAAACTTAAAACTAGTTGTGATGTTTTCTTAATTAGATGAAAATGTGATTTTATTGCAAGAAAATTGTTTTGAGGTTACTGATATTTAAAAAGACTGTAAGCTGAAAGAAAAACTGTGGACCTTCTGGTACACATTCTTGGTTTTCCCTCTTCAGTCTGGAGCTTTTAATGATTTTAAAAATGGGTTCTTTATCTTCTTCTTGCTGTTTATTTTGTCAAGAGGAGATAATTAGTAATGAAATACATACATGTGCGTATATGTATGTCTGTGTATATATATGTATGTGTTATAAAAGCTAAAGGATCTTTCTGTTGATCTAGACCTGATGTGTAGCTGCAGTGTTTTATTCAGCTTTCAGGTTGGCTGCACACTTTGTGTTTTGCTTTCTTAGAAGCAGCAGCAGAAAACCTGCCATTCCTATTCTGAATCTTTACTTTGATCATTCGGTGATTATCCTCTCAGTTTAAAACGGGAGTGAGCATTGGCTTCAGTACTGAGGTGTCAAAGTTGCCCACGTCTTGTGTGTGGAATGAGATTTACCTGGCTGATTTCCCCTTTGTATTTCTCTGCAGATAAAGTTTGTGTGTCTTCTGCAGGAGTGCACTGTGGGCTTTCTAGGTTCCCCCTATCACTTGCAAGCCAAGTCCCTTGAGATGGTGTGGGACAGGGGAGAGAGAGAAAGAAGCATCATTTGCTGTCTATTTCTGTTGGCCTCATTCACTGGAAAAGAAGTCTGCTGAGAGGTCTGAACTAGTGCCTTCTGTTTTCAATAGTGACCAGCATTTTCACTGGTAGGGACACAGTTTTCAATCTCTGCAAGATTATAAAGTGCTGTTGTGTGTTTCATGAATGCATGACTTCAACAGAGGTATGTATTGTGTAGCTTAGAGAGATACTGATTGTGTAAGTGGGTTCTGGAGGCCAGAATTTGCTTGGCTGTTCTCCATTACAGGATGCTCATGTGTAATCAGATTAAGCTTAAAAATACTTAATTTGAATTATTTTTTTCTGACTATGTGACACATTTTATATAGGCAAAATATAAATGGAAGAGTAGGAGTTTGACAAAGCACACTGTGCCTATAAAAAACACACCAGGAATGTTAATAACCTGAAATGCTCTTCTCTCTTTGTATTAAGAAAAATGTCATCTTCAAGCATCCAGTCTTTAAGAACATTTTTGAGCATTCATGCTTGCTCTCTACCTACTCCAGGATTGCATTGTTTTCTTGGGAATTATCTACCATGTCAGGAACCTGCTTAATTGAGATCTAATAAGGACATGTCCTGACATAGTTTGCTTAATTCTAGATGTATCACTATCAACCTTTCTGGCAGGGCACCCCAGTAACACAGATTTGTTTCATTCCTCACAGAATGATTAGGTTTGGAAGGGACCTCTGGAAATCATCTAGTCCAACCCCTGTGCCAAGGGAGGGTCATCTAGAGCATCTAGAGCAGGTTACACAGGTACACATCCATGTCTCTGGAGAGGACACTCCATGACCTCCCTGGGCAGCCTGTTGATGTATGAGTAAATTCCATCTCTTATGTATTGTCTTACGTTTTCCAGAATCCTCTGATCCTATTTTATTTGGTACCCACTGTTAGATACTTCAGCAGTCCTAATTCATCTATGTAGGGTGGATTTTGTGATGAGCCAAGTGATTATGGATTAGTTTCATGGGAACTGGTGTTGTGGTTGGAAGAAAAAACTTTGTCAGCAGGTTGCAAGGCTTTTTTTTGGTGTGTGCATGAATTTGGCTAGCAAATACTGTGTGATGCTTTCAGTGGTCTACAGCCCTTAAATGATTGTTTCCACTAAAATATAGATCACTATGTTAGCACTTTCTCCCATATGTGACAGCACGTAGGCGGTCTGTGTTCTGCAAAAGACTGTATACCAAGCTGGCACTGTGAGGGGACAAGTGGGGACGTATGAACTGGCAAGACATTAAAAATCTGTGAAATCTGTTGTCTCCTTTCTTCCTGATAGAGTGGAAGAACAGAATAATCTGTGTCTGCAGAGACAAGCAGTGTAATGCAGTAAGAGTGGATGTGCAGAGTGAATGCTGTGTTTACACCACACATGTGTGAGGTTTTGCACTGGGGCTGACCCAGTCCATTTCTGCCCTTCGGCTGTGGGATCATGTAAGGTGCACTCATAAGGGCATCTGAAAATGTTGTTTCATCCAAACTGAGCTCATCTCATGTGCTCTGAAACTTCTCTAGTGTGCCCACCAAAACATAATAGATAGGAATGATGAGACACACTCTGTAATGCTGATGGTCTGTTTTTTGGTTTAGTTTAAGGCTTACCTTTCTAGTGCTTATTTTTTTGTTTTTGTCCTCTCTCCTTTTTACTTACTATTACTGATGTTTATTCAGTGCAAAATGCTAGTGATCTACCGTATCAATTTCCTTCATTCTTAGCAGAGTACAAATTAGATGAGTGTGTATGGATATCCGCAAATACGTATGCACATACTTATGGTGAACAGCTTGTTTGTCAGTAGTCTGTTCCAGTTTGTAACCAGTAGAGTTCTGGCAGTGATGAAGGAAGGCATTCAGGATGGAGGGATGTGCCAGTATCAGTAATTGACAGCATACATGTGGTAATGTCTTTCTTGCACTGAAACCATCTCTGAATTTGTCCTCTTCCGCTGTGTGTTGTAACTGCATTCCCCAGGACCAGGCTGTCTGCAATTCCCTGCAAACGAACGAGTGCACTGTGCTTAGGCCTTGGGGGAATTTCTTCATTAGTCTTTGCCTCATGAGATTACTTCAAACAGTGGGATATAGTGTCTTTTAAGCGTACTGTTCTCTCTTACAAGGTCAGTGTCTTTTCACTGCGTATTTCTGCAGTTAGTAATGTGGTTCTCATTTTTGATATTGACATGCTTCTGTAATGTGACTTCTACTTTAAAGGAGACAAGGATTTATAATTGTTTGCTCTAATTTGCTTATGAATTTTCAAATGTATAATTTGAATACCCAAAGCTCCTATTAGGTATTCAGTTGAAATTCTGTTCTTCAAAGCTCTTAAAACAAAAGACTGGGATCACGAATGAAAAATGGTTTCACAGCATGCCCAGTGCCAATCAGTGCATCCAGAAGTGGGTCTTACAATGGACAGTTAACCTTGAACAATCCACACCAGTGTATTTCATGGAATTTAAGCATCCACAGCAATATGAAATGATGATACTTCTCCAGCTGTGTTTGTGACTTTCCAAGAGTTGAGCTGACACTGTCTGGTGGTATCAGCCACATGGGGATCATCTGCGAGGTTGGCCAGTAGTGGGATTCTGCGAGTTAAGCAGTTGGTGTTCAGTATCTTACTTGAGGATTTGTTGGGATCAAATAAAACTATCAAGTTGGGTCAAGCGTTTGATGTTTTACTCAGGACTATTTGTCATTGCTGGTGAAAGGGAAAAAAAACAGATAAAGTTTCTGCAGCCAGTAGCTCAGACAGCACAACAATTGCAGTAATAAGAATTTGGAGAACTCCTTAAGGTCTTCCTTAGCACTAAATTCTGGCACAGGTTTTCCAGGGAAGATAGAGCAGGTGATGTCATTTCTCTACTCCTTCTTGAAATATAGGTATGTCACTGAAGGGAAGGGAGAAATTAAATTTTTGGTTCTGGACAATGACACAAAATTTTAAATGTTATTAGCTATCTGATACTGTTTAGAAAATAGCATAGTTTGAATTTAATAGTTCTACAAATTAAGTTTACTGTACAAGAAGGTATATTTCTAAAATACAGCTAGAAGGCAAGAAGATTCTTGTATCAGATCTGTGTTGAAACAATATTGGCTTTGTCAAGTCTTCATATCCTTATCTCTCTTCCTGAATGTAACTATTATTTCTACTCTGCAAGGTCACACTGAATCCTCTATCACCTTATTCATCACTATACAGTCATTCAAAGTTTTTTCCTTCATGTCAGTTTTTCTCTTAACTCCTTCCTGTGTTTTGGTTGAAGTTCATGGGTTTGCAGCATGTTTCTTATGAGCTGTTGAAATCTAAAATAGTTTTATCATAATGGAAATTTTTTTTCAGAATACAGTTTTGGAATAGACTTGGCTTTCAGGATTCATGCTTCTATGTTTGCATACAGAAGCAACATCATCTCTTTTTTTTATTTTTCTTCTTTTATCCCCCCCTCCTTTTTTTCCCCTCTTTTTTTCCTCACAGTTCTGTTTTAGGACAGGCCTAGGCTTCTTCCCTGAATTGTTGTTTGGGAAGCCATATTTTTATTTCTCTAATGATTAAAAATGTCTTGTGCTTTACAACAATTATTTTTTATTTAATGTAATTTATATTTATCTGTTCCTGTGCAGGCTTTATTTTTAAATCTAAATAACTTAAATTTCTTATTTACTCTTGATATTTTAGGGGCATATTGTTTGATTCTGTGTTGTGTGAATCAGAGTTTTTAGAGGATTTATATTACACACACTTATCGCACTGGTCTGTTTAATATGTAGGATTTGTTAATGGTTGCTCTGTACTTAAGTTGCTCCATACTTCAGATTATCTCTGTTGCTTTATTATGTATCTCTTGCCAAGTGTCCATGTCTCTGAGGCAAGATGATTGGAGCAGATCTAGTTACCAGAATGCAGTGTATCATGAATAAAGATATTAGTTAATTTTCTGTTTTGGTCTTGATTTGTTTTCCATTTTGATTGCACTTGTGGTTAGCTCATGTTTGAAAAATTTTGCACAGTAATTTGAGATCTTTAAGTGGGTGATGTAGGTAAAGTTCATTAGTGTGTGAATAGTGCTATCTAGCAATTTTTATGCATTAATTTGTGTTTTGTATAATTCAGTACATCATTCTGTTATCAAGTTCCATATCACTGTGACTCCTCTCAGTAAGTTTGTTGTTGGCAGATTTTTCTAACCTAGTTATTCACCCTTCAAAATTTCTTGGGAATGTGTGGAGCATTATAAATTCTAGCTGAAATTCTTGGAAGTTTCTGTTAACAACCTTCCCACTTTGTGAAAAGTATCTTTCACTCTTATATAAATTAACACTTTACAGTGTGTATGGGGGTCTGCTCTCTTATTCTGCAGTTTTTCGTCCTTTAATGGTTTTTCCTGGTATTTCCAGGCTGTGGCTGCTTCTCTGATCTTTTTCCTCATCAAATATTGTTATAACATAGTCTTTTTGCAAAAGTAAGTAATTTGAATTCTGAACAGTAATGCCAGGACTAATTAATTTCAGTTGCTGGAATGATGGATGTTGGTAGCGGGCAGCTGAGCTGAGAGCCAGTGGGATGCAGATGCTGACTCCTTTTAGGGGAACAGCTGCAAGAGGATGCTTGGCTGTGCCAGGAAGAGCCAGGCTGTGCAGAGCCTCTTGCTAGGAGTTCACTGAGCAAGACTGGAGACAAGTATTCCTGCCTGGAGACAGATTCTCCTGAGCTGAAGGCCTGGAAATAAGAGTCAACCCGCCAGGCAGGTTCAGTTCCTCATCTTGGACAATTTTCCATGTTTTTGTTCTTCTCTACTACAAACAAGCTGGTAGGACCTCATTTCGTCAGCATTGCCTTCCTCCTTCCAACTGTTCAGATTTCCATACCTTTCCACAGATGATTTTTGGCTTTTTCTTTTCTCTCTCACGTTATGCTTAGGGAGTCTCAAATCGCACAGTGGCAGCTGCTGGTGTTATTTTGGGAGGTTCATTCATAGGCTACTTATGCTGTCAGTTGCTTGTGCCGCCTACAGGCCTTTTAGGCTGTGCTTAAGAGATGTGTAATCTCCTCTGCAGTCCTGCTCTTAAGCTTGCAGTAACACCTCTGTGCTATCTTCAGTGCAGCTAGATGACTCGTGGCTAAATCACACCAGTGTCTCTTCAGCTTAAGTAGTGATTTTCCATGTGGCGTTGTATCAAAAGCTTTATTGAAGAGAAGGAGTTTATGCATTTCTCTTCTTAACACAGTTTGTTTTATAATTAAAGAATTTGGCTCTAGCCTGGCATCTTTGGTCAACCCATGCTTAATCTTCTCCTGTTTTGTGTTTTTATGTCTTTTGTTTCTGTTTCTGCCAAATATTGTTTTAGATCCTTTCATCCCACTGAGTCACCTGGTGATAGTTGCTCTGTTTTTCCTGGTCTCTGTGACTGTGCTGAATTGTTCTGAAAACACATTCTGGTATTCTGTAATCCTTTATTCTTCCTGCATAACAACTCCACTACCATGGTTTTTACTGTAGGTGCAGTCCTAGGAATCAGTTTGATTTCAGTCCTATTAGCTGACTTGTATGATGTTATTTTCTCTCTTGGATCCCTGTTTCTGCTGCTTGCAGTGTTCTTGCTAAGTTGTCTTGTAATGGTTATTTATTCAGGAAACTCTGTAATCCTACAGGTTTGGTTTTGCTTCGATACATATTCTTAAGAATTTCACACTTACTGGTAAACCGACATTTCTAATGAACCTGATCTATCCTCCAGCTGGTCTCCACTTGCTTACTTTTTCAGCCAGACCTTTCAGGGCTTGAATTTTTCATGCTCAGAGTATCCAAAGTAGTAGGTGCTGGAGCTTATGACACTATTAGTTCACATCTGGAGTCCAGAGGGACTCATTCTTGGAGAGAATGAAATGCCATCTTCAGGGACCTCAGGCCATATTTAACTCTGTGGGTAGTATTTGCAATTCCCAAAAAACTGCTTTCCTACAGTGCAAATGAATAGTTTTGAATTCTCTTTTTACTTGAATCTTATTTCTTTAGCATGTTTTAGCAGGAGCATGCCTTGCTTTTCCTACAAGCTTTCTTTAGCACCTGGGGAATAGAAAATGAGTTTTTTTTCAGGTCTGTTTCATATCAGACGTTACTGACCACTAATGTACAAGGATGGCAATAAAAAAACCCCCGAATCATCAGTAAAGGAATAGGAAAATTATAATATAATGAATAAATAAATAAATACATCTTTATTTCACATAGCCACCAAAATAACATAATACACTTAACCCCAAACTCTAGAAATTTTGGGCTGTTTTTGTTTATTACTTACTTACTGAAATTTTTTTCCGATCCAATACACCTATTTCTGTCTTTGAACTTTACTTTGCTCTCCTGAAAATTGTTCTTTTTACTAGTGTAATAATGGGAAACTGAGTTTTGTTAAAAATTGTGCTAGTAATATTTTTTTCGCTTTAGTGTTCCTTCTTTTGTTCAGGGTTTCTTTTTTTGTATTATATCTGAATACCTATGATAGTTACATTTAAATGGTCCAAAAATTGGAAACATTTCTCAGACTATGCAAATAAAACAGTGGGAAAATTATCATGGTAGTTGATATAAACAAACAGGTATCTTTGTCATTGGCTGTACACATGGATGGAAACATTCAGCTCTGCTTTTAACAGATTGTGAATCTCTGTTTTGCAAACGGATGAAGAAATACTTACCTTTCTATTTATCTCCTCTGGTGTATCTCCTTATACTCTGTATTCCTGTCTCTATTCATGTGCCTTTAACCTTTCGTGCGCCTCTCACATTTGTTTGTCCATTTGTTTACCTCCAGGTTAGCTTTTTTTTTTTAATTACCTTCCTGAATATAAAACTGGAAAGTCTTTCAGTAAAGACTGCTTTACAGTTTAGCTCTTTATTACTGTGTTGCTTTTGAAAAAAGAGGATTTTCTCCTTTCCTTTCTTCTCTTCTTGCCACATTTCCTGCATATGGAAGTTGGTTTGGTATCTACTGAACTAATGCTGTGATTCAAAACACAGCTCTGCTGCTCTGTGGTGCTACATCTTAACTTGGTTCCTCTTCTGATTGGGCCTTATTAAACTGATTTTATTTTCTTTTTATTTTTCATCTCTCCTATCACTTTGGATCTTTTCCCTGTTTCACTGGGGTATAAGAACTGCTTAAAAGAATTTAAAAAGTTATGAGTCTAAGAAATAATAACACTATAAATAGTGTATATATAGAAGTAGCAAACAAATGCATGAGATGTTTTGGGGTAAATTGGTTTTTAGAGAATAAAAAGAAATTTCAGAAGATGCTTGTTTGGATTAATGCTCTTCAGTTTTGGGGTTTTTTTTAGATGGCTTTTATTCTCTGAACTTGCTATTTGTCTGCTATGCATTTTTTTTACTGTGTTATGTAACCTCTATTTGCTGAAATTTGCATTTCTGCTTTCATGAATATATTATTTTTCAGAAACATTTTGAGTCAATGAAAAACTTTACTAAAATTTCTGTTTATTTAGGAAATACATCGCTGGAGGCTTCCAAAGAAACAATATCCTAGAATTTTTAAGCTTTGGTGTTTCTGAAGTATTTAGTGCTTTAACAGAAATTTATAGAGAAGGGGAATAATAGGATATTAAATTTGCAGTCAGAATAAAAGTAGCTTTACAGATATAATTTGAAAGAAGTCTAAGGTATTAGAGTAAATAGCCCCACTGTCTCAGCTTTCATTAAATGATGCAAAGGCAAAGACAGTGATGGATTTTTAAGCATAAAGCTTGCCTCAGTCAGAGGTTAGCAGTTTGCATTTGAAAAACATGACTGATAAAAAGGCTTAATACTTGCAGTTTCCTTTTTAACTGCTTATTAAAACAACTGATCAAATGCTCTGTGTGAGATTTATTGCTTGCTTTCATCTGTCTTAGCCATGTATTTCACTAATGCAGAGTGATATTTTAGCAGAGTTATTTGGTAATGGCTCGGCAATAAGGCAGTGTCTGATCTGGACATAAAGGTTCAGCATTTGATGATGTGTTTTCTTATACAGCACAGCATGCAGGACACAAATGAGGACTTTTAAACTCTAAGAAGGTTGGGACACAAAGCAGATGTGCTGCTTTACAGCGGTGCTCACCCAGTGGTACAGTAAATGAGAATTTTCTCTGCAGACTGCAACTACTGCCAAATAACAGTGGAGAAACTGTGGGCGATGAGCACTTAGTGTAATTGCAACACTGACAACGAGGAAGCAACAGGATAAAAATAAACACCTCATATTTTGCTGTGCCTTCCATTACTGTAGCATTGGAGATTTTAGTATCTTATGAGCAAAGGGAATCTTCTGTCCACACATACCTTGGGCTGAGTCCAGTAGAATCTAGTGAAACATTTCTGCTCTGGTTCTTGAGTTTTGTTTGGTAAACCAGCACTAATCCTCGGTGTTTATGGAACAAGGCAAACTGAACACTAAGTAGTGTTGGAGGAATTGAAGAGGCAAGATAATGAAAACAATAGTCTATCTTGAATTCTTTAGATTAGTAGTTCCTCTTCTACGATGTAGTGTGAAAGACTTGCATTTGAAGGCAAGGGAGCACAAAATACTATTTCCTTTACTAACTAAATAAAAAAAACCAAACACATGATTTGTGGATGTTAATAATGTACATTTTAAATGCTCTGTGCATAGTCCTGATTAAATGCAATCTGTATTTTCCTTAGTGTAGATTATAAAATTTCTAAGTAAAGTCTGGGACTTGGTTGCACTAGGCACTTGACATACTACATGTATAGTGTAGCAGAGCTGCTGGTTTAAGGTGAGAAAACAGGTGGGCACAAAAGACAGATGGAGAAACACAAGGTGATGGAGACAATTATGGGGGTTGTAATAAGCTGCAGTTGCCATTTACCATCTGCCCAGCTACAGAGAGAAATTTTGTAATACCATTTTTTTGTTGTAAGTGCACTATTTTTTCATTCTGCCTTAAGGATGTAGCAATGCATGTCCATATACAGTTATATACCTGAGCAGTGTTGGTTGATAAACATTATTATTTTAATAGTGATAGAGAATTGTTCCTCAGCTCTCATCTGTGTTTAACACCCTTGTGGGTGCTTGAGATCTTACTGGAATTACAGTTGGTACGGGGATATCAGTGAATGTTGATCTTTAATAATAATCAAATAATACTTTTTCCAATCTTGCAATGAAGTATTAGGGACATAAACAAGAACACTTTTCTCTTATATGTGGTGTTGCCAAGTTTTGCCTGAATTGGAGTATTCACATGAATTTGTTTTAAATCTGCCCAGTGTTCAGTTTTTCTTGCCTAAATCATCCTTGAAGCCCTCGTGGGCTGACTTGACTCAATTCACCTAAGGAATGTTTGATTTTGAGTCTGATAGGCACAAAACCAGCAAGGAAACAAGATAGTTGTGTGGCAAAACTGATGCTGGTAAGTTCTGCCATTCAAAATACAGCTCGTGTTGCAGTTCAGCATCACACCACCTTTTTGTGGTAAAAATGCATTAGCAGAGGGCGTGGCAAGAATATCAGGGTTTAAAGGGAAGAGAATCCAAGTGAAAACTGATTGAGCACATCTTGAAGGGTGTAAGGATAATTACTAGTTTCTCTTGAGTAGGCCAGTCTTCCAAGGTTACTCCTGTGGTCCAGAAGGGAGGTAATGCATTGATTAGATATAAAGAAGAAGGCTTTTACAATAAATGTGGTGTAACACTCCAATAGGTTGCCCAGAGCATACTATCCTTCCTGAATGCTAACATCCTTATGATGGGTTTTTATAAATCATATACCAGAAAACCAAACTAATGGTGGCTCCTTTGAAAAACAGAGTGCTACAATTTTGCAAGTGAAGGACTTAATAGCTCCAAATTTCAGGAAGATAAAAAAATTGGGTCTGTCTGAATCACAGTCCTTGCAAGTGAGCAGTCCATGAAAATATGAACAAATAAAGCCTGACTAAGCAAATGTTCTTGGAAAATGAGTCTTATTTGTGCTGTGGGAAGTGTGTTTGCATTTTCAGTTTGAATATTCAGAGTCCAGATGTTTTTTATGGGATGTATCTCCTGCCACTTAAATTAGTTTTTTTTCCCTGGAGGAAGAGAGACATTTCCCTCTTTTTTTAGAATGTGATTTACTGGGTGGTTTTTAAAAAAATAAAAGTATGACTTTTTTGTTGCATATATTGTATTGTAAGCAGTGAGAATGGAAATTATCAGAAGACAAGATTTATTAAAGGAGTGTAAATAAATAAGCAGATGGATTCTGATATTAATGATCTGTTTTGCATAAGCTTGTATTAAATGTAGGTATAAAATTTATTGAGAAGAAATACTGGCTGTTGAACTGGCTCTGTTTAATAGGTAGTTTTGATTACTAAACATTCCAGTTTTATCCTAGTTACGATATTGATCTCTTTGCACTGATGGCCCATAGCTGACTCATTATTTTTCCCATAGCTCTACTAAATACTGAAGCCTACTGATGTTCTAAACAGCAAAGTAGATAAATAAGATAATAAATTATGGCAGTTATCTTCTGCAGAATGCTAAACTGGTAGAAAATGTATGATGGTTATGTCCTTGGAAGAAACCGGCTGTTTCAATGTAGTGTGAACTTTTTATCATGCTTCTTGTCTTCTCCTGGTTATTGACCACCGAATACCCTGAGGAGCTCTTTTTCACTTCTAAGCAAATCAGTCAAATACCCTTACTGTAAGGAAGGTAGACAAAGCATAAGAGAAAGTTCCATGCTAGACCGAAATGGAAGACATTATATCCATATGGTCTCTCATTCTCTGCCTGTCTGTGTTAGCCTAAACTTGGATATGCTTTTTTGTTTTTTCCTCAGAGTAGTTGAAAATGGTAGATAAAAAGAATCTTACCCACATTTCTGTAAATGGCTACAGGAATAAAATCTATTGAATGCATGATAAAAAGTTACTGCAACATAAAAAGCTGTATTGTTCAAGCGTGGAAGTATTGTAAAAAGTGCTTGTAAAAGCATTTCAGATTTTTTTCCCCTCCACAGCATGAGTAAGTCATAGTATCTTCTCTCTTTGGAGAAAAATCAAAGCCATCAAATGCAGCAGTACAATGGGATAACATCAGTTTCTGTAGATTCAGTAGGAAAAACTACTTCCCTATATATATATCCCTATATATAAGCTTTTATATATATATAAGCTTTCATCATCTAGGAAATCAGTCCATGCATGAAATGCTGTAAGCACAATCTCAAAGTAATATACTTTTTAGTTTTAAATTCGGTGGCTTGTGCAAAAGGTAAAATTTGCATGTTTTTACAAACTGTCTGCAACAATCTTATTCTATTACATTATTTCTGTTGCAGAATTTGAGAAAATACTTGCTCTGGAGAAAAGGGATCAGAATTGCTCTTTTATGTCTTTATTTGGTTCCATGTTGGATTACTGTTTTGAATAGAAGAAGATCGCTAGCAATGTGAAGTACATGGGTATCTTCCCACTCAGTAGTGTTTCTTCTGTAGAATCTTTTCTGTTGAAAGGTTTTAAGAGGATGTTTTTGTTTAATCTAGAAAAAGATGTGTCAATGTGAATGCACGTGTTTAAAATCCAGTTCCTGCATTGGCAGTCGATCTGCTATTGTTCTTGGTTTTCTTGGTTTTCATAACTTTTGCTGTGGTGTTAAAACTCTCCAGCTGCCTTGACATTCTTGCTAAGTGAGGCGGTATTTGGGTTTCTTCTAGCTGTGATCACTGGGTGGCTCTTGGCACAATGTGAAAACACTTGCAATCAAAATAGGAAATACTTCTCACCATTGTGGAAATCTTGACTTTCAGACAGATTATTCTTAACTGAACAAATGTCATCTGCCACACATGGCCCATGCATTCTCTGAAACTGCTTCAGAAGCTATTATTTTTTGAAAGAGTTGAGTGTTTTCCTTATTTCTTAAGCTAGCTATTTAAATTTCTTTTCCATGGAGACCTGTCAGCAACTTCCCCTTATTTTTTTAAGTAGTGATGACAGATTCATAGTCCTAAACCTATTTTTTCCTTCCTTTTCTCTTTTTCGCATCCTTTTCAATTTCCTTTTTCAAGCTTGGGATTTTCAAACAAGCTACAGCAGTTTGCTTGAAGTAGTGTGGGTGAAGTTGCTCCAGGTGAGCAAAGTGAGCTTTTCCATCTTGCTGGAGTGAGAATAAGCATAGGGCAGACTGGAGTGGAGTTCATGATTTTATTGCAGTGGCCCAGTTGTGCCAATATGAGCTTCTGTGTCTCCTCTATATTGCTGGCTTCAGGCTGTTTTCTTTGGTGTGCTTCGTGGCTCCAGCTTCCTTCTTCACTTAAGGCAACATAGCAATTTGTGTGTGTGCCCAGGAGCTTAGCTAAGGCTCAATTGGGATCATTCTTTGGTGGTAGAGAAGTGAAGTCCTGCCAGGAGATGTCTGTCAACAGAGATTTCTTAATTCAGAGAAATTTCTCAGGAGATCGTGTTCTGTGAATCGCAAGTATGGGAATTAAACCTGAAAATGAGCAACTTGCAGCTTATTTGTCAGCACTCATAAAAATGCTGCAGGAATGAAAATGTGTGGTTTAGTTTGTATTACTTAAATTGGGTTGGTCCAGGTCTTGACCTTGGGACACAGTGAGTCCTGCAATTCCCAACAATTCACTGTTCTCTCAGTGGGAAGGCTAAAGGCATCTCTTTGGATGGCAGAAATATCTTCCATCACCCATTGTTGAACCTTTTCTTACGAATGGTCTGGCACTTAGTGCTCAAATCATAATGCCATTCCTATTCTCTTTTCTTGTGCTTTCAAGCAGCTTTCCTGCAGTTTTGGCCTTGGTGTTACAGTGAGGAAGAGACGGGGATGCCTGATCAGTGCCATATGTCTTCCCTTTGGTGGGTTCAGAGCACTCTTTGCTAAAATCAGTGGTGCATTTCCATTGACTCTGGTTTGTGAAACTTCATTGTTAAATTTTTATGGATTTTCAGTTAGCACAAGAGATGTCCAGTTCTAAGCTATATATTTTGGTGAATAGGTAACAAGACATTTGTTCATGTGTCATCCCTGTAGACTTATTTTTCTGTCTGTGCAGAATACAAAATCCACATTTATTCAAAACTAGTGCAGTTAAATTTGAAGGGAAAAGAGTGTGTAATGTCATACAAGGTTAATTTATGATGATGAAATAACTATAACAAGTGGATTATGTTAATTTCTTAACGTCTCTAAGTCCAGTGTGTTCTTCTAGAAATAATTACTAATTTGATTTCAGTTTGACTTTCTTCCAAGGATGTTTAAAATATGAGTATTATGGCTCAGATAGGATAACCAGAACATAAGTTTTTCCCAAAAGCTGGTAGCAAAGGTGTAAATGTAGCTCAGGAGGAGAGATTTGGTTTGCAATTAATTGACTAATGTAAACTTCAAGAGATTGTGTATTATTCATGACAGGTGTTTGTTCCACTTTCAGAACACCTGTCATACATTAATTGATCTTGACTTGGCCTGAGAAGCTAGGGGTGCACACAGAGCAGGGACCATGGGCCTGACTGGGGAGAATCAGTAGCACCCCAGTAATTTGTCTTTGAACACAGATCATTGTAGTCACTGTAGCAGTTCTAATCCTTGACCTCTGTTAGCTATCCTTGACCATTTTTTGAACTTCAGCTATTACTTTTTAGCATGATTTCTGTTTAATGTTCCACAGAAACTTTAATTAGTTAGTCCTGTTATAATGGCTTTGTCTAAAGATTCAAGAAAAATTTTTATTGCAAATGTGCCTTTGGCATTCTTGTACTGTAAGATATTTCTTATTCCAATTTCCATTTCATTTTCATCATTCATCATTCCTCTAAAACTTGCTTTTCTACTTTGCATCCTTTTGAGTTCAGTCTGAGGGCTTGTCACGGCCTGGAGTAGCCTGATTTCCTTGCCCTTCACTGTTACTTGTAAATTTTGCTGTTTCCACTTCTAAATCATCATCACACAGCTGATAAAATATCTTGTGAGTTAATGGGGACTAACTGATCATTTAAAGCCTGAATTGGGAAAAAAGTTTACTTATTTATTTATTTTCTTCCAAATGAGTGGACAGTTTTCATGTTCTGTTTGCTGGAAGCTGAGTTGCCTTTGCCCTTCTAGTCTTAGTGCCAGCTTTCTGTCAATTCTAAATCCTTGGAGCAGCAGCTTTTCTCAGAGTTGGGGAAGGACCAGTGCTACTGAAGGGCATCTGTGGAGGTATGTAAAAGAACTGCAGGACCACTTCTGGCAGCAATTTAGGTCTGTATTGAAAACATGAAAAAGGCAGTCAAAATACTCAACCTTTTTTAAAGAAGAAAAATAATAGATGTGATTTTTTTTCTTGGTTATTATTGTGGCTTCTGCATCAACCTTTAGTTGTGAAGAGCTTCTGTCTTTTCAGATTATCCTTGATTGACATTTTGACGAGAGAGATCTGCTATTTTCTTCTCAGGTCTCTTGGCAGCAGTGAACAGTTCTCTCAGCCAATCTCCCATTTTTTCCTCCAGTTCCAGGTGTTTTCCTCACATGTGTGGTGCCCTGGTGCATTTGGGCTCTGCCCTCGTTGTTTGGGAGCTGAATTCAACCAAGCCTCTTGTCAAGAGATAAATGCTCTCAGACCACCAGCTGGTGTTAGCTCTTCCTTCTCTCTGAAGTAGTGCCGTGCCCGGGTGGGGACAGAGGAATGGCTTCACCTGTGTCTCCTGCTGTGCACCGAGAGGAGCATCAACTTCAAGGTCTCTGAAGGCGAGCAGGAGGAGAATGTGCTGTCTGTGTCAATCAGAAGAAGAAATAAAGCTCTCTTAAAGACAGTGGTGGTTTCAACACTAATTACTGCTGAAAAATGCACACTGCTCAAATGAGCAAAACTCAGTTTGGGTTATTTTTTCAAAACGTCTACAGTCTTCACTATTTGCGGTCACAGCCTGTGGAGAATATTGTTGTGGGTGGCTGTGAAATGGGCATAGGTGGTGGTTTTAGCTTGTGCAAAAGGAGCGAGGGTGGGAGTTGAGATGAATATATTTTTCTTTGCAAAGTAAAGTTTTTGTTACTTCCTGATGACAGATCAGGAGAATGTAGCAAACAAAATGTTTTGAAAGCTTCAGCCTTGGCTGCTGCTGTGTTTGTGGCTTTTTGGGGAGAAAGGGAAGGTCACACTCATCAGACACAGTAAAATATATTTAGCCTTAAAGAAAAACAGCAGGAAAGTTTGGTCTTCGCATCCTGCCTTTTGATCTAGTTCTGCAGACTATTTTTAAGCCAAATTTTTAACTATGTTTTGACATTTATTTAAGCCTTGGTTGCCTTAATGATTATGCAGAAAAGCCTTTTTTTCCTCTTTTTCCTTGGAATAACTGTGTCCTAACTCCAAGAAAATAGTCACATTAAACATAATGATCTTTATTTAACTAAAAAAGTCCCAAATTAATCAGTTCATTAAATGTCAGCTTAGCATTGCCTTCTGGCTCTATCATCCAGTGATTACATTTCTCTGAATATTTCAATTTCACTGTCTTGCAGTAGGATATTAAGTGCAGCCTGTGAGAGAAGAAGCACTTTTCAGCAAAACTGTAAATTTATAAGGTCCATTTCTGTAACCATAAGGTTACAGAACCTAGCATGTACTCAGCCACCTCAGGACTTAAGGATTCTTTTCATCTTTAAAGGGAAGAGCAGCCTTCCCTTTACCTTCCTGCTAGTCTCCCCTCACTCCTATTTTGAGTGTGGGCCTTTCATGTGGAATACCAATGGGGGATGAATAAGCAGAATCTTTCACCTGCTGAAAACTGAGAAAATATCTCAGTATTGTCTTTGTTGGAGATCCATAATAGAAGAAAAGTTGCAAGGAAGGTGCAGGTTTTCTTAGGTTCTCAACTCCACCTTAATGTGTGTGGTATGGGGTTTGGGTTTGGTTTGGTTTGGTTTTATTTGATTTAGGGGATTTTTTAGAAGTGACAGACAAAAGCAGCCTGGGTTTGAAGTTATTTGTAATTTGGGCCAATATCAAGTACATTATCATGGTCTCCTAATTTGCCAAGTTGTGCTGGAAATAGCATCTTCATGATAGCCTTTTCTCGCTCACAAAAATGGGATCTCTGGAATAGGGAGGATAAATAGCAGTCAACAAAACCATAGGATTTTCTTGTTAATTGATGTTGCATCGACTTCTCTTGGCTGTAGATGTGCTGGAGGATGTGTTGGTTACTGTGTGTTTCTGTTGGATTTTGTCAAAAGAAGATTTTGTTGTAATGGTGCATACACTGGAATGGGAGGGAGGAGTGGAATGAAGGCGATGTGTGTCTCAATTTGGCACTGCAGTTACTAGTGGGATTAGTCATTATTGTATACTTCTTTGATATTTACAGTCTGAGGCAGTCTGAGTTATTAGGATATCTTGACTTGTATGTTTCTTGGAAATATGTTTTTCTACCAATCCAGACCCCCAAAATTAACAAAAACTGTATTAGTGTGTTTGGGTTTGAATTACAGTATTTTGGAGTGTTTTTATTCATTTAGTAATGTATACTTGATTATATCTTAATTTAGGTTTTGCCTGGAAATAAATGAATAGTTCCGTGTTCTCTATTACACCTCACTTAAATAAGCTGCATGAGAAATGGCAGCCTGGTGTTGCTAAAGGCATAATGCTTTAGAAAGGGACGCTGTTGCTGCTTATGTTCCCAGAAAATGGGTATTTTCAGCCCAGTGCCATAGCTATACTTAAAAGTTCCGTGTTCCGGTGCATTGAATAGAGACAACTTTCAGAGTGAGATATGATCTAATTATTTTAACTCAGGGATTTCTTCAGTAGTGAATTTGTTCATATCAGCTCTTGTAATAAGAAATGTAGGGGGGGTTTTGTGCCTTATTTCTTGTATAATAGTCTTATACTTAAAGATTTGGAAAATGGGCTGCAGTGGTTTTTGCAGATGAATGACAAAACCTGTTTGTTGGCATATACAGATAGAGTTGTGTTTACAATTACATAATTTGTAGTCTGTGAATCAAATGTTTGTTTCGTGGGCTGGGGGAGCTTGGCTCTTCACCAAAGCATTTCCTGTTCTGTGGAGGAGTCAGAAATATGTAATATAAAAATACGAAGAAAGAAAGCAGAGGGAGAGAGGTTAAGATAGGGAAGAAAAAAAGCGTAAAAAATTGATTGTGCAATGCTGCTCATTCATGGTTCCTTCTGGTATTCTGGGATTTTATATCAGGGTAAAACATTAACATTCTATTATTTAGTATAGAACATGAAAGCTTGAAGGTTTTCTCATGGATGTAGGGATGAAAATGCACTTAAAAATATTTTCAGGATTGGGTTTAAACTTTGGAGCGGTTAAATGCTGCTGTGAGGATGCAGGAATCGTATTCCAGGATTAGGAATTGTACTCAGGCATTTCTAAAGTGCCTCTAAAGAAACAGGAGGAAATGGTTAAAGCATAAACATCTTAAAATCAATGCAGTGGTATGTGGAATAAAAAAAATGCTTTCTCTCATCTAAATTCGTAGTTGGAAGCACAGATCTACTGATGGAATCTCCAGTGTCCTGCAAAGATAATTTTGTTGAAAATGTTGGAGTCTTTACCATTGTTTAAATAGGTATGATTTTAAGTCATAATTGACAAAATAAGTTCTGTAAATTGCAGCAGATATGGCTGTTATCAACATAGTTTTCTTAGTATTTGATTTTTTTACTGACTTGTTAGAGAAATGTCAGCCTCTATCTCTGTTTATACTTTGCCCAAACTCCCATTTTTAAGTCTTGATACAAGCTGCTGAAATGAACAGTCAGGTATCACATGGAGTGTGCATTCGTTCCTAGAAAAAGCGTAACAATTCAGTAGGAAATTATTTTAGTGGTTTTCAGTGTTTTAGAAGTATTCTAGAGAAATGCCCCTGTGTGGGATCAGAAATGGGAGTAAGATTTATCACTGAAGAACCTTTTAATAAAGATTTCAGTACTTAAGTTTGGCTCTTGTCTGTGGTTAGAGATAAATATTGCACAGGGACCAATTTACTGGTGCCTATTTCTCCTTCTTTTCTGCCATCATACTCTATACACAAGTAGAAACAATCTCCTCAATAAATACCATTTTTAAAATACAGGGAATTGTAGCAAATTCCTGCCTGAACACTGCCAATCTCATAATGTAAATATATTCCAGAATATTCCAGTGAATATTCCGGTGGTTTTTAGCAAGTGGCAAGGTTTTCTGATCCTAGCTCCTGCATTTTGTGTTGCATATGGAAATTCTAATCTTAAACTTCCTAATGTTCCTAAAGTTGGTTAGTTAGTTAGTTAGGGTGGGTTAGTTAGTTAGTTAGTTGGTTAGGGTTAGGGTTAAAGTTATTTTTAACTTTCCTGGCTTAATTTAATCTGTTTTAGATAATAGTAGTATATTGTTTGCTAAGAAATCTTTTCTCACCGAACTCTTGCACCCAAACACAAACTCTAATGAAACTCAGATTCAGATTTAATCTTTTGTGCTAAAAGATTAAAAAGTTTAATCTTTTGTGCTAAAAGATGCTAAAAGTTATCAAAATCCTTACGTAAGAGTGTGGTTGCCATAGTACAGGTCTGGTTTTGCTGTAGTTTCTTTCATCTGTGTCTCTTTGTTTCAACAGGCAATTTAAACTGAAATACAGTAGTGGGGTGAGCTGCTTGTCTTGTGGTCTTTGTCCATCATGTGATGTGCTGGTTTTGTCTGGGATAGAGTTAATCTTCATAATACTGAGTTTGGGGCTGTATTGTGGATGTGTGCTGGAAACTGTTGGTAACACAGGGATGTTTTCATTACTGCGGAGCAGGGCTTATACAAAGGCAAGGCTTTTCTGCTCCTCACCCCACCCCACCAGTGAGTGGGTTGAGAGTGCACAAGGATTTGGGAGGGGACACAGCTGGGACAGCTGGCCCCAGCTGGTCTCAGGGACATTCCAGACCATAAGGTGTCATGCTCAGCATGTAAGGTTGGGGAAGAGGAAGGAAGGGGTTGGGACGTGTGGAGTGATGGTGTTCGTCTCTCCAAGCCACCATGAGATGTGGTGGAGTGCTGCTCCCCTGGGGATGGTTGAACACCTGCCTGCCCACAGGAGATGGTGAATGAATTCCTTGGTTTGTTTTGCTTGCGTGCACTGCTTTTGCTTTAGGTATTAAATTGTCTTTATCTCAACCCAGGAGCTTCCTCACTTTTGCACTTTTGATTTTCTACCTGCCACAGGGGGAGTGAGTGAGTGAGTGAGTGGCTGCATGGTGGTTTATTGCTGGCTGAGGTTAAGTCACAGCATGTGATCAGCAATATTGAATCATGGTTATTAGAATGTGTTATTATTTACTTTATTTTTGTTTCTTCTGTTGCTGTGATTTCGAAATGATTCACATCTATGCTATTCTTTATGCTAAGAGTGCTGTTTTTCTTCTGAATACCTGCCTGGATCTTTCCTTCATAACTTACTCTAAAAAGCTTACGCAATTCGTGCTGTTAGTTTTTCTCTCCTATAAAATGGTCTCTTTTTAAATTCAACGTTATTTCACTAGGTTTAGAAAGGAAATAATTAATACATGTAGGAAGCAATTTAGGTGTCTAGAATTTCCCTGTTCAAACTGTAATATTATGGAAAGAATTACCAACCAATAACTTCATCTTCCTGCTTTTTCAGTATCTTTCTTGAAATCTTGCATGATACTAGTTGGGAAAAAAAACAGTGCACACACACACACCCTGAAGAAAACCAACCAGCAAGAACCTCATCAATCCACCCTTTTCATTTAAGCCACCACTTGAAAGATTGAAGATCATGTTGATCTTCATACTCAATTAATGTGCTTTAAGAGTTCATAGAGAAGCAGCTAGAGCAACATGTAAGGAGTGCTGTTTTTTCCTTTTCAGTATGCCTGCCTATTTCCAAATTTCCAGAAATTGCTGCTGTGGTAAAAGCTGTCCTCAGTGACATATACAGATGCTGTGCAAGTTGTTTGGATGATGTCTGCGAATTTAAGCTTCCTAATTTTTAACATTTAATTAAACAGTGAAAACTTAGAATACTTAATCAAAGCAAAATTAGCTGCACTTGTATTACATGAAAAGTAGAGCAACAACACAGGCTCACTAAAGAAGCTTGTTTTCGTAGGAAAGACTGGGGGAGTTCTTTTGTGGAAGCAGCTTTGCCCTGCTGCTTCTCAGTGGCTTTGGCTTGTTCTGATGTTCACAACAGCACAAAGTGGACCATGATTTGTGAGCAGTCCACAGAAATGAGCAAGGACAGAAAAAGCTGTCATTTTGGAGAAGTGGACTAGAAATTAGAATACAGACCACATAGCTACCACAGATCATGAAGAAAAGCAGCATCCATGCATTCCCTTGTGGTCATGGCCCCTCCTAGGATTTTTGCCTCTCTGGTCTTGTATACTCACTAGAAATACAGATTGTTGCTAGAATCAAATTGAATTATCAAGAGGAAGCTTTTTGGTGTTTAGCATTTTGTAGGTGCTTGAAATAATACGGACAGGACTTCAAAGTCTGACTCTTTTGCTCCTTTTGATGTTTTCTGTCATATCTTTAGTAATTATGTGTAAGGAGTGAAATTAGTAACTCACTGCTGCTTCTGTGGTTAGATACTTCTCAGGAGGAGTGAAAACTTCTCTCTCCTTTAAACATACTTCCACTGTAGGTAATCAAAGCCTTGTAGTCTGAGTTTGGGAAGGTTATGGGGTTGAGAGGTAATGCTTTATGGTTAGGCTGCTTTAGATAGTGATTGGAGGATAGTTAGTATTCTGAAAGTTCTGTGGTGCTTGCTGGATGAAAACAATCTCTGTATGCTTTCCATGGCATGAAGAGGAGTGCAGTCCTTCCCTTTGTCTAAAGTTTGGTAGCTTCAGTCTTTAAGCCTTCTGTGGGGAATGACATCCAAGGCTGAATATGGTAACTCGACAGAGGGATCAATGTGCTTGGTGACAGTGCAAATGTGGTAATACTTGCCCCTCTTACGGGCAGTTGCTTGAAGAAATACAAAACAAGTCTATGAAATTGAGTCCTACATTGATTTTTGTTTCTCAGAGTCAGTTACTGTTGAATTCTTGGTAAAGTAATGTAATAATGTTGGGAGAGGCTGGAAAATACTTACAGGCACCATTCTCCCTAGGAATTGTGAGATATAAACAGGAGGGAGAACAAAGCGCACAAACACCTAGAAATGCAGTAATGCTTGTTTTAGCTAATGGGACTGGAGAATTGATTCTAACTTTTTTTTTCTACTGATATTTTACCCTGCCACAATAATGTAGTCCTGTCTTTAGACAGTTTTTGTAGTGAGTATTCTGTGCTTGCTTTCAAAGTTGTGTTGAGTTGAAATTCAAAAGAAAATTATAGGTAGAAACAAAGTAACTTCGTGTTGATAAGTAACACTCTAAAGGTCAAAGCTTGTTTATTTTGTCTGGGTTATGGTAAGAGACTGTAAGTGCTTTGATCCTGAATTACTGAGGGTTACATGCTCAAGTCTATTTATTGACTTTAAAATTATCTTAATAAGAAAAAATATTACATATTAGAATAGCAACATTTATTGACAGTTGTGTTTGTGATGCCCTGTCTTTTCAGAAAAATGTTATAGTTGAAAAATAGTAAACCTTATATCTTAAAACTTGTCACTATCTTCATTCAGAAACCAATCTGGCATTGATTCAGCTTAAGAATATCAGATGTTTTAAGCCAGAAGTCAAAAGCCCACTCCTTCTTGAGAAAAATAGAAAAGAACCTGTGTATTAGCTGTATTGTTAGTGATTCTGTATCAAAATATTTGAATGTTCTGTGCTTCACAGAGCTAGTTTTTATTGTTACTTATTAAATAATCCAGCAAGCCATCTGGCATGTACAAAAGGAAAAAGAAATTTAGGCTTTTGATTAGTAACAGTAGAAAATCCCTCAACCCGGCAGCTGATCCTACATTTTATGCAATTTTTATGAACTTGACTCTTAACTTCTAATTTTTCAGTGTTATATACAATATTAAGGAGGTTGGTGATTGCTCTGGTCTTGTTTGATCAGTTTAACTATTGCCACATCTTTATAGAAGGAAAAGTGAGATTTGAGGGCCTGTTGTATTGGGCATAGGGCAAAATGTACCTGCTGATGTGCATCAGGTAGCCTCTTATTATTGACAGGGAGGGGTATGTGCACCAGCTGGTGCTTAAACTGCTGTTAGCAACTTGAATTCAAACTCAGAATTCCTTTGATATCTTAACAGCAACGTGAAAATCTGTGCCCACATCACTCATGCTGTTTTGCTTGGATCAATTGCTTATCTGATGGAATAATTCAGCTTTAGAAAGGGATTTACAGAGGTAAATAATAGTTGAGCAGCTCCGTGTGGAAAGCAGCTGTGCCCTCTCAGCTTGCTTTAAATGCCCAGCCCCATGGGTTGCTGTGGCACTAGGAACAGGGTCTGGTTGTGAGCAGGGACCTCTGGTTCCTACC